>NW_023416307.1:114933905-117433905 GCF_014176215.1 Rousettus aegyptiacus | reverse complement strand
TGTACTTCACAATGATGTTTACATTTTATATATAAAGATATTAAAATGTATTCCTTACTTAATCAAGTTGCATCATGAAACTAGGCCAGGAGTTGGGGAGATGGCAGGCAGGAAGCACTTGTCTTTCCGGATGCCAATAATACCATCGCAAATAACTTCCTAACTTGAAGATAACCTATATTTTAACTAAAGGAATCTCTTTTCCTCATTTTAGAAGCAAATTTTTATTTATTTTCATTTATTTTTATTGAGCTAATTTTTCTGCCAACTTCTTCATTAGCCCACCACTATACATTTGATTTATATATTTTTTTAATTAAATAAAATTAAATTCTGGTTCCTAAATTATTTCTTTTAGTAAACAAAGAAATATCTGAGAACTCCAAAAGAGGAAGATTTTGTAATAGTGCAATGTGTTACAACTGAATGCAGTGTTTAAAAATAATAAATTCTGGAGCCTATTTTTAAATGTTTGAAACCACTTATGAACTGTATGACCAAAGAGAAGGTATTTCACCCCTGTGCTACATTTGCCTTATAATAATAATAATAATAATAATAATAACAATAAATAATAATAATAATAATGGCACAAAGGGCTGTTTGATGATAAAATATGTTAACATATAAAGATACATGGAGTAGTTACTTGGTATAGCTTTTCCTACTGTGACTGCTAATCCCTCATTTCCATTTGTGATAGATTTTTATAAATTTACTTCAGTTAAATAAAATGCAATTATTGTGAGAAAAATGTTAAGTGGACACTCATCCAGTAGTATATAAAAATGGAAATGTCAAGTATTATCTTATTCAGAAAGAAACTAATAAAACTGCTCCAGAATCTGGAGAACAAATATTAAAGAATGACATGGAATTGATAAAAGATATGTATTTTATTACTCAAGATATAAAGCACATTCCAAGCATGATAAATAAGAGGTCATTTAAATCTAGGCACATTAGAGAGAAACTTCAGAATACCTTGTGGGTCTTTAAAAAAATCAGAAAAAAATAGAGTTGAATTTCAAAGGCAAGAAAACAAAACTTATCTTAGACTATATCATACCTCTCCCCAGACAGTCTAAATCTACAAGACCCATTTAATGGTACCCGCAACAATGAAAATAGAAAGGTAAATTCAGAAAACAATTTTAGATAAAATATCAGGATTTTGTGGCTTGTTGCTTGAAAAGAGTGAACACAGAAAAATAAGAGACTAAAGATGATTGCAAAATTTTGAGTCAACATAACCAGGAGGCTGCTCTCTAGGACAAGAAGAGAAACTGTGAAGTTGGAAAGATCTTGGGTACTTGCAGGAACTCATGTATTTGAGGAAATCTATGAAAACCCCAAGCAAGGATATTTTATAAGAAGTACAAATTTGAGCCTGAAGCTAGCTGAGAAATAAAAACTGTAGAAAAGATTTAGTTGCTATGAAAATAGGGTTGGTAAGTAAAGCTGTGAGATAAATGAATACCAAGCAGAAAAGAAAGAGACCAAGAAGAAAACCTTGAGAAGAGTCTACAAAAACCAAAATACTAGACACACAGAGAAAAGCAGCAACTGACAAATTAGAAGGACCAAGAAACAGTGTCATATAAACTTGAACAATGAAGAATTTAGAAAAGTATATGGTTATATATCAGATTATGAGGAAGTGGAAATTCAACTTTAATTAATTTAATTATAAAGAATTTTATACGAATGCAGATAGATCAATTATATAATTAATTATCTAAAAACTTTGAAATGGCAATGATTCTAGTTCTGCAAAATTTCTGCTCTGCTATCTTCGGCATATGAGAGTGCATTTCAGATGCCTCAGTTACAATGAAACATGTATACATGACAATGCCCAGTGGAAAAAAAGGTATGTTTCAAGTTTCTTTTTATTCACAGAAAATGTTCCCCAGACATAATACCCCCTGCCACCTAATGTTCAATTTTTTCACTGTTCATTGGCCACAACATAGTCAAATGCTGATTTCCAAACATAATCTATAAGGAGTATAGATTTCACTTATGATTCACCTAAACTTTGTAAAGATCCATCATCATTTCTGGTCATATGGTCTAGCAGAAATGAACCAAACTAGAATACTACAAAAAAGTTTGGAACAGGGAAGGTTTTAGGTAGGAACCAAGAATGTCTGCTAAAATGGTCAGTAGGATTAAATGATACACAGCAGTTAAATAAATTAGAAAGTAACGAGAGATCATTGGACTTGTTCTTTAGACAGATGTTATTTTGGTTCCTTTTAAATGGCAGGCACTGTTGAATGTGTGGAATACAAGGACGAGTAAGGCTTGCTCCCTGCCATTAGGTCTCCATGGTTTAGAAAGAGAAGTGTGCAGTAAAACGATGGGACTAAAGACCATGTAGTAGAAGTACAACCTGCTTAGTTTAGCAAGAGTATTACACCACAACAAAGTTTCACAGAAATGAATTTATTCAAATAGTACAAAACTATTTGAGAAAATTACGTGACAGCTCAAACTTTTATGTACTTATGTTTCTGGTCTTAAAATATTTAGGGTAAAGGTTATATACTTTTGATTTGGAAAAAAGTAAAATCTGAAATTTATTTTTTTTGTCATATTATTTGCTAGGTATAGTATTTTTAGATAGTGGAATTTAATTTGAGAATCTATACCTATAATTTCTACAGTTTATTTTAGTTCAACAAACAGCTTACCTTAATGATTTTTAGTCTAATCTTATGGTAATCAAGATAAGTAATACATTTTCTGAAAAGAGGTTTATAGGAGAAAATAATTTGAACAACTATGCAGGACACACAGTTTCTCAAGCACTTATACATCTATGTTTGAATTGGTACGCATAAACACTATTATATTAAAGTTGAAAAAAGAATCACAATTCACAACTAGGGATATTCTATGTTACTGATGTTTTATTTAGCCCCATGGAATCCTCATCGTTCAGCTATTAGAGTAACAAACACTTTATTGACAAAAGTTTGTTTTTGATATCTTTTATTAATTTAAAAGATTGTTTCAATTACCTCAAACCATCCAGTATAGAGAATGGCCTGTTTTCTTCTTAAAAGTTAATGTTCTATCTATTTCTTGTTTAATTTTAAAGCTTTCTAATATTTTATCATAGTTATGTTTGTCAATATTTACAAATGCGCCAAAGATAAAATATTAGATGAGTAAAAAATATTAGATGAGTAAAAAATGTAGAGTTCTTTTGAAAAAAATCAAACAAAAAAATTCTGACCTCAATATCCATAATTTTTTAATGATTATTTTTTATTGAATGGGTACATAGAAGAGTAGTTGAAGTTTCTGTGAGATTTCACCCAGATATTTCTCTACAACAATTACTGTGGAATAAAACCACAACCAATACATCAAGAAGGAAAGAGCTAAAAGTCAGGTGTATACAAATAGAAATAGTCACTTTTATCTTTGTAAATCATATCATTTAGTGTTAATAAGAATAAAGTCCCAATTATGGTCATGAGCCAGCGGCAATGAATTACTTTAAATGAGTTTTAAATTAGCAGCTCTCCTGCTATTCTCCACCACCAAAATTCATAAACCTATAGTAACTAGGTTAAAGTATACACTGTGTGTGGACATTAGTCATAATTAAATTAAAATAAAAGAAATCCACAAGTCCTGTGTTGTCAATTCGTTAATTCAGACAATATTAACTTGACTCACTTATATTTTAATTCTGCTGAATCTTACTTAATGATTCCCAGTACTGAAGTAAGTTTGAAAAACACTATACAAAAAATTCAAGGCCCTCTAATACTGCCTTGTAAAAAGAACAAGTCATGTGAGCTAATGTGTAATAGCAATGTGTAGAGAAATAAAGTCAGTAGGCCTGTATACTTCTTTGGTGTTGAGAGCCTAACATGTGGAAGGCACCATGCAAATAAAATAATTAGTGGAAATAGGCACTAATGTAGTAGAGAAAAATAGGCAGATAGGCATCTAGATTATTATCATAGGGTAAACAATGATATTGTTTAAGAGAGGTAAGGGGTAGAGTATGCAATGGGTTTCAAAACTTCACTTATTCCTGAATCCACAACCTTGCCATAGGCCCATCTTGGAGTTATGTGATCTTGGGCGCTTGACTACACTTAGCCTATGACCTGCTTTGGCCAAAAATATATGGGGAGAAACAGTAATATGATAACTATGAACATAGACTTTAGGAGGTCTTTTATGTTTCTACTTGTACTTTTGTGCCTCATTTAGAACCATAAATAGGTGCTGCTTTTTTAAATATGATACCAAAAGCAGCAAAGGCAAAAATAAGAAATGGGATTATAGGGAAGGAAACTATCAACGAAATGAAAATGTAGCCTACAGAATGGGAGATAATTGCAAATTGTATGTCCGATAAGGGTCTAATATCCAAAATACACTTAAAAAACTCATACAACTCAATAGCAAAACAGTATGACTTAAAAATATAGGCAGAAGATCTGAATAGAAACTTTTCCAAAGAAGACATACAGATGACCAACGAGTGAGTACATAAAAAGATGCTCGACGTCATTAATCATCAGGGAAATGCAAATCAAAACCACAGTGAAATATTACCTCACACATTTTAGAATATCTATTATCAAAAAGACAAGCAATGACAAGTTTGATGAGGATGTGGAGAAAGGGGAAGCTTGTGCACTCTTGGTGGGAATGTGATTTTATGCAACCACAATGGAAAACAGTACAGAGGTTCCTCAAAAAAAATTTAAAATTGCTGTATGGTCCAGCAATTCCACTTCTGAGTATTTATCCAAAGAAAATAAGAACACTTATTCAAAAACATATATGCACTCCATATTTATCGAAGGATTACATAGCCAAGATATAAAATAACCCAAGTGCCCATCAATAGTTAATAATGTAACAACTATGTATGGTGCTAGTTTTATCAGGGGATCATTTTGTAAGTTATAGAAACATCTAATCACTATGTTGTACACCTGAAACTAATATAATGTATGTCAACTATAATTGAAAAATAAAAAAATTACTGAATAAAAAAAATAGATCAATGGATACAAAAATTGATATATATGTGTGTATGTGTGCATAATATTATTCATACATGAAACAAACGAAATCTTAACATTTGTGACAACATGGATGGACCTAGAGAGTATTATGCTAAATGAAGTAACTCAGACAAAAACAAACACTGTAGGATCTCTCTTATATGTATATATCTAAAAACAAAACAAAAACAAACAGCAGCAATTAAAGCTCGAATAAACCATAGATATAGAGACAAGATTGGTGATTGCAAGAGGAGTAGAAGTAGGTGAACTTTTTTTGGGTTATTTAAATAAATTTAGCTTAAATAAATTGAATAAAAAATTTTTTAAAAGATTCATAACTTTAAAAAATTAGAATCATAAAACAAGACAATTAAAAAAGATCAGAGAGATTTGACAAAGAACAAAGTATAAATTATAAAACCGAAAATGATCACCCTTGAAATTAAAAAAATTATGAACAGAAGATTTCATAGAATCAGAAAGAAAATTAACAAATTGAAAGATAGATCCAAAGACACTACACAAACAATATCTGGATGGAAAATATAAAAGAGATTGAGACAGAGAGGATAGAATTAAAAGATACGAAACATGTATAGTAAGAATTCCTGAAGATGAGAATACAGTGAAAGGGAGAAAAGCAATATTTAGAGAACATATGTATATATTTTCAAACCAATGTAATGTAGGTACCAGTGAAGAATGTGAGATGATTATTAAGTGTCAGTTTCTTAACTCTCTTTTCTAGCATGACTCAAGTAAAAAATACCACTAAATTAATTAATTAATTAATTTGGAAAGACCACATTTAGTTAGCAACTGATTTATCATCATGAGAAGTATATGCAATAGTTAATATGGTAGTGCCAGGAGGAAGACCAGAGCCATGTGTCCTGATCATGCAGACTTGCAATAAGAAGAATGCTGTCTAGATCAGCTAAAGCCCAGACAACCTATAGATACCTGAGCAATATTAAATAATTATTGTTTTAATTAACTAAGTATTAAGAAAGTTTGATATGCACCATTATTTTCAAAAAATCTAACTAATATGACACACATGCGCGCGCGCGCACACACACACACACACACACACACACACACACACACAAAACCACAAATACTTAACAGTTACATCCACCCAGGGGGCACTGTCGGTGGCTTCATTTTTAGTGATGGGCAGATAGAACTTGGCTATTTAAAAATGCTGAAGGTGGGTGTATAATGTTTAAAGTGTGCGAGAAAACACATGAGAAGGAAAATATCTATGCTTCTGCATATACAGGAAGCAATCTGGGAAAAATATGCTTTAGCATAATTCTCTGGATTACAGATGTGGTAGCTTCCTTGTTCAAATTTATGAAATAAGGGTGGAAGAAGAAGAGAATTGAGAAAGATCTGAGATAGCTTCCCTCTCTTCCTTCTCTCCGTGAGGACCTAGAATGCTAGTTTTCATATTCAGTGTTATTTCAAAGGGATCTGTATAGCACCATGGCCTGCTGGAAGGGGAGAAATTAATTAAGGTTAAGTTGTAGATTTTTAATAGGAAGAGAAAGTCTCTAATAAATTATATATTAATATGGTATATGATATTAATGCTACTTATATCATATTAATATGGTGTAAAGATGGTGACAAAATTCAATTTATAAAATATTTCGTAGAGACCATAAAGTTGGATACGTTCACCAGTTCATCGGTCTGAATGGATAAGTATCTTTTACTGCCTCATAATACACACTGCTAAGAGCTCATGGGATTCTCCAAACACTTTATGTATAATTATGCCATTAAGGTAAATCTGATGATGGTAGTAACATTCAATTAGGGGAAGCTAACACTAATTGTTTTTTAAAATAATTTTCAATTAACTTACATTAAGTCTGTTTTCATTTTCATTATTTTACTTTTATTTACAAAATGCCTACACAAGTTATCTCATTTTAAGTTGCAGTGAATTTCATAACAGCAATCAATACCATTTTATTTGTGTAATGTAACACCTTTAATGAAAGTACCGTTCAAATAAGACCTCAGATCCTCCTGCGTACAGAATATGCACTGAAAGTAAATTAGGCAAATTAAAAAACTTTCTCTACCAATTTAGGCTGATATCAAATTTGGGAGTTTGAGGAAGCAGTCTGATTTATCTGTGAAAAGGTATAAATAAGATTGATAGATAATTTTATTTATTTAATTAGTTATTTTTTATTAGCACTACCTAATTAGCCCCATAAGTGACACATCTAAAGGGTGTTCTGAACAGGCACCAGAGCCTGCTGGGGCAAATTCCTCTTCATGGGGCCAGCCCCAACACAGCAGCTCATGCCCTGTGGCTGTGGCCAATCCACACAGCCAGTAAGCCAGAGAGTCAATCCCACCCACTGACATGTCAAGAGCAATCAAGGCTCAACTATAACAGCAGGACACACTCAATTCACACAAGGGACATTCCTCAAGTATCCAGCTCAGGTGACCAGGGAGACTGTGCCACTGGGTCCCACAGGACTGCTACCATACTAAGACTGGGAGATGTAGCAGATCTACCTAATACGTAGAAATTAACACAGAGAGGCAGCCAAAATGAGGAAGCAAAAAAACCCATGTTCCAAATGAAAGAACAAGAAAAACTTAAAAAAAAAAAAAAAAAAAGAACTAAATGCTATGGAGGCAAGCAATCTATCAGATACAGAATTCAAAATGTTGGTTATAAAATGCTTAAGGAACTTAGACCTTGAACAAAGAAATAGTAAGCATACAAAAAGACATAGAAACTAGAAGAAAGGACCAGTCAGAACTGAAGAATATAACTGAAGAATACATTAGAAGGAAACAACAGCAGATTAATGAAGCAAGGATCAAATCAGCAATTTGCAAGATGAGGTAGCAGAAAACACCCAATCAGAACAGCAACAACAAAAAAAAAGGAATTAAAAAAAATGAGAACAGTTTAAGGGACAACATCAAATGTGCCAACATTCACATCATAGGGGTACAAGATCATTTTAAACGTCATTTTGGCCACTTCTGTCAATTTTCTTCTTTCTCTAGGGTTACTGCAAGCAGGCAGTGAATAGTTAATACAATTGTATAAATATTTCAGACTTCCATAAACTCAGCCATCAAATTAGGAGGAAAAGTGGGTTTTTGCTTATATTCTTACAATTCATTGTCCAGATTGCCCTCACCCCATGACCTGCTTTGGTAAATGGTTATATGGGCAATGTGTCAGTTCTAAGTCTTGTCCATAGGAGATATTTTACTGAGGTCCTCTATTACTAAACTCACTTAGCGATTACCCAATTTGCCACTTTATGTTGTTTGTATATGTCTCTTTTGGATAGTCTTACAAATGCTGAAAAGCAGGTTGTTCCCCCTTAGACATTCTTTTCTTTCAGCCACAAAATGTCATGATAACATCCAGTGACATAAGGCCACAAACGCATTAACCAGGTAGGAAAGAGGTGAGAGGCCGAGACTTGCTTCAACAGTAAAGAAACAATGAGAATAGATGGGAGAAGAGGAGCAATCAATGACTGTCTGATTACTTGCACATTTCTTGCCACTGACACAGAGCCATATTTAGATGACAACTCAAATTATGATTAGATTTGATGGCTTCAAAATCTCCATCTTTATATTTGAAGTTAAGGGTTTTTGCTGCACTGGTAAGTATCATCATTTTTCAAAGAAGAACTTGTTGAGTAGTATCAGTGCTGAAGCAACAATAGCAGAAAAGAAAGAATCTTTGGTGAAATCTTTTCTCCAGGTGGAGAATGCTCTCAGTTTCATGCCTCCTGGCCTCTGCACAGGGCAACTAATATCATGACACCTTGATTTAACAGAGCAAGCAGGTGAGAAGAGCCAGAGAGATTTAGGCCATCAGTTTTTTTTTGTAACCTAATATTTGAAGTAACGTTCCATTATTTTGCTGTATTGTATTCAATAAAAGCAAGTCACTAACTCCAGTGTACACTCTAGGGCAGGGGGTTACAAAAGGCATGAATATCAAGAGGCAGGATTATTCAGAGCCATTTCAAAGGTCTTTTACTACAGGGAAAGATAAATTTTGAAAGATGAAGGGTAGAGGAAAAAGAGTGGTTACGAGGTCTTTGAGAATTTAGAAAAATATACAGAGGTGGGTACCAATATACCACAACCACATTTTCAGAAATCACTGTTTACAACTGCCCTTTAAAGTAAATACACTCCTATTATTACTAATTTATAACAAAAAATATCTGGTTTTTGCTTAAGATTTTACAGCCCTTGGGTGATGCCAAAATATTAACTAAGGCAACTGAACCCCAGAACCCACATTTTATTACTATACTATTCTATAAGGAAGAAAGTATGAAGTTTTGTAGAAAGGGAGCTATACAACTGCCAAGAATAATTTTTTTTAAGTTTGATATTATCATAAGTCTTATCAAATAAGAAATTTATTTTCTCTGATTATTGGATTGCATCATCACATGTTTAGTTTTATAAGAAACTGTAAACTGTTTTCCAGAATGACTACTATTTAAAATTCTCACCAGCAATATGGGTGATCCAGCTGCTTTTCATTCTTGTCAACATTTGTCATTGTCAATATATTTTTTTTCATTTAGTCATCCTGTTAGTTGTGTAGTGATATTTCATTATTGTTTTGATTTGCATTTTCTGATGGCTAAAGATGTCGATCATCCTTTCATGTTCTTTTTTGCCTTCTATATGTCCTCTTCAGTGAAATGTCTCTTGATATATTCTTTTTTGATTGGATTGTTTGGTTGTTGTTGTTTTGTTGCTTGTTAATGTTGTTGAGTTTTAAGGGTTCTTTATATATTCTAGATACTAGTTCTTTATCAGATATGTGTTTTGAAAATATTTTTCCCTGTCTGTTGCTTGTCTTTTCATCCTCTTCATATAAACTTTCATAGAACAAAAGCTTTTAATTTTAATGAGGTCCAATGTATGAATTTTCTCTTTGTGATTCTGTTGCCTATGAACTCTGCTTAGATCTAAATGCTGAATATTTTCTTCTAAAAGGGTACTATACGTTTCATTATATTTAAGTACATGATCCATTTTTTGTTAACTTTTGTATAAGGTGTGACATTTAGAATAAGGTTTATTATTTTGTCTATGGACAACTAATTACACTAACAGAAATTGTTTAAAAGACATCCATTGATTTGCATTTGCATTTATGTCAAAAAATAGTTGAACATATATGTGTGGGACTATTTCTAGATTCTCTATTCTGTTTTGTTGATCTGTGTGTCAATCCCTTTACCAATGCTACACTATCTTGAATATTGTAGTTTTGTAATAGCCCTAAATAGAGTGTTTTCTCCCACTTTCTTCTTTATCAAGAATGTCTTAGCTATTCTATATCTGTAACTTTCCATATATATTTTAGAACGAAGTTATCTATAACTATAAAAAAACACTTGTTGGGATTGTATTAAGCCTGTACATAAACTTGGTGATAATGGACTTTCAATCCTAAAACAGAGAATGTCTCTTCATTTATTTAAATTTTCTTTGATTTATTTTAGCAAGACTTTGCAGTAATTAAAATACAGAACCTGAACGTGTTTTAAGATGCATTTAAGTATTTCCTTATCTTTAAGGTGAGTGTAGATGTTTTCTTTTTTTAAGTTTCTGCATACATATTGTTAGTATATAGAAATATAATTTATTTTTATGTATTGGTCTTATATTCTGAAATCTTGCTGAACTTACTTATTAATTCTAGTATTGTTTTATTTATTTTTTTGTCATTGCAGTTGGTTATTTGGGATTTTTTTACACAGACGATCATGTCATCTGCAAACAGGGCATTTTTGTATCTCCCTTTTTGACCTATATTTATTTCAGTGATTAGAACCTTCAATACTATATTAAGAAAGAGTGGTAATAGTGAAAATCCTTACCTTGTTCCCAATCTTAGAGGAAAAGTGTTTAGTTTTTTATCATTAAGTATAATGTTAGATGTAGGGGTTATACAGTAGTTCTTTATCAAGTTGAGATAATCCCTCTCTACTCTTACCTTGCTAGAGTTTTTAACATGAATGGATGTTGAATTTTGTCAAATGCTTTTTCAGTTTGTTGATACGGTGGATTATATTGATTGACTGATTGATTGATTCTTCTCCTTTTCCTACTCTTTCATTCTTCCTCTTTCTCTACTTTTGCTTCTCTGTGTCTTTTTTTTCGGTTTTTATTTTCATTGGATGAATTATATTGATTTGTCCTCACATTTACTGGTTATATCTTCTATCATCTCTACTCCACTATTGAGTGTACTCATTGAATTTTTAATTTCTAGTATTGTTTTTCCTTTTTATAATTTATATTTGTTTTTTTATATAACATTCACATTTTAAGTGAGATTTTTCTACTTTTTATTTTTTTCCAGAGAATTTGTAATTGAGTGTGGAGGACTTTTATTATAACTGCTTTTAAATCCTCTTCAGATAATTTCAACAACTGATTCATCTCAGTTATGATGTCTGTTAACTGACTGTCTTTTCTCATTCAAGTTGTAATTGTCTTGGTTTCTCATACAATGGCTAATTTTTTAAATGTATACTGGACACATTGTCTACTGTGTCAGGAGACTCTGGATCCTGTTTAAGTCTTTCATATGAGCAGGCAGTTACCCTGTTTAGCTGCAGACACTGGTCTTAATCTACTTTGTAGGCTGGGTTTTCTTAGCAGTTAAATTTTCACAGCCTTTTTGGCGTTATTTTCATCTTCTTCTTATTTTAGTCTGATGACTTTGAGGTTCCCACTGTCTCCTACTGGTGCTACCTGATGAGGAACCCAAGAGATTTACTCAGGTGAAGTCACTGGGTGTCTCTTGGTGAAGAAAAGGATTCCAGGGTCCAGTAGGAAGAAGGCATTCCCTGGCCGGATACCCATCTGTAGTTGGATCTCTCCATCGATGTTTCTCCACCTCCAGCTATCCCTGCCTCTCTGCTCAGGGTGGAAGAGGAGAGTCTTAGGCCCATGAGAAAAAGAAACCTGTGAATCAGTATATCTTCAATGGCTGGATCCCTCACGCCAGTCTTGTGTGTCCACACTGAAGTCTCCTAGTGTAGCTAAGAAGCCTCAGGCCTTCAGCCAGCACCTCTCTGATGGGTTTGCTGTGGTAGGACACCCTTTCCTGGGAGGACCTGGAGAGTCTTCCTGCACTAGGTGGTGGGATGTGCCCCCGCTTTCCCTAGTGTCACTAGGAGAGGGTATCTCAGGCCCACGGTGACAAGGAAACTTCTCAAAAAAAAAAAAAATGCCTATTATAGTCTCTCTTGCAAATGCTATCAGTAGATTTAGCACTCTGAACTAGACTCTATGCTAGATTGAAAAATGGGTCCCCCAAAATATCCATATCCTAATCCCCAAACCTGTGACTATGTTACCTTACATAACAAAAGAGACTTGGCACTTGTGATTACATTATGGATCCTGAAATGGAGAGATGGGCCTAGATTCTCTGGGTGGGCCCGATGTAGTCATAAAGGTCTTTATAATAGAGAGATGGGAGGGTCAGATTCACAGAAGATGTGATGACAAAAGCAGAGGCTGGTGTATACGAGGAAGAGACAACAAGCCAAGGGAAGCAGGTAGCTTCTAGGAGCTGGAAAGGCAAGGGTATCAATTCTCCCATAAAGTCTGCAAAAGAAACAAAGCCTGTTGACAGCCTGCTCACTTTTGGAGCTTCTGACCTCCAGAACTATAAGAGAATAGATTTGTCTTGGTTAAAGTCACTAAATTTGTAGTAATTTGTTATAGTGGGAATAAGAAACTAATAATCTCCAAGTAAGTTTTCTTTAAATCATGTTCACTTATACAGTATCACTAAATCTTTCTTTCCATTCCCTTTCTTGTAATACTACTGCTTTTTTGACTAACTGACATGTTAGTAAAAAAAAAAAAATCTGTTTACTGGAGTTAGTTTTGAAAACCAATTTCTACTGAGAATAGTACTTCGAAAATATCCTGAAGACACAAGGGAGATTTTTAGATCAAAAGGATTTATGTGTGTGTGGATGTATACCAATGAGTGCGAAAAATTCGCAATTTACACACACACACACACACACACATTTAAAACAACTCAGGCTGCCTTTGTATGTGACTTGTAACTGAAAAACTTAACTCGGTATGACAGTCTAATGCATATGTCTTTGGAGACTCTTAAATTTTTTAATTTAGGTACGTACTTATTGCTGACAACTTTCACTTGGTTGTGGTAATTAAAATAGAGGATATATATCCATGTTAATTAACACATGATGAGCAATTTTCTCTAAGACTATGTCAAAATAGTGGCTCAGAAGGGAATCAGAGAGGGTGAGTACATCCAATGTTTTTTTTTTTTTTTTAAGAGGGAGGGATTAAATATTCAATATGGAATATATTATAAAAAATTGATATAGATCAAATCCCATTATGTCTAAATCTTTAGGGCATCTGGAATGTCTGCTGTGATGAAAGTTTTTCATGAAAACACAGCTGGAAATCACATTCCCAGATGGAGAAAAGCTAAGCTAGTATCACCCTCTCTGGCAAATTCACAAATATAAAAGATTATATTTTAATGGTATAAACAAGGGGAGGGTTCATATATGTGTGCATCATTTATCCCCTTTCTCCTCTCTGAGCTCCTGGAGAATTTTAGGCAAGTCACTGTCCTTTGCTTTGAGTAATGGTGAATCTTTTTCCTAGATAGGTTCTTATAACTTCAGAAGTTAGGGGTAAGGGAAATAGGAAAGTGAAAAGCAATTATAACTTAATGAACCATAATATGCATTGTTAAATACTATATTTAGTAGTATTTTCTTCAGCATTGTTTATATTGACACTAGAAGCATTTACCAAAAATAAAGGAGGGAAGAGGAAAGCGAAGAGAAGAGAAGAGAAGAGAAGAGAAGAGAAGAGAAGAGAAGAGAGAAAAGAAAAAAATCATTTGTAGAGAATATATGGTCAAATAATAAAAGTACTTTTTGTCATATGAAAAAACTTTAGTTTTCACCCTAATTATATTTTTTTAAAAAGGATTGTTATTGCAGAAGATATGAACTCATTTATCTACCCATTCAAAATCAATTAATCAAAATGCCAAGATATATATAATAATATCTATATATTAATATCACATGTCACACATAAAGCATTTTGAACTATCTTCCCAATTAAGGAGACATATTTTAAATAAGTATTTCATAGAATTTTATTTTTTATTAAACCTAATAGTACAAGGTTTTGACAAGCTGATTTTCATTTTCCTCAAACATTGTCATTATTATATCTTCTTTCTGCCTTCCCTTAAGTGATTTCCTGGGATACTCAAAGCAAAAAAAAAAAAAAAAACAATTTAACCTTTCATTCAAGATTTTTCATGTTTTCGTGTTTCCTTTCTTCCTCTCTTCCTTCCCGCCCCCTCCTCTTATCTTTCCCTCTCTCTATCTCTCTCTCTCTCAGTCTGATATTAAGTCCTTGCTATGTGGTAGGCACAACTCTAAGTGCTCGTGCCATTATATGGAATAGAATGCGTCAGGGCTGTTGCTCTCAGGGAGTCCATGTTATGAGAAAGTATGTTTAATAGAACAAATGATACTAGTCTTAAGCCAAAGAAGTCCAAATATGAGAGTTAAGAGCATGATTTCTGGAGTTGAGTTTCACACTAGGCTTCCTAACTAATAAATGTCTGTCTGACTTTTCATAAGTTACTTACTCTCCCTGAGGCTACATATTTTTCACTGACAGGCAAGGGATAATAATAATAGATAATGTTGATGAAGAAGAATGATAATAACTACTTTATATTTTCACTAAGAAGACTAATTGAAATAATACTCTTAACTATACAACTGGATATTATCAAATCTCAATAAGTGGTATCATTACCATTAATATTACAATATTACTGTTGTTATTAGGGGTTGAGCTAAATAATACACATGTGTTTAAGGATTTCAGCTGTATTTGAGAACTACCAACCATCTTCCTATGATTTATAAAGATAATGGTTTTTAATGAACAAAGCAGTATTCCCATGAAATCAAACTGACTTGGAATTCGTAACTAGAATACCTGAAAATGGCCAGTAGAATGATTTTCTTCCAAGTTCCCTTCCAAATTAAGGAAGGTGAAGGAGATTTTGTTATAAGTCAATATGTAACTTAATGTACTCATGCAATCTACTGAAAGAAGGGAGAAAGCAATGCCCGGGTTTGCAGCCCACTGCTCCTCCAGGGCCAGGTGGCATTCACACAGCACATGTTCCCTAGCTCCTGACTGGCTGCCTGTCTTATCTGGTTCTTTTCAACCTGACAGGGGTCGATAAAGCATTGCAGAGAACAAAGAGGATGTGCAGAATAATAATGGCAATGAAGAAATTAACAATCTTGAATCATACTTCAGTCTGGTGAATAAAGGAGAGACCATTCATTCTAGGATATGCATTTATTTTAAGCTCTAATTATTATTATTATTGTAATCCATGCAAGAAGGAACATATGAAGCAAAGCTTATAATATGATTCATTGTGAGAGCATCAATGACCTCGGGAACAAGAATGAAGGAAATAAAAGATAGCTTTGTGAAATGAGTCTCTGATAGATCTTATGTTGGTATTTCCATGCAATATGTTTTTGCCCAGATCCTTTTATGCTTACTACTGAAATTATAGTAAAAAATAAATGAAGGGTACCCACAAAAGGCCTTTAGGATCACCATGGTTATTACTTAAAGGAAAATGATTTGCATTTCAGTGCAGCAATATAATGATTCCATTAACAAAAAGGAAAAAAATAGAAAAAATATATAAAACATACATAGGTCATAAAGGAAGCAACTTAGTATGAAGAGAAGTGGCATGTAATAGAAACAGTCCTGGGCCAGAAATTAGAAATCTTGGTGGAAGTTCCAGTATATCTCTAACTAGAAGCACAACCCTAGGCCTTTTACAAAATAAATCTTGGACTCCCAGTGCCCCATCTGTCCAGTGCAGGGAGCTTTTAAAACTTACTTTTTATTTCCCGAACAGAGTTGTTCCAATTAAAGGAGAACAAGATGTGATTCTCCTCATAAGTTATAACTACAAACAGCTATGAAGACATTCACAATTCATTTAATTAAATCCCATAGATGTTTTTGCTTGGATTTATGTTTTTATCAAAGCGTAGCTTTTTTTTTATTCTATAGGTTTCAATTCTTATTTCAATTACAAATGCCATAAATTTTTAAAAATTTATTTTTAATTAATTTATTTTGTGTGTGTGTGTGTAACATTGGTTAATGAAATCCAATAAGTTTCAGGTGTACAATTTAACAGTAAGTTATTGACCTCTTCTATGTCCTTCCCCATCTTCTGTTTTCTTGTCTGGATGGATTTTGCTAGAAATACACTGAACTCTAAACCCTCCCTACTCTAAGTAAGCATAATACCAACTGGAAAAGGGTAACATTGGTATCAACCAAGAGTTTGTCAGAAATGCAGACTCTTGGGCTCCCCCACAATCCCACTGAATCAGACTCTGCATTTTGACAAGATTCCTAAGTAATCTCTTTGCACATGAGGTTTGAGGAATAGTGATCTAGTGCCAGTTAACTGCCCTCTTGGCTTTGAATCACCATGTGTTCCATATTCCAAAAAGAATACAAGCTTTTAACACAATTTCCCATTTACTCCCCAGCAGTGCTACAGCATTTACCCTAAAATAACTCGCAAATTACAGGCCTAAACTAACCCCCAAAGTTTCCCATGAAATATCTCGCTTTTATTATTATTTTTGCATTGCTCTAGTATATTGATAGTCTTTGGAAACAAACGACATCATTCTACTCATAGTATTCTATTTTTTGTATTGGGATTTCTATTTACAAAATATAGTAATTCTTGATTGCTGAAAAAGTCAAATCCTAGAAAACGTAGCATTCCTACACATGATGTTAATTAATATCGTTCTCAAAGAGTTGTCAGCCGAAGTTTCATTTGATGAATCCGATTTATGTATACGTTTCTGTTACATTAGGATTAGAGACAAGTTCTGTTTAGAAATAACTCCAAGAACAGTTTTTATATTTTATTTTCACATTGAAAACCAGTCAGATTTGCTTCATCCTCAAAGAGTGTGTTATGTAAAATTAAATTAACGCTGGCAGAGAGCTGCACTTTTTTTCTTTTTTCTAAACAGGAAATGGGTTAAAGCTGAAAGAGGCCACTCTGGTTGTCCAGTCTAGACACCTCATCTTAAAGTGAGGGCAACAGTAATCTGCCCAAGGTCACATTCTTCCTGAGCCAGGAACAGATTTCAATCTGCTGGCTTGAGTCACGGGTACTTTTCAACAATATCATGTTAACAAAAATTTACTTTGCTACTGAATTTTTCTATTTTCTCTCTTCAGCCATAAAAAAGTTAATCACAGTTTCCCTGGGTCACCTTTGGTCTTTGGACTCTCAGGCTCGTGTGTGTGTGTGTGTGTGTGTGTGTGTGTGTGTGTGTGTATTTATTATAGCAGAAAACAATCATAAACTGCTCATTGGAAACTATGGCCATCTGGGTAGCTGGAGGGGTGGTTTGGTTAATTCACCACCCTTTGCATCTGGCTTCTCAATTTTCAAGTAGGAGATGATTCATCTCTACAGAGACCTCTGACAGTCTCAGCTAAAAAGCCCCTGAGAAGTGCAGAGCATTACCATGCCATGCAAGTAAAACCTACACCATTCTCTGAAATCTCTATCTGGAATGAAACTAAAATTAGCAGTTGTCATTGGTCTATACCTCATATTACTCCACAGTTAATTCCTATGGGCATAGCCAAAATTGCTTTACAGATCATCTACTCTAAGGACTTGAATCTGCAGAAGTAACAATAGATACCAGAGAGACCAATAGATTTGGGGTTAAAAGTTCTGGGTTTGAATCCCAGAACTTACTAGTTATGTGCATTTAAGCTGTTATTCAAGTTCTCTGGGCTTCTGTTTCCTTTTTTAAGTGGCATTAAAATTACTACATCACCAGTTGTTTTTTTTATTATTATTATTATTATTATTATTATTATTATTATTATTTTTGTCCTTGCTGTTGACACTCTTTTCCATGTGCCCTTGTCCTAAGTGTAATGATCACTTTTCCACTTCCCCAGCATTCATACATTTTTTTCCCCTTCTAAGACCACCAGTTTTCCATTTTGGTGTACATGAGGCCCCAAGGAAGATGACTCTACTCTCAGTGTCCAGGAGAGTATGTGACGAAGCCAATCGATCCAGTGAGCACATGCAGTGCCCAGTGGCCATGATGAACTGAGTTCAGGAGATGGCATGTGAAATAACATGCTAGCCCAACAAAGTGAACCTCAGGTCTGTCCAGAGAACGCTGATCAAGAAGTTCTATTCCTCTTTACTGTACTGAGACAGCATGATGTGTGTACCTGCTATGGTCTTCTGCTTCCATAAGGAGCCAATTTAAGGACAAAGCTGACCCACTGAAGTGGCAAAGCCAAAAGAATTGTCGAGCTGGAGCCCTAATGACAAGATAAATGTCTGGATCAAGCCACACCTTAAATGCAACCTTATCTCTGTAGTTTTTAGTTATCTGAGCCAATTCTCTTTGATTAAACAAGTTTGAGTCTGATTTTCTATTTCAGGAAACCCAGTCATACTGACATAAATATTTTGGTCTCAACAAAGCCGATAAATAGCCAAGCTGTCACATAATTTCTTTAAATTACATGATTTGCCCCAGTCCAAAGACTTAGATAGAATGTGGTGTCTGAACAGCATTCTTTTAACACTGAGGTAAAATACATACCAGTGTTTTATAAACTGTGAAATGCTACAAAAATATAAAATACTATTTTCACAAAGCAATGAGTCATAAGCAAACTATTTGATCAGTTATCATTTGGGATTAAGAAACGAATAAAATCTGTGGACCTTATTCCCCCCAAATACTGATTATACACATACAATAGTTTTCACATAATTTCAGGGAGTTTGTAAACAAACTACGTAGGACATTTATGATCTATCTAGGACTGATCTTCTAGGATTGGTTCTTAATTTGTGGTCCACGAGTCCATGAGTTACCAAAAAGATTAAAAACTACATACTATCTTAAGCACCAATGAGTTCTAAGAATGCTTCTGCTGAATATATTCTATCAGGAAACTTCTACATCTAAGCTTTATTAGAATTCAGACAAAGCTCCATTACAATTAATGCCATAATTAGAGATATTCTGCTGAAGTAAATTGTTCCATGCTTTTCTTCTGAACTTCGTTTACATTTCTCTTTAAATCATTTCATAGCACTGACGATAATAATAAAGGAAGTGACATAGGTACTAGTCAGATCATTTTTCTCTCGCTGGGAAAAATCTTTGGATTTGGCTTCACAGAATCAATTGTATTGATACAAAGTTCAAAATTTGAATATAAAAATGTAATTACACAGGGCATCTGAAACAAAATTGAAGTGGAAAAGACTAAGATAATTGAACTCAGGATCTTATTTGTGGTATAATTTTATATCCATTTAGAAGAAACTCCAGAGATTTCTGCGGCTCTGTCTTTGACTCAACCAGAGAAAGCAGAGTAAAGTGGAAAGATAAGAGGGAAGTAATCATGAGGCAGGTTCAGTATAGTGGGAAGTATTTTCATCTTTTTCCTACCTCAAACACTGCAAACCTTGAGTCAGAAAAATTCCTGGTACAGTAGAGCAACAACAATGCATTTATGATCCAACCTTATGGAAAGAGCTGGAGTTTGGGAGTCAGGAAAATCTTTACTTGAATTCTAATTCTGTTACCTTATTGCCATGTGACATGGAAAATTTTCCTAAGTGATTTCTAACTGCTGTCCATGCTTTTACTCTCTCTTGTCCTTACTTATAGTCTATTTTCAAAATCTTTCTCCTCATCGTGCCTCTTTAGCCATGCCCAAACATGCTAGCATGGTCTTCCCTAATAGACCCTACCTGTAATGGCCTTCCCTAGACAAACACAGAACTTACTTCCTCACCTTCTTCAAGTGTTTGCTTAAATCTCACGTTTTCATTGAGGTTTTCCCTAATGAAGATATTTTATATTGCAACCTGGTCCAACCCACACTCTTCTGCTGTTCTAAGTGTTCTTTCCTTTTGCTTAGCATTTACACAGTACGTGATATTAACATATATGTAAACATTATGTTTATTATATTTCTCCCCACCAGATTATAAATTCTACAGAAGTAGGAAGCTTTTATCTATTTGGTTCTCTGATGTATTCCCATCAATTAGAAGAATGCCTAGTACATAATATGAACTCAAACCAAAATATTTGATTTCTATTAATAAACAAATTAATCTCTGCACATTTTTAATCAAGAAATTAGGCAGAAAATGTTTCAAAAGGTTTTCTACATATTAACATAATATTTTTATTTGCTTAATAATGTCTACCAAATAGCTGGTTAATAAGTAATATATTTTCTATTCTCCCCTAAGTGCTTTATTTAAGATTTGACAGGTGGATATTAATTATATTTTAGAAACCAGATTTTTCATTCACTGGCACCTTTGGTGTTTGGGTGACCAAAATCCACAAATTCAGGGGAAGAATGTTTTTAGATCTTGTGGATAAAGTCAGCATGATTATTTCAAGGGACAAGCATGCTGCAATATTAATGTAAGTGCAGATCTAAAATGGGAAGATCGATTGTAAAAAGGTTAAAGTTAAAATGATGTAACTGACTTTAAAAGAATATAAGTAATATTTGACCAGTGTTTAAGCTGTGCCCCCCAATTCATGTTAACCCATGAGGAAGAAAGATGATAGATGATCAACCAAGAGATTAAGGAAACAATTGTTAGAACTCAACCTGGGAACTATTTGGGTATTGGTTTTTATATTTTCTTTTCTTCTTTTTTTTGAAGAAATTCCATTTCTAGAGAGATAAAGATTCTATGGCTTCCAGGAGAAGAATTAACAATCTGTCTCCCTTTTCCTATAGCCATTTTCTGAATTCAATGCAAGGATGGGTCAGGATCAAAGGAAAGACATGCAACCCCTGATAATTAGGAGTTCCGACACAGATTGGTCATATTCCTGGAAACTTATTAAGCCAAGGGTAAAAGGTATGTTATTTATAATATACACCCTAATTTAAGGGTTTTTTTTGGTGGGAGGGGTACATCTTGGTGAGATTTAGAAAGACAGAGAAAGAGGGTAGACACAAGTCACTTCAAGAAAGAAAAGGATAGCGTGCACAGAACTCTTCTAGGCAGATAGAAGGGAAAAGGGGGAGCATGTGAGTGACTGGAGGAAGAAGCATGGAGCCGAGGGGAATAAAGCATGTGGCCGGAACTATTTCCTGACAGAATTATTTTTCTGCTTTATCAGTTTTCCTTGTTTGTTTGTTTGTTTTTTTTAATTTTGTTTATGCTGAATGTTGCCAAGCTAAACAAATGTTACTCTTTATAAATATAACAGTCTTTTATTGTTTTTGATTTTGAGTCATAATTATACAATTTTTCCCTCTCCAAGATTATAGCAGAATTTACCTATTTTTTCTAATACTAGTATTATCATACATTTTGCATTTAAATCAATATAACAATTTTTTTTCAAGATAAGAGAAATTTACCAGGAACTAAGAACTGTATGTGACAAACTCACTTAGTCCTCACTACAATGCTGAGATGCGAACTGTATATCAGCCATGCATGTATATATAAAAGGGGAAACTGAGTATCAGAGAAGTTAGGTGACTTCTACAAGACCACACAGTTAGTAAGTAGCAGTGTGGCAGAGCCAGGAATTCAGCCCACCTCTGATTCTAGAGTACTTAAATACCAAGTGATGTTTGTTGGCTGAAAAACATACAGTCAGAAGAATAAGTTTATGGGGTCGAGGTTGCAGTAAATGAGAATGAGTGATAAGTTGTACCACTTTATGAAGAAAGGAGACAAGACAAATTAAATCCTAAAGAACATTATATTGTTTGTTTTGGGATTTTTTTTCCCACCAGTGCAATAATTTATGAAAGTGATTTATTATTTCAATGAATCTAATAATCTGCCTGACAATCAGAATTTGTCATTTCCATTATTATCTTCCACTAAGGTCATTTCCATCAGCACTTTCTGATAAGCAGTACCTATGTTTACTTTCAAGAGAAATGGGAGCTTATGCATAACAAACCCTTGAAACTGATTAAAAAATATATGAAGACACATCTCAAACTTCTGGCTTATCCATGTGCTGAGAGCTTTAGTTGTAATAAATCATACATAATGCAAGAGCAAAGGAGTTAGGAGAAAGTTCAGCAAAAATAATTTGAACTTCCATTAAGAGAGTGGTATAGCTGTCTCTCTCCTCTATCACACCATTAAATGCCTCATTATCATTAACTCTCTTTGTTGGTTTCAACAATTTTCTTTTCATATAAACACCTCTTCATTCTCTGACCCAACAAATGCAATTTTGACCTCATTAACCTGGTTGGGGTTAACCTTGGAACTAACCTTAGAACTAATGACCAGTTGAAACTACTCTTCATGTGCATTATGAGCTTGACTCTCTTTTAAGTCTGGTAGTTTAGTTTCCTTACCATGGTCAAAGTCTGTACCTTCCGATTAAGTCAACTAGCATGCCTTGGGGACCCAGAGTCTGGGTAAAGGGATAGGAATGAATAAATGGATATGCAGTCTTATTCATTAATAGAAAACAATAGAAGCAAAAGTTCTTTTTTCTGTAATGGAAAGATCTCTGGCTTAGAAAATAAAAGATTCAACTTTTAGTCTCAACTCAGCCATTAATTTACAATTAGATTTAGACAAATCATAATCATTTCTTTGGCAGTAAAATAAAAGTATTACGTTGGAGAGTCTTAAGTTCTCTCCAGCTAAAAGATTATATTTAGATGTCTGGTAACCTGTTAAGATCCTATTTGAAGACTAGTGTACGGATCCTCCAGATGACATTAAAGTAATGCTCAAATTTGTGACATTTTTTGAAAAATCACCTTTGGTCAAGGAGGGGAGATGCCGCATGGGAAGTCAAACAAGTCTCATCTCCCAGCCCCCACCTCTTCAGGCAGCCTATGATTATTAGACAGAAAAGCTGAGCCTCGTGCCTGAAGGTGAGACAATTCTGGTACAAGTTATGCTCCAATATCCTCCTTCACCCCTTTGCATCAAAGTAAAGACAGACTTTATGTAACACCACATAATTTCTTGGATTTACTTCTTCCCTACTCTGCTTCCCTCAATCTCTTTAAGGGTTTTCCTAAAGAGCACTTCCATAATAATTATAATGCATACAAATCCCCGTCTCAGGCTTTGTATCTAAGGAACTCCAATGAAAAAAGACTCTATACCTTACTGATGATTTACCAGAATGAACATTTTAGGAAAAAAAGACTTAAATTATGTCTCTCATATACAAGTTTATAAATCAATGAAATAGTTCTAGACAGGGATTAATATTTATCAAAGGTCAGGGGCAGATTTCCCAAATAAATGATATTTGAGTTTCCTGAAAAAGTGAATTCTGGAAGAAAGGGTATGTCTGGTAGAGAGAACAGTATTTGCAAAGGTTGAGAGAATAGTAGATGTGTACTCATTCCAGAAGTGAAGAGGCAGGATGACAGAAAAACTTGAAAAGTCCAGTCATCCAGTAGAAGGGGAGGCAGGGACCAGGTCATTATGAAAATAATATGACATTACATTATTACATTATGAAAATGACACTAAAGCTAATATTTTTAAGGCTTTACTCTGTCCCAAGCCCTGTGTTCAGTATTTTCAGCCTAACAATATATTCCATCCATTTAACCACCATAACAACCACATATGCTAGGTAGTATTATTGTTTTCATTTTACAAATGAGGAAACTGAGGCACAGAAAGATTAACAAAAACCCTACAGGTAGGAAGTGGCACACCCTGGACAAAAACCTCGTCATTTCAGAGCCTACCTTGTCAATCTGTGAAATGTGATAGTCTCCCATAACCATTTACTACTTTTATGCTACTTTCATAAATTTGGAAGACAATGGAAAAGTTGGAAGGATATTAAGGAGCAAAGTTGTATGATGTCATGTAGGTCTGAAAAAAATTCATCTTTGTAGCATTTTGATTTAGAAATTTCCATCAAACCAAACAGAAGGAGAAATAAAAGTAAAGAGACTGGGAAGGTATTGAAGTTTTTAGCCTTAGAGATGATACATCAAGCCTTAGTCAGCTTAGGCTGCTAAAATAGTATAACTGGGTAGCTTAATAAATAGACATTTATTTCTCACATTTCTAAAGGCTGGAAGTCCAAGATCAATACGTCAGTTGATTTGGTTCTTGTCTTGCAGGTGGCCTCCTTTTTGTTGTATCTTCGAATGGAGGAGAAAGAGAGAGAGGAAAGGGGAGAGGGAAGAGGTGAGGTGGAAGGGAGGGAGGGAGGGAGTTACCTCTCTAGTCTCTTTTTATGAGGCACTAATCCCATCATGAAGATCACAACTTCATGATCTAATCTAAACTTAAGTTCCCAAAGACCCCATCTCCAAATATTATCTTATTAGGGGTTAAGGCTTCAACCTATGAATTTTGGAAGAAAACAAACTTTCAATCCATAACACAGCCTTACCAGGGCAGCGAGGATATAGAAGAGGAGACAGATTTGAGGGTAGTTATAAATTTTTTACTTCTGATGGAAGTTTAAAATAACAGCCATGTGAATTTTGTTGTCATGAGGTTGTCAATTTAGCAAATAATGATACAGAATTCCTAGCTAAAATTGAACTTCAGGTAAGCAAAGAATAATTTAGTATGTGTCCCGTGCAATATTTGGAAAATCTTTCTACTAAAAAAAAAGTTACTTGTTTATCTGAAATTCAAATTTACCTGAGCATACTGAATTTTATCTGAAAGTCACAGTTCTGGGTCATGACTGGTTTTAGGATTACGGCAGCTACACCTGCACAATTATCTGAGTAAGAATAAAATAAGCTCTCTCTCCACTACCATATAGGATATTTAATGGAAACTGCCTTCTCTGTATTCCCAGTATTACAACATCTGCCAGACTTTCAGGGAAGAATAAAAACCTACCTGTAAAGTGATGTTTTGATTTTTCCAACCTAGTAGAATATTTAGCCCTGTTGTTCACTAAATGGTATTAATGAGAAATAGGTCATGGGATTGTTTCCCTTGAGGTCCAGTCAGCATTGAAAAGAAAGAATCATGACATTTTACAGCTAGAAGGGATCAAATCATAATTTTGTGTAATGACCTTCTTTTCAGATGGAAAAGATGGAGACCCCAGGTAGTTAGGAGTCTTATCAAAGGTCACACAGTAAGTGGTGCTAATTCTATGATATCCATCAGACTAAGTCAAATATAAGCATGTTTATCACTTAATCCTCACCACTACCCTGAGAGGTAGTGATATCATAATTGTACAGATAAAAGTCTAATAAAGTTAACTAATTTTGCTTGAGGAAGCAGAGCAGAAAACTGCAGAACTGAGATTTGAAATTAAAACTGAGTCCATTCTTTCTGAATCTTTAAAAAATCTCTCTCACACACAAACATCCCCCCCACACACACAGATGTGTACATGCACATACGCACTTAACACATGTACCATACATGTATACATACACACACCATGTCAGCCTCTCCATGAGCATAACATAGCTCTAGTGAATAATGTAACTGTGAAGGGATCAAAAGTATTATGTATTTCTTAATACGAATCTAGGGCTAAGACAGAAACAAACAACTTGAGATGTAATACAAGTATCATTCCCACAGATACATCATGCTTCAATAACTGAGGACAATGCCAAGGTTAGCCTGTGACTTCTTGATTGGGACATGTGTATTCTGTTATGTTTTTCCTAGTTCTAACTTTTATTCATTAGCAAAGTTTTCACTAGAGCACTTAAATTTTAATACTGCCTCCTTTTATAACAGACTACTTTTGAGAGCATTCGTAGGTAGAGAGTACAGAGATTTCCCTTATTACCCCTCCAGCTCAGTCAGTCCCATTGTCATCCCATATCCCTCACTGAAGCAGTACATTTGTTACAACTGGTGAACACTGTTATCACCCAAAGCCCGTAGTTTACATTAAGGTTCACTTTTGGTGTATATTTTATGGATTTTTACAAAGTATAATGACACATATCCACCATTATAATTATTGCCTTCCTTAAGTTCTATTTCTGAGTTAGCAATTACAAATCTTATTAGAATTTGTCTTAGAAAATAGAGCATCCTTACATGTTATTAGAAACCCTGGGCCACAATAGGTTAATGAAACATTTGAGTAGGAATTCATAACAATTTGTAAAGCAATCACTACTAGCAAACAACTCTAGCTTTGACAACCTCCATTAGATTTCTAAATATCACTTTAAAATTTGCTACAAGAAATGTATCAAGTAAACATATTTAAACATATAAAACATGGATTTTCATGGAAGTCCTGTTTGAGTCTAAATTGCTTCTATGGTAAATATTAATTTGTTTTAATAAATATCTTGTTCACTACAGACCTGTGAACATTAAAATAGCAAGAAATAGACTGAATTTTCTATTTACAACAAAATAAGGATGGCCTTTTTATTATGCTTTATTCTTAAAAATAAAATAATTCAACTAAGGTTAATTTGTAGCAAAATGATCTTTATTAATCTGAAATCTCTTGTGCTAAATCACTTAGGCAGAGCAATCTAGCATGCTCACACTGGTCAGCTTACTTTGAGTATATGAATGTAGCAAAAGAGACAACTTTCTGGGTATCAGCATTAAAAAAAGCAGTTTAGAATTCTATCAGATATTTATAAGGAGTTTTAGTTTCTCAAGCTTCCCCGCCCAAAAAACATCCAAAATATTTACTGACATAATGACCCAGTGCCTGGAATATTTGGAACACTAAAGAACTTTAGGTGAGCCTCGATCTTGCTTTAATTTGTGTGACTCAAGATTTTTTTGAATAATGGAAGTTATATAATTATAGGAGTGCTAGTTGAATTAGTTGTGTACATACTATCAGTCCAATTATTAATAGCCATATCCACGCCATGGATTGCATATTCCTATTGATTATATCACCAAAGAATAGCTCAGATACTACCATTGGTCTCCTTTACCACTTCTACTACTCCTGTCGAAATGTGGTATTCTCCACTTGGCCTGCAACAGCCTCTGAGCCCATCTCCCATGGCTCCTCCTGGTCCATTTCCCCTCTCCCAAACTGATCCCTTCCATAATTTGATGATAGTGGAAACTTTTTAAAATAGATTTTGGATCAAGTATCTACCTTCAATGGCTTCCATTATTCTTAGAATGATGTAAAAAAAAAATCATTCACAGCCCTTCAAGCCCCTGAATGATTTATTAGTTCCTCCTTGCTTTTTCAGGATCTTTATACTACAACCGGCTTCTTATTCATGGAACTCCACCCACACTGGCCTTCTCTCTGATCCTTTAACTCAACAAGGTCTTTTCAGTCTCAAGGCATGTTCATCTTTCTTCCTTTCATGTATTATCTGGTTAATTTTTATTTATCCCTGAAGTCTCAGTATCTCTTTTTTAAATTTCTCCTTCCCAGGGCATCCTTTCTCTTTTTCCTAAAAGGAAACTTATATAACCATGCTGTAAGCTCTCCTAGTCTCTAGAAATTTTCTTTCATAGCACTCACCATTATTTCATTCAAACAATTATTATTGTGAGTATTTGGGTAATATATTTCTTCCTCCGCTAAGTCCCTGAAACCACATGCATGTTTTTCATCACATGGTTTTCAACCTTGGCTCAAGTCTAGGCCATGCTCCAGATCAATTAAATCAGAAACCCTGGCTATTGATCTGGTTATCAGTATTTTTGTAAAGCTTCTTAGTATTTTATTTTTGATGCTTTCAAGGTAATTTGAATGAAATTCAAATTTAAGAACATCTATATTTCACATAATATTTGATATGAAATGGACGCTCAAAAAGCATTTATTGTATTAAAGGAAAACTAGATTAGAAATGTGAGATAAACATAAGACAAGGGACTCACAGAAAAGCAAAACAAGTAACCAAGTTAAAATGCAACAGAAAAATTTTGAAGAACCTTCTGTACATAAGGTTGAGCTTTGGTTTAAAAGGTAGAAATATAAAGAAAAATTAATCACTATCCTCATCCTCTAAGAAGACATAGTCTAAGCGTAGTTACAGTTGACAAGTAAGTAATATAAGTATAACCACAAAAGGAAACAAGAAATTTGTTACAAAGGAGAGTCATTTCTCAACAGAAAAAGAAATATTTTGTTGGATTGGGAAGCAGTAAGCTTTGGAAAAGGAATTACAAAGGTATGAGAATTGGGGCCACCTGCATCCACATATCTTAACTAACAGGATTGAGACTCAAGAATATCTATGTCAGTATAATTTAACCAGTTGTTCCAGGGCAATGTTGCCCAGGAAAAAAAAAAAAAAGGGGGATAAAATTGTAAACCAATAGATACCTTCCCTGTTTGCTTCAGTAAATTCCTACAAACCAATATATCCAAATGAACAGTTTGTTTACCTGAGTAATGTCCCCAAATCGGACATTAGATTTCATATAGGCAAAAGATTCGTTTGTCAAACTCACTTTGAGACTCTTATCTTACTGTGATCGCTAATGGTAAACTATATTATGAACTTTGTCCTATCCTAATTAGATTTCTACCTTGAAACACACACACACACACACACACACTTCAATTACCAAGTTTGGTTTACATAGATTTTCTGTTTGTGTTTAACAGGATAATTCTGTTTAAGAGTATTTCACATAGGAAAATTATAAAAGTCTTTATGAAGTAAAAATCAAACTCATCTAATGAATCTTATATGGTTAATATGTTCACCCAACAATTTGTTGAGCTTTTTTTTTTTTTTTTTCTGTATCAGGCTACGTGACAAGAACTGAGCATTAAATCTTGCCAAATTCACCCATCATAGAAAGGTATGTCTAGTCCAAAGGAATGAATACCATCATATCACTCACTGGCTCATGTTACCTTTCCACCTAGTACAAGTACATTTTACCTTTTTGTGTTTATTATTTTGCTTTTTCTTAAAATGATAATCTTAAAAATTATGCTTTCAAAACAGTAAAGCTAGATTCTCTTCTAGAGGAAAAATAAATAAAACTTCTTTAACTTTGCCTCCTAAAATAATTTCTCTTTGTCAAGGAAGTTGTTCTTCTAGGCTCCTGTACTATTCTTTATGAGGGCTATAGCACTGATTAATAGGAATTCAACAAGGGTGGAGCCATGGCATGTGAGAAAATGTAAGGCAGAAAAGATGGAGGTGTTAGAGAAGAAGCAAACTCTTTAATGAATGCGAGATTAGACTTTGGGGTCTAGATAGAGATGGCCGATCTAAGACCAAGAGGTACAAAAATAGTTGTTAGCTCACTAGAAAACATATTGTTTTCACAGCTGAAACAATAAATAAAAGAGGATGTGAGTTTTCATGAAGTCTTTGTCTCTGGATATATCAGGGAGAGGCTAGGTACCTACTTATCAAGTATGTTCAAGTGAAAGTAAAGAATGGGGAAGAGAATTGGGTTGTTATTCTTTACTAAAGTTTGAGGGTATTTGTTTGTTTGTTTAGTTGGTGTCATTAGATAACTTTAACTAAATAGTAGAGTTCCCCTTCACTCTTCTTGAGTCCCACTGAGAGAAAGACTCAGTTAGGATTAGTATGACTTTAACACTTCATATTCTTTTCAACCAGGAACAGCAGAATACAGGCCTCAGACTGAGAGTATTTAATAGATAACCATAATTTACTAAAACATAATTGCATTGTTTTCTTATCTTTATATTTATTGTATAGCCTTATATTTTATGTATAGCAATTTTTTCTAAATTTCTTTTATGAGTGATATAAAACTACTCTTTAAATAAGTTTATTTATATAAAATGTGAGATGATTTTAAAATATTAAGTTGATGAGAGTCAAGGTGGCAATAGTTATAGCAAAAAATAAAAAATATATAGTATTCAAATAGTAAAGTCTGAAAAATGCTGAACTAGATTATAAATAAATTAGATTATTTCTAAAATTATAGAGCTCAAAGTGCAGTATCTTATGCTATAGGTATTGGGGTATGTGAGATAAATTTCTCTTGCTCTGAGACCTCAAAAATTTACAACTTAAATACATGTGTAACACGATCTAATTAATTCAAAAATTGTTCAGGAGCTAGATTCAAGTATATAACCAAAACGCACAAAATGTGTATATTTTGAATGGGGAAAGACTAACACCTTGTGTACTTTTTCCCATTTGTAACCATTAAAAGTGACTATTTGTGCTTATTACAGAAATAATAAGCCAACACTTTGTACAAATATGTCATACATAAATAAAATTACATTAGTTATTTTTGACTAAGTAAATGATACCTTGAGACCATTAAAATAACCTAGCTTAATAAAAAATATCGTGGAGACTCTCTAACAGTTAAGAGTTCTCCAGAGAAACAGAACCAATTGTGTGTGTGTGTGTGTGTGTGTGTGTGTGTGTGTGTGTGTCTTTTCTAAGAAAGTTATGTTAAGGAATTGGTTTAATTACGAGAGCTGGCAAATTTGAAATCCAAAGGGCAGATCAGTAGGTTGGAAACTCAGACAGAAGTTGATAGTATAGTCTTGAGCTTGAAGTCTGTAGCACTGGTTAGCAGGCTGGAAATTCAGCAACAGTTTCCATTACAGTCTTAAAGTAGAAGGCCTTCATCTTGGGAAAACCACAGCTTTTGTACTTATGGGGGCCTTTAACTGATCCATGAGGCCCACCCACATTATAAAGGTTAATCTGCTTTACTTAAAGATGACTAACAGCAGTTGTTACTCACATCTACAAAATACCTTGTCAGCAGCATCTAGTCTCCTGTTTGACCAAGTGACTGGGCACCATAGTCTAGCCAAGCTGACATATAAAATTTAACCATCACAGACTCTTAGGAGAGTCTTATAATTCTTTTTAAAAAGGGGTGATAGTTTAGAGATAGGGTAAACATTGGCTTCAGACAGCTCTTCTTCAATTTTCATGTTTGCATAGCCTTGAATCAATTGCTTAAAAAACCTTAAAATCTGTTTCCTCATCTGAAAATGGGAATGCACTATGTATAGCTGATGAATCGGTTACATGAGTAGTTTCTCATAAAGTGTGAAGCATTGCATCTAGTTTACTAAATGCTCAGTAAATGGTAGGGATTAGTAAGAACCAATATGTAGATTCTCTTTTCAACTTGCAAGGACTATTCTGACATCTATACAATCAGCATTACTCTCTGAGTAGGGGGGAAAGTGCTCTGGAATCATTTAAAATTTCTCTTAAGTAAAGCCTTGGTCATTAATAGAGAGAGTACTAGCCTAGTTTCTAATTTAGTAAAACCTAATTTCAATCCATTAGTACACATTTGCTATTTACAACATAAAATACTTCAACTCGACAGAGAGATTTTAAAACTATAATGATACTTTGAGTAAGTTATATTGTACATTTCCTATTACTTATGTTATTTTACAGGTGCTACCTACATCTAACCTAGTTTACAACTCATTCAGGTCTTGAGAGTTTTTTAAATTATATCTGGAATGTATATTATATACATTTCATGAATTCAGAAAAATTTCAAAATCATTTTGTTTTTTTTAATCTTTAAAGTATCCATGTAATATGGATACTAATTATTAATTTTTAAAAATGTTTTTAATATATTTTTAAGTAGCTTTATTTTTTCTAAAAGTACTAAAATAAAACATCAGCCATAAAATGCAAAAAAGTAAAAAAACCTTTTAAAATTATTGATATTGTTTAGACTATTTCAGATATTGGTTATGCAGATATGAAAATAAATTTATATATTGCATGTAGATGAATAGATAAGTGGTGGATAAAGTAAAAAAGAAATACAAAGAGATAGTCAAACAGATAAAAATAGAGTCATTCCTCAATAAATTCAGAGTAAATTTAGTTTTGCCTGAATTTGACAGATCAAGACAATATTGAACAGGATGAAATAATTTCTGAATTATAAATATTCTTCACTACGAGAAATAAACTATCTTAAAGTAACCCTCTAAAGTTAACAAAACTATAATTTAAAACAGCAAGAGGTAGAGCCTCCTTATTTTTACTAATACTAAAACTACATGATTCATTATTGAAACATACCTGTTCATGCAGTGACTTGCACAAAAATGGTGATTACTGAAGATCACAAATAGTACTGCTTACCTGTGTCTCAAGTACATGCTTTGTCTCCTTGGCATATAGTAGGTACTGATGGAATTCTTAGAAGAAATCAATGAGCATCTGGAATATGGAGAGAAGAGACTATTGTAAGCTGTACATAGTTTTGTTGAGTCAAATTTTTTACACTTAAATTGACCTCTAACATTGACTTAAGGGACCACTGTTGTAAATAGTTACCATCAAGATATGGTGGGCAGAAACAGCTTGGCATTTAGAATTTTTATCTTTTTTCTGCTACTTTTACACATGTGACCTTAGATCAACCAACTCATCTTGTTAAGAGAGAATTCTTTCAACTTCAAAATAAGGCTCATTGGGAGGACTAACTTATAGCCCCTAGAATAAGGTCTTTAATATAAATATTTCTCAGTAATTATCAATTTAAGAGTGCTAGGGATGATCCAAACAAGTACATATCTTTATAACTTAATATATGAAATATCTTGATAAAGTTCTATTATATCAGAAAGTATAGATTTCTCAATAGGTTTTCTGAGTTATGAATTGGGTGAATATCATGAAGAATTCCAGCTGAAATAGATTCATTTCTCTCTCCATACTGGGGATCAAGGAGTGTTTGTTAAAATGGGTAGACAAAACCTTGGGTTCCAACGAGTAGAAAGTAACTATGCTTTAGTGTTGCTTAGTACAAGAAATTTATTATTTGAACATTGTATGTATGAAATGTTTACAGACAAATTACGTCTGGCTACACTGCTATTTTGCAAATATAGTGGCAAATGTCAGCAATTTCCATTTTAGAAATATTTTCTTTCATGTAGATTATCAAATAGTTTGGTTATGAAATTATACTCCCCACATTCAGCAAAAGCTTGGCATATTTAGTTTAAATGTGAGTTACAATTTGAAAAGTACCTTAAAAATCTAGGTGTAGGTTGCAAATTAAAACTACAATAACACTTCTCACCTGTCAGAATGGCTGTCATCAATAAATCAGAAAACAAGTGTTGGCGAGGATGTGGAGAAAAGGGAACCCCCAAACATTGTTGGTGAGATTGCAAATTAGTACAGCCACTATGGAAAATAGCCTAGAGGTTTCTCAAAAAATTAAAAATGGATCTACCTTTTGACTGAGTAATTGCACTTCTGGATATTTATCCAAAGAAAATTAGAACGTTAATTTATAACGATCTATCCACTTCTATGTTCGCTGCAGCACTATTCACAATAGCCAAGATATGGAAGCAACCTAAATGTCCATCAACAGATGATTGGATAAAGAAGTTATGATTCATATACATATGGAATATTGCTCAGCCATAAAAAATGAAATCCTACCATTTGTAATGACGTAAATGACCCTAGAGGTTATCATGCTGTGCAAAATAAGTCAGACAGAGAAAGATAAATACCATATGATTTCATTTATATGTGAACTGCAAGGAACAAAAAGAACAAATTAAATGAAAACAGACTCACAAATACAGAGAACAATCTGGTGATTGCCAGAGGGAAGGGGGATTGGGTGTGGAAGAAAGGAGTGAAGGGTTAAAGAGGTACAAATTAGTAGTTGAAAGATGGTCACAGGAATGGGGACTATGGCATAGGGAATATAGTCAGTAGTATTGTAATGGCTATGTGTAGAGCTGATGGGTGATAGAGTGAGTAATCAGGGGGATTGTTTTGTAAACTATATAAATGTCTAACCATTGTACTATATACTTGAAACTAATAATAAAATAAAAATCTAGGCACACCTTATGTTTTCTAATCTTAAAAGTCATAGATGTGAAAACATTGTTAAGTATTTGAACAAAAGTGGATGATTCATGAGATCCTTTTCCCTCAGAAAAAAAATGGTTCAATTCCCCTCCGCCCCTTTATTAGCAACACATTTAAAATTAGCTTCTCAGCATTACATCTCTATGCTCTATCTCACTTCCTGAAAAGTCCAGAGGAGTTTGATGCCAGTCGTGGTAAGAATGGAGAAGACTAAACAGTACAATGGGCCCTCAGAGAAAAGAAGGAACTGACAGTGGCTACACAGCTGGGGTGTACCAAGGCTTGGCTCTTTATCATCACAATCTTCTGTAATCTTCACCAAAGTACTGTGAATTCCTCCAGAATACAGACAAGGAAAGAGAGCTTCAGAAAAAACTAATGACTTTTGCAGTGGCAAAAGATAAGTAGTTCGCAAGCCTGAATTAGCACTGAAGTCTTTGACTCCTAATGCAGTGCTCTTCTGACCATATTGCTCTGACTCTGTAACAAAAAATGATACTCATAAAATATCCATGACTACCTATGATGATAAATAATTAAAATAACCAACCAAATGTATTTTACCACAGTTAATAATTTATGGAATCAGAATTTGATTTCAGTTCTGGCTGATTGTAAAGGTCATTCTACATTACTTATTTATCCTTCATTTTATATTATAAATATATAAGTCTCATGAAACTAGGGAATGTATTCCTGTGTTCATTGTTGAATCTCAGGTGCCTAGCACAATGCTTGTCATGGAGTTATTGCCCAAATAAATGCATATTAAATAAATATAATACCATTGAGGACACAGAATCTATGGGTCCCAACTGAGAATCGGTTAATGTGCTTGATGTAATGCTGCATGTAGGGATCTTTACCTTGGTTGATTTTCTTTCTTTTTTTTTCTTTTCCTCTTTCTCTCTCTTTTCTCTCTCTTTCTCCCCAGCGCCCTCACTTCCTCCCTCCCTTGCTCCTATCTATCACCTATCTCTCTCGATCTCTATCACTATCTGTCTCTCTCTCTCTCTCTCTCTCTCTCTCTCCACTCACCCCACCCCCGCTCCCCACCCCGCTGCCCCATTGCCTACTTGCCCAAAGGCCAAATTGGTTCAGAATCTGTAAGGGAGGAGTGATGCTTGACTCTCCTAAAATTCCAACCCAATGAAACAATGAGTAACAAGGAGAGAGTGTTCTATTATAAAAATAGAAACTTAATTATTTGTAAAGCAAGATTTGAGAAAGCACCTTGGAGTATGCCCCAATTTGGGTTTACTACTTTTTCTTTACTTTCAAATCCAGAATTATGGGATTCCTTTTTAGAGGAACGGAGCTGAAAGTTCCTAAGACTTTGGCCTGCCTCTATCAGCAGGACAGGACATGAGACTGAATTGAGTCTACCTATAAGTACTTTGATACCATGAAGAATGGGGGCAAGAGAGTGAGGACACCAATGAAAGTAACTTTAGGGGGACTGCTGAATGATTCTCATCAGGATCATTCATTCCTCTTCCAACAGCGAGAAGCATGCAAGTGGTAGAATGCACAAGGAGGCCAGATAACTTATCTCCAATGGGAAAGAATCAAAATCCTCTCCCTTTCATAATAATGTGAGGAGAGTGATACTAATTTTACCACTGACCACAGTGGGATTAGATGAGAAACATAAAAAAATGAATAAATGAGGAAAGAAAACACAAAAAAGCACATGGCTTATTTTGAGTGCCTTTTATAGGTAGGTGATCTGCGCATGTTTCTCAGCTGTATCATTTACCTATTTTTGCCTCTTTTGTCATGTGAGCTAACAGAAAGATAGCATCTCAGAGTGATCCCATACCAGTTGGAAAATTGAACTAGATGTCCTCCAAACTTTCCGATAACTAAGATTTTGTGAAGTAATGGGCTCAAAAAGTCAAATACTGCAGTCCTTTTAATTTATACTAAGTAGGATGAACAGAATTTCAAGTGCATTAATTTGGGCCTGTGGGCAGGCAGGCATCATAAGAGAAAGACAGAGATAAGACAACAGCAGCTAGAAAAGGCAGCCGAGAAAATCTCTCTGCCAAAATAGCCTAAAACTGGGGAAATGACAGTCGCAAGGGAACCTAAACCTGAGACAGGAGTCAGATGAATCAGAAGAAAGTATTAAAATAACTATGTATTTAGAAAATTAGCATAGAGTTAACTGGCAAAATGGAAATTTATAAAATGAACAGGTATTTAGAAGATTTTCTTATAATGAGTTATCTACTTTATTAGTTCAATTATATTTATGTTCTTACTTTAATAGATTTATTTTATGCCTAATAGATACTCAATATAGCTAAGTAAAGTCTCCAATTAGAATTCACCTCTCCCTTATCTCTATGTCCAAGGTACAAAGTCTCAATCTGTTATAACACTACTCTCTATGTGGGAATTCTGGGAAAAAAGTCAAAGATTTTGACAGAAATAAGTGATTGAAGGGACAGATGTGAAATATTGTAGGGGAAGAATCAAAGGGCCATGATGACTTGGGGGAAGACGCTATTTTAGAGGAATTTTCAATGGGTTCAATGAGGGTGAAAGAAAATTATAGAATGTTGTCCAGGTTTGGCTTAAATAAATGGCTAAACTATTAGGTCTCTCAAAATAGGGTCACCTAATTTATAATCTTTGGTCTCTCGAAGGTGCTCAACCACTTGAATACTGTGTATTAATATCAGCAAAGAAAATATAATTAAAAGCATGTTTGTAGTAAGAGGTAATGAGTTCAGTTTCACATATGACAAATTTAAAGTTCTTATGATCACTAAGTGAAAATGTTCCACTGCTTGTTTGATATGTAAGAATGGGGGAGATGGGAGATACCGTCTAGATTTGTAGATATGGTGCTAAAAAGTATGCAAATGGTTACTGAAAGCAACATAGATAAGAAGGGAATATGTAACCTAAAAAGAGAAGAAATTATTGGACAGATGATATGGAAAATCAATATTAAATGAAGTGGCAGGTACCCTTACTGGAGGAGGAATAGTCAGGAATGTAGGAGAAAAACCGGGGAATAATGGTTTCATAGAATTCAAGGGGAAAAGAAAAAAGAGAGTACTCAACTTGTATTTTACTGGTTATAAATTACATATCAATTTTAAAAACTTTATTCCCAGAAATGATTCACTAATTCATTTTGGCTTGGATTATTCGTCTTCTAAAGATCCATTGCCTCAGCTAGTGTTTTGAAACATCAGCGGCATCTAGTGCTTATGGTTGTGAAGAACTCTAGGATGTATAGCCAAAACAATGTTTTTTCACATAGTACATGCTCAACAAAAATGAGTTGAAATAAATCAACTGTTCTTCAGTCACAAGGAAACAAATGCTTTGTGTGATGTTCTCTTAGGGCAAATAACTAACATTGACTTAATGTAAAGATGCTGACATTATTCTGGTAAGACAGTCAAGATAGTTTGCTTGAAGTATTGATATATGATACTACATTGTTAGCCAGTTGCTGTGGCATTTTGAAGTTAACGAGATTACCATATTTACTCTCCCTTCTCCCTTCTCTGTTGTTTTGATGAGGGGCTAGAATGCGAAGAGTTATACTCAGGTCTGAGTTTATGATTAGTTATTTCTTGCCTTATGTTAGTTTTTTTTAAAGAGCCAACTCGTATATATTTTTTGCCTTAATAAGCCTCCAAAAAGTTGCCTATAGTCTGGAGTTAACAATAATAGTCCTGAATCTCAATTTCTAGTCTACCTCTCAGACTCATTTTGTCTCTCTCTCTCTTTTTTTTTTTTTTTTTTTTTGGCTCGGTTATCTATTCATTCAATGCGATCGTGTTTTTCTCAGACCTCAGGAATTTTGAGAACTCCACTGAGTACCCAATACCAACTACTGACTCTTATAGAAACACAGGTTTAATAAATAATTGCTAACCCTTCCCCACAGTTTTTAATAACTTTCTTGTTTCCATTCACCACATTTCAGCTTCTTGAAAGCCCATCTCTCTCAAGTTACATTAAGCATCTCCCCAACTCCACCTAACTTTTGCCAGTGCTTCCTTCATCTCTTCCACAGGAGAAAATAAGTTTCTCTAAGTTTTTCACTTACAACATGCCTTAAGTCTAGTCATTTCAGTCACAGTAAATATCCTAAAAGAGAGGAATTCACCAAGAGGGAAGAATTAGGACCATTGATGGATAAAGAAGCTGAGGTTCAGAGATACAAAGAAACTTCCCCAACCCATTCAGCAAGTAAATAGTAGATCTGATATTCAAACACAGGTTGTCCGAATTGAATGCCTCTTTTCTTTGGCTCAGATACACTGTGCCTCACATAATGTAAATTTATAAAGTATTATTGTGTGGAGGATACTCAACAAACCTCCAGAAAACAGCCTGCTAATGATGTCTTTGGACAAAGGGCACTGTTTTTACTCTAATAGGGCAGAATCTGAAATTGCAAACTCATTTTCATTTTCAGCTCTTGGTTATATCATATGATGAAGTGCAATATCAATATATTTAAAATGTAATTTTGCATTTGTGACTAAATATAATTTACTGAAGCTGAATTTACACACACACAAAATGGCTATTTCACAGTTGCTCAAATCTATCATATTTTGGAAGCATGCACATTTTTTATATTGGCAACTATATTACCATATAGTTTTACTAATTTTCCAAGGGAAAAATTAAAAACCCGTGAATTCTAGTTAAAGAAAAGCTAAATAATAAAAAAAATATTTTAAAATAATTAAAAGATACGTCAGAAGAAAAATAAAGTATGAGAGGCATCCAGGAATTCTAGAGCTTTCTCAAGGCACACTAGGGCAGGATGTAATAAACATGAGATTCTAGTTAGAGTTCTGCCACATAATATTTTTGTTTTTCATGATTCACAAGAATGCTGTCAGGACCAAACAATATACCATATCTAAAAGTGCTTTTTATAGTTTTGTGTTAACCTAAAATTGTAGTTAATGGGAATTATTTGAATGGTATGAAAAGAAGTATATAAACCCAGCTCTAGAAGAATTTTGTTTTGTTTTTCAGATCAGATTCTATACTATAATCCCATATATTACATAACCTCCAAATGCTCTTCTTCTCTTTAAAATATGACTACGTACTTTTGATCAAAACCAAATCATTTTATCCATTCGGCTATGATAACTCAAATAGTTGGCAACTCGAAAAACTTTGAGTTAGTATACTTATACAGCTATAACTCTAGCCATTGGTGCTGACATCTAAAATGAAAGTAAGCATTGCATCTAACTTATTTATGCTTTGCACCATTGTTTAATAAATATCCCATATAGGGTGTCTTATAAATATACTAATTTTGATGGCATAAATTAATGGACAAATGAATGACTAAATGAACTGATAGCATGCAGAACTTAAGGCACGTGGAGGCAATGAATGAATTGAGTTATTAATATGTATTATTAGGTTGTTAATAGTTGCTTGAAATGCCTGCCTCACATTATCTGGCAAACTCCTACTCATTTTTGAAGGACCAGCAAAAAATAACTTCCAACTAAAAAGCTACTCTAACCTCAGGTAGAAAGGAATTGCTTATAGGAAACTGTTTCTGTATTTCTTTAAGAGTACCTACCCTCTTACATGACAATGGGCATTGGCAGTTGGCCCTGTTAGCCCCTCGAAGCTCTGGAGGAACGGCTGTACATTTCTGAACACAGATCCCGGGGCCATGCCTGACACATGTAGAAAATCAATAAAAAAGCATGAAGTCAGTTGAATAAAAGAGTGCTTTAAATTTTATTTGGATCCCTTACGGAATAAAGACATTCATAATTTGCTCTTTTGGGGGAAAAAAGACAGAAAAAGAAAACCCATCAATCAAGTAATAAGCTCAGTAGAGTTGCCAAGGAAAATAGTTAAACAAGCAATTTTAGCACAGCTGAGAAGCAGACATGACCATTTCTTTTTCTTCTGCATTTAAGACATTTGAAACGGCCATTCCCAGTAAAATTATCATAAACATTTTCATTTATATAACATGAAAAGTCGGTTTGTGTTTTCTTTCTGAAATTCTTAACTTGTAGGAAGATTATTCAAGAGAGTCCATTCAGTGGCCCGCTCCCTATTTTCTTCCTAAAATTGCAGATTCCCCATTACATTTTCATAGGTTGCCTGAGTACATATGCACTAGATTATGAGAAAGTAAGTTGCTCCCCTATTCCCACAGAACATAAATTCTATGAGGGCAGAGGTTCCTTGTCCATTTTGTTCACTGCTCCTTCCTCAGCACTTCGAATTATACAGGACACAGAGCAGATAATAAATACATTGTTACTTAAATGACTACATATTTGATAATAAATTGTGAGTTCTCTCATTTGAAAAGACCTCTGTTCTGTGTTCTAAGTATTTGTATATTTAAACTTTACCTAAACTGCATTTACAATATGCCTAACACAGAATAAGCACGCAATAATGTTATTCTTTTTGACATGCCAACATTCTTTCTTTTCTTTTGACATTACATTTGAGATTTAGCATGTTAATACATGTATTTATGATTAATTCACTTTGGCTATGTCATCTGGCCCTATTGTATGATTATGCCACAGAGACAATCAAATGCCTCCTATACGAAAGCACTTCTTACTTTTCCTTCCTCAGAAATATCAAGCATCCAGCCACCAGCTCAGGAGTAACCTCCCCACAACCACCCCATATGACCTGTTTACTGGTTTTATACAATACTGGGTTTGGTGTAAAATTATTATTTTTTATATAATTTAAGTAAGACCAGCATTGTTATCAAGATAATTTTAATGTTTAAAGTAATTAAATGTGCAGACTAGGTAAACCAAATAAAGAAAAAGAAAGAACTTCAAAAAAATATATGTATTATATTTCATTTCTTAATGTGAAATCTTCCATAATTAACTCCGTGCATATTTCCATGCTCATATACTAGAAAGTTTTTCTTGAATCATAGCTAGTAGCAGAACTGCTGGGTAGACAATGTATTCAATTTTATTTACTAGATACTATACAATTATTCTGTAAATTGGGTTTAGCAAGCTGTTCAGACAATGATAAGGTCTAAGACTTTCTAGACATCTTTATCAAGCTTAGTGTTGTAAGAATTAAAAAATTTTTTTATCAGTGTCATAGGTGTGCAATGCTATTTCCTTATTTCACATACATTTCACTAATTTCTAGTGAAGCAGAGCATCTTGTCAATTATGTTTGCATTAGTCCCATCTCGTCTCTTCAGGAAATTGCTTTTTTGAATCCTTGTCTATTTTCCCATTAGTTACTGTCCTTTTGTTTTGCTAATGTGTAGGAATTCTTTATAAATTTAAAATATAGATCCTATGTTATTTATATATATTACAAATATTTACTACCAGGTTTGTGGGTTGACTAAGTATTTATAGTGTTATTTGTTGAGCATTTTTTTTATATAGATTAGTATTGCAATTCTTATATCCCAAGTTTGTCATTTTATATCATTAAACAAATCCTTCCCTATTCTGAGTTTATAAAAAATATCCTACATTTCATTTCTAAAAATGTTAATGTTTGCTTTTTATAATTAGGTGTTTAATCTACATGCAGTTGATTTTTGTGTATTTGAAAGGTATGGATTTAATTTTTTTGTATATAGATAATGGAATATCTCTAGGTTACTTATTTACACTGCAGTCTTTAATTTTTCATTGATTTGAAAAACCATTTCTATTATGCTTCACATTTACATTCACATGCAAGCAACCACATTCTTTTTCTACTTGATAAAAATCTACATAAAAAATATAGTTTGTTTTAGTCAGCTTGGGCTGCCATGACAAAATGCCATAGACCGGTGTCTTGAACAATGGACATTTATTTCTCACAGTTCTGAAGTCTGGGAAGTCCAAGATCAAGGTGCTAGCAGATGCAATGCCTGGCAAGAGCTTTTTCCTAGTTTGCAGATAGCCACTTTCTAGCTAGCTGTGTGCTTAAATAAACTTTCCTACCTAGTTTTCTTCTCATAAGGACACTAATTCTATCATGAGGACCCCGCCCTCATAACTTCATTTAAACTTAATTACTTCCCAAAGGTCTCACCTCCAAATACCATCGCATTGTGGGATTAGGGTTTCAACATGTGAATTTGGAGGGAAGCACAAACATTCAGTCCATAACACAGGTGCTCAGTAAATTTTATTTGCTGTATCTAAAAGTAATTTAAACTCATTTTCTGCAGCAACCTATCATTGAAATATTGCTCAATTTATCTCTTCCCTCTACAAATATGGAGCTAACCTTACTTAGAGAGGAGCCACAACATATTTTGTGCATTGAACATACAATATTCTAAGTGTATACATTTGGGAAGACAAAAAGAAGAGAAAAACAAGAATTTAAGTAGCTTGAGTGGCTTTGCCTGTCCTTTGCATGCACTTAGTATTACCGGGATGACCATAAACAGGTAGATATGAATTTATTCTGTCAGTCCCTGGGAACCTCTCTCAGTGTGATCATCTTGCAGTGTGATTCTAGTTTAAAGATATGCATTTTCATATACATATTTTATTATATAGAATTGTACACAAATCTATTTACATTGCACTTCATATCTAACAATGTATTGCTAAGGGCAATTTTTACTAGATATGGTTTTTACTCTAAGTGCTCACTATAAACCCTAATTTCTAAGTCAGATAGGGCTCCACTGTAATCAATGTGTCAATGGAGCATCGAAATACTGTTCTAATTTAAACAAGAGGTTTAGATAAAAAGTAGCTCTTTGTCTCTGCTAATAAGTAATGATGAACCAAGAGATGCAGGAATAAGAGTGATCTCTGAGGTTAAACCAACATGTCTTGGTTCCCAAGGTAAACACAGGCATACCAGCAAGCTCAAACGCTGAAAGCAGAGGCACGGTTTATCATCAAAATCTGGACGACAGCTCGGGCCTTTACTTCTTAATGAAGAAACAATCTTGTTGACATTGTGTTTGTTTCAAGAACCAGCAAATGTCAAATATTCTAAAGAAATGACTTTGACAGCTCACGGTGTAACTTGGTCTCAAATGATGGCAGACACATTGACTATGAAAGGGTTTCGCTACCAAGACATGAGTTTCTAAAAGAGGGACCCACTTTGCAGGGACAATAGCATTGCTTAGTGGGTGATCCTTTTAGAAACAGTTTACCAAAGGTTTGCTGATACTGGCTGCATCTACTAATTCTCTGTGTGACTAACACATGTATGACAAATTTTCATCTTATTAGCTTATTATATCAGAGCCCATCAGTGGGTTTTTGGTGTTGTCCAATGACTCCATGTCCCATCTGAAATGCTTCAATATCTTATGTCTTCAATGGCAAGTAAAACTAAAATAATTTTCCTGAAAATTTATTATACCATGATTATCTGTTTACCTGAGGAACTGAGAGCAGAATGTATTCCTCATTTTTTAAAGCATGAGTCCTTTCAGAATCAGTCACAGGATTTTAGCTCTCTTGTAGACATTTCAAAAACTACTGAGTCCCGTAGTATGGATAAGAATCTGAAAAGTAGAGGCACTGAGTAGTACATGTTATTCTGCTAAGAGGCAGAGCTGGTCTTGAACACAGCTTTCCTAAGTCTTAGCTCAGTATTTGCATCCATAAAGCCAAATATAATAAGCTAATCAGGATCCTAGCAACACATAGTTTCTTATTTAAACAATTTACTACTTCAGGAGACTAGAGATCTAAAACTTTGTTCCTAGAAGCTCAAATGGAATGACACAAGGAAAAATAAAACTATATGCATGGTATTATTGATACCAAGGGTCCTCAGACCCTAGGCCATGGACTAGTACCAGTTTACTGCCTATAGGAACCAGCAGCCCAGCAGGAAATGAGCGGCACACAAGAATCTAAGCTCCCCAGCGCTAGCATCACCACCTCAGCTCCACCTCAGATCATCGGGCATTAGATTCTTCTCATAGGAGCACCGGTCCCTGATACCAAACAGGTTGGGAACCACTGATCTATACCATTCTTTTTTAAAAAGTTAATGGCCATAATTCTTAACCACTAATTGCATTTTCTCAGAGTCAGTTACTACTTCAGAGGGTACCAGGCTTCCAAGGAATGTTCCGCTCTCAACATCAAGAGGCCGATGTACATTTTTTTCTGAAGGTCATCAAATTAATAATGACAATAATAACATGAATAATATAATAGCTAGCACTTATTGAGTGCTTATTAGTATTTAAGTTCTAAATACTTAATACATATAAATTACTTTAATTCTCACAATAAACCTGTGTGGTAGATGTTATTTATCTGTGAGAAAACTGGGGTACAAAGGACTTTAGAACTTATAGAGAAAGTATTTGAATTCAGGAATTCCTCCCTAGAATCTACATGATTAGCTATTCCTTACTGAGATGGTCCTGTACAAAGACAGAGAGATAGAATACAAAACTTTCATTTTCCTTTCTGGATTTAGAATTTCAGTTCACTAAAAATGTGCTTTATAAACGGGTTTGCTGATATCTGAAAGAGTCAATGATTCTACCCAGATGGAAATTCCTTAGAAAGGAATAATTCACACTCTGGAAAAATGTAGCCCAATATGCAATAACATTGTGAGTGAATGAGTTCTTTCTCTTGAGCTGTCGAGGTTGACATATTATATAGCATCCTCTCTGCACCGGCAGATAGCAGTACCTGTATAATGTAATCAAAATAAATAAGGTTTTGTGTGTATGAAAAAAATAATCACATATTTTACACATAGACATAAACTTGTCTATTGTCTATGATTGTCACTGCTTGAGTTCTCAAAGACATTTCCTAAAAGCATCCATCTCAGCCACTAGCTTCCTCATTTCAGATATAGCTCAGATGTCAGAAATGCCACTAATAGTAACTAGATCTCCTTTAGGAGGGAATCAATAGATGGTCAAGTCTCAAAAACTCCCCATGAGCACAAGAAGAAGGACCAACTAGTGTATGAATAGTGATGAGGAATTTTCCATTCTCTTTGAAGATGGCTATTCTAAAACATAATAAGTTATTAGAGAGATGCTGGTGAAGGAGTAGTCAATATACTTCTGATAGCAATGCAAATAGGTACAGAGCCTTGTGGATGTGTATAAGAAAACTTCTATACCTGGGAATCAATAATAAAGAAATGATTCTTATTACAGAAAAAGTTCCACGCTCAAGGTCATGTCACATATAGTTGGATAAAAATGAGAATGTCTTTATTTTCCAGAAATGGGGAAGCTGTTAAATAAATATGGTACAGTCATGTTAAGGAATATTACATAGTCACTAAATATCACACTTAAAAAGCAAAAATAGTAAAATAGAGAACAGTAAATATTATATTCTACTCTTTTGTAATGTTGGTAGTTTTAATTCTCATTCTTTCCCTTTCCTCTTACCTTTTGTCCTTTTCTTTCCCATGAACTCAAACAAAAAACTATATTGGAGAAAGTTTCATAAGAAATATACCAAAATAGATTGGTTTTCTGTAAACTGGTCATTATTATTTTAAAGAATTGAAACTGTGGATCGAAGAGACCCAGTGGCTTTTCCCAAATATATATATAACATTGGTAAGGGTGGGTGATATAGCACCAAGCTGCTGCACATCTGTCCACTGAATTTAATCTCTCATTCCTCAATCGTAAAATTGTGATCCTTCTGTTCTCTTTAAGAGCTTGTGTAAAGGGGCCCAGCCTGATACAGCTATATGATTTTCATATTCTTACCATAAAAAAAGTTTGTCAGGCAAGTTAATAAAGGTATTATATAATTCAGAGGTCATGTTATTATAATTAAAATGATCAGGTCTTTACTGTGTGTATATATGAAAACAAGTTCTTATTAAAATGAATTCATTTTCATTAATGAGAAGACCCGAAAACTCATCTTTCCTTCAATCATTAATCCACTCACTTGCTCTATATTTATACAACAACTTTGGTGTACCAGACTCTGACCTTGATGCTAGGAATATAAAAATTAATAACATAGGCCCTATTTGCAAGAAGATAATTGTCAAGAGAAACATCACACACATACACACATTTACACACACTAAAGTTACACATATGCTGTGGTAATTATAATGATAGTAATATGCCCAGGTATTAGAGAAGCATATCAAAATAGAAGCATTTGATATGATTATCTTGTGAATTCCCTCCAGTGGCTCACATCTGAACTCTTTAGCAGGTAAAAAAGGTTCACTAATATCTGCTCCAGCTGGCAAAATTCATCTCTTGCCTCTCTTCATTTTGAATTCAGAGTTCTTTGGAATGTTCTTTCTTTTCTCTGTCTACCTAGATATCTCTTTCCCTTCCCCATTAATTCTTTACAGGCTGGACAATGCTATAAGACATGATCCAACAGATCAGTTTGTGATGAGATGCTGAGCCCTTGATGAGGACAGTGGTGACAGGGATTGAGCAAAAAGGACAGATAAATCTACATGGCCACAGATATGAACCATCCCAACATATATACAACCACAAGGTTTTGAATAGCATTTCAGGGAGTTCAAATATTCTACAGCTCATCCTAATAGTCTGAATACTCAATTAAGTATACTGTGTCTATAAAAAGTTAAACTGTGATGAATACTTTTGGAAATTAGTCACAATTAACTTTTACTTGAAATTATTAAAGTGGCACTGTTCTTAAGCACCTAATAATTAAGACTGACATATTCTTCACACTGATTCAGTAAAATTTTATTTTAGATATGGTTTCTTAGGAAATAAAAGTATACTCTTTTACCTAGTAAGAAAAAAAGACATAATTCATTATGCCATCTTCAGAAAGTATATAGCAGCTTGCAATTCCTAAAATACAAAACAAAACACATGCTATCTGTAATACCTAGTTAATTGAGGACTTGCTATAGAACATGCATGTATCTGAGTTGGTGGATGGAGACACTTTAAATTCTGAATCATGGATGTCAACTCTATAAAATGTATTTGTTTTCCATATCACAAAACAATTTATATGTTTTATTATCAAATTTGGAAAGTATCTTCAAAACCATAGTAACCAAATCTTGCATTTTTAAATATCAAAGTCACGGCATTCAAAGAAAGAAAAAAATAATAATAATGGCAAAATGTAAAGATAAATAAAGCCTTATGTACTGTTGGCAGGAAAGAAAATTGCTGCAGGCAATATTGAAAACAGTATGAAGGAGCCAAAAAATATTAAAAATAGACCTACTATATGATCCAGATATTTCTCTTCTGGGTATAAACCCAAAGGAAATGAAAATAGGATATAAAAAAGATTTCGGCACTCCCATGTTCATTGTGGCATTATTCACAATAGCCAATATATGGAAATAATCTAAGGGACCATCAACAGATGAATGGATAAAAAAGATGTGATATGTAAAAATAAATATTCAGCTACAGAAAAGCAAGAAATTCTGCTATTTGCAACAACATGATTGACCTTGAGGGTATTATACTAAGTGAAATAAGTCAGACAGAGAAAGACTAATACTTTATGATCTCACTTCCAAAAAAAAAAAAAAAAAAACTAATAGGTGGTTGCCAGGGGCTGGGGGTAAGCAAATGGGTGAAGAGGGAAAAAGACATAAACTTCCCCTTAGAATATAAATAAGTCCTAGAGATCTAATGTACAGCATGGTAACTATAGTCAATAATACTGTATTGCATATTTGAAAGCTATTAAAAGATTAGATCTTAAAAGCTGTCAGCAAAAGAAAAAAATTGTAACTATATGTGGTGATGAATGTTAACTAAACTTACTGTGGTAATAATTTTGATACGTATGCATATATCATATCATTATGTTATACTATTAAACTAATAAATATTATATATCAGTTATATTTCAATTTAAAAAAAGAAAAAAGAAAAAGTTAGATAAACCCCAATTGAGGGACATTCTACAGAATGCCTGACCATTATTCCTCAAAATTGTCAAGGTAATTAAAGACAAAGAAAAGTCTGAGAAACTGTCACAGCTCAATGGGATATGACAACTAAATGTAATATAATGTCCTTGATGGGATCCTGGGTCAGAAAAGAGACATTAGGTGAAAACTAAAGAAATATAGATCAAGTATGGCCTTTAGTCAATAATAAGGTCTCAATATTCATCCATTCATTCATTATGATAAATGTGCTATATTAATGTGAAACATTAATAATAGGATGAACTTGGTGTAGGGGTATATAGGAACTGATAATTACCTTCATAATTGTTCTTTAAATTTAAAACTATTCTAAAAAAAGTTTATTTTAAAAAATTTTACCTTGGAATTTTGCCTCTAGGAATTCTAAGAAAAAATTGGAAATGGTAGGTTTTTGACAATTGTTTCAATTTCCATACTGCTGATTGGTCTATTTAGATTTTCCAGTTCTTCTTGATTCAGTCTAGGAAAGTTGTATTTTTCTAAGCACTGGTCCATTTGTCCTAGGTTATGAAATTTGGTGTTATATACTTTTTCATAGTATTCTTGTACAATTCTTTGTATTTCTGCAGTGTCTGTCATAGTTTCCTCTCTTTCATCCCTGATTTTGTTTATTTGTGTCCTTTTTTATTCTTTAGTGAGTTTAGCCAAGGGTTTGTCAATTTTATTAACCTTCTCAAAGAACCAGCTCTTTGTTGCATTTATCTATTGTTTTTGTTTTCAATTTCATTTATGTCTGCTCTAATTTTGCTGATTTCTTTCCTTCTGCTGACTTTAGGCTTCATTTGTTCTTCTTTTTCTAGTTTTTTAAGATGAAGCATTAAGTTGTTTATTTGGGCTTATTCTTCTTTTTGGAGGTAGGCCTGTAATGATTAATGATATGAACTTTCCTTTTATGACCGCTTTTGTCGTGTCCAAAAGTTTTGATATGTTGTACTATCATCATCATTTGTTTCTATGTATCTCTTGATCTCTCTTTTTATTTCTTCTCTGACCCAGTTATTTTTCAGTAGCATATTGTTTACTCTCCATATATTTGTGGTTCTTCCTGATTTCTTTCTGCAGTTGGCCTCTAGTTTCAAAGCATTATGATCAGAAAATATGGATGGTATGATTTCAACCCCCTTATACTCGTTGAGGCTATCTCTGTGTCCCAGTATGTGGTCAATTCTTGAGACTGTTCCCTCTGCACTAGTGAAGAATGTATAAGCAGCCATTTTGGAATGGAAGACTCTGTAAATATCAATTATATCCAGTTGGTCTAATGTGTCATTTAAGGATCTTATTTCCTTATTGATTTTCGGTTTGGATGGCATTTCCATTTCTGACAGTGGGGAATTTAGGTCCCTTATTATGATAGTGTTTTGGTCTGTTTCTTCCTTTAGTTGTTAGTAATTGCTTTACATATTTCAAGGCTCCCTGATTGAGAGCATAGATATTAATAAGTGTTAATTCTTCTTGGTGCATGATTCCCTTTATCATTATGAAGTATCCCTCAGTATCTTTCTTTACCTTTTTTTATTTTGAAGTCTACTTCATCTGATATTAGTACCACTACTCCCGCTTTTCTCTGAATGCCATTTGCTTGAAATATCATTTTCCACGCTTTCATTTTGAGTCTATATTTGTCTTTGGAGCTGAGATGTGTCTCCTGGAGGCAGCCTTATGGTTGGGTTTTGTTTTTTGATCCAATCTGCATGTCTGTGTGTTTTTATTGGTGATTTCAGTGTATTTATATTTAGGATGATTATTGAAATATGTGATCTTATAACCATTTTATCTTTTGCTTTTTGGTAGCTCGCTGTTTCCATTTCTTCCTTGTCCTTGTGTTTCTGTTTTCTTTATTTTGGTTGGCTTTTATGGGTTTTCCCACTGGTTCTTTTTGTTGTATGTTCTGTTCTGAAACGTCTGTGTGTGGTCACCATTACAAATAAGCAAAGGCTAGTTATATAATCACAGTTGTCCATTTTCTTCTGCTTGTGCCTTATTTCCATTCTCCTTTGTGAATATGGATCTTTGAATCCACCCCTTTTCAGTCATTGTTATCTCAATTTGTCCTTATGTATGCTAAATGTTCATTACTATCTTGCTGTAGCAATTCTCTTATTATTTAAATTTATAATGCCCTGTTCTTAGTAAGGGTTGCACGTCTCTGCTTCTATTTGCCTGATAGTCACTTTACTCCTAATTATGTACTTTTTTTTTGGTCATTTCGTTTTAGGTGAGCCGGCCCCTTTCAGTATTTCCTGCAGTGCAGGCCTTGTAGTGGAGAATTCCCTCAATTTTTGTATGTCTGGAAAGGTCTTAATTTCTCCTTCATATCTAAAGGAGAACTTAGCTGGATACATTAGTCTGGTAGTTTCTTTCACTTAATAGTTTAAATATTTGATCCCATTCCTTTTTGGCTTGTAAGGTCTGTGCTGAGAAGTCTGACGATAACCTAATGCATTTTCCTTTATAAGTTACTGTTTTCATCTTCCTGGCTGCCCTGAGAATTCTGTCTTTGTCATGGATTTTTGATAATTTTAATACAATGTTTCTTGGTGAAGGTCTTTCGTCTTGAGATAATTGGGTGTTCTGTTGACTTCTTGAATTCTAAGCTCCAGCTCATTCCTTAGATTTGGGAAAGACTCATCAACTATTTGTCTGAAAATTCTAGTCCTGTTCCTTTTCCTCTCCTTCAATAATGCCCATTATTCTTATGTTTCCTCTCCTGATGGTATCGGCTAGTTTTTGTATTTCTCTTTCATTATTTTTTATTCTTCAGTTCCTCTCTTCTTGCAGTGTGTTCTTCATCTCCAGAAGTTCAATTTGGTTCTTTTTTAGGGGTTCAATCTCCTTGCTCTGCTCATCTAGTTGTTTTTTTCAATTTCTGAAATTGTTGGTATGACTTGTTTTGGAACTCACTGATCTTTTTCAGAAGTACTATCCTGAATTCTCTGTCATTTAAGTCATATATTTCTATGTCTGTAAGCTTATTTTCTAGATATTTTTCTCTTTCTGAGATGCCTTGTCATCCTGGTTGTTCACGGTGTTTAACAGACTATTTCTCTGCCTGGGCATTGATGGAAATCTATTCTGCTGTTTCTTCAGAAAGAACATTTATTATATAAAGTCTCAATTTAGCCTGCTGCAAAGAAGATGTTTTTCTTTTGCTTTCCAGTAGGTGGCGTCTAAGTCTCTTGGATCTCTGCTTTATATAAAGCCTTAATAATGCCTGTATGTAATGCCTTTATTTTCCTGTAGATATTTAATCACGCTTGCTACTCTCAGTTTCAGTTTCTGTCAGTGTTAGCAACAGTTTCGGTACTGTTTGTTCCGATTCCCCTGGGGCTCTATGGTGTTCTATCTCAGAGGATATGGGGGAAGGGACCCTCTGGGTTGAGGGATGGGGTTTGCATCAGCCTTTGTTTTGCACCTGTGGCTGGTAAAAATCAACTGTTGTTTCTCTGCAGTTCCCTCTTTTCTGCCATCCCTGTTTCTCTGCCTTCTGCACTGCTGCTGGCTGTGTGGAGCTCATAGCACTCCCAGGCAGGGATGTACAGGAAAGTCACTGCCCCTACTTTCCACCTCTCCTCCTGCAGGGAGATCTAGCAGCTGCGAGAGACAGCTTTTTTATTTCTCTCAGTCCACTGCCTGACACCTGGGATTCTGACCTGTGATAGCTCTTAAGTACACATCACATGCTCAAATATACAGGTGTGCAGTTTGGGTGTTTTTTGTTGAGTTTTAGATGTTCAGCTTATTGTTGTTTCAAGAGGAGAGATCTGAGGTTATCTCTCACTCCACCATGTTTTCTTTCACTCTTGAGATATTCTATATCTTGATCTTACTGAGTCTCCATGAGTGTGTTCAATTTGAGATAATTTACTGAGCTACATATACTTTTCTGTATTTATATTAACTTCAATAAAAACATTTAAAATCTAAATACTGAGAAGTAAATAGAATTGTAACTACTTTGCATTTTGTGATCTCATTTGAAGAACAAAACATTGGAAGAGTTCATCTATAACTAAGTCAAGAACTCATGTTCAAAGGCTTATCCTTAAAGTATAATTACAATAAGAAGAGGTCTGAATGGGTATATGACAAATAACTGCTATTCAGAGAACTTAACAGATGCAATTTTACTGTGGTTAATGTAATTGGTGGTCCTTTCCAATAGAACATTTGTCTTGATGGAAATGTCCTATATATTTATTGTACAATAGACTAACCACTAGTCATATGTAGCCATGGAGCATATGAAGCATAGCTGGTGTGATTAAGAAACTGAGCTTTTAATTTAATTTAATTTAATTTAATCTAATTTAATTTAAATAATCATAAGTGGCAAGTGGCTACTGAATGGGACAGCACAGCTTGAGTATGCAAACTGAATCCAAATACTTATTTCTAATTTTGAAGTTAACAAAGTTGTATCTACTAAAAAAATACAAAATTCCGTTCTTCGGTCTCTAGGTCCCCCAGTCTGAAGTGTCTTATTATTGCTTTTAAGACTTGCATGGGTGACCATTTACTTCTGAAAGAAAGAAAACTGACATAGCATATAAGTTCAAAATGTCATTGCTAGTGAGCTTTACTTTCAAATGGAACAATTGCTTTCTAGTTAAAGGAGCTTTTCAAAAGACCTAAAGATTTGCTGTCATGACAATATACGTTTTGCCACCATCTTTCTCTTTATCTCTCTCTTTTTTTTAAAGCAGTAACAGGCTATAACTACTAGAATGTTATTATTATTATATTTTTAACATTGGTGCAATAATCACAGTGTTCTTTTACGGCTCCATGAAGCTAGAAATTTGGGTATAAGTGACGAGCTTTCCTATCAGGACCTATATCATTTTTACTCTGCAATGGACCATTTCTCTATTACCCCAAGAATTTTATATAGTCTGCTTCCCTCTCCATATTACTCCAACATTTGGATAATTTCAAGTAGCCCTTCAGAATGAAGAGCATGTCTCCCAAATGCTATCTATAATACTCACCATTTGATTTTGCCTCCCTACTATGACTGACTCTGTCATGAAATAATATGAAATAGTTATGATCCTTATTGTGATGCTCATTTAATTTTCTGTCTTATTCACAAACTATAAGCATATGAGGTCAGAGGTTGACTCTTATTCATGGAACACGTAAGTAGTTTGTTAATATTTGCTGGCTAGAATGGATACAATAAATCACAAAGATCACTAAGATAACAGAGTAGTGAAAAACAAAGAGTAGATATTAATTGCATTTAAATTCATTTGATTACAAACATAAGCAACACAATATTCCTCTCTAGTACCCACGGCAAAAATCATTTTAGAGCCCTCTTAGTTTACACTGTAGAATAATGTAATTGCATATGTGAACTCAAAAGAAAGAACTCAAAAACAAGAGAAGAGTAACGGGTTTCAAACCTGAGGCAAAAATGTAAGATAAAAATTAGAGACTAATAAAGAATACTTTGTATGTTTGTGTCTATAAATACCTTCAAACAGAACAGAGATCTGCTAAAATTTTCTTAAACAGCCAGAGAGTAAATATTTTAGGTATTGAACAGCATAAGGTTTTCATCACATATTCTTTTTGTTTTCAGGAGTTTTGTTGGTTTTGTGTTTGTTTTATAACTACCTCATAAAAAGTGTAAAAATCATTCGTACATTACAGGTTATAGGAAAATAGGTTACAGCCTTGATTTAGTTGACAAATCATAGTTTGCCTACTACTGACATGGAGGATTAACACTATTCATGTTAACACTTAAATTATTTGTTATTCTTTGCCTCAAAGAAGAAAATTGGCACATGTTGATAATGTAATTTAGCACTTGAAATTCTACATTAGAAAGCAATGCATAATTCTACGCAGAAGTCAGTCTGGAAATGCTATTTTAGATAATGTTAATCTAAAATTCAGGTACTCCCATACACCTGAGTCTTCCCTTCCATGTTTAAAACAGAAAAGTAAGATAATTTAAGCATAAAACTGTCGATCTAGTTTCATACATATTGTGTTTGTATATGGCAATCTGTAAGAAACAGTCTGATTAATAAGGCCTGACATTTGATAACACGAGGAACCCACGTTCCATAAAATATTGAAAATATCTTAAAATGCAAATTATAGAAAGAGACACTTTCCTATGAGTGCAAGGAGCTTCACTGGACTAGAAGAATCCTTTTTTCTTTGGAAAGTCTCATCACTATTGCTGGCTATGAAAGATATTGTATCCCATGTCCAAATTTTTTTATTAGTCTCTATGTCAGAGAAATGAATAATTCAAAAGGGAGACAATATACCTTTTGTTTGTTTACCTTTAGAATTAGTGTGCTATATTCTCCAAATGATATAAATTAATAGATTTTTAAAAAGTGAACACAATGTTATACCTTACAAATGCCAAAAAAAAAATAAATTATCTCTCCTCTTTCCAGCTGATTGAATGAATTATCCATTTACATATTCTTTATAGATGAATCTTACAGGCTTAAGGACATTAACTCACTAAAAAGCAGTTAAACAGAATGTACTTATTGTCGTAATACTTTCAGACACAGAAAGAACTTATATAATTGAAATATAAAATAGGTAGTCCCCTAGAGAACTTTAGTTTTTTTCAAAAACATGTAAAATGGTTCTAAAATAACCTCTTAATTTTGAAGGAAGGAAATGTCTAGGGGGAAAAAAAAAACAGTATCACTCACAGACAAAATAAATAAATAAATAAAGTAGCTAAACAGCAATCAATCTTTTTTTTTTCCTTTTCGATTGCTAAAATTGCTAAAGTGGTTTAAGGTAGCATATAATTTTTCTTTTTGAAGAATTTTGTCCAGTCTGACAAGTAAATAAATGTTTAACTCTCTTTTCTTTTATTGCCGCAGAAACAAGAAGAAATAGAAAATAACTGCAGTACGTTTAGGACATATTAGTTTTTTTCTCTACATGAAACACACAATGAGAACACTTTATAGATGAATTGTGCCTTTGATTGAATAGAATGGTGGACGAGCTCAGTTTTGTAGAATTGGATAATTTGTCACAGTTTCTGCCCTTGGAAAAATGACAACCCAAAGGAAAACTAGTACAAAGCCTTTTTTTTTTTTAAAGTAGTAATAAAATATGAAACTGATATTTTGGTGCATGTATTTTAAAACAATAATTTTTAAAAAATTATGAAGTTATAAGGAAGGTTGTCATCATCAGTGAACGCCTATATAATTTTGTTTCAGCACATACTATTTCTCATTTATTTACCAAAAAATTATTTGGTGATTGTTCATGGTTATTGCACTCTTGTCTAATCCCCTACTCCTTTTTATTATTTATTATATCATTAATTATTATTACTTTTGAAATAAATATTACTTTTGGGAAAATACATATATTTGAACTTCATTTTCTTCTTATACCTTGCAACCTATAATATGCCAGCACAGTTAAAGGGCTATTTAAATATTAAATGCTCCAATCATAGACGTGGAAAGCAGAAGAGGTTGATTTTCCCCAAACCTATGTAGAGGAACATGATAACTAATGCCCATTTATGGAATTATAACAACAAATTCCTGCCCAAAATTTTTAGTTCAGTTACTAAAAACATGTTATTCAAAAATTACAGGGGAAAAAAAATCTGTTTCAAAATGTTGCTAACCAGTTCTCTAACTTCAGATTTGGAAGTGATGCCAAAATCATAGTGATTTTTTCTTCTTCAGATAATAGTAAAGTTCTATTGATGTTCTTTTTCAAGGATTAAAAAATACTTATAAAATGCATGACTTTGCTTTCAATATCAGTTCAGCTAGATAGGAGATTATGGCAAATCTTGGTACAAGAGACTTTCTACTTCCCTCTATCCAAAAAAAAAAAAAAAAAAAAAAAAAATGAGTAAAATATTAGGTTATAAAATCTTAAAAGTCTAAACAATTTCTGGATTTAAGTTACTCTGAAAAAAAAATTGTGCCTACAATACATTGGCTTATTCCAATATCTCTTAGAGTTTCCATTTGGGAAATTATTAAGAAAAACATAGTTTTTATCAATCCAGTTGAAATTTAAAGATGAAGTGTACATACATTTAATAATATACTTTGATTTTTCTTGGTCTGTGTCTCAAATTCTAGCACAAATGATTAAACCTACACCTATCTAGAAGGAAAAATTAATATTTAATGATATCTTTAATACTCTTTGGCTACAACTTGTCTAATTTTCTCATTGTTAAAATCAACTCTGGGCCACTTCATTGCTATGCAGATGTAAAGCATTTTTTAATATATTCATTAGGTATTTTTTAAATTTAGGAAAAAAGTTAAAATCATTGATTTTTTTTAAATTCAAAAAACATCTTTGAGTATATTTTGGTTCTAATTATTAAATTAACCATATATGCCTTGAATAATTCCAATGGGGTAAAAAACCTTAAAATGTTAATTTAGATGAGCAATAATGACCTATAGGTATTTGCAAGGAACCAGGCAAGCTATGATTTAGCCTTTCCTTGCAAAAGGCATAGAAACATAAAAGATATCTAATATCACAAGCCAGCCATCTATTCTACTTCAGCAGTAGCACCAAGGGGTTTATTTTGCAGAAAACTTGCACCAGTTTCCTTCATGTTATCAGCCTCAAAATTTTAAGCTATATAAGCTACTTTTGTTCTAACGGAGCAATAGGCTCTGAGACCTCCAGGGAAACAAAGCACACTTTTCTCTTCTCCCCTCTTCATCATCCATAGACTGTCCTGAAATTTGAGTGCTGGGAACAAGAGAAGAAGGTGAAACAATTTCTTATTCCTCTCTTTCCCCAAATTCTTCAAATACAAAACCTTTGCTATGTTACTTTACTCAACTTATGTCACCCCTATTTATGGCAGAGGTTAAAAATAAATATGGTAGAGCTTATTAAAATAGGATTGTAAACTAGACATCACCTAGTGTAACCTTTAATTATGAGAAATTTCCCATAAAACACTCATTGTGGGATTAAATCTCTTGACACTCCAAGCAGTGATTTACTTTTTCTTCATGAGAAGCAAAAATTACCAAACATCACCAATTTTTCTGAGGAATGAAGCACAGGATTTGACTTGGACACATCTTTCCAGAGATAGATCTTATGTATTGTCCCAAAGGAAAAAAAAATGTATGTTTTGCAGAATTTCTTTGAAAAACCTCTCTTTGATTAGAAAAGCTTCGCTTCTTTTAAAAATATTTTAAAACATTTCTTATATGGAATAAAGACAAATTTGACTCCTATAATACCTAATGTGATAAGAGAGTTGTGATTCTTTATCATCACGGGTTTCTGAGAACTGTTACAAATTAGAAATGAGGTCCCACTTCTTTCCTTTTGTCCTTGGAACTGTACCCTGTAAGACATACAAAGACTCCTTTGTAAGGCAAAGACTCCTCTATGGTATCTACATGTAATCATTAGAACAATGCAGTTTGGAAGCTAAAATGGATAAAATTAAGATGGATCTCTACTCCAAGCAAAGAGCTTATAGAAGTATGAAAACACCCATTTATTCTTGGTGCATTATTTAAAGAGAATATAAAGTCAATACAAAGTGTAATTTAATATAGGAAGGGGAGGCAGACCCAAGTTTTCAGAAACTAAGTACTTATTCTTCTGCAAATGAAGAAACAGGTGAGAGGCCTTGCAGGAGAGCCCCCCACATCTCCTCAAGTCTACTCTATAATCTCTCAATGACAAATGAAGTATTTGTTTTAGAATTGCTGAAAATACGCCCAAAATATCAACCCATTCTGAAAAATCAAGTGCAACTAAGATTTTTAAAGTAAGCATTTTGCAGATGGTAACCTAAGAAAGATGCATAGTTTTCCATTGAATATGTTTTTTTTCTATGCATGATTGCTAAACAACTATAACTTGAAAATGATATAATGGAAATAAAGGTTCAAGTTCAAGGGAGAGTATAGTTATCTTGTACTGCATGCAAATAAAAATACACCTGAAACAAAATTGAATTCTAGAAGCAAATTATTAAAAACAGAACAGTCCATTTTAACCTCAGTTACTTACACCCCCAAACTAGGAAGCTTCTGATTCTTCTAATTACCATCCATCCCAAATCTAAGAATAAGTTTTGTATAAGAGTTGAATTGGCATTATCATAATGTCAGAGCAAAATCAGTGATCACTGATTCATCTCACAAGTCTATTTGTATAAGTAGTTCTCATAGATGCCATTAGGTATATTATTATCAAATGTATGATCTTTTAGACTTCCATTTTGCAGTAAAAATCTGTTTTAATTTATAATTTCTCTAAAAATATCACATTTCACATTCAAAAATTGATTTGTAATACATTAAAATATCTATTAAAATTTGCTAGGCATGGCATAATATTTAAAAATATATAAAATAAATTATAGATAATTTAGTCTTTGTAAATTAATTGTACCCTTTTTAATGTTCATGATTGAATATTTTAAATGTTAATAACTTAGACAATCAAATTATACCTTGTAATCAGTTAATGTTATATGATTAGAAGTACTTGCCCTCATACTGGTCTGGAAATGATATAAGAAGGTTACCTTTTTGGAATTATGAATGACAATTTTCTAAATATTTAAACTGTACTTTTTCCAAAGATACAATATTTATTTTTCCTTGTCAGTGAAGTCTGTTTTCTTCTTATCTGATAAGACAAAAAATGAACCACTCCAATTTATGAATCAGAAACTAATCATTTTTAAAAGAGAGGCTTACAATATAGCTTTAAGTAGGTTTCCTCTAAGAAGTAATAAATTACAATCTCTCAAAACCTTACTTACTAAAGTATGCACTTCTGAGAATAGAGACAACATGTGAATTTGCTTGGAGATACTCACTGATACTTTTTACTATTGAGAAACTAATTCTGTTTTGCATAAGTGTCTATAATTTTACTAAAATTGTAGAAGCTTTAAGATTGATGATTAGAACATCTAAGAATGTTCCCTTCTACCTGAAGGATGTAATGTTCTTGGTGCGGAGGTATAATATAAGTCATTTGACTTTTGAATTTGTAATCGTATTGGCAAAATTGATTCTAGCTGTTTTATATGAGAATCCAGAACTTTCTGGGGAAATTGGCATCACATGAAATGAAATGTGGTAAGTTCACATCATTTAATACAGGATTTGGGAGATAAAATGTGACAGTGGTTCCTATGAAAAAGGCAGAGGGGTTCATTTGACCATGAGATCAGTATGAGCCATTGGTGAAATGTGTGTTAAAAGAATTTTCAGGACAAGATAAAATCATGATTCTCACACAGATATAAAAATGAACACATAAAGATTTTACTTTACTCATATGATATGAGAGACCTTGACAGATGTTCTAACTGATTCAAAGGTAAAGTCAAAAGAGAAAAAATCAGATGTAGTAAAAGAATATGAAGATGAATTACAAATAGAGACATAACAGTTTTGTCCCCATGGGAAAGATAAAGTTAATTAAAATCACTACTGGATAGAGAAGAATTTGTATACCTATCAGTTACCTACAACTTCCAGAGACTTGCCAAGTAGCTCAAAGACAATAAATAGAGCTAGAATCTAATAATTAGGAAGAGAAACCTAAGGAGGATGCGTAGTTTTTCATTGAATACATTTTTTTTTCTACACTTGACTGCTAAATAAACAACTACAGTCTGAGACTGATATAATAGAAATAAAAGCTCAAGCTACACAGTGTACTGCATGTAAGTACAAACACACCTAAAACAAAATGTAGATTCTACATGTAAATTATTAAAAACCGAACCCTCCATATTTAACCCAGCCTCAAGGACTTCTTTGTCAACCCAACAGTATCCACCCCAACAGTATCCACCCCGCTGCTCAAATTCCCAAACTAGGAAACATCTAATTCTTCTTTTAATCACCATCCACCCCAACTCTAAAACAAGACAATGCATCATCAAGTCCCGGCAATTGAATAACTAATCTTGAACTGATCTACTTTTAATTTCTACTACACCAACCCTAGTTTGAAAATTATAATATCTCTTTTGGTTTATCAGATAAACCGTCACTAGTTTTCAATGTCTAGTCTTGCTTCTCTGCAGTCCACCATCCATAAAGCAAGCTAATTTAATCTTTTTAAAAGTATATATCAGATCAAAGCCTTCCATGTTTAAAACCAATAGAAATCACTAGAATTTGAAATAAAACTCAAATCCCTCACTATGCACTATAAGGACACACAAATCTGCCCCTGCCTATGTCTCTATCTTTATTCTTTCTATTTGTCCCCTTGTTCAACCTAGTTTATATTTATTGAAATTCCCTTTATCCTTTAAACACACCACCCAGGTTCCTACCTTTGCACTAGCATTTTCCTTTATTTGGCTCCCTCTTGCCCCAGATTTTTGAATGTCTGGCTCCTTTTTTGTCAATCAAAGCCAACTTCCTCAGGACAGACTTCTTGCCCCATTCAATGTAATATAATACTCTAGGAAGGTCTTTTTTATTTTTTCATATTCTTTATAGAAATTTATTGCTAAATAAAATTTTAAATAATTTAATTTCTTAACTATCACCTATCTTACCCGCTTAATATGTAGATTATCTAAGATCAGGGATCTTAACTTTTTTGTTCCAGCTGCACATAGGCATGCAGAAAATGTTGTGATACTGTTGGCCATCAGTCAATATTAGTTGAATGAATGAATTAATAATACTTTATTTTTCCCTCAGAGAAGTAAATAAACTACATTTTTCTGGAGGATGATGAGTTGAAAATTCTAGAATGCATGATAAATAAATTCAGACTTAGTGAAGGAAAGCTTGATTTAGAGAAAAAGAGAAACGCAGAAGATCTGCAGGTACTGTGAACTCTTGGGCAGATAAGGAAAAATAAGAATTATTTTCTTAGGTCTATCAGCATCTAATTCAAGAAAGAGCAGCAGTAGTTCATTTTTAAAAGGGTCTGATTAAAGTCTCTGCTGGGGGAATACACTAGGTTTAACAGTGACAGTAAGAGAAGCCACCCTACATCATAGTGAGAGCTGGAATCACTTACTACAGTTTAGTCTGAGTGTACATCTGGTAGAGGAACATCAACTTTTTAATTTGTAATATGGAGATAATATCTCATATTCCTTCCTATATTCTATTCATTTGTATAGATATGAAGAGATGTTTTATGAGGATGCACTTTAAAAAATGAAATCCTGTGCCAGCACACGGCACCGTTGTCATTAAACTCACCACTTAACCTCAAGATCTCTGTTTCCCCATTTAAATAATCTGTTTTAAAATACCTCTCTCCCTGCTTTATGAGTACGGGGTACATGAAAATAATTTATTTTGCCACTGTGGTACAAATACAGGTTCCATTCAAAACGAGTGGGATGAGAGGATTCTGTTGATTTGGTTTAATCCTGCAATAGGATCTATAACTGTGCAGAACATCCACAGAGTGGGAATTTATGTTGCAAGTAACAGTAATAAGGTAGATGTACTTTACAAATGATATTTGGGGAGTGCTAAATTATTGTCAAGTTATGTCTCTAGCCAAAATATCAGTCAAATTCAATAGAATAATTCACATGTCTACTGAAAGGTTTTTTTTTTTCCCCCTATTCAGCCCTGCTTGACTGATGGCTCCCCACCCAGTTCAACCATTATCACAAACCATATGTTGTTTTAGGTAACAGCCAACTTTCATGGCTCATTTATTGGATTCTATCTTGCCATAAATCTTTATTTTTCTTTGATTTTAACGATAAAAATATCCAGCATTGTATACAAATGGTTACCATGGACTGAATGTTTGCCAGGTGTCAAGCTATGCTAAAAGTTCAACAAGCATTGATAATGGTAGCTTACATTTATGACAGGCCCTATTACAAGTGCTTTGCGGGTATTAGTTCATTTACTTCTTAAAAAACCTTGTGAGGTAGATATAATCTTCTCCAATTTACAAGTGAGAAAATTGAGGCATGGTAATATTACAAAACATAACAGCATTCACAGAAACTGGAAAGAGGTGAGAGTATGACTGAAACTCTCAAAAGTCTTACCACAATGCTGAAAAGTAGGTATTGTCTTCAATATAAAACTATGGAGATTAAAGCTTAAAATGTCATTGTGAGTTGCCCTATTTAAATAACACAAGACTACATGAAAGACTAAGGACTCTGTTAAAGTAACCAGATTAGACCAAAGATAGAGTCGCTCATGGTAAACCCCACATCAGCACAACCAAAACTTAACTAAATTTCTATGCTCAGCTATCCCAGAAAGGGAAGGCATAAGTCAACCAATAAACGCTTGCTGCTCAGCACAAATTACCTAACCCTAATCCAGTTTCAAGACTTCACTTTGTTCTAAAGAAGGAAAGGAACCTGCTTTAAACAATTAGCCAATGTCCAGTATAAATTCCTGTTCCTACTCAATTTGGTCTATAAAAAATCTCTTGTCTTGTATAGCTCTTCAGATCTCCTTTCCATTTGCTAGATTCTACACTGCCCAATTTATGAATTGCTGAATAAAAGCCCACTAGATCAGTAAATTATTTGTGGAAATTTCTCTTTTAGCAACTATGAGGTGATCTCTTCCAAATTCATGTCCAGGGCTTTTCTATATACCGCATGAGCTTTATAGTATGAGAGGATACCATACATTAGTCTCCTTAGTAAAGTGGCACTTCTCTGCCTAATCATACCACAAGGGAAAACAGAGCCAGAATCAGCTTGTGTTTCCCAACAAATGGTACCAAACAGTAGAGTGTATTAATTCCAGCTCATCATTGATTTTAAGTACTATATTTTCAGGGGCAAATACTCGGCAAGTTGTGTGAGTATGCCATACCTAGTTGCATTAAAGTTATAACAGAATCTGTGAAGGATTGACTCCCTGGAAAACAGTTCTCCCACTCCTCTTCTAGTGGTTATCGGCATCTGCCATGCCTGCCCTGCCTTGCCTCTGCATTCCTGTTCTGAAACTTGTTTCTAGAGGGAAAAAAAAGCTTACAAAAAGTTCCTAGAAGTAAAGATCATGGACACCCCCCTGTACCTGGAACAAGAGACACAAATTAATCTGTCGTTTGTTTTCCCCTTTTTCTCAGAGCTGTAAAATTTAACAGTTCTCACAAATATGTGGACTGAATATCCAAAACAATATTCTTGAATCATATCACCTTATAAAATATATATGATAGAAAACATACTTGTTTTCATCATCAATAAAAAGCGATCAAATATTGAGAGCATTATATTTTATTTGTATTCTAAAGATGTTTTATGATTCCTGCCCAACCATACCCCCTTCTAAAAATAGCTCGCCCTTTTTTAGAGATGAGTGCTAATATGTCCTTGTTTTATACATTACAGCTGATACCTTGCTGGGTCATACTCATTTGGACTGCACTAAGGAATTTGAAGCCATACATTAGCAAAAGTCTATGCTCTGTGGAGGTTAGTTTTAAAATACACTTCACCAACAATATCTTTCTCTGGGAATCTGGAGGGGTGCAATTGAGAGATTAGATAATTAGAAAAGGTAATAAAAGAGTGCTTGAGTATAAAGGCAATAATTAACTTCAAATACCTCTTTCTCTATGGCAGTATTTTTCGACTTTCATACTATTGACATTTTGGCCCATGTAATTATTATAATTATAATAATAACAATTGTTGTTGTTGTTGTTGTTATTATTATTTTAATCTGTCTTATTTTCTTGTGCATTGTTTGACATTTAGCAACATCATTGAATTCTACTGACTAGAAGTCAGTATAATCTCCTTCCAGTCTTGCCAATTAAAAATGTTTTAAGACATTGCCAAATGTCCCCCACTTATTAAAATCACTCCCTTTTGAGAATCACTGTCCTATGGATCTCGAACCAGCAGATCAAATAAACATAAATCAAAAGGAAAATTTTACTAGCTGTCATTCTAGTAAAATGAGAATACTGCTTGGAATTGAAAATCAAAATTTCTTTCTTTCTCAATGAATTGTAACTACTGAGAAACAGAGAAATAGAATGAGAATATGAATCATCTCTGCCCTTAACATTTTGACACACCATCTCTACATCTTTCCATATTGAGTCATACACAGCTACCACATAACTAAAAAGCCTGCTGAGGTAATTTAATTTTTCTATCTAGCAGGTTCACATTGAACCTCCCTAGGCATCATGAGGGGTTAAAGTAAGGCTAATATTTATTACCTACTCTATACTAGGCATTTGGCTAAGCAATCTATCCATAAGTATCCAATTTAATCACTAAAATGAATACAACCTATGAAGTAGGTGCTAACACTGCCTTATTCACGATTCAACTATAAAGAATAGAATATTTTCTAGATACATGAAAGAGAAAATGTTTATAGAGATGAAGCAATGAATTCTAGACTGAGGTTTGGCCATGACAAGATGTCACAACAGCTACTGCCTCTGTAATGGTGAGGAAATAACTCCTCAAATCAGGAAAACTCCACTACAGCTGGTGGCTCCAGAAACAAATAAGCCACCTCTGTCAGGATCTGGCACCACAAAAAAAGGAGTTCAAATTTCAAATCCAAGTCACAGTAGTATATGTGATATGCAGAACTGAAATCACAATCAGAGCCATAACTGCAAGGGAGCCAAGAAATATACTGCATAGGCTGGAAAGCTAAAAAGTACAGAAGGCACACGAGAACGTAGTCAAAATGGGTACTGCAAAAGCCAATATAAACAAACCTCCATGATTATCATCCTCATGTAAAATGAAAAATTGGGTGAAAAGATGCTTGAAATGTTGCAACTACTGAATAAGTACATGCCTAGCTCTTTTAGAGAAAAAAAAAATTGATCGTTTAATACAATCTAAAGCAGTACATCTCCCTCTCCCAGTTTCCACAAGTTCTACATTGAAAAGTTTAGCCCCATGACCATTAAAATTCAGTACTTCTTTACATTTCTGTAGCAGAGCTTCTTTTTTCCAATCCACAGCAGACCAATTACATTTGTAAAATATATTAAAAATTTGTGGTAATATCAAATTTCTATAAGAATTCCTAATACTAATGTACTTACCTAATTATAGACAGTTAACCAGTCAGTTCTCAAACCAAAAGCTCTTCATGAATCAAATTTAAGACTAGCACGGTTTTAGAGTATGTTGTTGGGCATTTTTTCCTGTAATTTAATAATTTTAAGAAAGTTTCAAATGCTATTTAAACTATTTTTATCCTTTGAAATCAAAACCCCCAAAAGAAGAATAATATCACTGCAATACTGTGATTTATAAGAAAAATATATATTTGGTCATTCTGATAATCAGACTGTATTTCTCACATATATTTGGTCTTCCTCCATGGTTCTTAGCTTAGGCTTCCCAAACTCTTGGAATTTCTTGAGTGTTGAGAGTGATAACAGTGTCTTGTGTTATGTAATGAGGTGACTTTAAGAAAGCACCTAAGGATGGGGGCCGACTGACAGTATAGCCAACTGTGGGATCAGAGGGTTGAAACTTTTAGTCCCACTCCCCTATACCACTCACCACCCCACCCACCTCCAGGAGAGAAGAGACTTGAGGGTGAATCAATCCAAAATGGCCAATAATCGATGAGGCCAATAATCGATGATTACTATTTGTTGAAACATCCATGAAAGCCAAAAGGACAGGGTTTGAATAGATTTTGGGTTGGTGAACATGTGGAGATTTGGAAAGAATGGCAGGATCTGAGAGGGTATGGAAGCTCTGCACCCTTTCCCTGTGCCTTACATTATGTGTATCTTCTCTCTGGCTGTCCCTGTGCTATGTTCTTTTATAATAAACTGGTGATCTAGTATACAAAATGTTTCTCTGAGTTCCATGACCCACTCTAGCAAATTAACGGAACCCAATTAGGAACCTTGGAAACTTCTCATATATAGACACTTAGACTAAAAACCTGTGAATGAAAAGGGGGTCATGTAATAAATCTGATAAGTTCCGTGAACAAAAATGTCTTCACAGGGTTATCTAATCATAAATACCTAACTGGGCAGATTATGGTGGATAGTCATACCACAGGCCTATAACTTCTTTAGCAAGCCTGGTCCGTTGTTCTTATGCATCTATGTTAACACACCTTGAAATGTCAAATAATTCTCTTTTTCAGACCCCTACGAGATGTAACCACCCTCAAGAAGGCACACGATCTCATTGCTTGTATACTATTTCTATTCACTATAAATGTTAAATGTTAACTATCTTGTACCCACCAATGTAAAAGAATTATATCTTTCCATTTTACTTTTCATCCAATCATAGACATTTCCCTGCCTTGTCTTCTCTACTTCCTTAATCTACCACCAATGGATTTCATGTAATCTTCCTTATGTTCCCTCTTTTTATTCCAAGTACATGAAATTAACCACAAATGCTCTGTGGAGCATTTGGGGGATTTTGCTTCTAGGCATGTCCTCAGTTTGTCTTAAATAATCTCTTGTAAAATTCTCTATACTTTTGGACATTCTTACATCAACAATCCTTAATCTGGGGGATATGACACTATCTCCAGGCAGATAGTGTCAAAATTGAGTCAAATTGTAGGACAACCAGCTGGTGTCTGAGAATTGCTTGGTGGTATGGGAAACACACACACACACACGTGCGTGCACGTGTGCACGCGTTGAAATGAGGTCCAGAACATTTAATCACTTTTAAAATAAAACAAATTTTATTTGAAGAGAATATCAGATTTAAAGTCAAGGTAGGAGAAGAGGGGTTTTCTAAAAAATTATAATCTAGAAAAAAAAGGTGTATCTTTTCTGAGTTGTTATAATATGTCTAACATTTAGAAGTAACACAATTACATTCATTTCTATGTATTATTTTCTGCTTTTACTAAAACAAATTTAGTAAGAAGTTAGGTTTTGGAAAGCTGCCATTCACACTAAAATGAACAGTAATTAAACTTGTTATTAGTATTTTTAAGAGCATGCTAATGTTAGTCATTAAGCACTGGATGAATTGTTTTTCAGCCCATGTTCCATGGTGATTGCATTTTATTATGTTGATGTTGGCCAGGAAGTTGGCAAATGACAAAGACTATCCTCCTAGAATACTCTTGGAAGTGAAATGTATGTACCCTGAGGTGAGCCGGGTGAGCAAAGTCTGGCATTTAATGAAATCAACAAAGAGTCTGTTTGTCAAGGGTGACTTTAAGTTTGTGTAAATGATCCTCACCTCCATAAGGATGATGAGGTGATTTTATCATCAGTGCTTTTACACTTGGAAGAGATAATTGAATATCTCTGGTCTGCTGCTCTCATAAGGGAGAATAGTTTTACTTTCATCCTTGCAACAAAGCTAAGGTTTATGCTTCATTAGGGAGTCTATGGTGACTAGGGGATATTTCATTTTCTGTTCTACCATCCATTATTGAGTTTAAAATTTTTAGTTTAAAATGAGCACAATTCACTCTTTCAGACTACTTCTAGTTTACTATTTAGTGTGTTTACTCTGCACTATTCTCAATGATGTTTATACTGTTTATGTGTCCAGATCTTTTTAAGACTCATCCTTGAATAAAGATTAGTAAAAATCCATTCACATTTCCCCCAAAGAGTGGCTGTACAACAAATGATGGTTCCTGGAGCTCAGATTATGAATTAAATCATCCTTCTGAATCATTAGGAGGTTCATATTTCAGTGTGACAGGAACAAACCTAGACTAAAAAAGCACCCAATTTCTCTAGTTGAGCCCTGTGAATCTAGTTTTACAGTATATGTAAAAATTATCAATTTTCATTTAATATTTAATTTCATTTAATAAAATTATATTCAAGTCTCTGCCTCAAAAGCCTATTGGTCTGGTTGGAAAGTTCCCATCTTTGCCATTACTGGGCATATCATTTTCCATGTTTCTCCATAATTTAGGACATTTACAGAGAAATGGCTTCATATTGCAGTCTATTGCAGCCATAGCTGACATCCTAATTATAAAAGCCTACCGTCCAACAGCTACTTGATTTATGTCATATATGCACATGGGAATGTATGCGGAGACTGGGAACCTCTAGAAGTCTACCTCCAAACTGCTTCCTGTCCCCTCCAAACTCCAATCATTTCCTAAATTAGTACCCTCCAAAACTCTAATCCTCAATATAAGAACTATCATCTTTTTATGATGCTCAGTCTTCAGAAACCAAAATCCAGAAGAGCAAAATGTCTTATAGGAAACTTCTGCAGTTAGCTCTGAAATATAAACCTGCCTTAAGATAAAAGAGGATAAAAGCCGCCTAGACAAGTAACAGGGAAGAATTTACAAAGGGAAAAAAGTACCCAGGAAATGTTTCCCTAAATTATCCTTCAAACATGTCTTTGAGGGCTACAAAACATGTGTTTCTAAGGACAACATGAATTTATACAACAGTTTCTCATAAATTTATTGAAAAAGTTTTCCTATGGGTAGACAAAGTATAAGAAGGGACACTCTCTGGGTTTAAAACCAATAAAATGTGTCTCTTTCTTAGAGGTGGCACAATCCCACCCAATGGTTTATAGTTTGATGAGCAAAAGTGGGTAGGGTTTCAGTTCTCACTCATGCTCATTTGTCCAAATCATCAACATCCCCTTCCTAGAGTTAGTAGTAACCATTATTGCATTATCACCATCAGTATCATCAACATCAATAATATCTGAATACTCCCTGGGTGCCAGGCACTGTTTTAAGTCCTATATCTGAATATTTTTTTTTACTAAATTCTCAAGATGAGTTCCCAGTGACAAGTAAATCAAGTATCACTAATATGTGCCAAGAACTATTCTAAGCACACTTTAAATAACATTATTTCATATAATCTCCTAATAACTGTATCAAATAGGTACTACTAGTATGACAAGATGAAGAACTGAAGCATTCAAATATTAAGAAAGATGTTGAAAAGTTTTCAGCAGACTTATATGGAAGAATTTTTTTTAATGTGCCTTTGGCCTTAAGCACTTAGAAACTAACATAGGGTAAAAGAAAAATTTTTTAAGATAGTTAATATAACCATTTTAAAGTTATTTTTTTACAGTTTATATGTTCAAAGTGGCAACTCATCTGTGCAAAAGGATATGTGTGATACTGTGATTTATAACAACGATACATATTTACAATAAAAATATGTATAACAAACACACGCATTTTCATCCCAGTTTTTAATACAGAGCTCCTAAAACCCTTGAGATTGCCTAAGTGATAAGAGCCATAAAGGTTTCTTGATATTAATAACAAGCCTCTTTCAACTACACCCAAGTTTATGTTAATGAGGTGACTTTTGGAAAGTACCTAAGGAGGAGGGCTAGTTGTCAGGAATCAACCATATAAGTAAAGGTTAAAACTTTCAGTCCCACCTGCTTTCCCTCCACCACCTCTAGGGAGGAGAGAGGAACTGGAGGTTGAATCAATCAGCAATGACCAATAATTTTATCAATCTTGCCTATGTAATAAAGCCTCCATCAAAACTCAAAAGAATGGAGTTCAGTGAGTTTCCATGTTGGTTAACACATGGAGATACAAATAGAGTCATGCACCAGACTGCATAGAAGCTCTGTGCCCTTTCCTCATGCCTTGCGCTACTCATCTTTCCCATCTGGCTGGCCTTTCATAATAAACTGGTGAGCTAGTAAGTAAAATTTTCTCAGTTCAGTGAGCTGCTCTAGCGAGTTAATCAAATCCAAGAAGGGTGTCATTGAAACCACTGATATAAAGCCCTATAGTTACAAGCAGAGATGACAACCTGGACTTGCATTTGGCACCTGAATGGGGTGGCAGGCAGTCTCGTAAGACTGAGTCCTTAAGCTGTGGGGTATGATGCTACTTCCAGGTAGAAAGTATGGTAACTGAGTTGAATTATAGGATACCCAGCTGGTGTCAGAAAATTCTTGGTGTAGGGAAAAAAATCCACAACCAAAATCGGTATCAGAATCATTAATACACTATCACAGATCAGAAAACAATTTCCACTCTAAGTAGGTGAGATATTTAAACAGGTTTTTTTTTCCTAATAGCCATTAAATAAATAATTGACATCATATCATTGCTTTCACTGGTTGTACTTAATTGTATAAAGATATACTTATAAAAACACTAAAGAAAACATGGGATAATCTAAGTAATTTATGTAATGTGTACAGGTTGTACATGGATTTGCCAAAAACTTTGACAGTACCACACAATCCCTGAAGTTCAGAAAACTCTGCTCATGATGTTGAGAAGCAGAAGTATTGGATACATGAAAACATAATGGAAGATGGAGGATACATGCTGATGCTTAAAGGAGGTAAGTTCATCCCTGTGAATGGAGTTGTTCAGAGAGATCACCATACATTCACAGGTACATTAAGGAAAAAAAAAATCACTTTAGCCAAAACAGAATTAGTAAACCATAAAAACAAGTTGCAAATAACCTTGAGTTCATCTTATCTAAGCCTCACCCTAAAAAAGTGAGCAACAATGATGAAAATATTGGCAGGGGACAAATTGTGAGAAGTCTTGAATATTCATTTTAGACTTGCTTGGATAGTTTACAAAAACTCATTAGATGCCATTTTTTTAAATTTCAGTTTTACATGTAAAAATAAGGCATACTCTTAATAAAAATTTCACTCTGTAACTAAATGTATACACAATTTTAAAAATAGTTTTATATTTACTTCTAAAATTAAGTACTTTAATAATTTGGGGTACAGCCTTCTAGACATTTTTTCTACAATCACATGTATGTATAAATACATTTACTTATTTTCTCAACAAAATTGTGTATCTAGTCTAAAACCTTCCTACAACTTGCTTTTTTATTTAACAATCAATGCTGGGCATTTTTCTATGTGAAGCCAGATAGATTTATTTACTTTAATGGTTCTTGTAGTCTTGTAATCTTTCACTTTGCAGATATATAGTGTTACTGATTCAACCAGTCCCCTATGACTGGCATCTAAGTTCACTCAAGATTTTGGATAAACAAAATAAAACATTTTAAAGAAAATAACTATCCAAATATAACTTTTAAAATATCTCCCATACTAAGAGTGGTAAATGTTCTCTGATCTAGGATAAGATGAGCTGTCTACTTGGGACATTCAACAAACTTGTGTAGAATAGCTTAAACATTTTTGAAGCTTTGTGCCAGAAGACGGTTTACAACAAGAATGCTTATTTTTAAAAAGCTATATAGTCGCCTCTGAAAATAAGATCAAAATTTGTATATTTTATTCCCAGAAAACTGTACACTTGAATAAAAAAAAAAAAAGCAAATATTGAAACAAAATTCCATCCTGCAATTTATGCCTACACAAGCCATGAGTACTGTAAGTTTCTGAAACAAGCTAAGCAGGTCCATAACTTGAATATACCATTCCATCTGTCCAGAATTCCTTACCCAATCCATGCCTGTTCATTCTCAATCATTCCCTATGGGTTTGCAAATCTCTTTCTGGCCTTTCTTCTGTCCCTTAATACCTCCTCACTTCTTCTTGCTGCTCAGTGTTCTCTGCTCTCCAATCAAAATCCCAGAGGGAACCAGTTTTATTTGGCCGAGCTAATTACCACTGTTCTGATCATCAGAAAGCACTTTTCCTGACAGCCACCCAAGGAGTCTCCATCCAGCATATAGACAGTAACCATTCTGTTATCATCACTGCTCCTTTCTGCACAGAGTAGCCTAGTATCTTTTGCTTGAATAAACAGATCCTGTAGCTAAAACAGGACTTTGAACAGAGCATGTAAGTGATAAAGCCAAGGGAATAAATATTTACTAAATTGAAATTATTTAATTCCACCATTACATTTGTACTCAATTATAGCTTTCAGACTTTTTCTATCCTTCCCTTTCACCCTGATCACCACTCTGAGAAGTGATTAGTGAGTAACTTTTGGAAATCTTACAGAGACACAGAAAAAAGTGGTAGGTGAAATATAAGTGTTCAGATAGGAAATATGGGAACTGGCTAGAAAAATATCAAAGCTTGATCATTTTTACCAAACTTCCCCAGTTCTACAAATATTCCAGTTTATTGCCCCCAGAGCTTGGCTAAATTTGAGAAAGGAAGATTATATACATTAATTACATACATTAATCTATGATTAAAAAAATAAGCATCCCTGTTGTAAACCATCTTCTGGCACAAAGCTTCAAAAATGTTTAAGTTATTCTACACAAGTCTATACCGAATGCCCCAAGTAGACAGTTCATCTATGCAAAAGAATATTTTATATTAGATCAGATTAAAAATAAAGTGGCCTCATTTGTGAGGTGGGAAATTTTGCCCTCACTTTTCTTTAACAATGCAATTTTTGTTTTGTTTTGTCTATTTTTATTTATGTCTGTTGGTTGGTTTTTATGGCTTATCCCCTGCTGCTTGGGGGACTTTCATATGAAATGTTTGGGACGAAAAGAGATTTTTGTTGGATATGGGAATAATTCTTTCTTCTTGATTCTGGAAGGATAGTGAACTAAAACATTAGCTTGTATTTAGACAATCATGTTTGTAAACCAGTGACTATCATCATATGACTGGTATTTAGATACAGGTTTCGTTTCAGTGCTATTTTGTGGAAAGAAGTAGAAACACATTAATGCATTGTTGGTTAGAGTTTGTAGTTCTTCCTTCAGAAAATTATTTTGCTAGTTAGCTCAGAACCAAGTCTTTGGCATTGCTGTTAGAAAATAATATACTATAAGAATTTTTCACATTTTTTTCTGACAGAAGTGTTATTAAGTTCAAACAGTTGGTTTTTAAAAATCATTTTATCTTTCAATTTTGAGATGAGCATTGCAGTCACCCTAACAAAGAATATCACCTCTCTTGGCAAAGGCGTTCTGTTTTTCTGGTAGTCTGTGAACATTTATTCATAAATATTTGATAGTTTCAATGCATTTTGAATGCTCATTAAATATTCATATATTATGCATTCATTGTGTAATAAATGTAATACGGTACATGTTAAAATCAATACATCTTTCAATTGAAATAAACTACCTGCAGGTCTCATCCAGGTTTTATAGATTGTCAACTTAAGAGGAAAATTCTCAGACTGTTCATAGATTCATGAATGCCATAAATTTCACTGAGAAGACTATTCAAGTGCCTCTGCCTGTGATAGCCTACTCCTCAGTTCCTGCAGTGCCAACTCCTGCAGCCCTCGTTCACAGAGTGGGTCTTTATGGAACATGTAAGTAGACCCTGAGCTCTGGCTGTGGGTGGCCTTGTAATACAAAGGCTCTTCCTCAGACCAGACTAAAGACACTATTACAAGGAAAAGTGTTAAAAGGATAGGAGATCTTAGAGTATGATAGAGTAGTAAACCTCTTAGAATAATGGTCATGGGGTTTTCTTGGTTTTATTGTTTGCCTATTTTTATATAGTAACACTTTATTTTCTTTTAGGAACCACTCTTCTTCCACCTTCCACTCAAGTGGTTTGTGCATGATTGAAACCACAGCCTACCTTCCATGGCTCATACATAGCCATGAGACAGGCCTGGCTAATTAAATCACTTCATCCATGGTGATTAATCCTGAGTGTTCCATTTCGAAGCAAAACCACTGAAAATCTAGGAAACATTTTTTTCTTAATTTTTATTTTTCTAAAATTGTTCCATTTGCATTCACTTCATTCAGTGGTTGAACCCTTGAAGTTTAGAAGTCAAGAATGTTTGGATTATAGAGAACCAAGATTAGAGACAATGATTATTCCAAGTGCTTAATTATGGTAGCCACAATTAGAATAAGGGGAAACAGATTGATGAGAAATTATAAAAATACTATCAACACAAATTGATAACTGATTGCACATGAAAAGTAAAGGGGAGAGTATACTCAAAAGTGATTGCAAGGGTTTTTAAATTAGTTTTAGCTATATAGTATATTGTTTAGACATTTATATAGTTTATGAAATAATCCTCTCGATTACTCTATCATCCATCTGGCCCTACACAGAGCTATTACAATATCATTGACTATATTCCCTATGCTGTACTCTATATCCCTGTAACTATTTTTTAACTATTAATTTGTACTTCTTGAACCCTTCACCTTTTGTGTGAAATATGGATTGTTTTAACTGTCACCTAACATCTTGGTCACATTGGAAGAAAAAATAAAGAAAAGAAGATGCCCTTCCCTGAATAGTTCTAATGTCAAATGACCAGGAAAAGTGAGAAAGGCAGTTCCATATTGAGGCTAATCTCATTAAAAGAACCAAGACTCTGATACCAAAGGGCAATTCTGTTGCACTGAAGGGAAAAGCTATCTTTCCAAAAAGACTTTCTAAAAAAAAAAAAACAAACGTTTCCTAAAATATCAAAAAGCAATAGAATCCTCTTCTAACATGGATTTTGAACCATTAGGTTTCAGGGAGGTTAAATAACAGAGTTCCTACCAATAAGACTTGCATTCTTTGAAGAAAGTGCAAAATGAGACAAGCTAAAAGGAAACCATTTCATTGATCTAAGTGCATCAATAATTCACAGGTAATGATCAAAAGCAGGCCACTCTCGTTGATCTGTAAATCAAAGCTATACCACACAGCATCCTACTGCTCTTCATCAGCACTTTTATACATTACAAAGCAACTTTTATTCTGTGCTTTCAATAATCAAATCTACTGATATGGGACTTGGCTGCATTTTCTATGAACAGAAACCCATATGTGGTTTCCAAATTATTAAATGCAATTTAAAAATGCAAAATGTTCATTTTTCTTCCTCGGGGGAAAACAAAACCTTGGTGAGAGCTAAGTGGATGGTATTAAGATTATAAACTAATGTTTAAAAGCAAACCAAAAAAAAGAAGATAGAATAGATCTGATTCTGGTAGTTATAAGGAAAGTCTCGAAGAGACAGGACTTCAAGTGCTTCAGAGTTTATGGCACATCAACAATTCAGAGCCATAACTTTCACCCTCTTTCACAAATGAATGGGATATGAGCCAGGAAGTATGGGTTTATGTATTTTCCAGTGACTTATATATTTAATAAAGTATAAAGAAAACCCATTTATTTTTTGTATGAGTCTCTACATATATATGTTCATAGGTGCAATTGTAAGAAATAAAGTATCACATCTTTATTCACTAGTTTAATTTATTTTAATTGCATGATTCTAATAGCATACTTGTTTGAATCATTTTCTCAGATTATTGTTCTTCTAGTAGTATTTCCCACATTCACTACCAAGATTCATGATGGAAAAAAATATTAACTACTTCCCAAGTGCTTCCTATCTTATTGTATGAAAAAATCTTTAAGGGAAGTTTTGGGGGTATAATTTGGTTTAAACACTGCATGTTATTGTATATAATCACTCTTCCTTACCTTTAACTACCTCATAAAGTCAGGAAGGCAACAGCAATTAGGAAATAAGAGCTGTACCCAAAAAATTTCCCCCAAAACCTGCTATTGTTACCTAGTATAACAGATCATATGTGCGTATCTTCACATTTTGTGGAAACAGCTTTCGAAATATCCTCAAAACAAAAATAAAGTAAGTTTGTGTTCTGAAATCAATCTTTCATTTGAGATTAAAATAATAAATTTAATTATAGAACTCACCCAATAGGGCAGTTTCAGTATAAACAAATTTAAGTTTATGACCTTTCGAGGATAGTTGAGGTCTACAAACCAGTATTGACATCTGGGGATCAAGTTAAAAAACTGATAAGGAATTGCATTTCTCTGTCCTTGACTATTTCTAAGATAGATAATTCCTTCAAAACCATTTTTTGAGTTTCTACCACATGCTAGCAACCCCATTAGAAGCTAAAAATTTAGCAGAAACACATTTTCTTCTGTCTTAAAACTTAGCAACAAACACAAAGTAGCCTAAGCAAGCTCTTCCCTGTTATCCATTCATTCCCTTTTTATCTATGAGAAGGCCAATATTTATAAGAAAGCTCAAAGGCCATTCAAAAAATGCTCTACTATATGGTTATAATTAGGCTCAACAGAGAAAGGAACCTTGGGAAGAAATTTAAAAAATAATATACTTGGAGACTTCCACTTATCAGCAAATGGAACAGACACATTTTCCCAATCTCTCCTGATAAATACAACTGAAAATTCTGGCCATTGTATATAATATATATATTTTTTTTAATTCTAAAATGTAGAGAAAAGAATTCAGACCAGCCAGAGACCTAGAGACCTGCGGAAAACCATGGTGGTAACTTCTCTGGGTTTTCTTTTTTGTGCTGTATTTCCTTGACTTGGAACCAAAGAAGGCAGCAATCCAGAATTACCAACAGGCACAGACAAAAAATCCCCATCAGAGCCTGTCCACATTGCCAAAGGACCAAAACAGTAAAAGCCTAACACAACAGAAAAGAGGTACCTCAACCTCCTGCAGGAAGAGTATCAGAAAAGGTCAAGTAGAGTGGCTGACAAGTTGGTACATTCCCTTGGAGTATGAGTAGATAACACATGGGGAGTATGGAGTTCTTTACTCTCTCTCCCCACTGTGGCAGTATCAGAGAAAGTCTGCAATAGAATTAGGACTTTTGCTATTATCCAGCAGTGATGAAGTGAACTCCAGTAAAATGTCAGTGGAGACCATAAGGGGAGCCCCACTCCAACTTCCACCCCAGCAGTAATGATGAGCAACCTTTTCAGGTATCAACAAAGACTGAGTAAGAAACCTAGACTTCTACCTTTGCATGACAGTAATGAAACAGCATCCTCTCCTCCTTCCTCAGTGGAGCTATGTCAAAAATCCAATCGAAGCAGAACCTATAAATAAGATACAGAGATTCATAACATAATGTAAAAATATCTAAGTTAAAAAAATAATTCATTATACCAAAAACAGAAAAATCTAAAATAGAATGAAAAAAGACAACCGATAGATGCAAACACCAAGATGACAGAGATATTAAAATTATCTGATAAAATTTTAAAACAGACATGACAAAAATGCTTTAATGAGAAAATAGTCATATCTGAAACAAATGGAAAAATAGAAATTAGCAAAAAAAAAACCCAGAAAATCTCACTAAACAAAAACGAAAGATATTAAGAAAAGCCAAATCAAAATATTAGAATTAAAAAATATAACTGAAATAAAAAGCTCAGAGTATGGGCTCAGTAGTAGATGGAAGAAACAGGAAAGAATCAATAAACTAGACAATATAACAAAACCACTCAATCTGAACAACAGAGAAAAATTTGATGAAAAAAACAAATGAATAGACTCTCAGAAAATTCTGAAACTATTACAAAGGATCTAATATTCATGTCATCAGAGTCCTAGGAAAAATAAGAAGTTGGAACTGAAAAAAGTAATGTAAAAAATAATGGCTAAATACTTCTTAAATTTGGCAAGAGAATATAAAACTCTAGATTTAAGAAGCTAAGTAAATCCCGAGAAGAATAAACCCACAAATATATATACAAGAGACTTTCAAAGCCATCCAGGGAAAAAAAGAATGAGGCTGGAGGCATCATTCTGCCTGCCTTCAAATTATACTACAAAGCAATAGTAATCAAAACGGCATGGTATTGGCAGTAAAACAGACACAAAGACCAGCAGAACAGAATCGAGAGTCCAGAAGTAAACCTTTATTTATATGGGCAAATAATTTTCAACAAAGAAGCCAAAAACATACAGTGGAGAAAGGAAAGCCTCTTTAATAAATGGTGCTAGGAAAACTGGAACGTCACCTGCAAAAGAATGAAACTAGACTGTTGTTTATTACCACACACCAAAATAAACTAAAAATGGATTAAGGACCTGAATATAAGACCTGAAACAATAAAATGCATAGAAGAAAACACAAGAATGAAACTCAAGTACCTTGGACTTAAAGAGGATTTGTGAATTTGACCTCAAAGGCAAGGGAAGTAAAAGCTAAAATAAATGAATGGGACTACATCAAATTGAAAATTTTCTGCTCAGCAGAAGAAATCATCAAGGTAAAGAGACAACCATCTGAATGGGAAAATATATTTGCAAGCAATGCCTTCAATAAGGGACTAATATTCAAAATATAGAAAGAACTCACACAATTCAATAACGACAAAAAACAAACAATCAAATCAAAAAATGGACAGATGATCTAAACAGGCACTTCTCCCTAGAGGACATACAAATGACCAACAAATATTTGAAAAGATGCTCAACAACACTAACTATTAGGGAAATGCAAATCAAAACCACAATGAGATTCCATCTCACACATGTTATAATAGCTATAATCAACAAGACAAGTAATAACGAATATTGGAGAGAATGCAGAGAAAAAGGAACCCTCATACACTGCTGGTGGGACTGCAAATTGGTACAGCCACCATGGAAAACAGTATGGAGGTTCCTCAAAAAACTAAGAATTGATTTGCCATATGATCCGGCAATCCTTCTATTTGGTATTTACCCCAAATACTTGAAAACTTATATCCAAAAAGATATTTGCACACCGATGTTCATAGCAGCATTATTCATGGTGGCCAGGACATGAAAGCAACTCAAGTGTCCTATGATAGATGATTGGCTAAAGAAGCTGTGGTACATATATGCAGTAGAATATTATCAGCTATAAGAAAAGATGAAATACTGCTATTTGAGACAACATGGATAGACCTTGAGATAATCATGCTAAGCAAAATAAGCTAGACAGAAAAAGTTGAAAATCACGTGATATCCCTTATATATGGGATATAAGCTTAAAAGCAACAAATGAGCAGGACAAACATATAGAAACTCATGGACATGGACTATAGACTAGTGGTTACCAGAGGGTAGGGGGTGGGGAAGGAGAAGAGAGGTAGATGGGGTAAAGGGGGTCAAATACGTGGTGACAGAAAGAAATCTAAATATGAGGGGTGAACACCCAATGTAAATATATATAAGCCTCACTGTTAAGTATACAGCTGAAAATTATTGGATTTCATTAACCAAGATCACCACAACAAAATAATTCAAAAAAATTTTTTAAAGAAAATTGCATCATGGTATCTCTGATAATGTTGAGTTTTAATGCAATTTCACTTTACTCTTAGAATTTCTCATATTATATTACTTTTAATTATGATTATTATTTTTCAAAAGATTTCTTTATGAATGTACTGATTTTTAAATTTAAAAAATTACTCATATAATAAAAATAACAAAAATAAAATCCAAGTGGCTCATCTTAATTAAAATATATATATATATATATATATATATATATATATATAAACCAAGACATACTCAAATGAAGGATAATTAGAATTTATTGCCAGCAAACCTACCCTACAAAAATAGCTGTAGGAACTTTTCTGAACAGAAAAGAAACAATGCAGAAAGCCTGGAACACAAGGAAGGATTAAAGAACATTATAAGCAAAAATATGGGTACATAAAATGGGCTTTCCTTTTCCAGTTGAGCTTCTATATTATGTTTCACAGCTGAAGCAAAATTAAAATTTTGTCTTTAGTGGTTCTAAGTATATGTAGAGGAAATACTTAAGATAATTATAAATAAAAGAGGAGTCTGCCTGTGAAGAGGCCCATATAGTAAAGCACTGAATGCAGCCTCCACCCAACAGCCCAGGAGGAACTGAACCCTGCCAACAACTAGTTGAGTGAGCTCGGAACAGGTCCTTCTCCACGCAAGCTTTCAGTTGACCGCAGTTCTGGCTGATACTCTGCAGCCTTATGAGAGACCCTGAGAAGAAGGACCATTGACTATGTACCCTGACTCCTGATCGAAAGAAACTGAGGTAATAAATCTTGTTTGAACTATATATTAATTAGCTAATTAATTGATTAATGGAGAGTAAAGAATCATAAAGGGAAGTAAGGATTTCAATAAAATACTCAATCTGGTAATATGATGACGCATGACAACTGTGATAATTTGCGTATATAAATTGTAATACTGTGAAATTAAGAAATAGTCTACAATACGTCCTTTTCTACTGACATCATCTACAGAGTTCGGGAAATCCCCAAATCACACTCACTTTTCACACCTGTTATAAGTTCAGGGATTCTTAAGATTACCCTCAGTTTGATAATTTGCTAAGAAAAGCTCATGAAAATCACTGAAAGCTGTTGTACTCACGATTACAGTTTAGCACAGTGAAAGAATGAAGATTAAGATCAGTCAAGGGAAGAGATGCAAGGGATAGAGTTTAGGAAGTTTCCAAACATGATGCTCCCAGTTGTCCTCTCCTGGTGAGTCATAGACAGTGTTAACTCCAGTGGTAACATTAATAATGTGTGTCAATACACACACAGTGTTACCATTAAGACAGTTTACCTAAGTCTTAGTTTCTCAAGTTTTTGCTGAGGTTCATTCACAGATACAGTTGACTGACCACATGGCTAACCTCAGACTTCAGCCCCTCCAGAAGGTAAGCTGATATATTGTGATCCAATGTTCCCACCATACATCACATTGTTAGACTATCTGGTATGGCTCAAAGTTCCCATACTAAATTATTATATTATATTTTTATCAGGCATAAAATTCCAAGCACCTAGAAATCACCTCCCAACAACTGAGCATAAAAATCAGTTCTTGGAAGATCTACAGAAATAACTACAGAAACCACTGAAGTAATTAGGTAGACAAAAAAAAATCAGAGAAATTTTAAAAAAAGAGAGATGACAAACAGAAAACACAAAATATTAAATAAAATGACAAAATTCAGCCCTAACATGCAATAACTTCATTAAATAAAAAGATCTACATACAATAATTAAGAGATTTAATTTTTTTAAAAAAAGATGCGCAACAGCAAAATTGATGATGAGAAGTAAATATGTATACATTAGAAAAGAAAGTTTCAAGTTAAAAATCTAAGCAACCACCTCAAGAACCTAGAACAAACTCAAAATAAACAGAAGGAAGGGTATGAGAAAGCTCAGAGCAGAAATCAATTAAAGCATAAATAGAAAAAATATATAGGCTTCAACAAAGCTTTATAAAAATATTAATAAAATTGGCAACAAATTACTAATATTAGAAATAAAGCAGAGGCTATCACTCTAGAGCCTACAGATATCAAAAGAGTAATGAGGGAATGCTACAAACAACTCCACACACACAAAAATTTGACCACTTACATGAGAAGGACCATTTCCTTAAAATAAAAAAAAAACCTATTATAAATATTAAGGAACTAAAATTTATAATATAAAAATTCTTCCCTCAAAAGTTTTACCAAACGTTTAAAGCATAATTTCCCACTTCATTTGATGGTCAAATTACCCTGAAAATAGAAACAGACAAAAATAATACAAAAAAAAAAAAAAACCAGACCAATAACTTTTATGAAGTTCAATGTAAAACCCATAATCCAGAAATATTTACATACAAATACGACCAACTAATATTTGACAAAAGTGAAAAAAGCAATTAAATGCACAAAATATAGCCTTCTCAATAAATGGTACTGGTTCAATTAGATATCCATAGGCAAAAATAAAAAATAAATAAGAATGACTTTGATATAAGTTTCAACCAAAATGATATTATAGTAAGTGAAGTAACCCAATCACGAAAAGACAAATAATGTATAATTTCATTTATATGAGATACCTAAACTACTTAAATTCATGAAAACTGAAAGCAGAATGGTGATTACTATGGGCTGAAAGGAGAGGGAGCGGGAAGGAGTTGCTATATAATGGGTACAGAGTTTTAGATTTGCAAAATGAAAAGTTCTGGAAATCTGTTTGGCAATGTGAATATAGTTAACACTACTAAAGCATATACTTAAAAATGGGCATAATGATAAATTTGATGTTGTTGTTTTTTTTTTTTTACAATAAAACAAAATTGAAAATAAACCAAAATGGATCACAGTCTTAAATGTAAAATGTAAAACTATGAAATATTTAGTAAAAAATACAGGAGAAAATTTTGATGATACAGAGCTAAGCAACAAGTTCTTAGATCTGACATTAAAAACATGATCTATAAAAGGAAATATTTATAAAATAGACTTCATCAAATTTAAAATATTTTGCCCTGTGATAATCTCCATAGGAGATGAAAAGACAAGTTGCAGATGAGAGAAAATATTTATAAGCCATATATCTAACGAAGACTAACATTTAGAATATATAAAGAACTCTCAAAACTCAGTAGGAAAAGACAAACAATTAAAATAGAAAATGTATGAAAGATAGGAAGAAGAATTTGACTGAAGACAATATATAGCTAAGAAATAAGCACAAAAAAAAAGATGTTCAACATCATTACTTATCAGAGATATATACATTAAAACTACAATGAGATAGCACTACAAACCTACTAGCATGGCTACAATAAAAATAGTGACCATACCAAATGCTGATGAGGGTGTCAAGAAATCGGATCTCTTATATATTCCTGGTGAGAATGTAAGATGTTAGGTCCACTCTTAAAACAGTTTGGTAATTTATTCAAAGACTAAACATGTAACTACCATATGACCCAGCAATTGTATTCCTGAGAGTTAGTTTATCTCGGAGAAATAAAGACATGTTCAAACAAATACTAGTACATGAATTTTTACAGTAGCTTTCTTTATAATAATACAAATAATGGCAACAACCCTAATATCCTTCAGTGGGGGGATGGTGAAACAAAATGTCGTACATCCACATCATGGAATACAACTTTATCATATGAATTATACTATGTGAAAACAGTAATCCCAAAAGTTTGATTTGGAATTGGTATTTTCCCAAATATTGTACTGTATGATTTCATTTGCACAACATTATTGAAATGACCAAATTCTGGAAATGAAAAACAGATTAGTGATTTCAGGAGCTAGGGAGAATGTCAGGATGGTAGCAAAGTCGGTGTGACTGTAAAAAGGCAACAGGAGGGGTCCTTGAGAGGAGGGAAACATTCTATGTCTTGACTGTACTGTCAATATCCTATTTGTTAGAACTATTATATTTTTGAAAGATTTATTATGGAAAAAAATAGATAAAGAATGCACAGGGTCTCTGTGTATTATTTCTTACAACTCCGAGTCATTCTACAATTATCTAAGATTTAAAAAGTTTAAGTGAAAAAATAAACTACTTACTTGCTGAAGCCTGATTAGTAAACATGAAGGTAGGGCTGGAGCTAGAAAGTTGTCAGTTTGCAATTGTCATGATAAAGATTAGATCAGGCATGATACTACATTTACTGAGAAACATTAATGAGGAGGAGGACATCTTCATGGTCTCAAAGTGTCTCTTTATAGACAGATCATTAATTGCAAGACAGGAAAAAAAAGTAATTATATATCAGAGAAACCAGAAAACACCTTCATTGTATGATGACAATTATCATCAATAATGAGTCTCAGATGGATACCATGTGCCTGAGAAGGACAGAGCCTCTCGCATGTTGTGTTCCAACTGAGAATGTGAAAACTCAATTTAATCATGAGGAAACAGACAAACAAAAAATGAGAAATATGCTATTACAGAAAAGGAGGAGGTAACTGTATTGTTCAAAATATCAATGTTATAAAAAAACAAAAGCTGTGGAAATGTTTCAGGCTAAAGAAGGCTAAAAAGACATGGTAAATGTAATACTTGAACTTTCACTGGCTCCTGGAGGGGTGAGGTGGGAGATTTCTATAAAAAACATTATTGGGTAACTGGCAAAAATCAAAAGATGCACCCTAAATTAAAGGATCATATCCATGTCAATTTATAAGTTGATAAATGTACTATGATGTAATAATGTCAGAGGGTATCAAGAGTCTTAGGAAATTCACACTGATGTATCGAGAGATAAAGGGTCACAACTACATACATACATATATACACATACACACACACAAATACATATTTGTATATGTATATATATGTATATGTAAATTGCCCTAAAATAGCTCAAAAATAATTTTTTACATACATGGATACATAATTATTCACATATGTAAGTATAAACACACAGATATAGGGAGAAACAACAGATGATAGAGCAAATTGGCTAGTGTTTACATAGGTGAATCTGGTTAAACTGTATATGATTTTTCTTCATATTATTTTTATTATTACAAATTTTGTAAACTTGAAACGGCTTTAAAAGAGTAAAAAAAAAATCTAAACCTAAAAACACAGCTCTATTTCCCATCTTGTTTCGAGAGAAGGCAACAAAACATTTCTGTATGAGTGATACTTTCAAATTATAGGTAATGGTGAAAACTGAAAGGTGCTTACATACTAAATGGAAATAATAAGGAACCGGGACAGTTTCAAGTATTTTAGACCTATGGATTCCAACTATGGCACAGAACTTTGTCACTATCTCTTTCTTGATCTGTTTTTCTCTATGTTATCTTCATCTTTTCTGATTTTTGCAATCACTGTGGTAACAAAGGAAGTCTCCACAACCTCCTAAATTTAAGTGATCCTTCCAGCTAGTGATTTCAGTGAAGAGATTCAGCATATTTCCTAATAATTCCAGAAAAATAAAAATTAAAAACTATTCTCCATATTTTCAATGGTTTTGTTCTGATTGAATACCCAGGAATAATCACTATGGGCAGTGTGGTTTGGTGATCTGACTGGCCAGGCCTGAATCACATGACTACCCATGAGCCATGGGAGGCAGAGGCTGTGGCAGTCAATCACACACAAACAGTATGAATGACAGGTGGAAGAGTGGTTCCCAAAAGAAAATAAGTTCTGTTATTATGCGCATACCTCATTTTATTATAATTAGAAGATACTGTGTTTTTATCAATACTGAGGAAAGACCCTCCACCAGCAAAAAGATTGTGACTCTCAGATGATGGTTAGTATTTTTTAGCAACAAAGTATTTTTTAATTAAGGCATGTAGATTGTTTTTTTACACATAATGCTATTGCACATTTAATAGACTGCAGTATATATAAACATAACTTTTATATCCACTGGGAAACCAAAAAATTTGTGTGACTTGCTTTATTATATTTGATTTACTGTGGAAGTCTGGAACCAAACCTGCAATATTTATGAGGTATCCACTGTATATAAGAATAGGCAAATAAGAAAATCCTATGACCATCATCCAAAGAGGTTTACTACATTATCAAAAATCCAAGATCCCCTACCCCTTAACGCTTTCTCTCATAATAGTTTTTTGTCTGGTCTGAGGAAGGGCCTTTGTATTACAAGGTCGACCACAGCCAGAGCTCAAGGTCTACTTACATAATCCATAAAGACCCATTCTGTGAACAGTAGCCCGAGGGCTGCAGGAGTTGGCACTGCAGGAACCAAGGAGTAGGCCATCAACTCCACAGGCAAAGGCACTTGAATAGTTCTTCCCAGTGAAATTTATGGCATTCATGAATCCATGAACAGTCTGAGAATTTTCCTCTTAAACTGGCAATCTATAAAACCAAAGCTTCTGGATGAGACCTGCTGGTAGTTTTTTTCAATTGAAATGATGTATTGATTTTAACGTGTACCCATATTACATTTGTTATATGTTGAACGTATAATATATGAATATTTAATGAGCATTCAAAATACTTTGAAACTATCAAATATTTATGAATAAATGTTCTTAGACTACCAAGAAAGCAGAATGCCTTTGCCAAGAGAGGTGATATTCTTTATTGAAAGAACTGCAAAGTTCATCTTGATATTTTAAGTATGTAAACTGATTTAAACAGTTTTTGAACTTAATGTAAAGATAACATTTGACAGCTTAAAAAATGATAAAAGTCAAGAATAATAAAGAGTGTATTATTTGCTGGCAGCAAGGCCAAAGACTTGATTGTGTGATAACTAGTAACATAATTTTTTGAATGAGGAACTAGGAAAATGTAAAATAGTTTTTTGAAGGAAAAACCACAAACCAACAATGCAATAATGTTTCTATTTCTTTCCACCAAATAGCACTAAAATGAAACCTGCATCCAAATGTCAGTCATATGATGATAGTCATTGGTTTACAAACGTGATTGTCCAAATACAAGCTAATGTTTTAGGTCACTATCAGTCCAGAGTCAGGGAAACAAAATTATTCCCATTTCCGACAAAAATCTTTTTGTCTCAAACATTTCATATGAAAGTCCCTCAAGCAGCAGGATATAAGCCGTAAAAATTAACCAACAGACATAAATAAAAATGAACAAAACAAAAACTGCTTTGTTAAAGAAAAGTGAGGACAAAATCTCCTACCTCACAAATGGGGCCACGTTTATTTTTCCTTTGCCTGTAACCACAAAATTATATACATAATATTTAAAACAGTAGTTAGACTTCATGTGCAGGCATGAACTAAAGGAAGGAGTTTAGTTTCAAAACTTGTTTTTTTTATTTTTTTATTTTTTTATTTAAGACCTCTGAATCTTGGTTCTCTTAAACACTAGTTCTTGGCTTAATTTTTTTAAATTTTTTTTTAGGATTTAATTTTGTCTCAGGACTTTAAGCTTATCCTTTCACTAAGACTTCTCAAATAGATGTCTCCATTCCAAACCTCCCTTCTGAGCTCCAGATTCAAATATTTCTCTGCCTACCTGACCTCTCCATTTGGAGTTATTACTGGCACTTCAATGAATATGTTGAATATGTCTAAAATAGAATATTTTACTCCCATTTTATTTCTACCCCATTCAAACGAAAAATAATAATACCATTATCTTCTTGAAAATAATGCCAGAAATCTAGAAGATATTCATCACTTTTCTCCTTCCTCACTCCCACTTTCACTGACAAGCTATATCTGGATTCAAACTACTTTTCTTCACCTTTTCTTTCACATTAGGTCAAGTCATTGTCATATTCTGGAACACCAAAACAGTCTTGTCTCTCCAGTTTCATTCTTGCCTCCATATTTCACCCATATATCCTGCAGTATCCAGTGCTATAATTTAAGAGATAATAGTAACTAGCCCCACTGCTAACATGTATATAGGACTTAATATATCTACATACTTTTCACATGCTAGCTCATTTATATTAGGCCAGCAGTCCTCAGTCTTTTCGGTGCCAGGGGCCAGTGCTCCTATGAGAATCTAATGCCTGATGATCTGAGGTGGAGCTGAGACAGCGATGTTAGTACTGGGGAGCAGCTGCAAATACAGATGAAGCTTTGCTTGCTCGCTCACCTGCCACTCATCTTCTGCTGTGTGCCCTGGTTCCTAACAGGCCACGGACCAGTAGCAGTCCATGGCCTGGGGTCTAGGAACCCCTGTGTTAGGCTAAGGCGATATTCCCTTACTTATAACTCTTCCATGTGTTTCTACATCATTTAAGATAAACATAAAAGTATATATATGCCCCCTGAAAATCCTATGTAAATAAGCCACTGCCAGCTTTTCCAATCTAAACTCATCAATCTCTATTTTCCTACTCTCACATCATGCAAGTCTCTCAATTTCAAGAACATGCCAAGTTCTTCCAGATGTAGCTTCTTTGTGTCCAAATATCCTTAGCTAGGAGCTTCATTCTCAAGACTATTTGCCTTACTGGTTTGTTTTATCCTCTAGTCTAGCTTCAGTATTACCTTCTTCTATGAGCATGCCCTGGCCATTCCATTTGAAATAGCCTTCATTACTCTCAGTCACATAACCTGGTTTACTTATTTCATGGTTCAAGTCATAATCAATAACTATTTCATTATTTAAATATGTGTTTAATTTGTGTCTGTCACACTAGGATGCATGCATCGTGAGTATAGAATCTTGTCCATCTTGTTCTCTCTCACAACCCTGGCTTCTTAAAGCACGGCACCTGTCACCAAGAGGAGTTTAGTGAATATCTGTCGAGTCAGTGAAGTAAATGTGTTTAAGAATTAGTCACGGTCAACCAAGAGCTATAATAAATCATCCTTGAATTTCACTGGCTTAACACAAAAATAGATTTATTCCTGGTTCACCTAACAGTCTGAAGAAGGTCAGCAGGGATTGTAGAGAGTTCATCATCTTCAACACATATCTGTCAATTTTTGTTTAGGAAATGACATCCAGCTGGCAGATGGGAAAGAGGGAGAGGAAAAGGCACAGTCTCTTAAACTCTCTAGGCAGAAGTGGCATGTTTCATTTATGATCATACTCTAACATCCAGAACCAGTCATGTAGCCTCAAATAGATGCAGAGGGTATGGAAACTCACTTAGCCCTGTATCTAGGAAAAGACAATGGGTTTGCTAAGTATCTAGTTAGTCTTTCCCTGCTCTGTAACATGGGTATGTGACTGACCATGTTTGTATCCTCTACCTCCAAGACATGGATCTTCTTGATATCAGAGGCCCTGATTCTGTCTTCTATTACTATTTTGGCCAAAAATATATAATGTTTCTATTATAAACCTAGTAAGCTGATCAATTGATCAAAATGAGTATAATAAGAGTGAACACACGCTCAGCTTGTTGGCAAAGAAAAACTCTGGAATTTGCAAATTTGTTTTCAGTTATCTATATGTCTAATATAAACATATAGATAACTGAAAGCTTCCTTTGTTTTTTCTTACAGTGACACATTTTGATTTCATTTGCATTTTCTTGATATATTCTGTAGATATTTTCTTCATGTTTATCATGAGAACATACTACATTCTTAAGTTATAAAAATATATTTTATTTGCTACCAACTGAAATTCAATGGCATAAAACTACATTTTAAAGCAACATGCCCACTTTATGTTATCAATGTCAAAAACTACATATTTTTCTATGGTGTCCTCATTAACATAGATTTAGAATTATTTTTATGTTTATGTCTTTTAAATCTTGTTGAAGAATAAAAGACAAAGACACAAACAAATATTATAATAGTGGTTTGTATATATGTCCATGTATTTATGTTCACCAGAGAACTTTAGATTTTCATATGGCTATGGTTACTGTCTAGTATCTTCTCATATCAACTGCAAGAATTCCATTTAGCTTTTCCTTATAAGGCAAGTCTAATGAAAGTAAACTTTTCAACTTTTGTTTATCTAATAATGTCTTAATTTTCCTAATTTTTTAAGGAATGTTTTACCAAATATAAAATTCTAAATTGACAGCTTTTTTTGCTTTGTTTTTTCTTCCAGCACTTTATGCCATCCACTGTCTTCTGGTCTCCAAGCTTTCTGATAAGAGATTTCATGATGACCTTATTGAGGATCTCTTGTACACGATGAGTCACCTTTCTCATAATGCTTTCAATATTGTCTCTTTGTCTTTGTCTTTTGATAGTTTTATTATAAAGTATTTCATGTGAGTCTCATTAGGTTTATCTTACTTAGGATCCATTGAGATATGTGGATTTGTGTATCCATGCCTTTCCTCCAATATGAGAAGGTTTCTATCTTTATCTTCAAATAATTTCTCTGCTCCTTCCTCTCTTTTCCTTCTGAGACTCCAGTAATGTATATATTGATCTATTCGATGGTATGTTATAATTTCCTTAGGTTCTGTTCATTTTTCTTAATTTTTCTCATTTTGCTCTTCAGACTCAATAATTTCAAATGATTGTCTTCAAATCGGTTGATTCGTTATTTTGCCTATTTAAGTATACTGTTGAATCCTTATAAAAAAATTTTAAAACGTTTATTGTTTTTCAGCTCCATAGTTTCTGTTGTTATTGTTATAATTTCTATCTGTGTTAATATTCCTATTTTATTCATATATTATTTTCTGATATCTTTTAATTATTTATTTGTGTTCCCCTTTTGTTCTTTGAGCATGTTAATGGCTTTGTCTAGAAAGTTTGCTGTCTGGGTTTCTACAGAGATGATTTCTGGAGATTTATTTTGTTCCTTTCAATGGGTCATATTTTCCTTTTTTTTTTTTTTTTTTTTGTATGCCTTGTCATCTTTTGTTGAAAATTGAACATTTGAAAGAAAAAAAATAACCAGTCACTTCTTTTAGTTTTTGGTTTTTTGTTTATTTTTTCACCATCAAAGAAAACTAGTAATTAGCAGGGCATGTTCTGGGCATTGATATTTGCCCAACACAAAGTTTTCAGGTCTTTTCAGTTATTTTCTGGGCATACATATCCTTGTGCCTCGTATGTGTCTTTTTTTAATCCACACTTATACACAACTGCTTTTTAAATATCTCAATATCTCAAATAGTCTCATCTCTGCTCCTTGTTTGCAGATATTGTATTTAGATATTGTATTTTATTCTTCTACTTGCAATTCCTATACTGGGTATCACTAGGTATGTATTCCCCGTGTAACTTTCAAGAGCTACTCTCTATGGCTTTCTCCAACCTGAGACCCCAGCTACCCAGATCTTTCCCTTCAGAGATCCAGGTTAGACAAAATAGAGACTAATCCCTCAGGAAACTTCCAGACAGGATAGAACATTGAAAATAAAGTCCTTTTTGATCCCTGAAGTTTGAGGGAGGAAACTAAGAAATGGAGCTAATTCTTTCTCCAGATAGGACCATGCTGCAGTAGGGAAGGGGAGGGGACAATGGCTAATAAAACATTCATGAACTTTTCTATTGTATTGAATGTGGATATTTCCTGGTTGGGCATTTGCTTAGTTGCTATAGGTCTCCGATTATTTTCCAGGGCTCCTGTAAAGTTAATTTAGCCTCTTTTCAAGGTTCTAAAATTTGTTTTGCTTATTTTTCTTTTTTAGTTTTTCCTTGGAAGTATGAGAGCATGGAGCTGACTATTTTTCCATCTTCCAGATATCACTCTAGAAAATCCAGAAATATTTTATGGTCTTCCCCCCAATCTCTATTTCTTTTATTTGAGATTACAATGCCCTTCTCCCAAGTCATATAAAGCTCTGGTAACAGTTTCCTTTGGAAGGCAGGCCTTTGTTAAGGTGAATGTTATGTCAATATTTCAAAATGATAAAATTTCCCCTGAGGATATGTCAAAATGTTTACCTGCTTTCCCTACTGCCTGAAATAGAAGGGTATTTTTCTCATTTCTTCACCATAAGAAAAGGGTGACTGAAGGTAAAACCTAGGTAAATGTGAGCCCTCTCCCTTATTTCTGGGTTTTTAACTCTCAGGATAGTCTACACTCAGCCTCCATCAATTTTTCAATAACTGTTTAAGTGATTTCTACTCTATGTAAGCTGATCTTGACACTGATTGATACTCGGTATTTGCCTGCCTCTTGGGGGTGGTAGTCTGCCCTGTGACATAAATCCTCTAATGGATCTAAGAGAAATCATTGATATTCAACTTGTTCAACTTTTTATCTCAGAGTGAAGATAAGGATGGAAACTTCTAAGTTCTTTGATTGTCAGAGCTGAAAACAGAAATTGGAAATGTTTTTATAGAAATATAGACTGTGACTTTTTTTTATCCTGATGCTACCTTCTTTTACGTTTTCTACAAAATGTAAAACGGTAAGCATTATGGTTAAGACTATTAAAAGATAGTACCTTGAATCATACTCTACAGTCTGTAAAACTACAAAATTGCAATATGACAAAAATTAAACTAAAAGGAAACAATGAAAGGAAGCAATATATTGCTTTAACCTAGAAGTATAGATGAAAATCATGTATCAATAGTAAATGAATTGAACTGTGAACTAAAAAATAATATACCATGCAAAAAAAAGAGGTTTGTTCCAGAAATGCAAGAATGAGTCCACATTAAGAAATCAATAATACGGTTTATAAACTGTAATGTTAATAAACTAAAGAAAAAAATCTGGCAATTTTTTTAAAGAAGTAAACTAATTTATAAAATCCAGCACTTATTACTGATACAACTAATACAAAATAAAACTGTAATTAAAAGAATTCATGCAAAACCAACAGACTATATCAATTTCAATGAAGAATTGAATTAAATGCAAAGTGATGGAAAAGACAAAGATCATATTATTTTTTTACTCAACATTATTCTGACATGTCTAGAAAATGCAATACCAAAGATGAAGAACTAGGATAAATAAGAACACATATGTATTTTCAGTTTTGATGCATTAAGTTCATGAGAATAATTCAAAAATGCATTAATTTTGATTAAAATATAGTAAGCTAACTGTTTGGAAAAACCATTCACAAAAGCAATATCTTTTCTATTGATATGGGAAAAAAGTGAAAATTGATGTACTAGAAAAAACTATCATTCAAATAGCAAATAAAACTTCAAAATATGCAGAACTAAAATTAACTGTAAAATATTCAAACGAATATGAAGCAAAGGATAAGTGATTTTAGAGAGACATACTGTAATCCTAAACAGAAATCTTAATATTGTAGAAATGTAATTTCTCAAAATTACTTATGAATTTAATGATCTTTTAATCACCCAATGAGATTTTATGGGGAGAATTTGTCAAATATAATTTAAAGTTGACTTCTAAAAAATACGTATGCAAGAACAGCAGACTATTGACAATTATGCCAATAAAAATAACAAAAACTCTATAAAACTACAATAATTAACTGTGATTATATAAATCCATAGACATGAAGCTCAGTGGAAAAAATCAAATGAGTATATCTATGAGAATAATTTAATCTTATAAAATAAGGCTAACTTTCAATTAGTGAGGAAAGAATAACTACTCAACATATAGTAAATAAACAATTGGTTATCCATTTTGAAAAAAAATGCACACACATCTTAATTCTTTCCTCATGCCATAAACCTTATGAAATTCAGATAAAATAAATTTTGAAAAGTAAAATATAAAGCCATACCCTCTCCCTAAAAAAAAGTCCATGAATTGAGAAAAAAATACTATACCACTTCATTTAAAAATTACATAATTACTGGGAATATTATTTGTCTAATAGGACTACTGTGGAAATTAGATGAACTAATATAAATTATTATAAAGCTTAATATAGAATCTGGAAAATGATTTAAAAAAAACATTTTTCTTTCACAAGTCACTTTTGCATTTCTATGATATGCTCAGAAAGTAATTTTCCCCAAATAAGTTAACCTTTACCACAGCAATTGAAAACAAGCAAATAAACAAAATCAATTATATTGGCATACTGGCTCAGAGAGAGCCTGTACCTCTCAAAACAGAAAAGACTGCCTCTCATATTCCCACTTCTTATTTCTAACATCCAAAGTTTAATGTTTTTATTTTATTCTATTCTATTCTATTTTATTTTGATATACATACTTGTGAAGTGATTGCCACAATAAGATTAGTTAACATAGTTAATGCTTATTATTTGAAATTTGCCATCACAAATTTCTGCAAAAAATTTATTTTGTTATATTTATGTAGTGTGTATGTTTACCTTCAATGTTTCAATTGAACACAACGAACTTCAGGTCCTCCATTTCCTAAGGTCCATTTTGATTTGTTTTCATTAGGTAAGCTGGTTTTCCATATCAAGTTTCTTGCTTTTTTCCCCCCAAAATTATGGGTGTAGCATTCCCAGGGTTCCCTGATGTTTGATAACTTCTGTTTGTCATCAAATATTATAAGATGCCTGGGTTGGCTATATTGCGTGTGTGTGTGTGTGGTAAAAAATATATTTAACATTAAATTTACCATCTTTATTACTTTAAGTACTTAAGTACAATTCAGTATTGTTAAGTATATTTACAAAATATCGCAACAGATATCTAGAACTTTTTTCAACTTGAAACTCTAACTCTATACTCATTAAACACTAATTCCCTATAGGCCCTACGCCCAGCCCTCAGCAATCATCTTTCTACTTTTTGTTTCTATGATTTTTAGTAAAATCACACATTGTTCATTCTTCTGTGACTAGATTACTTTGCTTGGCATGATGTCTTTGAGGTGCATCCATGTGGCAGAATGTGACAGGATTTCCTTCCTTTTTTAAGACTGCATAATATTCCATTGTATATAAACCACATTTTATTTTTCACTTCATTTGTCAATTGGCATTTGGGTTGCTTCTATCTTTTGGCTATTATGAAAAATGCTGCTGTAAACACTGGTATGCCAAAATATCAAGATCCTTCTTTAAATTCTTTCAACTATACACCCAGAAGTGAAATTGTCGGATCTTATGGTAATAGTTTTTAATTTGTCGGAGCCTCTATAGTATTCTTCATAATGATGGCACTATTTTATATGTCATCAAGAGTACACGAGGGTCCCAACTTCTCCATATTTTCACTAGCACTTCTTATTATCTGTTCTTTGGATAGTGACTACCCTAATTGTGATTTTGATTTGCATTTCTCTAATGATTAGTGATGTTAAGCATTTTTATATGCTTTTTTAGCCATTTGTATATCTTCTCTGGACTGGTTATAATATCTTTTTTCATTGCATTTTCTATTGCCTAGAATACTGTTGACATTGCTCCTTTGTTCCCTAGCACTAAATATTGCTTCGAAGGTTTCTTAGATCAACCTGATGCTTCTCCTTATTGATGGGTTTCTTTTGATGCCTGGACAGTTAAAGAACTCCTTCAACTTTTAAACTAAATAATTTTACTAAGGTATGTCTCGCTGGCAATTGCACTAATAAACTATTCCTGGAATCAGTGTACATTTTCAATCTGATATTTTCTTAATTTCTGAAAGAATGTCTCATGACATGCAGTAGGGGGGAAAATCAATAGTGGAGACTCTGGAATCAGAAGACCTCGGTGTGACATCTGACACCACCATCTACAAGTTTCATGTTCTCCAGCCATTAAATAAAATACTGAGCTCCACATTTCCTTCATGTGCAAGATGGAAATGGACATTAGAATAGTATCATCCTATTGGAACTCTCATATCAAATTAATTAATAAGTGTAAAGTGTTTAACAGAGTCTGGAAAAAATAGCAAACATTTATTGAGTGTTGGCTTTTAGTTATTAGTTTGTACAATACTCCTTATTGGTTGAGTTATTTCAAAGATGGTTATGTTAATTAGCATTGTATCATAATATTTAAGAATAAAGGCTCTTGGGCCACACTAAATTTAAATTCAAGCTCCACTCATTATAAGACTTTGTGCCTAAAGCTCTTTATAACTCAGTTTCCTCATCTGTAAAATGAGGTTAAAGCTTACTTAAAGGGCTGTTGTAAAGAAAAAGTTAATGTACTTAAACTGCTTAGAAGAAAAACATAATAACCATTGTGTTAGCTATTATGTTATTTCATCTTTGAATATCATTTTACTGAAAATACTTTCTATTTAAGTTTTACTTCAGTATAAAACACTTAGGAATATTTTCTAGTTCCTTGTGTTACATTTTATTTCATACTGAAATTTTTATAAATTTTTGGCTTACCAAGTTTGGTTTTTACTCCACAACTCCTCTGATGTATCATGTTTGCTTAGTTTTCATGATATTCATTTCTTCCTGCCTAACGTGTAACTTTGTCCAGATTTTCTACCTCTTCCAATATAGTTGAGATTAACTTTGTTTTCTACATTCATAATTGACCTGGCATTTAGTTGTCTTTTCTGTGTTTTAATTTGATAAACAGGCAATGCAGACAGTTCACTATTCTACAGTGTGTGGGATAAGCAGGAGGAGAGTTAAGAGCTTATTTGGCACCCTGGGTGTTCTTCGTGAGAAGACTAGATCTCTGTTCTCTTTTCCGATGATTTAGATACCCTCTGACAACATCTGCTTCAACTAAATGTACCTCTGCCTTTTAGAGAGAAAACCCACTGCTCCCATCCATACTGACCATCATGACCAGCAAAGCTGTGACTAACTTAAGAGCTTAAGCCTTTTTCAGAAACATTCAGATCCCTTTGTTGATATCTATTTTCATACTTCTCTCCCCATCAGCAGTTAATACTAACCCCCAACTTCTTTCTCTTGAGATTTAAGATAACTAGAATTTTCAGGATTTGGTCAACTCATCAGTGCAGGTGTAAAATATGATATCATGACTGAATATAGCACTGTGTGTTCTGCAATATCCTTTACATCCTTGGTCACTGCTATGGTCTAAATGTTTGTGTTACGACCCCACCCCCTGCCAAAAAAAAATTCATATGTTGAAATCATAATGTCCAATGTGATAGTATTAGGTGGTAGGAACTTTGGAAAGCACTTTGGTCATGAGAGTGGAGCTCTCATGAGTTGGTTTAGTGTTCCTATAAAAGAGATCCCACAGAGCTCCCCAGTCCCTCCTGCCAAAAGAGCATGCAACGAGAAGTCTGTAACTCAATGGAGGGTCCTCATCTGATCATGCTGGCACCTGATGTCTGACTTCAGAATCCAGAGCTATGAGAAAAAAATTTTTTGTGTGTATAAGCCACCCAGTCTTTGGTATTTTATTATAGAAGCCCAAACATACTAAGATAGTTGCCTTTTTAAAAATGTATGATATGAATTCATGCCTAAATTCTTGCTTATTATTATTCTTTATATTTGTCTATGTATAGATTGGTTTGTAATAGTGGGAGATGTATACCTCATCCCTCTCATTTCATTACATATCAGTGAGGAATAAAGAACAGAGACCCAAGTTTTGTGTTTCATTTGTTCTTAGAAGTTAAGACTCCCTTTTGAATACAACATCCTCAGACAAAATTCTACAATGACCACAAAAAAAATGAGTTGTCATTTATAAGAAATAAATCTTTTTCATATAGATAAGTTTGCACTTCTGCATTTATTTGCTATGATATAATTAAAAAGGAGATTGTAGAAAAATCAATATTTCTGAGTAAATATATTACCTGTATTATATTCATTCTTATATGCGCTTGACCTGAATCGTCTTAACTGCCTTCCACTATGTTCCCCCAAAAACTGTGTTTGACACATTCTAGTACAAATATCTGCCTAAAGCCTACACCAACTATGAGAATATTATATTCATATCTCTTGGCATTGGCAATGAAATATTTACAATCGCATTCACCTTTTATCAGTTTGGAATCTGACATTTCTATCTCAGAATATCTTTTGAGGTAAGCTCTCCACTAATTTTGAAACCCTCTTCTCATGATAACTCAAAAACATACTCCGTTAACTAAAAAAAAAGAAGAAAATGAGATAATTGCTATACTTAATATTTGTATAGTGATTTATTATATGTTTGTAATGTAACTCCTTTTAGAGTTTAATTAATCCCACTTAGTGGTTAAGTATCCTATATATCTGACAACAGGAGTTCAATTTCTAGCTACTGTTTATTAGCAAGATAATTGGGCTTATTACTTAAGCATGGTGCCTCTCTGGCATTCAGCCCAGATGGGATATTTTATATGTATTATATCTGGAAAACAAAAGGATACATTTCCTCAAAAGTAGATGTTCAAACAACGTTAAGGACTTTAAATTTTCCAAACTACCATAATGCGCCCAAAGAGTTAAGACCACATAGCAGAATCAAATATGTTAAACTCATAAACTAGAACACTTTCTCTTAAACTATTATGTTTATGTTAACTACTCTCTCAAAGAATTTTAGAGTTCTATTTATGTACACACAAGTAAATATTTGTAAACGTGTTTTGCGTATCAAGCTTAAATGGTTAAACTATTTTTTTTGTCTGCTTGTATTTTTTTCCCAAAAAATTAACTTTCAAACTTGATGAAAGCTTTCTTCCTGAAGACTTTCCAAGTTTCCAATTTTAACATAAATTTATTTTGATATACATGGAATAACGGAGTACCAGAAAGAAAAAAAAAAATCCTAACTAAAATCTTAAGAAAACCATGCCAAATTTTACTATAGGAATTAAAAAAGGAAGATTGACAGGTTAGCTGTATCATTTCTTCATTGCTAACCTCATTTCAACAATTTGATGACAAATTGCATTTTGAAATCAAGCTTGAGATAAATTTATGCTAAAAAAAAAATAAAGGTACAGGAGAGTATGAGACTGAAATATTCTTTATTGTGACCCACAAAAATCAGAGTAATCATATTAATTCCAAATAATTCAGGGAGGACTTTAGAAAGGCTAGATTGTGTTTAGATATACTTATCAAAGGTCACTCTTCACATGGGTATAATCCCTATACAATAGGAGACAAGATCTTCACGTTCCTAACCCCAACAATCATCTACTATTAAGCCATATATTTTGAGGATCAGAAAATATTAACTTACTGCCATGTTTCCTGAATTGAGCCAAACGTCAGGCTTCTGAAAGAGACTTACCCAATAATTGCTGAATGGTTAGATAAACAAATGGTGGAGGGGCTGATAAATATGGCAGTGCTACATTCAATAGACATTAGTTAAAATGTTAATTAAATTGTGATATAAATCATATCAAAATGAATGTCATTTTTACCACAAAAAATCAAATATTTTGAATTGTTTAATACCAAATGATTATTTTAAGTTATACACTCTCAAAGCAAAGAATGAAAAAAACACATTTTAATTATGAGGTCTGAAAACTAATAATAATATGCATTTAAAAAGTATCCACTGCACTGCTTTAATAATATCCATTTTTTAAAATATCTTTTATTTGAAACCTACTGTAATGTTGATCAGCAGGAAATAAAGCTTGGGAAAGAAGCTATTTATCTTTTCTTTTAAAATCCACTTGCCCTTAAACATGATAATTCTTTTGGCCACTGTGCTGCATTTATATGTATTTATATGTATCGAAGAAATGGTTTTCAAGGAGAAAAGAAAATATATTTCTCTCTTCTCTCTTCTTATCTAACTTTTCTTCTTGGTTACCTCAGAAGCACAGAAGATAAATATAACATAGGAGGTTAGAAGAAAAACTCTCCCTAGGACTTTGAAAATATTTCATCAAAATAAAATCAAATTTTCTGATTCAGTATGTGTTTCTTCCCTTCTTTGGCTTCAGTTTTATCCTCCCATGTCCTCAATTTTAGATGCTTTTCTCAAAGCACTGAAAATATCAGTAAGAATCTGCATGACACTTACAGCTCAAAAATACAAATGGCATCTTTGGAAACATGGCAGAGTGAGAAAAGTCCTCAGATCTCACCCCCTGAAACAACGGTAAGTTGAACATCAAAAATTCAACCAAAAAAAAAAAAAAAAAACCACCAAAACTACACACCAGCACATCTGAGCATAGGATCTGCGCATAAGAGCTACCACAGGACAGAACCCCTGGTGTTGGGTGGTAGACTAGGAGTAATAAAGAAGCTGCTTCCGGGGAAGGGTAAAGGAGTAAAGCGAGTTCCTGCAGCAAGTTTCCTGAACATTCCTGCCTGGAATAGCTGTGGCTGCTGGGCTCAGTCATCGGAACAGAAAGCAGAGAAGCTGGATGAGACTGCAGTGGAACGACAGCTGATTTTTGACAGCCGTGGTTGCAAAACCGAGGCTGAGTGCAGCCCCCAACTGCCAACCTAGAGGGTCCCTTCCACTATACCCTCTAAGCTCTAAGACCGATCACTGTGGAGCCCCAGGGGAATCTGAGCAAATGCTGCCAAGATTGTCGCTGACATTGACAGGGACTGAAACTTAAGGTAGCTAGCATAACTAAATATCTACAAGAAAATTTTAAAAAGCGTTATTAAGGCTTTCTATAAAGCAGGGATTCAAGAGGCTTAGACGCCATCTACTGGAAACCAAAAGAAAAGTGCCTTCTCTGCAACAGGCCAAAGAAAGACCTTTATATAATAAATCTTCCTCCTGGAAAAACAACAGAATATACTTCCATTAATGCCCAGGTGGACAAATAGTCCATTAAACACCATGAACCACCAAGGTGACAAGGCATCTCAGAAAGAAAGAGAAAAAGTTCCAGAAAATAAGCTTACAGACATAGAAATATGCGACTTAAATGACAGAGATTCAGGATAGTACTTCTGAAAAAACTCAATTGAGATCCAAAATGACTCAAATCAACAATTTCAGGAATTGAAAAAAACAATTAGATGAGCAAAGCAAGGAGAATGAAACCCTCAAAAAGAACCAAATTGAACTTCTGGAGATGAAGAACACACTGCAAGACTTGAAAAATGAAATAGCAAGCTCGGGAAATACATTTGACCAAATGGAGGAAAGGATCAGTGACATCGAAGACAGAAATCTATAAATAAATCAGAAATAAGAAGAGAGAAACCAAAGAATGAAAAATACTGAAAGAGAAATTCAAGAACTAGCTGATACCATCAGGAAAGGAAACATAAGAATAATAGGCATTATCGAAGGCGAGGAAAAGGAAGAGGGATCAGAGAGCATTTTCAGACAAAAAGTTGATAAAAATTTCCCAAATCTAAAGAATGAGCTGGAGCTTAGATTTCAAGAAGTCAACAGAACAGCCAGTTATCTCAAGCCAAAAAGGTCTTCACCAAGACACATTGCATTAAAATTATCAAAAATCAATGACAACAGCAGAATTCTCAAGGTAGCTAGGGTGAAAAAAAAAAATGGTAGCTTATAAAGGTAAACCCATTTGGATTTCTCAGCGCAACCTTACAAGCCAAAAAAGAATGGAATCAAATATTTAAACTATTAAGTGAAAGGAACTACCAGCCTAGAATAATGTATCCAGCTAAGCTCTCCTTTGCATATGAAGAAGAAATTAAAACTTTTCCAGGCATACAAAAATTGAGGGAATTCTCCACTGTGAGGCCTGCACTACAGGAAATACTGAAAGGAGTCAGTTCACCTAAAACAAAAAGACAAAAAAATAATAATAATAATAATTAGGAGTAAAGTGACTATCAGGCAAATAGAAGCAGAGGAGTGTAACCCTTACTAAGAACAGGGCATTATAAGCTTAAATAATAAGAGAATTGTTATAAGATAGTAATGAACGTTCAGCATACATAGGGACAAACTGAGATAACAACGACTGAAAAAAAGGAGGATTCAAAGATCTAAATTTGCAAAGGAGAATGGAGATAAAGTATGCACAGAAGAAAATGGATACATACATACAATCATTTACATACATACAATCGTTTACATATTCATAATGGTAATCGCACACCAAAGATTTAGAATCGTTTTATATAACAGAAAACAAGAAAGACCAGAGGGAAAACCCACACACACACACACACACAAAAAAAAACAAAATAAAGATGACAGAAGCACAAAGACAAAGAAGCAATGGAAAATTCGAGCTATCAGAAATAAAAAGATAAAATGGTTAAGAAGACCTCATATATCAATAATCACCCAAAATGTAAATGGACTGAACTCATCAATAAAAAGACACAGAGTTACAGACTGGACCAAAAAACAAAACCCAACCATATGCTGCCTTCAAGAGACACATCTCAGCTCCAAAGACAAATATAGACTTAAAGTGAAAGGGTAGAAAATGATATTTCAAGCAAATTGCATTCAGAGAAAAGCAGGATACTAAAAGTAGTGATACTAATATCAGAGGAAATAGACTTCAAATAAAAAAGATAAAGAAAGATACTGAGGAACACTACATAATGATAAGGGGAACCATTCACTAAGAAGAAATAACACTTATTAATATCTATGCTCCAAATTAGGGAGCCCCGAAGTATGTAAAGCAATTACTAACAGAGCTAAAGGGAGAAACAAACCAAAACATTATATCACAGTAGGGGACCTAAATACCCCACTGTCAGAAATGGAAATATCATCCAAACAGAAAATCAATAAGGAAATAACATCCTTAAATTACTCATTACCAACTGGACATAATGGACATTTACAGAGTTTTCCATCCCAAAATAGCTGCTTATACATTCTTTGCTAGTGCACATGGAACATTCTCAAGGACTAACCACATACTGGGACACAGAGATGGCCTCAACAAATATAAGAGGGTTAAAATCATAGCAACCATATTCTCTGATCATAATGCTTCTTTGAAACTAGAGATCAACTGCAGAAAGAAATCAAGAAGAACTACAAATACATGGAGATTAAACAACATGCTACTGAAGAATAACTAGGACACAGAAGAAATAAAAAGAGAGATCAAGAGATACATAGAAACAAATGATAATGATAGTACAACATATCAAAACTTTTGGACACGACAAAAGCGATCATAAGAGGAAAGTTCATATCATTACAGGCCTACCTCCAAAAACAAGAATAAGCCCAAATAAACAATCTAACACCTCATCTTAAAAAACTAGAAAAGGAAGAGCAAATGAAGCCTAAACTCATCAGAAGGAAAGAAATAATCAAAATTAAACATAAATAAATGAAAATGAAAACAACAACAAAAAAGCAATAGAAAAAATACATCAACAAAGAGCTGGTTCTTGGAGAAGCTTAATAAAATTGACAAACCCAGGGCTAGACTCACTAAAAAAAAAAAGAGAAAGGACACAAATAAACAAAATCAGGGATGAAAGAGGGGAAATTATGACAGACACTGCCGAAATACAAAGGTTCATACAACAATACTATGAAAAAGTATATAACACCAAATTTAATAACCTAGAAGAAATGAACCAGTACTTAGAAAAATACAACCTTCCGAGACTGAATCAATAAGAACTGGAAAATCTAGATAGACCATTCAACAGTATGGAAATTGAAACAATCATCAAAAACCCACCAAAAAGTAAAAGTCCAGGACCACATGGCTTCACCAGTGAATTCTACCAAACATTCAAGAAAGATTTAGTGCCTATTCTCCTCAAACTCTTCCAAAAAATAGAAGAGGCAATACTTCCCAACACATTTTATGAGGCCAGTATTACTCTGATACCAAAACCTGGTAAGGATAACATGAAAAAAGAAAACTACAGACCAATATCTCTCATGTACACAGATGCAAAAATCCTAAATAAGATAACAGTGACCGAATATAGCAACATATCAAAAAGATTATACACCATGATCAAGTGGGCTTCATCCCAGAGGTACAAGGATGGTTCAACATATACAAATCAATTAATGTGATACACTACATAAACAAATTTAAAAATAAGAATCATATGATCATATCAATAGATGTAAAAAAGTTTTCGACAAGACACTCATTTATAATCAAAACACTTAACAAAATCAGTATAGAAGGGAAGTACATGACAAACCCTCAGCCAACATTATACTTAATGGTGAAAAATTAAAAACCTTCCCTTTAAGATCAGGAACAAAGCAAGGCTGTCCACTATTGCCACTGTTATTCAATATACCATTGGAGGTCCTAGCGAGTGCAATCGGACAAGAGAAAGATATAAAAGGCATCCAAATAGAATACGAAGAAGTCAAACTGTTACTATTTGAGGATGACATGATTCTCTATATAGAAAACCCTAAAGACTCCAGAATACCACTAGAAACAATAAGCAAATACAGTAAAGTCTCTGGATACAAAATCAAAGTTCAAAAATCTATAGCATTCCTATACGCTAATAATGAAGCATCAGAAAAAGAAGTGGAAAAAATAATTCCTTTTGCAATTGCAACAGAAAGAATAAAATACCTAGGAATAAATTTAATGAAACAAATGAAGGAACTATATAATGAAAACCATGAGACCCTATTAAAAGAAATCAAAGAAGATACAAAGAAATAGGAAGATATGCCATGTTCTTGTATTGGAAGAATGAACAGTTAAAATGACCATATTACCTAAAGCATTATACAGATTAAATGCAATCCCCATCAAAATCTAATCAGCAATTTTTTTAAAGAAATAGAAAAAAAATCACCATATTTGTATAGAAGCACAAAAGATCTGAATTGCCAAAGCTATCTAAGAGAAAAGAACAAGGCTGGAGGCATCACTCCGCCTGACTTCAAATTATACTACAAATCGACAGTAATCAAAACAGCATGGTATTGTTAACAAAAAAGACACATGGACCAGTGGAATAGAATCAAGAGTCCAGAAGTAAACTCATATTTATATGGGCAAATAATTTTCAATAAAAAACATACAGTGGAGAAAGGAAAGCCTCTTCAATAAATGGTGCTGGGAAAACTGGAAAGCCACCTGCAAAAGAATGAAACTAGACTGTTGTCTATCACCACATGCCAAAGTTAATTCAGAATGGATTAATGATCTGAATATAAGACCTGAAACAATAAAATGTATAGAAGAAAACATAGGAACTAAACTCAAGTAACTTGGACTTAAAGAGAATTTTATGAATTTGACCTCAAAGCCAAAGCAAGTAAGAAAAAAATAAATGAATGGGACTACATCAAACTAAAGAGCTTCTGCTTAGCAAAAGAAATCATCAACAAAGTAAAAAGACAACTATCCGAATGCTTAAATGTATTTGCAAGCAATGACTCCAATAAGGACCTAAAATCCAAAATATACAAAGAACTCATACATCTCAATAACAACAAAGAAACAAACGATTCCATCAAAAAATGGGCAGAGGACCAGGACAGATGCTTCTCCCTAGAGGACACACAAATGATCAACAAATACATGAAAAGATGCTCAATGTTGCTCGCTATTAGGGAAATGAAAATCAAAACCACAATGAGATACCATCTCACACATGTTAGAATAGCTATAATCAACAGGACAAGTAATAACAAATGTTGGAGAGAATGCAGAGAAAAAGGAATCCTCATACACTGCTGGTGGGACTGCAAATTGGTATAGCCACTGTGGAAAAGTGTGGAGTTTCCTCAAAAAACTAAGAATTGATCCACTATATGATCAAGCAATCCCTCTACTTGGTATTTACCCCAAAGACTTGAAAACTTATATCCGAAAAGATATTTGTACATTGATGTTCATAGCAGCATTATTCACAGTGGCCAAGACATGAAAGAAACTGAAGTGTCCTACGATAGATGATTGGCTAAAGAAGTTGTGGTATGTATGTACAATGGAACATTACTCAGCCATAAGAAGAGATGAAATACTGACATTTGTGATATCATGGATGGACCTTGAGATAATCATGCTAAGCGAAATAAGCCAGACAGAAAAAGTTGAAAATCATGTGATATCACTTATATGTGGGATATAAACCTAAAAGCAACAAATGAGCAGGACAAACAGAGACACATGGACATGGACTACAGGCTAGCAGTTACCAGAGGACTATAGACTAGTGGTTACTAATGAGGTGGGGGAGGAGAGGAGAAGTAGACAGGGTAAAAGGTGTCAAATATAGGTTTTAGGGAGAGGGTGAAGTGGGTAAAGGGGATCAAATATATGGTAGCTGAAAGAAACTGGTCTTTGGGTGGTGAACACACAATAGAATATACAGATATGAAATAATAATGTATACCTGCAAAATATATAATTGCATTAACAATGTTATCCCAATAAACTTAATTTAAAAAAAATACAAATGGTAATGGTACATCTTTCTCAAAGCACTTTTGTAGACCTTAAGCCTCTAGATTTCTGTCACACATGCTTAGTATAGTGTTCTGTTGCATCATCAGTAATCTTTGATAATATGTAACAATATATTTTTATAAGTTGCATAGACTTATCCAGAAAATAAGTAGGTTGAATATGCAAAACAAGAATTGGGAGGCTCAAAATAGATTGTGAAGGATTAGTGGCCATCAGGATTAAACTCTCCTATAAAGATGAGGCTACTGAACATCAGAACTACATGCAAAATTGGCATATGACTGGCATAAAATGTCAAAGTGTACTTGCTCTTGCAAGTCCTGTAGATTTGTTTGGTCCCTTACTGGCTTCCATAACCATGGTAGCTTATGGACATGGATAGACCATGGCATGGAACACCAATATGAGATGCTATTACTAGAAAATTCTTGGTGGCTTATTCTGTGCCCCCAGGTATAACACTATTTATACTTGCTAATTAATAGTTCCCGTGTCTCATCACTTGTGGCTGTCCCACCTTTAAGTCCTCTTTTTCAAGGGGCAAGCAAATAACTCAGCATAACAAGATGGCAGGTTTAGCAACGTCTGATAAACCCATGGAATGGATAATCCTACTCATTTGGACTAACCAATAAGAATGGAAGTGATTCAATGAGGACCTTTGAATTTAAATATATTGAGTTCGGACATGATTCACTGGGAATGTAGGTAAGTCTATAAGCCTCTGTTTGCTCAGCTAGTTGTTATAAAAAAATAAATGAGAAACTGCACAAAAGTGGACGTAATAAAAATTCAAAAATTCAGTAATGGTTTTCAGCATTATTAAGTAGCGATTATTTACATCATGAAATTTAAGTATCTACTACTGTTAAGGTGTCCAATATATCAGGAACAAGAAAAAAATTCAAGCTCAGAAGAATTCCTGTTATTAGAAGAGAACATGTGCCATATGAAATAAAGGGAATGAACTCTACACTACATTTAAATGTAGCAATTTGTTACCCAGTTTTATACCTCCAAATTACAGTTCTGAAAGCCTGTCTGCTGGGGAATAATCTTTCTAGGAGCCTAATAATGACAAATAACAGTTAAAGATGAGTATGGAAAATATAGCTGGCCTAGCAGAGAGAGTCATTTTTTACAGTTGTGTTTAGATATTTCAATAAATACTCTGCCACATTATTGTTATTCTTGCAACAAATAACATATAGTAACATAACCCACCAGTAGCATCCTGCTGCAGGATAACTTATGTGCACCATAACACCAGTTTGTAGTGGGAATAAAGTTGTCAAATGGTATATGAAGAAAATTCTTTATATCATATTGTAACCATCGTACTTGCATTAAAACTGTTATTTTCATAAACATGATCAATTGCAAAAAAAAATAAACTTGGAAGACAACTGTAATGTCTCTTGAAAAACTTTTTTTTTCCTTTGGTTGCCATGTCATATTCTTATTTCTGCCTTGATCTGGTATTTGGCTAGCTGACATTCAATGACATATTCTGTAACAAATAACATACTTAACTTTCTAAATGCTATAAAATGAAGCTAAGTCAGACTGCTTGAATTCTAAAGAGCAAGTTTTAGTGTAAGAATGGCTCCAATGGAACTGAACAGGTATTCTAGTCTCTTGTTTAAGCCATGGGGGTTCAAGACCAGGCAATGTTGTTGTTCTTGAACTTGCATTTTCTCACCTAGCAGCAAAGGCACAAAGTGATCACCACTTGGCTTTTCACTCAGTTGACATGGAAAATTTTTACTGACGCTTAGCTTGGGTAGGGTAGAGGAGAAACAGATATTCTTATGATAAATTGACAGCTCTTTAGTGATCAAAACAAATGCCAAAGATTGTAAGTAGAAAGAACTCATTAGAACAAATAAATATTCTAGAAGAAAGAGTAGTTGATATAACAAGTAAAGTTAATATTCCATGGTTCCAGTGATAGGTGGGGACTGGAGCAAAATAAGGAATTCATTTAAAAGTAATAATGATTTTTGGCCATTATAAATTATTCATTGTTAGTTTTGGCCTTGGACAATATCTGAATACAATATCTGTGGTAAAAATTTAAAAACTTACTTAAAATAATTTAAGATTTGTGTTAACTCAAGAAATTACAGGAGGGCTATGGCAAAGTGAGTGATGGTGTTATTATTCAAACATTTTTGTATTTAAATTTAAGTCCAAAGCATACTTTATATGGTCACTCATCACTATCACAGATCTTTAGTGTATCATCTCATACAACAAATATAATGTCATTCTTTACTCCTGCCCCATAACTCTTATACCCCTCACTCTGGGGGAAAGTTGATCTCTTATTTCTAGATTAGTCCTAATTCAGGTTGTGGGATGCATTCTGTCTGTAGCCAGATATAACTGAAAGATTCTAAAGTCAACAGTTTAGGGACTTATCATCAAGTCAAATTTGTTGTAACTTGTGCCCATTATTGGTAACAGAATTGTTGCTCTATTTCTATAAATTTGTCCCCACTTCATACTCTAGTATTATTTTTTTAATCTGTAAAATATTGTGAGTAGAAGGATAATGATAATTTCCATGCTTTAGAAAGATATCCATGAAACCAATATGTAGAATGAATTGAAAGTGGGACAGCTTAGGAGCAGAGAGGCTATTGGGAAGGACTTGGAAAAAAAAAAACACGTAAGGTATAAATCAGGACTGCTGTAGCAAGATAGGGAGAGAAGGGAGGTGGGTTGATCAGAGAGACACTGCATAAGGGTGAATAAAACAAAGCTACTTAGTTAGACATTAGGAGATTGCAGTTCCTTCTAAAATAGTTATTTCAAACCCAAACCCAAAAGAAATGAAATGGAAGGCAAGAGGAAGAGTCAGTACTCAGCAAGTTAGTAACAAGTTAAAAAGTAATCACATACACCTTGAACTAGTATTAGTTTAGGTTTAGAGATTGCTTAAAGAGAGTTTAATTTGATCATGAACTGACTTACCATCACTAAAAATACTTTTATTTAACTACTATGTTCCAGTAATGCTTCCAGATTTTGGAAATTCGAAGGTGAATAGGCTGTTCCAATGTGACTATCACAATCTTCTGTAAAATGGCAAAGTCAGACTGAGGCTTTTGTCCACATAATTCAGACAAGCTTCAGTTAAAGACAAGATCATGTTTGGTTAACTTGTTCACACTGGCTTACTCTATCAATTAGGTTCACTGCATAGGCAATATAATCAATGATATTGTAATAACTGTGTATTGTGCCAGGTGGCTACTAGACTAATTGAGAAGAACATTTTATAAATTATATAAATGTCTAACCACTGTACTGTCCATCTGAAACTAATATAAAATAATATTGAATGTCAACTATAATCAAAAAATAAGAATAATAAATTTTTAACTAAAAAAATAAACTTTTAGAGTTAGGCAACCCTGTTGCACACAATGGAGGAGAAAATGGACACTAAAAAAATAAAGACATAATTATGAAACACTTGAGAAGTTTAGTAATTAAAATTAGAAAATTAAAATGATATAGGAAGATTGAGAGAAGGCATTGATAAAATGGGGAAACCATTGTCACAAAAGACCACCACTTAAAATCTGAAACTAAAATTTATTTATTAATATATTTATTAATTATTCTAATTTAAGTAAGGGTGAATTATAGTGGTTAGAAATTGTCTCATTTAGCAGAGCAAACTGATTATCTTATGTGGAGTTTGAGGAAAGAGTTTGTTTTGGGTAAGGTTCCTTACAGATGTGGAAATGTGGAGGCAGAAGTGTGATGACTTTAGAAATGTATTTTGTATTGGTGTCAGATGGCTTCAAGTGATTGAACAAATTTCATTTGTTTGGTTGGCAGTTTACTTGTTACCATGGCTATAGAAAAATCAGTTTTGCCTTAACTGCATATGGACTTCTTTATTCTCACCATTTAATGGCCAAGACTTCAAAATGATGAATGCTTAATTCAATCTTTCTTTCTTACCATTGCTGAATTACACTAACACCTGAGCTACTATTATACTAGTCCTCAGTACTTTACCATAACATATTCTCCATGTCATCCTCAGATTTCTCATGCTACAAGAATATCACTGTCATACCCAACCACCTCCAATAATTCACAATTCCTTGTAAACTAAAAATTTTTATTTTTGTATTTTATATTTTTCCCAATGAAGCCCAAAGCAATTTTTCCAAGTTTATCTCTCTTTACCCCCTACCTCATACACCAAACTCTAACTCTGAGCCTTTGTTTACCATTACCTAAAGCAATTTGTAATGACATCCATTATGAGACATGCAACAATTAAAGCCACAAAATAGCATCCAAATTTATCACACACCCACACGCGCGCGCACACACACACACACACCCATTAAAATTTCTTTTCAAATACAGGAATCGAAGTGTTATCAGTTACTTTAAGACAATACTGCCTCACTAGCTAGTCCTTCTGCTTGAATTATTCAACTCGAATGGTTGCCTAAATTTTCCTTAGATATAAAATCCAAGTGTGTCCTTCTGAAATCAGAATTCAATAAAGTTTAAATCATTTTAGAATAATTCAACACCTACCTTTCCCCTACTCCCCAGTAAGGAAAGTAGCTCAACTCAGAAATGGATCACCTCATCTCAATGAATGGATATGAAAAGACATTGTTCTCAGTTTCATCTACCTTTTTTTTTTCATGCTCCATTAATATTCAACAAGAAATACATTATCATTTTTCTGGTTGTTAAAGAAGAATGAGTGCGGTAGAAAATAATATTTAGTTTATTTTGATTGAGCTAAATTTAATGAGGCTGACCTTTTAGTTTCATTTGAAACATTTCTTGTTTCTAAGCAAATACAAGTTTTATTTTGAGGAAATATTGTAATCATTCCTCATCTGCTAAACACCAAATCTCAATCAGATGAACTATAGAAGTGCTACTTTCACAGATGTTATATGCTCTCTAATGTACCAACATGAAATCTTAGTTAATTTTAATTAAAAATATAAAAACTGGCTGATAGATTTATTACATACATATGGATTGAAGCTATTAAAATTTTTCTTTTTCACCTAGATCTCTCTCCCAAAACATCTAAATATTTAAAATATTTTCATTAACTGTTCACTATATAGCAGGTATTACATCAGAGATTATGCAAAAATAACATAATTCTGTGAAATTAATTTATGTTTTGGTTGAAAATAGTTGCATGAAAAAGTAGTTTTATTAACTTGAAAGTACAAAGTAATTGAAATGATAAACTCACTTAAAATTACCAAGTATAGAAAGTCATAGATTCAGAAAGATCCAAAAATGAGATCAAAAAAACAAATAAATCAGTTTCATAAAAGCAGATTTGCATAGTAGAGTAACAAAATAAATGGTTAATAACGGAAATCAGATACTGGGACCAGATATTAGGGGGCCTGATACACCACTGTTCAGAACTTAGACTTTGTCCTAAATAACACAGGAAATCAGCCAAAGTTTTCAGAAAAACAGACTCAAATGATTTTTGTTACATGTCAGTCCCTGAGACTTACCTGGTTATTTCATTACATAAGCTTTAAAACTATTTTCAAATATGGTGAGGAGTTAGAACATCACCAAAGACATCAGGCTAATTCTTTAAGATACTATATTATACTGTATACCTTATTTCTTGTACTCTGGTTTTACTGACATTTAAAAGAAAATGAATTAGAAAAAAAAAATAGCTTATCGCAGCTTACAAATTAATGCATTCTTTAACCATGTCTTTTGAACATCCATCTTATTCTTTACATTTACATTATAATAACAACAAAATCTGAAAGGTAATTGGTTGAGCCATTTAGCAAACATTTAAGTGCATACTATAGCACCAGGTACCTTACCAAATAGGTGATAAAACACTGGGAAAAAAGGCAAAAACAAAAGCAATTAACTAACAAACAACAAAAACACAATAAAACAGAAATTGTTCCTGTCCTCAATGAATTACATCTTAGAGATAATCATTAACTGATAATTTTAAGAATTCATCAACAAACCATATAAATTCATGATAAATAAATGCTGTGAATAAGAACTAAATCATGCAGTTTAGGAATTGACCTAGTTAAGGAAACTTTCCTAGGAAGGTGATGCTTAAGGGGAGAAATTCTTCAAAAAGAAAAATAAATAATTAACTAAGTAAGAGAAGAGAAATTTTCACAGAAAGAAAGCAGTATGTTGACAAAGATTCTTTTCTAGACCAAACTCTAGAGATGTTACTTTTAGCAACTAAGACTCATCCGAGGGCAAGTCCCCGAGAGTCTAGTTTCAGCAACAATCCTAAGTCAGTTTAGACAGATTCCCTCACCTTGATATCTGATCAAATTCCTTATTCTCCACCTCCAGAAATGTCTATTCACCCTGGCCTGCCCTAGGCAAGAACCCTGTTAGTTTATTTCAGCCAGAATCTCCCCTAACGCCTAATGTATTTTCTTAGTAATTTGTCATCCTCAATTCTGCTTCTTATTTATAGATCCTTACTTGCCTATGTTTCAAAGTTCCTGATTAAAATCTGTTTTTACTTCTTTAACTACAGGAAGCCTCTGCTTTTTCTTTAACAATGTGTACAGGTCCTGAGAAAGGAGGGATCATTGTATCACAACAAAAAACCAAAACTGTTCATATATTTTTATAAGAGCACAAATATTTTTGATGTAATTGCATACTATTCCTTCATGTTAAATCAGGCCCTCCGATCATTCCTGTAAATAAAGTTTATTAGAAAACAGCCATACTCATTCACTCACCTATTTCCTATGGCTGCTCATCCACTAAAAAGGCAGAGTTGGGCAGCTGTGACAGAGATTATATATCCCATAAAACTTAAAATATTTACCATCTGGCCCTTTGTCAAACCCTGTTACAGATTTTTAACCAGGTATACAAAACATTGATTTTATGTTATTTCCAAATTTTGCAAAACCTTAGTTGCCTTTGGGACAAATTTCATCAAGAAAATTGTGACTGTTTTGGGGGGTGTTTTTTTAGGGGGGAGAGGGGGGATTGCTTTTAAAACTTCCTTGCTAGAGTATTATGATTTTTTTCAAGGTTACCAGAAGTCTGTGTTCAAATAAAATTGTAAACAGACCCCCAAAATATAAATCAGATTGAAATCTTATTGTTATAATGAAAGCAAAGAAAGGGGACCCAGATCCCTCTGCCTAAATATTGAGCCAACCTTCCTTTCTAGGAAAAACAAATATTTCAGAAAACATTGCTCTAGACTACAGATTACATAAATATCCTACATTTCCAAAGCAGCCATAGCTATTTATTTTTTTAAAAAACTTTTTATAAACTTTCTCATGCAAAAAAGTTGAATTAATAATGATCACCTATATACTCTACAAATAAATTCAATACTTAACATTTTACCATAGTTGCTTTCTGTGTGACTGTATGTTTACAAACATTTCTTTTACAGAGTTAATTCTATATAAACTGTGATCCTTCATCCCTAAATTCTTTAGGATGCTTCTTTTACAATAAAGACATTCTCCTACATAATTAAAATACCATTATAACATCACAAAAATAATTGGCAATAATCTTTGTTAATATCTAATGTGCGGTCTATATTCAAATTTCACCCATTTGAATTACTACAATTCTGACTCACACATTGAATTTATTTATGTCCTTTTGGTCTTTATTATTCTAAGACAGCTTTCCATTTCATTTTTTTCATTATATTGACTTTCTGGACAGACCGAGAGAGTTATTTCGAAGAATATTCTATATCTGGAATTGTTTCATTCTATTTATTCATTCCTTCTTGTATTCCCTGGAAGCTTAAATTGATTGTAACACATTGAATAAATAAAATCTCATGAGCCCACAATAATACTCAGGAAAAAAAAAAACAAGAGAGGGGAGATAAAGCAAAAAACAAACAAATAAACAAAAAACAAACACACAAAAAAACCCTTAAATCTCACTGGAGGTATTTATTACATCAATTTTTTACTTTGAAAATTTCTAATCAAAGGGAAATAAGCATTCAGGCTGTGTTTTGTTTGTTTGTTTGTTTTGTTTTCTCTTTTAGGAGAAACTGTATTTCATCCCGAGTCAATAAATAAAAGTGATTCTTTATAAGAGAAAATTCCAGTCAATAAATCTAGAAGGAAATGTAGAATTCAGAAAAATCACCATTCTACAATACCCAAGGAGTCACTGATTGAAGGAAAGACAACCAACGGATGCTAAAAATATTAGATAAAAAGGTTGTTGCAGAACCAACTATTAGCCCAGTACCAATAAATTCACCCACCTTCTTTCTTTTTATACTTGTTCATTACAAAGAGAAAAATATAGCTTTAGAACAGAAAAATCTGTTAGCATCACTGTAACTTGTATGATCAAACTTAGCGCCACTAAGAGTGAAGCAACCTGATTTTATATCCTTTTGATGTGACACGTGTAAAAGAAATTTTAAAAAAAGATCACCTATGAAAAGTTCTTGCCTAATATTTTTTACTTGAATCTATTTAAGTTTTTAGACTTAACTACCAAGTCTCCTAATTATGTCCTTGATGAAATAATCTCATAATAACTTGAAAAAATTGTTTGTTTTTTTTTTTGTTTTAGGTATACATGAAATAATTATAATCATTCTGATAATGAGTGTGATTATTCTTCTCACAGCTGACCTGGGAATTAACCAAGTTTTGCATACTGTGAAAAAAGGACAGTGAACTATATATTTAAGAACCTCACTTTCACGCTCAAACTATTTTTAACTAAAAAATCTGGATGACCTTGGCTACCACACTTGCTACTCAGGGCCTCAGTTTTTCATTGATAAAATAAGTTTTGAGTAACATATTTCTCACTTTGGACCCACAGTTCTATGAATTTTTAAGGCACAATAAATAGTCTTGCATACATAGTTTAGTGGTTAAGAGCAGGAACTTGGGGATCCAGACTGCCCTGCCTTGATGCACAACCCCAGCTCTGCCACTGCCATATCCTGTCTAAGCCTCAACCAATTCATCCATAAAATAGAGCCATTGCAATTACATTACCTACTCCATAGTATTGTGAGGATTAATTTTGTTAATGAAAATAAAATGCAAAGAAAGATGATTACTGCTAGTGAGTATTCAATATATATTATATTGTTATTATTTATCTAACTTTCTTATTTAAAATAATTACAATTTATTTGATATGGGATCCTAATCAGGATCATTCTGTTGGCAATTACACAGTAGAATTACAAATGTTGTTGCTGTCAACATGCTTGTCATAACAGCTATCTGATGCTTTAGTGAAAAATGTGCAAAGCTATAGGCTAACTTGACATCTGAAAGGCATTTATATCCCCCTTTCTCCTTTTTATACCTCTGTTATAGAGACTGGAAAGCTAACCTGTACAAGCGATGGCTCAATGACATATTTTTGATATCCACAGAATTAGTGGATATCAACTGGTGGACCATCTAGCGAAGCTTTTGAACAGAACAGACTCAGCTGTCATCACTGCTTTTGTCCTTTATTCTTTGTCATTTTTCTGTCTGAAACACAGACATGGTATCAGGGGATAAAACAGCCATCTTGAGAATGTAAAGTCAAAAGCCACAGTGTTTTAGATGGCAAAGGAGAGAGATTAAAAGGTGGGTCCCTGATGGCACCACTGAACACCTACAGCAGTCAGCCTAGTGCTAGATTTCTTATTATATGAAAAAAAGTAAGTCCTTATGTGTTTAATCTGGTTTTCTATTGCTTGCTACTGAAAACAATCCTAACTGATATACTTACTCTATTTCATTTAATGTTGTAAAAACACTAAAAAGGAGGCAAGATTATTATCTCTGTTTGACAATGACAGTAAATATATCCTTTAAAAGCCTTGTTTTGAAAGGAACTGTAAAGATTGAGTCTATCTACAACTTTCATTAAGGTTTAAAACTTTATTTTGCTGACTAGGTTAGGAGTTGATTATCTTGCATTTCAATTTGTATGCCCTTTAACAGAAACTGTACCAGCAGCAAATTGAGGTGGGCTAATACAAATGACTTATCATCAAGGCTATTACAACCACCAATGTCTTATTAAATGTTTAAACAACTATAAGAAAGTTCTATTAAATTAATGGACAGTTTTTAGGAAGATAAATAAGAAGTTTATTGTCGCCTAGAATTGTCTAGAAGATTCATCCCATCATGATAAAAGTAATCCATAATTATTCAGGAAATTTAATAAACCAAAGGAATCTATAAAAGTGTAATAGATACTAAAAATATTTATCATTTGGTCCTAGAATGTGGAGTTCACTCTCTGGTATGCTTTGCATAGCTGGTCTATCTCCTCTTGTTAAATTAATATGTTAGCACTTTTCATCTCCCTTATGCTGCTAAGTAAATACAATAAAACATGTCAGTGAAATTTATTCTTGAATAAAATTCTAAGTGATTCTTACTGCAGAAGATACAAAAAGAAATGCAAAATCACTTTCTATTGCTTGAAGCCTGCTGTTGGTAGCTCGCTGAGTTTCAGAGATATAGCCCTATAGCAACAATTTTTTCTTTATTTCTTTTCTTTAAAATTTCCTTCTTCAATATTCTACTCCAAAGCATAGATTTAAATATAGGTACAGAAATCTTTCTCTGGTCAAATCACTTCAAGACCTATAAATAATAGAATCGCCATCTAAATACACCTGGAAATATCTTTTGACATTAAAATTTCGGCAATATCCTGAACAAATATACCATAAGGTTTAAAAAGAATTATTTCCATTCTAGAGCATCCCAGAAGCCCTCAAAAAGCTGATAAATGATGTCTTTCATTGAACGCAAAAGTCATAATTTGATAGATTTTTCATAAGAAAGTATTTTGTCAACTCTTTCTAAAAACAACCGAAGTAGAATTTTTATATTCACCTATATATACACTTTTGTTTCAAGGTATTCAGAACTCATAAAAGAGAGAACATTCCAAATGTAAAGGCAACTGCATTTAGTAATTCCACCTGAAAGTATTTCAAATCTTAACAATAAACAATTTTTGAAATTTGTTTTTACCCATGAATGTATACAGAACACATCTATTCCTGACACCAGTATGGCAAGGTGAATGCAAGGAGGTGCTATAAGTGTTCACACTGGGTACTTTTTCCCACCATCTTTCTTTCTCTACATCTGAGTGATATTGTGATACAATATTTGGAATGATCAAATAAACTCCATTTCTCTATCATCTATCCTCTTCATCCTGAGAAATACACTCCTACTGTAAACCTGGCGCAATTGTGCTCTCCCATACATACAAGCACACCCATACATACAAGCCTGGGTCCTGAAATGCACACCCATACATACAAGCCTGGGTCCTGAACTGATTCGAATCCATGATAAGCAAGGGCCAACCTAGACTCTGAGTCCAAAAAATCTACCATCTCCTCTGTATTAGGTTATTAGCTAGGCAGATGAAGTTCCTGCCTTCCAGAAGCTCACATTCTGGTGGAGGATAAAGTTGTCAACAAGTAAACGAATAAATGACTCAATTTTAAATAGTTCTAACACCTACAAGAAAAATTACTAACACTCAAGAGAATAGAATGTTATCTTAAAAAGTAAGGCCTAGAGGGAGAAAAAGATTATTTTTCCTACTACCCTTAGGTTCTCTGGCTGAGACCCTGTGAATTGGACTGACAAAAGACAGATTAACAAGAGAAAAGCATATAAATGTATTTCATATATGTTTTGGGTGGTAGAGGAACCATCCAAAGGTAATGAACACATGAAATAAATGGTTAAACCTGAGTATTTTTATACTAGATTTGATGAAGAGTAGAAAGTCATAAAAAATGTGATGGGACAAAGGGTATGAACTAAGGGTAGTAAACTGGGGAAACTCAGCAAGGCCTGTTTGCTCAGATTCCTCTTGGCATTGAGGGGAAGCAGAGTTTGCTACCCCAAAATATGCCACTTTGGAATATTGATTATTTTAAACTACTTACTTTTAAGAGACAAAAGACTCAGGAGAAACCTTTGACCTACCCCCTAACTGCCTAAAAAATTTTCAGATAGAGGAAGTGCTCCAGGAAGAAAGAGATAATCATAGATAACTATAGTTTAATCTGAACTAGTGTGTGATAGGGAGGAACCTAGAAAGCCATTTGAGCAAAGTCCTCTCTGTGTTCCACTGTTTCAAGATAGCCCAACAAAGGTTTGTTTGCTAAATGCCAACTCTTTTCATCTCATTCTAAATTGCCTTACTTCCTTCTGAAGTCTTTGACCCCTATATCTCCCTCCTTAGTCCAGAATAACATATATACTTCATTTTGCCTACCATCTTTGGAACTTTCATGCTTATGTGAATTCTCCATGCACAGGTACTAAAACTTAATTTTTTTCCTTTTAATCTGCTTTATGCCATTTTGACTATTAGTCCAGCCAGAAGAACTTAAAAACATTATTTTTCTTTCCCCACAGCATCATTTAATTTTTGGAGATAAAGATGCTCTTTTCTTTTGGGTATAGGGAGGGCACTTCTCACATGATCAATTGACCTGATTCAGGGGGAAGGAAGATGTAAGAGAGTCTTCATGTAACTGTTGTTTTTCAAATTCCTTCAGTTTCAAATATTCAATATGCCAAAGTACCATATTTGGGGGCAGCATGTTCTGAGCCCCATCAGAGTCTATTTTTGAGAGGGCCACAACTGAACAGGGATCTAAATTGTACATGTTGGAGAGGTAGACTATTTTGGTATTCAGTAACTGGTTCAAAGGCTTTAAGGTAAGAATGAAGCTGATGGGATTTCAAGGTAGAAAGAGGCCATTGTAGCTGGACCAGAGCTACCAGGAAAGGATATAGTAGTAGGCAGGGGATGTCTTCTGCCAAACCTTATAGACTATGAATATGTTACTGGAGTATCATACATTTGTATAGGCCTGGACCCAATGTTTAGTATATGGTAGAAATTTAATAAATATTAGCTTATTATTATCACTTTCTGTGATGATGCAAGACAAGTTATCCCACATCTATACAGAGGAAAGTGACCACATTTTAAAGTCTATTTAACTTTTAGTTTCTTTCCCTTATCATAAAAGTGATACATACTCATTTATAAACTTCATAAAACTATGTAGAAACAAAAGAAAATTTGTAACCATAATTCTTCTAGAGACAACTGCTAATAATAATTATTTTCTTCCAGTTTTTCTCTATGCAATCGTATCTACATAGCTGAGCCCTCATGTGTACATTTTCGTATGCTGTTACATTTTTTTCATATTAATTAATGTAAATTAAGATTTTGGAGTTTATTACTGCTCACATAACCTTTTTCCAGAAGCAAGATGTTGTATAAAAATGATATTATTCCCTCGCCACATTTGTTTAACTCTCCAAAGTGTGACAAATACAAATGTGCATGTATTCTCTATTGTCTCCATTCAACTATCTGATATATATAGGGCAAAGTGGAATTTTTATACCAATTGAACAAATGGGTAAATTGCGACCAAAGTGGCTAACTGAAGAACCCATAGTTCAAATGAGTGGGAAAGTTAAATCTAAAACTTGTTTTTGTTTCTGGCTCATCGACAGCCCCACTAAACCCTCGTATGATTCCCTTATTTCACCCTTAGGTCCCTTCTGCTCAAAGCCTTGTGGGCCAGCAGTGTTGGTCACACTTACAACTTGGTAGAAATATGGACTCTCAGGCCTCATGCCGTACCTACTGATGCAGAATGTATGTTTTAACAACGTCTCTAGATGATTCCTGTATGCACTGAAGTTCAAGAAACATGAAACAATACACTTCCAATCCCTTGAAGAAAGAAGCTAAGATGACCAAGAATATTATGTAATAACCACTCCCATCTTACCCTACAAGCTGAACACAGAACTTATTGGTAACATATAGAAGAAAAGAAAAAATGCAATTATAAGCAATACTTTTAAAAATATTCTACTTGCCTTAAATTTATTGTTTACCAAAACACAGCATAAAAATGAGCCACTTGCTCACTTAGCTGAAAATGGTTACCTAAAGGGGTCTGCAGAACTTGCACTTTAAAAATAATTTTGGCCTGCATAAAGACTAGTTCAAGTACAAAACTGACATGTGTAAATATTCATTATATCATGAATTATGTTACCAAAGGCCATAAAAAACCCTAAATGTGGTCATGGAATATTAGTTACATAAATCACAGTTTATCTGTACAATGGTGAGCTATTCAGTCTTTTAAATGATATATATTATGGAATGCCTTCCCACATGTTGTTAGGTGAAAGCATGCAAGATTCTTTGTGTGCATAAGAAAATATATATAGACCTAGAAATATGGTTGTAAATACACAGACATTTCTGGAAGAATATACAAGATATTAGCAACTTATTTTAGCAAGAGGAGAACTATGTTATTTGGGACAGGAGAAGGAAGACTTAGATTTCACTATTCACGTTTTTATGTATTTTGAACAGTGTACAATGTGCATATATTACCTATTCTATAATTTTAAAGAAATACCTATAGAAATCACTTTTATTCAGGATAAGTGGGAAAGACAGTAATTATCATGAGTATAATGACACAAACTCTGCATGACATAAAAGCAGAGAGTAGTAGAAATGTAGCTACATTTGTAATTTAACAACATGCCTTCACCATTAACTAGCTAAGAGACAAGTTCAATTCTTTTTATTTCTAAGTCTCAGTATTACTTTTATTTTAGAGGAAAGCAAGGCTACCTCTTCCACATATCAACTTATAATATTGTGAGAACAAAATAGAAAATGCATAGAAAAATCCACTATGAACTGTGATACGCCATACAAAATCAAGTAGGTATTACTGAGCCTGGATGTTTAATGTTTTGATATTCTCTAAACAAAACCACATCAAGTATTAACAACCTTCATTATTGTTCCCCTCTAATACAACCTACACTTTGTTAATAAATAAGTCTTCTTGAATCACAAATCTTAATTTGAATATGCCCCCCAAAATTCCAGGGACATGTTTTTTTTTATTCTCTAAACAAAACCACATCAAGTATTAACAACCTTCATTATTGTTCCCTTCTAATACAACCTACACTTTGGTAATAAATAAGTCTTCTTGAATCACAAATCTTAATATGAATATGCCCCCCAAAATTCCAGGGACTTTTTTTTTTTTTTTTTTTGGACAAGGGCATTCCAGGCTCGTGGTGCCCTTGTCCAAAAAAATAAATAAATAAAAAATAAAAATCCAGCTTTCTCTATTTTTGTAAATATTCTGTATGTTTCGGTCCAAGTGGTTTCTTTTCTTTTTCCCTGAACATCATCCTGTTTTCTGACTTCAAGTTGTTAAGAGTTTAGTTTGTGGCAAGGCTAGGAAAAATCTGCTCATTCTTATACGCCAAAGCCAATGTTCATGGACATTTTGTGGTAGAATTGGTGGAGAGCATGGGAGGTGATTTCAGTGGTGCTGTGACACTGCACGCACTAGGAAAAATGGCAAATTAAGCTGACCTGAGATACCCTTTAACTGCCTCCATTCCTACCTTACTCTACTGACACCTGTGAGGCTGTAACTATGAAAAGATAGCATGTTTTGTGTGCTCCTTCTAGACTGTCTACTGTCCTTTCTCTGATGGTGGAAAACAAACCCATTCTTTATGGACCACTTTTAAATCAAATTTCTTTCAAGAAGCTATTTTTGATTACCTCAATTCAAAACTATAAAACTCTTTAGCCTTCTTTGACTCACTACTATATACTTTTACCTGATTTAGAGAATGTCATATTTTCATGTATTATAAATAATTGAGTTATATTTTCTTTCCTACTATAGTGTACACTATCTGAGGACAATATTGTGTCTTGTTTCTTTTTATATATGCAAAATCATTTCATACCAAGTAGGCATTCAACAAAATATTAATTTACTATATCACACAAATAAAAAGTCTTCCCCCAAATCTACTCCAATCTATGTGATAAGGCAATTTAGTCTCTTTAAGTGAAAAACAAGTAATTACAGAAGGAATACAATGAATTGACAAAGGAATACCCTTTTGGTGAATTTTGTTCAAAGAAAAACCACCATTTCTATAAACTAAGGTAAATTATTCTCTAAACTTGCAATACTTACAAATTAGAAGATTATTTTCAAATAGCTAGCTTTTCTTGGATTCTTATTTGTACATATTTAAAAGTTCATTCTCCTTGTATACAAGCATTTATTCAAAAACCAAATGCTCAATTTAAAACAAACATAGAATAGAGACTTTTATTCCAAATTGGAATCCCAACAGAAGGGGAAAAATTGCAGTGACATTAATAACTAATGACTCAATCAAGAATTGATTTAAGACAAATTAACAAAGATGAAAGTCCAATTTAGACGTATTTAGTCTGTCTAGAAGAATCGAAGGAGAATGAACGCCAGTAAGTGCTGAAATTTTAGAGAAATTGAACATTTAATTCATAATCTCTAGCATTATTTTTAAGTAATTTTAGTAAGTTATGTTAAAATGCATCAAAATTTTTTAAAATATAAAGACTGAGTCAACATTCATTGAGTCTCCATATTGATTCTGAGGCATTAAATGGGTTTTATAATAGACAAATGAGCAATTTAAAAGACAAAACTCCAGCAAGCAGCTTCTACCACCTAGGTTGGCTGTGATTTTACTTCAAGCTTTCACCTTAACCTTGACTGAGCCATAACCTCATTCCATCTAAATTTCCAAGGGGCTCAGCCATAACCTCAATGACAAAAAGCAACTATAGCTAACACCAGCAAACGAATAACATATTGTTAGGAAAAGGTGGAATTAGTTTCCGAAAGAGCATAAACCTGACTGCTCTGGCCTCCTAGGAGGCAGAAACTCTTTTTGAGGATACAGCAGGCTTGATGAATGATTTCATCCTTGCTTCGTTCTTATGTCACTTATGCTCAAGGACTGGATTTCTGGGAGAGAGAGTACCTGGTTGTTTTAGTTTGTTGTCACATATCCTAACCCCTCAGAGAATTCAAGGCAACTCCACTGACAGTTAAAAGTGTATCCCCCAGTAACCAAGATGGGAGCTTCCCAGCTGGAAGTAGAGGGAAGGAAGAAGACAGATGTTTACTTCCTCTCTGACTCAAGCCCCACACCATTTTCTTAAAACCTTTTCTCACAGGCACAAAAAGCTCGAACTACCAATAAAAGCAACTTCCGCGCTTAAAATCAAGAAAAATATCACGTATTTTTAGGTCTCTTTGCCTTTGCTCACACCATTCACTCTGACTGGAATGCCATTAATCTTTGCTAGGTGAAATTCCACTCTGTCTTCCAAACCTATTTCAAATATTACCTCTTCTGTAATGATTTTCCTGACCTCTCCATGAAGAATTAATCGGCCCTGCTCCTGAGCTTCCAAAGTGCATTCTTCACCACCACGAGGATTTACCTGAGTTAATTGATTAAACGTGGGTCTCCTCGAAGGGATTGTGAGCGCCCTGAAGTTACAGACTCGGCTTCATTAGTTTGTACAGCTCCAGGTCAGATACTCTGACCTAGTCCATGCGTCTTCTACAAAGTGTGTGAATATGTTAAAACCAATTTGAGGGTCCTGGTGAAATAAATTCCAAGCCCAAGACAGAGCCGCTGGTGCTACGTCTTCAAATCAAACTCCGGTGTTTCTTTAAATGTTCCGCTTCTGGGCAGTATCGACAGCCCATTCCCAAACACCAAGCCAGCTATCCCTCAGTTCTTACCACCTTGTTCCTTGAATTTTCTAAACAAGGTGAGATATGCAATCCCAGTACACCATGCCTTTCTGGGTTGCCGTTTTTGCTATCTGTAAAACTCCCGCTGAGCCCGAAGTCCCGCGAGAAGAGAGCTCCGCAGTTTGTGGCGCTGCAATCCCCCAACCCATGGATTATTTTCCTTTGAATAAAGAACATCGAACTCATTAGTGAATTGTTTTAGTTTGTCATTTGACAGAACTAAACTTAAAAGTTCCTTCCAGATATTTTCCGATTCTATCGTCGTTATATAATATAAAATAAGCATCATTTTAAAAGCTGAGTTATGAAACATAGGCCATTTTGAGAGTTTGAATTACTTTATTAGTTCTACATAGTTACTATCATGAGTAGAATGATAAATAAAATGCTTATTTACAAAAGAAAGAAAAAAAGCATGTATCAGGAACTCAGAAGTCTAGAGGCTAGGTTTTACTTTCTACAAATTTAACATCTAACATGAATAAGAATGATATAGAGAGACAATATACAAAGGAAAGGTAGAATAATGGACATATAGTTTAAAAAAAAAAAAGGAAAGAAAGAGGAAGGAAGGGAGGGAGCGAAGGAGAGAGCAGGGGAGGAAGGAAGGAAAGAAGGAAGGAAGGAAAGAAATTACCCATGTGTTCTGGAAGCAATAAATGAATATCTAAGAGGGGAGCACAAAAATATCTTAGTTGAATAAGAAATGAGTTTGTATGTAATAACATAATGCAAATAGCTACTTTTGGACCTGCTTAAGGTAAATTAGAAAGTGTCTACTTCTTTGGAATTCTGATAAACAGGACTGCCCACTTTGCCATTTAAGTTTCTCCACTCTTTAAAAAAAGTTTCTTAACTTTTTCTTTGGCCTATTTTGTCTCTCAAATGAGATTTTAAACTGTGAAGACAGGCACCACCATCCCTTTTATATCTGTGATGCACCATGCAGTTCCATAAGCCAAAAATGCTCAACAGATGGATTGGGAGGAAACCACTTTCACTACCTTTATTTCCCTTGAGTTCTGGGGAGCAAGATGAAAAGGACTTTTTGAGTGAAGTCTATTTTTTATGTTTATTTTTGAATTAAGGAATCAAAGAATTTTCTACACTCCAAGGCAGAAATAAATTAACTATATTAATCTTTGCCTATGAAGAACATATATATGTTAAAAAAAAATCAGCCTGCCAAAGGAGTTTTATTAAATTAACAATCTGAATATTCTAAATGGATATAAATCCAGAGTTCCTCAGAAGTGCACAGGATTACTGCTGCCTTATTTCCTCAAAGCATTACCAATATGGATATTATCAATATTTGCTTTTAATATCAACTCCAAATAATCTGCATTGTACTAATAATCCTGTGTTTGTAGACTACTCATCTGGAAGTCAACAACAATAATAATAACAATAATGACGATATAAAAGAATTAGGAAAGCCAATAGGATTATTGAAAAGGAATTTTAAATCTATACTTATAGCTCATTTTCATTTAATATCACATTAGACATTGAGTAGTTATTATATCTTTCAGCAATTCTACCTATAAATGTAAGAGGGAAAAAGCAGTTTTCTCCTGACAAATACAGACCTTTGAATAACTATATTCTTATTTGTACACATATATGGTTTAAATTAACTGAAATTTCTCATGATCTATATAGTCCCCAATCCATCAAACAGACCTGTAGTGTCTGCATATGAATCACTCACACCAAATGTCTGCTTTGAGTTAGCCAGTAATTCAATTAGTTGTTGAGTTTTATTTCATTTCAATAACTCGGTAATTATACTACAAGAATTCCCTCTGACTACAAAAAAAAAAAATAATACTTCATGTTTAGTATTAGCATAAGCTTTTAAAAAATAAATCAAATATAAGTGTGCATATTAATTCTAGAGGAGGTTATAAAATTTTTATAATCAAAGCAAACAAAGAATTGAGTGCATTTCTATTCACCTAAATCTAAAGAAATCTAAAGAAATTTTTTTTTCTCTGACCATTTAGATATTGGTTAGTTCATTTATTGAGCCCTTTAAAATGACCAACACCATACTAGACATGAGCCCTGATCAGGGAGGATTACAGAAGAAATGAAAGGCCAATTTCCCAATTTCTAATTTTTCAACAAAACAAAAAGACTGAAAATAATAAAACAATAACAAAAACAACAAAACCATGTTGAGAGCTTATAATGACAAATCTCTTATTAAGAGATTAACAAAGTGTGGTGAATTAGTTTCTCACATTGTGCTTTACCAACTACTTTCACATGTATCTCCCCATTTGAATCTTGTAAGAGTAAGTATGTGTCATTACTTCACTTCTAAGCTGGCTATATGGACTTGGTACCTTTGCAGTGGCACCTGACTTTGGGCTCAAAACGGCCTCAGGCATGGTCTACTGATGATGCTGTTTTGAAATTCTTAATAGCGTTTGAATAAAGGGACCCACATCTTCATTTTGCACTGGGCCCCACAGATTATGTAGCTGATTCTGCTTGCATTTGACAGACAATAAAAGATACCAGGAGGAGAAGAGTATCAAACTAATGGAAACAATTAATTGAATTGTCCAGAAAGGAAAAAGATGGTATTTCATTGACTCTTTAATAGGACATGGGAATAAATGTTATTTGGGTGACAAAGGAGAGGGAAATGGACTAATTCCAGATAAATAAATGCATTGCCTCTGTCAGGATGCTTATTTTGTAGTAGTAAACAAGGGTCTAACCAGACTCAGATTTACCTGTGCCTGACAAAATACTGACAAAAGCCTCTCATGAGAATTTTAAAGTAAAAGGTATAAATTGGAATTAAGTAGATCTACACCATGAATGAGAGACTTATAGCTACCTTGATATCACACATCTATTGCAAAAACCAACTTTCCTTTGAGCAATGGACCAAGTGCTATCTCTTCAGTTTGAGGCAAATATCTGTGCTGCTTTTGACATTGTGAAAACCAAGATACTCTGTGTGTTTAAAAAAATCTTGCACACAGTGGTTTTGCTCCACATGCCCCTGAAATGTGGCCTTCCAGAGTATTTCAGGATCTCCTTTCACTCATCATTGCATCCTACTAGCAATATTTTTTTTTTAAGGCCACATACAGTTTGGGTTTGAAATCCTCTAGCTTAGGGGCTAGCAAATTATGACCTAAGGGTCAAATCCAGTCCAAGGCCTTTTTTTTTTTTTTATAAAACTCTCAAAGTAAAAATAGTTTTCACTTTGTAAAGTGTTGTAAACAAAACAAAACAAACAACAGAGAATATGCAAGAGGGAGTACTGCTAATATATGTGGCCTGCAAATCCTAAAATATTTACAGTGTAGACCTTACAGAAAAAATGTGCCAATCCCTGGTCTAGATAGGTTCAATTATTTTTAGAGAAACATGTTACACATTTCAGAGTCTTTTCCTGACCAAAAACAGGTATTAGGGTGTCTTAAAACTAGAATCCTTACATTTTTAACAGTTAGACTAATTATTCACAAAACCTTAAGAACCCTATCAGGTTGTTTTGATATTGGAGGGTCTGTACTGCATCAACTTCACCTCAGAGCAAGCCTCCATTCAGACCTGTACTCTTTTCTAACCTTGATTCAACCTTAACTACCTCTGACTGGATCCGTCTCAGAATTAGCAGTAAGCTGTAGACTGCTTATAATCGCTTACTCTCATCCCTTTGAGAAATTCAATCAGAGGAATTCTATGGCCCACACCCTAGATTCTGAGTCATCGCAGGTGACTACAATGCAGATCTCAGTGTTGGCAGCTGCACTTTTTTTTTTTTTTTTTTTTGCACTTAACATGCTTAGTGGTAGGTTCTTTTCCCAGGTACAGATAGAGCTCCTGAATTCCAGAATCCTGGCCACCACCAAGCCTTCCCTAGATGTTTTTTGTCGCTAACAGATGGGTACCCAGCCATGGGTTGTTCTGTTTCAGCAGCCAAACCATCTTGGCCTGCCCCAACATTTTGGTACAGAATGTTGGAGAAAAGATGTGTGCCTTTCAGCTGAAGAAGGCTGGCTGGGAACATGCTTGTTTTCAGCAAAGAAGATATTTTCACTCTACTACAAATGGATATTTTTGGATGATTTACTTCAATGAAAACCTACATTACGTTTTTCCCATCCTAGTTCTTTTTAAGGCGAGAGTGGGGGAAAAAAGGGGGAAATGTGTGCAGTGCAGATATGGATAGGTAACAGTTAAAAATAGTCAAGAAATATGAACTATTAAGATGCTCTTATTACATTCTCCTAGTCCTTTTAAACTTGGCTGAACCAAATGTTCTTTTTTTTTTCTTCTCCTTTCCTTGTACTTACAACGTTTTTGTGCAAGAATAATTTACTGAGAGATGTTCTTCCTTTCTTTTTACATTCTCTCATCGCAAGCTAGAAGGCAGGCCCTTGGTCACAGATGTTTGCAGAGTAAAAAACAGAAGTTAAAACAGAAGTTTAAAAATACTTACAGTTAAAATTTCTTTTCCTATATTTTATAAGAACTTTAAAAATTATGCTAGTGAATGCCTTCAAGGGCAGGAAGAAGAAAGACATAGAGATTTATCTTAATCTAAAGATATGGCTAAAAATACATAAGAGATTGGGAGAAATAAGAAAGCAAGCAAAAGAAAATGGGTCCCTTCAGGCCTTGATATCAATATCTCAAGAGAGTTGCCAAGAACTGAAACAAGATGGTTTTATGTTGTTTGTAAGAAAGTTGGAGTCCAGGTACAAGAACTTTTAGTTTTCCCATAACTGCCCTTTTCCCAAGTAGGCATCAAAGCATCAAGTTATGCCCCAAAATACAATGGGCATCTCATTGGTACTACGAATGGATGACCAATAACCAATGGTCTATGGATGTGCCCAATGCCATGACACTAAGGAGTTTTTAGCACTATTGTACAGCTCTGGGCAAGACAAACTTAGTAATGCTTAATACAATTTTTCTTACCAGCTGATGGTAGGGAATCTGGGAGTCAGAATGAGTTTCGATCTAAAAAAAAAAAAAAAAAAACCAGAATAAATAGGCTTTTCTGAACATCTGAGTTTATGAACTATAGTTGCATTGGTCACATCTTTCTGCTTATAGATGATCATGATAGTTAAAGGTCTCGAAAAAATAAGAAGCCTTTTGGCCTTTGTCATAGGCAGGTCAGTAGGTCTTGCCCACAAAACATCCCTTCACATCTCCATGATCTTTGGACTTTATTACTAATGATAGGTTTATCAACAAAGCTGCAGTTTGAAGCCTGGTCCCTTGAGGACCCTCAACTACTACTCTCACAAGATTATTGCTCTATGCTGCAGAATCCTCTTCTAATAGAAACATATATTGGAGAGAAAATGAAAATGGTCCCCCGATGAATTGACATTGCAAGATGTGTATAATGAAAAGGAGCCCCTTTTTCATACATATCAATGTCAGAAAACTTCACTCTGTTTACCTGGTTACATGCCCTTTACCTCCTTGGCTACCTGGTGCTTCTGGCTCATCTAAGTTTGCAACTGGTGTAAATGCTAAGGGGAGAAATAAGAAGACTTGGCTAGAGGAGGCCTTCTGAGGTCACCCCACCTATCTTTCTGCCCCCAGGCAGATTAGCACCTAACCCAAGCAAGTCACAAAATAATGTCTATTTTTAAACAGCTCAAGAACCAGCATTATGTAACTTCACTTTGGTAACCCAGTTTAGCATTTACCAAGCTCTTTCTATATCTAGCCTTAACATAATCCAAAATAATAGTAAAAATAATAAGAGAAATGAGTATAATAAAATAAACAAATAAAAATGTGATGTAACTTAAACTCAGTTTTTGTTTTTGTTTTTTTAACCCTTACTCAGGGAGACGATTTATATTAAAAGTGCTCATCAGGCAATTTTAGGCCATTCATTCTTGCATACATGCATTTATTCATTCATATTAACTCCGTTTTCTAACTCTTATTCCTGTCTGAAATTATCTTATTTGTTTTACTTGTTTGTCATCTCTGTGGAAAGAAAGGTTCCAGAAGATGGGACATTGTCATATTAGATCACAGCTATATATCCTGTTGCTAGATTGTAAACAGGAATATAGCGAGTAGGCACCAAATATTTTTAAGTGAGAGAATAAATTAAATAACAGGTTGATAAATTTATCAGGAATTATTAAGTGTCTACATTATACAAAGCACTTTTGATTACAAAGAAGTTCTTGTGCCAGTGCTTGCGGACACAGGAGAAAGTTAAGACATGATTTGGTATATTCTAATAGAGAGATATACAAGAATTTCACAGAAGAAGTAATAATGAATCAATAGTATAATTGTTTGAAGTGTTTAATTCTTATGCCTTTTCTCATAGAAGTTGCTTTGACACTCAATCCTAAATTTTGTCAACAAATATGGCAGCATAAGCCTTCAATCTCTTAAAGAGCAAGGAAGTTTGACTTTCATTAAACAATTCTAGCAAGATTTCTATAAGAGCTTTCCAGAAAGAAGAGGTTCCAGCTGGGTCAGACTATTTGTCATCTTCCCCTTGAAAAGAAGAAAAAAGGTCAGTCAAATCTCTAGGAAATCCACAGCCTCAGAGTGCCCTCTGATGATACTTACTTCAGAATCATTTATATATAACACCAGAAGTGTGTTTTATAAATTAGATAATCTACATCTTGACCAAACAATGGTTATGAGCTCCATATAGACCCAGTTTAGCATTAAAAAACTATACTCCAAAGATATTTTAGAACTCAAATTCCAAAGAGACCTACCAATTAATACTACTTTATTATCTTGCAGTCTCTACACTGATAAGCGTATCAGAACAATGACATGTTAAAAGAGGTTAACTTTTAATGCACGCTATTGCTCTCTGTGATGTTTCTCTTTTGCCTTGTATGACAGTAGACTTAGTGAAAATTCATGCCGATTTTAAGAAAATGTTAAACATTGTCCCCGAGGGGCTGTGAATGATCAATCCTAATCCATGTATTGTCAAATTGCTCATTGTGCATTCTGACTACAGAGAGGCCTTTTCCCCAGATGGATCAATCAATGACATAGAATGTGAGTGTATATGCAACCACCTAGAAAAGCAGAGCAACAGAGAAGGAAGCTAATCATTTTTAATCTCCATCCTGCATGATGTTGTACATTTAACATTTCATCCTTTTAAATTATTTTCCTAAAGTGAGACCGTAGAGTAGACTTCTCATTCTTGCATTTTTGAATGGGCCATTTCATTCAATACTCTTTGAACATGTACAGAAAACAAAATAAGGAGTTACTGAAAATCTAACCCTGCATGGTTCAAATGGCTAGGAGAATAAATACCTTGAGTGGCACTACAAGGAGTTCAAAAGTTACACTTGTTTTTTTCCCATACTTTATCAACAGCCACTGTTTAGCAGTTATGTGATACAGTTAGATGGACTTTCTAATAGTTTCTCTTTTTTGATATATGAATTCATGATTCAGATGCATTTAAAGGTCACTGGATATGCCATCTTTTTTTTTTTTTTCCCCAAATGGTTTTCATGGGCCAAAGCTAAAAAAGGGAGATCTTTTCTGAAAATATATTTTTTTCTATTGACTTTTTCCCCTTGTGTTAGCAAGGGAAAATCATCTATATGTTTGATTTATTTATACTAAGTTTAAACAAGTGGTATGCCATATAGAATCTAAGACTTCTGCTTCATTTTAATAATTCTTTACCCCTTTTTTTATAAAATGTGATTTTGTTACCCATCTCTTTTTTCTCCTTTGTCCTCTGCCCCACAAAGTTCTGAACTCTTTAGGCTTCTTCAGCATTCTTCTTAGGACTCCTTCTGAATTTACAGATCATTCCTAAATTTTTCCTTAATGCCCACATACAAAGCTGACTATATATGCATCATAAGTGACCTTCACCATGGAGACTTCGAATCAGTGGGTTTGTGTAAGAACACAGAAATCTTAATTCATAAAGTTTGGGGGACACTTTTTTCATCTTGCAATCTTAGGGGTTATTACAGCTTTTTAATTTTTTTTAAATAAATGCTTTCCTTATTTTAGATTCCCAAATTTATGTCTTCAAGCCTGATTCCTCATCTGAGTTCCAGTTTTCACTTGCAAGAGTATGTTGGACTCATTAATGTGACTATGCTCCAATCCTCAAAAGATTAGATTTTGTGCATATATACACCAGATACCATGCCACCCACTTTATATGCATCACCTTATTTAATTGTTGTAGCAACCCCATGAAGTAGAAGTTACTCGTTACACTTTTCTGTTCAAGAAACTAACTCAAATAACCATTGTATTCTTACACAATATCAAAGAGCAAGTTGACTGAATAGCATGGGTTTTTCTCTTTCCATTAAACGAAAATTTTTAGACATAAATATAAAATTGACTCTCTATTTTCCTTATATTAAATTGATTTTTTTCCTGAATATGATTTTTTTTTTCTGTGCCTATCCCTACAATCTTCACAGGGATATGCCAAAAACCTTATTATGAGCTGAGACGTACACTGTTGTCTCATGTTATCCTTCCAACAAGATCACAAGCTAAATACTATTATTATAGATGAGAAAGTTAGACTCAGAGAGGATGAGTATCACGTCCAATGCAATAAGGTAGGGGATGGCAGAGGTGGGATTTGCCTGAACTCTTAGCTATCTTTCTCAATCATCATTCTATACTCAAAAGAAAATAAGGACCCTCCTCACCATCAGACACAATAATGAGAGTCAAGAGTGCCTTACCTAACTCTGAATGCAAAATGTGAAAAAGATCCCACTATTTCTTAAAACTGAGTCAGTTCTCATTGGGGGGGGGGGCGGGGGGGAGGTGCGGAATGCCACATTGTGGAATTAGAAACAGCATTTAGCTCACAATTTATTACAGGCCCTGTGTATGTGGTGGCTGGAGACTAGAAATGCATTCCAGAAATTGTTCTAGATTAAGATTTCTTATTGTAATTATATAAGTGGTAATGTAATCATTGCAATATTTCCCAAATAAAATCATCAAGAATGATACAAAATAAATATTTCTATTATAGCAGAACTAATGATGGCCATTGGGATATTTTAATAAAATTCCTGATTCCGCATCTGACTCTTGAAGAAAAAATATGGTGGGAATCAGGAGGTGGTCATATGCCAATAAGAAGGGCAATTGATTTTTAATGAAAATTAACAGAAGAAATGATTTGGTCATAATGATAAACTAAGGCTTATCTATAGGTTTATGATGTAAAAAAATGCCAGTTTAGCTAAGGCCCATATCTAGTACTTGAAAAAACGGGAGTTACTACCTCTTTTTTAAGTCTGTGCTCTAACTTTGCAAATTTGATTTCCGAATAATTTACAAAGTTTTTTTATTTATTGTTTTTTAATTTTAATTAGTTTCAAGCATACAGCACATTGGTTAGACATCTATATAGTTAGTAAAATGATCCCCTCAATTGCTCCCTCCCTCCCCTGACCCTCCACCTAGCCAATGTATTAATGCTAATTGCATTCCCTATGCCGTGCTCCCCATCCCTGTGACCATCCATCAGCTACTAATTTATACTTCTTTAACCCTTCACCCCATTCTCCCAGCCCTCCAAAATCCCCCACTCCTCTGTCCAACACTAAATTGTCCACTATATTTATGAGTCTGTTTTTGATTAGTTTGTTCTTTATACTCCTTAAATTCTGCATATAAGTGAAATCATATAGTGTTTATCTTTCTCTAACTTAAATACCTTCTTGGTTCATCAAAGCAATATTTTTTTCTGTTCCCTTCCTTTTCAAATGTGGGGGTCTTGTTTTCTTATCCTTTCAGCCACTCTATCTTTTGGTTGTAGCACTTAATTCTTTTCTATTTAAGGTACTTATTGATAGGAATGTAGTTGTTACCACTTTTTACTCCTGTTTTTAATACATGTTTTTTCTTCTTAAAGAAGTCTTTCCAACATTTCCTGTAATTCTGGCTTGGTAATAAATTCCTTTAGCTTATTTTTGTCTGGGAAGCTCTTTATCTGTCCTTCAACTCTAAATGATAACTTCGCTGAATAATTATTCTTGGATGTAGATCCTGGGTCTTCATCCTATTGAATATTTTTTGTCAAGCCCTTCTGTCTTGCATAGTTTCTTTTGAGAAGTCAGCTGCCAGTCATACAGGTGTTCCCTTATATGTAATTATTTGTTTTTCTCTTGCTGCTTTTAATATTCCTTTTTCGTATTTAACATTTGGCATTTTAATTATGATATGTCTTGATGTGGGCCTCTTTGGATCTCTGATTTTTGGAATTCTCTGAGCTTCCTGGGGTTTTATGTCTATTTCCTTCACCAAGTTAGGGAAATTTTCTTTCATTATTTCTTCAAATAGCTGTTCAACATCTTGATTTTATCAGTTATGCCTATCAGATGAATATTTCGAGGCTTAATAGTGTCCCTTATCCTCCTTAAATTATTTTTACAGTTTTGGCATGTTTTCTCTTGCCATTGTGATTGAGTGTTTTGATTGGCTTTCCTGTCCTCTAGATAGGGCATTTGATCCTCTTCTTTATTCATTTTATTTTTTTGTTTATTCCATTTACTATACTTCTCATCTCAGATAATGTGTTCTTCATTTCATACTGGTTCCCTTTTATAATTTCCATTTCCATTTTTATATTTTTTATCTCTTTGTTGAAGTTTTCACTGAATTTATCTACATGTCCCAAAAGTTCATTGAGCAACTTTATAACCAGTGTTTTGAATTTTGTATCTGTTAGATTATTTAACTCCATTATATCTGGATCTCTGTTCTTTTCTCTCATATAGTTTCTGCTTTTTTGTCTTCCCATTTTGGCTGCCTTTCCGTGTCTGTTTCTATGTACTATGCAAAGCTCCTAAGTCTCCCGGTCTTATTAGTGTGGATTTGTGAAGTAGGTGTTCAGTGGCACAGTCCTGAAAGGGGTTCAGCTGCAGGCCAAATTTAGCCCAAGCATCTACCCCTCCAGATCCACTTGTTAAGATTCAGCAAGCAATCCACAGAAGCTATGCTTATAGTTGCCTCAAAAGGCCACACCAGAAACAGAAACTGCTGCCTTCACTAGTGTAAGTCTTAGCAAGGAACATCTGACTCGCTGAGGATACACCTGGATGTGGCTCAGGTGGGTCTTGAGTTGAGGGAGGTAAAGTTTCAGATAATCCTATGGGAGGAGCAACCTTTGTTATTCAATGTGATGATGTCACAACTGTGGTGGCGCTGTATCCAGCTCACTGGTGGTGGATAGGGCTCAGCAGGGAACAATGAATACTGCCAGCACTTCTCTACTGAGCGAGTCTCTCCTCGGCCCTCACTCCAATAATGTCTTCCTGTAAGTCCCTGGTCCCCTCTGTGTGCAGCCGAATAAGCACTGATGCTCAGAGCAAGCAGATCCATCACTGGGAAAATCTGCTCTCAAATGCAGCATCTTTAAGAGGCATCTGCTGCTGCCACTGCTGCAGCCTCTGTCTCAGCTGCTCAGGACCTGACAAACCCTTGTTCTTGCTCCATCCTCCCCTCTGCTGTTGCAAAGTGCTTTCTTGGATTTCTCCATAGTTGTATGGCTTGTCCATCTAAATCCCAGGAGATTTTTCCTTGCTGCTGCTCCTTGTTTCCGTCATAACTTCGATTTGATCGCCAAAGAGATGGACAGAGCCTCTATCATCTATGCCATTTTTTCCCCTCCTAAAGTTTTTAAAAAGGTTATTTCTCTCTTATCTCTAGAATCATGGGGCTGTATGTCTCAGCCTAAAAAGTATTCCAGTAATGTACAAAGGAAAAGGGATCTAAGAATGTTTTCAATCATGGTGTCTTATTATTGAAATTTTCAATTATGAACTCCTTTTCACTTGTCTCTCAGCTGATCCCTCATCCCTCAACATAATTTTCTTCCCAACCTTCCTTCTTTTGAGTGTGCCTGCCAATCCCCCATCTTTACACTCATAAAACTTTTGAGCTTATCATCTCCAGTCACTCAACAAAGATATAGCAAAAATTTTTCAAGCTCCTCAAATTTGTATTCTCTAGAAAGGATAGGAGCAAGACAGAACATTGCACTTCTCTACAGCCAGGAAAGATTTACTGCATATTCCCAGGCCCGAAGGAAGAAAAAACCCCTCTATCTGACAGCACCAAAACAACTTGAGTCATTTGGCCTGTTTCAAGATTAGACACAAAGGAATATGTGAATACAGTTTCTTGTCAGTGGGATTCAGTTCACTACATTCTGAAATCAGGTGCTATACAGGTTCGTAATGTTTGAGAATTGAACCTACTGCGGTGTGTAAGGTAAATTCAATAGCTCCTAAAGGAGACATATATCACTTTCCCTTATGAATGGAAGGACTTTTGCTCTGGCTGCAATTCAGAAGAATATGTAGTCTGACCCTCAGAAATATTCCACAACAGAAGCCACTATGCTTTTTTTTTTTTTTTAAATAAATGAATGGGGACCAGGGATGCTCACCTAACTTTTATTATAAAAGATCTGCCAGAAAGTAAAAAATCTGAACTTCCTACAATCTATATAATATGCCACTATATTTGTAAAAATTACCTCCTATTCTCAGGATCATAGAGGCCTACCCCACGAATGACATAATTTGCCTTTCTTAAGGCAAAATATAGCTCTCTCTACATCTATTCTGTTACTTTCTCTCTAGTTTGTCCCAAATTCTTAAGATACAGTTGTCTTCCTTAATTACCTTGAATGTAACAAGAGAAGGGTCAATTAGCAGTGCTCTATGTAGAAGATAGACAGGTGTTGTTCAGTTTAGATTCTCTGCATCCTAGTTTGAGATTCCAAATGTGTTTTGAGAATTAGCAATCAAGTAGATACAATTAGAACAACTGATCAAATAATGAAGTGATCGGCTTTGCTCTATTTCAAAAAAGGGCCTCTTATTACCTGTAAAAAATATAACTGAACCTCTTGCTAAATTTATGTTCCCCCCATTATCTAAGTGTTTCGATTATTGTCAAAGCTTGATTGTACCAGTCGGAACAATATAAAACATTATCTTCCTGTTAAAAACTAAGCAAAATTTCAAAGCAGAAATTTATAGATAGCTTACTTACTCACTGCTTAGTACAATCCCTTCTGAAATGGTTTACTTCCCATGTCTGTTAAGGCCATAAGTATGTATGACAGGGGAGAGGATTCTGAGAAAATACAGTGGGACTGCCAAGCCTTTTGCCCTTTAGTGTTTCTGGAAAACAAGAGGAAGTGAAATAGACAAAATAGGAATAGAAAATAATGGCCCAAACCAAACTGGTACCAGATACTGCATAGAAAGTATAACAGATTTACCTGGCCCAGAAAGAAAGCCTCCAAAATCTTAAGACTCTGGTGGGCTCCATTTCTTTTTTGAGGCTCACAACCTTCTAGAATGCAATGGATATTCATTGGGTTATGTTTAACTAGTTTTTGTACATCTTGCTTCAAGCAAATTCTTCCCTACCTCTTGTTTTCCTGTTCGTAAGCTTAGTGTTTTTTTTTTCTTTTTCCTGTTGTGTAGCAGTATTAAAGTGGTAGATTAGAAGGAGTCCATAGTTCCAGTGTATGTAAATCTGATTGTGTCTTTATAGTTTTCTTATTGATATGGTGAGGTACTGGAACATGGAGAAGAATGCAGATGGGTATGTAGATTAATTATATGTTGAAAGAATATATCAAAGTAATGTTGACTACTCAGGCACGGATAAAGAGATTTCTAACCATAACTTAACAGAACACTGTCATCAAGCCTGTCTTGTTCAACATGACCTTTTTGTGGTGTTCATCAAATGGGAAAATAGTATAAATCTGGGAGAGATACAAATAGGTTGAACGCAAGAATTAAAAACAACTTTTGGTGGGGGGAAATAGACGAGGGGAAAAATTTTAATCATTTATTTAATTCATAAATAAACAAATAAAGGAAAAAATTATTTACCATAAATAAATAAATAATTAGTAAATAAATAAAACCAGATTGTGCAAACTGGGATGAATGAGGCAAATACAAAAAGATGACATTTAATTGAGGGATAATAAAAGAGACAACACACTAAGCTTATAGAAAACAGTATTGGCAATACTAGCAACTACTGTCAACCTAGTAAATAAAAATGCATTAATTCTGATAACAACACTATGAGGTTGCTATTGGGTTTATATTTCTACATTTTAAGTATGCACGCACACTGCATATCTACAGACACTGACATAAAGAGAAATATTTTCTTGATTGAAGCAGAACTTACATGATGATTTATCAAGTTAAGAATATACTTAGCCAACATGTCTTTAGAAAACACTGTGACTGCCTAATCAAATGAATACTAAAGAAAAAATAAAAAAGACATTCTTATTTTCTGTTTGTTTTCTTGAACTTGTTCAAAACATCTGGTATAATAAAACATGCCATTCATAAAATAACAATTTTTTGATGTTGCCAAATAGAATTTTAAAAGGAGTACTCCTTGACTTATTTAATAATTCAATTTTATGCAAAATTGTGGTGTGCGTGCACGCGCGCGTGTGTGTGTGTGTGTGTGTGTGTGTGTGTTGATCTGAAACTCAATGTTTATTAAGAAATGTGAAGTGAAATCTGCTAACTAGAAACCAAATACTGTTCTCATTGTTGAAGAGGAAAGTATCATAAGTGGATCTTGTTTGAGGAACTATTAATCACTTGCATCTCATTCATTATCATAAAAATTTCAAATTGTTTTTTAATTGTTTTTTTTTTTAATTACAACCAAAATGGCAGAGGAAGTTTTCTGATCATATCTTTGCCTTTTTCTTCATAAATGAAATAAACCCCTGGGGAAAATGTGGCTCTTAGGTCACAAATCATGTATTTCTCCTTTGGAGGCAAATTTATATGAGGATACAGCCAAATTTCATTTAGAATCCTTTGTGCTTACCAATGGTGGTGGTGACATTTTCTCCTGGAGGAAATTAAATTTGCCTTTATTTAGCTCTTCAGATGATAAGCTTTGCCTCTCAGCAACTGGTTTTCCTGGCAGAGCTCTATCCTTGAGGTAAGTTGATGCATCACTGTGACATACAGAATAGAATTTCAAGACCTGTTTTCCAAACTGTACAGGGTAGCTTTCTGTTGCTGGCTGGGACTGTTGCGGGCTTATGGATGGAATGTGGACAGCATCCTTTTGAATAGGGAGCTCTTTTCACAGCTGCGTTTTTGACTGAGATGTACTCTAAGTCAAAATTTTTTCATTGCACTAGAATGTTCCAAGGAGTTGGCCCAGTGAGGAGAGACAAATCCAGATAGTACTCATTTGGGAGCTCATTTCTTCTCCATTTTGGTGGGCAAGTAAAGATTAGGCTCAGTATGGATGTGCTAGATGAATAGATCAGACTGGTACCAGCCAAAGTTCCAGAGGTTTCTCCTTAGTAAAGAGGACACTTCCTTCACCGGGAAATTTTTTTTGTTACAGAGTTGAATAAATTTGGCCTATTCCCATATTTCCTTATAAATATGAGGAGCATGATGGGGTAGAGATCATCTTTTGGAATTCTTTCTGTGTTGCATCTAGTTCAACCACACCCAATCTAAGTACATTGTCATGCGAAATAATGAGACCTCAGGGGAACTTGTGTAGTGTTTTCCTGATTCTAAGTTTTTTCTTGAAATAAATTCTTTTTTGTATTTATACCCATAGCACTATCCTATCTGTATCCATACCCACCACACATTGCACAACAGCTTGACTTCCAGGCTTGTGAGTATTTAAAATTCATTCCACTCATTGGCTTTGCCAGCCACCTGAAAGTAAGTGATGGACACAAAAATCTCTCAAAACCCCTTACGATGTTGAGCAAAAGAAGTGTATTCAGGGCATGCAATTTGAACACTCTTTCCTTCTTTTTTCTTTTGATTCATCTTGAGTCTTCCTTTTCCCAGGTGGAAGAATGGCAAAAAAGCAGTCAAAGTGTATGAAGAATTAGCTTGGACAAAAGAGGAAGATTATTACAGTTTCTCTTCTTTTTTTGCCAGCACTGAAAAGAAATACAACATACATCTAGAAATCTGGTGTTATATTAACAAAATCGAAGTTATGCCCTTGCTAATTGGGCACTATCCACCTGATTTATGACTATGAGGACATATTTGTTTGTTTCTGCTCTTGGTGCTGTTTGAGGTCTCCTTCCAGTATATATAATCTTGCCCTTCATATGCAATCATCTTGCCTCCATTGACATTCATTTATATCTGAAGCAGATTTCAAATCAGTGAAGAAAACTGAAGACCTGCTGGGAAAGTGTGGAAAGATTCAAGATAGAATCAACAGTGGGAATGCTGGCAAGAAATATGGACATTGTGGCTGGGAATTTAGGTTTTCTCTGCACATATTCTGTTTTGATTTATTCTGCAAATATGTAGGAATTTTTATTATTTAAGAAAAGATAAAGTTTAGATTTCTAGCCCTCTGGTTGCAAAGATAGCCATTGCTCTGTAAATCAACACAGTATTATCTGCTTTCTTCATCAATCTGTGAGTCTGAGACAAAATACCATAGTGTTCAGACAGATAACACCGACAATTTATCTTAATTTTATGTACTTTAAGTCAGTGTTCCAAGGAAAATAAACTAAAAATTATAGGATATGTAGACTAATCATTACATAAGTTAAATACGTTAAAATAAATTCTATATGTTTATCTAATTTAGTTTCTTCAACATTTATTTTCTTTCATAAGTAGGTTTTATTTTGAGAAGTTTGGTATTCACACAAATAGCTAATCATTTGTTTCTAAATGGTTCTTCATATTTTTCCAAACTGAAAACAAGTTCTATGTTTATAAGAATGTAAATATAGAAAGTCATGCTTATGTCTTTCATATCAAGTTTAGATTCTAGAATATAGTAAAAGTTAAAATTGTAGCTGATCTACATTAGTCAATTATTGTAGGAGACTGATATGATCCTTAATGCCAAGAAACTTCATGGGAGACTTAATGAAAGACAGCAATAACTGAGGTAAGCTCCATGGCTAAATCTGAATGTGGCTAATGTTCACAGAAATGGAAATCACTTAAATTCTTGAATAATTTTTCTGCTTATCCATATATTTTCTGAATCAATTATAACTTGAATAATTTTGTATATTTAGGTTAGCTTAAACAGTTATGTTGGGTTGAATTTATAGTGTCAAATCAACATTTCAGCATTGTGAATTTGTGGACCTTTCTAACAACCTTGGAAACAGAAAGGTAAATGGATGCATAGGAAACAGATTTTCTCATTGTCTTTCTTGCCATGGCATTAACTAGCCATTGTTTTTTTATTTGTTTTTGTTTGTTTGCTTTGTTTTTTCCCCATTGATCTGTATATCATAGATAGGATATTACATTTGGAAGTGTTAATTTTTTTCTATACAGCATTTAAAACAACTACAGATATTGGCTAAGGATTGTCTATAATATCTGTATTTTACACTTGTTTGTAATGTGCGCAGAATGATAAAAAATAACAATGCCTAAATACTTACAACACTCTATATTTCAGTATAGATATGTGAATTATTCCATTTCAGTCAGAATGGTCCTGCAAATGTGGATATTACCATTCACCAATCTACAGTAAAATATAAAATAATAAAGACTAGAAATGTATAGTTCAAAAGTTCTAAGTAACAGAGAAACTTAAATAACTAACTCATCTCACTAGCAACTTTAACTAAAACTGGCAATCCAAATTAAAAAAAAAATTGTTCACATGCAGCTAAATATAACAGAGCTGGCTATATGCTTACCAGTTCATTACCTTGAGAATCTGTACTCAGTTCTCATTTCCCTCCAGACACTAAATTCTTACATAATGTTTATACAGTCTCTGGTATGAACCTCTTATGTACTTGAACATGTTTTCCATTATTTTATTCTCTTTCAGCAAAAATAGAAATTTAACGACCTTTCAAATGCTGGGTACCCAGTCCAAAATAGTCAAGCTGAAAATGAAATCCTTATCAGTAGAGTTAAATCAATATCCAGAGTGTAAGCACTGTGTAGATAAATACTCTGAATAATTCAGGCCTCAAATCCCTGACTATATGCATAAGTGTTTTATTCTTCTTGAAAGTCTACAGATAATTATTTTAACTCTTTAATTTAATAGTAAAAAGCATGACTCAAGTAATACAGTTATTGGAATATATTTCTTTCCTCGTTTAGTGATTTTCTGCCAAAGTTAAGTTCTCTCCTATGCTATTGTGATTTCATCTGCAATTCCTTACTCTCAGCAACCCAAACCCTTGTAATTTCCTAAGTATGAAGAGTGATAAAGGTTTCTTTTATTATACTAATGAGGCAGATTTTTGGACCCCACCCAGGAGTGAGTTGCTGGGAAGGAGTTACCAATCAGATGATTAGAGGGTTGGAACTTTCCATCCCAACCCCCAGACCTCCAAGAGAGGAAAGGAGCTGGAGATTGAGTTCAATCATAAATAGTCAATCATGACTGTGCAATGAAGCTCCATAAAAACCCAAGAGGACAGCTCCTTGGTCCTTTTTTTACATAGAACTTCCAGGACAATTTCTATCACTGTGCTGAGCTCTGAGCTCTATAAGGACAGAAGCACCTTCATTTGAGACCCCATTCTATGTATCTTTATCTGCCTGTTGATTCACATCCTTTAATATCCTTTGTAATAAATCGGCAATCTAGTGAGGAGACAGTTTTTCTTGCATTCTGAGAGCTATTCTAGCAAATTAATTGAACCTAGGAGGGAGCCATAGGAACCTCTAATTTGTAACAGGTGGATCAGAAACACAGGTAACAACCTGGGGTTGTGATTGGCATCTAAAGTAGAGGGTGGTCTTATGGGACTGAGCACTTTACCTGTGGAATTTGATTAGATCTCTGGGTAGATATTACCAGAATTGACTTTTCAGACACCCAGCAGGCATCCAAAAATTGTTTATTGGTGTGAGGACCTCCCATCCCCAGCACATTGGAATTGGTCCAGGGAACCCTTTTTATATCCTTAGTTACAACATAAAAACATTTCTTTAGTCTTGGTCATCTCCTTTTGGCAAATAATAGCTGCCACTTACTACTAAGTAAAAATAGTGAAAATAATATATGTATTCATATACATAGATCGAGGCAAGACATGAGCTCTTGTTGATAGCATAAACATACAGATTCAAAAAATCATAAACTTATTTATCTATAAAGAAATGATATTTTGTTATTTTGACAGGCTATGTGTGTTGCTCATAGATGACAGAACATTAAAACTGTTGCTCTAAACTGGGGCTTTCCAGTGAAATATTAAAATTAACATAAATGAAGAAATGGAAAAAGTATTTTTTACTAAAAACATGCAGAATTTTGATCAAAGCAGAATAATATTATTTTCTTCCAAAGAAGCATTGTGTTTAGTAGACATGTAAACACCATCCCTGTATAAAGCATACAGAACTGAGGACTTTGGGGACTTTACACAATGGATTTTGTGAGATCCATGACAGAAATGTCGACTGGCACATACTGAGAACCCTTAGGGTTTGACTGGAATGCTCAGAAACATCAGCCACACCTGCAGAACTGGTAAGCATAGGGGTTCCACCTTGTGAGGTCCACATAAGCTGAACACCTTAACACACAATACTCAAGCCTAAGCTAAGAGCATCACAGACTGGTGTGTTGAGACCAAAGACTCTGACTTTCTGCCTATCATAGCCACTGGCTTGGGACCAATGCACAGCTACCTGAGCCACCAGTCACCAGAGCTCTCTTTGGAGGCACTAAGGACTTTCTTCCCTTCACTCTGTCACATAATACTCTTTATTTCCTCTCTCAGTGTTTTGTGTATTAACCTGTATGGACACTTAATTTATTTATCTAAGAAGGTTTCACTCAACAAACCTGGTATTGTGGAAAGACAAATTCATTCAAGAGAGTTACATGAGTAGTCTCTTTCCTTGTTAGAGATAGTCAAATTTGGAAATTTTGTAATTGATCTCATGTTTGACATAGTTAACATTCAAGGCTGGAAATACATGCTGACTTATTTCTTTATTCAGAAAAATAAATATTGAGTGCCGTGTACAGTTACTATTCTGGAAGCATGAAATACAAAGATAAACCATTTACCCTGTCTTGAAGAGGATCATGGTCACATGTATAACAGTAGAAATTTAACACAATGCAGTAAAAGCTAAGTGCTCAAACCTTAGAACGTAAGCATTTATGATATGGCCGGATGACAGAGCATAGCAGCCAACACAAGATCATGTTTTAAAGGATATTAAAAGTTACATTAAAATGTTTCTACTAAAATACCAACATGGTAATACAAAACTGCACACACGGTGTGATCTCAGTTCTATCGGATAGGTAAATTGTTGATAGAAAAGAAGAGGGAGGAAGGAAAGAGAAGGAAAGGAGAAAAAGAAAAAGGAAAGGAGAGAGAAGAAAACAAGCAGATGGAAGGAAATAAGCAAGTTAGCAGTGTTTAGAACTGAATAGAGATTATATGTATGTTTGTTTATGTATTCCTATACTTTATTATCTTTACAAGTAATACAGCATATTATTATAAACTAAATAATAAATTCTAGACAAGGATTGCTTATAATCACTTTATCAAATAAAATTAGTACTTTGTTTTTCATCTTTTGTTATTTTCCAAATAAAAATTTATATATAAAAAAATTAAAAATAGAGATTAATATTTTTCACTCTTATTTAGCATGAAACTTGTTCGTTTTGTTGTTGTTGTTGTTGTTGTTGTTGTTTTTAAATCTTCTTTGTACCATCTTTATTTCCACCTCACCCGCACCCAATCAATTTAACATTCCGGTATGCAGTCTTCCACACTTTTCAAAGTCCTAATATAAACATGTACAATCATTTAGTCTTGCCTTGTTTTTATGCAGCTCACAGTTCTCACTTTTTATGGACATTATTATAGGTTAAAAATTATAGATTTAACTTGTTAAATGTAAAAATCACAGAAAATATATATTGAGTGCTTCCTAAACCTGGGCACTCTTATAGCCTTGGGGCTACAGCATGAATAAAAGAAATATGTCCCTGCTGTGATGATGCTTTTCATGTTCACTACATGAGAGAACTATAATTTATTTAATAATTCCTTAATTAATGTATATTTCCAATGTTTTTCCTTTTGTTTTGCCCCTACTTACAGCACTGCAATCAACATCCTTTTACAAACATATTTATGTTCTTGTAGTCTCTGCATCTTATTTTATCATGGTTTCATATTATTTACTTATTCAGAAATACCAATTATCATTATTTTTAAGCAATACAATGTGCAGAATGCATTAGAACTATGAAGAATGTGCTATGAAAGCTCACAGAGAGTAACTAAAATAAATTTACAGTGTTTAAGGTTATTAGGTTCCCATCTACAAATGGTACCATGCACGGCAATTTATTGTTAATCAAAATAGAGAAAGTATTGAACCAAAGTAAACAGCATCCACCTTAAGTAAAACAAAGAAAGAATTGAGGAACGGCCCCTGAGCCTAATGATGAAGGAGTAGCAGGTACAAAGTTCAAAAAATTAAATATATTAAATAATTTAAATATATATGAAATTTGGTGTTAATATGGTCTTTATGTTGGGAAAATATTATTCCACTCTATCAAGAAAGTATGAGATTCATCGCATCATTTTGACAGTCATTTAGTGTTGTAAACATGACTATCAGAGTGTGTGAGATTGATGCATTTCCCCTACTAAGTGCCAGGTAATTTATTAGTCCTTTTAATTTCAGCATTTCACCTAATTATTGCAACTTTATTCTTTTGGAGCTTGTGCTGTATTTACTACCACCATTTTACAGATAAGAAAATAGAATCACAGAAGTTAAATAATGGCTAAAAAGCAACAGAGTTGGGATGTAAAACTAAATTTTAATACAATGCCCGCATTCCTCAAACTACATGTACTAAAATACTTTGTCAATCCCTTGAGGGAAGATATTTAGAAATAATATCCTAGTAAAAGAAATCATATGGTGCATGGCATTGTGGATAGCTTTGTACCTTTGTTCTTTGGGGAGTATGACTATGTTTTATGAAAAAATCTTATTACCTCTTTCATTGCCCATAATACATGCCAGAGATTCAATTGATATGCATGGAGCTTGACTTCAAACTCCCCAGTAAAGCCTTATAATTCCTTGGAATCTGTCCCCCATCCCCACCACTGAAATGATCACAGTGAAGATTTCTTCCTACATAAAGAAGATATATTGTATTTGTCTATTTGTACATTAAGCAATAATACAAATATGCACACCCGTGTAAGTCTAAAATAGATCTAGCCCCTTCTGTAAATATAAAGACAGGACCAGGCTAGGGAGCTTCTCAAGACACATGGAACAAGAGGATTGATATTTAGTTGAAAATAAACAGAATTCAGAAGATGGCTAGATAACATTGTATAAATCCCTAAAAATCAGAAACCTTGAAGTGCTCATCAAATCTCTGTAGAGATAACCCATGACATTTGTGATGGACATATCACATTCAATAATGCCCCACAGCACCTAACTTTACTTATGAAATACAATAAATTATCAGAAGCAAGCTATAAATGGTGGGAGGTCAGCAGGACTCAGTGACTAGCTCCACATGAAATCCAAACATCAACCTCAACAAAACTGTAAAGGCCTTCAATGACTTGGGCTTTCCAGTATGGAATATACGTATGAAATCGTGAGTGCTAAATTCAGGACAGCCATGGGTCTATGGCAGTTCGCCTTTTCCCTCCCCGCAAGTAATCGATAGTTTGTTGAAGGCTGGGCTATTTATATTAGAATCTGCATTTAACACAGATATTGGAGCGGAGGAGACAAAAAGTACTCAGCTGAACTGACTGGAGATAGCAGTGAGTTAGAATGAGCTTATAATTCAATAAATGTTTTGATAGTCCTGAAATATCCCAAGAAAATAGAAGAGTATCATTTTAGGACGGACAGTTTCCTGATGGTTTCACCAAAATAATCCTAATAGCTAGAGATAGTAGAATATGTATGGCTGTTAAATACTTTTTTTTGATTGAATATTTTCTTTTATTGAGAGCGAAGAGGTACAGAGTTAGAGAAAGAGAGAGAGAGAGAGGGAAAAAAAACTAGGTGAAAAATGTGCTTCAATTTAATAATGTAAATTCATGTGAAATTTATAACCTACTTCATAATATATTCATGCTTATTTGCATATAGCAATTCCATTTTAAATTATTATGCATGTTAAATGATGTAACAACCCTTACACATACAAATTTTACATTATGATTGACCCTTCAAGTCTTCTTGAAATATGTAATATATTTCTATAGTGAGAGGGATACCCATGCTCCGATATCAATGAGCATGTGAGGACGAGAAGCTGGGGTCTGAATAACTTAATATTAGAAATGCAGCAGTAGCGGTTGAAATCTATAAGAGTGAGGGGGATACCTTCTACAAAGATGGTAGCCATCAGCACAAAGCTAGGTTAGTCAGGCACTGTCTTGGTTTGGTTCGGCTATTGTTGACGGGCATACAGCTTTAGTATTTTAAAGGGCAATGGATTTAAAAGGGTCATATGACTAAGCCACTGTTTAAGATGGACACAGCGCAGTAGCTTAGCACCTACAGTTGTACATTAGCTTTACTCTTTTTTTGTTACTTACCATTGTGAGTATTTAAGTCTAGAATTTCTGGTTTATAATATCCCACAAATGAACTCATTTCACGCATATCTTTTAATAAGTTGAAAATGTTCACTGAGCTCTTCTAGGCAGGGCAAACTCTTAAGCACAATTGGGGATAGAATAAAATACAAGATACAGTCATTAAACCCCATCTATTTTACTGTTTTAACAGTACAAATTAGAAATGTTGGTCAACAGCACAATATATAAATGATAGTTAAAAACAATATGGAAAATTCAGTACAAACCAGTATAAAGAAAAGAGAAAGAGATAGAGATGAAGTTTTATTTGTGCGTGTGTGTGTATGTGTGTATAATGTGCGTGTGTGTATATATATTTATACACATTATATATATATACACACGCGTTGTATATATATATATATATACACTATACACAAACACACACACAAACTACACACACACACACACACACACACACACACAAACCTTAGTTCACATAAATAAAACTCAAAGGGTTCCACCTTCAAGCATGGTTTCATTAAGAAATTAAATCAATGTCATCAACACCAAACCTTATTTATATTCATCCCTGTGATCTGCTTTTCTCTATATTGGTTTCATTCTCAGATATACTTTTTTTCTTTCATGAAGGTAAGATGACAAAATGAATTAAAGAGCTCCAGATTTACATCTCCACAAATCCAAGTAATCTCTCATTAACAGTCCCATTATTGGCTTCAATAGGCTCTGATGGGATCTTTTACTCATCCCTAGAAAAAAACTTTGAGACCTGGGAGGGAATAAAGAAAAATGCTATGCAGGAAAGCAAATAAATATTCAGTATTAGCATTAAAATTTAGAAAGCCTTGAATGTCAAGAAAAGGAGTTATGATTTTTGTCCAGCATTTACTAATAACCAGGGAGAAGATTACCATTAAAACAGGTGAATTAAGAATAATGAATTAAATAGCAACTTGAAGATCAAATCACAGTTGAATTCATTGGATGTTCTTTTTAGCACTTTTTGTTACAATTCGCAAATTTTAAAAAAGATGAAATAGTATGGGGAATAAATACTGTATGAAAAGATATCATTGACATATCACTCCTGACAGGGCTAAGCCAAAGGTTATAGAGATAAGTCTGGAATAAAATATTAAATCAGTTTTTCTTATTTGACTTTGATTTAAAGAGTACACCAGGCAAAATAATTTATATCCAGAAAGTAATAAATCAAATAATTTTTAATGGAATAAAAGAGGGATTAAAAAGAAAGAAAGAAAAGGCAAATTTAGAGGAATTAAAGTTATTTGTCAAAATGTGAACTTAAACAATAATTCTGCAAATTCTATCCCCATTGGCTGCTTTCATTACATATTGTCATGCTGAAAAACAAGTCAACACAACAAAGCAAATTTGTATCATTAAAACTGGGCATTACATCCCAGACAGTAATGGGGAGATAAAGTAATTATAACAAGTCAAAAAGAAATCTAGCCCTGTACTTACAAAACATGTAAACTGGAAAGGCTTAGAGGGAAATGGAAAATGAACTTCTGCCAAGTTTATGTCTAACAGAATTTGGTTATTTTTCTTTGAGGTTCTTATCATGTAAGAAGCTCAAAAAATATTTTCAATGCATGAGTTAATAAAAGGATGAGAAGCTACCCTAAGGAAAAAATAGGCACAACAATAGGCCGACTATTAAATTCCAGTACACTGTTTAAAGAACTTTAAGAACTCTTTCTTATTCACACCTTTGCTTACACTTTGAAGGCATTAAAGACTTTTCTATGTACTGCATCTGCCTTAAACACTTTTCTATTACGAGGTTAATGAATCTCTTAATAATGCCCAGGTTTAACTCTCAGTTTCCTGCCCTAACCGAATATTAATGCAGAAAATATTTCTTATTCAAACATCTGCTATATGGGAAGAAATCAATTATAGACTCATAAATCATACATTGATCTTGGATAAAAATATTGGGGTTTTGCCCATTGGATGGTTAAGTGCTAAACATATAAACGATTAAAGAGCATCAGCTAAAGTGATAGTAGAAAAACCAAGAAGTAAAAGGAGTGCTCCAGAAGCAAAAAAAAGAAAAAAGAAAAAAAGAGACAATGCTAAGAAGAGAAAAAATACAGTCAAACATGATCGGTACTTTGAGAGAATCAACAAGTCAAGAGTAGAGTGATCCTTGTACTAGCCACATGAAAAAGCCATTGAATTTTGACAAAAACAGTTTCAATGGAGTTTTGGACAAAGATAGACTTTAACAAGATTAGAAAAGTGGAGAATTAAAGACATTTTTATAGAGATAATTATTTCTAGAAGTACAGTTTTAAATTAAGTTTGGGAAATAGGAGAGGCGTAGAAGAGCAATATAGGTGCAGGGGAAGTGTTACTTTTGATTTTGTTGATGTTTTGTCATTTATTATTGTCTTTGTTTAGATGAGAAAGGTAAAAGCTTTTTTTGTATCCTGATGGGAATGATTCGGTAGAAAGAGGAAAGCTTCAGAGGATAGAAGATATGAGCTGAGTAGGAAAGCCTTCAAGGAGGCTGCAGCAGGTGGAAGAAGAAAAGATAAACACAAGAAGGGAAACTGTGAGGACTTCGTGGTGGGAAGGTATGGAAGTCAGTGCAAGATTTTTTTTTCTCAAAGTATGTAAGGAAATGTGATAAGTTAAGAGTGAGGAATGGGGAAGGGGGAGAAGAAAAGACTTAAGGATAATTATACATCTTCAAATGGTAAAATCACCATAAATTAAAATGGAGAATCAAGATTCTTGAAGAAGAGATAATGATCTACCTTTTGGCATGTTTAACTGGCAGTGCCTAAGTGATATCCAGGTAGAGCTAGCCTGCAAGGTCTTGGAAATAAAATATGACAATCTAAGAGAATTATCAGGATGAAAGATTCAGATTTGTGACTATTCAGGCAAAGATAATAGTTGAAGCCAAAGGATTAGATGATATAGATACTTAAGTATATAGGAAAAGAGTAGAATAGATAAGCAAGAACAGAGACTTTGGGAAATTTCTATACTTATGGAATAGGAACAAGAAGTCCATTGAAAGGAAATTGAAGAACAGTGCCTAAAAGCTAAGAGGACTAGAATTGTGATGTGGCAGAGAAAATACACAATGAAGCCTAAAGGCTAAAATGTAGCAGAAGGAAAGCTCATCAAGGAAATCCCACTGGATTTAGCAAGAGGGAGTTATTTTGAGAAAACTCTTTCAGTAGATCAATAAAGGTAATATGTCCAGACCCTGCCCAAATTAAACCATAAGAGGAAGGAAGTAACAGCTGTTAGCTTCTTTTGAAAAGTTCGGCCTTAAAGGAATAGGAGAACTAGCTAGTGTAGTAGTTTGAAAAAGTAGCAGAATGAAAGAATTTAATTACTTAATTGGATTGAAAGATGTTAGCTTAGTTTTAGAATAAAGTAAAACATCCAGTTGAAAGAGAGAAATTTAAAACACTAGTAAAAATGAGGATAATTGATAAAATAAGCCTTAATCTCCATCCCCACAAAGCATGGTTGGTCCCATCTCCTCTGCAACTTCTCATGACCCTGTCCCCATATTTGCCCCTGAACCTCCCACCTCAAATCAGTTTGAGACTCAGGACATTTGCATGCTTCTCTTGGCCTGAATGATCCTTATGTTTCAGATCTCATTTATGTTTTCTGATAAAACCTACTGAAGCAGTCTGCCCAAGATTCATACCCTACCACGGCATACTGTTTATTTTCTTGACAGAACTTATCAAAATAAGAAACTATCCTACTTTCTGTTTGGTTATCTCTAAGTTCCATGTGGGTGAATATGTTCCATATAGAAATATAATTTTTCTAACTTAGCCTTATAATAAGTGGGAGGAGGAAGACATTTCTCTCTACACTTCACAGTTCATTCGGCTGGTCTAATAACCAAACAGATATGAGACAGATTAATAAGGAAAAATAACCAGATGTAATTATATATGTACATATGGGAACATTACATACACGAGAGAATCAGAGACCCCACATATATGAGAGGTTCAGAGACAGAAAGGGAAAAAAAGGTATATATGACATTTGGAGCTAAGGATGAGATAAGGCACCTTAAGGCTTCAGAGGGGAGGAAGGTCATTCACAGGACAATAAAAAGAGTAGATGTTCACTAATTAGAAGTTTGCCCTGCCCTGTAGATAGGTCATAAAAAGTTATTTCTGGTGGTAACTCTATTATGGGCAAGGCCTCTAATTTAATTTTTTTCTAGGTTGTTAAGGGTTGGGGAGGAGGAATCAGAAGTTTCTTTTGAGCCTGAAGGGTCTTGGTTGCCTAGTTCAAAATAATTCAAGCATCACAGAGGCACATCTCAGGGTGACTTGTTCTGAACTCCTATATAAGCAATAAATCAAAATTTGTAGAATAAATCAACAAAAAAGGTTGAGAAATGGGACTTAGAAATGGGACTTTTTCCATGAGATGGTTGGTAGTTATAAGAATTAGGAGACATGTTGAGATAGAGAGGAACAATTTTGAAGTTAGTCAGTGTAATAAGGTCAGAGGCAAGGTTCTATGCTGAAACAATATTCCAGTACCACTGCTGAACTAATATTCACGGAGCACTTATAATTTTCCAGATACTATGTTTGGTACTTTTCAGAGACATCTCATATAATCCTCAAAACAGCTCTACGAGGGTGAGAGAGATTGTCTACATTTCACAGATAGGCAACTAAGGCTCAAAGAGGAGTAGAGATACAGCTACAGCCATATAATAAGAAAAACTCAGTCAAACTAAGGCTTACCCTAACTTTCTCCCTTTTATCCATAATAATATACTGCAAGATGTGAGGAGAATAAGGTTGGGACATAACACAGCAGAACAACTTTGGCATTGCTGCACGGTTGCATGTATTTGGATTCAGGATGAGTTTAAATGATTGTAAGATGTTGCATGGCTCTGAAAGGGTAGAACCACCAAGTTAGTGAACTAGGGCTACATTTCCCAAAGTTCCCTTCCCTGTGTAGTTCTGGCCACTAATGGGCAATTTGTGTGAGATTCGAAAGGAGGGAGAGAAGTATCAGACATAATCTTTTTCTCATTGGCAGAGAGAGTATAGGGGCATGCCCAGCTCATGCAGGCATTTGTCTCTCATCTGAGGTTCCCATAACTGGTGTGGGGCAGGGGCTCTGCCCTCAGCATACCAGTGCCTGCGGGACCTCCTTCTGCAAATCTTGAGTAACAAAGTACAGCCCCTGGGACATCGGCTAAGCCTGCAGCTCCTTCCCTCATCATTGCTCCTCTCTCCAGCTCCTGGTCTTGTGGGTGTTTAGCTTCATGACACAGAAAAATATCTTTCTTGCAGGTCATCTATAGCATCTAAACTAGAAGCTTTGACAGTAGTGGAAGGGAAACTGGGTTTCAGCTTTCCTCATGGGTTGGTCCCAATGTGTCCTTGCTCATTCTTGCATTTTTCCCACTATTCCTACCTGACCACTTGCCCTGTTGATTTCAACCCTCGCACCAGACACAGAAGCAGCAGGCATGCACAGCCCTACAACTGCATATATCAGAGCCCCATAAGAAATCCCACATTCTATATCATATTTGGCATATTTGCTTCTTTCATTGAACCCTCAGGTATAAAAAGGGCCCAGGTGACATAAGACAGTGTGACTGAAGTGGAACCAGCTGGCACATGTGCTACTATCCAACAATGATTAAAAATACAAACAGGCAAACAATAAATAAATGAAGGGCAGAAAAGTCCTTTGAGGGAATTTTCTAATCCCTTGTCTTTAATTATAAGATAGTTAAAGGACAAGTGAGTTAAGAAATTCTGTGTACACATCATAGTTCTTTATGGTAGGAACTCCCTCATTATTTACTATCTTCTCATATCTGCCTTGACTTTCTGGGCCATGGTAGATATCACTGCTATGTGCCACCTTAGGACCCTCTGTTCATTGCTGTTGAAATCCTAATACATTAAGCTCAAGTTGCATATTTATGTATTTGTCTGTCCCTGTATCCTGTACATCATTCTTCTCTAGGACCTAGTGCAGTATTTCTAAAGGTAGAGAGGATCGTATGTGAATTAGATCTGAATAAAATTGAAATAAAATAATAAAGGGATCGAGGGGAAGGATTTTTGTTAATTTCCCAGTCCTTTGTATCACCTTGCAGAATATTATGCACCTAGTGTGTACTCAACACATTTTTGTAATAAATTAGATACATCCGAAAATTAAAATAACAATGGAGTGGTAGTACATATTTTATGGCTATCTTTGGTTTATGTGTTATTACTTTGCTTGTAATACTCTGATGCTTTTTAAAAGTACTTTGTTATTTCCCAAACTTTCTCCTTAAATGTTTCCTGATTCTCATTGAAAACCAAAGTCAATTATGTGCAACTCATTTAATTAACTTGGCAATGAAAATGAAGTGAATAAACAGTCAGCCAAAAAAAAAAATTATGCTATAAAAGAAGAATTTAAATATATATTTTGTACAAAGTAGATATAATAAACTTTGTATAGATAAGATGGGATGCATAAAAAGCAAGGTATCTGAAATTTCATTAATGCTGTAAGTAAAATTAGAAAATCACTCATTATAGCAAACTGATTGTACACACATATATATACAGATATATGTTATGATATATAACCACAAGAATTTGCAGTATAAAAATATTACAGTTATAGCTTATGATATGATATGAATTCATGGCCATCTTATATATGATTTTTAGGAGGGTTAAGCATAAACAAATAGTCTAGGTGAGAGTCTACTGTTATTCATATATATATTTCTACATAAATTTATAAAATACATATTGACACAAATATATTGTTAATATAATGTTATTTAAAAGCCCAAAATTAAAAACACACTGTATCTTCTTTTTCTCATTTTAAATCTAGATACCACAAATGATAGATTCTTAATATTAGGAGTAATCATAAAGGAACTTATAAGACTAAGTTGAATCTAATCTATTGATGTGACTTGGAAGAACAAAAGCAGATGAGTTTAAAAGGATGAAAAAAAGCACAAGGAAGAATATATAACTGAGGGATAATTCTGCCAGGTGGAGTCCTAAGAAACATCCAAATAAAATGAGCATCTATAAACAGAAGACTGATGATAACTTCTCAGAATAGTTCCCTGAAAATTACTGCAGGTCATCTTATAGGCAATCCTGTACAATGGAGGAAACAATTCTTTCCTCTGCCTACAAAATTTGTTCCCTGTAGGTGATTTAGGGAGTACTCTCAATGAAGAGTAAATTATTTTTGTGGGAAGGATATACCGTGTGGGTAATGAAGCTGCTGAGAAGAAAGCAGCCCAAACCTCCAAAAGAGATTCAGAGAAAACAAATAAAGGTTGCTCTAAATAGAAGCAAACTGTATTACGGCACTTCACTCAAAGAAAACGCTTCTTACTTGGGCAATAACAAGGGTCCTAAGGAAAGCTTCCTACTCCGTACTCAACCACCATAAAGAAAATCCTGCTAATGGATCAGACTTTCTCCTTATTCAGAGACCACAGCAACATTTCCATATTCAGTCAAGTTCTCTAGGTAAATAGATAGAAACGATGGACTCAAATTAATAAGTATTTGAAGTGTGAAATTGAAAGATAATGATGAATACAGAGGACAAGTAATATAAGAAGAAATTAATACAATGCAACAAACGGAAAAGAACTTAAGATTCTAATTAGTATCTTAAGCAAAATAAAGATCAGTTACAAAATAGTCACAGGGATGTGAAGTACAACATAGAGAATATAGTCAACTATGTATAGTTATTACAATAGTGAATACTAGATTAATTGGGGAAATTACTTTGTAAATTGTATAAATGTCTAACCACTATGACGTATGACTGAAATTAAGATAAAATAATATTAAATGTCAATTCTAATTGAAAAATAAAAAGTTAAAAAAAACAATACCTACTACATAGTAAAATCCTGCTATCACCATTTAACTATATATAACAATGTCTACTATATATTAAGAGCCCTGAGTCCTTGAATATATTTTAATTATTATAATAATCCTAAGTCCTGAAACATAAAGACATTTTTTCTCAGATGAAAAAAAAACCGGTTTAACAAAATTAAGTAATCATACTTATTAACACTTTTTGAATACATACTGTAGTCTAGGCAATGTTCTAGAATCTCACATATATTAGTTTATTTAATCTTCAAAACATAGGATTATGATGTAGATGCTATTATTAACAAAAATTAGCTTTATATAGTGAAACTAGAATTTATGGACTTATATTTGAAACCAAAGACCAAAGTTATCCTCTTTAAATATTAAGTCCCGAAATCTTCTTCCATAAAAATATTAAGCCAAATATCCAATCAAGTAAACAAGTCACTCTTAAGTATCTTTTAATCTTCTGGGTAATGTGGGGTAAAAATGTAGTACAAATTAAATTTAAAAAAATAAAGATGCTTACCTATTGTTACACAGAGAAAACATGAAGCAATCAAAAAATGATTTATGGCTAAATTTTACAATTTTGAATTTGTAAGCTTATTAGTATTGTTTCTAGTTATAATGGATCTTTCTTAAAATAAAATAAACTATTTTCTTATGTATTCCAGGTTGCTTTTGTTAAGTCTGTACCAAGATTAATTTTGTTTAATTTTTAAGCAATGATACATTTAAGCATTTTAAATGTTGATGTATGACAGATAAAAGTGTTTTATTACAGCTTTTTCATAAATAATTTAATCCTGATTCATGAAAAAAAAGTGTGTAAGACAGTTTAAATTACAAAATGTGAGATTTGCAAAGCATTCAACATACTTAAAAACAAATTTTCATGTACATGTTGATTCAGTAGGCATACATACATTAGGTTAATTTTTTGTGGAATTTTTTTCCTAGAAGAAAATTGCTTTTGTTCAAGTTTTACTACTATAAACAATGAATAATGACTTATGATAAATAAATTCTAAAAGGACTAACATTTTAGAAGTATTATTCCTTTTAAATAATGAAAACAAAAAATTAAAAAATCCTATACATCGAACAGTATTGTAGAAAGTTTATAAAGAAATTATGTAGAAATCAAAAGATTTGATATATTGGCATAAGAATTATATTCCATTAATAGTTCAACTGCGAATTGACTCTACCACCAAAAACTATGTTTAACTTATATTTAATAACAAAATTATTGCTTTAAATGCGTAAGTAAAAGATTGCTAATATGCTTCTATCAAAATATGTTAATGATTAGTAATCATATAAAACAAGCAAGATTTGTTTGATAGTCTGCACTTTTTGACAGGTAACACACAAAAGCCCATTCTCTCAATTAATAATAATTCCCCTTTCATATCCATTTTCTTCTCATAAAATTTCAACTTACTCACCAGTCTTTATCTACACTCTTCGTAATCCATGTACTCTAAAAATAATAATAATAATGATAATAATAATAATAATATCTGCTTTAAAAGAATACCTGGAGCCAGAGTGTGCTTTTATGAAAAGAACTTGATCATTAAAGATGTGTAACTGCTCTTTAAAAAAAAAAAAATTATGTTGTCTACCTAAAAATAGAACAACTATCATAAAATTGAGGAATTCAGAGAACCAGAAATAATTTTTGAGACTAAAAATATTTTCGTCAGTGATTTCTACTTCTAACTATGATAGTATAGCTTGTGATACATGAATTCTCCCAGTGAAAACTGTCAGGAAAGTGGTATGAAATACAGAAACAAATCTTTCTGAAAGAAGAGTTGAGCTGCTAAAGGAGCTAAGACATGAGGGGCCAGAACCTGGAGAGAAAGGAAACTCATGGAATGCTGCCTGCCTTTCTGTATAATGTTTTTCCCTTTTGCACATTTACTTATTTTTGGTGCATGACTGAGAAATAAAAAAATAGACAGCTTCTAAGAACCAAGAAACCATTAAAAATTTCAAGTACTCCAGAGCAAGGAAAGAAAAAATGGAGTTTCAAGATGCGAAGGTAATAAAGGCCTTCTCACAGAGAAGGGGCAGGAAGAAATTAGCCCAATTTTTGGTACACAATGTCATACTGATGTATTTGCTTATTCTAAACTGCATGAGGCAGGATGTTAAGAAGTCATGCAGAAAGTGGTTAAAAACCACAGAGGACTTTTTGAGAGTGTTGTCTTACTAGACAGGAAAATTGAAATTCAGGATCCATCAAGGAGGAAAATCCTAGTAAATAAATTCTTCATGTTTACATTTGGAACACCCTCAGATTAGAAATAAGACTTGTGAATACTGCCCCATGACTTGGAAACTTCCCAGTCCTTCACTAGACTCAAATAATCTATTCATCTGCTACTTGCCAAATAATAAAGTGAATTATCTCTAGAGGAAGAAGGAAAACATCCATGGCCTCAATAATTGTTATACCCAATATCTGGCATTTAATCAAAAAATTACCAGGCTTACTAACTAAATAAGTGAATATATACAGATAAACATATGTATGCATATATATATATACATATATATATATATATATGCATGCAGATACAAATGAATAAATGGATAAATGAATAAATAAATGCACAGGGACTAGAGTGAATACAAATAGAAATACAAGTGATATAGACTTTAATAAAAAATAATTGTCATACTTCAAGGAAATAGATGATAAAACAAAGGAATTTACTGAGAATCAGTCTCTATATAAAAAGATCCACATAGAAATTGTAGAAATAAAAAATAACTGAAATTAAGAACTTAATAAATGAGTTTACCTGTAGTAGATAGTAGAAGGAATAAGTGAACTGAAAAATTAGTCATCAGAAAATATTCGGACTTGACATGGAAAGCAATAAAATAGAAGATACACAAAAGGTGTAAAAGACTTATGAGACATGGTGAATATATTTAACATATGAGTCTCAGAGGAAGCACAGGTGAAAAAAATGGCAAAAATAATATTTAATCAAGTGAGGAAAGCGATTTTCCAAAACTGATGAAATGTATCAACTCAGAGATTCAAAAATTGCTAGGAGCCCAAGCAGAATAAATAGAAAGTAAATAACAACTGAACTTGTAATACTAATGGTTTAATACTGCTAAAAATTAAAAATAAAGAAGCATTCTTTAATACAGAAAAAGAAGCAACCTTGTAAGAAGCAACACCAAAACTAAGCTGACTCTCAACAAAAAGATGGAAGTCAGAAGACAATGAAATTGAATCTTTAAGTGAAAAAATGTCTGTCAACCAAACAACTCATATTCAGTAAAATAATAATATTTCTAGTCAAACAGAAAGAATGGCAACTTTTCATCATCAATCTTTTCTAAAGGGAAAAAAAATTTAAAAAGCATTTCAGGTAGAAGGAAATTATTCCACACAGAAAAACAAAGTAGGAAATAAGTAGTAATTGAAAAGATTATATTATGTGAGTAAATCTACAATGAAAATTGAATTTACAAAATGTTAATAATGTCTAATAGGTGTGACAACAATGACAGAAACAGCAGGAGAACGATAAGTGAAATTGTCTTGGAAATGAGTACTAATTTATATTAAACTATATTAACTTGAGAATGAATGTTTTAATATCTAGGAAGCCAATGAAAGAAGATTAAAAATGTACACATAACAAGAGAATAGAGGAAAATGAAAACAGTAAAAACTCTTCATATAAAAAAAGGCAAAAGAAAAAGAGAAAAATGAACATAAAAATGTTTAGGAAGATTTAAAATTGAATAGTAAGTGTCTATAAATAGACTAAATAAATGATGCAATCCTCTTACTGAATAAAATAATAACAACAAAACAATCACAAAAGCAAACTACATGTTTCTTAGAAAAGATATACTTTAAATATGAGCCACAGGAGGTTGAAAGAAAAAGAATGTAAAGTGATGTATCATGCAAATAAACACTAAGAACAACAGGAAGATTTATCTATACCAATATAAATCCAGTTGACATTAAGGTCAAAAGTTTTACTAGAGATAAAGAAGTGTATTTCATCTAACAGAGCATGTATTTTTTTTTTTTATCATGTTATCCATTACCATAAATACAGAAGCTTAAAACAACACACATTTATTTATCTCACAATTTCCATGGCTCAAGAGTTTGGAATGGCTTCATTGAGATTTCTGCTTTAGGATCCCACCAATCACGATGTTGGTTGGACTTCATTCTCACCTCATTGACATGATTGATGGGGGAAAAAAAAAAGCCTTAGTTTTTGTTTGTCTAGTAATGTTATTTCACTGAATATGGGTTTCTGGGTTGACAGGCATTTTCTTTTAAATGAAGGTGCCTGTATCAATCAGGACTCTCCAGAGAAATACAATTAATAGGAGATAGATGACAGATTAGATAGATAGATAGATAGATAGATAGATAGATAGGTTTTATTATAGGAAGAGATTTATTATATGGATGGTGATGATTCCCATGATATATCATCTGCAAGGTAGAGAATAAGGAAAGCCAGTGCTGTAATTCAGTCTGAACATGGAAGACAGAGAAATGGAGGGTCATTAGTGTAAGTCCCAATGTGAGTCTGAGCACCCAAGAGCCAGGAGTGTCGAAGTCCAAGGGCAGGAGAAAATGGATGCTCCAATTCAAGCAGAAAGAACAAATTTACCCTTCTTCCATCTTTTTGTTCTATTAGGGCCTTCAGCAGATTGAAAGATGCCTGCCCGCATTGGTAAGGGCAATCAATCCCCTTTACTCAGTCTAATGATTCCCATGATAATATCTTCCCTCAAAGAAATACCCAGAAATAATATTTTATCAGCTGTCTTGGCATACTTTAGTGCAGTTAAGTTGACACATAAAATTACCATCACAGGGCCATTTCTTTATATTCCGCATAGGGAAGAATCTGCTCATTTAGGTTGTTGGCAGAATTCATTTCCTTATGGATATATAACTAAGTGCTCCAGCTTCTTACTGGTTGTTGGCTACAGCCTGCTGGCACTCTATAGATAGTTCACAACATGGCTATTTGCTGCTTCTCGGAGAAGAAAGAGCCTTTCTCCTGCTAGGAGAGACAAAAAATTTGGTATAATAAAGACTATATGAATAATAAAATTAATAAACACTCTAGGAGACTATGCAATACTAAATTTAAAAAAATGTATTTTAAAAAGTGGATATGAATTTTAAAAATTAAATTTTTGGCTTGTAAAATAATACTCAACAAATAAAAAAAACATTGAATATATTTGGAATATTGTGTCTACATGGAGATGAATTAAGTTATAAGTCAATTTCTTGAGTATTCTCCTCACTCAAACACAAAAGTCATCAGGTTGTTTTACAGTTAAATTTTACCAAATCTCCCAAGTTTGGTAACTGTTTGAAAGAATACAAAAATGAAGGAAAGCCAACTTCTATCACTTTTATTTTGTAAGTCTAGCAATACTTTGAAAGCAAAATTGGACAAAGTCAAGAAGAGAAAATATAGACCAAACTTATTTATGCAGGTTTATGTAAAATTTTAAAATTTATCTGTGCTAAAGAACATCCAAAATGTTTACACTAGAAAAACCCAACTGAATATACGGCAAGATAAATTAATAAAAATAACCACACTAAAGAATCAGAATACTGGAAAGAATAATATCAAGTTTCCTACAAAGGAAAATATATATCTTTGGAATTGAACTCCTGTAGGGATATTAAGAAATATTGTTATTAACCTAGAATTTAGTTCTCAAGAACACTGTCAATTAAATATAGGGTCAAGATAGGTAAATTTTCAGGAATTCTGTGATTCAGAAGTTTTAATTTTTTTAAATAATAGTTGAGCCTCCAGTTGGAAGAAAACCTGAAGGAGCAAGAGAATAAAAAGACATGAATTATAAAGTATGCATTTATATTTCTAAGATGTCCACTTTCTAGCCAAGCAAAAATCAACTGTCCAAATGAAAAAAGAAAACCAAGAAAAGAGATTCATCACATAATGAAAAGATAAATGTCCTAGCAGATGATAGCTATAATTTGGTAGTTATTCTTCAACAATTATTAAAGAAATATAGGGAAAATTTTCTAATTTGCTTGTTTCACATGTTGAGAAGTTGATAGTATTTAAAACGATTGCTCAGGAAATAACTTGAATTCTAACTCTATTGAAGTATAATGCTTAAAGTTAAAAACAGAATAAACTACTACTAATAAAAATAATCATAATAAAACAAAATAATAATGGTGTGGATAAAGGAAAAGAGGTTTGAAATAAGATAAGTTTATTAATTCTTATATTTCCCAGTGGAGAAATGACATATATTTAAAAGCATAAATAAATCATGTGACCAAAAGTTTCTGTATATTTATTATCATGGTAACCACCAGAGGATATAAAACTGAATATTTCTGAGGAATGGAGTTTAATGAACTTGGAGGGACTACATTACTTTTACTTTTGTAAACTTCAGTACTGGTTAATTTTTTTTTATTTCACTCTCTAAACAAAATTAGTAAAACAAAAAAATAATTATAATCTGAATTTACCTATTTCATATTCTCCACCTGATGTTCAGATCTTCTCTAAGGCATGCTAACTTATTGAATACCTCTAGGGAGTGACAGGTAACTAAATATATTCTGAGGCAAAAACGAAACTATTTCTCTCTCCAAGTAACTTTTTTGATACTACTTTATTTCTCTACCCATCTGTTGGTAAATTCCTACTAAAACTTTTCTTTTTTGTGCTAAAAATTCTTTCTTTACATACAGTATCTTTTTTCTTAGCATATCCTTAGCGTATTTACAATGTTCAAAACTGTTTAGACATATTAACTTATCCTTTCAGGGATCTTTGAAGAAGGTATGCTAATATCTCCATTTTATAGATAAGGCAGTGAGGCATAGAAAGCTTATGTGACATCTAATAACATCTGAGTGGGAAGGCTGAGATTTGAACCCAAGCAGACTGGTTCCAGAGTCCATGCTCTTAACATTATTGAATTGATGTTCTGATTATAGACAAAAACTAAAGGTTAAATCTAAATATTATTACTGCCTAAGTACTGTTCCAACTCCCATCAGTTTGTCAGTGCTGGTCAAAGTGATGCTAAATATAGAATGTATGCTGGTTTAATTCAGGAAGATTAGATTTTAACACCATCCTTATTTTGAACACATCTCTGGTGGAAGTTTTTTTGTTTGTTTGTTTGTTTTTGGTTTTGTTTTTGTTTCGTTTTGGCACGGTTATATGCATTCAACATGTTTTACTTACAATTAACTACATAATTGCTAGTTTCTTTCACATGTTTTCTGTTAAGCCCACCTCCCTTATCCTATCCTTTTGCCGTACTCATTTTTGCACCCAAGGTGGTAGTCTTTCATATTATTTTTTTGTATTTTTAGCTGAAAAAATCAAATCAATAATGATCAAGCAAGACAGCAAATCTTCCGTTTATTGGTTAAGAAGTTTGACTCTCAAGTTAGACTGACCTTGTTCAAATTTCAAGTTTATGTAGCTTCCTAAGACTCAGTATTTTTGTCAATCACTGGTCCGAATTTTGCATGAAATTTATCTCATAGCTCTGTTGCAATGTTGTAAAGTAATACTTAATAGATAAGTTACAACTTCAAATTTCACTGCTAATTAGCCATTATATTTTTTTTGTTTTTGTGCCATTCCATAAATACTTATTGATGGCAAAGTGATATATCCAATAGACATTTTTATTATATTTCAAAAAATAGAAAACTGGTGCAGCATCTAATACCAAAAAAACATCCATATTCTACATAAAGTGCTGATTAACCATAGAAGAAGCTTAGTGAGTATGTTCTAAATGAGTGAAGCCAGAAATATCTGGTTGATCTAATTTTCTCTTTCTTTTTCTATGTCTCTTCTGTTTCCCAGGTTTAGTAGCAAAGGAGGAGGAAATTGCACTCTGTTCATAGGCTGCCTTTATTTTGTCTCTCTTTCCTCAATGAATCATTAACTCTGCATTGGGAGAGACCCCAAGGGGTTCTCTATTTAACTTTCTAGTTTTTGGATAAAAATCTGAGGCATGCCTCAGCATGTACCATTCCCATGACATCACCTATAAGCATCATCCTTATTTCCCACTTTCTGCACCACATTTTGGGTTCCAGTACAGTCGTGTCCCTAAAAGAAAAATAAAATGGAGGGTTTTGTTTGTTTTATAGCATAGATGATAGAAGAAACACAGTTTTACAATTTGAATATAAATTTATGGTTCTGATTTTTTTACTCACTTTTTTTGAGAAATTGATCAATGTTCTATACTCCCTTCTCACAGAGAAAACTCAAACATATTTACATATAATTCTGCTTATAATTTCAGGATGTTTATGGAATCCCTTTAGCTCACCTATTGACCTCAGACTAAAAACACATGACCTGTAACTATTCTGAGAGTCAATGTTTGTCTGTATCTCTCTTAGCATCTTTTAGATACAAATATTTAATTCAGGTTATTACTATGCATTAAAATACTTCATTTCTTTTGAATTGCACATTTGCTTTATAATATCTGGTTAATGGACAGAAACCTCAGTCTGGATTGATCCAAAAGAAAAGCACATTACATTGGGAAAAGAAACATAATGGCTGATATGAATGGCCTTGTAGAGCTCAATAAAAAAAAAAAAAGGAATCGTGCATGCCCAATATTTAGATGAAATTACTATCATGCTCTCCCAATGCTCTCCCACATTTTGGGCCTCTTGCCTCATTTATCTCAGTAGAGTTAAAAACATCTTTATGCCCCTACGTGATGTCCTGTTAATTGCCATCGAATAATTTACATAACATTTCAGAGAAATGCCAATGAGATTCAGAACTAACTCTGAACTTTATTCTCTAAGAAATTTTGGAAAATTAAAGCTGCCTTGCTAATTTTTTTTTCTTGTTATTTTTATTGTTTTTGTTTGATTGGTTTTAAAAGAGCCAGGGAAAACATAAATGTGTTCACAGCAGTTGGAGAAAGTGCAATTTGTAGGCAGATTGCTATAGTTTTTGAATTGGGATGCTGTGAGCCTGACTGATGGAAACTAGAGAATGGGCTGAATCTTCCTTGATGAGTGGTAGCTGGGACATAACTTTCCTTTTTGTGTTAAGGGTATTTCAAGATGTTTGTTGCACCTCATTAAAACTTCCATTCCACTTACAATAGAGATAGGTCATAAGAAAACTATATGTAATACAATCTTATATTATGGCGCTATGTAAATTTATATAAAATGAAAACATATGTCCCATATAAAAGTCTGGCAAGATGATTCTGATACTGGTTAACCACCCAAAAAACATATAGTGCTTTTGGAAACTTCTCTGAGCAATTCTTTATCTCACCTCAGTAAATGATATAGAAATAGATAAGGAAGTAATACTCTACCTTGTGCAAAAATATTCTAAAGATTAATTTTCTTGTTCCTTTAAGTCATATTAAATAAAATTATCATAAAATTATTTCATAGCCTTGTTTTTACTTTCCCTAAAATTACAATTGTAGAAAGAAAAATCAAAAGACCATATAGGTTTTTAGAAGGAAATTTATTTTTAGGAACAACAGATGTTTTAGAAAATTAAAAATTAAAAATTAAAAATAGGACTAGATAACATGTCATAGCAAATATATCTATCTCAAGGAGAATAGAGAACAATTTCTGTTAGTCTTATTCAAGGAAATGAAAACTTAAACCCTATTTCTTAGTAAATCAGTTACCCTTCATAATGAAATAGTCCTGAAAGAATTAGAACAGGCATGTCAAATATTTGGCATGAATGCTGATGCTATGTCTCCTTTATTTATGTCAGCCATTCCTAATTAATTCAGGCACCCTTTCTTTCAGAGTTTAGATTTAGCTTCGTGGTTCTTTGCAACACAGGCATGGATGAGTTTTAAAGTGAGATGAAGCCACTTGGTCATTCCTTAACTAAATGCAAGTTTGTAAGTTCACATAGTGTGATTAATTGCCCATGTTTTGTATAATCCTCTTCCACCCTGAAGAGAAGAAAATTTATCTTATAGAAGATATAAATATGGGTTTTGTGAACGCTAATAGTATAAAGGACAATAATTTCACTAATTGGCCAAAACAAAAGGAGTAATAAGAAAAATATTTCTTTGAACATGTTTTCTAATTATTTTTTGAAATTCAATTGGACAATGGAACATTAATGTAAGCAGAGAAGAGTTATGCTTACGTGCCTATCTGCAACTCTTACCACCTTATTTGCATATAGCTTTTGTAATTGCTGTGTAGCTTCCATAACACACTAAGCAACTAAGCTTAGGTCAATAAGATAAAGCTTTTTCTTCATCAAATAAAACTAGAGGGCTATCGTAAATGCATATTATAAAGTTGTTCATTTTTCGTCATAATAGCAATAGATAGAATAACTGAAAGTGGATAGACAAATTTAGTCACCCTCTAACATTTTCATCTAAGAGACCAAACATTCCAACTGTAAATTCAATGCTAACATCTATTGTTACAAAGCAAACAAAAGATGACAAAACAAAACAACAACAAAAAATATCACTATGAGAAGCAGACCATACATACTTTTTTACTCCTATAGGATTAGTGATAATATTAGGAGAGATCTAGGCAAAAAGTTATATTTTTAATGTACCCTGGAAAAAAAGTCAAAAAGTTAATGAATGCTAACAAGTGCTTTTAAGCACATATGATAAATTTCCATAAAGATAAATAATATTATATATTAATTTGTTTTATTTAATGAAATGTATTTGTATATTAAATTTTCTTGAATCGAATTATTTCTTCTGGACTCTGTTCTCACAACACTCTACTCATGTTCTAGAAAACATCCTTAATTTGTGAGTTAACATATCTTCTGTACAAGACAGTAAGCACCAAAAAGGAAAAGCTAATATAATGTTTCTTTTAGAAGTTCCAGCACTCTAAATAGTTCTTACAGTTAAATCTTAACAAAATTAGTGACATGAAAAATAAAAGAACAGGTTCAATGACAAATTTCAAGTTTTCTCCTTCAGCAAAGTGCTTAAGCCAGAGAAAGAATCCAATATATTGTTTAATACTGATTAAGATTATGCTTAAAAAATAAATGTGAAAGAACCTATTATTCATTGTGATCTGCAATGTGCAATACAAATTAATGCTCTAGGTTAATGGAAAGTGATTTTGTATTTTCTCTTCTATTGAGTTGTAGTTGTATTTTCTTGGAATATTATTAAAATATAAGATACTACATTCTGCAAGAGGGCGATTATAAGATTTACTTGTTGGGCTATGAAATGACCCACAGCATTAAAGCAACCCAAGAGCTGATTTTGAAGAGGCCTCATTTCCTTCAATGTGGGATGTGATGAATCATTGCTTGATATGTCTGTTTTTTCCTAAAATGCCAGACTATAATTTAAAATGCACATATACATGCACATGCTCAGTAAGATAATGTGAGCAAGACAAAGGGTGATAAAGAGAGATAGAGAGCAAATCTAGGAAAGAGGGCCAACTAGGTGACCACAGAAAAATTGCAAGTGATTTGGAAGTTTAGTTAAAGAAAAATCAAAGAAAATAAAAAACAAACACAATGAATCATGTAATCCATAATAAAAATCCAGTGTCACTCTTTCTAAATGTCTTAAATTCTAATCTTAGCTAAATTATCAAGTTGGCTTTTCTATAGAATACCACCTATTTGAAAGTTAATCGTCAAATTTCTTCATTGTTTATCAGATAATTAGATTTGTCCAGACACATGAGAAATGTAATCACTTTCATTTTTGTTATAGCAACCTATAGAAAAATGAACAAAGGCATATATTAGCTAATTTTTTTCGCTTTTCATTTTAAACTGTGATACTGACTTCAAATATGTGAAGAAGAGATAGGGAAACTTACTTGTGTATGTAACAAAGTGATATATTCATTTATTGTAAATAAATGTTAGTTTATGAATGACACATATAAATGTACATCTGTAGGGCAGAAAGTATATAATCCATCAGAATATTTGCCATAATACTTTTAAAAGATATTTTGGGACAGAGCAGTTACTGTGAACAAAGACATAAGGAAATTAAAGAGAAGGAAAAGTGATAACAATAATGACCTACAGGAAATAAAGAAGAAAGTATTAGAAAAGGTCTTGTAAGTCTCTCTTAACTGGAGTCCAGATAGAAAGCTTCAAGGAATGATAGTGTAATAGAAAACGTGGGTTTGAATACTACATCCCATGCTTACAAATTGTGAGGTCATTCGCAATTGCTTCTATTGTCCATCTCATGGGATATAGTGAGGTTCAAGTAAAATAATGTAGAAGTAAGATACTTATAAACTGCAGGAGATATGACAAATGTAAGATATAAGAATATGGTGCAGCAGTCAAGAATGTGACTTCTGGGCCATCTGTTTCATTTATCTCCTGCTTTTACAACATAAACATTATGAAGTTAGTTGCTTAATCTCTTAATGCCTTAATTTTCTCATTTGTCATTTTTATATGGATTATAATCAGTGGAAATAGTGATTAAATAAACATCATGTAAAAGACATAGAATAATATCTGGTATAATTAGTATTTAATGAATAGTTGTTATTATTTATTTTGCTATAGGCTACTAATAACAAATGAAGGTGATTATATTTGTGTCTGCTCAAATCCAATCATCTCTCTGATAAGCTATGAAGGAGTTTGACAACTTTCAAATGAGTGCTCTATAGAAAAGCAATGATAATTTAGCTAAAATTAGAGTTGGGGACATTTAGGAAGAGTGGCATGGAGTTTTAATATGGGTATCTGATTTACTGGTCCTTTTGTTTTGTGTGATATTTGTTTTGTTTGATTCTAGTTTGACTAACCTTTCAGTGCACTTGTTATTTTTTTTTCATCTGGTTAAATGAATATCTAATTGGGAAACATTATGATTGAGTATTAATTAGCTTAGGCATCAGATATTTTAGCAATACTTTTTAATAATATAGATATTGCAGAGAAAAGTTATGGTTGGCTCTTGGTCTGTGTTCGGCCTTCATAGAAAGACAAAGGCAAAGGAGTAGAGAAGAAACAAGCATATGATGGAGAACTTCAGGGTAGAGTCTGCAACTGTCCAGTTTATTCACATACCCCCTGCTTGGGAAAATGTTTGTTCTGTCAGAACCCCCTTATGTTCCAAGTGTCTGAAAGAGAGCATGTTGCTATTGATGCTTTGGGGAAGGGTAACAACAACAACAAAAAAGGAAAAGTTGCTGGGCCTTGGATCATGAGAGCCACATGCTGGCTATGGATCTGACTTTAGGCTTCTATTCTGTGATCCATTGAGCCTGGAGTCCATTCGGTCAGATTCAGCACTGTCCTCCATGGTGACAGGCATGCACACACAAATACACATTCATGTCCACCTGTACACAGGCACATGCGCTCATATACTTACACATCTGAACACATATATTCACATGGACCTGGAGCTGCTTTAGTAATAACCTATTTCAATTCTAAAAGACTCATTTCAGTAATATTAAACAAATAAAATCAGTTTATTCATGTTCTATTCTGACTCTTGGACACTAACTGAGCTGAAAACCAGATGACTTCCTTATTCTAAGACACTAGTAGTATGCTGGCAATTTTATATAAATTATCATTATCATTACATTTAAGGTTGAAACTCCTTGATTTTCATTTCTTACGAGCAGTCTTCTATTCACTGGTGTGATACACTGGAGTTGTATAATAATAAGGGAAGGAAAGATAAAACACCTTCTCAAGGGAATGGTTTGTAATAAGAGCCAGTGGGAATCTCAGTCACTTTAAGCCACTGTGGTTTAAAGAATAATAAAGAAATTCAATGCATTTTTTAAAAATCAAAGTGGCAAATAATTTTTTTAAGTTTCCATTTTCTCATGCAGTATACTCAGTGAGCTGTGAATGACTGATTTATTAGTCTATCAGCAAGCTTCCTTGTATCTCGAACAGGGAAAGCCAAGTAGGAATATAGCTTTTTTACTGAAGCATTCATGTCCTTATATTGAAATACGAGTATTTTTAGGCATTTTGAAAGGAAAATTGAAATAAAACATTCATAAAATTAAGACATATTAGACCCTGAGCTAGCCCAGCCTAGTTCTTCCTCCCTGTCTCCTCATCTTCCTTTCTTTCTCTCCCTTCTCCCTTCCCTTCTCCTTGCCTTCTTCCCTTTCTTCTCCCTTCCCTTGTTTCTTCTTTTCCTCCCTACCTCTGTTCCTTTATCATTTTTCCTTCTATCTTTTCCTTCCTTCCTTCCTTCCTTCCTTCCTTCCTTCCTTCCTTCCTTCCTGCCTTCCTGCCTTCCTGCCTTCCTGCCTTCCTGCCTTCCTGCCTTCCTTCTTCTTTCCTTCCTCCTTTCCCCCCTCTCCTTTCCTTTCTTTGTGTTCCTCCCTCCCTCCGCATCCCTTTCTCACTAGGAAATGTGAAAGAAACAGAGTAGCAAAAGAGAACATAACAGGATTATAATCTCTGAATTCAGATGGTCTTAGATTAAAATCAGCTTGAATATTGATTAGTTATGTGGCCTCGGACAGCTCCTTAAACTCTCTAAGTCTTGCTTCCCCATTTACTAAATGGACCACCCTGTTGGGTTGTGAAAATTGGATGAATCTATGTATATAACCTATTTAACCTATATAATCTATTTGTATATAACACTGCCTGGAATATGGGAAGCCTTCAGAACATTTCAGGCACATGGGAAGCCATTGGAACATTTCAGCTTATACTACTCTCTGGATTAAGTAATTTACTCAAAGATACCATAGGAACAACTTTTGATACTTTCATGATTAGAATAGACATGATCAGAATGGCTCAAACAACACATACTTGTGTGAAAATACAAATATCAAAAAAAGGAACATTTTGAAAATAGTCTGCACCTGAAATTTTGTTTCATGTTTAGATAAAATCTGACAAGAACAAAGAATAAAATTGAACTTTATAAGTTATGTAGGAAAAAATAGTCAAAATTTGGCCAATATTCAAGCAATTTATATCACCCAGAAATAAAATCCCTATGAAGTCTTCAGTTTCATCATCAAAGCTCAGAATCTTCTGTACTGGAATAGTCATGAGGAAGATATTACACAGAAGAGACAATTAAAAGAGCTCAAGGGCCAAATTTGAAGGTAATGGGGAGAGATGTTGCTTGAGCTGTGTGCAATTTGGCTGACTGTTGAAATAGAAAGACAGAAGATTCCAGGGAGCTGGTTGGGGCTTTGAATGCTGATTGATTAATGCTTACAACTGTATCCCTCTCTTCAGGAGATACTACACACAAGTTTGCATTCTCTGAGAAAAGCAAGTAAGTTTAAATTATTATATTTTTGCTCATTGTGTTTGCTTTGAGGAATGTTCTCTTTCCAGAGCATGTAAATTCTTCTTCATTTCTCAAATGATAGTTAAAGTGTTCCCTTTTTTATACTACATTCCAAGAACATACATTCCTATTGTAGGATATTAGTCACTCTTTCATTTGTGTCCCAGAATCCTGGAATACCACTTCTTGTAGATCATCTCCATTGACAAGAAAAGGAAAAAATATATTATTCTTCCATTTCATAGTTCCTTAGTGCTTGACTGTCTGCTGAATAAAAGAACAATAGAATGAATGAACAGAGAAACAAATAAGAAGTCAGAAGACACAGAATCCCACCTGTTCATATAATCAAGTCCTAGATTCTATCTTTCACCATGGATCCCAGAATACCTATTCCTACAGTTTTCTTCCCTATAGATTAGGGGGTAAGGAAACTGACAAGACTCCTAATAAATTTCAAGGAATTTATTTCATTAACATTTCCCTGATATTCTTCTCAAAAAAAAAAAAAATACTGTACCAGACTAATTTTGTCTATAAATACATCATCTTCCAATGAATGAAACTAAGCCCCTACTAAAGACATGATTTTATAAGGACTTTTGAAGATTTATAAGGACAAGAATGTAGTACTTATAAATGTCCACTTTTGGTCCTTATTGAAAGACTCTACAATAATTTGATTTAAATTTTACAAATTATCTTGCCATAGTTACATAAAGTGTTCTGTAACTCAGCCTAGTTAATAAGCATAAAGTATTTATCAGCCTAAATAATTGCTTTACACAGGCACTGTGTTCCTCAAGAAATTCACATATAGAAAACTAAATGAACCAAAACATCATTGTTCTCATACCTAACATCAAAGTAATAAACAAAATTACTTGATACTGAGGGATTATAAGAATTTGATTCTTTACTTTTACTTCTCAGTTGCTTTCTCTATATCACCAAACTGTGAGGGACCTTAATCTAAATTCCCTTTGCTTTATTAGAAATAACAACAACAAAAAAAAATTAAATACTAAAAATTTATAATTTTAAAAATATAGTCTCTTAAACCTGAAAGTTCTCTACTATTTCTCTATATTTATAGCTTTTACATGAAAACTCTCTCTTACACTCAAAACATATGATCTCAGGTTTGCTTTTAGAGGAACACTGGGTTTTGTGTGTGGCTGAGTAGCTATTTCTATTTCAGTTAACAATTTAGCTATCTGTCTTCTCCTCGGCAAACATTACCTTTGTTTCAGCCTATTAACTGTGGTCTAATGCATCCTAACTCTAGTAATAAAGTTCATTCTGACTGCATTTTAAGAAGTAAAGAGAATAATTGGCAACTCTTCTTTCTGCCAGTTTTCTGATGAGTTGGAATCTAAGCTAATGGTGTAACTTTATGTTTTCTTCTCCTTTTTCCAAAGCCATAAACTAGCATTCTCTTAGCTCCATGGACCCCTTAGTTGCTATTTTCTCATCTCTAAAGTTTTTGTAGATCCAAAGTGGCCACTAAGTAATGTATCCTGGCTTTGAGACCTGTCCTCTTTTGTTAAACTCACGTTCGGCATACAAATCGATGCTAAGAGCAGCCATTTGATTCATCTTGTCAAATATAAATTCAGTATCCAAATGTCCTTTTGCTCTGGTTTCTCTACATAAATAATTCTTCTTATGTCTTTATTGAAATTAAAGTACGTTTCCATGATTGGGTCTCATTTTTGAATGTCAAGGTTATTACGAATGCTATGAAGTTCAAATCCATTTTTTCCTCATTAATGTGCCAATTAAAGACTGATTCAGTGATTCACTTAATAAACTTCTGTTGATACTTAAATATTTAAAAGATTTTCACCTAGATTTTGAAAGTTTTACATATATATGATCATCTTGCTGAGAATTTTATATTTTTAATATTAGATTTTTTTTTTAAACCTAGAAATTGATTTCAGTGAGCTCTTGGTAAAATGGCTTCAGTTTGATTATCTCTGCTCAGCTCAAACCTATTAATGAAATGAATCAGTGTCCAAAGTATTCTACATAATATGTTGATGGACTGGTATCAGAAATGGTATCAGAAAACCTGGATATCAGCCTTAATCAATAATATCCTAGGTTTGTTTCTCATTAAAAGGTATGCATTTCAAAGGAGAAAAACCTAGACCACTTTTTCTCAAGCTGTAACTCAGCTTTTGCTAGGAGCTCCCAAGACACAAGCAGGGGATGCTGAAAGGTCAAGGTTATTTTTATGATGATGGCGCTAAGATGTTTTTTACTTTCTTCACTCTCATTGTATCATGAGTATACAGTGCAGGCTGTGAGTACAGGAATAAAAGATAAGAAGGATACATAAAGGTGATAATATCATTACTTTAACAGTTGAATGAATATCTACTTAAGTTTTTAAAAATTACATTTTAATTTCTGATGCAAAAGGAAGAGACTCGCTGAGTAGCTCCTCTTACTTGCTCTCCAGTGAAATAATGAAAATTACATAACTAACAATAATGACAACAAAAAAACAATCATTTACAGGCTTTGGAAACGATCCTAACAGCAAATAGCTAATTAAGAAATATCTATTCAAGAAAATCTATGAAAATTTGGAAAGGTTCGTGTCTTTGATATTTGAACTAACCCTGCTTCTTTCCTCTACTCTGCTACCTTCTCAGCTTAGTGAGATGGATAATCCATTCCAGACTACTGCAGTCAAAAGCACAGGGCTATCATGTCCCCTAGTTCCTAACAGGAGAGTTTTATTCCTGGAAGGAACAGAACTTCAGCATTTCTTATCTTGGTCTCAGGTGCCTGATGCTGAGGCTAAGTCCCAGGTGATTGCAAATAAGATGTGAGAACTCCCTTCTTCTGCCCAAACTCCACTCGTGGAATAGAGGCTCTACTGAAAGCAGTACCCTTGAGGATGCTGGAGCCCTGATAGCTTTTCCCCTGGCTCTTGAGGAAGTGGTTTCATAGTAAGAGAGGCAAACTGAGAAAACCTCAGGCTTCTACCTTTCTCTTTTCCCAACATCACTCAGCCCTTGAATGAGAGCATCACTCAGAGAGATCTTGCTATTGTCTCCATGCCCAGGTTTAAAGCCCTGGCTCAGAGATTTTGCATGGGGGAAAAGTGAGTCTCAAAATAAATAGTTCCTAATCTCTTCCCCCCAAAATTGACTTTATTTTTTAAAAATGTGGACAATTTTAAATTCTACTAAAGAACAGTGGAGTTTGTGGTAAAATTCAAATGGAAATACATATTTGAATCTAATGCATTAATAGCCTATACTGTAGGGTAGTTAGTTTGTATTTGAACCAAAGAAGACAGCTTGAAGGAGTTTTCTTGACATCAGAACAAATAACATTGAAGTTAAACTATTCAATTGAAGGAATCACAATTAGATTGGATTCATTGAGAGAGGAATTTATGCTCCAACAATTTATGATTGTTGAAAATAATAGCAATCTCCGGCAATTGGAAGAGTTTAACCTTGAGCGTGTTCAGGTTCAGGAAAGGTAGGAAAAGAGATTTACCAGTACCTCTCTAATCCCAGGGTGACTATGAGTATACCATAAGTTGCATCTCCTTGCAAAATAACATCACAGACTCAATTAACAGCGTGAGGGTGAGGTGGGGAATTGACTTTACTAAAATTACTCAGCCAGTCACCAAACAAATAAACAAACAAATAATAATAACGAACATAGGGGTTGTGGGAGACAAGTACCCAGAATTGTTACTAAATATTATTCAAAATGTCCAGTTTATATGAAGAAATTAAAAAGACACTTTAGTAATATGAAGAAACAAGAAGGCATGACCATACACTGGCAAAAAAAAAAAAAAAAGTAGATAATAGAAACTGCTTATGGTTGTGACCAAATGTAGAATTTAACAGGAATGATTGCAAAGTAGCCATTATAAATAGGTCCATAGAGCTAAAGAAAAGCGTGATTTAAGAAGTAAAGGGATGTAAAGGCAGTCTGGCTACATTATCTGTCACCCATTGATCGCCAGGGTTTATTCAGCTGATCTGGCTGGCTAGGTGGGTGTTCCCTTCCTCCCCTCACTGCTCCATGTGCGTACCTCCCGAAGCTGCGGGCTGGGTCAAAAAGGACGACCTTCCCCAATAGAGGAGAAGACCGTTCTTCAATCAAGGGTATATGAGTAGCTGCGTTCCCCTGCTAGAACCTCCAAACAAGCTCTCAAGGTCCATTTGTAGGAGAACATAAGGTAGTTAAGTTTCCAAGACTCCACACACATCTGAATGAGGTGCTGCATGCAGTAGCATGCCTTTCTTAAAAAAAGAAAGAAAGACAGACAGAGAGAAAGAAAGAAAAAAGAAATAATAAAGGAAGGTGTGACGACAATGTTGCACCAAATAGACACTATCTTTAAAGAGATAGAAATTACTTTTTTAAAATTAAAAAAAAAATAATGTTGGAGTTTAAAAAGTGCAATAACTGAAAAAAAGGAAAAAAATCATTGGGTGGCTAAACAATAGATGCAAAATGAAATGAGAAAGAATTAGTGAACTAGAAGATAGATCAACAGAGTTAAGAAAACCAAAGGACAGAGAGAATAAAGACAAGTACACAATCTCAGAGAAATGTAGAATACCATTAAATGCAATGACATATGCATAAAAAGAGTAACAGAGGGAGAGGAGAGAAAGAAAGAAAAGACATTCAAAATACCAATGGCTGAAAACTTCCCAAATTTATTGAAGAACAATAATCTACAAATTCAACAGGCTCTATGAATCTCAAGTAGGGTAAACACAAAGATACCCCAAAACAGACATGTCATAGTAATACTGCTGGAAGTCAAATACAAGAACATGTTGAAAGTAGCAAGAGAAAAATAGTGCTTCACTTATAAGGAAGCTCTGATATGATTAATAGCTGACTTCTTAACAGAAATAAAGGAATCCAGAAGGTAATAGGATAACATATTAAAAGTACTTTTAAAAAAACTGTCAAGAAAGCATTCTGTATCCAACAAAATCATCTTTCAAAAATGAAGTCAAAATAAAGACTTCCTTAGATACAAAAAAAGTTTGATAGAATTTGCTCCCAGCCAACTTACCTTACAAGAAAAACTAAAAAAAACTTCTTCAGGCTGAAAACAAGTGACTTCAGGTGGTAATTTGAATATACATAAATAGATAACAATGAACACTGATGAAGGTTATTATGTAATTATAGAAGATGCTATAACTATGTATTTTTCTCTTTTTTTATTAACTGATTTAAAATAATATAAATAAAATTATATAAAATAATATGAACATAATATATTATAGTGTTCGGTCTAACCATATAGAAATGTAATATATGTGTAATACATTTGTCAATGAAAGCACAAAGTAGATGGATAGGAGCAAAGCTGAAATAGGCTAAGAAAATTATGATGGTAAAGTAATAATTATAACAGTGTATTGTTGGATTTGTAACATTAATAGATGTAATAGTTATAAAAATATTACCATGAAGATGGAGAAAGGGCAATAGAGCAATATAGGAGTAATATTTTTATAAATAACTAGAATTAAACTACTGTAAATCTGAAACCAATTCTGATAAATTAAGATGTATATGGTAAAGAACAATGACTAAAAATATATATTAAAAAGTAAAAAATTAATGGAATGAAAATGATATAATACAAAATATTTAATAAAATTGAAGGCAGTAAATTAGAAATAGAGAAATTAAAAAGACATGAGACAGAAAATCAAAAGAAACATTATGATATAAAACCAAATATATCAGTAATATTAAATGTGAAAGGATTAAACAATATAATTAAAAGAAGAGGTTGTCAGATTTGACAAAAGTGATTTAATTGCATGTTATCTATAAAAAGTAAGTTTAGATTAAAAGACACAACTATATCAAAAGTTAAAGAATGGAAAAATATATATCATACACACAGCAATCATAGGAAACCTGGAGTGGCTACACTAGTATCAGTTAAAATGGATTTTAAGACAAAAATAAAAAGTTCACTAGAGAAAAAGAGGTACATATTATAATGATAAAAGGGGCAATCCATCTGGAGGTTATAACTATTATAAACATGTATGCACTTTATAACAACATACCAAACTATGTGAAACAAAACTGACAGAACTAAAAGGAAAAATAGACAATTTAAAAATAAGAGTTAGAGATTTCAATACCCTACTGTCAATAATGGATAGCATAAATAGAAAATGAACAAGGATGCAGAAGAATAGCACAATACTATAAACAAATTAGACATAACAGATATCTATACAATACTCCAACAGAATATACATTTCTTTCAAGTACGCATGATATATCAAGGATAAACCATAAGCTAGACTATAAACAAACTTTAATAAATTTAAAATAATAGAAATAATACAAAGCATGTTCTCTAATAATAATAGAATGAATTTGAAAATCAATAACAAGAAAAAAAACTAGGAAACTCACAAATATAAGGAAATCGAATAACACTCCTGAATAGCTAATGTGTCGAAGAATAAATAAAAATGATAATAAGAAAATTCTTTGAGAAAAATAAAAATGAAGGTACAACATATCAAAACTTATAGGATGCCCCAAAGTACTCTTCAGTGGGGAATATATATCTGTAAATGTCCATATGAAGAAAGAAAAAAATTTTCAAGTTAATAAACTAATTATCCCTCTTAAGACACTTAAAAAAAAATAGTAAACTAAACCTAAAGCAAGCATAAGAAAGAAAAGATTAGAGTATTAATTAATGACATATAAATAGAAAAACAATAGTAAAAATTAATAAAACCAAAAGCTGATGTTTTAAAAAGTTCAATAAAATTGAGAAACCTTTAGCTAGAATGACTAAGAAAAAAATAGACAAGACACAAATTGCTAGGATCAGAAATAAATGGGATGGCATTACTACCAATCTTACAGAAGTAAAATAGGATTATAAAGGAATACTATAAATAATTACACTCTTACAAATTAAGTAAATTAAACAAATGTACAAATTCCTAAAAAAGATACAAACTACCGACACTGACAGAAGAAATAGATAATTTGAATAGAACTGTAATAAGTGAAAAGAGTTAATTGGTTAATAAAAAAATTACCCACAAAGAAAAGCTCAGGTCCAGATGGTTTCATTAATGATTTCTGCCAAATATTTAAAGAAAAATAAATACTGATTACCACAAACTCATACAAACAATAGGAGGGAACATTTATGAACTCATTTTATGAGACAATGTTACCTCAAAACCAAAACCAGAAAAAGACATTACAAGAAAAAAAAATACACCCCTACACTTTATAAATATGATTGCAAAAATCCCTTAACAAATACTAGCAAACTGTATTGAATCTAATAATATTTTTAAAAATTATATGCCATGACTAAGTGGAATTTATCTCAAAAATGTAATGTTAGTTTGATATCAAAAAATCAACTAACATATGAAAACAAGCTAAGTATCTATCAATTAATGGATAGAGAATATGTGCAACAGAATAGAGAGTTGAGAAATGAACAAACATCTATCATCAACTGATTTTTGACACAGATTGCAAGACAATTCATTAGAGGAAAGAATGGACTTTTTGACAAGTGGTCTGGGACAAGAGCAATATGCAAAGGAATGACATTGGATCCTTACTTCAAACAATATACAAAAATTAACTCAAAATAAATCAAAAACATAACTATACAAGCTAAAGCAAATAAAACTTCATCAAAATTAACAACTCTTGTTTACATCAAAGGATGTACTCAATATAGTGAAAATACAAGCTACAAAAATTGGATAAAGTATTTGGAAATCATATATCTAATAAGAAAGTTGAATCTCGATTTTATTAAAAATATTTTATAATTCAATAATAAGATAAATAATCCCATTAAAAATGTGCAAAGAAGCTGATGGACATTTCTCTAAATTTTCAATGAGCACATGAAAGATTCCTCATACTGTTAGTTATCAGGGAAGTACAAAGCAAAACCACAATGAGTTATGGCTTCATACCCACTAAAATATCCACAATCAAAAAGTCAGAAAACAACAAGTATTGCTAAGGATGTGGAGTAAACAAAAACTTCATATATTGTTGGCGTATAGAGTTTTCACACGACCCAAGAAGTCCACTCTTAGATATAGATCCAAGAGAAATGAAAATATATATCCACACAAAAGCTGATACACAAATGTTTATAGTAGCATTATTCATAAGAGCCAAGATGTGCAAACACCCTAAGTGGCTAGCAATAGACAGACAAATGGATATACAAAATAGGCTATATCCATACAATGGAATATTAATTAGCCATAAAAAGGAATGAAGTACTAATACTTGATACAATATGAATAAACCTTCAAAACATTATGCTAAATAAAAGAAGCCAGTCATAAAAGACCAAGTACTGTATAATTCAATTCACATTGAAGTCTAGCATAGAGAAAGCTATCCATAGAGATGTAAATTAAATTAGAGTTTGCTTAAGGCTAGGAGTGCCGTTAGTGATGGAGAGGGGATAGAGGAATGATAGCTAAAAGATATGGGATTTCTTTTTTAGGTAATGAAAATGTTCTGAAATTATGTGATAGTTTTCCGTGTTTGTGAATATATTTAAAGATTGAATTTTACATTTTAAATTGTTGGATTATGTGCTATGTGAATTATATCTCAATAAAGCTATTAAAGATCTCTAATGTCTAGCCATTAGAAATATTTATAGATACAACCTACATAAAAAAAGCTCCTTGGGATCATCAATAATCATTAAGAATGCAAAGAGGTCCTGTGAACAAAAAGTTTGAGAACAGCTGACATAAACTTCTATGAAACTTGTGAAACAAGTTCTGTGCAAACTTTCATTGCCTCAAATTTTAGCTGGTCATTGTTAGAAATATATAGCAATTAATAAAACATAATTACAATTAATAGATCTGATTTCCAAAAGTGGAGTCTCAGTCTTTACTTCTACATTTTCCAGTAATTACTAATCATAATTCAATAGAGTTGGAAGTCATAGGTTCTGGCACCATGTCTGCCCTTAGCATGCTTTCTGATTTTAGGCAAAGATTTTTCTTCTCTGAATCTCAGTTTCCTCTTAAATAAGAAAATTGAATTCAAAGACCTCTAATACCATTTCTATTTGTCAAGTGCTAAAAAAAATATATTGTTTTTAATTGACATGGACTTTGAAAATTATTTCCTCAACCTTCATGTAACACGCACAAATCTAATAATATTAACTTCTATGTTCTATCATTTACTCTTTAATTACTCTTCATTTATCCCAAATTTGATTCACATAATGAAGATAAAATTTCTATCTCCATATCCAACAAATTATTTTAGAATATAATTAAGTATAAAGGTCATGGTAATCAAAACTAAAATCTAATTTCTGTCACTGAAGAAGGAAAAAGTCATATCCATTCATAAAATAATGACTCATTCGGTGCTTTCTTAGCTGTTTATGTCAGATTAGGCTCTTCAAAATCCAGTGAAAGAACTTGCCTTCTATGCATGTAAAATTAAACTCTGGATAGTTAAAAGAAAGTAGAATATGGCCTAAACTATGGGCCTAATTCTGGAAAGCATATGATAGAAATGTTTCCATTTACTTGGTACTTATTTACGTATGTTCATGATTTGAAATGTGTTTGTGAAAACATCATTTATTCACTATAACGGCATATTAGAGTAAGCATAAAAAATATTCCATTATACATTATCTATAACAGAGGACACAGAGATTAAAGAAATAGCCTGTGATGGCATGGATAGTGCCACATTTGTAGCCCTATACTTCCTGGAACCAAGTTTTATGCTTTCTCTACCACACAGAGCCATTTTTGTTGCTAAAAATTAAATTCTAATACACAGTATATGTCAGAAATTATAGCTAATAGAGACTTCCTCCATCAAGAAACTTACATGCTAAGTTAATAGATATAAGATAATGATGGTTCACTAAAGGACCTGGGTTAAATTTATAAGCAGCATTTAGTAAACCTACTTGGTTTATATTGATTCTCTTATTAACTGCTAATCTTTTAACATTTTAATAACGTTTTATCTTCAATAAAAGATAAGTCTAGGTGAAGTACACTTACAGAGAGGTTCCTGCATGTTTTCTAGAGTCAATTTTTTTTTTTAAACATGACTATACTGGTCATCAAAGTGTAGTACAGTTAATTAAGTGGCACTGGTTGTTTCTTTAAAATGAGTGTTGTCAAAAACATTTGGGAAATGCTGATTTCAGTGTAGAAGCTAGTATGTATTAGCATTTTAAAGACTGCAATATGTCCTGACTTTATAAATAATTTTGTTTATAATCTTAACTTCATGGTTACAAAAACGTGATCTAGTCCCTGCCCATAATTTTTGCCACTCTTCCCCTTGCTTAAGGAGCAAGGATTTTATACAGGGAACTCTTGCTGCCTCAGTTTTGGCCAGAACACCAAAGTCCAAGTACATCCAAATCCTGAAGTGAGATGCTAGATCATCTAAGGGGGACTTTTTCAGAGTCCGGTTTTGTCAACCTAAGTCTCGGCATTAGTGATGATAAAAGAAAACTGAAGTTTTCCTTGGAAAGTATCACTGAAATTGCTGAGTTCCACCACTCTTGCACAGTGAAGGAAATGAGTTAAGTGCTTTCAGAGAGATCAAAGACTAATTAAAACTGCACCAGCAACTAAATCTCCTGATGAGATGTGGTGTAGTATTAGAAAATAGTAAAGAAGGTAACAAGGCCACTTTTCGGCACTGAAGTTTTAGTTAGTCCAGAAGTAGAAAAGGGGGACAAAAACTGTAACTCGATGTTAACTTAAAGTTCTAATTAGTGATCTGGGCTGGATCTTTTAGTGGCGGAGATAAGACTGTCCTAATACTAAGAAGATGAAACAAGGTCTGAGATCTGTCTGAGGTTTTATTTGGGGGCAGCAAAAGGATCACATTGAGAGAGCAAGTTTAAAGAACTTGAGGGAAAAAAATAGTTGTTTTATGCTTTCTTACTAAAGTCCAGCTTATTTGGTAAGATGCTTACATTATGGAAAAGGAGTTCTTTTCTTAGGGGGTATTTCACCACAAAACGTATAGACTTCACTTTTTCCCGTTCCTATGCTCCAAGATGCTCTAGGTCTCAGGGCCACTGCACATGCTCATACTTGAACTACACTTGCTTAACCCTCCTTTCCCCTTCTCTAGTTCTGGGTCTAATCAGCTCCTACTTGGCCTTTCCTTCTCAGTCTTACTATCAGCCTCTTGAGGAGGACTTTATCAATCCTCCTTTCCTAATCTCAGTCAAATTATCTTGTTATTCATTTATTCTTGTAGTGCTCCTATGTATAGATATGGTAGACCAAGAGAAAAATTATAATAAATAATACACATGCTAGTAGTTAATCACTACTAATACATATTAGCCTGGATTAATTCTGCAATAACGGCGTATGGCTGTAATCATTAAATGTGTATGAACCATGGAAACCTTTTTTTTGTTCGTTTGTTTGAGAAGAGACTAGAGGAGTCAAGTGCTGGTGTGTGTGTATACAATAACTAAGCAAATGCGAGAATTAAACCTACAAATGCACATGTTCAAATAGTATAATCAGACGGTACAGTTGTCATCCACATTAATATTGTTCAGTGCACCCTTCTTTGCTTATTCCAAAGCTTGCTGAAGTTATCTATATAAAATACTGATCTAGGCATGCCTCTCTACTTCTTAAAAACTCCCCATAGCTCTACATGGACCTTGAGAACTCCCGTGAAAGACAACGAATGTTTTTCACAGACTGGCCGCAGTGCATCCTTTGTCCTGAAGTTCTGCTACTGTGTGTAGTGTATTTAACAATTACCAAGTGAAGACCCCTGAACAATAACATTATTCCCATTAGAACAATGACAATAATCTTTAAATATTTTTATAGTTATTCCTCTTATTGTACCCTGACTTTAATTTAATGGATTACTGCTTAATATACCTTTTTTGATCCCCTTAGTATTTGATTTAACTTTTAGATATTAGAATCTATGAGGAAAGTGGAAAAGACACTTATCAAGAAGAGATGTAGACCTCTTTTCTTTCTATGTAATAATGACTATGATGGGCTGTCCTAAACACTCAATTTATTTAATGAATAACTATGAATATGTCCAATATGCCCTATGATGTAACCTCTTTTGGAGAAGTGAGAAATGGTTCCTTTAACTTGATCAGTAAAGAAATTTTAGGTCTTTATCCCCAGCTTCATAAACCTTTCAGGAAATCTGATTGGAACTATGATATAATAGTATAACCAGACTCCAATAAATCCAGTCCTCAAAGAAGAAAGTATGATAAAACTCTAAAAAGAGATACTGTCTTTTCTAGGCCTGTTTGGCTTTTGGATCAGAGATAAAATTCAAACAGACTGTTAGTGTAAAAACCTTTACTTAATACTGTGAACTAGTCTAATTTTAAAACATATTAACTGGTTTATCACAGAGTAACCCAAAACAGCACATAACCTTATTAAACTGATGGCATCATAATTAACTAGATGACATCTTATTTAGTTTTCTAAATTATACCAGGCAATACTGTCTGAAATTTACATATAATTATGCAAACTGATATTTAATTCTGCAGCAGGAAATCAGAAAAATGTGTTTAAAATTTATGTTTTATAACTTATTATAAATATGAGTTGAGAAGAATTTATATCCTTTCTAATAGTTTTATTACGTGTATATTGTAAAAATATGATTATTCTAAAACAGGAGTTCTCATCCTTGGCAATATTAGCACTTTTGGCCAAATAAATTTTGGTCATGGGTAGCTGACCTGGGCATTGTAGGATGATTAGCAGCATCCCTGGTCTCTACCCACCAGATGTCAGTAGATGTCTCCAGATATTGCCAAATGTCTCCTGATGGGAATATTGCCCATGGTTGAGAACCATTGTTCTCACGAGGGCCTGTTTAACATTGTTACTTACCAATGAGAGTCTATGATGTTTTAGGCCCTAAGAAAGCACTGGTGAGCATATGTAGACAAGGCCTCTGCTTTATAGCTCAGGGAATTGCAGTTGATAATATAAAACAAACATGTCCAGTCATGCCAGTATACAGTCCATATTCAATAAGAATTTACTTCTATGTCTTCTGATAATAAATACCATTTCTAATCTAAAATCTTGAATTAAAGTTTATTTCAAAAAAAATTGGCTAACATGAAATAAATAGTTCACATGATTTAAAAGTGTTCTATTTTTCTAATACTAAGGGACAATTAACAAAATGAAGCAGTGCTAGATTAGATTTATAGAAAAAAATATATACATATAGATAATAAAGATCTCTCTATCTATACATAGAAATATTTCCTTTATATATATTTATTTCCTTTTACCTAGTACCCTTTTATGGAACCTATGGAACCATCTCTCACCTATTCTCAACGCATGTGGTTTAAATGGAGCTAATCTTATGCCTCATTTAAAGGGTTATACGTAATCCCAGACAAGCCCATCAGACTATTCCACTCTTCTGAATTTCGTAGAGAGTTTAGAAGAACACATAAGCCTCAAGAAGGATCTAATTAGAGTTGATCCCATGAGATTTGTTAGAAGTTTAGAGGAGCATTGCTCTCTTTTTCCTGGAGTTGGAATATATATGTAGAGTATTTTTTTGTGAACAAAGTCAACAGAATGAAAAGCAGAGGTAAGAGCTAAAGAAAAACAACCTTTTAATGATACATAGATGACACAGATCCTGGATTTGCCACTGACTGAATGAATGTTATTTCTTGAACTGTCTAGTTATATGAAGCAATAAATTCTCATTTTTCTTTGAGTTGGGTTTTTGTATTTTGTAATTAGTTCCAATTAATAGTCTAATTACACATTTACTTAAAGGGGTCATTTTTCAATATAATACAATATTATGATTTTGATGGGACTCTAAATTTTAAAAGAAAGTTATGGTGACTAATATCTATGACATTCAAGAAATCTTTATCGAACCAAAGAACAAATGTCAATTGTGGATGAAAGGGTGAAAATTAAATAAATCAAGTAACAAGTTTCTCAAACATTATAGATTACAATTAACAGAAATCCTTAAAACTATAATCCTCAAAGACCACATACTATATACAAATTATGGATTATGGTTTGCTCCTTTTTACTGTACAGTTCAGTTAATAAATTTACTGATCTTTTCTATATTCTGCATGGTAATGAAAATGATACTTGAACTAAAACGGCCACATTAGATCTTTCTTAGCTCTTATCATTTAAGATTCTTCACAAGAAAACAATCCCAGGCCTTTTAGAAACTGATTTATTATCCTATCTTACATGACAATAGGTTATTCTTGCTGCAAAAGGTCTTTCAGTTGTTCTTTACATCTGAATCCAAATTAAGTCAAATAGCTTCTCCTGGTGATTTACTGCTTACAACTTTGCCACAAGTCTGCAAAACAGAGTATATACTCAGTGTTTTGGAAGTATCTTCATTTCTACATGATGGTATTACATGATAAAAGCCCAAAAAGTAACCAGAAAAATATGTCAAATCTTATCCTACCCTACCTAATCTATCAGTGGAATAGATTCAGTCCTAATGACAAGTTTTCCAAGTTTTGTGTTGGGAGATATGGCAAGATAGAAAGTTAATAAAAATTGTATAACACATCGTTTCAGTCTTTAAAGGTGTTAAAAATTACTGAAAGAGCAGAATTTTAGAAATGATTTGCCTGATTAATTGCAGTTTGTTAATGCTTTGTTTCAAAGCTAGTAACTGGTTAGCATATTAAACAGAAAAACTACCTTTCACAATTCTGGGAAGAAATAATGAAAAATTTCTACATCTTGGCACTTAAAATGTAGCAATATAATCTGGCAAATTGAAGAATATAGACTAGCACTTATGTTTTTACTTCTTTCATCTGTCCCTCCTTTTCTGACATCCATTCATTAATTTCTTAATATATCCAATGCATTAATGAAACCACTAAGTATTTGCAATGCGCCAGGCACTGTGATAAGAATCTGGAGTTATGAACAATAATAAGCCCAAGAACTCATGTTCAAGGAGCAATAATTTGTTTTCTGGTACGACCAACGCAGAGACAAAAATTATCCTGCCAAGTGTTACAAGCTATCGGACAGGATATTCAAAGTGTCATGTTACCACTAAGGAGAAAGTGGGCAGTTCAAGGAAAGATGGAACTATGGGGCAGAGGAAGAAGTGCTGAGAAAAACTTTAGGCCTGAATTCACATCTCAGTCAGAACTTGAAGTCTTGAAAAATGCTCAGTGTGAGTCAGAAGTTCAGAGGTCACAGCCTGCCAAATGGATAAAATGGCATTTGAGACAGCCTTTAAAGGAGAGGTGGAATATAGACCTGTAGAGATAAGATAAGGGGAAATTCAGGCAAAGAGATCAGAAGAGAATCAGGAAGACAGGATCTTTATGAGGCAAAGCAAAGCCTTCCATTTAGTTAGGATGAGGAGTTTGAGAAGTGGACAACAGAACTGGAGACAAAGGGTGCATTGGGACCGGTCTGTGAAGGACATTCAATGTCTTTTGATGGACTTCTCAAGGGCTATGAGCACCTATGAAAAGTCTGTAAAAAGTAGAAAGACATGCCCAGATCTGTGTTTTATATAGAACAACCTTGGAAGGAGTGAAGAAAGGGAAGGAACTGGGATGGGAAGACAAACTTCCTGCCTACTCCAGGAAAAAGTTGATGGTATCTTGGACTGGAATGATGGAGATGAGAGAAAGGGATCCATTCAGAGGATGGGACAGTAGGAGGCTGGGATGTGGAGACTAAATGAATCCAGCAGGAGTATAGAGAGCTCCAAGGTTTCTAATGGGGGCAAGTGGATGAATGATTTTGCACTAGCAAAAGATGGAGCGCCTTTAGGAAAGCACCTTTGGGGTAGGAAAAGAGAAACAATAGATTGTCAGCACACTACTAACTTGAAGAGCACAAAAGGGCTTCATGTGCGCATCCAGTTTCATTTGGCCTGAAAGTCCCAGTACTAACCTCCTTAGTCTCTTACCTGTTTTGCAAGAACATCTGCATGTACCATCTTAGTTCTTAGATTTCATTTCAGACGATACCCCTCACTTATCTCAAACTTGTAATCATTTAAATTGCGTTAGAGTAGATTTCAGAGTCCACCAACTTTGTCCAGCTCTGGGCCCATCCCCTTGCACTGTCTTTCTTGTTCTTCCTCCATCCTGGAGGTAAAGCCACAAACAAATACATTTGTCTCATACATGAAAGTTAGAACACTCTCTGGTTCCCCGAGTACCTCATCTTCTCCCCCAGGAAGTTCATTAATCATTTCTTCTACACAGATGCAGCGCTTTCCCAAATAATAGTCCTTGGTATACAATTTTCTTTGTCTGGTAGCTCATGAAGGTAATACAGGAAGGAATGTCACCACCCAGAGTGATAATCCAGACATTTTCACCACTGAGAATTCCAAACTTCATTTCTTTAAAAACCTCATAAAGCTTTATGAGGCATTAGGTAGACTGATTGATAGGTCAGAAGTATAAGTCTAGTTTTAACCATTTCAGGCTATAGGTCAAATATAGCCTGAAACAAACTATTTCATTATTATTATTATTATTATTATTATTGTATTTTGTGTATATATATAATTTCACCACACCTATATGCCTATTGATTGGTGGGGCGGGCACTCAGGGGCTAAAGGGTAGTGATAAGTACCCATAACATACATACACACATAATATATATGCTTATATGTATGTGCTTATATATATACACACATATATATGTACTATACACACACACACATACACACACACACACACACACACACAGCCAGGATTATAGCGCTGGACACTACTTCCATTCTCACTACACATGCCAAGTCATTATTTCATCCGAATGAGTATAACGACCAGGACCTAAGCATCCAAATCACATTGGACAGTCCTTCAGTCCTTTATTTTATGTAGTGTGGTATCTGTCTCTCAGTGGCTCAGCTTTCAAAATTCGAGGCAAAGTATCAGAATCCTGGAAGACTGGCTGGCCTGCAATACATTGCTTAAGGAAATGAGGCTACTTGCTTCTTAAGCTTGAAAAAATCAACCAAGTAAAGGAAATTACCTTCCAAAAAGTATTTCATAGCCCACAGTGTATTTGAGTACATTTTTTATAACTCAGATGAAATTTATACTCTTCCTTGCCCCCAACATGCTCAATGAGAAATTTAAGATTATTTGATAACCAGCTAGTATTCATGGCCACCTGAAGAATATAGAAGTCTCCCTTTAAGTCATGGCTCCCTATGTGAAGGCATCTCAGGTCAGAGAGGTTATTAATCCACCCAGGATTTTAAATGAATGAGAATCATGCCTCAGGTCAAAAAAATATAAAAGAAATCCTATGTTATTTTAGCTATAAGCAGAGAAGGGTTAGCGCAGCAAGGAAAATCATTTTAGAGTATAAGTTTTCATTGCTACTCATCTAATTAAAGTGAGAAGCAATGTGTCGACATATTCATTATGAAATAGAGGTCAGTTTTTCAGAAGGTAGACACACTGTTGTACAATAAGAACCTTTGTAACATGTATGTGCTTATATTTTAAGCATCAAAATACCATTTAATTATCCGAGGTAATCAAACAACCTTATATCTTATGCCTTTTTCAGATATATTTTTTGACTGGTCTATAAAATATTCGGTGTTGAGTGTTTGATCAGAAGCACAACTCCCAATGTTAATATTGTTTATTTGGGCAATGAAACAATTTTATGATGCATATAGCCCAGGAGTTGTTATTTAAAAATAAAAGCATTTCTACCTCAAAAAAAAATTTTTAAGTGAACTATATTATTCTCCTTAGACAAATGTACACATTTCTCATCACAGATACACATCTGAAAAATACAATGAAAATCTGCTGAAAATGAAAAATATGTTCCACCCATCTGACTTCATATTGTTGAATAAGCAGAGCATACCAAGCCTATAAAATGGCCTAGGAATGAAAGTAGCTACTTGAAAATATATATAGAACATAAAATAGGAATGGGAAAAAGAAAAGTTTGCAAGGTGTGTACTTAGCTACAGGTGATAAACAAATGATCAGTACCCTGTACAACAAGACAACATATTTACATGCTAAATGCATTTAGATGTGACAGAAACTACTCTCTATGGCATTACACAGTCTATATGAAAGTACAATACTACAAAACATTTCAGACCTTTTATTATGTTCATTGACACTAAAGCTGCAATTGCTTGCTCTGCCATGGGAGAATGAAGGGAGAGGCAAATAAACAGATGGACAGAATCTCTATTCTGTGCTCTACTGGCTGCTGTTCAGAGAATGGTAGTACGCTAATAAAGTGCTCAAAGGACTTCTGTCTCCATCTGCTCATAATAAAAATAAATGAGGCTCTGAAGCAAGCCTTTGGAGTTCTTGTATGGAACCCTTCAATAGTGCATGAGCAAGTAGACAGGTTGATCTAAGATGACTGCTTACAGGTTGCGATAGCCCACAATTGTGATGGCCCTTTTCTCCCATTCTCAGGTCCCTGGACAGCACTCCCTTTTTTCTGGTTATTTATCATGAGAAATTATCATGCTTGGACAATCTTAATGGTCTCTTAGCCCCATTGTTCCATGGCAAGTAATGAAATTAGATTAGTGCTGCTCAGTTTAGTGAGCAGGGACTTTATGATTCTCTTATGTTAGGGGAAATAAATGTTTATGAAGCTCCTCTTACAGTCCACAAGTGTGCAGCAAATATCATTAACAGTGTTCATCTTGTGCCTCTGTTACAAGATTTTGATTGCAGGCTTCCTGTCATGTCCCCCACCCTGGCAGAAACCAGACACACAGAGAAAGACAGAAACAGCAATTTCCTCATCATGCTAGGTCAGAAATTTAGGGCAGAGGCTACAGATTTCCTTCTTCTGAGGAAAGTTTGGAATTGCCATTGTATGCATGGCACTGAAGTCTCATTAACTATTATCCAGAAAGAGGTGGAAATGAAAGTGGGGTAAAAGCAATTCTCCAAAATAAAATAATGAAAGTCTCTATGGTACAATATTTTGGGCAATTTCTGTTTCAGAGTTGCTTTTTTAAATGTTCTATCTCCAATGGATCATCCTTGGAGGTTAATGAAGAATTGCGAAGATACTTTAATGAGGATTCAGAGATAGAAATGTCTGCTATTCAATAAGGATAATAATCCTTCAATTAGTATTTAACTCTTTCTACTACACTGAAGTGCTATATTGGTATAAAGGAAGAATAAATGGGTAGAAGTTATAGTAAGATAGTTTTGAACTCAATATGTGAAAGAACTTTCCAATATTCAGATTTTCTCAAAGATATGGAAGCTGGTAAATTCTCTTTGGTAGGGGTACTCAAATACAGAGTCAATATTTAGTTGGTAGAAAAGTTATAAAAGAGTCCCATCTTTTGTCCTTTCCAACACAAGACGGTCTGAATTCAATATTAAAATATGTATCCCTCCATTTACCCCTAATACACACACACACACACACACACACACACACACACACACACACACACACTGTAGTAGATTGATGAGCTCTTTAAAATTGGAATGTGGTGAAGATAAAGTCTGAATCATCAGGGCCAGGCATGCTTCAGTAGTTTGGAAAGGTATTTATTCCAGGTTTGGGCTCAAATTGCATTCAGAGAGCAGAAAATAAGTAGTCTAGAGTCTAACATAGCCCTTTTTGATCATTAATGCAGTAAGAATGTATCAAAGCTCATAATGTGTGATACAATAGGGTAGATATGGAGTATGCTGATGTAAACAACAAAATTCAATCATTTATGTATCAGTTGATCATCTATGATCTATCTACTTCTGTATTTGTATATCCAATTATTATCTATCTATGGTCTATGTATATATGTAGATATAGATATATAGATATATCCACAGTACTATTTATATCTACATCTATGTACATATGGCTAGAACTATAGAATCAGGGCTAGGATATACAAATAAAGAGGGCTGGCTGCCTCAGTTGCTACTGTTAATCATCTTGGTACCTAAGAGAAGTCCTGCTAAAGTCAAAGCTAATTCATGAAAAAGAATAGAAGTGAAAGAAGCAAAGAAAAATGGGGCATGTTCCCTAATGGTATTGCACATCTAGTCTATTCTTCCTCTACACATGTGGAACAATACATTCTATTAATATTTAAAGCACTGTAAGTAATGTTTTTAGTTATGCTGGCAGAGTCCTAACTAACATTATTGATAAAGTATAAAACAATTTTGGTGGCTGACTTTCGTTTTTTATCATTAAGAGAAGAAACAACAGGAATGAAAAGAAACACTAAATAACATTCACGTTCTGTTATGTTTCAGTTCGTCTTTTATTGGAGGCAGGAGAGAGGGAATTAAAAAGAAATTATAAGCAAATAAGTAGAAAACTGTAGAGTTCCAGTAAAAAGTGATAATTGGGAAGAAATTTAGCAAGAAAGAAAAAGCAACATTTTCCCCTAAGTTACTAAAAAAAATCTTTTTTAAAAAAATATATTCTTTTTGTTGTTGTTGTTGTCCTTTGTAGTAAGGCAAAAAGAGAGAAGATGAGATTTTTTTTAAAAAAAATGAGAGAGGTGTGGAGGAAGAATGAGAGAGTGCACCAGTGACCACCTGTGGACATAGACAGGAACTCTCAAAGCCCCCGTGTTCTAGAATTTCCACCCAGCTTACACTCCCCTAGTCACCTGGCAATGCCCAAATCCCAGGAACTCTCAAACACCCTGGTATTAGATGCTGAGGATAGAGTGTTGCTGTTGCACAGAAGACTGTGTTTGCTCACCATCTTGACCCCATGGGAACCCAGACCCATAGTATCTATATTTCCTTGTGGAGAGATAAGCAAACTCACTTGGTTTTTAAAATAAACCAATTATGTTTCTTCAAACCCTGAATTTCTAACATAAAGAAATGACAACTTGTTCAATTTTCAATGGCTTTAGGGTTACCTGTGCTACTATAGCATTCTATTTGTGTGTGTGTGTGTGTATATATATATACACACACACACATAGTTTCATATACTGAGGTTATTATGTATATGTATACATATACATATATACATATTTATATGTATATATGAGTTATACTCATGAAATATGTGTATATATACACATATATGTGTATATACACATATATACACATATTTCATGAGTATAACATATTTCATGTATATATGTATATATACATATATACACAAATTTCATGTATATATGTATATATATACACATATTTCATGATTATAACTCATGTATGAGTGTTTTACCATATTCTTATGATGCTTTTCAAATATAGACTAACTTCTGTAAGGAATATAATAATAATCGACAACCTATTACACAAATACAATTATTTTAAAAGTAGAAAATAATTAAGTTGCAACTCTCATATCTCAGATACACGATCTTGAATAGGTCACATAATCTTGCAAAAGACTTGAGATTCTACATTCACAAAACAGAGACAATACTAACTCCCTCCAGAAATAAAAGAAGAAATGACAAGCCAAAAACTGAAGTCTAAAATATATTTTGCAGAAGCATACCATAGTACTTAAAAGCTTGGATTTATAATAAGATAAACCAAGTCATAGGTAAAATAACTAATAATTTATTTAATGGTCCTAGGTTAGTTTCTTCATGCCTAAAAGGAGGTCATTAGTATCTAAGTTGTAGAATTATTGTAAAGATTCAATGAAGCAAGCACTAAACAGGGCCAGTATAGTGTCAACAAAAGAAAAGCCTGATAAATGTTCACAATCACTGATGAGTTTCTCCCAGTTAAGCTCTCTTGTTCATTTCAGTTAACTTTTTTAATGCCTAAACAGAAAGTTGGAAATACTCAGAAAAATCAATCCCTGAAACACAGAAAACACGTTTCCTACAGCTTGGAAATATGCAATTAGAAACAGCTGAGATAGCAAAGCACAGAAATTGAAAATAAATTCTTGGCAGGTTTGGCATTAGGACCTAATTATAAGTTCTCAATATGGCACCAAGGCCTGGAAAGAAGATGAGGAAAAGGAAGCCCTGCATATGCTTGATAGCCAACTTCCACATTGAAATCTTTCCACAATCCCCAAGCTGGTATTTATTATAAATAGCTAACTAGTAGTTTACAGGAAAAGTGCAATCCCTATAAAGTTTTGCATTTCAGAGATCATCCAGCTGTGACATATCCCACAAAGGTGACATATTGATTATTTTCCCAGTATTGTATCAAGTAAATAATGAAGTTTACTATTTAATGAATATTCTTTGGATTGAATACAGATTTGTTCTCATTTTTTGTTGTGCAATGAGTTATTGTACAATGATTGAGTGTTCTACCCTGAGTCCACAGGAATGGTTTATAACGTTAGATCATTCAGATGGAGACATATTTAGACAGAGACTCGTAATACTTCCTAACTATAGGCTTTTTCAGGAAATACTTGGCTGTAAATTCAGAACAAAATAGAGAATGTTACATTCGTGAAAATAGCTAAGGAAATGCATGTCTCATTTGCTCATTCGATGTCATTGATAGATACTGTAGGTTAATATTTAAGAATATTTCCCTAGGACTTTAAAAGACATAAGCTAAAACTCTCGCTTTGATTTGCACTTGCTCAGTAAACCTAGGCAAGTTATCTAACCTCTGAATTTCAGTTTTCTCATTTGGGAAATGAGGATAATAAAACTCACATCATAAGGTTGTTCTGAATATTAATTTACATGACATAAGCCATGCATTCGGCAAGGTACTGACATAGAAAAATCATTTAATAAATGATTATTATGATTCGTATTACCTTTCTCAAAGAAAAACATGTTTAATCAGGCATAATCCTTCTCAAATTTGGAATATATAAAAAAATATTAGGACCTTAAGACTATTTTCCTCCTTTACTATTTCATAACACATTTGAAGGTGAATGTCTACCTTTAGATCAGTGTAAAATAAATGGTCAAACATTGGAAATTAAGCATATCAGTGGACAGTAAGACATCTGAAAGGCTAAATGTGGAAGGAGAGCCCAGATAGGACAGACTGTCCACCTCACTTTTACATCAATGGGATTGAGAGATCACAACTAGAGATGGTATAAGGGCGATGTGTACAGGACAAAACTACTACTATAAGGTAAAATGACTTCTTGCTTTTAATTCAGAGCTTCCTCCTAAGCAGAGAGGGCTTTTCCTTTTACTCTACCAAAAACAAACAAACAAACAAACAAACAAACAAACAAACAAACAAAAAACTAACCCTTTCTCTCTTAAAGGAGAAATGACCATTAATCTACTAGGGGAACTATGAAGAGCACAGGCAACGATTTCTAAGGATCCTGCCTGGTTTGAAGTTAAAGAAGACCTACCTAACAATGTTTTATCTGGAAAAATTAATCCATAGAGAACAAAGGTAGTTGAAAGAATAGTATAAATGAATCCAACTTCAATACACAGTAAAGGAAATCCTATATTCCTATAAACATGCCCTTTTGTAAGAAGTTTAGATGATGTAATTTGGGTTGTATGTGACTGAGAGATGACTCATAGTGAAACTGTTATATACATGTGGGACCAATATGATCAAATTCATTTCAGGCAATAAAAGAATGACAAATACTAGATTCTGAGCCACTGTGGCCTGCAGCTTTGAGAGGGCAATTTAATACCCATGTCCACCCACATACTACACTGGGAATCTGGAGGTCCTGAGTACCAAGAAAGAGCTTTGCAATATAGAGATCTGGAGGGTCTTAGCCTCAAGTCTTTGGGCTATTCCAAGCTGTTCTTGATAATAACTTGATATTGCTCTATAAATTAATGCTAGTTTGAGTACAGTTCCACCAATCACTTATTACTGGTCTTTGACATGAAGAAGCTCCAGTTGATAAAGCAAGTCAACTTCATCACCAAGCACGTTGCTTAGTTCCACTGGTATTTTTCCTGATAAAAGAAGACGTGCACTAATTTATAATTTGACACAAGTTATTTATCTGGTGGTAGACTAGTAACATTTTGGGGAACAGCACCTTAAATAGCAAAGCATTAGATTATTTAGTCAAAAATCAGAGAAGAAAGTAAAGTAGATTAAGGAAAAATATTCCACGTACTAATTAATGAAGATTCCAGGAATGTTACAAACCAAACAGAATGAGATAAAACAAGTCTAACCTGTGAGCTCTTTTTACTCTCAAGAAAGCAAGAAGAATCTGCCACTGTGAGCTCAAACATGAAAATTATATTCTGATCATTTACTACATGACAGATACTATGTTAGGCAATATGCTTGTAGCCTTTGTTTTGGAAAATCACCATTAGCCTCCAAAGGAATTAGAGATCCTGAAATTGCATTTTGGAAAATGCTGGCTAACATATTATATTTTGGATATACCCTATTTTTTTTTTCAAATAAACTGAATTATACTACCCTATACCCTCTTTTTTGCTCTATCTCTTGCCTATTCAAATATTCAAGCTCATGCAATTAATTTGTTCATCAAAATTTTATGGAGCAATGACTGTCCACCAGGTTTATTGTATGTTGAGCAGTATATATAAAAACGAATAACTAGTTATCCCTAGTCTTAAAAACTCAAAATTTAGTAGGCAATATCCATGTATGAAAGACAAGTGAGTTTGAAAACCAGCCCCTTTGAAAATATAATTGACCTTCACCATGTGGAGCTTATTGAATGCACTTTTATATATGATTGTTACATTAGTCAGAACACTTTAATTGTAAATAGAGACATGTTTAACATGTTTACGCACAATGGAAATGTATTCATTTATACGATTCATTGGCCATTGTTGGTTTATCCTTAGTCAAGACAGGATCTATGGGTGCAAACAATGTCTTCAAAGCAATTGCTTCCTCTTTACACTTCTTATTTCTAATTGGCTTCCTTTCCCAATAGGCTTTGTCCAACTGCTAAAATGGCCCACTACCTCTCTCAGATGAATATCCTCTCAGCTGAGAAACCCAACCACAGAGACACTCATTAAGAGTAAATGAGATATCACAGATTTAATTTAATATTGCTTTTATTATTTTTATAAAGTAATTACATATAAAAAATGTACCGCTATGTATTCTTAGATATCTTATGTGTTGTAAACTTTTATTGTTGACACTATACCTATTAATATCCAAGGAATTTATGTTAAATGATTACTGATCTAGCTCAGTCTTCTCTATTTACAGGTAATTAAAGCTCAAAGGAATAGCTGTATTCCTTGATTATTAAGACACTATTTTTAACACCGTTAGCATCTAGGAAATTTTGCTTTGCAATGGTGTACCAGGGTCAGTTAGTGTTTTATAGTGAGATAAAATTCACCAAATATCTTGCCCAAGGTCCTAATAAGAGTTAAGTGACAGAGCCTGGGGCATAATATGAGATTTGTGAATTTCATCCACTGCTTTTTCCACCTTGCTGTTGTGGTGAGCAATGCCATTTGAGAAATGCTTATTGCCAGAAGCCAGGTTCTTGCTGAAAGCTTATGCTGACAGGGTATTACCCTACAAGGTCTGCAACCCTGTGCCTGAGGCTTAACAGGTATCAGTTTTTTGATTTTAGGGGAGGTGAGTTTTCAAAAGAATGGCAACTGGCAACTAATGTGCCTATTTTAAATCTCAAGATGTATGCTAATGCCTTCCACTGGCTACCACCTTGTGTTCTTCTGGTTCATTACTTATGGAAACCAGTGCATTTTCTTCTCTAGAAATGATTAACTACTTAAGTTTAATGCTGTTTTGTTCTGTTCTGTTGATTGTCAGTATAATCTATTGTACCTTTTGACAAGTTTTCAAGAGAGTTTCAATTTGAGTATTATACATCCAAATGGATCCAATCAATATCTAAATTGCTGAAGTGACAAGTGAACATAGAAACTTGTTTGTGAATAAACATGATAATTAATGACAATCAATGGGACACTTCAGTCAAGTAAATCTTAAGAGTATAGCTTTTACTAATAAGCATTTGTCAAACTGTATTGCTCAGCAAAACCAGCTTGCTTTAGGGAGTTATTAGTAACCCAGTTATAATAAAACCATTGTCAAGAGAGCAAATATAAAATATAGCTTCTCATGAATGCAAGGAAGTGGTATCTGCTTCAAAGGCACAACTAGAGAATTACTGACAGAGCCATTAATATAGGCCTATTCTTCATATATAACACTCATCAGCTCAGACAAAAAATAATAATCCTTTTGCCTTATTCTTTTCTATCACCAAAAACAATCTAAATACCAGTCTTACAGGTTTTATAATACACATTTTTATAGCCCGCAGGATTTAGAATTATGAACATACAACGCTTTGAAATAAAGATAGTGCAGAAACAAACGACATGTGATAAAATGAATGTGTTCTAATTGGATTTAATTAGAAATCAGCAACACACAGAAGTAAAATTGTCTATTATTTACTTAAAATTTTTTCCATAATGTGAGATAATTATATATTTTTTAAAGTCATCGATTTTGTTTCTATTAGATGTGCACCATAAGAACAAATTCCAGCATTTTGATCAAAGTCCTTTTTTTAAAAAGTGTTTTCAGATTTATGATGACTTTTTCCAGTACTTTTCCAATACTTTTTGGGGGTCCTTAACGGAACAATTTGTTTTTCACATCTCTAATATTAGCACTGAATTTTAAATTTGAATATTCGATTTAGTAAAATGTATCTCGACTAATGTTAGACAACAGGAAATAATTCATTGAGTCCAAATGTACTTTTCAAATTTCTTACAAAGTCAAAGCAGTGACTAACAATTACTATCCTAATTATTCAAAGGCAATCAAAGTTTTATTTTAGTTTCATTTCTATTTCTCCAAGAGTAAGATTTTTTCATACAAAATGGTCATTTAGTTATTAAGAGGTCCTATATATATAACAACTATATTCTCAAGACCAAAACTTGGAACACGAATTCTGTCCACAAGATACAATGTTGGCTAGGGGTCAGACCAATTACATGCAAAATATTTTTGCAGGCTCACAATAACACATAGAAGAGAATGATAATGTTGTCCTGTTTAGAAATAAAGCTCAGTGAAGACAAGTAACCCGTTAAAAAATATATATATATACAACTAAAAAGCAGAACGAGATAAATTTATAGCATTTTCTATAGGCCATTATAAAGTTCAAGGGAGAAAAACACTCTTTCTTGAAAAGATTCTAAATCCTTCAAACAGTAAGAAAAAAGGGCCTTTTGTTAATCAATGTCACCATAATAAATTTTAAATAAATAAGTAAACAAACAAACAAACAAACAAATAAATAAATAATAAAAGAAAAAAAGGTCAAAATAGCCTTTATCAATATCAGTATTAATGAAACCATTGCTGGAGAAGCTTGTCTATATTCACAAGCAAATGACCTCCTCCTAAAAGATAAAAATATGAGTTACCTGCAGGCAGTTTATTGATAACAAAACAGAAAGAAGAGGTTAGCAATGTATGCCCAATTTGGCCTTTCAGTCACCATGCAGATATACATCTTTCTAAGGCCTTCAGGGTATACTACAAGAGAGGGCAAAGGAAAGCTAGAAGTTATATATTAATGGGTTAGATATGTCACAGGAATGAGGAAGAAGTATTCTAAGCATTGTGTAAAGCTATTACACATATTTTCCTACATAATCCTCACCAAAACTCCATGAAGTACTACTCATACATATATCATTTACAAATTTGAAAAATGATATTCAGAAAGGTTAAATAATTTGCTGCCCATTATACTGCTGGTAAATAATGAAGCTTGACTTTCAATTTGTTATTAAAAGTAGTATCTAAATTCTGAGAATTTAAGAAACGACTGTCACTAGCATCCAAGGAGGCATCCATCTATTCACATAACTATCTTCTGTATGTTTTTTAACGTAATCATTTCTATAGATTCTATAGAGATAGAAATAAAAATAAATTCTCCCATATTTGAATTTTTATCTCATGAGTACTAGCATTTGTTGTGGGGATACCGAGCAGCACAAATTGTATTATATGTACTCGCAAAAAGAAAAATGACAGCAGACCCTATGGCCAGTTTCACAGTAACCCTCTATCAACGAGCTGACAGACAAGTTAAATTGGTCATGTAGAACAGAAAGAACATGGTTTCAAATCTGTCAGTAACTAAAAGATTTTTAAATAAAAATTTTTGTTTCAGTAAAGTATGTAAAATTTGAAAATAAAGGGAAAAGATGACTGCCCATCCTTTTAATGTCATACTGGAGCACTGCTCATGAAGAAGAGCAAAATATGCCACTTTGGCATATTGGTTATTTCGAATAAAAGTTTCTTAAGAAATAGCTTGTGCAAGAAGGATTCTCTGATCCCCCATGAAAACTGAAAATAAATCTCCCATGTGAAAAGTACTCTCCCTGTACTGGGAAGGTAGAAGGCATTCTTATCGCCAGAAACGGAATTTAGAGTTTAGAAGGCTGTATAAACAAACTTTGTTACTTATTCACTAATTTATTACCCCAAACCCAAAACCCTTTGTCTTGTCAATTTCTCACAAACTTGTTTTCTTGTCTAAAAGGTTTAAAATCTGCCTACTTTAGTCATATTTTTCTTTTGGAGTCATATTTTTATGGGGCTCCTGTACATGTAAAATTAAATTTGTTTTCTCCTGTTAATCTGTCTTGTGTAAATTTAATTATTAGACCAGCCAAAGAACCAGGAAAGGAAGAAGGGAAGTCTTCTGCCCTTTTACACAGCAGATCTGCATAAGGGTTAGCTCTTCTTTTGGCTTCTAATTGCCAAATTGGATTCTCAATTGCAGCTCATATTCTGAAAAGTAGATTTGAGTTCATTGAAGGTCAACATATTGAAAAAAATTTTATCAAAAAGAAAAGAATTATTGTTTAGTAGAAATGACTCCCAAAATATATCAGCCTTGGCCTACAATCTTGTAGGATATTAACTAGTTTTGTATCTATTTTGACAATCTTATTTCTGTTTGGTTGCTCATCGGCGCCATTACGCCAGCGGGAAGGTGGCTCAATATCTAAGATGGTTGACAGCTCAAGACCAAAGTTACAGCGGAGGCTTCCTGGGCGGTGAGGTCAGCCAAACGGAAAAGTCCCCGCCCTGTAACCCCACCGACATCTTGGGTCAAAACCTTTAAAAACCGCGCCTATACCTCAGACATGTGGGACTTTCAGGCCCCTTCCCTCAGGACCAGTGAACCTCGTCCGCAGACCCTAATAAGGCCTGTTTTATACTTCGCTTTGGCTCAATCACACCCTTATTCTCCTCCAGCCGATCAATCTCAAAATTCTTTCAGTGATTTTATTTAACTTGGTCTCTTGATTTCTACTTTGAACTAGCTTTATCATCCTACTGGTTCTCTTGTTAACAAGTGTTCAAAAACTCTTTATCAGCTACTTATATCTGTATGAGAGACATGCATTTTAACTTTTGAAAATTATACATTGACATTATTTAACTCTCTGAGTCTCAGTTTCCTATTTGTAAAGTAGAAATAATAACTTCTTCAGATGATCTGGGATTATTAAATGAGAGGAGCCCCTTAACCTCTTGCAGGTGCCTATTAATTTTAATACAATACAAATTATAATATTAAGAGCAATGATTATAATTGTGGTTGTCATTGTTACTACTGCTTTTGTTATTTTTCCAGTGCAAATTATGAACCAATCTATCAAAAATGTGTATATGTATAGTTTGAATAAATAAATCGTTGTTAAGATTTTGTTGAGTAAAAAAGAAGAGATTGAACTTTAAATCTATGATAGTTAAGGCAGGGCATCTCGAGAGATCTATAATAAAAGATCATTTAAAAAAAATCTACCCCATGTTTGGCAATTTTGTAAAGTACAATAAAAATAAATTACTAGAAATGTGAAATAAAAACAAAAACATACAAATACATGTTCCATTTTAAAAATTATTATATTATTAGAAATAAAGCCACTGAGAGTTTGCGATACATCCACAAACATTTGCTCTCAATTTCTTAACTTGCTGTAGACCAGTAGCTTCGGGACTAGCACTGGTTCACAGACTACACGAATAGAAATGGTGTAAGATTCACCAGATGACAATAAAGTGGTAAATGACCAGCTATATAACATTAACCTCTGTCTACAGCAGACACTAACTCAATCCGCCAGCAACATAATATTTCTGAACTTTGATATTGGCACAGCCACTTTGGAAGCCTATGATGAATAAAAAATAGCTCATATGTCAGCAGCAACATATTCTTTAAGTTGAAACTACAAAGTCAGAGTAAAAAAGAAGATGGTTTACATACGTGAGAGCAAAGATAAATGAACAGTGTTGCCCTATAAGGTCCTGCAGGTCTGAATGTGAGTACACCTGTTTCTCCTGGAAAATTAAGCCTTGAAGTCCACAAATTCCTGCCAGACTAATGTTAAAATGTTTCCTGTTTTATATTCTACTTTAAACTTTGAATCTCAAAAGGAGATTAATCCGAAGCCAATTTCTATTTGCATTGCTTTCTTTGTCATGCAAATGTAATACTGGCCTACTTTACCTTTTCTTAATTAGGGGTAGAAAAGCAAATTTTTCATTTATCCTAATGCTACTAGCTTGTCTTCACTTTTTTCTTTCTTCTTAGGAAAATTTTTCTCCCTTCTGCAGGGTTTTAGTTACTATAATAACCCATCCTTTAAACAAACTGCAATTGTATAATGGGTTTTTGAAAAAAACAAAGGGTTTGCTCCTAGACCAGAAAAATAATTTAGAATCCTAACAGGAAGCTCTTTTGCCAATGCAATGAGCCAGACCTTCAGCTGGACTCTATTGTCTGTTTGAATTTACCAAATAAAAGCAAGACTGAACATCGTATTCTGTGATTTAGAAGACTCTCAACTCTGTTAACTTTTTTTCTTATAGAGAGCAAATAAATGAGACCCAGGTCTTTTAGAGCTAATGTTAAAAACTAAGTAGCATAAGTTATAACCAAGACCATTTTTATTACATTAGAGAAGAACAATGTATGGTATTTTCGCTTCTTGGAAAGTACTCATTGATAAAAAGCAAGAACAACTTCCTTTTATTGAATTAAAATTGATTCTCAAATACTTCAATTTTTGCTAATTGATTGTATATGTGAGCTCCACAATTAGCCATAAACAATTAATTCCTCTAGATGTAAGTTCCATTACTAAGTACACTGTCCTCTATCATTAAGTTATTTTCTTATCTTAGATTAATATTTACTTCTCTGGGTATCTTTATTAATAACAGAATTGTGATTCAAAACAATCTTGACAGGTCTGCCTACATACTGCTAGAAGTAAAAGAGATGGAGTTTAAGTAGGAACAATGTAAATTCTTAGGATTGGGTACTGCAAACAAAATCTGTTCAAGTGTAGGACAGGAAATGCATCTTAAATTTTTCTTCTAAATGCTCATTTATTATAGATGATAAACGACATAGTAGATCATAGCTACATTCAAATACTTAAACATTTTTTTCAGAATAGATTTTATCTCAGATATAAGGAAGTTTTGTTTTGTCTTGTTTTTGTTTTTGTTTTTAAAAAGTATTTAAACTGTTGGATTTTAGAGCTGAAAAAATCTTACAGGTCATTTAGTCTTTCCAACTTTCAGGGTATCTATAAAATAATGTAAAAAAAAACAAAAATTTAATTGAGTACATTTGAAGATGTAATTTGTCTTCATTGAGCAATTCATGAATCAGGAAGCATCCCACTCAGCAAATCAAGAGAAGCCCTGAGAAGATATACAATATGAGAGGCTTTCATAGTGAGAAATTGGGCAGGATTGGGCAGGACAAGAATGTTATTAGCAAAGGAAAAAAATAATAATTGTTTCAGGCAAGATTCCTTCTCTTAGTGAAAGTGGTGGTGAGGGGGGTCCTATCAGGCAGGTTTCTTTAGCTTTTTTGGGAGAATAGAGAGAGCCCACATGACAGATTATCTGATTGGTACTGACCAGGAAATATCAGACAGACCCATTAAGATTACATTTCTGAGAAGACTGAAACTGAAATTAAGTTAGGTATTAAATTTAGGTTAGGTGTCATGTGTTTTAGCACAAGTGACTCCATTTTGGACCTGTGGTTTCTCTTTAAAGATAGAAATACCTGAAATTGAGAACTTTAAATTTCAAGTAAATATTTTCACAAGGACTAGGTTGAAGAACTAGCTTTGAGGTGTCACTAGAGACCACTGCTCTTGATAATATGCCTTTATTACTTTGAATTTGGTCATTCAGGAAGTTTTAGAAAGACCTAAATATACTTTACTTAGTCTGGATTTCTTTGATATTATCCACTCAACAGAGAAGGTAAAATATAAATGATGTTGTATAACTCTGCTTTCCTTCTGTTTTCTGTTATAATTTTACCATCTGCCCCAAGCAATAGGTCTCTTTCGTTCTTCTAAGGTCTACTTGGTTTAAACCATAATTAAGACTTTATTTTTGCTGTTACATACCCTTCACTTCTATGTTTATAAAGTACTTTTCTATCTTGTAACCAATTATATCTCCAGGTTAAGCAGATCATTTTATAAAAATAGCCCCATTTTATAAAAGAACCATAACACATTATTACAGGCAGCTGTGCAGACTACATTTATTCATTACATTAATTCAAGTTCATTACCCTTTTCATTTATCAGGCTAGCAAATTATAAGTTCTTGAGCCAAATCCAGCCTATAGTCTACTGTCCAGTGAACTAAAAATAGTTTTTACATTTTTAAAAGTTATATAAAAAACTACATAATAGGCTCAATTTTGTGTCTTTGCCAACAAAGTAAAAAATATTTACTATCATGGCCTTTAAGCAAATGTTTATGAATGCTCTGCTCTATGATATAAACTCTAGAAGAAAAGGATCTTCAAAATAAATACTGATGACAACTTAAGAAATATGGTTTAGCATTAAGTTTTAAAAGAGGACAACTAATAAAAATTAAGTAGAAAAGTAGATATTAAAAATCAAAGATTGAACAAACTACACACAACACACACACACATGCACACACACATTATAAAAGATTAAAGAAACCTAAAATGTGTTTAAAGAGAAAAACCACAGGCCCAAAATGGTATCAGTTGTACTGAAGCCCATGAATGATATCAGACCCAGCTTTAATACCTGACCTAAGTGCTGTTTCAACCCCTCCTAGAAGCATACTCTTAATCAACCAGTCTGTAATTTTCCGATCAAAACCAATGAGGTAATCTGAGGGCCCTCTCAAGCCCCCACAGAAATAAGAGGCAATCTGCATGATAAAAACAAATAAGTCCTAGCCATTCTCTTCTCCCTACAAGAAAGATACACTGGTCTAAAAATAATTTTTCCTTTTCTTTTGTTAATGACTCCCTTGCCATTCTCATCCTCCTATAAAAACCTACCTTTCTGTACAGCACCTCAGGGTGCCCTTCTTATTGCTAAATGATGGATGCTTCCCAATTCATAAATTGTTTAATAAAACCAATTAGATCTTCAAATTTATTTGGTTGGATTTTGTTTTTTAACAAGTAGAAAGGAAGATTTTGCTCTTTGAAATTTTTTAAATGTTTGTTTCATCAGTTATCGTTCTAAATTTAGGTTGCAAGTTTCTTCAGGAAAAATGGAATATCTTTGAGCTTAAATTTTATATGATCCTCAGCCTGTTAGCTCTCAATAAAATTTTATTTGCATTTGAAAGGGACAGGATAGGCTTGAGAGACTTTTCTGGGCCAGAGGCCATATGTCCAACTCCTACCCAAAACAGCCATTTGATTGATATGAGGGAACAAGACAGGAAACTTGGTGAATGCAGGCCATGATGCAGGTCATGAGGAAGAGCCAGCAATTCCTCACCAAGTTTAAAAAAAAAAAAAGAAAGCCCCCAAATCTAATACCGTGGGCTTATACTTAATTAGGGCAGTTGGGAATCTTCTTTCCCTTTCTCTGTATCCTCTTAGATGAGTCCAGGAAATCACTTTGTTTCAGATAAGGGAACAGAGGCAGTTATCAGTCTTGGTTAATTCAGGTCAACCCTATTACAGTGGCTTTCCTACTTTCTGCCCTGAATCCCTCTCCCTGCAAGTATGGCCTCAGTCTCATGGTCAGGAACTATCACAGTGACTCAGGTATAACACACACACACACACACACACAAAACATGTAAAGGCTAGAAAAGGCACATAGCATGCATTCCTTCCTGATGCTTCTCTTTAAGAGTGAGGAATGCTTTCCTGAGCTCAGATGGACGTTGTGATAGTCTCTTTAGTGTTTGCCTTAGTTAAGGGTGGAAAATTTTCCAGTAAACCAGGATTAAGGATTTACTCTGATTCTATTAACCAAGGTGTGGCAATCTTGCTCAAAGATATGCTAAAGGTCAACTTCTGATTCTGTAATCTTCTAACTTGTTTTGATGTTAACCAGGGTGTGGTTCTAGGCTTTATAAACTGCCTCTTTTGGGAGCTCGGGGCTGATCTCTTCTAACCCTGTGTGGTAAAGAGTTAGTCGCCAGCTGGCTAATAAAGGCTCATAATTCATCTTAGTTGGCTCCGTGGGTCTTAGATTTGAGTGAACCACAACACTTTCTTTAGTTTGGCTTCCACAGCTGCTTTTCTGCCCCTCCTGGGACTAGAAATCTGAAAACCTCGGAAGATGACCAGGAGTAAATGGCCAGACCAGGAACTGATGGAAACACAAAAGATAGTAATTGTCTATCTGGTAAGTGGGTAAGCTTTAGAAAAGCCAATCTGCGAATAACCGAATGAGAGAAATTATTAGGAACGATACCTAAAAATAAAAGGCCAAAGTGAGAGGAAACAAGTATTTATTTGAGATCTAAAAGAATTGCAATTCTGGGAAGCAATTATTCAAATAGTAACCTAAATAGTGTTCTGATTATGGGGTGAAGGTAAGGGGTTTTTCTGAGAAAGGGAAGGGGAATAATTACATGAGTGTAAGGAAGGAATTTCTATTGGTGTTAATAAGTGAAGGAAGAAATTGCTATAGGTGCAAATAAGCTAATGTGTTCTTTAGCTATACATGGTGGTGCTAATTCTAAAGAATGTCCTTAATTTTCAGTCCTATAGTCAGTCAGGAGGTCTACTTTCCTGTTATCTTCACAGTTATTTAGAAGACGATGCTGCCCTGGCCCAGTCAAAAGGTTATTTTTTTTTTTTTTCCAGTTCAAACATTCCAAAGTTTTGAGGAGTGAGGCATGCAAGACAATTCCTCTGGAATGTCAGTTCCAACTCCATTTTAAGTGGTTGCACTTATGGTATTTTTCACAGGAATTTATTATTCTCTTGGGTGAACCCAGACTAAACACAGACCTATAGAGTTTAGTATAAAGCTAATAAAAATAATCAAGTAAAATACATTATCAAATATCCACTCCTAATTCCTTTTAACATCTGCTTTAATATATAACTGATGTTCACTTATTTATTAAGGTATTTAACAATTACTAAGCATGTATTCTCCTTCAGGTATCAACTAAGCTAGAAACTGAAATACAATAGTGACTAGGGAAGTTATTCATCCTTTTTTTCCAACCAATAAATGTAAGTACTTATTATGTGTGAGGCACTGTTCTAGGCACTGGGCTACTGCAACGAATGAAACAAACTAAAATATCTGCCCTCATGATGTTAGGTAGTTAGTCAGGCATGAGCAACAAGAGCCAGGCCCAGCTCTGTAACCAAAGAAACTTCCCTTGAAGGCCCTCCTTAAGGATCTCCCAGAAATACCTGTCTTTTAGGGTTATAAATTACCCCAAATCATAGAGTAGGAAGGCCATAAAAGCTGCTGGCTAAACCAGCTAAAAATGTATGTGCAGAAAGTACTGCCCCTAACCTCAGCCTCATTATACCATTATTATAATATCACAACTATGCCTCAGAGTTCATGAATCTAATTATAATGGACTGAATTCTTGGTAAGCACAGGCACAGTAGGCAAAATGTTATGTAGCAGCCAGCTGTCAGTCAAGGTGACCTCACATAGGGGTCATCTAGGCCCTCCCATCATGGCCCAAATATAAACAGACCTTCCCGTTTCTGCATTTTACAGCCTTCCTGGCTGGAAACCTGCCCCTCTCTTTGGGGTGTACTATCTTATCTCTTCACCTCCTGAATTCCACAGGGCTGCAGCCTTTCTTAGTGCAGCCCTTCTCTTTCTAAAACGTACTTTCAATAAATCTTTTTCTCAATCTCAATGACTTGTAATTCCTTGTGGTGTTGGCGGAGAAGAACCGAGGGACAACAACACACAATGCCACTGGCCACTACCCTCCTCCTCTTCCTCCTCTTCCTCCTCCTCCTCCTCCTCCTCCTCCTCCTCCTCCTCCTCCTCCTCCTCCTCCTCCTCCTCCTCCTCCTCCTCCTCCTCCTCCTCCTCCTCCTCCTCCTCTTCCTCCTCCTCCTCCTTCTCCCCTTCCTTATTCACGATGCTGGGGAAACACTGGATTTCACATCATCCCAGCAGTGACAATGAGACAATGATCACAAATAACTTTGGAACCAGACTACAAGCATTTTTTTTCTAATTTAATTAAAACCAATTGAAAGTATAACAATATTATTAAATTTAAATTTACTAGTCTCTCCTAAGTATAATTCTAGATTTGCATTTCACATAAAAGATAGTCAACTTCCCTCTGCCTCCCTCCCTGCAAAAAAAAAAAAAAAAAAAAAAAATCTCAAGGATAACTTTTTCCAGACCACCCATTGTTCTTCCATTTTCAAATAAGCAATGCTCTTCACAGGCACATACATGTCTTGTGCATAAAAATATATGTCTATGAGCAGTGCATTTTGTGCCCCTTCAGGCAGAAACAATCTATTTCTCTGCATGTTCCTCATCTGTCAAGTAGGAGACAAAAAATAAGAAGTCTTGCAAAAATACCAAATCAGCAAGTTTTCTAAATCTGCTAGAGGCAAGACCTAGTTCAGTGCTGTCCAGAGACTACTTAAGCAGTTAAAATGGATGGAACTAGGGGTCCTTTTCTATATTGAAAGTATGATTCATGTTGTGATTCTAAAATTTTTCACACCACATAATATTATTCTCTACTTTTGAGATAAAGATTATCTATTAGATTGCTTTCAGCCAAAAGTAAGAGAAGACTCAGCTCAAAACATCTTAACAAATAAGAAAATTTATTTCAGATAAGGGATCAGAGGCAGTTATCAGTGTTGGTAATTCAGCAGGTCAACTATAACTCAGTGGCTTTCCTACTTCCTGCCTGAATCTCTCTCCCTGCAAGTATGGTCTCAGTCTCATGGTCACGAGCTATCGCAGTGGCTCAGGTATAACACAAAAAACATGTAAAGGCTGGAAAAGGCACACAGAATGCATTCCTTCCTGATGCTCCTCTTAAAAAGCGAAGAATGATTTACTGGAACCCATATCTCTCCTTTCATTTTGGTCAGAAGTATATCGTATGTCTATTATTAAGGAAGTCACTAGTAGAGGAATGGAATTACCAGGGCTGACTTAGAGCATAAATGATATTTAGTCCTTAGGCCTCTAATTCCTGGAAAACAGACACTTGGAAGCTTTCCAGGTATAAGCAACAAAGTGGGAAGATTAGTTGTTGGGTGGGCAACAGTGTCTTCATTGAATAACATGCATTCCTAAAAAAAATAGGTATAGATGCTAACTAGAAAATTCTTTTTAAGATTACTGGCTCTCAGAGTTGGCAGTACCAATAATTAAATCATCTGGGGGGAGGTAGGGCGTTGAAAAGAAATACTGAAGCTGGGACCCTTTAGCAGAGATATGAGTCAATAGCACTCGAGCAGACTAAACAGAATTTTTAAAAGCTTCCAAGTTTTCCAACATGAGCAAAGCTGGAGAAATGTTGATCTAAAGCAATGCTTCTCAAACTTTAATGTGCACACAAATCACCTGAGGATCTGGTTAATTATCTACGGATTGATTGTTGTAGCATTTTTAAACACCTCTTGATAATGCTAATACTGCAGGCCTATGGACCACACTCTGAATTGCAAGGCCATAATATCATGAGTTCCTATAGCCATGATTCCATCACAGCAATTACCACAGTGCATGTAATTTTGCTGGTATATGGTTGACTTCTCACCTGGGCCTAAACTTCTTCCAAAAAACTAGAAAACTTCGCAGAATAGTTATTTTTAAACTATTCATTAAATTCACATTGTTCAATATTACAGACAGCCTATTTCTGAGCAGTGGTGTATGACAGATGGACCACACCAGAAAATGTAACTTTCAGGTTCACAGATGAGAAATTCTAGAATAGCCATATTAGTTGATTCTATTTGCCCATGAGCCTTTGGTGGATGGCAACTGGTTAAGTTTAGAGGCCGTGATTTTAGGCCAACCTAAAATTTCCCATATAGATCTTAGCTTAGAAGACAAGCTGCCAAAAGTGATTAGGTGAGAGGTAGCAGTTAAAGCTAAATCTGGATACACACAGCTGTCTCTTCTCCCTCAGGCACTTTTGCAGAGGATAACTTTTTTTTTAAATTTAAATTTTTGTGTTTGAAGGCATGGCCTACATGAAACCCAGGACAGACAATGAAAGGCTATTTTACATCAGGATGCCCATGATCGTCCTCTTATAGCTCAAAAGAGCAAGGCTAGGGTTTTGAGCATAAGGAGTCATCTCCTTTTTGCACAAAAGCATAAAATTGTAGTCCACAGCATACAGAGAAACCAAGGAGAATATAGCCTTTAGAGATACCTGAGAGTGTCAATGAATTGTTCTCCTATACTACAAACAATAATTATCCAAAGTAGTTGGATCTTTGCTGTTTGCCTTTTTCTTGCTTATAGTAATATAGTAATGTAGGACAGGACATTCATATAACTCATTCTCATAGGAATGTCAAAGGATGCGATGTTGTCCTAATACGTAATTTTGCCACTTGCACAGTAGACTGTTCCTGAACAGTGCCCGACTGACATAAACAAATCGAAGCAAGCTGTGTGCAGAAATGCATAAACACTTGAATGTACAAGTGTCTTCAGTTCCACAGTTGTCATTCTAAGCTTTATTTGTCTTGGTCACTAGAGACACCTTTTCTCTGAAAAGAAGCTTCATTCTCAAATCCCGTGGCTTAAAAAAGCTTGGATATTGAGTAAAAGTGAAATGGCAATTAAACCACAAAAACATATTTATTTTTAATATGAGATAAATCTTTCTGATGAACTGGCTCCTGGAAAACTGGTAAACCCAGTCTTTTTTATACAACCAAAGTGATTATCTCTGGCTCTGCTTCAGTCTTTTGCTCATTTTGTTGTCTTTCCTTGGAATTCATTTCATCCACCTACATCCTACGTGATATAGTGATAATCGAAGGTCAAGGGGCAGTAATACAGACTAGAAAGAAATACAGTATCTAAGCTAGTCAGAGAAGCCATATAATGAGCTGGAGCCATCCTTTCTGGGTTTAAATCCAAGTTTTAAGCCATATTAGCTGTGTTACTTAAACCTTTTGTGACTCAATTTCCCCATAGTTAAAATTTACTTAGTAATTTGTACAAAACTGTATATGTATTAAATCCTTTAATACATATAAAGTTTTTGAAGAATGCCCGATATATAAAAAATAGTATACATGCATTGTATTTTTATATCATAATATTTACTTCAGTGTAGTGGGATTTAGCAGTTTATTTTTCTCGCTTCTTGAAACATTTTTTGTTATTCCCAATTTTTTAAAAATATTACTTTTATAGTATAAAAATTTACATACTAAAAATGTTTTTATCTTGTTTCACTTAGCTACTGCTTCTTACCACACCCTCGTAATTGAGTGACTTCAAATAAAGACCATCTATTATCATAGTTTATGAATATGCTAATTGATCTTAGCTAGGCTCACTCATGCATCTCTGGGTTGGCTGTGGGTTCTCTTCTAGGCTAGGCTTGGTTGTGGGGCATCTTTGCTCCATACTTCTCTCACTCTCCTCTGGGAACAGTGAAATGGCAGTTCTCCTCATGGCAACGGCAGAAGCACGAAAGAGCAAACAGAAACATGCAAGGTTGTTTTGAAGCTTAGCCTCAGAAATGGCACAACATTCACCTCATGCTATTGGCCCACACAAGCCACAGGCTGAAATCAGATATTCAGCCTGCCTTTTATGTGGGAGAAAGTATAAGGACACGGCAAAAGTGACGGGCTGTATACATGAAGGAGAGAAAAAATGCGATGGAGACCACTATTTTCTAGGTCCTGTTTAAGCACTAGTTTTCATTTTTTACTGTCTTATCGTGGTGACTGGAGTCATGATGTCTGCAAGATACGTGCCTTCAAAGGTCAACTCTGCAATTTACTGTGTCACTTTGGAAAGTCACTTCACCTCTCTGAATCTCAGTTTCCTATTGGTTAGGTGGAGATAAAAATAGTGCTAGCTTGATTAAATTTTTAATAATTAAATGAGGCAATCAATGTAAAGCTCGTAGTAAGTACTGGGCTAAGTACTATGAGTACATGGTAAGCATTCAAATGTCTGTCAATAGTCTTAGCATGGTTTAACATCACTATCTTCCATAAAAGCTGTCATAAGCTTCCTAAACAGAAGTGATCTCTTCCTCTGATGTCCTTTACTCCCATAGTCACCTTTCCTGGTCATTTGATGTGCATCATGTATAGCTTGGCATTGTTATGAACCTTTCTCCTGGACTATGAACTACCAGAGAGACAGGGCCATGATTTACGTATCTTTACACCCTATAGTACATTGTTACATGGTTATCGCAGTCAGGTGTCAAGAATAGCTTATGTTTTTACAGTGCTTTTTTAGCCCACAAAGTGTTTTCTAATTTAATTCTCTCAGTGTGAGATAGCAGGGACAGACTTTATCCCCATTTTATAAAGGAGAAAACTGATTCTTAGAGACCTTGAGACTTGTCCAGGATCACATGCTATGGGACATAAATCTCATTCAATTTTATATCTTTGTCTTCTACCTAGTTAACTTTCACTGCATGTACGTATGTATTGATGGGGAAAATAAGGTTAAGGTTAAGGTTAAGTTCAATAACTAAAAAAAAAAATCAATACAAGAGAGAGCACCATAAAATCTAAGGTACAAGTTATTCTGACTCAATTTTTTCTAGCAATGTTGGGGGAAAAAAAGGAAATATTAAATTTTATTTTGGTTTTCTCCTGCTTTTCTTCTACTTTCTGCAAAATTACATAATTTATATGAATTTGTATAAAAGACAAAGTGATGGTTATATTTCTAAATGCCATATTTTTCACTGAACTCAGGATAAAAAAGCAAGACATTTTTAAAATGTTCTTTAAATTATAGATGTTGTGTTTTTAACACAATCATTTAACTGAAAGAAGGGAGAAAGGAGAAGGGAAAGCTTAAACTCCACATCTGAAATGTCAGTACCTTATCTAGAGCGGTTATTTCTTATCCTTAATCTCATGATTTAAAAGGCTTTACTCTCCAAAAAGTGAATGACACTCCTCGGGAGTCTCCCTCTAGAATTTGCTTCACGTTTACCACAAATGTATTCACTACTAATTTGTGGCCAAGCACATATGTGTCCAATTACTTGTTTTTAGATTAATAATAATTTCTCTGAAATGTATACCCATTTCCTCAAAAATATTTTCACTTATATTTGGGATATATTGTTGAAGCTTAAAGAAGCCTAAACACCAAGATTTAAAAATCACTAAAAAGGTTTCTAGTATTTATAAATTTTAGCATAACAAAGGATCACTCTAAGAATTAATAAAAATGTAATAAAATATTCTGTATAAATGTATTTTTATGTTGAAAGGCCTCTTCACTGTAGCAATGTCTATACAGCTTAAATAAATTAACAAGTTAAATATTTATCCCTGTCACATGTACTGCAAAAGCTGATAAAACATACATTTAACCCCAGAATTCCAAAGAGAGAAATCTTTACCTTGTATAGCTAATATTCTAATTTATTAATAATACCTATCCTTTTAGATTATGATTGATTCTTACACCAAAGCAAAAGATTGTTTCCCTTTTCGAAGAATCCTACTCAACTGAATTAGAGGAGCATACTGGAAAATTACTTAAAGAAAAAAAAACCCAAAACATATAAATGGTAAAAACTGAACTCTGACATCTCAATCAAAGTTACTTGCTCAGTATGTTAGATGTTAGATGATCCTGGCTTACAACCACCCATTTTTTTTTCTAACAAGTTACTCTGGTACAGGTCTTTCCCCTGCACCAGTGACTCCCAACCTCTAAGCCACAAACCCATGGTGGTTTACAGAATTAGGGCAAGTAGTTCATAAATCTACTTGCTTTATCATGTAAGATCTCTCAGAAAAATAAGTTGTATATTCTGCTTACATAAATATAATTTTTATAATAATTAATGAAAATTTTCTTTTAAAATGAATAGGTATAATCAAAAGGTATCTATGAAATGACTTGATATTAAAAAGTGATGTGATAGTCCAAAACTTTGGATGGTAACTATCATCGGCTTCACTACCTTCCTCTAACCAACTTCTGATCTATTGATAATGGGGTTAGAGTAATGGCCCTAACATTATTTAATCAGTTGTATCCTGTATTTTACAATCAAATAATTTTATACTTTACTTATATTTTCCTCTACCTTTTTCAACAAAGATTTGGTTTTCTTTTTTCCTCCCACAAAGAAGTAGTAGGAACTTGCTATTTACCACCTTATCCCAGTGATGTCTTAAAATTTTAATGTATGGCCTCGGGGACAATGAAATTTCATAATATCCTACATTCATCTTCAAAAGCATTTTTCACTTATATAGTTTTTAATAATCAAAACTTGACAGTTTTCACATGATACTTGCATTAGTTACAGAACAGAAATATATCTTTCTCTCTTTAAAATTTTATTGGGCATTCATTGTTTTATAGTAATGCTCATATTTTTTCAGACTTCTGAAATTTATTATGCTCTAAGTACATCTAAAACAATTTTTATTAACATATTTGCCAAAAGATTTTGTAAATCTATGTAATAGATAGGACTTTTATCAAAGCAAAAATTAACATTTGTCCAAAATATCACCAAAAACAAAGAATTTCTCTTGAAATTCAGACATAAGGAAGACCATAAACTCACAGATTTTATGGAGAGACCTAATATTAGTAATAATAAAAATAATAGTAACTGTCATTTATTGAGTAGCTACTATATCTCAAATACTATGCTAATTATTAAAGTCATTATCTCATCTAATGCTCATGATTTTGGTAAGGTTAATATCATCACCCTTGTGATGGTTCACTAATTTTATGTATCAGCTGGGCTAGGCTATGGTGCCCAGATGTTAATCAAACACTAATTTAGGTATTGTGCCAAATCTAGATGTATTTGCTTAGATGTGATTAACATTTAAATCAGTAGACTTTGAGTAGAGTAGATTACTCTCAATAATGTTGGGTAGATATATCCAATCAGCTGAAGTCCTTAAGAGAAAAATAACTGAAATCCTTGAAGAAGAGAGAATTCGGTCTCTGTCTTCAGAATGGAACTACCTCTTCCCTGAGTCACCAGCCTAGCAGCCTGCCCTTCAAATTTTAAATTTGTCAGCCCCCACAATTATGAGTCAACTCCTTAATCAACCTCTCTCTCTCACATACACACATGCACACACACACACGCACGCACACACATGCACACACACACACACACACACACACACACACACACACCATACACATACTACTGGTTCAGTTGCTCTGGAAAACCCAGATTAATCCAACCGCATCTTGTATGTGAATAAATTAAGTCTCCGTGGATGAGAAACTTGTCAAGTACACTCCACCAGGGAGCAGCAGAGCCAAGATTTGAAAACAGATCTCTCTCTCATCCTCCACAGTCTGATACATTGTGCTGCCTCCCAGCACAGACCCAAACCCAAATGACTATAAAGTCCTTGCAGCTCTCATTATTCCACTAAAGCTGAACAAACTGGGCAAGAACTAGGGTTCCCCCAAATAGAAATAATTTAAAATTTATAATCATAAGTGTTGAGATTATCTTTAGAGCTTAGTCTTAATTTATCACTTAATCACAGCTTGGCTTTCAATAAAACAGGTCTCTTGGTGTTGGTTTATTCACCTCTCAAACGAAGAGCATAAGATGTCAGCAAGATGGCAGCATAAGTCATTTCAGACTTCAGTCCTCCTCACAAAAAGGCCAGTTAGCATCTATCCATAGAGTAGACAGCATTGTAAAATTCCCAGAGACCTGGGGATGAGACCGAAGAACTGCCCTGGACAAAAGAGACTGAAAAGAACTGCATTGGAGGGGTTAAAGGAGGGGCTACATTTTGACTGCATTGTACCTCCTCCAGGCTGGCACATTGCTGTACCAATAAATCCTCCCAAAGCTGATAGTTTCTTCAGCAAGAAAAAGAGAAGCCAAGGTAGACATCCAATTTCCTAAGAATTACAAGATACTCCTTAGGAAACCACTTAAGTCTCACATCACAGGAATCATTGGAGGAATCTGCAGAGCTCCACTACTGGGATTCAGACAGAGATGAAGAGGGAAAGGACTTACAACTAGTACTCAGATCTTAGTGAACCTGTTCCTGCTTGTACTGCAGCCTAAGCAGAAATCCTAACTAGCAGCTCTGTCCATCTGTAAAGCTCAGTTGATGGCCACATCTATTCAGGAAGCTCTATTGATAGTTATCCCTGATTTTGATCTCCAGGCAACAGACTGGTAGGGCACTACCAGCCGTGGAGTCCGTTCTGTGGCCCCACCAAGCAGTTGAAAGAATTCACAGTCCTACCCAATTGTTAAGCATATTCTCCAGTCCCACCTCTTAGGACATATAGCTACAGATGCCAGACAGGTAACAAAGCACATCCTACCTCCAATCTGGGTAGAGAGCCAAACCAGCAGCCTTGCCCAACTACTGAGCTTAGCCTCTGGCCCCCAAAAAACAGAGAGCCTAAACAGTGGCCTATATGATCATAAAGGCCTTCCTGCATGAAAAAATTCAATTTTATTATACAAACTCAGTGAATTAAATATAGAAAGAACAAAATTCAGCATAATAAATGCCATATATGACAAACACACAGTCAACATCATACTCAACACTGAAAGTTTGGAAGCTTTCCCTCTAAGATGACAAACATGAAAAGGGTGCCCAATCTCACCACCCATATTTAATAAAATACTGGATGTATTAATCAGAGCATTCAGGTGAGAAAAAGAAATAAAAGGCACCCAAATTGGAAAAAGAAGTAACATTGTCTCTGTTTGCAGATCTTATATACAAGAAACCCTAAAGACTCACCAAAAATCTTAAAGACTACACCAAAAAACTGTTAGAACAAATCAATGTATAAAATAAAGTTGCAGGATACAAAATAAACATACAGAAATGAGATGCATTTATATACATGAACAACAAAATATCTGAAAAATATAAAGAAAACAAACCCATTCACAACATCATCAAGAACAAACAAAAAAAATGTAGAAGCAAATTTAATCAAGAGGTGAAAGATTTATACACCAAAAACTATAAGACATTGAGAAAAGAAACTGACAAAGACACAAATAAATGTTCGTGGATTGGAAGAATTAATATTGAGAAAATGTCCATACCATCCAAAGCAATCAATAGATTCAAAATTCCAATGGCATTTTTCACAGAAATAGAAAAAACAATCCTAAAATTCATATGAAATTATAAAAGACCTTGAAGTCAAAGTAATCTTGAGAAAGAACAAAGGTGGTGACATCACATTTTCTGATTTCAGACTACATTACAAAATTTTAGCAATTCAAACAGCATTGTTTTGTTGGTAATGGCATAAAAACAAACGCATAGACTGATGAAACAGAACTGAGAGTCCAACGATAAGCCTATGCTTATATGGTAAACTAATATTTGACAAGAAAGCCAAAATTACTCAGTGGGTAAATGATAGCCTTTTCAAAAAATGGTGTTGAGTAAATTAGATATTCATATGCAAAACAAAAAAAATGGACTCATCTTACATTATTCACAAAAATTAACTCAAAATAAGTTAAAGACAAATGTGAGACCTGAAACTACAAACAGAACAAAATACAAGAAAAAAGCTCCTTGACATTGATTTTGCAATGATTTTTTAGATTTAACACCAAAAGTACAAGGAACAAAAGGAAGAATGACTGGCACTATATCAAACTTAAATACAATGGAATATTGCTCAGCCATAAGAAAACATGAAACACTGAAAGTTGCAACAACATTGATGAATCTTGAGATTGTTATGCTAAGTGAAATAAGTCAGTAAAAAATAGTTGAGAACCATATGATTTTACTCATATGTAGGGTGTAAAACTAAAGGCAACAAATAAACAAGACAAACAAAAAAAATCTCATACACACAGACAACAGTTAAGCGGTTACCAGAGGGAAAGGAGGAAGGGAAGGAAGTAGATAAGGGTAAAGGGGGATCAAATATATGGTGACGAAAGGAAATTTGACTTTGGGTGGTGAACATAAAATGCAATATGCAGATGATGTAGTATTGAATTGTACATTTGAAACCTATATAATCTTATTAAGCAGTGTTACCTCAATAAATTTAATAATAAAAAAATAAATAAAAATGAAAAGCTTCTGCACAGCAAAAGGAATGATCAATAAAATGAAAAGGCAAGTTACAGAACAGGAGAAAATATTTGCAATCTATATATCTATAGGGGGTTAATTATCTATTTGTCATCTATTGTTCTATCTAAATAATTCAATTTAAATTAATTATAGCTAAATATCATAAACATGAATATATATTTACATATATATAATTCAATCAAAAATGAGCACAAGACCTGAAAAGATATTTTTCCAAAGAAGGCATACGAATGCCCAACAGGTATATGAAAAAAATGCTCAACCTCAATATCATTAATAATCAAGACACGCAAGTCAAAACCACAAGATATCACCTCACGCTTACTAGAACTGCTGTTATCAAAAAGACAAGAGATAACAAGTGCTGACGAGAATGTGGAGAAACACATGCTCACTGTTGGTGGGAATTGGTACAGCCACTATGAAAAACAGTATGAAGATTACTCAAAAATCACACAGCAATCCCACTTTTGGGTATATCCAAAGAAGATGGAATCACTATCTCAAAGAGCTATTTGCAACCTCATGTTCATTGCAGCATTATTCACAATGTCCAAAACATAGAAACAACCTTATTGTCGACAAATAAATGGATAAAGATGTCACAGACACATACACACAAACACACGCACACACAATGGACATTATTCAGCCAAAGGAGAAAAGGAAATTCTGCCTTTTGTGGCAACATCGATGGACCTTTAGGGTATTATGCTAAGTGAAAAAGTCTAACAATAGAAGACAAATTCTGGATGATATTACCTATATGTGGAATCTAAAAACATCAAAGTCATAGAAACAAAGTAGAATAGTGCTTGCCTGGGATGGGGGTGGGAGTGGGAGTATGTGTGAAAGTGGTCAAAGGGTATAAACTTTCAGTTATAAAATGAATAAGTTCTGGAAATCTAAAGTACAATGTGGTGACTATAGTTAATGATCCTGGATTTTCTACCTGAAAGTTGCTAAGAGACTAGATCTTAAATGTTCTCAACACACACACACACACACACGCGCACGCGCACACACATACTATATGTGAGGTGATAGATGTGTTAACTATCCTTGTTGTGGTAATCCTTTCATAATATATTTGTGTATCAAGTCATCACTTTGTACGCCTTAAATTTACATAATGTTATGTGGCAATTATATCTCAATAAATATGAAAAAAATAATGAGGACAATGAGTCTCAACCCAGAAAGATCATACGAAGGAGATCTGACTGGGATTGGGACAACCTGGAAAGCCCATGTTACTATTTTACACGATCAGTGTCCAACTTTGTTTCATCTAAGTATGTTCAGAGCTTTTGACTCTTTATAACAGTTCATAAACCAGTTTTTATATAAAAAAGGAAAAACTTTTATTATGGAAAAATGAAATCTATGTGATTTAAGCTATAATTTACCAATAGTCATTCTTTTCTACAATAAAATCTCCAGGATCTATATAAGACAAGCTAGCTATTCAGATGGGAGCTCACATAGATCATCTTGTCAGAGGAATAAATCTGGACACTTCAGAAAAAATCTCTTTTCTTCTAAAAGTTATAAGAGGAGTAAGTCTATAGGCCAAAATAATGCCTAGAAAATATTTTTAGTGATCTGTGCTTCAACATCATTGAGTTACATGAGACTGGGTTGATTTTTACTTCGCTATGTAGATTTCTTTCGCTAATATTAGCTAATCATTTTATGAATTTTAGATTAGAGGGGAAAAGGCAGAAATATAAATTAAACCAGTAATTTCCAAATCTTGCATGTCATATATGTCTCTTTTGCTATATAGATATAGCCAAATTAATATAGTTTATATTATAAAATAAAAATGATCTTTTTAACAATCTTCATATATCACAGATGTTCCTCAAGGAGGACTTTCTGAGTATGATGACAAATGATGTGTTTTTAGTATGTTCACTATAAAAAGTTATAAAATGTTAAAAAGTTATTCTTTTTCACTACAATAAATAAATTTTTAAAATTAGGGGTGGTGAACACACAATACAATAAACATATGACATATTATTGAATTATACACTTGAAACCTATATAATTTTATTAAACAATGTAACCCCAATAAATTTGATAAAAAATTATTTTTCTTGCCAAAGAAGATGTACTTAAGTGAGTGAGATGAACAATAATGAAAGGGTCAATGATGCAATGAAGCATTTGTCCTACCATCCATCAAATAATTAATCAGATGGATGTACTTTCCTAATAATAATTAGTTAAAAATTGCTCTAATTAAACTTTTGTATTTATGTTGTAAACAAACTTTCTTGGCAGAGAAGTGACTACTGTCCAAATGATGGGGTCTTCATTTTTTTAAAAAAATACTTTCCAAAATTTAAAAGCAGATAAAGGAAAGAGCAAAGTTCAGAATCATTTACTATTATCTCAATCTAATTATATTGAAAGTTCCATTGTCACTTAATAAATGATACATCTTTCATATCTCTCAAAGCATCAATGGATATAAAGATATTCTACACATATTTTAGGCTCAGAAGAACAAACAAGGAAAGATGATTTGTGAATAACAGAGAGCTGTTTTAGTGCTTTTATTAGAAGTAAAGGGAAAAGAAATCTTTTATCTCCTAGACTTTTTTTCCAAATCCATAAGGGGAAAATATTTTAATAGCAAATATCTTTTACAAAGGCCCCTTACAGCAATATATTTTGGTTGTGTTGATTTTTTTAGTATATGAGCAAATGTGAAAATGTTTTACATAAAACTGTGTGATTTTTTAATGAATAATTTTTTGTAGCCGTACTACAAAGTAGTTGTTATAAAAACATTTCATAGAAATTGTTAGATTATATATCAGAACATGAGAGTTATTTTCCAATTTTATTTAATTGTACAAGAAAACATTTTTCTTCAGGGTTAGCAATGACTTTCTCTTATTTTATCTCCATTTGTCAATTTCTGAATTTATAAATATATTAAAGAAAAAATTTCTTGCAGAGAACACAGCTCTGTTAAAATATCTATCATTACTTTCACTACTACTACTACTAATAATAATAGAAGGTGAAAAGGATTAAGAAGTAGAAATTGCCAGTTTTAAAAATAGTCATGGGGATTAAAGTATAGCATATGGAATATAGTCAGTAATATTGTAATAACTACATACAGTGTCAGAAGGATACTAGATTTTTATCAGAGTGATCACTTTGTAAGGTATAATTACTATGTTGTACACCTAAAATTAATATTTTATGTCAACTATAATTAAAAAATAAATTGAATCTTTTTTTAAAAAGTGAGATTGAACCCAAAATAATAATAGAAATTAATTTTTTTGAGCGTTAAGCACTAGGAAATATTTAAAATGCCACACATAGATTAGTATTCACAAGAGCTCTATGAGGTAGTTTCTTTTTAATTACTAGACTTTATTTTTTAAAACCGTTAGATTTACACTCCTACAGTTTCCCCTATTATTAACATCCTGCATTAGTGTGGTACATTTGTTATAGTTAATGGACCAACTTTGGTACATTATTATTAGCTAAAGTACATAGTTTATACTAAGGCTCGCTCTGTATTATGCAGTTTTACAACTTTTGACAAATGCATAATGAATATATGTACCATAGAAGAACAATACAAAATAGTTATATTGACTTAAAAATCCCCTATGCTTCAGCCATTCATCCTTCCTTCCCCAACTTCTGATAACTAGTGATTTTTTTACTGTTTCTTAGTTTTGCCTTTCCCAGATATTATACTGTTGGAATCATATTGTATGTAGCCTTTTCAGACTTTTTTTTTTTTACTTAACTATTCATTTAAGGTTTCTTAATGTCTTTTTGTCACTTGATATTTCATTTACTTTAAAATGAAACATCCATTAAAATAGATAATACATTTTCTTATATGTTCATCTATTAAGCAGCATTTGGTTATTTCCAGGTTTTGGTGATTATGAATAGCACTGCTACAAGCATTCATGTTCAAGTTTTGGCATAGTTAGAAAATTTCACCATAATTGGGTAAATATGAAGAGTGTGACTACTGTATTATTTGGTAAGATTATGTTTATCTTTTTAAGAAACTCCCAAACTGTCTTTCAGAGTGGCTGTAACATTTTGCCTTTTACCAGCAATGCACAATCATGTTGGCAAACCAGTGACATTTGTAAAACAAAACTGAAGTATAGTTTTGTTTGCTGTGCATTCTTGCCATCTTGGTAATGTCAGTTTTTTTGTTTGTTTGTTTTGAGGGGGATTTTTAGACATTTTAATAGATAGGTAGTGATAGCAGCAGCTCATAGTTTTCCTTTTGAGTCCCCTAATAATATATGATTTATGCATGTGTTCATATGCTTATTTGCTACCCATATATCCTCTTCGTTGTGATATCTTTATAGATTGTTCTTAATTAGGTTGTTTGTTTCCTTATTGTTGAATTTTAAGCATTCTTTATATATTTTGGATATAAGTATTTTACTAGACATGTGTTTTACAAATATCTTCTTCAAGTCTGTAGCCATTTTTTTTCATTTTCTCTTAACATTGTCTTTTGCATAGCAGAAGTTTTTAACATTAATAAATTTTAATTTATCAATTTGTCAACATCAATTTTTACTTTCATTTATAATGCTTTTGTTGTACCTAAAAATGCAGTACCAAAGCTAAGGTCATCTAGATTTTCTCCTGTTATCTTCTTGAAGTTTTTTAGTTTTATATTTCACATTTAGTTCCCTAGTACATTTTTGTTCATTTTTGTGGAAGGCCTAAGGACTGTATCTAGATTCATATTATTTTTTGCATTTGGATGTCCAATTATTTCAGCACAATTTGTTGTAAAACTATCCTTTCTCCATTCAATTTTCTTTGTTCCTTTGTCAAACGTGTATTGACTATACATGTATGAGTCTATATCTGGGCTCTCCATTTTATTCCATTGATCTATTTGTCTATTCTTTTATCAGCATGATGCTGTTTTGACTACTGTGGCTTTGTAGTAAGATGAAGCTGTGTAGTGTGAGGCTTCTAATTTACTTTATTTTAGTATTGTGTTTGATATTCTGGGTATTTTACCTTTCCATTACACTTAGGAATACATTTTTCATTATCTACAAAATAATTTTGTGGATTTTGATAGGAATTGTATGGAATCTATAGATTAAGTTGGGAAGAAATGACATGTTAATGACAGTCTTCTCATCCTTGAGCATGAAGTATCTCTCTCTATTTATTTAGATCATTGAGTTTTTTCATCAGAGCTTTGAAATTTTCCTCATATAGATCTTATATATATTTTGTTATATTTATATCTAAGCATTTTACTTTTTTCAGTACTAATGCAAATGGTACTGTTTTAAATTTCTAATTCCAATTATTCACTGCCAGTATATAAAAATGAAATTCACTTTTATGTATTAATTATATATCCTGAAATGTTTTTAAATTACTTACTAATTCCAGGAGGGATTTGGGTTTATTGTTTGATGCTTTTCTATATCTGTGAACCAAGACTGTTTTATTTCCTCTTTCTCAATCTATATATAACCATTAATTCATTTTGCCGTATTGCACTAGCTAGTACTTACAGTATGATGTTGAATTGGAGTAGTGAAAGGGGACAAATTTGCCTTGTTCCTGATCTTAGGGGAAAACATCCAGTTTTCACCATTAAGTATAATGTTAGCTCTAGTATTTTTCTTCCTCAAGTTGAGGGAATTCTTGTTTATTTCTTATTTGCTGAGAAGTTTTTTTTAGAATCATAAATTGATGTTAGATTTTATCAAATTCTTTTTATGCATCATTTGACATGATTTCTCTAGTTTATCCTGTTGATGTGATGGATTACATTAATTGATTTTCAAATATTGAACCAGTTGTGTAGACAAGGCATAAATCTTTCTTGCCGGTGGTGTATAATTATTTTATACATTTTTGGATTAAATTTGCTAACAATTTTTGAACTTTTCCATTTCCATTCATGAAAGAAATTCATGTGGCATTTTCCTTGCTTGTACTGATAATAGGGCAATGCTGGCCTCATAGAATGAGTTTGGAATTGTTCCCTCTATTTCTGTATTCTGAATGAGAATTTAAAAAGTTAGTATCATTTCTTCTTTACATTTTTGGTAGAACTCACCGGTGAAACTAGCTGTGCCAAGTGGTTTTTTTTTTGGGGGGGGGGGGAGGAGGAAGAGTTAATAATTATTGATTTGATGTCTTTAATAGATATAGGCCTCTTAAAAATATCTACTTCTCTTTGTCTAAGTTTTGATAGTTTTTGTCTTTCAAGGAATTGGTCATTGCGTATATATTATTATTATATTCATGGACATAGAGTTGTTCATAATGTTCCTTTATTGTCTGTCTAATATTAGTTGGAACAGTAACGATACTTCTTTTTCATTTCTAATATTAGTAATGTATGTGTGCTCTCTCTCTCTCTCTCTCACTGCTAGCATGGTACATATTTTTCTACCTTTTAATTTATCTGTGTCTGTATATTAAAATTTTTTTTTTCTAGACAGCATATTTTTTGGTTGTTTTACCCACTTTGACATTCTCTGTCTTCTAATTTGTGTATTTACCCCGTTCGTAAACATATTATTGATATGGTTGAGTAATATTTACCATGCTTGTAACTTTTTACTATTCATTAAACTATTTTTTTGTTGCTGTTGTTTAATAAATACTTCTCTTTTTTATCTTCTCTGGTTTTAATTGAACATTTTCTATGATTCCATATTCTCTCCTCTGTTTGGGAATCATTTACTTCTTAAAAAAACATTTAGTGGTTGACCTAGATTTTGTAATACACATTTAAAACTAATCGAAGTCCACTTTCACAGCAGACTATATCGCTTCATAGATAACATAGGTACCTTATAACATACTTTTTCCAATTTCTCTCTTCCATCCCTTATGACGCTGCTGTCATTTATTTTATTTATACAGATGCTGTAATCACCCAATATATAGACACTATTTTTATCATTTTCTATTAGATCAATAAATAATATGAAAATAAAAGATAATTTTTCTGTCATTTATTCCTTCTCTAATGTTTATCTTTTTCTTATGCAGATCTGAGTCTTTGACCTATGTAACTATCTTTTTATTCTCTTTTTTCTTTTTTTCTACTGAACAAATTCCCTTGATTTTTATTAATCTGTCCTCATTTAGTTAAGAATATAATTTCACTGGATACGGAATTCCAGTTTGTTGATATTTTTTTCTCAACACTAAATATTTCACTCCACTGGATTGTTTCTGGTAAGAAGTTCAATGGAATTCTTATCCTATGTAAAAATAGTTTTCTTGTCATTTCTTTCAAAATTTTCTGTCTGATACCTTACAATATCAATATGATATGCCTAAATGTGTATTATTTTGGTATTTATACTGCTTAGTATTCTCTGAGCTTTGTAGATTGGATTGTGGTTTGGTGACTGTCATTAATTTTCCAAAATCTCAGCCATTATTACTTTTAATATGTCTTTTGTTCCTTTCTTTTTCTTCTTGCATTTCATTATGTATGTATCCATTACACTTTTTTAATTATCTCATAGTTCTTGGATATTTATTTTATATTTTCCATTCCATTTTCCTTTTGCATTTTAGTTTGGAGAGTTTATATTGACATATTTTCAAGCCCACTGATCCTTTTGTTGGCCATGTCCAGTCTATTATGAGTCCACCAAAAACATTCTTCATTTATGTTCAGAGTTTTTAATTTCTAGAATTTCTTTTTCATACTTTCTTGGAGCTTTCATCTTTTTCTATTTACATTATTCACCTGTTGTATTGTTACATTTTCTGTTAGAGACCTTAAGAAATTAATTATAGTTATTTCAAGATTCCTACCTCATTAATTCCAAAATCTACTTCATTAATCTACTTCTGGAGCTTGCTTTATCTCTTCAGACTTTTTTTTTTTTCTTTTCCTGTTATGCATTTAATTGTTTGTTGAAAGCTGGGCATAATGTACCAAGTAATAGTAACTGAGGTAACTAGGCATTTTGTCTGGCTAGCAGTTATTAGGCTATGTTTCAAGTTTGCTATAGCTGAAGGTAACATAGCTTTAGTTTTCTTTAATTTTTTAAATTTGTTCTTCTCTTTTTTTGAGTGTCCTAAGAAACCCTTTTTAAATAAAATCATTTTTAAATGAAAGCTGTATCTTGCAGCTCATTGTAATGTTGTAATTAACTGTTATCAATGCCCTATTTATGTACTGATGGTAACAAATTTGGGAGCAGAAGTATTTTATAATCTTATGATTAATTTCAGTGTTTTAATACATCTGCGTCCTTGACTTGTGATCTTCAGAAGCATCTGCCTTTGAATTTCTTCCATTAAATGAAACAGGAAGAATAGAGGGGGTTGGAGTTGTCTAATTGCCCTTCCCCTGGTAAAGTGGTTTTCCCTGGAGGACAGCCTTTTGTTAAAGAATCCATGATGCAGTATTTCAAAATGTTTACTTGTACTCTGCCTCTGTTCAAAACAACATGTCATTCCCCCTCCCATCTTCACTGTGAGAAGCCAATATAATTCCACGAAATTGTGCCCAAAGCTCCAACACTGGACCCCCAGGAGTTTTCATCTCTCAAGGTAGTCTACACTCAGGCTCTAGTGATTGTCAATTTCCATTTCAGTGTTCCTACAAACTCCTCACTCTGATGTTTTCTTTCTTAAATAAGCTTATATTGCTTGTAATTTTCTGTATTCACCTCTCTCTTCAGATATCAAGGTGGTGGTTTGCCCTGTGATCTCAATTCTTTGATGGAGCTGAGAAAAGTCACCGGTTTTCAGTTTGTTTAGATTTTTACTTGTAAAAGTAAGAGTGATGACTTCTGAGTGCTTTATGTCATGGATCTGAAAATGCAAATTTGGGTAGATTATGTTTTTATCCCTGATTTTCAGGTAAGGAAACAGCAACAAAGGTGTTCAAGCTTGCCGAAGATATATATTAAGTGAAGGACTTAGTATTCGATCATATGTAGTCTTATTTGAAAGACCATTTCCTTAACCATGATACTGGGTTGCTTTCCTTATAATAAGAAAAGCATTAGATTCATGCCAGATTATGCTATGATCAACTTGTTACATTGGGAACTAAATTTTCTGAGATCACTTTCTCCGGTATGGTTTCAAGTTAGACAGAGCCAAAAGAAAAGTTGCACAGGATTTAATTACACTCTGAAGGCTGTAGTCCTATAAGAGACTTGCAGAATTGCTACCAGGTTCCACCTTGTGCTTTCCCATTAACAATGTAGGTCCCCTTGCTGCTACTGGTCCTGCTCCCCACTAGAGAGACTGTAGCCACAAAAAGTCAGCGGCCTTTTATAGATTTCAAAACAATCCTCTTTCATGGTCCTTTTCTAACAGATGAATGTGAATAGCTTACAAATTTCCCTGCAAGTTCTGATTTGTTCAGGTGCTCCAAGGCTGGATAGTGATTTATTTCAGATTCTTTAACTCCTACTTTTGAGCCTTTGAACCACCTACAATAATGTAAGATCAGTTTTCTAATAAGTTTTTTATTCCTTAACATTCATTTTAGCTTTGCTTTTCTGAATGAAAAGTAACTAATTTATGCATTGGTACAAAAAGATGTTCTATGCCCAAGAAACTTAAAGGATGGGAACCTGGCATAATCTGTTTGATCTATTTAAAGATTTTAAGGCATGAATGACCCCACTGCTAGTAGAAAAGGAGATCCTGGTAGATTGCGGCATGAAGTGACAAAATATTTATATCATCACTTAAAATAAATTGCTTAAAAAAGGCAAAGTACTTGTTGCCATAGAAAATTTTAGTGACAAATGAAGATGATGATGGGGTTAATTGTATGTTTCTAAGTGTTTCACTAAAGTTAGGGGGAAAAGATGAGGTTAGAGTTTTATATCCGCAGCTCAGGGGACTATCTGTAAGGGACCAAAATTAAATTTATGATTACCCTAAAATAATACTTATCTACTGTAGCTTTGGGGACAAAATTTCCAAAAGCCAAACCAAAGTCTAATCTTGCAAATAGTTAAATTATAGTGCACCTGAATTCACAACCTCACGGAGTTCCTTTTGTTAGAGTTAGGGTAATGAATAGAAAGGAGTAGGGCCTTAAAAAATTGAAATTAGAACATTGAGCAGATTCCGATGAAGCTGAGAATCTTGGGTCACTAGATTTGATCTATTAATTTTTGCCAGCAGAAGTAGCCCTCCCACCACTCTCTGTGGAGGTTAGTATATCTTTGCCTGAATAATGTGTAGTGGACTCCTGAAATAGGTAGTTGTACTGTAAGGGGGAGGGGGAGATGGTTGATCTTTTCAAAGTTTTACTGTCCCTACCCCAAACACACACAACCTCTCGTTGAGTCTAGACCTATAATCATACTCAACTCCTAGAAGACCCCAGGGGATCAGCAACAACTTGTGACCCTTAAGTAGATGTCACATGTTCCAAAAGAATAGCATTATTTTTCCAATTTATAGCCACATAAATCTGGATAATATATATAATGACATCTAAAGAAGTTATGTTAGGAAGAAAAGGATATAATGCTTGATTAGAACATATTTGTTAGTATCAGTGCACTAGGAAGAGATTTCATATTCAATGTGATATGTCACCTTGAGTGGCTAGGAGTGGCTTTTTATAAAGTAGTCTGCAGGTAGCCTACACTGAATGAAATGGAAATACTAGAACTTCTTTAGTATCCCATGACTTATAGAGATTGAAATGCTAAGGATTTATTGTGCAAGACTTTCTCATCCAGCCTCCAATTATGTCCCTCAGGAAGGAGACTGCAGAGATGCTCCCTTTACTTAGGAGTGGAGATTTACATTGATAAGGGGAGCACCAGCATCCTGCGGTGGCTATTTCCTGTAGACTAGAGATGGCAGTAACTGCTGCCATAATTTCAATGGAAAGAAAGGGTGGCATGGTCCAAATGCTGACATTTAGCTTCCCCAGACAAAATGGTCATGGTTAACCATATTGGACAAGAGAGCTCAAGCCTTAAGGAGAGTGATTTGACCCACAGAAATCTCCAGTATTGGTTAAGTGACCAAGGCTGGCCCTAGGATTGAAATAGATCAGCCAACACTCAGCCTCTACTACTTGCTGATAAAAGTGCTCAGGTGACAATGGCTTGGCAGTGAAGATTATCTTTACATATAAGGCTCCTTCATGTTCAAATCAGCATGCTGGCCCACAGGTTCATCAAAAACTTTACTGGTTTTGCCTGTATCCTCGGTTGTCCTTCTCTAAAAGACTTCCTCTCTGCTATGCCACAAAATCTGCATATATGAAAGATTTCTTCTCCCTTTGTTCACATAGGAATGCTTTGTCTCCATAGATTTTAATTCTTTTAGGTTTATTCGAGAACACAGCTCTTTGTTGTCTTTAAATAAAAGTGTACATTTTGTTTCATTCAGTAATTTCATGTTTTGAGAAAATTAAAGGTCTCTATCAACCTTCTCTACTCTAACTAGAAGAAGAGCTTCTATTGATTAATTTTTGGATTATGGGATTTTTGAAGAAATTCATGGATGATTTTTACATTTATATAGAAATACAAAGTATACCAAGAATGGCCAAAGAAATCTTAAAGAACAAAGATAACCTGGATGATATTTAGCATTTCTGATTATTTTTACTATTTCCAAAGGCCAAAAGATGCTTTTGTGTCATGGTGTGAAATTCGTCGTGTCTTCAGGTACTCAATAATTCATAGAACCATTCACTTTGGTAATCGCCAGGACTATATCAGTGTTCCCCAACAATTCTTCCCCACTCTTCTCACTTTAGCAAAGCTATTTTTATTTTAACTTATTCAGTGCATTTTCAGGCCATAAGAACAGTGTAAGGCATGGGCATGCACACTCTCAGTTGGTTTTAGGTTTCAGTGTTTCTCAGAAAAGATTTTTCTTGCTCTAATGATGAACGATTTGGATCAGAAGTTCACACAAACACAGTAGAATCACATAAAATTGTCCCCATTACTGGTCGCTACAATTTTTGCCTACAAGTCCTAAAGTAAGAAAATTTAGACTGTATTCTAAATTTCTGTCATCGATAACAACCCACAGTAATCAAAGCTCTAACTTTATAACCATCAACCTCAATAACAAGATACATCACAGTCTTACATATCAGCGTATAAAAGATACTGGTAAAAATACCCTAATTTAAAATTCTTTGGTTTGACAACAGAAGAAAAAGCTAGATTGCAGACATATGGGATAAATGTTGATGAATTTACTTTAACATCTGTATAAACATATTGATGCTATTATATTCTGATTATAATTGTGCTTTGCATTTGACATAAGGAAAATGGTGCAAGTCTTGTAAAGTCTATGATTTATAGTACTCATAAAAAAATAGGAAAAAGAGCAATTAACTTAAAAATTTTAAATCACAGATTTGCATGTGAATTATTCAAGAAAAACATGTAACTGTAACTTTATCCTCTTGACAACATTTTTAGAACTACAATAGCTATTTAAATAGCTCAATAAATAGGGTAATCAGGATTCAACATGTCAATGAGAAGACCTGGGATAAATAATTTATACTTTAAATGTATTTCTATTCTGCATATTTATATGGAAACATAAACATTTAATTCTGAATGAAGCGATAGACAAATAATGCAGGCCAGAGTTTCAAGGAGATTTGTACATCTAATTAATTTAACTAATTAGTAAATGAAAAATAATTAATGCTACTATTGTGTATTATGTAAACTATTATGTTTACTTCATAGGTAGGCATTGAATAAAAAAAATAAAATGAAAGCATAGATTCAGCTTAAGTTACAGAAGATTGTGACTAGCAAGGTTGATCTTGGGAAAACCACTTATACTCATTAGGACTGAGTCACATCACCTGTAAAAGAGTTTATGAGGATGTGAATTTTATTATTATTATTATTATATTATTTTTATTATTATTAGTGAGGACACTGGGTTGCAAGTGACAAATCAAACTTACATTGCTTGAGTTATAGAGGGAATCAATTACTTTTTAAAAAGAAAATTCCAAGCGTCCCACTATTTTCAGATTTAACTGGCTTTAGAGTTTCAAATAATTTCATGAACAATCTGCTTCATCTTTCTGCCTTAATCTTTAGTACTTACAAATTTCATCCTTTGGTCTTCCCAATCCCTCTGAAAAGATAACTTCTGCTTCCAAAAGTTCTCACAAAAGACATGAGATTGTTTCTCTTTGAACATTGCTTGAGTCATGAGCTTATAGTACACCAATCTTGGTAGCCAGAGAGATATCATATATTCTAATAGCCTTTGCTCTGTATTTACTCTCAACATATTGAACGAGATTGATGGAATGATTTATTAGAGGAAATGAGGTTCTTTTTATATATAGAAGAAAAAGTCTGAAGGAAAAAGCAGCTACTGTTCACTATTATCTCTAAGAACTTTTCCATATTTTATATTATAGGCTTCTATCTTCTTTAATCTGAAGCTCCTGCCTCACTTCCAAGTAGTTGAGTAAGGAAAACAGAGGGTAGGGAGTGATACTATTAGAATATCTTCTGTGTGATATTGACCATCCTAAGATCATCACAAACCCCATGAATATTCCTACATATTTAGTAGGTCAGTTTTCTGTCAAGATGTAAGCTGTGCTACATTTCAGGGGCTACACAAACCCTTATACGACTATTGAACTCCTCTGTTAGTGAAGTACTAAGAATTTTACAATCCCAATCTATAAACTTAATATCAGTTCCATTCCATAGCAGAGATTTACAAAATACATTTTTTTCTATGCATTTTAAACAATCTGTAATACAGCTAGAAAAGTAGGGAAATGTCTAAGAGAGCAATGCCTAGGAAAATATAGTAGACTTAAATCCATTAACTTCCTCCTAAATGGTTGGTCTACTCCCACTTGAAATTGATGTTTGTTAGGGGGAAATGTTTATTATTCCTATTGGTTCTTATTTACTTCAATGGTTTATAGTGTGTGGGGGGAGCAGGGGGTGGGCAATTGTGACCCTCCAGAGGACATTAGGCAATGTCTGCAGAAACTGTTGGTTGTCACAACTAGACGGGACCATGCTACTGGGCAGAGGCTAGGAATGCTGCTAAATATCTTGCAATGAACAGGACAGATTTCCAAACAAATAATTATCTCACCCCAAATGTCAATAGTGCCAAGGTTGAGAAGCTCCGCTTACCATGTTTTTTGTTTGTTTGTTTGTTTGTTTCTTTTTTTGACCTTAGAGATACTTCTCACTGTTGCAATTCATGTTTTCTTTTACCCAGTTCAAATTATTAATCTCATCAGTGGAGGATGCTCCCTGGTACTGTTCACTAATTCAGAAGGGAATGTGTGTGTGCCTTTAATAAAATAACTAAAGGGACTTTTCATGTTGGAACACTGATAAATGAGAAGAAATATTTCAGGTTCCTGCAACAACAGAAGTGCTTTTATGATCAGAGGTTAATATACAATTAAAGGAATACCATCTTGATTGGCAAACCATCAGGTCTTGGTGATCTATAATGGACCATTCATTCTCTACATGGAATGGAAGTGGCTTATAGGGAGAAAGATGCTTACACAGAGGGCCAGGATGGGGCATTTAAATACTTTTTATATTAAATTCACACATAATTTTTGAATGTCCAATGTTTTAGGCAGATCATTATCAGAATGTACAAATCATTTCCCTGAGAGTAAATTTTTTAAGAGCTATAAAATATGCCACTTTGAATTACTCTAGAATTGATTTCCTCCTTTTTTAAAAAAGTAAAGGTAATCATTAATAATAAAACACTACTTCAAACAACTAACATTTATATACCTAAAAATGAAAAGAGAATAAATTCTAAGTAAATTGTAACTTGTAAGTAAATTCTAAGTAAATTCATCTTATAGGTCTCAACACCCACATGGCTCACAACATAGTCTCAGCAGTGACTAATCAGCCCTGCCCCTCAAACAAAACTGTGCTCACTGAGAACATTTTTATAAGAGATTAGTAACACTGCATTAAAAAACCTACGATTTTAATTTACGTTCCTATTTTCTCAATTAATGGGAGTAGTGCTTAATGAAACACCTTCACCACTGTATACAGCTGCGAAGCACTGAACGGGCTCCTGATGGTTGAAGGAGTAAATGAATCTAAATTATTACCAAGAACCTGTCTGGCTTGAAGTGTCTTAGAATTCTTTTGGTTTCTCATTAGTACCTTTTGTTCTCTTTCAAATTTATATGTGTCACCTTCCGTAGATGTTGTATGGGTAATTAATGTTTACTCTTAACATAATCTAATATCCAGTTATACCCTACTGTGGAGAACCAATTATCTTTAAAAAGCAGTGAGTACAAAATTTAATGTGACAAAATGTCATCTACAGAAGTATTTCTTCACATATAGAAAAGAATTATTGCACAATTTGCTTTATCTAACCTCATTTAACCAGATCACCCACAAAACTGAAGATTATCCTCTTCAAGAATTTCATCACTGAAGAAAAAGTCTGCCTTCATATACACACATCTATTAGACTGTTCATTACTTTCTATGAATTTCTTAGAAATGTGTGCTGTAGAGATGTCTTCGGTGACAGACCAATCAGCCAAACGTAGACTATAGAACAAATATTTGTTAGCTCATCAAATATATTTTCTTTATAGTTCTCAAAATTATTATACTAGCATATTATCTTTAAAAAGCATTTTTTAAGTCTTTGTGAATGTGCTCAAAGAAAGATTCACTGAATCCCAACCTCTCTTACTCTCCAATTTTGCTTTTGAAGACATATAAAATAAAACCAAGAATCTTCTATATTCACACTGCTTAATTGTTACAGAAAATGAATTTCACATGAAACCATCTATTCATAAATAATTAAAGGTGGACAATACAAGGTATTCTGTACCAAAATTCCCATTCCTTCAAAAGGATAGGCACAAATGGGTCATCACTAAATTTTCTGGTTGTTCTACACTGTAAATATTGTAAGAGAAATTTTACCCATTGGAATGCTTCTGATAATCCAATAAAAAGAGAAGAAACAAAAGAAATGAAAATTAAGAGAATGACACCTTAAATTAAGAAGCCATTACATCTCTTGCACTGATTTGAAAAATAAGTGGATAAAGAGAATAAAAATGCTGATCTGTGCCTATTATTAAGAGAATACAACAATTACTGCTAGATTAATTCGGTTTCTAAAGAAAACACACAATCACACTCCAGTTGCATTCAAATTGATTTTGGTTAAAAGAAAATAACTATCCATTAATAAAACGAAAAACTTATTTCACTGGCCAACAAGGAGTTACTCAGCATTACTGATTTAATCACCATGTTCTTCATCCTTCTACTGCATTCAGTCCACCTGGTTTAATCACAATGCAGTGAGTATTGTGGTACCGGAAATGGAGGTCTCAGCAGGAGAGATCTTTCTCTTTTCCTACTGTGAAGAAAATAAAGCCGTGGAGGAGAATGAAAAATAGAACTGACAGTATCAGGCAGCCCCCATTCTGCCTGTTCAAGTTTACTTTGGTAAGTAGCAAAGGAAGTACTCAGTGCTCTTTCTCTTTCTTTCTTCCTTTCTTCCTCCCTTCCTCCCTTCCTCCTTTGCTCCCTCCCTCCTTTCCTTCCTTCCCTTCCCTTCCCTTTCCTTCCTTCCTTCCTTCCTTCCTTCCTTCCTTCCTTCCTTCCTTCCTTCCTTCCTTCCTTCCTTCCTTCCTTCCTCCTGGATTCAGAGCTCTGTGTCTTATTTTGGGGAAAAAGAGTACGAAGCAAAATACAAAATGATAATTTAGTTTTTAGAGTAAGACATGAGAACATAACCTTAAACACATTCATGTTGCCAAACCGGCGACATATGTGAAACAAAACAAAACAGTGTAATTTTGCAACGGAGTCCAAGGATGATAATGGAAAGTGAAAATATAACAAAGAAAATAAAGAATAGAGACACATCTACAGCCTGACATCTGCAGCATTAATAATGTCTGATGCCCCTCTCACCCTGGAACTTGCCACCTAGAGTTGCCCATGTGTGAAGCAGCTTAATAAAAAATCAGCACTCACAATTCAAGTGTTTACCTCTGTCATTTGAATTTGAGGCCTATATCTGAAACCACAAATTGCTTTCTTTGGTCTGTAACATGTTCTCATGATGCTACTGTTCCTTTTTAACAGTCACATAGGCCTTTAGCTGTATTTGAGCTTCAGTTTCCATGGAGATAACTTCATATCTTTCTCAATACTCCTATCACCAGGACTCTACAAAGTGATTTTTATAAGTTATATAAGTGTTTCTCACACCATCTATGATCAAGGATCACTTTTTCTTATTTTCATTTCATTACAGATCAATATGTAGTCTCTTGGATGTGACAATAACCCAGCTCATGCCACATATGAATCATATAAACTGGTCTATACACTATTTTCAGTGATTTTAGTCATTTAATCATGTACTTGAGTGTTGCAACAATGACACATTACTATAAAAATTTCTAAAACATTAGTTTAAAGTTTTATATTTACCCGATCATGGGCAAGTAACAAAGATTTTGCTTACTAGTCATTGTCAACGAATCATACTTTGATTGACACTGTATTACATGGCCTATATTTTAACCCAGATATGTCTCTCTCTATCTCTCTCTCTCTCTTTCACACACACACGCACGCAAAATCCAAAAAAATACACATATACACACACTTCAAAATGCATAAATGTCATGTATTCACCATTCTAATATACAAAATAGTTTCACTACACTAAAAATGCCCTCACAGTCTACTTTTAATTAATGTGAATATCACTTGATGAATATATAAATATCTTACAACAGCATAATTTCATTTCTTCCCTTTTGGTCTTTTTGTTGTTGTTTTTATATTATACTTCTACATATGTCAAAATTCCACAATACAATGTTATCATTTTTGCTTTAAAAAGATAATTTTAAAGAAATTTAAATAATAAGAAAAAAACTTTTATATTTATTCATGCAGTCTCCATTTCTGGTGTTCTTCATTTGTGTGTGTGTAGATCCACATACTCATTGGCTATCACTTCCTTCTGCCTAAAAGATTTCTTTTAATTTGTTTTAAAGGACAATAATTCTAATGATGAATTTTTTTCACTTTTGAATTTCTGAAAAAGTTTATTTCAGTTTTATTTTTGAAATATAATTTGCTGGATATGGAATTCTAGGATTTTGTTTGTTTGTTTTATTTGAGTAAATTAAAGACCTTGCTCCGTTATCATCTGGTTTACATTCTGTGTAATGAGAAACCTGCTGTCATTCTTTTGTGCTGTACTTATTTATCTCTCCCCATCCTTGAACCTCTGGAAACCACTACTATTTTTACTGACTCCATAGTTTTGCCTTTTCCAAAATATTATGGAATCATACAGTATGCAGCCTCTTCAGACTAATCCCCACTTAAGTAAGCAAATTTACTTTCCTCCAAAGTACTGGGTAGAGAAACTTACAAATCATACCTAGCTATCCTTCTTCCTCAACATCCACATAAAATGCATTACTAGTCTTGCCTAGGACACTTCCATAATATTTACTAAATCTCTTATGCCATTGTCTACCACAGTCCAAACCATTGGCACTTCTCCTATATTAATACCACATTGTTCCAATGGCCTTGAAAGCCTTCCTAACTTACACTTGGCTCTGGCTACAATACATTATCTACTGAGGATACAGGACAATCTTTCAAAAATGAAAAACGGATCTTGTCCTTTGTTCGAAAAAGTTATATCTCCCCTGCCCATTCACATTTAAAATGTGAAATCCACATCATCTAAAAGCTCCTGCATGCTGTAGCTCCCCCCATCCCCTCCAGTCTCACCTCTCATCAACGTTTCCTTCCTTCTCAACATGCCAAATCTTTATTCCTCTTTCTTTCTTCTAAGGGCAGTCTTTTTCTTGACATAGGCCTTTTCTTCAGCTGATTTCTATCTGGAACATCCTTTCCCATTCAAAAAAAGAACACTCTTTCAGAGAAGACTCTAATTTATCCCCTAAATTAAGTTGGATTATCCTGACATTCTCTCTAATAGCACTATTAGTATTCCTTCACAGTACTTACTGTATTTTTCAAATTTTTAATTAATTGATTATGAGACTATTGGCATCTGGTACATATTTAAACAATTCCAAAAGAAATTTCTCTCTGAAAGTCTTTTTCTTAGCTCTGTCATGCTAATACAATTTCCTTTCTCCAGAAACAATACTTTTCTAACACTTCCTGTATATCCTCTACATATGCAAATATATCTATATGTATGCATTTGTGTGAGTGAATGTGTATATTAATATCAGTCTTCCCAACTATACTTTAATTCTACATGGTCATAGACAAATTTGTTTTGCTCAAATCTGTATCTTTTATATACCCATATAAAGTATGTCTTTCATAAATAATAGCCATGTGTGTTCATCAAGCCTTTCTGAATAGATGTCTAAGTTGAGATGAGAAGAATAATTAATGAAGTGAAGAGAGGGTGGAAGGAGATATCACTGGCAGAAGAAACATTAGATAACACACAAATACTGTAAGTGAGTGGGGATTTGGAGAATGGGTAACATGGATTGGACTAAAGCCAAGGGAATTGAATGGAGTGTTAAGAGAGGAGCTGAGATGTAAGCAGAGGAAAAATCTTGAATGACTCAAGATCAAATAGAAGTAAAATTGCTAAAATTCAGTTTAAATGGTACCAATTAATCAGTTATCCATTCATGATGATGCCTGTTGGATGGCATGGGAGACAAAATAAAATTCCAAATAGAAGTGGGAAACATGAAGAAAATTAGGTCAGTGAAAGTTCTTCAAGATTAAAATAATAATAAAAGAAAATTGTATCTTTCTGCTAAATACTCAGCCTGCTAACATTTACAAATCCAATATCCACAGTGATGTTGGTAGGCAAGGATGACACCATACAATTACCTGTGAACCATGCCAATATGGTTGACATGAAGAAATGAGATAGAATTAATTGGCTTCTCCATAGAAATTAACTGTAAGAAAATGGTGAAAATTATATAGAGAGCAAATTCAAAATTTATTTCATGTGGAAACTCAAAGAAGAGAAAGGCTGAAAGGATTAATTTATTTCCTTTTAACATCTGACTGAGAAAGGGATATATTCAAGATCAAACGCAGAAATAACTAGTTTCAGCCACCTAATTGGTGGAGTGGTTTTATCACAGTTATCAGATTATTATGTTAGTGAACTGCATTTCACATTCGCTTACTAAGTTTTAACAAGGCATCTTTTTAAAAAATTCTTGAAATGTATCCACTACTTTGGCCACTGTCAATACCATTCCAGGGTACATTCAGGTTATAACTGGGACAAATGTCGTCATCTCCTAACAACTCTAACCTCTCCAATTTCCAGTTACTATTCTAAAGTGAAAATCTGGTCATCTCACTTTCCACCTTAAAATCTTTCAATGGTCCTTTCTATTGACCTTGGAATATAGTTCAGACTTCCTCTCTTGACTTTAAAATCCTTTGTGAGAACTAGCCTCTTTATCTCTCTAGTTGATTCTCCTGCTTCTCTCTCATTTCTCATCTTCTGTTCCAGCCCATCTGCTCTATGACCAGCAGGTATATCACACATGTTCTTTCCTTTGCCAACCACAATCATTTCCTATTTCCTTCTGCAGAGTAATATTTGTTCCTTCTTCAAGATTCAGCTTATATGAGAACCCAGGGTCTAGCCTGGTATTCCTTTTCAATGCTCCACAGACACTCATTATTGTGTATTCATCTGTCTCTTATGCCTTCTCATTATTCCACTGAGAGCTCCCTTAGGGTAGGAATCCTGCCTTATTTATCTTTGTGGTTTGGAAATTTACCTTAATGTCTGACAGAGAACAAGTTTTTTTATTTATTAATTAATAACATAAGAATAATTGTAATAGCTACTACAACAAATTGAGCACTTAGTTTGTGCCAGTACTTTGCCTAATATTTTATATTCTTTTTCTAAATCCATCTTCAAAGTAGTTTTATGAAGTAAATATTATCTTTTGGTTTTTAGAATAGAAAACTTAAGTTCGGAGAATTTAAAACTTCCCCAGCACCAGATAATTAACATTGATTAAACTGGACTCAACTCATGTCTGTTGAACACAGAATTCTACTCTTTTAGACTATGTCATATTTTATTTCAATATGTTGGTATACATTAAATTTAAAGAAATTCACCTTGAGTTCCTTTGTTACAGGCAAGGAGTGAGGTTGAAGACCTGAGAAAATATGCCAAAACGGCAGCCTTGATGTGCAATTTTGACTACATGTGAGGTGTCAAAGACATTCCATAAAAAGTCTTTCATACTATTTACATTGTCACCTATTTCTTGGCAGTGTAAAAAATAATATGTGATTCATTCTATTAGCAGTTTTCTAAATCATTCATGTTAAATTACTTTAGCTCCATATTTCCACACATTCTCAAGAAATACAATAGAAAGATGAACTGTTTATTTTTGTCTATCTTTTGTATTGAGGGATTGGGACCAAAATTAGTGTTTGTATTGAGGGATTGAGACCAAAATTAGTGAATTGAAAATGTGGCTCCCTGACAATAGATTTGTCCAAACTATATTTTCAATGAATGAACAGACGAATTAATTCTTATGTAAAAAGATGACCAGCTATAACTCTTCAAATAAAAAATTTCCATCTCATCTTCATATATATTATGCCTATTTAATTTATTTTCTCCCAGACCCATTATTTTCTATTACCATGTATTTTCATAGTGAATACCACTGTCACTCTATACCATTTTTATAATTTTCTATATTAATTGTTAGACCTTCTAACCTTATATTTCAAAATATTAACTTGAGGCTTAGAGGCCATTTCTAGTCTATGAATCTATATTTAATTTATTAAATCTACCAATGAGATGGAAAGTGCTTATCATTCTAAAAATATTGACTTAGAGAAGATAATTTGTAAAGTAAATTTTGTGAAGTAACAACACAAACCACATACTAAAAATTTTTTAAAGTTTAGAGGAAACATTCCTTAGTGCCTGAGAGGGCTGCACTCCATTCATGAATCAAAGAATAGGATTTTCAGAGGTAAAAAAAATAGCTTGGTAAAGTCTACATTCACAAAAAAAAATAAGTATTAATTGCTCTAAAACTTTTCTTCAATAAGTTGCAAATCCAAATTGTGCTAAATTTCGTCCTAGGCCTCATAATTCTTCTGTATTCTCTGCTTCCCTTCACTTCCTTCTCTTTCACCTCCCCAAAACTTCCATTTGACTTCTCTCAAGAAGTGATGAAGAGGAGAGAGAACTTTCAAATTTGTTTCAGGACACATATTTGAAATTCTATGAATGTATTTATAGTGCCAAAGGCAGCTTATTTGGCAAGACTTTGCCCCAGAATAACAATAATAATGAAATATCAATAATAATATTTATCATTCTTTCTATGAACCAGACTGTTAAAGGTTTTATGTACATTATTACATTTAATTTTATTTCACATACATAAATATAGGAAGTAAGTGCTATTAAATCATCCTCATCTGTCAGATGAAGAAGCTAAATATCTAGTCCAACCTCACAGAGCCAGGAGGGATGGAGATGGTATTCAAAACCATATAAATGAACTTTAAAACTGCTTTTAACCAAGGTCAAACTGGTTAAAACCTCATATCTAGTACCTCAAGAAGATTGCCATGCTAAAGTTTCCTTTATTCTTTTTTCAAATGTCTTAGATGGCCCTAAAAATAAAAGAGGAATGACCACAAATTCTAATGAAGCCTAGATTAGAAATCTTTGAATGTAAATGTATAAAAAGATTCACTTCTGTTTTGGTAACATCTGGTGTGCTTACCTGCTCATTGATTTAAAGTCGTGGTCTACTGTGGAATAGTGTGCAATATTTTTATGCATCCTAACCAGGGCTAGACTAAGGCAAGAAAAGCAAAGCACTTAGGGTGCAAATTGAAGGATGCACTCACTCAGTGTGGTCACGTACAGGGTCCACCTCTGAGAATGAGTCATCCTTAAACATTACTCCCTGCCTCTCACTTGTCTCACCAAGTCCCACTTTAAACCTAAGGATTTTAATTAATGTGGATTTGGATATCTTGGCTCAGTGGCCTAAATGGAACTTTATTTTTACCACTGACCAGTGGAAAGCAGTTTATTGTTTGTTAGTAACTTGTTCTTTCATTTTTCTTCTCTAGAATATGATTTACATGTGCAGATTTAAATGTCTCTCTGGATCTTCACCAAAGCATCTTATGTTCTAAAATGTTTTCAGGAAAATAAAAATAATAGTTATCTTGGTATTGAAAAAGTGACTGATAGATCATGTATACATTGATTAACTAAATTGGGGATTAACTGCCCTAGAATCTGCTATTCCATACACAGTGCTAATTACTGAAATAGTCTCTTCGGTTCCCTTGTATAATAAAATTCTATGACACTAATAAAATTGTGATGTGCTTGGAGGGCATGCCATTTTGTTTTACAACATTTTTAAGTTTACAAAGCATCTTCAAGAGCAGAGGTCCTCTAGAGATACCTCTAAATTAAAGTTTTTGTTGCAATTTTCCAAATTAGAAAGTAGAAGTGAGAGAGATCATGGGACTTACACAATGCAAGAATGTAGCGCAGTTTCCAATGAAGATTTCCTTTGTTCTTTGTGTTGCTCTTAAGTTATTAATTTAATAGTTTAAACATTTTCTTTTTTCAGAATTCCAAACTAGTGAAAAGGTGTACCCAGAAAATTCTACTCTTTAAGAACTTCTTGAAATGTTTAGGTTTCCTGAATTTTAATCGGTATGATATCTATCTTTGTAAATCGTAGCAGCACAAGTAGCTTGGCCCTATAACTCACAAAACAAACAAAGAAGATCAAACAAAGGACAAAAAAGCATTTCTATGTCTGGTTATGCAAAATGTCCCTTGTGCTTATCATCTGTTAGGGTGAGGGATTTGAACCAGTTGAGAAAAAGATACTAGAGATAGAGCCAAATATGGGCTTTGATGCAGAGGAGGTTAGTTGGGAAAATATTGCTCAAACCTGTGACCAAAGTGTAATTCCTGTTCATCAATGAACCCAATGCCTTATTAACTTAATGCACCCAGTTTTTCATGCCTTTCTGAATCTCTGTCCTTTCATAGTGCCACCTCCCACAATGACTCTGGACTTGGACACATGACTTACTTTAGTCAGTGGAACAGAATCAAACTTGATATGAACAGCTATTAAGTGCTTGCTATTTTAAGAAATGATAATTATAAGTGTTGTTGTTTTAAGATGCTTAAATTTGGAGGTAGTTTGTTATGTAGTGATAGCTGATAACACTGTGCTTTCCTCTGAATTAAGATTATCCCTCAATCCTAGTCAGAGAAATTGGAAAAGTCCATAGTAGAGTTCCCCTACCCCTACCTGACTCTTAAAAAGAGCATATCCAGAGTTTATCACAAGGTAGGAAGACAGGATTAAGACTGAAATTCTTATAGCCCATAGGTAGGCAATTTAAAAAAGATAGCCATAGTTAAGTCAGGACATATGTAGGTATTAACTGTTGATCCACTAACCTCACTGAATAGAGAAATGTTAATTTTAATTGATGCCAGACTTTTACCAAATTCCTAAGTAGAAAAATCATCTTACATTGGGAAATGTCAGAGAGAGTTAAAACTGTAGATCCTTTGTCAGGAGTGCCTTTCCCAGGAGTAAAATGATAGAAGAATAATAAGTGAAATATTTCATGAATTGTTATCAATATGGAAGGAGAGAATATGCTATCTCTCCAATATCACCAACAAAATCAATTTATTGAGCACTTTGTGTGTGAAGCATTATGCTATGCTAGGAGTCCAGTAGACCATTTGGCACTTGCTCATCACTTCATATACTAATTAGGCCTTATAATGACATAAAGTAGGAATTATACTCCTTATTTATATATGAGAAGAAGTAAAGTCTCAGTAGATTTTCAATAATTAATCTGTGAATACTAAGGTAGTAAATGCAAAAATCTGACTTGAATCATGTATTCCTTATGTGACACTCCAATCTTCTGCCTTATACTGTAATAGGTAAATACAATTCAAGGGCCCATGTACTCAAGGATTTTATAGTGGGGTGTGTGTGTGTGTGTGTGTGTGTGTGTGTGTGTGTGTGTGCACGCGTGTGTGTATTTCTATGCTAGGTGCTGAAGGAGAACAGATATGGGAGATGTCTCTTGGTTTGAAAGAGAGGGTTTTAGGGAGAAAATAAGATATGGGCTGAGATCTATGAGCTCAATCTAGAGACTACATTCTTGTACTTTGCAGTGTCCATCTCAATCCCTCATTGTGTGAAGACGCAGTTATCCGATACTGCTCTTTCATTACCCAGTTTCTGACCTCATCATTAACTTATTACACATAGGTTTTCACCTTCAAGCAACTCTCTTTTCTTCAAACTGTTTTCTCTTATCAAAATTACCTTTTCCACAATTGTCAGAATAAATAACCTGCCAGTTTATAAACCAAACTTACACATCACCTCTTGCTTTTCTTTGTTGTTCAAAAAGAAGCAAGAAGCATTCAGACTGCTGATGAAGAGAATTTACTGAAAGGCCAGTGACCTGCATTTTTTGAGCAGAACAGCAATCACAATTTGCCAAAGGCACAAAAAAGTGAGTGACTTCGCTGTGTATCATGATAGATGTGCCGCTTCTTATGCATTATTTCAGGTTGTTCTTTCTCAACTGGACACTCAACATGTAGTCAATGAAGCAACAAAAATAAAACTAAGGAAATGAGCAATTTCCTTTGATAGGTGTCATCAGAGTCACACATAACACAGAAAACTAAATTATTCCGACTAAGATTGCAATCTAGTCATACAAATTGGGTAAATCCAATTAATATATTCTTTTTAGTTTAATATCCTTCAAAGATCTAAAAGGCTCATGTTATCCACTTAGAATGAAAGAAAGGAACTAGAAGAAAACTATAAGCCTAAAACTCTTAGTTGGCATCTTTATATTTTCAGAATTAAAAGTATTTTAATATTTCTAAATATAACATAGTTATAATGACTTTAATAGACTGATCAATGTCCTACATGAATCCTTTAAGTAGAATTTTCTGAAATTCCTTTCATTCGAATCTTATTTTTAAACTTAGACATTAGAATCCAAAAAGTGACTACTATCTACTCAAATCAAATCCTACTGAGGATGGGGGTAGATTTTGCTCTTGACCTAAAATGTTGTTTCAAAATTAACAGAAATATAAATAGTATATTTGAAATAAAATATTGAACAACTTTTTATATAAGCCTTGTCCTGCATATTAATAACAGCATAATTATCATTCTATGATATTCTGATTTATAATTGCATATAGATATTTTAAATTGATTTAAACAACCCTTTACGGACTGAAACTGGGGTTGCAGACTCCTCAGAGAGCTTCTCAGTATTTTGTTCACATGTGAAACAACTGAGTTAGATTTTTTTTTGTCATACAAATGATATGTTACCATGACATACACATTAGACATATTTCCTTAATTTCTCTGCCTATTTCTCATCTGAAAGAGGCATAAATTTGTACCTTAGTCTGTTGAACACTGTTAAAATGTTAGTATTGATGATATGTTTACTTAGATTAAAGCTGAGTCATTTAAAAAACATTTACTAAGGGAAATTATGAAAATTATTGGTAACCAAGGTGATGTGGAATCAGAAGAATAAAAATTGTCAGACCAATCCACTACCTACCAATTCACTACCTAATGAATTTGGTGAAAATTTTTACTTTCAAGCAGATGTTTGACAAGCTCTAAATATATATATATATATATATATATATATATATATATATATATATATATATTTAGCATAAACAAATTCTATTTCCATTATAATGGACCTACAAGCATTCTAATAGTATCACATTTATTTAAGAAAATACAGTTAGGAAAAACATTTGGAAAAAAACTTTTTTTTTCCTTATTAGCATTTGCAAATGTTTATCTGGAGAAAAAAAATAAGAGCTATTGACTCATTTATAGTATGCATGTTGAGTAACATGGACAAGTATCCTGTAAAAGAGTCTAATTGAGTTTAATGTGATACAAGATTTATAGCATAATAAATTTGTCTTTAATAAATGCTATTTTCTCTAGTTTGAATTCCAGTGAGCTAATTTTCAAACCTATGTATTTATAATAATATAAGATTTTAAGCAACTCGTGAAAAATCATCAAGGGTTTAAGAGGGAAAGGATATATATTGCAACTTTTATTTCAGTTTTTCATTTTTATCACCAGAAGTATTTAAATCAAACTGTAGCTACAAATGCATATAAAATAGATACTTGAGTGAGCAGTTAACCAGATAATTCTTTTACCAGGGAAGAATTTCATTTTTTTTTTTCCTTAACAAAATAGTAAGAGGGCTGAGGGGTCTCTCTATGCTGACTACCTCGCTATGCTAATTTTCTCAGCTTCCATTTTTTCCCTAATTCTGCTAATGCTGTTCATAGAGATTTGTAAAAGCTCTAGATATGTAGATAAACATTAGTTATGCATGTATATGGGTGCATGTTTGCTTGTTGTGTGTGTACATGTGTTTATGTTTGTAGGTATATGTATCTGTGTATATATGTTTTAATTGCAGGTTTTAATAAAAATGTAATGGTTAAATTTTCACCTCATTGTGCATTTTTCTTTAATTTTATTCATCTTCTTGCTAAGAGAAAATTATTAGTATTTCAATAGAGCTTCATGTTTTTCTAATCTAATTCATGACCAATAAGAATTTACCTTTCCTTTATTTCCAATAGATTGATGAACATTTTACTTATTTTTAAAACAATCATGCTCAAAGAATGCTGATTGCACTGCAAGAAAAAAAGCCATTAAAATAACAAATGAACAATTTTAGGATACGTGAAGGTTCTGTTTCTTTGTTAGCTTATGTTCTCCATGGGACTTTTTAATGAATATACACAAGTCAGGGCCATTCTTTACTCAAAAATCATAAATGATAATTGTCATCTAAGATGACATGAGCTATTTCAATATTGTCCTTCATGGAACAGAGAGGATGGGCCCATGTTGTTGCTTTTCTCTATCACTGGTTAAAGTCGGATAACTAGTTGTTTAAAATTTGTTTTACAAAATACTTCTAAAGGCTCAGAACATGTTATTGACCCTTATATAGAATGCAAGTAAACACTTAACTTGGATCTTTCACACAGAAAAAAAGGAGGAGCCTTACTTACTGAGAAAAGGTCATCTACCTATATTCCATCTATCTATCCATTTCTTTTCAACAGCTACATGTTGGGTTTCTACTCTGGCCAAGCCATGTGGAGCAATGGGCATACAGTAGTTGATAAGACAGACAGGCCCCCTGCCCTCGAGGGCCTTATAGCTTATGGGTGGGACACGTGATAAACAATTGACAACAAGCCACTTACTAAAATTTTCTATGTTTCTATCTAGAGCCAAATTCTCCACTTGTGCATGAGCTTTCATCTTCCCTTGTTCAGGTGAGGACATCACTAGCAACTCTCTCCATTTGAGGATATCACTGCTGAAATTTTTAACCTTTCTTTTTTTTTTTTTATCATCATTTGTTTTCCTCCTATCTGCATGCAATTGACTGTTACTTCACCTATTATATATATTTTTTCTTCATCGTACTTCCCCATTAGTTACTGCTCCATTCCTTTGCTGTTTTGCACAGCAGATCTCCTGGAAGAGTTATCAAAAACTAAGGTTTCTAATTTCTTTCCTATCACCAGGGTTTCATTCACCACCACTTCTCTTCACAACGATACTAATGACCTCCATGCTCCTAAATCTACTGAACAGTTCTCAACCCCTACTTCACTCAAAGAACATAGAGTTCACCAATTCCTACTCTTTTATACATTTTCTTTGCTTGCTTTAAGGACATCAAAGTATGGCTTTTCTTCTATTCACTCGCTGGTCATTTATTCTCAGCTTAACCTGTTTTTCCTTTCACATGGGAGCTATTAAAGAGCTTGGGCCTTACTCCTTGGATAGTTCTCTACACTTTCTCCTTTATGTGTCTCCAGGCTTAAAACATCAGTATGCAAATGATTCCTACATCTGTATCTTTAGCCTTAATTATCTCTCTCCAACTCCAGATTAGTGAATTCATCTCTTTCCTTGAATCTCCATTTAAAATGTAAAATAAACATATCCAAAATCGCTATTTCAATATTCCTCCCTCAAAACCTGATCTACTGGCAGCCTTCCCTATCACAGCTAAGGGTAACCCCATCCTTCCAATTGTCCAGGCTGAAAACTTTGCTGTTATTCTCCACTCTCTTTTTCTTATTCCCACTGTTAACTTATCTGGAAATCATGTAAGTGTTCTCTTCAACCTTCTAACTTCATCTACCTTCTAACTACTTTCTCTGCCAAATCTCTGGTCTGAGCCATCATTATCTCCTCTGGTATCTTTTAAGATTCTTGTAACTTGTCTCGCTGCTTTTACTTGCATTCCCCTCCCCTGGTTTATTCTCATCCATAAACCTTCAATAGACATCTATTTCACTCATAGTAAAGCTAAAGTCTTTAAAACAATCTACAAGGACTTAGTGATCTGATTGATCCTTACCCTTCTGATCTCATCTCCTTCTATCCTCTTCCCAGTCACTCTTTTCATATGTACTGACTTTCTTAATGTTTCTGGAACATATTACATGCATTCTCATTTTACAGACCTTTGCACTGAATGTACCTTATGCCTGGGATGCTCTTCTCTCATCTATCTACCGGGCTAATTCCATTTCAATGCCATTTTCTCTATGTGTCCTAACCTAAGCCCCACCAAAGATTGTAAACAGAACATTTGATCTCCCCTACCTTGCTGTACTTTTTTTATCTGCCCCCTGCCCCTACCCTCGAAAACAGGTATCTCTTTATAAAATGCATTTTTTTTTTTCCTTTTCAGGATTATTGTCTGTCTCTGTTTACTAGAATGGAAGTTACACTATGAGATTTCCATTTTTAAGTAACCACTTGGACTGCTCTTATATTTCTATGTTCTCTTAATCAGGTGACATTAGAATTCTACAATGCCAAGGTTGGAAATAGATATCACCACTGTTCCTAAGTTTATGTTTATTATGCAACCCTTGATTTTATTTCCAATTATCTTCCATACAAATCCAATCCAATAAAGCAGGTGATTCACTTAAATTTTTATTTGACACAATATTCTATTCAGATAATAATTCTGTTATTTTGTTTTGTTTTTGTTTGTTTGTTTGTTTGTTTTGTTTAGCTATGAGCACACCACAAACATATGAAAGTAATTTCTCACTTCATCTCTCCATACCTATTCCCCATTACCAAAATTAGGGGTCCACGAAACAAACCTAAACTTGGAGCTCTTAAAGTCTAGAGTTAAAGAGCACAAAGGTCCTGATCTTAATAGGAGATATAAGGGCTGAGAAATGGGAGATGAAATGAAAAGGGGAGGGTGAAGTAACAAAAGGGAAGGTTGAGAATACTACAGGCGAATTCTGCTACTATGGCACCAAGTAAAAGGTCGAATTTTTTTGGTCTCAAGTCATTGATTTATAAACTTGAAATTGCTACTTTTTATCTTTGTGATTTCTAGTAAGTTACAGACCACTTCTGAGTCCTAATTTCCTGGGAATGAAATAGCAATAATGTTATTCCTTTCATAGAGTTGCTGTCTTCCTAGCATGAAATGGGATTACAATGTGCAAAGCATCCAGTGATTGCTGGCATTTGATAGACACTAATAAGTGGTAATTCTTATTATTATTGTCTTTATTACCAATTTTCTCAGGAGCAGTTGGAGCTAATAATGTTGTGACTCAGTACCCTTCAATCATTTCTCTATTAGTCATTGTTATTGCATAACAAGCAACTATAAAATCTCCTTGGCATACAACTGTTTGCATGTATTTCTTGCTCACTAATTCAGGCTGCACGAGGTGTGTCTGCTACATACCTCGGGAGCTAGGATGGCTGTGATTTATATTTCAGTTGGCTACTACAGTTCTGCTCCATAGATCTTTTGTCCTCCCTGCAGGTCAGTGGGCTAGCTGAACATATTCTTCTCACGGTAATGGAGAAAATGGAAAAGAGAGTATGCCCACCTATGCAAACATATTTCAAACATTTGTTTGCAGCATGATACCTTTGGCTAAAGCAAGCTATATGGCCTATCTAAAAACATGGGATAGGTTAAGTATAGCTCTGCCTTTTGTGAGAAGGACTGAAAAGTTACATTGTAGAACACATCCAATGAGAGTGAGGAAGTGGAGGAACTGGGGCTGATTCAACCTTCAACAATATCTCAGACTCAAAAGAAGACAGGTGCCAATAAGAAGTCAATCACTGCTCTCTTAGACCCACACCTGAGAGGTAACATGGGATTCAATATTTAATGCTAAAATCAAATAATATTTTTAATTAGAATTATTGAAACAGTTTACCATGTAAAAGCAAGATTTAATGCAATGACAAAAATCTACATGAATACTTCTGTTTGGACTATTTCCTTGGGATATAAAAGAAAATGTAAACTAGTAAGGTATTTTATTTTATTATTTATCAAACTATTTGTCAAATAAAGATATATTGAATACCTACTATGCGCCAGGCAGTACGTTGTATCAATAGCCAATTATGGTTAGCAGGAGGCACAATGACAAATGAAAAAGGAAGTTTTCACTGGAGTAGAGGAATTAAGATATGTAGGGATAAGAATATGACAAAGTGAAAACTGAAAATAACATAAGAAAGGTACTGAGGGAGGAGGCAAATACTTTCAACCGAGAACATGCATACATACATATTAAAGGACCAAGTTTTGAAAGTCTATGAATGTTGACAGGAAATCAATAAAACATAAATAAGATTCTGATTGAAATTGATTTGATTTTGTATCAAAATCTGATGTAGCAACACAATCTCTTGATATACATTTCTAAGTAATCAGTTAAGATTGGGACTTCAGCTTTGTAAATTAAAACCTAATTTGGGCTTTGAAAAATAAGTTCCTTTTATTAATTCAATGTTGGAAAGAAAAAAGAATCAGAACAGGACTCAAATGGTTACCAATGAGAAAAGATTTGCATAAGTCATCTGATTCAGTACAGCTATTATCTCTGTCATTATTTCATGCCTGCCAGTAATAATTTTATTTGGTTGGATAGTCATACACAAGCCCATGTTTTAGATGAATATTTTTCATTTTGCCTAATGAGGAACTAGAGAGGAAACTCAGTTTTGGCCAATGAAAAGCACTTGGAAGATATTATGTTTGTTTTTATAAGGTTAATCTTAGTAAAATAGACAAAAAATTGCAGATTTGATTTAGTATTATTTTACCATTTGAAATTAACCAAATCATAACAGATTCGGTCCCATTCTTAGAATTATTTGTCACTTTTTACAATCTTGTTAAGTTTTTATTGTTCTGATGTTCAAGCTTATGTCTGGTAAATTTTTAGCTAGGAGGTAAAATATCAGAGTTGTGAGCACATTTTTTAATTTCTCTCCAAAAAATTTTTTTATATTAAAAAAATAAATAAAACTTTCTGAATTGAATTTAAACAAGTGTGATAATAGCTAATGATACTTTCTATAAAAGAAAGAGTGGTCTTCAACTTTCCAAACACAATAGTAAGGTTAAACTATATGAACCTCTTGAAAAATAAGAGTATGAAAACTATTGCATTGGAGATTTAATATAATTCTGATACTCCTTAGTACATTACTTTGAATTTAACAATTTTAATTTCCTTGATTTATAAAATTATGCATTTCTAAATAGATTTCTATAAATCAAATCATATTTCCCAGTGACCTTGTTAATCATATTAGATTTATTTTAACTTCATCTGAAATTACGTATTTAGCAGGGGTTCTCAACATTAAGGATGAAACTATTTTTCTCTTTTATTTTGTTATTCATTGGCAATATTTTGTTAAGCTGTTTTACATAAATATGTAAAATGACTGGACATCATGAACATTTTTATACATATGAATATTTTCTTGACAGTTTCAAATTAATCTATATTCCCTGCTAGCCAAATTCTTTGTAATAAGTCATCACCATCTATAGTTACAGTCCTTATGTGTCAATTTTATTAACATATTTATTCTTATTTTAAAATGTTATTTTTACTGCTTATCAGCCAAAATTCTATGCTTCAATACTTGTATTAGTCCTGGTTCTCAGCTGCAATCAACAGAAGGTAGCTCTGCTTAAGAAAAGCTAAACAGTAATTTACTAAAAAGTCATTGGGTAGCTCACAGAAATATTAGGAAAGTAAGAGAACTATGTTTAAGGTTAAGTGGCCATAAAAAGTACCCCAGTTTATATTTCAAATCATAATTGGTGAGAAAAGAAAACTGCTGTTATTACCGAGAGAAAGGGGAGAGAGATGAAGACAGAAACACAGAGATTGAGACGAGAGAGAGAGAGAGACAGAGAGAGAGAGAGAGAGAGAGAGAGAGAAAGAGAGAAATGGGAACAGGAGGAGGAAGAAAGATATTTTCCCATCGCTTTCATCTTGGATCACTATCTTCAAGGTTAAAACTAATGTCTATGACCTAGCTGCAACGCAGGCTGGGAAAGAAGGTACAAAGCATTCTCAACTCTTGTTGGAACTAAACTTTTCTCTTCGCCAAGCCCCATAAGTTGAAACATTTCTCACATATGGAAGAGAGTTCAAAACCTGGGAGTTCAAAATGAACACCACCTGCACCCTACAGCTCTATAGAATTATTTCATAAATCATGGAATGTTGTAACAAATTTACACATCCAGTTATAACAAAACAATAAGCAAGTAAAAACAAATAAATGAAACGGGTAGGGAAATGCTGCACGTTATATCCACCTCGAAGGTTCATAATGCACACAAGCATAAAAACAGTATCCTAAATTTCCCACAGAAAGGAAAATTTGAAATAAAATTAATCTCAGAAATTTTGAAACTTACTTAACTTTGGAAATAAAGTATATTTGTAAAAGTAAGTATTTAAAGGATTAAGAATCAAAGTCACCGACAGTTTGCAACAACACAGTAATCGACACATACTGTGTCTATTGTAACATGAGAGCACCCTTCTGGCTTTTCCTTCCTGCATACAGCCTGCCAGAAAAATGTCCTTCCTTCTGCCAGCAATTTCTCCTGTAGGTGCCTTAGCCCTCATCTTAGTAAGCATGAGAGAGCTCTGCATAGCTGTGAAATTCCAAGACAGTAGTTAGGGCTGTGAGGGTGGAGAAATTTGCCAAGGAGGAGAGAGCAGGAAAAGCTAACAGGAAGGCAGCAGAGACTGCTCCCACTCCCAAACAAATCTGCAATTCTTTTTTCCAACTTCTAAAATTTATTCTAATATTCATGAAAATTTAGATAAAGAGCAAGGGAGGAAGGGAGGGAGAAAAGAAAAGAAGGAGGGAAAGAATATAAAGGAGGGACGAAAGAAGGAAGGAGATTGGGAGGTAGGGAGAAGAGTGAGGAGAGAGAGAATATCTATTTCAACTAATAGGTTTTTGTATTGAGTATTCTTATAATTCTGAGCTTTATTTTTTTCTTTTTTAAAAGTGTTTCTAAATTTTAGAATCGAATAATTCAATATTAAATCCATTCAGTGTCATTTTTAAATAGTATATACTTTTTACCGTATATTTCTTCACTCCCCTTTACTCCAGGTGAAGATTAACTGTTCTCAAAATGGAACTTCCACTAATTTATATTTCCTTACTGTACTCCCAAAGTTTTCACCACAAAACTTAATCCTAGTTCAGTAGTTATTGTACAGACATATGTTGTTATATAAACATATATATTACTTATGATTTGTCATTCAACCAATACGAATTTGTCATTTATATTGAGGTTTCAATCTGTAAGGTATTGAAACGAGTGACATTTTGTGAATTTGGAATTTTTTCTTTATCTTTTTATTGTTTCATTTCTTCATCCATCCATCTCTTTGTTGCACACATATTTATTTGAAGAGAATTAAGAATTTTTTCTTCTTTTTCAAGTTTGGAAGTTTCTATGAGAAACTAGAGTATGTTTAATGACATAGTATGTATGGATCTCCTCAAACTAAATTAATGCTCAGAACCCTTGTCAGATCCCTCAGAATTCCAGATATTATTCCCATAAGTCGTTTGAGAAGTTAATGGGCTGGGATGCTGCCAATCTGAATAAGCACTCAGGATTTAATTTATTTTGAGGACAGATCCTTTATAGAATCCTTACCAGACATAGTCAGCTGAGAATACTAATAATACTCAGCACTGACCTTCAGCTGAAACCATCTCCCACCTCTATCCCAATAACAAAAGCATGAGTGACTCTTTGTGGTGGGCTGCCTTCTAACAATGATCCCTCTTGATCCCCAGCTCCAGGTATTCAAGATTCTGCTTGAGCGTGGGCCGGACCTAGTGATTCACTCCTAGGGAATAGAATGCAGCAAAAGTGACAAGATATTTATAATCACTGTACAAATGTATTAGATCTCCAAGACTTGTATACTTACTAGACGCAAGTATGACAGTCAGCTAACACTACAATAGCAATCATTTTGCAAAGTTCATGTATCAAATCAATGTGTTGCACCCCTTAAACTTCCACAATGTTATATGCCAATTATATCTCAATTTCTAAAAAAGTGACAAGATGTTTCTTCTGAGATTAGATTACGAAATACTGTGACTTCTAATTTGCTCGCCCACTCTAGATCTCTCATTTGCCCACTTTTATGGAACCCAGCTGCCTTGCTGTGAACTGCCGCATTGGGAGGCACATATGGTAAGAAACTTAGGGTCAACAGCCTACTAAGAATTGTTTCTGCCACCACCTATGTGAGTAAACTTAGAAATAGGTCCACCCTCGTGGAGCTTAAAGAGGACCGCAACTCAACTCCACATCTTGATTGCAGCCTTATGAGACCTTGAGACTGAGGACCCAGTCAGCACCTGGATTCCTGCCTGACTCACAGAGACAGTATGTTGTTTTAAGCTAGCAAATTTTGGGATAATTGCTATGCATACACATATAACTCATATATATAAACTAATAACTAAAACTAATTATCCAACACAGCATATATATAATTATATAATTATTTATATAAATATATAATATAAATATATGTGTATATACACTTCGCTGACTGTTAATATCATCATCATCATTATTATCATTATTACTACTACTACTACTTATAGGCCTATCTTCTTATTTACACTGAGAGGATAAGGCATTTTAGGAGGTATAAAATATCTCATCTCCTGGCATATAATAGGTACTTAAATATTTAAGGAAATAGAGTCTCTTTTCTTCTGTACTTTGTAATCTCATTAAATATATAAGACATACCCTCAAAGAATTGGCTATCTATACAACTAACTTTTCTAGACAGTTACTCTCTTTAAGAGATAAGAAAATGAGTGGTTACATGTTTGAGTCAAGTCAGACCTTTCTGAGTCTCTTGGATTGCTCCGCTGTTATTGCAGCCCTGCGCCACAGGCAAGTCACTTACTTCTTTGAATCTGGTTCCTCATCTGTGAAATGGTAGTATTAAAATAATTACCTCACTGGGCCAGAGAAAAGGTTAAATGGGATAAAGGGAACAGTACTTGGCCTGGCATGAAAGAAGTATTTACTAAGTGTTAACAATGATTGGGGCAGATTTTAAAGTTTTACATACATCATGTCTTTCAATTAATAGAATAATCATTTAACAGAGATTGTTTGACCTTAATTTTATTACATAAACAAAGTTGGGGCAGTTAGGCAGTTATCCATTGCCAAAGGCTGGCCTACTCATGTTGCCTGAGGGATTACTTTAGCGTCAACTGCTTCAGTTAAATAAGATGATAAATAAGGCTCACCTGGCCCTATTGTATACTCAGATGTTAACTAGTATTATTGGGCTGTTAAGACAAAAAAATCTCTAGACTTCTTAACTCAGTTTTGTGGTCTTTCTACAGCACATGGCCCACTTCCATCCACTCTGTTTTTTTGTTGTTCTCATTTTCTAGATGACAACTCTACTAAAGATAATAACAAAACTAAGATGTGAGAATGAGGAAAAGAACTGCTGATTCAAAAAAGAGCTGCTTTTCCAATGGAGTCTGATATCCAAAGCTTTATTTTTTTGTTTAATCAGGAATAGATATTTGATAGGCTCATTAGGTCTTATCATCTAGTTATGTTTGTTTGCATTATTAAAAAAAAAACAATGTATTTATGGAGAATAAATAAGATTTGGGGACATTATAAATGAAGAGGACTTCATAAATAAAAAGATGTTATTGGGAAGAATGCTTCAAAATAATTTTAAAACTCTACATTTAAAATTTTAAAAATATTGGATCAAAGACCTAAATATAAGGCTTGAAACAATAAGTTGCATGAAAGAAAACATAGGTACTAAACTTATGGACCTTGGTTTTAGAGACAATTTTTTCAATTTGATCTCAAAGCCAAGGGAAGTAAAAGCAAAAACAAATGAATGGGACTATATCAAACTAAAAAGCATCTGTACAGCAAAAGAAACAATCAACAAAACAAAGAATCAACAAACTGAATGGAAGAAGACATTTGTAAATAACACCTCTCATAAGGAGCTAATATCTAAAATATATAAAGAACTCATATAACTCAATAACAAAAAATAAACATTCCAATTAAAAAATAGGCATAGGACCTAAACAGGCTCTTCTCCCAAGAAGACAGACAAACGGACAATAGACATATGAAAAATGTTTAACTTCACTTGCTATTAGGAAAACACAAATCAAAACCACAATGAGATACAACTTCACACTTGTTAAAATAGTTGTCATCAATGAGACAAGTAATAACAAGTGTTGAAGAGGTTGTGGGGAAAAAGAACCCTCACACACTGCGAGTGAGAATGTAAATTGGTACAGCCACTATGGATAACGAGGTAGAGGTTCCTCAAAAAATTAAGAACAGAATTACTATATGGCACGGCAATCCTTCTTCTGGGTATCTATCCATAAAAATTTAAAACATTTATTTGTAAAGATATATGCACCGTGATGTTCATTGCATCATTATTCATGGTGGCCAAGACATGGAAACAATCGAAGTGTCCTTCAATAGATGATTGGATAAAGAAGATGCGGTACTCATACACAATGGAATATTACTTATTCATAAGAAAAAATGAAATATTGCTATTTACAACAACATGGATGGATCTTGAGGTTATCATGTGAAGCAAAATAAGTCAAACAAAAGAAATTGAGAACCATATGATTCTACTTATAAGTGCGATATAAAAACTGAAAGTGGCAAATGAACTAGACAAACAAACAAAAAAACTCATAGACACAGACAACAGTTTTGGTCATTACCAGAAGGAAAGAGGAAAGGAGGGGAGGTGGATAAATGTAAAGGAAGTCGAAATCATGGTGTTGGAAGTAGATTTGACTTTGCGTGGTGAACACACAATGCCATATATAGATGTATTATTGAATTATATACTTGAAACCTATATAATTTTATTAACCAATGTAACCTCAATAAATGTAATTTAAAAAATAAAAATATAAAGTATGGACATACTTGGGTATAAAAACAAGTTATTTCACTTTAGCTATCATTAAACCTTTCTGGATAGAAATAAAATACAAATCAATTCTTAAATACGTTTACGTCAAATATTATTTTGAAGTAATTATGGTCAGAATTTCATTTAAAAACTACTCACATATAAAACTCATTGCATTGTTTGCTTATTTACAATATTCAAACTCTCTGTTCCTTTTCCTTCCCTTCCACCCAAGAGAAAAACTGCCTATATCCCATATTAAAGGCTGAATTAAAGGACATTCTTGGAATTAAAGGTAGGATTGGGATTCGGTGCTTAAGAACATCAGAGAGAGTGCATTTTTATTACATAATTTTCTGATGTTAATGAGAAAAATTACTAACACTTAACTGAAGACAAAAGACAATATGTCAGTTAATATTCTAAACTCTTTAGAGGTATTATCTCATCTACTGCTTATAGAAATCCTGTGAGGCAGACAGAGTTATACCCTATTTTGCAGATGAACAAAGTGAGACAGAGAGCTTAGGCCATTTGCTCAGGGGCACATGACTAGTGTAGTAGATGGTAGAGTCAGGATTTGAACCCGGCCGTATGAACTACAGAGCTCATGTTCTTTACCAGTCATGTTCTACTACATCTGATTCCAATTATTTTCAATACCATGATTTTTCAAGCCAAAATCTTAGAGAAAAGAATTGAGGAAGCCAGCCTAGTGAAGGTGTTGGCAGATTTGTTCAGTGGAAGAATTCCTCTACACTATACAAACAATGAAATAAATGGTCATGGAGGTAAAATACTGCTCCTTCCCCATTCTAAGCCTCATAAAGCTGGAAAGCGTAGAATCAGGTTGTGGCCGTCCCAATTCTCAATATTTTAAGTCATAAGAGAGGCAGAAAATAATGGTTATCAACAAAGTGTAAATTCATGGGAAGAAAGCAACATATAACAAATGAGCCAAGTCTTTTATTATAAGATTTTTTCCCCCCTCCAGGTGTTTAAAAATATGAATGTAAAGGAAATTGGGTTTTGTTGGTAAAGAGTGATGGGAGGCATTTGTTTAATCTGCCACCTCAAGGCTAAGTAAGTAACATTATCTTCTCCATGGAAAGCCAGAGCCCAGAGCAGTGGCAGAGTTTGTGTGCAAAGCAGACAGGCTTGGTGACAACATAGTTTCTTGAGTAATCAGAGTCTTCCAGCTGCACTCTTCTGTTCAACCCCCATGAAGCTTTGGCAAAGCACAGAATAAAAATATATATATTTTCTTGAGAAAATATGATGAATTATGTCAGATTTTGTGAATTAAGTCACTGTAATAAAGCCAAAGCCTGTGCTGCATAGACCATGGTATAGATTAGGAGAGAACAAAGGTTTGATTATGGTTTCTGTTCCCTTTCAATTATGGGTCACACATTTCTTAATGTGAATTTTATTTCTATATTACTCCTGGAGCTTGATTTGAATTTAGCATTAATAAACCTGACAGCCAGATATAACAATTTGTTGTTTTAATATGTTCTTTATATTCAGATTTTTATTTTTGGGGCTGGGGGACGGTGACTATTATTCAACTGGGAAAGGCAATTTTAGGCAACACTCCTTGTATCTTAGAAAAGATAAAATATATTTTTGTAGTTATTAGAATAAAAATTTCCAATGTCTTTTATTCTAAAGTATATTAAATACACAGAAAGAAATCCTCATTATAAAAAAAAACCCAGCAGTTTCATTAATTTTTTAAATTCAGCAAATACTTAGTGTGTCCTATGTCCATTTTTTAGGTTCTAAGGACCATTAGAAATAATCTAGATGCTCTTTAAGCTTATATTCTAGTAGGTAGAAATAGCTAATAAATGAGTATATGCTGATCAATAACAATGTAAACTAATCAATAATAATACAATTCAGACAGTAAAAGTGCTATGAAAAATCATCTCAATTAAAAAAACATCCCAACTTTACTCTTATTTCTTCCCAAGAAACATGCCTTCTAAATATAAACTGAAAATTGTAAAAGGCCATTTAACTTTCATATAAAGTCCAAATAATTGGTGATATATTTTCACTGACATATTTTCATTGGGTTAATAAACTATTGTCTACCAGGTATCCTAGAGTCATTGGAGTCATGGTTTGAACACATTCTGGAATGATTCCATTGGCATAAAGAGTGTTATAAACACTATTCGACTCCCAAACTGACAAATGTTGTGTTTGGCACTAGAAAATGAAAAATGTGGCCAACAGAGCTAAGGAGTTCTAAATCCAGAAATTAGACCATTGGATGTTTGAAAACCAATACCAAATATACCACATTTTTACTGATGACATTAGTCCATTTTAATACGACCAACTGCCGACTTCTTGAGTGCTTTTACTATCTCAATAGCATAATTTTTAAAAAGTTAAAAATAAATTTACTGGCTTTGTACATGTGGTATTTTATTATGTTTATTTCCTCTGACTGTGTTCCCCACACGCATGTAAGCTTCTCATAACATATATGACTTCGCATAATGTATATTAGGTGATTAGTGGCTGCTATCTATGATATGGTTGGTAGATACATGTGATTTCAAGGCATATGATGAAGTGAAAAAGTTCAGAGAAGAGAATTTAAACAATTTATATGTTTTACACAAAGTATAATTTGGTAAATTTGTAGTTATGATAGGTGGAAAAAAGAGTGCGGCTCTTAAACCAAGTGGGGGGACACCTAGGAGAAATTATAAGGGCCCAAAATAAACAAAAATCCCAACCTTGTACTAAGGTAGGTAGGAAATCAAAAAAGAATCAGCAGTAGAGGGCAGGAGGAAGACAAATACACATGTAGTACACTCTGAGGACTGAATACTAGGCTGCTAATTGGCGGTGAGTGGCCATCTGACTCAAAGACACGAGAGATACTTTCAGTAAATTCCTCTCAGCCCCAAGACGAGTGAGGCTGAGTAGTAGCTGGGAGCCTGGCCTGCTAAACCAAACTGCTTGGACTAGGATACTGGCTGTGCATAACCAGCATTGGAAACTAAGTTACTTTGCAAGTTACTCAACCTCTACATGCCTCAATACCTCTAGGTTAAAAGAAAAAAAAAAAATGAGATGTTGACAATGAGTACATATTTTATAGGGCTATTATATGGATTAAATAAGATTGTTTGTTCAAAGCTTTAGAACTGTACTTGGCTCATAGGGATATAGTATTACATCAAGGGAGACTGGCTGAGGTCTAAGAATGTGGTGTTAAGAATGTTCGATGAAGAGGATTGAGTTAAATCTCAAGTTTTATATTTTAGGGTTGGGATGAAACTTGATTCTTCTTGGAACAAACATAATTTCTAGCTCAAGGAAACAAAGGAGAAATCTAATATTGTAACAATAATATCAAGAATATTCTAGATGACGTGGAATTTTAAAAAGTCCAGTTACTAAAATATAGGTTCAAGAAAAAGGAAACCCTAGAAAAGGAATATAAAATGGACATAACCCTACACTGAGCCATCAGAATACTGGCAGAGTTGATGAGTAGCACAGGATCGGTCCCAGGTGAGCCAGGATGCAGAGGTTAAGTGGCTTCATCTGTAAGAATGTGAGAACAGAAGATTCCAGAAATTGGACAAAGCAACTGTGATCTTAAGGAAGGCAGCTGTTTCTACATGACTATCAGCTATGAACAGAATCATGGTGTATTGGCAGGGACAAAGACTTTTGTAGGCACTTTGTAAACTATGAAGCCAGAAGGCGGGTCTCACCTTAACCTTGGTGATGACCACACTCTCCTTACCCTTTGTGCATATTAAGCGACTCCATAGAATCTTCATGCGAGCTCTCTCATAAAACAAATGACCACTTACATTTTACAGCAAACATTTGACAGTTTGACTTTTTATCCTGTCATCTTGTTAATGATATTATTTTTAGCTGAACTTTAGAATTTGACTATATATTTTGAGCACATGTAAAACAATTTTTTTCGGAATTTATTGATATAATCGACATAACATTGTCTAAGTTTAAGGTGTACAATTTGATGATTTGATACAAGTAAATAGCAAAATGTTTACCACAATAAGGTTAGTTAACACATCCTTCACCTCACATTATTACCATTCTATTGTTGTAATGGTGAGAATAATAAAGCTCTCATAGCAAATTTCTAGTATACAATATGGTGTTAATCATACTGTACCTTAGATTGCCAGAACTTATTCATCTCATAACTGAAATATTTACCTTTTGATGAACATCTCCCCATTTCCCTTACCCCAAAGCCCCAAAGAGAATATTTCTATTCTCTATTTTTATGAGTTTGATGTTTTTAGATTCCATATAGGCAATATCTTACAGTTATTTGTCTTTCTCTAGCTGATTTATTGCACTTAGCATAATGCCTTCAAGGCCCATTCATGTTGTCGTAAATGGCAGGGTTCCTTCTTTCTCATGACTCAGTATAATATTATTATATTTACTATATCACTGAATAATATTTCCTACATCACATTTATTGATTTGCATATATATCTCATATCTTTATATATCTCTATATATCACTCTTTTATATGTATTTGCATATAATCTCACATCCATTCATTCATTGATGGGCACTTAGGTTGTTTCCATGTCTTGGCTACTGTGAAAAATGCTGCAATGAACATGAGGGTATAGATATCTCTTTGAGATCCTGATTTCATTTCCTAAACCCAGAAGAACTACTGGATTGCTGGATAATATAACAGTTCTACTTTTTTTTTATTTTTTGAGGAAACTCTATATTGTTTTTCATAGTGACTTTACCAATTTACCTTCCCTCCAACAGTGTTTCTTTTTCTCCACATCTTCACCTATAATTGTAATCACTTGTCTTTTTGATAATACCCATACTAAAAGGCGTGAGGTGATATCTCATTGGGGTTTTCATTTTTATTTCTCTGATGATTAATAACATTGACCATCTTTTCATGAACCTGTTGGCCATTTGGATATCTTCTTTGGAAAATGTCTATTCGGTTCCTCTACCCATTTTTAAAATTGCTTACCTTTTTGCTATTGAGTTGTGTGAGTTCCTTACATGTTTTGGGTATTAGCCTCTTATCAGATATACAGCTTGCAAATATTTTCTCCTCTTTTGTGGGTTGCCTTTTCATTTTGCTTTTCTTTTACTATTCAGAAGTTTTTAGTTTGATGTAGTCCCACATGTTGGTTTTTGCTTTTGTTGCTTGTGCTTTTTGGTGTCATATTTAAAATATCATTGCCAAGATTAATGTCAAGGAGATTTCCGCCTGTATTTTCTTCTAGGAAGTTTATAGAATTTTAAATGTAAAAGTTTTACATTTAAGTCTTTAATGTATTTCGAGTTAATTTTTATGAGTAGTGTAAGATGGAGGTCCAATTTCATTCTTCTGCATGTCATTATCCAGATTTTCCAACATCGTTTATTAGAAAGATTATCCTTTCCTCCATTGAGTGTTTTTAGCTCTCTTTTTAAATATTAATTGGCCACATATGTGAGAGATTTTCCTGTGCTCCTTATTCTTCCATTAGTCTATGTATCTATTTTTATGCCAGTACCATACTATTTTGATTACTATAGCTTTATCATATAGTTTGAATTTAGAATTGCTTTGGATATTCGGGATATTTTGATGGTTCCATATAAATTTTAGAATTGTTCTTTCTATTTCTTTGAAAAATGCCATTGGAATTTTGATAGAGATTCCTTTGAATCTATAGATTACTTTGAGTAGTATGAACATTGTAACAATACTAATTCTTCTAAACAAAGAATCTTGCCATTTACTTGTTTCTTCTTCAATTTCTTTCATCAATGTCTTAGTTTTCATTGTATTTCTTTTTACCTCCTTGGTTAAATTTATTCTTAAGTATTTTATTGTTTTAATGCTAGTTTAAAAAGGATTGTTTTTCCTTTTTATATAGTTCATTTTTAGTTTATAGAAATGTAACTGATTTCTAAATGTTAATTCTGTATCTTGCAACTTTAATGCATTCATTGATTAGTTTCGACAGTTTTGTAGTAGAGTTTTTGTAGTTGGTGGAGTCCTTCCTATTGTATTGTTGGATTATTTTCTATGTACAAGATTATATCATCAGCAAACAGAGACAATTTGCTTCCTCCTTTCTGATTCAGATATCTTTATTTCTTTTCCTTGCCCAATTGATAAAGCTAGAATTTCCAGTACTATGTTAAATAGTAGAGATAAGAGCAGGTACCCTTGTCTTGGTCATGATTTTAGAGGAAAAGCTTTCAGCTTTTCACCTTTGAGTATAATGTTATTTGTGAATTTGTCATATATAGCCTTTATTATATTGAGGTACATTCTTTCTACACACAATTTGTTGAGAGTTTTTGTCAGAAAAAGATGCTGTATTTTGTCAAACGCTTTTTCTGTAGTTACTGAAATGATGACATGATTTTTGTCATTCATTCTATTAATGTGGTTCATCATATTTATTAATTTGCATATATTAAATCATCCTTGAATCCCAGGGGTGAATCTCACTTGATCACAGTATATGATCCTTTTAATGTGCTTTTGAATTTGGTTTGTGAGTATTTTGTTGAGAATTTTGCATCTATATTCATCAGGGATATTGGCCTATAGTTTTCTTTTCCTGTAGCATCTTTATCTGGCTTTGCTATCAAGGTAATTCTGGCCTCATAAAATGAGTTTAAGAGTGTTCCCTTCTTTTCGATTTTTTTTTGGAAGAGTTTGAGGACTGAGTTAATTCTTTAAAAGTTTGGTAGAATTCAACGATGAAAACACCTGGTCCTGGACTTTTCTTTGTTGGGAAGTTTTTGATTAATGATTCTATCCCTTTATATGTTATTCTGTCAAAAGAGATTATTATTTTGTCTGCTGAGATTGACTATTTTTTTCCTGATTCAGACTTGATAGGTTGTATGTTTCTAGGAATGTTTCTGTTTCTTCTAAATGTTTCAGTTTGTTGGCATATAATTATTTATAGTAGTCAATCCTTTGTATTTCTCTGATATTAGTTTTAATGTCTCTTCTTTCATTTGTAATTTTATTTATTTGAGTCTTTCTCTTTTTGGCAGGCCTAGTTAAAAGTTTGTAAATATTGTTTATATTTTTAAAAAACAACTCTAAAGTTTTCTGATTAAAAAAATTGTTTATCTATTCTGTATTTCAATTCTTTACAGTTTAATCTTTGTTATCCTTTTTTATTCTAATTTTCAGTTTAGCTATTCTAGTTCCTTAAGTGTAAAATTAGGTTGCTAATTTGAGATACACACACACACACACACACACACACACATACATATATAGTTAAAAAAGACTTATTGAATTGTAGGAAAATCTATTGTTTATATAATTAGATAGATAGATAGATAGATATTTATTCTAGAATTCCAGAACCACATTTTATTTTTTTATTATTTTTAATTGATTTTTTGGGACAACATCGATTAATGAAATCCAGTAAGTTTCAGGTGTACGACTTAACAGTAAGGCATATATATATATATATATATTGTGTTGTGTGTTCCCCTCCCATAGTTAGGTTTCTTTCTGTTACCACATATCTGACCCCTTTTACCTCATCTACCTCACTCCTCCCCACTCCCCCTCTATCTTCTGGTAACCACTAGTCTATTGGCCATGGATGATTCATATATATAGAGAGATAGATATAGATATAGATATAGATATAGTAAATGTATGCATTTATCACTATAAACTTCCCTTAGGACTGCTCTTGCTACAACCCATAAGTTTTGGGGTGTTGTGTTTCCATTTCCATTTGTTCCAAGACAGTTTTGATTTCCATTTTGATTTCACATTTGACATATTTTTAGGAGTGTGTTGTTTAACTTCAACATATTTTTGAATTTTCCAGCTTTCCTACTATTATCGATATGTAGTTTTCTGCCATTGCACTTGGAAAATATACTTGGTATGACAATCTTTTAAAAATTGCTGAGACTTGTTTTGTGTACTAACATATGATCTATCCTGAATGTTCCATCTGTGCTTGAGAACAATATGTTTTCTGCTATCATTGGATGGAATGTTCTATTAATGTCTGTTAAGTCCATCTGGCCTAAAGTCCAATATTTCCTTACTGGTTTTGTTTCTGGATAATATAACCATTGATAAAAGTGGAGTTCTGAAGTCCCTATTATTACTGTATTGTCGTCTCTTACTTCCTTCATATATGTTAGTATTTGCTTAATATATTTAGATGCCTTGATGTTGGGTGTATGAATATTTATATTTATTACATACTCTTGATTAATTTATCCTTTATATTATAAAATAATCTTTGTCTCATCACAGTTTTTGATTTAAAATCTATTTTGTATGATATTAGTATAGATACTCTTACTCTATCTTGATTTCCATTTGTGTTAAATATCTTTTTCCATCCCCTAACTTTGAGCCTAGTGTGTCCTTGAGGCTAAAGTGAGTCACTTGCACGTAGTATATATCTGGGGTGTGTGTGTGTGTGTGTGTGTGTGTGTGTGTGTGTGTGTGTCTGTTCATTCAATCACTGTATGTCATTGTTTCCATAGTAGTATATTTTTATTTTCTTCTTTTTTCTCATGTGTATCTATTATAGGTTTTGGTTTTGTGGTTACCTCGAGGCCTAATTGAGACAGCTCATTGAAATAAGTCTATTTTAAGCTGATAACAACTTACTTTGCATATAAAACTGTACCTTTTTAATCCCCCCTCATATTTTATGTTTTTGATGTCACAATTCATCTTTTTAGACTTTGTATCCATTAAATTATTTTAACTAAATCTATTTTAGTACTTTTGTGCTTCAACATTTTTACTAAGTTAAGACTTTGACACACTATCATATTAAGTTTTAGAGTATTATAAATATTAATATAAATATAAATATAAATACTTAATCTTTACCAGTATGCTATATATTTTCACATGCTTTCATGTTTCTAATAACTGTTCTTTTGTTTAAGCTTGAAGAACTCCTTTCAGAATTTCTTGAAAGGCATGTAGGGTATTGATAAACTTCCTCGGCTTTTGTTTAATTGGAAAACTCTTTATCTCACTTTTATCCCTGAAGGACAGCTTTGCTTGACAAAATATTTATGGTTGGTAGTTTGTTTTTTCATTTACTTTGAATATATCATCTCACTCCTGGCTTGCAAGGTTTCTGCTGAGAAATTTTCTGAGAGCCTTATGTCATTTCTCTTGTATGAAAAATAATTTTCTTGCCACTTTTAAAATTCTCTTTTTAAAAAAAATTTAGACAGGCTTATTATAATTTATCTTGAAGAAGATAATTTTGGGTAAAATTTTGACATGATCCATTAGCTTCATGAATGTGAATGTACAATCTATGCCCAGGTTTGGGAAGTTCTGTCATATTTCTTAAAGCTTCCTTTCCCTTTCTCTTTCTCTTCTCTTTCTTGGGTTCCAATGATGTCCAGCACATTTCTCTTCATGATGGTTCATTTGTTTTTTCTTTTTGCTCCTCTGACTGAATAATTTCAAATGATTTGTCTTACAAGTCATTGATTCTTCTACTTATTATAGCTCTGCTATTATAGCTTTTTTTTTTCAGTTCAGTAATTGTATTCTTCAACTCGAAAAAAAATTTCCACTTGGTTCTTTTTTCATGTTTTCTAACTCTTTGTTCAACTACTCATTTTGTTCTTACATTTTCACTAGATGTTCCTTTTGTGGTATCATGTTTTCTTGATTCTAAACGATTCCTGTAGCTTAGTGTAGGTGTCTGTGCTTTAAATGCACAGACACCTATTGCAGAGGCCCTTGCTATTGGTGTGTACTCCTGTGACTTCAGGATCTCTCTATGAGCACATGGTAGTTTTTGCTGTTGATAAAGGTCAGGCAAGGAGTGTTCTGGTGCACAGCTGGGGAGGCTAGCTACAGGAGAGCCCTGTGGTTCAGACTGCTGGCAGAAGATAGGTCCAGATCCAGACTCATTAGCAGCTGTTGGGACCCTGGCTGTCAGTGTGCACTCCTGTGGCTGCAGGATCACCTCAACAGTGTCTGCACAGCACTGCAAGCCAATGACAAAATTCAGCCTGGGGGTATGCATGTGTATAGCTAGAAAAGTCTATCTGCAAGTGAGCCCTGTGGTTCAAGCCAGTGACTAGGGATACTGAATCTGGGTTCACAGCTGTGTGGTCCTTGGCTGTCTGTGTATACTTCTATAGCTACAGGATTTTGCCATAGCACGCACATGGCACTAGAGGATGGTGATGAGAATCAGGCCAATAGCATGCAAGTGCACAGCTGAATACAGCGCAGTGGGGTCAGCTGGGAGAGTCTATGCTGATGTCTTACTCTTGCAAGAGTTCTGGGCTGGCCACCTGTGCAAATCTCAGGTTCTGGCAGGGGCAAGGGTGGGGAGGAAGTGAGAGGAGAGTCAGGTGTTTGACATCCTGAAGTGTAAATAAATGTGGGCAAAAACAATTAAAACCTGTAGTTAAGACCTAGGTGGCTATGCTACTCATTAGTTTCTTCAGTGACAAAAACTGCTGGGGTTTTCTGCAGAGCAGGTCACTCCTGCTATATAGCTAATAATGGTAGCCACTACTCTTCATTCTTGTTTTCAGTTGTCTCTATACTCCTCAGCTTTGCCAGTTTCTGATGGAGTAAAACCAAAGTAGGTACATCGTTTTCTATTAGTTGAATTTTAGAGTTTGAGCACCTGTAAAGAAAACTATTTTGTAACTCATTATTTACTCTCAGCTATACATTATGTGTTATTGCCTCTGCATATATCTAGCCACCGCCCCTTACCACCATAGAATCTAGCACAGCGCTAAGGGTAGACAAGTCCTAATTAATGACTACTAAATAAATACATGAATTTATAGAGAAGAAGCAGATACATTTTTCCAGTTAGGGACAAACTAAATTGTGTGACCAAAACTTAGCTTGATTTGTGACTCACAGACTAGTGGGATTTGCTAGACAGAGTGAGATTTTTTGGTGACAATTTTCTAATCTCTGATTCTCCCCATTCTAACACCTTTATTTTAAGTCTTTGTTGTTGTTTTGAAGTTTCAGAGCTAAAATTGAATGTACTATTATAAAATAAGAAAGCCAGAAGGGCTCTTTTAGTTTTTATTTTTTAATATTGTGTCTTGTTTGAAGGTCTAGGAAATGACCCCAGGATGCCAGCGCAGGTCTTCTCAATTGATCCATCGGAGCTTCAGATTTTCTGCTTTTCTGACCTGCAGCTCTTTTAGTCCCAAGATGCCAGCATATCCATCCCTTTCTAATTTTCCAGGTCATTAGATAGCAGCCTTCAGAGAGTCACCAGGTAGCCACAAGGGACTTCAGCAAAACTACACATCACCCATTGCTAATGAAGGGTCATCAGTTACCTCTTAACTTAGGCTCTAAAGTCACAATAGAATGAAAGACTAAACACAAAATATCTGACTATTTCAGTATAGTAATTGGCTTTTATTAGCTAGATATTTTATTGAAGGCTGTAGTCTGGAATTTTTCAAGTGTTTATGTGAAATTATTCTTTAAAGACATAAATGAAAATGTGATAACTACTCATAATTTAACCTTACTCAGGCAAAGGCAAACCAATTCCAAAATCATTTATTAAATAACTACTTTGTGCTGGCAACTGTTCACATCTCTCCTTATCTTGAGGTTAAAACCCAATAAATGTTAATTCTACATCATGATTTGCAGGTTAAGAATGAAATATAAGTCCATGAGATTTGTCCAACACAAAACCTAGTAGACTGTGGATGACAATGTTTTGATTAGTAAAATACAAACTTTAATTCTTCCTTTGTTAGTAAAGATGAGACAAAAAAAAAAAAGCTGTGATTTAGGTAATTTTGAGAGAGATGATCGATTTTACCTAAACAGCTTTTTTTTGCATTGACAATACTGGCCTATTATTATGTATCATGAGGCTACGAAAGAAAGAAAGAGTGCCAGAGTTCTTCTTTAGCAACTTCAATTCTAATCTCTTTTATCTCAGCACAGTGTAAGGGTAGCAATGAGATTTTACAACAGTACAGGATCAGAATCCTAGTTTCTCCACTTACTCAGTGTGTGGATGTGCAAGTTTTAAACTCAGCTTTAGTTTCTCATGCAGAAAATGGCAAGTATCTATATTTTTCCTTTGGGGTTGTAATATTTAGCAATAATATTTACAAAGCACTTAGCGTGGTATCTAGTACTTGGTAGTTTGGAAAGAATGTTGCTTCTTTAAAATATGTAATGAAACATTTTTTGAGTGAATGTCATTCTTTGCCACTTATAAATCCTCTCATGTATATTCTCATCCTTTAAAAATATTTTATCTCCTCTTATCCTCATTTATTCTTTACCTCTCAAAGTACAGAGATGTAATAATACTCTGGATAGACCCAGTTTATTAAAAAATTCCTAGCATTTATTTACATTAGTGTCTTTTTGAATGTATGACTTACTACAATATGGAAAAATAAAGGGACTACAGTGCAATTGTGAGGCATACTTGTCTTAGGAATCAGACAGATTTGTAATTAAGCCCTAGCTTCACTTTTTACTAGCTGATTAGTCTTGAATAGACCACCTTACATTGGTTTAGCTTCCTTAACTACAAAATAGGAATAAATCAAGGAGTTGACTATCCATCAAAACAGGAATAAAAAATTAAATATAGTTAATTTGTAAGATGGAATACTACTCAGCAGTCAAAAGGAAAACATTTAATAACTGAATTACTAAGCATACATAGGTACATATACATATATACATATATACATATTTTGATATATTTGTATATAGTATAGAGCATGTAGCAAATTTATGCATATTATAAACAAGTATTTTTATATATCCTCTTTATAGGTATATCTCAAAATAATATTAAATGAAAAATTCAAGATACAAACTAGAGTATATGGTTTGATGAAATTTATATAAAACATCCATGAAACTATTTATGGCTCTATAAATGTTTTTAAATTATTATAAATTGTTTTTGAAAGTATCAGTAAAGTTTTAAAATTTATGAAAATGTTTGTCTCTGAGGAGAATGTTGGAAATGGAACAGGAGGTTGTTAAAAACAAATTAGCTTTACATCAAAAATGTTATTTAAAAAAATTCAAGAAACTTATGCAAAATTCTATAAAATAACAATTCTGAGTATAAAATTATACATGTTTTCTTTAATGTTCTTTATGTGATCAGTTGTGAAAATTGTAAAAATAATAATGTTTAATAAGAGTAAATTTTGAGAATTAATATAGACTGTTTAGTAATACTCTTCAAGAAGTATGTTCAAAACTGAAGGGAGTCATGGACCCCTCACAGGGATTATGTAAAGGCCTACTGAAGTGAGAATCCTGCAACCAATTATTAGAGATCGGAGACTTGGATTATCATTCACTTATAAATGTTTGCTATTTTATTCATCTGTCAGGCATATGCCAAACCTATCTACTTAAAAATACAAGACTTCTTTCTCCTCTCCCCTTCTCATCCATCTCCTCCTCCTTCTTCTTCTTGAAATGGTAAGGATGTTGAGATAAAACTGGACCAAGAGCTAAAAGACGACCTCATTTGGATGTACCACTGTCTCATCTGAGCCAGAGTATCTCAGATAAGACCTCTTATTGAGAAAAATAGAACTTTAAAAATGCTTATAGCTATTCACTGAATACTTATAAAAAGTAAATTTAAGCATAAAATTTATTTCAGAACCACTTACATGATTTGGCCAAGTCCAAGCATCACCTATATTGTTATTTATTGGTTTGTTCCTATGTAGGTCCTGCAACAGAGAATAGTCTTTGTAATCTTTTCCTTTTATTCAAAAGAGGAATAAGAGACTAATATCTTTACCTATAAAACTCTTAAATATTGGAAAAGTTAAAAAATATGTCAATAATTTACACAGAAAGATAAACAACTGAGCTTTAAACATATGAAAAGATGCTCCAATTCACTTATAATGAGAGAAATGCAAATTAAAATTATACTGACATACTATTTCATATCTATCAAAACCGACGAGTTCCTCTAATAACATAGGACGTTTTATAAATGTCTACAATACACTAGTACTCTATTTTTCAATAGCATCTTATGTTACTTGGGAGTATCACTTACTACAGTTAAACAAATAATTTCTGCTATTTTTCTGCCTGTAGTTCAAATGTGCTCCAACATTGGTATGTATGGGAATCACTGGGGAATTGTTAAAATTGCCAAGGCCAGGCCACTTCCACACACCTGAGCCTCCGAATGCTTTCTTAGCTCTTCAGCTGATTCTCATATATTATGTTTGAGAACCACTGCCATAGCCCCTTAGAATTTCCTGTGGGAAAAAAAAAAATCAAAATGCCTGAAATTAGAAATGTCTACTTTGGGGATAATTATTATGAGATTTCTATTTGAACATACTTCATGTTTTTGTTTTTGTTTTTCTCTCTCCATAGCACTATATGTGCCAATCTTAGGCAGTTTTCTTTGTTGCAGTTTCTAAAACTGATAGAAGATGGCTGCCCGACACTCTTCAAATTAAATTTCTTACATTGTGCATATTACACAATAATTCAGACCACCTCAAGCATGTGCTCTATAGTTGGTGAAAATATTTCCCAAAGTTTTAACTGATGATTGTGGACAGAAATATAATTATTTTATATAGTGGTGTGTATTGATATACATACACATACAAACACACATGTTGTTATTATTATATGAGAAAAAAATATACTGTCTTATAAACCTTTACATCAACCAAAGTACTTAGCAAATTGTTTAGATTACCATAGGTATGTTAGATAGACATAGATATATACATGTATGCATGTGTATTATGTATGTATATATGATTACATATGTATGTGTATATATGTACATATATGTAAGTATATGGATATCTATACATGTATATGCATATGCTATATGTATATTTATTTTTAAATAAATGATTTCTGAATCTCTTCTGATACCTCAAAAAGATTTCTATTTAGACTCAAACTCGATGTTTCTCAAAGTATAATCATAGAAAGCTTTTAAGGCTAGATGCTATTTAAGAAGTCTAATTCCTATGCTTCATCCCAGTCTTACAAAATGAGAATTTCTGGCTGGGGCCTGAAAATTTACAATTCTATTGGGTTTTTCACACTAGGGATAATTTCCAGAGGAGCAGATTTTTTTCCCTCTTATTTCTACTATTTCCTCAATTTCTAACCCATGTTTGGGAGAGAGTGAGCATTTCATAAATATTTGTTGAATGAAGGGAAAAAGGAAAGGATGAAAGAAACTGCCAAGATAATAAATTCTGATGTGCACCATAGTTTGGAAACTACACCTCAGTCCAACTGATACTTCAACTTAAATGGAAGACACTGCCATACAGAGATAGAGATAGATAGAGATAGATGTGTCAACACCAGAAAATGTGATACTGATCGTATAACAGAAATCATGGAGGCAGAAAAATATCCCTACTTTTTTTCTCAGCCTGTGGTATCATTGAAAGTTTCTCTGCTTCTTCCATGGAGTAAAACTTATTTATTTTTGTTTTGTTCCCAGCTTGTTGCTCTTCAATAAGCTAGATACTAAACCTATCACTACAAAGAAGTGATTCTCAACTGGGGAAAATTTTGCCCCTAAAAAGATGTTTGGCAATGCCTGAATTCATTTTTGAATTATCAAGACAGGTGTGTGTGTGTGTGTGTGTGTGTGTGCGCGCGCACGCATGTTTGTGTGTCTGTGCGTGTGTGTATGTATGTGTGTGTGTGCTGTTGGCATCTAGTGCATAGAGGCCAAGAATGATATAATGCACAGGACAACCTCCCATACCAGTGAAGTGTCAGATACAAAATGTCAATAGTGCTGCTGTTGAGAAATTCCACTATAAAATAACAGCTATGCTGAATATCCTATCTTCAAATGGAATTGAGATTAGTTGAAATGATTTCTTCGATAACATAGCTCAAATGTATTCAGTTCTCTTCATTTTTATAACCACTATCCTTATCCAAGCCACTGCCATATTTCACTTGAATGATTAATTGATTACTAGCGCATTTTCCATGCATAGCTATAACCCAATGCATGCCCCTTCACTGTTAAAAACAAAACTTCATGACTTGCATTGCCCTTAGAATAAAATCCAGATTTTTAACCACGATCTATAACGTCTTTTGTGTTTGAACTAATATCTACATCACCACCTTAAAACAGGACCATTCTCTTTATGTTTGCTACCTCTATCCACAATGTCCTTTGGAAATTAATAGAACTTGCCAAACCTTTTCCTAACTCAAAGCATGCATTCTTGTCCTAGGAAAACCTCCCAGCCCCACTTTTGCATGAGTAATTAATTTATAGTTAACTATCAGGATCAGCTTAATGCCCCCCAAAAGGGGTTTTCTCTAGCTACTCTATTTAAAGTGACTGCCTCAAATTATTAGTTATCACAGATTGGTGTTATATTTAATTTTACTTTTACTTATGTCATTTCTGCCACCCTTACTTCAGTATAAGTTTCATGAGGAAAGATATTACATAGATCCTCCTTACCGTTGTATCTCCCATTGGTTGGCATATAGTAGTAAATAATTATTTAATGAGAGAATGATCTATGGAAACACACTTAAATAAAATAGAAGTGTTACAACATATCATGCAACTCAGACCAAAATAATTTACATAGATATAGATAGATATAGATCTAGGTATAGATATATATAGAGAGAGATGGTAGAGATGATAAATAGGGATAGAGATGATAGAGATAGAGAGAGACAGAGACAGAGACAGAGATAGAGAAAAAAGGGAATACATATCATTCACTGGGAATAAGATAAAATGATTCACTCTCAGAGAAGCAAAATTAACTGTTCTTAATTTTACTGTGAAAAATCTAGGTTAGTGTTCAACAGTGCAAAGTCTCAAAATTATAACTCAAAACAAATCAAATCATTGGAAGTAGTCCCATTTTTTATTAAACATCATCTTGACACCTGGATTCACTACATACCATGCTTAGTTTGTTAATTATGTTGTGTGAAGCACAGAGCAAGGCACTTGTACTGAAAAATTTATTGACTCTTAAAATGTAAATTCTGTGTTTTTGAAGATTCTATGAGCATGCTTGAGACAAAAGAGGGAATTGGTCTGCCCAAAGCATTTTAATTTCATTTGTTTTTTACTTTCACATATATATGAACACAAAAGAAATCATTTTGTTTCATTTTAATTGATAGGTCGTAATGTAAGCTAAATTATGTTTTTTGTTTCCTAGAAACAAACAACTTTCATAGCACTAAAATAAGTTTGTCTTGTGAAATTGATGCAAAAAAGTAAAAAATCAATCTAGCACAGGAAAAAATTATATGCCACTATGCTTAATTGTGATAAATATCAATATACACCCTAAATTGTCAATGGAGGCTCAATAATAAGAATAAAATAAAGTAAGGAAGTAAATTTATTGATATTTAATATGTAATGAATTGAAATTGAATTTGCTCTTTTCTAAGTAAGGGAAAGGGAATTTTCTGTATGTAAAAGTTTGTACACTTTATTGGGGGAGAAAACTATTTCAGTTGTTTAAGTTACTTTCTATTTAATCCTAATGATTATATCATATATCAGAACTTATGTAAATAAAGGTTTTACCTATTTCCACAGGTATAAATTCAGAGATTACTGAGACACTTTCCTGGAAGATGCAGAGTAGGAAGTTACTGGTTCACAAACTTTCACTCCTTCCCTCTTGGTAAGCATTGATTAAGGCTATTTCTCACTCTATCTTCTCTTCTTTTTTCTGTTTATTTCTCTAACTAGGAAAATAATTTCGATTGGGACAAGCCGACTTAAATAATCTTTAGGGATTTCTAAAATGTGGATTAAAAATACATAATTCTATTATATGCCTTAATAATTTCTTCAAGTTGTGGGCATGACTCCGAGTCTTTTTAATAAAGGGTATGGCTGGTTCTGTTCTCATTAATGCTTTTCAAAATATTTTTTGATATAAATATATATGCAACTGGAAAAAAAGGAAATGTTTTACAATCCACTGAATTGGGGAGACAGGACTTGTATATAATAGACATTTTAGTAAATGAATGCTTTTCCTCCCCTAAAAACATTTAATAATTTTATTTCTATTGAATTTTTCATTGTGAAGCATATCACTGCTATGATATTATAATGGTTATTTTACATTCAGAGATAGGTATTTTTCTGTTATTAATGTTAGTTATTCTGGTTAATCTTTCTGTTAGTTAAGGGTTAAATATTTCTCTATGTTCAAAGTTATTTTATGGGGAATTACTTTTTTTTTCCATGATATTTACTTGATTACTCGATTTTTCTTATAACTTAAATTGACGAGGTTGAAATACACAATTCTCTACATTACTGTCATAACCAATATGGAACAAAGATCTTTTGCTACAAATGAAAAAGAAAAAATAAGAACATTTCTTCAATCAATACACATAATTATACAAATGATCTCACCAAGCATCAGTGAATTCAAGTGAAATTACTATGCTCTTTTTTCTAACAAATCTCTTCAGCTATTGTTCTTGACAAAGTTTAGTAACATTCTGAAATACTTACCCTTTACACAGTTGTACTCAAAAACAACCAACTAACCAACCAACAAAAACCTTCCATAGAAGGAAATAAATACTTGGAAATAAACAGTGAAATTTATAATTTGCAGCGACTGAATAGAGTATCCAGAGATTTTTAGGAAATGGGGTAATATGGCTTGCTTAATATACCATAAAAGTGCCAGTTAACGCACAGAATATTTCCCATTGGCATTATTTTAAACATGGTTCCACTTTACAATTCAAATATGATTTTCCATGTAATCCTATTAACATACCTATTTTTTCCTTAGCCTAATGTAACACAATAGTTAGATTTCTATATAGCTGCTATTCGCTGGATTTATATTTTTATTCCTTCAAACACAAAATGGCAATTATTCTTTCCATAGTTTTGAACCTAATTTACTACTCTATCAATCTTAGGATATATTTCTTTTTTGTTTATTGTTTTGCACTTTCTTTCAGTCTTGGTATCCATATTTATGTCTAAAATCATACTTCATATAATCTTTTATAAATTTTTAGTCAATATATAGTGAATATTTTTCCTATCATTATTTTTCTACATTATGAAATATCTAAAATAATGTCATAAAATACCAACATACAGGATCCCATAATTCTACTATTCGTTGAGCATTTAGGAACTTTTTGCTATGTTACATAATGTTGTAATTAATATCCTTTAAAATTTGCCAGTTTTATCAGTAAAACTGGTACCTTGTTATATATATATCTTTTGAGAAGTTTAAGTACAGCCATTATTTTCAAATTTTTTTCAATTACATTTGACATACAACATTGTATGAGTTTCAGGAGTACAATACAGGCATTCGACATTTATATAATTCAGTACCTATCTGACACCATAAATAATTATTACAATATTACTGACTATATTTCCCATACTATACTATACATAGGCATATCTATTTTTTTTAACTACAAATTTGTAATTTTTAATTCCCTCTCCCTTCATCCATCCCTTAACGCCCCTCCCCCCCAATTCTGGCAACCATCAAAATGCTCTCGTATTTATGAGCTTGTTTCTGTTGTTTGTTTACCATGTTCTCTAGATTCAATACATAAGTGAAATCACATGATATTTGTCTTTGTCTGACTTATTCCACTCAGCACAATAGTTTCTAGCTCCATTTATGTTTTTATAGATTGCAAGACTTCTTTCTTTTTTATGGTTGAGTAATATTTCACTGAATATGTATACCACCTCTTCTTTATCCATCCATTGATGGACCCAGGTTGCCTCTATATCTTAGCTATTGTAAATAATGCCACAATCAACATGTAGATACACATGTCCTTTTAAATTGTTTCGGATTTTTTTAGATAAGTACACAGATGGTGAATTACTGGGTCCTTCTTTGTCTTTTATTATATCCTTTGTTTTAAAGTCTGTTTTGTCTGGTATAAACATTGCTACCACTACTTTTTCTTTTTTTCATTTCCATTTTTATGAAACATCTTTTTCTATCCCTTTATTTTCAGTTTCTGTGTGTCTTTGATCTGAAATGGGTCTCCTGCAGGGAACATATGTAAGGTTTTTGTTTTCTTATCCATTTAGCCACACTGTCTCTTGATTGGAACATTTAACTAATTTAAATTTAAAATAAATTTTGATAGACATGTAGTTATTTCCATTTTATTATTCATTTATTTTGTAAATGGTTTTGTACTTTTTAATTCTTTTTTATTAAATTTATTAGTGACAGTTAATAATAAATTTATGTTTCAAATATACAATTTAATAATATGTCATATGGATATTACATTGTGTGTTCACTACCCAAAATCAAATCTCCTGCCATTATCATATATTTGATCCTCTTTACCCTTGTCTACCTCCCCCAACCCCTTTTCCCTCTGGTAAATTCTAAAACTGTTGTCTGTGTGAGTTCTTGTTTCTCTTGTTCATTTGTTGCTTTCAGTTTTATATCCCACATATAAGTAAAAGCATATGGTTCTCAACTTTTGTTGACTTATTTCACTTAGCTGATAATTTCAAGATCCATCCATGTTGTCACTGATGGCAGTATTTCATCTTTTTTTAAGGCCGAGTAATATTCCATTGTATATATGTACCACAGCTTCTTTATCCTATCATTTATCAAAGGGCATTTTAGTTGTTTTCATGTCTTGGCCACCATAAATAATGCTGAAATGAATGTAGAGGTATACATATCTTTACAAATAAATATTTTCAAATTTTTTGGGGTGGATACCCAGAAGAGGGATTGCTGAGTCATATGGTAATTTTCTTCTTAATTTTTTAAAGAACCTCCATACTGTTTTCCATAGTGGCTGCACTAATTGACATTCTCACCAACAGGGGAAGTTCCTTTTCCCCCACAATCTCTCTAACACTCATTAGTACACATATTGTTGGCGATAGGCATTCTCATTATTCATATTTATTATTCATAAAGAAGTCTCTTTAACATTTCTTGTAGTACTGTTTTGGTGTGATGAACTCCTTTAGCTTTTACTTGCCTGGGAAGATCTTTATCTTTCCTTCGACTCTAAAGGACAGCTTTTCTGGGTACAGTACTCTTGGCTGTAGATCCTTACTTTTAATCACTTTGAATATTTCATGCCAGTCCTTTCTGGCCTGCGAAGTTTCGGTTGAGAAATCAGCTGATTTCCCATGGGAGCTCCCTTGCAGGTAACTAATGGCTTTTCTCTTGCTGCTTGTAAGATTCTTTGTGTTTAAACTTTGGCATTTTATTGATAATGTGTCTTGGTAGGTCTCTTTTGGTTCATCTTGTTTGGGACTCTGTGCTTTTTGGCCTTGTATGTCTATTTCTTTTGTTAGGTTAGGGACATTTTCTGTTATTTCTTCAAACAGGTTTTCAATTCCTAGTTCTCTCTTCTGCTTCTTGTACCCCTATGATGCAAATGTTGATACTCTTAATATTGTCTCAAAGGCCCCTTAAACTATCCTCAGATTTTTTAAATTCTTTTTTTCTTGTTGCTGTTCTCTGATGGGGTGTTTTCTGTTACCTTATCTTCCAAATCACTGATTTAGTTCTCAGCTTCCTCTAAACTACTGTTAATTTGCTCTAATTATTATTTATTTCGGTTACTGTATTTTTCATTTCTGTTTTTTTTTATAGTTTTCTACTTCTATTTGTATGTGTTTTATCTCTTAAAGTTATCACTGAGATCACTGAGCCTCTTTATAACCAATATTTTGAACTCTGTATCTGGTAGATTGCTTGTTTCTATTTTCTTTAGTTCTTTTCTGAATCTTTGTTCCATTATTTCACTTGAGACATGTTCTTTGTCTCCCCATCATGGCTGCCTCCCTGTGTTTGTTTCTATCTACTATTAGATAGAGCTTTTATATCTCCCAGTCTGAATAGAGTGGCCTTATATAGTAGATGTCTTGTGGGACCCAGTGCCACCATTGCTCTAGTTACTTGAACTGGGCGCTCCAGGTGTGTCTCTTGTGAGGGTCTTATGAGTCTTTCTGTTGTCGTTGAATCTTATTTGATGTTTGTTTATCAATAGGAGGAATTGGCCTATGGGCCAATTTCATTGTAAGAACTGGCCATGACTACAGAGCAAGATTTGCTTTAGCAGGTCTCTGGTGCTTGCCTAGTCTGATCTTTGGGTGAGCCTTTTGTTGAGGTGGTTGGGTGGTTTTCTGGTATGATCTGAAGCTGGCCACCAGGTGTGTTGGTGCTCAGAAGTCTTGAGAGAGGCTCTGTTACAGCTCAAGGTCAGCTGCTGCCTGTGCCCTGCCTGGGTCCACTTCTTATGAACTATAAAATGATCTGCAGATGGTTATCACTTGTGTTGGGCTTGAAGATGCCTTGGAGATGCTAAGCTCTGAACTGAGGCTAACTGCCTCTAGTATTAAGCTTAGAACTACTCAGCAAGAAGTATGGAGCACGCCACGGCCAAATGCTACTATTTGGGAGTTTGTGAGCCTTTGAGAGATTTTATGAAAGTTTGCTGCATGAGCCAAGACAGGTTGTTTGTATGAAAAAACACTGAAAGCGGCTTTGGAAGACCTGCAAGTTGGGTGGGGCAGGGGTCTCATGTAATCACCCAGGTGGAGCAAACAGTTATACCCGGGTTGGTGGAGATTCAGATATGATGCCTGCTGTATACGCATGCTGAGTGAGGGGAGGGCTTAAAAAAGTTATGGTGGCTTCTGCTAGTACTTCTGAGAGAAAGCTGTCCCTCTAGCCTTGCTCTGAAGCTAGACAATTCTATTTCTTTCTGTATGTCCCTGGCAACTTCTGAGCTGCTGCCCCAGTGCAGGGAGTTCATCAGTGAGTAAGTCTGTGTGTGAGTCCTTTAAAAGAAATGCCTGGGACTCCAGCTACCTTCTGTCTCACTCAAACACAATCTCTGCTGGTTTTCACAGCTAGAAGTTGTGGGGACTTCTCTTTCTGGCACTGAAACCCTCAGCTCAAAAGCCTGGTGTGGGACTGGGCCCCCTTGCTCCTCAGGGGGGACATCTGCAGCCAAAATAACTCTCCCAATTTTTAACTGCCATGTGCGGGTGTGAGAGCAGCTTATTTCATGTCTCTGCCCTTACTAACAGTCTCCATATGGCTTTGTCTGTATGTCCTTAGTTGTAAGACCTCTGCTCATCTAGACTTCTGGCCATTCTCAGTGATGGTGGTTCTGGAATTTAGTTGTAATTTTGATGTGGTTGTGAGAGGAGGCAAGCACAGCATTTGTCTACTTCACAATTTTTACCAGAAATCTAAGTACAGCCTTTATTCATTCAGTAAGCCAGGCAGTGGATTTTAGAGGCTGTGCTGTCTCTTTTGTTCCTCTCTTAATGCCTTAAAGTACACATTTTGGCTTACATTTTATCTTGGAGATCAAGGTTTGGAAAGACTGAGTACTCTGCCCTGTGACACAAAGTTACTAAGTAATGGAGTCACTTTATCCAACATACTGATAGTTTTCTCATTAATTTATTGGAGCTGTTTGCATATTTAAAAAGCAGTTTAATTAATTGTGTATACTAAATACTATTTCATAACATAGTAGTTTTTGAATTAAACGTTTATTTTGAGATAGTTATAGATTCATGTGACCTTATAAAAAATAATTTAGAGAGATCTCATGATCCTTCACCCAGTTTTCCCCAATGGTAACATCTTGCAAAACTAGTAAAATACGAGAATCAGCATATTAATATTAATATAGAACATTTTTATCATCAAAAAAATCCCTCATGTTGCTTTTTAATAACTACACACTTAATGGGAGAAATAGGAAAAAGTACATCTACTTCATATCTTTGGGAACAGAAGCCTTTACACATTTCTTTTAAAAAAGTCTTTTTATGTTAAGTAAAGTACCCCAAAATAACTTCCTTTAAGGGAAATAGAACTTAAACAATCTCTATATAAATTATAGGATTTGCCACTTTTTTTACTGATCTTGAGAGCACGTATCAACAGTCTTGGCCAGAAGTCCTTTTCTGCATCCATACATTAAAATGCAGTTTAATAAGTGACTTTGTCTAACATCAAGTAGATCTTATGTGATATAGATAAAGAATAAATACATGATTGCTTTCCTCTAGAGCCTTATCTCTTCACTTGATAAATGAGAAAGCATTTTGCTAAATGTATCTATTGAATAAAAGATAGGATTTACTCAGAAAACCAATACGTGAAGGAGTTATAAGAATTCATTTCCAGAGAATGGCAACAGATATTTTTATACACTATAGACCTTATCACCAAGAACAGAGGTTAATGGTTATCAGAGGATAGGGAGAAAGAGGAAGTAGATGGGGTAAAAGGAGTCATATATGTGGTGACAGAAAGAAATATAACTATGATGGTGAACACACAACGTACTGTTGAATTGTACACTTGAAACTTACTCGATTTTGTTAATCAATATCACCATAACAAATTTTTAAAAGGTTAGAAATAGAATCCATTCACCCAATCTATATTTATTAATTATCTAATTCATGCCTGCAGTTCCTATATACTTTGTGGTATAGGTAACTCTTCCAGGCTTAAGAAACAGCAAGTGCAAAAAGGCTATTATAGAAAAAAGTCTTGTATATACAATCTCTGATATTCATAAGAATGGGCTTTGGGCCTGGAACACTTGCTTAACAAGACAAAGAGACCTCAAAGCCTGTGCTGGGCTTGTCATCTTATATGAAAATATCTTTATCTGTTTCAGACTCAATGTGTATCCTTTGTTCTGCTTAAGCATATATGTGATATGATACATAGACAACCTCAGTACTATATCTCTTGTGGAGAGGTCACACAGCCTTTTGTTCTGTGACATAAGAGGAATGCATGTAGGCCAGTGACTCTGCTTTGACTGCTGGAAGGGACCTGCTAGCCATGGGGGACCATCGCCCACTACTGAAGCCAATCTCGCCTTATTTCTCTTCTGTGTGAGTAAAGAGTTGTTTCATGCAGTGCTTGATTGTGTTGTGTTTTCCTTCATTATTACGATACCAAAATACAGTGAGTAGAAGTGCTAAGATTTCTTCTCCTAATAGGTAACAGATGCCATTTGCTTGACGCTTATTCAGAGAAGAGAAAAGGAACTGCCAGTGTGGTTGGATTGATATACACAATGGAGAAGGGAGAAAGTATGGAGAATTAGGCAGAGGTCATAGCATGCAAGTTGTGGTAGGACATGGTAAGGTATTTGTATTTGCCGCAAATAATAATTTGCTGATAAATTATATTTAAGTTTTTTAATCAAGGAAATAACCTCACCTGATTAAATTTTGGAATGATGGCTATTGGCTGTACGGAAAATAGGGGAAGAAAGAGGAAGCACATAAATAATTAAGGAGGCTGTATCTTGGTCATACTAGTGGTTGTTGGCCTTTTCTATTGAGCACAGAATGTCAGAAGAATTAGATTGATCTACTTGCAGGGGATGACAATAAATTATAACTAACCTTAAATGAACACTCACTTTGTGTTAAGCATTATGGTAAGCACTTACACATATATTATCTAATTTAAACCAAACTCTCTCTGAGCTACATGCTATTATTACCCAATTTGATAGATGAGAAATTCAAGGCATAAAGATATCATGTAATTTGATCAAGGTCACAAAACTAGCAGCTGGTGGAGCAAGGATTTAACTAAAAAATTTGGCTCCAGAACTGATTTTGTTCTTAAACCTATTTGATTTCGATGATGAGCATTTGTCAGAAAAGAAGAAATGTGATTCCAACATAAAAAGAAAATTTGTGCAGGATGATTTTTAACTTCCTAACTCTGAGCCCCATATCTCTAAAAATCAATTTAAAAATATTTGGGACATTCAACTTGAAAAAAAGAACTTCTGCTGATTTAATTAGCTCAGGTAAGAATTACTATTTTTCTAAATTAAGAAACTTTAAATTATATTTCTTTTTGAACACACTAATGTAAGCACATTTACAAATTTAAAAAATATTTTACAAATAATCTTCGAAGATATTATTTATTTTTCATATTGTCACTCTGGGATCACATTATTTCACACTTTTACTTTTATTTTGTTATTAAAACAAAAGTTGTTGAGAATGACAATAGAACTAATGCTTGACTAATGGTTTTCACTTCAAATGGTCTCTCTTTTCCTAGACCAGTATATTTTTTCTATGCCTAATTTCTATGGTTCTTGGTAAAGATTATATCATCCATATCCTTAATAGCTGATAAGGAAGTGAAGAATAAGGAGCCATTAAGTTGTCACAGTTAGATCATCAATTTTATTAGATTCCCCTTCTAGTACATACAATCTTCTAGAGAAATCTAACATAATTATATAGTTAATGATAGCTCTTTGTTCTCATGTAACTCTGTACTATTATTTTAGAGAACATATTATACTTTCATATTCATATGTTATTATTTTATTAATATTTGCATTGTAAACCTCATGGAGCCAGAGACTATATCTGTTTTTGGTTGTTGTTGTTTGTTGTTATTGTTGTTGTTTATTTGTTTTCTGGCTATCCACAACAACATAGTAATTATGGAGTAGTAGGTATCCAAAAGCAAGTAATTAATGAATGACTAAGAAAATAAGCAATAAGACAGGGTGAGGCAATACAGAGAAATAACCTTCAGTCTTAAGTCTAGGACAGGGAATTATTTGCAAGCAATTTAGGCAGGAAGATTAGAAGTGATGTGAGATAAGGACTTGATGGATAACAATAGACATCCAACTATATACTTCAAGGAGATGTTTCTGGGTATTATAAAGGCAGGGAGAGAGATGAAACTCAACCAAAAACCTTAACATAGAGGAAGCTATTAATTAATTTAAAGTTATAATGTAAAATTCCTACCGAATAAACAAAAACCAGTCTCTAAGTATTCACATATTGATGTGTGCCTAGAATTTTTCTAAACTCTGAAAATTACACATATAAAATTTGTATATAGATTTTAAGACTGTTATAATCATACAGGAAAGATAGACATATCATCCATCAACATATGGGTCATGGAAATTCAGAGACTGAAGAGCTCTAAACCCATCAGAATTTACCAGGGTAAATGAGATCCAGTCTAATCATGTATCAAAAAACAAACAGATAAACAAACAAAAACAACAGTCAACTTGTTAAGGTAGAAAAAGTCTACAGTTACTTTGATACCACATTCACATTATGAGAATTAATATGTAATAAATCAGAAACTAAATGTTACAGTGAAATATTAGGCTCAACAAAACTTTTCTAAATATAAGGTGTGATTAAACAAAAATTTATGTACTAATTACTTCCTACAATGTGGAATAATAGAATTTAATTTTCCTTTTCATAATATCCCAATTTTAAAGGCAGAATATAAAACCCAAGATATTTAAGTTTTTCTTGTTAAATGAAAGCTTTACTTTATAAATTTTTCACTAATTTTTCTTTTTTTACCATATTACAGCTACCATATAATATATAATTTATATTTTAATTTTCCTTGTCATATGACATATAGTATATGTATCATAAATATTTAATCTAAAATTCCACTTTCTACATGCTAATTTTTCTTTCCAGTGCATCACTTTAAACTATAAAAATGACAAGGTTATAATATATAAACTGCCTTGTATCACGTAGATACAACTAATTTATAGAACTAATTTTTTATGAATGCAATATTAATCCAATTTTTCTCAAAGATAAAATATTATTTAGTTAGATTTCAAATAAAGGTGTTGGGAGAAGGAAATTATCTGACCTTATGTAGAGTATATCTATGTAGAAAGGAATTGTTGGCCTTGAATTTATCTGCTTTCATGTTATTATGTCCTCAGTGTAAAATCTGCCTGATTTTATACTGATACGTTCCCAGGACTGGGTATATCATGGGTATTCAAACTTTTTAAATTAACTTTTTAAACTTAACTTTTTATTAATTATATCACATATAGATAAGAGAGCACAGATCATCATGATGGGGCTCAAGGTTTATTTAAAAAAAAAAATGAACAAACATGTAACCAGCATTCAGATTAAGATACAAAACATTCCTGGTCCCCAACAGTCCCTCTTCTGCTTACTTCAAGTTACTATGTTCAGTCTCTTCCACAGGTTAATGGTAGCATTGAATAGAAGTGGTTTAAGAAACAAGATTAAGTAATCAACTCTAACATTTTCAGAATGACAAGATAACTGTCCCTAAACCAGTTGTCTTACCAATCTGAAATGCTACGTGTATTGGTTATCTTTTTGGTAGCTATCATTTCCAGTATGGTTCTTATATCAATACTACATTTTAATTAATCAACTTAAAAACATTTTACTATATATTTTGGAAAATCTCTAGTTATGATTCTCCTTTTCCTGAAGATGTTAGAGTACCCTTGCACAGATATTAATCTAACTGAAATTTGTCAAATAAAAAAATATATAAATTTTTATCACTATCTGATAAATGTACAAATATAGATTAGATTAAAAGGAACATTAATGTTTTTCCAAAATGAAATCCTCCCAATCATAACCTTTGTTTCCTTGGATGTCTTTCATCATGTACCTCATAAAATTTTATAGTTTCTTTTTATACGATCTTTATACTTTTGTTATATCTATTTTTAGAAATTTTAAATTTGGATTTTACTTTGGCTAAGATCTTTTCCTGCCATTTTATTTTCAAACCAGTTATTGTTGCTATCTAAGGAAATTATAAATTATTCTATTTTATAAGCAGTTAGTTATTGCAGTTTAAATTAATTCTAATAGTTTAAAAACAATTTAATGAGTAAATAGTATTAAGTTAATAAATTTTGTTAACTGACTACATGGCATTGATTTGAGAGGGAAAAAAAGCCTAATGTCAATTGTGAATAATATCACTAAAAAAAATAGTATGTTCTATGAACCATACTCTCTCTATCCTATGCCTCATTATCTTCATCCATGCTGCTATATAAACATTTCACTAACATTCTGAAGGTTGACATAATAAAACATTCAGTAATACCTCTTTATCTAGCCAGTAAAGATCCTCTGTAGATCACTTTTTGTGTGCTCAGGTATGACTAAGAAATGGGAACACATTTAAGAAAACAATTTCAAGTAAGACTAGAGAGAATTAAAGGGTAGAAGATGAATTGTCATTGTTCTGAGAATTTAGAGATGAGAAATCAGACTTGGTTTGGGCAACTGGCAAGCAGACTGTGAGATGAAGAGTAATATGAACTAAGTTTATTAGGATGTATTCTTGGGATTGACATAGGTAAAATAGGAAGAAAGAAGGCATGCATGGCAAAAAGGGGATTGGCTGCAAAGTAGTTACAACAAAGACATCAGCTAATCCCATGGAGAGCTCTGAGATAGGATGGCCAGCCCCTTAGCATTATCCCCTTATCTAGGGGTGTGTGTATTCCTACATGGAGGAGTCTGAAGATGAAGGTTGCTGCCATAAAAAGAGTATTGCTTTGGGAGAGGCAGCTTTCTTCAGCTGAGGAAAATTTCTAGTCAGGGCTGATAAGTGAGGACTGTTTACTGGCAGCAAGTACTATAGCTGTGAGAAATAAATACATTTGTCTTGAAGGGGGATGTGGGTTGTACATTACAGCATCCTAGTATAACCTTTTGTCATCATAGAAAGTCAAGTAGATACTAGAAGAATTAGAGAGATGCCAAGAAGGTAGATCCAATGAACCACAGACTAGGAAGTCAATATCATTTCCCAGCAAATAAATTACTAAGTAGACATTTCTTAAGAACCTAAAATGGAAAGTGACACCTGAGAACTATAATATCATATAAATTAATTTCTACTATCAATGAATTAAATAGTTTAAATTATTCCAAATAAGAAAGAAACTTGAGGTTACAAATAATACTAAATCCAAGACAAAATAAATAATATTTTCTACTAAAAAGCAAAGCAAAATAATAATGGAAAAGAAATATATATGTGTGTGTGTGTGTGTGTGTGTGTAAATGAGTGTGTGGGGGGTATATGTGTGTATCAGCCAGGTATCTAAGTCCCTTGCTTCATCCCATGCTGGCAGAACAAAACAAAGCCTAAGTGAGATTTAAGGCTGATGGTGCAATGATTAGTTGAATATCAGATTGGTATTATACAAGACTAAAGTAATATGACAGAATCTTATCTCGTGCTCTATCCCATTCAACTTCTTTAATAATTGTTTGAATAAAAGTATAATTTCCTTCAAATACTCTATATGAGTATGTATGCATCAGGTATAATGTTAGGTGAGCTATATGCATTATATCATCTAATGGCATAATTGTATATTCATAAAATTTATATATAATACAATTTCAAGAGAAATGATTAATGTATTAAATGGCAGCATGAGAAGATATTTATCAACAATTATACTCTACATCAAACATTGATAAAATATAATAATTTTAAATACCACAATTTGGTTTCAAAAACATTTACAAACAAAAGATAAGATTGATATAAAAGAAAAACAGGAAGGAAAATACCAACTTAAGGGTTTAGTTGACTGTTAATTCAAAATATTTCGATAGTGTCTAAAACCAGATAAAATTATGCTAAGCACAGCTATTTTTCTTATGAATAAGACTTTCATTCTGCACTGAGAGAGTTTTCTGGATAGAAAGCCCAACCCTTAATTATGTCATACACAACAGGATCAAACTCCACTTAATCAGTCCTGCCTTGAGCCAATAAATTATCTTTTTGTGAGCCTAATTTGTACTCCTTTACTGTAGCTTACAGCAATTCCTTTCCATCTAGAATGTAAAAAAAAATGAGACTTATTCCATGTTATCCTAAGAATTAGCATTTATTTTACTAAAGAAGTTTATCTAAACTTTAAACTATGTGACTCATAAAATCCTGTCAAATAAGATAATATGTTCTGTCACTTAGGGTGTTCAAGGAGATGTTCCAGACACCTGGAGATAACTTACAAATCAGATGAGGAAATACACCAGGTAATCTCTGAGGTCCCACCAAGTTCTAAAGACTTATGATTGCAGTTAACAATTTACTGATCAAACAATTGTCCTATCATTTTAAAAAGATTAATATAAAGTCAACAAACCCTTATTTCGTATTATATCTTTAAAGTGTTCCTCCAAAATAATAAGTGAATGTAAAAACTCAGTGTCATGAAAAATGCATAATCATAGTTCAAGCAGCTTCTGTTGCATTTAGAAGATGCATTATAGAAAAAACAACTTTATTCTCAAAAATTTCCACAGGTTTAAATAAAATAAAATCTATAAAAAGGAATAAAATCTCACAGGAGATGATACATGTGAGAGATCAAAATCTTCTGCTCCTAGAGTCTTTAAATAACTGCCAATTTGGAACAAGAAAGCTCTTCAAAATCTAATTTGAATCTTACAAACTAGGTTGTCTATAAAAACCATATGATAAACATTCCCTTTCATCAAAGAACTTTGAAGACATAAAGATCACTTTTTCCCAAGTGTAAAGTATTGGAGAATTAAACTTAATTCGTGTGTTAATGATGAATATTTGCGTCCCCAGAGCACCAACAGAATAAGATTACTTGTTCAAAATAGATGTATCAAAATACATTTTTGATTAAAACCAAATTTGTTGGATAAATGGGTAGTCCATTTCCATCAGGAAAAGTTGGTGGTGGTAAGAATCATGTTGGAGATATTTTATATCATTTATTTAGCTATCTTTAAATTAAGATATTGATTTTTCTAATATAATATGAAAATGCAGTCATTTTAGAAAACTAAAAATTATACTTTAAAAACTTAAGAAATAGGTAGAAGAGAATAATAATCGTCTATGAACACAGACTACTGTTAATACAATGGGACATTTTCAATCTATAAATTCTGTTTATTAGAGGTTAGATTTCTCAATATATACTTTTTCTTCATTTTTTTAGTTGACATTATTTCCAATGTTATTATGTATTCCCACGATTTTAGTGGCAGTGCATAATTTAATTCTTTCATCTTTAGTTCTTAGTTTAGAGAGAACCACAGATTTCTTTAACCATCTTGTGAAAAGGAAGGACTCTCTCCCCCAGAAAAATGCAAAGGTACACAAAGAAAGAGTAATATTCTAGGATGCATGGATTCCCCCCTAAAGATCATGGGCCCCAGTTAAGAAGCCCTGGTTCAAACCAGTCTATATTTTGTTAATATCATGATTTATGGTTAGTACAACATGTGCTCACATATGCTGCTAAACTCTACTAACGTAGATTAAGAAAATATTCAGGAAATTTATTCTATTTCATTTGCATATAATACATGCGCAGTGTATTATAGTCATCATTTTTGTTTTCATCATTATTTTTAAACATTTCTATTTGCCTAAAATTTCTAAAATGTACTCAAAATTGACGTGTATATGAGTATTGCTGGGAAGTAGGTGCATAGCTTCCTATGAAAAATATGAAGGATACCATGCTCAAAAGTAAGAATCCTTTCTCTAAAAGAAAAAAGCTATTTGAGTTTTACAAAATTCAAGCTTTGCTGCCACAATTATCTTTATTCAATTAAAAAATGTTTCTATATGAAATGGTATCATTGTTGCCAAAAGAGAAGTACAATTTGTGTACTTGATACGTCTAGAAGCTTTAATATTGTTTAAATCTGTGCTACTACAGATTAAGGGAGCTAAAAAATAACTTTGTATTCTAAGAGTAAACAAGAATAGTGTAGGGACAAACAATCTGGCATTGGGTGAAATGTAAATCATGGATTTATCTTCTTATACTTTTTCACTTTACTTCAAGTATCTCCACTAAAATGGATTTTGGAGACTGTATGGAATAAAGACTAGGAGTACCTGCTTTCATTTTGAGAAAGATCTGGGAATAAACCTCATTTCTTCTACTGGCAGACCTTATCTGGGCCTTCATTGCTTCATCTGTAAAATGGGCATGGTGATATCCACTGCAGCATAGTATTAATTAAATACTGATAATGCATGTACTATATTGAGTGGTATGTCTGGTACACTGACTACATACAATAAGTAAATCTAATTATTATTTTAAAAAGCCAATGATACTCAAAAAAGTTATTTCAGTGCTTGCAATAACAAGTGTGGAGTAACAAATATGTGAATAGCTAACCTTTATTTTAACCTTAAACCTGTGAATTCCAATAATTATGTGTTACCTGTTTGTAATCCAAAAGGCATATTATGAATATTTGCCACTACACCTGATCATCACGTCCTTTTCTTTCTTCTTTCATTTACTCCAAAAGAAGAGACTGAGGAACCCTGTGCATTTTACCTGATTACTCTCTAGTTTTTCTCTAGTTATTTCATTAGGTCATTTTTAGCTCCTGGAAGGAATGAGCTAAGTATGCAGGCTGTTAAAAACAGAAATATGATGTTAGAGAGGTGAACACGCTTCTCTGGATATTTCTTTTAACATACCTATATGTTCCTCAATATAAATGCTCTAAATTTAGATTAGATGAAAATTTGTGATTAATGCAGATTGCTTAGGTGACCAATTACTTATAAATCCTATATCCTCCTGACATGAATAAAACACTATTCAACAATACAACCAATGAAAACAGTACTTTAACAAGAGCAGACAGCAAGGAAATGTGCCATCCAATGAAAAACTGCACTGGTTACTGAAATTAATCATTCCTTCTGTGGTGTCGCATACTTTTTACCTACCATTTTGCCTCTTTACTCTTAGGACTGCCATCTAGGAGTTCTGTGTTCAATTTTCAATTTATTTAGTCATATTCTAAACCCTCAAACATTGTTGACAAGAATGTTGCACAAACCAGACAGAGTGTCTGATGTAAATGGAGAATGCTGGTCAAGGCAGACAGTGTCTTGGCCTGATAAAATGTATAATCTGGTGGGAGTATATATACTTTATGACAATTATATTTCTGAAAGAAATGACTTTTTTGAAATTATGCTAAATATGTTGAAGGATGTTTATAGGGCACTTGGGAAGGTATATTCAGGAGGTACCTATTATAAGAGTTCAAGAAAAGACATTGTTGAAGATGTAAAATTTTACTAGAGGTTGACATTAGAAACCCTGCATGAAGAAGTGAGTAATACACCTGAGTGAATCTGGGTTCCAAGTGCCATGTGCATATGAATATATTTTTGTGGATTCTAAAACTTTAGAACCCATCTGAAAGGTTATTTATCAGCTAATAGTTCCAGATGCCATGTACAAACATGTACTAAAATGTTGCCAGGTCTTCATTTCAAAAGCGATTCCTGAAACTGGAGTTTTATGTATATCTTGTCTCTAATGCATAAAACAATGACACTGAACACAGAAGTTTGTAACCTGTATTTTAGCTATACTAACATGGTAAGTTTAGTTAGGAGTAGGAATAAGTCAGATAGAGAGAGGAGAATTTTAAGAAAAGTAAACAGCATTCATGAGCACCAAGAGTAGAAAAGGGCTCTATATACTCAAGGGTATAGTATGGCATGTTGGCGCAGATTAAGACTGGAGATCTAGCAGATTCCAGTTTATGCTGTCTAGCAACTGTTTTAAGACTTAGGTTTTATTCCTAAGGATAGGGGAGAGTTACCTCAGTTTTAAGTGGAGCGTGAGAGGTGGTAATTGCTAGATGCTAGTGTGTCAAATCAAGTAGAGAGATATTTTCCCAAGAAGTGAAACACCTCTAGACCCTCTGCCATTCAGAATCAGAATTTTAAGACAATACTTCCACTACCTATATTACACTTATTGATAATCATAATCATGTGGTTATAAATTATTCAGACAGAAACTAAAATGTTGTAGCTGACAGTAATTTTGGGCATGACCTATCACTGACATGCCATGTTAAGAGGCAAAGAACAGACCTAAACGTATCAACTTGTGTATCAACTATATCATACATTTAGGGGCAAACAGAACTAGAAACCCAGTATCCAGTAACCTTCTGCTCTTTTCACAAACCCATGCCAATCCATATGTTTTCATCATTCTATAAGAAGCTCATATTACAGCATCACAGTATCACTTGTCTATCAACAATTGCTTTATCAAACATTGTAAAGAATGTAACAATCACAAGAATCTATGTGTTGAAGCATAAATAACATGTAGACTATTTATTAGACTGCATTGACAATATCAATGTAACTCTGGTTCATTATGTTTAAATATCTGTATGCAGATTTCTCAATTCATTTATAGTTATAGAAACATTAGAAAAATACAGTAAAAGTTTTGACTTTCACTGTATACAGAACTATCATTGGTTACTATAATACAGCTAATACAGAACTGTTCAGTGAAAAGCACATTGGTGTGGTAAGGAAATGATCTTTATAGTTGACTTTAATACCATCTGGGAAAGCTATCTGATTACTATGTGTGCTATTTTTGTCATAAAAGTAATCTCAATTAACATTTTCTTAGCATTTATTATGAGCCAAATACTATCAATGTTTTAATATTAGTGTTTAAAACTTTTAAATGTTTTAAACCTTTAGTCTTTAATTATTTCTATGTTCATAGGATATTGTGTTATCATTTTCATTTTACAAGCAGGTAAATTGAGGAACCAGAAAAAAGTTACACAGCTGAGTGTCAGAATTTGGATTTGAACTCAACAGAGTAGCTCCAGAGCTTGCAATTTTAACTGCTACACTATTTCACTTCCTACTCCTAGATTTCTATATTACATCTGAAAAATGCAAATGATCTAAATGAGTTCTGTTAAGAGAAAATACAGCTACTTTTAGATGTAAAATATTAGGTAACGCTCTCGTTTCAGACTCCATCTTGGTACAGTAGAAATTAATTTCGAGAAAACAGAGAAGTTTTGGAAAAACTTTGAAAATTAAATGAGCATAGTTTTCAATATAAGGTGATATAGGTGATAAAAAAGATGGTGTGTCAATCACATAGCAGGCTGATGGAGGTGGTGGGGAGACATTCAACCCATAGCTGGGTGCGGCTCTGCACTTCCCTCAGGAGGGTGCCTGGGGTTTGAAGTCCAGAAACCACAGTCTAGCTCACTACAATACCTTCATCTGTTAAACAGGGTTATTTTTACCCATTTCACAGCATGGAAGTGGGCACTACACAAGATAACATATGTGAAAAATATTTTGAAAATTCTAAAGTGAAACATACATGCCTTATTATGTTTAATTTTAGTATTAGTAATTAATTATTTAAGGCCTACAGAAAAGTGGTATCAATATAAGACAAAAAGAAGGGGCAAATGGTCTCAGGAATGGGCATTAATTACGCATATAAAGGATGATTATTATAAATATGTTTTTTAAAATAAAAGTACAGGTGCAAATAATATATACCTATAAGCATAGCAAAATGACGAGCCAGATTCACATCAAATTGTGAAAAATAGTTTTCTGTCAGTTATAATATTGGAGAGATAGTAGGTTGTAGAATGATACCCTTTTACACAAATGGAAATATAAGTATAATTATGTATACACGAATGTATACACACATATACCATATACATACATGAATACATATAAACCTTATATAGATACATATACTTGGTGAAATTATGGGTGATTTTAATTGTCATGTTTTTCTGTACTTTTTAATGATTTTATTTAAAAAAAAGAAGAATGATAAAGCATTATATAAAGCTCTGTTTATAAAGAGTAAAAATACACATATACTTTGATGAGAACAAACCACCAAAACTAAATAGGTAAGTTAAGATAAGAGAATAAAACACTGATACAAATGAGTATGTGTTTGTGAGATATTGGAGAATATGAAATATTGGAGAAAGCTCCAGATTCACTTGTAAAAATTAATAGGCAACATTTATTGCACACTCCCCATGTGTCTGGCATAGTCACAAACACAGTCACATAAGGTACTCCAGCTAATCCTGTGACTGAGACACTATTACTGTTCCCATTTCACAAGTGAAGAATCTAAGGATAAAAGTAGTTAATTAATGGCACTAATTAACACTCAGGAATGGGCACTAATTATTCATATAAAGGATGATTATTTTAAATATGTCTGCTGAAGGTGACCCAACCAATCAGTGGCAAAGCTAGGGTTCACAGAGAAGTCTGTCAGACTCCAAAGACCTCAGTTTTCTACTTTATTATTGTTAATAATGCTATTGACTGGTGGAAACACCACATACAAGAAAGCACATATTTTGGAGAAAAGGAAAAAAATAATCAAGCTTTTACGGCAAGGCAGGATCACTGAAAAAACTGTGCTGACTACCATAAGTCGTACAGAGCTTGAAATGTTTAAGCAAGCTCACGGCAGGTGATTTTGAAGACAAGGAAAGCAGCAGGTCCTTGAGACAAAGCCAATCAACTACATGAAGATCTGGGAAACACTAGGTACTAGAAAATATTCCTGCTGCCAAACTCAAACTATAAAGCCTTTGCAGAGATTTGCTATATGGCAGTCACTAAAAGAATGACTACAAATAGAGCAGTGCTTTAAACAAAAACAAAGCACATTCTTTTTTTTTTTTTTACACTCCAAAGAAGTATGCCAAGTGTAAAGGAGGGAGACAGAAAAAAAATTGAGGATTATAGAGGAAAGTAAGAAAGTAGTTAAGGGCTATAAGCAATAAGCAAGCTGAGGAATGACACTAGTAATAGTTGCAAAAGTAAGTATTTCAACCACTGGATCGGATCATTCCTTAGAATAAGGTAAGGTAAAATAGAGAACAGAAACAAAGAAAAAAGGCACTAATCCTTTCTTGGAGCAAGTGGGCAAAAAATAAAGACAATGGAGGCCAGCAAAGTAAGTTATAATTATTATTAATGCTTCTGGTTCAAAGGTTAAAAATATAGAGAAATATATTTAAGAGGCCTTCAAGAAATTAATCTTATGAATACTAATCTTAAAAATATATGCAACTCTCATGAAAGAGCTCACAGAAAAAAAAAATGTGTGAAGGATCAGGGTATTGTGAAAACTCAACAATTATTACAATATAGGAGGTAGGATCTGTCACAGCATGAATGACAATCAGTCTGAATAATAGATATGTCCTTTAGTGTCTGAAAAGTAAAACTGCATCTTATTTTCTACTAAAAGAACTCTGTGTTCTCCATGGGAAAAAAATTCTGTCTTTCATGAAACCAAATGTCTACCACCAATTGGTCCTCTCAAATTATCTCTTTGGGCCAGTAGGCTCAGTTATTAAGTGTCATTAACAGTGAGGTAGTCTCAAAGATAAGGATGACAAAGAAGTAATTTCCTCTGGGCTTACTCTGGAAAGATAATCTACATGTGAATTTGGTGTTACTGAAATGCTCAAATCTAATATATCAGTTGAAACAAAGTATTAGACATGGAATGACTGGGCATCAATGGAGGAAAAAAAAGTAAATGAGATAAACTGGCAATGGTACTCAGCCAGATAGATTCCATATAATGAAAAGACATAAATTAGAGAGGTAAGACAGAAAGCGGGGGAAAGGGGGATAGGGAGGACTACTGTTAGATAGAGAGGAAGGCACAGCAATCATGAAAAAGGGAAATCCGATATTTGCCAAGAATGAGTCTCAGGAATGTTATCATATTAGGAAACAAAAAATGGGAAAGTTAAAGAGTATAATACAGGACTATAAAAGTTGAAAAATAAAATTCATCTACTTAAAAATAATAATTGAGGCACATATTTCCATGCAGTATCTATATCTAGCCTGTACCTGTGATTGCACAATAAGTGTTGGATGACTGAAGTGCCTGGAAATGTTACTAAACTGAAGAAAAAAAAAAAATGTCTTCAGACTACCAGGAAAAATGGGAATCCATTTGATGGATTTGGGTGAATGGTAGGATTTTTAAGACACTAGATTAAAGTAGTAGTCCCCAATCTTTTTGGCACCAGGAACCAGTGCTCCTATGAAAATTTAATGCCTGATGATCTGAGGTGGAGCTGAGGTGGTGATGCTAGTGCTGGGGAGCAGCTGCAAATACAGATGAAGTTCACTTGCTCTCCCACCGCTCTCCTTCCATTGTGCGGCCCAGTTCCTAACACGTCACTGACCAGTACCAGTCCATGGCCCGGGAGCTGGGGACTCCTGGATTAAAGGATGCTTGTGATTGTGATTGATGCAGTCAGTCCAATTGCCCTCTGCATGGATCCAGAAAGAATGACTGGTTTATCTTTAAAGTTGAAATTCAAGTGTCTCATATCTGGTCAGTGTTGTGTGTTATGCATAATTTCTTGTGCTTTTGGGAACAGCCACAATGGAGTAAGAGAAAAGAGGAGACATTCAATTGCTGTCATTTAGGCTAGAACACAGAGATCTATGGAGGATGAATGAACAAACTGTGATCCCTAAATCATACCACATAACACTTTTATGACCTGCTCTAGCCCAACTCCTCTTTCACACGAGAGTCTCATGTCCCACTTGATCCATGGCCTTTTGGTGCTTCACAAGGGCTCACTGAGTATAGAGAACTCCCAGAAAAATCAGTGGTCCTTATTGCTAGTAAAATAAAAGTAAAGTAATGATGAGGTAGGGCAAGGAGAAAGGGAAGGATTGAAAGAGAGAGTGTATAATGAGGTGAATGTGTGTCTTCAAAAGATATGTTCAAATCTTAATCTTCAATACCTGGCAATGTGACCTTATTTGGAAATAGAGTGTTTGAAGATATAATTAAGATATGAGGTCACACTGAATTAGGTTTAGCCCTAAATCTAATGCCTTGGATACAGAGACATACAAGGAAGAAGGTCATGTGACAACAGAGACAGCCATTGCAGCCGTAAGCCAAGGAATGCCAAGGAATGTCACAAGGTCCCAGAAGCTAGGAATAGGCAAGAAAGGATACTTCCCTAGAGCCTTCAGAGGGAACATGGCCCTCCCGAGATCTTGGGCTTCCGGCCTCCAAAACTGTCAAAGAATAAATTTCTGCTGTTTTAAGCTGCCCTGTCTGTGGTATTTTGATATGGCAGCCCTAGGAAACTAATACAAGAAGAGAGGGAGGGCAGGTAGAAAAAAAATGGAGGACAGACTCAAGATGCCACCATAAAAATGCAAATGCATTCTCCTCCACTTGACTATTACTATTAATCTATTTTTCCTGCAAAGAAATTCATAAAGTGTTTTTGGTGTCACATTGACAACAATATCAGTAGCACGTATGTCAACAGGTTGTTTTGAAACATTTTTGGTGTTCTAAACGGATCAGCATATAAATATTTGAGTAGATACCTGCCATCTATGTATATTCATCTACATATACAATAAATAAATGTACTAATATAGTAACATTTGTGAGACATTATAATGAAATGAAAATAGTGATCAATGATGAACAAGAATATTTATTAATATAAATTCATTTTTCTCACTGAACATATTATATAAAATAGTATTAATAATAACATTTTTAGTGAGACTGTGTGTGTGAGATTTATTTAGTAGGATTGTATGTGTTTTATAATTTTTAAAAATCTTGCTTTAAAACTTTGTCATAAAGCTTTGAGATGACCTCGTTTGAATTTACAATGCTCAAATACTTGGTCTTAATGACTTTTAGAAATATAAACTTACCTCATGGAGATATATAGGCTCACTGTGGAGTCTTTGTTGATTGTTTTTACCAAATCATTAAATCTCTTTTCCAGCCACAACCACCAATTAATATAAGGTTTTGATTAAAAATAGGCTAGAGAATTCCATCTCCTCTTGCTGTCTATCAGATGCATTTTTGAACCAGTCTGCCTGTATTTTTTCCAATTTGATTAAAGTGATTAAAATCCATTAAAACTTTTCATGTAAAGCATATTAGAACAGCTTAGAAAAGTCTCAAAATTCCATTTTGGAAAGTAAGCATCCAGCTATGGGAGGTATGATAGGTGATACACTTAATATTTTTAAGAACAAACTCACATAATGATGGAAATATCCCTACATGTTTGTTTTTAAATGTTTTTTTTTTCCATTCCATAATTTTTCTTATAAAGGTAGTAATTTTTCTCACTCATTCTTAAAATACCATTTTTACTGTGAATATACAAATTAAGTGTAACAATAACACAATACAGACAGCTCTTGGGAAAAAATGAATAAAGATTTACAAGGGTGCTTTTGGGGATATCGGAAACAGAACAAATCTTTTTCAATAACAATATCAAATAAGTCTCATTCACATAATGACCCATCAATATCTTTGAGAGGGGAAATGCCAATCCCTTTTATTTTAACAAAAGCCAACATATGTGTGTATGTGTATATATACACACACATTCATGCACAAATGTATGTGTATATGTATGTATATATAACATATATTGTATACTAGACACATACAATATACATACTACATACATATATATGTACACACATGTGTGTGTATATATACACATACGAAAATGTGTAAGTGTGTGTATATGTACATACTATATGCTATATATATATATATATATATATATATATATATTACATGTGTTTCACATGTTGAATTCACTTTGGCTCCTAGTGCCTTATCCTCAACAGCCTTGGTCAGCTCCTGTAGACTCATGTCTATGGCTTGTTTTATAAAGCTAATTCATCTCATAATTGGTCTTCCTCTTTTCCTGCTATGTTCTATTTTTCCCAGCATTATTACCTTTTCCAAAGAATACTGCCTTCTCATGATGTGCCTGAAGTCTCTAGTGATGCTTTTGTCTCTAGTGATGTTCTATGTTTAATTCGTTCCAGGACCTATTTGTTTATCTTTCTGGCAGTCCAGGGTATCTGTAGATCTCTCTTTCAACACCATATTTCAAAGGACTTAACTTCTTCTCTATCAGCCTTCTTCAATGTCTAACTCTCACATCTGTACAATAGTAATTGGGAACACCAGGGTATGAATGATTTTAGCCACTGTCTCTAATTACACATCTTTGCTTTTGGTGATCTTTCCTAATTCTTTCATTGCTGCCCTTCTAAGTCTCAGCTTCCTCTTGATTTCTTGGCTGCATACTCTAATACTATACATACTATAGGCATATATATATTCTGAGAGAAGAAAGATTTTGACTTAGAATCAAACCAAATCATAACAACATCTGGCACTTTGCATATAACATCTCATGCAATCCTCAAAAAGATTTCTGAGAATGAGGTACTATTATTGTCCCTGTTTATAAAGGAGAAAAATTAAATGATAAAGAATGTTAAATAAGTTAAACAGTGTGTGTGTGTGTCTGGGAGTGGTAGGTAAGTTACTATTACTCATTCCAATCGTCAGGGCTTGGTGTTGAAACCAGAAGTATCTGATTCCAAAGCTAGCACTCTGATATCAGCTCCATTCTGATTTTAGGTTTTGATGAGTTGTGGATAAGAAGGTAAAGAACTCTAATATATGGAGGTCCCTATGACCACTGAGTAAGTGTCTCAAATGGAGTAAAATCAGGGAACGTAGAGGAATTAGGAGTGGTTAGAGACTGAGAATAAAAGCATTTTGCAAAATTTTGCTTAGGGTTCATTCAGATTTGTGATCTCAGCATATGAAAAGTTGAAGTGGACACCATTACACAAGAAACATGAGTATAAAAAAGACAGAACGTAATCATGCTATTGTGTGAAACACTGCCTTGAGACTTTTTCAATACTCAGAGCAGATGTATACGATGTATGTCAAAGCTTTATAAACTAGAACAAAATAATAACACAGGAAAGAAGGTTAAGTGCAGTCAAATTACTTTTTTCATGTTTATTAATTTTATGTCCTGATTCAGTAACTCCTGGCATGCACTTTGGACATTCATTACTCATGTACAAGCAAACTCTTTTTGGCATCTAGTCATAAAACAGCCTTCTTGTGTCTATTTGGTTCTTTATAACATTTGGTGTATTATTAACCTGAGCAGTATGTTTAGAAGACAAAAGAAAATTTTAAGAGAAGGGACAGTATTTGTCATGTAGGACTCTTAGTACTATTTGCCAAGAAAGTAGATGAGAAAATTAAAAATAACTGTGAGTTTTTGTTGGAGAGTTGGGCCCCATTTATAATGCAAACGTAAGAAAAAACACTATAGGTAACAAAAACATTATAGTTTAGGGCACAGTGTAAGTACAGGAAAGAAATGGAAACCAACAGCATAGAGAGGCCCTGAGGAATAGTAGGAAGAGCTGGGGGTCATGCCAGGAGTGTGAAGAAAATACAATATAGCTACATATAGAAAGCTGAGAGTCCTAACAGAGAAACTCAGGATGAAGATTAAGAACACATGTTCAGAGGAGAACTGGGACACCCATGTGAAAAATCTTGTAGTTCTGATGGATGATCTTCATTTAGTTTAAGCCAGTTTTATGTGGGGTTCCTGAGCTTGCTTTTGACTCTGGTCTCTGACTAGAAGGAATTAAAAACAAATAAACAAACAAACAAACAAACAAACAAAAAACAGAAGACACCCAGACATTTACTTTCTATTTCCACTCTTTTCAATGTTCGAAGTAAATTTTTTTAGTAGAAACAAAAAATTGGGCTTGAAAAATGGGCCACGAAATATTATGCAATGCTCATTACTGTAAAATAAAATTAATTCAACCGGAATCGAGTACCTACCATGTACCAGGCATTGTTTTAAATAACTTTATGAGAATTATTTAATCTTCAAACAGATATAGAGAAATAAAACTGAGAATGAATGAAGTGTTTAAGTCGGGTGATGGGCAGATAAACTTATATTATATCTTTCTTTTTAATTTCATATATGTTTAACATTTTTCAAAAATTAAATTATGAAAAATAAGTGAACTTAGTTATAAATTATTAACCCCATTATACTGATAAGAAAATTGAATTTGGTAGACTTTAAAGTCTTAGTCAAAGTCAAAAATAAGCCCTAAGTGATAAAGGTAGAATTTAGACCTAAGTCTCTCTGATTTCACAATGAACAGTGTTAACATTTAGCAAGAGCAACACCATATGCTCAACATATAAATCATGAGACAGTTTCTACCTCAAAATTCTCATTAGCACATCAGAACAGGAACAGAACAGACATTCAGTTTTTCAGTATATTGATATCAGGTAGAACAGTATTTGTCCCATAACTTAAGTTTCATCAGATATTGAGCAAGTAAGTCTTGATCAACAATGACATCAACACAGTGTCTCTCATTCTTCCAAATTTGAGTTGCTGTTTTACCATATTCCAAAGGGCAGAATTAAGAGCTCAACACTACAGTCTGGTAGATTTGAGTTTAAATCCTTTGTTTATTATTATTATAGCTCTATGACATTGGTAAACTAACTACTCTAAGCCTTAGTGTCCCTCTTTGCAAAATGGAGACAATACCAACATCTAAGCACAGAGGGTCATGATAGACAGCTTAATGAGGAAATGTGAGTAAAGTACTTAGCCAGGTACGTAGTCCATGATAATTTAAAAAGGTGTTGGTTATTATTAGTAATATGAACTCCGTATTATAGGTTCAGGGGTATTTTGGTAAATGCTAAAGATTGTGAGGAATTTGATTAGAAAAGAAAGAGAGGGGAGGCCATTCTAAAGGAGGAAATATCAAGTGAAAAGACTTGAAAGCATGGATACCATGGGGGTCTTGTGCAATGTGATGAGAAGAGGGGAGTCACAGGAGAAAAGCTTAGAAAGCTGGGTGGTAGCCATCTTGCAAGACCGATGAACAGTATGCAAGTTGCATTGATCAGAGTACATTGGCTGTCAATCTTCCTGACAAAAATCATCTGGAGTAATTATTAAATATGCAGATAACCAAAATTTGTTCTTGGAAATTGTGATTTAGTGGGAATGTGCTTTTATGTTTTTAACAATTTTTTAAGTAATTTTTATCTTCAGAAAATATTTAAAATCACCAGGTATAAACTATGTTTGTATGTAATATGTATATAATACATATAATATTCTATAGATATGATATTCACATAGTCTTCAAACAAAATTAAAATATATAAATATAAAGGGAGAATATTCATAATTAGATATATGTAAATATAGAACATTCATATAATTTACATTTTACCATAGAATGACTATCTTATTGTCTATAAATAAAAATGAAATGTTTATATATATTTGATATGTGCATAAAACTTTGAGGAATAATATGTAAGTATATTCTCTACATAAATGTAAAAATGATAAATTTTATATTTCTACTGTATTAATCAGGTTTCTCTAGAGAGAGAGAGAGATATTTAAATAAATTTATAAAAAAAATTGGCTCACATGATTACGGAGGCAGAGAAGTGCCACAATCTACCTTCTGTGAGCTGCAGACCCAGGAAAGCCGGTGGTAGGGTCCCAGTCTGAGTCCAAAGGTCTGAGAACCAGGAGAGTTGGTGATATAAGCTCCAGCCTGAGGGCAGAAGATCAATGTCTCAGCTCAAGCAGTCAAGCAGAAGTAAGTTCACTCTTCTGCTTTTTTGTTCTATTCAAGCTCACAACAGATGGACTATGGCCCACTCACATTGGAGAGGGCAATCTGTTTTACTCAATTCACCAATTCAATACTAATCTTATCTGGAAACACTCCCAGAAATAGTGTTTAGCTAAATATGTGGGCACCCCTTGGCCTAGTCAAACTGACACATAAAATTAACCATCACATCTATGTATAAGTTAAACAAAATTAGGCTCATGCACTATTTTTATCTAGAGTGACAGTGGAAAGGATCTCTTCTTTGGATTGTATACTTCAACACTTGAAGGAGTAAGACAGGGAAACGTCACCAGTAAAGAATAATATCTGATTATTGAGTAACTTGTCAAAAATTTTCTGGAAATCGTTGCTGAATGTTTGAGCATTCTTAACCACCACTCATTGACTCATCGAAAGGATATATTGAATGTGGAGGCTGGCAAGGAAAAGGAAGTCTTTTCAAATTTTTTTTGCCAAAGATTTCTTTAGACACTATGGCACCTTATCTTCTCAATTAAATTGTGCATTTCTTTAAGGAAATGGAACATCTTCTACATCCCTTTCATGATTTAAGGCAGCTAGTATGCACTAATGAATAAATATTAATTAGCAGATTAGGAAAGGAAGAAATGAGGCATGTTGCTAAAATTGTCACACAGGGTCAATTGAATATCTCTAAGGTTGCAAAGGGTTTTTTCAACCATTATGCAAAAGAAAAAGAAAGAAAGAAAGAAAGAAAGAAAGAAAGAAAGAAAGAAAGAAAGAAAGAAAGAAAGAGAAGGAAGGAAGGAAGGAAGGAAGGAAGGAAGGAAGGAAGGAAGGAAGGAAGGAAGGAAGGAAGGAAATAAAGAAAGAAAATAAATAAAAAGAAAAAAGTAAAAAAGAAAAAAAGCTATTTTTTCAGGCTACCAGATTACATGAAAAAAATCTGGTAAACTTGTAGAAAGTATAAGCAACAAAATAAGTTAAAATAATAATAAAAATAATTAAAACATAAAAAACTATAACTCCTGAAGCACAGAAGTAATCAAATGCTAAAATGCTAGAAGTCATCAACATTAGTTCCCCTTGGAAAAACTTCATGAAAACATCAAAGATGTTTTTGTGCTCAGTTTAAGAAAATGTTATTTCTCGGAGAGAGTAATTTTGTGCAATTTTATTATGTAAGAAACAAGCTTTAAAAAAAGAACTTCTTGAACAAATCGTAGTATTAAAATAGAGCCATGATGAAGACTAAAGGTACATACAACCTATGGTTATCTTGTATGCGGATGGCCAGCATTGTCAAATGAGAACACCTGTAGAGGAGCAGGGTCAAGAAAATTCCTTAAAATTGATCAGGAAAAAAGAACTTCAAAATTACCCACTGAAAAACATACAACAATTGGAAAGCATTGGGAGTTGGGGTAGCAGGAAGGAAACATGCTTAATAGACTTTTAGCAAAAAATTATTTTAAAAAATAAAGCACCCCCTTTTACCTGACAGTCTCTTATGTGTCTAATATTACCAAGTGTGGTAAATTAACTTTCTAACTCCTCTTTTATTACTCTTTCTAGAGACTGAGCTGTGATTTTAAAAGGCAACGAAAGAAAAAAAGCATTTGTGATGTCAGTCTACATGGAAAACTTTTCATGTCTTCAAATACAGGGAGTCAAAAATATAACTGTTTCTGTTAAAAACATTAACATAAGAGAAAGAATGTATGCATAAACTCTTTCATAAGAAAAAGGGAGGGAATTTCATTTCACTTTATAAAAGACAGTTTTCTCCCTCCTTCAGAAACAAAAAAAAGTCTTCGTTTTAAAACCTGAGAACATAGACAAATAAATGATTAAATGAAAAAGCATGCAAAAAGGAATTAACAACTATAATTAAACACTGTACAAATCACTTAAGGAAAGGAGAAAGGGTCTAAAAAAAAGGGTGAAATTGAGTTCTATAATTCTTTACTTATATTCAAATGATATGTGAAATATATTTTAAAAATTTGGAGTTGGGAATAAATGACAACAAAAGATGCTATAAAATGTTACATATAAAGCCAGAAAGAAGACAATTATGCTTTTGATGACCAAATATGAACACAACAAAACTAAATAAATCAACAGCAGGTCATGGTTAAATTCGACATCATTTAGCATCAGGCCAATAAAAGAGAAACAGTATAGGGTGCATTTGTGAGGTTTCTTGAAATGTACCTGAACTAGGTCTGTGAACTGCTGAATATGTTAAAATATTTATTACCTTACATATATAAAAGAAAATGATTCAGAATTATACAAACTAGAAAATTAGTAATAGATCCTTAGAACCATCTAAATACTTTTCTTGCAATATATAAATATATGATCGTCAGATAATGTACATTATGAGAAAATGTCAAAGCAGCAACCAACTTTGACAATATGAGAAATATTGGAGAACTAGGCAGTACAAAATGATAAGAGAGCCAAAGATGTTTCCATTGGTAATAGGCATATGTTAAAACAATTTGAAAAAAAAAATTTTAATGACAGTTGGCATACAACACTATATTAGTTTCAGATGCACAACTTAGTGATTAGACATTCATATAATTTACAAAGTGATCATGTGATAAATCTAGTACTTGTCTGAAACCATACATAGTTATTACAATATTATTGACTATATATATCTTATGCTATACTTTACATCCACATGAATATTTATAACTACAAATTTGTATTTCTTAATCCCTTCCTATTTTGCACCAACCCCCAATCCCCCTCCTATCTGGCAATCATAAAAATGTTTTCTTTATCTATGCATTTTTTTCTTTATATATTTTGTTCTTTAGATTCCATATGTGAGTGAAATCATATGGCATTTATCTTTGTCTATCTTATTCCACTCAGCACAATAGCTTCTAGGTCTATCCAGGTTGTTGCAGGTAGCAAAATTTCATTCTTTTTTTATGGCTGAGTAATATTCCATTGTATATACGATGTACCACCTCTTCTTTATCTATTCATCCATTGATTGATACCCAGGTTGCCTCCATATCTTGACTATTATAAATAATGCTATAATGAACATATGGATTCACATGTCTCTTTAAGGATGGTTCAAAATCTGTAAATCCATCAATGATAAAATAAAGTATAAAAAACATATAATCATCTAAATAGATACAGAAAAAGCATTTGACAAAATTCAATATCCTTTTTTGATAAAAACTATCAACAAAGTGGGCATAGAAGAAATGTATTTTAAAATAATAAAGGCTATTTATGACAAATCCACAGCTAACATGGTATTCAATGGTGAAAAGTTTAAAGCTTTTTCTCTAAGGTCTGGAACAAGACAAGGATGCCCACTATTACTACTTTTATTAAACCTAGTATTGGAAGTCCTAGCCATGTCAATCAGACAGAATAAAGAAATAAAAGGCATCAGAATTAGAAAGGAAGAAATCGAACTTATTTTTTGCATATGACATGATACTGTAAAGAGAAGAACTTGAAGACTCCACCAAAAAAACTATTAGAACAAATAAATTACTTCAATAAACTTGCAGGATACAGAATCAATATAAAGAAGTCTGTTGTCTTTTTATATATAAAAATGAAAATAAAAATAAAAAAATTAGAAGAAAAATTTAAGAAAACAACCCCATTTACAATTGGATTAAAAAGTATAAAATACTTGGGAATAAAGTTAAACAAAGAGTAGAAAGACCTATACTCTGAAAACTATAAGACACTGAAGAAAGAAACTGAATAAGATACAAATAAATGGAAAGATATATCTTGCTCATGGATTTGAATGATTAATATTGTTAAAATATCCTTACTACCTAAAGTAATATACAAATCAAATGCAATCCCTATTAAACTACCAATCATTCTGCTCAGATTTAGAACAACTAATTCTCAAATTTATATGGAACCCCAAAAAACCCTGAATAGTCAAAGAAATATTGAGAAGGAACAAAGTGGGAGGTATCATGTTCCTTAAACCAAACTATACCACAAAGCTATAATAATCAAAACTGTATGGTATTGGCACAAAAACAGACATATAGATCAATGAAGTAGAATTGAGACTCCAAAAATAAACCTTTGTTTATGTGGTAAATTAATCCACTACAAAAGAAGTTAGGATAAACAATGAGGTAAAGACAGTCACTTCATTAAGCGATGTTGACAAAAATGGACAGTTACATGCAAAAAAAATGAAATTGGACCACTTTCCCACACCAAAACTAAACTTAAAATGGATTAAAGGCTTAAATGTTAGACCTGAAACTATATATAACTCCTAGAAGAAAACATAACAACTAAACTCTTTGACATTGTTTTTAGCAGTATCTTTTTGGCTATATCTCCTTGAGCAAGGGAAACAAAAGAAAAAAATAAACAAATGGGACTACATTAAATTAAAAAGATTTTGCACAGCAAAAGAAACCATCAATAAAATGAAAAGACTACTAACTGAATGAGAGAAGATATTTGCAAACACATCTGATAAGGGGTTAATATCCAAAATATAAAGAACTCATACAACTTAGCACCAAAGAAACAAACAATCCAATTAAAAAATGTGCAGAGGACCTGAATGGACATTTTTCCCAAGAGGACAAACATATGGCCAATAAATATGTAAAAAGGTACTCAATATCACTAAATATCAGGGAAATGCTAATTAAAACCACAATATCACCTTACACCTGTCCGAATGACTATCATTAATACACCAACAAATAACAAATGCTAGCAAGGAAGTGGAGAAAAGAGAACCCTTGTGCACTGTTGGTTGGATTGTAAATTAGTGCCACCACTATGGAAAACTGAATGGAGATTAATCAAATTTAAAAATTGAGCTGCCATTCAATTCAGCAATTTCACTTCTGGGTATTTATCCAAAGAAAATAAAAACACCGATTTGAAAAGATATATGCACCCCTATGTTTATTGCAGCATTACTGGTAATAGCCAAAATATGGAGGCAACCTAGATGTCCATCAATTGATGAATAACGATGTAGTGTGTGTGTATACACATGCATGCACACACAAGTATACAATGGAATTTTATTCGGCAATAAAAGAATTAAATCTTGCCCTTTGTAACAACATGGATGAATCTGGAGGGTATTATAAGTGAAATAAGTCAGACAGAAAAATAGATACCATATGATCTCGTATGTGGAATTGAAAAAAAAAACAAGATAAATAAATAAACAAAATAGAAACAGATCCATAAGTATAGAGAAAAAGCTGATGGCTGCCAAAGGGGAGGGTGTAGGAGATATAAATATAATTTTTTTAAAGAAAAAATGGGTAAAGAATATGAATGCAAAAAAAGAAAAAATATCTGCACCCCCCTGTATATAGCGCCATTATTTATAATAGCCAAGACATGGAAACATCATAAATGTCTACTGATAGATAGATGAATAAATGGATAATATATATATATATTTAATGAAATATTAATAAGCCAGAAAAAGAAAGAAATCCTACCGTTTGTGACAATATGGATGGTCCTAGATGGTATTATGCTAAGTGAAATAAGTCAAACAGAGAAAGATAAATACTGCTCAATCTCACTTATGTGTAGAATCTAAAAACAAAAACAAAACCAAACATAGAAAAAGGGATCAAATTTGTAGTTACCTAGAGGCAGGGATTGAGACAGGGGAGAATATGAGAAAAGTAGTCAAAAAGTACAAACTTCGATTTACAAGATAAATGAGTACAAGTCATGCAATATGCAGCATGATGACTACAGCTAACACTGCTGTATGACATATACAGAGGTTAGGAGAGTAAATTCTGTGTTCTCATGACAAGGAAACCTTTTTTTGTTGTCTCTTTTTGTTATAGCTATATGAGATGATGGATGTTAACTTATAGCAATAATCACTTCATAATATATGTAAGTAAAACCATTATGCCATGTACTTATATATGTAGCAATATATGTAAATTATATCTGAATAAACATGAAAAATAAAAATAAAAAGATACAAGTTCAAAAAATCAGCATCTTTAAAGAAGTAATTATTAATGAGTCTATTAGCAACACTTTTAAATGTGCATTGTATTATCATTTCGGCAAAGTCTTAAACTTTTTCTTTAGTCTTTATATTATTATCTTTACACGATATTTTTAAATGTCTACTTCATACTTTCAGTATTATCGAGTCATAAAATTTGTTTATTGAAATCAGTGAACTAAATGGAGACAGAGCTCATATAGCTACCATTCGTACTAAAATTTTCAGAACATATGCAATTTCCTGAATATAGAACTAAATTAAATTTTTATAATATCTGAAGCTTTTTCAGGTAAATACCAGACAAATTAGAGAAAAATTATGTGTGTGTATGTGGTGTGTGTGTGTGTGTTTTAAACTACACATTCTAAGTTTTGGCTTAAAATATATAATCACTGCAAGAACTTTTCATGTTAGTGAGACTTCCAATGTTAATCAAAATTCTTACATTCTACAGCATATTTTTGCCCCTTTGTATATAGTAAATTCCATTTTGTATATAGTATAGTATTTTTCATATTATGGAAATGTTCATTTACATTGTAGAAAACTCAGAAAATGTAGATAAGCTTCCTATAAAAGAAAAATAATCATGTGTAATTTCATCATCTGCAGCATATTTTTGGTTTGGTTTAGTTTAACATCTTAAGTGCTTAATTTTGACATGCCTCTCATTTCTTCTGTACCTATGTATCACATCGACTCCATTCCACTACTCTTATCTAACAATGCGATTTTTGTCACTCAGCTCTATTTCTTTAGTTTATCCTGTTTTCGCTTCCTTGAGTTGGTTTTTAAAAGGCAACGGAAGCTTTCCTCTCTTTCCGAAAGGCTTTCTGAGCCTATTTCTCTGTTTGTTGTGAGTTGTCTCAAAGCCACCTCCAGTAAATGTTCCATGAAGCCATTCTACTTACACTCCACTTGGGTAGAAATGATCCTCATGGGACTTGAGGTAGAGACTCTCATTTCACTCTTAGTGGTCAACATGGCTTTGATTGCAGAGACATGGCCTCCACTTGAGGGCAAATACTTCTCACTGCCACACACATTAAGTGATTTTTCACTCCTACCTGAGATTAAGCTCAGCGTTATCTTGGTAAGTTGTAGTGCTGTTCTTGGGTCTCTGAATAGCACTTCTTCTTAAAGAGCCTGTGCTGGTTCCCTGCATGAACTTTCTGGCTCAAAGCACAGTGTTATTGATTAGTTTGTACTATCCAAAGGTTTAAATGGGGTGTGCTTTATAACTCATGTTGGAAAGAAATAACAGAAAATCAGACAGAAAATTTAAAATTGTACAAAGGATAAAAAAAACACAACTTCATTTATTTATTCCAGAAGCCCATAAAGGCTATTAATTGTGGGTGTTTGTGTTGTGTTAGCATATATGTGTTTACTTTAAAATATATAAAACGGGTGCCTCTCATAGCTCCTATTCAATGTCTTTCCACGTCTCTCTTGGTCCCTCTCATTCTCTGCCTCTGAGAGGAGCCCACACTCTGTCTGTGGAGTGTTATCCCTTTTCTAATAAACTTTCCTTTTGACTCTAACTTTGGCATGTGTACTGAATTCTTTCTACACTCTCCACCAAGGGACCCTCCTCTTGGTGCAAGGCTTAGTCTCCCTTCCCCCTACCCTCAACTTGAGGAAATTTCCCCTGTCCTGCAATGATGTGGTCAAATTTCTCTCTCAAATACTCCACAATTTTGAGGGGTGTGGAGAGGGTGGCGATTGTGAAACTCCCACAAAAGAATTCATGGTTTTATATGTTCATTGTGCATTTGTGGTGGCTGGCCCCATGTCCTGTGGTCCTATCTCCTTAGATCTGGGACCCTTTATTCTTGCCAAAAAAAGTTCCAACTCACAACTGTTCTTCGCCCAGCTGTTGATTATCATTCTTTGGCTCCCATCACTTTTCATGGGCACTTTCTTCACATTGAGACTGGGTCAATGTCCCTGATACCCATGCCTTTAGCACCACTACATATTACTATCTATCAGAACATTCACCATACTCTACTGTAATTTTCTCCTAGGTTTACCTTTCTTCCTCTACTGTGTTTTTTTTTTGTGTGGGGGTAGAGGGTTGGGACTATGCCTCATTCGTTACACTTCTAGGCCTGGCACACAGTTGGAGCTTGAAATATACTTGGTAGGAGAATAAATTTACATACAGAATAGTCACCATTAATGTCCATGCTCATCCTAACACATACAATGGTATTTGGACCAGGTATTCCAAGTGAAGACCCTAGGGCATTTAAAAATACTAATTAAATCTCAGAGTGGTGTTTTTGAGAGTAGTACTGTAGATGTCAGTGTGAAGAATTGAAGATTCTGTTATTTGGGGAAGAGGTCTTATCAATTCCATCTGGGGCATAGCTATAAAGTAACTCTCACTCTTCAGTTCTCTTAAGGTCAGTTAATGTTTGTCCTCTAGACTGAAATTGTTGACTGTTTCTGTGAAGTTTAGACCCAAACATAGAGAAAAATGGGGTTCTGATACTTTTTTTTCTTGAAAAATTATCCTTTTGGGGAATAAGGTTCATTGTACCTAAATGATCAGGGGTCAAAAACAAGCCAGCAAATTGTAATTTAAAGTTTTGTCATTTGGAAAATTGCCGAGAGTTGAAATGCTCTTATAATGCCAAAGCAAACAAATTTTCTGACCCCTGATAGCAGAGTGGAGAATGGCTGCCTTGGATTTAGACATCGTTTTTCCACATATGTGAGGAAGGGGAACACAATGAGTGCGTGGGCTCTGGAGTGGTCAAACCTAGATTCGAATCCTGACTTCATCATATCGGACAAGTCTTCCTGAGCCTCAGTTTCTTAGAATGTAAAATGGGGGTAACAATAGAATCTTTCTCAAGAGCTGTAATGATCCACAAGATAATCCATGTAAATCACATAGCACTAGGAGTTAATGAAGGCAAATGTTACCTGAATAGGAGAAAATGAAGGAGGGGGAAGAAACATATAAGATACCCATTAAGACATTTTTCTTTCATTGGCCAGTTTATTACAGAAAACTGAAGTTAAGAACAGGGAGTATATTTAATCTCAATTTTTAAAATGTTGAAATAAACATACTATTTAGATTTTCAGAACATCGAATAAGGCATTTTCTCTCTTTTGTAATGCTTAAAGTACTGGTATCTTTGATGATGCCAAGTTTAGAAGCCATGGGTACAAAACACAGCAACACTTAGAGCCAGCCAACTTGGAAGTCATTATGGTATTTTCAGTCAATGTTTTGACTTCAAAAAGAAATAAATAAGAAAGCACTAGAGGATCTTGTGTGATAAATTTCTGCCTTGCTTCTAGGATTAATTAGCTCAAAAACTTTGGTCAGATATTAACATGTCTGTGCCTTTGTTTCTCCAATTTTAAAATGAGGGAGATTGACCAAGTGATATCTAAATTCCCTTCCTATATTAGAGTTCTATGAGTCTGTGATCTGTTTCTAGTAACAGAAACAAGCAATCAGTATGGGAAATGTTAATTGCAAATTCAGAAGAAAGAGGTTTTATGGGATAGGATATTCTTGTGCCCTATAGAAACTGAATGGCCCTGGGCAAAGTTATTAAGATAATTTCTTCAAATCTTAGTGTCTTCACAGTTGAAATGAGAATAATTCCATGGGTCCGACTAGTCTCAGTGCTCTTATGATGTTCCAGTGAACAAAAACAGGTGTAAAGACATTAATTTTAAATTTCAATGCAAACACGACATTATAGATATGTATATGCACATGTATATCTACCAAGCATGTAGACAGTAGTACTTAGTATTTTTGCCTTAGCTGGCAACATGCTTGCTGGTTAGGTGACTAACTACTGCATTCTACCACAGGTACCCACTGGTTGAAGTGAATGAACAACACTAAATAGAGGCTTACTATGCCATATAGAGGCCTGGAAAGAGGGTAAAATGAAAAGTTAGTCTGCGTACAAATAAAAATGTTCCCTTTGAAGGCATAACTCAAACACCGGATTGTTTCCTCATCTATATATTGAAGGAGACTTGACTATATCATGAGTTGGCAAACTATGGCCCACAAACCAGAGGGAGGTGCTGCCTGTTTTTATAAATAAAGCTTTATTAGAACACGGCATTATCCATTTGTTTAGGTATTATTTATAGCTGCTTTTGAAGTACAACAACAGAGTAGAGTAGTTGTGACAGAGACCATATATATCACCTCTATAAACTAAAATATTTATTACCTGGCTTTTAAATGAAAAACTTGCCTACCTTGGGCCAGATTTCTTCTAGCACTGGTATTTTAGGACTAAAGTTACCTCACACATGTGTAAATGGACCACTTAGAGGTGGTTGACAACCATGTCAAACAATATCTTCTCTAAAGATAAGAGTTCACTAGTTACAGATCAGTCTCTCATGCAGCTAGGTGTGCATATGGCTACCTTCTGTCCAATGGCATGTGCCACTCAACATGAGTGAGGTGGTATTTAATTTTTGAATCAAGTTCTTGAAAAGTTGCTACTTGCCTCTCTCATAGACTCTCTTCGTCTTTCTCTTGTTTTCTGCAAAATTATTACAAATGGATCAACCCTTAGATTTATAGAGATTAAAAAAAAAAAAAACCAGAGCTGTTCTGCATCCTTCAAACTCTCACTTCTGGAACATTATGTGAGAGACATAAACTTTGTTATTTAAGCCTCTATATTTTGGGATGTCTGTTAAAGCAGCTTAGCAGCACACTAATACAGTGCCCCCTGTCCCAGCATAATTATTCATAGCACCCTCTTTAAAAAGTGTCCTGGATTGGATGACAAATGATGCAGTCACCCTAGCTCTAAACATATAGAAGTTATTATTATATCATGAGCTCATTCTCATGCTCAAGAAATATTTTGCCCTAATAAGCATTATCATCCAAGTACGCTTTCTGTTATAAAAAGTATTCTTACCTTTGAACAGCCTGAAGGGCAGAGATTGATGCTTTTTTTCATGTTTTGAAAGTGAAACAGGACAAACACTACAAAGCCTTTGAAGATAAAGTCATAGGACAAAAAAAAGCAGCTTATAACAATCCTTATTCTTGAAAAGTATGGCTTTTAGAACTGTATTGTCATCACAGAGTTACGGTGGCTTTCAACTTGAAGATCATCTGCCTATCAAAAAATAAGAAAAGCCAACAAATCCATGGGGACAGCAGTCATGGCCAAGATTTAACCAAAAAGAGTGAGGGAGGAGACCAGCCCTAGTCTGGGAGGAGGAAAGGACTTTTAAGCATTAGATTCCTTTTGAGAACTGAAGTCAAATAATTTTTCACATTTTAAAATTTCTCAAAGGTTTCGAGCAGAAGGAAAAAATCCTATGACACAAAGCAGCCAAACAGAACTGGGAACTAAATGTTGGACAAGACAGAGGAGCATATTCCTGCCCTTGGTTAGAGATTTTTGGGCAATACCAACATTATTCCTCCTTCCTCTCCAGCAAGCGCCACCTCACCACCATCTGCTTTGTGCATCAAAACTAATCTCATCACGCCTTTTATTTTTGTTTTTGCCTGTCACTAGGAATCACACAAAATCCTGCAGTTTCATTTCCACCTTCTCTCTGTGCATCTTCTTTTCTGTGTCCTCTCCTGCCAGTCTCCAACTCTCAAAACCTTTCTCCAGTGTGTACTGGAACTGAGGGTCAGATATAAGAAAAAACTCTTAAATGCTCAACCTCTCTTTGAATATTAACTTCACCTTCTTGCTCTTTGACATGATTCTCCTATGAGGATGCTATTTCCTTACAGTTCTTTCAGTGGTGGCTTTTTTCTTCCTTCCACTTGCCTGTTTCTACCTGAAGGTGTGTGAGTGTCCGCCTTACTCCTCATTATTGCTCTCAGACATCTCCAAAAAAACACTCACAGATTTGAAGCTTCATCTATTAGACTACATCACCCATTACCCAACCTTTTCTTGGTCATTCCACAATATTATTCCTTGGAGAATTTATCATCTGGTTTATTGTCGCTACCTAAAATTATACGTGTGTGTGTGTGTGTGTGTGTGTGTGAATTAAGTATGTCTGTGAATGATTCTTCTAATTCTATGGCCTCTCGATTCCTTGACCTCCTTTACTACAGAGATCTTATCCTTCCCAAACACAGTCCAGCCCCTCACTTTCACTGATGTTTCCTGAGCCTTATTATTACCAGCAATTGAGTTCCTTCGATAACGTCAATTTAACCTCCTCGATTTCACCAACACCTATTTTCTATTTTTAAAATATTCTGTTATTGAAAAATAATTGACATATAACAGTGTGTAAGTTTAAGGTGCATGCTGTGTTAATTTGATGCACTTACATATTGCAAAATGATTACCACCATAGAGCTAGCTAATACTTCCATCACATTACATAATTACCATTTCTTTTTGGTGGTGAGAATATTTCCTCTCATTTCAAATTTCCTCCCTTTAATATACTCACGCCAATAGTTCTGCAACTACAACCACAATTCTTTGAGTCTATCAAATTTTTATTCTTTCTCTCCCTCCTCTACTTTACTTTCTTTAATGAGCCTAGTTAAATTACACTATTAATATAATAGTTTTTTTGCCCATGCACTCAATTCCCTTTTACCTCACTCCACTTGCTGCAAAACCACAACATTGGTTAAGCCAGATTTTCCATTTACTCAGCACAGAAAAATTAGTTGAAGAAAAATACACAATGTAATAAATGGCCTTACTTTTTCATGACCACAAATCTTAGATGATCCCTTAGTGCTTTCCCAAAGTAAGCATACTGTGGTCCCAACAGTCATATCCAGCCTAATGTCTGTTTTACAAATAAAGTGTTATTGGAACACAGCCATGCCCATCTGTTTATATACTGGCTGCTTTCACTACAAGGCAGAGTTGAGAAATTTTGACAGAGTCCATACAGCCCAGAGCCTAAAACATTTACAATCTGATCCTTCACAGAAAAAGTTTGCCAACTTCTCTCATTCACTCTCCCATTTTTCTAAAACACAATTTCAAATCTTCTCTTTCTCAACTTTTCAACAATATCTCGACCCTCACAGCTGAAGCCCTTGTTTCCTATTTTATTTAGAAAAAAGAAGCGGTGAGCATAGAAGATCCACATGTTACCCCTACTTCACTTTCTATCTACTAGTGTCTATGCCAATATAATCAACAATTTCAATTCTGATTGCCAATTTCCATTTTGTTACTACAGATAAAAACATGTCTTCGCACTTGCTCTAGGTCTTCTTTTCTACTATCCGCTCAAGAGTGTTACTCTAGCAATTATCTTTTTTTCTTTTTTTTTTTACTGTTATCCATTTTATCCTTTTTACTGGATCATTCTCATTAGTATATAAATATGCTGTAAATTCTTCCATCTTCAGAATTTCTTCCTTTGGCTCCCACAATTCCTTTCTGCTATTAATTCACTTTTTATTTCTCCTTTACAGAAAAACTTCTCAGAAGAAGCTTTTGAGAAGCTTCTCATTTCTACATTCTCTCCTGAACTCACTCCAATTGGACTTTTATTTCCAACATTCAATTGAAATTTCTCTTGTCAGAATCACCAAGAATCTCCATCCTGCTAAATTCAATGGTCAATTTTTAGCTTTTTGAAATGCTTCTTCTTTTCAAACCTGATCTATTAGCAGCACTTAGAGTAAATCTCTTTATTCCCCAAACTCTATCTTTGGCAGGCTTCTAGAACAATAGACTTTTTGCTGATTTTCTTCCTACTTTACTGGCTATTCCCCTTTCTCTCCCTGACCTCAGAATTTTAGCGTGCCTCAGACTTACTTCATAGAGCTCTCCTCTCTCTATCTCTCTCTCTGCCTGCCTCCCTCTCCCTCTCTCTCCTCTCTCTTTTTCTGTTTCCCTGTCTCTCTCTGTCTTTCTCTCTCTCTCCTCTCTCTCTCTCTCTTTCTCTCTCTCTGTCATCTCATGTAGTCTCATTACTTTCAGTACTATCTCTGTCCTTTGAATCCCAGACCTCTCTTCTGAGTTCCAGACTCATACAACTAACTGTTCCAGGGTTCTCAAAATGTTCTATGCCCAAAATTAAACTCCCAACTCATCCTCCTTCAAAACATGATCCTTCCAATAATATTCCCCATCACAGATAATGGAAACTCTCTCCATCTGGTTGCTTTGGCAAAAAATGTTTAATTTACCTTGGTTCTCTTTTTCTCATACCTTCTCTCAGATGCTGAGTCTTTATAGTAGCCTGTAATGCTCTCTATGATCTGGTTTACATTGCCTCTGTGATTCACCTCTAACTTTTCTCCTCCTTGCTTCATCTGTTCCAGCTATACTGTTCTTGGTTTGAACTTCTAAAAATGTTTCAACCTCAGGGCCACTGCAGGTGTACCTCCTGCCTATCCCCTGCTGACAGTTTATAACCTGCATCTTTGCTTTATTTTTCTCCCTAATGTTTAGCACCACATGATATACTTTTATTTTATTATATATTTACCACCCTCCAGCCACTATTAAACAGGAATTTTTATATATATATATATTTTTTTTTTTTTTCAGTGCAGTATCCTCAGTATCTTGAAAAGTTCCTGGCTTATAGTAGGTTTTTAATACATATCTTTGAATTTAAAAATGTGTTAATATTGTTTAAAGAGTGCAAAAGTAAGCAGATATATAAAAATTGCTGGAGGAAAGAGAATCAGGAGGTTTTCTCATAGAGACATTCTCTCTTGTCTGACCCTGAAATGCAAGTAAATACAATTAGTCACAAGATTGTGTATATGTATTTATTAATTTATATTCTGTTTAATAAAGTATAAGCTGTCAGTTCTGAAAGCTTTTGTTATGGAACCTGAAGTGGAAAATTGGCTGAATTGCACATTTTCCTTCTTGTGAATTAAGTCTGGAAAAAATCCCTTATGATTACACTAAATATGTTCTAGAGGATTGACAGCTATAGACTAGTTTACAGTCTTTTATCAATTGAACAGCTTTATAAGCTATAAAATATTCCATTTTCCCAGGTGAAATGGGTTATTAATCATATGCCTCCTTGGGGTGGTCACTGTCTCCTTCAAAAAAAAAAAAGAATAAATAAATATAGTATGTGTACTTTATGGCTAAGTCACAAAGTGGCCAGTTCAAAGCTTCTTATTCCATAACAATAAAGTTTGTTGACTATTTAATAATAAAGTTAACAGGCAGCTATTATAGAATGGACAATACAAGAAAATAGAAAGGAGTTGAATAAAATTTACATATATTCCCACCACCAAAAGATGTTATTATTTTTATGCATAACATTGAAAATGCTTCATTATATATACTCTCAAGAGGAAAACTCCTGTAAACCAGACTTTAAGTTTGGTGTTCATGATTATAATAGATTTATCTAGTAATTCTTGAATTCTAGCAGGAGGTCTGTCATCATAAAACCATGGCAACTTTTTCTGTTCTGATTTAATTTTATTTTCATATATATTAACACTTAGCAAGAATTAGTTATGTTTGTTTGTTTAATAATTAGGCAGAAATGTATGTTCCAAACTGAGCTGATATCTTAAGCACACATCTACCTGCCTAACTAGGAAACCCAAATTCCTATTGGTGGGCCTAAGGCTGCAAAGGTACAAAAATTGGGCAAAGCATTAAAGGATTCCTCCATGATTCAAATATTATATCAAGGTTGATGTTAGTTATTGAGCTACATATGGAACATACTACCTATGAATGAACTTTGTAAAATTAATAAATATTCAAGATAAAAGAGTTACATCTCTAATTATAGTCTAAGTGGATCAACATTTTATCTAGATTCTATTGTTATCCGGCTGACAAGTGGAAAGGATTATTTGCTAAGATCTGAGAGACCTGGGGTTAGTACCAACTTTACCAAGCTGGATAACATTGACCAAGTCATTCAATTTCTGTTACAGAAATCTGTCATTTGTAAGAAAGGGTTAATGATTCCTAATGATTCTTTCAGCTCCTAAGGATGTAATGAGGATTAAATGCAAAGTTTATCCGAATGCATCTGCATCAAATACAGTAGGTTAATTATTATAATATATGATTGAACTGGGTTATTACATATGGTCATATAATAGCAACATATATATATATATAATATTCTGTGCAAGTTTAAGATATAATATTCCTATTTTTATATCTATTGTGTAAAAGAGAATAAAGTGCACACAAAGTCATTAATAAGTTTTATGAATATTATGGTCCATCCATTAGAAACTCATTTTTTATCAATATTTTAAAGTTATTCTAGGGTAATGTTTTAGATCATCTGGAGACCGCACAACGACTAAAGGTGGATATTTTTACCTGTGGTTTCCCTTCACAACTTCTTGATTTCAGGGAGAAAACAAAGTAAATGTGCACGAACTGTTTTGTTGTTTGTTTAATGAAAATTCTTTAGCAAAATATTTAATCAGTTGTTTGTACCGATTGGCTAATTACAACGTATTTAATCAAATGCAAAACATTAGTCAATTTGATTGAGTCCATTATTCAAACTGCCAATTTTATTTTAAAGAACACCAATAACCACACTTGGGTCATTATAGCTAGCCCAAAATTTCTAAAATGGCTTGAGTTACCCCCTTTTCTCATTTGGTGAAATTAGTAAACTAGCACCAACAAAAATATTTAAGTCCAAATTATCTAGGTAATACCCCAAATCTGTGTACAGCAAACTAAAACAAAGCTATTAGAACAAATAAACATATTGCTAAAAACCATTGAGTCCTTTCTGTTCACTTTGTGAATGGGCTGGACCATGGCAAGGGCAGGGAGAGCAAACCAAGCAATGGGCTGTCAGTCCCAGGCCAGTTTATCCATCATTCCAGAAGAATGAATCTCTTTCTTAACTAGTCTGTCTCACACAGTGATTCTGACTAGTGAACTGTGAACAATTAGATAGGCAATTATGTGAATTATTAACCACATATATATGATTGGCATCAGTGGAAGAAGTTCCACAGATATTCTTGAATGCATGTGTGAGTTTATATATCAAAAATTTCTCTTCCTTTTATTATTGTCTATTAAGATAAACTTTAAATCTGAATGTACAGGTATGTTGCTGTTAATCTCATACTTCATTATTTTACTCTTAACAGCAATAGTAATAGCTACAAGTAACATGTATTGTATATTTACATGATTTATTTTACTTATTATCCCCATTTTAAAGATAATGGTACTAAGCCTCAGAGGGAGCTAAGTAACTTGCCCAAGGACAGAGAGCTATATATTGGTCAAAGTGGATTCAATTCATGCCATCCAATTCCAGAGCAGGCATGATTAAGTACTACAATATCATGTTCATGAGAGCAGAGATCTGAAAACACCAACAATAAAACCAAAAATGACTATGACTGTGCTCAAGAATGAATTTCTTACAATTAGGTATATCATTATATGCTATTACCAATCAACTAAAATTGTGAAGTCTATTATATTTTGAACTATCTTTGATATTATTGTTTTCCTATGTCGTTGATAGTTTTCTCATACATGCTTCCAACAGTAAGGCAAGGTCATGATTTGCTTACCTACCTACTTCTTCTAGGTCTTGAGCTCTCCAGGGACAGGGATAGTTCTTTATTCTTCTCATGTCTTAGTAACTAGCACATTCTTGGAAGCATAGTCTTAGAAACATAGTCTTAGAAGTACTGAGTAAATGACTATTGAATAAATTTTGCTGTTAATCCTAAGAAGAACAAACAAGATGACCTGAGTTTCTCTCAATTTCATTGTTCCTTGACAAGTTTTTATCGAGAGTTTGTTCCTCCTAATAGCTACTTAAAACATTGAAATGCCTCACTGGAATAATGCAGTTCAACCTCTTAGGAAAGTTTATTATCCAACTTTAATATAGCTGAAAAATGACTATTTCTTTGCATGATGGATAGTGATTTCTGTATTTTGGTATAGCAATAGACTGGAAAAGTTAAATACATATACTAATTTCCTAATGATAGGATTATTATTCCTAGGGAAATAGAAGGGCCAGTCAATGTTCAGATGCTATGAGGTCCTTGAAAACAATGAGTTAGTAAAATGTGGTAAATGAGGCCTCTACATGATGTATTTTTGAAAAAACAAGAACATAACTGCTGGAAAAATACTGTTTGAGTTTGAAAGTTAAGACTCTAGATGTAGAACCTTGGGCAAATAATATCAACAATTTGCCTTAGCTTCCTCACTTTTAAAATTGAGAATGACAATGGATCTTACAAGACTTTTGTGAGAATTGAATGTTTTAAGCCACATAAAGCTATTTCAGTAGAATCTGACACACAGTACTAAATACCATTTATTTAACTTCATCTGGTTTATTTATTTAGAACATCAATAATTATGAGAATTAGCCCTTTCTACTTTTGCTTTGGAATTCCAAAAAGTAAAGACAACTAGCACAATACTGTTATTTTTTTTTTGCATCAAAATGTGTTCTCTAACTATAATTTTCTTTTATGTCTGCTTTCAATGGAAGAGAAGGCTAAGAGATCCATCATATATCAGGCAGTGTGTCTGTTTATGTTAATGCATCCAATTCTCAATCATCCTAATAAATGAGGCTTATAGAAGTTATTTAACTTATTCAGAGTCTCACCACTTGTCAGCAGCTGAGCTCATATTCAAACTCAGTTCTCTCTGATTCAGAAAACTGTACTCCTGAGCAGTGTTTTCCATTCTGCGTGTTTGAAAAATTTGGAAATGTTGGAGTTATTCTAAAAGATTCTTTACTCTACATGAGCACCAAGTACTGTCTGTAAACCCAAGTGTTACTCTGTCTCAAAAAGACATGAAATAGTATTTTAGCATGCTGTTTAGAATGCTAAAAGTTAACATTTTAATAAACCCACAATATCCTATAATTTTATAGTTTCTTAATCAACAGATTATAAAAAATACAAATTAAATTTTGTCATTTTAGGGGGTTGTATAGCTCTACTACAGATCTTTTTCTATGACATAGAGGAGAACACAACCAGAGGGAAAATGTCTTGCTATAAACCCCATGGAAGACGTACAATGGACCTAGAGGAAAAATGAAGCCCTACATAGTGAGGGTTTGCCACCCTGAATTATTGTTAAATGAAGAAATAAATGAATGAATGAGTATGTATACAGATACATAGATATAAATAGAAAGGGATTATTTGTTTATAACCCATGAAGACGACCTAAGAACACTTAAGAGCACTTTACTAGCAATGGAACTGTAATTCTTCTTCTCCTCCTTGGCACCTGAGAACATCTAGAATGGCTTTTCCCATAAATATTAATTCCAGGAAGGTGTGAATTGATATATATTTTTTTTTTATGAAAAGGTTTGTATGCTCAAGTGAATTTGGAAAATACTATACTCTATAACTGCCTCTTAGAGATTCATCAGGTGCATAGGCAAATTATAGACTAAGAAAATCTCATGGTAAGAAAATCCAGAAATTCCCTAAGCCATTTGATTACAGAAGCCTTTTGTCCCATAACAGCCATTAGCCTTAGACAGAACTAGTTATCTAATTCACATAATTTGTGAAACAAATTTTACGTTATTCCTATTCATCAAGGTGTCAGACAGTTCCCTTTTGATACTGCATGTGATTAAGTTAAGTGTTCTTTTTATTATATGAAAATATAAGGGAGTAGTTAAGGTCTTTCACAAAAAGAAAAACCCAATTCCTGAAATGGGTGTTTAAACCCCAGAAGCCACAGAAGCAAGACTGTTGCCCTCTATAATGACAGCTCATGGGTATCCAGGCAGCAACAATGCATCTCCCTAACTGCCCTCTCCCTATATGTTCAGTTGTGTGCTGGAAAGTGGTCCCGGGAGGTGGAAATGTTCCTGGAGATTGTTAGCAGGTCACACTACTGAGTCAACTACAAGGCTGCTGGGAGGTAAGTGATGCCTTTGTATGCTGGGAAACAAAACAAAACAAAACAATCACACCTGGGAAACTCTATGGCTCAGTACAGTCACTAGCAGGCAGGCTACAAGCTTCTCACCATGGGACCTCTCTCCACAGCTGCCAGTCTCTGAAAGCTCTACAACTGATGCCATTGAACATTGACAGGAAGACTTGCAGTCTTTCTGGGATATACTGAAATGGTGAGAGCAAGGGTGTTTGTCTCTGTAGGATGATCAGTGTGGTACCTTACAAATCCCTTTTAAGAAGACATGATATCCAGACATATGGCCTGATCCTGGGATGCCTTTGGAACATAAAAAGCTGAGGGAAAGCATCATGTTGATAGTCTCTCATCCACAAACCATCACACTTTTGCTCATTTGACACTACACTCTGGGGACTATGGTTGGCCCTTTAGGAGATAGAAAATAAGAAACATAACGTTCTCTCCTTTGCACCTCACTGAGCTTACAAACTACTTTGATAAGATAACATGGATTCATTTTAAAAAGGCAAATTACCACATATAGCAATTTATAATTAGCATCAGATGGATGGAATAGGTTGCATTTGCTAGAGGATGACAATCTAGGTAAGGAGAATCGCTTTCTCAGCAAAAACAGAGAAAGAACTCATGATCTCAGTGAACAAAGGAGAGGGAGAGTTTGGCTGAAGAAAAGTTTGAAAGGAAGGTTTAATATGAAAATTAATCTGGGATGTCAGGCTAAAAAGTACAATTAAGGCATTAGTACATTTTGAGAAAAGGAAAACAAGCTAGCTAGCCTCACATATCTCTAATACTACACCCTCTTCCCCTAAAAGCATAAACCCATTGTTTCAGTCATATCCAGCTATTTGCTGTTACCCACATGTATCACATTCTCGCATGCTTTTCTCTGTCAATGCCATTCTCATTCTTTGGAATGAATGCCTTTTTCAATTTTGTAGCATGCTGACTTCACCTATAGTTTATGTAATTGAAATTTTCCAGCCAACCTGTCATTGAGTACAAATGTAACATCAATGTAATATGCAACATCAAGGCTCTAACTAACAGAGTGCTTAGTTCCATCTATGTGACATTAGATATCAGCTCCCTATCAATGTATTTTCAGTATTTCTGAATGGTTCTCATGATAAATGTTAACATTCAGTTTCTTTGATTTTGATCTCTTGTCCACAGGACATTTGCTTTTGGAAGGATTCTCTCTTCCACTGCTGCGCTAAGCTATCGTTGGTAGTTAGTCAGTAGCGGCTGTGGTAAGTTCTCAAAAGGCCAGAGCTCTGTAGTGTATCATGAAATAGGAAGGGTAGGGTTGGGGAAGGGATGCTATGAAATGACAGTTCTTTTTGCTGATTCTGTATTGAACTTTCTCACCTAAGTCTTCTTTGAGAAACATAAATCAAAATTAGTAAACCATACAAATAATTCCTGGCTTTTATGTATAAAAAGTTTATTCAGACATGGCTGGGTCCCAGAGCTTGCATGATATCTTCAGGACTTGATCTTGTTCACTCATTCCCTATCTTGGCTTTGCTTTGCTTTTGCCTGCTTCAGGCTCAGACATATGTACAGCTAGCAACACTGGCTACAGAAGAGCACCTTTATCACAGGCATTCAAAAACTGTACCTAAATGGTCCTATTTTACCTGATTTGTGTCACAAGCCCATCCCTGAACCAAGAATAGTAGAGATAGAATATATTGATTAAATGTATCATGTTCCACCTATGGATCTAAGGATAGATGAGTTCCCTTCCTGAAGCCTTTGTCTTAAGACTACAAGAGAGTTGCTTTCTAATAAAAGGAAAACTGGGAACATATTACCAGAAAATTAGTAAATGATGTTGAGAGTCGAGAATAATAGCTATTTACTATTGCTTCAAAGCAACGCCATTTGTGCTCAGGTCTCTCAAAGTCCATAGATTCTATAGACCCTAGACTTTTATAGACCCTAAATCCCTTTCCAAAGAAATTAATCAAAATAACCAGTCTAAAAGAGAAAATGGAGGACAAATGTTACACCACACTATCTCTCAATCTTGTCTCTGTTCTCATCCCACCATGAACAGTAATACCCTCCAAACACCATCCTCACTCCCCTCATTTCAAATCACTCACTCCTACTTCAGACAGTAAACACAAAAATGCCAAAGAGAGCCACCATTGAAATATATGCTCGCCAGATTTGCTGACCAAAAATCAACCTGGTTTGGCCTCAACTAAAATATTCATCTATGTTTAAGTTGCAACTTAATCATTGCCTCTTTTGGGAGTCTTCTCAGGTATAGCTGGTTGTAGTTGAGGCCCCTTCTTGTTAGATTCTTAAAATCCTTCTTTATTTCTATATGCTTTGCTATTCCAAATTTCTTGCCTCCCTTCGTATGAGGATCTCATTATCAGGGATTATGTCCCTGATACAATCTGAATTACAATATTTATTTCAGTATCTTTCATTACTGAACCCCTTATACCTAGCATAATGATTGATAGTGAATACGTCCTCATAAATACTTCTTTAAAGAATAATTCAATGAATCCTGAAATAATAAATAAATAATTAAAGCATTGGTTTAGAAATTTAATCCATTGGTAGGGTACAGGTGGTTGAAAGGGGAGAGAGGTGACAGGAAAAAAAATGTGAATTTTAATTTAACAATCTTTTTTACAATCCAAAAGCCATTATTAAAATTTTCATGAAGTTTAGTGTATTACCCAATTGCAAAGTAATCCACAAGGCAAGTTGATTAACATGTTCTCTGATCTCTGGGAACTTTAAATCCACTATAGAAAAAACTGGCAAGAAACAGAGGTAAACAAATAAATATAGAAATCAATGATATAAATTGGGATTGTTCACAAGCCCTGGGTAAATATATAATATAGGCTCACATGTAGTAAAAGAGTTTAAAGGGTCATGGTGGAGGAAGGAAAGGAGGAAATAAAAATTGTATTTCTAAACAGATTTTGACAAAACTTAAAAGTTTAATTCACCTCAAAATGCTGATTCATTTAAGAATAGTGAAATGATATTAAGCCTTTCCATTAAACAAAATCTAAGGCAAAGTAATGGACAAATAATTTATTAAAAATTTACCACGATATTGAAAAAAGCAATCAAAAGGAAGCAAAGGCTTTCTAAATCCACTTCTGTCTCCCTTGAGAAACTAAGTTTTATTCAAGCAAGAAGAGTAGTTTCTATGTTTGTCTCAAAGGTCCATTTGAAAATTAGACTATCTCTTTAGTTCACAGATAGCAAAGTGGAAGAGAGGGATGGTCTATAATTTATAAAAATAACCAAAAAGCTGAATGGGAGAAATTGTCCAAGATGGAACTACTGTGAGATGCAAAGGCATAAAGAGTATCAGTGGTCTATAATGGTATCATTAAGCCTATAGTGAGTTGCAAGAGAGCCTGGCAGTGAAAAGGAATCACATCATGTGTCCCACACCATCCTTTCCTCCCACATGTGGTCATTTTTTCATACAAACAAATATCCATTTGCTCAATATACATTTGTTGATAATTTATTAAACATAAAGTACCTTGCTAGCACTGGAGAATTAGAGATGGAGAAATCTTAGCCTCTGCTTCTCATTTTGTCAATGGCAATGTGTTTTGTATAAGAATAATTATACTGCAGATAACAATGATAAACTCTGGACAAAATGTAAACTTTCTTTGAAGTGAATGAAGAGTGAATAAAAAGAGGCCAGTATTGGGAGGTATTCAATTTTTGAAATAAGGGAAGACCACTGAGAGAGATCCAACTATATAGGGTTTTCCTCCTTAAAGAAACCCCAATGCTCACAGCAAAGAACAGCTTAATCTTTGGGATATTAGAGCATGGAGTCTGTGCTGCCAAGGTGACTAACTATTGGTAAGAAGAAAAGAAGAAAATATAGTTGAAGGGAGCCCGAATTCTAAGTATAATCTCCCCTCAAATTCTTGATTGACCCTTGAACTGTTGTTCATGGGTGGGTGATGCTCCAAAATGCTCAATGGGAAACAAAAGAGGGGAAGCCTGAATAAACAGAACATGGATTTCAGCTCCTATTTATTATTGCGGGAAAAAGGTATACAGTTTGGATTCTGCCAAATTATACTATTTTGGTAAACACATTTTGAATTCTGTTCCCTAACAAAAATAATAAAACTAGGTTTAGTTCAAGGCAATTATCCAGTAAATTAAATTCTAAAAAGAATAAAACAAAGCAAAACGCCATCATTTGGAGAAAGATAATATAATCCAGAGTCATCACGCCATTCGCTATATCTAATACATAATAAAAAATTACTAGATGTGTAAAGAAGCAAAAAATGTGACACCCTGAGGTGGAAAAAGTCAATAAAAATGGACCCTAAGATGATCCAGATCTTAGAATTAGCAGAAAAGAACTTTAAAAATAGCTATTAGGAGTATGTTCAGAGTTTTAAAAGAATTATGGACAGATAAGAGATCACATTTTAGCAAAGAAATAGAATTAATGAAAAGAATCAAAAAGTAAGTCTAATATAATATATATATATATTATTTAAAAATTTTTAAAGATTAAATGGGCTTAAAAGCATGTTGGAGATTAAGAAGACAGAATAGTGAATGTCAAGAAAGATCAAGGTTAAGTAATGAGTAAAAAAGAGAAAAGAATGGAAAAAAATAAACAATTAATCAGTGACCTTAATTATATAAAATAGTCTAATACATATGTGTCGGATTTCCCCCCCCCAAAAAAGACAAATGAGAGTAGTAGAGAAAAGGTATCTGAAGAAGTAATGGCCAAAAGAATTCCATTTTTAGTGAAAAACATCAACTTGAAGATTTAAGATTAGCAAACTCCAAGTAGAATAAGTACAAAGGAAAGTACACTTTAGTATGTCAAAATAAAAATGCTGAAAACTATAGACAGGGAATTCTTGAAAGTTGCCAAAGGGGAAGACTAATTTGATACAAGGAAATAATTTAAATGTTAGATGACTTCTCATCAGAAAGAGTGAAAGCTAGAAGACAATGAAACAGAATATTTAAAATCTAAAACTATCAGGCCAGTATTTTATGTGCAGAGGAAAAAAAAAACAGTCAAAGATGAGAATAAAATAAAGATTTTTAGAAAAACTAAACTTGAGAGAACCCATTACCAGCAGACCAGCAGTATAAGAACTGCTAAAGAAAATTCTTCAGGATGAAGGAGAATAATACAAAATGAAATGCATATGTACAGGGGGAAAAAAGAAAAAAAATAATCAGAAATGATAAATAGGTAGTAAATAGAAAATAATTTCTTGTCTTAATTCCTTTGAAGTCAAGTAGCTATTAAAATGAAAAAAATATTAAATTTATGATGAGATACATAATGTACATAAATATAAACATATGAAAACAGTAGTACATAAGATGGGAGAAATAAGAAATTAAAATGTTATAAGGTTCTAATGTTTTATGAGACCCAGGATATTATTAAATATAAGTGGACTGTGATATGTCACACATACATATTGAAATCACCAATAAAATCAATAAAACATACAAATAGAAGTAAAAATATAGAAGTCAAATAAAATATTTAAAAATTAATCCAAAAAGAGAAAAAGAAAGAGAAACATGAACTTAGAACATTAACTTAAATGGGACAAGAACAAAACCCCAGTCAGATATCACCTCACATCTGTTAGAATGGCTATCATCAACAAGACAAGTAATAAAAAAAATGTTGGAGAGGTTGTGGGGAAAAGGAACCCTCAGACACTACCGGTGGGAATGTAAATTGGTACAGCCACTATGGAAAACAGTATAGAGTTTCCTCAGATAAAAACAGAATTACCATATGACCCAGAAATCCCTCTTCTGGATAGCTAAAAAAATTGAAAACATTTATCTGTAAAGATATATGCACCCTGATGATTATTGTAGCATTATTATTCATGGTGGCCAAGACATGGTGATTGGATAATGAAGATGAGGTAATATACATGATGGAATATTACTTATTCATAAGAAAAAATGAAATCCTGCCATTTGCAACAACATGGATGGATCTTGAGATTATCATGCTAAGCGAAATAAATCAGACAGAAAAATTTGAGAACCATATGATTTCACTCATATGTGGGATATAAAACTGAAAGCAACGAACAAACAAGATAAACAAAACTAATAGACACAGACAACAGTTTATTTGTTACCAAAAGGGGGAGGGAAGAGGTAGATAAGGGCAAAGGGTATCAAATATACAGTGACGAAAGGAGATTTATTTAACTTTGGGTGGTGAACACACAAGGCAATATCCATATGACATATTATTAAATTGTACACTTGAAACCTATATAATTTTGTTAACTGATATCACCCCAATAAATTTAATAAAAAGAACAAAACAAATGTTTTAAAAAGTTAGAAAATGTCAGTCATATTAATAATTATATTAAATATAAATTTAACATGCGGATCACATAAAGAGACAAAAGTTGGGGAAATAGTGAAACCTATTTATGTGCTATCTAGAATAATTACAATTTAAAGAACTAGAGGGCTGAAAGTCAAAGAATGGAAAAAATTGAGCCGAAGTAGTCTATAAGTGTTAGTGGGTCTAGTCAGTTAATAATGTTGTTTAAGTCTTCAATATTCTTACTGATTTTTTGTTAACTTGTTCTATCAATTTCTGGAAAAACAGGTTTATCTTCAACTATATACATTTGTGTATTTCTCTGTTTAGATCTTATTAGAACTATTTCATGTATTTTGAAGCTTCACTCACCTATGTGCTTATTTGGGTTTGCCTTGTCTTTGAATTTGTGCTTTTTCATTATTCTTCTTTCTTCCTGGCAATATTTCTAATTCTAAAGTCTACTTGGTCTAACATTTATATAGCTACTCAGTTTTCCATTGATGAGTGTTTGTATGGTTTATTTTACCCATCTTTTTACTTTTAATCTATCAGTGTCTTTTTCATAGACAGAATATAGATGGATCTCATTTAAAATCCACTGTGATAACTGTTGCCTTTTAATTAGGGTGTTCGGATCGTCCATATTTAATTTAACTGTTGATATGTTTGAGTTTAAACCTACCATATTGCTCTTTGTTTCTCATTTCCCCTGTTTAATTTTCTTTTCCTGTTTTCTTTTGAATTATTATTTTTATGATTCTATTTTATTTCCATGATTGGCTTACTAATTATATTACTTTGGGTTGTTTTAGGTGGTTCCTTTAGGGTTTATAGTATATAACAATTGTCAAATTTCATATTCATGTATTCTTATATATTTTCATGTTTTTTGAAGAGACTAGAAGTGTATACTTCTATTTTCTCCTTCCCATCTCTTGTGCTATTCTTGTGTATTTTAATTCATAAAACTTATTTTAGTATTATAAATATCATAATAAATTATTTTAAAACTTTTTTATTAAAAGTATGACTATTGTTTAAATAAATTAAAAATAAGAGAAAATGTACTTGGTATTTATGCACATAATTACCATTTGGAGGACTTTTCACTCCTTTGTATAAATCCAAATTTTTATCCTGTTTCTTTTCCTCCTGCTTAAATAATTTTTTTAGTGTTTCTTATGGTACAAGTTTTATGACAATGAATTAACCCAGCATTTATTTGCCTTAATAAGTCTTAGGAATTCTAAATTGACTTTTTATTTTCATTCAGCCCTTTAAAGCTTTCACTACATTTTTCTATAACCTGTGCAGATTCAGATTAGAAGTCCATAATCAGTCTTATATTTATTTTTCTGTACATAATATATCTGTTTCTTGGTCATCATAAGATATCTGTTTATCACTGGTTTTCAGTATTTTGATTGTTTTATGATTTTCTCTGTCTTCTACTTGAGGTTCATTGAGCTTTGTGAATATGTCAGTTAATAGTTTTCATCAAATTTAGAAAAACGTTAGCTATTATTTTTTCAAATATATTTTTTCTGCTACTCCTCAATTTTGTGTCTATGACTCCAATGCTATGTATGTTAGATAACTTAGTATTTGCCGACAGCCCACTGCAGCTATTTTTTTCAAATTTTTAAAATTTTTGTACTTCAATTTGAATAGTTAATATTGTTATGTCTTCAGCTGCACTGATTATTTAATTTGTATTGTCTAATCTATTGTTAATTTCTTTTAACATATTTTTATTGCATGTATTTAATCTCAAAATTTTGTCTTTTCATTTTTCCTTATTATGCTCACATTTTCTTTATATTTATGGGGATAGTCATAATAAATTCTCTCAGAATTTTGTCTACTAATTATCTGGTATTAATTAAGGAACATTTCTATTGATTGCTTTTATTTTCCCAGATATGGGTAGTATATCCCTGCTTATTTGCACAGCATGCAACATTTTGATTACATGTCAGATGTCATAAATTTTATGTATTTGGCTTCTGATTTTGTTCTATTTCTTTAAAGAGTATGAATTTTGTTTTGGCTCTCAAGTAAGTAATTTGCAAATCAATCATTTGAGATTTGCTTTTATATTTTGTTGTATTGGTCTAAAGAAATCTTTATTCTTAGACTAATTTAGCCTCACTATTAAGCAATATTGATTTTCAGGAAGCTCTGTTATAGATTTATTTCTGTCCTCCCTAAAAACATGTGAAGCCCCAAACCCCACTACCTCTGAATGTGATCTTATTTGGAAATAGAGTCATTGCAGATATAGTTAGTTAAATTAAAGTGAAGTCATATAGGGGTGGAGTCAGCCCTTCGCTCAGTATGACTGGTATACTTACAAGAATTGGAGAAGAGGCCAACAGGATGATTGCATGTGACACTGGAAGCAGAAATTGGAATGATACATCCATAAACCAAGGAATGTCAAGAATCGTCAGCAAACACCAGAAGATAGAAGAGTTAAGAAAAGATTCTCTCCCAGAGGTTTCAGAGAGAGCATGCCCCTGCTGACACTTGGATTTTTGAATTCTATCCTCCATAACTCTGGGGCAATAAAGTTCTGTGAGTTAAAGCCACCCTGTTTGTGAAATTTTGCTATGGCAGCCCTAAGAAACTAATAAACTACTCAATGCCCCATATGTTATAAAGTTTCTCCATTCTGGCTGCTGGAAATATAAACTCTTCCCAGCACTGTGTGAGTGTCAAGAATCCAAGAACAGTTTGGCCCAAGCTTTCTGGGGTCCTTTCCTCTCATGCCAGTGCCTCAAGGGAATTCCTCAATAGACCTCTAGAACTTCCTTCTCATGAATATTCTGCCTTTCAAATTCTAGCAGCCTCAGTTACCTCACTCTCTTGGGTCTGTCTCTTTAATTAAATGGGACTACTGACTCTGCCTTGGTTTTCTTCCCTGTTATTGCAAACTGGAAACTGCCTCTAGATATATAAGCTTGGTGAGTCTCAGGGTTCATGTTACCCTTCCCTTCTCTCAGGGATCACAGTGTTGTACTTTCTGTTGTCCAATTTTTGATAAACCATTACATCATGTAATTTGTCTTATGTTTTACTTGTATATGATAGAAAAAACAAGTCTCTTAGCAATTACTTCTCCATGTGTGTAGCAGAAGTCTAACACAAATTATTCTCAAGGGACATGGGGAATTAATTCATCAGACAGACAAAATCTTAGGCCATAAAGTAAGTGTAAATTAATTCCCAAAGACTGAAATCTTACATAGTACTTTTTTTTTCTGGATACAGTAAACTATATTTGAAATCAATAGAAAAGGAATTGTAAAAAAGCCCCAATATTTGGAATTTAAACAAGACACTTATAAAGAAAAAAAAAGGTCAATAAAAAATTTTAAAAAATATTTTGGTTAACTGATAATGAAAATTCAACACACAAAAATTTTAAAGATACAGATAAAGCAGTGCTTAGTGGAAAAATTATAGTTATATATATATATATACACACACACACGCACATACATATATACATATAATTTCTTCTATATATGTGTGTATATATACACATATATAGAAAAAATAATTTCTTCAATATATGTACATATACACACACACATATAGAAGAAATAATTAGCATTAATTATCTGTTTTCAGTTTAATTAGCTAGAAAACGAGAGCAAATTAAAACCCAAGTAAATTAGATGAATACAGATAAAAAAGAGTAGAAATCAAAGAAATATAAAATAGACCAACAGAAAGAAATTACCAAGTCGAAATTTAAGCTTTTGAAAATAGACAAATTTCTAGAAATACTAATAAAAAAAAAAAGAAAACAAAATGCCCAATATCAGAAATGAAAAGCTTATAAATAATTTCTAATAATACACATAGTAAAAAGATAATAAAGAATATTTTGAACAATATCTTGGTTATGATTTTATAATTTAGATGAAATTGATCAAATTTCTTGAAAAAATGCTTATTAAAACTGACACAAAATGGAATAAAAATCTGAATAGTCCTATATTCATTAAAAAAAATTGAATTATCAACCTTACCACAAACAGTGGCCCATATGTGTACTGAATTGCTTTCTCAGTTTGTTTTCTCCCCATATAAAGTTGTAAGGTTATGACCTCTTTTAATTTGTACTGTTTCTGTTTGTTTGTTTATTTTTTTAAGTCCTAGCTGATATAATTCATTTTAAAATTGTTTTTTATGTATTAAATTATAATAAACTCCATTAGCAAAAAAGTCATGATACTCCTTTTTCTACTTTTGGCTCTGATTCAGGGTTCTGTGGGAAAATGTTCTTTAGAGTATGATAAGTGCTATTTTTCCAATGTATCTATGAAGTAAACCTTTGGGATTCTTAAAAGCTCTCTGTCTAGCTAGGAAAGCTTTCTGAGCTTTCAACAAAGAAACTTATAACAGTAACATTGTGATCTTTACCTTAAAAACACATTTTTTATTGGTAACACTCTGTAGTTGATATTTGCATTGAACCCATTTTGATTTTAAAGTCTTTTCCTGAATAAAATTGAGAATGAGAAAGTTTTATTTTAAAAACCATAAAGTCCTGGTTCTGTCCTCTAAATTTGGCTTAATTTTATTCATGATTTTGTGGGTCAAGAATTCAGACAGGGTACTGCGAGTATTACTTGTCTGAAATACACGTGATGCATTTACATGGGAAAAAATAATTTCACCAATATCACTATTGATTAACGGCTCGATCAATGGAGCTATTGCTCCATTGATTCTAGTGGAGCTAGAACTAGACTCAGATTTCTGGATTTACAAAGATCCCCTGAACCCCTATTGATCCCCTGAACCCATCGTGATACGGCTTCACATCTAGCTCCTTCTAATCCACTGGGGTTGCTCAGAAGGTGAAATAGTTTGGTTGGTTTTTTTCCCACCCCCTCTTTAATCCCCCCACTCAACCACTTCCACCCCTGACCTATGGATGTTGCCTTTTCCCATTTTTTAAGAACTGGATCTCTGAAGGCAGGGCATCTCCTACCACATACTTGCCACATGCACCCAGGGCCTGGCACCTCAGCGCATCCAGGGGGCCCAGAGCACCTGTGTTTATATGGCCACTGTCCTATCTAGTTGAATTTTTAATAGATATGTAACAAATCAGAATGTAAAATACTAAGTTAAAAAAGTGTTTGAGATCTTGTACCACCTCTCATAGTACCCCTTAATTTACAAAAGAGCAATTTATATACTTCTTCCTGTATATTTACTTTGATCAAATAATTCCTTGTGATTTATACTAATTGTCTAATACAATTATATCTATCCTTTAAGATTCAACTCATATGCTGCTTCTTTCATCAAAAATTTCTTGATCTCTCCTGCATAATTATTCTTCCTCTAATATCCTAAAACATATAGACTATTAACTTCTTTTTATCATCTCTTTGAGTAAATTTATCTTAGTAAATTTTGTTTCTTAAGTATTAAAGATCATATTAAATACAAAAATAGATGTCAAATAAATGAAATGCAGTGGCATTCTGTCGTATGGGCTAAACCTTTAGTTACTGGCTGATCTAGGTTGTTATAAGAAAATAAACTCCTCGGGATTTTAGTGCCAAAATAATATAATATTATTCCATAATATTTGAGCACCTATTCCATGTTAGGTTTGGTGCATAGTATTCACATGCATCTTCTGAATGAATCCTTCAAGAAAAAGGTGAAGGGGTTAAGAAGTACAAATTGCCACTTACAAAAATAGCCACAAGGATCTGAAGTATGGTATAGAGGATACAGTCAATAATACTGTTATAAGTATGCATGGTGTCAGATGGGTACTAGACTTATCTAGGTGATCACTTTGTAAGGTATATAAATTTTTAATCATTATGTTGTACACTGAAACTAATATAATATTATATGTCAACTGTAATTGGAAAATAAGTTAATAAAAAATAAAATCATAAGGTAATGTTAATATTTACATTAAAAATAATAACAATATTGAGAATTACATGCTAAATTATATGCCCAAGGTCATTTAATGCCAAGCCGTCAGGGGTAAAAGCAAGATAAAATAGAAAATTTTCTGAGTAACGAAATTCTTGCTATAGTACTTGCCTCTATAATCTACCAGTGGACTAATACTATTTTCTTTATCATTATACAAAGTACAAAAACAACTAAACAGATAGTAATCATGTTGATTAGGCATCTGCAGCAAAAGTAAGAATAGATTGCCCAGATACTATAAAAAAATTGATGAGTAGTTAAAAATATATGGGCAAAATTCACAACAAAAACATGCATTCCATTTATATAAGTGAAGAGAGCTTTGAGAAGACTGGATATTTAAGCAGAGGGATAAATTATAATTTCCTTTTTCTAGAGTGATCACTAATCACTATCTATGTCATATCATTTTATACCACACACACAGCTCAACTGTGAAAATAATTATGCAATTCTTTTTCTAAAATAATGATTCTACAAATAATAGTGCTGAAAATAATTAGACAGTGTTGTAAATAATATTACATAAATGGAACAATTGTTACATTTTAATTAAATCCAACAATTAAATTCTACTTAGGCAGTGAAAATTGTACCATGTCAAAAAACATCTGATAGGTGTTACACTTTGCTAATAATACAATGATGTCACTTAGACTTGAGATTAATTTGCCCTCGAGTATATCCTCTATAGCACTGAACATTAACATTGCCTTTGCAAACGTATACATTAAAGAGATACATCTAGAAATTCAAAAACTCATGCCCTTTTCCTTTGTATAAATATTACAATTGATTTGAGAAACTTACTTCCTGTCTCTCTAGGAATCTCTCTTCTAGGACACCTGCGAGTGTCTATTTCCTAGGACCACTCCAGTTACCTATTAGTCAAGGTCCAATCATGGTGCAAAGAATGCCAGTCATTTTAAAAGAGATAATTTAAGATGAAAAAATATAATTAAGGATACAATTGTTTACTAAGTAACTGAAAAGGCAAAAAACATAAATAAAAACAAAACCCACCAAAATATCATGGAGATAACACCTGTAAGAAATAGCTATCGTCTTTAGAATTGGGGAAAAAAGAAGATGGATGGAAACTGTAAAATTTTGAAGTTTGTTGCAGAGGCCTCTGAGGCCAAAATTCAGACCTCTGAAGAGGATACACCACTCAGTTTGTGCTGTTGCCTCTCAGCTCAGAGGATGAGCCCCATGAGGCTGGGACCCACTTCCCTGAGGATAGGACAGGAGCTAACGCTGATGCCTCTGAGAAATGCACAATGAGGCTTAATCTGTACATGTTGAAAACAAGTGTGAGTGAAGTCTGGTCAAAAATAAATTCTGTGCTTGCCTCCTCACATGACCGCATTAAAATTACAACTAAATCGTAGAACATCAACCTGGTGAATGATCTGAAGACTAGCTGAACAGAAGTCTTATAACTAAGAATATTTTTAAAAAGTCACATGAAGACTGTTAAGAGGGGTGGAGACATGAAAGGGGCTGGCCCCACACCCACGTGTAACAGTTAAGAATCAGGAGGGATATCTCAGTTGCAGAAGTCCCCCTAAAAAGTGACAAGTCCCAGCCCCACACTGGACTTCATAGCCCACAGTACCATTGTTGGGAAGAGGAACCCCTACAACTTTGGCACTTTGGCTGTGAAAAATAGTGAGGATTCTGTCCATCTAAGTGAGGTAGAAGGCTGCTGGAAACCCACGTGTATTCTAAAGGACCTGAACAAAGACTGAATTGTGGACTTGCAGGTATTTGCCCTGGGTGCTGGCAGATAGATAGTGTCTCAGGAGATGCCAGAGACATACAGGGAGAGAATGAGTTATGTGGCTTTAGGGCAAGGGCTGGAGGGACAGTCACCATTATCTCAATATTGAGCCCTCCCTCCTCATGGTTAAATCTAAATTTGCATTGGTAAAATACACTCATTCCACCATGGTAACTCCCTGAGACCATGCCCCACTCAACTTGTGCACTGCCCAAGACTCTTTCGGCAGCTGACTCTTATGGGCAGCTGGTAGGCAGAAGCAGAACTCGGGATGCCCTGGCCCAATATTGGTGGCAGCCAGTCTTGGTTCACAGCATGGCCTCTCCCATTACACCTCAAGGTCCAGTATAGGCAATGACTAATGGAGGATCACTTTGTAGCTCCTACCAAGTAGTCCTTGGTCAGTCACATGCAGTGGCTAATCTTGGCCTGCCATGGAGCCCCTCTCAAGTGGTCATAGAACCAAGACACCCAGAGACTGGCTTCAGATAACAACTTAGCCATATAAGCAGCACACACAAAGGGTGGCCTTGGATGGCACCAGAGCCCATTGGGGAGAGTCCAGCTTTACAGAGGTCAGCTCTCACATAGCAGTTCATATGTTGTTGGCTTAGCCAAGCTTCACAGTTAGCCCAAGGGGCAATTCCACCACTGACATGCCAACAGCAATGAAGGCTCAATTACAATAGGAGAGCATACACAACTCACACAAGGAACATTCCTGAAGCATCCAGGGCAGGTGATCAAGGAGCACTGTGGGACCCCATAAGACACTGATTACATAAGGTCACCAGGAGATGTAGCAGATCTACCTAATACATAGAAACAAACACAGAGAGGTGGTCAAAATAGGGAAACAAAGAAACGTGTCCCAAATGAACAGAAGAAAACTCCAGAAAAAGAACTAAACAAAATAGAAGAAAGCAACCTATCAGATACAGAGTTTGAAACACTGGTTATAAGGATTTTCAAGGAACTTAGTGAGGATTTCAATGAAGAGATAGTAATCACAGAAAAAAATGACATAGAAACCATAGAAAAGAACCCATCGAAAATGAAGAATACAATAACTGAAACGACTACACTAGCAGGTATCAACAGATTAGATGAAGCAGAGGACTGAATCAGTGATTTAGAAGACAACGTAGCAGAAAACAACCTACCTGAATGGGAAAAAGAAAAAAGAATTTAAAAATGAAGATAGTTTAAGGGATCTCTGGGACAAAATCAAGCATAAAAACATCCACATCGTAGGGGTATCAAAAAACAAGAGAGAGTAAGGAATTGAAAACCTATTTGAAGAAATAATAATGGAAAACTTCCCTAACCTGGCAAAAGAAGTAGATATTCAAGTCCAGAGAGTACAGAGAGTACCAAACAAGATGAACTCAAAGAGGCCCACACCAAGACATATCATAATCAAATGCCAAAGGTTAAAGACAAAGAAAGAATCCTAAAAGCAGCAACAGAAAGGCAGCTAGTTACTTACACAGGGGATCCCATAAGACTGTCAGCTGATTTCTAACAGAACTTTTGCAGGCCAGAGGGACTGGCATGAAATATTCAAAGTGATGAAAAGGAACAACCTACAACCAAGATTACTGTACCCAGCAAAGCTATCATTTAAAATTGAAGGACAGATAAAGAACTTTTTGGACAGGAAAAAGCTCGAGGAATTTGTTACTACAAAACAAGTATTACAAGAAATGTTACAGGAACTTCTTTAAGAAGAAGAAGGAAAGAAAAAGAACATAAATATGAATAATAAAATGGCAATAACTATGTACCTATCAATAGTCACTTTAAATGTAAATGGATTAAATACTCCAATCAAAAGACATAGAGTAGTTGAATGGATAAGAAAACAAGACTCATACATATGCTGTCTTTAAGAGACTCACTTCAGATTGAAACACACACAGACTGAAAGAAAGGGCTGGAAAAAGATATTTAATGTGGATAGAAATTTTTTTAAAAAATACAGCTGTGTAGCAATATCTATATCAGATAAAATAGACTTTAAAACAAAAGGTATAATAAGAGACAAACGTGTACATTACATAATGATAAAGGGATCAATTCAACAAGAGGATATAAACCTTGTAAACATTTATGCACCCAACACAGGAGCACCTAAAAATATAAAGCAAATATTAAACAACATAAAGGAAGAGACTGACAATAATACAGTCATAGTAGGGGCCATTAACACCTCAATGACACCAATGGACAGATATTCCAGACATAAGGTCAACAAGGAAATAGTGATCTTAAATGACACACTAGATCAGATGGATTTAATTAATATTTTAGAGCATTTTACTCCAAAGCAGCAGAATATATGTTCTTTTCAAGTCCACATGGAAAAATTTCCAAGATAGACCATGCATTAGGCCACAAAACAAGTCTTGATGAATTTTAGAAGATTGAACTCATATCAACCATATTCTCTAACCACATAGGAAACTAGATAGACCTCAAATACAAGAAAAAAAAATCTAAATAACACACAAACACATGGAGCCTAAATAACATGTTACTAAATAATGAATGGGTTAACAATTAAATCAAGAAAGAAATTAAAAGATACCTTAAGACAAATAAAAATAAAAAGACAACAACTTCAAATCTATAGGACACAGCAAAAGCAATCCTAAGAGGAAAATTCATAGCAATAGAGGCCCACTTCCAGAAACAGAAACATCTCAAATAAACAATAAAAAAATCTCAAATACACCTAATAGAACTAGAAAAAGAATGGCAAACAGAGCCCAAAGTGAGTAGAAGAAAACAAGAAAGATCAGAGTCTTTAAAAAAAATACAAAAGATCAATGAAACCAAGATCTGGTTCTTTGAAAAGACAAACAAAATTGATAAATCTTTAATCAGACTCATCAAGATAAAAGAGCGATGATGCAAATAAATAAAATTAAGTATGAAAAGAAGAGAAGTGATAACTGACATCAGAAATACAAAAGATTATAAGAAAATACTATGAAGAATTATATGCCAACAAATTTAATAATCTGGAAGAAATAAATGAATTCCTAGAAACATACAATCTTCCAAGACTGGATAAAGAAGAAGCAGAAAAATTTGAATAGACTGATTATTACTAACAATCAAGTCAGTAATCAAAAAACGCAAAAATAAAAATCCTGGACCATATGGCTTCACAGGTAAATTTTACCAAACATTCAAAGAAGTAATACATCCTTCTCAATGTATTTCAAAAATTCAAGAGGACAAAAGGCTCCCAACCTCATTTTATAAGGCAAACACTATCCTGATTCCAAAGCCAGAGACATTTCAAAAGAAAAAAAAAATTATAGGCTGATATCCCTAATGAATATTTGATGCAAAAATCCTCAACAAATATTAGCAAACCGAATTCATTAATACATTAAAAAGATTAGACACTATGATCAAGTGAAATTTATTCCTGTGATGCAAGGTTGAATAAATGTCCACAAATCAATTAAATTAACGTGATATAGCACATAAACAAAATGAAGGATAAAAATTATAGGATAATATCAATAGATACAGAAAAAGCATTTGACAAAATCCAACCTCCATTTATGATAAAAACTCTCAGCAAAGTGAGAATTTAGAGAACATACCTCAACATAATAAAGGCCATATATGACACACCTACTGCTAAGATCATACTCAACAGTGAAAGGCTAAAAGTGTTAATCTTAAGATCAGAAACAAGACAAGGATGTCCACTTTCACCACTTTTATTCGACATAGTATTAGGAGTTCTAGCCACAGCAATCAGACAAAAATAAATAATTAAAAATAAAAAGCATCCAAATTAGAAAGAAGTAAAACTGTCATTATTTGCAGATGACATGATACTGTATTGAGAAAACCCTAAAGATTCCACTAAAATATTATTAGAACTGATAAATGAATTCAGTAAAGTAACAGGACACAAAGTTAATATTCAGAAATTACTTGTGTTTCTACTCACCAATAATGAATTATCTGAGAAAGAAATTAAGAAAATAACTCATTTATGATTGCATCAGAAAAAAACATAGAATACCTAGAAATAAATTTAACTAAGAAAGTAAAAGGCTTGTACATGAAAAATTATGTCATTGAAGAGAAATTGAAAAAGATACAAATAAATGCTCATTGATAGGAAAAAATAACAGAGTCCATACTACCCAAAGCAGTCAACAGATTCAATGTAAACCTTATCAAAATATCAATGGCATTTTCCACAGAACTGGAACAAATAATCCTAAAATTGATATGAAATTATAAAAGACTGAATAGTCAGTCGCAGCAATCTTGAGAAAAAAAACAATTTTGGAGGTATCACAATTCCTAATAAACTGTACTACAAAGCTATATTAATCAAAACAACATAGTACTGGCATAAAAATGCACACAGATTAAAAGAACAGAATTATGAGCCCAGAAATAAACTGATACCTATATGATCATTTAATCTATGACAAAGGAGGCAAGAATATGCAATAGGATAAAGACAATCTATTCGAAAAATGGTGTTGGGAAAACTAGACAGATACATGCAAAAAAAAAAATGCTAACTAGACCACTTTCTTACACCATATACAAGAATGAACTCGGAATGGATTAAACACTTAAATGTTAGACCTGAGACTATAAAACTCCTAGAAGAAAACATAGGCAGTAAACTCTTTGACATTGCTCTTAGCAGTATCTTTTTGGTTATATCTCCTTGGGCAAGGGAAACAGAAGGAAAAACAAATGAATAGGACTACATCAAACTAAGAAGTTTTGCACAGCAAGGAAAACCATCAACAAAATAAAAAGTTAACCTACTGAATGAGAGAGGATATTCAGCAATGATACATCTAATAAGGAGTTAATATCCAAAATATATAAAGAATTCATACAACTCAACACCTAAAAAACAAATAATCCAATTTAAAAAATAGTCAGAGGACCTGAATAGGCATTTCTCCAAAGAGCACATATAGATGGCCAATAGGCATGTGGAAAGATACTCAGTGTTACTAATCATCAAGGAAATGCAAATTAAAACAATAATGAGCTATTGCTTCACACCTGTCAGAATGGCTATCATCAATAAATCAACAAACAAGTGTTGGTGAGCATGTTGGTGGGATTGCAAATTGGTGCAGTGACTATGGAAAACAGTTTGAAAGTTCCTCAAAAAACTAAAAATAGAACTACCTTATTACCCAGCAATTCCCTTCTGAGTATTTATCCAAAAAACCCACTAATTTGAAAAGATATATGTACACATATGTTCACTGCAGCACTATTTATAATAGCCAGTATATGGAAGCAACCTAAGTGTTCATCAATAGAAGATTGGATAAAGAAGTTGTAATAAATATATATATACAATGAAATATTACTTGATCATACAAATAAACGAAATCTTAACATTTGTGGCAACATGAATGAACCTAGAGAGAATTATGCTAAGCCAGACAAAGAAAGACAAATACCATATGTTCTCACTTATACGTGGAATCTATATAACTAAATAAATGAAAAAAAGAAACAGATACAGACACATAGATTCAAAGAACAAATTGATAATTGCCAGATGGGATAGTGGATGGGGGGTTGGATGAAAAAGATGAAGAAATTAATAACTACAAGTTGGTAGTTACAAAATAGTCATGGTGATGTAAAGTATAGCATAGAGAATATCTGTATTAATATTGTAATAACTATGTATAGTGCCAGGTGGGTACTAGACCAATTGGGGGGATTGCTTAATAAATTATGTAAATGTCTAACCACTATACTAGTCACCTGAAACTAATAGAAAACAATATTGAATGTCAACTGCAATTGAAAAATAAAAATAATTTTTTAAAAAGTGTGAGCTGGGCTCCAGTGCTGCTCTAGGAATGGACATACTCTGCTGTGAAGAAGCAAGCCGGGGGTGATGCTGACAGGAGCATGTTTCAGGAGCAAGGACCAGACATGAAGCCTGCTGGAAGACAATGAAAAGTGTAAAAGAAGTAAGAAGTCCTTTTTTTTTCTTACTAGCATCCCAATAAAGCCTAAGAGGGAGCCAATGAAAAGACAGAAAAGTTTGCAAACTTCCAACCCTAGTTTCACGAGCAGAGCGTAGAAGCATGAATTTGGAGTGGAGAGAGTATAGCTTAGTAACTTGGACACCCTCCTTGATATTTTCATTTCCCACTTGATAAAGAAGACTTCATGGCAGTAACATTTCTTATTTACTCCTACTTCCAAAGTTTCTAGACTGGTGCCAAAGTTGAAGTGGCATACAATTTTTTCTTCCACTCAGAAAAGAAAAAAGAACATATTATGTGTGTGTGTACAAAGACAGAAATTGACATATAGAGACAGGGAATCTTTTATTTTGTGCTGGATACTTTCTATTAGTGATTAAACAGGAAATAAAACAAATTCCCTGCTTTCATAGAGCTTATATGTTCAGTACAAATTGTATGAATAAACACTCAATACTGCCAATTTCTCCTTTACTCTAAAATGATTTCTTTATAAGCCACATTCTCTTGCTCTGCCTCTCAATAACGTCTCTCAGCTCCTTTTCTGGCTCCTATTTCTACCTCCACCCAGAGACGTAAGTATTTCCCAAATATCGGTTGTCATGTGTCTGCTCTTCCCTTGCTCTGCTCTCGCTGAGATCTCATCAATTCTTACAGGTTAAACTGTACCCCAAATTCTCCCAATTTAAATCCTTCATCAATTGCCTGCTAGAAAATTACATTTGGATATCCCTCTATAACCTCAAACTTAACATATGTAATACGAAACAAGCAATCCCTCATCCCCTCTTCCCTTGAGACTCCTTATATATAGCAAGAGTAAATTTTGCAGTAAAACCAATTCTATCTCTATATGTATGTATGTTTATATGAACATGTGTTTATGTACATGCACATATCTATGACATATGTACATATATACAAGTATAATAGGTCATGGTATAAAATAATTTTCTATGAGTTATGGTCAAAAATACATGAAAACCAATGGAATATATGTGCACAAAAATGGTAGTTTATAAGAAGAATAAAAATCAGACCAGATCACTCAAAACCTACACAATTTTGTAACCACAGAAATAACTAAAACAATAACTTATACCCTGGTTGATAAGTTAGATTGCTTCAACAAGACAAGATAAGCTACTTTGCAGAATTCTAAATGTACACATACACACAAACACACATACACACACACACACACACACACACACACACACACACACACACAGTCTTAAAATGCTGGCTTGCAGGGATTGAACAAAAACAGAGAGAAGTGGAGCTTTTCTGTTAAGGTGAACATTGGAGGAAGTGGAACTTGCATTTAGCAGAGAGCCATGCAAGGCTGGAGGGGGGTACACCTCTGTGAAGAGGGGGACTGGACGCAGGCATCTATTTTTAAATATTTCTATCTTCCTTAAAGCCCTTCAGCCAGGAAGCTTTGGCCTTAACATAGAGCTGAAAGATTTTTGTGCAGCTGTCAAGCTGAGAGCTTTTTTCTTTCCTGGTGAAGTATTAAACTCTGCTTCAATTATTTTGGCTCTTCTTGCCTAGGAAAAATCACATATGAACAAACACTACTTCCTCATTAGAATATCACTAAGATTATCCTCCTCTCTTTATGTCCCAGTTCGTTCTGGCTTAAGCCTTCTGCCTTAGTATAAGTATTAAATGTACTCCTTTACTCTCAAATATAGCCAGGTTTAAACAATAAATTACATGGTCACTCTAATTATTTTGCTATATAGCAATCTGTTGTAGCAGAACAGACTGAAAATTATGTATAAGTTGTAATAAATGCAAAGATAAATGGTAAGAATGCATTGCATTGACAGTAGTAACAGGGAAGACACAGTAAGATGCTTTAGTGTTAGCCTCCATAAAGAAATGACACGTAAGCTAAAGTAAGCAGAAACCACCAGAGAAAGTGTGGCCAGCAGACAAGGAGGTAGAGAAAATAGCTTATGCACAGGCCTGTGGTTAGAAAGAGTCTGGCAGGCTTGAAGAAATAAAAGGCAGTCCATGTGGCTGGAGTTTACAGTGGATACAAGGAAGGCAGCTTGAACTTGGGTGGTTTCAGCATAGAGAGTGGGAACCACAGGTAAATTTGGAAATCCAAGTGCCAGGACTTGGAATCTCCCTGGAGTAACTTGATTAAACACATTCAATTTACTTTGCAGAGATAAGCACTGCTTCTACTGGCACTTGCAGACTCTGAAGGAGCTTCCAACACGTAAAGAAATGTGTCCATTTATTTAACAGAGCTTTATTTTCTCAGAAAGATCATGTTTCTGTTACTCTAGTGTATTCTTTTCAGGTACCTAGAGAATTTACAAAATAAAACCAAAGTGAAGATATATGTATGTGTGCAAACACATATAAATAAGTGTGCATACCACTGTTACTTTCAAGGCTAGATATGAGAGCACATTTATCTATTGTGCACATAATGGTGCTGTTGGGGTGAACAGTAAATATAGACACCTTAAGTTTCCAGTCTTTTAAACTTTCCCAGAGGAAATGCTCATACTATAGAGTGAAGAATTGTGTACAGACTCTTTCAAAGTGTGTTCAGAAGACAGCTGTCATTGCAAAAAGTACAAATTCCTGAGTCCTATGCTAGAATTATAGAATCAAAATTGTGTGTGTGTGTGTGTGTGTGTGTGTGTGTGTGTGTGTGTGTCCAGAAAGTCTTCATAAGGGTTTACATGCATAGGATTCATTTAGGAATCTTGTTTAAAATGAGATTATAATTCAGGAGGTTGTATGGGGTGGGTTATTAGAAAACGCCTTTCTCAAAGTTTCCAGGTGATGGCCTTGCTGCTGGTCCATGACCACACCTGGAGGAACAAAGTACAAAAGTTCACACATCACTGTATGATCTAGTTTTGGTGTGCTCCCATTGGCAGATTTCTCCTGCCAGTTTAATTTCAAAGGTAATTGGCTCATGGCTGAAGGCCTAAGACTATACAGTGGAGAACGGTTCTGCTAATAGGGCCTGTTAGATAGAGTTCAGAGAAAAATATGATCATTTTTATAACTTAAAATGCTTATTTAATTTACTTTTTTACTATTTCAAGCACAGAGAGGTTCAGCAAGTCATCATCTACCTGTAGACTACCTGATGTCTAATTCATTTCCTGAGCAATCTTCATTGGGCATTGCCTGTATCATTTTTCTTCCTGTCACAGCAAATTGGAACAACCTGTCAATATGTCTTCTAGACACTGAGCAAAGACAATACAGCTTCTCAATACTGATGCTCAGCTTCTCAACATTGATCTTCTGCTTCTCATCACTGATTACGCTTGACAAACAAATTCATTCTTTAAACATACAGTCTTCTATGACAACATGGCTGAGGATAGCAAGAGGAATATGTAACTTTCACATTTATTTTTAATTTAACTCATAGGCAGCTCTGTTGTTGTACCATTTAACACCAAAATTGTTCACTCCCACCCTTACACTGTTTTTCAGGGAAATCATTTTATCTGAACAGGCTCACTAGTCCTACATGTGCTGATCTTTTGTGTCACACTAACTGCAGATGTCAAAAAATAAAAGTAAAGACTAACGTTTGTTGATTGCTAATTACATGTACAGCATTTGCATCCTTATCTGATGTAAGCTTCACAGTAATACTCCAGGGGTTTAATCATGTTAATTTGCAAAAATAAAGAAACTAGGCCAAGAAACTGAATGGAACCAGTAAGGAAACTAGTAATGGAAACTGAATCTAAACCAGGCCTAGCTACTTCATGTCCAAACCCATTATTCCTCTCAAAAGTTTTGCTTTATTGGATGCTAGAATTAAATGAGGTAAAATAATATTGACCACTTATAAGGAATTAACAGGAAATACTTATGTAGGAGGAATTTGAGCAAAATGGTCTCAAAAGATTCTTGCAAACTCTGAAGTTCTATTACATTGTGAGTACATAAATAAAATATTTTATACATTATGAATTGCCAAAACTGTGTTCCACTGAATCATACAAAACTTTCGTAAATAGACTAAATCTTCACCAGATAAGTGATTTAAGTTAAAAAGAGGTAAAACAAAACAGATTTTATTCTATAACACAAAAAAAATTAATAAATGCAGGACAAAGAGACCTTGTGGTTTGGTAGCAATCTATTTGAACACACAAAAAAAGAAAACAAGGTTTAATTGACCACAAATTTAAAAGTATTCAATAATAAACTGTTTTCTTTTCAAAGCCAAGTGCACCTTAGAACCATCCTAGAAAGAACAGTGCATCTTCCATCTCAAAGAGGATATTGTTTCAATTTGAGATTAGAATATTTAATATTAGTATATTATTTCTATAAAATGGGTTTAACTATAGTACTCTCTCTGAATGCCTTTCAACCATTGAAGTCTTGGAAATTATAATGATGTATTTAATTCTTGAACAATAATAAAGTACATTTAAAAAATCTAAATCAGTTCATCATGTTTAAAATAGTATAAGACAAGGACTTCAAGCTCAGTGCTGAAAGGGAAAAGGAAGGTAAGATAAATGAACACAACTAACTCATTGGAAACTGGGATAAGTGGTAGTATGCTATACTCATGTAGAGAAAACCTGACTATTACAGCAAATAATCAGTGTATTAAAAGCAATTAGCCAATGTCCATTTGTGAAAATAGCAAGGAACAGAATGACCATTTCTGCAAAGATTAGTCTTATGGAATCAATTTACTGAGGACCATTATCAAATAACAGATTCATCAGAAATTTGTTTCCATTAACCAACTTCTAAGGACTGTTGCTTTTTATGTTTCAAAATCAGTCTTTGAAATATTTTTGTAAAATATGGGAGAATGATTTTCTTTTGAATTTTGATTTTAAATGACATGCTTTGTCAAAAAAGTGTCAATTTTATAAATGGTAAGTAAGGAAGGTTTCTCTTTTCTAACTCATCTTAATTCTAATCCACTGTATTTCATATTTCTCTTATTCATGGATTTGCTTTCTTGAGTGGGACAGAAAGGGAACATCTAACAGCAAGTGTATAGGGAACTGGGACCAGAAGTTTATGTGTCAAACAATGGGAATTGCAATAGTTCTCTCATAAGGTTGTTGTAAGAATCAAATTAGGCAAGTTAAATTTCCTACTACTTACTTAGTAAGAGGGCAGTAAACGTATGTTTAGGACTTCATTTTTTCATCTGCCAATAGAAGACTACTACTATGTAAGGTAATCTTATCTAATATTTAAAAAGCAAGGAGAAATTTTTTCAACATTAACTTTTCATTCAATTATTCACCTTTCATATTTCTATTTTGCACAGGCATGGCCAAGCCTGGTAATGCCAAGAAGAAACCATCATAAGAGCATAATTTAAAAAAAAAATTAAAATATTTGAAACAACTTTCTAGAAAAATTTAAAAAATAATTAAACATGGCAAATTTTGATTACTTAACAAATATCCTAATGGGGGATAGGTTTTGAAAGGTATAAAGAAATAAGAAGAGAAGAAATGAAAGAGTATTAAGGAAATGTAAAAGACAGTAAATAAAATAGGAGATTGAAAAAAGAAGAGAACAAAAATTAACTTCTGATGGATTATACCTTAAAATGTTTAAAACCATGCTCTAAAACTCTTAGGACAAAATATAGGAAAATATGTTTAAGATATCACTATAGGGAAAGATTTTCTAAAGTGTCCATAAAAAAGCACAAATATAACAAAAATATTGATAAATATGACTACATAAATTAAATATTTTTCTTTAGAACAAAGGACCAACCCCCCAAACAAGCAACAGTCTGGGAGAAGATATTTGTAATAGATATTGTCTGCAACAATATTTATCACGGCAGAAATTTTTCAAATATTAACATTCACCTAAGAGAAACAGCTAACTGAATACCCAAATAGTGTCATACCATAACGGAATATTATGTAGTAACAACCATGAAGGAATGTAATCTACACGTGTCCCCATGAATAATTCACAAGCAGAATGTTGATTTCTAAAAAAGAAATTTTCATAATAATATGTATCGTGCCACCGATTTTTAAACAATAATCATAAATAATAAAACAGTAGTATCTATTGGTCTTTCAGAGGCTCCTATAGAGTGAAATCCAACTCCTACACAAGAAGGAAACTTTAACTTCAGCATAGTAGTTACAAGGAAACTATGAAAAGGAATTTAAACTTTTTTGTTCCATATAAAGTGTTTTATTTTTCAAAACATCATAAAAATGTATATTAAACTGAATACTTTTAAAACTAGGGTGGGTTTATGGGTGTTTTTCTGTAGTTCTCCAGATTTTTTATACACAACCATGTTCATGTCTTTCTCTGAAGCAAAATGCTCTGAGGAAATGCTACACAAAGTATTTGCTATAAGATAGGAAAGAAACAAAGCATGTTTAAAAACTTGTATAGCAACTTGACAGAGTAAATTTATATCTCTAATACAGCAATAAAAATGTTGGCTTCTATTTTTATGTATCATATTTCAATTTCATTGTTTTATTATTTTGTGCATATTATATCTTATAAATTAACAGTCTGCAACAGATTAGAAATTTTAATAAAAAGTGTTGCCAACAGAAATTGAGAAGTATTGCTCCGGGGATCAGAAAAACAGAAGGAATTCTTCCCTTTGTGGAATCTGTGTGCACACACATTTTTGAGTTTCAAGAGGGGCTTCTCAGTGTTCTCTAGAGTATTTTCTTCATTCTTAGATATAGGTAAATCAAGGACAAAACCCAAGAAACCTAATGAACAACAACAATATCCATCATTTCAACAGAAACTTCCTTGACATTTCATTTAAAAACCACCTTTACTAAGGAATAAGAGAGAACAAAGTTATCCTCAAAGAGAAATAACAAAGGAACATGGAAAACAACTCCGATGTCTGCTTCTGAGACAAATTCTAGTCCATTTGGAAGACTAGTGCTGTCTGGGTATGGGCTTCCTCTCCTGCACTGCATCCTGTTCCTGTGACTGGTACAAGAGAGCTCTTCCTTCAGATCTTGATATGATGCCCTCCTGGTTCTGGCTTTAGCACCCACTTCTTTAGGGAAGCCAATTAGGACAAGTTAGTAAGAGTGGTTAACGGGGTAAACATCAGCAGCAGACAGAACTGGTTTCATTACCAGCTTTGGCTACTTTAGAGGTTTTATAACAACCTGTGCTTCACTTTCTTCAACAATAAAATACAAAATGAGGGAAATGAACATCTATATTATAAGATTTCTATGAAGAAGGATGCTCATACATGAAAAGTGCTCTTCTTAGTGACTGAAATAAAGTAGTCAATGATTATTATTTTTACTACGATTAATATTAATAGTAATAGAAGCCATGTCCATATCCATCCCTCAGGGTCATTTTCATCAAGAGAATAATCTAAGCATACATTTACATGAAACTAAATAAGATATAAATTTTTGGCAATTGAAAGTTTTGTGTACGTGCAATAAAAGCAACAATTAAGCCAATACAGAAAATCCATCTTCTAGAAGTATATCAACTATCTAATTGCAGAATTGAATAGACATTCTAAGCAGTTCAAAAAGTCATAACGAGAGTCAATGGGTGATTTATAGGATGGAAGATTTTGAGTGCCCTCCTCCGAAAATGGCATTCTTAAATACTAGATAGAACTCAACAACAAAACAAAACAAAACAAAACAAAACAAAAACAAAAACAGATTGATATATAAAGGAGTATATGTACGTGCTTTTTATGTACATATGTATATCATATGCACACATACATAGGAAGCAAGAGAGAATATTAATATGCCAGGCTATATGGAATATGGAATACTTTTTATGTAGTATTTGATTTATCAATTTATCAAAATCATGTACTAGGGATATATCACAATCCTTATACATATAAGAGCATTACATCTCATAAATTTTAAGTAACTAAAGATTCTTAGCTTGAATAGAGATCAAGCCAGGAATTGAATCTAAGTAAATTCCAAGTTATTTTTTACTATGCTGTTTGCTTTGACAATGGGCTTTCTTTTGATATTTTTTAGATGTCTTCATCATTATGAGGACGATTGTGCTCTTCCCCCATGGGAATATGGCAATGTCTGGAATCATTTTTCATATCATAATTTGAGGTTAAGCATTGCTACTGGCATTTGGTAGGTAGGGACCAGGAATGCTGCTATATATCCTACAGTATACAGGGAGCCCTAAGTAGCGCTGAGGTCGAAAAATTCTGCTAATTGACTAACATTCTTCACGTCTTTAAGACTGGCTTCTTCTGCGAGGCGTAGTTGTTTATCAGTGTCAAATTTAAGAATATGTCCATTGTATTTGTACCTATACTGTCTCTAGCTTTTTTTCGTCCTAGTTTTCAATTTAGCTTTTTTTTTTTAAGGTCTCTTTTAAGCATTGCCTTTCTACAACAACTTGTCAAACTAGTGTTTGACCTGGTAAAACATTGACCAGGTTCTTTGTCATTAAAATGCTCTAGTTATTGATTCTGAAAGGTTTGTTTTATAACTTGATACTTTGTACTCAGAAAATAAACTTAAATTCCTTCCTTTTGAGAGTATTGCTTCTATTTGCACAGTTTCCCTGAAAAAAGTAATTCACCATGTAAATGTGTGTTACACAAGCCATTGGAAACCTCCAGGCACCTTGTTTTCCTGCAGCACCACATCTTGGAAATAGCCACCACTGTGGTTCCGTCACTTTGGAAGCAGGTGCAAAAGGCATTCCTGCATTTCCATTCCTTTAGGCTTTATCAGGGCTAGTAGAGCAAAATGAGAGTAATTTGGAAGGCATCAACAAAGGTACCTAATAGGCAAAAACGCCTTTAAGACAATGCCATGATGGATGACCAAGATGTGATAGGCACAATCTGATTTGGGTACTTGTATCATGATTATATTATCATAATTGAAGTATTACAGTACGGGAAAAGGATATTAAAACCTTCAACTGATATTTTTATCAACCACTAAAATTAAGGTCTTCCTCATTTTTGAGGAAAACTGAACTATTTTAAAACCTTAAGCATTTCCTAAACCAATAGAAATATAAAAGTGGACATTTATATTAAAATAAACAATATAGAATAAAGGAACTTGAAAAAAAAGGGAGAACTATTTTTAAAAAATTTTTTCTTTCACATGTGTAGTTTCCGAATGTAATAAATGTTAAATGAGTATTTGTTAAATAAATGTACCCATCAATCAATGAACTGCAAAATTCTACCAAATTAAAAATAGTCATTATAATGCCTATTTACACCTCAGCAAAGATCCAACTTATTAAAATGCCAAAAGTTAAAATGAGATGTTAATAATAATCATAAATAATTTATACCTTACTAGTTTATTTTGTGTCAGGCCCAGTGCTAAATGCTCTATAAGAAAAATCAGATTTAATTCACACAAAAATCATAAGGTAGGATGCAATATTAATATACCCATTTTACAGATGCTCAAAAATGTTAAATCCATTGTGAGTTAGTTCAAAAGTGGAATATAAACCCAGGTCTATCTGGATCTAATGGTGACCCTCCAAATCATTATATAATAGTCTCTATTTGAATATGCACTTCCTGAGAAAGCTGATTTAGAGGTCCCTGTCAGGATTTATCTTTCAAAAGTCACTTAAGTAGCAACTCCAGAAAGCCTAAATTGGCCCTTCAGACATGTGTCTTCTCGTCCCTAGAACCACACACAGTAGCAAGGATTCTATCTGAGTCATTCAATCTCTCCACCTGCTCAGATGCCTTTTTCCTCTTCAAGAGGCCCATGGTTATTTTCCTAAGAATTTTGAAACTGTTTTTGTATTTACCTATGACTAGGTTGGATTATCCCTGTGCCCTTTGGGATATACTTGCTTATAGTATACTCTTGGACCCTCAGCTCTGTAGAAGCTGAACTGAATACCCCTAACAAGTCAAGGGAGACCCACCAGCTTGGACCTCACACTCATAAAGGGTTTCAAATGTACAATGTTGACATTATCTTCAAACTTGGACATATACTTACAGGACTGATACACTTGCAGAAATAAAGAATGTGTTTATCATATATCTTTAAACATATATTCCATTACCTGACCCCACCACATTACTAGCAATAATTTTTAAGAATTAGGTAATTATCCTGTGATTTGCATAGTCATCATTACATATTGTATTTTTATGTTAAAATTGTTTATATGTTAAATGTAAACATTTAAATCATATCAGCTTTGATAGCAATATTTTGACAATATTTATTTAATATTATCTGTCTCAATAAAAGGAAGTGACATGAACTTCTTTTGAAATGTTAAGGGACTTATGCACCTATTCTTGAGTTCTACTTAAGACTAGCACATAATGCCAAGGCAAGCCCCAAGAGCAGAATAAAATAAATTGATGTGGAGAAAGAAGGAAAAGAGGAAAACTAGTGTCAGTTCATATTTCTGTCTCTTACTAAATTGGGAATTTTTTAAGACTAGGCACTCTAATTTTTATATAACCGTACTATTTAACAGAATGTAAGTTTCTTTCTTTTTTTTATTCGGTAGCTCCAAAAGATGACAGCAAGATTTTACAAAAATTCTCATGAACTTTAAAGGATAAATTTAATTTAATTTTAGTTGTAATTATTCTAAGCCGCTCCCCCACCCCGACCCCCCTGCAGCTAGCCCTGGCAGCAGTGCAGAAGTAACATATTGGATTGCCAGGGCAAAGACAGCAAAACGGTGTCAATGAAAGTGGAAATGATAAAACTATTGAAATCAGTTCTAGATCTCAAAATTCTAGCACTCTGGGCATAATTAGAGGAGAGGTAAACATTCTGTTTATACTTATATGGCTATTGAGAAAATCATCGTGTTAGTGTATGGTAAAATAACTGACATACACATGAATGATTTTCGATTCTCAAGGGGCAGTTAAACTTCATGCAGCATCTTCTCTTGAAGAAGATGGAACAGTCACATTCCTTTAGGAAATATTTTTCTATCAATGTTTAAAGTGAAAGAAAGTCATGGTGCTTAAAGCCTTGGTTAACTGAAAAACTTGCTCATAAAAACCCTCTTTCCTGGGATAAATAAAATACTTGATAATCAGAATATGACCTTCATAAATTAGTTATTAAATTGTTGATGTGAAATATCTTTTGGAGGGTTATAGCTGAGATGGGAAGAACTTAATAATTAATAATGTTTACTCAGAAAGTGTCATGATGTCCATGTTTTTATCTAAGGGCTATCCATTTTATCAAAAAATTTTAAGTGCCTCTCCTTCACTGCAATCCAATAGGGGGATCAGGATGCAAGATATCAGAATACTCAGATTAGAAATGGGTGAAGCCATTCTGGATAAATAAATGAAGCAGGTAGGTTGCATTTTTCAGAGAGCTTCATGTACTCAGTTAAACATTTGACAAAAAAAACTCTGAGGTCAAAGTAAACTTTGAACACAAACAAGTATAGAAAAATTTTAAAAAGTGTTTGCAAGTCTTGAAAATGGTCCTGATACAATAAAACAACAAAGTCTTGCATAATATAAAAGAAAATGCCTGTGGAGTCCTGAGAAGTAGTTCAAGTAACAAAACAATGTTGGTAGAGAAATATGGAATGGAAAAAATCAGGCACTATTCTATTAATTTCAATGTCTCTTTTTGCTCATTTATTAGTGAAAAAGTGATAGTCATTTTTATAAAAACTTCATAATATTTTTTAAGGTTTATTGAATATATTTATGTTTAAACTGATCCAGTATCAGCAAACCTTTTCTGCAAAATGTCAGATAGTCCTTTTCAACAAATGGCTTTGGAGTAATTAGACAACCATAGGGGAGGAAAAAAACCTCAACAAAACTCTCACCTTATACAAAAGTTAATTGAAAATGAATCAAAGACTTAAAATGTAAAATATAAATATATAAAACTTTAGCAAATCATAAAGAAAAATTTTGTAATTTAGGGCTAGATGAAGATTTTTTAGACTTGACACCAAAAGCATGATCCATAGAAGTAATATTGATGAAATGGACCTCATCAAAATTATAAACTTTGGCTCTGTGAAATACCCTGTTAAGAGGATGAAAAGATGTTATGAAGTGGGAGAAAATATTTTCAAACAACATATCTGACAATGCAATAGTACCTAGAATAAAGAGCTTTCAAAAATTAATAGTAAAAAAGTCATCCTAATTAGAAAATATGCAAAAGGCATAAAATCATTTTTCTAAGAGAATATATTGATGTTTAAAAAGCACATGAAAAGAAATCAAATATAGTTAACCATTACAGATATGCAAATTAAAACCACAATGAGATACCACTATGATCTATCAGAATGGCTAAAATAAAAAATAGTGACAACAAATGCTGTCAAAGATGCAGAAAAACAAAAGCATTTTTACATCATTATGGAAGACGGCTTGGCAGTTTCTTAAAAAAACTAAACACACGACTACCTTATGACCAAGCAATTGCACACCTGACCATTCATCCCAGATATGTGAAGACATATGTTACACAAAAACCTTTACATTAATGTTTAAAGCAGCTTTATTTGTAATACCTGAAGGTTGAAAACAACCCAGATATACTTCAGTGGGTAAGTGGTTAAACAAATTGCAATATATATATTACAATGATATACTACTCAGAAATAAAAAGAAATGAAGTTTTGATACATGTAACAAATTATATGAATCCCCAGGGAATTATACTGGATAAAATAAATCAATCCCAAAAGGTAACATCTGGAATGTTTCCATATATATAACATTTTTTAAATGACAAAATTATAGAAAGGGAGAAGAGATTGGTAGTTTTCTGAGACGAAGGAAGGGGTGGGGACTGAGATAGAAGTAGATTTGACTGTAAAAGGGCAACATGAGGAGTCTTTCTGGTGACAGAACCTTTCTTCATTGTGATATTGTCACTGTCCTGGTTGTGATATTATACTATAGTGCTGAAAGACACTGCGAGTGGGGAAAAATGGGGTGCAGGTTACCTGAGATATCTCTGTATTATTCCTTATAATGGCATTTGAATTGAGAACTATCTCACATTAAAAGTTTAATTTGAAGATAAAAGCCATAATGTCTTTGGCTTTGTAGGCCATAAAGTCTCTTTTAATTACTTACCTTTGTCTATGCATAGACAAGTAAATGAATGAATATGGCTGTGTTTCAATAAAACTCTATTCACCTAAACAAACAGCAGAAGAGATCTGACCTACACCCTGTGGTTTACAAACCCCTGCCCTTAATTAAACGATCCCTAGAAAAATAATTATATGTAACCTTTAAGAAGTTTCACACACCTGGTTCAATCCAAGAGCTATATTGCAGTTCATGAGACAGTTCAGAAACCAAAAAGTAAATTTAAAACAATAAATCCTTAACTTGAAATTTTAATACTGTAACAGGAAGATTTATAGCACAGCAAATTTTTGATATCTCTCCCTTTTATTTTTTATTCACATTGCAGGTGCTTTATCACTGCTCTATTTTCAAATTCTTGAAAAATTCTTTTTCTGTCTTCTGCCCCCATGCTTTTAACTCCTCTTTATCTCTTTCTCCCACTTTTAACAATCTTTCTCCCACTCTAATAGACCGAAAACTTATTTTGTCAAGTCCTACCCTTTCTCTATTACCTATCTGACCCTATTTTCTACCCACAATCATCAATTTTCCAATAACCCCAAATAACAAATCTGTCCAGGAAGGGCCATCTGTGAAGAATGGGTGAGGGGAAGAAAATGCAATAACAAAGCAAGAAGTCTCGTTAATAACTGAGAGAGAAAAAATTAGCAAAAGTCCATATAATAATCACTTTTGTCATGCTCTTAATCAGCATGCCTGAATTAGGTGGGGTATACTTATCTATTTAAAAATGCCTTGAGTACAGATAAGCAATTCAGATATTTCTGTCTTAATAGTTCTTTACTATACAATGCCATACACTAGATACATCAGGACAAACTGAAACACCTGCATTGAGAAGATAACTACATATTCCTTTTGTTTAGAACAAGGTAAGGAGTTTTTGTATTTTGTTTTGTTTTGTTTTTGTACAAAACTTTCCTTTTGTGAATCCAAAACATCTAGCCAAGAAGGACATTTTGTGTTTGTTATGAATGATGACCCCCTAAATTCCTTCCTACATTTTACAGGTCCAGCTCTCACCCTAGACCCTTTGGCACTGCACTTTTTCATCCATCTTGAAACAAAATGCCCTAAACCAATGAAAGAGAAATGAGGCAATCAAATAATGCCTATCAGAAAGCAAAATATGTCACAGCATATTTCTTCTCATTACTGTATATAATGAGGGCTAATAGCAGAGATGAATATCTCTAGTCACAGCCACTTATATAGAAATTAACATTTAAAAGTAATTGCTATAGATCATAATTGTTTGATTAGGCGTTCTCAACTCCTTAGGCCCTTCTCATACTTTAACTACATGATACATGCCAGGCTTGTAGAATGTCAAATTGTGTAAAAAGAAATGTAATTTTCCCCTTATAAAATATTGTTAGATTATGTTATCACCTGCTTCACTACCTCCCAGACTAGTTATTGTCTTTCATAGTAGAAGTCACTGACTACCATGTTGAAGGTAATTGACATGAAGATATTAATGATGGAATTGACTCCAATTCCACAAATTGTTTTTTTTAAGCCAGTCATATTATTTTTTTAATCTTAATATTTATAATTCCCCATGCCATATCAATGCTTCATCAGTGGATAATTATATCCCTCTTGGGGTTTCTCTGTTTTTAAATTAAATAATCTTCTACAGGCTTTGTGTGGGACAGCAGTCAAATAGGTTTCTATAGATCATCAGCAAAAAAATGTACATCTTCAGTCCTCTATTGCTTTGCTTTTTGCTGCCATGATGTCCTTCTGTTGCCTATGGGCTCTATTCAGCCCCAGATAGGAGGGTCCACTACTGACGTTACACTTCAGTGACCTGAAACCCACATAGATATTTACTGATTCTCCAAGGGAAGGCAATCTCACTTCCTCAATCCTAAACTCAGACCTAGGTGCCCTGCAAAAGAATTCTTGGAGTTTCAACTCAAATTTGTTTTGTTATTCCAAGTCACCTTCACATCAGTAGGTCAGGGGAGCAAATAGGACAGGAACAGAACTGATATTCATATTCTGTTCTTCCATTCTTTTTGATCCTTGCATCACTGTCTCTTAATGAAAATCTATGAAGTGCTCATCCACCAGAGCACTTATGTGTATTATGGTTATCAAACATGTCTGCCTTCTCCATCAGATTTCCAGGCAGACTGTGCCATTTCACTCTTTCATAGTGCCTGGCACATTGCCTGCCACATTAAGGATGTTTAGTCATTGTTAGCAAAATTCATTCACTTCTAGATCAATGAGAGAGACCAAAGGAGAGAAGGAATAAGAGAGAGAGGTAGAAGTAGAGGGAGGATGACAGGAAGGGAAGACAAAGAAGGAAAAACAGAAGAAAAGAAGGAATAAAGGGCTGAAAGGAGGGAGGAAGAAAAAAAACCATGATTTATGCCGCTAGGTAAAGTTATTATAGTCTCTAGGCATCTTCTGATCAAAACTGAAATAAATCCTGAGAGGTAATAGTGATTATACCATTAGTTGCAAAGACTTTGCTAAAAAAATTATTTATCTGATTTCTTAGTGTTGACAAGAATCTTAGTAAGATAGACACCAATAAATATAGCACTCTTTAATTGAAGATAGCATGGTGGGGGAAGGGATGACAAACAAACTACAACCTCAGGACAACTAAGGCCAGCATGAGATTCTAAGAACAGGGATAAATGTGAAATATGGAGGATGAGAGTTAAAAGATTAAAAAAAATCACTGATAACTCTTTATATTAGTGAGGGTTTGCTAGAGAAATGGAATCAATAGGACACACACACACACACACACACACACACACAGATAGACACACACAATGGGTATGCCCCACTTTCGGAAGGTTTGCAACCCAAGGCCATTTCACTTTAGCAAAAAATCTCCATCAGTACTTGTGGTTCCTAGTCAAAAGAAATCCAAAGAGGATTTTTGCTTATACCAAAAAAGCAGTTACCGCACTAATGTAGGTCTTTTATAAAAGCGAAGTTTTGTGGAAAGTGGGGGATATTCTTCGCTTTATGGCATTTTGGCTCACAAAAACAAAGTTTCATAGGAACAAGAATGGTTTGAGACAGCGGGAGAAAGAGATTGACTTAGTATAGGAATTGGCTCATGTAGTTATGGATCTAAGAAGTCCCACAATCTACTGTCTGTGTGCTGGAGAAGCGAGAAATCCATGTATAATTCAGGATGAGGCCAAATGCCTGAGAGTCAGAGGGCTGCTGGTTTAAGTCTCAGAATCTAAAGAACAGGGAACCACAAATTCTAATTTTCAAAGGCAGAAAAGGATGGACTTTCTAGCTCAAGTAGAAAGAGAGAGAATTCACCCTTCCTATGCCTTTTTGTTCTATTCATGCCCCCAAGGGATTGGATGAAGCCTGCTCACTTGATGACAACAGATCTCTTTACTTAGTATACTGAATCAAACACTAATTTCTTCTTCAAACACTCTCACAGACACATCCAGAAATAATGCTTTACCATGCTATCTGGTCATCCCTTAGTCCAGCCAAGTTGACACATAAAATCAACCATCACACTCTTCCTTATATAAGCTGGTTTATAAACTTTAGGCTAAGTAAACTTTTTATCATTCACAGCATTCATCACACAATACAGCCTGTCTACTTCTGTGAGGCAGAAAGGAACAATGAAAGACAGCAGTGATTTAGGAGAAAGATTATACTTGGACTCAGAGGACTTGGTTTTGGGATTGCCCCTACACATTTTAGCTGCCTGCTATCTGAATACATAAAATGTGCATAATCATAACAGACCTCCCAGGGGCGTGAGTTCTGAATGAGATAATGTACCTGAAACCTCCTATTGAACAATAAAACTCTAGGCAGACCTAAAGAGGTGTTTTTGTTGCCCAGAGATAATTGAGACTAAAACCACTTTTGAGATACAACTGTGAGTTTTTACACCTTGATCCCATATGTGTAATTTGGAAAATTACAGTGTATGGTTAGTTCTGAAACAGAGGAGCTAAATACTTATCTTTGATTCTTATGGATTTTGGATGAAATTTAAAACCAGGGGGGCACAAAGAATCACTTTGGGGAAAATACAGAAATAATAGCTATCTACTGATAAGAGTAAATACGTTTTAGCTCTGAAATCCTCCACTGTGAGAAATGCACAGGTAATGCATTGATTATGAACCATAAACTATTGTATATCTCAGTTTCTGAAAAATTAGACAGTACCATCTAGAGTTATTATTATTTATCTTTCTTAAAATAAGTAATTTTTTAAGGTGGAATAGGAAATATGCTGTTTCTCTTTAATCTTCTCAATAAGCCTACTGAAGCCTAAACAAAGAAATATATTAATTGTGCCTCTGGAAATTAAAAGGTTTATTTCACACAGAAGTAAAACTTCTTGTATAGCTAGCTATTCGTTCATTCTTAATTAAGTCCCTAATTCTTAAATATGTCCACTGAATCTTATTTGCAGGTGCAGGATAACTGATCATATCAACATTCAATATAACTCAGTAGTTAAGAGACTTCGCCAAACTCAGGTCTGAGATTAAGGTCAAGCTTTGATATTTAATACACAACTGTTAGTCAATTCTTTTAGCCTGTAAGCTTTTTTCATCATCTACGAAATAATGATAATAATAATATTTACTTCACTTTCTTACAAAGACAAAATGAGATGAGGCAGGCAGAGCACTTGCTACATGGCTTGCCACAGAGGTCCCAGTAAGACTTTGCTATAAAAGTAAACTAAGCCCTCAGGAACTGAATACACAGCCCTATGCCAGCCTACTATACTACTACAGTTCACTTAAATTTTACATTTAACTCCATAATACATCTCTAGTTGTTTGATTCTAAAAATAAACTTCTTCCAAAATATTCAAGCAAAACTGACATTGAAAAAAAAAGTATTGTGACTGTCCTATGAAACAATATGTGTTCTCAATCCTTAAAGTTAAGACACGAAAATTGGGACATAAATAGACATTTTGGCAAAAATCAGTTTCGGCCCAGTAATAAGATGACATAAGTTCATAAATGAACTCAGTGACTTGAGACTATAGTCTACGAGGACTTCTTCCTAATGTAATCTACTTCTGCCAAGAACAAATTAGCACGGGGAACCTGGGCTTACTCCTGGAAATAAACATGAAATAACAAAATGTATTGGTCTAAGAAGAAAACACAGAAACATGATAATTTTAAACCTTTTATCTCTCAAATGAATTATAATTACCCCTGATATTATTTCTGCTCAGCTCTCTACTCCCATGATAAATCGCAGGAATGTGGACTGGAAACGACCCTAAAGAATACTTTCTTAAAGGGCCACTCCCTTCCATGTAAGTCCTGTCAGTTAGCCTCACTATTTACACTTGAGACTCAGACTGGCTTGTGAGAGAGTAAGGACTCCCTTTGAAGCACTGTCCTCATTCCATGATGGGGCATAGAGTCTACTGGTATACCAGATCTCTCTGACTGGTGCTAGACAAAATGGGCATTACCCAGGGAAAGAATGATGAAGCAAACCATTGCTTAGACACATGTTGTCATACAGAGCTTCAGTACAGTTCTCTCACTCTTGTTTCTCTATCCCGGCTTTTCTTTATTCTACTACATTGTAGCACTGCCTCAAGTTTATGGGGCTTCCTTTCTTAGGACAACCTCTCCAAAATCACTAAAATGCCTAGAATCTTGTTATTTGAAGAACTGGGGAATCATATAAGTGTAGAGTAAAACAGACAGTGCCATTTATTAGATATGAGATCTTGAGCATATTTCTTAATTTCTCTATGTTTTATACCCTTCACATATGGTTAACATTGTGATGATAAAATGAGGTAACTATTCTAGAATGTCCAGCACAATGTGTCTAATAATCAATAGTTTTCTTTTTCTTTCCCATGTCAGTTCACAATTTAAGATCCTAGAAATTTAGTCAGGTTAGATTCTAAAGAGGCAGATCTTCACAAATTAAAGATAAATGTTTCTGGTTTAAAGAAATTTCTGTGTACAAAAATAATAGCACACATTTACTGTCATTGTTTTATGTGTTTAATCTCATTTAATCATCTCAGAAGACTGTGAGGCAAATATCAGCATTCTTCCTTTGATAAAGCTGTAGAAGCTAAGGCTCAGAAGGGTTAATCATTTGGACACTGTCTCTCAAAAAATAAGTGAAAAAGTTAAAATGCAGGCTTAGCTCTCTCTGTCTCAAACATCTGCCCTAGGTTTGTATGAATTTTTATGATACTAACTTTGAACTGGACTCCAAGCAGTATTCTTCTAAGTAGAGCCCTTAAAATCACTGGCATTAAAATCAACTGTGCTACTTGTCAAAAATTCAGATTCAAGGCCCATCTCCACACCTACTGAAGAAAAATCTATGAGCTTTGAGGCCTAAACTTTTGTATTTTTAATTAACTTCCCAGACAATTCTGCTAAGTTTCAAAGCCTTTGTTGTTACAGGCTATTGCACATGACTATTTCTAACCCCTGTCCCATGGGATCTACTACAGATTGCTCAGTTGATTTCTAGTTCACTGACAAATGCCCACAGGATTTACTCATTTTACAAGAATAAATGAATAAAAATGAAATTCCAAAGCCCCATACCTCTGTGGATGTAATAAGCAGAACTTTCCATTTGTCTATAATTCCACATTCCTGCCCATTGGAGGACTTGACTAAAAGTAGCATCTTAGGGTACATACAAAAATATATAGACCGTTGAAAAAAAATGGGGCACAATTATGTTCTTTTAAAAATCACATTAGGAAAATATTCTTGAAATGCAAGAGAAAAATTTCTTGTTAAGAAAGGGATAGCAGAGCTAGATTTTATTTTTTTATTTCTTTATTTTCCTAAAGCTTTTCTCCAAGTATATTGTCAATAAGTAGTTTATATTTAGTAAAGTTAAAGCTTTCAACCATGGAATAAATATGTCGTGCACACTCTAAAATATTACTGTGAACTGCCTAAAGGCAGTTTGGGGTTTAAGGTTTAGAAAATATACAGAAATATATATTTTAGAGTCTGTGCTACCTAAAGAACATCTTGAGAAAACTAACAGATCTACTTATCCTGAAGCCTGCCTGTTTCTTCCTGCAAGAAGTGATTTACTGAAAGACAAGGCTTATTATTATGAACAAAAGCCAGGAAGAGGTCATTAGGGAGTTGAATATTGCTGAGTTTCCATTCTAGACCTTGAACTACATACAAAAAATGCTGAAAGAGAAAGATGCAAAGATCAACAATCAGTGATTGGTACTTTTGCGAAGACATTCTCAAAACTCAGGGAAAAAATAGAAAAATCTTTCTTTATCACCCCCCAAGGGCTGCCTGACTCAGTGAGTTGAAAGGCAAGTTAGAGAACCAACATCTTTAGGGAACACATTCAGTTCAGTGCATGATCCTGCCCTAAATACCTATGAATCCCTCAGCTTGCAAATGCAGAGAACCAAGTTCACCATCCTTCTGTCTCCTGGGTTTGGAGGTGAATGGGAGTTACTGATAAAGGCAAGAAAAATGTGCTACAAAAGAGAAGAAATAATATTTTCAGGAATGAAATGGACTACAGTGGGCATTGGAGGAATATCACCTTCACTTTCTGGAGTGGATGACAATTGGCCTGGGTCAATCAATGTAAGTCGTTTTCTTTGGAAATAACAACTCGTTCAAACCCTTAAACAATCAATACATGGAATTCACTGGTCAGATAATTTTTAGTACCTTAAATGATAATCTGACCGCCAGATAATTTTTATCTATCATCTATCTATCTATCTATCTATCTATCTATCTATCTATCTATCTATCTATTATCGCTCTATTTTTCCAGAGTCATTAAAATTATCAAACATCAAAAACTATTGAAAGAATTTTATACTAAACTTGTATATCTACCACCTACATTCTACCACTAATATCTTATTACTACACTATCTATCTATTCTTCAATCTATCCATCAATCTATCTTAGTTCTGATGCATTTCAATATAAATTTAATAGGTCAATGAATTTTACCATAAATAATACACATTTATATAATTTAACTATTTGGTTATAATTGAATTTTCTTCTTTTGATATAACATTTATAGACAATAAAATGCATAAATCTTAAGAATAATATTGACAAATGCATATAGATCTGTAACACAAAATCCTATCAAGATGTTGAACATGACCAAAATACAAGAAAGATTTCTTATCTCTCTTCCTAGTCAAATTCCACCCATGCTACTCCAGAGGCAACCATGTTCTGATTATTTTCCACCACAGACTAGTTTTCCTATTCTTGATGTTTATATAAATGGAATCATAAAGAAGGTATTCCTTCATAAGATTTTTTTCCTAGTCCAATTATTTTTCACTTTCATCCATATTACTGTATGTGATAATAATTTTTTATTGCTGAATAGTATTTTATTGTATGAATATTACACATTTTCTCTATTCACCTGTTTTTTGATACCTGGACTGCACCAGTTTGTTTATTTGTTTTTTTAAATAAAACCCTCAACATCCCTTTGTAAAAATGGAAGCAAGGGTGCATAGAAAAGTCTGTCCAAACAGAGAGAGCTATTTTAACACTAACAGTGTATAGAATTGCTGGAATACAATGACAAAAACCAGACTGATTATCTTAAGTTTTATTCTTGTTTTTAAATTCTCTACATGCAATGTACCTACTTACTGCTTATACCTGGGTGAACTGCTCCCACTGCTTATTATGTCCCCTATCTTAAAACACCACTGAATGAGACCACATTTACTTGATTTATGTCTATTAGTCTATTTTCTGGTGTAGTATCTGGCCAATATATATTTATAAATTTGCTAAATGAATGATAGCTATTGACAATGATAGAGAAAAGCAGAATTCAAGCGAACTTTCTTATTTCTAAAGTCTCTCTTATAGTCCACGTATTTCTATGCTAAAACAAATATGCCAAAATATCACATCAAATGAGTCCTTTCTATTTCATTCCAACTCTAAAAAACAGCCAACATTTATTTCATATAGTCTTCAAATAAGTTTGCACTTAAGTTTGTGATAGAAGGCTTAAGTTTGAGATATTTATTTTGCAATATTGTATATGCCTATTTTCAGGGCTGTTTTTAGAAGTGAGAAAGTCAATTTAAAACATCACATCTATGAACCAAAAATTGTCTTCTTGAAATTATATTGAATCTTAAGTGTATATACATAAACAACTAGCAATTTATTTGTAATTAGTATTCTGCTATATTTGGAATTCTAATTTATTGGATTATCATTACTTCCTCCTTATGGTTTTTCAAAAAATAAATTATTTTATCATTACATTTTTTTGAAGGAAATGACTAGCAAATATTCATGAAAAATAGAACTGCTATGTCTTTGGAATGAGTCCAAAATTATTTCTGAAGACTTGAAGACAGAATTTAGCATTTATTTTTTTATAATATGCATTATATTATAATATGTATTATAAAAATTATTATATTATATATAGTGTATATTATATTACATATTAATTTTCATTATTTAATAATCGTATATTATTAATTTTTTATAATATGAAAGGCGTAAGTATAGATTCTGAAATCAAATAAAATATGCTTCAGTCCCAATTTCACCATTTCCTATTTGTGTGAACTTGGGAAATTTATTAAACTTCTCTGTGTTTGAGTCTCTTTTTTTAAATGAAGGCAATCTACTCTGAAGCAAACTCAAGAGATGGTTGTGAGGATCTAATATATTTCTGCACACACCAGCCTTAGCCCATGAGGACAGCCAAGTGCATATGCCAGAGCCTCTGTTTTCTTCAATGTTCAATGTTCAACAATCTTTCTTTAATGTTCAGAACAAAGGTCTGAATTATTATGAACATTTACAGACAAGGCCACTGAGACTCTGAAAGGCTAATGCAACATAATGCCACTCCTGGTTTCAAACATTGTCTCTAAATCACACTCTATTCTTTTGCCATTTAATTATAGCTAAAAAAATATACATATATATTATATGTTTGACAATAAACAGGATCAAGTTCCTTTGACTATTTACATAAATGTAACAAAGAATTTTAATACATTAATAAATATTTCATATCGAAAACTTGATAGAAATGCCCCTACATTATGTTTCATTGAAAATTGAAGAAGTTATTCAAAATAGTTTATCATTTTCAGTAAGCTAAGAAAACTGACTTCCCTGAAGTGCAATATGTGAAAATTGCTTGAATGTTTGAAATTTAAGACCTAATCCATTACTTAGGCACTTGCATTTCACTCTCTTTGATTTCACAGGCAAGATAAAATCTCCAAAATACACTGATATATCTCCAAAGAAGAGGAAATTCTTAAATTTATTGAAGTGGTTGTGTTATGCCATTTAATTTTTGTATTGCCACTTTGCCCCCTTAAATATGGTACATAGATGGAGCACTATACAGGTGCAGTACTACGATTCAGTCATACATGCTTCACTGAGTCAAATTCAATGGTCAAAGGTGGAAGGTGAAAATAAATATGCAATCCCCAGATAGGAAAGAGAGCAGTGAGGCTGAGAATTCCTGAATCATAAATATTGGTGTTGCCTGACAGGCAGGGAGAACATAAGCTAATGAGGTATAAAAGGTACAAATCCATTTCTGGATTACTATCCATCTTCAGAATCATGGATCAGAGATGCCCAAAATAAGCAGGCACAAGCTGGCTAGACATTCATGGCTCTAAGCATATTACCTGCAACCTTCCCTCATTCAGTGAGTGCGCCTCCGTAAGTAAAACATAATTCATATCTAGGGTAGAAGGAGTTTTGTGAGTCAGGATTTATGGTACATGATTATTATTCTTGCAAGAACTAGAAATTTCTAGGGAGAAGAAAACGATAAAAATTTTAAGCATCATCTGAATTTGAGTTTATAATTTAGAAACCATCTGATGTCCCTCTATAACGATTTTTTTAAGCTTCCCATTTAGGCAATATCTGCTTATGTACCATGTATTTTCCAAGTATCTCTTTTTATTTATTTATTCTCCTCCAAGATAAGACAGATTTTCCTCAAAGTAAGGTTCAGTTGAATATGAAATATAAGTCCAGTAATGAACTCATGTGTCCATATTATTTAAAAACTCTTGCATGAGCCCTAAGCCTTGGGGTCAGGCTGTTTCCTTTCTTTCCCCCACTGTCCAATTTTGAATTAGAATTGTTCCAGAAAACAAGAGTGAAATGTAGACAGTGGTAACTTCATAGGTGTGCAGCCCGGTCAGTCACACTCAGAAGGACCTCACTTTTAATTTAATGCTCTATGTTTGCCATCTTGAAATTATTAATAATTTTATCTTTGCATTTGTGTTTCGTGAGTGAGGTTTGATAGGATAATGGAGCATGCACGTGTGCAGAGGCGATACTCACAATATGTGTATCTGCTGCTATTCCTTGTCATCTCATTTGTGTATAGTGGTGTTAACACACCATAAACACAAAATTCTGATGGATTTATGATATTTGGGAGTTTCGCAAGACTCAAAGGTAGAACAGGATAAGCATGTTCCTTTAATGACTGAATTAGTGGAGTGCTGATAGCTCTCAGAGACTATAATTTCTATTTAAGTTAAAACATGCTTTGAAGATAGAAAGTAGACAACATTGTTCTAAAAAAACATGAACCGTTCAGGAAACTTATCACATATGCTATTTAATTTTCTGTATCAGCCAACCACTTATACAAAAAATAGTGACGCTGTAGAAGAGGGAAACATAGGGCAACCCATAGTTTCTTTTCCTTTCGCTTCCTCCTTACTTACTCTAAGCCAAAGATAGTGTTGGTAGAATGTGTACCTATCAAGAAGAGAAGTAAAAACAGTAGATTTGGTTTGTGCAGTGCTTCTATTGTTCTGTTAAAAATGAAATACATAAGCATATATGAGCTAGAAAATAGGAATTGTGTAATTTTGATGATGTATTAAATGGTCCTATACTTTCATTTAAAACTAGCATTGCCCAATATAAAGATGAATGATAAAAGTCATGCTAATAATGTATAAATTTAATTGTTCTTTATGTATAAAGACATTAAAATATCAAATAACTATGACAAGACAGACCACTAAAGAAGAAAAACGCTTTATATTTTTATATCTTTAATGAAAATTTTTACCTGCTTTTAAAAATAAGTCCAGTAATGAACTCATGTGTCCATATTATTTAAATATGCATTTTCATTCTGCACTGTGCCCCATATATTATGTAATTGGCCCTGAATACAGGAAAATGCTTTTCATTATTATTTCCAAAAATAATTGGAAGTGTCTTGTGGATGCAAGAGGAATGCATTGACTATAAAGTAGATGATTTGGGTAGAAAAAAAATCTCATATAATTTTCCCCTTACTTCAAAACTGGGTTCTGCACATGTAAGTCATTTGGCATCATTCCAACTTTATTATACTCCAAAATCGCTGTATAATACAAATTAAACCTTGTTTTGAATATTAGTTTATCAAAATCAAGGACAATGAAGCACTGACTATTTTTTTTCTAGGGGCTAGTGTAAGAAAATTTTGAAATGATGTCAGAACTGAGATCCTGATACAGATTTTATTTTTCCTCCTTTTTGTCAGGAAACACTGTTCCAGCAAAGATTAAGTAAATCACCTTGGTAGGTCAATTTAAGGCCATCAATATTTCAAACAATTGGGAATATGGCTTTTAGCAGACTTCTATCAATATAAGTATCATATTCAGACACAAGTATCAGATTCAATCAGCCTTTCTGTTGTAAAGAGTAGTGTTAGGGATGTCCAATATAGATACTGTGGCATTTTTGCCTCCAAGAATTAAAAATTTTAGAAAACAGGAGCAAATAAAAATTGTTAAGGATTAGAAACTGGTTAGCACATTGCATGGACCAATATCCTTTTATTCGAGAGTTAATCCTCTGTGGTATCTGTTCGAATATTTGCTGAGCACCTGGTCTGGGAAAAGTATGGTGGAAACTCCAAAAACGGCCAAGATGAGAGTAGTTCAAAAAGTAAGAAAAAATTTGGGAACAGTCACATCCCTTTATATAAATCAACTTTATTTTTTCTAAGTTGATAACTATATCTCCCTCACTTTTGCTGAGCATTATAGACCTGAACAGATACTAAAACAGCAAGTCTTTAAGAAAAAAATCATCATAAATTACAGCTTGAATGCTTTTAATGACTATCAATGTGTATCGGTTTTGTCTATTTCATAAACCGAAATGCATGGACAATATAAGAGAGAAATACATGTCTGAAACAAAGACATATAAGCAAACTTCCCCCTGTATCTACTCCAGTTCTCTAAGTAAGAAAATTTTTGTTTGAGAGGAGGGGTGAAGACACGTATATGACCTGACATAGAAATAACATAGAGCTACCTTGAAAAGGAAACAAACGATAGGTCCAAAATGCAAAAAGAGGAAGCAAGGTAGAAAAGTAGGTGGGAAGCTGACAAAATGATAGAGCCAGATGACTGTAAACAAAGGAAGGTAAAGAAACAAACAGAGGAAAAGCAATTACTGTGAAAAGTACAACTGGAGAAGGATATGCTTTTTTAGAAAGGTATTTTTAGAAAGATTTTCTGTGTGCTATAGGATGCAATTTCTCATTTGTTATTCTTTCAGAATGCCTTCATTAATACTCGTATTATTTTTCAAGACCTTATAAATTCCCATTGAATTTATTTTTGGATTTGACACATTAATTTAAGTTGACCTGCCATATTTGTTTTAAACAAAAAAATCAAAGTAAAGAAGATAGAATTTGGCAATATCTTTGATGGTGGTAGGGGTAGAATTCAAGAAATTTTCAATAGAGAAAATAAGACAGCAAAGAAAGTGAGGATAGACCAGCTTAGAAGGGTAACAGCAAGGAAAAACTCTATGACAGAATTTTTTCAATTAGTCAAAATTTAGAAAATACGCAAGAGGGGGAGGAGAGAAATGCCAATGGCATCATTTTGCCCTGCTAAAGGCATTTCAGTATAGTTTGGAAGACATTTGACAATGACTAATTTAAGAAATGTAATGTAAAAGTTAAGCACAGAGGCTTAGGGATCAAATTGAATCATAGTTCTTCCACTTGCTGATAGTTATTTAACGTCATCTGAGAGATGAATAATGATCCATACTTGAATAAAAGAAATAAAAATGCATATTAATGGCTAGAACAGTTTTTAACACTAGCTTGATAGATGTTAATTGCTGTTTTGTTTTGTTTTGTTTTTCAGAAAACATAAGGATGGATATTTACCAGAATTCAGATTTTCAGATTTTAGAAAATGAAAATAGTACATATATCACCAGTGGGAGAGTCCGATCAAGATGGTGGAGAAGGTAAACAATGTGATCACTTCCTCTCACAATCACTTCAGAATCACAACTACAGAACAACCACTATTGAGATCCATTTGAAGTCTAGATGAATAATTAAAGATACACAGTAGAGGTCACGTAGAGACTTACAAAGGGAACAAAAATGCTAATGGGGCTATTTCCATACCCATGTATGGCAGCTAAACTTCAAGAGGTGTATATCAATTGTGGAGATCCCCACTGAGAAGCAAGTGGTACCAACTCCATACCTAGCTCCCCAGCTCAGGTTCCAGTGCTGGGAAGAGAAGTGCACACAACTTCTGGCTGTAAAAACCAGCAGAGATAGATGCTGAGGGAAAGAGAAGGTGGCTAGAGACCCAGACATTCCTCTGAAAGGGCTCACTCACAGACTTATACACTGATAGACTCGTTCTGAGCTCCAGTGCTAGGGCAGCAGCTCGAAGGTGCCAGGGACATGCAGGAAAGAGTGTAATTGTCTGGCTTCATGGCAAGGGCTAGAAGGGCAGCTTTCTCCAAAACAGTAGTGCCCTCAGAAGCCACTATGACTTTGTTGAGCTCTCCCTTCACCCAGCACGCATGCATACACAGGCACCATATCTGAGTCTTCATCGACCTAGCTAACACTATTCGTCCGATTCTGGTGATTATATAAGACCTTGCCCCATCCAACTTGCAGGTCCACCCAAGCAGCTTTCAGTGATTTTTACATACAAATAGCCTGTCTTGGTCTATGCAGCGAACTTTCCTAAAATCTCTCAAAAGCTCATGAACCCAAACAAGTAGCATCTGGTGTTGGCATGCCCCATACCTCTTCCTGAGCAGCTCTAATTCCCAGCACTAGAGGCAGCCAGCCTCAGTTCAGAGCTTAGCCTCTTCCAGGCACCTCCAAGCCCAACACAAGTCACAACCATCTGAAGATCATAACAAGTGGCACCAGGCAAGGCATGGATAGCAGCTGAGCTCTAGCCATGGAGCTCTGCAACAGAGCTCTTCCCTGGAGGCCCAAGGACTAACACACCTGGTGGCCAGCTTCAGACCACACTAGAATATCATGCAACCACCTCCACAAAAGAGCAGGCACCAGAGCCCTACTAAAGTAAATCTTGATCTATAGGGTTAGCCCCTGAACAATTCTTATGACAAAATCAGCCCATGAGTCAATTCCTTTCGTTGATGTGAAAACAGCGACCAAGGTTCACTACGACAGGAGGGCATGCACAATCCACTCAAGAGACATACCTGGAGCATCTGACTCAGGTGACCAGGGAGACTGCTACTGGGCCCCACAGAACACTTACTATATAAGGCCACTCTATTAAGACTGAAAGAAATAGAAGCTCTACCTAATAACAGATAGAAACAAACACAGAGAAGTAGCCAAAATGGGAGATAAAGAAACATATCCCAAATGAAAGAAAAGAACAAAGCTCCAGAAAAGGAACTCATCAAAATAATGACAAGCCATCTCCCAAATGCAGAGTCAAAACTCTGGTTATAAGTGATCTCAGTGACAATTTCAACTAACAGATAAAAAACAAAAATAGAGGTAGAAAAAATTTTAAAAACCAAAAATTAAAAATGCTGTAAGTGTAATGAAATCTACACTTGAGGAAATCAACAGTAGATCAGATGAAGCAAAGAACTGAATCAGCAATATGGAAGATAAAATAGCAGGATAAAAAGACAGAACAGCAAAAAGAAATAAGAATCCAAAAAAATGAGGATAGTTTAAGGGGCCTCTGGGACAACTTCAAGTGTACCAACATTCACTTTATAGGGGTACCAGAAGCAGAAGAGAGAGAAAGAAGAATTGAAACCTATTTGAAGAAATAATGACAGAAAACTTCCCCAACCTGGAAAAGAAAATAGATATAAAAACCCAGGAAGTGCAGAGTCTCAAAGAAGATGAACTCAAAGAAGTCCATACAAAGACACATCATAATTAAAATGCCAAAGGTTAAAAACAAAGACTATTAAAAGCAGCATGAGAAAAGCAGTTAGTTACTTACAAGGGAACCCCCCCCCATAAGGCTGTCAGCTGATTTTTCAACAAAAACTGTGCAGGCCAGAAGGAATTGGTAGGAAATATTCAAAGTAATGAAAAGTAAGGACCTATGAGCAAGATTACTCTTCTCAGCAAAGCTATCCTTTAGAATTGAAGGACAGATAGTTTCCCAGACAAGAAAAAGTTAAAGGGACTTCTTTAAGAAGAAAACAGATGATCAAAAGTATGAATAATAAAACGGCAATAGTTACATATCTATCATCAATTACTTTAGATGTAAGTGGATTAAATCCTCCAATCAAAAGACACAGTGTGGCTGAATACATAAGAAAACAAAACTCTTACATATTCTGTCCACAAGAGACTCCCTTCAGATCAAAAGACACACAAAGACTGAAATTAAATCAATGCAAAGAGAGATTTCATGAAAATGGAAATGAAAAAAAAAAGCTGAGGTAATGATACTTATATAAGATAAAATAGACTTTAAAAAAGAAAAAAGACTATAACAAGAAACAAAGAAGAACCCTATAATCTCATTTCTGGTTATTTATCAGAAGAAATTCAAAACACTACTTCAAAGGGACATATGTGTCCACACGTTCACTGCAGGATTATTTACAATAGCCAAGATATAGAAGCAAACTGGATGCCCAATAATGAATGAATGGATAAAGAGGAGGTGGTACATATATACAATGAAATATTACTCAACCATAAAAAAAGGGTAAAATCTTGGCATCTGCAATGACATTGATGAACCGAGGTGGTATTGTGCTGAGTAGAGTAAGTCAGACAGAAAAAGACAAATGTTATATGATTTCACTTATAGTTGTAGTTTGAAGAACAGGATAAGCAAATAAACAAAACAGAAACAAGCTCATAAATACAGAGAACATCATGATTATGTCCAGATTGAGGGGTAAAGGGGAAATGGGTGAAGGGAGAGGAGATTAAGAGGTACAAATTTGTAGTTGCAAATAGTCATGAAGATATAGAGTATAGCATGGGGAATATAATAAGTAGTATTTAATAACTATGATTAGTATCATATGAATATTGGATTTATTGGGGTGATCACTTCATAAGTTATATAAATGTCTAATCGCTGTATCGTACATCTAAAACTAATATATTATCATATGTGAACTGTAATTGAAAATAAAGTAAAAAAACAGGTGAAATTAAAAAATAATAAAAATAAATGTAAAATAATATAGGAAAAAAAGAAACTCTAAGACTAAACTTATATAAAGATTATAATCTCTTACCAGATTAGATCGGTTCTTATTGACAAATAAGTTATAAAAAAAAAATTGGTTTTAAGAATATTTTTCAATTTTAGAATTTGGTATTGGCCCTGAACCATTATCAGTACTGTTTCTGTGACAATCTGATTCATTTAATCATTAGTTTCCTCACCATCTTTATCTGCATTTGCATTTTTACCATATCAATATTAATATCATATCAATAACAGATGTGAAACTTAAAGAGAGGCTAAATTTTGCTTTGTGTACTGCTTAAAAAATTAGGAAGATAATGCAAGATTAAAAAATAATAATGTAAATATTTAAAATATAAATAAAGTAAAACAATTTTAATGTCATAAAATGTTTATTAAATTAAAAGAAGCAGTTTTACAAAATTATATAAGGTGAGTATGTACACTAAAAATGCAAAATATGGATATCACTAAATGATCGAATTAAAAGCAGTATGTATTCTCTATTGATATTTTTCTGTTTTGGATTTTCTATAATAAGCATTACAGATTTTATACATATATATATGCTTTCAAAGTATATTTATGTTAAGGTATATAAAATGAGCTGAGAAACTAAAATGGAGGTGGTCATAGAAAAAAGACAGTGCTATAAGAAAATGTGGACAGTACATTGATAATTCTTCAACTAAATTGATAAATACTGTAATTCCAAGTTGTCATTTAAGGAACACTGTATGTGGTACATTAAAGATAGCTTTAAATCTTTTCAGATTCTTCCCTCTGAGAGGAGACTACCTCTTCCTCCCTTCAATGTGAACCATGAGGCAAGACTTCTGAGTTCAGATTAGAAGACTGGAAGCTTCTCCTTTGATTTCTTTAAACACTTGCTCTCCAGATTTTCTCCCTTGGGACTACATATCTTGAAACCAAACTGTCTTGCTGAGCTATGCCCATGACCCAGGAAAATGTCACATATAGGTGTTCATACCAACAGCACTCTGGCTGTGGGACTGAGTCATCTTGATCATTCTAGCCTAGTGTAGCCTTCAATTAATGGTAGGTTTAGGCAACATCTGACCAGAACCACATGAGAAAGCACTGTTGCTTTCTAGAACTTTCCAGATTTCTGACCCTCTAAAGGATGAGAAAAATAAGTTATTTTAATCCACTAAGGCTGGGGGCAATATATTATGTAACCATAAATACTCTAGAACGTTATACTTTGTAAACTTGAAAAGGGCAGGTAAAAAGTTCTGGCTAAAGTGCCATCCTTACAGTTTCTATTTCTAATGCAAACAGGCAAACGAATATGGTGGGGTAATTAGAAAGGTTTTTGTTTGTTCGTTTGTTTTTGTTTTTGCTTTTCTGGAAAGTCATTAAGTCGGTCTAAAAGACAAGATTCTTAATAATCAAATTTTTAAAAAGAAAAACTAAACATCATTAAATACATGTTTGAATCATTAAGTTTTTCTCAATCGGCATGCTTGAGGTTTCATAATTCACCAGAGATACATGTCACTCTTTCTTTGAGAGTTATTGTGTGGTTTGTTTGAGAAAAGAACTAAAAATGCAACACAGAGAATTCCCCCAAGGGCTGTATATTAATACTATCTAAATCCCTAGTCGTAGTCATAGGGGAAGTTTGGATTGTTTTTCCTTTCCACGGGCTTTTGTGAGCTCTTTGTTAAAATCAAAGGTCATGCTTGATTACAATCTACTCTGTAGGAAACAGTAAAATACTAATCTTAGCAACCATTATGTTTTTTAATAAAGTCTACCACAATTTAATTTTTGAGAACAGAATTGAGCAAGTGGGTAAATAGAGCAAGCTGCATGTTGGTACAAGGATGTATTCGATTCCCCAACTTGTAGGGTGCTTAGATACCACAGAAGTAAGCATGTAATCTCTTTATTTACTTCTAACAAGCAGAACTTTCTACCTTATTTGTAGGGATAGTGCTTTCAGGCTTCATAGGAAAAGACAAGAACAAAAACTTGAAGAGCACTTGCAGCAAACTCTAATTGAGAAGGTAGCTGTGAAGGCTTTTCTTACTGGTAGGTTTGTTCCACAAATTCAAAATCAGAATATCTGGAGAGCTAACTGTTCACACGCTACAGCTAGATTACTTTGAGCTTCCTTCGCTTTTTGGAATGGATTTATTCTCTCAAGTTTGTCTATAAATATAAACACAAACTGAGAAAACCTACTTCCCCCACCTATCTGATGTCTTGGAATCCTAGAATGTGAGAACTGGAAGAACGGAGATTCTCTAACAGTGGTTTTTAGACCCTGTTGCATGGAACCCTATGGTTTTTCATAGGTTCCAAAACTGTTTTAGCACTTATTTTTAATATACATTTTACCTGTTTTAAAATATAAACACCACATGCATTAAAGATATACAATGACAATAGTAGAAACCTAGAGAGCCCCTGAGAGGTGAGGGCACCCTACAGACCCCTCTTCTGCCTGGGGTATCTCAGAAGGCCCCTCTTCTGCCTGGGCTTGAACTGACAATTTTGAAAATTCACTACGGTTCACACCCTGTAAGGAAACATGACTACTAATCATAATGAGGTTTCCTAGATGGAATTCTGGACGAAGTCCTGAACAAAAACAGCAAAGAGGAGTGGGCTGGGCTCTTTCGGCTGACAGGTTGTCAGACAGATTATTCCAGTAAGTACAAACTGAGGAAAGTAGTTTTTATGCTTGGAAAGCATTATGCCTTTTCTTCGGCTAGGCCTTTAGTGTTTGTGTGTGCATTTGCTTGTTTTGTTAACTCCTGGTCAAAAATTAGTCAGGGTAAGGTATGTTATTGCTATGGTTACCCTCGGCACACCAAGAGCTTCAAGACATGTAGAGATGTCCTGTGTTTAGGATAGGGGTTGGTTTTCCAGAGAGTTTTAATTAATGTCTCTTTCAATTTCACTTTTAGTTCTTTGTTTATTCTGTGCCTCAGTGAGAATCTATCTCTTCCAACTCTTTGAGCAGTTTTCCACTATTGCTTGTTATTAATGCTTCTTAGCCTATTGGTGGGGAGAAGGGGGAGAGTTCTGAGGATGTGGTTAACCTTTGGTTGTGAGAAGGCACTATGTCTTGGTATCACAGTGTGGCCTGTTCAGGGCTTCTGTACATATTCCTGGCTTCTCTGCTGGGAATAGAAGTGTTTTTTAAATATTTTTTAAAATTTCACTTCCCCAGTACATTAAGGGTAATGATTTCTGTTATTTTTACCTGTCAGATTAAGATTTTTTTTTTTTAATCTAGAAGATGAGGAAAGTTTTCTCAGAATTTACCACAATCTTCCCTGTGAGCAGCTTGTGCAGTGAAAACCACCTGCAAGTTGATGTGACCCATCCTCCATAAGTACACTGCTCTTAGGGGTTGAACATATTCCAAGGTCCCCACAGTTGACATATCACCATTCCCCAACTATTCTCAATTTATTCAGTGTTGAAAAGGGAGGAATGCAATGGTTCTCAGAACTAGTTGAGAGTACAGGAGTTGAGACTAGAATTCTGAAAAACTATACTGTTCATTTCCCAACTTGGTAGCCATTTCTTTTCTTCTGTGTGTTAAGTATACATTTTTTTTTGTACTTTATTTTGAGGAAGAGGAATGTATTTGGGAACATTAGTATATGTAAAAGGAACAGATAAAAAAATGAGGTTACATCAAAAAAAGGCATCTTTATCCTCACTTGTTTGACCAGGTAACAGTTTATGCCTCTGGGTGTAATTTTTTCTGAGATCCAGTGTTTCATGGATCGTGTGCTATAAAGACAATGAAATTTAAAAATTCTTTTTATGCCTATTAATAAAAAAATAAAATTTAGTCGGTAATACTACAAACTCTATAACCCTAGGGTGATATTTTCAAAAGATAAATTACCCCTGAAATATTAGAAATATTGATTGAACATCATAAAAAACAGTAATGGACTCTGCAAATATATAGAGAGACCATATGCCCCAGGTAAGCAAATAATTGTCTCCCATTCTTCCCTGCAGATGCCTGTCTCTCTCTAGATTTTCTGTTAGTAAAATGCCCTGAGACTTTAGTTCAATGATACTTTCAAGAAAAGTCATAAATTTGCAATCTGTCCTTTCCTTGTTATAATGATTAGAGAAGTACTACCACCAACTCTACTGTGGCAGGCATTATGGGAAATAAAGATATAAAGAAGACATGAACTCCTCTGAGAAATATGTATACATTAAGAGGGTAATAAGACATAGCCAAGATAAAAATATCACCAGTTTGGACCTGAGAATTTTTAAAAAATAGAAAACTAAAAAGCTTTAAGAAAGAGATGACATTAGGATGGTCCTCAAAAATACAAGATCTCATCGAATGGGAAAGCAAGCAGAGGGCACTCTAGGGGAAGGTAACGGAATGAATAAAGCTTGAGTAAAGAGAATTTGGAGCAATCTAGCATAGCTGGTGTATAGGATCTATGAAGGAGTATAGTAAAAATAAGGCTGAAAAGGGGGTTTATGATAATATGGAGAGCTTCAAACAGGAGACTATATGGTTTGCATTTTTAATGTTGATCACTACACACTGAACACTCCAGGGAACCTTTTAAAGTACAAAGATCTAGAAAACAGTATGCCAGTCCAAAGGTGTCTGAACACAACAGTAGAGGGAAATGAGGTTTTCCCCATCTATTCGAAGACTATGAATGTTTTACTTACAGCCAAATATGTGAGCTCTACAATGGAAGTCTTCATCTGACCCAATTCTGACTGCATGCAAAGTACATTTTTAGAGTGTTCATCTCCCTCTCCAGAAGACCTTTGGGGCTAAATCTCTCATGCCTTACATATACCAGAAGATACATTAATAATGCAGTAATACTTTATGCAGAGGCTATTGCTGATACTTGTTCTTCTCCAAGTGATCATGCATAACTCACTAAATAAAGTAGAGCAGCATTGTTTCAGGGCTCATTCAAGCATATAATAGAGTTCTAGTGAATTACAGAGGGCTTCTGCTTGAAGAACCATTTGGTTCTTAAGAATTGGACCAATCTTTTTGCATGCTTTGGTAGACAGGTTTATGCATCCTGGGATGTATGGAGTTGGATTTAAGTTTTTCTTGAGGCATCAGCAGGGTGTGTCAGTTCCTATGCCCAACATCATTGTCTAAGGAGTGATTCGGGGGAAATTGAAGAACCACTCCCATTTGCCTACTGAAAAGCAAGAAATTTTTTCCTAGAGAAACAATAAAATGTTAAGGAGGGCTAGTATAAACAAAAGGGAGTGAAGAGAAGACAGGAGACACCAAAAAGACACCTTTACCTTAACTTATTTGACTAGGTTTCTTTCCCAAAGTGTAATTTTTGCTGAGATTTAATACTTAATTCCAGAGAAATGAAGCTCTTCATGCATCATGTAGTATGGGGAAGATAGTGGAATTAAGGAAACACTCTTTACATATATTAAAATTATTTTTAAAAATTTGTTGGCAAGATGACAGATCTTATAATTCCAGTATGATTATCTCAAAAAATAAATTACCCTTGAAGTTCACGAAAGTTATTAACCATTGTAAGAAGAGATAATAAACTGGAAAAATGTACATACTTTCTAAGTATGAAGAAAATAGTTATCTATCCATTTTAATGGTCAAAGTCGTTTGTTTGGCTGTTTGTCTCTTCAGATAATGCTCAAATATTTTGTGCCAATGACTTTAAATTTCTGTATAAACAAAATTGAAATAGTTTTCAAGGACATAAAAAAAGTAGCATTTGAAAATATGCCACTTTTTTCATCATTATCACTATCACAGGTGAAGTTAGCCAAGTTTTTACAAGATAATATCCTATTATGTATGTTTTAAAACAGAATGTGAACTTTCTTCAGATTTTTTCCATAATTAAATATTTTATCATTATAAAATTTTATTTGTTTTCAGGGTCAGAGATGTGAACCACATTCTTTGAAAAAAAGGAAAAAGAAAAGAGGGAGAGAGGGAAAAGAAAAGAAAGTGGAGGAGAATATGGAGAAAGAGGGAGGGAGGTAGAGAAAGAGAATAGAAATTATTCACTAATGCAACTAAACAAACCACATTGTTGATTGAGGTACTCAAACCACTTCCTGAGTAACTCTCATTTCCCGCTTCTCTCTCTCCTCTGACCTCTGCTTTGGCAGTTCCTCTCACTGATCCTCCACCTCCATTCCCTTCTGTCCTGCCTACCTTTCTTTCACTTGTTTTACTGTCATGCCCCTTACACATAGCTTGTTTCCCAAAGGTCCTAAGATTACATGATTCTTACGGCCTGGGCCTGAGAAAGAGATAGACCTTTTCAATTCTGGCAAAATGGATGCTGATTACTCCTGCTTGAGAAGGAGCCCACCATGTGTTCAATAAAGACAGAATCTCAGATCTATCCTTGGGCATGTGACCAAGAACCTCCAGAATCATCTGGGAAAAGCAGATGAAAAAAGTTTAGCAATCTATTAATCCACTATAACTAAATGAAGCAATCTATTCTAATTCATTTATTTCTTCTCGGGATTGTTAGACCCAACTAAAGGTGTTGCATAAATGTTTACATTTAGTCGATAATTCCATAAACTGTTTATTGCTAATTACTTGATAACTAGGAATTATCAGATGCTAAGAATATACACATTTGCCCTTGAGAGACTCATATTCTTTATACATATCAAATCATAATGTTGTATACCTTGGACTAATACAATGTTATATGTCAGTTATATCTCGATAAAACCAGAAAAAAAAAAATTTAAGTTCATATTCTCTGAGAGAAGATAAACATTATGAATACTATATATTCTATAGTGTAAGGACCCTCATTTCCATAAAAGTTTGGGGAGACTAAAAAACACTACCATGTTAAATGAACAAAAGAATTATACAAATGTTTCCATAACAATATATTAAGATAAACACTTTTTCACATTTTAATATAGCAAATCAAAAATAATACTATAAGCAATGAGAAATAAATTTATTTTAAAAATACTATGGGAATATAGTATAAGTAGCAAATTATTCTTAGCATAATCCAGAAAGCCACACAGTGAAGAGATATTTGACTACATGGGCAATTTTAGGAAAAAAGAGGAAACTTATCAGGAATATATACATTATTTATATAACTCAGTCCTGATGTCTCTTAAAAACAAAGACAACATTATCTGTCCAGAAGCTCTAGTCATAGAAGACAAGGTAAGAGTGCCTCTTTAATTATGAACTGCAAAGGAAGCTAGAGCTCTACATTTCTAAATTTTTTCTCAATGCCTTTAACTATGGGAGACTCTCTTTTTTTTTTTTCTATTAAAAGTCTTTTTCTTTTAAGATTAAATTGAGCAATGAGCATGATTTATATTGGATTTTGTGAGCCAGGTATTTTTACCTTCTCAAAGGACAAAAGCCTCTAATGATATAGATTCCATATTTTAACAGATAAGAACTTTGTGAAGAAAAACCTAACCTGCTTATACAAATACTCAGTATTTGGTGGCTTACTTCAAATGAGAGTGAGTGGGAAAATGGGACAAAGAGCCATTTGACATCTTCAGCATACACACACTGATATGAATCCATGAGATTGGTGGATTTCAGGAAAACTGAGGAAGAGAAACAGTTTCTGATGAAAAGCTTTTTGAGTTTTTTGCTAATGTCAAGAATAACTTAAAGAAGTACAAATTAGGAGTTGATAGTTGGGCATGGGGAGCATGGCAGAGGGAATGCAGTTAGAATTAATATGATGGCTAAGTGGAGGGCCAGGGGAAGGAAGGAGCAATTGGGGAGGCTGTTTTATGAACATTTTAGATGTCTAACCAATGTACGGTATACTTGAAACTAATTTAAATAAATAAATTTATTTTAGAAAATAAGTTCATCAAAATAAATAAATAAATAAATAAATAAATAAATAAATAAATAAATAAATAAAAGAGCAACTTGCAGAAAATAAAACGAAGCTTTTGGCAAGACTCTGAAAGCCACTGGTCATTTGTAAAGGGTACAGAACTGACAGACACCTGCTCACTATAATGGAAGTGTGTTTATTGAGCACAGTGACAATGAGAAGACTCCATCTCTGAAATAAATGCAGTGTGTTATGCTAGCTGACAGTGTTCTCCATGTACGTTATATTTTATGTATGAAAATTATACAGTGAACAATTGCACATCTGCCTCTGTGTGCTTATAAATAATGAAGGAGGACTATTTCATGATGATGTAGCCTCTCATGAATTTACTCAGGTCAAACCAATTGTGACCCAATTTTTCAGTTTCAAAGGCCACCCTTCAGCTCCAGTTGTGATATAAAATATTTATGGGATTAACTAGGGCAAAGGGACTGAGGATTTTTCAATTAAAAATAATTTTTTTTACTATTTTGAAGCACAGAACCTTGGAGCAAATTCTGTTATAGCATTGTAGTTGCCTGGTGAGAAGAAAACAACTTTATTCATCAGTAAAATTGGTAAGTCAACACTCCCTTTTAATTGGATAACAAAAATAGACCTTGCTTGTGGATCAGGGCACATGGAATCAGGTGCAAGCAAACCTAACATATATGTAGTTTTACTCAATCGAACAATAATTTAGAAAAAAAAATAGATCTCTAGGAATCATAATGCCCTGTGGGTTCCTTAGAGTATGGAACCCTCTGGAAATGTGCCTCTATAGAATTTTGTAGCATTCAGATAGGATGTTAAACCACCTGGCCTTCTTCCCCAGTTAACCATAGCACCTCTGCTTTTACCTGTGTGTTGTATCAGGCTCCCCAAAAATTTTCACCTGAAGAAGATTTCCATAGCTCTGAAAAGTGTGAAACCAACTGATCATTAATCTCCTGAAGCACAGAGTGAATGACATGTCAAAAGTTACAAACCATTCATTTCTAGAGCTGAGATCAAACCCATGTCTTTTGACATCAATACCAGTTTATATTTGTGTGTGTGTTAGGTATTATTCCTTAGCCTAAGTCAATAGGTTTCAAACTTGGCTTGAATTAGAATCACTTGGGGAGACTTTAAAAATCTCTAGTCCTAGGGCATAACCATCATTCAAAATCTCTGGAGATAGGACCAAGTGATCTGTAACTTTTTAAAGCATCCCAGATGATCCCAGTATGTAATCAAACTGGAGAACCAATGGCCTTGGCAAAAATTTTGAATTCTGTTTTTCAATAAACAAGTCTCAAACTTGATTTCCTGTGCTACTACATGTCAACTTTCAAAACTTAAGCACGATGTGCTATCCTGAGGTCTGTTTTCTCCTCTTTAACCTGTTAAAATTAGAATAGGTCAGTGGTTTTCCAACTGTGTTCTTGGGAACCCCTATAATTTCTGAAAACACATTCTGAAGGGTATGAGAAGGGCAAGAGAAGAGAGATAGAGAAGGATCAGGGACCTTTACTAATATTTATATTTTTCCATAAAATATTTTCACCTGAACTTTTAAGACAGAATGCCACTTCTTTTTAAAGTTTTAAAATTGCAAGTCTAGAAAACTACTAAGATTTTTTTTTCAAAATTTAACTTCCAGTGATTGCAGAATTTTATAAAGAACTAATCAACTTACTTGTTTCAAAGTTAGGATTATTTAACTGGTATTTGCAGGCCCCTGATTTTCACTAATATTCTCACCACATATTAGGAGGAAAGGGGTAGATTCCGAAGCAGCATTAATGCTAATCACTCTGGTTTACCTTGTGTTTAAGATAAGCATTCTTTCTAGATGCCTCATAACTTCTAGGGAGAACAGCCATCTCTGTTTGGTCAGGACTGTCCCTGTTTAGTACTGAAAGTCTTGAGTCCCAGGAAACCTCAGTCCTTGTCACACTGGGAATATTTGTTACTCTGTAACTAGCAGACAGATAGAAGTGGCTCCACTCCATTTTAAAACTTTATAGTCTTTGGGTATACCCAATTCATAGAACAGAGGGGCTAGGATAGATGAGTCACAATAACTCAGAAATCAGCTGCCTCACTTCATTTGAAAGCCTCCAGAAGGTCTGGACTGCAAGTGTCAAAAGTAGCCTATGCGTAGAGAAGAAAGTTGTAATAATCCATTATGTTTGGATAGTACTTAATACATAAAAGCATTTCCAGGTAGTTTGTCTCATTTAATTGACTCATATTTTGTATTACAAAAGATTAAAATTTTATCTATTTTATCCATTTCTCATTAAGTTGGCACAAGTTCCACTTCCTCCAATCAGTGTATACTTAAATTCTATTTTCTTTCCTTCTTTTTTTTTCCCTTTAACGTGCCTAGACTATCCTTCCTTCTTACCTTTATTTTTGTAATGTGCTTCTACACATGGATATTTCTGCTGTAGCAGGAAGTCTTTATACCTAGTTCTATGACACTTTCTCCTTCCTTCTTCAACATGCAACAATAATAGCTATCATTTACCAACTTACTATGAACCAGGCACTGCATTAAGCAATTCTAAGTACCTTATCTTATTTCACCTTCACAACAACCTCAGGGAAATAATGATGACCAAGTACTGGCCATGAAATATTAAGGATCTGGCTGAAGTTCACATGAAAAACGGCAAGGCCGGGATTTGAATTCCCAACCGTCTATTCCCATAATCTTAGTAATCACACCGATTTGTTTTCCCAAACATATATTTGCTGCCATGAGCTACTACTTTGTTCTAAAATATTTGCCAGTTGCCTCCAAGAGATTAATCCCTTTTCAAAAATATGTTATGGCAAAGTTGGCAGGCATTGTATTTCCCATATAAAAGATGACAGAGATACAGACTTTCTTAAAATCAAATGTGTGTCATTAGAGCTATGACTCTTAACCCATTTTACTATTTAAAATATTGCTAAAAGCAGAGTTAATTTACCTCTGGGCTGTCTACAAATATGTTCTAGGAGATTATTAGTTCTCCTAGACATATTTTCTTATATTTTATGTTATCAGTTCAATGATAACAAGAGATAGCCAAGTAAGCATGCTTAAAATCCTCTATCAGTGTGGTCTAATAGAATTTTCTGCAAAGACAAAAATATTATATATGGAAATATTCTAAATCTGCATTATTACAATCTGGTAGCCACCAGGAATATGTGATTCTTAAGAATTTGAAACATGGTCAATGCACAGATATAGAAAATAACTATATCTAATTTTAATTAATTTAAATTTAATGTCAATAGACATGGGCCTAATTGGACAACACAACATCTAGATTAGAGGTCTGTAATGGGTCTGAGCTATGGGTTGATAAGTTTAGGTAGAATACGGCCATGACCAGTTTTTTTTATATATTGTTTGTGGCTGCTTTTGTGCCATCATGACAAAGTTGAATAGTTGTGATAGAGGTATACAACCCTCAAAGCCTAAAATATTTATTATCTGGTCCTTAACAGAAAAATAAATTGCCGATCTCTGGTTTAGATGGACACCTGAGGCCTATTTTTGCATTTATGTTTATAGTGGTTTTTATACCAGCATAAATTGAAAAAGGAAAAAGTGATGGGAAATTGAATAAAAGCACAGTAGTATAGACATAATGAGAACCTAATAACCTGCACTGTGGCAGCCAGTACCATATTCACATAGCAACAGATAAACTGAGTGTCTTAAATTTGTACCAACTTACTATAGATTCTTAATAGAAAATAAAAAATGTGGTATCAAATATACAAAGAAGAATTTTCACTCTTTATTTTACTCATTAATTTAATTTGGATTTTAATAGCACTGTAACATTAACCATGTTTTCAATTAAACAAGATCACTGTATGGAATTACAACCTTTAAAATGGCACCTGACTGATCAGTGGCAAAGCTTGAATTAGAAATGAATATGAATATTCTGAACCTAACTAACAAAAATCTTAAAGTCATTAATAATGTCTCATACAACACAACATACAGGCAAGCATTAGTACTGTTCAAGGAAAAACACAAATTAAGTACCAAAAAAGACCAAAGTTTCTATATTTCTATTATTGACCCAAATGTGAACAATTTTTTTTTCATCCAAACAAAATCATCTATCATATTTAATTAGTGGTGGTAATCTGAATTTCATTTACGTCTTTGTTTGCATTTATTTTGTATATACGTTTCAAATTTGTAAGTAAAGAAAAAGATAAAGGAAGGTAGGGAAAATACATGAAAGGGTGGAAAATAGCAAAAGACATTGACTTCAAGGACCCCTCAGAGCCTGAGGATTTCCTGACGGGCTGCATCACAGACTTTTCCCCTGAACTCCCCTCCCAAGCCTCTCTCACTACTCTCTAATAGTTGTGCTGACTATATAATGAATACAGAATCACAAATTTTTAATAAAGTATTTTGTATAAAATTCAAAATCTTTGTGTGTAAAGTCTTCTGAACTGTTGAGATGAAATAAGCAGTATTAGAACAAAGTGTCATTATGTTTAATAAAATTGCATGAATAGCTGCATGACCCACAAAAAGAAGTCAGTTTTAGTTTTCAGATCAAAGCAAAGAGCACCAGACATTGAGCCTTTTCTACAACCTCCATTCTGTTGAAAAGATTAAAAGTAGCATCAGACCTTTTCCACAATTGTAATTTGCCCATATGATTTTAAAGCGAAAGTAGGAAAATACCTAACTATTGCCGCCATCTATTAAAAGTCCTTCAAGAGATGAATTTCCAACTATATCTACTTTGCTTCATTGCTGTAAGAAATAAGCAATATTGTCAAAAGGTAATCAACTCCTAAAGTTAAAAAATAATTACAGGAAAAAATTACCTACATTTATCTGCTTTCTAATTCCATTTTGCTGATAAAATTTAGAAAGACTTTTGATCATTGGTCATCAGAACATATTCTACATTTCACAAGATAATTTTTTATAATAAGTGCAATCACTTGATTATATAATACATAAAGTGAATTAAGAAATAAGATCTAAACAGAAAATAGTTTCATTATTATTTCCTGTTAATAAATTTCTAATATTTTGTAGGCAAAGAGAGAGAAAAAATAAAGGAAAGGAATTATAAACCTATTTCTTGAGCTCGCAGTTCATCAGAAGTCTTTAAATTTGGTCTCATCAAACAAATCTCTGCCCACCTCCCACAAAGGAAGTAAAACAATACCACAAATTATTTGACTCATATGTGATATTAAACACCATTTTTGTTCCTCCAGTACCAACCATTTAAGAGTAAATAGACAATGTTTTGGAAGCAAATCCATGACTAACTTTTGCTGAAAAATCTTTTTTCTACATTAATGAGAAAGAACATCTCCTGAAATTACATATATACTAACCACTCCACTTTGGAGATGTATCCTTTTTACTCTACTAATTAAAGAAAAGAGACTGACTAACTTTACTGCATATATTAAGCTTGATTGATGTTAATCCTTTTTCTACTTAATAAATCTCTAAATCATTGCTATTTAAGACTTTGTCATGTCAGGAATTGGGATTGTTTGCAGCTCTCAAAAAAATGCCCAAGGGAAAAATAAATCCACATATATGTAGAGACACATGCTTACTCATATGGAAATTGGAAGATAATTTTAATGCATTAAATCTACAAATAAACTATACTCCAAATTACTGATGGTTCAGTCAAAAAGAAAAACTCCATAACCTTTAAAAGGGAGGTAACACTGCACATATATTCAACTTGGAAAAAAATTATTCCAATTACTGACCACCCTAAACTGAGGCGATGGATTTATTTGAGAGCTCTGTAATTTCAAAGCTCTTAGCCATGATTGGCATGGCAATGTAGGGAGCTTCACTGGGGTGCATACATTAAGATTTCTTGCACTAAAATAGAGTAGCAATGAATAAGGATGCTAAGTATTACATAACTTTAAATCTAGACATTTATAGTTTCAAATAAAAAAAATAAACCAAAAAGAGCCAAATTTGCCAAATATTTATTATGTGCCTATCACATGACAGACACTCTGTTAGGTTCAAACTCTAGTTAGGAAAAATTATCTAGGGAAACACAAAGACAATGAGGGAGACAAAATTAAGGATGTAGAAGAAATTAGACACTCCAATACTTACTGGTATAACAAAGAATGCTTATGCCAAGTAAACTTAAAGCTCACACAAAAAGCCTATTTATGTCAGATATTTCTACCCAATACACTATGTTTGACTTTTAACACAAATTTCAAAGCACAATAAAAATAAATAAACAAACAAAGAAATAAATAAATGACACAGTCTGAACAGATAGGGCAAACATCTTTTATTTATTTTTTTCTCTCTCTCTTTGTCTTTTTTTAGGCAAGGCAACCTTTGGTTGACCTCACAGATTGCAAGGGAATTGTCATCTTACAATCCCTTATTTTTTTATTTTTTTAAACCTACAGCACCTGGGCTACCTGAGTGGTCTCCCATCCAAGTACTAAACAGGCCCGACCCTGCTCAGTTTCCACTTCTGAGATCAGATGGGATCGGGCTTGTTCAGGGTAGCATGGCCATAGACAACAAGGATCTTTTAAAAGGTAAACCAAGGTACATTAATATTACCAAGAGTTTATTTGAGTGTAAATTGATTTGCATCAGGCAGGTTAAACTGACAGTGGTTAGGGCTACTCTAGCAACAGGAGCTCAGAGAGAGGTTTTTATAGAGAAGTCAGAGATGAAGCAAGGAAATTATTTGATTGGCTATAGCTCAATCAGCTGCTTGATTTGAGAAAGATTAGTTGGCTATTTGTGATTGATTGTTTTTAAGTTTCATTTTTCTTAGATTCAAGTGCATTAACTTTCGACTTAAGTTTTGGTTTGCTTATGTAGGCTACCAAAGCATAAAGCTACCTCAGTCTAATGCCCTTCTTTTTTAATTTAACACATGAGAGCCAGACTCAGATACATCAGATTTTGGAACCATCAGACTAAGAAGTTAAAATAACAATGATTAATATGGTTAGACCTCTAATCAAAAAAGGGGACAACATGCAAGAACATAATGTAAACATAAAAGTTAATATTCTTAAAAGGGAATAAAAAAAATGCTAGAGATCAAAAACACCGCATCAAAAATGAAGAATGACTTTGATAAGTTCTTGGCCAAAGAAAGAGTCCCTGAGATTGAAAATATGTCAGTAGTTCTTCCAGAACTGAAAAGAAAATAGAAAAAAAAAAGAATAATAAAAGAAAAAGGAAAACAGAGTGGAATGTCCAAAAACTGTAAGACAACTACAAAAGGTACAACATATGCTTATTGGGAATTTCAAAAGGAAAAGTAAGGAAAAAAGGAGCAGAGGAAATAATTGATGTAATAATGACTGAGAATTTTCCGAAATTAATAGAATAAACCAAAGTACAAATTTAGGAAGCTTAGAGAACACCAATCAGGATTAATAACAACAACAACAAAAAATCTACATCTAAGCATATGATATATGAACGCAGAAATTCAAAGACAATGAGAAAATTTTGAAAGAGTGAATTAAACTTTACCTATAGATGAATAAGAATGAGTTAGACTACTTTTCGGAAACCATGTAATCGATAAGAATTTGGAATAAAATATTTAAAGTGTTGAAAGGAAAACAAATAAATATTAACCTTGAATTACATATGCATCAAAAATGAACGAGAAATACCTCCCCAAACAAAAACACATCTGCAAACTCCTTACCCCAGATTAAAAACAGTGCAGATATTTATTGAAAAAACCCTCATATAAGTGGACTTGCACAGTTCAAACCTATGTTGCTCAAGGCTCAACTGTATATGCCTGTCTCCTAATTTCTATTTGATTCTGAACACATGAAATGGAAGAAGCATTATTAATTAGTCCCCTTAAAACATCAATTGTTTATAAAAGGCCCAAAGCAGACAAGGAAAAACCAACTGCAGAGGTCCTGGTGGCTTGACCCAAGTTGTTAGCAGTGGAGATTAAGGTTTGGGCAGATTTCATTAACATTATTTTGTGTCTTTCAACTGTATTTTCTCCCATTAAAAATGTAACATATTTTATAATAACAATTACACTGAATGGTTAAACATTTCTAAATGTTTTCAGCCTCCTAAGAATAGTAATAGATATTAGAAATGTTAGTTATCATTACCATTTCTCATGTTCATAAAAAAAAAAACTACAATAAAAAATAGCCAATGAAAGTAAAAGCGAATGGGAAAATTGGACTTCAGTGACACCAGATCTAGATTACCTAATATGAGTTTCTTTTAAAGGAGTAGTAGCTAATTAGCTGAGGTAACTCACTTCAAATGATATAATTTATATCAGAGTAAGTTTTAATTTTAAGATCTTTAAAGTTTGATGACATTAGGAAGCTTGACAAATTTATATACTCATGTTCATAGACAGCATTATTGTTCATTATAGCCAAAGGTAGATGCAACCCAAATATAAATATGAATGAATGGATAAATAAAACGTGGTATACATGTACAATAAATATTATTCGGCCTTAAAAGAAAAGACATTCTGAAACACTTTACAGCATGGATGAAAATTTCCTATGCTAAGGAAATGAGCCAGTCAAAAGAACAAATATTGTATGATTCCACTTATTTGAGGGACCAAGAGCAGTCGCATTCAGAGAGGCAGAAAGTAGAATGGTGGTTTCCAAGACCTTGGGGGAGGACAAGGAAGGGAGATGTTATTTAACATGTGCAGAGTTTCAGTTTGAGAGGATGATAAGTTTGGAGGTAGCTGGCAGATAATTGCACAATAATGTGAAAAATTTAAACGTACTTAATGCCACACTGAACTGCACACTTAAAATGATTAAATGGTAAGTTTTATGTTATGTATATATTACCACAATAACAAAAAGTGCAAGACAATTAAAAACAAACAAAAAACAGAGAAGTCCAAAAAATAATGGGAGACAAAAATGAAACAAAGAACAGGGGTAACAAAGGTAAAACAGTTGTAAAAATGAATGATATTATTCCAACTATACCAATAATCTCCTTAAATGTGAATGGTCTAAATATACCAATTAAAAGACAGAGGTTGTCAAAATAGGTTAAAAATATACTCAATTATATGTTGTCTACATGAAACCTACTTTCAATATTAAGACATACATACTCTAAAATTTAAGGTATTGAGAAAGATATAGCATGCTAACACTAATCTAAAGAAAGCTAAAGTAGCTATATTGATTTTAGACAAATCTGACTTCAGAGGAAGGTAAAATACCATGCATAAAAAGAAACATTATATAATGAGAAAGAGGATAATTCTCCAAAAAGGCATAACAAGCACCAATGTATATATGCTAAACAAGAGTGTGAAAATATGGGGGCCAAAAATTCATAGAACTGTAAGGAAATTAGACGAAACCACCATTATAGTTGAAGATTTCAATACCTATCTATCAGTAATTGACAGAGCTAGCAGGCAGAAAAACAATCTATATATAGTTGAATCGAACATTTTAAATTAATTGATCTAATTAATATTTACAGACTAATTTATCCGCCAACTATAAAATACACATTTGTCACAAGCATACATGAAATATTCGCCAAGACAGACCACATTCGGGGCCATAAAATAAACCAACAAATTTAAAAGAACAGAAATCACACGAAGTATGCTCTCAGATCACAGTGGAATTAAAATAGAAATTAAGAACAGAAAGATAGCTGGATCACAAAGTATTCAGAGATTCAATAACGTGCTTGTAAACAAAGAAGTATGCTCTTAGATCACAGTGGAATTAAAATAGAAATTAATAACAGAAAGATAGCTAGATTGCAAAGTATTTGGAGATTCAATAACATGCTTGTAAACAAACACATGTGATATCTCAATATAGACATCTTGATATAAATTTTTTAAAATATTAGACTAAATGAAAATGAAAATATACTTACCCAAATATGTGTGACACAACACAATCAGTGCTTAGAGGAAAATTTACTCACTTCATAGCCATTAAATGGATAACATAGAAATATTTCAAACAGATTTATGCCTACAAATTTGATAACTTAGACCAATTCTTTGAAACAAGCAACCAAAACTCACACAAGGAAAAATGGAAAAACTGAATAGGCTAATATTCTTTAAAGAAATTGCATCAAAAATGAGTGAAATTCTAAAAGGTAAAGCAGCAGGTCCAGATAGTTGCAATAGAAAATTTTCCCAAACATTTAAGGAAGAAAAATGATACTGATTACCTACAATCTCTTTTAGAAGAAAGAAGCAGAGAGAATATTTCTAACTTACTCTATGAGAACAACATTACCTTAATGCCAAAACCAGAAAAAGACAATAATAAGAAAGAAAAACTATAGACAAATATCACTCACAAACACAAATATAAAATCCTCAACAAATTACCAAATTAAATCAGTGTACAAAAAGAATTATATACCACAAACAAGTGGGCTTTATCCCATGCAAGGCAGTTTCAGCTGTTAATTTCAATTAATATAACCCATCGCATAAATAGTCTAAAGAGAAATCATGATCATATCAACAGATACAACAAAAAAAGCTTTTGACACAATCTGATACTCATTCATGATGAAACAAACAAACAAACAAACCTCTCAGCAAACTAGGAATAAAGGGGAACGAACCTCTGAAAACTGATAAAGAACATCTCCAAAATACCTATAGCTAACCTCATGATAAATGGTGAAAAACTAGTGTTTTTCCCCTTAGAACTTCTAGAACTAAGTGATTGGAGCAGGGTTGCAGTATACAAGCTTAATACACTAAGTCAATTGCTTTCCAATATACTAATAATGAACAATTCAAATTGAAATTAAAAATGCACTGCCATAGAAAATGGCACATAGAAAATGAAATAGGTATATACTTAATGAATATGTACATAATCTACATGTGGAAAACTACAACGTTGATGAAAAAACAATCAAAGATCTAACTAAATGAAGAATCATTCTATGTTCATGATTAAGAAGACTCAATATTGGCAAGATGTCATTTCTTTTTTATTTAATTTATAGATTCAGTACAACCCTAACAAAAATATCAGCAAGTTATTTTGTGAATATCAACAAATTGATTCTAAAGTTTATATGAAGAAGCAAAAGACACAGAATAGGCAACCCAATAGTAGAAAGGGAGAATGAAGTCAGAAGACTGACATTACTAGACTTTAAGACTCAGTACACAGTAACAGTATTCCATTCAATAGTGTATTCCAATTTTAAATTCAGTATTCCATACAACAAGCATATATTTGTGAAAGAAGAGACAAATAGGTCAATGGAACTGAATAGAGAGCCCAGAAATAGACCCACACAAATAAAATGAACTAATCTTTGATAAAAAACAAAAAAAAAACAAAAAAAACCAAAAAAAACCAAAAAAAACAAAAAACAAAAAACAAAAAAAAAAAAAAAGACAAGTCAATGGGGAAAAAAAGGATAATAGGATAATCTTTTCAATGAATGGTACTGGAACAATTGCACATCCACATACAAAATCATCATCATCATCATCATCATCATCATCATCATCATCTAGACACAGACCTTACACCTTTCACAAAAATGAACTCAAATGGTTCTTGGGCCAAAATGTGAAATGTAAAACTATAAAGTTTCTAGAAGGTAACAAAGGAGGAAACCTAGATGACCTTGAGTTTGGTGAAGACTTTTAAAATAAAACACAAAAAGCATGATCTATGAAAGAAAAAAATTATACTTTGGGTTTTATTAAATTTTAATAATGTCTTCTCTGAAAGACATTGCTAAGAGAATGAAAAGACAAACCACAGGCTAAAAGAAAATATGTACAAAGCACATACCTGGTAAAGAATTTTATCCAGCATCTTCAAAGGATTCTTAAAACTCAACAATGGGAAAATAAATAACTCCACTTAAAAATGTGCAAAAGATCTAAACAGATACCTCACCAAAGACAAACAGATGGCAAATAACCATCTTATAGAACTACTATAGTATTCCTGGGTGAGGTCAGAGTTCACGAATGGATAAGATAGAGAAAAGAAGATAATATCAAGAGGACTTAGTGATATATTGTATAAGGGAGTGTGAGATGAAGGTAAGCAGTATACAGACTTTTTGACTATTTGGGAAATTTATTGAGATAGAAATGTCCAGATATATTAATTTCCTAGGGATGCTACAACAAATGACCCAAAACTGGTGGCTTAAAACAACAGAAATTTATTTTCTCATAGTCTAGAGGCTGGAATTCCAAAATCAAGGTTTCGATAGGGCCAAGCTCCTTTTGAAGTCTCTGGAGAAAAATCTTTCCTTGCCTTTGTTTCTGTTGGCTCCATGTAATCCTTGGCTTGCAATAAGATAATTCCAATCTCTGCCTCCCTCTTCACATGGTCATCCTCTCCGTGTCTTCTCCTTTTCTGTCTTTTATAAAGTTATCTGTCATTGGTTTTAGGCTCCATGTAGATAATCCTGGATGATCTCAATTCTTTATCCTTAAATTAGTTACATCTGCAAAGATCTCTTTCCTAAATAAGCTTGCAGTTGAAAGTTCCAGAGATTGCGACATGGTTATATGTTTTGTGACCACCAGAAAAACACCAAAATTTGGACCGAGATCTTGGATAGGATTTTGGACATATAAAGTTTAATGTGCCTTTGTGATGATCAAGAGAAGATAACAAGTAGTCAACTGATTATGTGAGTTTAGAGATCAAGGGACATAGAAAAATTATGGATATAAATATGTCTTCTACAGTTTGTCAGATTCTTATTAAAGGATGACTAAGGAAACTTCATTTATGTTTTTTTCTATATAATTTGTGAATTTTGCCAATAATTCTGTCAAGCTATTTCTTCAAACAGACCAAAATGTATGTAAGATAAATCAGCATTAGTTATAATGAATGTTCATAATTCCATCAAATCAATAACACAGACATTTATCTAAACATTTTAGTGGGAATTTCACTTTTTTCTTTGGAATTATGGTTGGAATTTTGTACCATAGCAGGAAGAGTTAGTTATGAGAACACCAGGAAAGTCTGGCCATGTAACATCTTTCAGAGCTAAAAGAATGAGAGGAAATGAGTTCTAGTCACAGAAAGGAAGACATAGTATTACCACTTTTATCCATAATTATCTTGAAAATTATGTGAGGCTCTCAAAAATGTATCTCCTTCAGTTTTGCTTTCCAACATTCTCTTATTTGTTTTATATTATTGTCAGATCTGTGTTCTTGCCATTGGGTAGCTTAAGCTCATGTTGCTCTCTTCAAATTTCTTTATTGACATACTCACTCTAAATAAAATTCTTTCCCCTTGATTTTTAGTTTCTTGAATCTCAGACATTGTTTTAGCCTGTGTTAAACGCCACTTTCTCTAGGAAACCTTATCTGAGATCATCTAATTCATTGCCCCCAACTTCATGAAAAGTTTCTTTGTCCCTAATTAGTTTCCAGAATATATTTATTGAAGAGTGAATTTTATAACTAAATAGATCTTTGTTTATTCAACAATTTGTTTAACTTTTATGTTTAATAGTTTAATACACATCAAATAAAAGAGATCTCATGTAATAATCCTTTATTACTCTTGTGTTTAAAGTCATGAAAACTGTTCTTAAAATCTACATTTATTGTGGCCACACATTTGACATTTTGTTCATCAAGATTTGGGGCTTACATCCCCTTTACTTGAATCTGAGTGGCATGTGTGATTGCTTTGACTAATATAATAGAAGTAGTGCAGCGACAGCTTCTGGGCTCAGGTCTTAAGAAAATGGCAACATTTATCTTGTTTCTTTGTAATTTTAACTCTTGAAACCCAGTTGTTATTCTGTGAGGAAGTCCAAGAAGCCATATGGAAAGGCCCACATGAAGAGAAACTATGATCACTAGATATGAACCAACACAAATTTGCAAGCCACGTAAGTAGCTATACTGAAGACAGCTTAAACTAATATGACACGGAGAAAGGAAGAGTTCATTCCTTCAAGTCTGGTTCAAATTAAAGATTACAAGAAAGATAGTAGTTGTTGTTGCTTAATCCACTAAGATTTGTATGGACAATGGGTTATATGCAGAAGAAATACTTGTCACTTCCAGTTACTTGTCACTACACAAGTAATAGGTGGTACAACAGGCCCTTCCAGTGTCTCTATTCTACTGTCAAGAGGGTTTGGAGACTTGTTGAGATAAAAGAAATAATGCTTGGAAAACCCTTGATTCCCAAGTAACAACAGAAAAAATAATTATTCTGGAAAAGCACAGTACCAGGGGCTGCAGGAGGTGTTTTATAAGAGGGTATTAAGGCTATGTGTTAAGCCACACAATTTGGAGTTATTTGTTACCATACTACAAACATACCATTCTCTTGTCTGATATTCACAGAGAATCTTGAGAATGTTGTACCTTATAATAGGTTAACTTGGTTTGAAAACCTATTTTTAAGGTGCAGCATTCACAAGAGTCTCTGTGAATAATGAAATACCATTATTCTGGAGAAGAGTAAGAGTTTCACAATTAATATACAAGTTAAAAAGGGGGAAAGACTGAATTTAGGTCTTTGTGAATGTTCCTAATTGTTTTGTGGCTATCAAATTGAGCTCCAAATTAACTTACTAAGTATACACATGCAATATTTCTGATGTCATCCGAAAGCAAATCAGAACAAATGAAAAAAACTTAAACCAGTGCTTTGATTCTATTTTTTAAAAATAGAACAGGACTTTTCCAAAAATAAAAGCCTGCCCTGAATGTTTTATTGAAATGTTTTAAAGAGACTCACTACTGAAATTTTGAGAAGTTGAAAAGGCTGTCAGGCAGTGTTGAGAATGAGCAAATTAACGAATTTTCAAAAATCATGTAGAATTGAGAAGGCTCTGTATTTTCAAAATGTCCCATGATTACAATAAAAGCTTTATACTGTAGCACTAATTTTAGACCAAAAACAAACAAACAAACAAACAAACAAACAAACAAAAACACCTCACTGGAGATATTTTGGGGGGAAATGACTCCATAGTACTAAACATCCCCGTGAATACTGGTATTTCTGTTTCCCTTTCTCGTGTCTTCTGCTCTTGTCCTTTCTCACTAAAAGAGATTTGCATTTACCCAGATATCTGACTCCCTGAAAAAAAAATGTTCTCTTTGATCCCTCATCTCTTTTCTTACTGCATTTCAGATTTATCAGCTCCATCTTCAAAACTCAAGAATTTTCTGCCTTGAATTCTACCACAACCTTCCATTAGGGAATCACTATCATGTCCCCAGTGGAAATTGTAGTAGCAACCTGCTGGGGCATTGCTCATAACTTCAGGCATTATGGACCTTTCTACACTTAAAGGCCAGAGTGATCTTTTCACAACTTAAATCAGTTCATGTCCTTCATCTGCTCAAAATCCTCCAATGGATGAGTCTAATACATTCAGAATACAATGCAAATGCCTAGTTTGACCCACAAGGCTCTAAGTGATCTGAACCATGCCTATCTCTTCACTTCTTTCATTTCCATGTTTGCTCATTCCCATACAGCCTCAAAAGCCCCTCAGTGTATTCCAAGCACACACAGCAGGCCCCGATCCAGAAACACTCTTCTGTTATTCACCTAGCTCATTCAAGCTGGGGGGTCTGCTCAAAAGCCACATCCTCAGAGTGGCTTCTTGGGCCCCTATATCTAAAATTACAGCATTTTTTATCCTTCTGCTTTATTTTTTCAGAATAGTCCTTCCCACAACACAGTTTAATAAATTATATATTTATATATCTGTTTATATTCCAATAAAATATAAGCATTTCTTTATATTTCTTTTATGAAAAGTACTATACTGTACACATGTAACTTTTTTTTACTTAACAACATATTTTGGAGTTCATGCCATGACAGTTTAAAGGAATATTCCTTATTGTTTTTCATTACTTTTGACAGCATCCTTCTCCTCCCTTGAGTTTTAATAGTTCTCCTTACTTACACAGACCAAAGGAACAAAGGGGGAAAAAAGCCCTTTGTTTAGGGGCCTATTGTGACCATGAGTGAGATACTCATTGACCAAACCATCATGGCATACTAAAACAAGACAGCTCTGTAGGTGGCTTTAACTTCTTCAATAACAACTGCAAGAGTTCTTGGGAAGAGGGCACATTATGAATAAGAAGGTCACAGTTCCCTCCTGTTCTCAAGACAGCAGTTCCTTCTGGACTCACAGCCAGTCATACCAATTCACTTCAAGGTCTATTACACTCACCAAACACAGCTTCTGTTTCCTTATTTTCTTGGACAAAACATCCACATTGCCTCCATAGACATGAACTTTCATGGCAAAAGTCAATTTATTCTCCTTCCAGAGCTGAAGGACACAAAAGCTTCACTTTCTTCTTCCTCTTTTCCTCCTCTTCCTCCTCTTATTTTACCAATTTGACAAATTAGACAGAATTTAACTTAGTAATTAACTAATAAATATTCATTGAAAGCCTCACATGTGCCAGACATTGTTATTAACATATATACACATATATATATAATTTCATATGTAATTATGTGTAATATAACTATATAAGTATTTTTTAGAAGTTTGCTCCTGTGATGCTAGTATAGATTTTAGTATGCTTTTCTTTACATTTATCTTTTCTTGGGTTTCGCAGATTATCTTGAAACTGATTTGATGTCTTTCATCCGTTTTGGAAAATTTTTAACTAATGTCTCTTCAATATTGCTTCTTCCCTATTATTTCTCTCCTTTGTAAATTTAAATTAATTTCATAAATACATATATAATCTTACAGTCTTTTTTTCCCATTATTTTCCTCTTTGTTTCAGTGTGAATATCTTCTGATGATCTCTGCCAGTTCAAACCTATATTCTAGTGCAATTAGTCTGCTGCTAAACCCATCCAATGAGATCTCAATTTCGGATACTGTATTTTTTAGTTTTAAAATGTTTTTTGTTGTTGTTGTTGTTAAAATAAAAAGTCCCATATGCTTTTTTTATTTGTTGCTATATTTCCTTGCTTATATCAGTCATACATTTTTTTTTTATTCCCTGTTAATATCGACATCTGATTTACCGGTGGATTTGGTTCTGTTATCTATTTCTTCTCTCAGTTTTTAGCCATTTGTTTATTTTTTTCTAGCATGCCTCATATAGTAATATCGGATGCAGGATATCAGAAAATACAATTATAGAAACTCTAAATTATGCTATCTTCAGCTGTAGTTGTGTTTTCTTCTGGAAGGGATACAGAGTGCCGTTGGACTATTCTGGTCTTAGTAAAGCTTGGTGTTAGGCTCGTTAGCTCTGTTCTGTTCAGTTTCGCCCTTACTCTTGGTATGTTTTCTCTGAGACTGTGGTCTTTACTCTTAAGAGTGTGATCCTTCTGGGATCCGAACTGAATGCCTGAGTTTTTACCATTACTTCTGTGCTTTGGTGGGGCTTGATTTCCAATCTCTTTCCCTAGCACTGCACACCTGCTGCAGGCTCTGTTCCTCTCTTCAGCTTCTGAAGGTGTTTATTGATGATTTTGTTGTTGGATTTCTCAGAGCCCTGCTCTGGAACATATATAATTTAGTAACAAACAATATTTACTCAGTGGTAATCTGTATGCAGGTTTTGGTCCCCCTATGTTTATTTTTTCCTCTCCAAGATCTCCCCTCTCCCAGCAACTTTGAAATCCCTGAACTCCAGACCCAGTATGACTGATGCTTCTGCTTGGGTTCTGGTCTAAGTGCTGTGATTTGAAAAACACCCACAGAAAAATCTGAGGTAAAGGTACTTTCTTTCCCACTGGTTATTCACTAATGCTTTTAATTAGTTATTTCATATTTTGTCCAGATTTCGTAGTCGTTGTTTATGAAATATTTTTTCATGGCCAAATTGAATATATCCAAAGTAACTTTAAAAATAATCCTCATCTTTTAGATACATAACTGAAATGTTTACAGATACTGGAGATGATACTTGAACTTTTCATCAAAATAATTTAGAGGTGGAGTGTTTAGAAAAGATTGCCCATGAAAGAGTCTTCTCCTCATGTTGCAAAGTTTGACTGACATGAGGTAAGAAATATGAGAGAAATAATGAGATAACTTTATTCTCTTCTCCTTCCTTCAACAGACTTTTAGTTGTGGCATTTTTTACAACTCCCCACAAGACATACCATGAGGCTGTGCCTCTATAATTAATTGGTGAACTCCATTTTTATTTTTATGGGTTTTTTTTAATGCAATGTTCAGCAAATAACATATTATTTGGTGTTGCCTCCCACCCTTCCTTGTTTCCTTTCTTTTTTTATCTCATTCTCACTGCTCTGGGTTAGCACCTTCCAAATAAAGCAATAGCACCAAAGAGCTAGTTCTACTTTTACTTCTATTTGTCTGAACAGAAGTACCACAAATGTATTTGTTTTCTTTGGCTTTCTTAAAGATAATAACACATGAAAGTAGATACGTCTTAATTTGTGATGAAATCTCATATGTAGATCAAGTAAAAATTGAAACAATGTCTAATATGCTGTAAGAAATTAACACGTACCATCAAATTTCTGTGTTTTATATTATTTATAGAGAGGAAGCAGAGTCCTAGGAAAGTCAGAGACCTTTCCGACAATATAAAGCTAATAAACATACCAAGGTTAAGACAGGAACTCAAATATCAAAATCTGAGTTCTTAATCACTTTGTGGTTTATTATTATAATTAGGACTATTATGCTTTCTTATTATAACTGAGGCTATATTTTTATTACTAATGATTTTTTAAATAAAATGAATATTTGATTATCATGGAACAATATCACAATGGCCTAAATAAATTTCAGCTGAATGACAATATTTAAAAAAAAAAAAAACACTGCTACTAAACTTGTGCCATCTGTGGGAAGTAGGAACTCAAACCTAAATTAGATTTGATTAAGAAACAACAAATATTGGGAGTGTTTGACCTTCAAGTGTTCCATAGTGAATTATCTGTTATACTTGATTCCACTTGATTATATGGTCTATTCTGTTGGCTGTCTGCCTTTCATTCTTTTCTCAAATTTGAATCTCAAAATCTGTGCCTAAAATATCCTCATAATTTGTATATTTAGGTATCCTCCTCTTCAGCAAAATACCAACCATAACATCTCATGAAAGCAGTCAGATACATATCCTCTGACAGAACAAACCAAATTGGCTTTAGCAACAGAAAGAAGCTCAGTTGTTTGCTCAGTAAGATTTAATTTAAAGCTCATAGGCTTATTAACGAGCCTTTAGGTCACTGGAAGATAGCTTTTTATTTTTCAAAGTACTTTTTATAAGAGAAAATAAAAAATACAGGATGCTGAGATACATCTATGTATACCAATATATATCACTGAAATTTTAAGAAAGCTAAAACAGCTGAACTAATAAACATTGAAGAAGGATTAGTCATAGACACATAGAAAGTCCTTAAATTTAACCAACTATTCTGGCTTTTGGATGTAAAACTGAGTTTTTATATATTAATAATGATTGCTTTCATTATAGACTATATCTATAATATCGCAATTTCATTTTTCTTACCGAATTCTCTAACTTTCACATCTTTCCTTTTTTAAAAAAATTTCTTCTTTCATGGGTTAGCATATCTAGGAACTATGAAAAGTCATTAGATTATTTACAAGAAGAATTGTTTTGCTAAACACTTTTCTCAAAAGCCTCTTTACCAGGATAAGCAATATTAGAATAAGGGTCTTCCCTTCTCTTTTCTCCTTGTACATAAAGGAAGATCAGAGTGATTCTTTGCCATAGAATCCACCACCACAGCTGCCTTGGCCACCAAAGAAATCTAGATTTATGTAGCACTTTACGCTTTGTAATTTTTTTCTTTGTCATTTGATCTTGCGACAACTTTGAGTATTCACAGTGGGCTAGGCACTGGAAACACAATGGTGAGTAAACCATCATTCCTGCTCTCAAAAACCTTAATGCTCACTCTGATTGATGATATTAAATCCGAACTGAAGTGTATACTGAACCTAATCACTATTTTACCAATTAAGAAACCAAGGCACAAAGAGTGTATATAATCAACTATTATGACCTATGGAGTACATACAATAATCGAATAATATGTCATACCATTGGTCAAATCAATTAGAATCTTTGCTAATGTGTGCCTTGGCATTAGAATTTTTTTAAACTTCTGAGGTAATTATAATGTGGAACCAATATCAAGATCTGCTGCTTTTCACAAATCTTTTGTCCTTCCTACCCTAAATGAATGATGGGTTCTTGTTCTTTAAACATCAATTTGTAGGTCTCTCTGATTGGAAAAAAGAAAAGCTGATCTGTTCATTAAGCCTTTTATGTTCCAATGTCAAATATAGGTGTAAACAATGAAGATAATAAACTTTTCCTTCACTCTATGCCATGATGAGGTAGGTATTTGTCTGTGGGCAAGCCAGTCAGCCTCTGAGAAACTCGGTTATTTTGTTTGTAAACTTGCTATGAGCTTTTAAAAGTGCAAATGTATGGATCTCACCCCTTAGAATTCTGCTGCATCGGTCAGCCTAGGCTAGATTATATTGCAATGATATAAAGTCTCAAAATCTCAATAGATTAAGTCAAAAGTTAATTAAACCTTCTCCTACCTATAAAAACTTTGTAGGGTTTTTGGTGTGGGTGGTGGTAGTGAGTTAAAACAATACTGACTGTTGGATATGACTTCATTGGCAGTCAGAAATAACAGAAAAAGGCAATTACCAGAGTCCACCCCTTCTGTCTTCTTTGTTAAATATCAGTTACTTATCCTGGGAGGCAGGTCGTCATGGTAATGGAAAGCAAATGGGCATGACATGTAAATAATGGGCAAGAGGTTATTTATAACCTCTTTATTAATGTCTTCTTTGAGTTGGCCTGGGACACTGTATTACCTGTCTTTTCATGAAGCAAGGATGCTTCTCATTATCAATAAAGTCTCCTCAAAGACCATCCTCTATCTTTAAACACACACACACACACACACACACACACACACACACACACACACAAGAATTTTGAAAGGCTACAAATACAGGTTGACGAATATAGTACCAGAAGAAGTGATGATATCCATGTTGTCTTTAAAGGCAAAGAGGGGTTAATGATACAGTTGAGAATATGAGGAGTGTTGCAGATAAATAAACAAAATCAAAAAAATAAAACACACACACATCATGTTTAACATGGCAGCATAAGAGAGCATAATACACTCTGGAAACCACATGTAATTCTATATAGCTGGATGAACCAAGTAAGACACACCTCATACACCATGTTAAAAATATTGGATTTTATCTAGAAAAGTAATATTGAGTCAATTTGTTCAAGATCACTCATTGAGTTGAGAGCAGAATGTTGACAGGAGTACTCAGAACTCCTGATTCTCAAATTAGAGGATGCATATTTGTATAGGTATATGATTAAAATATATGTATGTATATGTGTATGTACATGTGTGTGTACGTATGTGTGTGCATATTTATTTATTTATATATATTATAACCATCTCAAATGGGGATACATCTAAATGAAGCATTAATATCTTAATCACAGTGTTTAATCCACTAATTAATTGCAGCATACATTTTCCAAGGGATATACATTACATATATCCTTAACTTTCTGACTTTATCACATGCTAATCCCCTTTGATACTGAAAATAAATATAAATTTTTAAATAATTTTTCTCCTTTTGTTTTTCATTGCAAATACTGTGTCCTCTCTCCTGCTATTCCAGAAGTATTTAAGTAGTTACTATCCCTTCCATTTATTTCTTTGCTGAGTCTTCGCAACTTCAATTATATCACCAAAAATTACCACATCTCTAAGGACCACTCTGTTGTGGAAATACCCATTAAGTCACTGTAAAATACAACTCTTCAAACATCATAAACATATATATGCTGTTTTGAAAGCCACTGTTACAGGCAAAGTTAAAATTACCCAGAATCCAAATTTAGCTAAACAATAACGTTAGAAAATGTAACACCAAGTTTTCACAACCAGATGAATTTACTGTTATAGATTTATCAACACTGTCACAAATGGGACTACATCAAATTAAAAAGCTTCTGCACAGAAAATGAAAACCATCAACCAAATGAAAAGGCAATCTACTGAATGAGAGGGAATATTTGCAAATCATGTATCTGACAGTTAATATCCACAATATAAAAAAGAACACACAATTTAACAAAATAAATTTTCTATTAAAAAGTGTTAAATTTGATAAAAATTTGAGAAAAATTTGATTAAAATTTTATCAAATTTAAATAATTTCATTTAAAAAATTAGAAGATCTAAATAGATATTTTTTCCAAAGAATACATAGAGATGGCCAACCAGATGCTCAGTATCACTAATCATCAGGGAAATGTCAATCAAAACCACAATGAGATAGCACCTTCACACCTATTAGAATGGTTATTATAAAAAAGACAAGAGATAAAAAGTGTTGGTAAACATATGAGGAAAAGATAACCTTTGTGTACTGTGATGGGAATGTAAATTTGTGCAGCCACTATGGAAAATAGTATGAAGGTCCCTCAAAAAATTAAAAATAGAACTACCATTGATCCAGCAATTCCACTTATGGGTATTTATCTAAAGAAAATGAAAACACTAACTCAAAAAAATATATGTAGCATTATTTACAATAGCCAATATATGGAAGCAACCTAAGTCCCATCATGAGATGAATGGATTTTAAAAAATGTGGTTTATAAATACAATGGAATACTATTCAGCCATACAAATAATGAGATCTTGCCACTTATAACAACAGGGATAAACATTGGGGCCATTATCCTAAGTGAAATAAGTCAGAGAAAGACAAATAATGTATTGTCTCACTTATATGTAGAATCTAAAATAAAAAAGAAGCAGCTCACAGATACAGAGAACAGATTGGAGGTTGCCAGAGGCAAGGATCAAGGGATGGGCAAAATGGGTAAAGGTGGTCAAAGGTACAAACTTCCAGTTATAAAATAAATAAATCATGGGGCTGTCGTGTACGACATGATGGTTATAGTTAGGAATAAAGTACGGCATATTTGAAAGTTGCTAAGAGAGTAGATCTTAAAATTTTTCAACACAAAAAATTAATTTCTAACTATATATGGTGGCAAATGTTAATTAGATCTACAGTGGTGATCATATATACAGTCATCATTATGTTATATACCTGAAATTAATACAATGTTACATGTCAATTGTATCTCAATAAAAAATATCTCAAACTTTTGCATCTGTAAGAATCTCCTGGATAATAGGTTTAAAAAAAATCACCCAAAATCTAACAGTCAAATACTGACATTAAAAAATGTAACAGCAAGTTTTCCTACCCAGATGAATTTACCATTATAGGTTTATCGATATAAACGTCTCTGTACTCCAGAATTCTTATAGCATTTTTGTTTGCTTTATTTTTCATTTTCTTTCCTCTTTCAACATTTTTGATTTGTTCTGGATGTTAGATTTAGTTGAATTTTTGCTACTAGATTCTCCCATTCATCCATGCATTTATCAATCCCTCATTCATTAAACAAACATTTCTTAATCATCTACTACATGTGACAAATTTATAACAAATTACCACATTGTTTACACTGAGAATCATTCCAAGGTATTCCAGATTCCATATGGGATGAAACATTTCAAAGGAGGATGTAGGTTGAATTGTAGGAACATAAAGCTATAAAGAGCAATTGTGTCAAAGAAAAAAGGTCAAGTTCAGTATTAGCATCAATGGTAGTATGGTTACTGTAATTGTAAGCAAAGTCTAGAGATTTAAGATACAGGAATCAGAGATCTTTATTGAGAAAACAAATAATGAGGTGTCATGGGTCTTGGTAGTAAGAGATGAGATCTAATTTAGAGACCTGAACAAAATACGTGACGTATCAGCAGCAAGACCTATCATTTGTAAAGAGCCTCAAACCATATATGCATTCTGTCTGGAGATGAATTTCTTTCAGATGAAAATCACCTGAACCAAGAGATGACATTAAATGTAGGATGAGAGAATAGGTAACTGGTAAGCTGCTGACTTTAAAGGCCCCAGCTACACAAATCAGCTATCAGCTGAGCTGTTTTTAGGACTAGTAATGAATTCATAAGGATTTGGACTTAAGGGCTTTGCTGAATTCTGGAGAGTGTCAGGTTACTGAGGGCAGAGGTAAAATATTGAAAAAGAAGACATAATGACCAATCTGTTCCTTGTTGTTTTTACCACATGCAGGGGCCTGTCATTAAGGCAGAAGACCAGAAAAAAAGCAGGTGGCCAGTTGCAAATATCATCATATGACAGACAAGTCCAGGAGCCCTTCACTGATTTATCTTCTTCCCTGACCCCAAACTTCAAATGTCCTGTGCTGACCTTGGGTGTTTTATAACTTACACTTTGTATGAACCAAGGATTGAACACTCGAATGATAATTTACTCTCTTCATATCAAAGCAATAGCAGCATCCTACAAACACATTTATATTTAGTCAGGGAAAAAAAGATAAATGAATTCTTGTTCAGTACTGTCTCACTAGTAGTCATATACACCTTTATTTTCACAATTCTTTTGACTGCCACAAGGTGGGAATTCATTTTCTTTCAAGATAAGCTTTCTAGCATGGGCTATTAATAGACACCACAAACTCAGAGGCTCAATTTTACCCCTGTCTCTAGCTCTGCTTTGTCTGGTTTTAGGAGACTAAAAAGCAGGGGGGCCGGGGAGAAGGTAATAATACATTATGTGTCCCCTGCTTTGTACCTCTGAGACACTTCTCATTTTCTCTGATTGAAGATAAACAGCATGGTCACCCATCAGTCAACTGCTGATATTACCATCTTACAAAAACAAAACAAAACAAAACAAAGCAAAACAAACCACTAACACCTTCCCACCTGTGTTAACTTCTCCCTTACTCAACAATGTTTTTTTTGTTATTGTTCTTGTTTTCCTTTTAGAGTAACCTATTCAGATTTCAAAGTATAGCAAACATGACCCCTCTGATATGCCCAGGGAGATTACACACATGTTCCATTGTGTACTTATATATACATTTAAGAGGTGCAGACACAGCCCTTTCCATTCTCTCATTGACTTTTGAGCTTCTTAAGGGAAGCCACTGAACTTATGAATTTTTGTGTTTCTGTCATGACCATGATTTACATATAATATAGAAGATGCCCCCAAAATAGTTGCTGAATACATAATGAGACAATAGAGTAGTTTTATGAAGTCACCTAGTGTCTTTCTAAATTAAACCTGAACCTAAGTTGCTCAGAATTCTCTTCGACAGCCCAGGAAAAACTCAATTGTTTAAGATAAACATCGTCATGGCCATATATAGTTTCTTTTAAAACTGAGTCTATTTAAAGAATCTAACACTTTGACTTTTTCCTCCTTTGTTAATGTGAGAGATTTTAACACATTATGAGAAAACTCAGAACACTGCATGCAACCAAGTCTGCAGAAATTGACACCACAACAGAAACACGCCATTTCTTCCAGCAGAAGGGCAGGCTGTAGGATGGTTTATGAGCTCAGGCTATAGACATAAACTTCCTGAGTTTGATCCCCAGCTCCACTATATACTTATAAAAGAAGACCTTGAGTAAATTATGCAGCCCATCTATGTACTAATTTCCTCATCTGCAAAGTGGTGTTCAGCTCATAGGATGAATATAGCATCTACTGCATAGGATTGCCATGGGGATAAATAAACTAAGGCAATGGTAAACAGCACAGAGTGAGGCACAAAGCTTTTAGATATTACTAATATTCTAAGTATAGGATAATGTGAGAGCAATATTTACATTTTATGAATTATTTTATAGCTTGTACTAATTTTGCAGATAAATTTTCAATAACCAATGATGCTCTTTAGGACAGCTGCTATCAGAACCAAGGCCTTTTAGCTGCCCTTGTTCCTACCCAATTTCTAGTGTGTATACTGCTTGATATGTTCTCCATCTGGTACTCAGAGGATCCACAGCTCAACAACAACAAATTTGTTAACTAATTTTCTGTATTAGTTCTCTGATGAAAGAAACAAACTCAGAAGTCAACTGAAATTAATTTCTTAAGGAGATTATGGTAAGAAGTACACCTATGGGACACTGTCAGAGAGTGTGATACACACAGTTAGCCTCTCTATGGAATATAGTGATTTTCATTAACATGTAACAGTCTCTACATTTTGTTTTCAGTAGGAGTATGATCTGGGAAAAGGAACAGAGGCCTAGGCATCAGGATATCCACAGTTTTACCATAGATTTTTCATAGTTTAGCAGGGATGAGTGTATGTGGAAAGTTCTAGAGGCAGTACTAGCTTACTGTTGCCATCTAGAATAAGCTCAATATATAATAGCTAATGAATAAACTAAGGCAAGTCCTTTAATATTGAGGTTTCCTCATTTGAAAAGATAGATAAGAAGTAATAATACCAAATTTGTAATAGTGGTGATATGGGAAAATAAAAGTTTCAGAAATGTGGGTGCTGATCGAGCATTTACATTTTCTCTTATTTCTTCATCATACAGATAATACTACATTTAATAGCATTAATTTTATAGAAAATATTTTTTAAAAACCCCTTCATTGTTTGGAAGTATGTAGAGAACTCAGATATCACAAAGTAAAATCAGGTCAGTGTTCAGCCCTGTCTAGAAAGACAGACCAGGTTCGAAAAGGCCAAATTGACTTAAAACCTAATAATACATGTCTAACTGGTGACAGATCTTAATGTGTCCAAAGTGTAGTCCTCATTTATAAACCAACAATCAAATCGTTTCCTTTCCATCCTTTTATTAAAATGTTTCTGTAAGATATAAACAGAACTCTAAAAGGAGTTGTAGTAGCAGTAGTTACTATGTTTTTAGTGTAATAATGATGATAGCAATGATAGTAAGTTAATATTGAGCAAGCACTGACTCCACGCCAAAGGCTGTTGCAGCCTGCCATGATCATCTGGGATGTTTGCCCTTCCAGTATCAAATATCCCATCTCCTTCCTTCCTCAGATTATCCCTGCCACACTGAGGGTGGACATTTGATCTCGGCCTGGTTAATCTGCATATTTATATCCTCCTGGCAAGTTAGGTCTGGAGATTTTCCTAGAAATAATGAGAATAAGAAATTTCTTCCTTCAATTTCTTCCTCCCATTACAGAGAAGATCTGTCTAGAGATGAAGCAAAGGGAACTAGAACCAAGAAATAAAACAGATTTCTGATTCCAGCCTGTGAGCACCTGGTACCAGCCACATTTAAAGCCAATTAACCAGAGACATTTAAGTATTGTAAGCTAATAAATCCCCATTTTTACTTATGTCTCTTTGAACTCAATTTCTAACACTTACAACCTAAATAGAAAAAGGCTTATCTCCATTTTTTCAATTAAGAATGAACACAGAAATCATAGAATTTTATCACACTCTGGATTTACATTTCTACCAAATTCTCATAAAGATAACTTCCAGAGAGTCATACTGCATTTGTACCTAAGCGTATAATTCATACCTCCTTCTAATACTAGAGTACAGATACTTGGGATGCTGGACCAACCTCTCAGGATCATCCTTTTCTCCCAACATACATCCACCAGCAATAATCTGAAAGCCTAAATCTCCAGTTTAGGGAGGAGGATGGGCTCTATAAACAAAAATGTAAAATTCTGCAATAAAATACAATTTTAACATGTGATGCACCATAAACAATAAGTCTTATACTTAATCCCAAAGTGCAGTTGAATTCTACAAAATGAGATTCGAAGTCATAAAACAACTATCTCTGCTCTGGTACTAATAGCTACAAATTTTAGCAAGTCATTTTACTTCTTTCATCCCCTGTTCTCTCACTTTTAAAATAACAGTAAGAGTAACAGCATCTTCACATGAGAGTTGTAAGAATCTTGATGATGAGCAGCTAAAATACACTGGAAAATAACTAATAGACACTCTGGAAATGTTTAAGAAGAAAAAAAGCATTGCATATCTCTAGACCTAGCTGCCCACTTTACAGAGGAGGGTGAGGGCATTTAGCTAGGCTCATTGAAGCCATGAAGCTGGCCAGAGGTTTCCTAGGTTTTTCTCTTCCATGTTTTTGGGCTTGGGAGGTTTTTTTGTTTTGTTTTGTGTTTTTGTTTTTTGATCTTTGGTTTGCATTCACTTATTCAATACACTCATAATCTTTACTTCTTATCTTTGTCCTCTCAGCAATGTTACTGGTCTATAAGCTACCTGGAATTTGTTTAAAATTCTATTTTCTAATCTTATTCTCAGGTATTCTGATTTTGAATCTGGGATAAAGTCCAGAAATTTGAATTTTCAACAACCAATTTCTGATGCTGAGGGTCCACAGAGCACACTTGGAGAAACACTGAGTCGAGCTTATATGTTTAAAAAGAAACATAAGAAACGTAATCCCTTTTCTCTTGGGTTATAATTATCCCATTTAACAAAGAGTTTAGGTTTAAGCTGAAATGTTCCGGCAACGTGCACTGCAGAGGCTCCTGGGAAGATATTTATGTGAAAATTTCATCCAGCATATGTTACTGGAAATTCCATAAATAAAAATTGTCTATACTTTGGGAAATATATGAGGTTTGCATTATCATTCCTTTTGTGTGGCTAATGTTAGAGACAAGAGAAGGTGAAGTGAAAAATACATGTCATTTGCCTGACTAATGCTGTAATCTAAAACTACCAATTTCTGCAGAGCATTTTGTATCCACATGGAGATGGCATGCGGAGGATAAATTAATATGCTACAAAGCAACAAGGTTCCTGAATGAATGACTACCTGTGTTGTTTAAGGAAATGGCCTCAAACGTTTTCCATAAATATTAGTGTTTTTCCATATATTTAGTGACTGTTGCTTCTTTATCAAATTTCTAGGAAACAAAGTAACTTTTTAACCTGCAAGTTTAATGAAACTATCATTGTGTTTATGCAGAATTGAAGGAGAACTCTGTCGAAATATTCTAACAGGATTTTTCATCCAGAACATGAGTCCTTTCTATAAATGTTCAGGAGGCAATGCATCTTGAATCAGTTTTTTTCTCTACATCATTCGAGAATTTTGGCAAAGTCACAAACATGTAGATCTGACTGCAAGATCCCTTAATATGTAAACTCAGACAATGTTTTTCTGGCACACTTTTGACAGTCAGAGGTCAGTTTATCAGGAATAATAACATGCAATTGGCTTGTTGTAAGTTCCTCCATTCTCATCTGTGACTAAGAACCAGGCCGACAAGATCACTTTTATATAAATCACGTGCACCTTTCTGAATTCATCATCCCTCGCCTGTTTGACCTGCAGTCCGATGATCATAACCTGTGTCTTACCCAGCCATAGACTGTGAAATCCAGGGCTTAGCCTCATAATAGGGGATTTTCTTTGAAGATTTATCACTCCAACTCTTCAGGTCCTCACTGAATAGACCCTGCTGTTCTAGTATTACGCAAAGACCACAGATGGAGAGGAAAATACCCCCTTATTTTTTTTCTCTCTGGAATAACTGGCCATGAAAAGGATAAACTCAATTTTGTCCCTAACTCATAATAGTGGTTTGAAAGTTACAATACCACTTTCAGAATGAAGAATAACCTTGAGTCCAGGCTTATACACTGTTGTGTAATAAGGAGAACACCTCCCAAGCGTATACCATTCTTCTTTGAATTAAGCCTCAGATATAGAGGTAAAAGGTTTAAGATGTAATTGAAGTAAAAGTGGAACTTTCAAGGAAAATCAATAGAAGTAGAGGAAGTAGAGAGAAAAGACAACAAAAGAATAGGGCAGAAAAAAAGTGGACACTAACATGGACAAAACCTATCTGTTTTAACCTCTGGAACTCGTCCTACCAAATGAGAATGACATTATTTCGAGATCACCAAACAGGATTTAATGTATATCTGTTTAGCAGTTACATGAAGATAAAGGTATATTGGTTGCACTACCTCTTTGTAATATTGATTAGCCCTCCCTTTCTGAAATCTAAGTATTTAGAAAACTAGTAATAGTCTCCTAGGAGGCATTATGGAAGGCATTGATTATTATTTGCTGCCATACAGTCAATACTGATTATTTATTATGGTTACCTTGTAAATCAGTGCTCAAGTAGATACACACGTGCCAGTGAATCTTCCGGGTATTAGTTGATTGGTAATAGGACTTGCTCCAGTACAAGATTTCTCATGAGAAACAAGTCAGCTTCTTCTCATAAGGTAAGGTTCTGTTTTAACCTGCCAGCAATCCTGCTATTAAGCACTAATAATGTTTTATCTTCCACATGATTTTAGACCAGACAGTATTTTCTATCCAGAATTTCAGATTAAATAAATATAACTGGGTTTAAAGCCAGGCATCACCATTTATTAGCTAAGTGACCTTGTGTAAGCCATTTAATTTCTCAGAACCTCGATTTTTTAAAAATCAGTAACATGCCAATAATCACTACCTCATAAGATTTCTGAAAGGATGAATTAAGATAAAGCTGGTACAGCCCACAATACTGTGCCTGACACACTGGAAAGCCTAAATAAAATCTAACCATTATGTTATGCTTTTTGGCCATTATTATAAGGTCAACATTTTGCTTCAGCAAAGGTTTTAGTATGAGTAGAAACTGAGGCATGTGGGATGGCCTGAGAACTAAGAGTCTTTTAAACAGCACTTCTTGGCCTTGTCTGCACATTGGAATCAACTGGGGAGCTTTAAAAAGGCCCAAGTATAGTATGTCCACCAAACCAAATAAGTGAGACTCTCTGGGATTGAGACCTAGATATCAATATTTTTAAAGCTCCCTAGAGAATAATTCCAACTGGCAGTCAAGGTTGAGAATGACTGTTTTAAAATATTATAGATCATGTAGCCTAGGTCAGAGGTAGGCCTTATGGAATATTATCTTTCCACAGCTTTGCTATTTATCTTTCCACAGCTTTTCTATGGATTGGTTTTCCTACAGGGTAGTTAGGATCAGTGGAAATCTCCTTACTCATCTGCAGAGCCCAATGATCTTTTGCAATCATAGGATACTCTTCGATGAACTGAATTAGATGCCTGAAAGGGTAGCAATATTTTGGGTTATTTTTTCAAACACGTCTACTAAAAGCATCTAACACATTTTATAAGTGCAAATTATAGAAGAAATACTAAAACTTAAAATAAGTGCTTAAACTTTACAGAATACGATCTAACAAGGCACTTCTGAAATATAGATAATATGACTGAGTTTTGCACGACATTTTAAGGAACTGTAATGTCCATGAACTGTATAATTTGTGTAAGTAGATATGCAATTTTGAAGTGAGTGAATATGCAGAATCCCGAGATTACAAAGATAAAAAATAAAAAGTTCCTACAACTTTTCCAATCAATATATACATTTAAAAATAAACAGAAACTCAAAAATATGCTTCAAGATGGCAGACACAGTTGTATTCTGAGGCTAGTGCAGCCTTGCACAAGTTAATGCATTGATGATCTCCAGTATTTTAAAAGTTGTTATATGATTATGGTTATTGTACATGCTTAATTGCCAAAAAAAACAAATCCAATTTCATGAAATGTTTAGATAATCTCACACATATTTCAGTGGAACTTCAGAGACATACACTGAAAATTATTACCAATAATCACTAGCATATTCCAAACAACATTTGCAAGCTAGTGAGCTCTGTCATGGTTCTCATTTACATTCTTATCCATTTGTCATAACCAAACTTTCAGGAAGGTATTAATTTTATTGTTGAGAGATCAGGATTAATTTGTACAAGACTGACACCCTGCAAGTTGGCCATCACCAGAAAGAAACTATCTATAATCAAACAGAAAATCACTTGGAGGCCAATAGATATGCTAACTGACACTGTTCACATTCTGCCCTATTCCTGATTTACATTTTAATCAGAGCCAAGGAGGCCTCATTGAAGTCTCCTCTGTTTTAGACTCCCATTTGCTTTCCTTCCCACCAACCCATTTTTTCCTGGGGTCCAGGCCAGTTTCATTCACCACTTTACTGTCTTCTTCTGAGAACAGTTTCCCAGGATCACACCACCTTCAGGTTTACTAAAGGTGATTCCTGGTTTTGCTTAAGACTCAGTTTCTCTCAAATCGATCACCTTAAATATACACAGCCTATTGACTTCTTTTCCCCAAAGTCATCTCTTGGAGGAAGGATTTTTAAAGTAACAAGAAAAAAAATAGAAGTTGCACTTTTATTAAGTATACAATGATCATTGCCATTAGGTTTAAGATGCAAAACTAATCATATACTTTCACTGTCCCTGTGTAAAACAAGACTGTGGACAAGAAAAAATAACTTAGCTCTTTGTTCCAGAAAATACACTTCTGGAAGAAAAGACTTTCAACTAAGTAAAATAGTTTCCTGTTCAAAACTGATAACTTCTTTATCAATACTCACATCAAGAGCCTCAGAAACCATTATGTCGTAAATGCAGCCCAGTTTTGAGCAGTTTTCCACTTTGCACAATCTGCCTTAAAGTTGTCCAGGGCAGATTCCGAAATGCTGTAGCCCCCTAAGTCTTTCTTCTGAGTCAATGTGCATCCTCACTTATAAAGCAGGTCTAATACACTTAGCTTTGCTTCATTGACAGGTTTTTATGGTGGTTGTTTGGAGAATTAGAATTGATAGCCAGACTCTACAAGTCAAAAATAAGAAAAACAAAATAAGAAAAATGATACAATAGGCATGAGCAGGCAATTCATGGAAAAGGAAACCCTTGGGACCTATAAAGTCATGGAATACATTCAAAAGAAGATGAGTATTTCTAAATAATGCAGAATAAAAATTCTTGGCAAAGAAGGCATTCAAATTTAGACTCTTTTGAAGGGCAGAATTTCCACAATCTGAATCAGAGGTAGAGGACACAATGTAAAGAAAGAAGACTTCAAGGCCAAAAAGGTCAGGATAACTTTAGGAAATAAAACTATGTTGTGTGGTTGGCAGACCAGCCATGTGGGTTAAGTGTAAATCAAAAAAAAAAAAAGCTGAACAAGAAGGTGAAGACAAGATCATGAAGGGTCTGGAGTACTTTGCAGATGTGATGTAAAGGCAATGGTAGTCCAATATTGGTACTGTATTTTCATGGTTCTGTTTAACTCCACAGGGACCACCGTTTGAGTGGGTTATGACCACCTCAAGGGCAGGAATTTTACTGGAAACTGTACCCTCTCTGGTTCCAAGCTAGTGCCTCAGACATAGAGATTCAAAAAAATAAATTGAAAAAAAAATAAATGCAACAAAAACTTATTAGTATCTTATATTTGTATAAGAAATCTATTGCAGCTCTATCAGTGAGAGAGGCAAGACAAGTATTATTCTTGACAAATGGACAAACTGTAATTCAAAGAGGAAAAGGGAAGAAAATTACTGACCATTGGCAAGGTGACAGTGTATTTGTATGTATGTGTGTAAACTCACATGTGTTTGTGCTTATATGTATACGTATGCATATTAATGCACATGCACATATGCTTTTATTTTTTTCACTTTAGCACTCACAACAACTTTATAAGGCAGATACTGTTATCTTTTCAAAAACAAAGACATAATACTTCTGTTGGATGTCTTTTCAGTCACGGGTGGAACTGCCACTTGAACTCAGCTTACCTAATTCTTGATCTGGCGTTCACTTCATTATACTATGTTCCTTCTCCTCACTTTTTGTCTTCCACAGCTCTTTCCTAAAACTGCTTTCCCTACCTTTCCTACAAAGCAGAAACAAACCTAACTGGTGAGCTGATCTCCTTCCTTGATATTCCCTGGGGAGACACTGCCAGTTTTGCAGACCTTCTTATGGTTGTTAACAGAAGAGCTCTTCCTCCTGGGTACTGAGTTAAGACCCACAAATACTTGCACTCAGACCCCAGTCCCCAAAGACAGATGTGTGTAATATTCAACTTACAAAACTGAAACTCAGGATGTGTCTGTGCTTTTCTTAGTGAGTTTTTTCTTAGTGAGACCAGGCTCTGTGACTTTCATTCAAGCCTTCTGCCAACAGCTTCTTACAAAACATCTAATATTGGCTTCTCAAGAAGATATCCAACTGTAAAATACATTATGTTTCTTGTAAGCTTGGAAATAATTTGCCTTCAGTTGCATTGTAATGTATTTGAAAACTAGATCTCTTCAAGAGAGATATGGGGGTCATTCCTGTTAGAATTTCTAACCACAGCAACATCAAACGTCCTGCTTATGAGAGATGTTTGAGAGTTTAATCAGTGAATATCATGGATTCTACCACCTCCCGCTTTGTTTTACTTTCATTAATTAGCAACTCTTACTTGCATCTTAAACTTTCCTCATAAATGCATAGTGCCTGGTATATAGTAAGGGCTCACACATTTCAGGTGAGCTTGAGGTCACGGGCATTTCTCTATTTCAGTTATCTCAGTATCTAACACATAATGGGAAAATATGTCAATTAATAAGTCTGAAAAGTTTCATTCAGAAACTATCTTTTAAATTGGGTTTTAAAAGTAGTACTATTAAAAAAATGTCAGCTCATCAACCTAAAGTCAAACTTATTTTGAGACATCTACTGAATATAGATCCAAGCAAAATGTTAGTGCAATTTTATATAAAACTATAAGTTGGAATATAGAGGAAAAGTAGCAAATCTGATTTTCATTTATTTTTAAAACCACTATAAGCTTTAGACCCACACAAGAGCAAAATACTTTCTATATTCAAGGCCATATCTAGTCATTCAAAGTTAATTAGGAAAAAAGGGATAGTTTCTGAATATTTGTGTTTCTTCCTAAACCTTACACCTAAAATACATAAACAATTGAGATAAAGGACACAGGGCTGGAAGCTGCTGGAAAATCGGTTTCTTTATGTACTTCAGTGGGAGGGTACAGTCTTTGACCCTGTCTCTCCACTGAACAATTGTTGACTGGGGAAAGGATATCTTGTACTTCCAAATTCCTGCTGGTAACTGAGTTAACACCCATAAGTACTTCAGCACCACAGTTGTGCCCACATTCTGATAGACAATGAGAAATAAAGATTACTTGTCTTACTCAATTAAGGCTAATTGGATGGCTTAAATAACAGAAATTTACTTCTCACATTTCTGAAGGCTAGAAATCCAAAATCAGAGTGCCAGCACAGTTAGGACCTGGTGGGGGTCCACCTTCCTCCAGGTTTCAGTGTCCTCAACATGGCAAAAGAGGAGCTAGCTAGTTTTCTACCTCTTCTTATAAGGAAGGGCACTAATCTCATTCCTGAAGACTCCTTACTCATGACCTGAGCACCTCAGGTCCCTATCTCCAATTATCATCACATCGAGATTCCTATGACATTTCCACATAGGAATTTGAAATTTAGGGGAGAGGACACAAATATTCAGTTCATAGCAACTACCCCAGCCAATCTTTTGCTTGCTGATTATCTCAGTTTTCTCTTTTATTTCCTATGAATATTGAAATTATTAGAAAAGCAATCTACTTCTGAAACTACTTATGTGACTCAATACATTCATGCTAAAATATTTGTTATGTATCTATGTGTCAGTCATAGTTTTAGGCATTATTCTCATAGTGACAAATAAGATATTTGATTCTTGTCCTCAAAGAGGCAAACAAAAGCTTCGTCATATCTAGCACTGATAGAGGGAAAGCACGTAAAGGACAATGAACTGTTTCCGTGCTAATTTATCATGCTTTAAACTATTTCAGAAAGATAAAAATCTGTCCTAAAAGATTCCAGTGGCTACCTTTAAAAGGACATCTTAAACTGATAACCAAGGCTGGTGGGAATTTATTTACAGAAGACATGTCAGTCCAAGGGCATTTGAAACCAAAGGTAAGAGAAAAAGACAAACTATCTATCCATCAAGCTCTCTTAATTGGTTGAATTAAAAAGAGTAGAATACCAAGAATTTTCTAATTTGTTCATTTTTGGCCATTTTAAGAAAAATGGCACATACACACATACATCAAGGACAGATTGAATTGCAGGGAAATTTGCTGCTCTCATGTGAGAATGGTCCCTAGTTGCTAAATATAGACTCTAGTTAATATATCAACATGTCAATATGGCATTTAGAAAGCCATATGTATTTCTCAGACCCATTCAAGATCATGCCTGTATTATACCTTACACAGAAAAAATGGTTGATTATATACTACATGGAGTTGCAAAGCAAAGGTGTGAGGTAGTGTGTGTGTGTGTGTGTGTGTGTGTGTGTGTGTGTGTGTGTGTGTGTAAAGAAAATTGTGCAGAAATGTGAGAGGCAGAACAAGATCTGTTTGTCTAAGCCTGCCATCTTCACATCAATTATGGTGAGAAGAAAATGTTCAATAATGATATGAGTTAAGAAATACCAAGTCTATAATTTTTCATTTATAAGGGAAACCATGGTAAGTATCCTGTGAATTTCTTCTATGGAACACAGGGAGCTGAACTCGGAAGACAGGATATTCATAGCCTTATTTAGCTCCAGGATTTATTTCTGTTTCCATGGCAATTCTGTTACATAAAACTGCATTACTCCTCCTGGTAAGAGGCCTTTCATTTGTCATGCAAACCTGTAACCTAAATGGTGCCTTCAACAGCTGGGTCCAGTCCTAAATGCACAGCAAACTGGCAAATGTATTTATTTTAAATCAATAGTGCCACTACATTTTAATAACAACGGCATTCTTATTTGGCATTTTATTTGCTACATCAATTCTAAAGTCTTATTTTATTAGCTCATATGGGCCTTCTGAGTACAACTACACTGGAGCTGCAGAAGTCAATAAAAGTAATAAATTAAATGTACCAGTCAGTCATTTTTCCTTTGCTCAGCTCAACAAATCCCTCTGTAACCCTGACAGCATTGAAAACTTCTGTCTTCCACTTATTTCCCTTTTAAAAATAATAATAGGTTGAGACCCTATTAGTCTAGAGTGTGGCTTCTAGAGCCATTTGAACCTCCACTGCCATAGAAATTTTACCATCAGGTTACTAATATTCTTCTGGGCATTTCTTCCAGTGAATGCTCACACTTGCCCATTCCATTTTGAACCCCCATCAAAATGCTATTTCATCATAATTTTGAATGATAAAAGTCAAAATCATGGCATTAGAGCCAAAGGAATATAGAGGTCTGTATTCTCCAGTCTCTTACTTTTAAAAATGAGGGAAGAAACCCTGTGAGGTTAAATTGTTTATGTACGGTCAAATAGTGAGAGGCAAACTCGGAGGAGAAGCCAGGATTTTGCTCACATTGGGGCAATTCTAGACAATTCATAGGCTTACTGTTTTACTCCTGAGAACAAAAATTTGTAACACTCCCCCAGAGATGTTTCTCAAGTATCAACAGTAAGATTTGAACTGTAAAAACATTGTTTTTATTAACAGAATAAAACTGTATTAGCAAGAGTTTTTGAATATTACTCAAACATAATGAGTTTAATTATATAGAAAAATTGTATATATTAAATTTTATAAGATATTGAATTTCCAGTATAAAAGTTGCCCCTTCTGAAAATAATTTATATGACTAAATGTTTGAAATATGCATGAATTTATTGGGTTATATCTGGGGAGGCATGAAACTAGGGGCATGACTATCTGTCCATTTGGCTAACCTGGCACCTAGAATTACCAATAAAAAGGAAAGACAGCCCAATCAAAGTGTGACAGCCTTCTTGACAATACCTGTTAGTCTAGTTTGAGTATGACTTCATCAGATGAGCAATTTCTTCCTCTGTCCCCTCCTAAGTCAGTTGGTAACCAACTCAGTGTCCTCCTGATGCCATCAGGTACCTTTGTTCAAGGGACATTCCTTCTAAGAAGCAAGAATATTGCCCTGGCTTCCTGGTCTTCCTTCCAATTCACCTGAAACTAGTTTGGGTAACCAGGACGGTGGGTGGTCTCCATGCATTTGTCTGTTGCAATCGGCACTATTTTAAAGGACATTATCTGGTGAGGGGAAATGCGGCTTTAAAAAAGCCTATAGGATCTCCTGGTACTTTTTTAAAAGTGCAGCCTACTTAATATATGAGCATTCGGTGCTCTCAAACAATGAACATTTATTAGGCATCTACTATGTTCCAGATACTGCTTTGGCTGTCATATGTAATGTGTGTGTGTGTGTGTGTGTGTGTGTGTGTGTGTGCGCGCGTGTGTGTGTGTGTGTGTTTGTGCGTGCACGCGCACGCATGAGGTGGGGGCAGAGAGAGAGAGAGAGAGAGAATATCTTTTATAGGGTTCTCATTGCAGGGCATCTAGAGAGCTTTCTATTATACCATATGGTCAGAATCTGCTGAGAAATAATCAAAGTATTATTTCCTCTTAATCAAGAGTTTACACAGCAGAGATACAACATTTCCACACTGTGAGAGAAGAATAAAGTCAAGATGAAAGATTATTTTCACCTGAATTTAATCAAGAAATGATACAGGCATTCCTTGTTTCATTGTGCTATTTTATTATGCTTCACGGATGTGGTTTTTAAGATTGAAGGCAAGATCCTCCACCAGCATAAAGTTTATGATTCACTTTATTGTTATACTTGCTTTGTTGTGATGGTCTAGAAGCCACAATATCTCTGAGGTGTGCCTATATTTGGAAGGTGGCTCTTCATAGCTCTTTAATTGTTTATCTAATGAATAATTATCAGTGGCTATGTCTCTGCAGTTGCCAAATTTGCGGATGAACTTAATGGAAGATGTATAATAGAAACAGGATTTGAGAAATCCCAATGGATTTTGCAATACAGTCAAAGTCATGAAAACAAAGTTTTTTCAATATTATTAGGTTTTCCTGGTCTTATTCATAGGCAAAAATGGAGTTTTTCAATTTGTGATTTTATTTTTCTTATTCTTTAACTATAGTGAGTTATTTCTAACTAGGAATACATTTGGAATTCCAAAAATTATTCAGCATCTGCTGATAATAATAGCTCAATAAGTGCTGGAAAATCTTTAAATCTGCAATCAATTGGTTTATCATATAAATATTTGCTTTTTTCACTTTATGGGCTTAAGTACAATTTAAATGCTACAAAAGCATTTACTACCTAGTTGCTGAATGTACAGCTTAATAGTATCACTTTGCTCATTCTTCAATAAACTAATTTGATAAAACATGTATGCATTATGAGAAATATCCGAGGATAAGTCAATATCAACAAAGAAGTTTTTGTTTATTAGAGGAAAACAATATGTCTTCGCTAAAAAAGAGTGAGCATGTTGCTTAAAACACTCACCTTTGGATTCTGCTCAATGACCGAAATGTATATAGGACTAAAGTAAAGAGGATAATTTACTAATAAAGTGATAAAAATACATCTGAGAGAGTCATTCCAGGTGCCATGGAAAAATATTCCTCAATTTGATTCAATTCACAAACATTTGTTGAGCAACTACTATATGTCAAGCACTGTGCTTGGTGTTGGGAATACAAGGTTGGTGTCCTCCAATTATTTTCCAAGCACATAAAACAAATCCTACTGTTGTAACAGAACAAACTATTATCATTACCCTGAAGAGATTCAATCTGACTAGTTTGAGACATCATAAAAGAGGTGACTTTTGAACCATGTTGTTAAACATAAAATGAGAAACACAATTTTTAACAGATTAAATAATAGAAACAAAAGCTTAGAGACATGGGGAACACAAAGTGTGTTTACAATCTTGTCTGTTGTCTAATGCAGTTAGAAATGAGAAGAAAATGAAAACTCAGATGACAGAAGGAGAGTCAGGGGATACAGGTTGCTGCTAAATTGTATGGGACCTTAAATATTAGACATAAAATGTATGTAGTTCCTTCAGAATATTTCAAATTGTTTTACAAAAGGAATAAAACTATTCATTCCATAACCAAATCATATTCCTCTTGGAGAGGAAACATATTGCATAAAAGAAGGGCTCTTATTTTTTGAGAGTTTTAGAGGTAGAAGAGAATTAGAAGATTTTATAACCTGCTGGTAAGGATGGTGATGAGGATATACATATGACAGCTATGGAAATAGATGCAAGTTGGGTCAACCTCAGCAATAAGTCGCAGTTACATATATAGACACAAGTATTTAGTAAATAAATTCTCACTATATAGCAACTTATCAAAAAACATACTGACTTTCCTCTAGATCCCCAAAACATACATCTGAATACTTTCATGATACTTTCTGGAGTGTGATTTATCTTCGAAATTAAGAATGTCCTAATTTCTAGAAGAGTTCATGATATCTGCCTCGAAGGCTATATGAAGACTAAAAAAGATAATGTGTGTAAGCAATGTGGTAAGTGCTCGATCAACTTCCTGTCAAAAATATCACTATTATTATTCATTTGTCTTCTTAGGCCTCTTCTGCACTTTTACATATTGCTGAAGCTACATTGAACTAATTTGTATCATGTTTTTGTTTTATTGCTATTGCTTCATAAGCCCTATAATATTTGCAGTTTGTATCAGAGTTTATGTTTGTACATATTTAAGTAATAGTGGAGAAAAATGACTTAAATTAGCCCAGAATCTTTAATATTTTACCACTAAAAAGGACCTATGTTTACTACTTGACCTTAAGCTCTAGAAGCAAAGATGCATTTTAGTACTCTCTGTACTCTCCTTATGCATTGCAGAGTTCCTAATACATAATGCATGTCTGTGGGAAAAAGAATGATGATAAAAAATTTTTAAAAATTAAAAATATATCTCAAAGTTCTAAGATGCACATTTGATTTAAAACTTCCCTCAAAAAAAAATATCTAGACTAAGATGATTTCATGGGAAAGTGCTACCAAATTCTATACAATCTATATAATCTTTTCAGAAAGTACGAGAGGAGAAATATATCACAATTTATTTTACTTAGCTAGCATTACCTTTATAACAAAGCTATGCAAAAGTAGTACAAAAAAAATAAAACAACAGACCAATATTCCTCATGGATTTAGACACACAAATCATTAACAAGATACCAGCAAATGTAATTTGTTATATGCAGTATGTTAAATTACTTATATACTATGATCGAGTGGAGTTTATTCCAGGAATACAAGGCAGGTTTAATAATTTTTAAAAGTCAATCAAGTTGAGTCCCCATAGGCTTCAAACATTTTGTGTTCTTGAATCTCGAAAAGAATTTCAGAGTTTGGAAAAACATGGCAGAGTGAGAGATGTCCCCAGGTATTTCCTCTTGAAACAAAAATAAGTTGAACATCTAAAACTCAACAAAAAACACCCAACTGCACACCAGCACATCTGAGCATGGGATCTACGCATAAGAGCTACCACAAGACAGAACTCCGGATGTTGGGCGGTGGACTGGGAGAAATAAAGAAGCTGCATCTTGCAGCCACCAGAGCTCCTTGTAGGAGGAGGGGAACGGGAGAATATGAGGCGAGTTCCCTGAACAGCCCTGCTGGGGAGTGCTGTGAGCTCCACGTGGCCGGTAGCAGGGCCAAGTCACCAGGGCAGAAAGCAGAGAAGCAAGATGACAGAGAAAAAACAGTTGATTTTTACCAGCTGCGGTTGCAAAACCGAGGCTGAGCTGCAGCTCTCATCCCCCAACACAGAAGGACCCTCCCCACATATTCTCCAAGATGAACACTGCAGAGCCCCATGGGAATATGAGTCAGTGCTAGGGAAACTGTCACTGACACTGACAAGGACTGAGACTGAGGTAGCCAGTGTTATTAAACATCTACAAGAAAAAAATGCATTATTAAGGCTTTATATAAAGCAGGGATAGAAGAGGCTTAGACATCACCTACTGGAAAGCAATGAAAAGCACCTTATATACAACAGGCTAATGAAAGACCTTTACATAATAGAAAAAGAGCAGAACACACTTCCATTAATGCACAAGTGGAAAAACAGTCCATTAAACATCATGAACAACCAAGGTGACAAGGCATCTCAGAAAGAAAGAGAAAAAATCTCCAGAAAATAAGCATACAGACATAGAAACATGCAATTTAAATGACAGAGAATTCAGGATGGTACTTCTGAAAAAATTCAGTGAGTTCTAAAATGAGTCACTTTCAGGAATTGAAAAACAACTAGAAGAACAGAATGAGATCTTTAGCAAAGAGATTGAAACCCTCAAAAAGAACATAATAGATCTTCTGGAGATAAAAAAAAAACACACACACACACTGCAAAGGCCGAAAAATGAAATAAAAACCTTGGGAAATAGAGTTGACTAAATGAAGAAAAGGATCAATGATATCGAAGTCAGAATCTAGAAATAAATCAGAAGAAGAGAGAAACCGAAGAATGAAAAATAATGAAAGAGAAATACAAGATCTAGCTGATACCATCAGGAGAGGAAACATAAGAATAATAGGCATTATCAAAGGTGAGGAAAAGCAGCAGGGACAAGAAAGCATTTTCAGATAAATAGTTGACGAGAATTTCCTAAATTTAAGGAATGAGCTAGAGCTTGGAATTCGAGAAGTCAACAGAACACTCAATTATCTCAACCAAAAGGCCTTCACCAAGACAAATTGTATTAAAATGATCAAAAATCAATGATGAAGACAGTATTCTTAGGCAGCCAAAGAAAAGAAGAGTGTAACTTATAAAGAAAAACCCATTAGATTATCGTTGGACTTCTCAGCACAAACCTTGCAAGGCAGGAAAAAAGTGAATCAAATATTCAAACTATTAAATGAAAGGAACTACCAGCCTAAAATAATATATCTAGCAAAGCTCTCCTTTAGATATGAAGGAGAAATAAAGACCTTTATAGGCATACAAAAACTGAGGGAACTCTCCACTATGAGGCCTACACTACAAGGAATACTAAAAGGGGTCTACTCACCTAAAATGACAAATAAATAAATAAACGTAATTAGGAGTAAGGTAACTATCAGGCTATTAGAAGCAGAGCACTGCACCCCTTATTAAGAACAGGTATTATAAGCTTAAACAATAAGAATAGAATTGTTATAGCAAGACAGTAATGAACATTTAGCATACATAGGGACAAATAGAGACAACAATGACTGAAAAGGGGAGGATTCAAAGACCAAATTCACAAAGGAGAATGGAGATAGGCACATGCAGAAGTAAAGGGATGACTGTGTATATACAACTATCCCATATATATTCATAATGGTAACTACACACAGAAGACTCAGAACTAAAGTATATAATGTAAAACAAAAAGAACCAGAGAGAAAACCCACAAAAGCCAATCAAAATAAAGAAAACAGAAACACAAGGACAAAAAAGCAATGAAAACACCAAGCTATCAGAAAGCAAAAGATAAAATGGCTATAAGACCTCATATTTCAATAATCACCCTAAATGTAAATGGACTGAACTCACCAATAAAAAGGCACAGAGTTACAGAATAGATCAAAAAACAAAACCCAACCATATGCTGCCTCCGGGAGACACATCTCAGCTCCAAAGACAAATATAGGCTCAAAGTGAAAGAGTAGAAAATGATATTTCAAGCAAATGGCATTCAGAGAAAAGTGGAAGTAGTGGCATTAATATTGGATGAAATAGACTTCAAAATAAAAAAAGGAAAAGAACGATACTGAGGGACACTTCATAATGAGAAAGGCAATCACACACCAAGAAGACATAATACTTCTTATATCTATGCTCCCAATCGGGCAGCCCTGAAATATATAAAGCAATTGCTAATAGAACTAAAAGGAGACACAGACCAAAACACTATCACAGTAGGGGACCTAAAAACTCCACTGTCAGATATGGACAGATCATCCAAACAAAATCAATAAGGGAATAACATCCTTAAATGACACATTACACCAACTGGACATAATTGACATTTACAGAGCCTTCCATCCCAAAACAGCTGCTTATACATTCTTCTCTAGTACACATAGAACATTCTCAAGAATCCTAGGACACAGAGATAGCCTCAACAAATATAAGTGGGTTTAAATCATACCAATAATATTCTTTGATCATAATGCTTTGAAACTAGAGATCAACTGCAAAAAGAAAGTGGGAAGTACCACAAATACATGGAGATTAAACAACATACTACTGAAGAATAACTGACTCAGAGAAGAAATAAAAAGAGAGATCAAAAGATACATAGAAACAAATGATAATGATAGTACAACATATCAAAACTTTTGGACATAACAAAAGCAGTCATAAGAGGAAAGTTCATATCATTAATCATTACAGGCCTACCTCCAAAAACAAGAATAAGCCCAAATAAACAACTGAATGCTTCATCTTAAAAAAACTAGAAAAAAGAACAAATGAAGCCTAAACTCAGCAGAAGGAAAGAAATCATCAAAATTAGAGCAGACATAAATGAAATTGAAAACAAAAAACAATAGATAAATGCAACAAAGAACTGGTTCTTTGAGAAGGTTAATAAAATTGACAAACCCTTGGCTAGACTCACTAAAGAAAAAAAAGGACACAAATAAACAAAATCAGGGATGAAAGAGGGGAAATTATGATAGACACTGCAGAAATACGAAGGTTCATACAACAATACTATGAAAAAGTATATAACACTAAACTTAATAACCTAGAAGAAATGGACCAGTACTTAGAAAAATACAACCTTTCTCGACTGGATCAGGAAGAAATGGAAAATCTAAACAGACTGATCAGCAGTATGGGAATGGAAACAATCATCAAAAACCTACCAAAAAGGAAAAGTCCAGGACTAGATGGCTTCACTAGTGAATTCTACCAAACATTCAAAGAAGATTTAATGCCTATTCTCTTCAAATTCTTCCAAAAAATCGAAGAGGAGGCAATACTTCCCAACTCATTTTATGAGGCCAATATTACCCTGATACCAAAACCTGGTAAGGATAACACAAAAAAAGAAAACTACAGACTGATATCTTTCATGAACACAGATGCAAAGATCCTAAATAAGATACGAACAAACCGAATACAGCAACAAATTAAAAAGATTATACACCATGATCAAGTGGGCTTCATCCCAGTGGCACAGGGATGGTTCGACATATGCAAATTGATCAATGTGATACACCACATAAACAAATTAAAAAATAAGAATCATATGATCATGTCAAGAGATGCAGAAAAAGCCTTTGACAGGACACAGCACCCATTTATGATCAAAACACCTAACAAACGCAGTATAGAAGGAAAGTACCTTAACATAAGAAAGGCCATATATGATGACAAGCCCTCAGCCAACGTTATACTTAATGGTGAGAAACTAAAAACTTCCCTCTAAGATCAGGAACAAGGCAAAGTTGTCCACTATCACCACTGTTATTCAATACAACATTGCAGGTCCTAGCAAGTACAATCATACAAGAGAAAGATATAAAAGGCATCTAGATAAGGAAACGAAGAACTCAAACTGTCATATTTGTGGATGACATGATTCTCTATGTAGAAAACTCTAAAGATGCCACAAGAACACTACTAAAAACAATAAGCAAATATAGTAAAGTTTCTGGATACAAAATCAACGTTCAAGAATCAATAGCATTCCTATACTCTAATAACTGTCAGAAATAGAAGTAGAAAAATAATTATTTTTGCAATTGCAACAAAAAGAATAAAATACCTAGAAATAAATTTAAGGAAACAGGTAAAGTACCTACATTATGAAAACTATATGACCCTATTAAATGAAATTGAAGAAGATACAAATAAATGGATAAATATTCCATGTTTTTCGATTGGAAGAATCAATATAGTTAAAATGACCTTATTACTTAAAGGATACAGATTTAATGTGATCCTCATCAAAATCCCATCAGCCTTTTTTAAAGAAATGGAACAAAAAAAATCACCATATTTGTATAGAAGCACAAAAGACCCCAAGTTGCCAAAGCCACCCTGAGAAAAAATAACAAGGCTGGAGGCATTGCTCTGCCCAACTTCAAATTATATTACAAAGCACCAGTGATCAAAAAGGCATGATATTGTCAGAAAAACAGACATATGGACCAGAGGAACAGAATCAAGAGTCCAGAATAAACCCATATATATTTGGGCAAATAATTTTCAACAAAAAAGCCAAAAACATACAGTAGAGACAGGAAACTCTCTTCATTATATATTGCTAGGAAAACTGAAAAGCCACATGCAAAAGAATGAAATTAGACTGCTGTCTATCACCACATACCAAAATTAACTAAAGTGGATTAAAGACTTGAATATAAGACCTGTAACAATAAAATGCACAGAAGAAAACATAGGAACAAAACTCAAGAACCCTGGAGTTAATGAGGATTTTATGAATTTGACCCCAAAAGCAAGGGAAGTAAAAGCTAAAATAAATGAATATGACTACATCAAACTAAAAAGCTTCTGCTCAGCAAAGGAAATTGTCAACAAAGTAAAGAGAAACCATCGAATGGGAAAATATATTTGCAAGCAATGCTTCTGATAAGGGACTAACGTCCAAAATATACAAAGAACTCATACAACTCAACAATAACATAAAAACTAACAAAGTCTTACCATTTGCAACGACATGGGTGGACCTGGAAGGTATTATGCTAAGTGAAGTAAGTCAGACAGAGAAAAACGAATACCATATGATCTCACTTGTATGTGGAATCTAAAGAACAAAATAAAAAAACAAACACAAAACAGAACAGACTCATAGATACCAAAAAAAACAAAAAAAAATCTGATGGTTGCCAGATGGCAGGGGAGTTGGGGAGATGGGTGAAAAAGGAGAAGAATAAATTGTTAGTTACAAAATAGTTAAGAGGATGTAAAGTATAGCATAGGGTATATAGTCAATAATATTATAATAACTATTTATAGTGCCAGTCAGGTACTAGACTATTCAGAGGGATCACTTAGTAAATTATAAAAATATCTAACCATTATGCTGTAAACCTGAAACTAATATAATATTGAATGTCAAGTGTAAATGAAAACAAAAAAGTTTTTAAAAATTTTAAGAGCTTATCCCCAAAGTGACAATATTCTAGTTCCCAAAAAGGATGACATTCTTAGAGATACAAAGATTTTCCTTCCCATTTGAACATTTCAAATCTTTTTTACCACCAGTCACAGATACATGAAAGTTCATGGTACTTTCTATGTGTCACTCTATAGCCCAAATTTTGAAGCTGCCTTATGACTGAGATATAGAGTAAAATATTTTTTGGAATTGATAAAGTAGAGCATATATTTGTTAAAGGAAGAGCTAAGACTAAATTGTCTTTGAATGACTTAAGCTTTAGAAAATTTACCTAGTAAAGACCCTAGGGAAATAAAAATGAATTGATTCCTACTGCTAAAGATCTTGAAATCACATTCTGTCATTATCAAAATGTGGCCAGTAATTGTCTCTAGTCAGCCATCTATGGCCATGGGGATATCTCCGTCTGCATAATTTGGGTCTGGGATTCTGTTAGGAAATGTGAGAAACTATTTTTTTTCCATATATAGCAAGGACTAAGTGAGATGGAATTTAGTTGGACTGGAGGACCCAAAAGATTGAAACCACTTTCTGAGATAGGAGACACCTAACTTTCAGTGACTTGCTCCGTAGACTTCCATTGACACAATCTTCCTTTTATAAACAAAACTCCTGACAATAATGATCTGAACTTGTCAAATTCTGATAGATGCTTCCTAATATGTTCTCTTCAGAACACTCCTTCCAAGAAAACTTCCCCCAAAATGGTTCTGTGATTAAGATAAACTCATCATAAAGCAATATGGTAGTTAAGAGCATTATTTCTTGAGTCAAGCCCCCTAAGTTTGAGACCCAGCTTTCATACTTTTAACCATGTGTCCTCGGGCTTATGTCTTAACCCCTCTGTGCCTAAATTTTCTCCTGGGAAATGTGGATAACAACAATATCTACTTCATAACATTATTGAAAGAATTAAATAAGACAATACATACTCTTAGAACAGCATTGGGCATGAACTAAACACTCAACAAATGTTAGCTACATGTAGCCATAAAAATAAACTTGAGAAATCCTTTATACAATAACTCCCTTGTGAGACTATTGTGAATGTGAGCATGTTAAAGGCTTTGGAAAGTACTTAAATAAATCTGTTCAATCCAGTTATTTCCCAAAACCTAAATAGCACATCATTTAATGACTTAATGAACAAATTTTTCAAGAGAATATTCTAAGAAAAACTATCCCGACAACTTTTACTGATGCCAAAACCAAGTTAAGTTAATGGTGTTAGATTAATATAATCACCAGTTATTAGAAACAGGACCTACCATCTTTTCAGAAAGAAAGTCACTCTCAATTTAAGCAGGTAATGACCTAGTCATTTGGAAGAGAATTGTGTGGGGGAAAAAAAATATATGAATTGAAGGGCAACCTCATGAACTGAGACAGGCAAACCCAAAAGATGGATCTGAAGCACTCTTCAGAAACCAATTATATCCCAATTCAGAGTTCATCTGTCACTGAACATTTAAATAACCTGTTAGATTACATTTTGACTGGATCTTAATCAATAACTTACCCACATATTACAGAGAGGGAAAGGCTGATGACCCCTCCTTCAGCAATAAAACAAGAGAACATACAGACTTGTAGCTATCACCTAAGACAGGTAGTTAGCTTCTAAGAACAAACTCAAAATTAACGACTACCTTTAATTGACACAAAATAGTTCTAGGAATCTTATATTATATATAACCCACACAAAAATCTTCGGGCAGACATTAAAATCCTAATTTTACACATAAAGTAACTAAAGCTAAAAAAACAATTGAGTTACACAACCAGGAATCTGGTAATAACTAAGCCAATACGAGGACACAAATCAGTGAGATTTCAAAGCTAGTGCTGGATATTAATACAATGAGCAAAATTTGCTACTTCTTGACATTTTAATTTTTTAATCAACTTTTTTCCTATACTGCTGTCTTTTTTTCTATGACATTGAGTCATAAATTCCTGAAAGGAATTAAAACATAGCCTTTGGGGGTAAATTCTGAGAAAGCAAATTCCTGTGCATAGGTACCCTCTTCTTAAGCTAGTCCTGAGTGGGAGTGGTTAAAAACCCAAACAAGACCATCGTCACAGTTTTAAAATGCTAACTTAAAGAAGGTTAATTTCTTAGGAACCTAGAGTGTTGGCTTAAAAAAAAAAAAAAAGAATAATCAGAGTTTAGAATCTGAGAATTGGCCTGAGGCTTTAAATTGTTAAGAGGTTTCAGTTCTCCAATAACCTTAATTCTTTTTAGAAAGTTTCTTCCTCAAGCTAGGTGACCTAATATTTCCGCCGCTGCAAGAACTCAACTTATATAAGTTAATGGCAAAATTAGATTAGCTATATGCAATTCTGCTTTACCACCAATATTTTAAGAAATGCATCTGTTCCTAAAGATAGCTGAAGGACAGCTGTTCAGTGGAGAAAAATAACCTGTTGATTCTGTCATCAGACACTGTGACTTAGAGAAATAAAGTTGATAGCAGTTAGCTTTAAGGCTAATTCAGTATTGCACTAAGATAAACAGAAAAAAAAAAAACACCTTATATTCCTTCTCTTCCAAATAATGTTAATTGAAATACTTAAATCTCAAATGTGCCAAGGATGTGCTGGAAGTATTTATAGACTACATGCACCTGATGATTAAAGATAAGTCTAGGCACCATTAACACACACCTGTGGAGAGAGGTTCACTATTTCTGGCTTTCATAGTTCTTGTAATTTATACTAATGGCTGGCAGAGGACTTGCTCAATAATTGAGCTATAACAATAATAAACTGGCATTGATTTACTATGATACCTGGGGCTACAAAATTATAATTATGAATGAATACGGAATGAAATAAGAAATCATATATTGATGGTAAACCAAGTACAGAAATAACTTGAAGATCCAACATGAATTTGGATGATAAACTGAAGAAACCAAGGAGATGCAGTTAGTCATAGGCATTAAAATCCACCAACTTTTTAAAATGAAATATATTGGGGTTACATTGGTTAATAAAATGATATAGTTTTCAAGCATACAATTTAATAATATTTCATGCATACATTGCATTGTGTGTCCACCATCCATAGTCAAATCTACTTCCATCACCATATATTAGACCCCCTTTACTCTAGCTACTACTCCTTTCCCTTTTCCTCTGATAACCACTGTGTTGTTTGTGTCTATGAGGTTTTGTTTGTCTTGTTCATTTGTTGCTTTCAGTTTTTATATTCTACATATGAGTGAAATCATATAGTTCTCAATGCTTTTCTTTTTGTTTTTATTATGGTGACATTGATCACTAAAATCCAGTAAGTTTCAGGCATACAATTCAATGGTTACACACACACACGCGTGCGCGCACGCGTGCACACACACAAACACACGCATACACATTGCATTGTGTGTTCACCGCCCATAGTTAGATTTCTTTCTATCACATTTTTTGACACCCTTTACCCTGTCTACCTCCATTCTCCCCTTCTCCCTTCTCTCCCTCTCCTCTGGTAACCACTAGTCTATTGTTCATATTCATGAGTCTCTGCTTGTTTATCCTGTTCATTTGTTGCTTTTAGGTTTATAAACCACATATAAGTGATATCATGTGGTTTTCAACTTTTTCTGTCTCACTTATTTCACTTAGCATGATTATCTTCCGGTCCATCTATGTTCTCACAAATGGCAATATTTCATCTCTTCTTATGACTAATATTCATTCCATTGTATATATGTACTCAGATTCTTTAGCCAATCATCTCTTGTAAGACACATCAGTTTCTTCCATATCCTGACCACTGTGAATAACGTTGCCATGAACACTGGTGTACAAATATCTTTTCGGATATGAGTTTTCAAGTCTTCGTGGTAAATACTCAGTAGAGGGAATGCTGGAACAATTCTTAGTTTTTTGAGGAACCTCTGTACTGTTTTCCATAGTGGCTGTACCAATTTACATTCCCACCAGCAGTGTATGAGTGTTCCTTTTTCTCCACAACCTCTCTAACACTTGTTATTACTTGTTCATAATAGCCATTCTTATAGGTGTGAAGTGGTATCTCATTGTGGTTTTGATTTGCATTTCCCTAATAGCTCAGGAAGTTGAGGATCTTTTTAGATGTCTGTTGGCCATTTGTATGTCTTCCTGGGAGAAGTGTCTGTTCAGGTCCACTGCCCGGTTTTTTAATTGAATTGTTTGTATTTTAGTTGTTATCTGAGTTCTTGGTATATTTTAGATACCAGCCCCTTATTGGAGGTGTTGTTTGCAAATATATTCTCCCATTCAATGGGTCGCCTCTTTGTCTTGGTGGTTTCTTTTGCTGTGCAGAAGCTTTTTAGTTTGATGTAGTCCCATTCATTTATTTTTGCTTTTACTTTTCTTGCCTTTGAGGTCAAATTTATAAAATTCTCTCTAAAACCAAAGTCTATAGTTTAGCACCTATGTTTTCTTCTACACAATTCATTGTTTCAGGTTTTATATTTAAGTCTTTGATACTTTTTGAGTTAATTTTTGGTGCATGATGACCAAAAGCAGTCTAGTTTTATTCTTTTGCCTGTAGCTTTCCAATTCTCCCAGCACCATTTCTTGAAGAGCCTTTCTTTTCTCCACTGTGGGTTTTTAGCTCCTTTGTCAGAAATCATTTGCTCATATATGTCTGGCCTCTCAAATCTGTTCCATTGGTCTGTGTGTCTGTTTTTCTGCCAATACCATACTGTTTTGCTTATTGTCACTTTGTAGTATAATTTGAAGTCAAGCAGTGTGATACTTCCAGCCTTGTTTTTATCCTCAGGATTGCTTTGACTATTCGGGGTGCTTTGTCATTCTGTACAAAGAAACCCACAAACTTTAAGGGCACAACACAGCTTTACATAGATAGAAACTGACACTCTCAGGGAAGCAAATCAATAATTTGGGGTATGCTCAAACTGGCATTCCAGAACTACAATGGCTCAGTGGGCAATGGAAGCTATTAAATAATGTCATCAGTTCCTGGCTCTCTGAATAACCATTCAGTGTCAGCTTCATCCTGAGGATGGCTCCATTCATGAGAGTAGCATGATGTTTGACAACAGAGAGAGTAGGTCTTTTCCCACAACCTTTAAATAGAAGACCTTAACTTCCTGTTAATTGGCTCAGCTATGATCAAACACCTGGCAACAGGAGAATACAACACACTAAATAAAACTTAGTCTTTAGTTATCTGAGCTAATGACTGTACAAGGGAGTGTTATTATCCTGAATAGTTTAACCAATCAAGTTTCACAGCCATGACTGGAAGTGGGTCAAACCCCTTAAAACACATGTCTATGGGATGTTGATTTCAGAGAATATATTTCTTAATGTCAAAAACATCATTTCCTTTTATTTTCCAAGACTCAAGGAAGTATATTTGATAGAAACATAAAGAAGGGAGCATTGCAGTGAGGTGGGAGATATTAGCTACCTAGATGTAATTAACATCTAAAGGATAGTTTCTACTACATGACCTTTAAATCAGCATTTTTTCTCCTAACAATATTGAATTTATTCATTAATACATAAAACATACACACACACATACATATCTACATATACATACATACATATAAACACACATACATGGAATCGGAGGTTTAAACACATATCTATCTCAAATGTCGTAACTGGTGTTCTTTTAAACTTTCTAAGTGCCCATCAATTGATTTTGTAATTTAATAATGAATAACCTCACCTTTAAAAGTCAAGCAAACAAATAAGCAAAATAAATTGAATTGTATATCCTACATTTCTAGGGATAATCACTCAAATCAAAGAGAGAGATCTTCTTAAACTAATTTACAATATAACATCATGTTGCTAAGCAACAACCCACAGGAGATGTTTAAAGAGGATTTCACTTATAACTCATATCAATGAATTATAACACACCAGTGTGGTTATATCACAATTAGCTTTTCTCTACATATTTTAATTTATCATATGGGAATTCAAAAACAGATTAAAGATGATTTCTTCTTAAATTTTTTTGGACTCTCAATATTGTTCCTATGTCAAGCTGTCACATAGTTAAGTTCATAAAATTGGGAGTTTAAGGAGGATATGGTAGAGCCAGGTCTTATTTAATTCTGAAAGCAATCATATAAGGTTAATATTTTCAGAACAGTTTAGCCCAACTATCCTCTAAGAGTAACTACTCAAATCTCAGCCAATTCCAGGGAGAGTGAAATCGACCCTGAACATCAAATACCAACAAGTCAGGTTTAGGACATCCTGTATTTTGGTTCAATGAAAATTGTGGAGAAAATAAAAACCAAAAGCAAATCTTGAGGGTAAAAAATAAGGCAACATGCCTAATAGAATTACAGGGAGCTACAAAGAATCTTAAAATAATTTTTTATTATGCAATTTATTTTGAACCCTATAAAATGTTATGGAAGAATCTTAGGCTTAGTCATTAGAATGAACAATGAATTCCATCTTCCCATATTCATTTGTTCAATGTATATTTGAGGCACTATGCCAGGGACTGGGAAAAAAAGTAATAAACAAATAAATTAAATGATTACATGCTCTTAGAATTTAATATAGGAGACAATCCTTAAACAATGTAATAATATATCATTACCAATTGTAATAGTGGTATTAAAGAAAAGCTGAAGGTATTATAAAATACTCTGACAAAAGAATACAATTTAGATTGGGAGGGCTTACCCTTAAAAAGAGTGGAATTTAAGCTGAATAAATAACAGTTATTCAAAATTATATTTAAGATGAAAAGCAATTCATGACAATGAAGTTTCATGTCCAAAGGCCCTTAAATAGCAGAGATTTAGAAACAATTTAATCAAGGCCATGGCATCATTCGGAGAAGGTGAATTTTTTTTCTCCTGATTTTTTAATACTCTGACAATTTCTCTACACCTTACTCCAGAAGTCATATAAACCTGTGTTTAGGCATCTCATCTATTCTCAGTAACTGATCAAGGCAGTTTAAATTTAAAAAGATTTCCCTTAAAAAGTCTAGAATATTTCAATTAGACTAGATAGAAAAAATAGATAGATACTCTGATAAACTCGTAATACAAATGTTCACTTATGACGAATTCAAATTTGTATGATATGTATCTTTAAAAAAAAAGTTTCTAACTCTGTCCACTGGAAAGGACTAGTATCAATGGCAACTTAGAAAAATTAAACACCTGGCTAGAGTATGGCTTTTACCATTCCTATATAAGAAATTGGGGAACTTTAGGAAAATAGCCTGGGAAGAAAATGCATAAGATAGGCCTGGTGCACACCATTAAACCAGAACCCAATAAAATATGCAATCAGAACTACTGTGGTCATGCCAAATAACTCGGGACCTATGAAAGAGATTTTGTATGGCCAAAGATGAGGATTTTACACATAAATAAGAATAATTGCAATGATTGAAAAACATCAAAAATTTTATAATGCTTGGGTCAAAATAACAACAACAAAAAACTATTTCATCTCTTTTAGAGAAGAATGTTAGTGAACCAACTCATTATTTCAAAAACTGGTAAAAATAAATAAATGTATGAGAAGAATGGTGGGGAGGAATGAATCAAACATCTAACTCATCCTACCTATATGAACTGTATCCTAGGGTAGCCAAATAATTAAGGGATGCTTCTCTTTATAAATTGGAATAACTTAGACAGCCAGAGCAGTGGATGTAAACAGGATAATTAGTACCATATATGGCAATAATAATTACATCCAAAAATTAGTGAATGCTTTACTTTGGGTAGGGCTCTGTACTAAATACTTTACATATATCATCTGATTCAATCTCACAAAATTCTATCACAATGATAGGTATAACTCCCATTATAAAAATAATAAAACTGTCATTTAAAGAGTATGTCATACATCTATAAAGTATTGGAATTATGAATTAAATCCTTAAACCCAAGTCATCTCACTCAGTGGCCTGCTTTCTTAAATCTCTTAAACAGAAATAATAGGACAACTTAAGGTTATGAAAAATGAAAGGAAACATTTAATCTATTCTTGGGAGATAAAGAACTGATGTCGAAGGTAAGATATGATGGATAAGAAGTATTTATTCACAAATGAGTGGAGTGAGGGAGAACATAGCAGGCAACTCCAAGCAAAAGGAAGAAAATCCTACAAGTTTGAGAAAGAATGTTAGTTATTGCTCTGTAACAAATGATCCTAAAACTCAGTGGCATACAAGAGTAAGCAGTCATTTCACATATATATGTGGGGTTCATTTAATAAAGTCTATGCCATGCTAAGATTGGCAAGAACTGCTCATGTGTCTGTGGGTTAACGAGGGTCTCTGCTCCACATATATCTTGCCATCCACATAGAACCATGTCCTTCTCTTGGTAATGGCAGGAGAGTAAGAGGGCAAACAGAAACAAGCAAGTTCTCTTGAGTACTGGAGGGTAATGTTATTTTTGCTCATTCTGCTGTCCAAAGTTAGTCCTGAGACCAAACTCAGTGCTAGTAAATAACATTCAACACAGTGAGAGGGTGTGGATAAAGGAAAGAATGAATAATTGGGGTCACTGATGTTGCAAATATACCACACATAGCTAGGAGTTGCAGATGCTGCATAATAACTGTCAGTAGAAATCTTTAAAGGCTTAGAAGCAAAACAACTCTATATATAGGCCAAAGTCTATATTAGTGACATTTGTAGGAAAAGCTAAGAGAGTAACATGAATGCCATTGAACTGGGGCTATTTCTTCTTTGTTATGTCTAGAGTCCTTCTTTCCTCTCTCATCCTGTAATTGTTGTTTTAAAGAGCAATTTCTCAAGTTTTAAAGTTCTCCAGAAACCAGGGCGTTCCTTCCTATGGGCACTGAACCACCAACACACTTGATTGTGCACTACTAATCGGCATTTTTGTTCTCCTACTCTTACTAACTGGAAGGGGAAACAGCATTACCTGCTCCAATGGTGTACACAGTACCCCCTAAATCAGAAACTGTTAGATTCTTCCCATACAACCAGCTCCCCTAACATTACACCTTGCTTTAAAAATGGTAACACACTCTATCCTTTTAATGACTTTGCTTTGGGGAGATGCTGTTTGCTGCATCTCAATTACAGTGCTGATGAGCTGCAGTACCCAAAATGTGGTAAATCTGCTCTCTCTCCAGCAGTCACAGATAAAACCCATTTAGATAGAACAGCAGCAGTTTAAAGCTCAAAAAGAGAAAGATCCAGTCAAGTGTCGTTTTCTGAGGGAAAGTATGTTTTTCCTTAGTTAGAGACAGGCTTTAAAATCTGGAACTCCAAAGCTGTCTTTCTATGCAACACATTGTTAAGTTTTAAAAATTTATTTCTTCTAATGATTTTTAAATATCTAGATATGAATAAAATTTCTTTTTCAAAAATCACAATACTCTTCTAAAATGTTGCCCTGTTATTTCAAGAGGAATCATTACACTCAGGTTGATTCTGTGACATCTCATCATTATGTGTGGTTTAGGCATAAACAGAATGTCTCTGATGCATACAATTTTCCTTACCTAATCATACCAGAAATGATTTTATGTTATTGTTTACAAGAGCAAAGTAAGCATAAACATAAAGGGTTGAGTTTTAAAAGAGTTATTTTCAAGTTATAAAAAATATAGATAAATACACATGATAAGAGAAAATATAACAGTAGCTTTCAGACATTTTCAAGGAAATAAATCAAACACGAAGATGTATAAGAATACCAAATAAAACTTAAGTCCACAATTTTTCACACTAAAATTTATTTGAACCAATTTTTGTGACTCAGAACTATTACACAGAATATCTCAATTTGTTTAAACTTTTTCTGTTTCTTTACCAACTATATCTAGGCATGTTAGTTTACTCTGCACTCTTTTTTCATGCTTTATGTCTTCTAAGTCTCTTGATCTATAAGTACCTCCTCCATCCCTTATCTTTCTTTTTATAACTTATCTGTTGATGAACCCAAGTCATTTAGCTGGTATATATTCTTACAGTCTGAACTTTGCTGACACCACTATGATGATGCAGATCAACATGTTCCTCTACTTTCCACTTCCTGCCAATTGACAGGTGAATCAAGGGACTTGATCAGAATCAATTTCAATTCTTTTCAAAAGATTATACATGGTCACGTTGGGAAATAGTTTGGTAGTTTCTTAATAAAATTAAATATAGAGTTTCCATATAACCTAGTCTTTCCACTCCTAATTATATACTCGAGATAATTAAAAACATATCCACACAAATACACGTACAATAATGTTCATAGCACTCATAGAAGATTAGTTATAATAGCCAAAAAAAAGTAGCAATAACCCAAATATTCATCAACTGATGAATTGGTAAACAAAATGTGGTATACAATGTAATATTATTCAACCATAAAAAAGAAATGAAGTGCTGATAGATGCTATTATGTGAATAAACTTTAAAAACATTTATGCTAAGTGAAAAAGCCACTCATGAAGCCACATATTGTATGATTCCATTTGAATGAAATACTGTGTGAATATACTAAACACCACTGAAGTGAACACTTTAAAGAAGGAAATTTTTTAGTATGTGGATTATATCTTCGTTTTAAAAGACTTTAGATGACATATAAGAAGGTACAAATCCCTAGTTGTCTCTTTTGTTAGGTTAGTGTGTTTCAACGTTCAAAATCTAGATCTAACTAGTCATAGATGATTGCGATGTGGTGATATTATAATTCTATTGTTATTTTTCATCAATAGGGATATTTTATAAAGAGATGCTTCTCCTCATCTTCTACTTGGTTGACCATTGCTACATGCTCTATAAAAAATGCAGAGTAAATGCTTAATTCTTTCTATTTCCAATTTTCAAGATAAGTAATTGATTCTTATCCTCCAAAAGAAGCCAATAGTATATGCACGCATGTGCGCGCGCACGCGCAAACACACACACACGCAGATAAATCCATGACTTAAAATATATTAAAAAGCTTCTAACTGTTGCAATATTATCCTTTTTAAAATTCAAACAATCTCATCTTTGGCCAGTTAAAGCCTCTAGAAGCAAGCTCCTGAGAACATGTGACGTGGCCCTAGTAGGTTTTAACAGCTTCCTCATTCTTCTTGCACATTTCCTGCCTGAGACCTGGAGTCAACCCTTTCTCCAAATATTCTTGGTTTCTTACACTGGTAAGTAGTATTCTAAAAAACACAATCTAGATTCTTAATATCCTCAGCTTTATGGGTTGGTTAAGGTTTCAGATCTATTTCAGGACTGGGCAAAGATATACACACGCACACATTTTATAAAAAGATAAAGATATGTGCTATTATAATATATACATGCCTATGTAACATATAACTACATATAATTAATATGCAATATATAACACAAAACTATATATAATTATATATAATATATAAAATATATAGTTATTAAAGTTAAAATATATCTTGAATTCATATAATACAGTTGATCCTTGAGCATCATCGGTTTTAAGTAAGCGGGTCCACTTACATGTGAATTATTTCAACTGACTAGCTCAGTTTGATAGACTGGCGGTTGGGAATTTGCCTACATGGAGGGCTGACTTGTTATGCTGGGATTTAGACTGTGCATGCTAGGCACCACCTCTAACCTCTTTATTGTTCAAGGGTCAACTGCACTTCTATTTAAAATGTAAGAGTACGGGATTTTACTCTGCCTCTTACATCTGTGACTCTTTTCTTCTATATTGACAATGCTGACAATGTAGAGAAAGGTTTACAGGGATACAGAGAATGGTAAAACACTGAATAATTACTCATTTACTTTTTTCCATATTACACACAGAACTCCTTTAGAGTATAAGGTGTTCTTAATATTATTACCACCAAATTCCTTAAAAATTTTAAAACATTTTGCATATTTATTCCCCAATATCCATCTATTTATTTGTGATTTATCATATGGTACATTGTCTGAACATGTAGCTACTTCATTCATAACTTTAGAAAAGAAGAGAAGAGAAAAGGAAAGGAAAGGAAATAAAAAGGAAAAGAAAAGGAAAGAAAGAAAGAAAGAAAGAAAGAAAGAAAGAAAGAAAGAAAGAAAGAAAGAAAGAAAGAAAGAGAGAAAGAAAGAGAGAGAGAAAGCAAGCAAGCCCAGCAAATAGATTTGGCCTACATATTGTCACCAGTAAAATTAAATTGCCCAAACAGAATAATTAGAGGGGTTTTCTTTTAGCAATAAAACTAGAGAAATGATGAAACCCCCATTTGTGCCTCTTCCTTTACTTTTCTTAGATTTAGAGAGGGTAGGTTGCATTACTTCAAAATAAGCAGATCATTTGAAGAAAAGTAATCTTGTTTAGTATGCAGCACCAAGCATTAAATTGAATTAAATTGAATTCTTTTCCATCTATTAAAAAAGATTTGTGAGAGAAAAAAATGAAATTTATGTGAGTATTTTAAAATACTAAGGTCAGTGTTCAGTAAATTATTGCGAGTATTTAAACAAATTATCACTGATCAAAACTTTGTGGAAGAAATGTTATCAGGTTATTCCAAAGCAAGAACAAGGGATCACAGCAAAGGGATCACAGTTTTAACCAATTTGATAGCACCATTTTTTCTATCAGAAGTGTTTCGAATTCTTTTATAGATCACTTAGGCTTTATCAAGTTAAAAAAAATTCATTATATTAAGTAATGAAATTCTGTAGGAGAAATGTTTCTTTCTTTTTTTTTTTTAAATTCTGAAACAGCACATGCGTCAAATGAAAATCATAAATGTTTTTCAACTGAGGTTAAAGCAAGCTACTGTGGCACCTCATATAAAGTTGGGCAGGATCAGTCCACACATCAGACACAATTGTATACTGGGAACACATTTCTTAGCCAACCTTCAGCTACTGATCTTGCAAATTTTTCATTTGTACAATCTCTGTGGCTTACAATACAAATCTGTCTCTAATCATTACTTCTTCCTCAAGAGCAAAACATTGTTATTCAGCTATCCCTTGTCATGTCACTTTTATGTCTGGGTCAGATAAGCTTGGATAAAATCTCCCTTAAGGAATTTTTGGAGTGTTCAGTTTCCCACAAAAAGTGCAACCTCAGTAGAAAAGGCTCATAGCTACTAAATGCAGATTTAAGCTGCCTAAATGGCTATATTGCTTGAAAGTGTTTCCTAAATCCTTAAGGCGATTTAAACCAGTGGTGATGAAAAGCACTGTCATTCTGAAATTTAACTCTTTTTGTATCAACATTCTGAATACTAATTCACTTATCAGGCCTGGGAGAGATCTTTAAAATTATCTAATGCAAAAGTCTAGCTTTTATAAAAAAAGGACAGTGAGCCTCTCAGAGATTAAGATCACAAAGAACACAGATTCAGAACCCACATCTGTATGTGCAACTCCAGCACTGCTGATATTCAGGGATCATCAGCTGAGGTTTTAAGATGAAAAGAAAGGAGCTTCTGGGGTCAGAAAACCCTGATATGAATCTTTCTCACTAGCCTTATTATTTAAGTTAAGTCTGTAGTTTCTCATCTACTTTGTTACTGAGACATATAGGTTAAGAATTTTATTTATTTTTTATTAAATTTATTGAGGCGATATCAGTTCATAAAATTATATAGGTTTCAAGTATACAATTATATAATACATCACATGTATATTGCATTGTGTGTTCACCACCCAAAGTTAAATCTCCTTCCCCTTATCTACCTCCCTTCCCCTCCACTTCCCTCTATAAACCACTAAACTGTGTCTATGAGTCTCTGTCTTTTTCATTTGTTGTTTTTGATTTTATATCCTATATATGAGTGAAATAATATGGTTCTAAATTTTTTGTCTGGCTTATTTCACTTAGCATGATAACCTCAAGATCCATTCATGATGTCAAAAAGGCAATATTTTATCTTTTCTTATGACTAATATTCTATTGTATATATGTACCAAATCTTCTTTATTCAATCATCTACCAAAGGATACTTTGTTCCATGTCTTGGCCACCATGAATAATGCTGTAATAAACATCGGGATGCATATATCTTTACAAAGAAATGTTTTAGAAATTTTTGGCCAGATACCCAGAAGAGGGATTGCTTGGTCATAGGGTAATTCTCTTAATTTTTTGAGGAATCTCCATACTATTTTCCATAGTGGCTGTACCAATTTACATTCCCACCAGCAGTATATGAGGTTTCCCTTTCCCCTACAAACACTTGTTATTACTTGTCCTGTTGATACTAGCCATTTTTCCAGGTTTGAGGTGGTATTTCTTTGTGGTTTTGATTTGCATTTCCCTAATAGCTCATGAAGTTGAGGGTCTTTTTAGATGTCTGTTGGCCATTTGTATGTCTTCCTGGGAGAAGTGTATGTTCAGGTCCACTGCCCAGTTTTTTAATTGAATCATTTGTATTTTAGTTGTTGAGTTGTCTGAGTTTTTGGTACATTTTGGATATCAGCCCCTTATCAGAGGTGTTGTTTGCAAATACCTTCTCCCATTCAATGGGTTGCTTCTTTGTCTTGGTGGTTTCTTAAGCTGCGCAGAAGCTTTTTAGTTTGATGTAGTCCCATTCATTTATTTTTGCTTTTACTTCCCTTGCATTTGAAGTCCAATTCATAAAATTCTCTCTAAAACCAATGTCCATAGTTTATTACCTATGTTTTCTTCTATGCATTTATTGTTTCGGATCTCATATTTAGGTCTTTGATCCATTTTGAGTTTATATTTGATTATTGGCCACATGTACCTTTTGCAAAGAAATATCTATTCAAAAGTGTTACCCGTTTCTTTGACTTGGTTATTTGACTTTTAACTGTTAAGTGGTAGGAGTTATTTATATTTTCTGGCTACTAGATCCTTATCACATATATTATTTGTAAAATTTTCTTTCATTTTTGGGGGTGCCATTTTAATTTATTGATAATGCACTCTGAAGCTTAAGTTTTTCAATTTTTATTGTTTAATTTATCAACTTTTTCTTCTGTTGTTCATGCTATTGGTGTTCTATGTAAAAAAAAAAAAAAATCGCCTAATCCAAGATCATGAAAATTTACACCTGTTTCCTTTTTTGTGTTTTACAGTTTTAGCTCTTTCATTTAGGTCTGTGATCCATTTTGAGTAAATCTTTGTATATGAAGTGATGTAGGGGTCTAGTTTCATCTTTTCCCATGTGATATCTAGTTGTACTGACACCATTTGATGAAAAGACTATTCTTTTCTGTCAATCTGTTGAAAATCAATTGGCCATAAGTATGAGTTTATTTCTATATGTACTATTTTATTCATTCGATTTATATATGTCTATCTTATGCCAGTGCCACACTGTCTTGATTACAGTATCTTTAAAGTAAATTTTAAAAATCAGGAAGAGTGAGTCATCCAAATTTGTTCTATTTTTCTAAATTGTTTAGGTTATTCTGAGCCTCTTGTATTTTCATATGATTTTATAATCAAGATGTTAATTTCTACATAAAACAGTTGAGATTTCGATAGAAACTGCATTGAATCTGTAGATAAATTTGGGGAAAATAGCATTGCCATCTTAACAATATCAAGTCTTTTAATCCATGAACATGTGATGTAATTCTATTTATTAAGGTTTTAATTTATTTTAAGGATGTATTTTCTAGTGATCTAGTCTTGCATTTCCTTTGTAAATTTTATTCTTGAGTATTTTATTCTTTTTGTTTGATATAAATATAATTATTTTCTCAATTTTATTTTGGGGTTGCTCATTGCTAAGTGTGTTTAAAATATAATTAATTTTAGTATATTCATCTTGTATCTTATAACCTTGCTAAACTTATTTACTAGCTCTAATAATTTTTAGTTAATTACTTATGATTTTCTATATGATGTTATTTAGGAGTGTCTTTTTAATTTTCACATATTTGTGAATTTCCCAAGTTTCTTCTTGTTGACTTTGAATTCATTTCACTATAGTCTGAGAACATATTTTGTTCCGCCACCTCCAATGGCTTCCAGGATGCTAGTTTTCACCATGATTGTGGGTTACTGATTTTCAAGGCTATTGCAGAACTGAGGGGGAAGAATGAGAATAGGGAAAGTTAAAATGCCACAAAGCCTTCTGTTCTTACTGAAATTATTCAAAATAAAAGCAATTTTTTTTTAAATTAACATTCCATGGATTGCTGAAAGTCTTTGGTTAATTTCCAGAGTTCTGAAAAAAGTTGATTCAGACATTTTTTTGCCAGTGTTCTCATTGTTTTTATAAAGGAATTTTCAGAAATCACTTCTCTGCCATTTGTGTTGCCATCATCCCATTTTTTAAAATGATCCATCAATTTAGTGACAATTATAAAAACTTGTTTTTATATCATGGCCATTTTGGTCATCTTTTAGAATGTTTTATCATTTTCTCTGTACTCTAAGGGTAACATGGGGTCTACATAAGTCCTGGTTCCAAAGGTTCTTCTTCAAAGAAAACAGGCTTGTTTAGGTTGAATATATAGAAAAGAATTTTACCCAGGATATTTTATGATTGTTTATCATGTATTTCATAGTCAGAAGGAGGCAAGAGAACCAAAGTCTGAAGCTATATTTTACATATTAAAACCAACCTTTAAAAATGTAAAAGAACTATACAAAGAATGTTACAAGCAATTTAGAATTACGAATCTGGATGATATCATTTGGAGAGTAAAGGAAAGCATACACTATATTCTGCAGAATATTTAGACCCTGTATTGTTGAGTTTTTGTATGTGCGTAGCCATGCATGTGCCTGTTTTCCTAACACGCAGTTTAAGAATCATCATGTCTAAGATTTGACAGGACCTATGGTACCATGCTTTCCTGCCTTTACTCATATAACCTTTGCAAGAACTAATAAAAGGTAATGTTATTATGAATTAGTAAACTGGGGCTCCATATATTTAAGTAATTTGATTTAAGATATATATCAAGTAATTGATGAAACTAGTATTTGAATTCAAGTCTGACTCAGTGTTCCTCACAGAACTCTCAGTCCTCAAGAACACATTCTAAGTACCAATCGCAACTCTTCCTTTCAGATACACTAGATTTCATCGACTTGAAAATTGTAAAGAACCTACTATGTGCAAAATGGTAATCTTAGAACAATAAATAAGATTGCTTATAGTACAGTTAGAGACACATGGTAAACAATATGCGAATAATGTCAATAAGTACTATGTAGGAAAAATGAAGCATAAATTAGAGGCCATAACAAAGGGGCACAATTTAGATTGTGGGGGTAGTAAACAACAAGCTGATTATGTGACATTTATACTGAGGTTTGAAAGATGAGTAGGAGGGCACAGAATGGAGAGACAATATTAGGCTAGAAAAAGTTTCTGATAGGAAAAGAACAGAAAGTCAGAATAAATGAAGAACCATGAGTTAAAGGAAAGCAGATCAAAAGGAATTTGAAGAAACAGACAGAGAAGCAGAGATCATGCTGGGTTTTACAGACTATAATAGAAATGTTTGCTTTCTTAAGGAAATTAGAAAAACACTAAAGACTTTAAGCAAGATAGTGACATTACAAGATGCATTTTAAAAATATTACTTTTTTATTAAATTTATTGGGGTGACATCATTTAATAAAATTATATAGGTTTCAAGTGTACAGTTCAATAATACAGCATCTGTATATTGCACTTTGGGTGTTTTCACCACCCAAAGTCAATGGGACCTTTATGGAATTGTCTTATAATTTCTTCATGATTTGTAAATATTTCAAATTAAAAGGTTTTCATTCTTTGCTCTTTTTTAATGAGGCAAAAAGAACATAAAATATTCCTTTCATTGAACTATGAAAAATAAACTGAAGGTTGGGGTGGATAATAAAAGTGGAATCAGGGGAAGTAGTGAAGAGGCTAGCTAGTACAGTGGTTCAGGCCAAACATAATGACGGCCTGGTGAAGTTTTAGAGGTAGAAGTGGAAAGAAGGAGGTTTGTTTAAGATATGTGCTGAAAGTAAAACCTTTGTGAAGAGGATAAATAAGAAGGGACTCTCAAAAGGGACTCTCATGTTTCCCACATGAGTATTTGAATAGTATCTTTCCTAGAGATGAAGAAATTAGAAAAGAAACAATATTCCTGAAGGACAACCAGAAATTAAATTTGAAATCATAATATTTGAAATTCTCCTAAAACATTCAAATATTAATGTCAAGTAGACTGTTTTATATATGGGTTTCAGAAAACATACATGTGAACTCTTCAAAGTTTAGGTAATATTTAAAGCCATGGGAGTATATAAACTCACTAAGAGTTAAAAAGTGGAATGGGAAAAGAGTCACAAAGACAAGTTATAAGGGACAATAATATTTAAAGATCAGATAGATCAGTAAAGCTATCAAAAGAAGCTGGTAAACTATTCATTAGCCAAGACCAAGTACCAGCTATCTCTTAGGGTCAGTTGCCATGTTTTTCCAAAGAACCAAAACACCTAGAAAGACTCCAAACTTTACTGGTGGATGTGCAAGATCCACAGTGAGCAAACTGGATAAGCCTTTCATCAGCTTTTGGCCTTGGCATAAGTTACTCAGAAGTCCTGAAGCACTGAGGAGACAACTTCCCTTTGGCCAAGAACGTATGCAGAGATTCAAGATCAGTAATTTACTACTTCATGAGGCATCTTTGGAGAACTGAAACTGTTAGAAAACTCTTCCTTATGCTCAACTAAAATCTTTCATCTTATAGCTTTTATCCACTATCCTAATTTTACCCCTTGGGGCCAGATGAAACTGGATTTTCTTTGTAACATGATAGTGCTAAAGTATCTGTACAAAATTCTGGTGTCCCCCAAGACTACTCCTTCCTAGGCAATATGATATCTTGTATCATTCTTCATAGGACACAGTTATGAATCAAACTAAGTATACTACGCTCCAATTTGTAAAACAAATTGCCATAATAAAAGAGAGCTAATCTATTTGTAGGCTGAGTCACAGTCATTAAGTCACTTCGCCTTTTTTATGAAGCAACGCTTTTGAGTTCCATTTGATTTGGTGGGGTGGGTTATTTATGGCTCTTCTTAGCATTCCTGATCTGTGGTTTCACTTACATTCACTTCAGATTTGGCATAGATGTAAATTTTCAAGTTGAGGTCACAATGTCTGTAATTTTATTCCAACATCTCTTTTAAACTTGGCTAAAAATTGTGTGAAATAGTTTCTCTATATCATATTTAAGTCAATACATATTTGTGAATCATATGCTGTCTTTTCTGATTCTGTGATTGGCACTGAAAAAAATGCATTTGTTCTTCCATATACATTGTTTCATTTTTATTCTCAAAAAAGGCATTATTATCCCCATTTTACAGATGAGATAACTAGAGCACAGGGATACAGAGTTCAAGATCCAATCTGCCTTTATGCTTCAGAAGATGCTACTCTTTGAAAATACAGTCTTAAGGGTGTAGTGTTGGCTGGTGGTTAAAAATAATGGCTTAGAAATCTAAGTGTGTTGTTTTAGAATTAAACACCTGTCACTTGGAGACTGAGCCATCTTTGTCAAGTCATTTAACCTCTGTGCCTCAGTTCTCTCATGTGTTAAACAGGAATGCTAACATCTATGTCTTCATTTACTGTGAGTATATAATGAGATGTGTATAATGCACTTCCAGGCATTAAATTTTGGCACATGGTAAGAAAAAGAATAAAAATTAAAATTAAAAGCTTTTCCCCTTCTATTGAGGAGCTGGTTATATATGTAAATACATAGCACAAGAATTTATCTTTTATCTTTTATTTCAGAAAAAATTATCTTGGACAAAAGCCTGTTTCCTCACTAATCCTAAATCAGATTCTCTACCTTTTCCTGTTTCTTACATTAAAATATTTATATGTCTCACTATGTTTAGAAACTTCATATAAATTCATCCAAACTCTTAAGTTTTCCTCTAAATACTATATAACTCAACGAATATAACTTGCTCTGAGACATAACAGCAGGTCGGTTATGTCAAAGTTATGTTAGGCTGATTCCCTGATACTTAAAATGCTGAGATACCCAAATGAAAAGTGAAAAATGCAATCCATCCATGTGTTTGGTGTTTCATCATGTTTTCTGTTTTAACTCAGTCAAATGGCTGAGCCTGTGGCTACTTGATACCCCATGCGTTCATTCAAATCAAATGAGGGGGAGGGAAACATTTAAACTGAGTCCTTGAAGTCTTTTAAATAAAACAAAATGGATTTTCAAGTTTCAACCAATGTCTCTGATATTATTTAAATATATCCTGTCTAAATCTGGTATGTTGTCCTATAAATGTAACAGGACACTTTTGGAAAGCACAGCCAGAGACTGCTACTGCAAACCATGTCCATCATCTCCCCTTGTATTCCTCAGATTTTTGTCTATTTGTAGACATAGGAGGTTTTCTTTGGCAAGTAGGGAAGGAGAGGGAAGTTTTAGTGAGCCTTAGGGCAGAGGAGAGAAGAAAGCAAATAATAAGTTTAACATCCATGAGGGCAGGGTCTTGCCTCTGTTATTCACTTCGATCTCCAGGCCCTAAGACAGTGCCTGCTTGCCACACAGCAGGTGCAAAATGTCTTAGGATTGTTAAGCCATAAAATAGGAGAGTTAGAGAGATGGGGAAGTTAAAGCAACTGCTTAAAAGGAACTCAGCATTCCACAAGCAGAGCTACTCTAAAGCCCAGATAGCAAAGTGTGTCACATAGCTGTCAAAGAGGCACATCTTGTCACCTCTATATAGAACCCATTACTTTTTTGCAATTCATAAACTGGAAGTTTGGGAACTCTCTAGAGATGGTATTCTTAGTAGAAATGTTGACATTCTTGGATTTCCAGTGATCTGGCAAAATAAATTTATGCTTATTTTCTAATTTCATTTTGAAGCTTTGTGAATTTCTCCAAATTTCCAAGACATAATATTCACTTAAAGGGGAAGTATCAACTTTTCCCTTTGAAAATTTCATGTGAATTTAGTGCAGAATTTCTGCCTCAGTTCTACAGTTCAAAGAACATTGTTACAGACAGTAACATTTCCTCGATGTCAAACACTTAAAAAAAAACTCGGTTAAAATGTGAAACCATCTTTGAACTTTCAACTATAATGTAGCTGATTCTAAAATTTTATTGCAACAAATGTTTTTCCTTTTGTAGAAAACTTTTCATGACTGCAGAGGATATATTGCCTTTTGACTTTCTTTAGTGACCAAGTTATTGGAAATAACCAATACAGATTAGCTAGACATTCAAGGAGACACTTGTCATTGGCAATTACTGATAATAGATCAGAAATCTTCACTTCCCTGTCCAAAGTGGTGTATAATGCCAATAGCCACAGATTCTTGGCAATTCCTCCCATTAAGTAGCAGATATTATTTCCCAACCATACATTTAATATGGGCTAGCTTTTTGACTTCCTTTGACTAAAAGAATAAAGCAGAAATGATTTGATGTGAGTTCTGAACTTAAGCCTCAAGATACCTTGAGGTTTCTGGTTTTTCTTTGTTGGAACACAGCAGAAATGTGAATAAAGCTAGCTTAGCTTCTTTGAAGAAAGAAGACCTAGAGAAAGGCATAACTGTCCAAGCTGAGACCCCAAACACGTGAATGTGCACATCCTAAACCACCCATTCCCAGAGAAGCTTTTCCAGATTAAAAGAACTAGTCAGATAACCCAAAGAATTGTGAGAAACAATGAATGTTGTTTTGAGCCATCAAGTTTAGGGTTAGTATGTTATGCAGCAAAAGCTAACTCATACTAAAAGCATAAAGAAATCAGGGGAAATGAGAAAATAGATAGGTAAAAAAAAAAAGTTAGGTAGCTGAATTGTACTTCCTTTCCTTTTGTTTCCTTTTCTGAGACTTCCTAGCCAAAAAAAAAAAAAAGGAATTCTGTTAATAGATTTTCTCTTCTTTTTTTTTTTTGCATCTATGTGGCTCTTTCTTCCTTCCAGATTTTACACCAATATCAAATGCCCAGTATGCCTGTCTGCTCACCTTAGCTGACCTTCTCAAGAAACACCTCAACTCTAGCACTCTCAACTTTATTTCCCATTGTTTGTCCAATTCCTGATGATATCAGTGCTTTAAAAAAAAAAAAAAGGCTCTAATAAACTCATCAAGAACAAAATATTGTTGATAAATCTTGCATCTTTATATTATCAGCTAGACTTTAGCTGATTAGGTTGAGAAAATCCATGTTATTTATCATCGAACAATATCATTCAAATCTTGACCCCCCTACCACTACCATAGTCACCTTTCAGCTGAATGGCTTTGAGAAAGATGCTTAAATGCTACCAATCTTAATGTCCTTACTTTTTAAAATGGACTTATTATCTGCATTTCAGCATATTTGTGAAAATTAAATATGCTGAAATATCTCGAGGGCCTGGAACCTAATAAGTGTTTATAAAATATTATCAAATTGCTTTCCAAAACAGTTGTGCCAATTTATTTTCTTGTAATGGTCTACATAGTTTCTATTCTCCTTAGTTAACCTGTGGGATCCTCCAGACTCTAATCCTATTCTCCATCTTTGGTGCTAAATGTGATGTTGAATAGTTTGTAAGTTCACAATAAATGTTTGTTAAATGAAATTTTAAAAGGGTGGAATTTTTCAGGCATATTTTGAAAATGTTTTAAGCCTGAATGAGTGTTCTGCTTCTTCCTGAAATGGGGTCCAATATCAACCAAGATACAGTTCAATCAAAGGCACTATCATCATACCATAACTGACATTGTCCTGGCTAAAAGACAAAATTCATCCATATCTGTGTTTACACATCCGCTTACTACTCCAGGTTTGTAAGGACTATAACAGTCTTTGATTTGATTAACACGGTAAGAACCAATAAACTATACTGCCTGAGTTTCAATTCAATATTTACTATAAATTTGCTGTGTGGCACTGAACATATTTCTAACACATTCAATTTCTGCTTCTCTACAGGGTTAGGGATATTAATTGAGAAAAATCGATTAAAAACATTTAATACACTGAAGAGCACACAGTAGGTGATCAGTAAAAACTATTTTTTCCAGAATAGGGACATTATTTTAGAAAAGACCTGGTTAATTCCTCAAATAAAAACTCTTTAAATGTGCCTAAACTTGGAGGTGAGGGGAGGTTGATGAGAAAGATATGACAAACTAAAAAGGAAAGCTTCTTTCCAGGTGACTGAATTAGAAGCAATGTCAAACTCATTAAAAAAATGTTTGATCACAGTGAGAGAAACACACGTTTTCACCTGTGGAATTGGACAGAACTAGCTGTAGAGTTTATCCAGGTGCTTATCATAAAGAAATCATGCTTAAGGAATTTCTGGCCATGAATAGTTTTAAATTGTAAGCAACCTGTTCTATAAAAAATGAAGTTTGTAACACAGTACATAGATGGCAAGTCATAGTTTCTCAACTCAGGATTACATTTAAACTTAAATATCAATTTCTAAATCCAAATCAATGAATTGGGAGAATATGTTAGTACAGACTTCTGTTCTTCATCTAACATGCTGTTCATAAAGACCCTCTAGGTTTTAATAACTCATTAAATGGTTGGTTCCATAAAAATGAATAAGCATTAAAGGAATAAATACAAATACTAACATCTACTAATCTTAACAAATATCATTTAAATGAATTTGAAACTTCTAATGAAGAAAGAATTATTGTAGAAAGAATATATTGCCTTACAGGTGAGGGACATACTAGCTATTGCTTGACTTTTGCAATGACAAAGCTATAGACAGAAGTGTTCGGAGAAAGAAAGTTTGAATTTCTGATCATTTCAGAAAGTTCTTGGTACCTCTCTATCTGGCTTATTAGTAATGAGGCATGCAGTTTATAATTATGTCTTAGGAAGAGAAGGTTCATTTTAAAAGGAAGTTAGAAAAGAAAAATTAATTGGTGACTATTTACAAACAAATTCACAGTGGGAGTCATTTAAATAGTAAAGTGTTTATGTAATTAAAGTATTATTTGATTTAGCAAAATTGATCTGCACACAACTTTTTCAGAAATACATTACCACAGCACTTAATATGTATGAAAGGAAAAAAGTAGACAAGGCCTCAAATATTAGGGATCAATTAAGGGTGTCTGCTGTATGTGTAGGAGCAGGAAATAGTGATATGGATACTGTTTATTTGATGATATCTTAAAGGTCCTTGAAAGATTGTTGTATGGTAAATCTATACCTATTATGACTGATTTTCACTCTCTAGGTCCAATAAAGTATTTTTATGAGTATCCAAACAAAATAATAATGTAGAAAATTATCCTGTGACTGAGTGCTAAGGATAATGTTTCAGTGTCCACCTTTGATGTGGTTGGCAGTCAATGGCAGAAAGAGGTTTTGTTTCTCTGTTGCAGTGTATCTAAGTAGATCAATTATATGTCCCAGTTTGTCCAGAATTTATTGTCCTAGCTTTTGTTCAGAATTAATTTTATAATGAAGTAGTATTAGTCTGAGTAGCAATAAAATAACCTAAATGGCTTTGATAGACCTCCACTTCATACTTCTAGCTTCTTCCAGGACTTGCCTAGTAGTGCGTGAATAGAGTAGTAAGTGGAGGTCTCACTTTAACATGTGACTTGATGTGAAAGATCAAGAGCATAACCCCTCTTACCTTTCCTGAACCTTTTCTGATGCAACATAATTAATGCTTTCCTTTCAAGTGTAGCATGCAGGGTACTTGATAATGAAATATCAGACAAACTGACTAATGTTTTCTGGTTTGGGTGGTGCTGGATTAAGATTTGGCACAGCTCCTCTTCTAACCACTTAATCACCAGTCAGATATGCTGTGGTCCAATACACAGCCTGGAAGATACATAAAACCAAAAAGTCACCAGCTGGAAGGAATATTGAGAAGCATGAGAAATTACAAATATATGATATGTGTATAGGCAAGTCCTGCTGTAGAGCATATGCAGAATGGTCTGAAAATTATCATTGTTACAGGAACCTCAAAAACAAAAATGTTAATATTGGTATAAACTTTCAAGTTCCTTGTCTGTTGTTCAAAATATAGTGCCTTTGTTGGTAAAATGTTCATGACGACAAAAGACATTAGACCATGTATATAATAAAGAACTCTATGTCAAAGACACATAGTACTCCTACTATAAATAATATTATTTTATTTAAATAAACTCATAACCAATAATTTGAATACAGCAGGGAATAGAGTTCAGAAAACCAAAAACACTAAAATAATTAAAAATAAATGCATTTAAAAAGCATAATAAAGCATAAGGCTACATTTAATCAGTCATTTCCAGAGTTTAAGTATTCCTAGGAATAAAACTAGAAAGTTCCACATTCTCACTAAACCTTTTGGACCACTAAGCCCAAAGCGTATCATCTGCATAACAATATTCTAAGCTAAAGGTATATTGTGACCCATACTATGAATCATATTGTAAGAACAAAATTGAAGAAAGACTACAGCATTTCCAAGGATGAGAAGCTAAGTATTTTGCAAGAAATTAAGAGTATATACACTAGAGAAAAGACTAAAGGATAAAAAAAATCGACCCCAATTTAAATTCAACAAGGCATCCCAAAGTACAAAACGAGAGTTCTAGTCATTCTCTTTACTTATTTATTTATCTGGCAAATATTTATTAAACACATGCCATGTGCCAGGCACTATTTATAGCCTTGAATAAATAACAAAGAACAAGACAAATGGGCTCTGAACTTTCATGGAACTTTAATTTTAGTAAGAAAACAAAATTAATTGATAAGATAGATCATTAAATAAACTTCATACCTAGTTAAGTGCTATAGAGGATGTAAACAGTTAATCTAATACAGAAAGACTGGGTCTGGAGGAACCTGTATATAAATATCATCAAGGAAGATCATGCTGAGGAAGCAACATTTGAGCTGATGCCTGAATGCGAAGATACAGCTTGACATGAAAGGATATGGATGAGAGTAGTATACAGCATTTTAGGCAAGGGAGCACAGCTAGGACAACTGTGCTAAGAAGAATTGAATAATTTAGAAAAAAATTCCTACTTGCTTGGGTAAGGTTTGGGTTTGGAGGTATTATAGAAGATGAACAAAGAGAGGAAATTTTCTTTTCCTTCTATTATGGAGTTTATGAGCTCCCAAAGATATCCAGCACAGATAGAATGTTGTGCCTGTGACTCCTGGGTTTCATGGAAAGCACAGTGAACTGATATACAAAAGGCTAGAGCTACACAAAGTTCAGGGTCTCTACTGATAAGTTTATCCCTGTGTGTTCGTCCTTATTAAACTGTCTCCTCTGAAAATTTACTATTAACCCTTAGGAGATGGAGTTAACCATGACAATTCTAAGAGAGAAGTTGCTGAAGCAATTGATGCTGGAGTTAAAGAACGTTGTTCCCTCGCCTTTGGCTGGTGGCCTAAACTCAGATTCCTATTGGGGAGATTCTACTCCCGACCTTTCCAAACATAGGGTTCACACCTTCACATGGTGCCTTGGCTATGCACTTGCTTCATTCCATCACTACATGAGCGCTCTTTTTAAACATATGAAGAGCTGCTATGTAGGAAAGTAAAAACGAGTGGTTCTGTATTACTAATGAAAACCAAACTTGGACTAGAGGGTATAGAATTTTAAGTAGAAAGACTTTAGCTTGACCTTTCTAAAAAGAAGTATTCAACATTGAAAACAAATCATTTTGTGTGATCGTACATTTTACATCCCTGGAGGCATTAAAGCAACAGCTTTTGGACTTGTAGGTGATGTTGCATAAGAGTTTCTTCTCCTGTGAAGCAGGTGGTTTAATATGTGTTCTGTGGCCCTTTCTACCTCTATGAAGCTAAGAAAAAGTCTATTATTAAGTAATGTATTGCAAAAGCTATTGGTTGTCTGAGAGAAAAAATATAGTTTCTCCAAGATGCCTAGGTAGCTGCTACACCAGAAACCCAATCTGTATTTACCAATAATAAAGAAAATTATATTGTTTGGTTTGGAGAATTTTAATCCCACATCTCTAGATTTACGTTTTGGTTGCATCTTTTGGTTCCCACTGATTCTCCCTCTCTCATTATAGGCATGACAATGAATCACAGTGGTTCTCAATCTTTTGGATTCAATATTCCCCTTTGATAATAAATTTCTCGTAATGCTCTTTTGCTATCCTAAAATTAGATTCATGGATAATACAACCTACCTATGTATAGGTGTCAAAACAAAGAATGTCATAACTGTACTCAAATGAGAAAAATAACACTAATTTACCATAAAATAATATACATTTCAATATGTAAATCAATGATCATAACTACACTAAAGACACACAGAGGTATGCAGGTGTACGTCCTATATGTGGAATTACCATACATGTGATAGTAATACATGCAGACTGATTCCATAGTGTTGTATTAGTGATCTAAAATCTATGAGCAACATTACCATTGGTAACATGATTTTCTGTAACAATGAACAGCTCTTGGTAGAGTTCCCAAGCAAACAGAAGAGAATTTACCTCAGCCGACAGAATAGTTCATTCTTTTAAAAAATCAGTATATTTTGAAACCAGGTAAAAAGTGCTTTCTATTTATATGCATGATTAACTTAGGTCCTAAATTCAAATGATTATAAACAGAGTCATTCAAGTAATATTAAAAAGTCATCAAGATAGAAGAAATTTTTTTTTGTTCCTAGTTGTGCTATCCATTTTAGAATATCTGGCACCCCTGACCTCCATCCTTTAAATGCTTCTCCATTCTTGTGATTGTGTAAACCAGAAAAGAACACTCACGAATTTCCAAAATAGCACCTAGAAGTAAGCACTAAGTTCTCTGAGACTAATGACATCAGACTAGAACAAGCACTGTTTCTTTATATCTCTGCAAGAGGCTTAGTGATATCTTAAAAGGATTAAATTTCCAAGTCAGTAAAAGTCTACTGCAGCTGAGGCATGAAAGGAGCATCTACTTCCCAAAGTAATCTCAGCAAGCACTTCCGTTAATGAAATGACCGATATGTGATAGCTCTGATCTCAGATAGTTGGATATGGACCTCTCAAATAAAGAACTCCTGTTTGAAATCAGCAAATGAGGGCTATCCTTTCATTCAACCCCCATATCAGGGCCATCTTGCAGGTCACTTCCTTTCCTGGACCAGTTAGATGTTTGAGTGATTGTTTTAGAGCTAAAAATGAGTTTTGATCCAGCTTCCATAGGTTCAACTTGGTAAGCTTTCCTCACATTATACTTAACCATGGTCAATCATTAATTCTTAATGAGAAAGTAAAGTTTACAAGATTTACGAATTTAAAAATTACCAAATGACATTTTCCTCATGAAAGTTTGAATAGGAGATAGTGCCCGGAAGAATTGTGGAGTAGTTCAGAATGTAGGAAAAATATTGAGTCATTTTATCAACATCTTATTCTCAAAAGAGCTCCAAAATGGATGGCTTATCTACGTACTACACCTCCCAACACAGATATACTGTTTCGAACTGGTAACTTCTTAAACCCTTAAAGAAACTAAATTTTGCCTGTTAGTAAAACAAATTCTTCAGATTTTCACAGAAAGAATAAAACTTCAATGAATGCATGCTAAAATTCAGTCAGCTATTCTCATATTCCAACAACACCATCCAGATATTTCTTCTACGCCACCCACAGAGAAAGAGGAAATGTGGTCATAAGTTGAGTTGCTTTGGACAAATGTTTCTCCCAAAGCAACACTAGGGGGTGGGGGCTGAGGGAGAGAGAGAGAGAGAGAGATTGAGAGAGAGAGAGATCCTGGAAAATAAATCATTCATTGTTACAAGACCTGATTAAAGAAAACCTTATAAACTTATAAACTGGTAATGTTTTTACTGCAGAACAGCTGCACACATTGGTACGGTGACTTAAAGTTTACAAAGCACTTTCACAGACCTAATTTAATTTCATCATTACTATATACCTGTGGTATAGGTACTACTGTCTCCAAATTATAGATTTAAAAAAATTGAGGCTCAAAGATATTTATAAATTTTCTTAAACCAACATTGAGTAACAAGCAGACCAAAAGACTAAGTCTCCTGATTCTTAGTTTATGTGCTCTAATGTTATTAATTCATACAAATTGAGATTTTTTAAATTAAATTTGTTGGTTAATAAAGTTATATAGGTTTCAAGTGTACAGTTTAATAATACATCATATGCATATTGCATTTGTGTTCACTACCCAAAGTTAAACCTCCTTCCATTATCTTATATTTGGCCCCTTTACCCTTATCAAATCTCCCTCCTCCTTTCCCTCTGGTAACCAGTAAACTATTATCTGTGTCCATGAGTCTCTGTTTGTCTTGTTCGTTTGTTGCTTTCAGTTTTACATCCCACATATAAGTAAAATCATATGATTCTCAACTTTTTCTGTCTGACTTATTTCGCTTAGCATGATAATCTCAAGATCCATCCTTGTTGTTGCAAATGGCAGTATTTCATCTTTTCTTATAGCTGAGTAATATTCCATTGTATAAATTGTCATACTGTCAAGCTGAGCAGAAAGCCTCAGATAGATGTAATAAGTAAAGGTACCCAACCAATTTTCTAAATTTTTTTTATAAATATATTTTGAAAATAACTAACTTCTAGATCTCGTTAAGTAAAATAATAAAGCTTTAAGAATAAGATTGAAATTTGCTGAGATACCCAGTTGGGCTGATTTGGGGAAAGACTGAAGACTTTAAACTCTGCCCACAAGGAAAGGCAGCAGTAAAGCATCAAATGTCCTATGATTTTGAAAAATGTGACTTCGATTGGTTTTTGGCTCTACATATAGATGTTTTCCAATCTGTAGAACCCTCCTTAATTATAATCTTGAATGTAAAAACATTGTCTGTAAAAATGAATCAGTATGCTATTTATTATAAGAAGAGTTTTACCTGTCATCTACATCGTATCCTAAAATTATGGGATCATGAGGTTACCCTTGATGAAAGGTTATTTTAAACTAGAATATCTAGACTCTAGGACATTCCTGTGTCAAGAATGGGGACTATCTAGTGGATATCTGCCTGGCGTGGTGTCTCAGAGTTAAAGGGTTTGGTGTCCTCACATGGACTTAGCCTGCATATGTGTGAGAATGCTGCATTAAACAAGCTTTACTATGTGCTATCACTGTGATGTTTTTATCTCTTTTTCCATTTTATTCTCACATATTCCTTTGAGATGGTAGGCTAGCAGCTCTTACAAAAAAAGCTCATAATTTCAGAGCTTCATATAACAGAGACTTATTTCTCCTAGTTTGTTGGTAGTTTTCTTCCATTTGGTAACTCAGAGATCAAGGCTCCTTTCATTAGGAGACAAAAATCACCTGCAGCTGGGATCAACAATCTCTGACCTGTGGGCTAAAGCTGCTTGCCAACTATTTTTTAATAACCCATGAGCTAAGAATATGTTTTACATTTTTAGTAATAGAAACAAAAAATAAATATATTTTGTGACATAAAACTTCAATGAAATTTATATTTTAGAGGAACATAAAGCCTTATTGGAACACAGCTATGTTCATCTGTTTACCTATTTTCTGTGGCTGCTTTTGTACTTCAAAGGCAGAAGTGAGGACTTGCCACAGAGATTGTATGACTCACAAAGCCAAAAGGTATTTACTATCTGGCTGTTGTGGACTGAAAGTTCACCCCTAAATGTGATGTTGATGGTTTGAAGCCCTGCCCCCCAAGGTGATAATATTTGTAGTTGAGGCCTTTGGGAGTAATTACATTTAGGTGGGGTCATTAGGGTAGGGCCCTCCTGACAGGATTAGTTTATAAAGAGCGGAAATGAACCACAGATCTCTTACACTCTCTCTGCTGTGTGAGGACACAGCAAGAAAGGCAATTATTTGCAAACCAGAAAGAGGGCCTTCACCAAGATCCTATGTAACCAGACTGATACTTTGATCTCAGACTTCCAACTTGTGAGGAATAAGTGTCTGTTTAAGCCACCCAGCCTTTGGTATTTTGTTATGGCTGCCCAAGCTGACTAAAACACTGGCCCTTAACAGCAAAAGCACACTGACCCGGGCTCCAGAGTTTCCTCACATACTGAGTTCTATCCACAGAAGGAGGGTGGAGAGCACATCCTAAACTAAAGCTTAGAGAAGTTAGCTGCTTGCCTAAAGGTTTATGATTCCATGTTGTGTACCCAGGATTCAAACACAGATCTCTCTGACATGAAAGCCTAAAATCTTAACCTTTTTTTTTCTTTTTACTATTGGGCTCACGTCTCCCTACCAGTCTATTCATTCATAAATTTATATAATATATGAACTTTGGGAAAACCAATAATGTCAGGCAAATATGCCTCATCATATTATTTTAATTTAATGTGCATTGGGCTCTAGCCATGCTCTAATAATAACTTTAAGAAAATAACAAGAAGTGTCTAGTATGAAATATAAAAACCCATTATGGTTCTACGTGTAATGACTAAGTGCCAAACAGTTAATAAATCTTCAGAACAATAGCACTATTTCCAATAATGTTCTTTATTTCAGAATGATTAATTTTTAATGGTACTTTATATCACTTGTGTATATTATCTCAGATCCCATGGGATAAGCAAACCAATCTCCATGTTACTGTGAAACAGAAATAAAATATCATAGGATTTTCTGACGGCTCTGAGGAGTTAAATGGCTCCTATGGGACCACAAAGTTAATTAAAATTAGCATAGGATCACTATACTCTATTATGACACAATTATGCTCTTCTTTCCTTCTTTCTTTCTTTCTTTCTCTTTCTTTCTTTCTTTCTTTCTTTCTTTCTTTCTTTCTTTCTTTCTTTCTTTCTTTCTTTCTCTCTCTCTCTCTCTCTCTCTCTCTCTCTCTCTCTCTCTCTTTCTTTCTTTCTTTCGTTCTTTCTTTCTTCTTGTTCCCTCCATAAAAACTTCACAAAAGGTAAAAATGAGAAATAAATTTTTTTCCAGCTTTGCTTTTGAATGGAATAAGTTTTGATCTTTTCTAGGTATATATTTAACAGATCTTAAGTTTTCATAGCTTAGAATTTCTTGGAGATCACCACCTAATGTATAAGGATATAAAATAATTAGAAAGAAATGGTTATGAAACACTTGTAATCACAATTGCTTTAGGAATTCTCTACCTTACATTTAAACCTGTAGAATAAGCTTAGATAAATCACTCCATTTGATAAGTAGTAGAGAAGGTAGTAGTGATAACATCCTGATTTTGATGTACAAGACTAGCCACATAAATAGGATTTTTTTCTTTAAAATAATATATTTAAACTATACTCCAGCTGTCTTTCTAGCATTTATAATTGTCTCCACTTGCACGCACACATGCCACATCTCTAATAAATAAAAGAAGACTTTCATTTAGGCGAGGCAACTTATTCTAAGGTACAAAGTGATAAGGGTTTTGCAATTTTCTCTGAAATATACTCTGAGGTACATTTGATAAAGTCTCTTCATTCTATTGACATAGAAAGGTAGAATAGGCTGGTTTCAGAGAAAAGCCAAGACTCTTTTGAGGTTAACTGAAAGTACTTACTATACAGTGTCCACTGGGACTAGAAGATTCCTGAAGTTCATGAATGAAAATAACTTGCCCTGCACGCTTAGGATTTTATGTGTTATCTCATGTATAGCTTATAGCCAATTTTTGCTATTTTTCAGATGAGATAGCTGGAGCTCTGATAGGCCAAATTATTTTTTCAAGAATACAAGTTTGATTTGTAGCAGACACAGGATTTAAATATACATCTTTTTGGTATATTGTGTTGCCTGTGGTGTGACAGCCACTCATTCTCCATCCATGCTTCACCCAACCCTACTTATCAGTTCTTCCTAGTATCCATAATATAGCTTACCCTGGTTTTTGTAGGGCAGCAGTAATGGTTATACACCTTTCAAACCTATCACATCAAAGAGCTCACTCAAATACCATGTCAATTGATGTAGAACAAATAATGAAGGTAATTTATTGGCACACAAAATTATTATAAGAGTGACTTGCAATAAGTCTTGACTCCTTAGATGAATGATGCCTCCAAGGATCTGGTTTTATCTTTTTTCTTTATCATCTATATGTCCATTTTGTCCCAAAGCTTGTCTCTTCAATATCCCAAGAAGGAAAACAAAAACATAGGTCCTCTTTCACACTGAAGAGTAAAAAAAGCTGCTTTACTCCAATGATCTTCAAAAATCTCCTGAAGTACAATTTGATTAGACAATCTTATATCACATGCCCAATCTTAAGTCAATGATCTGTCTCCAGGGATTGAAATGTACCAATTGTTTGGTTGAAATGTACCAAATGTACCAAATCGTATACTCCAACCTTGAAGTGTGGGAGAAATCAATTTCCTAGAAACTACATGGACTCACAAATAAAAGATAAAAGGGAAATAGATGATGCAGAAGTGCATCGGTCAGAATAGGATAGACTATGTTGTGGTAACAAATAATCCCCAATTCTTGATAGCCTGAAATGACAAATGTTCATTTATTGCCAATTTTTTATCCTTGTCATCTGGGTGTTCTACTCTATGTCATCATTGCTCTCAGTCAGAGCCCAGGTTGCCAAAACAGTCACTATCTGGAGCACTGCCAAATAGACTGGGTGAGGGAGACGAGAATGAGAAAGCTGACTTTCACTTTTAAAGAGTTTTCACATCATTTTTGTTATAAGATCAAAAGAAAGTCACATGGCCACATGTAACTTCAAAGGAGGAGAACTTTAACACTACTGTGTTCATGGAAGAAGATAGCTAGACTTTTTGTGTGGAGCCTTCATAAATGTTTCAAAATATAACTACAAAAAGCTATCATATCTACCCTGAGTTAGAGAAAGAGATGTCCTGAGTTCCAACACAAGCAAAGGACTTAAAGATGATAATGTTATAAAACTGAGGAATTACAGGGCCTTTCTGGACGGAAAAGAGATGAATTATTCTCAGGTGCTCACTGAATTCTTCCTCCTTCATTACCTCCTTCATTAATATTTTCGCTGCATAATAACACTGCATCACAAAGTTTACAGCAAGAGGATCAACTAGAAGGAAGAAAATATATTGAACTGGAATTAGCTTATAAAAATACTCTATCTTCAGTTATACGGTTAGGCAATAAATTCAAGTATCTGACTGACATTTTTTTAGAACCCAAAGTATTCCGTTTCTCAAGAGTTGATGGGAGAATAAAATCAGAAGAAAACAGGGACTAATTTTAAATTTAACTGAAACCACCAGTGATTGAGGATTTAAGACTAAGATTTAAGAAGCTCATTTGGATATCCAAGTGCTTTGTCATAGATGTTTTCTTCTTTTCAGATAAAAAGAAAAAACCTTTTGTGAAACCCTGGCCAAAAATTTTTAAGCTCTGTTAATTCTAGTTTAATTTTGACTAAGACATGGAAACAACCATAGTGTCCTTTGATAGACAGTTGGGTAAAGAAGATGTGGTATGTATAAACAATGGAATATTACTCAACCATAGGAAAAGATGGGATTATCATGCTAAGCGAAATAAGTCAGAAGTTGAGAACTATATAATTTCACTGATACATGAGATATAAAACTTAAAGCAACAAATGAAAAAGACAAACAAAAACTCCGAGATACAGACAACAGTGGTTACCAGAGAGAAAGGGAGAAAGAGAGAGGTAGAAAAGGGTAAAGAGGGTCAAATATATGGTGACGGAAGGAGATCCAACTTTGGGTGGTAAACATACAACTCAATATATAGGAGACGTATTCTAAAATTGCATATTTGAAACTGACATAATTGTATTAAGCAAAATCACCTCCATAAATTTAATTAAAAAGCAAATAAATAAATAAAAATCAATCTTAAGAAGACATTGATAGAAAGAATATAAATAAATGAAAACTAGACTGACCTAATAGAAAAGAGTTCTTTGTCTAAGAAAGAGGTTTGAAGGGTAGGCTCTAATGAAATTAGTGAGAGAGGGGGAAAAAAATCAAGATGCAATCCATTCTTTAGAAAATAAGCAATAATGCCTATAAAAGAAAGCTTTATTTTCAATGTTAGTGTTTCTTTTAGTAAAGGGAAATGAGAATCTTAATGACTTTGAGAAAACCCATCACTTAAGTGATATCATACAATTTTAGGAAATGAGAAATGAAATGATCGGAGGGTTTTCCCATGTATACATGCCACATTCTGGATTTTAAGGAGGTTGATCATCTACTCTAAGATTTTTCTTTAATGATATGCATCCAATTAACTGTAACAGCTTCTCTTGGACTAGGAAAAATACTGTGTCGCTCTTAAGTGCTTAAAAGTGTTTATTTGTTCATTCAGCAAATGTGTGTTACATCTTAATCATGCACAGTCTAGAAGTTGGGGACAGAGTGGTGAACAGTACAGACAGGAGTTCACCTTGCCAACCTCCCTCTTATGTAATTAAAGGTCCCAGGAGTGAGACCTGGGCTTCTGCCACATCAGCTATAGCCTGGTATAAAAGCAGGCTAAGATTAGGATCATGGCCGTGATGCTGAGACTCATCCTGAAGTGAGAACTCAAATTCAAGGGGAAAGTTGTAACCACAGAAAACCTTGAAAGCAAGCAAAGGGGGAAAAAAATCCAAAAATCCTAGATGGTATGATGTAAAGACAGGAGCAAGGAGGCAAAGGAATAATAACAGCTAATGATTACATCAGAATGATTAGGAAACTTGCTCAATTCGAACTCTAACATAACAACTTATTTAAATCTCACAAGAAGGCTATGAGAAAGGTACTTTTATTATCCCTACTTTACAAATGAGAAAACAGGCCTAGAGATACAGAAACTAAGTGACTTACCCAAGATTTCATCCATCAGCCTAACTCCAGAGTTTATCCCCTTAACCACATGATGCCACTAACACAAGTGAAATAGAGCAAACAGGTTCATTTCTCATTTCCAAGGGCGGGAAGATATTATACTTGGTGAGATTGCCTAAGGCATTAGAATATAAACCAGGTTTTCATATAGGGAGCATTGTTACCAACTTGTCTACATAGAATGTAAATCATTTATTTTTGGAAAGACATTTGATTAGCCTAGAAGCAATGGAGATAAATAAAAGCCATATCCATGTTAAACTAGTTTCAGCAATGTTGAGGAGGTAAGTTTTCTTATAGTAGTGGCCAAGTATCAGTTGTATCTTGATAAGGCATGGAGTGGAAAGGAATAATGATTACAGAATAAGTGAATACATAAATGAATAAGGTATAAATAATTATAGTTTAACTAATTTTTATTTTTGAACTTGTATTTTCTTAAGTAATTACTGATGTTCCTTGTAGTAGAATTAAGACTCTTTTAATAAAGCAAAATAGATAACAATTATCCAATTATTAAAAGACTTCAGATTGTCTTAAGAATGCATATTACGATATACCACACTGCTTGCTTTCCTTTACCCTGCATGGGACTGGGGAATAGTATGTTCATGCAGAGGCAGTTCATTCATAGGATTTGTCAGATGAATCCAGTGCTTCTAACTGAAAACACATCTCTGTGCATCCTCAATTATTTTTACAACCTTTGCTCTACGTCTGGTGCTCAAGCTGTGGAACCAAAACAAAATAAAACAAACAAACAAAACCCACACAGCAATCAAGAGAAAATTCTGGAGTTTGGGCATAGTTAATGGTTTGTTGTAGTTAAACGTTCCAATTAACTAAGAGCACAAGGCTCCAACATCTCAGGCTGTTTTGCTAGATAAAGTACAGGATGCTCTGTTAACTCTGAATTCTAGAAAAACATTGAATAATTGTATTTAGGATAATTTTGTCCCAAGCATTGTATATTTGTTTGTTTTGCCATATCTGGCAAGCCTGTTACCAAGGTCTAAGAAGCAGAGGCTGCACTAGGAGAGTGTTGCAGTGCCAAATGTGTGTGTCTGCCTAAATTGATCCTGCTACTCTGAGTGAGCTGCCTTGCCCCCACTGAACCTCAGTTTCCTCATTTGCAAAGGGAGAAGAGTTGGACCAATTGAATTCTCAGGACCCCTTCTTCTGTACATTTCTAGATTCTAGTAGTTTCTAACAGTCTGGACTACCTGTGGGAGGAAAAAAGGTATGATATCATCATTTGTGAATGTCCTGTGAGGCAGGGAAATAAATTATGAAGTTATTATTCTCTCCAAGAAGAGAAGAGGAACAACAACAGCAAATTAGACAGAAGAGAAGGTCAGGACATGGCTATCTCCCTGAGAGTTGCGACCAGATGAGAGAGTATACCCTGGGGTGTTCTCCTCTCAGAAAGTCTCCTGATACTCTCCTTGCGTGTTATCATTTGTTCCATCCACAGGGTTCCAAAATTAAGAACTGGCCTCTTTTATGTGGAAAAATAATTTTAATACATTTATAGGAAGCTAAAATACCCAGAAATGTAAGAAAAACATTTTTGAAGATATGTTTGCTTTTATTTAGAGGATGGAATGCTTATGTGTTTTAGCACAAGATGTTTTAAGGGCTTTGGGTTTTTTTTTTTTTTAGTTTTTTTTTTAAAGTTATCTTTTTGTAGGGTAGGTTACAGCTCCATCATTGTGATTCATCTAACTTGGGGGGACTAATTCATACCACTTTTCCTAAGAGTTCTGTAAGAAACATTACCCCAGTGCCTTTATTGCTCTATTCCTAATTGCTCAGCATTTCTTCATTCTTAAGGTAAATCAGAAATGCAGTGAATTACATGGAATGTATGTACAAACAAAATACCAGTAATCCATCCTTTCCTTGGCATTAAAATATAATGCTTCTATTTCTAAATGCCATTAATACCATTTCTTGTCAGAGAAGGAAAAAACATGAAGCAACTTCTCACTGTGGCAAGGAGATTTGAGGAAATCTATTCCTATCAAAATCATGAACATGAGGACACAGAGATAATTTCAGAAACACACCATGTATGTAAGAGACACCCTGTGAATTTTTTGGTTAGAGACATACATCACAAACAAATGCAGATATTGATTGGATTAAGGGAAGTCTTCTTCCAGGAACTATCTTTTAATGAAAGGGAACTCAGTCAAATCATGAAGGTGATTCTCTACAACTGCTATGCCTAATCACAGAAGAATAAAAAGTTCAATGCAAGAGGTGCACGGGGTTCACTTACTTTGGCCACAAGAAACTGTAAAGTTAAAACACAAACTCTGCATTAGGCTTTGTACATTTAGAGGACTTCAATCCCACCTAATCTTATAGGCTGCCCTGGATATCTTGTGTAAGCCTTCAACCCTGTTCATATTTCCTGGGTCATGAGTACAGGACAGTGAGCAGGATGGAATCGGGATGGAAAACATAATTCTCAATCAGGGTTTCTCAACCTTGATACTACTAGTATTTGAGTAGAATAACTCTTAGCTGTGGTGACTGTCCTGTACATTGTGGGATGATACTAAGTAGCATGCTTGGCTTCTCCTCAGTAGATGACAGTAGAAACTCCCTCCTCCCACTCAGCTGTGACAACCAAAATTGTCTCCAGACACTTCTAAATGTCCACAGGAAGAAGAAAGGCAAAAGTCAATCAAGTTAAGCCATTAAAAGAGGGACTTACGACTCTCGGGGAGGGATGTAGACTCTGGAAAAGTAAATCCCACAGTAAATATACAAAAAGTATCTATATTCCTTCTGTGTTATGCCATCCTCATAGTGATAAAGACAACTTCACATAAATTGTACTGTTTACACGGACACCATAAAATTTAACACAAACAAAATGTGTTGACTATAAATGTTATTTTTTCTGTCTCTTGCTAAACACCTTATTTGCATGTTTCCTGACTATTCATTCTCAATATAACCTATACCACTCAAAAAAGCCCATTTTCTACATGCAGCAAATGGCTTTAATTGGTCTATGTATTTCTTCAATAGCTAGCTGATGCCTGCTCCTTTAAGCCTCCTCTTCTCCTTGTATGCCACATGCATTCTCTAAATTTACCTGTGTCATCACCTTGGTCATTTCCTCAGGCTGGAATGCACATCTCCCTGTGATACTGAGCTCACTAAAAACAAACCCATGTGTCTGTCCTTTTATTTTCCACATTGTGCATAGTCTCAGACATAGTAATATTCACTATTCTTTTTCAAGAATGAAATGAATTAATAGCAGCTATTTAATGACATCTCTACTTTCTCCCAGGAAACGAATCACCTCTACTTCTTCAATCAGTTCCTGCTTATAGTCAAAATTAGACATAGAGTTGATTTAAAGAGTGTTCTCCATTTTTTTCCCTGAAGATCTAGAACGCTAGTTATTGTTTAGAAAATGAAAATGGACTTCCTGTGTATTTGCTACTCTGATAGATTTTAGCTTTTTAGTAGAAGAGTCTATTGTATAATGAGTTAGAGAATTTTTGTTCTTTTTAAAGTGAAAGGAAAAGCTGTTCCTAAGAATTTAGGTGCTTTAAAACTTTTCTGAAATCAGGTAGTTAGCATGTGGTGGGGACAAAGAAAGTACAATGATATAAAAGAAAACAATAAGATGTTCACCTAAAAGAGAGTAAGTCGATCAAATAAAACCAATGTTCTTTTAAATAGAAGGAAAAACATTATGAAAACATAAATAAGGCCCTTCACTAATTCATTAGCATAGACATCGATGTTTTGTTTTGCTTTCTGCCAAAGAGAGCTCCCCTCTCAGCCACAGTCCTCTATTTCAAAATTTGAAAACTGTACAACGACCTTAGAAGCCAGCTAGTCCAGTGCTCTTCTTTACTTAAAGAGAACACTGGCCATATAAAGATTCTACTTTTAAGAGTAAATTAAAATTATTTACCTCTTTTCATGCCACATTAACACTATTTTGAGATTAAGAATAGCAATGTAGATTTCCTATCAAGACCCTATAGCTATTATGAGCCAAGAAATAATCTAAATAAAGTCCAATGACAAAAAAGCATGAATAATGAAGCACAACAACGTCAAATTAAGCCATGTTTCATCACTCACCAAAATTCATTCTGAATTTCATCAATTCATAGACTGTGTCCAAAAAAATGTACTTGGAGTCACATAGACTAAAATAAAGGACTGAAATAGAACATCAAACTTGAATTTTATTTTGTAAACATATGTACTGTCCATTGGTAATCAATGAGCATATGAAAACAAACCTCTAGCTAAAACAATGTATGGACAAGAACTACTACAGATTACGGTTGTGACCTTTAAGGCCAGAGTTTGCAAACCTTTTCCTGGAAAGGCCAGTCAGTAAATAGGTTAGGTTTTGCTGGTGTACAGTGTATATTGCAACTACTCAACTCTGCCCTTGTAATGGGGAAGCAGCCACAAACAACACTAAGGAATGGGGATGGCTATCTTCCAATAAAATTTCACAAAAACAGGCAGTTAGCCAGATCTGACGGATCTGACAGGAGGTCCACAGGTTGCTGTCCACATAGGCAACAGAGAACTAAAAGCACAGATCAGAAACAATGCAGTTTGTTATTCTTTGCTAATTTCTCAATAGATACATGTTTGCATTTAATACCTCGTAGTTGTTAATTTAAAATGGAACCTCCAATGACTCTGAACGAGTAATTAGTTAAAACAAGGTAAACGTGTTAAAGCGCCTGTCAGTCAGCTATCTGATTTGCATCAATCCACACATGTTAAGTCAAAGAGCAGAAATGTAATTTTCCAGAACACACCACCCTACTGCTCAGCATGCCTCTAATGAGGAAAAGCTAATTATTTTATTATCTTAACATAAACCTCCCCAAATTAAATATTTCCAGGGTTATAAACTGTTTGCCTCCAAGCTTCATTAAAAGCTTAAAACCAGCATTTTCACTTTGCAGTCAGGGTTCAAAAACAGCCTTGACATCTTTCAGACCTTTTCCCTTCTCACATGAAGAATCAGGCCCTACTCATATGTTTCTATACCAGTATTTCCTGTTGCTAGATGGGTCTAGAAATTGTGAAAACATTTGTAATAGCCTTCATGGCCCTCCATTTAAATCCAGCTCTAATGATCATTAGTGTTAACTGATTTTTATTTATACCTTCTATAGTTTCATTTTGCCACTTTCATAAATAAATACATAGGTATATGTTTTTATGTATATATATGTACATATAATCACATATACACACATGTTTGCTTATTTATTTGCTTATTTCCCTTACAAAAGGGGATTTCTGTAGCTATTTGATTATTAACATTTCTTAGTTATTTTCTCCTCCAAGCTAAATAATCCAACTGTTTATATTCTTCTTTCCAAATTCTGTGTTTTCGGATCTGCCAAAATTTTTCATGACAGCCCCATTTCGGTGAGACTTTTCTCTCAACTTATTTAATTCCATGGACTTAAATTTCAGGACATATAGTCAGAGAAATGAACCAAATAACAAAGCTCAGCTCCTACAGTTTCTGATCTGTTCCTGAACCCTTTGAGCCTAGTGTATCATATTTCCTTATCTCTTTGTTCAGTGGTCAAAAACAAGCCACATTTCTTTTAAGCCACCAAGTACAATTAAGTCACAAGTGTGTTCTATGACAACTGGAGTTTATTCCTTTCCTATGCTTCTACAATGGGAGAAAACAAGCCAGTTTTTAATTTTTATTACCTGTTTCTGATAAAATGTGCTCATATTCAAATGCTTTCATCTCCCCAAGGTCACAAATACCTCTCACTCATTCTCTTTCTTCATTCTCTTTTTTCTTCTCCTCTTTAACTCCTCGCCCCCGCCCTCTATCCCTGACCTATGGATGTTGCTGTTTTCCCCTTAAGAACTGGATCCCTGAAGGCAGGGTGTCTCCTTTCACATGCTCGCAGCATGCACCTGGGGTCTGGCATGCACCTGGGTCCTGGTGCACCCAGGGCCAGGTGCACCAGAGGGCCTGGTGCACCTGGGGTCTGGTCTGTGGCTCCACCTGGGGTGCAAACCCAGGACCTACTGCGCATAAAGCAGACGTGCTAACCACTATACTATGGAGCCACCCTCTTTATTCTTTCTCTCTTACGCTGATTTTTTTTTAATTCGCTTTATCCTTTATGATATCCACTGCCATACCATGACCAATTACTCCCCATGTTCCCTATTCTTATTTGAAATTTGAAGCCTTCAATTACCTAAAATCAATTATTTCTCTTGGAACTTTTGTGGCAGAGGGCAGAGAGTAATTGCTACCTACAACAGAGTGCCAGCCATAGCACTCAGGCTACCTGTCAAAGGAGGGAGGTGTTCCCACCCATTTGACTGCTTCCTAGGAGAGGAAACTGTGGCAAATAGGAATCCAGTACTAATTCCTTTAACCTATTTTAAAGAGAGGTTCATGGCAAAGTCATAGGGCCTGAGACTATCTCATATAAGCCTCTATTAAGGTTCTTTATGCCTTGTTTACATCTTTATTATATGTCCTCATATGAAGTTCTTAAGAATTACTTGTAGTCTACGGCCATGCCACCCTGAACAATCCCAATCTTGTCTGATCTCGGAAGCTAAGCAGGGTCAGGTCTGGTTAGTACTTGGATTGGAGATCACTTAGGAAGACCAGGTGCTGTAGGCGTAAAAAATAAAAAATAAGGTATTGTAAGATGACAATGTCCTTGCAATCTGTGAGGTCAACCAAGGGTTGTCTTGCTTAAAAAAAAAAAAAAAAAAAAAAAGAATTACTTGTGGAAGGAAGGGAGGGATGGAAGAAGGAATCATTTATATGACTTATATGATGACAGTTACCTTGGTACACAATTGACCAGTTGTATGTTTTCTTATGAGTTGCGTTAATACTTAAAATATATGAGTAGCTCTCTGGAATGGTTTTTGATTAAATTGGAAAGCAGATTTGTGATAGTCTACTTGTCACAATAACTTGATGAGTGAGAGTATTAGATTAACTAAGGATATAAGTGAATATTATTTTAAGATTTTCTCACATCACATTTTTATTTTCAAGTTTATGAATTAAGTAAGTTTTCTAAGCAACCAAATGCCATATGAGTTTTTTGTTTCTTTATTTTTATTGTCAGATAAGTCTAAGAACTCATGAAGGGGTGGGAACCAAGGAAATGTTTATGAAGAATAGTAATTTGTTTATTGGTTTGAGTAGAAGAGATCAAAGTTTTCCTTCTTTACTGAATGAGAGAAAGTAGATCTCTGATAATCCAGTCTCAGGGCTCAAAATATATCTCTCATTGTTCTATCAAGGTAAGTAGGATAAAGAAAAACTACAGAAATCTGTGTAGTGTAGAAGGTTAAAAACTAAAAGGAATAACTTTTTTTTTAAGTTAAAAAGAGAAAGAAAAATCTGAGAGGAATTTGGTTTTCAGTTTTCTCAAATTCAAATACCTTATCAGAATTCACAAGACAATGTAAGTTCCTAGTTGGCAAAGCTCAAGTTCCTGAAGGCCCAAGGGGCCTCAGCTTTTGAAGCTGCTGCTGCTTATTTCTCTGAACAATCTCAGACTGCATTTTAACTGGAAAAAAAAAAAAGAGAGAGAGAGAGAGAATTATTTTTTAAATGCTCAGGAAATTGAAGAGATGTATACTGTAGCATTACAAAGCTATCTTCCCAGCTGCAGGTAGTAAAATTTAGCTTTTTGTCAGACAACCCCAAAGAAGATCTGTGGAGGGTCAGTAAGACACCCTAGGATGGAATTGAAAATTGTCACGCTCATGGAAGCATAGATTGCTATTTGGTAGGGGTTGGAGGAAGGGAAAAATTGAAGGTGATGGTCAAAAGGTACAAAGTTTCAGTTATACAAGATAAGTAAATTTCTGAGATCTACTATACAACATAGTGTCTATAGATAATAATACTGTATTATATACTTAAAATTTCCTAAAATGGTAGAGCTTGTTAAGTGTTCCTGTCACACACACCGACAAATAATAATAAAAGGGACATGAGAAAATCTGAGAGGTGATGGATATGTGGTGGTGGTGACAGTTTCACAGGTGTGTATACTTAGCCCCCAAATCACAGAATTATGTCATTAAACGTGCAGTTTGTTTGTTTTTTTTACACATATCAATGATACCTCAATAAAGTGGTTCAAAAAAATTGGTTGTTCATGGAAATGATACTCTAACCTTGGTTGTACTCCTCGGCTCAAGGATGAGGGCAATTTTGTAGTGATAGCAGAGAGGGGAGAAAATGTGATAACACTGAGTTTTGTATGGGTAATGAGAGATCAGAAAATTTATGGGCCAAACTTGATTTTTAGAAATTATCCTGACAATAGTTTAGTAGTTACTGGAGGGAAAGGCTGAGGGGGGAGTTAGATAAGGATAAAGGGTTTCAAATATATGGTGATGAGAGTTGACTTTGGATGTTGAATACACAATGAAATATGTAGATGATGTATTATCATATTGTACACTTGAAATCCATATAATTTTATTAACCAATGTCACTCTGATAAATTTAATTGAAAAATTTTTTAAAAGGAAATTAGCCATCTACAGCCATGCCACCCTGAACAAGCCCAATCTCGTCTGATCTCAGAAGCTAACCAGGGTCGGGCCTGGTTAGTACTTGGATGGGAGATCACTTAGGAAGACCAGGTGCTATAGGCATAAAAAATAAAAAATAAAGGATTGTAAGCTGACAATGTCCTTGCAACCTGTGAGGTCAACCAAGGGTTGCCTTGCCTAAAAAAAAAGAAAAGAAAAGAAATTATCCTTAATGATCAAAATAATCAAGCCAGTTGTTCACCTATGTCAATCTCACATTTATGGGTATAAGTCTGGTATTCAGGAACTTGAAAAAATATATTAATTCTACCAAGCCTGGTAAAAGTGAAAATATAGTCAAGTAGTATTTTGTATCATGGTAGATATATCAGTCTTTACAGAGTAAGCCAAACCTAGAGTAGGCACTAGAGGTGGATGAGCATGAAGAAAGAGGTTAGAAATGTTGGGATGATTTTAAATAATTATAAGACATAGTTCTTGTTCATAAAGGATTTATACTAAAAGCAGCAGAGGAAAACAACACATCCAATTGAAAAATAGTGAACACAGAGAAGGGGAATAACTTTGACTGACAAACATGTATTGAGCATGGCATTGGGCACTTGATACATATCATGACCTTTGAACCATCCTGTGAGTAAATAAAATATTTCACTTTATTAATAAATAAAATACCACTCTTGGATACCTATATTTTGCAAATATATTTTGCCAGACGTACTAAGTGTCAACTGAGAATTATAGAACTTTTAGAAGACAAGAAATTGAATCTTGAAAAATCTGCATGTATGTGTGTGTTGTGTGTATATGTATATGTGTGTGTGAATACATATATGGGTGTATATATGTACAAATATATATATAATATAAATTCTGTGAAATGTGATTCTATCTGTCTGCTTTGTCACATAAGTCTCATGTGGGCTTTATTATATCTCATTGTTATTGTCTATCTTCCATTGTGGAGGCTGCAGCATGATGCTTAAAATGCAGGTTAGATTTGGTAGTTTCAAATTTCGGCTCTATCATTCACTAGCTATATGTCCTTGAGCAAGTTATTAAAGCTCCTTGAGTCTCGGCTTTCTTAACTACAAATGAGAGCTAATGATATCCACCCCGTAAGGTTTGTGAGAATTAACTATTTAACCTTGAGCACAGTGACTGGTATATAGAAGAGCACTCAATAAGTTAAAATTAAATTAATTTTATCTTTTTTCTTTACTATTCAACACTTTTAAAAGTAACCAGCATAGAGTGCACAATCCATAAGCATTTCTGATTGACTGCATGAACTTATTTTTTTCTCTTGCAATTTTTTTTTCTGTAAAGATAAACATTTACCTGTAAATATTCTCCATGTCAGACAAGTGTAAAAGGCATGGAAGAGTTAATCTCTTTCCAAATTAACCTGCTTTGTGTGAAGAGCCACTGGGCCTTCACTCCAGGTCAGAAAATGAGAATCAAACACAGAAAGCCTCCCTGTCGAATGAATATAGTGGGCTCCTCCAGCAATGTGTTCTCTTTCAAAGAGAACAGTCTATTAACTTGAAGTCAACTTCTCCTGATATACTTGTTGTATCTTTCCCCTCCCCAGACATTTATTTCCCTGACATTGCAGGGATGAGTAGAGCATCTTACTCTTTAACTTATAGCCATTCAGGAATTTTGTGGTGTTAATTAGTTATTAAAATGAGCAGACCTCCAGGTGATTTGACCATCTTTCTTCTTGCAAAAATTTTTATTCAAAGTGATATTTGTAAAGGGATATTTTCTCTACTTAATCTCAATCAACCTACATTTATTCATCAACAAATGCTTTCTTGAGTGCCTCTTAGATACCTGTTTAATCCTATGTAACTTTTAAAATAAATTTGTCCTTAAGTGGATAAATGAAAAGTTTACTATAGACATTCCCCTCATTTAAAGGATCAGCTTATAGTTCACAAATCTGTTTTCACATGCATTAATTCATTTAATTCTCAAAACGAATCCCTAAATTGGTTTTCTGCCATTCTCCAGTTGTGTCTATGAGATATATGTAGCTTACTAATACCATGGTCACTACCCAGATCATGTGCTCTTCCTACTCCAAGCCTACTGCTTTTCCCCTTGAATAACAGCTACCTACTACAGATGACATTGCACTTGGAATTCATCCAGTACAAACCATCTCCTCCATCACATCCATGCTATCAGGGGATTAGCCTAAGCATAGCTGCCGGGTTGCTGGTTCGGTGTAACTGAATATCCATCAAAAGTGTGCACATTAACAGCCACACACAACAATCAAACTCAAATTAATTTCCTCGGTTAATACATGTCACAGTATTAAATTAAACTTCAACAGAAAACAGAGCAGACTGTAACAGTTAATACTTCCACAAGCAATAATAATTATTTTTGCCAACATTTATTTAATTTGCACCTATAATGTTATATAGCAAATTTTCATATACCAGTGACAATTCTCTCAGCTTTGCCAAATTGAGAATTAAGAAATATTAGTTCAGAAAGTCTGTCAGCAGAAATTTCCATTGATCCAGTTCAAGAGCAAAACATTAACACTGGGGCAGCTGAGTTCATTAATGTTAGTGCTGTAATTCACAGTGGATCCAATGATTGCAAATGTGTGTGCGGAGTTAACACATACTCCATGAATAACCAAAGACTACTTGCATAATATATAGAATGTGCCCACAAATCACATATAAAGGACCTCAAAAATTACTGTTTATCATTTTAGAATAATTCATAATTATGGGAATCAATCATGGTTTTCTCTGATTAGAAAACTGTGTTTATATAATTTATAGATATTTTTTTAAATCAATTCTTATCCAAGATGTCATATGTGACCAGAACTATGCTAAGCCCTGGAAAAACAACAGTGCAAAAATAGTTACAGCTCCTTTCCTCATAAATCTTGCTTTCAATGGGAGACAGAGCTAAAACTAGAAAGTTAAATAATTTGTGTCAAAAGGGTATAATGTCCACTTCAGGAAACAAAAAGTGTTTGGAAAAATAGTATGAATCTGTCACTCATTATGTGACCAAACTCTGGATAAGTTATTTAACCTCTCTAAACTTCAATTTCATCACCTGTAAAAATTGGTGTGAGGGTCAGAAAAAACGATAATGATAATATTCCCTACACTCAGTCAGTCCATGCTCTCCATATAAAGTACTAAATACTTTAAATGTATTTTCTGATTTTTTTTTTTTTTACCTTATAGAAATCCTACAAGGTAAAATTAACATCAGTATTGTCATTTTACAGAGTTAGGTTAACTGATCACACAGTTTATATGGGATAATGGCAAGCTTTGAATTTGGTTAAGACTTTAGAGATACTATTATTAATTATTAACTTATTTTGCCAAAGAAGTATGAATTCAGAGACAGACATTAATATATTTCTCCCTGTATGGAATCAGCAACCAGGATATTCATTGAAAAGAGTAATCAGTCTTTTTCCTTCCCAACTACTAACTGACATTTTATGTTTTAACTGGTCGTTCAGCCATGACAAAAAGAAAAGCATAATGAAACTCTTAATAACAAAATGTGTCTCTAGTGGGTAAAGTTCTGGAGTTTTCATTCAAGCATATGTTATTTCTGATGAGAAACAAATGTGAACTCCACTACAGAGCTGCTTATTGGCAACTGATTAATGTTACCTTGGCTATGAGTTTAATAGGGACTTGAGAGTTCTTAGAAATAGAATCTAGATGACTGTCACTCTCTTACTGTTCAATTACAAAATTTTCTTAAGGCAATAGAAAACAATAATTGTAACTTTGGGCAAGGAATAATAGATATTTAGTAAGTAAAGGGACTGGCTATGTATATGGAGCTCTGCCTAATAATGTTTTCAAGAAATGCTTTAATATTCTTTTAAATAGACACCAAAAAAAGGCACAGAAAGAGAATACTATAAACATATCCCAGAGTCCTTTCGCTGAACATTTCACTGATTGCATCATCCTGTCAAGATCAAGATCCCATAAAGTGTTTTAGTTTTGTTTTGTTTTTTCATTTTAATATTTTTTTAATTTTTCAGTTACAGTTTACATAAATATTATATTAGTTTTAGATGTACAACATAATGATTAGATGTTCATATAACTTATGAAGTGACTCTGATATGTATAGTACCCATGTGACACCATACATAGTTATTACAATATTACTGACAATATTCTCTATGCTGTACTTTACATCCCCATGACTATTTTTATAACTGTCAATTTATACTTCTTAATACCTTCACCTTTTTCACCTATCTCCTCAATCCCCCTCCCATCTAGCAACCATCACTTTTCCCTCTGTATCTGAGTTTTTTTTGTTCAGGTTGTTCATTTATTTTGTTTTTTAGATTTCATATATAGGTAAAGTCACACGGTATTTGACTTTCTCTAACTTATTTCATAAATGATACCTTCTAGGTCCTTCCATATTTTTGCAAATGGCAAGTGTTCATTCTTTTTTATGGTGATAATATTCCATTGTAAATAAGTACTAAATCTTCTGTATCCATTCATCTATCTATTGGCACTATTGGTAGAGCCATTGTGGAAAACAGTATAGAAGTTCCTCAAAAAATTAAAAATAGAACTACCATATGACCCAACAATTTCACTTCTGGGTATTTATTCAAGGAAACCCAAAGCACCAAATTTGAAAAGATAAGTGAACCCCTATGTTCATTGCAGCATTATTGACAATAGCCAAGATATGGAAGCAACCTGTCTATAAAATGTTTACATTTAATATTCCTATGGACCCTTACACACAAATAGAAAATGCAGCTACCACATGACTGAACTGCTCTAACACAGACTAATGTAAATGGAATGATTTTAGTTTTAGCTTCCTGAGTAGAAGGAACTGACCTTCCTGTCAAATCTATCACTTCTACTGCCTTGGTAGAACCTCTTTTCTCCTTTAAGTGTTATTTGGCTGCCTCCTTTTTAAATAAGAACCAGTCCTCCTTCTGAAGGCTTCTGATATCTGTATGGGAATCAATGTGGTTTCAGGAAAGTATTTTTTTCTGGAGTTAGGTACGGGCTAGGAAAGATGTGCTTCTCATTCCACTGTACAGTAGTGTGCATGTGATCCAAACTATTTCAATCACTGAGAATTTCTTTCTTTTTGCTTTTTGTTTGTTTGGTTGGTAGCTTATTTTGGGGTAAGAATACTGGTATGGAGGCATTTTTTCTTTCCAGCTTTTTATGGAAAGGAAAGATGAGGCTTTAGGAGATTCAGTCAGCCATGTAGGGATTCCAAGAGAGTTAGCTTTTAAATGTAATCAAGACAAGGCAAAACAGAGTAGAAAGAGAGAAATACCGAAGGAAGGGAGGGAGAAAGAGAGAGGGAACACTGACCTCATTGTAATGTTGGACCAAATCTAAACCAAAGCTAGAAAAGCAGTGCACTTTTGTTTATTTGTTTGTTTGATGTTTGTAAGAATTTTCTTTTATTGTTAAGCCAGTTTGAGTTGGCTTCTCTATTAAGTGCATCATGAACATTATCACAGATACTAACTTATACAAAAGTGTATTAGGCCCATAAGTCCATAATCCTTTTTTTAAATGTGATGACCTTCCTTTTTCCCTTCTCAGACTTTTGGAGCCAATCTGATTTTCTTTCTCCTATCCAGTTGATAAATTAAAATAGCTAAGTGATATAATGACCCAAACTGTGTTCTGGCATTAACAATCCAGAATATTGGTTTTAGAGTCAGCTAGACCTGGCTACAAATGCAGCCTTTTTTAGTGACCAATGCGGCTTTTCACATCACTTCACTCTGACCCTCTCTTTGCCTTCTTCTACTTTTAGGAACTTTTGTGATTACATTGGGCCCACTCAGAAAATCCAGGGAAATCCCACTATTCTAAGGTCAAAAGTTCAGTAAACTTAATTCTATCTGCAGTTTTTATATCCCTTTGTATGTAAAGTAACAGATTAACAAGTATCAGGGATTTGGATTCGAACAACTTCGGGGGCCACATTCTGCCTACCACAGTAATATACACTTCTTTTGTAGGCTTACTGTAAGACTTAAAGGGTATATAAACTATATACAAAGTGCTTTGTCCACAATGAGTACAATTAATAATCTGCAAATAATGAAAAATAATTTGCAAGTATTATTATTGTCAAGAGAGAAGGAGCAAGTGAGAATCAAGTGAGTTATTTGACCTTCTTAACATAAACTGTGGATCAGTATCAGAATCAGCATTGCTTCTCGAGCCATTTTTCTGTCAATCTCATTCCCAAGTGGTGACCATCTTCGCATTTTTCTCTTTCTCTTTCTCTTTCTCTCGTTCTTACTCGAGCGCGCGAGCGCGCTCACGCGCGCGCTCTCGCTCTCTCTCTCTCTCTCTCTCTCTCATGCCCAGAGCTCTTGCTGTGGATCTTACCTGGGGCTAGTCAAACTCTTGGCATGCTGATTCCAAATATTTCCTGAACCTTGACAGAGCAAGCCTGTATTAGTCCCATACATTCTGATAAATCATTACACTAATTGTTTGAGGATATTGATTGTTAAAACCCTTAGGCATTTAAATTATTACTTTTTAACAACAACAACAACAACAAAACACCAAAGCTCTAAACCCATTTATCCCGAGCTACTTGAATTCCACCTCCATGATATTTGTCATAATAGTATACCTATATTATTACTAAAACATTTTTAATTCATTTCCTTTGAAATTATTTAAAAGAAAGCTTTATATCACCCCTTAATATAAAAACTAGTATAACTTGACATAAATAAAAAGTAACCAAAAATGTAATAAGAAAATGAAAACAATGTCTTCAAATCCAGGTGTTTATTATTGCTTACTAAGGCTCTGAGCCAAAAGGGAGATTGAATGGTATTGAAAGTCCATGAACCCAAATATTTCTCAACACAGAAAAGATAAATAAATGATGGTATAGTCATACAATGGAATATGAGATCAAACCTTAGAAATCAAAAAGAATGTATAAACTACAACTGTACCCTACAATATCAATCTCACAAACATGAAGTTAGCTCAGAAAAGTCAAACACAAAAAAATATCAGTTGTAATGATGGCACTGAACTTACATAAAGCTCAAACCCAGAAAAAAATTGATCTGGTAGTAGAAGTTAGGTCAGTGTCCATCCAACAGGTGGTAATGTCTAGTCAGGGGCACAAAGGGAACTTCATGGGGCTGGCAAGGTACTGTTTCCTAATCCCGGTCCTGGACACTGGCATGCTTATTTTAGGTAAGGCATCAAACTATAAATTTATGATTATACATTTCTTATATATATATATATATATATATATATGTTAGATTTCAAAGACATGTTCGCTCAAAAAACATCTTCTCTGCAAACATTTACACTAACAACAAACTGTCTTTCTCCTAGATGGAATCTAAAAGACTCACTACCAGACTTTAAGAATCACTGCCTCAAGCCAGAGAAATGATGGCATTAATACACAACATAGACCAAGGAAGGGTCCCTCTCTATCTGATGACCATTTCCCAAGGCTGAGTTGGAAACCTTCTTCTAACCCAGGACCCCAGGGCTTACTTAGATCACAACAGTGATCTCTCTGTATGAAAAAATGATTATTTCCTTGAGGGCAGGAACTGAGTTTTTAACTGCAGGGCCTTAGTACCTTACAGGGTACCTGACAAGTAGGGGGTTATCCATAAATATCTGTGGAATGAATAGATAAAGTATGAATTCTTTTTAGGACACGAACTGCATTGAGCTGCAAAGAGGAGAGAATAAGGACATGCATGTGGCTAAGGGGAGAAATTGTATATACACCCTGAGACTATCACATTTACAAAATTAAGAAGAAAGGAGAACTGGGGTACTAATAATTAGCTTGAAACCCACTCTAGGACAGTTGCTATTAACTTGCTTTCAAAAAGCCTTGAATAAGTACTAAACACCGGTACTTCTCACTATTTAAAGGGCCCGAGATGATGCTAGAGCTGTAATGTCACTAATGAAAGCAAGTTCATGAGCTGCTTGGACCTATTAAAGATAAATTATTTCAGGTCCATTCAGAAGCAGTACACAAGGAGAGGTAGAGCCATTTCTTTTTTATTCTTGCTGGGGATGAGTAAGAGAAATAAGAATGTCTGAACTCACCAGATAAGGTCCCAAATGCCTTTCAATCACTAGTTTATAATCTTTTGTACTAAATGCAATCAATATGTTGTGTACATAAACATGCCATATTTAGTCTGATCTAAATGTCTAAAAAGCACCAAAATCCTTAGTAAAGTACTTGGCGTCATATAGATATTTAATAAATTAAAGACTATGAAGCCCAACCCCTGTCTGACAGCCATCGAAAAATAAAAGAGAAAGCAAGGAAAGGAGGAAGAGGATGGAGGGAGGAAGGGAGGGGGAAAGGAGGGAGATAGAGAGAGAAAAAAGGAAAGAAAAAGAATTTAACAGCTTTTTAAGAGTGAGCATAGAAGGGAGGAAAGAAGAGCATGCAAGAAAGAAAAAGAAGAGAAGAGAGAAAGAAAGGTAGAGATGGTAGGGGGAGAAAAAAAGAAAAGAAGGTAGAGAGATGGGGAGAAAGAATAAAAAGAGAAAGCAAAATGAACATCAGAAGGTCAGTAGATTCTAATAAACCATTTTGGAGGTTTTGCAAAGGGAAAATAAAAAATTAAACCAACAAAGTGAATTCTAAATGTATTCAATAATAAGAGATGGTGTAATTAAATTAAAGCTAATGATGCTAACACTGATCGAAGAGGAAAAAACAAATGATGATGGGACTTAATTGTGTATCATTCTGCACTGTGAAAATTTTTGCTTAAATATTCAGATATCTGAAATAGCCTGTACTACATATAGAAGAATTGAAGGAGAGAGTAGACTGTGGAGAAATGCACCAGACTGGAAAGTCATCATCAAGGAAGGTAGTTTATTCAACATCCTATTCTTCAGATTTTGGAAAATATGAAATCAGAAACAAAGTTATTCATACCAAAAGACAAACAAGAATGCCCCTGTGTTTCTATTTCATGAGGGATAATAAAATCTCTGGTCCAGGCTATCAGAAATGATGTCACCTATCATAACTCATAATTCTGTAATTTCTCATTATTTATTTTTTGTAGACAGTCTGCTTATAACTTTGAAGGAACCTCCTCACTCGTGTACATGATTTGACACTATAGTTGGGTATATAGGATAAATGCCACCGAAGGGATTAAATAATGCGCTGGATGATATGTGCTTATCTCCCAGTGGTAGATTGTATTACTAGCTGCCAAAAATTTCTTTTTTAGCGTGTTCATCCCTGAGGATGGATTATACATTTCTACTCTCCTGAACTTAAGATGTGTCATTTTATTCACTCCAAAAAGGTAGAACTGACATATCTTTTCCAAATAGAAACTCTGGAGCCATACATCTTTTCCTGCTGACACAATAATCAAAATGTTCTCAAAAGAGTCTGCTCCATCAGCCTAGGTAGGAGTGAACACAATGTGAAACAGAGCCACAGCTGACTCAAAAGAACATGCATGTCCTTTGATTTTATAAGCCACTGACATTATTTGGTATCACAGAATAACTTACTCTGTCCTGAACAATACAGTAGCCAAATAAGTGAAACAAAAATAAGGGCCAAATACATAAATGTATTAATTTGTCCAACTAATAGCTATCGAACACATTCTATATGCAGTTTTGTGCTCAACTCTGGGGATAACATTCTGGACAAAATTTTATCTTCAAGGACAAGCACCCTAAGGTTCTAGAAACTCAAAAGTCAAGGAGTAACATAGGCTTGAGAATTCTGGAAGAAGACCACAAAGAGAGTTGCTTCTTGAGCAGGACATTACCAGTTAAACATTTTTGGAGAGGGCATTCCTAGTAGAAAAGATAGAATCACTCAAACAGAGGGATAGCTAAAGGGGAGACTTTGTGTAAGTGAATAATGGGAGGGAAGTAAGAAACAATCAGGGTTCAGTCAAGGGAAAGAAAATCTTTATTAACAAACTGAGGCATGTAGAAGCAATGGGAAATTAATAGATCCTTACAGATAACAAAGTAAGAATTTTTAGGTGCTTGGGAAGGGATAAAAAGAGAACTAGACTGGAGACTGAAGCCACGTCCACTTTTTTGTCTTAATATGATTTTATCAGTATTTTTGGTGTCATTAATTTAAAATTATAATGTCATCTTGTCAAAATTATGTATTGAAGCCAATAATTTTCCACTTTATATTTCATAACCATTAACAATTTGAGCTTTATGAAATGAGTGCTAAAGACACTATCTCCTTACTATGAATATACAACATATGTTCAGTGATAGCAAAAAAAAAAAAAAGACCATACAGAAATTTTAAAAGGTACCAACTAATATTTTCACAAGACCTAGAAAACTAAAGATTTTTAAAAATTTAATCTTTTAATTCATCAGTTGCTGTGAGCATAAAACACAAGATTGCAATCAGAATGACAACTAAGGATGCAGTAGAGTTTCTTTGAAATGATGAGTGGAGGAGATAATGATAGGCAAAGTGGAACACTTCTCAGCTTCTCTTGCAATTAGGTCAAGGTCATGTGATTAAGGCATGTTTACTGAGAACATGCCAAGACATCTTTTTTAGTTTATTTGTTTGCTTTTGTTTAATTTCAAATCTAAAGATAAATCTATTCTCTTGACCAGCAGTTCTCTAGAGCTATGACGTAAGAGCATTAACTTACACAAACTTCAAAGAAGAACTAGATTAACCAAGAATGACTATGGTCTGATTTAAAATTTATATAGCTTCATATTCATCGCATAGAAGAGAAGGCGTTTAATTTTAAATGGATATATTTCTAAATTACTGTATAGTCTCGATGAAACAAAATATTTGGGGGGATTTGCAAACTCGAGAATTATGACAAATATTTATTGACTTCTAAAGGCATTACATGGTTCATCTTGTTATCTTCGGAACAGCCCTAGATGATAGGCACATATCCCTTATATTCCCTTCTTACTGAAAGGGAAATGGAGTCTTAGAGAGATAAAGTAACTTTCTAAGGCCCACACACTTGAAAGAGATAGAGACAGGATTCTAAGTTAGGTCATCTGCCTCTAGATACTACACTCTATGGTCTACACTACTACCCTGTATTCCTCCCACAGGGGTTCACTTAAAAATCCATTTCATTCAAAGAGATGAAAAATTATTCCTCAAATTTGTTTTATCAGCACAAATAAATGCCCAGAATATGATTTAGCCAGCAATTATGATCTCTAACACCCCAGGTACATTCTTTGAACATTCAGAGCTTTCTAAAATCACTACTTTGGTCAAAAAGTATACCATGGAGTTACTTACAGATACTAAAAAATGTTGGCAAAATATTTTGATGTCCAGAAACCAGGGAAACAAAGAAGTAAAAACAACTAAAGTGTTTAACTTAAATAAATCTGCAAAGGAGGAAAAAAAATAAAACAACACATGAATGAAAAATGAAGCCTTGTAGTTCTTGTGGACCTGTAATTCCCAAGATCCTTATTTAGGACCAAAGAGGAATACACAGGGACCATTAATCGGTTGAACAGCACAAATTTCAAAAAGCTGCAACCACAATGTAAATAAAACCTTGCAATGTTAGGTGTTCTTTGCAACTTTTTTCCTGAGCCTATTTTCACAAGAAGGTTCAGAATATTACTTCCAATATTCTCATTTCCTGGAAAGATGGGAGAAAAGGAACCCTATGTTTGTAATTATCAGCCCCCATAGAAGTCTCACAAACAACCAAGACCCAGACAGCTGATGAAGATGTGGCTCTTTAATAAAGAGCTGAATCCAGTCCAAGAGGTGAAAGGTTATTTGGAAGCATCTCACCAATACCGCCATTACAATGACATACACTGTGCCTTCTTTGCTCTCTTGAGTATAAAAGTTCTATGTTAAACATTAGGCAAAACCTTTTTAAAGGTATGTCCATGATGGCATTCTGATTGAAATTTTACTATAAAGTGAAACATAAAACGTAGACCATAAATTGTAGATGGCTGTTCATGAATTTGAGGTCATTTTTTTTCTGAATAAAAACACAAAAAATTCTCAAGATGGCAGACTTGGTAGACACTTGTGCTTGCTTCCTCTCATAACCACATCAAAATTATAACTAAACTACAAAAAAAAAAAAACCATTATTGAAAATGCCCTAAAGTCTAGCTGAACATGTCATATACATAAAGACATACAAAAAAAACTATCCCAATATGGGTAGGAGGGTCAAAGACACAAATGGCCTGGTCCCCAACCAGCTTGCGGTGGTAAAAATTCAGAAGGGATATCTTGGCTACAGAGGTCCCCATCGAGGAGCGTGGAGTCACAGCCCCAAACTAGGCTCCCCAGCCTAGGTTCCAGTGCTGGGAAAAGAAGTCCTCAGAAAATCTGGATGTGAAAATCAGCAGAGATTGCGGCTGAGTGAAACAGAGGGCTGCAGGAGTCACAGGTATTCTCTTAAAGGGCCGGTACATAGATTTACCCCTAATAAACTCACTCTGAGCTCTATTGCTGAGGAAGCAGCTTAAAAGGCACCAGGGATATGTGAGGTGGAACTGAATTGTCTGCCTTCAGGACAAGAGCCTGAGGGACACCTTTCTCCCAGACAGAAGTGCTGGCAGAGGCCACTGTTCCTTTGTTGAGCCCTCCCTTCTCCATTTGTGCACATGAAGGTGGCCACCATGTCTGAGTCTTTATCAGTCTGGCTAACTCTGGTTACTCTGTCCTGGTGATTCCCTGAGATCCCTCCCCACCTAACTTGCAAACCCACTCAAGCTGCTTTCAGTGGCTTTTCCATACAGATGGCCTATCTGGCTCATGCTGCAAGCCTTCCTAAAATCTCTCAAGGGTTCACAAAACCTAAAAAAGCAGAATCTGGCATCAGTGTGACTTGTTCCTCTTGCTGGGCAGCCGCAAGCTCTGCACAGGTGTCAATCAGCCTTAGTTTGAGGCTTGGCCTCCCAGACTTATCCAAACACAGCATAGGTGTTGGCCATCTTTGGATTGTTTGGTGGCTCAGGCCAGGTGGCCCTGCACAGGGCACAGTCTGTGGCTGAACTTGGCTTGTGATGTAGCCCTTCCCAGGAGACCCTGGCCTATACACCCCATGTCCAGCTTTGGTCAGAGCCAGACCACCAAATGGAGCCACATCTGAGGACAACACACCCAAGGGGCAAACAGGGCAGGCATCAGAATCCTTCTAAAGAAAATCCTGCTCTATACAGTCAGCCTCAGCACAACAGCTCCTCCACTTTAGTCATGGCCAGACTTTACAACCAGTCACCCAGCAGGTCGGTCCCCCCCACTGATGAGCAAACAGCAATCAAGGCTCAACTACAACAGGATGGCACACACAACCCATACAAAGGACACACCTGGATCACCTAGCTCAAGTGACCAGGGAGATTGTGCCACTGGGCCTCACAGGACACCTACTACATAAGGCTATACTACCAATCCTGGGAAACATAGCAGCCCTACCTAAATACATAGAAACAAACACAGGGAGGCAGCCAAAATAGGGAGACAAAGAAACACGTCCCAAATGAAAACAGAACAAAACTCCAGAAAATGACTAAAAATGGAGACAAACAACCTACCAGATGCAGAGCTCAAAACACTGGTTATATGGATGCTCAAAGAACTTAAGGAAAGAGTAGATGAACTCAGTGAGAACTTCAATAAAGAGACAGAAAACATATAAATGAAGATAGAAAAAATAAAAAAGAACCAGTCAAAATGAAGAACAGCCACAAGGAAAAAAATTCAAAATAATGAGGATAATTGAAGGGGCCTCTGGGACAACATCAAGTATACCAATATTCACATAATAGGTATACCAGAAGAAGAGAGCAGGCAAGGAATGGAAACTTATTTGAAGAAAGAAATACTGACTGAAAACTTCCCTAATCTAGTGAAGGAAATAGACATACAAGCCCAGGAAGCACAGTCTCAAACGAGATGAATCCAAAGAGGCCCACACATCATCATTAAAATGCTAAAGGTTAAAGACAGAGAATCTTAAAAGCAGCAAGAGAAAAACAATTAGTTACCTACAAAGGAGCTCCCATAAGACTGTCAGAGGATTTCTCAGCAGAAAATTTGCAGGCCAGAAGGGATTGGCATGAAATATTCCAAGTGATGAAAAGCAAGGACCTACAATCAAGATTACTTCACCTACCAAAGCTATTATTTAGAATAGAAAGACAGATAAAGAGCTTCCCAGACAAGAAAAAGCTAAAAGAGTTCATCATCACCAAGCCAGTATTACAGGAAATGTTAAGAAGGACTTGAAGGAGGAGGGAGAAAGGGAAAAGGGAGGGAGGAGGAGGAGGAGGAGAAGGAAGAAGGAGAAATAGAAGAGAGAAAAATATGAATAAAATGGCAATAACTACAACTCTATCAACAATTAACTTAAATGTAAATGGATTAAATGTTCCAATCAAAAGACATATGGTGGCTGAATGGATAAGAAAACAAGAGCTGTACATATGCTGCCTACAAGAAACTCACTTCAGATCAAAAGATACACACAGATGAAAGTGAAGGGATGGAAAAATATATTTCATGAAAATGGAAACAAACAAAAAAGCTGGGCTAGCAATACTTATACCAGAGAAAACAGACTTTAAAACAAAGGATATAATAAGAGACAAACAAGGACCCAGGAATTCCACTTCTGAGTATTTATCTGAACAATTTCAAAACATTATTTTGAAGGGACATGTGAATCCATATGTTTACTGCAGCACTATTTATAATAGTCAAGATATGGAGGCAAACTGGGTATCTACCAATGGATGACTGGATAAAGAAGAGGTGATATATATATATATACAATGGAATATTACTCAGCTATAAAAAAGAATGAAATCTCGCCATCTGCAACAACATGGATAGACCTAGAGGTTATTGTGCTGAGAAAAATAAAACAGAGAAAGATAAATAACATACGATTTCACTTGTATGTGGAACTAAAGAAAAAAATTAACAACAACAACAACAAAACAAAAACAAACTCAGATACAGAGAACATTTTGATGGTTACCAGACGGAGAAAGAGTTGTGGGAGTGGCTGAAATAGGGAAAAAGATTAAGAAATTGATAGTTACAAAATAGTCATGGGGATGTAAAGCACAGCACAAGAAATAGAGTAGATAATATTGTAATAACTATGTATGGCATCAGATGGGTATTAGATTTATCAGGGTAATCGCACTGTAAGTTACATAAATATCTTATCACTATGTTGTACACCTGAAACAAATGTAATATTGTATGTCAACTATAATTGCAAAATAAAAAATTATTTTAAAAAGAAGGGATTGCTGTAATTGTAGGTTTGATGAAGGAGACTTTGTAGTGAAGAAAAAGCCAGTTTCTCTGAGAAATGTGAAAACACGGAATGACATAATGGTGGAAAAAGTAGATATAAGAGGACATGAATGGACACAATCAATATGTGTTTATACCTGACACTGAAGACTATAACAGCTTTTCACATCGTGTGATTCACTAGTGTCCATAAGTCAGAATGGGTTGGAAAATGTGCTCCAAGTAAGTTTTTATAATAAATTTTTGAAGTTTGTGAGTGATTTACTATCATTTAATAAATCAGAATAAATTCAGTTATTTCTATAGTAACACTGTCCTCACTTGTACTCAAATGAGCTTTTTTGAGTGGGAGATAACAGGTTAGATTTCAACCTTATGAACCAACAGAGAATATCCCTTTGCATACAGAGATGTTAAAAATAATGTATCACATTAAGGAAAATGCTAATAATCATCAGAGGGAAGAGCTAAATAATAATAATAATAAAAGACACATGGAATTTGAAGTCTGAAAGGAATAAATCTTTGCCACTACTGCCTCCATGGCCTTAGACAAGTCTGTGCTCATTCTTGGTTTTTAGTGTTATCTTTATAACACTAAACATTTAGACCAGGTTTGGCCAACTATGGCCATTAGGCCAAATCTAGACTGCGACCTGTTTTTGCAAATAAAGTTTTGTTGAGACACAACAACATTTATTTATTTACATATTTATTTACATATTGCCTATTGATTTCAAGCTATAAGAGTGGAGTTGAGTAGCAACAGAGACAATATAGTATAAAACCTAAAATATTTGCTATATGGCCCTTTTTAGAGAAAGAACGCCAACTTCTGAGTTAGACTATGAGATCTGTAAGATATACAAATGTTCCATTTTATGACATGTCACTCTACAATTATTCCTGATAGCTCTCCTATTTAAACATGGGATAGTACAAAAAAATATGTACAGAACTTGGCAGAGCACTAGGATTATAATAATATTTAACAAAAGTCTTTGGAGTTGAACAGGGTTTCTTTTTTTTCTTATTAATATTATTGAGGTGATATTGGTTAATAAAACTATATAAGTTTCAAGTGTACAATTCAATAATACATCATCTGTATATTACATGTGTGTTCCCCGGCTAAAGTCAAATCTCCCTTTGTCACCATATATTTGACCCCCTTTACCTTATCTGCCTCCTCACTATTCCCTTTCTCTCTGGTAACCACTAAACTGTTATCTGTGTCTATGAATTGTTGTTTGTTTGTCTTGTTAATTTGTTACTTTTAGTTTTATATCCCACATATGAGTGAAATCATATGGTTCTCAACTTCCATCTGACTTATTTTGCTTAACATGATAATCTCGAGATCCATCCATGTTGTCAAAAATGGCAGTATTTCATCTTATGGCTGAGTGATATTTCATTGAGTGTGTGTGTGTGCGCATGTGTATGTGTGTGCGTGTGTGTGTGTGTGTGTGTGTGTGTGTGTGTGTGTGTGTCACATCTTCTTTATTCAATCATATATTGAAGGAAACCGGGGTTTTTCCATGTCTCGGCCACCATGAATAATGCAATGAACATCACGGTGCATATATCTTTACAAATAAATCTTTTCAAATTTTGGGGTAGATACCCAGAAGAGGAATTGTTCGGTCATACAGTAATTCTATTCTTAATTTTTTAAGGAACCTCCATACTGTTTTCCATAGTAGCTCTACTAATTTACATTCCCACCAGCAGTGCTTGAGGGATCCTTTTTCTTTTAAATATCAGCTCTGCTATTGACCTCTATAGCTTATTCTGTTCTATAAAATGGATCACCTATGTTAAAGGATGTTATAGAGCTTAAGTGAAAAAAAAAATATGTAAAACATTTAATATAGTGAATGACACAGAGTAGTGTTCCTTAAATAATAGTTTCTATTGCTACTGTTACTACTGAGAAAGCTTTCATTATTATCACAGGGAACTAGATATCTAGCTCAGTGATGCCTTGCTCATTAATGCCTTGCTCTACATAGATGCTCTTTGATGGGAAAGGGTAAGAGAGAGCTCTGTATGCAGAAGAACACCAGTTATTCTCTTCCCTCTGGATAAGATATTGCCTGTGCCCAATCCACACAACTCCCTTTTTTGGCCTACCACATAGTCATAGCCAGGAAAATCCCTGCTCAGATTTAAAAGTAAAACACTCTATGCATTTTCCTGCCATAGTGATACCGAATATAAAACCTGATGATGGCTAAGGTGCTCAAAGTTATCATGCCTAGAGTAGTCATAACTTGGTCCCAAGCATCAGACTCCTATTTTATTTTATGCTGTACATGGGTATGGAAACTAGTGAGAAAATTCTAACTTTTAAATCTCTGACTTTTGAATGTATAAATTACATCAACTACTATTCCCCTCTGAAAAGAGTAAAAATGCAAAGAACAATGTCTACTATGCATTTCTTTTAAGACAGTGATTTCTCCTACAAATGATCTGGAACAATACCTCTCAAATAATGATGAAAGATTAGTCTATTTTTCTCCCCCTTCTAAACTATTAGAGACTAAGCCTTTTAAAAATACAATAAACATAAATTGTTAGTAAAAATGAAATTTCAAAGATATACAAAATAAATTCAAGTTCAGGTTATCTATTAAATTCAAGAGACATAAAAATGACTGTCAAATTGCTCTAAAATTTTCTGCATTCTTTATTTCTGTACATATCTTATTGCAGACCAGTAATGAACAGTTCCAGCGCCTTGCTGCTCTATGTTCTATACTACATAGAAAGTAGGCAGACCTGGGACTTACTGGATTGTGATGATAACTTGAGATGTCCCAACTATTATGGAAAATAGTATGGAGATTCCTAAAAAAATTAACAATAGAACTACCTTATGATTCAACCCAGCAATTTCACTACTGGTATTTAATCTTAAAAAAAAAACAAAACACTAACTTAAAGAGATTTATGCACCCCTATGTTCATTGCAGTATTATTTACAATAGCCAAGATACGGAAGCAACCGAGAGCAAAAAAAAAAAAAAAAAAAAAAAGGAAACTTGCCGACTTGCCATTTACAACAACATGGATGGGCCTAGAGGATATATTATGCTAAGTGAAATAAGTCAAACAGAGAAAGACAGATAACATGATTTCATTTATGTGGAATCTAAAAAAATGAATAAATAAAACAGACTCATAGAAAAGGAAAACAAACTGTGGTTTGTTGCCAGAGCAGAAGGAGTGGGGGGTATGGGTGAAAAAGATAAAGTAGAATAAGGTATACAAACTTCCAGTTATAAAATAAATAAGCCATAGAGATGCAGTGCATAGAGCAGAGAATATTGTAATTATTTGGCATAATGACAGATGGTTACTATACAGTGTGGTAATCACATCGTAAGGTATATAAATGTCAAATCCCTATGTTGTACATCTGACACTAATATACTTTTATATGCCAACTATATTTCAATGAAAAAGTTAAGCCCCTAGTAAAAAGATACTTTCCTCTAAACTAGTCACAGAAAAGCACTGAGTGGCACTAGAGGAAGGGATGCTGAGGAAGGGCAGAGGCCTTTCTGGTTTAACTGTATATATTATATGATTTAAGTTTTGTGTAATGAGTATTTAGTAACTACTTACCTGCATTTAGAGTTTTCAAAAATGCAACTTAAAGGCCAACTAAATTACTTTAAAGTGTCATTCTCAGTTTAAGATTAACTTAGTGAAATGTAGAGGTCGAGGCCGTAATAGTAGGCAAAGGAAATGTTACAAGAAAAGTAGTTGTTGTGGGATTCCAAGCAGAAAATTTGTACAATGTTTTTTTTCCATTAGGATAAGTAACTGTTCTTCCGTATTTAAATTCGAAAGTGTAGACCTACTGTCCTTCAAAAACTGGTCGGACCACCTTTTTATTCCCTCCATGGATCACTCATGTGCCTGAATGAAGCATGTTAATATGCCAGCTCTGCAGCCACAAATCTTGCACACATGATTAGAAGTTGAGAGATTCAGAAATTCACCTTACACTGCATGTAGATATAACCGATGCTTTTTGACTCCTTTTTCAAGTACATGCTACTAGTTCTTGCTCCTATTTTTATGCATGCAGTAGTACCCCTAGGAGAAATGAAATTTGGAGGTTCTTAATTATTCATAAAACAATTTATAAAAGTGCTTCAAAATTACAACCTGGCAAAATCATGTGCAAAAAATCCAATGATTCCCTTCCACCACTGTCACTATCTATTGATACACTACTTCCAGACAGACATTCCTAAAGCCTTTGTCTAATAGCATCAATATCTGCCTTGGAAACCAATAGCTCCTCAGTATCTACAAATTAAATAGTACTATAAAATATTAAGATGCAGTATGGTACAATGGTTAAGAGTATGGCTTCTAGGGTCAGATTGCTTACTTTTAAATCTAGACTCGGCCCTTTATTGCCTGTCAACACTTAAGCAGATTATTTTATTTCTGTTTTCAGTTTATTTGCGTATATATTATAGTTAATTATAACAAAAATGTTAATATTATATGTAATACATAAACAAGATGTACAGTCTATATACATGTATACAGCATATATAAATGTATTACATTATAAGCAAGATACATATTTAAAATATATAAGATTAACAAAAAACTATATTTAAATAAATATATAAGTAGTAATGTATATTTTGCAGATTATTTATGTCTGCTATAATCTTTTCACATATGTATATACACATATATGTATATATGTGGATGTGTATATACATATATACATATACATATATGTATAAACATATACATATGTATATACATATATACATATACATATATGTATAAACATATACATATGTATATACATATATACATATACATATATGTATAAACATATACATATATGTACATATATATGTATATACACATCCACATATATACATATATGTGTATATACATATATACCTTAGAATATCATGTTGCTTGGAACATTGTAAGTGCACAGGAATATGAGCTGCTTTACTTTTATAACCTTTGCATTTGGCATTTAGTGTGGCCCAACCATCCTTTTCTGGCATTATCTGCCATCCCTTTCTTAAATATAGCCCAAATTCCAGCCAGACTATTCATCAGTTCTCCAAGCTTTCTAGCTACTGTACATTTGTTCCTGTTTCCTAGGCTATTAAAATCACTTGACTCACAATTCACAGTAAGGATACCTCTGAAAACTTATTCATCTTTCTTAAGCTATCTGAAATTACTGTTCAAGGAATGTTTTTCTGGTCCTCAATCTCCCTCTTCAGAGCACCTACCGAAGAATAGCAAGTGTGTTAACTTTAATTCACTGGCTTCACAGAGACTCTAATAAGAAGAAATCAGAAATCAGATCTGACTGAGAGATAAAGAGCATCACAATCAATTAGTCATGTCTGCCATGGGTGCTAGAATTGAAAACAGCATTTATTTGCCTTCTCTACCCACTTTCCTCTGTATAATCACCAAGAAATTTGAATTATTCAACTGCTGTTTTATGTTCAACTTTGATATGCCTTATATCTCTCTGAAGATATTTCATATTCCATGAAGAAACAGGCTCCATTTTACTCAAATCTGTAAACCTGTAGTAGCTATCACAGTCTGACATACCATATGTGTCCAAATTTTGTTGCATTACTTTGAGTTGCCCAAACTCACATTCTCTTTATTTAAATAAAGTTACTTTTCATTTTACCCTGGGACTGATTCATGTCTGAGCCAGTAAGGTATTACTCAAGAGACTTTTGTTGGGTCCACGTCACCCCCATCTGCAATCCTGCTCTGCTTGGACTTGTGCCTTCAAAGGCTGAAGGCCTAATTAATTCTGACAGACTCTTAAAACTTATATTCATTCCTCTTGCCCTTTGTCCTACATATGTATCTTTGTCATCTTTCTGGTTCCCTTATGTATAAACTAGTTTCTTATTTTCTATATTCTTATCTGGGGCTTCACCAGCTGGGAAGAGACTGCCTACCAGGGCTAGCCAGTTAAAATAGCAAACAACTGCTTCATTGATACATGTGTTTGCTTTTCTGACAGTACGATACTGTTTTGATTACTATAGCTTTGCAGTATAATTTAAATTCAGGGAGTGTGATCCCTCCAGCTTTGTAAAAATTTTATCAGGATTGTTACACTTATTCAGGGTCTTTTGTAGTCTCAAATTTAAGACTTTTTGGTTCCATTTCTTTTAAAAAAAATGTAATAATTTTGATAGGGATTGGTTTGAATCTGAAGATTGTTTTAAGTAATATGAACAATTTAACAATATTAATTCTTCTAGTCTTTTTATTTCTTTGTATCTTTTTCAATTTCTGTCAACAAGATAGTTCTCATTATACAGGTTTTTTACTTCCTTGGTTAAATTTATTCATAGGCATTTTGTTGCTATTGTTGCAACTGTAAATGAGATTGTTTTCTTAATTTCTCTTGCTGATTTTTCATTGTTAGTATATGAAAACAAAATAGATTTTCATATATTAATTTTGTACCTTGCAACTTTACTTTATTCATTTATTATTTTTAATAGATTTTTGGTAGTATCATTAGGGTTTTCTATAGCCAATAAATGGAAAAGATCAAAGTATATGGATATATACACAGTAGAATACTATTCAGCCATAAAGAAGGTGAAATCCTTCCATTTGTGACAATACAGGTGGACCTCATGGAGCATGTTAAGCTAAGTAAAATAAATCAGATGGAAAGAGACAAATAAATGGAAAAGATCAAAGTATATGGATATATACACAGTAGAATACTATTCAGCCATAAAGAAGGTGAAATCCTTCCATTTGTGACAATACAGGTGGACCTCATGGAGCATGTTAAGCTAAGTAAAATAAATCAGATGGAAAGAGACAAATACTATATGATTTTACTCATGTAGAATACAAAATCAAAAACTAAAATAAACTAAATGAACAAACAAAACAAAAAGACTTATAAAGGCAGACAAGAGAATAGTAATACAGGGGAGAAGGGGGATGGAAAGGGCAAATTGGGTAAAAGGGCTCAATTATATAGTGACAGATAGAAACTAGTCTTGCTGGTAAGCACAATTCGGTACATACAGATGTTGATTTATAAGTTATAAACCAATGTACCTCAATAAAATCTTGTTTAAAAAAGAAAGAAATAGTAAGCAACACACCCTGGGAGAGTCCCTTTCATATGCCAACTAACCAATCCAGAGTCCATACTCTGAACCACCTCTTGTATCTGGCTCTTACATTCCAGGAGGCAATGTTCCTCTGCCATAATTATCCAGGGCCAGGTACCAGCCAACTGGAGATATACCCTGTGTGCCAGAGCCTGCTGCAATTATTCAAACTAACCAATCCTAAGCCTGCTTACCCTGCCTGCCCTTGCCTTATCCAAGGAAACCACAGTAAAGGTTCCAGCTCATATTTTCCTCTTACTCCCTCTGTCTCCTGACTGACAGTAGTACCTCTCCATATGGTGTGGCATGACCTTCCTATTGGGTACTGTGAGTAACAAACTATCTTTGCAATAACAATTTTCTCTTGATCTGTTAGCCTCATCACACCTAAATAATAATAAAACATATTTTAAATCAGCTTGCCGTTCTGTATCCATTTATTTCCATTTCCTCACCTAGTTTTCAATCTTGCTTTTCAGAATTCAAAAGAGAATCATTAGGTGCCTTGAATGACCAATTTTTAAACTCTTTTCTTTACTAGTTTGGAGATAACCTATGCATCTTCCTCTCTAAATCACCTTAAAGGACTCTCTCAGTAGGAGCCCTGCTCTGGTTTATTACCTCCTAGGATAACACCATTAGAGATAATCGCATTTTTTAGATACCATCTCCAAAGAACAATTACCTTAAGAGTCCCTATTTAAGTATTTTTTTTTCACTTATAGCAAGATCTTATGATAGTTAAAAATAAATACAGCCCAGAAATCTAATTTTCTGATTCTCCAATGCTGTGAACTGTCATGCAGATCAACACACCAGTAGGTTTTGGAAAGTCTTGCAGCAGAAGTGAAATTTCATGATTCTCTTTTTTTTCCTAATTTTTCTATTTTCCAGGAGAAAAAAAAAGTATGTGATCCTACTAATTAATTAATGGACTTGTACAGTTGAAAATCAATTTTATTTCTAATCATAGTAATATCCAGAGTTTTTAACAGTTAGTAAGAAATAATAACAAAATATATTAGAAATAAATGTTTCCATTCGACCACCCTCTATCACTCTCCTAATCCATCTATTCATCTAGTTAACCATGTTAAACTCTCCTATTGTTTTTTTGTTTTGTTTTGTTTTTAGACAGATCTATATTAGAATCCTGGCCCTGACACTTATTAACCGCATCTCTGAACTTCTATTTTCTTGTCTGTAAAACAGAAATAATAATAACAGTCCTTTTATGGGATTATACAAAACAATGTGTGTCTCATCTATAGTTTTGGGAGTCATACTGTCTAGCACATATCAAATATTTAATAACAACTCTTCTGTTATTTTATTGCTACAGATCATTTTAATATGTTCACATTGTTAATTCTGAATTTATTAATTGTAAACATTATATATTGACTTTATATTAGTTTATCTTCCTTAGATCACTTGCCACCACCTCCATGAACATCTACTTACCACAGACCCATTCTTCTAATTTATTTATAATTACCAATTAAATAAATCATAAGACTTTGATTATTATCTATATTAATACCTTCATATTTTTAATGTAGTTATGTTAGTTCTTCCCACAATATGCAAAAGCCTCTCTATATGGTTTTCCATGATGTCAAATATATCATCTCCATTTTTCCCCTTGGGAAATTCCCACTGAAGGGTTCTGCCTTCCTATTTCAAATGGTTCTTGTGTTTCTATAGGCCTGCTCCAAAGCTTCTATTCTGGGACTTCCCATCATTATCAACTGGAACTACCCGCCTTGAAAATGCTCTGTTTCCTAAATTCCACATTTTCTTCTTTCTTGGTATGTTTTCCTGTTTGGGTAGAGAACATATCCACAGCATCCTGAGAAAGCTACAAGAAAAATGTCTGAGGTTTTCCTTTTTAAAAAATGTCCTTATTAAACACATTCTCTTGAGTCAGAATTTAATATTCTCCCTCAGTATAGTGAGGTTATTTCTCTTTATCTTTAAGTGTTTGTTGAATGTAATTCTGATATTCAGTCTTTTGTACATAACCTGCTGCATTGTCCTTCTTTCTTCTCTGTTAAAGTAGAATCTTCTTTTTATCTTTGTTATTCTCAGGTCTGAGAGGTTTTCTTGTATTAGTTCTTTGACATTTCCTTCATTGTTTTCTCCATTCTCTTTTTCTATAACACTGTTAGACAAATGTTGGAGCTCCTAGATTAGCTCTCTAATTGTCTCACCTTTTCTCTGCTACAGCCCTATTATACATTTTTTGACACCCTTTTACTATCTTAAATGTCAGTTGCTAAAATTATCATTACCGAGAGTTCTTTTTTCTCAAAAGGTCATCTTATTTCATGGATGAATGATCCGTTCTTATTTCTCTAAGAATATCAGTTAAAAATGGAATTTATTTTACTAACTTTATTCTTCTAAACTTCTTTTCTGTTGTTTCTTTGTGTGCTTTGATCTTACTCTTTCATATTGAAGGTTTACCGCAAATATTTGGTAGTATTTTTGTGTCTACCCAATTGTAACAGAAAGTCAGTAAAGCTCCTTAGGCTCCTATTGCACATGGGCCAACCTATGAACTAGAGTATATCAACAGAGTGACCTGGCAATGTGAGGCCTCTATTGGAGGAGATAGAAGTATCTCTAGGAATTATGGTCAGGTCACAGCTTTTAGGGAAAGAAGACTAGAGAAGCTTAGATCTCTGCATATATATTTAATTACTCTTTTATCATATTAGTACCTCACTCATTCCATCTACTGTATTTGGTCTCCCACAGTTTCTCTGAGAGATAAGAATAGAAGGGCAGTCAGTTAACATCAAAAAATGAAGCTGGAGACTTAATATTTAATTTTTCCTTATACTGGTTTTCTTTCTATAGATTGGCGCTGCCAAGTGCTGAGCATTTCTGAATCACTGAAAAATGAACTGGCCACTTTTCATCAGAATCCTTCTCTCCAAGCACTTAGTCTCCTGCTTTCTCTCCTGCATTTCATTCTCATCAGGGTCTATTCCTTTATCCCTACTTCATCTTCCAATATATGTGGACAAGTCTCATCTACTACTATCTTTTTTTCTTTTCTTATCTTGGTAGGTCTATATTTTTATATAATGTCTTTAGTCTCTTTTTATTGGAGTGTCAGCAATAAACAGACAAGATAAATGCATATGTTTTTGTGCCATACTTAATCCAAAAACAGCCCTGTGCATTTTAATGACTAGATTGTTAAAGAAATGAACTATGACTGTGTTAACACATGGGGAATCAATGAGGTAAATGGAGATTTATTGATTTCGATGCATAGATCAGGGAGCCCCCAAAGCAAGATATGGACCATTATATAATATCATTTATAAAACTTGTCAAAATAGAGGCCAAATTCCTGGAGTTTAGGATTCAGGACATCTGGGTAATGGCAAAGGATTAGTATATTCAACAAATTCTTGAGTTATTTTTATGTTTGGCCACTAATTTTGACAGGTTATCTTGAAATTTAAAATAAGAAAATATTTTCTACTGAATTTAGTCATAAAATTTACAAAGTAAGACTACATCTTACTGAACTTAAAAAACTTTTTTTTCATTGAACTTTAAATGAAAGAGAACCAACATTTATCAAGTGCCTAGGCCTTCTGCTAAGTAGCTTTTCATAGAACACTAGAGTGTGTAAATAGCTTTCCCATTATATAGGTCATTAAATAATTATCAGAAATATTAGGTCGTTTACCTAAAGTAATATGACTAATTAGTGGTAAATTTATTTAAATTCCAAAGAAAGGGGCATTCCTTAACATACCTTTTTCAACAAAAAGGTGCTTCTTCGGGCTTTCAATAATCAATTATAATCAGCTGATTACATGCTGCATTTAACCAGTGAAATAACCACAGTTAAAGACCAGAAGAGAAATGTGATGTCTCCCTCACCCTTACTAAGACTGGGAACCGAATTTAGAAACAAAACAAATATCCATGAAATAATCAAAGAATCTCTCTATGGTCTAACATTCCCTAAATTGGATTGCAAGGATGCAAGGATGCTAATAGGTGTACTTAGTGTAAAAAAAGAGGGAAGATTCCATGATCAATAAACCATGGTTAATTGAGTTAAACAACTTTAAAAAGGTGTATATTTATTACAAAGCATCTCAGAATCATTAATGCAAATGTGCATTATGAATTACCAAGTGGAAGATGGAGCATTCTCTATATAAATTTGGCCTGTTAACCATCATTCACATCTAAGATAAAATCCCATGGAAAACAATTTTTAAAATGTTAATAGAGAATATGTGAAGTTAATCAGAACAAAGAGGTTTAAAGTAGCTCTCCAAATGAGTAGATATTGAATTTTGCCTTTGAAAAAATTGGAAGGCCTAAAGGTTGTCTAATACCACAGAGGTAGAAGCGAAGAGGCTAGGATGAGGCCGGTCTGCTTCAGATGAAAGGTCTATACTACCATACTGAGAACTAATGATAGAGCAAATGGGAAGCAGACCAAAAATCCTGCTTGGGTTAGGGTGGGTACTGCTTGGTACAAAAACTAAAATAAATGACTATGAAACAATGAGGTTGATAGTCTCGTAGGCCATTCCTTACTGTGGTATCCTGAAGTTGAAAAGAAATCAGACACTAAGGATTAGAAGACAGATGATTCTCTTCACTTACCAGCAAGGACTCATGTGACCCTCCATGTATTTTCAAAATGTATGTCTTAAGTGAATTTATTTATATTATAGCTATATAATAAGTAAATGATACAGTGAACAAATGTTTTCCTTATCAACGATAACAACATAGATAAATAAAATAAATAGATAAATAGAAGATCGTGGGGGATCACTTCATAAATTGTATGAGTGTCTGACCACTGTGCTGTGTACCTGGAGCTGATAGGGAATAGTAATGAATGTCAATTCTAATTGAAAAAATAAAAATTAAAAAAAAATCAAAATCAAAAAAAGGAATAGTGGCAATGATACTCTTTTTAAAATAAAGGACATATTTATTGTGGTATAATTTATTATTCAATCTTTACCAAAACCTCTGCGATATATAGGGAAGTCATTACTATCTTTGACATGTCATAACTGAGGAAAGATATGCATGTCAGAATTCTTTTGGTTGCAAGTGACAGCATCCAACTTAAACTAGCTTGAGAGAATTTATTAGCAATATTAACCCAGAAAACTATTAGGTCAGTTTAAAGGATGAGAGGAAATAACATATCTATATATTTCTTATCTTCTCCCCAGCCTTTGTCTATCTTTTTTGTGTCTTGTTCCTAGCACTCTGGACAGACTCTCACACTTTTATAGCACTCGTTAAATATTCACTGAAGAAATGAATAGTATAAATATATTCTAGGTAAAATAGAAATGATCATATGTACAGTCACCTATACTGACCATAAATAATATGTTCTTAAGTACAAAATATTCTAAAAATAAACTATAATAACTTTTTAGATAAAACCTATGATAGAAAAAATATGAGTTTTATAGAAATATTGAATTGGCACTTTCCATCAAAAAATGTACAAAGGACTTGTTAAAGCTAACTGGGAAAATCATTAACAATTACAAAATGGAATAAATACCCATTTTATAAATTTGGCAATGAGTGCTTACAGATTGTGAAATGTCTTCAGTCCAAGAATTTTCCTTTGAACAGAATTTGATTACACTAGCAAGAAAATATTTTGGATTAAACTACTTTTTTTTACATTAAGGGAAAAAATTAAAGTGAACATTAATGAGAGAAATTATATTTCAGAGGGAAAGAAGAGCAACCAGGGGAAAAATACAGACAGACAAACTTAAATTATATTTAAGTCCCAATAGCTAGCTCAGTTTTAGAGGAGGATGGAGTTGCTGGGCAAAATAAGTAGCACATTAAAGAATAGTCATACTCTGGAGGTCCTTGAAGGCAAGGGCAACAAGACTGTTTTTAGTTTCATAGTCACTGAAGGATTTTCAAGTAGAAAATGCTATTTAGAGAGAATGATGTGGCAGCACAGCTTACAAAGGATTACTGCGAAGTAAGCAGCATCTATTGAACTATAGACTAGGCCACAGAAAAAATAATTGAAGTCTGAGCTAGGGATATGGAAGTGAGGAAAAGGCAAGAAATAATAGTTTTAAGAGACCATGAAAGGATGGGCAAAGATGAAGAGAAAACGGCAGTACGTGTGAGGTCAGATAAAAATCTGAATCTTGGCTTCACCACAGCTCATATACTGGTCACCTGGACTGAACACCCAGTAGTTTTATTCTGCTCAGTAATTTTACATCTCACTTCTAATGGTTCCAGATCTCCAATCCAGACCACCCAGGAAGCAAATGACCCAGACTTGGCCAATCACAGGACCATATCTCCTTTATATCAGTGGTCACGTGACCCAAGCAGGGCCAGTCAGCACCCTTTCCTAGGTTTATATATTGTGCTGTAAGAAATTCTCCATGTGGAAAAGTCCCCACTTGCAGTAGGGAGGAATCACAGAGACAGGACAAAGTTTGAAGTGAATTGAGTTCCCATTTCTAGTCCTTAAGGCACCCATCAGTTCAGCTCTTCCCTGATCTTGGAGCTGTCTCAACATGATTCTTAGCTACATAAATCAACAAATTCTTTTATGAAATCTTAAGTTTAATTTTTTCACTTAAAACCAAAAGTGTTCCAATAATACATAAGCTCACTGGTAGCAGTTTTCTCAATTCTGATGTGGTAGCATTGACAATGAGCACCCCACACATCCTTCACAGTTGTGGCAGGGCTCAAAATAGAAATCACACTCTAAACTATTAAGCACAGATGCAAGATTTTAAAGAGGCAAGGGCATACTTTTCTTCTGTTAATATACATCGTATCACAGCAGATGAAATGAAGTTCTATGGTTTCGGTGGTTTAAAGATTAATACAATTATTATATCCAGAATATGTTAAAAATTTAAAGTAAATTGTGAGAAAAATTTGCTATAATTTTTGCAACCTGTTCTTGATATTGTTCGATTAGTAACATCATTTGGAATCATTACTCAGCTATTTTAGATTCTATCTACTTTTTCTTCGCATTTAATTCTACTCTAAGCCCCTTTAACTATGCATAAGAGATCAAGCTATGGAAGACTGACTCTAAAATGAAAATTAATTAATATCTAACATTGTGTGAAAGATTATATTTTGAAGTACAGGGAAATCATCTTTTACACTTACGTTACTTAAATTTACAGAAGACAACTTTTTCCATTCTGTATGTCCACAAAAAAAGATAGTGGGAAAAATAAATAAGTTTTACTGTTAGTTATTGGGTTTGCTCTGAGATGTAAAATAAAGGTTTTGTTCAAACAGGTACCATTAAATAATAAAAGTACAGTCCAAATCCATAAAAGTCTCTTTTAATCAAGTATTAAACACCATCTCTCTTTTGTTAATTTCATATGCTTGCACAGGCAAAGAAATTATAAAATATTATTTGAATTGCTAATACAGGCCAACTAATTGTGCTAAAAAGAACAAATCCAGCCTGATGGCAATTATCCATGTGAAAAATTAGTTTTCTTAGGAGGTGGCATTGTGTAATTTGGCTTCTAATTGGTATATGGCACCAATTAATGTCTAACAATGCATCTAGCAAATGAAAGAAAATTTATTGAAAATAACTGAGTAGAATGCCATGCTTTAGTAGTGCAGAATAATGTCAGTATTTGTCTCCTACTCCCTTATTATTTTATATTATTTTATTTTTTTGTCGTGTTGTTTAGGACTCATTTGCATTTCCTTCTGCCCTATCTTAGCCAGAAGCCTTTGCTGGGTTTCCAGCTTTGATCAATTAATATTTGATAGGCACTCACCCACATTTTGCTGTGTGTCATGCTCTCTGTAAGGTACTGGGGCAGCCACAGATGTAATCAACATATATTCTTACTGTGATGTTTCAAGGTCTCAGCTCTTACATCCCTTTTCCTATAAGCTTTCCCTGACATTCTAAAATTGGTCTAGCTTTATTTAGTATTTTCATAGCAACTTGTAGTTATTCTTGTTTTGCAGTTCCAATGCTGATAATGATAATAATGACTACTAATTATATAGGGTTTAGTATGTAACAAGTATCTCTTTTTCACAACTTTATTATATGCATTAAGACATTTAATCCTTACCAAACCGTAAGGTAACTAATACTATTATTATATCCTTATTTTAGAAAAAATAAAACTGACATAGAGCAGTTAAATAACTTTCCCAAGGTCACAGCTAAATGAGAAAGTCATGTTACGGAGACTATCTATAGTGTCTGTGCTCTTGGCCACTGCTCTATATATCTTTCCGTAACACTTCCTCTCAGCCAAAATTCACTTAATTGACTCAATGAATAAACTGGAAAAAAAAAAGAATGTAAAAAGAAAAGGTACCAATTCCATGAGAATATAAATTAATATGAATTCTCAAAACATGCTTTAAAATTAAATAAGAGTAAGACAACTAGAAATAATGTGGAATCTCAATCGGTTGACATACTAAAAAAACACAAATGTTTGCATATAGGTTCATTTTAACCTAGGTAAAATACTATACATACATATGTATATATTTTTAAATAGGTATATATGTGTGTATATGTGTACATATATACATATACCTATATAAAGCATATATGTATATGTATGTGGGGTGTATATATATATAATTTTTATTAATCCACTCATTAACAAAAAATTACTTAGATGATCAAGTATTCATTCTAATCACATTGGCTAACAATGTTTCTGTCTTTCTCAAATTATCTGCTTACTTGTATCTATCTTCCAAGAGACTTTAATTCTCTCATTTAATACCATAAGAAAGTGTTTACATATATGCGATGCTGACAAAATATTCTTTGGATGACTGGGTGGATAGATAGACAAAGAAGGAGTGGTATAATGAAGAACAGGAAGTCTTGTGAAGTTAGAGCCAAAAAGGTATAGAGATTTAAGGATAGTAGGAAAATCTTAGGTCAACAACCTACTGAGTAGGAGAAAATATTTGCCTATGATATATCTGATAAAGGGTTAACATTCAAAATGTGCAAAGAACATACAACTCAACACCAAAAAAAAAAAAAAAAAAAAAAAACCAATCTATTTTAAAAAATGGTAGAAGAGCTCAATAGGCATTTCTCCAAAGAGGGCATACAGATGGCCGATCGACACATACAAAGATGCTCAATGTCACTAATCATCAAAGAAATGCAAATTAAAACCACAATTAGATATTACTTCACACTTGTCAGAATGGCTATCACCAATAAATCAACAAACAACAAGTGTTGGCTAGAATGTGGAGAAAAGGGAACCCTTTTGGTGGAATTGCAAATTGGTGCAGCCACTATGGAAAACAATCTGGAGGTTCCTCAAACTTAAAAATAGGACTACTTTATGTAGTTCTTACACCCTATGTTCATTGCAGTGCTATTTACAATAGCCAAGATATGGATGCAACCTAAGTACCCATTAATAGACAACTGCATACAGAAGTAGTGGTACATACATACAATAGAATAATACTCAGCCATAAAAAATAAAACCTTACATTTGCAATGCCATGGATAGATCTAGAGGATATTGTGTTAAGTAAATTAAGTCAGACAGAAAAAGACAAATTCCATATGATTTCACTTACATGTGGAATCTAAAGAACAAAATAAATCAACAAACAAAATAAAAACAAACTCATAGATACAGAGAACAAACTGGTGATTGCCAGATAGGAGAGGGATTGGAGGTTGAGTGAAAAAACTGGAGGGATTAAAAAGTACAAATTGGTAGTATAAGATAATTATGAGGATGTAAAGTACGGCATAGGGAATATATTCAATATTGTAATAACAATGTATAATACCAGGTTGGTACTAGACTAATTGGGGATCGTTTCATAAATTATATACATGTCTAACCTGAAGTGAATAGAAAATAACATGTACTATCAAGTCTAAATAAAAAATAAAAATTAAAAAAATAACTAGAAACAATTAAAAAGCTTAGGCTAGATTGTGGGGCCTCTATTGTGTTAGAAAGTTCAGACATTATTCTGAAATTAATTAGGAGCCCCTCAACAATTTGAGAAGGATAATATGATTATAGATGGATATTAAAAAGATATCTATGGTGATAGATCAGGTGAGGAAGACATAAGACACAGCAATATTGAGTACGTGATGGCCATATGATTGTGCCTGGCAAATCTCCAAATATAAAGGTGAATTGAGCAAAGGCTCCAGCTTCCATTGAAATCCTTCCTAGCATTGCTCTGAGTCTATGACTCCTACGGACTGCTCACAGGAAATGACTGAGCATGGCAGGAACACCAAGCTAGTCCTGTTTCTTGAAACAGGAAGAACTATGATGATTGACTTTGTTTCAAAGACTCCCTGATGTCCTTGCTGAACTATCCCTAGATGCAGAGCAAACTAGAATACCTCCAGACAACCTCCTGTCTCTCTCTCTTTCACTTGAGGTCAAGTTTGCATCATGGTCTGATGATTCTCCCAGCTTTAATTGGCTCCCTCCCCTGCTTTTTTTCTTTTTTGATGGATGTGTCTCCCAAAAAATTTCTTGTACATTTCATCTTGTCTTGGCATCTGCTTGGAGGACAGACTAGCGGTACAGTGGAGGCAATTCATATAAGATTGTGAGAGACAACAAACAAATTTTCAGAATTTTACAAGCTAGTTTGTAATGTGCTGGCTGGAAAATTACTGCTTGGCTATCACCCATGGGAACATAGACTATCGCCTATGGGAACATAGCCTATCACCTATGAGAACATAACATTCTAACAATAAGCTTTCTGCTTCTGTATCTCCCACTTGCACAACCAACCTGTGGGTTGACAGCTAGAAAAAGAAAAATAGACTTGTGTGTTCAAACAGAATGAAGAATGGGGTTTAGGGCTTAAAAATTATGTACCTCTGCATTTCGGGGCTGCTTAATTTGGGGTCTGCGTACCCCTGGCAGACCCAGCTGGATGAATCAAGAGTGTTTTCTATAACTCGCTGAGTTCTAATGGTCCGTGTATCTAATGAGGGCTGGCGGCTACAACAGTAACACTCCACTATCAAAACTTAAGTTATATAAATTTATAGACTATTAAAAATAAAAGTAACACGCAAAACTTATCATTTTCTAACTCTTTTGCTACATTTTTCTATTACTTATGCTCTTGAAGTTACTTATGTCTGATGACGTAGATCCTATACAATAATGTTCTACACTACACCTTTCTGTGGGCAGTAACATCACATTAATAATTAGAAATTGGCCACAGTAGGGGTATTTATGCCATTGTTTGTTTTTATCACCTCTTTATTTCAGAGAGCTGGTTGTTAAACATTCACTAGCACTCCATTTATCTGCATTCATATTGACACAATTTTTTAATTAAATTTATTGGGGTGACATTGGCTAATAAAATTATATAAGCTTCAAGTATATAATTCAATAACACACCATCTACATATTGTATTGTGTGTTCCCCACCCAAAGTCAAATTTCCCTTTGTCACCATATATTTGATCTGTATATTTGACCCCTTTACCTTTATCTAACTCTCCCTACCCACTTTCTCTCTGCTAACCACTAAACTGTCATCTGTGTCTATGAATTTTTGTTCTTGTTCTTTGTTGCTTTCAGATTTATATCCCACATATGAATAAAGTCATATGGTTCTCAATTTCTTTTGTCTGAATTATTTTACTTAGCATGATAATCTCAAGATCCATCCATGTTGTTGTAAATAGCAGCATTTCATCTTTTCTTATGGCTCAGTAATTTTCCATTGTATATATGTACCACAGCTTCTTTATCCAATCATCTATCAAAGGGCACTTTGGTTGTTCCATGTCTTGGCCACTGTAAATAATGCTGCAATGAATATCGGGTGTATATATCTTTACAAACTAATGTTTTAAAATTTGAGGGGTAGATACCTAGAAGAGGGATTGTTGGGTCATAAGGTAATTTTATTTTAAATTTTTTGAGGAACCTCCATACACGGCAAACCTCAGCTAATATATTTAATGGTGAAAAACTGAAAGCTTTTCCTCTAAAATCAGGAAGAAGACAAGGATGCCTACACTGAGCACTCATTCAATATAGTATTAGAAGTCCTAGCTAGAGCAATCAGGCATGAGAAAGAAATAAAAGGCATCCAAATTGGGAATGAAGTCAAACTGTCTCACACAAACACACACACACACACACACACACACACACACACACACACACACAAAATTCGAAAGACTTCACATACACACACAAAAAAACCCTATTCAAAATAATAAACAAATACAGAAAAGTGTCAGGATACAAAGTCAATGTACAAAATACCATTTCATTCCTATATACTAGCAATAAAATTTTAGGGGAAAAAATGAGGAAAAAACAATTCCTTTTGCAATTGCAACAAAACAAATAAAATATCTAGGAATAAACTTAAGAAAGAATGCAGAGGATGTATACACTGAAAACTACAAGACAATATTACAAGAAATTGAAGAAGACATGTAGAAATGGAAAGATATTTCATATTCAGATTGACACAATTTTGACTTGAGAGTTTGTAGGAAATATATTCAGAAATACCACAGTTGTAATATCAGGCTTCTCTGAGGATAAGAACAATATTTAAATTTGCTTTACAAGTGTGGTTAGAACAATGGGACACTTGGGAATTAACCTTAATAAAAAAGTTTTAAAAGGAAGAAAAAAAAGAAACATAGAATGCTAAGAATAGAGAAAAACTTAAAATCAATCCAATTAATTTCAACATTGTACAAATGAAAACTGAATCCAGATTTCCTCATGCTCGCACAGTTAAACAATACTAAAAACAGAATTTATTTAAGAAAAACAAAACAGACAAGAATACTCTGTAATTTACAGCAAAAGTGTATTTACAGTTCCAAAGCCACTGTATTTTCCTAGTCTCCCTCATTTGCTCATCAGTCTAAACTGATGTTGGACTAGAGCTTTTCAGAGGAAAATAATCAATAACGCTTTGGGGCATATTATTTATTTCAATTGTATCTTCATACATCTTAACTTAAACATCTTATGTCAAGTTAAAGAATAAACCAAAACTGTGTTGTTTGGGCTATCTGTACAATGCCTCAGAACAAAAGTAATCCAAATGCTTATAAATAAAAATAGTTGCTCTGGGATTCAAAAGAAATCATCCAAATTTGGAGATGTGAGAAAAATATTTTGCATATTATTTTCTTTGACAGGAAGCTGAGTCACTGTCACTGTGATTCTCAAGCTTTGGTTTGTAATACCTCTGTAATGTTCTATGAAAATTTCAAAATAAAATTCACTTCAGTTCATTTCCATTTTTTAAAATATAGCACTTTTAGAGCAAGTGTGATTGGTAAATTAATCTTATTACATTTCAGTGGAGAGTGAATCATTCTGTGCTGAATAACCTCCCTGAGTCTTAGAATTAAGGCTAATAAGAACATTTCCTTATCTCCTTCTGCCTGGACCTCAAAATTTTCCCTGGCTGACTACAAATGTAAAGGGTTCCTAGGGCAGTGGTATTCCAAGTGTGGCCCTCAGACCAGTATCGACACTTGAGAAGTTGTTAAAAATGCAAATACTCGACACTTACCCCAGTGCCACTAAATGATAAGTTCTGGGGGATGGTGCTCAGCAGCGTGTTGGTGTAAAGCTCCCCGAGGTGATACCAGTGCTCACAAAAGGTCGAAAACCATTGCTTCTGGTGTCTAGGTATCTGACCAGATCTACGAAATGAACTAGGAACTTAGGTTCTTCCAAGAATGTGTTATTACACAGAAAAAAGATATAAAGTAATATGGGTGTTTGTGTATATAAATCACACATCCAGGAAAATAGTAAAACATGCTGTCACCAGATGTTTCCAATTATCCATTTATTCTTATATGGATAGTGCAGACACCTAGATGATGGCATAGACTTTTATCTAACAGATATCAAATAAATGAGGAGTTTCTGCCTATTAACCTTTCATTATAACAGACACTCACCACCACGAAACACCCTAGAGCAGTCTCTGCATTCATTTGGCCTGAGGACATTCTTTTCTAAAGATCTGTGTGATCAGCCATATGTAAAATCCTGAAATCCTTAGGCATGGGGAATTGCTGGGGGCTATGGGTAGCTCTAATCCTTTTGCTTTCCACTAATTGATCTCCATTTTTAAACATTTTTAAAAAATTAATCTCTAATATCTCTCAACTTCCCCACTTAGATTCCGACTATGCATTGGTGGTTCCTAAATTCTGTTCATCGTTGAGCATCCCACTTATTTATATTCTCCCATTCCCACAAATGACTCCATTTATTGCAGAATTTTGTCTAGCAAGATCTACTAAGCAATACTAATTTTGTTTTCTTAGATTCATTAAAGATATAATAAACTTCTGATTTATGCAAGTTACCAACTGTTCCCCCAGTGTTTTGTTTTATAATTGCATTTTTTGTGGTCATTTCATGTATTTGTTTATGGTTTCTTGCAGAAACATTTTACGTATAGGAAATAACTCTTTGTTGTCCAATGTGATTTACATAGTCTCAAAGGAAATATATTTCTCTTCTATTAATTCTGCTATTAGTGTCTTGCATAGTTATACTCTCTGGGTGCAACTAATCAAAGAGTTCTACTGCTTTAAGAAGAGAGTGCAAAATCTCTTACAGGGCTAATTAGGATTCTACCCTATTCCTGTTCTTTTCCTGTAAATTCCAACTACTCTGGCCTTCTTTCAGTTTTTCAAACAGGTTTTACCTTTTTCATCCTAGGGTCTTTGCGCATGATTGTCACTCTACCCAAAACCTCCTCCTGGCCCCCTTGATTGCACCTATGCATTATTCAACTCTTAGTTCAAATATTTCCCTTCCTAAAGTCTCCTTTCTTAGCGCTCATTCTCACTATGACAGCTCCAAGGCTAAACAAGTTCTCTAAAGTACTATTTATTATACTCTGCGTTTTTCCTCCACTTCAGACTATACCAATATATTTATGTAATTATTTGATGAATCCAGGACGTAAGCTTTGTAGAGGTGGAAGCCATATTTAAATTGTTCTCTTTGGTATCCTCAGTAGCTATTATGGCACTCAACACATAAAGGCTCAATTAATATTAGTTGAATGAGTAAAATCACAAATAAATTAATATAACAAATGAATTGGGTTTTTGATTAAGGCTGAAGTAAGCAGTAATTCCTGAATGGGTCCTTATTGCTGGAAATAGACAATCTCTGACCCTCAAGCTACTAGGACTTCAGAGTTTCCTCTAAATATCTAAAATATTATTACTGAATTTTGAAACTTCACATGGAGATTTTTTAATTACATGAGAAAATGCCCATGAAAAATCTAAATGAAAATGCATAGAATACATTTTTATATTCAGTGTGAACTCAAATGTATAAAATATAAATGCATGAAAGAATAGTTTCTGCCCCCTTTACCACCTTATCTCAGCATTGTCAATCATAGATGGGGGAGAGAGAATTTAGAATAATAATGTATTCAAATTGTTACTAAAGGAAATCAATGTAGGGAGTAAAGGAAATGAAAAGAAAATTGTTGTAAAAGGAAATTAACAGTAGAGCAACAACTGTGATAATAGCAATGTCCTTACAATGTACCAGGCACTAGTCTATATGCTTAACTTGTAATTACTCATAATAAATTTATAAAATAACTGTTATTTTAATCTGATTTGTTTACCTTATAGATGTTTCACTCTGAAAACTGTAGATATCTACAGTTTAGAGAGAATATTTTAAGAAGAGGTTACATGAACACAAGAGATATAGAAACGATCGATCGGGAGGGTCTGGACCCCTGAGTATGTTTCAGAAGGGGAGAAGGAAGACAGAGGGATAGAAACGGGAGTCCAACAGGGAAAGAATTTCTGACTACCTAATTAAAGAGATTCAGTATCAACTGAAAAACTTCCATAAGAGAAGAGTAAAGAAATATTTTTGTGCCATACTTTGGGTTCTAAGACGGTCAGCTGTTAGCTCCTAATGAGATAAGGATCTTTCTGGAAATAGATTGTGCCAGCAGCATTAGCTCCCAGATATGCTAAAACATAATAACTAGGAGATACACACAGAGGTGATAAAAGAGTAGAAGGAAATAAGTTAACATAGTCATATTGCTTACCTCTGGTACTGAGTTTATGAATGACTGACTATACTTTTCCTCTCTGTATTATTATTAATGATAATTTTTGTAAGTTACAACGGAAATTGCCAGAACATATATTTTGGTTAATTGTTCTATATATCACTATTGGCTTTATCGACATAAATAATTTGCTACTATAGTTGCTTGCATATTTGTATATTCATTCCTTGTTCTAGGGATGCCCGAGGATCTGAATACTCTATAGACAGAACCTAAACATGAGCAGATTGCAAAGGGACTTGTGTTGACTCATTAAATTCATGCTTGGTTTAAAGTGCAGTTTAGGTTATGCTTGAACAGGGCAAAGGGAGAGAGAGAGAATTGAGAAAATTCAAATTCATTTAAACAGTGCTTCACCTGAGGAAAAGACAAGGCTTTTGAACTGATTTTCTGGTTTCTTTCCTTATACACACTCATGCATTCCACAAATTTACTGAATGCCAGCATTACTAAGGGGTGCAGGGTAAAACAGAGGGTACACTTTAGTGGACTTAGAAAATGTATGATCATACACACATATATTGGAGACATCAATTGCTTTAAGAGGGGCATGTAACCCAAACCAGCTAATTAAGAGTGATTTCCAAATATATTAGGTAAGATAATGCTAACTGGTTTTATAAATCGATTTAAAAATATGAATGATTCAAAGAAACTAAAGTTCATTTCTTGTACAAATAAAGTCCAAAACGGGTATTCACAAAGTAGTGATTCACAAAATAGTGATTCAGAGACTCAGGCTATATCTATGTTCTGGCTCTACCATCTTTAACACTTTAACATATGTGGGCCTCAAGGTGAAGAATATGGACAGTCATGCATGGAGAGATGTTATGGCCTGACCTGGAAGTGAAACACACTACCTCTGCTCACATTGACTAGAATGCTACCTCATGGCCCACTGAGGGAGGGGCTCATACAGTTTCCCCTGTGGGCCCAGGAAGGAGAAAAATTAGATTTGAAGAACACCTAGCCAGTCTTTGATATAGAGACTTTTCTAGATTTATTAAGAAAAGAATGCATGTTTTTGGAGAAGTTGACAATCTTGGAGACTGCACATCTAGAGCCATTAGTACCAATGTTGCCACCTGTTCAGAAAAAATTAACGTGGCAGGCCTGACACTGCTTATCTTTAAAAAGGCCCACTTGCAAGGCTGGCCCTTGGTATTTGGAGCGCATTCAGGAACTTAGATTGCAGAAGGTTCCCACTACCTTAATGATTAAGACTGACTCTTGGGGCCTCTGATGCTTAAAAGAAATGATGTGGTTTATGCTCAACATGTTTTTCCTCTAGGAGTTGAAATTTTAGTATATGTTAGGCAGAAGGTGCTTACAAGACCAGTCTCTCACAGAACCTTAGGCACTGAGTGTCTAATGAGCCTCCTTGATAAACAACATTTCAGATGTGCTATCACAACTCACTGCTGAGGGAAATTAAATAAGTCCTGTGCAACTCCATTAGGACAGTGCTCTGTATCCAGTCTCCTCAGGGCTTTGCTCCCATGTAACCTTTCCCTTTGCTGATTTTGCTTTGTATCTTTTATTTGTATAATAAATCATTGCCATGAGGACAAGTATACACTAATACCTGTGAGTCCTTACAGGGAATTACTAACCTGGAGTGAGCTCTTCAATATACCACCATATGGGGAGAGCCTTTTTGAAGTCAAAGCTAATGCAGAAAAATATCATCAAGACATGCAGAGAAGCAGATTCATAATTACATTCTTTGGTCATCCAGATCAAGCTATAACTGAAGCCTAATTTAGACTCTCAAATTTTCAGTTATTCAGCCAACAAATTGTCTTCTGGGGTTAAGTCAGATTGAGATGAGTTTTCTTTGACCTAAAACCATTAATAGGATTGACTAATACAGCTTGTTATCTAATGTATCATTTAACATCTGACATTGTAATTAGTGGCTTTACTTATAGATATGGACTTAAAGAAACTAGAGCTCTCTAGAGCAGAAGTCTAGAAAAAGCCTTAGAAAGCAAGTTTTGCCTTGGAGACAGGTCAATAGCAGTAGCTGAAAATGAAGTCACTAGAAAAGAGTCACTAGAATAGAAATTAAGAAAACCCCAAATCAAATTATGGTAAAAACAAGATAGCAAAATATGGTCTAACGGTTATTGGTAGCAGAACACCATTATTTGTATACAGCCTCTCTGAGTGGGGAAACTAAATAGAATAGAATAGAACAGAACAGGATAGGATAGGATGGGACAGGATAGGATAGGATAGGATAGGATAGAATAGGATAGGGAATATGAGATCAATAATAGTTGAATGTGTAGTAAGTACTCATTAAACATTTTTAAGTGAATAAAAAGATGCAGAATTAGATAGAAAACATGTTACTAGCTACTTTGAAATCAGGATTACAGCTACCATTTTGCATTCATTCTTTAATTTCTTCAGTGATAAATAAGAAAGCCAGACAATGTCTAAATTACAGATATGATATTGAGTATTAAGAAACTAAGTTATTTATTTACATTTATGTCAGAAGAAAAGGTAAGGAACAGAGCTCGACATATGAGAATAGAAATAAATAAACCACAGTTATTAGACCTGCTTAGCTCACTGAAATCAAGTCATGAGAAATTTTTTATCAGTAAAAGAAACCATTGAAATCATCATTTTGAAAATCAGAACACTCTACTAACATTTGAAAACAGATTCCTGGGCCCTACCTAGAATTAAGAAATCAATGTCTTGAGGCAAGGGTCTGGAGAAGAGGTATGAGGGCAAGGGATCTGCATGTTTAACTCCCCCAGGTGATTCTAATGATGAACTATTTTGGATATCTCTGCATTTTATCTACTCTCTTAAATTCAAAGATAAGAAAACCAGCACTCAGTGGCAAAGCTTGCTTCTATAAGAGAGAATGACATTTTATTGTCACCAGGATCAGAACTCAAGCAAACTCTGGGTCAACACCCCAAACACATAGACTCTACTTTTTGTGGAACAAAAAATTCACTAAGAGGTAAAAGATATGATTCCTTTATTCTACAGAATTCAAACAGAGGGGCAAGAAATACAAATGTGAGTAGCACAAGATCTCTCAGATCCCCTCCTTAATTCTAATATGAGTATTCAAATTGAGGCCATATCCTCTGAGTGGAAAGCTGGGGCCAAAAGAGTGAAGTAGGAGTCTCAATGTACCATATTCAATCCCCAGACACATACACACACTGTCTAAGCCAGGCTTCAGGATGCAGGTAAAGCTGAACCATGAGGCAGGCCATCACAATGCCCCCATTCTGACTTTAGTACTTGCAATGTGAACAGCCACTCCTAATTTACAAATTGATGTACTCACTCCCATTCCTTGCTGCCTCAGCCATCATGTTTCATGGCACATAAAACTGGAATATAGACACAGTAAGTGCCCTGAGAATTTTGGAATGTTAAATTTTAGGACATGGAAGCCTATAAGTCAAATACTCTGGAGCTGGCCAATTTTTACGAATTAAGTAAGAATTAAGCTTATCTTATCACCTGTATCCATATGACTCTTTTCTACCTCCATGATTATGGAAGCAACATAAAGATTTTTTTTTCCCAATTCAGAAAGCCAATTACAGGCCACAGTGTCCTTTTGAGATTAGTGTCCTTTTGAGATTCTCAGTACCTTACTTAAACATAAAACAAACAGATTGGCAGGGCCTCTTTATCTAAAGATCGGGTTACTGTTTTCCTTAAATATTATTGCATCAAGTAGAGAATAGTCTTCTGAAAATTAAAACCCATTTGAGTTTTCTGAGAAATGCTATTTACTATGAGAGGAAAGAATTTGTCATTAAACCACTAAATTAAGCGCTCATGAAAAGCTCAGCAGCAAAAACAAAAGGCAGCAGGATTGTGACTCTGTAATTGTCTTATTCTTATGAAATTAGCATTTAACATGGAAAAAAGATGAGGTTTGCCATAGCTAATTCTACTGTAGATATTTAATTCACCATATCATATCAATTATCTCATCGGAGGCTGTTCAGGTATTTCTCATCCCATTTTAACTGCTGGAATGTTCAGTGTTATCTTTTGTTCCTTGATTTATAGCCTAATTTATTTTCCATAAAAACGCATGTGCTCATGCATTAATCCACTTTGCTAAGAGCCTTGGAATCATCTGTCTGAGCATATTTCATCTTTTCTGTTTAATTCAAAAAGCCCCTGAATAAACTAAGGGACATTTCACTCCCCATTTTTATATTTATGAACCACATCTGAGATAGTGCTCTAATCAATCCAAAGCCATTCATATCTGAATATCGATACATTTAAGATTCCAATATGATTTGTTTCATCATTTAATATTTGCAAAATGCAATCAGCATATTATCACGTGAGCTCTCTTCTAATATTCTCTAATTGTTTCACATCTGCTATTTTTTTTTTTTTTTTTGGCCTAAATAAATTTTAAACTGCTGAGGACAAAAACAATTTCTCTGGCTCCTTTTCCAGACTTAACCAAGGGTCAGGTACATCACTGTGGGTCCCAGGCCTGGAGGGTCCCTAGTCTGCCTGTGATCCAGGCTCACAGCTAGGAATAGGACCCCATATTTAGAATGTTACATTAGTGTAGTAGTGTGCCTAATATATGTAAACATACTTCAGCTTATTGTATCATGCATGTGTGGCTGAATGCCACTATTGTCCTCTGCTATGTGTGGAGCCATGCAGTCCCCTGGAGAGAAAAAGGGGAGCACAAGAAGGGAGCAGAAGTGCACGCAATACCGCGCTCCCCAACAGAACTGTACTCCGCACAATAAAGTTGGTGCCTGCCATTTCATTTTCATGTTGGCTTTTTGTGCATGCTTCTAACTGGGCATCTCACCATCGAACCTTCCCTTCTCAATCAATTCAGCATTGACAATCATACATACATAGTAAATAAACATCTATTGATTGAGCTCACTGGTTGCCTTTTGATCTAATTATTCACTCACCGATTAATTATTTATTAGGTCTACTAAGACCCAGACTTTATTTCACATCACAGCTTCTCAAACTTCATATGAATTATCTGAGGAATTTTAAAAAGTATATTGATGTAATATGTCTGGGTTAGACCCCGAAGTGCTATATTTCCAATGAGGTCCAGGTGATGCTGATGCTGCTCGTCAATTAACTACACTTTGAGCAGCAGGAACGTAGACCAGGGGTTGAAAAACACTTCTTGTAAAGGGCCACATCATAAATATTTAAGGCTTGTTGGCCTACATTGCCTCAGACAACTAGTCAACTCTGTCTTTGTCATATAAAAGTAGCCATAGATAATAAGTAAATGCATGGGCATAACTGTGTTCCAGTAAAAATTTATTTACAAAAATGGTTGTCTAGCCATAATTACTGGTAGACTATAATCTGCCTATCCCTGACCTTAGACAATGAGGCCACATAAAACATGGACCCTTCCATCATGGAGTTCAAGTAGGGAATATCTAAAGGCATTGAAATTCTAAACTCCCATTACAACAAATATAGCTTTTCCAGGTGTCAGATATCTTAATTTTGTCAGGAAATTAGAAATTTACTGCTGGTTATTAAGTCACCTGATGTAAATTGACTCAGCTTGGTCTCCCTCAGGCTCTGCTAGACAAGCAAAATAAAAAATTTGTAATCTTCCAATGTACCTAATCCATGATGCAGCACATCAGCTGATTTTATGTAAACATATGTTCTTTTTTTCTTCTTTGTTATTTTGTTTGTTTTGTCTTTTGTTTTTAAAGGTAGCATTCACTTGACTCACCCACACCTAGGGAGCACTTTTTATATGGTTGAGAAGCTTTTGCCTTTTCTAATGGACCAAGAAATGTCCAAGAAATTAGCCTAGAATGTAATTGTCTTCTTTCTCTTTATTCTCTGCCTTGCCCTTTGAATTATTTTCAGTCTGTCCCTTCTCCTTTCCTTCTTAGTTCTGAAACCTGTTAGAAATGTCAATACAATTCATATTTTTCTATATCCTTATTATGATTGATTGCTTGAACAATCATATAGATGGCCAATTAATCAGAAGAAATAACTGCACACTATAGATAATGTTTTAATCACTGGAAGATGGTCCTGGAATTCAGTATTGATACTTTTTGCATCTATATACTTCTCTATCTTTTACTTAACAGATGATTGATTATTGAGCATACATAGATCTCAAGACCCAGAAGCAAAGTAGAAAGGACATAAAATCCACCAAAGTTTCCCAGCATTCTGGGCTCTACCGTCTCTTTAATTTCCAAATAAGCACAACTTGCTTCCACCTGCCATGTGACTGATTAAAGTCTAGTGCCCTCCTCAAGTGCTTTAGACCATATCTCTGAAACAATTTGCATTGCTCTAGTTTTTTTTTCTATCTTTTGTGATAAACTTCTAATTCTTTCATCATTCTGATCATCTCATAATTGCCCCTGCATAATTATATTTTTTACTTAACTCATTTTGGACAAAGTTTTCTTTTAATTCTCCAAGCACCACTAACACTTAATTGCCACTAGGTTGCAGAGGCCGCCAAAATTTAATGAAGGACAAAATTACAATGTAAGAAAGAAAGACTGAACACTCCATATCAGATATGTTCCTTCCTATGTTTAGCTTATCAGTCATACTTTTTATTCAGAAGTCCTCTATCTGTTCTCTCTCCCACAGCATTTTTATGACATTAGTACCTCTGCTCTTACTAGCCCAAGAGATATTCATTTTTCTGTAGCCAATATCCATGCATATCAATGAATTTTCTCTTTTGTCTTCACCAAGTCTCCTCTTTTAACTCTGCTCAGTAGAAACCCAAAGCCGACTAATACTACAACAATTTCTTCACCCAGGGAGTACGACACTTGAGTTGATACTATAGAACAGTTTAGCTTCTTATTTTCTCTACTTGTTTCCAGAACAGCCTGTGAGCTTAGATTTTCCATAATCAAATGCCCATTAAAGTGTTTTTCCCCTCCTTACCCCACCCACCAAGTACAGCTTTTTTTCTCCTCATATGAAATCTTCATCACCTCCTGGAGAATTTAAACAGCTTCAGGCAACTTGCAAAAGAGTGATTTATTTATTTTTTTATTGCCTACCACTCAATTAAAGAGGAAACTAACTGGAACTGTAATAAATATGTGTTCAAAAAATGCTGAGAGCTTAGAAAAAGGCATGAGTCTACTTGGAGAAAGAATAAAAAAGAAATAGCAAAATATGCATTCTTGTATTTGCTATCCTCGTTGGTCCCAATCAAAGAGGTAAGAGATATCTTGACGTGTGTGGGAGACAGGAGTAGGTCTGAAATTTGGGAATTGAGCCTTACTTTTTTAAAATAACTTTTAAATGATAAGTCATGTCACTGAAAATGAACCTTAACAATTTCAGGGCTGAAAACTTGAAATAAAATATATACCCAGGCTATGAAACCTCAGGGACACTTACAAAAACAGGACCACACACTAGAAGTGTTCATATTTTCCAAGTCATCTCTTTTATCAATTATACTGACTCTCAGGAGAGTTCTCTGGTGTGCTTCAGTCTGCACAGTAAAGCTCACAAGTCCTTCTTCATGAGCCCTAGACATTGTCAGATAATAGACTCATAGTGTCTTAGGGTACTGGACGTATTAGGGGTTATGAAAACCCCTGATACCAAAGCCCTCATTTTTACAGACATAGAACATGGCACTCCCCTGATTTGTAACATATTAGAGGCTAGAATCCAGGTGTTCTGCTCATATCTGTGTTTTTCCCACAACTTAGCATTTCCAGTATTATTGGCTTTGAAGGGTACCACCTTGGAGATCTCCTCTACTTCAAAATTTTTGACAACTAAGATACTCTGAGGAAAGAACTGAGGTGTTCTAGATACTCTGAATAAGCCATGTACAGTTTACCATCACATAAGCACTTGGGACAGCATGTATATTAGATAGCCTAACAACTGACTTATCTCGAATGGGCAGAAGTGACATGAATTATTATAGACCAGAATTGCTCATCCTTAGCACTATTGACATTTAGGGCAGTATAAGTCTGTGTTGGGTAGGCCTTTCCTGTGCATTGCAGGATGTTGAGCAGCATCCCCAGCCTCTACTCATTAGATACCAACAGCAAACACCCTCCTACCCTCCTGTCAGTCTCTACACATTGCCAAATATCTTCTGAGACAAATTTAGCCCTCCTAAATTGATAACCACTGTCACCGATTATGTCAAAAGATGTGTCCCTAAATATCACCAATACAACCTGTTGATATGGCAAAGCTGAATTTATTGCATACTATAGTAAAGGAGAAATCCACCTTGCACAGTTTTGAATTCCTTGGTGGGGGTTGGGGGGTGGAGGATTGTAATGTCAGAATTCACTGGGAATTGGAAGTTTGGTTTATGGTGGGACTTTCAGTGCAGAAACTTGATTAGGATTAAGTGACCATCCTCATATAACAGTTCAAGAATAGAATAAACATCCAGATATTTCTCCAGTGAAATATGTTTATCGAGGAACAACAAAGAACTAGAATTCACAACAGGTGGCCTAATGGCAGACAACTGTACAAGTTCCCAGAAAAAAAGGAGACGAAATCGTTATTATACACCAAGTTGGGAGAAGCTATTATAACAAAGAGTTCTTCCTGTTGGCCTCTGAGGGGATGAGAACCTCCCCTACAGGCCCTCCCAACTCCAACAGGTTCTGTCCATTAATCTTGACAAAAGGCAAGTATTTCGAATATTCTGAGTATTTTGAGGTGAGAAATTCAAAGAACCCTAGGGTACACACAGTCTGTCGAAGAGAAGAGCCGATAGGTCTTTTGGGGAAGTTTCTGCAATGAACACTCAAACCATCTGCATGGATTTGACAGTTGTGGAAAGACAAAGTATGCTAATGAAGACAGAGGAATAGCACAGAGATGTCAGTGTAGATGGATGGGTGTGGGTTGGTTTCCCAGTGTCCAGGCTGAGTGTGTGGGTGGTTTAGGTTCTCAGCTGCCACCTTTTAGAAAGTTTCTGATTTAGTGCTCTGCCCTGGTTTTCATTAAGATTTTTAACAATATTTCTAACTAGTCCTAAAACTACCAAAAGGTCCTTGTGAATCCACATGGCAGAGCTACAGTGTTATTAAGGTTGTAAACATTGGCGTAGACTGCAAACACTCTGAGTTTCATACTCTCATTTTTAGTCAAGTGAGTGTAAGGCAAATCCACAATTCACCCATATTTCTGGATTCCAAAGCCTTGTCCTTAGGAGGCAGACATTGCCTGGAGTCATTAATTCCTCAATCAAATTAATGTTCAGTTTTAATTTTAACTTCATTAAAATTCAAACTCAGTGCACTAAATCTGGACTTACCCTCTCTGAGTCTGCAAATCCTGCTCTCAAGCAGCTGATTCAGACACTTGCCAAAAATGTTCTGAAGATGCCACAGCTTCCCTGTTCCCACTACACTCAGGGATGTGCTATTCCTTCAGTGATGCATGTAGTTGAAGTTTCAGGCTCTGAAAATAGTCCTGAGTTTAAAACCAGCTCTACCACAAACCTGATATGTGACCTTAACTTCTTTATTTCTGCTATCTTATCTGTAAAATGGGAATAGCAGTGCAAACACTTTTGTAGGATTTTTGTAAGAATTAGTGTTTATTAAATATATAAGAAACACTTAAGTAGATATCCACCGATTTGGGGTTATCCAGCAACTATGTAATAGATTTCTACTATTAAATCCCAGATTATACTTTGGAGACATACCCATTCCTCATTTCTAGTGCATAAGTTTCAGATAGGTCCAAATGACTTCTTCTTGGAGTGAAGCATGACAACTAGGTATAAACTAATTTTCTCATTCTACTGTGAAAAGTTGAAATAAGTGGAGCCATTTTAAAATAGAGCTTGAACAGTAGCCATTCCAGAGGAACTCCCTTGTACATTTTATTCCTCCTCAAACCTTTGGAATATTTGAACTGGGCAAAATAACCTTTTGACTGGACCAAGCCAATATTTCACTTCAAAAAACTGTTTGCAAGCTAACAGAAGAGTAGGCATCCTGACTACCAAACTGAATATTAAAGACATTATTTAGAATTAGCACTACCATGTATAGCTAAAGCTTATTTACAACTATAGAAATTTCTTCCTTCCATTCTTGAGATTATTTAGCTTCTCTTTCTCATAAAAACCTTTTGCTTTACCTTCTAATCAGAACACTATTTGGTTTTCTGCCTGAATCAGAGCTTCCAGAATAGCTATTCTTTGTGATTTCAAACAAATTATTGTTGCCCATCACTTTGGCTTATTATTTTTAGGTTAACACTAACATAGCCTCTACTTGCTTTGGAGATCAACAATCAAACCTAGGTGAAGAGCCCATCATGGCTAATCCCTATTTTTTTCTCTAATTGCAGGAAAGTGGCATTTGACACTAGATTCAAATCAAAGATGTGAAGCATGAGCCGCCACAGCCATTCTAGCTTTCTACCCTCCTGTCCTCAACGGAGCCTAAGATGGACTTGAGCCCTTGGTCTGGTGGTCTCCGATGCCAATTCTGTCCATGAACTTTCAATTATATGAGCCTGAAAATTTCTTTTTTTATTCCTCTTACTTGCAACTATAAGAATCATAGCTTTACAACTGCTTGACAAATAATATTTAGTAAATGTGTTTATATTATTATTATTATTATCTATAAGATTCCTTTGTTTCTTTCAGGGCCTCTACCTTCAGTTGAAACAACCTCTATGCAAATACTCAGAAGAAAATGTGTTATTCCTGTGGGTCACAGTGGGAAAGGTTCATGCTGTTGATGACATCTTAGCTATAGACAGATACTTGTTGGCTTGGGAAAGAAGAAGGGAAGTAAAAATTGCTTACACTTTCGCTGCTAAAACATGTTTTGAAAGGGGAATTTTTCTGGTAAGATGCAACATTAACAAAGATTTAATTAGATGATTGCTTTTTAAGTGTCAAAAGTGTGAGACTAATCCCTTCGTATCACTTAAAGCAGTGCTTATTACTTGCATTATGAATTGCCTTTTTAGTTTCTGTGTCTTTCTACAAAACTAAAAGAACCATGCACAGTTAGCATTTCATACAATAAATAGACCAATCTCCTTGATGTTAGATTTTCTATTGGAAATGCTCAGCATTCAAGAAGAAACTTGAAGACAAATTTTACTTTACTACTGGACTCACTCTCTAATTCTCTGATTCACTCTTTTTCCTAATTATCTTACCTAAGTTCTGACTGCATTTGGTAGTAGTTTCTCAGTAAGAATCACAGATACTAAAGAAATTCCAGAGAAGTGTGTGTGTATGTGTGTGTGGTTGTGTGTGTGTGTGTGTGTGTGTGTGTGTGTGTATGTGTAGAAGGGGTGCAGATGGGGTGCAGGTACCAGAAAAAGACAGAGTTGGAGGCATTTGTCAAACTGACATCAGCAAAGAAGTGACCTCATTGTTCAGTTACCAACTAATGTGTTAATATAATAATATAAGGTAGTCAGAAGCTTTCTAGAGAATAAATATAGCGTGTGTCTTACTCCTCATATTAGAAAACAGAGGGTCTCTTTGGTAATGCTTTTCATCAAAACAGTAGCCAGTGTCTTAGAGGGTTTTTTTACTTACAAGGAAATAAAAAATAGCAATTTCCAAGTTCAGACATGGCTGAAAAAAACCTCAGTACACAGAAAGCAGGAGGTGATATTCTTTACCTTGAGATTTCCTGAAAGAAAATAGAAAATCATCTTGTATTTCATCCAGCTTTCAGGGTAGTGACATCTGTAAAAGAGATAGCAACGCTCCGCCAGCCACTATAGCCGCAGTGATAGAATCCTGTATTTACAACTGAGGAATGATTTTGGATTTTCCATAGAATCCATTGTCAAAATAAAGCCATCTTTTACTGTGACATGTTTTGATCTCAGTCATGGAACGGAGTCCTCAAGTACTCTCTTCCGTACTATCCATAGGTTTCTGGAAGAGTCTACTTTCTAATTAACTTGGAATTACACATTTAAAAATGGCTAAGTCAAAAGTATATTATGAAAGGGTAGGATAGCATTTCCTGGGAAGTCTATAAATCTTTAGTCTCTGATCATAGCTTTGAATTATTCAATGATTTCTGGGTTTTAAAAGTTAATACTTTTTTAACCAGGAACTGTGTGTGTGTGTGTGTGTGTGAGAGAGAGATTTATAATAATTATGTTTGGTCTTCATTGCCAATATTAGCACAGAGCTCCTAAAATCTTTGAAATTTCCCAAGTAAATAGAACAACAAAGGTATCTTTGTTATGTTAATGAGGTGACTTTCGGAACTCACCTAAGGTTGAGGGCTGGTTGCTAACCTATTGATTAGAAAGTTGCCACAGTGGCAACCTAAGTGTCCTGTGATAGATGATTGGGCAGAGAAGCTATGGTACATATATACAATGGAATATTACTCAGCCATAAGAAGAGATGAAATACTGCCATTTGTGACAACATGGATGGACCTCAAGATAATCATGCTAAGTGAAATAAACCAGACGGAAAAAGTTGAAAATCACATGACATCACTTATAGGTGGGATATAAACCTAAAAGCAACAAGTGGGCTCTGGAACTCATATTTGAATTTATGGCAAGTAGAGTCCACAAGGTGCGAGGCAGAGCTGGGCATCTTGCAGGAGCCAGCAATCTTGATGGTGGTATTAATTCCATTTTTAAAATGAGGAACCTGAAGCTCAGACAGAAAAATTCTCAGAAATTGGATTAAACATGGAGGAGTGAGAGCTATCCCTAGATCATTCCCCTTGAAACAACAATTAGTTTCACATCTAAAACACAACAAAGTCACCCACAATGCACACCAGCGTATCTGAACATGATTCTATGCATAAGAGTTACCACAGGTCCACCTCGGGTGTCAGGCAGTGGAATGGGAGAAACAAAGAAGCTGTCTCTTGCAACCACTGGTGCTCCCTTTAGGAGGAGAGGGAGGGGAGAAGGTGAGGCGAGTTCCCTGAACAGCCATGCCTGGGTGTGCTATAAGACCCACATGGCCAACAATAGTGCCCACTCATCAGGGAAGAAGGCAGAAAAACAGGAACAGCAGAAAAGCAGGGATGGCAGAGAAACAACAGTTGATTTTATACAGGTCACAGTTGTGAAACTGAGGCTGAGATGCAGACCCCATTTCCCAACCCAGCGTGCCCCTCCTGTCATACCCTCTGAGACTGAACACCACAGGGCCCCAGGGGAATCTGAGTAAATGCTACTGAAACTGTCGCCAACATTGGCAGGAACTGAGACAGAGCAGCAAGCATGATTAAACATCGATAAGGAAAAAAAAAGACATTATTAAGACTTTATATAAAGCAGGGATCTAAGAGGCATAGATGCCACCTACTGGAAACCAAAAGAAAAACATCTTCTTTGCAACAGGCTAGGGACCATTAGATAATAAGTCTACTTTCTGGGGGAAAAAAGGCAGAACACACTTTTCTATTAATGGCCAAGTGGAGAAATAGTCCATTAAACATCATGAACAACCAAGGTAACAAGACCTCTCAGAAAGAAAGAGAAAAATCTCCAGAAAATAAGCTTACAGACATAAGAAAAATATGCATCTTAAATGACAGAGAATTCAAGATGGTACTTCTGGAAAAAACTCAGTGAGATCCAAAATTAATCATATCAACAATTTCAGGAATTGAAAACAACAACTAGATGAGCAGAATGAGTTCCTTAGCAAGGAGATTGAAACACTAAAAGAACCAAGTAGACATTCTGGAGATAAAGAACACACTGCAAGCGTTGAAAAATAAAATAGCAAGCCTGGGAAACAGAGTCGACCAAGTGGAGGAAAGGATCAGTGATATCAAAGACAGAAATCTAGAAATAAATCATAAGGAAGGAGAAACCAAAGAATGAAAAATAATGAAAGAGAAAATCAAGAACTAGTTGATACCATCAGGCAAGAAAAATAAGAATAATGGGCATTATCAAAGGCAAGGAAAAGGAGCCAGGATTACAAAGCATTTTCAGACAAACGGTTGGTGAGAATTTCTCAAATCTAAAAAATGAGCTGGAGCTTGGAATTCAAGAAGTCAACAGAATACCTAATTATCTCAACCCAGAAAGGCCTTCACCAAGAAACACCATATTAAAATTATCAAAAATCAACGACAAAGACAGAATTCTCAGGGCAGCCAGGGAAAAAAGACAGTAATATATAGAGGAAAACCCGTTAGGTTATCATCAGACTTCTTAGCACAAACCTTACAAGCCAGAAAGGAGTGGAATCAAATATTTAAACTATTAAATGAAAGGAATTACCAGCCAAGAATAATATATCCAGCTAAGTCCTCCTTTAGATATAAATAAGATATAAAGACCTTTCCGGACATACAAAAATTGAGGTAATTCTCCACTACAAGGCCTGCACTACAGGAAATACTGAAAGGGATCAGCTCACCTAACAAAAATAACAAAAAATATATATATATGATTAAGAGCAAGGTAACTAGCAGGCTGATAAAAGCAGAGGAGTGCAACCCTTATTAGGGACAGCACATTATAAGCTTAAAATAACAAGATATTTGCTATAGCAAGATAGTAATGAACATTACGATCTGGGACAACAATGACTGAAAAGGGGAGGATTCAAAGATCTAAATTCAAAAAGGGGAATGGACATAAGACATGTGCAGAAGAAAAGGGATGACTGCATATACGTGTGTGTGTGTGTGTGTGTACGTATGTGTATATGTGTGTGTGTGTGTATAACTATTTTTTACATATACAAAATGGTGACCACGTGCCAAAGATTCAGAACCGAAGTATAGAAGTATATAACATAAAACAAGAAAGATCTGGGGGAAAACTCACAAAAGACAATCAAAATAAAGAAGACAGCTATACAAGGACAAGGAAAAGATAAAATGGCTATAAGAAGACCTCATATTTCAATAATCACCCTAAATGTAAATGAACTGAACTCACCAATAAATAGACACAGAGTTGAAGAATGTATGACAAAACAAAATCCAACCATATGCTGCCTCCAGAAGACACATCTCAGTTTCAAAGACAAATATAGACTCAAAGTGAAAGGGTGGAAAATGATATTTCAAGCGAATGGCATTCAGAAAAAAAGCGGGAATAGCATTACTAATATCAAAAAAATAGACTTCGAAATAGAAAAAGTAAAGAAAGATACTGAGGGACATTTCATAATGAAAAAGGGAATTATGCACCAAGAAGAAGCAACACTTATTAATATCTATACTCTCAATCAGGGAGCCCCAAAATATACAAAGCAATTACTAACAGAACTAAAGGAAGAAACAGACCAAAACACTATCACAGTAGAGGACCTAAATACCTCACTGTCATATATGGACAGATTATCCAAACAGGAAATCAATGAGGAAATAACATCTTTAAATGATACATTAGACAAACTGGACATAATTGACATTTACAGAGCCTTCCATCCCAAAACAGCTGCTTTTACATTCTTCTCTAGTGCACATGTAACATTCTCAAGGATTGACCACTTACTGGAACACAGAGATAGCCTCAACACACCCAAGAGGGTTGAAATCATACCAACAATATTCTCTGATCATAATGCTTTGAAACTAGAGATCAACTGCACAAAGAAAGCAGGAAGAACCATAAATACATGGAGATTAAAAAACATGCTACTGAAAAGTAACTGGGTCAGAGAAGAAATAAAAAGAAAGATCGAAAGATACACAGAAACAAATGTTAATAGTAATACAATATATCAAAAATTTTGGGACATGGTAAAAGCAGTCATAATAAGAAAGTTTGTATCATTACAGGTCTATCTCCAAAAACAAGAATGAGCCCAAATAAACAATCTAACACTTCATCTAAAAAAAAAAAAAAAGAAAAGAAAAAAAAGAAAAGGAAGAACAAATGAAGGCTAAAGTCAGCAGAAGGAAAGAAATCATCAATCTGAGAAGAAATAATAAAATTGAAAACAAAACAAAACAAAAAAACAGAAAAAATAAATGTAACCAATAGCTAGTTCTTTAAAAAGGTTAATAAAATTGACTAACCCCTGGCTAGACTCACTAAAGAAAAAAGAGAAAGGACACCAAAAAATCAGGGATGAAAGAGAGAAAATTATGACAGACATTGCTGAAATAGAAAGGATTATACAAGAATACTATTAAAAGTTCATGACACCAAATTTCATAACTTAGAAGAAATAGACCAGTACTTAGAAAAATACAACCTTCCCGAAACTGAATCAAAAAGAACTGGAAAATCTAGATAGACCATTCAGCAGTATGGAAATTGAAACAATCATCAAAAAACTACCAAAAAGTAAAAGTCCAGGACCAGATGGCTTCACCAATGAATTCTACCAAACATTCAAGGATTTAATACCTATTCTCCTCAAACTCTTCCCAAAAAATTGAAGAGGAGGCAATACTTCCCAATTCATTTTACGAGGCCAATATTATCCTGATACCAAAACCTGGTAAAGATAACACAAAAAAGAAAACTACAGACCAATATCTCTCATGAACACAGTTGCAAAAATCCTAACTAAGATACTAACGAACCAAAAACAGCAACATATTAAAAGGATTATATACCACAATCGAATGGGCTTCATCGCAGAGGCACAGGGATAATTCAACATACACAAATTAATTAATGTGATACACCACATAAACAAATTTTTAAAAAATCATCTGATCATATCAATAGATGTAGAAGAAGCCTTCGACAAGGTACAGCATCCATTTATGATCAAAACACTTAACAAATTCAGTAGAGAAGGAAAGTACCTTAACATAAGAAAGGCCATATATGACAAACCCTCAGCCAACATTCTACTTAATGGTGAAAAACTAAAAACTTTCCCTCTAAGATCAGGAACAAAGCAAGGCTGTCCACTATCACGACTGTTATTCAATATAACATTGGAGATCCTAGCAAGTGCAATCAGGCAAGAGAAAGAGATAAAAGGCATCCAAAGAGGAAACAAAGAAGTCAAAATGTCACTATTTGCAGATGACATGATTCTCTATATAGAAAACCCTAAAGACTATACAAGAACACTACCAGAAACAATAAGCAAATACAGTACAGTTTCTGGATACAAAATCAATGTTCAAAAATCCATAGCATTCCTATACTCTAAAAATGAAGTGTGAGAAAAAGAAGTGGAAAAAACAATTCCTTTTGCAATTGCAACAGAAAGAGTAACATACCTAGGAATAAATCTAACGAAACATGTGTAGGACATATATAATGAAAACTATGAAACCCTATTAAAAATATAGAAGAAGATACAAAGAAATAGAAAGATATTCCATGTTCTTGGATTGGAAGAATCAACATAGTTAAAATGACTTTATTACCTAAAGCATTATACAAATTTAATGCAATCCCCCTCAAAATTACATCAGTATTTTTTAAAGAAATAGAACAAAAAATCATCAGATTTGAATGGAAGCACAAAAGACCCCGAACTGCCAAAGCCATCCTGAATAAAAAAGAACGAGGCTGGAGGCATCACTCTGCCCAAATTCAAATTACACTACAAAGTGAAAGTAATCAAAACGCATGACATTGGCAGAAAAACAGACACATGGACCAGTGGAACAGAAGTGAGAGTCCAGAAGTAAATCCATATTTATATGGGCAAATAATTTTCAATGAAAACACCAAAAATGTACAGTGGAGAAAGGAAAGCCTCTTCAATAAATAGTGCTGGGAAAACTGGAAAGCCACCTGCAAAAGAATGAAACCAGACTGTTATCTATCACCACACACCAAAATTAACTCAAAATGGATTAAGGACCTGGATATAAGACCTGAAACAATAAAATGCATAGAAGAAAACAGAGGAACTAAACTCAAGTAACTTGGACTTAAAGAGGATTTTATAAATTTGACCTCAAAGGCAAGGGAAGTAAGAAAAAAATAAATCAATGGGACTACATCAAACTAAAGAGCTTCTGCTCAGCAAAAAAAAAAAGAAAAAGAAAAAGAAAAAAAAATCTTCAACAAGGTAAAGAAACAATCCTCTGAATGGGAAAACATATTTGCAAGCAATGCCTTCCATAAGGGCCTAATATCTAAAATATACAAAGAACTCATACAACTCAATAACAACAAAAAAACAAATGATCCAATCAAAAAATGGGTAGAGGACCTGAACAGACACTTCTCCTTAGAGGACATACAAATGGCCAACAAATATATGAAAAGATGCTCAACAGCACTAGCCTTTAGGGAAATGCAAATCAAAACCACAATGAGATACCACCTCACACCTATAAAATGGCTAGTAGTAACAGGACAAATAATTAGAAGTGTTGGAGAGGTTATAGGGAAAAAAGGATCCCTCATACACTGCTGCTAGGAATGTAAATTGCTACAGCCACTATGGAAAACAGTATAGAGGTTCCTCAAAATTTAAGAAGAGAATTACCAGATGACCAAGCAATCCCTCTTCTGGGAATCTATCTATAAAAAATTCTAAAACATAAAAAAAAATGCACCCCGATATTTATTGCAGCATTAATCATGGTGACCAAGACATGGAACAACCAGTGTCCTTCAGTAGATGACGGGCTAAAGAAGCTGTGGTAATATATACAATGGAATATTACTCAGCCATAAGAGATGAAATATTGCCATTTGCAACAACATGGATGGGTCTTGAAATAATCGTACTAAGTGAAATAAGCCAGACAGAAAAGGTTGAAAATCACATATCACTTATATGTACAATATAAACCTAAAAGCAACAAATGAAGAGAACAAACAAAGACTCGTGGACATGGACAATGGACTAGTGGTTACCAGGGGGGAGGGGATTGGTGGTAAGGAGGAAAAAAGTAAAAAAAATAAAATGTTTAAAAAAATAAGGGAAAAAAAGCAACAAATGAATAGGACAAACAGAGACTTATGGACATGAATAATAGACTAGTGGTTACCAGAGGGTAGGGTAGAAAAGAGGGGGGAATGGAGAGGTAGACAGGGTCAAGGAGGTCAAACATGTGGTGACAGAAAGAACTCTAACTATGAGAGGTGAACATACGGTGTAAATATATATATGCTTTACTGTTACAGTGTACAGCTGAAACATTGGTTTTGTTAACCAATGTCACCATAAAATAGATAGATAGGGGGAAAAAAGTTGAGATTTTCAATCCCACCCTCTGACCTCTAACCTTTGGAGAGGGGAGAGGACTGAAGATTGAGTTCTATTATCAATGTCCAAAAATTTAATCAATCATGCTCTTCTAATGAAGCTTCCATAAAACCCCAAAGGACAGCGTTCAGAGAGCTTCCAGATTGGTAAACAGGTGGAGGTATTGGGAGAGCGGTATACCAGGAGAGGAAGGTCCACACCCTTTTCGCCTTCTTGCCCTATGCATCTCTTCCATCTGAGTTATATTCTTTCTGAGAATTTCTGAGTTATATTTTTTTACCAAAATATGGCGATCTAAAAAGTAAAATGTTTCTGAGTTTTGTGAGCTGCTCTAGAAAATAAATCGAACTTGAGGAGCCAGTCCTAGGGACCCCTAATTTATAGCTAGCTGGTCAGAGGCCCAGGTAATAACCTGGATTTGGGACGGCATATTAATTGTATTATAGAACCGAGCCCTTTTTACCTGTGGAATCAGATACTATCTCCTGGTAGATAGTGTCAGAATTGAGTTTAAATTTTTGGACACCCTACCAGTGTCTAACAATTGCTTACTGGTATTGGTGGGGAATTCCCCCATGTTGGAATTATACCAGAACCTTCTTAGTGAGCATCCAAAAAATGTCATTTATTTTAGGAGCAAACATATAAGGCAAGATAGTTAATATAGTAAATTTGAGAGAAACTGTATCTATGTAAAAGTCTTTAATTAGTCTTTGGTGTGGGAGAGGCTTCTAAAAACAGGGGAAAAAATGCTGGCTGCTATTTGAATATACAGTCAAATATTGATAGTAATAGGTACCATGGTTCTAAAAGAATATTACATAGAGACAATTTGTATTTGGATTTGCATTTGCTTAATTTAAATGGAGTACCTAATTATTCTGCAATTCTTTGCCTTCTTGCCTCAAACACACACACACACACACACACACACACACACACACACACACACAGAAGAAGGAGAAATAGGAGAAGGAATGGAAGGGGAATAAGAAGAAGTAGGAGAGGAAGAAGAAAAAGAAAGAAGAAAAATCTCTGTTATATGAAATCAGTAAATAGTAGAGCTTCTACTTAATAGATTATCTTCTCTTAGAGAATCGGAAGATTTGGCTAAAGGCTCTTAAAAAACATGTAATATTTGCCCAGGAAAAAAGACAAAGCTTAAACCACACTGGACCTAAATTTGGGGGGAAATAGAAGTATGCCATTAATTTTTTTTTTTAGGATTGTCAAATGTTTCAAAATGTCTTTAATTTAAAACACTAATAATTTCATCAAAAAAGCAAAAAGTGACTTTAAAAGTTATTTAAATATGTAACTGAACATCCATATAACAGAATTTGAATTTCTGCCTTTGTAGCAGGTGAGTTAGAGTTAAATACAAATAATGATTCATGTGATTTAGTCTCCTAAATACCATAGGCTATGAAATGTATAATTTGAATATACTGCTACTTCTGAAGTTTTAAAAGCTTTATTAACATTTTATGTTATTCACTGTGAATTGAAGTAACAGAGCAATTATTTATATGGAACAAAGTCCTTAAAGTGATTCACTTTCAGAGTAACTGCTTTAAGACTGCACTAAAAAAAAAGAAACAGAAAATTTTAATGTTCTGATGTTAACACTTATTTAGGAATGTTGCCTGTAACATCTTAGAGTTTTACCTCATTAGACTTTACCCTCTTGAAATGAATCTGGTTTTATTTCCAAGTCAAAATAGTTAAGTCATATTGTAGAACTGTTAAGTTGGACATTGCTTCTTCCTGTCTTTATTTTACATGATTATTTGATTCTGAATTAGGGTCATCTAAAAAGAAAGTTTCTCTGGGAAATTATAGTGTGGGAGGAGGCAAGGAATTGTTTGTTTTATTTTTCCCCAGCCCACTTGGTAAAGATGAGGGAAATGAACTGTCAGCTTTCTGAATAGCAGAGCTTAGGCTGTAAGGGTATGGCTACCAAAGCTTAGCCTCTGCAGAAGTTGGGTCAGCAACAGTGTCTAGGAGCATCATATAAATTTTTGACAAGTACTGCGTTCATTTGAGTTCCAATACATTCCCTCATTTTGTAGAGTCTCAGGTCACTATTCACAGCAGTTAGCTTCTAATTGTCCCTCAATTATATGAGCTCAGATCTAGCTAGACCTAGACCAATCTAGGTTCCAATCCACTAAGAACTGGATGTGCGCTCTTGGGTAAGTTAATGAACATCTCAACCTCAGTTTCATCATCTATAAAATGGGAATAAAAATGACACCTCATAATTATGCAAATGTGACAATGCATGTAAGGCATTTAGCACCATATATTAAGCACTCAGTAAATGTATATTTATTTCAATTAGTATGCATTATCAGTTATTATTTTCCAATTTCCATTACAAATCCCTGATCACAACTCTATATTTCTTTTACTACAAATACCTATGATATTACATGCTTAGTTTAAAGGTTAACAATTAGAAATTAATTTTAGTGGTATAGGCTGTCACTACTTCTGCCAAGATAAGTAAAAAAATGCATTCAAAACCAAAAGAAGCTGGAGGTTGGATTATTCCCCATTTTTAATTAGTTGGTCACTGCTTCTCTCCCACTACTATGATGAATTGATAGTTAATATTTTCTACTGATATTTTGACAAATCTGAATTAGGGGGAGAGGATCAAGATTGCTGCCACAGCCCTGCCCCTATCCTGATAAGATATCATAGGTTTAGAAGCAGACAAACCAACAAACATGTACCCCTAGATGAGGGAGAAAGAAAGAGGTCAGGATTAGGGAGAGTACTGGCTAACTGTAGGATGCCTGTTGGGGTGGGTGCCTAGGACACAAACACACTCTCTGAGCTCTTTACCAACCCGAGCCACATGGGTGGGCATAGATAGATAGTAGCTAAATGTCCTTTGTTTGAGGCCACATGCCTGTGGCTAACTGCATCAGGTCTAGTAGACACTAACCTGAACTGGACCAATAAAAATCATTCCTTTGGAAAATTCTAATTGGAGCTGACACAGTTAAGTGTCTTTCCTGGTCACCTAAATTATAGTAAATCAGACTTCAGTACTGTGGAGCAGCCCTCAGGCGCCTTGTGCATAAGTAAACAAAGGAAGCTCTCCAGAGAGGGAAGAATGAAGAGGATTGAAAGAAGATAATGTGCAGGGAATCTGAGAGAGTGCCAGACTTTTGTGCCTTTGTTTCCAGCGTTCCCAGTTCCATTTCCTGCCTTCAAGACCAACTGTACTTCTTGCCTTGGTTTAGTAGAGCAAAGGTCCTTATAATAATTTCCCCCTTTTTTACCTAAACCAATGTAACTAAGTGTCTGTTTGCTATGACCAAATTAAATAAGCAAAACAATTATTCTTGCCACTTTTCTTTTCCCCACTAATTCAGAAAGTTGAGTGCTTCTTTAAGTGATTTTATTTTTTCAATCTCAGTAAAAATAAATTATGCTTTATGCCCCACATTTAAAAAAATGCAAAGGTTGCTCTTCCAAAGTGGAATAAAGAAAATTTCAATATATTTGTTTGTATCTTGTTTATGTATGTGTATGTTTGGTGTCATGGCATGGTAGCCACAAAATAATACAAAATGCATTTAAATCTCTTATTCTGTAAGTTTTCGGAAACTATACCCCCCCCCCAAAAAAAAAAAAACTATATATATATATAGAGAGAGAGAGAGAGAGAAAATCCACAGGCTTTTTAAAATATGCCAGTGTATATGTTGTAATTGACTCTCACAATGACCCTGGGAAGGAGTTCTATGAGACCCATGAAACAAGTCAACATCAAGAAATACATTTGTCTTGGATGTGACTTCAGGATACATGACTTTAAAAGCTTAGCATATCCTCCCATTTTTGTTGTTTTACTTTTTATCTCCCAAAATGTATTCTATATTACACAACTCCCATTGGATATTCCATGGTGCAATAAATTTGTAAACTGCTAAATACTCAGTCCTTCTCTTGGAGATTTACAGTGTATATCAACATTATATACAGTATGTAAAGGAATGCATTCAACTTCATTTAACCCAGTGTTTGACCAATATGTTTTCCAAGGAATCACTGTAAAGCATTGTTAAAGTTGTTTTGCTAAAGCAGCTATTAATAAATTGAAGAATTAATGGTTAATTAAAAATTAGAAAATGTTGAACAATAATACATTGCCATTTTCCCATGTATAGATATATCTTTCCAGTATAATATCCTCTTATTAAAAAAAAATACTAAAATATATTGAAGTATAGAGAAATGGAAATTGGCTAAAATCCCATGGCCCTGGGACAATCACGATCAATATTTCATTGATCATATAATTATATCTACATGCAATTACAAATGGTTTTGCGTAAATCAGATATCATCACAGGATGATTCATAACTATCCCTGCCTTTCCTCCTTTTGCTCTAACTCCACTTGTAGCAACACATACCCCCTAGACAACCAATGTTTTAAAAAATGTGATATACAGCTTTTCATGATTAGATAGATAAGAGAGAGGGAGAGAGACGTTGTTTTAATGTAGAGTGGAGGCTAGAGAATTAAAGGGTTAAATCAAGCTACTTTCAGAGACTGCAATATGCTGATCAGCACTGCAGCCTGGCCACAGGCCACCTGTAGAACAAAAGAAGATTTCTGCTGAGATTGCTAACAACCCATTTTCCACACCTGTGAAAGGGGAAACAGGAAAAACAGTCTTTAAGTGGCTGCCCTACACAAAATAAAATCATTCATTCCCTATGGTTAAAACCATGGGGGAACCTACGGATTAAAGGCTGAGAATCGCCAGCCAGCTTTTCACGCTACATAGTCTTACTTTTTCACTGCTACATACTCTTCTTCCTCACTGTTATGTCCATATCAAAGGAAATGGATAAAGTCTTTAAATAATAATTCACAAGAACTAAAAAACGACATATAAACTGAATTCCCCAAACACTCTGGATCCCTCTCAGTGTCTTTACTCTGTCTTTCTCAATGTCCTCGTTTCTATTGTTTCTATCCCTCTGAGTCTCTTCGGCCCTCTCACTCTCTGTCTCTGAGAGGAGACCACACTGTCTATGGAGTGTTACCCCTCCTCCAATAAACATTCCTTTTGACTCTAACTTTGGCGTGTGTGTTGAATTCTTTCTACACTCTCCGCCAAAGGACCCTCTCGGTACAGGGCTTGTCTCCTCCCACTCAGGGAAATTTGCCCTATCCTGCATCAGTTTCTAGGCATGGGTTGTGTCATGATAAAGAGATCATACATTACTCTACATCTTTCTTTTCTCTGTGAAAGTTTCTCCGAGTTAAATAATATAAAAAAGAAAAAGAAAAAAATTTAGCTTAAATAATGGAATAATCCGGGGCGGGACGGGGCGAGGCGGGGAAACACAGCTTCAGGTATGGCTGGTTAGAGAGGTTCAATCGACCTCTCTCTATGCCTCCCTTCTAGAATGATTTTCTTAGACATACTTTTCACTTAAAGGTAGAAAAAGTATCTTTTAAAAACCGATGGCTACCTCCCTGATGATTCATTTTTTTCAGCCAGAAGTATGAGTATTTTTATCCCAATATTCCTTACACTTTGACTTTTTCATGTAGATAGAACTGACTTAGGTCACCTGTTTGTTCCTCAACAAATCCCCATGGATAGGGCTTTGTGATTCCTCAGTGAGCTTTGCCCTTTGAACTGGGCATTCGGCCTTTCCAAACTAATGGATATAAAATGGAGCTAAAATCTGAGAAGGGTTGGCACTCGTAATAAGGTAAATAACCATTGGGTTACCAAAAATAACCAAGGTCCTATAAATATGCTGAAAGATGAAAGTCAATATGAAAACATAATATGCCACTAAACATCAAGTAAATATAGCATAATTATAGTTCTCATTCTTGAAGAGGAACTTTAACATAGAATAATTGAACTAAATAAAACTACTTACCAAATTCTATCCTGAGTATCTCAGTCAGTCATCATGTAGCTTTAAGGGACAGAAGTCATTTCAGCTGGTTTATTAGAGGTGACTTTTTTGAAAGTCTACGTAAGAATCATAGAGAATCATGTGGCAAAAAGTATAGCAAGTATAGCTGGGTCTCACATGAGAACTGAAGTTTCTCTTGGAGATTATCTAGGATTTCATAGTCTTTACATATTACTTCACATCTGCATCATTCTCATCTCTGCAGATCAATTTCTTCTCTATTCTAAAAATAAGAATGCTCATTATCTTGCTGATAAAAATGGGGTTTTGATCTTTTTTTCTATCTTTGTGTAACTTGCTACTGAAATGTTATTTATGTAGTATGATACCTCACCCCAAAAAAGCATTTTGCTGGTGGTTTTGAAATACTAAGATGCTGACTCCAGCCCCATCTCCATGTGATCTTTCATTTGGAATATATTCCTTTGTTCCTTCATTTTGCTCGACCCTGTGTCGATTTCCTTGTATTAGACGAAACCGCCAATCTTGAAAAAATTGTCTCGTATAGGAGATGAAGCTTATCATTCAAACCTGCCCTGGCTCTCGGTTGTCTCTTGAATCTTTGTGATTCTTCAAACAGGCTGTTCTATTTTTAATATCTCCCAGTAGTTGAGGTTGCGCCAAACCTGTCAGTATTCAACAGGGAGGATCTCAGTCAGCGTCTAAATCCAGGCTTATTGGATGCCAGACCCTCAGGCAGCAGGTTTTAAAGTATGCAAACATATCCAGTCTTGTAGGACAACAAGTGTAAGCCCTGCTGGCCACCAGTACCAGGCAATCTAGAGGTGTCTCTTGGTCTCCAGATGACTGTACAAGCGCCCTTCTGGGAAACAGGGCAAGTTGGAGTGCAGCTGAAGAAGAGTGTAAAGATGGTGTCCTCTGTCTTACGTCCTTCAGCATATCCTAGGCACCTAGATGTGCCCCAAACCCAAAGCCTGCCTCTCAGGCTGAAGCTCCAGGACAAGCAAATGGGCCTCTTTCACAAAAAGACTAGGGTGTGATTCCGCCTGCTGTCTGTGCACTGACCTGGAGGTGGACGCCTGCCAAGAACCGGCTCTCCGATAGTTACCGTCCTGTGGGGCCCCGAAGTGCAGCCCCTGGAGCCGCAGAGGGAGCATTAAGATGGCGCCTGCCCTCCGAGGTCTCTGGAAGCATTTAAAGTGAGCCCTCAGCTACGTTGAATTAGAAACCTGCCTCTCAGGCTGCATCTGTTATGATAAGTTTACAGGCCTTTTTTACAGAAAAAAGTTGCTCCTAGTCTCTTGCCTCTCGCTGTGCCCGCAGGGTGATAGCCGTTGAAGAATTCTTTCTCTGTTACAGTTTTGCGGGACCCGTAAGCGTAAGCCCCAATGGCCACCAGAGCCATGCAACGTAGAGGCGTCCCCTGGTGGCAGCCACAAAACCCAAGGCACCAGTCGTGTCTAAAACCTCCCTTCCTGGAGCCACGGCACTCCGGAGCAGCAGCCCGAGAGAGACGGAAGATGGCGCGCGGAGTACGGCGCAGCAGACCCCTGACTGTGTCTCAGATCAGACGCCACTCAGGCCAACACTCCAAGACGAGTAAGGGAGCCCCTCCCACACAAAGTCTGAGCAGCTCCTCATTCGTCGCTTCTGCTGGAGTCAGAGCTTCGGCTGGAACCTGAGGCGGGTGAGTCCTAACACGCCAGCCCTTTAAGCGTATTTCTCAGACGGGTACCCCCTTTGTGTGTCTCATGGACGTGAGCCCTGTTGTTTTTCAAAGCTAGATGTTTTGGGGCTCATCTCACAGGTGCAAGTCTTAAAAATTGGGAGAGCCCAATGTTGGGTTCAGAGCCTTCACTCCTCAGGAGAAGCTCGAGGTTTTGAGTTCCCTCCAAACTGTTAGTCGCCGCGCAAGGGTGGGGTTTATGTCAGATTGTATTGTCCCAGCCTCTCTCGCCCACTTGGCTGTGGGCCTTCACTCATTTGCTGGATGTATAGGAGTCACTCCGTTTTCAGTTTTTGTTTTTGTTTTTTGTTTTGTCAGAGAAAATTGTTCTATGTGTAGCTATAGATTTGGCATGTTCATGGGAGGGGGTGAGTTCAGAATCCTCTATTTTTTGTATCCATTTTGGACCAAAACCTCACCTTCATGTGATATTAGAACTCCAAGGTAGACATGTCTGATTAACTCAATGTCTGTTTCTTAGTTCCAAATACTTGACAGAGAGGATTGGATTGGGATATCTTGGGTTAAGTAAGCATTCCTGGCACAATCAGCTGTAGCTGAAAAAAGCAGTTTTCGTGTTGTTCTAGGGAAGTCAGAGAAGAGAATGGTTAGGGGAGAAATGCTATGCATCTTACATGGACTAGATGCAGGGGCTGAAAAAACAGTAGTCCTCAGACTTCATCTTGAGGCATTGTGGTCCAGCTTACTGGTACTGAAAGCAGACTACCTAAATTTGAGGCCTAGGTTTGTCACCTATTAACTATGTGATTCAGAAATTATCAGGATAATGAGAATACATACCGCTATGAACAGTAAAACTCTCAGGTTCGTGTTTGACACACAGTAAGCACTAAATAAATGTTAGCTATTGTTAAAACAGTAGGTCCATAAGGTTTGTGACAGTATCAGACAAGGACTCGATTGATGCACTGAGTAAAATGTATGGTGAAAGCCATGCCAATAAATAATCCAAGAACTCAAGTCTTACTAAGCAGAAGAGCAGGAACTGGAGAGACTAAAGTTAACATTGAGGGCAAAGCACCCTGGTCCCTGTGTTTATGAGCCCCCACTGACCTAGCACCTGCTACTATTTGCATATGGGAGACCTGCTCCAGCTTCCAATGGACCTGTTCTAGTCAAAACTCCTCCTCTAAGCTGCTGAAGCTTTTACTAGATCGACTTTACATGGAGTAGTGAGAGCCTGCCCCACTGAAAAGTGGCAGGTAGATGAAGCCCAACATGGCATATTCTCATTAAGGCAGAAGCAGAGGCAAGAAAATCAATTATGGCATCCTTGAGACCCAATGCAGGTGCTGCCATCAGGGGCTGTGAGCCACTCTTGCCTCAGGGCACCAGATAATAACTTCAGAATCAGCACTTGGAAGGCCAGCCAGGCTCAGCTTCTATCTCACAGTGCATGGACATGAAAGGCAATACCTTTCTGAACAGCAAAAATATCCTGAAAGCAGTGGGGAGATGGAGTATTTAATAAGTATGTTCTCTTGGTAGGTGGGTGTCAAGGAAAACGATCTCCGGTTGCTCATTAAATGTAACCAAGACAGTGAGACAGAGATGGCACAAAGTGCCAAAGAAAAACTCAAACACTGTTTCATGGCCAGGATGAGTAGGTGAGTTTTATCAGAATAAACTCCACTAATTCATGAAAGATTCTGCAGGCACTACAGTTATGAGATGAAATTACAAGGAAAGTCAAGAAGAGTTTAATAAGTTCACAGTTGTTATTCTTAATACAAGTAAAAGTATTAGGAAAAGCCAGGCTCCACTTTCTCTGTGTCTAGGGTCCTGCCTTCCCCCAGACATTGGTAATGACCTTTAATACTCAAAGTGTAGTTTGAAAAGGACTTTCCATGACTTACATTCAAATGTAGAACTTCTTTTTGAAAATCAACCCACATAGAAGAGATCAAAATGATCATGTAAATAAAATATCAACCACAGTGCCTTTTGTGTAGTAACCATTCAGAAACATGTCATTTCTTTCTCCTTCTCTCTCTCTCTCTCTCTCTCTCTCTCTCTCTCTCTCTCTCTCTCTCTCTCTCAACACGTTCTCTGGAGTAAGAGCTTCTTCTTTATATTTATTTTATATCCATGTATATCCATGTATATAGTATTACTATATGCCAGGCAATCTTCTCAGTGCTTTATATATTACTCATTTAATCCTTAAAACAAATCTATAAGGTAGGGTCAATTATAAATCTTGCTTTAAAAATAGGAAAACTGAACTATAGAGCTGTTAAATAGCTAGAAAATGGTGAAGCCAGGATTTGAAGCCAAAATTACTACTGGCCTATCTGTTCTTTGAGGATAGAAAGTACATTTATCTCTGTTTTATCTGAGCTTAGGCAGTTCCTGACCCATAGGAGGCATTCAGTTTGTGTCTATTGAATACCTTCTTCCTGAGATCTCGATACATACCTTTACTGCATGTACTAAAAGGATTCAGATTCTCATTTAAGAAATTAGAAAAGAAAGAGTTTAGTGGAAGAAGTAGCTTTCTGCCTGTCTGCTCCACCAATCCAGGTAGAGATTAGAGAGCAAGTATGTTATCATTGGTGTAGTCTTCATTCCATTTCCCAGTCACAGAACCAAATCATTACGTTGAATCTCCTTGCCCAAAACCCAGGCTGCTTTTAGCTCTTCTTTTGTTTCAGCCCCTGCTCCTGCAATGATGAGATAAAAGACATCTTCTATTAGGTTGCAGTCTTTTCATGGGTCTTTGGGTTACCAGGGAGTGATTCCACTATCAGGTACAGCTGAATTTAGGATTCAGATGGTGTCATCTGTGTTTGGTGGCTCTTCCATCTGCTTTTTTGGGTTTGGTATGCATTCTGTCTGTCTCCCTCAACATAGTCAAATGGCTACATCAGCTTTAGATTTTGTACTTTCTCAGTTCAATAGTCCGTGAGAAAGACACACCTTCTCAGAAATTCTAGCCAGTTTTGTTATAATGCCTAGGTTTTGGTTGGGTTGAATGCCATCTATGAACAAATCAACTAATAACCACTTTGGATCTGCTTCCCTTTGGATCATGGGTATCAAATTAACAATATAATGCTCTACAATTTATATCTGAAATTTCAGTGTTAGAGCAATTTTAAATGTCCATTCATGGATTTTAATTACACTCTGGAACTTCAAGGGCTTGGTCAGTCATCCGTAGGATGCAACTACTTGAAAGGCAAAGAAGTTCCTATGTGTCTTGAGCAAGTCACTTTACCTCAGTGGGTTATTTCCTTATTTTATATGATTTAAGGGTTTGATTTAGGTCACTGAAGCTCCTCTAAATAATAAAGGGTTATGCTTATGCATTTCCAGGTACCACCTTGGTATTAAAACCCAGAAGTAGCATAGGAGAAGCTGGTTGGGTTTAGAGTTGCAAATACAACAGAGCTATTCTTACTTCCTTTGAATATGAGATATGGGTAAAGGGATGGAAATTCCTAGAGATATGGATAAAAATGGAGAGAAAAAGTAGTGTCTTACATGTAGATTCCTGTCATTAATTTATTCAGCATTTCCATAATATTTTCCACACATGGCCTAATTAGTATTCTCCCTGTTATAAACAGCATAGTTTGGCCATTGTATGGGTCTTACTAAAGCAGTGGTCCCCAACTTTTTTGGCACCAGGGACCAGTGCTCCTACGAAAATCTGAGGTGGAGCTGAGACAGCGATGCTAGCTATGGAGAGTGGCTGCAAATACAGATGAAATTTCACTCTCTCACCCACCACTCACCTCCTGCTGTGCAGCTTGGTTCCTAACAGGCCATGGACTGGCACCAGACTCTGCCTGGGGATTGAGGACCCCTATACTAAAAGACAAAGTAAATGTCTGAATTATCTTTGAACTTCCAATATCTAGAATGAAGCTTTGCACATAAAGTGCCTAATAGAGCCAATGTTTCAAAGAGAACAATTCTATTATTTAACTTGAAAGAGCCAATCATTTGTAGGCACATTCTCAGTTGTTTCCTGGAGGTAATCTAGCCCTTCAAATTGCTATTTCTGCCTGGGTTCCTGGGATCCCTACTAGGCACCAAAAGGATTGTTATTTAAATCCAGTAAAAAATACCTTCAGAAGTCACCAAAATTATGTCATCCAGGTACTGAAAAGTATCAGGAAGTGGTGACTAATTTAAGTGTTTGTACAATTTGCATAAATATCAAAACCACCATTGTCAGAAGATAAAAAAAAAAAAAAGTACCAGGAAGTTTCTTCTCCTTCAGAATTAACCTTCTATAAATACAAGTCTTATGTTTGTGATCTGTTAGTTGAAGTCAGGGACTAATTCTCTAAGACAAATGTCAGTTTTTTTCTCTCTTGAAATGAGATATTTGAGAAGCAATGTCACTTACAATTCAAATCAGGCCAAAAGGGCACAAGAATTTTACCAAGATTAAATTATGACTGTTTTCAAACAGACAGCAAAGTTAAAAGTATTTCAGTGAACATAAAAATATCTACTATCCACATTCTACCATTAATATTTTATTTACTAAACTTACATTTTATATATCTATCCATCTATCTGTACCTCTATCCATACATCAATCTTATGTTTAAGCTTTTCAAAGTCAATTACAAACATCAGTAGACTTTTTTCGAACATTTCAGCATGCATATTTTTTACCAGAAAATTGTAGCATGCTGTATTGACCACCTCAAAAATTACATATAATGAGAGTATGTATAGTAGCACTCCAAAAGGTGGGTTGTTGTGCGAAGACTATATCCATAAGCCACAATTTTCTGATTTCCTATCTTGTTCTTTAACACTGAGCCTTGCCATCTAGATTGGGAGCGCTCAATTAGTTGCATAGATCACAATTACTACTGTGTAATACAAAGCATAGAAGTTATTTAAACAAACAAACAAAAAACTGTCATGTAAGATACATAATTTGACTGGTTCATGATTCAAGAGTAGAATTTCAGCTGACACACCTAGAACAGTGTTATGCTCAAAGGAAATGCTTAATTAATGAATTTTTAAATTTATTTAATATTTTGTATACATTCTTCCCTCAGTCAGGTTAGTCATGTTAAATGTGTAAGCACCTTTTACTTCCCAAAGCCTTGTCTACAGCTTCTTTCTCTGATGCTCAAAGATTATACAATATAAAATTAAAAAATAAAAATCTTCTCTTTCCCCACATAAGTTATATGCTTCCATTCTCTGCTTCTCATGTTGGTGTCTTAATTATCGAGTACACATCTTGCAGAGTATAATGTGTGTAATCTGATAACTTCTCCTTCCTGTTCTATTATTTTTAAGCTTTGTGGTTTTTGAGGAAAGGAAAGAGAATATTAGGACAGGAGTCTAACTAGTTGCTTCACAAATCAATATCCATGCAATAGAGATTGAATAACCAGAATTTTAGCTGGCATGCTGACCGCCTTTTAAGTGACAATATGTATATCTACACTTTGCCACCGTTATAATTTGTAATTTTGCTTTTAATTCCTAGAGAGAAAAATCTAATCTGGCATAAGAGCCATCTATAAAATGCCAAGTTAACCAGTTTTCCAACTACTCAGCAATACATTCTTTCTGCAGGAAGTCTTAGTTTCCCCACCACATGTGAAATGAATGAGAGCAGGGCTGAGGCTGTTTCTCCTTGTGATTGTTTGGCTACTCAGCAACTAGCAAAGGGCCCAGTACATAGTAGACACTCTGTCAGTATTTTTGAATGTGTACATCTTAAAGTATTATTTACTCTAGCCACAATATTTTTTGAAATATATATATTTATATTATATTGTAAACATAATAACAAACATGAAAGAGTATATAGAATCAGAAGTGTGTTAATTCCTGTGGGTTGCAGAAATTTGGTAGCTTAAAAAAACAGAAATTTATTCTTTCACAATTCTGGAGGCCAGAAGTTCAATACCTAGGTGTTGACAAGACTGTACTCCCTCTGGAGGCTACAAGGGGAGAATTCTGCCTTCATCTGTCTTCTCTGTTTCTGCGTCTCCTCTGTCTCAGATCTCCCTCTGCCATTCTCTTACGCTTTTTTTTTTTAAATTAAATTGATTGAGGTAATATTGGTTAATAAAATTATATAGGTTTCAAATATATAATTCAATAATACATCATCTGTATATTGTATTCTGTGTTCGCTATCCAAAGTTAAATCTCATTCCAACACCGTATATTTGACCCCCTTTATCCTTATCCATCTCTCCTCTCCCTTTTCCTTTGGTAACCAATAGACTATTGTCCATGTCTATGAGTTTTTGTTTGTCTTGTTTGTTTGTTGCTTTTAGTTTTATGTCCTGCATAGAGTGAAATCATATGGTTCTCAACTTCGTCTGACTTATTTTGCTTAGCATGATAATCTCAAGATCTACCCATGTTATTGCAAATGGCAGTATTTCACCTTTTCTTATGGCTGAGTAATATTCCATTGTATATACATACCACATCTTCTTTATTCAATTATCTATTTAAGAGCACTTCGGTTGCTTCTATGTCTTGGCCATTGTGAATAATGCTGCAATGAACATTGGGGGTGCATATATCATTACAAAGAAATGTTTTAAAATTTTTTGGATAGAGACCCAGAAGAGGAATTGCTTAGTCATATGGTAATTCTCTTCTTAATTTTTTGAGGAACCTCTATACTCTTTTCTATAGTTGCTGTACCAATTTATATTCCCACCAGTATATGAAGGTTCTTTTTTCTCCACGACCTCACCAACACTTGTTATTACTTGTCCTGTTCACCATAGCCATTCTAACAGGCTGAGACGGTATGTCTTTATGGTTTTGAGTTGCATTTCCCTAATAGCTAATGAAGTTAAGCATCTTTTCAGACATCTGTTGGCCATTTATATGTCTTCTTGGGAGAAGTATCTGTTAAGGTTCTCTGCCCATTTTTTAATTGGATACTTTATTGTTGAGTTGTATGAATTTTTTATATATTTTGGATATTAGCCCATGTTGGAGGCATTGTTTACAAATATTTACTCTCATTCAGAATGTTACCTCTTCATTTGTTGATGATTTATTTTGTTGTGAAGAACCTTTTTAGTTTCATATAGTCCCATTCATTTATTTTTGCTTTTACTTCCCTTGCCTTTGAGGCCAAATTCACAAAATTCTTTTTAAAACCATGGTCCATTATTTAGTTCCTATGTTTTCTTTTATGCAATTTATTGTTTCAAGTCTTAATTTATGTCTTTGATCCATTTTGAGTTCATTTTGGTATATGGTGATAGCAGCCTAGTTTCATTCATTTGCATGTGGCTTTCTAATTTTTCCAGAACCATTTATTGAAGGGGCTTTTTTTTCTCTATTTTATGTTTTTGCTCCTTTGTTGAAAATTATTTTCCCATATATATGCTGATTTATTTCTGGGCCCTCCATTCTGTTCCACTGGTCTGTGTCTGTTTTTCTGCCAATATCATGCTATTTTGATTATTATCACTGTGTAGTATAATTTGAAGTAAGGCAGAGCAATACCTCCAGCCTTGTTCTTTTTTCTCAGGATTACTTTGACTATGCAGGGTCTTTTTTGATTTCATACAAAATGATGATTTTTTTGTTCTATTTCCTTTAAAAATGCTGTTGAGATTTTGATGGTGATTACATTAAATTTGTATATTGCTTTGGATGATATGACCGTTTTAACTATGTTGAGTCTTCCCATCCATGAACACACAATATCTTTCTAGGGAAGAATAAAGACACTGGATGAAAAAGACAATGGTATATGGTAGAATCAGCATGTGCAAAAGATCCATGAGAAGTGGAATTGATAGAGTTGAAGGAATGAAGATAACCAGTGTAGCTGGATAAAATGGGAAAAGTGGAAAGACATGAGGCTAGGGAGAAAGCAGAGGCCACTGCCTGTCTCTGTCAGTAAGCCTTAAATAAGAATATCATTGCCTAGGGAGGGTGCATAGTTGGATGTGCCTTCTCTTCAATGGGTATTGAGATATGACAATTTGGAAGGACAGCACTCTTTATTCAATTCAACTTGTCAATTACACATTTTCCTTTCTTTGAGCCCTTATAATAACACATTGTATTTCTTTTAACTTACTTTATTTACCTTAATCTGTGTAGTATTATAGTTTCTGGTATCCTTGTGTAATCCTCTTCATTAAACTGTAAGCCCCGGACCTAGCACTCTTATAATAAATATTTGCTGAGCTCAGAGAAAAGGCACTCCAAGTACCAGCTTATTCATGATTTAGCAGCAAATCACTAGGTCTAGTGGGCCCCGGTGTCATCTCAAACTGCTGTTAAAATGTGTGAAATACATTTCCAGTTTTTGGAGTTCCTTGATTTTTATATATCAGCATTATTTAATATCCTAGACATTATATTCATCCACTCACTTATATTTAATCATATTTTCTTATATACCACACTTGATAATAGAAAGTATTTAAGACACCACTTGTGGGAATAAATTAATAGTTCTTCCATTAATATGAGCATATTATTCAAATTTTCTGGATCTCAATTTCCTGATAATTATGATTATAATATCTACCTCATACATTTCTTGCGAAGATTCAATGAGATCAACCTCAGATAAGGCATAATATCTGTAATAAAAGTCCTGAATTTATTTAATATTTATTATTATGATATCAGTAGCAGTGAAGGTGGAGGTGGTATGGGAATGTCTTATTAGCCAGTTATAGAATTGATATCCTTCCTATGTATCTTAATTAACTTTGGTATTAACATAGTTAATCCATCATTAGTAATCAGTGTGACATTTCAGGTATTCTAAATCCCATGATTATTTAAGTTAAATCATTAATAACAATAGTTGCTACCATTTATTGAGTGCTACAAAATTCTGAATTTTGGTTAGTACTTTATATATATTAATTTGTTCCATATACCAACCTTGCAGGGAAGGTATTATTAGCCCCGTTTTATGGTTGAGAAAAGGAAGGCTTAGATAGCAATCTGCCTAAGGCACATTGCTTATAAACTATGAAATCTATATCTGACTCCATTATGAAAAACTGAAATAATGATTTTTTTGTGATCCCTTTAAACCATTCAGGAAGCCCTCTCCATGTCAAATTCTGAGATATCTACGTCTCCTGTATCAGTGTACAGCTTAATCTAGCACTTTCATGTTGTTTTATCTTCCGTTTACTCTTCTATTTTTTCCAACATTCTAATTTTTTCTTAAAAACAAAGAGGTTGAATTTGTACATGTACTCCTTCTATTGAAGGAGTCAAACAAATTAAATAAATGAGTGAGTGAATGAATGAGTGAATGAGTGCTAAGGAATATCTAATAACCACATACCCCTTCATATACATATTGAATGCTACCTTGAAATGCAAATCTACTTGTTCATGTCTAATGACTTGCAAATTGTTACATGAAAGGTAGAATTGGAAGACCACATAGCTATAGTCTTGCATTGAACTTGAAGAGAGCCTGGGTCTCATCCTGGATCTTCTTCCTAAATACTTGCAATTTTAGATAAATTTTTTAGCATTTCAGCTTTCTCATCTCAAAACTAAAACCATAGGATTTGATTACCTAAAAATAAAACCCTCTTTGTTTTGACCATTTATGACTCTGGAATTAAAGCAGTTCTTTCTTTTCTATTCACACAGAACACCATACCTCCCAGCCTGCCATGAGGACACATGGGTGCCATGTCACTAGTTTTAAGGAGCAAGGAGTGAAAGTTACATATAAGGAAATTTTCTGTTCTCTCTTCCTCTGCCTCAGCAATCAGAAGCAGTGTGTTTATATGGCAGAGCAATACAATAGAAGCAGACTCGTTGTGCTATTGCTTAGAAGCGAGGTGCCCCGGAGAGGATTGTCACTAGAAAAAATGGTTATATTTAGGATTGCCCCCCTAAAGTCCAATAATCTCATTAAGTTGAGAAATGTGGGGTTAAGAAAGCAAAAAAATAAATAAATAAAGATTTAAGAGTATCTGAAAATAAATACTGTGTGGTCACTGACACATACTGAAAGCAGATGTATGAAAAGCTTACAATTTTTCAGATTATTTTGTTATCAAAGAAATCTGCCCCTAGAGGAAAACAAAAAAAAAAAAAAACAAAAAAAAAAAACTATGACTTAACATGAAACTTTAAATGGTCCTTGGTCTACCAGTTCTCATGGGATGAGAAAGCTTTATAGCCCCCAAGAAGAGGATATGCCCAATATCAATTTCAAATATAATCAAGAAGGATCATGGAAAGAAAGACATCTAAGAGGATATAGCCAGGGGCCATGGAGAATAATGGCAACCTTGAAAGCCGATATTGAGAAGACAAAGTCACAAGATAGAATCGGATGTGAACTTTTTTGATGATAGTTGATCTACAGCAGCAGAGTCCAATGCAGACATTGTGTGAACCAGAAACACACTTTTATGTATTAAGCCACTGAGTTTTGAAGGTTTGTGTTATCCAGTGTAGACTAGCTTGCTATGAATATCATAGATCTATCTTCCATTTTTGTATCACATAGTGGGGTGTATCTTACCAAACACATATTTTTGTCCCTGGCTTTGTGTAATGCAAAATTGACAGCTATTTCTCTGTGACCAACAGATTCCCAGATAAAACACTAAGGAAGATATCTCTGTTAACGTAAAGCAAACTAGGGCACTGGCAATCTTCAAGAGCTAAGCTCTAATAAAATTTTCCAAAACACTTAATGAGTATTCAGAGAACAAAACTCTGGAAAAAGCTGGGCCATTTTCCTAGTTTTAAAACACTACTTTTTATTGCCATAAACATAAAAATCTTTTTTTTTCTGAGAAGATGGCTTTAAAAAATATTTTTATGTAGCTTTAAATCCATCAGAGTCAAAGTAGGAAACACATGGCCATATTTAAGATTCATTTAAAAATAATTTTAAGAGAACTGTTTATTTATTTATTTATTTATTTATTTATTTTTGAGATTGGGGTATGTGAGTTTGTTTGTGAGAATATATGAGTGTGTGTGTGCTCCAAGGACTATTTTGATAAGTCTATTCAGAATCTGATAAGTTACTTTAATAAGCTAAGTCCTCTTACTACAAATATTATGTGAAGACATCCTGAGACTGATGTAAGACCAATGCTTAAGCTATTGAAATGCAGATCACATTTTGGTGAGTGTCCAGGTTCATTACTGAGCAGTGATTAAAAGTTTAGGAGCTGCAGCGCTATAACTGGCAATGCTTTGAAGGTGTCAAGCTGAATGCCCACTGGAGGCCAAGTCCACTAACACTGATGAGGCCCCTGAGAGTCTATTTTAGAACTGTTTCTGATCTCGCCAACGGGAACACCAACACATTCACTTTCCAAAGAGGAAGTCTCCTTTCCCATCTATCACAGGGACCAAATGCGGTGTCTTTTTTTTTTTCCCTAGTGATTAGCAACTTACCTTATTTGTCTTTCTTCCAGATGACTTTTGAAAGGTTTGAGGATATTGACAGATGGTCAATCAATATTTAAGAGGCAAAGCATGAACCAGTGTGGCAGACATCAAAGACTCAGCTGAATGAGTGGATCAGACTAGATCCATAAGCTATTTCAATTATCTCCCTCCATAATGTGTGTTTCAAGCATGAAAAAGTTATCAGGCCATTCTTGTTCAGGTTTCCATGCATGTTTCAATGGCAGTTCTATGTATACAGAGAAAGAGTCTGCATAGAATCCTCACCATTGAAAGAGCAGCAGCAGTAGCAACATCATAGCTACCATCTAGCAAGAGCTTATTAGTTGGCAGGCACTGTTCTCTGAGCTTTTAAAATATATATTTACTTAACCATCACATTAACCTTATAATGCACATTTATTCCCATATTTTAAGTGAGGAAACAGCCAGTGTGTCAAACCTTTCTCCAAAAACATTCCCCAATGCTCACATACGGAATTGTCATAGCCAGCAATATAAAAGCAGACCAGAGAGCTGTAAGTAAAGCAGGGAATTTCTTTCTCTATTTTACTAGAATCCTCCACACAAGTATAGAGTCCTCTACCCATGCATCCTAGATGAGAATCGTGCTTCTCAAAATTAACTCCTGTACAGTAGGCACAGAAGGGCCTCAGTGGCTTGAGACAGAAGTAATTTAACTCACAGTTAGATACTACATTTTCAGAGTTTAAAATCGGCCTTTAAAAAAGCATGCAAACATATATTAATCAAAATAATCTATTCAAAGAAGCCTTTAAAAACTTAAATAGTATATTAAAGACATTTGTTATTTCAAAACAATCATTTCATTTTAATTGACTATGGGTTTTAAATATTTTGATAATCTTAGATATTCTACCTTAAAAAACAAAAACAAAACAAAACAGAACAAAAGAAAAAGAAGTTCCAGTCTGCATCTTAAACTTGCCTGAATTCACAGAGCCTTTGTAATATTTGGGAAGCAGTCTGACATTTATTATAGAGGATTGCCTTTACAACTAGAAAAGTGAGAGTAAGAGGTATAAAGATAGTCTGTTTCAATCAGGATGGACAAAGTTATGCTGTAGGAACTAACAATGCACAAATATCAAAGTCTTAAACAACTAAGTATATTTGTTCCTCACTTCATTTTGTTGAGGATTAGGAATAGGGCTCAGCTAAACAAAGTCACTAAGGAACTCAGGCTGATAGAAGTTCTGTCCACACTGTATTTCAGAGATGGCAGAGGCAAGGAGCCTGGGGAAACGTAAGGTGGTTCTTAAATCTTCTGTTTAAAAATGAAACATATCACTTTTATACATACATTGTTGACCAGAGCAAGACAAAGGCCAAGTCTAATGTCAGGGTATGAAGAAAACTACCAGTCTATCTTTCATTTGTCACCACCTTTACACCCAGTTTTCTGTCCCAGGGGACTTATACAAACTCTATCAATGGGCTCCCATGTCCTCTGTGATATTGGAGAAAGGAAAGAAAGTCAGGTCAAGGTGTTTAGTCCCCTGGCAACCTCACTGTGATGTCACCTCTAGTTTGCTGTGTTTTCCAACCTAAGGCTTACCACTTCCCTCAAGGATTCTTTCTCTATAGGGTTCCCTCCTTCTAGGTTCTGGTTCCTGCTCCCTTGCCATCATCCATTTACATTCAGATTAGTGACAGCTTCTCCCTAAGTTTATAGGCCATTAAAACTATATTCTACCCTGTCTTTGTAAATAGTTCCTTTGTAAATAACACCTGGATTTATCCTGAATTGAGTACACCATCTGTTTTCTGTTGGAACACTGAAAAGGCAACAAATATTGGTGAACAATAATCCAGTCTTCTCTGCTGTCCTATAAATAGTTAGAGAGAAAAGAGGGATTGTCAATGAGATCGCACTAACCTTCAGAATAATATATCAGAAACTATTCTGTAGAAATATAGAATGTATTTGCCAAATAATTAAAACCATGATTTTTTTTCCCTGCAAATTTCCCAAAACAGCACAGGAAAAACTTGAACCCTAAGGATATTCTGTAAAGCATTGCTGGGAATAAAAAGAAATTTGCTGTGTGCTCTTTTCCCAAATAATACCCACTGCTAATTAGCCCAACTAATTCCTAAATAGTGCAGCGGTAATACAAGAGACATGCTTCTAGGTATCTAATATAATAAATATTGATCATATTGGGGGTTTTATCAAAAAATCACTCAATCACAGCTTGTCATACTATCTTTATTGATTTGTTACTGGCTACTTTGTTCACTAAAATGCCAGAGAGCAAGGAATGCATTTTTAGTGCAGTTCCAGATACCAGATTTTTATCTCCTAACAGTATAATTCAAGGTCAAGGGTGTTTATTGTATTTAGACAGAAAAGCAATCAAAGCAGCTTGGGTTAAAAACAGAGAGAGAGGGAAGTTTGAAGTTTTTGCTTACCCTAAGGATTGAAGCTTTAATCACAATATGTGATCTGAAGAGTCTCTTGATATTTGCTGAGGTTTCAAGGTTTAGAGTGGGAGTTTTGTGGGGTTTTTTTCTCCTTATTTCACTAGTTGCAGAAAGAGTGATAGTAATTATTGCCTTTAATTCCCAAGCAATTTTGCTTTCTGAGTGACTGCATTTTAAATTGTGTGATCTATCTCCAAGGTAATCTTAAAGTCAACAAACTGCTTAATTCACCACTTTCTGGGGCAGAGGGTTCAGTTTAGTAATGTCTCCAGTCAGCTTCTCACACAGACTTAAAGGCCTTCAGAAATAAGATGTTCAATGTTTTGTTTTTGTTTGATTCCTAGAAACCCTGGTGGACCTTTAAGATATACCAAGTTATAAAAGTGAAAAAATGGATACCTAGTACTCTTTTTAAAATCCTATCCTATGAACTTCCAAACCAGGTTACTAAATTATATTTCTAGTTACGTGAAAATACCAAAAATTACCTATAAGTTGATGAGAAAAAGGGACATGTCTCCAAGGAAAAATATGAGTAGGCAAATTTCAGAAAAGAGAAAGTCATAAGGCCAATTAATACACATAGTAAATTATGCTCAAGCTCACTAATAGGAAAAAGTAAATTAAATGAAAAATGAAATAGCATTTTTCTTGCCCATCAGATGACAAATTTTATATAAACAGTAATCCAGTGCTGGGGAGGATAGGGGAAATGAGTACTTTTGCGCATTGTCGGTGCAAAATAAATGCTGTCCCTCTTTTGAAATCTATCAGTGTCTGTGGAAATAAAAAAGTAAAATACCTATTTTTGATAAGCAATCCTACTTTGGTGGCCCCTATAGAAATGAAAGCAATAATAGATGTACAAAGATACTGATTATTTATACTGATCAAAAACTGGAAACAACATGAATCACCGGGGTAGAATAAATTGAATCTGATGTTAGCTACAATGTAAAAAGGGCTTGGATCCATATCTACCAATTGGGAGGAAGGATAGTGTTCTTATGTAGGGGGGAAAAAAAGCTTACAAATAAATGTGCATAGTGTGATTGTATTTTTATAAAAATAATACCAAAAGCTGTCTATATGGGTGGCAGCCACCCTGCAGGATTGCTCCCAATGACGCCTACCTCCTGGTTTTCATGCCCTGGTGTAGTTTCTTCCTGATGGTATCAGGGTTCATCTGTGTCACCCAGAAGTGATGTCGTGTGGTTTTAAGGCTGGGTCATAAAAGACTTCGAAACTAATGCCTTGCTCTTTATACTGAATTGGTGTTTTCTGAGAGAAAGCCAATGACCATGCTGTGAGGACTCTCAAGCAGCTCTGTGGAGAGGTTCTTGTGATAAGGGACTGAGGCCTTCCACCAAGAACCAGCCAGGAGCCGAGGCCATGACCACAACTACATGCGGGAGTCCACTTACAAGAGGATTCACCAGTTCAAGTTAAACCCTGAAATGACAGCAGCCCCAGTCAATATCTTAACCTCAGGAGAAACTCTGAGCCAGAACCACTCAGCTAAGCTGCTCCTGGATTCCTGAGTCTCTGAAAAAGTGATATAATAAATATTTGTTGTTTTTGTAAGTACTTTCTGGGTAATTTGTTACATAGCAATAGTTAACTATATAATGTAGAAAACATTGTAGAAGGACATGTCACACTGTTAAATTGTTTACCTCAGTGTAAATGTGAAAATGATTTTTAAAATGAGTTTCGATTTCAATTTTTATATATTGTACTCTATAGTTAGTATACAGAAGTAGTTAAGTGCTCCAGACAGCATGCCAGTGCTCTATTCATTTAACCAACAAATATTGCAAATGTTGACTGAGTAATCACTCTGAGGCAAACACTGTTACATGTGAACATTCAAAAGTAGATAATATATTGTGTCCTCAAGACCACACTTTGGTACAGGAGGTAAAAACTAATAGTTACTCTCTTCCATTTAAACTAATAATGAAAGTTAAAAGAGTATATATAGAATGTCATTGGAGCACAGGGGGAAAAGAGGACAATTCTGTTGGTGGAAAATTGCTGAAGACTCCTCAGAGAAACTTACTTCTAAGGGACATCTTGAAGAACCAAGAGCTTTCCAGGAAGGGAAAAGTGGATCAAGTAGAGAAAACTACTGGAGAATACTAGAATTTGAGATTTATTCAAGTTGTGCTATTTCTCGACACATACTTTCTTCCTACAATTGTCTTCATCACCACAGATTGAAAACCTGTGTTAAAAAGCAAAAGCCACATTGTCTTATCTATATTGATTTATTATGAATATAACATTAAGAAAACAAACCTGCTCTGTTATTCAATGTTGAAATCCATTTTGGTGGAATCTGACCATCTAGAGCAGAATCAGAAGACATAGTACTTTGCTTGGGTATCAGCTCTTATGCAATGTATGGCCAATGTCCAAACAGCCAGCAAAGGAGCTCACCTATCTTATCACACTGGATGCTCCAGGGCTCAAGACTAAATGACTTGCAGGCTAAATGATGTCACTTCATAGTCAGTGCCTATTAAATTGTATTTGATAATCATATGTGGTTTGGATTAACTCCGCGGTTTCTTTTTCACAGTTCTCTCTAGTTTTCAAATAGTAACCAGCATCCCTAAACTTACAAACGATGATTACGAATAGGGCTTTTATTTTTTTAAAAGCTCACAAGTATGCAGAGCAAACACCAGGCTCATTTTTTTTTTTTTTTAGTAAAAAGGATCTTACCTATATATAAGATAAAATTACTTAAATAGTGAATGAATGCCATTTTTCTCCCTATCTTCACACCTCATCCTGCAATAATTGAGCCCTTAGGGATCTACCTCTGTTATTATACTTTTTTATGGCAGCCAGTCTCTGCATTTATAGAAAATAAGAGTTGTGTGTCTTTTATCTGTTTTATACCATTTGGATAAGAATAATAAAATGCCATTGTAATAGGAAAATTGACAGTCTTTCTCTCAATGCAGTTATTACTGTTACATTTCTTAAATTCTGTCCATGTTTGCTCAGTCAGTGGGACAGGGAACAGCTGATTTTGTGGACCTTTTTGCATAGGTAGCTCCAAAGATAGGCAAATGTAGAATGTTTGAACCAGAAGGAGGTTATATAAATTAGGACTTTATAGATTGTAAGTGATAGAAAATGTAACTAGTTGCATAAGTCAATACATTCCTTGTTTGATTGAGCTGAATGTATTGACTTACAAAATGGGAAATCCAGAGACTGGCATCACTTCAAGGAAGATTCCAGTCAAATCTAATGAGTCTTTTCTGATCTTAGTCTGTTCCCCACATTGATGAGTTCGGTGACTTCATTCTCAAAGACACTTGCCCTTAAGTACCCAAATAGCTAAAGTTCTGGCCTTGCATTTTCTTAGGTTCAAATCTATCAATAGAGGACCTGTCTTTTGTCCCAGAATCTCCTGAATAAGACAATGCAATTTGCTCTGATTGGACATTATATCCAATACAATATCAATTATATGGCCCAGGGAACAGACCTCAGGCACAGATTAGCCTTAGAGCCAGGGTTTAGGTCAATACCATCACAGCTGTATGGATAGGGAATTCCACACCCATTATTCTGAATCTTCTCAAAGCAGCACCATCTAAGATTTTGATGAAAAGTAACAAAAGCATCATAAAGCTCAAAAGTCTGCATTATAGTATGATTGCCAAGCCTTGTCTGAGAGACTTTGCTGTGGACTGAATGTGTATGTCCCCCCAAAATTTATATGTTGAAGCCTAATCCCTAATGTGATGGTATTTGAAAGGTTGGGACTTTGGGAAGTGATTAGGTTTGAATGAGATAGTGGGAATGGAACCCCCTACACACCATCATGGGATTGGTACCCTTGATGAAGGGCAGTTCTCACACTTTGGTTACCAGAGGTGCTGTAACAAACAGAGACCTCCAGGACCCTCCAAAGTGAGGGGATTTCAATTCAATTAGCCTGTGTCCTAGGTGAAGGCCCAGGGATATGCATTTGAAAACCTCAGTGGGTGCTTCAAAAAACACCTTCCAAAGCCCACATTTTAGGAAAATCGTCTTTCTCATAAAACTCTAAGGAGGAGAGTTTTATTACCATACATTTGGATTCTTTTTCAACACCAGTGTTGCAAGGCAACTTAAGGGTATTGGTAATTATGAAGACAAAAAAAAAAGCTGAAGGTTATTTTCATTTAATAACAGCAACTGGTCAAGGGTAGTAGAAAATCATTCTCCTCTTTGCTGTTTCATTCAGAAGAGCTTTTAGGGATGAGACCCAGAGGCTGCAGTTTTCAAAACCAATCTCTTATGCTTCTTAAGAGCCACAGGTTCAAGGGAGATGAGAGATGACACTTTGACAGAAGACTAGAAACAATGGAGCTGAAGGCAAAGCAAGTCACTCAAGAGAAAGGATAGGGATCCCTGAGCTCAACTCACACAGGAAGTAAGTCATGTAAGGGATGAGGAAGTCAGTAGCCACCCAGAATGACAATCAGCTTAAAGAGCAGGTATCAATGATAAGGAGAAGCCTAGGGTCTGGGAAACCAGAGCTCAAAGAATGGACATTTTGTTCAGGGACACATTCTCTGTTCACTGGCAACAGTGGGGCTTTAACCTAGGTCATTGATTTGGACATCTTATTTAACAAAGGTTCTGGCAACACATTCCAGGGCCTGAGCTCCTGAAAGATCAATTAATAAGATAAGTGTGGTCTCTAGTGCTTAAATCATCTAGCTGCAAAGGCAAATATTAAATGAGATACAGTATATAGAAAATATTTTCTCAAAGTGTGATCCCCTGAGGGTCAGCAACATTACCTGGGAACTTGATAGAAATGAACATTCCCAAATGCCAACCCAGATCCCTTAAGTCAGAAAGTTTGAGCATAGGGCCCAGCTGTCTGTTTAATGAGCCCAGCAGGTGATGCTGAGGCATGGAACAATGTTCTTGCCTGCCATTGCCTCATTTGTAAAATGGGGTTAATAATACTTGAAATGCCTACAAATACAGCCCACATTATATCAGGCACGAAGTTCTTAGTGACAGCCCCAAGCTGCCTCATAACCAAGGCTACAGGAAGGATGGTTAATGGTATTATACACAAGTGTCCAAAGCTGCATAGAAGGGGGGACCATTTTTAATAATCCTCTGATCTTAAAGGACTCTCTCTACCTCAGGGGCTTAAAAGCAGCATCCCATCAACACAGCAAGTAGAGATCATAGTCACAGAACAGAACAGCTCTGATCTATGCAGAGAGAAAACAGGAATATGCCAAGGTCCTGGTTAACAATGCCAGTTCCCTGCTAAAAAATACAGACTCAGAACCTTGTAGGATCATGCATGAAAACCCTGACACATAAATCCAACATCGCAGGACACGTTGTGTAAGAAAAGAGTGGTATCACACTTGTAACTAAATGAGTTTTAGTCCCTAGCTACACAAATTCGCAGGAGGGAATTAGAAACTGGGTCTGGGTTTCTCAGATAGCAAACAGTGTTGTATTACCCATAGGTGTTGTCTAGAAGTGTGTAGAATAGGCTTAATTTTTCTTGCAAATTGGCTTGATCCTAATAAATCTTCTCATGTTTTGAACATCCCGTAGGAGACAAAACTGGCGCATGACTCATGTCCTCTGAGTTCACTTGTTCACACTGACAGCTCCCCCTTCCACCAAGTGCAAGCCTCTCTCTGATTCCCTGCCTGCTTGCAGGCTTTCTGGGAGCTTATGCAGCTCTTGGGCAAGGCAGTCAGGCAAACCTGAAATTTAGTACATTGAGTTGGGGAACTCTCAGTTATGAGGAACTGGTCCAGCTTCCTCATCCTCCATGGGAAAATTCCAAAGCACCTTCTCCAGGGAACCTCAGAGAGGCCCTGGCTGAATTGTTCCCTGATTGCCCACAGCAATAACCAGGCATTATTAGACCTCCAGTGGCTAGTCTCCCTACCTCATCTTATCTTTCCTGCTCCCTCACCTGCGCTTTCTGCGATCCCCTTCCAAAGTAGCTACCTGCACCTAAGTCCTTGTCTTAAGGTCGGATTTCAGGAGAAAGTATACACAGCTTGAACATGGTAGAGCTCTATTCCAAATCCATCAGTCCAGCCCCACAGTCGATGTTCTTTACTGCTGTTTTTTCCTTTCAGCACAGCACCTTAAGTCTTCAGAAGCACTGATCCTTGTCCTGGGTAATGTAGGAGCTATAGAGTTCAGTCTCAAGTAATCTAGTCTCAGAACTTCGTAAACTAGATCAGAAGTCATTGGGAGAAAACAATGACTTCTTTGCTAAAAGAAAAATCACATTTTTTATTTATAAAACTACTGAGATGCTTAAACATAAGAATGCTTCTATGTCATGAAACCAACCCACTATCGAGAACACTTTTTGATGCATGTCTCTCGGGAGACTGCCAAGCACAGTAAATGCATTTCAGCTTTTCAAAGATGCCCAGTGTAACAAAGGAACATTCAATATTTCTGCCCTTTGAAACATTGTTGATTTTGTTATGCATCTCTGCATTTCAGAGACAGCCATTTAAAAATCCAACTTGAATTACACATATTTTAAAGGAGCTGCACTTCAGTTCATCTAAATAGTTTTATTGTACAAACCTATAAAGAAAATAGCAGATTTCAGTAAGCCGAATAATCCCAGAGGAAAGTACCAGGAAGAAATAATACTCTCAGCTATTCTCGGAGACAAGTAGAAATTAAAATGCCTTCCAAGATCCCTTCCATCTCAAGATCCCTATGATAAAAAGAGTACATAGGAAAAAAAAACTTCCGTATCTATCCATTAGCTCAATTTTAATACTTTTCTCCAAAAAATCTTTCATTCTGAGACTTACAAATATTATCAGTCCACAATAATGAGTTTGGCTTAAAGTTCGAAAGGATGTACAGAAAAATGGGTAATACAGTTTCACTCTTTTGAATATTTACTAATTATCATCTACATCGTCATCATTATTGAAATGTTTTTGCTTTTAATTTTGCTACATTATTTTTAAATGTTAAATTAAATTTGACTTGCAGATCTCTCTAATCAGAATGATAGAAAAAACAGTAACTAATGTTTTAAGGTGTCAGTCGTACTTCTTAGGTTGTATAAGAATCCAGGAACATTATGCAGTGTTTAGAAAACAGGCGAAGGGCCTGTTATCTTTATTTCAGTCATGGTAACCACTACTATGTGAATTGTCCAGTGGGGTCCATTGGAGACAGGCTGGCCCTATATGCACACGATTGGTTCCAGAGCTATTTCAATAAAACTACCAAAGCCACATCTCTTATAATTTAGTCCCTAAAAGCCCCAAACCCCTTAATCAAATCTTAAGTACTGCTATATGGGAGTGGACACTGGTGCTCACCACTCCAAAACGGCCTTTTCCAGTCTGCATTGTGCTCCAGAATTCCTACTTGACTTCTGCCTCCTGCCACTTTACCTTTTCTTCCATCAAATTTTCTAAGAGAACTCTCTCCTCCCACTGAGCCTCAAGGAACACCAATGCCAGCCTCCTTTCATGTGACTAGGAGTGAGTTTGTAAAAGAAGAAATAAAAAATGACCTTTTATTCCCTCCAGACTCACCATGTTCCATCTGCAATATCTAATAATAGCCAAGACTAATGCCTCAAATTTATTGATTATCACAATGTACTAGGCACTTTATAAATATTATCTTATTTAATTCATCAACTCATTAATTAAATATTATCATTCATGCCATTTTGCAGATTATAAACCCAAACCCAGAGAAATTAAAGGCTTGCCAATGTTGCATCCCTAAGAAGATCCCGAGCTGAGATTTAATCACAGACTAACTGACATTCTTACTAATTCACCTCTCAGTTGGCCCAATAATGGCTAATAATAAAATATCTTAATAGTTAATAGGTTCTGAGTATTTTCTATGCCAAGGCAATGAACTTTAACATTTTTCTAGACCCTAAGATTAAAAAAATAAAGAAAATATTTCTGTCTTCATTGTGCAGTACCAAAGACAAGACTCGTCAGCAGTTGAGGGGTAACCTCAGAAGATTCTAATCAAAGTTAGTTCCAGGGCCCAGCCCACATGAACTCTCCTGGTAGGTGTAGAGCATAAGAAAATACTGAAGACAAGAGTGCATAAAGATTGCTATACTGAGGGAAGATGCAATGTCAAAAAATGAATATAGTAGACTGGAGAAGTGAAGAGTAGATTCACAACCACAGCAATTAGGTTATTTCCTTATTTTTGAATTTATTCTCTGGATATTAATGGTATAAAATATACAGTATCTCTTCTCAGCTTTAAACTTTGCAATATCTGTCTTTTGCATTTAAAATAAAATGCGGACCCCTTACCATAGCCTGCCAGATCTGCCATGATCTGGATGCTGTCTACCTCTTTGACATCAGAGATCATCTCCAACACTTCAACTCCAGATGAATCTGCCCTTGCTACTCTGCTCTCCAAACATAGCAAACTCATTTACCTCTTAGGGTCTGGGCATTTATTATTTCTTCCATCTGGGATTTCATCTCCTTTTTTTTTCTTGGTCATCTTCTTCTCATCAATAAGGTCTCAGCTCAAACTTAGAGAAATCTTTCTTTGTTTCCCATTCTACAGTAGCACTGCTCTACCTTCATTCATTCATTCCATTATTCATTCATTTAATGAATGTTGAGCACTGTGTACTATCACTGGTCTAGACCAAGGGGGTAAAGCAGGAGATAAACTTGGCTAAGTACTTGCCTCGTGATGCTTATATTCTTGTGAGTGTGTTGGACAATAAATAGGGAGAAAAGAGAGCTACTAGGGAGTATGACTTTTCTGGTTTACTCCCTCTAGCATTGCCAGGAGCTGTCTGCATGCCTAGGTGGAAGGTTCATAGGTCCTGTTGGATGGTCCTTACCACATGAACATGCCCCATGTTCTCATAATTGTTTCTTCCTTCTTTATTACTCTCAGAATACTACATTTTCCTCTTGTAGTTTTTCTAAAACCTGCCTGCACCTTTATAATCACTTTATTCAAATCCTCAAATTATTCAATATATGTGGGCCAGGAGCCTGAGAGTTATAGAAGACCTCACTGGGAAAATGGTAATTAATCAGAAACTTGAAGAAAGTGAGTGAGCTAGCAGAATGATGACTAGGAAAAATATTCTAGGGAAAAAACAGCAAGTGAAAAGAAGCTATATTAGTTTTATATTGCTACATAAAAAATTAAAATAAACAGTGGCTTAAAACAACATATATGTATACTATTTTATAGCTCCTATAAATCAGAAATTTAGGCACAGTATGACTGGGTTCTCTACATAGGGTCTCACACTGCTGCAATCCAGATGTTGGCTAGCTGTTGTGTCAGCTAAGGTTCAGGGTCCTCTCCCATTCAAATGGTTCTCAGAATTCAGTTCCTTGTGATGACCAGACTGAGGTCCTATTTCCATGTTGGCTGTCCTGGGAGCTGCTCTCAACAAGAGCCTGCTCACATTCATTGCCATGTACTCCATGCATCTTTAAGCTAGCAAGAGAGGACTCCTCAAATTTCATACCTCCCTAGTGCCTTGAATCTCTGACTTTCTCTGTCTCTGTCCTCTAGGCCTAAATTTAAGGCTCGTGTCAGGCCCACCCAGATACTCTCTCCATCTTAAAGTCAACTGATTTGAGATTTCAATTACATCAACATAATTCCTTTATAGAAGCGCCTAGATTCTTGTTTGATTAGATAACTGGCAGATGACATGTTTGCACGAGGACCCAGGAATCTTGGGAGGCTGTCTTGGAATTTTGCCTACCACATAGCCTAAGGCCAGGGACAAGGCTCCTGCGCTTGAAAAATAACAAAGGAGCCAGTGTTCTAAATCAATGTAGGCAGAAAGAGCATTGGATGATCAGGTCACAGAGGTGGTAGTTAGAGAAAGGGATAGGAGCTGATGAAGGCCCTTGAAGATAGGCCATTGAGGGGACATAGGCTTTTATTTTGAGATCAGAAGCTATTGAACTATGAAGTGACCATGATCTGACTCGGGTGTTAGGAGTATTACTTTGGCTGCATGAAAGTAGACTATAAAGAAGGCAGGGACTGAGACAGAGACTGTTACAAGGGTACTCTGATAATACCGGTGCTAGCTTGAATCGGAGTTGAGAAGGAGTCAGATTCTGGATATATTTCAAAGAGAGAACTATCCCCTATCGTTCTTTTAAAATATTTTATCTATATACTTCATTATTTTCTGTTGGCTTCTCCCACAAAGGAAGTTCCATGAAGGCAGAGACACTCATGTCCACTGCCACATCCTCATTGCCTAGCATAGAGTCTGACAGAGTAGCATTTAACAGATACTTGTCAAATACATGAATGACGAATGGATGAATGACTTTTGAACTTCAAGGAACTCACGTTTTTTTCACAAGTTATTCCAATGTAGCAGGAATGGAAAATAGATATCTCCTTTAATGTACCCAGTGGGATCGAATCCAAACCTAATGAAGTATTTTATTCAAATATATCAGCCTCATCAGGGAAAAATACCTAATTTTTCCAAATGTTTACTTACATTTCAGATCTTCACAAACATATTTAAGGTATTTCACATTTCAATTTTCTCCTCGATAGCCTGGGATTTCAATTAAGTAGCTCAAGTTTTTCTTTAATTTTCTTTTTTTCTTTCTTTCTTTCCTTTTTTTTTATCTCCAAAATCATGGTTGTCAGTTGTTTTCAATTTTGTTTGACTTCCTGGAAGACAGTTTCGTTGTCCACATGAATCATAGTACATTTCTAGTTTTCAAGGTAATGGTCTCTTGGTTCAGCTGTAGTGCAATCTGAGCTTTGCAAACAGTAGAATTTCATGACATCTTGCCCACTGTGCACTTAGAAAACCACAGAGGCTGGAAGACATGATGAATTAAAGAGGTGACTTAGGCCATTGAGAAAAGAAAGCCTAATAAACTAGGAATACAAGGCAATGATTTTTAAAAAATCCAGTCTCACAAAGCCTTTTAATTGTCAGTACATGTAAATCAGTAAAATTGTAAAGTGTTTATTACAAGGATATTCATAGTAAGTACATAAAGTAGATTATGGATATGAGAAGAGATTGTGAAAAATTCACTTTTTGCTCACTTTTTATGAAATTTAATGTAATTCTGAATTAAAATATAGACACCAATCAAGAATAAAACATTATTTCCAGTCCAGAAGTGAAATAATCCTAAAGTACATGATCTTGGACTACCTGTAATTTTAGGAAGAGAATATGGTTTGCAAAGCTTTTTGAATGTTGACTGATAAGGCAAATTCTTCCCTCCTTTAAGGTCCAGGTGACAATAAAATCGAGCTCTGTGCAAAAACAGGTTAGAACATTTTATTTGCTTAGCTGCTGAACTATTTTCTAGCTTAATTGACTGAACAGAATGCCAAAGAGAGGCTGTCTTAAAGCTGTATTAGTTCCTGTAAATGCACTCAACATTGTGGGTGCTTGGGTAACAACTGAGTAATAAATCTCCCACCTGAAACAAAGAGAAATGGCCAAACTCAGAGTTACACTCTCTGACCCATCAGGCCAATAGCCCTCGATGATCTCTCTCTGCATGTAGAGCCTGTGTTCTCTGCTCTGTTTTGTTTCCTTAAGCCCCCAATAGTACCACATTAAGTTATGATCATTGATCATTGAGAGGCAGAGAGGGGGTAGGAATAGAGGGGGGGGGGGATTATATGTCTCAAATTTGTAACAACTATACCCAAACTTGTAAGAAACTCAGAATATTCTCTAGCTCTTAGGGTCAAATAAGTTCTGAGCTAAGTCAAACTTACTTGTGAAGGACAAGCCCTGTAGAGGAATCACAAACAATTCTTTTGTCTTTGAGCAATTATATTTGGTTGTCAGGAAATAGCAGAACAGATTGTGTTGTTTGGGATGCAACATTATGCACCCAAAGCCAATTTAACAAACCGTCAGGAAACGTGTCATTTAGAGATCTGCAGTTTTGCCAGTCCCTTTCTACGGCACCTTTAAGTGTCTCATTTTGTAAATCTTTTATTTTTTCAAAGGCCACACAGTGAGAACTGGCCATGTTAAAAGCAGACTCTTTCTTTTATAAGGATCCATAGAAATAAAATAAATGCTTTGCTTGCATGTTCTTTCAAAACACTCAGTGAGAAAAAGCACCGATAATACTTGACTGTTGGAGAAGCCTCCATAATTTTCTCTGATACCTGAAAGAAACAGGGAGTTCCTTTTCTACTTCTCCTTTGCTTCTTACATGCCAACAATTTCTAAGCCCTGCCTACTTTATCTCCCAAGAGATATCTCTTCTTCCATCACCAATGTTACTACTTTAGTTTAGACCAGGGTTCTAAATCTCTGGTTAATGATGCTCCTAAAACTTGCTTATAAATTTTATAAATATATATTTATTAGTACGTTTGCGGTACATTTGATTTCTTAGGTACTATACTCGTCTGGTTTCTTTTCTCCAGTGGTTCCATCTAAATCCAACATTCTCCCATGCACACACCTAGGCCCTTTTCTCTGACTCTATACATTCACTTTGGGATATTTTTTCCACTCTCAGGGCTTCTGTTATCTTTATATGTTGATAGTTTTCTAATTCTAATCTTCAGTACATTTCTTCCTGCTAAGTTCCAGACTTATATACTGAATGCCTACTTGGCTATCTTGAATTCAGTGTGACCCAAACCACATCCATTATCTTATTTCCAGATCCAACATCCTTCCTTAGAAGGATCTCCTTACTTAGTGGCACCATAACCAACCCAGTTGTTCAGTCTATAAAAATCTAGAACTTATTCTAACTTTTCTCTTATCTTTTTCCTTGACTGACACCTAATCATCAATAAACATGTCCTGCATAGTATACCTTCAAAATTTCAAAAATGTTCAATTTTATACAATCTTATTGCTACCATCCTCATCCAAGCCACTGTCATCTCTGGTGAACATCCTTTGAGTTTTATCTACATGCCCAAGTTTATTTCCCACCATCCTGCCCTCCCCATACATTGTTCTTCCCTTGCTGAACTTCTTTTGTTTTTTTAAACATATGTGCCATTTCTCCCTCCCTTCTGGATCATCACACTCACTCTGCTTTGTAACGTGTGTACTCTCCCCAAATATGCCTTTGCCTAGCTGACTCAAATTATTCTACAAGTTTCAGTACATCTTTTTAGAAGCCTTCCCTTAACTCTTGAGTGGGTTCTACACTGTCGTTATTATTTGGTTTTCTGTGTTAATCCCTAGTCTGTAGGATAGAGGCTGTATCTTTCCTTTCTTTACTGCCAGTAATACGAGAGTCTGGCATAATGTCTGGAATATAGCCACAGCTTAATAAAGATTTGTTGACTTAATCAAATAATTTATAGGTTTACTTTTTTTACCTCTTTCATAAGACTGTGAGATTTATAAAGGTAGGTTTTCTAACTCTCATCTCTAACTCCCCAGTACATTACACATAACATATATAAATTAAGGGGATGGATTCATGGGTGGATGAATAAATGTTTGGTTCTAACAGAAAAAGTTGTTTTGGGGAAATATTCCAAACTGTTCGTTTGGAGATTTCATAGTAATGCACATGAAGTTAAAAAAAAAAGTGTCAGAGGAAAAGGAATATCAATAAACTTTATCAAAAGTAAACTGGGAAGAAAATGTCCTATTTTCAACAACCGAATTGCATCTTTATGCCTGTGGTAAAATATTATAAAATATATTTACTATGGAATATATTTTGAGATGATTTTTTAACATTTACAGAACATTTTGGTCCCATACCAAGCTGTCTTATTCATACCTAGGAAAATATGGAGTTCAAGATGATGTTTGCTTCCTGTTATCTCTAGCAACAAAGGGCCAACCTGATACATAAGAAGGAAGAAAGGAAAGAAGAAAGGAGGGAAGGATGGAGGGAAGAAGTGAGGAAATAGGAAGGATGGAAGGAAGGAAAGAAGGAAGGAAGGAAGGAAGGAAGGAAGGAAGGAAGGAAGGAAGGAAGGAAGGAAGGAGAAGAAAAGGAAAGGAGGTAAGAGTGAGAACAATATGCCAAACTTGCCATTAATAAAGGAGTTTAATATTTTCCCCTAAATATCAATTCCTAATTCATGACACAGAACATAACATCTTTTCATCATTTTAAAAATAAACCCAGTCTAGTTACTTATTGCCCCAAATAAAGTGGCTAGAACAGTAATATCTGCTAATTAGCAATCTAGGAAGGCTTGGTTGGAACTGACTTTGCTCCACTTGGCATCAGTTAGGGTGACTCAAAGGCTAGTGTTAATGCTGGCTGTTCATTGGGACCTCAGCTAAGACTGGCAGAACAACTACACATGGCCTGCCCTTGTTGCTTGAGCATCTTCGTAAAAAGATCCCAAGAAAGAGATCCAAGAAAAAGTGGTACACGTATTTCCTGCTTTTCAAAAGCTCACCTCATGCCACTTCACTTTTCAAAAAGACTTACATTACCTGTTTTCTCTAAGTGAAAGAAATCTGAAGAGCATTTTTGCTTTAACAAAAAAAGGTGAAAAGCAAAAATAGCATTCAGCGTTTGTTTTGCAGCAGCTATAATAGAGACAGCATGCACCCTGAACAGCAAGAATAGCACCTCCAAGATCCTTCCCCCAAAAGCTACACTTAGCATCTTAACATCAAGCACCATAGCTTTGAACTGTGTCTGTGAGCATTTGTGCTTTGTCTCCATTTATTTTGTGCATCTGTTAGCAAGGTGTGTCCTAAGATGTCAGGAAAACCTGAGAGTTTGTGAGGAGGTTAGGTTTAGAGTAAAACTGGATGTAATCAGACATATTTAATATGATTTGTTAGGTTATTTTTTGGGCCTGTGGATGCTCAAAAAAGTTTCCATGTAAATTAATGGTAATTACTTCTTGGCTTTATACCATTTCAGCTTAGAAAAGTTTTTTTTATTAATGCTCTACTCTCAGATAGAGAGGAAAACCCATATTGCCTTTTATTATCTCATTTCAAGTCATACAGTGCCCCTTCTGTTTCATTCTGGTCACCGAGATATCACAAAAGCCCACCTAGTTTCAAGAAGAGGGGAAAGAGATTCTCTCTCTCTGTGGGAAAGTGCCAAAGTTCAGAAAAAAACATGTGGAAAATATTGCTCTGATCATTTTTGTAAAACACAATCTGCCACAAAACCATTATGTTCTTTTAGGTCACTGTAAAATCAAAGTTTCAAAGGAAGTATGCAAATATTCTGACTCCATGTAAAACTTTCAAGGCTCTCTAATGACCCCAGGACTGATGGTGTAGATACTTGCATCAAGTAGGTCAAATCCACCTGTTTTTGTTGTCATTTGTTTGTTTGTGTCAACCCAAATATGAAATACCTACATTTTCTTGCAGACAGCTCACTTCTAATCAGAGATAACGTACATACTAAAACCCTGGATCCATCTTGTAAGCAGTCATTGGAATAAATCTGGCTACCAAAACTAAATAAAGCCAGTTTATAACTGATCTTTCATGGGTGGAATTTGAAATAGAGATACCTGATGGTGAACTCTACAATGCTAAAACAAGGCCATCATGGATTTGGGAGCAGTCAGAATTATGGGCAGATTTAGTTTTGCTTTTACTTCTGCCTCCCCTGATAATAGAGTGATATACCCTGCCTGCTCCTCTCCTGCCCACCTCTCATACTTAAACCTGAGAGGCAAAGACATAGGGTGAGAATGAATGAATCTCCTCCTTGGGCCCCAAAGGAAATAGAATAGGGGCAGCTGCCAGGAACGAGTAATAAAGTCTATCATTTAGTCTGCCACGATGCAGTTTGACAGGTGATTTCTGCAAAAGACAGACACATGAAACAGAAACACAGAGACTCAGAAACTGTGGGGGAAGGCAAACACAGACATCAGAGACTCAATCCATAATGTGGCAAGAAAAGAGAGATTGAATTGTCCTTTCCATAATCATAGTTATTTTATTGGTTCAAGATATAGGAAGCTAAGACAAGCTCAAAGAAAAGTTATGTTTATTCCTAACACTCTGAAAGGAATCTGTCATGTAAGTGAAAGCCATAACCCTTATATTATAGAAAGGTCAGTGTTATAAGGCTAAAGAAGGTTATCTCTGTGAGTCAAATCTAGTTCAAGCTTATTTGCAACTTCACACAATTCATACTTTTTTTCCCATTCCTTTCCCTGTAGCCCATCAATTTTCCTTCATTTTCTACATCCCAAGGAAAACTGGCAAAGGTCACATAAGTAGTGATTTGGGGACCTTGAACCTTGTAATATTCTCCATAGAGGCTGTGAGCTGTTGGGAGAGATAAAACTGGTGTGAATATTCTAGTTTTCCCTCAGCCATTCATTCTTGCTTCTTAACTTGGCCATAGATTTTAGGACTTCTTCTCAACAGAGCATCTACGTTTTTTCCCCTTTTTTTTTTCTTAAACAATGCCCCGTGTTCCTTAGGGATTCACACCTGCACCCACTCTTGTTTCATGTGGCTTGGCGGGGGGGCTGCATCTGAGATCCCTATTGGACACATAATTCAGTGATTTGTTTAAGGCTCAGTATGTAATGGTAGTAGATCAAATCAGAGCTAATCCTTTCAATATCTAAAGTGAATATTTGATCTGATGTTGTGAAGATGTAAATCTGGAGGTGCCAGAGAACTAAGGAAGCTCGAGACAAGAGATGGAGAAAGAGACTGGGTCCTGATGACAAAGTTTGAGGTTTGGGATTCAACATACATGTGAATATGCACCCTGGACTTCTTCATTATGTGAGCTAATGAATCCCCCTTTTCACGCCAGTCTGAATTGTTTTATTTTATCATTTGTGTTATTTACAAAGCAGTTTATAGCCATGTCAACTCTGATGAGGTCGGATTCGTTGGCCTCTACATACAACCCCAGCTTTAACTCCTGGGTATGTTCCTACTGTGGATACATAGAGTCAAACACAGAGGAACAAGATTATCCATCCTCAACTGGCCTCAGTTTTGGCAACTAGATAATACAGAGTCAAACTTGAAAGCAAGCTTTATTCCTAACTGCTTTTTTAATTATAGGTAATATGTAAATAATTACATCCACAGAGATACACCAAAAAAAATGATGGCAAAAGATGGTGGACTGAACTTTTAAGTTGTTTGGATTATGAAAACTAACTTGGGCATAAGTGATGGCATATTAAGAAAACCCTAAGTTCAAAGCTCTGTTCTCTCCGAATCCAGGTTTGCAAATTACACGATCTAAGGTATGTCATTTAACATAAATTCTAAAAACAGAATAAAAGACATTGTAAACTATTAATTGTTAAATATCAATGGCATTAACAGTATCAGTATTAGTATCTAATACTAGTATCAGAGTCCAGTTCATTCTTTTTCCCTTAATTGTCATTTATCAGGTTTAGAAAATAGTTCACACTTTCATCAGTCTTATGATGAAAATGTTACCAAGATAATAAAATCCAGTATTAAATTGCACAAAACATAACACCTAAGTTTCTAAGTATTTGTTCTATCACAAATAAAGCTGTATTCCTGTCTCTATTACCTATCATTCTCTTCAAAATTATCAAAATAATGTACTGCTTTAAATGTTCATAAGCTGTTTTTTATGGGATTTTGCAATGTTCCTGAAAACCAAATGAATCTACAAAGTCAAATGACCTTGGAGGCAGACACATTTAAATAGAATCTTGCATCCATGTTGCACAATGGCTGTGGTAGTATACACTGAGAGAATAATAAGTTAAAAGATCATCATGTCACATAATAAAAGTCTGGAAAGAGAACAAGACATTTATCAGAATAGCCTAGAGACAGCCTGGCTTCATGTCTGCTAAACTCATGTCCAAGAAGCAAATCATATTCTGTTTACTTAATTGGTACCTAATGAGAGGACCAGATAGGAATTATTTTTTGTAACACTCTGTCTTTTTATATTTACTTGATTGGAGAGTAATTTCAAAGGAGCCAAAGATAATTAATCGCTGAGTGGGTGCACTATATGTGATTGCAGTAAAGCAAGAAAAAAATAACCGTAAGAAGGTCTAGAGGAAAAGGAATAGGTAGCTACATTAATTCCCTCAGTGATTTGGGGAGTATGCATGGTAAGCTGTCTTGGTTCACTGTGGACATGATATAAATGGTAAGTGACACGAGTCACTTTACTCTCCAGATCTGAGACACATCAGCCTGTGCAAATGTTGTCACCAAATAATTCTCCAAAACCCCACACTTATCAATGAGCTAGTGGACCCAATAATTAATATCCTTTTGATTCTGGTTTACTTTATCATCAAATAAGCTTAATCCTTTTATTTTAAATAAGTGATGCAATTGTATTTAAGCCACTGGCTGTACTCAACCTGATGGTTATCAACTCTACCAGTAAAGCATTCTCCCACACTGCTTACATTTGTAGGTGGTGCAAAACTAATTCTTGGACCATGATTTCTGATCCATCACTCTTCCTCTAAATTCCTGTGGAGAGGGTCAGAGATTATGAGAAATAATCAAAAGATGAGCCTTTGCTCCTCCTTTTCTGTCATACCACATACCCAATTCATCAAATAAATTCTCCAAACTACATCTTACACCTGTCTAGTTCCCTGAATGTTTATTTCTATATCCTAGTTCCTGCCTCTATCCTTTCCCTGGTTCTCCACTGTTGCCAAAATTAATTTTCTACACATTTTCTTAAAATCCGAATTCTTTAATATGATCTATGAGGCCCTTATGTGGTTTGAACCTTGCTTTACTTCTTGTCTCTTTAAATTCTTATTTCCTAACTAGCTTGAAATCCTTTCTCTTGTCTCCTCACATGGTAGATTACTTTTCCAACCTTCGGGACTCCCATAAATGTTTCTCCTTAAGAGAGGCCTTCCCTGATCCCATCTCTACAGCAGCCCAATATTATAATCTCCTATTTCCTATTTATTCCTTAATAATACTTACATGATCTTTTTGTTTATATTTTTTGTTTCTGTGTTAATGATCTTTTCCTCTCACTGGACTATGTGAGGAAGAATTCAGCTACATTCAAAACGCCATGCTCAACAAATACTTATTAAACTATCAGACTCATATGCTCCAGCAAAGTCAAGCTCTCAGTTCTTGAAGGAGAAAGAAATTCTGAAATAACTGTCTCATATCCCAAGATGTTAAAACCAGCTTACACTCCTCCACCAATTCTTCTGTCATCCTAGTCCACTTCTCAGTCTCTCACTTACTCTCAATGTGGCTGAGGCGATCACCCTCTTATTATAACTTCTTATTCACAGGAAATCAAATATTTGTGCCGTGATGGTTAATTTTATTTGTCAGCTTAGCTAGGCCATGATACCCAACTATTTGGTCAAACACTAGTCTAGATATAGCTGTGAACATATTTTAGTTGTTGTTCTTATATTTTTAATGATACTCAACTTTTTCCTGCCTGATATTTTCTTAGACTTTATTGTTTAGAGCAGTTTTAGGTTGACAGCCAAATCAAATGGAAAATACAGAGGTTTTCCAATGCTCTCGGCCCCTATATATACACAGGCTCCTCCACTATCAACGTCCCACTCTAGAGTGGCACATTTATTACATTCTACCTACATTGACACATAACTATCATCCACAAATCCTAGATATATTAGGGTTCGCTCTAGGTATTGTACATTCTAGGGATTTCGACAAATGCATAATGACATGTATCTGCTATTACAGTGTCATGCAGAATTGTTTCACTGCCTTAAAAATTCTCTGTGTTTTACCTACTCATCCCTTTCTCTTCCAACCTGTAGCAACCAGTGATCTTTTTACCGTCTCCATAGTTTTGCCTCTTTCAGAATGTAATAAAGTTGAAATCACACAGTATGTCAGTATGTAGTCTTTTCAGGTTGGCTCCTTTCACTTAGTAATATGCATTGAAATTTCCCCCCATGTCTTTTCATGGCTTGATAGCTCAATTTTATTTTATTACTAAATAATATTTAATTGTCTGGATGTTCCACAGTTTGTTTATCCATTCACCTACTGAAGGACATCTTGGTTGCTTCCAAGTTTTGAAAATTATTAATATACTTTTTAAATTGTATTTTATTATTGGTTTCACATATACAGTGCATTAGTTAAACATTTATATAGTTTATAAAATGATTCTCCTAATTGTTCTTTCTCTCCTCTGGCTCTCCACATAGCCATTATATTAATACTAACTGCATCCCCTATGCTGTGCTCCCCATCCCCATGACCATCTATCAACTACTAATTTGTACTTCTTTAACCCTTCACCCCATTCACCCAACCCCGAATCCCCCTCCCCTCTGGCCATCACCAGACTGTATAAAGCAGCTATAAACATCTTTGTGCAAGTTTTTGTGTGTACATAAATTTATGTAAATACCAAGGACAATGATTGCTAGATTGTTTGTTAAGAGTATATTTTGTTTTGTAAGAAACTGTCAAATTGTTTTCCAAAATGGCTATATGATTTTGCATTACCACCAGTAATGAATAAAAGCTTCTGCTGCTCCACCTCCTCATCAGCATTTGGTATTGTCAGTGTTCTGGATATGGGCCATTCTTAGAGGTATGTAGTGATAGCTCATTGTTGTTTTGTTATTCCCTAATGATGTATGGAACATCTTTTCTTATGCTTATTTGCCATTCATATATCTTCTTTGGTGAGGTATTTCAGATTTTTTGCCCTTTTTTAAATTGAGTTGTTCATTTTTCTAATGTTGAGTTTTAAAAGTTCTTTGCATATTTTGTATAACAATCCTTTATCAAATAGATATTTTGCAAATATTTTCTGCCAGTCTGTGGCTTGTCTCCTCATTCTCTTGGTAGAGTATGTTTTACATGTAATTAACTATTAAATCAGTAGACTGGGTGAAGTATATTAACTTCCATAATGTGAATGAGCTTCATCCAATCATTTGGAGGTGTTATGAGCAAAGACTGAGGTTTCTTGAAAAAGAAGTCTTATCAAGACTGCAACATAGAAACCTTGCCTGTTTTTGTTTGTTTGTTTGTTCATTTGCCACATGGAACTGAGACTCAAGACTGCAACATCAACTCTTATCTGAATTCCCAGCCCACTGGCCTGCTGTGTGAGTTTCAAACTTGCTAGCCCCAACAATTACATGAGCCAATCTTTTAAAATAGTGCTGTCTTTTTCCCCCTCATTCTGCTCTTTGCTTTCTGCTTACCCCTCTCCTCTCTCTCTCCAAATATACATATACATATATGTGATTGTGTGTGTGTGTGTAGATATAGATATCTCAGTATATCTCCTGTGAGTTCTGTTTCTCTGGGGATCTCTGACTATGCACGGGCATTAACTCCTTAAACTAGACTAAAAACATCAGCATGATTGTAATAAAATGAATTCTTTGTGTGTAAGCGCTTTGCTAGCAATAAAGTTCTACATTAGTGTTCCTTATCTGGATCTAGGCAAAGGAAATCCTGTTGAGTCAGCCCTAAGGAAAAAAAAAAAAAAGATGAGTGTATTCTGATACCTTCAGAATTCCTTTTCTATCCCCAGTGTCTGATACCTCCTTCTGGTTCTCAGTTGTTCAGGGCCCTCTGTTGGCTAAAATAGAAGCACTGTAGCAGAGTAGCATCAGAATTCAGGCTTGATCTAGCTATTAGATCTCAGTGCAAATCCCAGCTCTTTCACTTACAGCTGTTATTTAATCTCTCAATGTCTGATACTACTCATCTCTAAAATGGGAGCTTTGTTTTAGGGATAACTAAAATAACATGTCGAGTAAGTGCTAAGCATAGAATTAGTATTCAACTCATGCACTGTTTAATGCTTCACCAAGTAGCATTCAATATATGTCAGTCACCTATTAGACTTTGTTCTGTGTTCCAAAGCACGTGCTTTTGTGTATACAAGTCCTTTGGCTTGGATTTTCCTCAGCCACATTATCTGTCTGTGTCTTCAAAGCCCAGCTTACTCTCATTTCATCTGTGAAGTTAAGCTTATTTAGCCCATAGTAAATTGTCATTATTCTTACTTTTTTGAAATTAGCCATCATTTTTTACTTAAAATATACAGGGATTTGTGTTCCAAGACTGCTTTAAGCAGTTTCATGCATGCCCAGTCTCATTTCATCCTTATGAAAACCGTATACACAAAGTACTGTTATAACTACATATTAAGAAACTGAGGCTTAGAGAACTTAAATAACTATTTCAATGTCCTACAATTAGAATGTGGTAATCATGACCTGAAGATTATTATACAGGGTGCCCATTTTTTTCCAGTCTTTGAAGGCATTGACTAACTATTTGATTGATAAATAAGTGAAAGCCTGAATATAGTTAAGTGGCATATTATAGGTTGAAACCTTTGGGTAGTAAGAATTTGGGGGCATTTAGACAAGCAGGAACACGGGCAGGTGATTCTTCTTGCAAATTCAAGCTCTTCCCACACTGACTTAGAGAGCCATGTGCTTTAATTTCCTATGCCCCAGCTGAAAAAAATGCTATGCTTTTAACATCTTTAGTTGCTGACAGTCTTGTTCCTCAGCAATATTCAGTGGTCTGGTTATACCACTAACAAAAGTGATCTTGGTCAGTGGCTCTTGATCTTGATGCTGTTAGAATTACCTGGAGAGTGTTCAAAGATTGTCATTTAGTCAAAATCTCTGGAAATAGGGCCCAAACACCAGAACCTTATAAAATCTTTCTAAGTGATTCTAGTATGGAGCTAGAGATGAGAACCCCTGATTTAGGGTAATCTGAACCTCTTATTTATGATATTTAGGAGACATAAGCATACAGAAAACATCTTTCCTCTGCTGAATTTTATATTTAACTACAACTTAAAGACTAGAAAACATACACTGAAAAGAGACAGTAAGTATGAATATGAAATTTACCAACCAATGAGGAAAAGACTATAGATGAAATAAAACATTGATATGATAATCTTAGTGAAGACAATTTCTCCTCATGAGCCTTTAATGAGAGTAGATATAACATCTGAGGAAAACCACTTGGTTCCAATGAGATGGTGGGAAATGGCCATGGTAATAAGATGCTTTCTATTCCTCTAGTGGTTGCAAGTCAACATTTGGTGTCAAAGAGAAGGGCTCATCAATGACTATGAATTCTGACAGTTCAAAATAGTTGTCTGAACACACAGGAGTTTGAGACCAATATCTTACCCAATATCTGAGGGCTATATTTAGAAACCTGTCAATTGTACAGTTATGTTATCACTGACCCTAAGTTAAAAATGCCCCCAAAGTCTTGCTTACATATGTCTTTGCCACATGCTTGGATTAACTAATGTCAAATCATATTTAGATTTGATATATGGCCCAATTCTACCCCCAGAATTCCCCCCAGGATTTTTTGGACCATTATAGAAATGAAAGCCATCTTGTTTTCATGGAGAGACATAACCAAGTTATAGCAGATTAATTTTACATCAGTCACCAATCCGGGAATAGAGAACCGCACCTTATACTTTCTCCAAATGCTTTCTGGTTGTTGGTTTGTAAAAAGAGCAAAGCAATGTGATTAGTGGATAGGCAGTCAGCACAGATTTTAATTCTACTGTAATCTTGATCAGTCTTCTTCAAGGCACTCAGCCCAGCAGTGGAGGCAGAAAAATACTCAAATGATTGAATATATTTTATAGGACAGGCAGGTGTATCTAGTTTGTCTTCGGCAGCAGGAGGGGCAAATTTTCCTACATGGCCTTAGTAAATTCCTCAGACTCTATAGCATGCTACATAAAAGAAACCAACTTGAGTTACTGGTGCCCATATCCTCCATGTTCTCTCCATCCATTTCCTTCCCCCCAACACACACACATGCATTTGATAGAGTCTTTGCCTTCTGTGAGAGAGCAAGACAATTGCTAGGTCCTGTGAAAGAGGGAAATTAGAAATTACTAAACAGTGATGTAGAAAAAAGAAAACATGAACATGTAGGGAGGAAATAAAGTCCCTGAATATTTAAGTCAAGAAATGTATAATGGCATCTTTAATATGAATGGACTTGTCAGAATCTGTTGATTAGAAACAGCCAAGAAGCCAACATGAAAATCAGAGCCAAAATACTAATTTCAAGAAGAAATACACTGTTTTCTGGATATATAAAAATATAAGAAATAAATGATTGACTAGAATTTCTAATACCTGTCTGAAAAAAAAAAGACATTCAAATTCAATCAAAATAAAGACAGTGATAAGCAATTCAGTATTTGTAGAAAAGATTAGTAAATTATTTGCTTAATTCATCCCCTCCCAAAATCCTAAAAGTAAAAAAATGTGACCTGGCCACAATATATTATGCAATTTATATTTTCTGAACAATTATGCAATGACAAGTTTTTATTATTTAAATCATATGAACAAAGTGTGTGGGGACTTGTTTTAAATAGGTTTACAGACTGGATTTTAAGGTAATTTAAGTTTTTTGCCAATGCATCCCAGTTTATAAATTTATAAGTCCTAAATTTTACAATCAAATTTTCTTAACGTGGAGTACAGTAATACTGATGGAGATGTCTTACATTTGTCACACAAATAATTCAAAAGAGAGGGGTGAGTAAAGGATATTTCTAGATGTTTGGGGATATCAGAATTTCTATTATTTATAAGAATCTATCCTTCAAGAAGAAAGTGATTGTGTGATACTTTTCCTTGGTTTAGACTAAGACTGTACTCACAAATAATTAATTAGGGAATAATTTAAGAATATGGTTTCTGGTGTTCAAGGTGGGATAATGCTCTAGTTCATAAATCCATACTTGAATGTTTGGCTGTGTATAAAAGATCAGTATATCAAATGCCACACCCACTCCCCAGTTTTTCTGGGGCATGGCATCCAGCTGCATGCAAAGAGTAATAAGGAGAAAGAAAGACGTGAAATTTAGACCTATACAGAAGGAATACAGATGCTTGCTTGTTGTAACAAAGTTAAGTGCAGGTGCCTTCTGCCTGGGCATACTGAACTTCAAAAGGACAGGAAAAAATATGGATCACAAGAGCACTGATGAAAATGCCATTTTGATTTCTTGCCCAAATATGTAAATTGTCTTTACTGATGAACTGGATAGGAAGTTCTATTACAGGAGGGATCAGTAATACCAAACACATATTAGGTGTTCAATAAATTTCTTTTATCAGCTTGATCAAATTGCCATGCTGTGTGCCCTAATCTGCTTCATTTCACCTGTATAAACAAAGTTTATACATAGCTTTTTAAATATATAAAATCAATCAGAAAAATAATGGAGGAGGAATAAAAAGTGACCTGCTTTACTTTAGTAATTTTTGAAGAGTGCTATATGTATTTCCAGTAATTCAGGCTATTATTTTGTGTGAAATGTTGAAAAACATTTTTTATTTTAATAATTTTGTTTAATTATAAATTTAAGAAATATAACAATATTCCATACATATTGCTGCAACTTTAAAAAATAAGTTCATATAATTAGAAATATATATATATTTAGCTTAAGGAAAAATATTGCCTTTAGAATAGTAGAAACAGTATGCAAAAATGGTAATAATTGTGTTTGTGTGCGCATGACCAAAATGGGAAATACTGGTTTAGTGGAAACAAGCAAGGAAATATCAGAACCTGTACAATAATGATTTTTAGATAGAATTTCCACAGATTTTCAGATTTTGAGCTATCGAAGCATAGTTAGAAGTAGGGGTATTTAGATCTTTAAAAAACAGTTGATTGAATGTCTCTCCTAGCAACCAACAGAGAACACCTTCCCATGGAGATGATTTCACCATGACACCTCATCATCTGAAAACAATGTCAAATACTTTTCCCTATATCCGATTACTCCACCCCTTCTTTCTGAGTTCGGGCAGGTGAAACAGTATTGTCTACGTTCAATAGCTGATATCCTGTGGGAGACCAGCAGGTGACTGACTTGGGGTGACAGAGCTCCTGTCAAGATTGTGAGGTCCAGACTCCTTTCTGTCCTGAAGTGCCTGATGTGACATACATGAGATTCCACACACGCCTAAGGATAACATATACTAAAATCACTTCTTTACCTATAGACTCTTATAATTTCATAATAGAAGTGCTACAATGAATTTGAAGTTTTCCTCAAAATCTTCTAGTTTCATAGGCATTTAGACATGTGGATCTGTCATTTTGAAGAAAATTACAGAGCACATATAGATATTCCATGTCTCAGAAAAACAGATAGATCCAAAGTCTGGATTTGTGCCCAAGAGTCTCTCAAGAATGCCGTTGGGTATATAAAGCAGGTTAAATTTATTGTTGCAGTTAAATAGCACTCCTATATCAAAGACTTGTGATTTCCCAAACTCTCTCTTCACAGACAAGAAAAAGTGGGAGAGCTTGGACAGCATTGTCTGATAAAGGCTGCCAATCAAAAGGACACTGTGAACTCCTTATTCCAAGAGTTAATGAGAATATTTGCAAACTTCTTCTGTATTTGTAAGTAATTAAGGAGACTATAGACAACTGAGTAGAAATAAGGAAATACAGAATGCAGTTGCATAGGAGAGGTAATTAGGAATTGCATTTTGAGGATGAGAAACCATATAACTTTTTAAAAGATGAGGGTAAAGATTTGTAAACATAAGGAGAAAAAATTTTTTTGCAGATTACTCTTCAGTGAACAAAGCCTAAAGGACATTGCTGCTTAAACTTTTGTATTTTTAAAGTGCTATATTCATTTTATGGCAGAGAAAACAAGACTCTGAATGTCCACTGACACACACTTTTGGTCAACTCAGTAATTCTCATGTAGAGATTAGTTATATAGTACAGAATAAATGCCTCAATTTGATCCAAGGTCTCATTATTTTGGTTCATCATACCTTTTAACATATTAACATTAACTATAATGGCTACCTATTTAATAACAATTCAGGTTTTAACTATTGTACAGGTCTTAATTGTATCAAATGGAAATATAAAATAGGATTCCAGTTCGGGTTAGAGATTATTTTAAAATGAATTCCACAGTCCCAAATTGCTCTATGAGTAGGCCTGTAAATTTTCGAAGCAAAAGAAGAATGCCTTATCTGTCTTCTGCTCACAAACACTAGCCTATTAGGTCAGCATGAATTGGGCTAAAGGACATGCGCTAGTGGAATATTCAGGGCAATCTAATCGACCCCTAAATATTCATTGAATATCTTCTCTTCAACCAGCAAATAAAGCAAACCTTTCTCAGACATGGCAGATTTTTAACTGGAGCGTCTATGCTGATTGGTTCATAGTGGTTATCTGAAGAAAACTTTAAATTTTTCTGGTCTGAATCTTATTTCACTACAAATAAATATTTAGATATATCGACAATGCCGTCTATCAAGGGATAGGGAAAATTATAATCCAGATGCCATGCACTTGTCATTCTTATTCTAGCTAAGTCAATGATTCTCAACATTAGCTACACATTACCCTGGGGAACTTTTAAAAATACTGATGTCCAGTCTCTACCCTGAAAGATTCTGATTTAATTGTTCTAAATGCAACCACATGTCAATATTTTTGTAAAGCTTCTAAGGTAATTCCGATGTGCAACAAGAGTGAAGAAGAACTGCTAAAGATCAAACAGAGTTCAGAAAATCTCAAGTCTCCTAGGATCAGTTTCCTGGGTAAGGCCTTTTATGTGGTGTTTCCAGGAAGGTGGCCTTACTCCTTAAGAGTCCTGGGAGACCACTGAAATATAACCATAGCTTTGAACTTAGTAAGTGGCGTCTAACTCTTGTCAATATATTTATCATTAAAAGTCCCTAAGAAAATAAATACTAGTTAGCAGACACTATATTTCCCATGCCATCAAATCTCTTAAATTACAGCAAAAAAAAAGTCATCTTAAGGATTTATATTTTATGCATTTATTAACCTGACTTGAAAAACAAGTGAGTTATAATTCTAAGTGTTGATTATTTCAAAATGCTGGTGACACTAGAGTGCCTTTAAAGCAATCTATTTTTTAATACACTCATTTAGCATTTACTCAATCTCCTTTACTCTCCTGGGAATGCCGCATCTCCAAAATAGCTTCCAGATTTTGAAACGATTTTAAAATAGACTTTCTCACTTCATGTGAAAATTGAGTATTAAAATAGAAAAGGAGAAACTAAAATGCTTTGATTAGTCAATGAAACAGTGAAACTATTTCCAAATCTCTGATTTATTCATAATAATTCTTACTATTATATAAACTTTCCCTTTTCTGATTCCTTACCCCCATTGGAATGCCTGGCAGAAGGTATTATGGAGAGCAACAAGATGCATCTCAGTCCTTAAAGACATTGGCATTGACTTTATACAAACTCATCATGACTATATTCTACCCTTAGAGGTGTTCATGGCTCCTACTTCAGGCCAAACATATGCTGAGCACCTTCTCTGTTCTCAACCCCATGCTTAGTGCTAGGCATAAAGAGATCAATAAGACATAGTTTCTACCCATACATATTTTATAATCTAGCCCTTAAACTCATTCTGGAAAATCTCCATTAAAAGCAACAACAAAACACCTGGTTAGATTTCCAACATTGATATACGAGCTATATTCTAAGTTATTTAAATTTGCCTGTAAAGTATAAGCAAGTCATTTGCATTTTTCAAGTTAAGAATATATAACACAGATGTGAGATGGAAATTAATTGCACAAAGAGGAAAGCACTTGAATAACGGTAGTGGGGCACTTTGAGATAAAACCATCTAACACAAAAAATATGTTATTTTATTTTCTCTTGACTGATATAATGTATATTCACAAGAGGAGACCTTAGGGCTTGATCTGTCATTTTGATGAGACATTTTATCAAAATATATTTTTACATTATTCCTTACAGGCAAGGAAACAGAATGTCAAAGAAGTTGAGTGATTGACTGAGATGATGACATTGGGAAGCCTAGCCAGGATGTTTTTGAGGACTTTGAGTGGGGGTACTTCATACCACCTCCACAAAGGTGTACTAGGATGCTACACCTATAGTTAGTTTCTTAGCAAGTGCAATAATTATATTTTTCTTACCTCATGTATCAGTTTCTATAAAATTTACATAAATAAAAAGCAATATTTATAGTAATAACATGTTATCAGGAAAATGAATATTCATCTCCAAATTTCCAAAGGTTTATCTGCTTATCTAAACTGTTTATTTTACCTAGATACTATTACATGTGCAAAGGGGAGGCAGTTATTACCAGAAGTTGAATGACTGAGAGCTTGAAAGATAAACTCTCCTTCATGCTGAATTGCAAATATGAATGGCCATATATTTTAACATTCTGAATACCTACCATGTCAAAATATGTTAAAAACCACAAATCTTTTATTAGTGTTTTTTTAAATTCATTTTTACACCAAAACTTCTAATATTTTTGGAACCAGATGAAAAATGGGCTCTGGCTTTACAATTTTCCTGGAGACCCAAATATAATAGCATTTACCACATTTAATACAAACATATATTTTAATTTCATTTGTAGCACTAAGTACATAAACAATATCACTAGTCATATATGGATCTCAAAGGAAGCAGATAGTAACCAAAAGGTGTCCAGTCTTCAAATGTTATCATTCAGCTTGGATCTTCAATATCTGGAGGAAACATGTTGCTTCATCAGTCAGAATCAAGCAATATGAAAGGCCGCTTACACCTCCCTACTGGTTCTGGGGAGGAACACACACAAAAAAAGGGAGAAAATAGTGCTATTATTTAGAGGTAGCAATAACTACATCAGCTGAAGGCAAATCAAAAATAATGAGTGATGGTACTTTCAAATTTTCACTCTCTACTGGCAAGAAGAAACCAACAGTCCACAGGGAGGAAACAAGTGATTTGTTGACTTCATCACATTTATCTGTGACAAAATGCTGATAAGTATGTGACAATTTTTGTCTTCATTGTAGTCCTAGGCTAGAGATATTTTTAAAGTGATAATTCATTTAAATTTGTAATTTTCAAAGAATTATATAAATACTTCATCTATTCTGAAATGCTCTCTAGAAATCATGAATATCTTCTAATTTTTTGAAAACTCAAAATCCAGTAGAGAAAATATAGAAGTCTTTTACCATCCACGTTCTCATGAGTATCAGAATGATCCATTCTGCAATCAATCTGGATTTTTAAAATTATGTAAGCTCATTTTTTTGGCTTGTTAGCAATGCTCTCTCATTTTAAAATGTTATTTGGGTTTTCTTATTACTGTATTAGATAATGTTGCATCTTCAGGAATCTTAGTTTGGAAAATATCTGGTCCATTAAGGGTGGTTAATAAATACATATTGAATGAATGAGTAAATAAAGGAATAATAAAGGGATAAATGAATTCTAAATCATTTTAACTAAATGGATAGAATTACTTCAGCCATCTAATTTTTTCTATATTGGTGACCAATGATGGGATATAAAACCTAAAAATCAATAATAATATGATTTATTTTTACTTTAAAATAAATTTGTATTTAGATCTTCAGGGAAAAAATTTTTCAAATGAAAGATAATAGTTGTTTTCTCCCATTAGAACTATATTCAAGATTATACCAAATGTAATATGTTTATATATTATATGCCCATACATAAATAGTACTTTATATATGCATATATAGTTTATTCATGTGTATATGTAATATATACATATGTTACATATACATATACATATTATATACATATAATATGTATATAGTATAACGAATTTTTATTTCTTCCAAGTGGTTTTTTGGAGAGATAGGGATATATCTGTTTCACTCCGATTAATAAGTCTAGTAAGTCCAAAAGTCTGAATAAATTGTTCACAAAATCAATCGAGTGAATTTTACTAAACTATTTATGATTTTTGTATATTATATAGACAGGACTTTGAGAAGGAAGAGAGGGAGGGAAGGGGAGTTAAGGATGGAGACAGTCAATCATGTTTTTTTTTTCACCACCAGGCAATTCAGAAGAAAGAATGTTAAACAGGTAGCAAAGTGACATTACAAATTTTAAGACAGAATCAGCAAGTTATTCAGGCCCACAAACATGTGGACCAATAATCAATTCTTAAAGCTTCTTATGAGGATTATAAGAAATTCTAATTCTTTGCCATGACATAACAGGCCCTACATGAACTCCCCAGCCCCACTCCACACTCTCTGGGCTTCATGTGAATCAGTAAAGAACCAGTTCTTTGACTTAGTATGGGAGGAAAGCTAATTCTCAAAATAAAAATGGAACTCTACTGTATACTGTATAACATAATAACTCTGTATAATGTGGTTATTAAATATTCTTAATCTACATAGGAATTATGTGATCTTATATTCCTCTTATTAAATATACTTATTAGAGCCAAAATTAATGATTACATGCTTTACTCTTAAATTATGAAGTTAAAGTAATGTTATATTTATTTTTAAAGGACTACTTATTTTTTCTTTTCATTTCGGACTTATGAATATGTCTTCAATTTCAGATCAGAGCAAGTGCCTGTGGCTAAATTGTACCCTAATTTAACTATGCCTGCTTCATACAAATACGTATGCAAGTATTACATTAAATTAACTTTAGAGTCCTTTTTTTTTTTTCAGCTCACTCAGTTGACATAAACTATATGAAATAAAAATGAAAGAATAATAATAACCAGCTACTGTGGGCCTGTCTACTCCCAGAAGTGAGAAAACTCCCAATAAAGAAAAGAGTTTCATTTTTATCCATGTCCTCACCAACATGTTATATGTTGACTTTTTGAAAATAGCTGCTCTGATTGATGTGAGGTGGTATCTCATTGTGATTTTAATTTGCATTTCCCTGATGATTAGTGATGCTGAGCATCTTTTCATACGTCTTTTGCCTATCTGTATGTCTTCTTTGGAGAAAGGTCTTTTCATATCCTCTGCCCATTTTTTGATTAGATTGTTTTGTTATTGTTGTTATTGAGTTGTATGAGTTTTCTCATGTATTTTGGATATCAACCCATATCTGATATATCACTTGCAAATATATTCTCCCATTCAGTAGATTGTCTTTTTGTTTTGTTGAAGGTTTTCTTCACTGTTTGGATGCTTTTTAGTTTGATAAAGTTCCATTTGTTTATTTTTGCTTTCATTTCCCTTGCTTGAGGGGATGTTGTGCACTATTGGTGGGATTTCAGACTGGTGCAGCCCTTATGGAAAACACTATGGAGACTGCTCAAAAACTAAAAATAGATATACCATTTGATCCAGCAATTCTATTTCTGGGTATTTATCAAAAAAAAAATGCTAATTCGAAAAGACATATGTACCCCTATGTTCATTGCAGCATTATTTACAATAACTAAGATATGGAAGCAACCTATGTGTCCACTGATAGATGAATAAATAAAGAATATTGGTATATATACATATGCACACAATAAAATATCAGGCAGCAATAAAAAAATGAAATCTTGTCATTTATGACAACATGGATAGATATAGATAGTATTATGCTAAGATAAGTCAGACAAAGAAAGACAAATACTGTATGGTTTCACTTATATATATGTGGAGACTAAAAACAAAACAAACACACAAAAAAAAACAAAAACAGACTCAGAAACAGAGACCAAAGATATGATTACCAGAAGGAAGGGGGTGGGAAGATGAGCGAAAAGGGAAAGGAGAATGTAGTCAATAATATTATGATAAGTTACATGGTGACAGATGATTTCTAGAATTAATGGATGATCACATTGTATAAAATTGTCAAATCACTATATTGTGTACCTGAAACTAATATGACCAATATAAAACGATACAAACTATACTTACATTTAATTTTTTAAAGAGTTTATAGAAAAGATAGGAAACAGGTGGCATCCTCAGCGCATAAATGTAGTTGGCCTTGGGTTGAGCCTAAGATGCTGAGTCTATCTGTCAATGAATTTTTGTGTAATGCCAAATGCTGGAAAACACTCTACTGGCAGAAGTTCCCATTGGTATTGAAATTTTCCTAAATTGAAGCTGAGTGCCAGCTATAGATTAGTCCTAAATAAATATTTAACTAGATGGATAAAGACATGGAAAGGACCAACGAAATACCAAGAACTTGTTGTTCAATTGACAAAATTTGGATATTTTAAATGACTGCTATTTATGTCTTATTGATTCTGTTTCTCTAGAAGAACAATGACTAATACATTCAGGTTGTTTGAAAGTAAGCAGGTGGAAAATATATATCATACAATCACTAATTAGAAAAAAATTCACTGTACAGCTATATCAATGTGGGACAAAATAGACTTCAAGATAAGAAGTATTGCCAGAAATAAAGTGTATTTCAAAATTATAACAGGGTGAATTCATGAGAAAGATATAGAATTTAATATGTATGCATTTAATAGCATAGTTTCATATATGTTTCATACATAGTTTCATATATAAGAAACATAAAGAACTGGTAGAGAAATAAGACAAATTAATAGCAGAAGCATTTGAAATATTAATAGGGATATAAAATATGAGCACAAAACTAAGTAAATTATCTTAATTTCTATTTTGGGACACTATGGCCAATAGTTTTAAAATGCAAATTCTGATCTAGTGCAAATAAAATTTTTACCAGTACAGATAAGCAATACTCCATAAAGCAAGCCCAAATAATTTTAATTAATTAAAAACATAGAAAACATACTTTCTAACACAATAGAATACAACTAAAATCTATGACAAAATACTAAATAGAAAATAAATGATAAATTGGCATGGTTCTAAAAATCTCATAAATTAATAAAAAATCACAATGAAAATAAGAATATTTTGACCTGAAAATGAAAATATAACAGCAAAATTTATGAATGGTTCTGCTTTATTTAGATATGGAAATTACAGAGAATGTTATTCTACTCTAATAATGAGAAAGCTAGATGATTTATAAAATCATAACCTTTTCTGAGACCATCAGAGAACTAAAGTCATAAGATAAACAGGTAAATCAAATTCTAAGGAGTGGCAAGTTCATCTGAAGAGAGGACAAATTGTTTTTATGTTTGGCAGAACATGGGAACAGAAGGCAGCCATCATAAAAGTGGGTTGCAAGAAAACAGTCACAATTTTAACAGCAGACAACTCTCCCTATTTCCAGATGATATAATTACCATAAAATACCTAGGACTAAATCTAACAAAAAGCCACCCAAAACCACAGAACATTGCTGAGAAAAATTTTAAAATTCTCACACCAAGTTCATGTACTGGAAGACTTAATATTTTTAATACAGATATTCTCCCAAAATTGATTCATGAGTTAGTTCAATAAAATCCTAATCAAAATTACAGCAGTATTTTTTTAAAGAAATTGATAAAATGACATTAAAATATGCACAGGACCTAATATAACCAAAGTTAGTTAGAACACATAAAATAAAAAACAAAGCTGAAGACTTTATGTAATTTCAGATTTAACTTTAAAGCTACCTTTTTCCAAAGAAGAAATACAGATGACAAACATGAAAATTTCTCAACATCACTAATCATCAGAGAAATTAAATTCAAATCCACAGTGAGATATCGCCTCACAGCTGTTAGAATGACTATTATCAAACATACAAAAACTAAGTGTTGGTGAGGATACAAAGAAAGGGAACCTTCATACACAGTTGGTAGGAATATAAAATGGTGCAGCCACTATGGAAAACAGTATGGAGGCTCCTCAAAAATTAAAAATAGAACTACCATGTGAGCCAGCAATTCCACTTCTGGGTATTTATACAAAGAAAATAAAATACTAATTCAAAGAGATAGATGCACCCCTATGTTTATCACAGCTTCATTGACAATAGCCAAGATATGGAAGCAACCAAAGTGTCCATCGATAGGCAAATACATAAAGATGTAGCATAAATATATTACATAGCCATAAAAAAGAACAAATTCTTGTCATTTGTGAAAACAGATGAATCTAGAGGGTATTATGTTAAGCCAGATAAGCCAGACAGAGGAAGAAAAATACTATATGATTTCACTTACATGTGGGATCTAAAAAACAAACAAACAAAAACAACAAATAAACTAAAACAGAAACAGAATAATAGATGAGGGAATAAACTGGTGGTTATCACCAGGGAGAGGAAGTACAGGGGTGGACAAAATAAGTGGAGGGAATTAAGAGGTATAAGCTTCTAGTTTAAAAATTAAGTCATGGGAATGTAGTGTACTGCATAAGGAATATAGTCAATAGTATTATAATAAATTTTGTGATGGATAACTGGACTTTCCATGGAGATCATTTTGTAATGTATGTAAATATCAAAACACTAGGATATATACCTAAAACTAATAGGATAGTACATGCCAATTATATGCCAGTAAAAAAGCTGCAGTAACCAAGAAAATTCAGTAATGGTGAGATTATAGATTTAGATAAATAGAAAATAATGGAGAGCCCAGAAATGGGCTCATACATATATGTCATTTGATTTTTGGCAAATGTGCCAAGGCCACTTAGTAGAGAAAGTAAAACTTCTGAACTAATTGTGCTAAATCAAATGAATATACATACCTTAAAACTTAATCATAGTCCTTTGCCTCACACCATGTAAAAATTAACTCAAAATGGATATAGACCTAACACTAAAACCTAAAACTATAAAACTTCTGTAACAAAACATAGAATAAAGTCTTTACAACCTTAAGAGTTTGCAAACATTTCTTATATCTAGAAAACATTTTTAAATATTTAAAACATTTTAGAGAACTTTTAAAAACGAGTAATGAAACTTCATCAAAATTTAAAACATTGCCCTTCAAAAGGTAGCATTTAGGAAACTAAAAGACAAGCCGCAGAATGGGAGAAAATATTCACAACACATGTATACTAAAGGAGTTATATCAAGAATATATAAAACACCCTTAGAACTAAAAAATAAGAAAACAAACCAAAAAAAATTTTTAAGGCAAAACATTCAAAAACACTTCACCAAAGAGAGAAACAGAGACAGAGACAGAGGGACAGATTGAGAGAAAGGGAGAGAAATTAACAGTGAATAAGTACGTGAAAAGATGCTGCATCACTCATCATCAGGGAAATGCCAATTAAACTTAAAATGGCAAGCCAGTACACATCCATTAGACTATCACCTCCAGTAAGGAAGAAGGGGGAAAAAAGTATACTCCATTTCCATTTTAAAGTCCCAGGATTGTACTACATATGCTTTTGCTTACACATCGTTGAATAAAACTTAGTTGCACAATCACATCAGCAGAAAGGGTGGCTAGGAAATGCAATATTTCTGGTGGACAAATTCTCATTAAGAAATAAGAGAATGGACATTTAGAGAACTAGACCACACCCAGTAATTATGTAATTAATCCCGCATGCACATGAGTTAAGGTATATGAACTCGTATAAAAAATAAGTTCATAATACTTTGAAATAGCTTGAGCTTGCTTTGGGCACAGTGTTTTCTCTTTTATTTTTTCCCTTTTTCTTTATTTTTTGTCAACTATCCCTGTGAATGATATGTCCTGCATTTAAATATAGGTTTTTACACAAAAAGCACAGTGACTGGGGGAAAAAAATGAAGAAACAAAACCTGGATTGTTTTCGTTCTCTCATTCTGCGGGACCACTTGAAGTTTTATTTTTGCTAACAATTTAGAATTTATTGTAAAATAAAATCGTCATGAATTTCTAACAAACATATCTTTATGTTGAAGACTTTCCCCATTGGTATATATGTGTTTTATGTAAAAAAAAAAAAAACACTTTTCAAAATAAAAATTGATTAAAAAGTGTGCTTTGATCAACAATAAGTAAAGATAGAGCAACAAATCTGGCAATATTATCCATTTAACATGAATATGTAAAGATCGATTCTGATAAAGTCATTGATAAATTTGTAGAAGTTTCAAAAACTGAAATTATGTTATTATAAGTGCAAAACAATGAAGTATAAGGTTTTCCCTTTTTAAAACATACTAATGTAATTAAAAGATATTTATCTTTTATATGTGTGCAATATTTTTTATTCATCAATGTATAAATTCAATCAAAAAACATTTCGTAATATGTATTTTTTGGTCATTATTATTATATGTTTCATTTAAGATTATTATCCTCACAGGAAGGATTAGGGATATTAAAAATGATCTGTTCTGGTTGTCGAATCCATTTTTTAATTTTTTTATTTTTCTGTCATAGGCGACATTTGATATGATATTAGTTTCAGGTATACAGCATAGTGGTTAGACATTTATATAACTTACAATGTAATCCCTTAAGAATAACATAGATAAATACAAAAATGTAGTGATCTTCAGTTTCTTTAATGTGAAAAAATGGGCTATTCTCTTCCTTCCTTGGCAGAAGGAGATTGGTTACAAGGGAAAATGAGTTCTCAGTTTAATTCTCAGTTTTGTCATTGAGTATGTAATCTCTAGGAATTCAATTAATCTTATTTATACTTTATTCATAATTTAAATTAATACAATACCACTTACTAAATAGGGTATTATAAAATGTAACTAATTAATGCTATTAGGGTAGACTGAAATCCTTAGAAGAACTGCAGAAAGAACAAAGCATTACCTTTATTTTCATCTATCCCAATCTCCTGTGTTTCCCTACAAAACGTGTCGTGATGCTTTATTTGACAGATTCCAAATGTGGCAAAAAACATGAAGACATACAAAATGCATTTGTTCTCCATCTTGCTCATCAAATGTTTCTGTCCCATTCAGTCCCATTCACCACAATTGTGAAATAGCACGATTTACTTGAGGCCCCTCACAAAGGGAATTAAAAACAACAAAGATAAAGAATCTGGAGACAATGACATATGGAGAACAGTTAAGGAACTAGAGGTGAGTCAGGCGCAGGGCTTGCTTTGCTTGCTTTTTCTTTCCTGGTTTTGTCATGGGTTAAGTGTATGATGTTGTAGTCTTGGAATAACTGTGGTTTCTGCTTACTCCCCACTTTCTGATTGTAATGAAGATAATAACACCTTTGATAGGCCAGTTTTTCAGTACTGCTTGAGGAGATATTTCTGAAAATCTTCTCTACTGCTTTTTCCACTTGCCTTTCTAATTCTGTCAGTATCCAAGTCTCTGTTTCAAAAAAGAAATTTGTTGAAAATATCAAAAGTGGATTCTGTTAGATGCAACTAAATTTAACATTCGACTAATGCAAGGGTCAGTAGCTGTTGCTCCATTTATTACTACTGTGAATTTACAGAAAGGCAGACATAGCTGTAAATAAGGAAGAAATTTCAAACAATTAAAATGAAATGGGCTACCTATGGAGATTATAAATTAATCCCCTCCTGAGGTTTCAAAGCCATACAAGTATAAAGACATGTAAAGAGATTCCCTATAACATATGATGGCTTTTGCTGTGACCTGCTGAAATTGTTTCCAGTGCTGAGATTTAGAAATTCCATTTTTAAAAGGTGCTGCTAGTGAAACTCACAGGAGCTGTGAGGGGTGTGAATCATTTTTATTCAAAGAGACAAAAACAGTGAAAATGAATCCCTCTTCCTCTTGCACTTCCAACCCATTATTACACTTGCTGATGAGGTATCTCAACCTGGCGTTAGCAGCTAGCGTATCAGCTGAGCGTGAGGCTTATTAAAAGAGTTAGAAAAATTACTTTTTTAACACTGGCATATCACCTTGTCTCCATCAGGATTTTGGTTCTTACATTCGAAATTTTTAAAATTGGGTTAAACACCATCACAAATACTGTATTTTTAAAAAATTTTTAAATCTATAGCTGCTTTTTTATTATTTTGTTTATTAATTTTAATTAATTTGTAAAAATTATTATGGTGACTTAGTTAACAAAATCCAGTAAGTTTCAAGTGTACAATTCAACAGTATGGCATATATACATTGCATTGTGTGTTCACCACCCATAGTTAGATTTCTTTCTGTCACAACATTTTTGACTCCTTTTACCCCATCTACCTACCTCCCGCTCCCCTCCCCACCCTCTTGTAACCACTAGTCTAGTGTCCATGTCCATGAATCTCTGTTTGTTTGTCCTGTTTGTTTGTTTGTTGCAGATTTATGTCCCACATATAAGTGATATCATGTAGTTTTCAACTTCTTCTTTCTGGCTTATTTTGCTTAGCATGATTATCTCATGGTCCTTCCATTTTGTTGCAAAAGGCAGTATTTCATTCCTTCTTATGGCTGAGTAATATTCATTGTATGTATGTACCATGGCTTCTTTATCCAATCATCGATTGTAGGATCCTTCAGTTGTTTCCATTTCCTGGCCACTCTGAATAATGCTGCTATGAACATCGGTATGCAAATGTCTTTTCAGATATATTTTCAAGTCTTTTGGGTAAATACCCAGTAGAGGGAATGATGGAGTATATGGTAGATCGATTCCATACTGTTTTCCATAGTGGCTGTACCAATTTGCAGACCCATCAGCAGTGTATAGGGTTCCTTTTTCTCCGCATCTTCTCCATCACTTGTTATTACTTGTCCTGTTGATAATTGCTATTCTAACATGTGTGAGATGGTATCTCATTGTGGTTTTGATTTGCATTTCTCTAATAGCTAGCAATGTTAAGCATCCTTTCATATATTTAGTGACCATTTTTATGTCTTCTTGAGAGAAGTGTCTGTTCAGATCCTCTGCCCATTTTTAATTGGATCGTTTGGTTTTTTTGTTGTTATTGAGTTGTATGAGTTCTTTGTATATTTTAGATGTTAGGCCTTCATCAGAGGTGTTGCTTGCAAATATATTTTCCCATTTGGATGGTTGTCTCTTTACCTTGTCAATGGTTTCTTTCACTGTGCTTTTTAGAAGCTTTTTAGTTGGATGTAATCCCATTCATTTATTTTTGCTTTTACTTCTCTTGCCTTTAAGGTCAAATTCCTAAAATCCTCTTTAAGTACAAAGACCATGAGTTTAGTTCCTATATTTTCTTCTATGCATTTTACTGTTTTGGGTCTTATATTCAGGTCCTTAATCCATTTTGAGTTAATTTGGGTGTGTGGTGATAAAAAAAACAGCTAGTTCCATTCTTTTGCAGGTGACTTTCCAGTTTTCTCAGCACCATTTATTGATGAGGCTTTCCTTTTTCCACTGTATGTTTTTGACTCTTTTGTGAAAATTATTTACCCATATAAAATGTGTTTACTTCTGTATTCTCCATTCCATTCTCCTGGTCCGTCTTTTTTTCTGCAATATTATGCTGTTTTTGTCATTTCATAGTATAATTTGAAGTCAGACAGAGTGATGCCTCCAGCTCTTTTTTTCTCAGGATAGCTTTGGCAATTCGGGGTCTTTTGTGCTTCCATACAAATCTGATGATTTTTTGTTCTATTTCTTTAAAAAATGCCGACAGGATTTTGATGGGGATTGCATTAAATCTATATAATACTTTAAGTAATAAGGTCATTTTAACTATATTGATTCTTCCAAATCAAGAACATGAAATATTTTTCCATTTCTTTGTATCTTCTTCAATTTCTTTTAATAGGGTCTTGTAGTTTTCATTATATAGGTCCTTCACATGTTATGTTAGATTTATTCCTAGGTTATTTTATTCTTTTTATTGCAATTGCAAAAGGAATACTATTTTCCACTTCTTTTTCTGATACTCCATTATTAGAGTATAGGAACACTATGGATTTTTGAACATTGATTTCGTATCCAGAAACTTTACTGTATTTGCTTATGGTTTTTAGTAGTGTTCTTATGGAGTCTTTTGGGTTTTCTGTATAGAGAATCATGTCGTCTGCAAATAGTGACAGTTTGACTTCTTCGTTTCCTATTTAATGCCTTTTATCTCTTTCTCTTTGATTTTGCTTGCTAGGACCTCCAATGTTATATTGAATAATAGTGGCAACAGTGAACAACCTTGTCTTCTTCCTAATCTCAGAGGAAAGGCTTTTAGTCTTTCACCATGAGACATAATGTTGGCCAAGGGTTTGTCATATATAGCCTTTATTGCGTGAAGCTACTTCCCTTCTACATCAGTTTTGTTAAGCGTTTTCATCATAAATGAATGTTATATCTTGTCAAAGGCTTTGTCTGCATCTATTGATATGATTATATTGTTCTTATTTTTTAATTTGTTTATGTGGTGTATCACATTAATTGATTTCGCATATGTTGAACCATCCCTATGCCCTTGGGATGAAGCTCACCTGATCACAGTGTGTATGTTTTTAATTACATCAATACATTACATTGAATGAAATATGAAATTTAACTTATTTTTCACAAAACTTAACAGGTGCAGTTTTTATGTAATATACATAACTGAGCATAATCATTAAACTAGATTCAAGAGTGTGGGAAAACACTCAAAAAAAGTGATCTCAAATTAACAAAATTCTAATTAGCTGAATACCCTCCATTCCATGGAATCCATCTTTAATCACTGTGTTAGACTAAAAAACGAATCATTATAAAAATAGAAGATATTTTTGTTAGTTCCTGAGAATTACTAGAAATTCTCGATATCTTTCATTTGTCATTTATAGGTACATGGCATGTATTATAAACACCCAGGAATATATCCAGACATATTTCAAGATTCAAAATATTTAAATAAGGATATAGTTAGTCTCACTGTACCATATTTATTAATAAGAGTTGGAACAAGGGAGAATTTGTAATATTTTGATATTCAGTGGAATACATCATTTCCTCATCATTTGTGAAAGATGACATAGGTCCTCGTCTTAACAGCTGATACTTATGGCACCAAGTTCACCCAGAGCACCTTCTTTGCTGGAAAAGCATGAACTTAATTAAATACTTCAGCTATACAGATTCTCTTCTGGACTCTCTTCTGTCTTTTGAGTGCTCTCACCTACCCTACTCTCTTCAATTCTCATTATAGGATATTTGGATCATGCTCAATCCAAGCATCCTAAATTCCAATTACTCTACCAAGAAACAGACAAGCATTTTCTTTTGCCTTTTGGCTGTCCTGTTAGAGTTACTACATCCCAAAGTGAAACAGATCATTTTCTCCTTACTACATTTCCATTACTGTCCCATGTCTGTTAGTGGCACCATTTTTCAATAATTAACACTAGCAAAGTGCTTAGAATTTGCCCGGCATGTTGCAAGCTTATAAAAAGAAGTCAGCTATTTATTAATATTTTCTGGTCCCTAAACCTCCATTTTTTATTCGTGTCCTTTCGCTTTTTTCTTTAGTGAGTCTAACTAGGAGATTGTCAATTTTATTAACCTTCTCAAAGAACCAGCTCTTCGTTGTATTTATTTTTTCTATTGTTTTTTGTTTTGTTTTGTTTTCAGTTTCATTTATTTCTGCTCTAATTTTGATGATTTCTTTCTTTCCGCTGACTTTAGGCTTCATTTGTTCTTCCTTTTCTAGTTTTTTAAGATGAGCCATTTGTTTATTTGGGCTTATTCTTGTTTTTGGAGATAGGACTGTAATGATAAGAACTTTCCTCTTATGACCGCTTTTGCTACATCCCAAAAGTTTTGATATGTTATACTATCATTATCATTTGTTTTTATGTATCTTTGGATCTCTCTTTTTATTTCTTCTCTGACTCAGTAGCATGTTGTTTAATCTCCGTGTATTTGTGGTACTTCTCACTTTCTTTTTGTAGTTGATCTCTAGTTTCAAAGCATTATGACCAAAGAATATTATTGGTATGATTTAAACCCTCTTGTATTTGTTGAGGCTATCTCTGTGTCCTAGGATGTGGTCAATTCTTGAGAATGTTCTACGTGCACTAGAGAAGAATGTATAAGCAGCTGTTTTGAGATGGAAGGCTCTGTAAATGTCAATCATGTCCAGTTGGTCTAATGTGTCATTTAAGGATGTTATTTCCTTAATGATTTTCTGTTTGGATGGTCTGTCCATATGTGACAGTGGGGTATTTAGGTTGGTCCCCTACTACGATAGTGTTTTGATCTGTTTCTCCCTTTAGTTCTGTTAGTAATTGCTTTACATATTTCAGAGCCCCCTGATTGGGAGCATAGATATTAATAAATGTTATATCTTCTTGGAGTGTGATTCCCTTTATCATTATGAAGTGTCCCTCAGTATCTGTCTTTAACTTTTTTATTTTGAAGTCTATTTTTTCCAATATTAGTACCACTATTCCTGCTTTTCTCTGAATGCTATTTGCTTGAAATATCATTTTCCACGCTTTCACTTTGAGTCTATATTTGTCTTTGGAGCTGAAATGTGTCTCCTGGAGGCAGCATATGAATGGGTTTTGTTTTTTGATCCATTCTGCAACTCTATGCCTTTTTATTGGTGAGTTCAGTCCACTTACATTTAGGGCAATTATCAAAATATGAGGTCTTCTTATAGCCATTTTATCTTTTGATTTCTGGTAGCTCGGTGTTTCCATTGCTTCCTTGTCCTTGTGTTTCCGTTTTCTTTATTTTGGTTGGCTTTTGTGGTTTTTTCCCTCCGGTTCTTCTTCTTCTTTTTTTTTTGGGGGGGGGGGGGGCGGTGTATATACTTCAGTTCTGGATCTTTGGTATGTGGTTACCATTACAAATACGTAAAAGATATATATATAGTCATCCATTTTCTTCTGTGTGTGCCTTATCTCCATTCCCTTTTGTGAATTTAGATCTTTGAATCATCCCCTTTTCAGTGATTATTATCTCAATTTGTTCCTATATTTGCCAAACATTCATTACTATTTTAATATAGCAAATCTCTTATTATTTAAGCTTATAATGCCCTATTCTTAATAAGGATTTACTCCTCTGCTTCTATCTGCCTGCTAATCACCTTGCTCCTAGTTATATTTTTCTTTTTGTCATTTTGTTTTAGGTGAGCTGATCCCTTTCAGTATTTCCTGTGCAGGCCTTATAGTGGAGAATTCCCTCAATTTTTGTATGTCTGGAAGGGTCTTTATTTCTCCTTCATATCTAAAGGAGAGCTTAGCTGGATACATTATTCTAGGCTTGTAGTTCCTTTCATTTAATAGTTTGAATATTTGATTCCTCTCCTTTCTGGCTTGTAAAGTTTGTGCTGAGAAGTCCAACAATAATCTAATTGGTTTTCCTTTATAGTCTACCACCTTCTTTTCCTTGACTGCCCTAAGAATTCTCTTTGTCATTGATTTTTGATAATTTTGATACAATGTGTCTTGGTGAAGGCCTTTTTGGGTTGAAGTAATTAGGTGTTCTGTTGAGTTCTTGAATTCTAAGTTCCAGCTCATTCCTTAAATTTGGGAAATTCTTGTCCACTATTTGTCTGAAAATGATTTCTAGTCCCTGCTCTTTTTCCTTGCCTTCTATAATGTCCATTATTCTTATTTTCCTTGCCTGATGGTATCAGCTAGTTCTTGTATTTCTCTTTCATTATTTTTCATTGTTTGGTTTCTCTCTTCCTTCTTCTTTCTGATTTATTTCTAGATTTCTGTCTTCGCTATCATTGATCTTTTCCTCCATTTGTTCACTCTATTTTCCAAGGTTGCTATTTCATTTTTCAACTTTTGCAGTGTGTTTTTTTATCTTTAGAAGTTTTATTTGGTTCTTTGGGGTGGGGGTTAATCTCATTTCTTTGCTTATCTTTTCAATTTCTGAAATTGTTGATATGATTTGCTTCAGAACTCACTGAGTTTTTCAAAAGTTCCATCCTGAATTCTCTGTCATTTAAGTTGCATATTTCTATGTCTGTAAGCTTATTTTCTGGAGATTTTTCTCTTTCTTTCTGAGATGCCTTGCCACTTTGGTTGTTAAAGGTTAGAACAGAAATCAATGAAATTGAAAACAAAAACAATAGAGAAAATCAAGAAAACAGAGATTATTTTTAAGATATAAATACAATTAACCATCTACTAGCATGACTGACAAAGAATTTTTAAAAGAAAAGGCAAAAATTACTAGTATCAGAAGTAAAATAGGAGATACCACTACAGATCATGGGGACATCAAAAGAAAAATGAGCAAAAACTCTGAACAGCTTCACATATAACAGTTTCACAACTTAGATGGAATGAACTACTTTCTAGAAAACACAAGTTGACACAACTCAGTATAAAATAAACAATTTAAATTTTCCTATAACTTTAGCAAATTATAGTTCATAATAAAAAATGCTCAAAAAAAAAAAAAAAAAAAACTCCGGGCCTAGATGTTTTCAATGGAGAATTCTACCAAAAGTTTAAAGAAGAATTAATACTAAAATTCTACAGAACCTCTTCAAGAAAATAGAAGAGGAAACATGTTACTTCTTACTTTATAAAGTTTGTATTGCCCTGATACCAAATCCAAACTAACATAGTGAAAAAATAAAGAAAACTATAGAACAATATAACTCATGAATATAAAAAAAAATCTTACTCAAATAATAGAAAATAAAATTCAGCAATATCTAAAAGAATTAAACTGATTAATTGAGTTTTGTTGTAGAGATACAAGGCTTATTCAAATTTGAAAATTAATCAATGTAATCTACCGACTAATCAAACTAAAGAAGAAAAATCACATGATTGTATCAAGCAATGCGAGAACATTTGACAAAATTCAACACTTATTCATGATCCAAACTTTCAGAAAAATAGAAATAGAGGTCAATTTTATCAACTTAGTGAAGAGCACTGATAGCTTAATATCAGAAACAAAGTAGAATATCTGCTCTCAACATTTCAGTACAGTGATGGAAGTTTAAGCCAGTGCAACAAGGAAGAAAAAGGAAATAAAAGACATATAAATCTGAAAAGAACAAATAAAACTGTCCCTATTTGCATATGACCTGATTGGCTATATAGGAAATCCTAAAGAGTTTGCAAAACCTTCTAGAATAATAAGTGTGTCTGGTAAATTAATGGGATACAAGATCAGCATGCAATGATTCAGCACATTTCTATATACTAACAGAATATGATAATGCAGAAACTTAAATAAATAAACCTCAAAGCCATTTTTAATTGTTCCAGGTAAAAATGAGATTCTTAGTTGTGCACTTAATAAATTACGTACAGAATCTGTATGCTGAAAATTGTTAAATTCCTATGAGAGATAGATCTAAAAAATGAAGAGATATACTATGTTCATAGAGTAAAAGTTTCACATAACAGAGGTGTCAATTCTCTCCAAATTCATATAGAGGTTTAATATAATTCTTATCAAAATTCTTGGAGACTTTTTGTGGCTATTATTGATAAGCTATAGTGCACAATTTATAAGAAAAGGCAAAGGAATTAGAGCAGATAAAATACTTTTGAAAAAGGAGAGTAATTTTGGAGGAGTATGTCAAGGTGGTGAGATAGACACATAAACCCATGGAACAGAAAAGAAAACCCAGAAATAATCCATATAATATGACCAGTTGATTTTGACAAAGGTGTAAAAGAAATTAAGTAGAAGAAAGATAGTCTTTTCAACAGTGTTGCTGGAAAAATTGGACAGCAATAGTTTGTTGTTGTTTCTAATGAGCCTGTGGCCTTACTCTCACATATTATAATAACAATTAACTCGAAATAGATCATGACCTTAAATTTAAAGCACAAAACTCAAAAACTTTTGGAAAAAAACTGTAAGAGAAAAACCGTAAGAGAAAATATTTGGTACATAAAACTGAAGAATTCTTAGACTTGATGCCACAAGCATGATTCATAAAATGAAAAATTGATAAATTTATACCACATATCATAGAGAAAAAAAATTAGTACCCGGACTATATACTATAAATAAAAGATTTATTGTTCAATCATTAGTAATGAGAAAAAAATCAAAGTAAAATTTAAATGACATACTGTATTGTACCCATCAGAGTAATTATGCTAAAAATTAATGAACCAGGTGTTTGTAAGGACATGAAAACACAGGAACTCGCACTCTTTCGGTGAAACTATGAATTAACTAAAACTGAAGAGCAGAGTGTTTATCTGCTACCTAGTAACTGAGTATGTGCAAGTCATATAGTTCAACAGTTTCCTTTCTGGAAATATTTCCTCAGAGGAACTTCTATCTATGTAACCATGGCAACATGAACAGTAATGTTTATTACAACATTATTTATAATAATTTTTTAAAAGGAAAATAAATGGAAATGGATAATCTATGGTATATTCACATGATTGAATATGATAAATGTAGCATTTCAATAGTATGAACTAAAACTATTTGTGCACACATGGATTGATATAATCATTAATCAAAGGATACCATTCCCCTAAACTTTTAAACAAAATCAAATTTAAGCATATATGTGTGATAGATAATTGTATATGTAAACAATAAAAACTTAGGTAGGAAGGATTATACATTAAGTTCAGAACAGGGGTTGCTGCTGGGTACAGAAGGTGAGGGAATAAACAAGTCTTTAGTTTTACCTATAATGTTGTATTTTCTAAAGAGAAAGAGCAATATAGAATGGAAGTGAAATTTAAATCCAATATGGAGAAGTATTTTCTGTTTATCCTAGCTGGTATCTACATCAATGTTTATTACAGTATTTTTTTCAATCTTCCATTTGCTGTTGATATTTTATAGTAAGTAAAGAAGCCTGGCCTGTAAAATGATTCACCACTGAAAATACTCAAGTACATACTTTAAAGGACACATACACATATACACACTTCAGAGTAATGTGAGAGGGGGTATTATGGATCAAGCATAGGGATTCTAAATAGATGCCTGTATGAGCCCTATGAGATATGTCAGAGACTGCAAAAAAGTTTCAACAGGATGTGAAGTCTTTTCCAATGAACAAATCCTACAATTGGAAATTAGAATTTTCACTAGTTTACTTATAAATTAATCAGCCTCCATAATAAAATGAAATCGTAGTATAATAAATGAAATTAGTAGTCTTTCTCATTTACATTCCATAAAATGCCACTCACCCAAAGAAGCAGAATTTTGCTTTGCTCTCAGCACACCAGATAGTATCATTAAATAGCATTTACCACCAACTTACTTAAACAATTTTTATGTTTTCATGTTAATGGGCTTAAAGCGCAAATCTAAATTTGGCAATACATTTGGACATCTACTATACTTTAAACTTTACTTTTAAAATTTTACCAGTAATATATTAATACATTTTTATTAGTGGAAGTACAAATAGTATAAATAAAGTGGATGCTCTGCTTGAAACTCCAACAGTCTAACTCCCAGCTTCCACTTGACCCTCCAGAGAAAATTATTTTTATCAATCTAGAGAAGGGTTTCAGAATGTCAGCAAAATTGACATTGCAGGTGAGATAATCCTTTGTTGGGAGGCTGTCCCATAGGATGTTTAGTAGAATCCCTGACTTCTGTCCTCTAGGTGTCAATAGCATTGCTCCTACTCCCAACTGTAACAATCGAAAATGTCTCTAGACATTGCTAAATGTCCCCTGGGGGGAAAAAATCTGTCCTGATTTAGAACTGCTATCTAGAATATACCACTTGAGACTTTTCACCATGCATTTATATGTAGTGCTTTATACATATGTGGAAAAATATAGGGATTGTGCATGTATTTTTAAATATAAATATGTATTATACATAGTGGTTCTTTTTATCTAATAGTAGATATTACAAATATTTTAACATCAGTTCCTTTTTATTTGCTGAGCATTATTTCTTCATTTTTTAATTAACCACAAATATTTAAGTTGACTTAGGTACATTCAACCTGGTAGAAAAAAAGTCCCACATACTTGCTCTCAGTTGTGTCTAAAATTAATGCCTTTTCAGTCTATATGAGAGTCTCTTCCGCTTTCTGTTTCTCCCAAACAGAATAAAAATATGCAGTACCAATATTTCAAAATGCCCTCAGTAGTAATCTCTTACAAAGTCCCTAGATTATTCTCCATCACATCCTGGTCATCAGATGAAGAAACCACAACATCAAGGTAGGCCTCAGATTTTATTCATGCAGTACTTATCATAGTTGGTTTTCTTTCATTGGGCATTTTGAGACTAAGGTTATTGTGGTTATAAATCACCCATTCACTGACTCATTTCCCCTGAAAAGGCCTAAGAGCCTCTCGAGTGTTCTGTATTTGAGAAAACATTCATCTGAGCTAGAAGCCATGAGGAAGGTGGAATAGATTCTAGATCAGGAGTGATAACAGCCAGGTTCTGCCCTCGTGCATCCTAAGCAAGTTCCTTTCCTCACTGAAGTGAGAAGGATTTGAGTAAGATCACTTTCGGCGGAAGCTTGGAGTTTTCATGACTCTTTTTAGGTGGGAAAACCTGTTTTGTGTCAATTTCATTCAGCTGACTGATTACCATGTTGAGCATCCTCATGCTCTCTGTGTATACAAAATGGAACTGGGATTTAGAACAGTTTCCTATGTAACTCCTTAGATAATTCATTAGATAGCCTAATAAAGAAAAGCAAAACACATTTTATGCTGGCTTATCTGAAATATTAAAAAATATCGTTTCAACTCTCAGCAAAACTTACTCTTACCAGGTGCTTTTATTAGTCAAAATGTTCACTAAGTGTATATGTGTGTGTGTGTGTGTGTGTGTGTTTATTTTCAAGCCATTATATTGTATACTTTAAATATATACAGATATATCTCTCAATTATTTCTCAATAAAGTTAAAAATGTTTATTATTTTTATATCATAGTATGAGTTATGATTTCTCTATGTTTAAATTTGCTGAATGTCCTAAAATTTGAATTTCATCATTTATTTCTTTTTTCAATGAACAGAAACTGGGTTATTGGTCTGAATTCAATTAACCGGATATTTTATAAATCACTTTGTGAATGGGGCAGGCACAGCTTTCTCAGGGCAGTTGTAAAACAAGATCTTTTTGTCAAAAACAAAAACAAAAATGCATGCTAACAAAAGATTGTTACTCTTTTCTGCATTTTATCAGTGTCAATGATAGTAGACATTTTGCAGGTCATACCAATACCTATTCCAACAGTAGTTGTCTATGGTATATTCAGAGGATTGTGTTTCTAAGGAGTTCCCTAGGTGCTCATAATTTTGATTCTGTAACCCCAAACTCTAAACACAAATGATTGAACCACAAGAAGTAAAAGCAGCCAATCCAGGCTGGGAAGTGGACTAGAGTCTAGATGAAGAGATTCTTCTCTATGAAGAACAATAATGCTCAATTTCATCAATCAGATCCTTAAGCAAGGTCAAAATAAAAAGCACAGTGACTAGACTGAGAATATGCTCCAACAGAGAGAAATAGGAATATTAGCTAACAAACCAAATCTGAAATAAAAAATAATAGTAACTCAAAAATCAGAAGAAAATTTCCTGCAAATGTTTTTGTTCTAGAGAGGTTCTTATTGACTAAATTAAATAAAACAAGAACTACAAGACAACTTTAAAAAAATACATAAAAGGGAATTTCAGAGATGAAGTACATTTAGGAGTAGGACTGTATTAGAGAATTGGGAAGTGGTGACTGGAGGAAGGAGAATGCAACTTTTCTAATATTTTTAATAAGGAAGATGAGAGATAAAATTGTAATATTCTTTAAAAATAATAATGATACTAATCTCAATGTTTTTCACAATACTATTTTTTTTTTTTTAGGACAGCTGGTTTTTTTTAAAATATTTCCTTGGGGGAAGGGACATCTACTCAATTAGATTTCTTTTATTTAATTTTTTTAGATCTATCATGCCATGAATTCATAGGGAATAGGCTCCAGCAGCTAAGGTTCCTTTCCATTCGTTCTCACAAAGTGTGCTTCTCTACGTGGAGGAGGCTGGCGCTTCAAATGATCCCAGGTACCTTTCTCTTTGGCTTTCTTCTTTTTTTGATCATTTTTCTTCACATATTTCAGGAAGCTGTCTCTGCTCTTAGAGTGCTTAATGTACTCAATACATACATTAATTCTCTTGGCAAGAATCTTGACCTTAACTTGTTTGTTTACAACAATACCAACTGCATGCTGGGTAACATTGTAAACTTCCAGTTTTGCCATGGTAACATTTGTGGGGCATTCCTTTTTGAACGGTGCCCATTCCCTTGATTCTACAATATCACCTTTCTTGTAGATTCGCATATATGTGGCCAAAGGAACAACTCCATGTTTTTTAAAAAGCCTAGAGAACATATTGTGGGTACCTCTCCTCTTTCCCTTTGTGTTGGTCATTTTGGCGAATAACTGGAAGATGGCGATTCCGGCCGAAAAGAAGCCACAATACTTTTTTTTTTTTTTTTAACTTTAGAGGGACAATTGAAAAAAAAATTGTATATGTTTTGTATATACTTGATATACAATTCCTTCTGTTTCTTTGAGTTTCTTTTATTTCCGTTTTCAGAAAATTAAAGTAACCATTTTATTAACTAGCATTTATATAATAATGCAATTTTGCAGAGTTTTTCTGGTTTTATGATGATGTATCTCGACAGTTGTGATCAGAGACTATTCCAATGAGAACTAGACAATAATGCAAATATCTTTAGTTTCGTCTCAGAAATAAATGCCAAGATATTTTTACTTTTTCTCACAGCATCATCAAAACTTATAGAAATAGGATTTGAGTAACTATCTGGTTCAAATGTTCAGCTTCACTTTTTATTTTTTAAATTTTGGAGTTCATGTATCCCCTTTAGAAGCTAGAACACACCACAGATATTGTCCGAAGAAAAAAATGAACCTATATGCACACAAAATATTTCATACTGTTATCATTGCAGTGATCAGAGTTCTGGTAACACGTAAGTCTCAGTCCTTATCACTGATAAAGAAATGAATTTCCAATCAGCAACAATTATGAAAGATATGATTTATTGATTTATTTATCATTTATTATTATTTATGCCTACAGCACCAGGTCTTCCTAGGTGGCCTCCCATCCAAGTACTAACCAGGCCTGACCCTACTTAGCTTCCAAGATCAGACATCGGGCTTGTTCAGGGCGGCATGGCCATAGACCATGGACTATGGCTCCACTGGGGCACAAACTCAGGTCCTTCTGTGTGTGAAGCAGACATGCTAACCACTACACTATGGAACCACATCCAAGGTATGATTTATTAAAGACACATTTTGAAGTAGAAGACAGGTCAAGCCTAAACTGCCAACCATGTGGAAAGAGGTTACACACCCATGGGAATCAGATTACCACAAGGAAATAGAGAGCAGAAACCCTGTGAAAAGGATTGGTCTCATTATATTAGGACTGCAATGGATGCTTACAAAGGCGTTCCTAGGTGATTGGCACGTAAGGTCATTTTGATTGACATTTGTCTGCTATATAACTCTTTGCCTAGCGTGCATTTGCTTACCCAGAATTCAGTCTGTTATAATTAGATTCATGAACTTCAGAGCATAAACATGGTATTATGATGATGGTATAATGAAGCTGAGGTTGTGGCCAGGTTGTGGGCAGGTAGTACCTTCTGCGCATGCATCTGTGGCTAGATTAAACCAGCTATATGTTATGGTCCTCCCATCCTTTGTCAGTGGGATGCAGGAGGTATTCTCTAACTACTGATGGGGTTTTCTTTGGGCAGTCTCCACTCTGGGCCTCTATTCCTTTGTTCCCCTGTCGCACATATCTGATTAGCTACCTAACAATTGTACTTGAGGGAGTCCATTGGATCTGTGAAGTTGGCCTCTGGCACCAGATGACAAATCATTGTGTGTGCTACATGTCTTTGCAAATAATGGAATTTTGGTTCCCAACGTATATTTTGTCATTCCCTCCTCACTCTTTAGGTTATGTCACCCTCACATACATTTGCACATATCTGAGGATACATATTATAATCTAAAACATGAGACTCACATCAAAAATGACACAGAACCAATAACTAGAATAAGAATATATTGCTAATAAGAAAAAAATTGTCCTACACAAGAGTATAAATCAACCAAATCATTCTCTGAGGACATAAATAAAGCTTTATAAATAATATACACACAGATGCTAAAGTAATCAAGGATGGTCACTGAGCATGCTTTGTCTTGGAAATCATATCTCAAGAGAGAAAAAAATGAGAACAAATGAATCTTATTGCATGTCTTTGCCACCGCACAGTTGCTGTCTGCCACCAAATCTATGTATTTTTCCACTCCAGATTCAAATTCCCAAGGTGACAGCAATTCCGTCACTTGCCTCAGGAGATGAGTCTATCATCTGACACTGCCAGCAAGATGTCACTGAGAATAAGCGTAAATGTTTCCATTATTTTCATCCCATTACTCCTAGTTATCCCCTACTGGGCCATTCTAAATACTGTAATTTCACTCTCTTCTGTTTTTTTATTTCTTTCAGATATTTACAGGCTATCATTATTTCCCCCCTGTATTTGACCCTAAGCTCTTTTAATCTTTTCTCATAAGTAAGCCCCTCCACAATTTTGCTCCTGTGAAGACATAGTAGCGAGTATAAGGGTGCCTTTCATTTTTCTTCATTGTATAGGAAAAATAAGTTCATTTCTAAAAGTTTCCCAGGAGATAAATCACCTAGAACCCGGGGAGCTGGAAAGTTTTGACAATGCATTACTTGCTTAGTTGATGATGCTTGAATTTGGGGGCCATCCTCATAAAATTGGTCCCAACGGATCATTTGACACAGCCTATGGTGTTGACAACATTGCAGCAAATCCCTTATTGGCTGACTTTGTCGGTGCTCACCACAGTGGTTCTGTGACCCAAGTAAGTTGCAGTGAGGTCGTGAGCTTCAAATTGGATGCCAGCAAGAAAGTCATTAGATGTATTATTAATGAAAATGAAGAGTTTATTAGGCAGCAATGAGTTGTTTCACTTATTCAACTGTTTACCAGGCTGCCTTGACAAATACTTATTCATAAAACATACTCTTTGCACCTGTAATGCATCCATGATTCCTCCTCTCATTTGCAAAGCTCTGAGACCTGTTCTGGATGATGATAAACTAATGCTTTTATGCTCCCTGAGCTGCAAGAGATCATTACTGTTCAACTTCCCAATTCAAATTAGGTCCTGGGGCTTAACCGCATGTGTATCAAGATGGTACAGAGCTACACTGTGACAATGAATTGAAGAGCTTCCATCCGTAAATGAACACTTCTTCCTACCCCTTTTATATTTTACACTTTTGGGTCATAGAAGCTGATAAGCTATTGCCACCATGATTACCCTGAGTTAGCCCATAACCCACAATGTAGCAGAGGTCTTTAGAATAAAGCATACTTCAAATCACAAACCTAACAAAAATAGAGTATTCTGAAAAGCACAGCTTTTCAAAATAAAAGCAAAATAATTTTCCTAAGAATATGATAAAGACAGTATTTATTGTCCTCAACTGTTCAACATTTCCTATCACCTTTTATGAGCCTTTCCACGATACTGCACTCTAGATTTTCCTCCTTGGATAAGTTTTTAGTTAGCTTGTTTGTTTCTTGTTATTACTTTTTTTCTACTTCCCTCACTTGTTTTGTTCTTCTCATCTCTCCAAATATGGCTGTTCCCAAGGACTTTTTCATGAACTTGATGTTTCATTTCTCATCATTTTCTCATTAGGAATTCATACTCACTTTTGTTAAATCAAATAGTTTTATATGAATGACTCAAATTTCTACTCTATTCCTGAAATACAGACATACACATCCAACTGCTTGCTGGAAATCACCTGAAATTCTCATAAGCAACTCAAATATGGAATATCTTGAACTAAATTAAAACTTCCTCCACTTTTCTATTTTTGCTTAATGGTTCCATTTTTTCCATTTATAACATTCCAAAACCCAATATCATTATATAATGTTTATGAAATTTATCAATAAAGAAATCTTTTTGAGGGAAAGAAATGCTTTGGGGAACAGAAGGGATTTTGCTACAATTATCTAGCTAAAAGATTTACCTTCTAAAATTCAATTTTAATAATTTTTTTAAAAAATTCTCATTCTGAAATGTATCATTTTCCAAAATGTAATACCAGTAAGTTTATCTAATATTATTTCCTTTGCATACTTCGATATGGTTGAATAATTACTTAACAACCCTTTGTTTTTCCAGTACTATCCCTTTATTTATCAGAGACACTTCAGCCAATACATTGTACTTCTTTCTCCTCATCCTGCCCCATAACTTTCTTTCAACATTTATTTAGCTTTCAAGGCCCGTATTAAATGCTACTTTCTACAAGATAAATCTTCAAAGGAAATTTCTTGAAAGAAAAACAACTACTAAATTAATTTATTTTATAATAATAATGTGTATGTGCATTTACATGTGCTTTTGTGTATTTCTTCCCCCAGGTAACTCTTATCTCTCTGACAGCCTGAAATGTATATCATTTGGGGGGTTCATAAAGTCATCTCAAAAAATGCAGAGAAATCATTTGATAAAATTAGAAATAAATTCATGGTTTAAAAAAAAAAACCTAATAAATCCAAAACAGAATAAAATTCCCTTAGCCTGATAAAGGAATATGCTTAACAATAGCAATAACAAATAGCAACTGAAATAGGGGAATGTTTGGAGTAATTTCTTTAAAATCATAATTAAAGAATTTATACTATTCAAAGTCAACATTGTACTCAATATACTAAACATCAAAATAAGATTTAAAAAATAACATTTAAGTCATAAGGATTAGAAAGAAAGAAATTTTTTACTATTTGCAGATGATATGTTTCATGGAATACCAAAGAACCTCCACTTAAATCACTGAGAAGCAGTCCACAAAACAAACAAACAAACAAACAAACAAACAAATATACAAGTAGGTGTTCAACTAAATAGTAATTGGGGAATGCAAACCAAAACTATGGTAAGAGATCATTTTATACAAATTCCATGTATAAAATGGGTAAAAATTAAGAAATCTGATAATATCAAATGTTGGAGAGACCATAAATCATCAAGATTTTTAAAAAACTTTTCTGATGAGAGTGTACATTGGAATGATTGCTTTGGAAAACAATTTATAATAATTATGTAAATTTGAACATTCTCATATCATAAAACCAAGGAAGGAATTCTTTCTAGGTACATACCAAGAGAAATTCTTTTTGTGCACAGTAGATATGCACAAAAACATTCAAAATTCTATTTGTAACAACAATTCAATGCCCATTGAAATTAGTATGAATAAAATGTGGTATATTTACAATATTATAAAACACTCCATTTAAAAAAAAAAAACTGTAGATACATGCAATAATATGGAAATGTGTTAACATTGCAATATTGTGTAAAAAGTTGTCCCAGAAGATTGCAAACATCCTAATTCCTTTTTTATAAACATCAAAAAACTAAACAATATACTTTTTAGAATACATACACGTGTGATAAAATATTATTTAAAAAAATCAAAGAGAAGATTAGAGATAGCAGTTACTTCAGACAGAGAGAGATAGGAAGATAGTATAGGGAAAGCCAAAGAGAGTATTAGGAACCAAGAATTATGATTAATCTAATTCTGCTTACCTACGTTTAAAATTAATGAACAGCACACAGGATTCATAAATGGACTAGATGGTAAAGTGATGGGATGGACTCAGGTTTCTGGCTTGAGCCACTAAGTGGATGATCATGCCATTTATTGAGATGGAAAGACGAGATTTAATTTTGAGTTTGTCAGTGAGGAAAAATAATTTTCCCTCTATCCTTCTAAGGTTTAGCTGAGACCCTTGTAATAAAGGACAGATTAACAAGCGAAAAACAAACGAATATATTAACCTGTGTTATGTATATATGCATGGGAGATATCTAGAGAAAAATGTGTAACTCCAAAGGTGGTTTAGAATTCAGGAATAAATAGAATGAATCTTAATTTAAAAAAAAAAAAAAGAGAGAGAGAGAGAAGAGATGTTGGCCTCTTAGGAGAAAGTAAAAGATTTTTAGGAAAGATGAATGGGCTCACGGGAGGTATGATAGTTTGTGACAAAGTTTGGGTAGAGCATCAACTTCTAGTCTCCTCTCCTGTAACAAAAATCAACCTTCCCTGTTAATGAAACTGTTAATGAAACTCCCAGAGAGGGGATTTATGACAACTTCCTTTTGGAGTATCTGTCTTTAGGCAGATAAGGGGAGTTCAGAGAAAGCCTGCACTTGATTTTGTTCAAGTACCTCTACAGCTCAAAATGGTCACTATAGCAAAGTGGCAAATTTGGGGATGACATATATTGAGCTCCTACAATCATATTTTGGGGTAGCATATTCTGCTACACTTCAAGATGAATATGAAACATCCATGTGTAGAAGTTAGAAAGTCAGAATGGGATCAGGGCTCATTTGAATACAGAGGACCTGGAAGAGCAGTGCCACTCCTCAGCTTCTTATCACTCTCTGTGCCTAGTCACACAGCTAAATTACAGGTCCCGGCCAGTTTTGCAGCTAGAAAATAATTACATATCTAAGTTCTAGCCAATATAGTTTGAGTGGAAATGATATGTGACTCCTTGGCTTTTCTTTCCCTTCCTGAGGCCCTAGAGATGGTATAACCATACAATGGTAGGAACCAATGTTTGTAATCACTCTCAGGAAACAAATCCAGCCACAAATTATGCCTGCTTCGACTGCTTGTATGATTAAGAAATAAAGTCCTTGTGTGTTTGAATCAGTTTATATTAATAGGTATATATTATGGAATATATATAATTTCAGATATATAAATTAATATGTTAAGATATGTTAAATTGCTATTAACAAATATTTAAATACTTACCACATAGTATCTATGTGTTAAAGCAATTCAGTGTACCTCACCTAATACAGAAATTAGCATTTTCAAGTGAAGTACTACTTTAACAAAAACTGATAAAATATGTAGCCGCGAAGAACTTATTGGATCTGCAAAAGGTAGTACAGAAATAGATTTCTCTGGCAAAAGAAAAAGGGAGTTATGTCTAGTAAAACTTATCAACAATCACTTGGTAAAAAGATCAAGTCCATAGTAAGCCTGTTGCTCTGGAAGCTGCAGATAGAATCTATAATAGTATCAGTGTTTACTGTTTCTTGCTGCTTATAGCAAGTAATTACAAGTAAGTCTTTGCAAGAAGAATTTTAAGAATTTTATAGGATTTTAGAAGGCAATCGTTTATAGATTGCAAAGAATAGGAGATGATTTTTAAAAAGACCATTAAGACTTCCCAGCCTTGTGGCAAAGATAGATTAAGGTGGTTATTTTTCTACTCCAGTCTTTTGTTTCAGATAGCCTCAAAGTAAGTGCCATTTCTTTGAAAGAAAGAGGTATAGGAACAAGGAAGGAAAGAAATATGGAGGATGCATCCAGTCAAAAACTTAGGACATGGTTGCTGCTACCTAGAACTCTCTAGAAGCGAATAGATCAAAAGTCTATGAAGGTTTTGAGAGAATTATATTGCCAATGAAACCACAAGCCAGGATGAAAGAAGCCTTTCACTGACTAAGTCATAAAACATCCCAAGGGCTCAAAACTCGCATCAGCAGCAAGCAGGCTACAAAAGCTCAGCATGGGCACCAATGTGCACTTCGGTTGTGGCCGAGGAGAAACAGATGAGGAAGAATATGCTGGAGGGAGTTCCTCTCAGAGAACCAAACAAGGGTCTGATGACTCTAGTCAAAGAACTTCCTCCACTGCTAGGGAGCTTCACAATGCTTTTTCCAGGATCCCATCATGGCAGAGTGATGACTGTTTAAATCTTTCTCTTTTTAAATGGGAATTTTTATTGTGGTCATCCTATTCCTGTTCCACTACTACACATTGAGCATGTCTAGAGGTTCTCAACCAGAAGTGATTTTATAACCTAGGGGACATGTGGCAACATCTGGAGACAGTTTTTGGAGTCACAACTGTGGGAGAGGCAACAACTGGCTTCATTGGGTAGAGGCCAAATATGAGGCTATTCTACATGGCAGGTCCCTACATAAAGAACTATCGAAACCCATTTGCTTCCTTGAATGTTGTCCTATGAAGTTAGGTGAGATTATATGACTAAGTAAAAAGTGAGCAGATGTGATGTGTGCTACTTATTGGCTGGCAATTGTACGAGGTTGGGTGGTCTCCGGCTCCACTGGCTGTATAGACAAAACCCTAAATAATGATGGAGCCACAAAATGGAAACAGGCTGGGTATTTAATTCACCACTCACTGACCAGGAAATATCACCTTAGAATGAGCAATTATACATCCAGGGCCTACTTAGTAGTCCTGCTTGCCTTAATTAAGATGGTACTTTAGAGTCTGTACTTTAAATAAGATAACATGTAAAGGTCTAAGACATAATTGGCTCTCAGTAGACACTTTATTCATTTCAGTGTATGTTTTGTTCAAAAACATGTTTCATGTACTCAGAATTGTGAAAAGGTTGTCTACATACACAAAAAATAAACAGTATTGCCCCTGATTTTAAGGAGCTCACAGGCTGTTGGGGTAATATGATGCTTAAAATAACAGCCAACTATACAGAATAAAGAGTTCAGTAAATACTTTCCTCTGAACACCACACTTGGTCTGTCCCTGTGGCTTTTATACACAGCAGTAATTATAAACTTTTGCACAAAGGTAGGGAGAAATGAATGTACTTCAGAAAGTGGGCTTGAGTGCAGTCATTTGAATGCACTGACTATTTTTATCAGCACCCACATGCCAAGTCCTGGTTTTGCCGCTGGGGAATACAAAGATTATAAAACCCTGACTTCAAGAAGTTCAAAGTCCAAAGGGAGTGTTATGAGCCCTTTTAATCAATATTTTTTATTGTCACCTACTCAAAGCTGAAATTGTGGAAATGGAAAAAGAGAAATCAAAAAAGAATCAGCACAAGGAGAATTTCTGCCTTAAGAAAAAAAACCTGAATTAGAAGAATGTGCTGATTCTTTGATGAATTGGGATCACATTTAATATGAATCCCACCTGAGTTAAACATAATTTAAACACATATATTTGCAAACCCAGGGGTAGACAATACATGGTATTAATAGCACCATTCACTCTGCTTGTCCCTAGTAAATCATATTTAAAAGAATATTAAAACCACTCCTGAGGCTACAAGTGGTTTTAATATCCTTTTAAATATCATACTCCAGATAGCCGCTAGCTATCTGTCAAGTTACCATGAAGAGGAGACCTACTCACCATCATCTTGGAATAAAGGATTTCTCAGGGAATGCTTTTGGGTCTAACCTTCTGAATTGACAACTGAACACATCTGAAGACAAGTCCTCATTCAATTAGTGCTCATAGTAAATCACCTTTAAAAAAAAAAAATCCCATCACCCAGCTGCACAATGGACCAATGAAATACAAAATTTCTAGAGAGCAACACTATTTTTTAAAAGTTCTGAAGACAACAATATGCAACTAAGGTTGTGACTCATTGCATTGCCTAAACAAGAATGCATTCTTGACTTTCTGGAAACAAAGACATTAATTATACAGCAGGCTCCCAAAGGGCGACACTTGCCGATGAAGGCATTGTCAGACGACTAGGTTTTATTCCCAGTTTATTTAAGCTTCCAACTAATCTCCAGATGTAGACTATTTCACATTTGTGAAATAGTCTACATGTTTACATGCTGATAAACCTCAAAATTAATCAGGACATTACAATCATGATTTTGTTTTGTTCTTGATCCTGTTAATTTTTCATCTTACGTTAGGCAGACTAGGGCAGGAAGGAGTTTTTAAAGGATAATAATAATGGAGAAAGGCGCATACGGCTGTTTTGTTTTTCCTCTGGCTTACTTAAAATATTGACATTATTGGAAAAAGTCACCAAAACAAAACACCAGAGATAATAAAAATGCCCCCAGTAGAAAGGAATTTATCACATCAAAATTAATGATTTTCAGCCAGTAACAATGCCACTCTTTGGTTATCAACTTAACTCAATTTCAATTTAACTGGGCCACTCTATCATCCGAATCATAGGAACAGACAAAGATGAATTAAGGCTATTCAGAGACTGCATGTATACTATGTGCCCTGGATAAGAATTAATCCTGGAGAATATGTTTATCTCCATATTCTCTCTCTTTTCTCTTTCTCTTTTATCTCTCTGTCTCTCCCTCTTCTTTAAGAATTATCTCTCTTAATTGAAATGTGAAGGTATCATTGAATTTATGTTATTCAATGGCTGTGATGTTTATTTTCGTTGTTAAAAATGCAAAAGGAAGACTAATACCACACTTTCGAGGGAACTTTCATGGGGCCTCTAGTCCATCTAACAATCTTTTCTTCTACCTTCTTATAAAATCTGTGGCTATTTTAACAGATATTCAAAAGCTCTCTGTTTAATCCTTTATAATAATAGAAGCATTCAGTCAGGATGCGGAATAGTTCCATATCACCTTCTTTGTGTGTGAGAAGAGTGAACAAGAACTAAAAAATTCACAAGAAGCTCAACTTGGTGTTAATTGTGATACTGATTCAACAATCATTTCCTGAAAGCAGAGACATCAAGTCACCATCCTAGGCCATAGGAACACAAATATTAGTAAGACATGGTCCCTCTTCTCGAGAGCGATTATGGTACAACTTGATAAGTCGGACAACATTCACCCAGAGGAGAGCAACTGAAGTCAAAGAGCTGTTGGAGCCCACTTTCTCCCACTTCCAGGATAGTTACACCAAGGCCAGGCTGCGAGGCCAGTTCCCACATCTTTGAGTACACTTGCCCTCATGTCTTATCTCCACGCCAGAGAGTGAACATCTTGAGTACTGTCTAATTTCTTTCTGTAACTTTAATAAACTTTGGAACCTTCATGTGGCTCACTCTTTGCACAGAACTGCATTTGAAGAACTCTTAGTAGTCTAAAAACAAAAAAATAACTTAAAAGAATCCTCATTCTTTATTGTGTCTTTCCAAGTCCATCGAGGAGGGGAATGCTCATTCATAACCCACAGCAATACTTCTCCAAATCTCTTCCTTGCCTCTCCAATGACCTCACATCTCACCACATCATAATGTTGTGTGATGATTAAGTGATATTATAGTGAAGCATTTGTCACAGCATCTGACACATGGTAAATATGCAAGGACTGGTAGTTACTGTTTAGCCTGTTGTCTGTAGGCTAATGTATTGATTAACATCAATGTAATTAGTATATTAGGATGTTGGCGATCACGTGTTTAGATGGGTTTGCCTAGTAAATGATAGAGTAGTTTCTAGAATTAAGCTGTTTGACTTCAAATCTCTCCATATTTCACCAATACCAGCTAAGTAATCGTAACCAGCTCATTTGTCTTTTCTAATTTCCTCAGCATCTAAAGGAGGATGAAAATGGCACTTTCTCCACAAAGTTTCTATAAGGATTTAATTTGGATAATCTATGGAGTACACTTAATAATGTCTTAATTATTGTTAGATATGATTATCATTATAGTAATAAATGTTTAGATTATTATATATGCACTATATTTTGCATTAAGTCTTGATGAGAAGGATGTCAAAGCATAAATTTAAAACTAACAAAACATGACATAAAAATATAGAAAGATTATATGACAGAGATTTATTAATCCATTAATTATGGAACCAGTAAAATTGTAAAGCTGGTACCAAGTTCATGTAAAGAATAATTATTTGTAACTAGTAAATAAATTCAATGTTAGAATCAGCTTGCTAGGAAAACTTGTTAATGCCCTATAGGGTCATGAAATTATAACCTTTAGAATTAATTTTTCTATCACAGAACTCTAGAAGTAAATGTATAAGTTCATAGTATCTGGATTTGATTAATTAGTAAAAGACAAAGTCAAACACAGGTACATTTCCCTCTCATTAATGCTTGGGTGGGCCTGAAAGTGTGACTGTCAATGGACCCATACATACACATTTTTGCCTTATTTTCAACTTTTGAAATTTTTTTCTAACTATATTAAAGTGTAGTTACAGCAGTAATTAGGCCATAAACAGCTTGGCATAGGAACCTTTTATATTTTGACTATTCCTCGAAATATTTATTTAATAACACTTATTAAAAATCTGTTATTAGATTCCGTATTAGGGTCTAAGTATAGGGAATAATGTAGAAAAGTTCTCTGTTCTTGAAAGGTTCACAGAGAAGGGTGTATACTCAACATACTTTTGTTGATTGATGAACAAGATATGTGCTATATTTATCAAAGTACTTAAGAGTCTATATTCTGAAGTCAGGCTGCCTGAATAGGAATGGTATCTGACTATGTGACCTTTGCAAATTTCTTACTTCCTCTGAGCTTCAGTTGCCTGAACTCTAAAAGAAAGACAATAATAATGATGATGATGATAATAATACCTCATAATATATATAAGGTTATTAAATGAGTTAATACTTAGAAAAGTTCCTGGCATACCGTAAATATACAATAACTGTTAGCATTATTATTACTATAATAAATTATAACAAAATGTTTAACTGGACTTTGAAGACAAAACTTACCTAATACTAAAATCTTAACAAGAGACTAACGTGATGACTGGCCAATGGAAGATACTCAATAAATATTTAGTGAATGAATAAATGAATGAATGTTGAATTTTCCGTAATACCCACAAATAAAGCAACCTATTTCTCCTCTTCTCCTATGAAAATTTCTTAATGTAGAGAGTAAGCAATAGTTAAAATTTCACCATCATCTTTCTATATTTCTTCAACCTTAACTTCAATAAACCAACTTAACATACCATACCCATAGACCTAGAATCCTATGACTTGCAAAAAAATTATTGGAAGTTCAGTGCCAAACAAATTACTAAGCTGAGACTTAATTATAAGAAATAGAGATACCAAATAAAATTGTTCTCTAAATGTTATTTACTTTTCAGCTTATGGTTTCTTTATAACCTTCTTATCCTTCCTCCAATTATCAGCAGGAACCACATTCTCTTAAACAATCCATTTGGCTTTCAAATTACAGGAGTTTGAATCTGCAGGGCTTATGTTGTCATAAATGGGGGTGGGTATTATTTTAAATGCATCCTAAAGAGTTGGAAACATTCTTTGATTCCAGGTCTTTTTAATTTTTCCACCTAATTTTGTCAAACCTCCAAATCGTCAGCAGCAATACTGAAGCTGAATGGTCCAGATGAAAGCACCGCTGCCTTTTGAGTGGTGTTTAGAACTTGATTTGCAGGAGGAACAATTCACATCTTACTTTAGAACTTGATTTGCAGGAGGAACAATTCACATCTTTGCCATTTAGGATTTTCCCCATAACATCCACTCGAATATGCCTTAGTCTAGTTTTCCAATCTGAACACTACAATGAAAAGACTATATTTATTCCTAGCAATCCCCACCTAGATAATACTCTTTCTTATTGCAGAGATGATACCCTTTCTTACTGCCACTAAAAGACCTTAAAAAAAATTTATTGTGTGTATTACACTAATTTATGATTATTAACATACTTAGTTCTTTCACAAGACAATGAGGCTCTAGAGTACCAAATCCTACTTATTTTTGTAAACCCAATGCTTAAAGTGGTACCCAGCATACATTAGGAATTTAATAAATGTTTATTATGCATACACAATTTCATTTTCATCTACTGTCTAGCTCGCATTATATAAGATTTCCAGTAGATATCTCAACTGTGCCTTACAAACTCAGGTAGGGTTTACCCAAACTCCAGATTGGTCTGAAGCTGTTTTTCATGCCTACATTTCTCTCTCTCTTTTTTTCTTGTGACTTATTTGAAATCTTCCTACTCTTCTAACATTTATTTGAGTGCCACAACACCAGACACCATCCCACCTTTCTCTAAACTCCCTAGGTGATGCCACATTTGAGTCCCACCATGTGCTGCTTTGTATTGCCCCTGAATTGTTCCACACATGCTGATCGCATGCCCCATTACACTGCTTTCTTTTCTTTTGTATGCTCCTTAATGCCCAGCGTTATACACAGAATAAAAGGTCAAAGAATTTTTTTATCAAATTGAATTCGCTCACATTTCATAAACCAGTCTCTACCAGTAATTGCAATTGACTATGTAAAATGGAAATCTCAGGCATAAGAGTACCTAGAATATTTGACCATGGCAATAGATAGATTTCTTTTACTTTCAAAATCTTAAGAAACTATTAGCCAATTCAAAAGTGTTAATCTATGGCTCCATTATAAAATAAACTTATTACATTTTTAAAATCTTCTCCTCTGCCACTTTCCTGATCCTCTGCCACTTTCCTCCTACCCAGTGTTATCTCTTTGCTAAGGTGTACTTAACACATAAGCTAGTCTGTTCCTTTCTCTTCTTTTTTTCCCAAAATTTTAACTTAGAAGAATTCAGTTTAGAATCTATTTGAAAGATATAAAATCACATTGCTGTGCTTTTCAAAGAGGGAGAAAATTGATTGATAGATCCCTTGTCTCTTCTGAAATCTTCCTTATCTCATGTCTAATTCATTTATGTAAACATCAAACATTATTTTTCTTTCTAACCTTCATCCCTCTCTCTCCTACCCTACCACTCTGAAATTTGAGGGAATGGTTCTTTTCAAAAGTTTTACCTTCCTTGGAGCCAACCCAACCTCAATAAGATATTTTGACCCACATAGGCTCAAAATAAGTAAATAAATAAAAATGAAAGAAAATGAAAAAAAATTGAAAAGGCTAAGCTGCCTGGAACAACTAGTTACCAATGTCCTCTTGCAGGTTTTTTAGACCCCACAACTGATATGGAAATCCCTACACATCTGAAACTAAAGGAGAGCATATCACTTCATCCAATTAGCAATGCATGAGAGCTCCAAGCCACAGCTATAAAAATAACGGACATCTTCCAGTACTATGAATGTCTGGGCAACAGTAGATATTACCTGTGGTGCCCATGTAGTAAAAATAAAAAGGTAAAATCACTGTCATTTTACTTTCAAATAAAGAAAAAACAAGCCTCATAGCATTTAAATATTAACTCATAAATGCACGGACTGGTTCAAATAAGAAAACAAATAAACAAATAGCAGATACTGCTGGTTGCTGCTACTAGTGGTAAAGGAAAAACCTGATTTGATTTATACGTTGCCTCTCTTTCAAACAGCTCAAAGTGCATACACATTTTAATATAGCTCACTGAACTTTACTATGTCTGCACTAGAAAATTCCATAATTACCAGAACAAAAAATTCCTAAGTGTAAAATGCTGATAACTGATTCTCTTATAGACTAACAGGGGGCAAACGAATGTCCAGAACTGTCGACTGGTAAAGGGGGAAGAAATAACTTAGAAGAAGGAAGTGGGGAAAAAGAAAGGAGGACAATAAACTTTATCAGAGATGAGGTTGCCATATAGAAGTACAGAGTAAGTGAGCAAGAGAGAAGACAGGGTTGGCATTGGCATGACTAGAAGGAAAAACTCAAAGAAGAATATAACTATAAAAGAGGATATGTTGTGGAGAATTGATTATTTAATTGGAATGAATTTAAAAGGGTAGATAGCTCCCAAATCTACAATTATTTTGTTTCTAGCAGCTTTGGCATTATCTCCTTAATGAGGAATAGCCATGAATGGCCAGATAATTCCACATTTGATATCCTATTATGTCCTGGTAACTGGTTTACTGTGTTTGGGGCTAGTTGCTGCCCTTTTGGTTCCTATTCCCAAGAGTATAGTTGGAAAGGACAGAGGATATATATTTCTTCTCCCTTGTATGGAAAGTATTGGATTTCTTGGACCAGGGTGCTCCAGAATCTGGCATGGTCTTTTTTAAAGGTTTAAAATCATGGTGGACTGGAGGACACAAGATTCCCTTGAGAAGTTAGTACTAGAAAGCTCTTCCTATAAACTATTTGTTAGGTGGGATTCCTTCTTGAAGGAAAAAAGGATAATTAGAATAAAACTAGAAGAATTTCACAAGTGTCCATCTCTGACTCAGGCCATGAGAGAGTTATCACCACACTCGTTCTTTGATAATGTGCCATGTGGCTGATAAACTAAACTAAATTACTTCAAACCATGTTCTTTGTCTCTTCTACGTTAAACTAGACAATAAAGAGTCATGGTTACTGGGTCACAGAAACATTAACAGAAAAATAAATGAATAATGTGCAAAAAAAAAATGAGAGGGAGAATCAAAAGGAAGAAAAAGAACAGAGAATGCATAATAAAAAGAGAATCACTGGGAATAAGGAGAAAAATGCAGGGAAGTGTACACTAATCATCATGACTGAGAACCAGGGCTGGCTTTATGTATGTGACGTGTGCAATTGCACAGGGCCCTACACTTAGAAAGTTGTGCTTGCTTTAATGTACTGGTGCAACCATTTAGAAATTCCTAATAATTTTTGAGACCTTTCTTCTTTTTGAGTGTAGATATTTATAGCTATAAACTTTTCTCTTAGTACTACTTTTACTTTACTTCATAAGTTTTGGTATATTGTATTTTCATTTTCATTTGTTGCAAGATATTTTCTAATTTCCCTTTTGATTTTTTCTTTGACCCATTGGGTGTTCAGGAGTGTTAATTTCCACATATCTGTGAATTTTCCAATTTTCCTCCTATTATTGATTCTGTTTTTTATCAATGTGATAGCAAAAGATACTTAGTATAATTTCAGTCTTCTCAAATTTGTTAAGATTTGTTTCATGGCCTAACATGTGATATATCCTGGAAAATGTTCCATTTTCACTTGAGAAAAGTGTGGGTTTTGCTGCAGTTGGGTGGAATGTTCTGTGTATACCTATTAGGCTCACTTGATGTATAGTGTTCTAGTCTGCACTTTCCTTATTGATTTTCTGTCTTACGTTTTATCCATTAGTGAAAGTGGGTTACAAAAGTCTCCTACTGTTATCGTACTGTCATCTATTTCTTTCTTCAGTTCTGTCATTGTTTGCTTTATATCTTTAGGTACTCCATGTCGGTCCACATACATTTATAATTGTTATATTTTCTTGATGCATTGTCCCTTTTATCATTACATAATGTTCTTCTCTGTCTCTTGTGACCATTTTTGACTTAAAGTCTATTTTGACTTTATAAATATAGTCATTCTTTCTCTATATTGTTTACTATTTGCATGGAATATTTATTTCCATCCCTTCACTTTCAACCTACATGTCTCCTTAAATCTAAATGATCTCTCGTAGACAGCATACATTTAGGTCTTATTTTTTTATTGTGTTTGTTTGTTTTTTTTTATTCTTTCAGCCATTCTGTATATTTTGACTGAGAAATTAAATTCATTTACATTTAAGTAACTATTTAAAGCGAAAGACTTAGTATTTTATCTTGTTAGTTGTTTTCTGCCTGTCTCATAGTTCTTTTGTTCCTCTTTTCTTCTCTTCCTTTTTTCCATGTGTTTTATTGATTTCTTACGGTGATATTCTTGTATTTTTTCTCTCTTTCGTTTTTGTGTCTTCTATAGGTATTTTCCTGTGGTTACCTTGGGGCTAAAATAAAACATCTTATAGTTATAACAATATTTTAACCTTATAAGAATTTAATTTCACTAGTTTACAAACACATTTACTATCCCTTTGCTATACTTTCTTCTTGTCACAATTTATATCTTTTTATGTTCTGTATTTATAAGCAGGTTTTTGCAGATACAGTTATTCTTAATGCATTGTCTTTTAATTTGTATACTAAAATTAAAAGTGATTTACACACAACCGTAACAGTGTTACAGTTTTCTGTATTTGTCTATTTACTTTTACCAGTGAGTTTTATACTTTTGTATGTGTTCATGCTGCTGTTTAGTGTTCTTTTGTTTAACTTGAAGAACTCACTTTATCTACATTTAAAGAGGAGAAAGCTTTCAAATAAATAACCTAACTTTACAGCAAGGAACTAGGAAGTAAAACTTAATCTAAGTCCAAAGTTAGCAGAGGAAGAAAACATTAAGATCAGAACAGAAATAAATAAAATAGAGGCTATAAAAACAATAGAAAAATCAATGAAACTAAGAGTTGGCATTTTGAAAAGATAAATAAAATTGACTAACCTTTAGCTAGATCTAGAACAGGAAAGCAAGTTCAAAATATAAAAGTGTAAATTAAAGAGGAGACATTATAACTGATGCAACAGAATTTTTTTTAAATCATAAGAGGCTATTATGAATAGTTATTTGCTAACAAATTGAGTAAACTAGAGGAAATTAACAAGTTCCTAGAAATTTATAACCTACCAAGGCTAAATCACAAAGAAATAGAAAATCTGAACACATACCAATAACAAGTTACAAGATTAAATCAGTAATCACAAACCTCCTGCAAAAATAAATAAATAAAGGCCCAGGAGCAGATGGTTACACTGGTATAATCTGTCAAGGACTTAAAGAAGAATTAATATCAATCCTTCTCAAACTGTTCCAAAAAAACTTCAAAAGAGGGAGCACTTCCAAATTCATTTTACCAAGCCAGCATTACCCCTTACCAAAGCCAAATAAAAATCCTATAAGGAAAATTACAAACCAATTTCCTTGATGAATATAGATGCAAAAATCCTCAACAAAATGCTATCAAATCAAATTCAACAGCACACTAATGGGATAATACACATTTTAAAGGGAATGTATCCCTAAGATTCAAGGATAATTCAATGTATCCAAATCAACAAATGTAATCTGCCAAATTAGCAGAAAGAAAGATAAAAATCATTTGAACATCTCAATAGATCCAGAGGGGAAAAAATCGATAAAATTCAACACATTTTTTATGGTAAAAGCACTGGATAAACTAGGTGTAGATGGAACTTACCTCAACATAAAAAATAGCAGATAAGACAAATATATAATTAATATCACACTCAATGCTAAAACATTAAAAGCTTTTCCTCTAAGATCTAGAATATGATAAGGAAGTTCACCATTACCACTTCTATTCAACACAGTATTAGAATCTGTTTCCTGTCTATACACTAAATACAGACTATCCAAAAAAGATAATAGAGAAAACAATTCAATTTACAACTGCATCAAAAAATAAAATAAAATACCGAGGAATAAATTTAACCACAGAGGTAAAAGATCTGTATGCTGAAAACTATAAAACATTAATAAAATAAATTAAACATGAATAAATGGGAAGAAATTTCATTTCTATGGGTTGAAATAAATATTATTAAAATGCCTATGCTACCCAATTAATCTAAAGATTCAATATTATCTCAATCAATATCCCAATGGCATTATTCCCAGAAATAGAAAAAGCAATTCTAAAATTCATATGGGACAACAAAAGACCACAAAGAGACAAAGCAATCTTGAGAAATAAGAACAGAACTGGAACATTCACACTTCCTGATTTCAAAATATGTTACAAAGCTACAATAATCAAAAGAGTATGGTACTGGCATAAAGGAAAAAAAAAAACATTAGAGCAGTGGAACAGAATATAGAGCCCCAAAATAAATCCACACATAGATGGTCAACTTGATCTTCCACGGGGGAAGAAAATACACAATGTAGAAAGGATAGCCTCTTCAATAAATGAGAAAAATGAATAACCATATGCAAAAAATAAAATTGGACTCCTCTTCACCAGAGGTAAAAATCAACACAAATGGATTAAGAACTTAGTGAAATACCTGAGACTATAAAATACCTAGAAGAAAATATAGAAAGCTTCTTGAGATTGGTCTCAGCAATGATTCTTGCATATGACACCAAAAGCACAGGCAACAAAAGTAAAAATAAACAAGTGGGATGATATCAGATGAAAAAGCTTCTGCACAGCAAAGGAAACAGTCAACAAAATTAAAAGGCAACCTGTGGAACAAAACAAAATATTTGCAAACTGCATATCTGATAAGGAACTAAAATTTCTAAAATGCAAGAGCAAAAAATCAAAACAGAACAAACACTCTAATAACTCAATTATAAATCAGCAAAAAACTTGGAGACACTTCTTCCAAGAATACATAAAAATGACCAATTGGTATATGAGAAGGTGCTCAGAATCACTAATCACCAGGAAAGGTACATCCAAACCATATGAGATATTACCTCACCTGTTAGGAAGGCTATTATAAAAGAAGACAAGAGATAAAGAATGTTGGTGGAGTTGTGGTGAAATTGGAACCTTTGTACACTGTTGATGGGAATGTAAAATGTTATAGCTACTATGAAAAACAGTATGGAGTTTTATTTGAAAAGTAGAAATAGAACTACCACATGATCCAGCAATTTCTCTATGGGTATATATCCAAAATAATTAAAATCAGTACCTCGAAGAGATATCAGCACTCCCATGTTCATTGCACCCATTATTCACACTACCTGAGATATGGAAACAATCCAAATGCCCATTAACAAATGAACAAATAAAGAAAATGTGCTGTATTCATACAATATAATATTCTGCCTTAAAAAAGAAGGGAATCCTGCCATTTGTGATTATATGGATGAACCTGGAAGAGAAATAAGCCAGTTATTGAAGGACAAATTACTACATGATTCCACTTATATGAGGAATCTAATACAGGCAAACTCATAGTAGCAGAGAACAGAATGGTGGTTGCTAGAGGCTAAGAGGAGGGGAAAATGGGAAGTTATTGTTCCATGGGCATAAAATTTCAGTTATGAAAAATGAATAAGTTCTAAAGATCTGCTATGTAACAAAGTGCCTATACTTAACAATATTGTATTGAGCACTTAAAATTTTAAGAGGGTAGGTCTCATGTTAAGTGTTCTTACCACCACCAAAAAAAAAAAAAAAAAAGAGAGATACAAAAAAAATTTTGAAGATTCTGGATACATCTGTTATCTTGATTATGTTGGTGTTTTCACTGATGTATGCATATGTCCAAACTCATCAAATTGCATGTGTTAAATATGAGTAGTTTTTTAATAAAGCTATTTTACTATTTTTAAATAGTAATAATAATTTTTTTAACAAAGGACCTCACAATTATGTTGCTGGATCTTCTGGGATCATATTCCTTTCCCCACACTCTCTAGCTAAATGGACAATGTACTTCATATTGCTCAATCTCATCTCCTCATGAATGAAGTAGTAATAGTAATAGCTCACTATATTGCTGGGAAGATTCACTAAGATAATGTATGCAAAGTACTTACCAATGTGCCTGACAAATATTAAGTACTCAATGGAGTTCGTCTTTTGTCATTATTTCTGGTTATGTTGGATAGTTAGGCACAAGAGAATGTCACCAGCTATCCTGAGGCAGATTGCATGTATACCTACAGCTGTGTCATTCCCAAGTCAAGGATTTGGCAGCAGTATATAGAATATATGATCTAAGTCATAAGGCAATCCACTCTTGCTCTGTCGAATCTCCTCTCACAGCCCTCTAGACTCTCCAAGCATGAAATACATCCTAAGCTTTCCTCCTTAACTTTCCAGTAGCACTGGCACTCACATCTGAACCAGGTGAATTCCCAGCTATCAGTGCTGCTCTGACTTACCACCTCTCTCTGCTAACTTTAAAAAGCATCACAATTTCATCACTATCCCTGAACTTGGAATTTGTTGTGCTCCAATTAGGGGTTAGGGTAAGAAACTTCCTCTCCGATGGCTTATTATTTTTTAAAACTTATGTTTCTATTGTTCATTTGTGTCATTGGAAGACAAATTTGCTCCATGTTCTCAAAATAACTACAGAAGATTCTATTGTGACATGTCTTTATTTTCACCTTGGGCTCACTCATCTCCTAAGTGAAAGTCAGCAGATGCAAGATCCTAGCACTCAAATCTTTGCTTCCTTTCTTGAGTCCCATAAGCCACACACTCTTCTTCTATGTGGGCTGGCGATCACTCTTCCTTAGCTGCAAGGGGCCCTGGAAATACAGGAACATCTTTAAGATATTTGAAATATAATAAGAAAATTCGACTATTTGATTTGAGAAAAGATTGGCTTAGCAAGTAATATAAAAGGATGGTGGGAATATTAAAAAATGTGCATGTGTGTGTGTGTGTGTGTTTACATATATACACATACAGGCAATAAGGCAAAAAATACAAAAATAAAAAATAAAATGATACAGGATATTGTTATTTCAGCTCTGCCCTAGCTTTATATGAAACCTCAAGAAAGAATACTAACATAAGACAATGAAAGTAGCTGAACAACTTCAAATCTTCTATTTTTCTTTATGAAATGGTTGCAAAAGGAAAATTACTTTTGATTATATACCTCTGTCAGAATCTACATTCTTATTTAAGAGTTGATACTTATATCAAAGTCTAGCAGTATAAGGATCTGTAGAACAGGCCCAAAAGAATAAAGGTATTTAGAAATAATCTCCTAAGCCAACAGAGAATTTGGTCAGACATAAGCACCCCAGCTACATACTGGGCTTCAATACAGGAAGTTATGGCTAGAGGCCATTAAAAGAAACAATATGATAGGTCTAAGTAAAATTGAATTACTTTTCTGTGAGGGAAATAACTTTCTCCCCTACCCATCAAACCTCTTTGGTCTGCAACAATGTACTAACAACTGTGATTTCTTTTGATCCCATAAAATTATTTGGAAACTTCTGTCAAACTATAAGGCTCAGCTTATGAATGCTAAAGATTAAAGTACACAGCAAATAGTTTAAATACTTTCATGACTTTAATTCCCTAACACTGAGGATTGAAGAACACAGTATAATTTAGAAACTTTCTACAATTTTATTTAACCTCTGAGTCGGCCTACAAGTCATTGTCTGATCATTTACTCTTAGCAGGGTGCTCACTAAAGATCCACTTCCTCTTTGCTGTTAAGACTGCTTCCCAGGTCCTCAGATTCAGACAGAAAGTATCCCATTGACACACCATAGTCTCTGGCTTGCCGACTGACTCTTGCAGATCTTGGGACTTACCACTTCCATAGTCATGTGAGCCAATATTTTATAATAAAATTCTGTATATATACATCTTGGTTCTGTTGCTTTGAAGAATCCTGATGAGTTACCCCCTTCCTTGAATAAGGTAATGGAACATGTTATCTAAACAGGAAGCACAGCTCCTATACCCTAAATTGGTACTTTTTGGGACAAGTATTTGAACATTCCTTTGGTAAAAGAACTTTTTAAGCCTTTACTATAGGTTAACCCATTTTTTTTCTTTTTACTAAACAGAAACAAAACTGACAGTAGTCTTTAAGAAAAGTATTACATTGCTATGTAGCCACCAACAGAAGGTATTCCATTTAGTAAGAGGGATCATAACAAATTTTTTTCTGCTGTTTGCCTCATATTTACAAAGAAAAGTTAGAAACATCCTCTGTGAGACTGTGTGTGTGCGTGTATGTGTGTGTTAGAAGGGGATAGGTTCTACAGGATTACATGCACATATTTGTACAATCTCTTCATTGTTCTTCCATGAACCCCAGTTTATGAATGTATGCCTTAAATACCTTGATACCTGTAATTGTCAAAAACTTTTCAGTTCTCCAAAATTGGTGTTAAGATGTCATAATCACAAATTGGCCAACCTGGAGTTTTATAAAATAACATTTCTTTATTTTTATTTCCAGAATAGGAATCTTAAGACTCGTGTCTCCTCAAAAAGACTCACAACCAGATTCAAAAGGAAGTCCCAAAAGAGGAAGAAAGAAAAGTGCAAGTGTCTCTGCTCTAAACCCTGAGCCTCCCACAATTCTAGGCCATTCTCCCTCTAGCTATCACTCAAAAACATTGGTGAATAAACAAAGCTGCAGTGTAACCCCCTCAGCAGATTTCTGTGAAGGAACAAGCCAGGATCAGAAAGGGTCAGACTTTAAATGGTGAGTGTCAGAAGTTAGAAGCCACAGTGGATCTGACCGAATTATCATACCCCTAAACTTGCCTTATAGCTGGAAAGCTAGAGAGTTCTGAGGAAACTCTCTCTCAGTGGTCCTTGATCCTGTCGGCCCTCTGGCACAGCAGAAGGAGCACCGTAATGGGAGTCAGAAGGCCTGACCTCCATTCCTCATCTCTCTACAAATGTAAGCAAATCAACCAAAATAGTGATTTTAAAAAATAGTAGTACATCCCTTTCTTTAAATGAAAGCTTATTCCAAAATTCAGAATATAAAACAGATAAAAGGGGCAGTCACTGGCAGATTGCCCATAGCCCTTACAACAATTCCCTTGAACAATTAGTGCACAGTTTGTAAATGAATGGTCTCGATTTAGAGATGTCCTGATCTAGCTGAAAATCCTTTTTACAAAATATAGATTCTTGTGCTCCACTCCTGGTCATCAGAATCAGAGTCTTAGGAAGCGATATTTTCCACAAGCCTCTGGGTAATTCTTAAGATTCCCAGCTCGATGGTATGGATTAGCATTTGATTCTGCTACCAGAAGGCATCTCTAATATTCTTTCAAGTGTTCAAAACAACAACCACCACCAAATAAATAACATCTGATTCCGTCTCTACAGTACCAGAGTATTTTGATTAGCTTCAAATTAATATTGAAAACAGATGGCTTATAAATTGCACCATCATTCCACCTAGGTTCACATGCCTACATGATAACAGGCAAATAATGAACCATTTTGAAGGATTTTCCATCTCTAACCTCCTTGCAAAAGCTTTTCCTTTTCACCATAAAGTTTCTCATTGGTCCTTTAGAGTGATTTCTGAGGAAATAAGAGGGACCACAAAAATGCACTCCACCAATATAGGAGATGTATCTACTGAGTCACTAAGCCAGAAATGGTTACCAGGGAAATGAGACCTTGTTCCAGGGAGATACTGACACTAGAAATTTCTATAGTGCCAACTTTCAAAAGGGAAGCAATATCTGTAAAACAAAACAAAACAAAACAAAAACAGTATAATCCCTGGTATATAATAAGCATTCTATGAAGTTTAGCCATTATTTTTACTGTTTATTGTCATTATAACATGTATAGGTTAAGACATCTTCAGGCTGTTTAGGTCTGTCAAATTATTTAGACAAGAAAGATTTGTGTGTGTGTGATAAATATTTCATTATATTATCATTCAAAATATGCTTTAACTACCTCTCATAAACAAGGTAGAGGTATGTTTTGACTGCAGCTTCTATAGTTCTCCTTTAGCATGCATCGGGATCACCTGGAGAGCTTGTTAAAACACAGATTGCTGGGCCCCACCTACAATTTGATTCAGTAAGTCCTGGGAAGGGCCTGAGAATTTGAATTTCTAACAAGTTCCCCTGTAATACTGATGCTGCTAGTCCAGAATTGCACTTTGAGAATCACCGCACTTAAGCATGTTTCGTACTCCATGATGCTTAGAGGAATGTCTTTCGTAGCCAAGGCCAAAGACTATGATTAAAGGAGGGTTGTTCTTAATATATAACAGCCCCATTCTGAGCTGAAACTGGTTAATCAAAAGCATTTCAAATGCCCGTAAGTCTTTAGGACATGTGCTATAATGATCAGATTATTTTCTGTTACAAAACTGACAAATACAATTCATTCTGACAAATACAACTCACACTCCTTGATGTAGTAAGAGAAATTTATTGGCTTAAGTAAGTGGGGAATTCAAGACACATGTTTCTCTAGGGCATAGCACTGCATGATGCGAGCTCCCATTCTCTCCATCTCATAGTTGCACTTGTCGGTCCTCCTCTTTGCAGGCTGACTTTAGTGTCACCTGCCACACACACGCCTCCCTGTTCAAGAGGTAAAAGAAAAGGTCATTATCCATAATGAAAAAGATACTATTTCTCTAAATCCTCAAGTGAAATCACATGGAAGATCTAGACTTGACCATGCTGGAAACAGCCGGCATGGTCAAGCCAAGATCTTCCATGTGATTTCACTTGAGGATTTAGGTGAACAGAACAAACAGGTATCAGGATTGGTCAGCCCTTAGTCACATGCTTAATAGGCCAGAAGAAGAGCACTTTGACGGTTGTAGGGGAAGCTATGTGTGTAGGGTTAGTACCACAGTGGAGAAAAAACATCTAACAAAGAAGATTCTGTGTTGAAAATAGAGATTTAATGCCTGGAATGGAGAGAGAAGAGTACAAATGCTGAAGACAAGGAACTGAGATTAGGAGAGCAGCCCCAGCACCAACGAATTCAGTACAGTGTAAGATCTCTGCCACAGCACCTATGATAAGAACCTTCTCATGGGAAACCTGTTCTTTCAGTTGCTTGATGATACTACATTCCTGTCACTACAGGGCCTTCTCCTGCCTCGAATTCTATGTCCTACTGTCATAATTCCTGAACTAGTTAACGCCTAGCCTCTGGAGCATAGCAGGCACAAATATCAATATTGAAGAAATGAAGGAAAGAGGGAAGGAACCAACCAACTTGAATTTGGGTAAGTCAAATGAGCTTTCTCAGCTCATTTTTTCACTACACACACACACACACACACACACACGATTACTCGTGATGGTTTGAGAATTAAAATACATGTGTGGTTCTGAAATTGGCAATGAAAACACAAATGTACAGTATTATTAATAATGCTGGATAGAATTTGTTGGTTTCTGCATAGCAAAATATCTATTAATATTGCAAATTAAAAATCCAGCAATGTTGCCTGATTTAGCTTGCCAAAACAGTTCAAATGTTATAATGATTTGTGTGTGTGTGTGATAAACATTCTTCACCTAAGCTAAGGGTTGCTTCTCAGCCCTGGCAGTATACACAAATTGCATGGGGAGTTTTGTAACATTCTGCTACCTAGACTCAGAAATTTTGCTTAAAATCGTGAGGGTCAGGGGCTTAGGCATCTGTATGTTTTTAATTTCTGCAGGTGATTTTTACGTGCAGCCAGCATTGAGAAGCCTCAGCCCATTATAGCCTCGTTAGTACCTAAGTGTTGCTCTCTGCCTCTTGAAAATAGGCTTCTCACTTGACTTCAGGTGAGTTTCTTAAACCTCAAGTTTGGTACATGAAATTGTCATTTCCCTTATGTCAGCATCCTTCCCTTCAAGAGTATGACAGGCCACTTTTGTAACATTCTCTCATGCAGAAATGCTCTTCCAAATGTGCCTTTCTTGCAGGGATCCGAACAGAACAAATAGAGTAAAACAATTTAACCGTGTAGCTAAATTGATGGCATACACTAGAGATGAAATTTTTATCTAAGAGATTTGCAGTTACTAAAATTTATGCTTAAATACTTAACAAATTAAGTGGCTGAGAGGCCAGTTTAATTCAATCCTGAAACATGGTAATCTGAGTTCTAATTATCGATGTACTCTCAATTTGCCAAATATTTCTTACAAAAGTTAACTGGGTTGCTGTAGAAGAAAAACCATTCCTTTTGCTGCAACCAATTAATCAAAATTTTGTTTACTGCCTACTATGTTTCAGGCAAAGTGTAATTGCTTGAGTTAGTGGGAGCCAGGGAAGGTAAGCAGATTTGGAAAGAAAGACAAATACTCAAGCTTTATGTTCCCATGGGAAAGTTACTGCAGTACTGACAATCTGGGCCAGATACATTGTTGTGGGGTGAGGTAAGGTGCCATCCTGTGCATTGTAGATTCCAGCAGCAGCTCTGGTCTCTACCCATTAGATGCCAGTAGAGACCCCCCCCCCCCCGCCCACCCAAGTTGTAACAAAAGACCTTCCCAAATGTCCCCTGGGGGAACAAAATTGCCCCTAGTCAAGGTTCACTGTTTTCGAGTTACCATAGAATTCACTATTATAGTGTGACCACAGAATTGCCTTGACCAGTTTAGGAAACAACTTAACAGAAAGTTAATAGTAATAACAACCACAATAATAATAAATAATACTAATTTCAGTTATGCCATCACTGTGTAACAAGCACTTCTCTGGAATGGGGAATATATGATTCTGTTCTCACAACTCAGAAATGAGATAATTCACTCATGGTAATATTGGTAATAACCGTCAGCTGAAACTCAATTCCAGGTACTAATTAATGTTTGGGCTCTATTGTCTGCTTTTTTTTTTTTTCTTTGTTTTTCATTTGTTTGTTTTTTGTTTTGTTTTGTTTTTGAGAAAGCTGGAACTCTGAGAGGTAAAGTATGCATGAGCCAGAAAGGTAGATGTGTTTTAACATTGAGGCATGAAGGTCCTGATTTTACATAGCAACCTTAGGATGAAAGCCCATGTACTCTAATATGCAGCCCAGAGCTGTCACTTTAGCTCTCTAAGAGTATTTGAGTACTAAATTCCTGGTGTTGCAGAGCTGGGCTTGGCACTGTACACAAAGTGGGCACCTCCCCTCTAGAGGAGTATGGCCCAATAAACAAATCTCGGAAAGTCAATCTGCCCTTCAAGGAATTTATGCTTTCCCTAATTGGCAGTTTTTAATTACTAGGCTATACAACTTTCTGTGGGTCCTCACAGAACAAGAGTCAGGAAATGTGGATGAGCCTTGGGAATGTATTAAAATTCTAAATAAAGTTTTGCTTAGAAAAATTATTTCACTGAGAAAATACTTAGAAACAAGTCACCTCCTCCTATGCCACCAGCCCTCTTGCCCACCAAGCTCCTGACACATGAGCTGTTGCTTCTTCTTCCAGTGCACCAAGCTTCCTCCTACCACTGGGTCTTTGCATATGCCATCACACTTGCCAGATATGTTCAACCCTCCAACCTCATGCTCCGCTGCCACTCACTCTCAGAAAACTACATCATGCCTACAGAGTTATCAAACCTCTTCTTAAATGTCACTTACACGTAGAAGCCCTTCTAACCTCTCTGATTAGGCCAGATCCCTAATATCGATTCATAATCTTTATCCATTCATTTATTCATTTGAGAAAGATATTTTTTGAACTCATATGTTTGAGGCATTGTTCTTGGAATTGAGGAACAAATGATATATGACAAAGTCTCTGCTCTTAAATAAGAATATTTTTGATAAATAATTGATCATTTCTAAACAAACATGTTTTCTTGTAGATCAACTGATGTTAAATGAAATGAATAAAATAGAGTAATGTGATAAAGCATCACTATGTTCATAAGTTAGATGTAATCATAGAAAAAGCTTCTCGGAGAAAGTAACAGTTTATTGAGACCTGAACTGTGAGAATTCAGCAATGGGCAAAACTGGAGTGAGAGCATTCCAGGAGGGAAAAAACTAGTGCAAAGCCCTAACAGGAGTAAAGGTATTAGGATCGAGGCAGGAATAAGATAGGGCAACTATAAAGAGAAACTGGAAATATGAGAGGTTTGAGGTGAAGGTTGAGCCAGATTACTTGTTTCTTTGGAAAGGAAAAGAAATGGTTTTATTCTAGGAGTGCTAGTGCAGTGTTTGAAGGAAGGGGATGATTTGATCTTATTAGTGTTTATGAAGCTCTTGGCTGCTGAGAACATTGACTCAAGGTCAAGAGTGAGAAAGTAAGACTAGTTAGAAGGTTTCTTTCAAGTTATTAATCGAGAGATAATGGCTCTAATAAAACGATAATAGTATATATGAAGGAAAGTGCTGGAATCAGGGATATATTTTGGAAATTGAATCAATAGAACTTACTGATGGATTAAAAAATTGTGAAAGGGTAAAATAAAAGAAAACCCCTTGATTTTTGGCTCGAGCACAGGTGGTAGCATTTTCTAAGATGGAGTAATCTAGAGAAGAAGCAAATGGAGGCATAAGTGTCATGAGAATCAATAGTTCTATTTTATATCTGTTTTAGTTGCATGTTAGATAGTCAAGTGGCAACATCAAGTGAGCAGTTGAGCCCTGAGATGGAAAACAGTGAAAACTAGAGAAATAAATTTGAGAGCCAGCCTGTGGTGACATGAGAACTTATGAATTCACTTAGGAAAAGAACAATCATAAATTCAAGGTCTGAACCCTGGAACACTCCAGAGTTAAGAGTCGAGAAGAGAACCAACAAATGAGATGGAGAGAAAATAACCAGTGAGGTAGAAAGATAATTTTTAAAAAATAATAATAAAAAAAAATTTAACAAAGTGTAGTGTCTCTGAAGCAACATAAATGAAAATACCCTAAAGATTGAGAAACATCTGTAGCCCTTATTGCAAACTCCTTAAATGAGGATTAGCTATTTTGCAGATGGGAAAAACATTCTTTGATAGTGAATCAAATATCAGAGCCTGAGGGAGGGAGTCTGCTGAAAGGCACTAAAAGGGGGTAGGGTAACAGGATATTGATTCATTGGAGTTTGAAGGATAAATAAATGCATGACCAACAAATGATTATTTTCCTTGGAGATTGGTCAACCTTAAGTCATGGACCCTGCATTCAAGAGAAAAATCTCTGGGCAATAATTCTGGGCACATCACAAAGAGATGAAGCTGACATGGGCTGGTACATACAGACTTAAGCAACAAATATCCATAGTAGTTGGTCCAGACCTTCACTGCTTAAAATCTCTGTCTCCTACCACCAAATACTCCAGCTTTTACTGCTATCTGCATTAACCTGTGAATTATGACTACGTGAACTTTGCCTGGGATTATAATGTGTATATATAATACATATATGTTTATATAATCTCTATATGGGTATTATATGTATACGTGTATACATAACATTTGTATATGTACATATATAAAATATCTAGAAATTATGTATATAAAATATTTCCTATCTACATGTAATATATAACAATGAAATAGCTTTTTCCTCACCTGATCAATATAACAATAGTAATAATAATTGCAATAGTCATCAATTATCAAGCCTATACTATATCAGGCTTTGTCAGAAAATTCACAAACCATGAGCTCTTTCTGGCAAAGTAGTAGAGAAATGACTAAATTTTACAGATAATTTAGTAAATTTACATAGCTAGTATAATTCTCTCCAAAATTAATGTTCCTTTTCCATAATAACTTTCTTTTAGAATTAATCATCCAAATAACTCTCTGACTTAGCCTATTTCATTACTTCTAGATATCTACATAAAAAATAAAAAGCGTTTCTCTTCCCCGGAAACCTGCTAAATTCAGGAGACTGGCAAATATAAGCTATAAGCTATTCTCATTTTTGGTTGTCTTTTTCCTTTTACACTGACAGCTGTCAATTTTCACTATCCAGATAAGCATTATACATGGAGACTTGAGTTTTAAAAGCAAGATGCTTCCCACTTGCTACCGAATACTGGTGCGAATAACCATCCTTCTCCCAACAGTATAATTTGGTTTTGAGAAACTAAAACCATTCCCAATAATGAGTAAATATAAAATACCACCTAGAATGTCAGCTGATTTTAAAAAAGATACTTATCTGGCACCTTTCTGAGACTAAGATAAGAGATTTTTGGATCTGAGTGTCTTGATAATTATTTAACAACTGGCTTTTAATTTATACCATACAATAATATTGACTATATTCCCTATGCTATACTCTAAATGCCATGGCTGTTTTGTAACTACCAGCTTGTAGTTCTTCCTCCCTTCACCTTTTTCACCCAGCCCCCTAGCCTCCCTCCTCTCTGGCAATCACCAGTTTGTTCTCTGTATCTGTTTGTTTTCATTTAGTTTGTTCATTTTTGTTCCTTAGATTTCACATAGAAGTGAAATCATATGGTATTTATCTTTCTCTGTCCAACTTATTTCACTCAGCATAATACCCTCTAGGTACATTCATGTCATTATAAATGATAGATTTCATTTTTTTTAATAGCTGAGTGCTATTCCATTGTATATATGTACCATAGCTGCTTTGTCCAGCCATCTATTGACGGGCACTTAGGTTGTTTCTGTATCTTGGCAATTGTGAATAGCACTGCCATGAACATTAGGATTCATAGATATTTACAAACTCATGTTTTGATTTTCTTTGGATAAATACCCAGAAGTGCTCTAGTTTCATTTTTATATATGTAAATATCCAATTTTCCCAGCACCACTTATTGAACAGATTATCTTTTCTTCATTGAATATTCTTGGCTTCCTTGTCAAAAACTGACCATATATGCAACTATTACTGGGCCCTTACCTCTGTTCTATTGGTTCATGTGTCTGTTTTTATGCCAGTACCATGCTGTTTTGATTACTAGCTTTATAATATAGCTTGAAATCAGGAATCATTATGCCTTCAGCAATGTTCTTTCTCAGGATTTCTTTGGCTGTCCAGGCCTTTTGTGGTACAATATAAATTTTATTTATTTTTAAAAATTTTTTTGTGGCAACATTAGTTAATGAAATTCAGTAAGTTTCAGCTATACATTTTAACAGTAAGGCATATGTATATATTTACATTGTGTATTCACTTCCTATAGTTAGATTTCTTTCTGTCAGCATATATTTGACCCCTTTTGTTCTATCTACCTCTCCTCTCCCTTCCCCTCTCCATCCTTTGGTAATCACTAGTCTATTGTCCATGTGTCTCTGTCCTGTTCGTTTATGTCCCACATTTAAGTGATATCATGTGGTTTTCAACTTTTTCTATCTGGCTTATTTCGCTTAGCATGATTATCTCAAGGTCTATCCATGTTGTTGCAAATGGCAGTATTTCATCTCTTCTTATGGCTGAGTAATACTCCATTGTATATATGTACCACAGCTTCTTTATCCAATCATCACTGGACACTTTGGTTGCTTCCATGTCCTGGCCACCATGAATAATGCTGCTATGAACATCAGTGTGCAAATATATTTTAGGATATGAGTTTTTAAGTCTTTGAAATATAAATTTTAGAAGCGTTTTTTCAACTTCTGTAAAAAATTCTATTGGAATCTTGATAGGGATTGTATCAATTCCATAGATAGCTTTGGGTAGTATAAACATTTAATAATATTAATTCTCCCAATCCATGGGCATGGAATTATATTTTCATTTATTTGTGTCTTCATCAGTTTCTTTCATCACTATTTGTAGTGTCAGGTGTAAGTATCTTTCACCTTCTTGGTTAACTTTATACTCTTAAGTATTTTATTGTTTACGATGCTATCGTAAATGGAAACATTTTTATTTTTCAGATAATTTGTTGTGAGTGTATAATAATAATGCTACTGATTTTTTGTAGGTTAAACTTGTATCCTGCAACTTAATTTATTGATTAGATCTAGCAGTTGGTGGTGGAGTCTTTAGCGTTTACTATCTATAAAGTTATGTCATCTGCAAATAGAGACAATTTTACTTTTTTCTTTCCAATTCTGAAGCCTTTTATTTTCTTTTCCTGCCTAATCACTCTAGTTAGGACTTCAGCACTAAGTCAGATAGGAGCGGTGAGAGCTGTGAGGACACCTGTTTTGTTCCTTACATAGAAGAAATGCTTTTAGCCTTTCACCACTATGATAATAGCTGTGGGCTTGTCTTATATGGCCTTTATTATGCTGAGGTCTATTCCTTTCATCTACTTTATTGAGTTTTTATCGTGAATTAGTGTTGAATTTTGTCAAATTCTTTTTTTGTTGTTTTTGCATCTATGGAGATGGTCATATAGTTTTCCCTTTACTGGAGTCTTAAGGGTATAAAGGATTTTATCATTCACAATTCAAAAATGCCAATGCAGTCTATGGCCATGCCACCCTGAACAAGCCCAATACTGTCTGATCTCAGAAGCTAAGCAGGGTCGGGCCTGGTTAGTACTTGGGTGAGGGACCACCCTTGAAGACCAGGTGCTATAGGCATAAAAAAATAAAAAATAAAGGATTTTAAGCTAACAAGGTCCTTGCAATCTGAGGTTAACAAAGGGTTGCCTCACCTAAAAAAAAAAAAAAAAATTAAAAAAAGCCAATCCACACAGTATTTTCAAGGATGCCAAGACTTACTGAATGACAGTGCCCACACTTATCAATCTGCTTGTTTGGATTTGATAAGAAAGATTCAAAGAGCTTCAGCTTCTTCCAATCACTGAAGTTTCCAATTCTCTTTGGAGGCATTTGTTACATTTAGAACCCCTGACATGTTTTTCTTGTCAAAAGGCAATTGCATCTCCATGTTCAAATTTGACAAGGTGAACATGTTCAAGGAGAAGAATTTGACAACTTGATAATCATTAAGTAATTTCATTTACACACAAGACTTCATGTTGGGGAATGAGGTAGAAAGCAGCACTAGGAAAGAGGGCTCTGAGTTAATGAAAGTTGCCAAGGCCTGAATTTCTCTGAAAACACATAAATAGTACTTATGCCAAACTTTCCAAAATGGAAGTTCTCTGGGAGACACGTTTCTCCTTTGATGAAATACTTTCACCTAAGATTGTTTTACTAAATAAATGAATCAATAAAATTAAGGGCAATTTGTATTTAAAAGACAACACTTCCTAAAGTTTAACATGGCCACTCTATATTTTTGTCGTAATAGTGTATGTGCCATTTTGGTATTTGTCCTTTTTCACTTAACATGTTTTTTATGGTTCAACAGTTTTCCTAATTAACATTTTTAAAACCTTCCTGGCTGTTATAGACAATAATTCAATAAGTATCTTTCTACTCTTATTTTTGTTTTTGAAATCATATTTTAAGTTCCTAAAAATAGGATATGTACACCAAAGAGATCAAATACTGTTAGCTTTCTGATTCTATAATAATGTATTATCTTCCAAAAATGCCAGGAAATTCACCCTCCTGATTACAGTGCAGGCATGAATCGGTTTCAACAAAAGGTTGAACCATAGGCAAAGCATGAAACCTTTCCAATGGGTTTAACCTTTTGAGGATAGCTAGCTTGTATGAAGGTTTCTCAACTTGAAACAAACACAAAGGAATAGCAACTCTCACTTCACCACAGTGTATGGATAACAACCTCAAACACCCTCACAGTTCTGTTAGGGAGTGTGAATTAACCAAGCAAAGCGTGTCAGGGAGCCTGTAGGAAAAGATAAGAACAACGCAAAATGGAGTACACATGGCCCATCTGCCCCATCTGCTCCCATTTAATGATCCATTTCCACTCAGTTCCAGGTGAAATGTTCAGTTTCAAAATGTTGGCCACTATTTCAAATTTAATATGTGTAAAACATACTAACATTTAGCAAAAGAGGAGGGAGGATGTTTTGAAACTTCTGCATACAGACTTTATAATGTACCATTTGCAATGATTTTTTTCTTTATGGCAGTAAAGCAAGTCACAATGAGAAGATACCTTGTAAAACTCATTACCAGAATTGGTACTGATAGAAAAAAAAAATACAAAATGAGAGTGCTAAGCAACCAGCAATACCTAAAAGAAATGTCACTCACAATGATGTACGGTATGCATGCATGAAAAGCAGAATTAGATGCTAGGCTTTAACAGATGTAATTATATAGCATAAAGTAAGGCACAAATGGAGTCGAACCACTCTTTCCAAATTACAAAACTATAAACCATTTAACAGTCAAATAGTAAAAAGGAAAAAAATGTATTTTACTTCTTTAATCTATGTAACCTATTTTCCCCCACAACAAAATGCCTGGGATATACAATGCTTTCGGGAGTTATAGAATGACTGCTGTTCTCTACTCATTTTCCAAGTGATTTAATTTTTTCAATATGATCAGTCACACAGGATAGTGAGAAGCCCTAGTTAGCATGTCTTTTTCCATATTGCCTTAGGGACATGAGAAAATGTAAGTGACAGCAAGGAAGGGCATGAAAACCTCTAAATCAAAGTAAGATATTGACAAGGATAACAGAATTCAGCTCTCCAACAGCAAATCTCCTCATCTCTCAGCATCCTGTAGAGTTTATTCTGGCATGTTTGGTGGGAAGGTAGCAGTTGTCTGATTTGTATGACCTTTCCAAGTTGTCCACAAGGCCATCTGCTATCAAATAATGTAAGTACAATAAGTAAGATTGAAGATTTGGAGAAATAAGGAACAGGAGAGTTGTAAAATCCATAAAAGAATACACTTACCATCAAGACAGAAACTTGGAGGCATTTTTTTGTTGTTGGGAAGTATTTCCAAGCTAAGAATGTAAGCAAAAAGGACAACTACTAAGCTTTATGAATTGCCTTTTACTAGGATAATGAAAGTCTGGGGACTGACAGGAAGACAAAACCAATTCACAAATTTAAGTCATTGTTCCCTGCTGTTTCTCAGTTACCTTTTGGCAGAGTCCTGAGTGCCAAAAAAAAAAAAAAGTGTATTTGGTAACATAAGTACACTTATGCTTCGCCAGGTCATGGGGTTTTTATTAAGCCTGTAAGGATTTTAAATGAAATGCTGGGAAAATATCCAGGTAATTAAAGCAAAGTTAGTCTTGAAGCTAAAGTAGCCTTATAGATATCTTGATCCTTAAGTGCATTTTTCAAGTGAGTTACTGTGATTAGATTCCTCCATCACTAATGGCTGATTTGGTAAAATTCTTCTGTGAAGGACCCTGCAAAGCTTCCTGAGACTAGAAAACATTGTAGCAAATGATTCTTTACAAGGCCCTTTTATTCAAATCAAACTCTTCCCCCCTTGTTTTCTTGATCTGAAAGTATCTACTGCTATGACACATAAGGCTGTCTCGCATTGCATCTCCCTCTGTATCTCTTCCATTCCGAGATGAACCTATAATAAAAATGAATAATCTGACCTCAAGACATTTATCTCCTTGAAGAAAGAGGTATTATCACTTAATTGTTTGGGTTGTGTGCCACACACTGCACTATAGTCTTCACTGGCATCCATCATCTCAATTATTACAATAATTGAATATATTAAGGGCTATTGTGTGTTCCTAATCTGAAGATGGAAAAACTAAGGATGAAAGATATGATATCATTTTTCAAAGTTATATCCTCAAGTTACAAACTCAAGAGAAGATGTCTGGTCTGACTCTAAAGTCTAGATTCATAGCCACTACTTAATAATATAAGAGCTATTGAAGAAGGAAATAATGATGATAGCTAATGTTTATTGAGCATTTTTTATGTCCAGACAAAGTGCAGGATACTTGACATAGATTATAATCTCACTCAATTAAAACAACCATCCTGTGAATTTTTTGCCCCGCCCCCCAATTACTGGGTGATTAAAATCAAAGTACATAGAAATTATGCCTTATGAAAGGTCACTCAATGTGGTCTCATTAAACAGAATGGGTCCTTGTCTACAGCAGAATTAATGGTTCTGAGTTTTAACTGACAGTCTTGTCTTAGGATCCCCTTAGAGCATTACACCAAAAGTGTGTTTGAAACCACTTAATATCAAGTGGTCCAGCTCCCAAGTAGATTGAGGTAATGTATTATGAGCTTTAGAATTCTGGTATCTGGCTGAATGCCTTGCAAATATTGAGTAAATATTTGTTGATTTCAATTTTTTGGTGCTTAAGAACCAAGTGATTAACAAGTAGTTCCCAGTGATTCGAGTATTCCCTAATACCGAGGCCTTTTTTTGCTTTAGAAAAAAATAGTAGCAGTATACTCTTTCCTTTGACCTATCAAAACAATGATTATAATACTATTCTTTTCCCATCCCATTACTGTGAAACTTATTTGAGAGCTATTAAAGGATGGAGACTCATTTAAAAAAATAAATATATATACTTAAATATACATGATTTAAATATATATGATTTAAAAATAGGGCTAGGTTATCATTATTTGGCAAACATTACTGAGAGCCTATTATATTTTAGGCAATTTGCTAACCTGCTGAGGGAGACAAAGATGTATAAAGACATATGTGTCATTTCACAGGTAAAACATTACTTGCAAGCTTCACTATGCAGAGGATAAGCACCTTGCATCATCTATAATTTGTTGCCCATATCATGTTCTTCATTTGCAAAAACAATGATCCATTAGCAAATGTGTAAACAATAGCTATTAAATATGTAAATACACAAATTAAACTTCTTTCCTTTTGCTAATAAAATAAATCTCTATTAATAAACTGCTATACACAAATGTAATTTATACATGAACTGCAAATAGATGTGAAAAAAAATACCTGCCGTGTGCAGTGGTAGAAATAATATAGGGATAGAAATGAGACACTGGAAAAATTAATCATACTCCCTCAGATCTAACTGCCTGTGGTCTTCATGGTACCATTTATTAAAGAATTAAAGGTACATTTATTCTCAAGACTTTTGTTATAAAAACGATAGTTTTATTACACCTTTAGAAATTATATCTCCAATTATATTAATACTTTGTTTTAATACATTTTTTCTATGAGATGTTTCCACTCATTCAGATACTGACTATAAAAGCAAAATGAAATGTGAGGTTTAAGTTATGATTAAAAAAATTAAAACCCTATTGCCAAATAGAAGTGGCAGTTTTATATTCTCATTGCCTTCACTAAATAATTACCCAATCTTCTAACTTCATGCTGGCAATGTAGGTAATGAATATAAATCCCTTATATTTGTACTGCACTTGAATTTTCATTTGAAGTAGGAAGGCAGATGAGGTACCTTGGCTAAACCAACTGAGGTCGAAGGATATGTTTTTTACTTTATTGAGGTATAGCATGCATTCATTAATGCATGTACAATGTGCTAATCCTGAGTATACGGCTAGATGGGTTTTAATACCTGTGTAATCACCACTAAGATCAAGATCAGAAACATTTCCAGAAACCTAGAAATTTCCTTCTTTTCATTCCCTAATCAGTAATCAGCTCTCACCCCACATCCCACCTCGCAGTCTGGATAATCATGTGTCTCAACATTAATTGCTTTTGCCTATTCTTGGATATCATATAAATGTAATCATTCAATATTCACTCTTTATTTCCAGTTTCTTTTCACTCAACAAAATGTGATTCTGTGTTCTTGTGTGTAACTGGTTGTTGTGTGCAGTTAATTCTTTTTTATCATTGCAGTGCATTATATGAATATAACACAATGTATTTATCCCTTCTGTTGATGAATGTTTTAGTGGTTTCCAATTTTTTATGTAGTATATGAATCAAATATTTTATATAAACTTTTTTAAAGATATCAATAAGCTCAAACAAAGTAAGAAATGTTCAAAAGACAAAAAACTAGATAAAAGTATAGAGTGAAGCTGGCTTTAAACTTTAGGGTAGCTGCTGAACTTAGTGAACCTGAGTGACCTTCAGCCTCTCAGATTCCTCAGGACAGAACAAGCTCTAAGTAACCAGAGAAAAGGAGAGTCTAATAGGAACTTTCTGCAGTAAGCTGGAACTCTCATTTGAATGGGTTAAACTATAAGTAAACCTAGCTCTGCAAGGGCCTCCAGAGAAACTGCCCATCTTAAAATGTATACAAATATATGAGAAAAATAAATTTGCTCTGAAAGTTTATATGTTCAAGTTAGACCCATGTTTGTTTAAAGCCCTGTTCATACCTCCTACTTGATCCTAAAAACCTCAAGCTGAAAACTTGGTTTACAGTTTCCCCAGACTATTGGTACCATTCAGTTACCTGGATGAAACAAATGTGAATTATTTCTAGGAGAATTCACTTTGAAATGGTGCCTCAAAAATTCTGATAAAGTTAAAAAAAAAGAAAAAGACAGGAAATATGGCACCAGAACAAGAGTCAGCAGAAACAGAGCAATAAGAAAACTGTATTAGAGATTATGAAAGAAAATGATGAATGTGCTAAATTAAACAAATTGAACATATGAATCAGAAGAGAACTCAAAAAGACTAAGCAATTTTGGAGGCAGAGAAACAAATAAGACTTGTAGCAAGAGAAACGATAATAAAATAGGACCAAAAATGGATTTGAAATATATAAATTATATTTAAACAGAGTTTCAAAAGGAAAGAATGATGAAAAGACAATATTGTGAGCAAATCTAAACTAACATTTATACAATCAGATCTTATAAAAAGTAAAAACAGACACACAACAATAGTGTATATATCAAAAGAGAAGTTACTGTTAGTGTTCTAAGAGCTTTGTGTTTGTGGGATGGAGTAAAGGTGCTGACAACCTTTATGTTCAATAGTTAGGTGTACCTGTTAAGATTCTAGAGTAACTAATGGAATAAAAAAAAGGTTAGCTCCCAAACAAGTATAGGGAAAAATTGAATGAGAAAAGAAAATACTATATATATATAAGAAGGCAAGAAAAGTAAATAAAAAACAAAAGATGAAACTAATAGCAAAAGCAAAAGTCATAGAAAAAAAATCAGTAATTTTTGAATGGATGAAATGTTTTACTCAGAAGATACAAATTGTCAAAGTGAATTAATAAAAAAAAATTCTACCCATAAACTCTTTGTAGGAGAGAGATCTAGAATATTAAGAACCAGAAAGTTTGAAAGTAAGAAAAAGGAAAATAGTCAAGTAAATATTAATTTTAAAAAGCCAAAATATCTATATTACTGTAAAGCAAAATAGACATTATTAAGGCAAAACACCATCAGAAATTGAGAGGATGACTACAATAGGAAAAAAGGCTTAGTACATAAGATATAATTCCAAATTTGTATACACCTATAAATATAACTTCAAAATACAGTAAAGCACAAATTAATAGAATTGTAAAGAGAAAACCCAGATATATACACACAAGTACAGCCAACTGATCTTTCATAAAAGTGCAAAACCAATTCAATGGAGAAAATAATCTTTTCAAAAATTAATACAGGAGTGGTTGTATATTTACCTAAATGAGATCATGTAGTATTTGTCTTTATCTGACTTATCATAATACCTTCAGAGACCATTCATATTGTCTCAAGTGGAGGAATTCCTCACTTTATTACTTAATATAGTTTTATATATATACATGTATGCGTACATACATATATGAATATTTATGTATGTGTATATGTGTATATACATACATGTATACACACATAAAAATATAAAATCACAACTATTCATTTCCCCACTAATGGACACTTAAGATTATTTCCATTGTCTTGGATATTGTAAATTAATGCTACTATAAATATGGGGTTGCAGATATCTCTTTAACATGGTATTTTTGATTTCTAAATAATATAGTAGTTCCATTTAATTTTTGAGGAATATCCATACTGTTTTTCATAGTGGCTGCACCAATTTAAAATATCACAGACAATGCACAAGAGTTCTTCCTTCTACACCCTTGCCACAGCATTTGTCATCCTTTGTCTTTTTGATGATAGTCTTTCTAACAGGCATGAGGTGATATTTCATTGTGGTTTTGATTTGCATTTCCCTAATGAATAGTAATGTTGAGCATCATTTTATGTTAACTGTTAGCTATTTGTATACCTTCTTTAAAAAATGTCTGTTCATCCCCTTTGCCCATTTTTAATTGGCTTATTGGGGGGGGGCGTTGCTATGGAGTTATATGCATTCCCTGTATATTTTGGATATTAATCCCTTACCAAATATATGGTTTGAAAATATTTTTCCCATTTTATAGGTTGGTTTTTTTTTTCATTTTATTGATGATTTATTTTGTTGTGCAGATTTTTAGTTTGATGTAGTCCCCACCTGTTTTTTTATTTTGTTGCTTTGATTTAGGGGTCATTCAAAAAAATATTGTGAAGATCCATGTCAAGGAGCTTTTTTCCCCTTCTAAGAGTTCTTTTTTTTTTCAGATCCTACTTTTAACTGTTTAATCCATTTAAAGTTACTTTCGTGAGTGGTCTAAGATAGGGGATAAGATATTTACATTTTTCATATGAATGTCCAATTTCCCAACACCATTTTTTGAAGAGACTGTCTTTTCTCCATTGAGTTTTCTCGGCTCCCTTCTCAAATATTAGTTGAATGTTTATGCTTGGGTTTATTTCTAGTCTCTTGATTCTGTTCCATTGATCTGTGTATCTGTTTATATGCCAGTACCATACTGTTTTGATTACTGTAGTTTTATAGTATGGCATGAAATAAAGAAATGTGATGCCTCCTGCTTTGTTTTGCTTTCTCGGGATTTCTTTTGCTCTCCACGGCCTTTTGCGCTTTCATATAAATTTTAGGATTTGTTTTTCTACTTTTGTTTAAAAAAAAATATCATTGGAATCTTGATAATGATTCATTAAATCTATAGATAGTTTTTGGTACTTTTGACATTTTAACAATATTCCTCCAATCCATGAACATAGGATATCTTTGCATTTATTTGTATCTTCTTGGATTTCTTTCATCATGTCTTATAGTTTTAGAGTAGAAATCTTTCACCTCCTTTCTTAAATTTATTCCTAAGTATTTTATTATTTTTGATGCTATTATAAGTAGGATCATTTTCTTTATTTCTTTTTCAAATAATTTGTTAGATTATAAAAACACTATTGATTTTTGCATGTTAATTTTGTATCTTGCAATTTTACCAAATTTGTCAATCAGATCTAACAGTTTTTTGGTGTAGTCTTTGGAATTTTCTATATTTAAAAACATGGAATCTGCAAATAAAGACAATTTTACTTCTTCCTTTCCAATTCTGATGTTTTTTTTTATTTCTTTTTTCCAGCCTGATTGCTCTATGTGGGACTTCCAGTACTATGCAGAATAGAAATAATGAGAGTGGACATCACTGTCTTGTCTTTATCTTAGAGGAAATGCTTTCAACATTTCACCGTGAGTACAATGTTTGCTGTGAGCTGGTTATATGTGATGTTTACTACGTTGAGGTATGTTTCTTCTACAGCTAATTAGCTAAGAGTTTTATTATAAATGAATAGCAAATGTCGTCAAATGCTTTTACTGTGTCTATTTGAATAATTATGTTTTTTTATTAATGTGATGTATTCCATTGATTTGCGTATTTGAACCATCACTGTATCCTAGGGATTAATTTCACTTGGTTGTGGTAAATGATCCTTTTCTCATGTTTCTGAATTCAGTTTGCTAGTATTTTATTAAGAACTTCTGCATCTATATTTATCGGGGATATTAGCCTATAGATTTTTCTGGTATGTCCTTTTCTAGCTTTGGTGTTGGGGTAATGCTGGCCTCATAGAATGAGTTTGGCAGTATTCCCTCCTTTTTGATTTCTTGGTAGGAGCTGAGGACTAGAATTAAATTTTTAAATGTTTGGTAAATTTTATCAGTGTAGCTATGTGGTCCTGGGCTTTTCTTATTTGGGATATTTCTGATTACTGATTCAATCTCCTTACTACTAATTATTCTATTCAGGTTTTTTATTTCTTCCTGATTCAGTCTTGGTAGGTTGTATGTTTTTAAGATTTTTTTTCATTTTTGTCTAAGTTGTTCAGTTTGTTGATGTATAGTTGTTTATAGTAGTCTTTTATAATTTTTTGTATCTCTATGGTATCAGTTGTCTCCTTTTTCCTTTATAATTTTGTTGATTAGGGTCCTCTTTTTTCCTTGGTTTGTCTAGCTAAAAGTTTGTCTATTTTGTCTAGCTTTTCAAAGAACCAACTCTTAGCTTTGGTAATCTTTTCTATTGTTTTCCTAATCTCTATTTCAACTATTTCTGCTCTAATTTTCATTATTCCTTCTGTTTACTTTGGGCTCAGTTTATTCTTTGTCTAGTTTCTTAAGGCATGGATTTGGTGTGATAAATAGTTTTGTATTATGATTGTAATGGAATCAATGTTATAGAAATCTACACATGTAAGTAAGTGACACGGATCTATATGCATATATTTACCACAGTCAATTTCCTGAATTTGATTGTGCACTTTAGTTCTTTAAAATATAAACATTGGGGGAAACCGGGTGAAGCATAGGTATTATTTTTGTGACTTCCTGCGAATCTATAATTATTATAAAATAAGCTAAAAATGAACAAGATAAATTCACTATTATAGTGGGAGATTTTTTTTACATTTCTATTAATAACTGATCAAACAAGCAAGCGAAAAGGAAAAATAATAAAATAGGAGAAATGGAAAATAAAACACAATACAGAAGATTTGAACAACCCAATTTAAACACTTGTTTTATGGATATACATTTATAGCACATTGAACTCTAATATATTATACCTATTCTTTTAAAGCATATTTAATTCATACACACATTCACCTATCCTCATATGGCAACTTAAAGCAAATATCAACATATTTCAGAAAAAAAGCTGATCAAATATAAATTAACCATTACATAATCAGTAATACAACCTGAAAACTGCATATGTTTAGAAATTAAGAAGCATGTTTCTAAATAACTAATGAGCCAAATAAGAAAATATAAAAAAATAGAAAAATATTTCACAAATGATAATGCCATATAAAAACTGTTGTCATGTAGCTAAAGCTGTGCTTAGAGATAAATCTGGAGCTGTAAGTACTGTAGAAAATAAGGTCTGAATACAAATGTATCAAATATTTTAAATATTACAAGGCAAACTACAGGATAAATCCAAAGACAATAAAAATAAAAAGTACAATAGATATTAGAAATAAAAAAATGCAGACAATAGAAATAAAAAATAATAAATATAAGAGCAGAAACTATTAACATGTAAATAATGATACATTATTCTCAACAAAACCAAAATTTGATTCTTTACGAAGACTAAATTAACAAATCTCTGTAGCAAAATTGATCAAGAGAAAAGAGAAATATAAATAAATATTAAGATTGAAAAAGGGTACATTACTACAGATACTGCAGAAATTACAAAATAATATGAAAATATTTTGAACCCTTTATGCCAATAAATTTGAAACTTGGATAAAATAGATAAATAGAAAAACTTTGCTAAGATAAATGGCCTGAACAAATGGAAAACCTGAATTTTTAAAAAATAGATTACTATAAGGATAAATAAGTAGTTATAAAAATATTCTGCTTTTTTCCTTGCTAGCTTGAGCAGAAAAATGTCAGAGAGCACTATGATTACTTTTGCCTTTGGATATATGCCAATTTCCAGAGTGATGGGATAGTACCATCACCCAGATAAGCCTCAAAGCAGTCCCTGGGGCCAGGTTACAGGAGCCAATTGAGGAAGCCACAACAGCAATCAATAATCTCAGTGGGAAAGGTACCAAAAACACATGTGATGCTTTGTCCTAGTCACCCACAAACTTATAGATCATCCTCATCTACATCGATACTCTAGCTCTACAACTGTAAGATTCAAATGGCACCTAATAGTATGTGTGAGTTTCCCAAAACTGAAATGAAAATACCCATAGGTTTCCTTATACATAGATGTAGAAGTGGTTTGTCAGTTGGATGTTTGATTACAATGGCATGCTTTAAAAACTATAAGGCTATGAGTTTAACTGTTCTTGTAAAGTATTCTTGTAAACTTCTGATAAACTATTAGTTATAAGACTATAAAGAAATTTTAAGAAACCATCTATAATATGGTAAAATAAAATAGGCTTGATTAAAATTTTACTCCAAACTCTGATACTCCATTTTTTACATAAAATCTATGTATTTAAAAACAAGTTTGTACCTTTAAAAATAGGTAGTAACCGGAAAAAAAAAAAAAGAAGAAAAAACAGAAATGCCTAAGGAAATCTGAGACACCAGCCATATTAGAAGACCAAGGGCTTTGGATTAATATTTGACACAGTAGCATTATTTTTATTCCCCAGTAATTTATTTCCAGTCCTTGTCAAATCTTTAAACTTTCTCAAGTGTCTCAAAGCTCTTATTAATACTTAAACAGAGGCTGCTGTACCACCAAAAGTCCAATCAAATAGAAAACAAAAATCATTAACAAAAGATCAGCTGATTCACAGAAAAATTCATAGAGCATAAAAAGGATGCTCACTTCTTGGCTATATATTTTTCTGGACACCACATTGATTTTCATGGCAGTATCTTTTATTTATAATTTATTTGTCGTTGGTCTTACAAACCTAAGGAACTTTGAATTCCAGTAACTCAGCTTTATTTCAGATAAAGCAAATTTATAACAAGGTATCTCCCATTAGTTTTGCCACTGATATCTTCCCTCATAATCTGAGCTTCTTGAACCATACAACAGTAATGTCATTCAATCTCTTTTATGTCTATGTATCTATCAGTATTTAATATTTTATATAGTTGTCAAAAACTAGACTTAAAAAATATTTTATGCATTATTTTAACAAGTGAAAGTTGAGTATTCTGTGAAATGCACTTTGCAAGATACAGGGATGAAGCGTTTGTTTTCAGCAAATAGCAGAATAATGCAAATGGAAGTACCCAGTGAATTTTAAAAGTGGAAGTTTTCCTATAATTTCATTCTCTTGAGCAAGTTTACATTTATTTATTCATTTATGTATTTATGTGCAACAAACATGTACAGAACATTATTTCTTATGCTGGATCCCATAGCAAGACTTAACATTTCTATATCTTAATTTTCTTAACTCTAAAATGGAAATGGTAATAATATCTCACTGGGTTGTTATCAGCATTAAATGAATTAATTTATCTGAAGCATTGAGAATGGGGTCTGGCACATGTAAAGCCTTTGCATTTATTAGCTATCATTTTAGCTCAGGATATCCGAAGAGCATTTCCTGAGGCACCCCATTAAGATACCCATTCAAGTGCTGACATTACCTTTGGGAGGTGTAAACCCAGGACAGTGAGGATGTGATTTTAAAAAGAAACTAGGCAAGTAAATAGGAAAGTGATGTGACATGATGTGTTTCTATGCCAGAGGCCACTTTATCAAAAGCTGCCAAGAGACCAATAGGACAGTCAACAGATATGTTTGCTAGCCACATACAAAAAAGATCACATCTTAGTCCATGGGAGAAAGGAAAGGAGATTAATTTGCCCAGTCCTTTCTACCACACATTTTTTTCCCGTAAATGTTTATTAAGAAGTAGTGATATAAATAAGTCAGTATGTTACAATTCTGTTAATTCTTCTTAATATTTTTATATTTTTCAATGAACGTACAATATTATATTAGTTTCAGGTGTACACCATAGCTATTAGACATTTATATCACTTACAAAGTGTTCCCCCTGATAAATCTAGTACCCATCTGACACCACACATAGGTATTACAATATTATTGGCTATATTCCCTATGCTGTACTTTACATCTCATGGCTATTTTTATAACTGGCAATTTGTACTTTTTAATCCTTTTGTCTTTTTCACCCCCTCCCATCTGGCAACCATCAGTTTGTTCTCTATGAGTTCTTTTCTGTTTTATTTATTTTTGTTTCTTAGATTCCACATATAAGTGAAATCATATATTTGTCTTTCTCTGTCTGGCACATTTTACTTAGCATAATACTCTCTAGGTTTATCCATGTTTTCACAAATGGCAAGATTTCAGTCTTTTTATGACTAATATTCCATTGTATATACTACTACTTTATATATTTATCTATCAATGGACACTTAGGTCGTTTTCATATCTTGCCTATATAAATAATACTGCAATGAACATAGGGATGCATAAATCTTTTCAAATTAACGTTTTATATTTCTTTGACTAAATACCCAGAAGTGGAATTCCTGGGTCAAATGGTAGTTTTAATTTTGCGAAGAACCTCCATACTACTTTCAATAGTGGCTGCACCAATTTACATACAATCTCACCAACAAAGCATGAGGGTTCCCTTTTCTCTACATCTTTGCCAGCACTTTTTTGAGTTATTGATGATAGCCATTCTGAAAGTATGAAGTGATATCATCTCCTGGTGGTTTAAATTTGATTTTCCCTGATGATTAGCAATGTCGAGCATCTTTTTATGTCTGCTGGCCATCTGTATGTCCTCTTTGGAGAAATTTCTACTCAGGTCCACTGTTTTTTTTTAATTGGATTGTTTATTTGGTATAAAGTTGTATGAGTTTCTTATATATTATGAATATTAACCCCTTATCAGATGTTTTATTTGTGAATATTGTTTCCTATTCAGTAGGTTGTCTATTTTGTTGGTTTCCTTCACAGTGCAAAAACTTTTTAGTCAATGTAGTACCATTTGTTTACTTTTTCTTTTGTTTCCTTTTCCTAAGGAGACATATCCAAAAAATAAATATATATTTTAAAAATGATTGAAAGAGTTTACTGTCTATGTTTTCATCTAGGAACTTTATGGTTTGGGGTCTTCATTTAAATTTTTAATGAATTTAGAGTATATTTTTGTATATGGTGTAAGAAACTGTTCATTTTGTTTTTGTTGCCTTTATCTGTCCAGTTTTCCCAACACCATTTAGTGAAGAGACTCTTTACAACATTGTATATTCCTGCCTCCTTGGTCAGAGATTAATTGACCACGTATGCATAGATTCATTTCTGGGTTCTCTGTTCCATTGATCTGTGTGTCTATTTTTCTGTCACTACTATACTATTTTGATTATTATAGTCTTGTAGTATAGTTTGATATCAGGCCATGTGATATCTCCAATTGTTTTTCTCAAAATTTCTTTAGCTATTCAGGGTCTTTTATGGTTCCGTATAAAATTTAGAATTTTTGTTTCTAGATATGTGAAAAATACCAGTGGTATTTTGATACAGATGGCATTGAATGTTTATTGCTTTGGACAATATGGACATTTTAACAACATAATTTTTCCTATCCACAAACATGCTATATACCCTGTCATTAATTTGTATCTTCTTTCCTGCTTTATTGAAATATAATAGACAATTAGTTGCTCATATTTACGTTGTACAATGAGTTTTTTTTTTCAATTATAGTTGGCATATAGTAATACATTAGTTTTGGTTATACAGTATAGCGATCAGAGACCTACATAATTCATGAAGTGGTCACTCCACAAAATCAGGTATCCCTCTTTCCTCTTACATGTTTATTACATTATTAACTATTTTCCTTATGCTACACTTTATATCTTCATTACTATTTTGAACCTATCCATTTGTAATTCTAAACACCTTTGCTGTTTTTCAGCATTCTCCTCAAGCCCACCTCCTGTCTAGTAGCCCTCAGAATATTCTCTGAGTTTGTTTCTGTTTTTGTTGTTTATTTTGTTCTTTAGATTCCACATGTACATGAAATCACAGGTATTTGTCTTGCTCTATCTGATTTTCTTTAGCACATTACCCTCTAGGTCCATCAAGGCAATATCTTTTACCATCTCTTTCCTTTTAGTCTGTGTATGTCTTTTAATCTGAAATGAGTGTCTTGTAGGCAGTATATGTAGGGGTCTTATTTTCTTATCTATTCACCTTCCTTTTCTTTTGGTTGGAGCACTTAACTCTTTTCTGTTTGAGGTACTTGTTGATAAATATGTAGTTATTATCATTCTTTATTCGTGATTTTGATACATGTTTTTTTCTTCTTAAAGAAGTCCTTCCAAAAATTCCTATAATACTGGCTTGGTGTCAATGAATTCTTTTAGCTTATTTTTGTCTGGGAAGCCAAAATTTGTCCATCCTTCAATTCTAAATGATAGCTTTGCTGGGCAGAGTATTCTTGGTTGTAGATCTTGGGTTTTCAACAGTTTGAGTATTTTGTGCCAAGCCCTTCTGTCCTGCAAAGTTTCTTTTGAGAATCAGCTGCCAGTCTTATGGGTACTCTCTTATAGGTAACTAACTGCTTTTCTTTTGCTGCTTTTAAGATCCTCTGTTTGTCTTTAATCTTTGGTACTTTAATTATGGTGTGTCTTGGTGTGGGCTGATCTGGGGTCATTTTTTTTTTGAGGACTTTCTGAGCTTCATGGGGTTGTATGTCTGTTTCATTCACCAGGTTAGACAAGTTTTCCATCATTATTTCTTCAATATATATTCAACTTGTTCTCACTCTTCAAGTACCCCTATGACACAGATGTTGCCCTTAATTTTGTCCCCTAGGCTCCTTAAATGATTATTATATTCTTAGTTACTTTTTTCTTGTTGTTCTGGTTGGCTATCTTTGGCTTCTCCATCCTCTGTATCGGTATGTTGATCCTCTTCATCAACCACTCTGTTGATTGCCTCTAACATACTCTTTATCTCAGATAATATATTCTTCTGACTCATTCCCTTTCATCATTTCCATTTCCATTTCTGTTTTTTATCTGTTTGTTAGAGTTCTCACTGAGTTCATCTACACCTCCCCTAATTTCATTGAGCATCTTTATACTCAGTGTTTTGAACTCTATATCTGTGAGATTGCTTAATTCCATTTGTCCTTGATCTATTTTCTGTTCTTTCATATGGTTTCTGCTGCTTTTTCTTCTCATTTTGACTGCCTTTCTGTGTCTGTTTCTATGTACTAATCAAAGCTCCTAAGTCTTCGGGTCTTATTAATGTAGCTTTGTGCAGTACATGTCCCATAATACAGTCCTGAGAGGGATTCAACTGCAGGCCAAGTTAAGTCCCAGCCTGTCCCCCTCTGGGGCCACCAGTTAAGATTCAGCAAGTAATCCAGAGATGCTGTGCTTATAGTTGCCTCACGAAGTCACGCCAGAAACCAAGATGTGTCTTGGCACTGCTCAGCAAGTGGCACAGGACTCCCCAAGAACACAAATCAATATGGCATGGGTGGGGCCATGAGTTGGGGAAGGCAGAGTTTTAGGGAATCCTCTGGGTAGAGAGATCTCTGTTATCCAGTTTGGTGATGTCTCAGCTATGGTGGCACTGTGTCCACACACTGGGAACAGGGAGGGCTCAACAGAGGAGCTAACTGGCACTGCTGCTCAGAAAGAGCAGGTCCGTCGCCATGAAAGTCCCATTGTGGACATGGCTCCTTTAAGAGGCACCTGCTGGCTACAGCTACCGTAACCTCTGTCCCACTCAGCTGCTGGGGATCATGGAGCCTCATGTCTTTGCCCACTCCTACTTCCAACCACTGCAGGGTGATTTCTTATTTCTTTTCCTACTTGTAGTGTTTTTATTCATCTAGACCTCCAGGGGACTGTGCTTGCTGTTTGCTCCATGTTTCTGTCTCAACTTTGATGTGGTTGCAAGGGGGGATGAGTGAAGCTTCTATTATTTATGCCATTTTGCCCAGTTCTTCCTAATTTGTATCTTCTTCAATTTTTTTCTTCAATGTCTTACAGTTTTCTGAGTACAAGTCTTTTACCTCCTTGGTTAAATTTATTACTAGATACTTTATTCCTTTAGATGCAATTGTGAATGGGATTGTTTTCTTAATTTCTCTTTCTGATAATTCATTATTGGTGCATAAATATGTAACTGATTTCTGAATATTAATTTCGTATACTGCTGCTTTACTGAATTTATTAGTTCTAATAGTATTTTAATGGATTCTTTAGGGTTCTCTATATACAGTATCATGTCCTCTGCCTATACTGACAGTTTTACTTTTTTATTTCCAATTTTGGTGCCTGTTATTTTTTTCTTTACTAATTGCTGTGGCTAAGGTTTCTAAAACTATGTCGAATAAGCGTGGTGAAAGTGGACATCCTTGTCTTTTTCCTGATCTTAAGCAGAAAGTTTTCACCATTTCCCTGTTGCATGATATTAGCTATGAATTCATCAAATGTGGCCTTTATCGTATTGAGGTATATTCTCTTTATTCTTACTTTGCTGATATTTTTTTTATTATAAATAGAGGTTAGATTTTTTCAAATGTATTTTCTGCATCTATTGATATGATCATATGATATTTTTCATTTTGTTTATATGATGTATCACATTAAACAATTCACAGGTAATAAACCAGCCTTTCTTCCCAGGAACAAATCCCACTTGATCACAATGTATGATTATTTTAATGTATTGCTAAATTTGTTTTGCTAATATTTTGAGGATTTTTGCATGTGTGTTTGTCAGGAACATTGACCTATAATTTTCTTTCCTTATAGTATCTTTGTCTGGTTTAGGTATCAGGGTAATGCTGGTCTCATTAAATGAGTTTGGAGCCTTCTGTCCTCTTCAGTACTTTGGAATAGTTTGAGAAGGATAGATATCAATTCTTCTTTGAGTGTTTGGTAAATTTCACCTGTGAAGCCAGGACTTTCATATGTTAGATGTTTTTCAGTTACTAATCTGATATCATTAATAGTTATCAGTCTTTTCAGATTTTCTGTATCTTCTCGTTTCAGCCTTGGAAGTTTTATGTTTCTAGGAATTTATCATTTCTTCCAGGTCTTCCCACTTATTGGCATATAAGTGTTCATAGCGTTTTCTTATAATCCTTGATATTTCTCTGGTGTTTGTTGTCATTTTCATTTCCGATTTTATTTATTTGGGACCTCTTTTTGTTGATGAGTCTGGCTAGAGGTTTATCTGTTTTGTTTATCATTCGCAGAAACAACTCTTGGTTTCATTAATATTTTCCATTGCTTTTTTTAAGACTCCCTTTATTTCCACTCTGATCTTACATTGTAATTGCTATTAACCAATTGCTGTTATACAATGGGAATTAAAAGCAACACTAAAGTTGCTTTTGAATCAAATCTCATTTTCAAAGTTCTTAGCATAGTATAGTTGATAAAAGCCAGACTTCAGACTAAAATGCGTAACAAGAGTTACGCTGGATCTGTTATTTGGTAGCTGCGTTATTTAAGCTGAGTCTTGATTCCTTCATTTATAAAACAAATGTTAATATCTACTCCATAGAGCGATTTTGAAGATAAATAAGCAGTAAAATACTTAAAGCTGTGATTGGCATATAAATGTTCAATAAATGTTTACTACTATCATAATTATCATTGCATACAAATGAGAACATTGATAAAACTCATTCAAACCACTAACTGTGAATCTACTAGAATCACACTAGAGGAAACACACTACAGCCTGCAGCTACACTAAAAAGTAGAACTGAGTGATGACCATGATGGACAGGACTAACATAGAAAGCCCAAACAAATAATTCAGAACTCAACCTATATTTTCCCCTCACTTGCTTGAATTATCAATAAGATTGCCCCTCCTCCACACTAATTTGCCTTTATAGATACCATCATAAAGTCATTTTCTACATCTGGGTTTGATCTTTGACAATCATACTCAGAATTGTATCGTCATAATCCAAATGCATTTTTATCATGTTGTAAAATTCCGTTTTATTCTGCCAAGGCAGAGTCATATGAAAGCTTTAAGACCTGTACTAGTATTCACTACAACATATTTATATGAATATTACAATGAGCAATGAATGATATCACTACTATGTTACTGTGTGAGGTATTTAAATTTTATAAATTGTCATCTGCTTGCAGATTGTTCTATACATTCCTTCTATGCTTGCTTGAGGATTCAGTTTCATTTTTATTTGATGTTAAACATTCTACACAAACATTTTACATTTAGACAAAACAAAAACAAAAACAACTTGAGTTTTTAAAAAATACATGACCTACTTTGAGCAAACAGAAAAACTTTAATTTTCTTAAACTTGATTTTTAATGGTTTTTTTACTCCTCTTCACTATTATTGCTGTCGAAGACCTGCAAAAATTGAACCCAATGAAACTAGGCTTAAAGGGGATACAATAGGAAAAAAAAAAAAAAAAACTTGTACTTATTTTCTTTAGATTCCCATTAGTTACACCACCAAGCATTGTATCCCAACCTTAAGACTTTTTATTCAGCAGGTCTAGGATAGTAAGTAGGTATCAGAATTTCTAACAAGTAAGTCAGGTGATGATCCTGGTGCAGGGAATTAATAGACCACAGTTTGAGCAACTAATTAAAGTGTGTATAAGCCATTTATAGACCTGAACCAGAACAGAAATAACATCAATCTTCAGTTAAGTCTGACATGATATGGCAAAACACCTAGTAACTGGATATTAAAACAGCTTGAAGTTCAAGAATATTTAGATTTAAGGTCATAACAAGTGAATGTTTTTTCCAAATTTCATGAAAATTATGGTTGTCTCATCCAAAGGTAAGTGACCCATTTCTCAGTACTCCTTACATTTTTGCTGATATAATTACTTTTCCAGTCACCAGGCAACCAAGAAGGAAGGAAGGAAGGAAGGAAGGAAGGAAGGAAGGAAGGAAGGAAGGAAGGAAGGAAGGAAGAGGAAGGAAGGAAGAGGAAGGAAGGAAGAGGAAGGAAGGAAGAGGAAGGAAGGAAGAGGAAGGAAGGAAGAGGAAGGAAGGAAAAGGAAGGAAGGAAGGAAAAGGAAGGAAGGAAAAGGAAGGAAAGGAAGGAAGGAAGGAAGAAAGGAAGGAAGGAAGGAAGGAAGGAAGGAAAAGGAGAATGAAAAAGAGAATGAAAAAGAGAATTAAAAAGAAACCAAACCTCTTTGACTGGTTTCTAAAAAGCTCTGTGCTTTATACAATTTTATCTGCTGCTACGGAAGAAGTGACAGCCAAGATATTCTCATGCATAAAACACTGGGTATATATGTATATATCTTAAGAGGTTATCACTACCCTGTGTTATGTATGTATATACATGTGTGTGTATTTAGGAAGGACTATGTGGCAATCACTACACAAAGGACCACATAATCAAATAAGCAAATGGCATATCCTCTACCACCCCTACTATGAACTCATATGCCAGTGGAGACTAAAGACTATAAAATAGACAGCTACACAGTAATGAGAAGTTGGATGTCAAGCTAATTCACAACTAGATTTGGAGTTTGAATTTTGCAGAACCAATGAAGAAGTAACTCCTATGCATAAGTCAGGGTTACAGTCGTTTGTTGTTTGATGTTTGGATTTTGGCTATAAAAAGATGAAATTGATTTTATAAAGTTTATGCTTTTTTTTCTTTTAAACTAAGTACAATGTCAACATCCTTCCTCAGTAATCACAGTCTCTCTCTATTATTTTGGATTTCTCTTTATAACACTGAAGTTCCTATTAAACTACTTTTCTCTCAATTCACTCTCTTTCAGAGTAGATGTCAACAAACTACACCTATAGGTTGATGACTTATTTTTTTATTTGAAAAATTCTTTTGGAATATTATGCCCATTATCTATGTATTGTTTATGCTACGCTATAATGGCAGAGTTGAGAGATTGTGACAAGTCATGTGGCTGGCTCATAAGCATAACATTTTTACTATCTTAGCTTTTAAAAAAAACTTTGCCGACCTCTGCTCTAGAACAATGGCTCTACGAGGACAGGAACTACATCTTGGTCAACTTTGTAATCTCAGCACCAGCCACACAGATCAGGGATTCTTGACTTGAGATCCACCATATATGTACAGGTTTCAGAGATGCATTAACCCCCCAAAATTGTCCGCTAAACTGCATATGTAGTGAATGTATAGATTCCTTTGCAGGTATACCTTTGTGTTTATTAAGGAAAGATTTCTAGATTGTTCATATTCTTAAAAGAGAATCCTTCTGGTACAGCCAAGTAACTACCTATCAGACCAGCCCCCCACAAACAATTGTAAACTCTGGACACACACACACACACACACACACACACACACACACACACACACAACTTTATAAAGGCACTAAGAGCGAATAAAAACAGGCCAGTCTGGCAAGGAGTCAAAACTTAGACTAGTAGTCAATAAGTTCCTCCCTCCCTCCATTTCTCTCCTCTCTTCTTCCACCTCATCTCCCCACGCCTCACCCCCATACCTCTCTCTCAGCAATCCACAGTCAGAGCCATGGAGGGTGGCTAAAACTCTGACTGAAAACCCAAGTGTTTCTAGCCTAAAGAACCAGAGGACAAAGTTTGGGAAATCCACAGTTTCTGGGAAGGGTGTGAGGTGTAGGGAGAGGGGAGATTGGTCATGAAAAGAAGAAAGACAAGAAGAAGAATCCCCAAATTCTCTGCCCAGATCCCTAGGCAACCCCTGCACCACACATGTGGAAAAGACACCAAACAACCATATTAGGATAAAAGAACTGAAATGAATTTTCAGCTACTGTCCGAGAAACAGAGTTTGTACTTTGAGTCCAACCAACTTAATTATTTGCTAAAGTGAAAAGTTACCACTCTTATGAGAAATATAACAGAATTCTAATACTCCAACACATAACATGTACAATGGCCAAGATATAATTCAGAATTACTCGACATACAAAACAAAACAAAACAAATCAAAACAAATATATGATCAATACCCAAAATAAGAAAAAACAGCCCCAACTTATTTAAATATTAGAATGAGCATACAATGACTTTAAAGCAGCTATCATATAACTATACTCAGTGAAGCAAGGTAAAATATGCTCACAATAAATTAAAAGTTAGGAAACCTTAGACAAATCATTTTAAAAGAACCAAATGAAAATTCTAGAACTGAGAAATACCATATTTAAATAAATATGTGTCTTCTCAAAATTAAACTGCACTGCCTACTGGCTCATTGTTTATTTGATTTGAAAAGTTGAGTTTGTTCTTCTCTGAAAAATCAACATGTCATAATAGAAAGTTCCAGAACAGCTTTGGAGGTGAAATTTGGATCTGTAAGAAAGCAACCATTGTTGCCTAAATAAACTGACCTTAAACAAGTAACTTTACCTCTCTGTACCTATTTTCTTTAGCTGAAAATAAGGACAGTAATGGTACTTCTGTATAATCTAAGCACAATTTCTATAACCTGATAATTGTTCAATAAACCTCATGATGATGGTGGTGGCAGTGATGATTTTTAAAGTGCCTTTTCTAACACAGAAGTATCAAGGTGGATGACATATTGTGGCTAGATTTGGGAAGCTAGCTGAGAGAAGAGAGGCCAGGGCCAGATAAAGTAACCTAAGGAGAGATTTCCAAAACCAAAGTGTCTATTTTTAAGACTTCGTAATCCTCTGTAGAATTTGTCCACTGCTAATTAGCTTTTGACATCTGTACCTCTCCTCTCAATTTAATGTTAATAGTCTGTCAAATAATTCCACTAAAGTGTCTTGTTAACACTAAAATAATGGTGAAATGATTAATTTCTAGGTGCTGACTTGAATAACATTAATCTTGTTTAAATCATTTGGTATGAATGTGACTGTCATATGTATTTAAAAAGACTGAAAGCAATTGGCAGTTTCTGATCTGTCATGTTACTACTGTTGATGTTTGAAGGAACTGTGGGGTCTGCTCTCTTGAGAGGCATATCTCACATGTTTGACACTCACTAATCTTGTAATTATAGTATATAGGGATTAGAAATAGAATTTTCAACTTCTTATCAAGCAGTTCTCTCCCAGTCCTCCTTCCCCCACAGGGATTGAGAGGCATATTCAGAACATAAATTCCAATCATCTTTTGCCATTAACCTCAGGCAGTTGTTCCAAGATACAACTTAAATAATGGGAACATTTGACATATGGTACTAAATGTGAACAAGATTGTCTTTCTGCTCTCATCCTCATATCTCCATTGGAAAAGGGACTTTTGAAAGCTAAAAGTGAGGTCTTCTACAGAGATCTGGAATCACTCGTGGAATATATATTTATCAGGTTATTCTTATGTGTCAGTGCTTATAATGGGTAGCAGGGGCATACAGAGGAATGAGACATATTTCTTTTTTTCAAGTTCTCTCTAAATACGGGGGCAACTGAATTGAGTCTTTTAAAACACAACGCTATATATATATATGTATGTATGTGTATGTATGTGTATGTGTGTGGGTATATATATATGTGTGTGTGTGTGTGTGCGCGCGCGCCTTACTGCTAAATTGTACACTTGAAACTTACTGGATTTTGTTAACCAATGTCACCATAATAAAAAAAAATTTTAATAAAAAATATAAATAAAAAATAAATAAAACTTATGAGCCAGATATCTGCTATGACATATATAAACATTTGAATTAATCCTCACAACCACCCAGGTAAATCAGGTTAACAGACTGCACGTGAATCTCCAATTTGTACATCCTGCCTAAAGGGGATGTATCTACCCAGAGGAAACGGCTTATTTTTATAATTCATACATAGGTCTAGTATGGACTAAAACCGGCACTGGTGTGACAATATTTGCCTCTGTGTTGCTTTACTTTATTTGCTATATATAATAATTTAACTGTGGCTTTCATTGTTTGGGTACATTTTGAGAGACTGAGGTTCAGAGTGAGTAATACACATTAGAATGTATGATTCATTTGTATTTTTATTTTTCAATTACAATTAACATACAATATTATTTTAGTTTCATGTTTACAACATAGTGATTAGACACCTATATGACTTACAAAGTACCTCCCTAATAAGTCTAGTACCCATCCATTTGACATCATACATTGTTTTTACAATATTATTGATATTCCCCATGCTATACTTTACATCCCCGTGACTACTTTACAACTCCAAATTTGTACTTCTTAATCCCTTCACCCATTATCCCAACCCCACTCCCATTTGAAAAACATCAACTCGTTCTCTGTACAGGTTGTTCTCTGTGTTCATTTCTCTTTTGTCCACTTAATTTGTTTTCTAGATTCCACACATAAGTAAAATTATATGTTTTTTTTTTCTGACTTATTTCACTTAGCATAATGGCCACTAGGTCCATTTATGTTGCTTCAAATGGCAAGATTTCATTCTTTTTTATGGCCGAGTAATATTCCATTGTAGATATGTACCAACTCTTCTTTATTCATAAACAACTAGGACGCTGTCATATCTTGGCTATTGTAAATAATGCTTCAGTGAACATAGATGTGCATATATCTTTTTGAATTAGTGTTTTGGACTTCACTGGAAAAATATCCAGAAGTGGAATTTCTGAGTCATATAGTAGTCCTATTTTTAATTTTTTTTTAGGATCATCATATTGTTTTCCATAGTGGCTACACCAATTTATAATCCCATCAACAGTACGCAAGTGTTCTCCTTTCTCCACACTCTCATCAACATTTGCCGATAGTCAATTCTGACAGGTGTGAGGTGATAGCATATTGAGGTTTTAATATATATTTTCCTGATAGCGATGTCGAGCATCTTTTTATGTCTAGTGGCTATCTATATGTCATTTTTGGAGAAATGACCATTTATGTCCTCTGCCTATTTTTTAAAACAGATTATTTTTTTGGTATGAAATAGTGGGAGTTCCTCATATGTGATGTATGTTAATCCTTTGTCAATTGTATCATTGGTAAATATCTCATTCATTAAGTGGTCTTTTCATTTTGTTGATGGTTTCCTTCACTTTGCAATAATTCTTTAATGCAGTGTAGTTCCATTTGTTTATTTTTTCTTTTGTTTCCCTTGTCAGAGGAAACAGATCCAAAAAATATTGCTAATAGTGATGTCAAATGTCACAGAGTTTACTGCCTAAGTTTTCTTCTTGGAGTTTTATGGTTTAGGGTCTTACATTTAAGTGTTTAATCTATTTTGAGTTTATCTGGTATAAGAAAGTGATCCAGTTTTATTCTTTTCTTTTTACTTTGATATAAGCTTACTCATTTGTTTATTTTGGTGCTTTTGCTTTTGATATCAGATTCAAAATATCATTACCAAGACCAGTGTCAAGGGGCTACTGCTTGTTTTCTTCTAGGAGTTTTGTATTTTCAGGTCTTATATTCAAGTCTTTAATCCACTCTGCGTTAATTTTTTGTGCATGGTGTAAAAGAATTGTCCAATTTCATCTTTTTGCGTGTGGCTGTCCAGTTTTCCCAGGACCATTTATTGAAGAAACTGTTTTTTCCCTATTGTATATTCTTGGCCCTTTTGCCATAAATTAATTTACTACATACATGTGGGTTTATTTCTAGGTTTCTGGGTTCTCAATTCTGTTCAATTGATCTGTGTCTGTTTTTATGTCAGTATGATACTGTTTCGATTACTTATATCATTGTAGTATAGTTTGAAATCAGGGAGCATAATTCCTCTATTTTTTTCTACTTTCTCAATATGTCTTTACTTGGGGTCTTTTGTTCCATACAAATTTTAGGATTGTTCAGTGAAATGCTATTTTAAGTCTCTCAAACAATGATGTTATCCAATATTGTACTAAATTTTCCTTCCATGTTCTAGAGAAGTATTCCAGAGGTTATCAACCTCAGCAAGAGAAAGGCTTTACTTATAGGTTCACTCTGAAGAATGTGCAGGTCCACAGCAATTTGATTTTCTTAGGGCAAATCCCAGTATGGAAATTTCAAGCTCATATATAAGAGGTGGCAGCATGATTAAGAAGCCAGAACCAAGGGGGGAAAAGGATGATTAAAGAAAGAGGCAAGGGGGTCAAGCAAGAAGGACATGTGGGTGCTCCAAGAGAGGTAGGCAAGTCGTAGAAAAGAAATGTTTAAATTATTTTCTGTATTTTGGGTATTCCAAGGAATTTTCACATAGATAAAATATAACTCTGTTTTAGTAATGGATTGAGGCAGACTGGCTCAGTTATCTTCCTAGCTGTCTCTATAGCCATGAGCATAATTATAGTATGTCCTTTCATAAGACAAAATGTAAACACAAAAGAAAAATTAGACCAAATTTATTGAAGAATGTCCCTTCAGACTTTGTTCCAGCCTTATGCAGTGCATCCTGTATCACCCTATTCGGCTGCAGCAACATCAGATGGACATTGAGAAAAGCCTTTTACCATAGAGATAAGCAACTCTGTCCAAAATTTTCTCTTGTCTATCACACAGATGGAAATAGCTGTTCGAATCTACAATTGCAGAAAAGATAATATATAGCCTGCCTTAAACTAGCAGAAACAGAGACAGGAAGCCTACTAAAAGATTCAGGGTACAGATGCTTTGATTAGCTCTACTACAATGCACTCTGGTGGAAGAAAAATTACTAACAAACTCTAAGCTTGACATGAGCGAGAGAAGTCAATGCAAAGTCTGGTGTGTTAAATATTTAATATCTTTGAAGTACTTTTGATCAGTCACAATGGCTAGGGAAGTGTTTGCCACCCTCTTTTTAGCTTTTTCTCTTAGCATTAACATTTTTTTCTGATAATAAGATATTGCATATTTACAATAAAAATAGAGAATATATTGGCCAATGTAATATAAAACACAAATCATTTAGAATCTTGTATCTTCAAGGTAAGCAGTATTAAAAAGTTTGTGCCTTTTTTCATGCTTGTTTCTCTGCACATTTTTTTGTCACAATTATTATCTTGAATATGCAATTTTATATTCTACATGAGCAGTCCCCAACCTTTTTGGCACCAGGGACCAACCAGTGATCCTATGAGAATCTAATGCCTCCGATCACTTCTGATGATTTGAGGTAGAACTGGGGCAGTGATACTAGAGCTGGAGAGAGGCTGCAAATACAGATGAAGCTTCACTTGCTCACCTGTCACTCACCTCCTGCTGTGCAGCTCAGTTCCTAACACTACAGACCGGTACGGGTCCACAGCCAGGGGTTTGGGGACCCCTGTTCTACATTTGTAAGAGGTCACTTAGATTATGAGGATTTCCTTACCTTTCCAAACAATATTTTAATGTCTGAAAAATATCTCATGATACTATTTAGCATAAATTATAAGAAGTTTTGTAGTTTTTGGAACACTTAGATGGTTTCCAAATTGTTGTAATTATGAGTTATATCGAAATAATTCTCCTACATAAATTTATGAACTTATCTCTAAATAATTTCTTAAAATATATTTCTAAACTAGGACTACTACTCAAAGAGCATGGTTATTTTTAAGCCTCTTAAATTAGGATATTGAGCCATTAAAGCCAAAGAGTAACATTCTAGCCTGAATTGGAAACAACTCGGCATTGTCCAAGAACCCTGTTATCAACAGTAGACATATCATGCTCAAAGTACCATAAGTTTTAGATATTATTTCTATATGTGTTTAGAAAATAAGAGCTTTATGAATCTATCCAAAAGATACTAGGTATGAAATTTTTTGCTGGTTGCTTTGGCAGAGTTGTCTGTCTGTTTCTTATAGCACATTTCTGACACCAATTCCAACGTGTGGGTTTTTTCCCCACACCAAGAAATTCTTCAATACCCGCTAGGTGTCCTACAATTCAATTTAATTCTGACACTACTTGGAAATAGTGTCAGATCCCACAAGTTAAGGATTCAGTCCCACAAGACTGCAACACTCCACCTCCACTTTAAAAACCAATCACCAATTTCAAGTCCAGGTTGTCACTTGTGCTTCTGACTGACCAGCTATAAATTGATTTTCACAATTCCCCCCTTAGGTTCAATTAATTTGCTAGAGCAGCTCACAGAACTCAAATACTTTACTTACTAGATTACCAGTTTGTTATAAAAGGATATAACTCAGGAATTGCCAGGTGGAAGAGATGCATAGAGAAAGTTATGGGAAAGGGGGTTTGGAGCTTCCATGTCCTCTCCAAGCATGTCTCTCTCTCTCTAAATTTCCAGTTGTTCACCAACTCAGAAGCTACCCAAACCTCATCCTCGTGGGGTTTTATAAAGGCTTCATTACATAGGCATGGTTGATTAAATCATTGGCAATTAGTAATTGAATGTAATCTCCAGTCCTCTCCCCTCCCAGGAGGTGGAGGTGGGGGTGGAGGGGTGGAACTGAAAGTTCCAAACATCTAATCACAAAGTTGTTTCTCCTGACAACCAGTCCTCAATCTTAGGTACTTTTCAAAAGTTACCTTATCAACATAATACAGGATTTTTCTATAGCTCTCATAGAAAAGTCCCAGGATTTCAGGAGCTCTGTGCCAGGAAGTAGGATGAAGACCAAAAAGTATATTTCTTATTATCAGTATCACATATAGTCAACCAAATTTAATCTCTTCTCCAAGTTTATACTGTTTATGTCAGTGGCTTGGTGTATGTGCTCAGATATCTCTAGTTTATAACAACTTCCCACATGACTCATATTGACTGAGTGCATACTCTGTGCCAAGCAGTTTTAAATATATTATTTCAGAGGTTCCACCTCAGCTTTATGTATATGACAGCTGGGCCAAGACAGCACAGTGATAAAAGCCTCTCCAGGTGGTCCTAATGAAGGCCAGGGGCCCATCGTCATGCAAGTAGGGCAAAAACAGCATATTAAACCACTGAGTGGCTTTCAGCCTCTTCCTCTTACCTCTTTCCTCCTACCTATGGATTTCTATATTACTGTAACACAGGACTCTGGTAAGAACTACTCTTAAGTCACCTATGCTCAACTCCAAAGTAGTATGAGGATGTAGTGGGGCCACTCCTGAGAAATGGAGCACTGGAGCTATTGGATAAATGCTACCCCTTTCCTATCCCAGGCAAATGATCTGAAAGATCTGCAGAAGGTCCTGCATGAAGTTTAGCACAGGTCTGTTAGAAAGGAGGGATAGGGAGCCATCTCAAAATTCAAATGCATTTTATTTGCTTTCTTCCTTTCCTGAGTATCATATTCCAAGATGAGCATATCCCCAAATAAATACCTACATGCAAGCCTTTGTCTCGGCCTCTACTTTTACCAGAAGCCTAGCTAAAGCAAACAACACATCAGAATAAGTCCCAAAACAAAGGAACTGACACTTCTCAGTTGGTTACTTTTCCTTTAAGACAGCCCTCCAGCTCTTTCTGTTTCACTCTTACACTTGCATGTGTTCTCCCTTTCTCTTCTCTTTTTCTACACACATTTTAAAAATCTTTGATGGGGTTAGAGTAGTAAAACTTCAACCTAGGGAACCCCCAGGATATTAGTAAAATTAAAGATTAGCATATGATGGCATAATATAAATCATTTTCCAAATTTTGATTATCTAAATTAGTGGTTCCCAAAGTGTGGTTTCCAGGTACTGGGAGATCCCCAAAACCTTTTCAGGGGTCCATGAGGTCAAAACTATTTTTCTAATAATATTAAGATGGGAGTTGCCTTTTTCACTAGTTGACATTTGCACTAACTGGAACAAAAGCAATGGTGGGTAAAACTGCTGGCATCTTAGTACTAATCAAAACAGCAGAACCAAACTGCAGCTATTCATTGTATTGTCATAGAAAAGCACTTAAAAAAAAAAAAAAACAGTTTCACATGATACTATCCCTGACGAAGCAGTAAAAATTGTTAAATCTCGACCCTTGATCACATTTCTTTTTAACATTTATGACATCCCTGGAAGTACATATAAAGTACTCTACACAGTAAGGTGTGATGGTTGTCTTGAGAGAGAGCTCTTGCACAATTGTTTTGGTTGCCAGATAAACTAGTCACTTTTTTCATGGAATGCCATTTTTACTTGAAAAAATAACAAATAGGCAAACTATGATTATTTAGCATTGGTCATTTAACAAACATTTTCTAAAAAATTAACAAAGCGAACCTGTTACCTCAAGGTAAAACCAGTATTTGTTGCCAGTTATAGAATTTGAGTTTTAAAATAAAAGTTAAAATGCAGCATGACAGCTTCACAATATTAATTAAACCTTTCTCTTAGTTGTGATATTATCAATTGTGATTTTTCTGAAATCGTATAATGAAATGTGTTAATATTCAGAAGATATTGACAAAGACCTTCTTCTTAACAAACGTTAATTATGCACTGAGACCTTTTCTTAACTAGGCTTTGACTTTGGGCCCCATCTTTGCTGGGCCTTTATAGCTCAGTTTTTGCAAAGATCCTGCCAAGTCAGTTTAGCAAAAATCTCCCCACTTTTGATATTTGATCAAGTTTATCATTTTCCACCTTTGATGCATTTGTCTTTGACCTGCCTCTAGCAAAAGTCCTGTTAAGTTAGTTAAACAAGAATCCCTCTACCTTTGTTGACTTCTGAGAGTAATTTTTCATCCACTGATCCCTCTTACTCTCTTCATTGGCTATAAATTTTTAGCTATCTTTACTGTATTAAGAATTGAGCCTAATTTCCCCTCTATTGTGATAGTCATGACGCCTATGACCATATCCTCGAATAAAGTCTTCTTTAAAATTTTAACAAGTATCCGAATAGATTTTTCTTTAACAATATGCAAAACAAAGTGAACGAATATTCTCCAAAAGACCAATGCATGATGTTACAAAATCATATATGAGTAAAAGTTCCATTCAAAATTCAAGAGAGCTCAAAACATATTAATGAAATAGTCTGAAAAGTTCACTTATGGAATTTCAGAGTCCACATTGTAACTAACCTTTAAGAAACTACCATTTGTCTAGTTATGATGTCAAAGATGATTACCCACAATGATCTCCAAATGAAATGTTAAAATACTCTTTTCCCTTGTTCAATTACATATCTGTGAGAGGCCAGATTTTCTTCATTTACTTCAACCAAAACAACATATTGAAACAAACTGAAGGCAAAAAATATGAATCCAGTTGAGATTCACAGACATTAAACAATGTTACTCTTCTTACTAATTGTTTGCTTTAGAATGTGTTTTTATTTTTCATATAGCTATGTTATTAATGTTAACGTGATCAGTTTATATGAATTAAGTAATAAGTAATTCAATTTCTTAGGAGCTTTAATTTTTAATTTGGTAAATATCAATAGGTATAATTCACATGAACTAAAGTTCTTTAGAGTCCTAAATAATTTTTAGGAGTCTAAAAAGGTCTTGTGAACAAAACACTTGGGAACAGCTTATTTAAATGTATCAAAAGTTCATCACTCTCTAATAGTGATTAAAGAGATATTTGAAAGTAACAAACTGACAAATAAAGTTATTGATATTATGTTGAAGTTAGCGACACTAAGCAAACATGTTTATGAGTGTTAGGTTCCTGGGAGCAAAAAATAAATAATATAAATCAACTTATCGAAAGGAGGAGGCAATGGGGTAACTCATGCCAAGAAAAATACACCTGGCCTTGAGATAGCTAATCAAATCAGACTGAATCCACTTCATCTCTTTATACTAACCTAGGACATAAAATGTTATTGTTTTTCAAATGGAGGATAATGAAGTTAATTTGAATTTGAGTTAATACTGAAATGGATTTATGATGCCAAGTAAATATACTAATTACCAGAATTATGTTTCAAGAAGCCATTGTCATTATGTTAATAAAATGTACTATTAACATTGCTAGAACTTTTAAGAAACCTCAAACAATAGCAAACTCAAATCACTTTCTCTTACTGAATATAAAAAAACATGCACTGTGTCTTTTCCATAAATGATGTATTATGTTAACTGATAAGTTTCTGTGATTTCATATGCATAGTAAGATACTTAGAAACTTACAAGTCTATAAATTTTTTAAAAACTCATCTCTCTGGGCTCAGATTTTAGAAAGACCTGAGGTTTCCTAATCATTAAAAATATCATAATTCTGAAGCATAAAAAAGACATGGCCATAGATCTATGTAGAATGATTACAAGATTGCTTTTGTTTGAGATTATTGTTTCCTTAAATATGCCTCAGTACAACTTTTTCATCAGACTGACTCAACTTATGTAATTCTCTATCTGAAATCCATGGTGTGAAGCCAGTTTTCGGCGTGAAGTCAGAATTGGTGCAACTAAAAGGAACCACATGAACTACTTTCTGTGATGGCCTACATTAGAGTAAGTTGGGTTTTTTTTAATTAAGATTATTTTCAATAGGTATTAGGACATTTCGCATTCAATACTCATCTATTGAAAGGTATATATTTTATTCATTGTAAGAACATTTGTAAATATCTGTCTATAATGTTGAGATAGACCCCAAATAATTGGAAAATTTGGTAGCTTACTGGGGCAAGTTGAAGAGGGTAAGAGAAAAGCTGTGATGTTCAGGGCATGGGCCACTGTTTGGTGTGATGTTGAGGGACTTCCAATTTTACTCACTCTGGTCTGAATGGGTTTGTGTTTCACACAGGAGATTCACAGTCGGTGAGGTTGATGTAGTGCTGAAATTTGCCATCAAACACTCCTGTACTTTATTTAAATAGCAAAAAACTGCTAACATCTTAAATGTCTGATATAGGGAAATAAGTAAACTGCAGTAGAACTCTAACCATTAAAAATGATGCTTGCAAATATTTAATATTATCAGAATAAATTTATATAATAGTCTTAAATGAAAGAGTAGGAAGAAAAACAAATGAAAATCTAAAATTTATAAAAAACTATGCTGAGTGTACAATTAATATACATCAAAACATTAATATTGATACATCATTGAGGGTCCTTTGGTTATAAGCATCAAAAAACAGTTTTCTCAAATATGCAAATGAATATGTTAAAAAAAAATCTAAGAAAGAATAGAGATACAGCCATTATCAAGGAGTAAGGTATGAGGAATTATGGACAAGTTTTTCAAGGATTATCTTAAAATGTTTTTCCCAAACATTTTCTCCTCTTAAGATTGAATTCCTTGTAGGAAGGTTGGAAGTGAATTTGTGTGGGTCAAACATTTACCTCTTAGCCGAAGAAGAAGAGGTAACTTGATTAGCAATCCCACCACAAAAACATGGAACAGGAGAAAGGGTAGTAAAGTAAGAAAATAAGCATGTTGAGAAATAAGCAGAAAACTTTATCATGCAGATTAAAACCACACATCTTGCGTATACTTATTCGATGACCCTAATAGCAGTAGCTGACAATTGTTCAACACGCTTATTATATGCTCAACACTGGTTTCTCTGCTTAACATGAATGCCTTTGTTTAAAACCGGAAACTGATGCTCAGAAAGATTAAATTTCTGAATGTCATACAATGAGGATATGGTATATCTGGAATTTGACCTGTGGCTGACTAGCTGCAAAGCCCATAAATTTGCCACATACCTTGTAGAAGACAATGTTTTTATTATCACTAGTTTCAATTATTTCTTTCAGTACCACTAGACTAAAATAAATAATAGACTAAGTAGTAGGGCTTAATGCCTGTTTTACTTAAGCAATTCTTATGTATTTCTTCCCCCCCACACACACACAAAATGAGTTTATTTCTAAATATAGTTAGAAATAATCCGACAAGGAAATTTTAGAAATATCCACTGTACACTATTTAAAATTGAGGTTTAAAAACTGTATTGAGCACACTACAAATTCTTTATTGGGATAAAATGATAGTTTCCTAGCACAGCACATTTCAATTAGTCATGAAAAATTACCACAGAATGCTAGTGATAAATGGGTGTTCCATTGCTCCTGAAAAGTTAATAGCCTCAAAGCCAATAGCATTGTCAGAGCTCGGACTAGAATAAGAAGTAGTGCACTTTTTTTCACTCCAATAGTCTTAGGTAGATACCATGCTCTGGACATTTTATTCCATATCTTCCAGATTGATTTCTAGATTTTTAATGCAAGCTTTGTTTCATTCAGTGTAAGCCACTGAAGATCTCAGCATTCCCCACATTCAAACATTGAAACTCACTTCATTTATTACTGAAATATCAAACATTAGATTGCAGTAGATTGAGGTAGAATTTATATATAACATATCAATTTCAATATATGACATAATAATTGGATATTTATATATATTGCAAAATGTACACCACAAGAAGTCCAATTAACATCCATCACCATACACAGTTAGTTTTTTTCTTGTGCTGAAAACCTTTAAGATACACTCTCAGCAACTTTCGAAGAAGCAATAGTGTTATTAACGCTGTATATTATATCTCATGACTTATTTTATAACTGAAAGTTTGGACTTTTTAACCACTTTTACTTATTTCAGCCACTCCCCAACTCCAACCACTGGCAACCACCAATATATTTTGTATATCTATGAGTTTGTTTTTTTAAGTCCACATATAAATTCATGTAGTATTTATTTTTCTCTGACTTATTTCACTTATCATAATGCCCTGGAGGTCCATTCATATTGTCACAAATGGTTAGATTTTCTTCTTTGTGAAAAAAGTGTTCCATTATACTCCACATATTACCTATCTATTCATCCTTCAGTAGACATGTAGGTTGTTTTCATAAATTGGCTATCGTAAATAATGCTGCAATAAACATGGAGGTGCATATATCTTTTCAAGTTAGAGTTTTTGTTTTCTTTGACTAAATACCCAAAAGTGGAATTGTTGAATTGTATGGTAGTTCTATTTTTAATTTTGGGGGAGAGCCTTCATATTGGTTTTCATAGAGGATTCACCAGTTTACGTTCCCACCAACAGTGCACAAGAGTTTCCTTTTCTCCATAGTCTCACGAACACTTGTTATTTCTTGTCTATTTTTTGGTATATAATATCCATTATAACAGGTGTGAGGTCATATCTCATTGTAATTTTGGTTGACATTTCTGTGATGATAATGTTGAGCATCTTCTCATGTACCTATTAGCTATCTGGATGTCTACTTTGAAAAATGTGTATTCAGATCTTCTGCCCATTTTCAATTATTTCGGCTTTTTACCATTGAGTTGTAAGTTCTTTATAACTTCTTGGAAAATAACACCTTATCAGATACATGAATTGCAAATATTTTCTCCCATTTAGTTGGTTGCCTCTTCATTTTGTGGCTTCCTTTGCTGTGCAGAAGCTATTTGATGTAGTCTCACTTGCTTATTTTTGCTTTTGTTACCTTGGCTTTTGGTGTGAGATCCCCCCAAAAAAATATGTCAAAGGAGGCTTATTGCCTGGTTCCTTCTAGGAGTTTTATAGTTTCACATCTCAAGTTCAAGTCTTTAATTCATTTGGAGATAATTTTTGTGTAAGATAGTAGTACAGCTCCTTTTATTTGTTTCTTTTGTATCTGGGGGTCCAGTTTTCTCAGTGCCATTTAACAAAGACATTCTCCTTTCTCCAATGTATATTTCTATTCATTTTGTCATAAACTCATTGACTGTATATATGAGGGTTTATTTCTGGTTTTTATTCTGTTCCATTGATCTGTATGTCTTTTTATGTCAATACCCTACTGGTTTGATTACTGTAGCTTTGTAGCATATACTCAAATCAGAGAGCATGATGCCTCCAGCTTTGTTCATTTTTTAAATCCAAAATTACTTTGGCTATTCAGGGTCTTTAGTGAACCCATACAAATTTTAGGATTGTTCTATTTCTGTGAAAAATGCCATTGGAATTTTGATAGGAATTACATTAAATCTGTATATGCTTGGGTAACATGGACATTTTAACAATATTGTTTTTTAATCTATAAGCACAGATTATCTTCTCATTTATTTGTGCCTATTTCAATTTTATTTATTAATATTTTATAATTTTCAATAAGCAGGTGTTTCATGTACTTGGTTAAATTTATCCCTAGGTATTTTATTCTTTGCAGTGCAATTATAGATGGGATTGTTTTCTTAATATCTATTTCTAATAGTTTGTTATTACTGTATAGAAATTCAACAGATTTTTGTATATTAATCTTATATCTCACAACTTTACTGAATTCATTTATTAGATTTTAACAGTTTTTTTGGTGGAGCTTTTAGTATTATCTATATGTAATATTATGTTATCTGCAAATAGTGACAGTTTTACTTCTCCCTTTCCAATTTGGATGGTTTTTATTTCTTTTTCTTCCCTAATTGCCCTAATATTGAATAACAGTAGCAATAATGCACTTTATTGCCCTTTTCATGATCTTAGAAGAAAAATTTTTAGCTATTCACTGTTCAGCATGATGTTAGCTGTGGCTTGTCATACCTGATCTTTATTATTTTGAGGTATATTTCTTCTATACCCACTTCACTGAGATTGCTCTTTCTCTCCTCTGGCTCTGTACCTAGCCATTAAATTAATGCTGACTACATTCCATATGCCATGCTCCCCACCCCCAGGACCAAATATCAACTACTAATTTGTACTACTTTAACCCTTCACCCCATTGTCCCAGCCCCCCAACTCCCCTGGCCATCACCAGTTTGTCCTCTATGTTCGTGAGTCTGTTTTTGATTAGTTCCTTTTGTCTCACAGATTCCGCATAAAAGTGAAATCATATAGGATTAATCTTTCTCTGATTTATTTCACTCAGCATAATACTCTCTAGGTAATCCATATCATTATAAATAATAGGATTTCATTTTTTTAATGGCTGAGTTATTTTCTCTTTTATATAAGAACCATAACTTCTATTTTTCTTATTTTTTTAAATTATGGTGACATTGGTTAACACAATCCAGTAAGTTTCAGGTGTACAATTCAACAGTAAGGCATATATATATTTACACTGTAAATATATATAGATTTCTATCACCACATATTTGACCTTTTTTACCCCATCTACCACCCCTTTCCCCACCACCCTCTAGTCTATTGTCCATGTCCATGAGTCTTGTTTATTGTCCTGTTCGTTTGTTGCTTTTAGGTTTATAGCCCACATATAAGTGATATCATGTGGTTTACAACTTTTTCCAACAGGCGTATTTCACTCAGCATGATTATCTTGAGGTCCATCCATGTTGTCACAAATGGCAGTATTTCATCTCTTCTTATGGCTAAATAATACTCCATTGTACATATGTACCACAGCTTTTTATCCAGTCATCTGTTGTAGGACACTTCAGTTCATTACATATCCTGGCCGCTGTGAATAATGCTGCTGTGAACATCAGTGTACAAACATTGTTTCGGATATGGGTTTTTAAGTCTTTGGGGTAAATACCTAGTAGAAGAATTGCTGGATCATATGATAGATCAATTCTTTGTTTTTTTTAAGGGAACTCCATACTGTTTTCTATAGTGATTATACCAATTTTCAGTCCCACCAGCAATGTATGAGGGTTCCATTTTCTCCACATCCTCTCCAACACTTGCTATTACTAGACCAATTGATAATTGCTATTCTAATAGTTGTGAGATGGTATTTCATTGTGGTTTTGATTTGCATTTCTCTAATAGCTAGTGATGTCAAGCATCTTTTCATATGTTTGTTGGCCATTCGTATGTCTTCTTGGGAGAAGTGTCTGTTCAGATCCTATGCCCATTTTATAATTGGATTGTTTGTTTGGTTTTTGTTGCTATTTGTATAAGTTCTCTGTATATTTTGGATATTAGGCGCTTACATGAGGTGTTGCTTGCAAATATCTTTTCTCATTCAGATGGTTGTCTCTTTACCTGGTTGATGGTTTCTTTTGCTGTGCAAAAGCTTTTTAGTTTGATTTAACCCCATTCATTTATTTTTGCTTTTACTTCTTTTGCCTTTGAGGTTAAATTCATAAAATCCTCTTTAAGCCCATGGTCCATGAGTTTAGTTCCTTTGTTTTCTTCTGTGTAATTTATTGTTTCAGGTCTTATATTCAGGTCCTTAATCCATTTTGAGTTAATTTTGGTGTGCGGTGATAGACAACAATCTAGTTTCATTCTTTTGCAGGTGGCTTTCCAGTTTTCTCAGCACCATTTATTGAAGAGGCCTTCCTTTCTCCACTGCATATTTTTGGCTTTTTTTGTCGAAAATTAAATGCCCATACAAATATGAGTTTACTTCTGGACTCTATTCTATTCCACTGGTTCATGTGTCTGTTTTCCTACCAATACAATGCTGTTTTGATTACTGTCACTTTGTAGTATAATCTGAATTCAGGCAGAGTGATGCCTTAAGGCTTGCTTTTTTTTCTCAGTATGGCTTTGGCAATTCAGGATCGTTTGTGCTTCCATACAAATCTGATGACTTTTTGTTCTATTTTTTTTTTTTAAATTCCAATGGGATTTCAATGGGGATTACATTAAATCTGTATAATGCCTTAGGTAATAAGGTCATTTTAAATATGTTGCTTCTTCCAATCCAAGAACACGGAATATCTTTCCATTTCTTTGTATCTTCTTTGATTTCTTTTAATAGGTGTAATAGTTTTCATCATATAGGTCTTTCACATGTTTTGTTAGATTTATTCCTAGGTATTTTATTCTTTTTGTTGCAATTGCAAAAGGAATTATTCTTTTCACTTTTTCTGACACTTTATTTTTAGAGTATATGAACACTATAGATTTTTGAACATTGATTTTGTATCCAGAGTCTTTGCTGTATTTGGTTACTGTTTCTGTAGTGTTCTTGAGGAGTCTTGAAGATTTTCTATATAGAGAATCATGTCATCTGCAAATAGTGACTGACTTTTTCATTTCCTATTTGGATGACTTTTACATCTTTCTCTTGTCGGATTACAATCACGAGGACCTCCAATGTTATATTGAATAACAATGGTGATAGTAGACAGACTTGCCTTGTTCCAGATCTTAAAGGGAAGGTTTTTAGTTTTTAACCATTAAGCATAATGTTGGCTGAGGGTTTGTCATATATGGCCTTTATTATGTTAAGGTACTTTCTATATTGATTTTGTTAAGTGTTTTGATCATAAATGGGTACTGTGTCTTGTCGAAGGCTTTGTCTGCATGTATTGATATGATCATGATTCTTATTTTTTAATTTGTGTGGTATAACACATTAACTGATTTGCATATGTTGAACCATCCCTGTGCCCCTTGATTATGATGTATAACATTTATAATACGTTGCTGTATTCAGTTCACTAGTATTTAGGATTTTTGCCTCTTGTGTTCATGAAAGATATTGGTCTGCAGTTTTCTTTTTTTGTGATCTTTTTACCAGGTTTTGGTATCAGGGTAATATTGGCCTCATAAAATGAGTTGAGAAATGTTGCCTCCTCTTCAATTTTTTGGAAGAATTTGAGAAGAATAAGTATTAAATCTTCTTTGAATGTTTGATAGAATTCACCGGCGAAGCCATTTGGTCCTGGACTTTTACTTCTTGGTAGGTTTTTGATGATCGTTTCAATTTCCATACTGCTGATCAGTCTATTTAAATATTCCAGTTCTTCTTTATTCAGTCTAAGAAGTTTGTGTCCTTCTTTTTGAGTACTGGTCCATTTCTTCTAGGTCATTAAATTCGATGTTATATATTTTTTCATAATACTCTTGTATAATCCTTTGTATCTCTGTGGTATCTGTCATAATATCCCCTTTCATCCTTGAATTATTTATTTGTGTCCTTTCTCTTTTTTCTTTAGTGAGTCTAGCCAAGGATTTGTCAATGTTATTAACCTTCTCAAAGAACCAGCTTTTTGTTGCATTTATTTTTTCTTTCATTTTTTGGTTTCAATTTCATTTATTTCTGCTCCAATTTTGATTATTTCTTTCCTTCTACTGACTGTAGGCTTCATTTGTTCTTCCTTTTCTAGTTTTATAAGATGAAGTGTTAGTTTATTTGAACTTGTTCTCAAGTTTAGAGGTAGGCCTGTAATGATATGAACTTTTCTCTTATGACCGCTTTTGCCGAGCCCCAAAAGTTTTGATATGTTGTACTGTCATTATCATTTGTTCCTATGTATCTTTTCATCTCTCTTTTTATTTCTTCTCTGACCCAGTCATTCTTCATTAGCATGTTGTTTAATCTCCATATATTTGCGGTTCTTCCTGATTTCTTTTTACAGCTGATCTCCAGCTTCAAAGCATTGTGATCAGAGAATATGGTTGGTATGATTTCAACCCTCTTGTATTTGTTGAGTATCTCTGTGTTCCCGTATGTGGTCAATCCTTGAGAATGTTCCATGTGCACTAGAGAAGAATGTATAAGCAGCTGTTTTTGGATCGAAGGCTCTGTAGATGTCAATTATGTCCAGTTGGACTAATGTGTCATTTAAGGACATTATTTCCTTATTGATTTTCTGTTTGGATGATCTGTCCATATGTGACAGTGGGGTATTTAGGTCCCCTACTATGATAGTGTTTTAGTCTATTTCTCTCTTTAGTTACATTAGTAATTTCTTTACATATATCGAAACTTCTTGGTGCATGATTTTCTTCATCATTGTGAAATGTCCCTCAGTACTTTCTTTACTTTTTTTATTTTGAAGTCTATTTTGTTCGATATAAGTACTACTACTCCCACTCTCCTCTGAATATCATTTGCTTGAAATATTATTTTCCACCCTTTCACTGTGAGTATATTTGTCTTTGGAGCTGAGATGTGTCCTGGAGGCAACATATGGTTGTGTTTATTTTGGTTTTTTGTTTTTGGGGATTTTGTTTGTTTGTTTTTATCCATTCTGCAATTCTGTGCCTTTTTATGGGTAAGTTCAGTCTATTTACATTTAAGGTGATTATTGAAATATGAGGTTTTCTATAGCCATTTTATCTTTTGTCTTCTGGTAGCTCAGTATTTCCATTGCTTCCTTGCCCTTCATGTGTGTAGTGTTTTTTTTATTTTGGTTGTGTTTTGTGGGGTTTCCTCTGATTCTTCTTGTTTCATGTTATATACTTCAGCTCTGAATCTTTGGCGTATGGTTACCATTACGAATATGTAGAGGATAATTATATAAATATAGTAATCCCTTTTCTTCTGCATGTGCCTCCCCTTTTCTGTTATTGTCTCAATTTGTTCCTATGTTTGCTGAATGTTCATTACTGTCTTGCAATAGCAAATCCTTTCTTACTGTTTAAGTTTATAATGCCCTATTATTAATAAGAGTTGCATTCCTCTGCTTCTATCTGCCTGCTAGTCACCTTACTCCTAATTATGGTTTTGTTTTGGTTTGGTTTTTTGTCATTTTGTTTTAGGTGAGCTGACCCCTTTCAGTATTTCCTGTAATGTAGGCCTTGTAGTGGAGAATTCTCTCAATTTTTGTATGTCTTGAAAGGTCTTTATTTCTCCTTCATATCTAAAGGAGAGCTTTGCTGGATACATTATTCTAGGCTGGTAGTTCTTTTCATTCAATAGTTTGAATATTTGATTCCACTCCTTTCTGGCTTGTAAGGTTTGTGCTGAGAAGTCTGCCGAGAATCTAATAGGTTTTCCTTTAACGATTACTTTCTTTGTTTCCCTGGCTGCCCTGAGAATTCTTTCTTTCTTGTTGATTTTTGATAAGTTTGATACAATGTGTCTTGGTGAAGGCCTTTAGGGGGTTGAATTAATTTGGTGTTCTGTTGACTTCTTGAATTCCAAGCTCCAACTCATTCCTTAGATTTGAGAAATTCTCATCAACTATTTGTCTGAAAATAATTTCTAGTCCCTGCTCCTTTTCCTTTCTTTCAAGAATGCCCATTATTCTTATGTTTTCTCTCCTGATGGTATCAGCTAATTCTTGTATTTCTTTCATTATTTTTTATTCTTTGGTCTCTCCCTTCTTCCTTCTGATTTATTTCTGGATTTCTGTCTTCGCTATCACTGATCTTTTTCTCCATTTAGTTGACTCTTATTTCTCAAGCTTGATATTTAATTTTTCAACTTTTGCAGTGTGTTTTTTAGCTCCAGAAGACCAATTCTATTCTTTCTGAGGGTTTCAATCTCCTTGCTAAAGAACGCATTATGCTCATCTAGGTGTTTTTTCTAATTCCTGAAATTCGAATTCTGTCTTTAAGCTTATTTTCTGGAGATTTTTCTCTTTCTTTTTGAGCTGCCTTGTCATCTTGGTTGTTAATGGTGTTTAATGGACTATTTCTCCACCTAGGTATTAATGGATGTGTTATTTTGCCTTTTTTCCAGAAAGATTTATTATATAAAGGTCTCTCTTTAGTCTTTTGCTAAGAAGGTGTTTTTCTTCTGGTTTTCAACAGGTGGCATCTAAGCCTCTTGGGTCCCTGTTTTACATAAAGCCTTAATAATACCTTTTGTTCCTTATAAATATCAATCACACTTGCTACCTTCAGTCTCAGTTCTTGTCAGTGTAAGCAACAGCTTTGATAGCGTTTGCCCAGATTGCCCTTGGGCTCCATGGTGTTCAGTCTCAGAGTGGAGGGAGGGGCCCTTTCAGTTGGGAGATGGGGGCTACCCCTCAGCTTCATGTTTTGCAACTGTGGCTGGTAATAATCAACTGTTTCTTCTCTGCCATCCCCATTTCTCTACTTTCTGCCCTGATCCCTGAGCACTGCCACTGCATAGAACTCACAGCTCTCTCAGGCAGGGCTGCTTGGGAATTGCCACACTTTCTCTTCTACCCCCTCCTCCTGCAGGGAGCTCCAGCTGAGAGAGGCGGCTTCTTTGTTCCTCCCAGTCGACCCAACTCCCACAGTTCTGACCTGTGGTAGCTAATATTTGCAGATCCTATGCTCAGATGTGCTGGTGTGCAAGTTGGGAGCTTTTTTTTTGCTTTTGTTTTTTTTTCAGTTTTAGATGTTCAGCTTATTGTTGTTTCAAGGGGAGGAATCTGGGGACCTCTCTCACTCCGCCATGTTTTATGTTAGCTTTGAACCATAACGTCTTTATCTAATCATCTGTTGATGGGTATTTAGGTTGCTTCCATATCTTGGCTATTGTGAATTGTGCTGCCATGAACATAGGGGTGCATAGATCTCTACAGATTATTGTTTTGGTTTTCTTTGGATAAATATCCAGAAGTGCAATTGCTGGATCAAAAGGTATATCCATTTTTAATTTTTTGAATAACCTCCAGACTGTTTACCATAGTGGCTATACCAATTTGCAATCCCACCAACAGAGTAAGAGGGTTCCCTTTTCTTTACGCCCTTGCCAACACTTATTGTTCTTTGATTTATTGTTCTTTGATAATAGTCATTCTGACAGGTATGAGGTGATATCTCATTATGTTTTTAATTTGCATTTCTCTGATGATGACCTTGAGCATCTTTTCATATTTCTATTGGTCTTCTGTATTTCCTCTTTGGAGAATATCTGTTCAGGTCTTTTGCCCATTTTTTAAGTGGATTATTTGTTTTTAGTTGTTGAGTTATATGAGTTCTTTATATATTTTGAATATTAACCCCTTATCAGATGTATCATAAATGAACATCTTCTCCCATTCAGTCAGTTGTCTTTTTGTTTTGTTGATGGTTTCATTTGCTGTTCAAAAACTTTTTAGTTTGATATAGTCTTCTTTGGTTATTTTTCTTTTGTTTCTCTTGCCCAAGGAGATATATCCAAAATTAAATTACTAGTAGCAATATAAGAGAGATTACTGTCTGTGTTCTCTTCTAGAAGTTTTGTGGTTTTGGGTCTTACATTTAAGTCTTTAATCTATTTTGAGTCTGTTCTTGTATATGATGTAAGTAGGTGATCCAGTTTCTTTCTTTTTGCATGTATCTGTCCACTTTTTCCAACACTATATATTGAAGCCACTGTCTTTACCTCATTGTTTATTCTTGCATCCTTTGTCATATATTAAGTGAACCCGTAGATATGGATTTATTTCTGGGCTCTGTATTCTGTTCTATTGATCAATGTATCTATTTTTATGCCAGTACCATGCTGTTTTGATTATTACAGCCTTGTAGTGTGGTTTGATATCAGGTAGTGTGATACCTCCAGCTTTATTCCTCTTTCTCAATATTTCCATGGCTATTCGGGTTCTTTTATGTTATCCTTCAATTTTTCGAAGTGGTGTAACACAGTGACTGATTGCAGATGTTGAGATATCCTTACATTCCTGGAAGAAATTCCACTTGATTATGGAGTAAGTACCTTTTAATGTATTGTTGAATTAGGTTTGCTAATATTTTGTTGAGGATTTTTGCATCTGTATTCATGAGGATGTTGGCTTATAATTTTCTCTCAGTGCCCTTGTCTGGTTTTGGAATAGAATGATACTGGCTTTATAAAATAAGTTTGGAAGTTCCCTCCTCTTCTACTTTTTTGGAAGAGTTTGAGAAAGATTGGTATTACTTCTCTGAATATTTATCAGAAGTCACCAGTGAAACCATCTGGTTTGGGACTTTTGTTTGGGGGACTTTTTGATTATTGATTCAATCTCCTTACTAGTAATTGGTCTGTTCAGATTTTCTGCTTCTTCATGATTCAGTCTTGATAAGATTGTATGTTTATAGGAATTTATTCATATATTGAAGGCACTGTCAATCTTGTCTATTGTCTTTTTAGTTTTCATTTCTCTCTACTCTAATCCTTGTTATTTCCTTCCTTCTACTAACTTTGGCCTTTATTCTTTTTTTTTTCTTAGTTCCTAGAAGTGTAATGTCAGACTGTTTACCTGAGGTTTTTCTTGTTTCTTGATGTAGGCATTTATCAGTATAAGCTTCCCTCTTAGAATTGCTTTTGCTACATCCCATAAATTTTGGTATGTTGAATTTTCATTTTCATTTGTCTCAAGGTGTCTTATCTGTAGGAGATGATTACCAAGACCCTCAGTGAATGCCTGAAACTGCAGATAGTTCCAAACCCAATATATACTATGTAGTTCCTATACAAACATACCTATGATAAAGCTTAATTTATAAATTGGGCACAGTAAGAGATTAACAGTAATAGTAATAAAATAGAACAATGATAGCAACATACTATAATAAAGTTATGTGAATGCTTGGTTGCTCTCATGCACACTCTCTACCTCTATCCCTCCCACCCTCTCCCCCACATCCTCCTCTTCCCTTTCCTCTCCTTCCACCTCCTCCTCCTCCTCTTGTACTTATACTCTTTACTTGAAACCCATTCTGAATCTAGATAACCATCCCTTATTTCCTGTAAATGGTTTTGTGTCACTTGTTTCAGGGTATCCCTAGCTGAAATCTCCATATAGGCTCAATGGTTTCTAGCACAACATATTGGCATAAGTTACACCACATTTTGTGCTCATGTCATCCACCCATAAATTTAATGCTTTTTCTGTCTTAACTAAGCATTTGCCATGATCTGTGGTTATAACTTTTTCAGTTTGAGGTATGACAGCAAAACCAGTTGAATTTCTTTCTCACAGTTCCATTGATAGAAGCTTTGTTCTTACTGCAGATCTTAGTAAGCTTAGCATACAACTTTTTTCTTTAAAATTTTTAGTTTTTTCCTTAAAGGAAGCACTCTACAGCTTTTCTTTGGTTTATCCAAGTTGCCAGCATCACTACTCTTATACTTTAGTCATTATTAAGAATGACAAGTGTTACTGTAACACACATACTGCAATATCATGATAGTCAATCTGATAATCAAGATGGCTACTAAGTGACTAATGAGCAGGCAACATATACAGCATGGATATGCTAGAGTAAGGGATGTTTCAACTCCCAGCTGGTACAAAGCAAGATGGCTCAAGAATTCATCATGCTATACTAAGAATGATGCATAATTTAAAATTTATGAATCTTTTTCTGAAAATTTTTATTTACTATTTTCAGACCATGGCTGATAGTGGGTAACTGAAATCAGAAAGTGAAACAGAGGATTAAGGGAGACTACTATATTTCTTTATTTCTTCTTTCACCCACTGGTTGTTCAATAGCACATTGTTTAATCTCAAAATATTTGTGAATTTTCTTCTTGTAACTGATTTATAGTTTCATACTATCATGATCAGAAAAGATGCTTGATATAATTTAAATCTTCTTAATTTATTTTAAAAACTTGTTTGTGACATAGCATATGATCTATCCTGGAGATTGTTTCGTGTGCCCTTGAGAAGAACATATATTCAGTTGCTTTCGAATGGAATGCTCGTATATATCTGATAAGCCCATCTGGTCCAGCTTGTCATTTAAAGTCAGTATTTTTGATTGATTTTATGTTTAGATGACCAATCAATTAAAGTGGAGTAAAAAGTCCCCTACTGTTTTCGTATTGTTGTCTATTTCTCCTTTTTGGTTTGTTAATAGTTGCTTTATATATTTAGGTACTCCTTTATTGGGTGCATAAATATTTACAAATGTTATATTCTCTTATTTGGTGGACCCTTTTATCATTATGCAATATCCTTCTTTGTTTCTTAATACAATCTTTGTTTTAAAGTCTATTTTTTCTGATATAAGTATAGCTACTCAAGCTTTTTTTGATTTCCATGTGCATGGACTCTCTTCTTCTATCCCTTTATTTTTAGTCTGCGTGTGTCCTTACATCTAAAGTGAATCAAACACTTGTAGGCAGCATATTGATAGGTCTTTTTTATTCACTCAGCCACTCTATGTCTTTTGATTAGAGAATTTAGTCCATCTTCATTTAAAGTAATTTTTTATAGTTATATACCTATTGCCATTTTGTTAATTGTTTTTGTTTGTTTGTTTGTTTGTTTGTTTTACGATTTTGTAGTTCCTCTCTGTTTCTTCTTACTCTCTTTGTGGTTTGATGACTTTCTTAGTGGTGTCCTTTTGTTCCTTTTTTTCTTTATCTTTTTTCTTTATCTTTTGTATAGTTACTATAACTTTTTAATGTATGGTTACCATGAAGCTTAAATATAACAACTTATAAGTCTATTTTAAGTTGAGAATGTAAGATTGAGTATGTTCTAAAGCTTGGCATTTTTATCTCCCCTTCCACATTTTCTATCTTTGAGTTGTATGTTATATCTTTTTATCTTGTGCATCCCTTAATGTAGTTATTTTTACTATTTTTGTCTTTTTACTTCATACTAGCTTTATAAGTGGTTACTTCACTAGCTTTACTATGTTTTCACCTTTACCAGTGAGATTTATATTTTCATGTATTTTCTTGTTACTAATTATTTATTCAAATAGGTTTTCTGCTCCTTTCTCTTTCTCATCTCCTTGTTGAATCCCTATGTTATTCTGCTTGATGCCTCATAAACCCCTTAAACTGTCTTTATTTTTTTATTCTTTTTCTTTTTGCTCCTCTAATTAAGTGAGTTCCACTGCCCTGCCTTTGATTTCATTGATCCTCTCTTCTTTTTCATCTCTTCTTATATTGAATCAGTCTAGTATATTTTTCAGTTCAACTTATGTGTTCTTTAGTTATGTGACTTCTATTTGGTACTTTTACATTTACTATCTCTTTTGTCAATGTAAGAAAGCCCAAACCTGTAAAGATTTTTTATAATGTTTTATTTGAGCCAAACTAACAACATACTGGGACGCAAGATTTCAACTTCTCCAGAGACTGACAGCTTTGCAGTTCTTTGTATACATTTGGAATTGAAGAGGGAACTGAAGGAAGGTTACATGAAGATGGGAGAAAGCAAGGCAGGGAAATTTCTATTATTGGATTACACTATAGTTAACGAGATCATGTACTCCCTTGAGGGTGGTTATGCCCCCAAGGGATCTCAAAAAGAGGATACTCTGGATTTTCAAAAGTCTGTTAACCTAAATGCGCAAGAACAATGGACAGGGCTTAAGGCAAAGATAAACCTTTTACTAGGAAAGGTATAGGCCTGAGGCATGACTATCCACCATGATCTGCCTAGTTAGGAATTTGTGAACAGATTCACTCTGAGGGGTTATTTTCCATCACTGTGCTTATCAGATTTATCACAGAGCCTCTTTTTTCATTCACACCATGTTGAAATTTTCACTGTGTTCATTTATTCTCCCAAGCTCCTTGAGCATTTTTATGACCATTGCTTTCACTCTTTATCGGGTAAATTATCTCTATTTCATTAAGTTTTTCTTTTCCCTGAGGATTTATCTTGTTCTTTTGTTTGATGAATATTCTTCAGTTTGCATGACTCTCTGTGCTGGTTTCTATGTGTTGGATGAAACAGCCACCTCTCCTAATCTTGAAGGAGTGGATTTATGCTGGTGAAAAAGCTATCCTTTAACCCTTCCCTAGCTTTTGGTTGTCTTTCAAATCTTTCTGATTCCTAAGCACGCTATTATATTTTTATTATCTTCCAGTAGTAGAGGGTGTGCCAAAAGAGGAGGATCTCAGCACCTAGATTCAAGCTGTGGGAGCCAGATCCTCAGGGAGCAGCTTTTAAAGTATGCAAATATACACAGTCCTGTGGGGTTGCAAGCATAAGACCCATTAGCTATGACAGTCAGCAGTGTAGAGATGTCACCTGAGTGGCAGTCACTAAAATCAGGGCCCTAGATTAGTATATAAGCACCTGTTTGGGAAATTCTGCTGAGCTGCGTTGAGGCAGAGAGAGAGTGCAAAGTTGGCATTCACTGGCCTATGTTCCCTAGTGCACCTCCCTAAGCCTCTTGATGTGTACCAAAACCATAAGCGTCAGGCTGAAGCCCCAGGACCAGCAACTAGACTTCTTTCACACTAGTGGTGTAATTTAGTCTTCTATCTGTGCGGTACACTGAGGGTGCCTGTCAAAAACTGTCTTTCCAATTGTTACAGTCCTGTGGGACTCAAGAATACAAGTCCCTTGGGCAATAAAGGGGTGTTCCCTGAGCAGTAGCCACAGAACGAGAGCACCAAATGCATATAAGTCCCCTGTGAGAGATACTGGAGTCCTTGCACACACATAGGGAGAGCGTGAAGATAGCCCTTAGCTTCTGAGGTCTCTAGAAGGGAATAGAGCCAGCCACTAGATGTCCTTTCAATTAGAAGCTTGACTCTCAGGCTGTTGCTATGTTGATAAAATAATAGGCCACTTTCACAGGAAAAAAAAAAAAATGAGCTCCTGAGTTTGTTACCTCTTTCTCTGTCCTGGTTAAAACTGTTTCAGAACTTTCTCCATTGGTTTCAGTCCTGTTGGACATGCAAGCATAAGTCCTGCTGGCCATAAGAGCCAGGTGATGTAGAGGTGTCCCCTTGAAGCAGTTACAAAAATTCCAGCTCTTAACAAGGGTATAAGCTCCTTTCTAGGAGATATCAACAAGCTAAAGCAAGGTGGAGGTAGAGCACAAAGTTTGCTTCTACTGACCTCCATTCTCTGAGAGCCCCTTTATAGGTCCCTAGATGTGTTCCAGAGAAGCCTATCCTTCAGACTACAGCTTTAGACAAGTAAATAGGCCCTCATCTCAGAAAGACTGGGGGTATGTTTTAGTCCAGACTACCCTGGAGCTGGTAGTCTGCCAAGAACTCTGTCTTTCTGTTTTACACTCCTAAGAGACCCAGGAATGCAAGCTCCCCTGGCCTCCAGATAATTAAGAGGTGTTCCCTTGGTGGTAGCCACAAAAACTAGGGCAGCACATATAAAAACCAGGGCATGAGACATGTAAAATTTCCCTCAGGGAAATACTGGTGCTCTGGATCACAGTAGAGGCAGAGTAAGCAGATGGCACTCCCTAGCTTGGGCAAGGTAGAGTATATAGTAGGTACCTACTGTGGGAAAAACAAATAAAAAGAAAGGTCTAGAGTTTTGAAAACAAAACAAAACAAAGACATGAAAGTGGTGCCTACCTGCTTCTGTCTCTGAAGAGTATCCCAGTATGCCCCTAGAAGTATAATAAGTTAGATGCCTACCCCTTAAGTCGATGCTTTAAGATTAGCAAATGAGGCTCTCTTACATAAAGTCTGGATGCAATTAGCTGCTTCTGCCCCAGGCCCTGGGACAAGTGAGCCTGAGCATGAAAGTCCTTTAAGAGCCACTTCTGTGCTCCTCAGTAGCCTTGTAGGTCTCATGGACATGAGCCCAACTGGAATTCTAAGTTAGATGCTTTGGGGTCTTCTCTCAGGTGTAGGTCTTAAAAGTTGGGGTACCCTATGTAGGGTTCAAACCCTTCACTCCACAGTAAGAAGTTCCAGGTTTTGAGTTCCCTCCCGATTGTAGATGCTTTGGGGTCTTCTCTCAGGTGTAGGTCTTAAAAGTTGGGGTACCCTATGTAGGGTTCAAACCCTTCACAGTAAGAAGTTCCAGGTTTTGAGTTCCCTCCCGATTGTGGGTCACTTCATCAGGAATGCAGTTTATGGCAAGATTGTATACCAGCTTCTCCTACCCACTTCAATGTGTTTTTTTCTCATTTGCCCAAAGTGTAATCATTGTTCAACTCATTTTTAGTTTCTTTTTGGTTTTGTTTTGAGGAAATCATTCTATAAGTAGCTGTAGATTCAGTCTGTCCCTGGGAGGAGGTGAGTTCAGAATATTTCTAATTCACCATCTTGAATCCTTTGTGAATCTTTAAATGCAAATCCTGGGCCCCACCTTTAAAGATCTGATTCCATAGGTCTTGGGCAAGGTCTCTGGACTGCATTATAAATGTATACTGCTTTTATGGTAGTTTAAATGCACACTGAGAAATAAATGGTATGTAGCAAATCTACAATGCATTCTCTCCCCTTTCTGGGTGGGAAAGTTGAGCAGAATTACTTAGGAAGTAAAGAAAGTAAGGAAGCCAAATCTTATAGTAAACATGCCAATAACATAATAATAGATGTTCTGTCAACTATATTAATGGTACTTGCTAGTGGAAGAAATTTCATCTCTGGAATGCTTTTAACAAGATGGACCCAGTCTGTTTAGAACTGCTTAGGGTAAACAAACCAAGAACACTGGATTTATGAAACATGGCTGCCTAGAAAACATGTAAGCTATGTAACTATGTGAATAAAAAATCAAGAGTACAAAACAACTCCTTTTGTGTGGATGACCACGTATTTAAAGACCTCATATGTTGAGAGAGGCAAGAGTGCATACTGATTCAGCAAGGACGGGCAAGCTGTGTAATAATCTCAGATTTTTTCTCTTTTTTGTATGCACCTCATGGTTAATTGTATTTAAATTATTAGTAAATCTTGACGCTAAACAAGCTCTATAATTTGTGTAAGTATGCTTGAAACTTAGTTCTTTTGTGCAATCTTGCATATAAAATCCTCCATGATCTGGGTCCTGCCTTTGCCATCTCTCTCAAAACTTGACTTCTATCCACCAGCCATATCAAACAACAACCTGGAGTCATGCAAATATACCATTGTTGTAGCACAATCAATTCTAAGACCCATGGAGCCAATTGAGATGAATTATGAGCCTTTATTAGCCAGCCAGCAACTGACTCTCCACCATGCAGGGTCAGAGAATCAGTCCCGAGCTCCCAAAAGAGGCAGCTTATAAAACCTAGAACCACACCCTGGTTAACATCAAACAAGCAAGCAGATTACAGAAGCAGAAGTTGGCTCACTTGAAAATTTTCCACCCTTAACATTCCCCACAGGTTTTTAGGGGAATTCAAATCATTGATTCATCAACCTGGAGCGGTGGGTAGTGAGTTCTGAGAACCATGAGTTTCACTGCCTGCACCCTTTTTTGACATATGTAGTTAACAGTAGGTCCAATCTTCTCCTATTCTGTAAGACAACTTCAGCTAATGAATTTACAGAAGTTTCTAAGTGAGATATTGAAGTTTCAAGATCCGGTAAGTCTTTGTTTACTTGTTCACTGAGTGTCTGGTAGTTGGAATCTCCAGTGACGAGAGCTGTGGTCCCTACTGCAGCGGAACCTGCAATGCCTATACCTACTAGTATGGGGACTAGCATGGGAGCTCTCTTAGCTCAGTGATCTATATACTGGAAATGCTTACAACCCCCTTCCCCAGAGTAGAAATATACTTGGGGAACAACATGGACTAACACACAAAAACCTCCAGTACCCTGAGACCAGTCGTTTGAGTTGATACAAGGGGTGAGTCCAGTATTACATGCAAATCAAGTCCCTTGGGGGGCTACTAGGCAGTAATGGGAAGGAGTAGCTATGAGGGTCGTGGGAAGCGGGCCCCTGCTCTCATACCACTGAACATGCCCCCTCCTACAGTGTTCAGTCCCCCCTTTGGGGAGAACTGTCCCTTGTATAGGTGGTTCTAATACTGCCCAAGGCTGTCCATAAGTCTAGGTGAATATGTTGGTTGTCCTGTAGCACCGACGACGGAAATGGGGACACCAGTTTCTGACCTAATAAGCTCCCAGCTAACTGGCACAGGCTGATGGGAGTTACTGGGGTTACAATCAGAGGAGTGGAAGAGGACAGATAGAATTAAGGGGGCCCAGACGGGACCTGTAATAGTCTTATCTTTAATGAGTCCTCCGTCCTTCTCAGGGTCCATTGTTTTGATGCCTGAGGAAGATGGGCCACCTTAATCCTAGTGTAGTGAATCCAGTGGCGGCATCCTGCTACCTTAATGAAGGTGAGGGTGGCCAAGATGACAGGAAAAGGTCTGTCCCAGCAAGGCTCAAGTGAGGCAGGTTGTATTTTCTTCACCCATATCCAGTCTGCTGGAGAATAGTTGTGTGGCTGGACTAGGGGCTGAGCCGGGGCTCTGGTTACAGAAACTAACTGGTGGGTCTTTTGCCGCACCAGGTGGGGAGCCTGTAAGGACTTAAGGGAGAAGTTATGAATTACTGTAAGCCTTTCTTCCCCTAACTTGGGGAGAAGTGGAGGGGGTGCACCATGCCCTTAATAGGGCAAAGGGAAGGAGGCTTACCCAGTTTTCACCAGTTTCCAGCTTAAACTTAGTCAAAGTTTCTTTTAGGGTCCTATTCATCCTCTCTACCTGTCCTGAGCTCTGAGGTCTGTAAATACAATGTAGCTTCCAGTTAATTCCTAGAACTTTGGCTAAAGTTTGGCTGGTCTGGGTGATAAATGCCGGGTCGTTGTCGGACCCCAGTGCTATGAGCAGGTCGAATCGAGGTACTATCTATCTCTGAGACTAACTTCTTTGTTACCATCTGAGCTGTCTCCTGTTTTGTAGGGAAGGCCTCAGTCCATCCTGCATAGGTGTCTATGAGCACAAGTAGATACTTGAACCCGTAGGCTCCCAGGCTGACTTTGGTAAAATCTAACTCCCAAAGTTCTCCTGATGCTTGTCCATGAAGCCATATACCTTGTTGGATTTCCTTTGGTGGCCCTTGGTTAACCTGTTTGCAGGTATGGCACCATAAGGAAACCTGTTTGGCAGTCTGCTATAATTTAGGGATGTAGTAGTCCCTTTTCAAGAGTTCGATTAACTTTGTTCCCTCTAAATGAGTACCTTGATGTATCTGTAAAATGAGGTTCTGGCCTAGGGCCTCTGGAATGAAGGTATGGCCATCCGGGAGCTCTACCCATATGGAGGACCTCTTCTTTCCCCCAAGCTTGCTGTAAAGTTCAGCTTCTTCTTGAGTGTATACGGGGTATTCCCTCAACACCCTTGGTGGTAGGGCCGGCAAAACATTAATAGGCCCCAATGGTTTTTGGCAGCCTCCTTGGCTGTTTGGTCTGTGAAGGCATTGCCCCTGGATACTTCGGAGCCCAAGGTTTGGTGCCCAGGGCAGTGAATGATTGCTACCTTCTTTGGTAGCCAAATTGCTTCAAGGAGGGCCAGAATTTCCTTCCTGTTCTTAATTTCTTTCCCCTCGAAGTCAATGGGCCCCGTTCCTTGTATAGAGCCCCATGCATATGAGCCCTAGCAAAAGCATACCTGCTATCTGTGTATATATTCACAGTCTTCTCCTTACCCCACCGTAGAGCCTGAGTCACTGATATTAATTCAGCTAGTTGGGCCGAAGTTCCGTGACTTAAAGCCTGTGCCCAAATGACAGTCTCAGTAGTTACTACAGCAGCCCCGGCATAGCTGACTCCTTTGAAATAAAATTGCTTCCATCTGTAAACAGAGTAGCATCTGGATTCAATCAGGGGTTGTCTGTCAGGTCCGGTTGGGGGCAGGTGACGTTCTCCAACACCTCAAGACAGTCATGTAAGGGCTGGCAGGGGTCATCATGAGGTAGCAGGGTGGCCAAGTTAAGAGCAGTAGTTTTCAGAAGCCGAATGTGAGATGGGTTAAGGAGCAAGACCTGGTACTGCATGATCCACGCGTTGGAGATCCGGCAATTTGGTGGGCTGCGGAGTAGTGATTCTACAGCATGCAGGGCAACAATTTGGAGGGTCCATCTTAGCGTTAGCTTCAGGGCTTCCTTAATGAGGACAGCGGTGGCAGCGATTGCCTTTAAGCAGTTAGGCTATCCAGCTACTACATAGTCTAATCGCTTGGAGAGGTAAGCGACTGGCCGTTTCCATGGCCCAAGGTTCTGGGTCAGAACTCCCTTTGCAATTCCCCGCACCTCTGTGACAAGGAGTTGAAAAGGCTTCTCCAAATTGGGCAGAGCTAGCGCAGAGGCTGTGGTCAGGGCTGTCTTCAGGGCCTCAAACGCCTTTTTTTCCTCCTCTCCCCAGGTGAGGTTTTTTTTTTTTCTTTCCCTCCAGTGCTGGCATACAGCAGCTTGGCTATTTCTGCAAACCCAAGGATCCAGAGCCGCCAGTAACCCACAGCCCTAAGGAACTTTCATACCTGTAGCTTGGTCTAAGGCTGGGGTATCCTCAGGATGGCTTCAATCCTGTGGGAGGACAGGGTCCTTTTCTCTTTCTGTAGGTTGTAGCTTAGATAGGCTGTCTGTGGGGTGCAGAGTTGAGTCTTCTTAGCTGACACATGATATCTATTCTTATCTAGCTCTAGGAGCAAATCCTCAGTTGCCTTCAAACCCTTCTATCTTTTACAGATTCCTTCTGATATCTGGGGCTGACTGACTAACAAAAGCAAGATTAATGGCTCACCTATTGCTTGGGTCCTCCAGGTCAGTGGGGGTATACAACCAGTATGACTCTAAGAGCCCTTCCAAAAACACTGCCGGAGACTCATCCTTGGTTTGGATGACTTTGCTTGCCTTAGAGAGAGTAGTAGGTCTTCTGGCGGCAGACCGGAGGCCCTGGAGCAGAAACTGGCGATACCGTTTGAGAGCCTCTTTACCTTGTTCGGTGTTGGGGGTCCCAGGGTAGATGGGTATTCGGGAGGACATGATGGACATGGATAGGATCAGTGGTGGGCTGCCCATTCAGTTCGAACACAGCTTTGGCAGCTTCTTGTAGGATCCATTCTTGTTCCTCCAAGGTAAAAAGGACCTGGAGCTGCTGGCAGTCATCCCAGGTTGGCTGATGAGTAAAGAAGAGAGTCTCCAGGAGAGAGTTTAATCCCTGTGGTTTCTCTGAGAAAGAAGGGTTCTGATGTTTTCAGTTATACAGATCACTAGTAGGGAAAGGAACATAGACTATGAAAGGCTTCTGAGGTTCAGTCCCTACAGAGGAGTAGGATGATTCGAGGAAGAAGCCTGACCCATGTTAGTAAACACAGGCAAGAAAAGAGAGAATCTCCACAAAAGCCAAATAAACCTGGGCTAGGATCAGCCTCTGACGCAGAGTCTAGTCAGATGGGGCCACAGAGGCCACACCTAAGGAAAGAATCAAAATAAGTAAACTTATGAAGACCAAGGCAATAGGAGGGCAACAGTACATTTGACCAGTCCAGACAGACACAATACAGACAGACAAGACAAACTACAGGTAACACAAAACACTAGCGTACCCAAAAACCTGAATACCTGAAGTCAAGTCTGACGTCTCAGACCTTGACTGAACTGGGAAGTATTGCTGTATCCAGCCTTCCACTAGTTCCCCGACAGACACCCAGAAACCTGGATACCTGTAGTGCAGTCTGACTCACCAGTGAAGCTGCTCCAGATGGCTCATGCCCAATTGTTACAGAATTGAACATTTTTGTCCACCTGCCCTCCTGGGCAAGTCCACCTGGCGTCCGGGGCTGAGGAATGTCTCTCAGTGGCCATCCCATGGATCAGGCAGGTCCTCACCCAAGGTGGCCAGGGTTGTGGGTCTTAGGAGATCTTCCCCTCTGGAGAGATCTCGCTGGGGCCTCCAAATGTTGTGGTGCAATCAATTCTAAGACCCATGGAGCCAATTGAGATGAATTATGAGCCTTTATTAGCCGGCCAGCAACTGACTTTCCACTCAGGGTCAAAGAATCAGCCCCAAGCTTCCAAAAGAGGCAGCTTATAAAGCCTAAAACCACACCTCGGTTAACATCAAACAAGCAAACAGATTATAGGAGCAGAAGTTGGTTCACTTGAAAATTTTCCACCCTTAACACCATGATGCTTCATTTCTTCTCTTGGACTATATAAATGTTGTTCCTTTTGCCTGAAATTACTCTCTTGTTCATTACTCATCTCACAAGACTCAACTCAAGTGTCACCTCTCCATGAAGTCTCCCTAGAGAACTCCTCTGTGTTCTATAGGACACCAAAGCTTGACAGAGTTCTTTTAAGTGTCCTCTATCACTTTGCTGTGTTTGCTTTTTCTAATATCTTTTTCAGATATTTTTCTAATATCTTTTTCTGGCTTTATTCATAAAGTAAGTATAAAAACATGTTTTTATCAAGTAATAGGTGTAGACATTTGTCCATCCCAGTTCTTCTCCAATTACCGAAACTCATATTGTCTTGAAGTCTCAATCCAAACTCTGTGCTTTGCTATTATTTGTGATGTTTTTATTTTTATGCTATGTTAAAATAAGGTATATTCTTGTATATTAAACTAGGAAGAGCTGTGTCTTACAACCTTTGTGTTTCCAGGGCTTTGCACACAGAAGGAAATGAGCGAGTGTGAGCAGATGAGAGGGCTAGGGGAAAAGGCAAGACTGCTCCTTTCTTGGACTTGTTTCAAAGCTCTGGCACCCCAGTAGGACTGATGGGCAGGAGGATTCCATCAATCCCTGGTGAGGAGCCAGCAGTCACACAGTACTAAATGGTCAAATGAGCATAGCCTCCTGGAAAATTCATCCAAGATTACAGGACATTATAGTCAAATAGTCAAATGTCATGCCTGCTGTGTGTTAAGACCACAAAAGCTCTCCTGTAGAGATGACAGCATTATCAAGTGTTAAACCAAAGCAGAATTTGTAAACTGTGACCTTGATCCTATGTATTCTTTGGGAGGGGATAAGCCTTTGTGAACACATTCCTTTTCTGACTTGAAAAGGATTCAATTCTCAGAATGCACAGTCAAAGGAAATTCAATGAGATGGATTTGATTGCACACAAGGTGCCAGTAGATAGCATTGCAAACACAAGCCACTGTCTTGGGAAAACTAGGCCTTGGACTCTTGATATATATTTACCAGTGTTGCCATTTCTGTTGGCAATTACACTATTCCCCAGAGACTTGTTTATAAAGCTTGAATGACTTTGGAAGTCCTACCCTGGGGGTTGATGCAATAGTTAGAGCTGACAGGAATCCTGGGGGACACTCTAGTCTATAGCTGTTATCACCAAATTGTAGTGCCATCCTAGCAAGTGTCATCCAAACAAGGACTGTGCGTGTTTTTATAATGCTTTGCACTAATAAAAACAAAACAAAGCAAAAACTTTGGTGTATATCGATTGAGAGATGGAATAGATAATCAGCCAGAAATAGCTGTTTATCAAATCATTTTCTCTACATTTCTGGGTTAGCAAAAAGTCCTTGCTAAATAAAGCAGCACAAGGATACAAAATACATATCTAATAGATAAGTAAATTGAGCAAATGTTTCACAAATATTTGGTTTTTGATTGGGTGTGATTGAAAAAGAACTAAGCAATGAATGGTGGCAAGGGCAGCATAAGGACCACCAGAATACAAGATGAATGAACTTTGAACTAGGGAAATCCAAGCACATAATCTTTACCCTCTAGACAGTTGTGCATATATTAATGAACTCTCAGAAGAAATATACACAGGATTATGGCTATCACTATCAGTTGCAGTTTAGCCAAATTTGATATTTAGCCTTATACATAAAGAGGCATCATGCATAAACAGGCATTTTACTGCACATAGCAGAGCATCTGGCCTGTTGCAGTAGACAGAAAAGGTCTTGGTGAAGACATCTAACATCCATGTCACACCCTTGGGAAAACACGTTAGTAACTTCCCCAGCAGAAAAATAAAATGAAGCCAGGAAGTAGAATTAACTCAGGCTGAAAGAGTATGATATTGTGATTTATAGTGAGAAGTGTTGACCTAAAAACATGCAAACCTATAGAAAATTTTTTAGTTTATTAGAGTTTATTTGAGCCAAACAGGACAGGACTGGAAGTAAGGTCCCAATAGACTGAGCAAACGCTTCAGAGAATGACAGTTGTGCAGTTCCTTTTATACATTTGGAATTAAGGAAGTTTTGTGAAGGTGGGCGAAATCAAGCAGGAATTGGATTACAGGATATTTGGCAAGATTATGTGCTCTTGTGAGGGTAGTTATGCCTCTGAGGGGTCTGAAAAAGAGGCATTTAAAGGTGTGTTAACCTAGATGTACAAAAACAATAGACAGGGCTTGCTAGCTGAAGGCAAAGATAAATCTTTTACTAAAGTCACACCTGGGGTGTGACTACCCACTATGACCTGTCCAGTTAGGAATTTATGATTAAATCACCCTGTGAGATTACTTTTCAACCACAGAAATATATATTTGGTCTTCATTCCTCTTTCTGGCACATAGCTCCTAAAACCCTTGTAATTTCCTAAGTGATGAGAGCAACAAAGCTGGCTTTTATATGTTAATGAGATGTCTTTAACCATACCTATGGATGGGGACTGGATACCAGAGGAACCAATCCTGTGATTAGAGAGTTGGAACTTTCAGTCCCACCCTCCAACCTCTTGGGAGAGAAGCAGGGGTTTCAGGGAGCTTTCAGGCTGGTGAACCAGAACACTTTAAGGAGCCACCATACCAGGCCTGACACTCCATGAGGCTAGAAGCTTCTTATCAAAGATCTCTCCCTACATACCTCTTCATCTGTTGTCTTAGATCCTTCAATATCTTTTGTAATAAAACAGTAATCAATGAACCAGTTCCCTGAGTTCTGTGAGCTACTCTAGTAAATTAACTGAACCCAAGGAGGGGGTCCTGGGAACCTCTGATTCAAAGCCAGTTGGTCGGAAGCACAGATGATAACCTGCACTTGGCAACTGGGATCTGAGCTGGGTAGGGGCAGTCTCATGGGACTGAGCCCTTAACCTGTGGAATCTGATGTTATATCCAGGTAGATAGTATCAGAATTGAGATGAATTGTAGGATACCCAGCTGGTGTTGGAGAATTGCTTGGAAAATCCCCCATGTATAGGAATTGAGTGCAGAATCTTAAAGAGCATTAGCTGAACTGAGGCACGTGCTTTTGTTGGAGAGGGTATTGGCGTGAATTAATAAGTTCATGCCTCCACCCTCTTCACAGCTTCTCTCTGTTTAAAACAACAGTTCTTCAGGCCTCTTCCAGCTTTCCCATCACACATTCCCTAGGTGGTCCCTTCTAGAATTCAAAGACTAAAATCCAAGTTACTTCTTTGATAGTAAGAGTATTATGAGCAAAAAAGAAAAAAAAAATACGGTGTTCTGTCAAACTCCACCCTGGCTATGTTTGCATAGTGCTTATGCGGGAGGTTTGCGAACACCAGGCTTTGACAGCTGTCTCCCCCAAACAAGCTCTGCATTAGCCAGCAGCTGCTACCTAAATGACAAAAATTCAGAGCTGCTGTCAGCCAATTCTCCTCTCATTAACTTCCCTTTCTGCACTTGACAGCAGCCCACTTACCTTGCCACACTCTTCTCCACTCCCCTTGTTCCCAGACCTTGTTCTGTCAGTCTGTCCCTCAGGTCTGTCCTCACCTGCCCAATCTGGGCTCATTTATTGCACTCACTACCCAGCCACCTCTTCAACACCCTGCTCTTTGCTACCCTGGCCTTCCCCAACCAGTCTCTGCTCCCCAAAACCCCAAAGCTGTTTCTTGCTCTGTCTTCAGATTTCAGTGTAATTATCCTTGCCACTTGTTATTATTTACTTAGTGTTTGCATTCCTTTTGGCTTTCTGACCAACTGAAAGGTCTTTTTTGACAGATGTTTTCCCGGGGGAGAGGGTGATGGGAGGTGTCATACAATAAACTGAAATACTGCGAAAATTCTCCTGAAATTCCCACTGAATTTAATTCAGTGAAAATTACAATTTCTGGAATAAATGCCACCCAATGCCAATTTTAATCTTCTTTTCTGACCACTGTAGTTAGAGTTCAGTCTGTTATACCTCCACTTCAAGCTACAATCATTTTACAAACTTATGCCAGAGTAGCAAACTATCGATATATATCTGTCTAAAAATGCACACGACACCTATATGACAAACTAAAACAAAAGAGAATGAAGATGATACTTTATTTCCATGAGTCCATTAACATGGCAATAAAGGAGATAATTAACATAGAGTTTAATTTAGCTTAAAGCCTGAACATAGAAAACATTCAATATTAGCTATTATTACTTTTAATTATTTCAAGACCATTGGAATAGTAAGTTAAGAAAATACCCTCTATAAAAAATATGGGCTAGAAATAAAGAAACAGGTAAATATACAGTGATCTGGAAATAAGAAAATAAAAGACTAACAATTCTTGACAAACTATTTTCATTGTTTGTGAAGCTGTGGTGGGACTAGAGACAAGGATTGTTGAGTAGGGAGAATTTTTCTGCAGTGTTGATTGAGGGTATTAGTTTACTAGGTCAGCTGTAAAAAAAAAAAGTACCACAAATTGAAGGGATTAACAACAAAAATGTCTCACAGTTCTGGAAGCTCCACGTTCAAAATCAAGTTGTTGGAAGGACTGGTTCCTTAGGCTCGATGGGAAGGATCTATTCTAGGCCTCTCTCGGGCTTGTCAGTGGCTGTGTTCTTCTGCCTCTTTATATATTCTCTCCTCTATGCATGTCTATGTCATTCTCCCCCTTCAAAAAGGATACCTGTCATACTGGCATGGGGACCCACCTTACTCAGGTCTGATATCATCTTCCTATATCGACAATGACTATATTACTAAATAAGGTCACATTTTGGGAGTTAGGACTTCAACATGAATTTTAGGGGGAGACAAATTAACCCATAACAATTGATAAGATATAACAAGATGCTTAAAAATAGATATAGCCTCAGATATTAATTCCAAGTACAAGATACACAAATATGTGGGTAATAGCAATCATATTTTTTAACTGAGAAATACTGACATACCTTAAATAGTAATAGGTATGACTGTATCAATCTTACTACATGCATTATAGTAAAATCTTACAATTCTTGCAAAGAAGGTATTTAAAAATCTTAGTAATATATTAGTCATATTTTTTAGATTATACGAGCTGATTATAATAATTTCTATGTAAAATACGCCATTATATTAACTGTATTATACTTGAGAAATGGAACTGAGAATTTAACAATACCTATTTTTACATTTTCCAAGTATTGTACAAGTTATGTGTTATATTTGAATTGTTTTTATAAAAAAGATACTTTAAAGTATATTTTTTAAAAGACAATGTATCATTGAACCATTCTCTAGTTTTAGTCGCACCTGGGTTTCTGCTTATAAACATCCTTACGCCTTATACAATTCTATAAATCAGGTGTTTATTTTGATAAATGTCCATTAATTTTGCTGAATTTTTAGATTAAAAACTGACAGATGTACTTCGTTCTTGTTTTACTACATATAAGTCACATTGCTGTGTGATTATAATGTAAAAATCATATTAATGAAAAAAATTAGCTATTATTGAACCATTTATTCAGTTAACATTTTGTTGCCTATTCTTTCTCAATACCAGGCCCAGTGCTAGACTCTTCAGGGTGCAGGGGAAAACAAGATTAATACTGTCAATTCTTAATAGCATGAAAGCTGATAGGGAAAAGTATATTTAACGAATTCCTTTCGGTGAAGGCTTGTCTGCAGAGATATTGGTTTACCAAAGCCTAGCCAGCTATTTTTCTTTTATTTATGAAAGCTGGCTACCATGTGTTTAGATTTCCATCTATGGCATGCTAGCAATGTGTTAAGGCCTAGCTGTAAATTACTGGCATTTTCACTTTTAGTTTGACAACTTGAGTGGAATAAACAGTTAAAATGGTCCATCGGATTTCTGTAGATAGAGGTAATAATTTCATACAGACTAAAGATAATGGTGTTATTTAGGAAAATTAATTTTTTTTTGACTATTCTATTGAGATAGATGGATAGTGGTTAAGCCTTAATAGAACTTATGTAATTTCTCTCTACTATCTCCCCAGATGACAGTATCATACACAAATGAACTGTAAGTCAACACAACTCATTTTTCATTAGAACACTTGAGATTGTTATACTTCAAAAGCCCTGGATAAAGATATCTCCTGTATGTAAGAACATTTTCCTGGTGATTAATACCACATCATTCAGAAAAATACATTCAATTTGCCTCTAGAAATCTACCAAAAAATTTTAGCAACCTATAACTTCTTCGTCAAATACCTCATTTGGATATCCTCTAAAAAGAGAGAAAACATGCCTTCCTGTAGGTGATTTTTAATATAGCCCATTACCTTTCACTTTTAAACTGTATGAAGATTTCCCCTTCCTTTCCAAAAAGAACTTGAGAGTCAAAATAGATTATATAAGTATACAATATATCATTAAGGGACAATCACTCTGTATAACCAGATGTCTATACAACCACCTAAGGTGCATATAAGCAGTGTATACTTGTTTGATGGTCTTGACAGTAGTTCTCAACTGGGTGTGATTTTGCAATGTCTAGAGACATTTTTGTTGTCAATCTAGGGGGGTTGCTACTGGCATCTAGTGACTAAAAACCAGGGATGCCACTAAACATCTTACAATAGACAAGAGAGCCCACTGCCAAAAAAATTAATAATAATAATTATCCTGTTCTAAATATCAAAAATATCAGTAGTGTTGAAGTTAAGAAATCCTGATCTAGATATTTTATTTATAGCATACCACTGTTGTTTTCCTCAAAATTGTTAACATCACATTAACTAACTGAACACTTGGACAGTTGGCTAAGTCTTCAACATTTTACCTGAACAGGTAAACATCATGGGTCCCATTCACAGGAGTTGTAAATATATGTTCTACTTTAGTAATTCTCAGTCATGGTATAACACATCACAGCGACCCACTTTAGGTCACTTTCAATATTGAATTAACAAGTGTTAAAAGGTCAAGTTAAGAGGTTTTAGATAACTTTTTGAATATGAAATAGAGAGGAGCCAAAGTCAATAATATCTCTCATACTGACTTGTGATATGCTTTCTTGGTGGTAAAGGTGGTATTTAGATATGACACCTGTAACCACACATGGCCCCAGTCACTTGTGGGTGTGTGAACATGAGTACATCTAGCCACACTGATCAAACACATGTTGAAAGCTGCCAGTCCGTTACATACAGAGCAATCTTTATTCTTTTTTTATTCAGATGCCTGTGATGGCTGAGAAAAATTCTTAGAAATTCTTTGCTTTTGCAATTTATGTTACTAAAATAATTAGGGTTCCCAAAAACCAGAAGGCTTCAGAGGTGTTTTTGAATATTAATCTTTCTCAGGTGTTTTCTGCTTATGCCAGATTAGGTAGAATGGTAAATGAATTTGAAAAGAATAAATCCAAATGCATTTGCATTAATGCTTCCTATTTCCTGGAAATGTTTCCCTGGTTAATTGTTAGATAGCCCATGGTAAGCAAATTATCAATTAATTGCTGGAAAATGCAGTGTGTGCATTACTTTTATCTTTAATTGGCTACAAGTTTTCTTTCTCGTTAAATGATAATTTAATTGTTTACATAAATAAAGCTATTAGAACAGTAGTCAATTCTTTGGAAAAACTGTTTAATACAAATTTCACTTATAATTATGAATCAATTTTTCGTGACGAATAGACCTCAAAGTTGGACTTCTTTTAATTATGGAAATTGAATAGCCTGCCTCCAAGTAAGAAATGTACCTAAAACCCTTAACTTTACCAAGAAAGGTAAATTCCTCATTGTACTAGTATGTATATTTTTGTGTAATATCATTATTCAGAAACTAAGTTCACTTTTAAAACAGTTGTTTTTAAGCTCTAATTTAAAAAGTGAATTGTTTGATAGAAACTTTAAAAATATAACTGTCCTTTTTTATTTTATTAGCTTGAAGTATCCAGTATATTGGTTAGAAATTTATATAGTTTATAAAACAATCCCTCTAATTGCTCTTTCACTCTTCTGGCTCTCCTGTCCCTATTTTTGAAAGTAGAGAATCCCAAACAAAATTTAATATTCTTTATTACTTTTACCCATCATAATGAATAGTTATTTCTTTTCTCAAAGTCAGGATAATTTAGAAGAGACGATTTATTTTGCAATCGTATGCCTATTTTTTAAATTATTTCACTTTAAAAATTGCCATTACACTTTCAATATCCAACATCTAACTTTGTTCTCTAAAATGGCCCCTTATCAATGAACAGTATTTTCCTATCATGGATTCTTACTGTTAAAAAAATTTAACTGAGTGAATTTTAAAAATTGTGTTGGCTTTATTCAATAATTCATAAATTGGGCAGCATCCAATCTAGCAAATAGAAAGAAGCTCCAAGGAGCTATACAAAATAAAAGACTTTTATAGGAAGCAGATACAAGAAAGTTATACTAGGCAAAAAAGTGGGTTATCACAAGGTTACTCTCCTTAGGGGATGACAGGGGTCATTCAGGCAGATAACCTAACTAGTGATGATCAGGTGATTCCTGATTGACTGGTTTAAGATCCCATTTCTAGGAAAGCCAAAATACAATTAAGTCTCAGTTTGGTGACATAGGGCTTAGCATAAGTGACTCCATTTGGGGCCTGTGGTTTTTAACAATTCCTTCCTTTTGATCAGACTCAGACTTAACTGAGACATGTGAACAAAATTTAAGTCACCTGAACTACTTCTAGCTACCACTCTAGAGTTCTTCCAGTTTTTTGCTGAATTCCTATTTGGTATTCACAGGTCACGATGCTGGGCTCACGTTTTTTAAGTTGGTCATCCTCTTCATTCCTTTTTTGATGTTCTAGTTTTAGGTTGATCACTTGCTTGGTGGTTAGCAGCTGTGAATATGCCTGTAAAGTTTTTAAGAGAATACAATGTACCAGGGAGACTACCGGAAGCAGAATAATTCCCAATATCTGGAGTGAACTTCAGAGCCTTGGTCCCCAAGCCAATCAGAATCAACTTAGTCAAAGAAAGAGCCCACTGAAGGAATCACTTTTTGAAGCCACTATTTATTCAATAGTGATCTTATGTAGCTGAGCCTCAACTTCCCCAGGAGTGTCAATCCAAGTGCAGCAAGTAGTGTTGGCCATAGCACAAATACCTCCTTATTCAGCTCAAATATGATCAAGAGCTATCCTATCATCAAGAACAACTTTGGCCAGAGAGTCTAAGGAATTTTTGTGGGGCAGGTATTGCTTTAGCAGCAGATTCTCCAATATCTTTAAGAGTTAAGAAGAGTTTCCTGATCATAGCTTCATTTTCACTTACCCCTAATAGGGAAATGGGGATCTGCCAAAGGAAGCTAATTTTAAATCATTAATGCCTCCTGCTACTTCCCTTTCGAGGTGTTTGGGGCTGGAAAGGTGACAGGCATAGAGGCCAGTAAATTTAAGGGGCTGTAGACCACACAGGCAGTTTTTCTCTGGTTACTCTTACCTGTGTCTTTTTTTTTTCTGGGGAGGGGATGCGGGGGGAGGGTAAACAGCTTAGATACAAGATTCCCTGGGTTATTAGCCAGAGACAGGGAAATGGACACCCAGGGTTAGGAAATCTAACATGAAAGAAAGGGAGCTGAGTTTGTTCCAGAGGAACCGAGGCACTGGAAATCAGGAAGAAGTTTGTGGCAAGCAAACTACAGGGTCACCAGTATCGTGGCAAATCCAACAATCATTTGGAGGTTGAATCACTCCCTTAGCAATGGCTTGAGAGATATGTAAACAAGCTCATTATCTTTCCAAGCCAGAGCAAGGCAAAAGGTGGACAAAATAAAAAGACCTTCAAGAATCAGGACAAGAATGATCAGAGGGTAAGGAGGAATGGAAAGAAATATTTTTGATTCACTATCTTGGGAGGAAGCGGTCTACATTGATATCAGCTACTTCTCTTCCTAGTCAATTGGATTTTCATTTGTACAGGACCAGATGTTAGGTGGAGCTTTCATCAACTGTGAAATATGCACCCAAGATTTGATACTCTGTAATTCAGTACCAGTGTCAGTGGTCAAGTGTACTTGGTAGTGCCCTTTCCATTAATCTCACTTTTGCAAAAGCATCAGAGTAAAATAATAACTATATAAAAGACAAAAGACATAAAAATGCCCTATTAAAAATCTGATGAGAATTCATAAGGAAAGTGACAAGGAAACTTACTTATATTTGTGGTATACAACATTTTAAGATAATAACTGGAATTATAACTGATATTATACCAGGACATATCAGATATCTAGGAATTTTATAAAATGTCTGGAACACTTATATTAATAACATGCATCTATACAAATGTAAGCTAAGGAGGTTTAGAATTGGTTCTTTTTATTTGATAATGCTTTCCACATAATTTAATATATCAAATAAACAATTATTTTAATATCTTACCAAGTGAGAGACAAATCCTTTGAGATTTTTTCCAGGGACCCTCTAGGAAATAGTAACATTAGTTCGTGGTCAAAGAAACAGCATTTAGAATTTTATTTTGGAAAAATGTCAAAAGGTTTGAATCATTGATTAAATAGGATCACAGATCATTGTGAAATAATACTTAATTATCTTTTTAACCCAAGTGACAATAGAATATGTAAAAGGCAAATACAGAAGGTTATACAGTAGTGAATAAAACTTAGCTCTTTTAATCTTGAAAACACTAGGTCTTCTTAAGTAATCAAAGACCTGATAATGACAACTTAAGCATAGTAAATTATTTTGGTAGGACAAAAAAATTTTTGCTGTCCAGGAGGATGACTCAAAAGCAGATCGAAGTCCAAGAAAACTGTCCTTTCAATAGAGGAAAAACAAATCTTAATTTTGTTTTTTTTCCAGTTGGTATACAATATTAGCTATATTTGTCAGGTATACAATATAGTGATTCGACATTTTTATACCTTGCAATGTGATCACTCACCAGTTACATTAACCATTTGTCACTGTGCAAACTTATCACAACATTATTGACTATATTCCCCTTTTTCACCCACCTCTTCACCTCCTCCTTCTGGTAACCTCCTCTTTGGTCTCTGTTTCTATAAATCTATTCTGGTTTTTTTTTTTAGACTCTACATATAAGTGAAACCATATGGTATTTGTCTTTCTCTGCCTGACTTATTTCATTCTTTTTTTTTACCCCATTGTAAATTAGTTATATAACACATTTTTTTTTATCAGTGAACACCTTGTCACTCCCATACCTTGACTATTATAAACAATGCTACAATAAACATAAGAGTGCATATATTTTATCAAATTAATGTTTTAGTTTTCTTTGCATAAATGCCCAGAGAAAAATATTTCTGCACCATATATTTTTAGTTTTTTGAGAAACCTCCATACTGTTTTCCATAATTGCTGCATCAATTTGCAGTCCCAACAAAAGTGTACAAGGGTTCCTTTTTCTCCATATCCTTGCCAACACATGTTATTTGTTCACTTTTTAATAACAACCATTCTGATTGGTGTGAGGTGATATCTCATTGTGGTTTTGATTTGCATTTTCCTAATGATTAGTGATGTTGAGCACCTTTACATATGTCTGTTGGCCATTTGTACGTCCTCTTTGGAGACATCTCCTCTGCCCATTTTTCAATCAAATTATTTTTTGTTACTGAGTTGTCTGAGTTTCTTACATATTTTGGATATCAACCCCTTATTCACATGTGTAATTTGTGAATATATTCTTCCCTCAGTAGGTTGCCTTTTTGTTTTGTTGAGTTTCGTTCACTGTGCAGAAGTTTTTAGTTTGATAAAGCCCCATTTGTTTATTTTTGCTTTTGTTTCTCTTGCTTCAGGAAATGTATCCAAGAATATATTACTCAGACTGATGTCAAATAGTTTATTATCTATATTTTCTTTTAGGAGTTTTATGGTTTCAGACCTTCTATTTATGGTGTAATAGAGTGGTCAGGTTTCATTTTTTTTGGCATGTGTCAGTCCAGTGTCCCAAAAAACACTTGTTGAAGAGACTGTCATAACTCCATTGTATATTATTACCTCCTTTTTCGTAGATTCATTGACCATGTAAGTGAGAGTATATTTCTGGTCTATTCTGTCCCATTGATAATGTGTCTGTTTTTGTGCAAGTACCATGCTGTTTTAACTATTATAGCTTTGTATTATAGTTTAAAACCAGGGTGTGTGATACCTGAAACTTTGTTTTCTTTTTCAAGATTGCTTTGGCTATTCAAGATCTTTTGTAATTCCATACAAATTTTAGGATTATTCTAGTTCTGAGAAGAATGTCATTGGTATTTTTATAGTAATTGCACTGGATCTATATATTGCTTTGGGTAGTATAGTAATTTTAACAATATTAAACCTTCAAATCCATGAACATAGAATATCCTTTCATTTACTTGTGTCTTCAAGGTCTTATAGTTTTCAGAGTACAGATCTTTTGCCACATTGTTTAAATTTATTTTAAGGTATTTATTTTTTTTAACGAAGTCATAAATGGGATTATTTTCTTAATTTCTCCTTCTGATTGTTATTGGTGTATAGAAATGTGTCAGATTCGTTAATTTTATATCCTGCTACTTTACTGAATTACTAATTTTTGATACATTCTTTAGGGCTTTCTATATGTAGTATGATGTCATCTGCAAATAGTGACTATTTCACTTATTCCTTTCCAGTTTGGATGCCTTTTTTTTCTTGAGGTTAGGATTTCCAATACTATATTGAATAAGAGTAATGTGAGTGTGCATCTTTGTCATTTTTCTGATCTTAGAGGGAAAGTTTTCAGTTTTTTGCCATTGAGTATGATGTTAGCTGTGTCCTTGTAATATATGGCCTGTATGAAGTTGAGGTAAGTTTTTTCTAGACCCACTTTGTTGAGAATTTTATCATAAATCAATGTTGAATTTTTTCAAATGCTTTTTCTGCATCTATTGAGATAATAGCATGATTTTTATCCTTGGTTTTGTTGCTGTGATGAATCACGCTAATTATTTTGCAGGTGTCGAACCACCCTTGCATCCTTGTTATAAATCCCATTTGATTATGGTGTATAATATTTTTAATGTACTATTGAATTTAGTTTGCTAGTGTTGGAATTTTGGTATGTGTGTTCATCAGGAATACTGGCCTGTAATTTTCATTTTTGTACTGTCTTTAGTTCTGGTAATAGAGTAATGTGGGTCTTGTAGAATGAGTTCAGAAGTGTTCCTCTTCAATTTGGGGGGAATAGGTTGAGAAGAATAGATACCGATTCTTCTTTAAAAGCTTTGGTAGACTTTACCTGAGAAACCATCTGGTACTGGGCTTTTTATTTGTTGGGATATTTTTGATTATTGCTTCAATTTTATTGCTAGCAATTGGTCTGTTAAGATTCTCAGTTTCTTCCTTAGAAGGTTGTATGTTTCTAGAAGTTTATCTATTTCTTCCACATTGTCGGCATATAATTAATTATTCATAATATTCTTTAGTGATCATTTGTATTACTATGGTTTCAGTTAAAATCAGAAATAAGAGATTACATTTATTTATGTGTATGTGTGTTTTTACCTTGATGAGACTGGCTAGAGGCTTGTCAAATTTATTTTTTCCTTCCAAGAACCACCCCTTAGTTTCATTTATCTTTTCTATTGTTTTTCTATTTTGTTTATTATTTTCTTCTACTTTCTTTGGGTTTTATTTGTTTTTCTTTTTCTACTTTAGGTATAAATTTGAATTGTTTATTTGGGATTTTCCTGCTGCTCGAGGTAGGCCTGTATATCTATAAACTTTCCTCTTAAAACTGCTTTTGCTGCATCGCATAAATATGTAATGTGTTTTCATTTTCATGTGTCTCAAGGTAGTGTTTGATTTCCTTTGATCCATTGGTTGTTTAGAAGCATGTTCTTTAATCTCCACATATTTCTTTTTCTTTCTGTTGTTGATTTCTGGTTTCATGCCATTGTGTGTAGAAAATATGTTTGATATAATTTCATTCTTCTTTAATTTACTGAGGTTTGTTTTGTGGCCTAGTATGTGATCTGTCCTGGAAAATGTTCCATGTGCACTTGAGAAAAATGTGTAATATGCAGTTTTTGTATGAAATGCTCTATAAATGTCAAGGCAAGCTGGTCTAATGTCGCATTTAAGACCATTTTTTCTCTATTAATTTTCGGTCTGGATGATCTATCCACTGAGGTAAGTGAAATATTAAAGTCCCCAACTATTATAATATTACTGTTAATTCCTGCCTTTTTTGTCATTAACTTTTTCATTACATACATGGGTGCTCCAATGTTGGGTATGTAGATATTTACAATTGTTATATCCTCTTCTTGGATTGACCCCTTTAAAATTATATAATGTCCTTCTTTGTCTCTTTGCATTCCTTGTTTTGAAGTCTATTTTGTCTGGTATGAGTATTGCCACCCCAGCTTCCTTTTTGTTTCCATTTATGCAGATAATTTTTTCTACTCCTTCACTTTCAGTATGTGTCCTTTGATCTAAAGTGAGTCTCTTGTAAGCAGCATATAGATGAGTCATATTTTCATTTCATTCTACCACCCTATGCCTTTTGATTGGAGCATATTTAGTCCATTTCCATTTAGAGTAATTATTAATATATAATTCCCATTTTGTTGTTTCTTCTTTACTGTTCCTTTCCTCTTAATCTCTTTCCTTTTGATATTTTGATTGGATTTGTTTTCATTTTTTTATGTTCTGTATGTTTTTTTTATGGTTACCATGAGGTTTAAATAGATTCATCCATATCAGTCTATTTTAAGTTGATAGGCATTTAAATTCAATCACATTCTAAAAGTACTGCGTTTTTACTCCATCTTTCACTCTACATCATGCTTTATATATTTTTGTGTTATCCTCTATTACATTTATAATTTTGCTACTATTGTCATTTAACCTTCATATTAGCTTTTTAAGTGATTTACTGTGATTATTGTATATTTGCCTTTACCAGTGAATTTTCTTTCCTTTATTTTCTTATTTCTGATTAAGGCCTTTTCTGTATTTAGATCTTTTATAATTTCTTGTAAGGCTGGTTTAGTGGTTGTGAATGCTTTTAGTTTTTGCTTGTCTGGGAAACTCTCTCTCCTTCAGTTCTGAATGATAACCTTGTCAGACAAAGTATTGTAAGTTGTAGATTCCTTTGTTTTAGCACTTTAAATATTTACTGCCACTCCCGTCTGGCCTTAAAGTTTCTTCCACAGCTTCTCCAAGAGGAGCAGCCCCATCTGAGCACACAGGAGCATCCCACTATCTTCTCACTTTCTCTGGACAGGGTAACCTGGCAGGCTGGCACCACAGTGCCTTGTCAGCTCTGAATTCTCTAGGAGGTAGTGGGTGCATGAAGCAGCACCCATCTCTGGGTGTACGGACCTCCTGTATGCACACTATGGTGCCCTCTGATTTTGGTTTGATCTAGCTCCAGGAAGAGTGGCTGGGGATATGCTATAGGTCTCTGCAAGTTGGCCAGAGAACCTGGTAGGAGTTCTCACCTGCTATCCAGGTTGAGGGGAAACATAAATAGCACTCATCGGTTCCTCCATTCCTGGGTTAATCCCTCAGCTCCTGTAAAGTTCTTGTGGTTCCCCACCTTCTCAATGTGGTCCCTCTCTCTTTGCTTGTTGAGTAGCTGTTCAGTTTGTTCAGAGTTGTCTCTCAGGAGGATTTGCTCTAACCGGATGTACATTCAATGCATTCTTGTGAGGGGGTTGAGCTTAGTGTCTACCTGCACCACCTCCCAAATTTTAATTTTGTATTAGTCTACTTTTGCTTTTAAAAATCATTGAAAAATACTCAAAGAAATCTATTCTAGTCTTGGCCAGTTTGACCACACACATACAATTCCTTCCCCTCAAACCTTCTACAATTTTTTTGTATCCATTTATATTTTATCCTATTTTTTCTTTTTTCTGTAACAACCAGCCATTTTACTCTTACCCATAACATTTCTAAGTAGTTTAATTACATGTATTGATTAGAATTCTTAACTCTTAGAATCCTTAATTCCTAGTGAAAAGAAGTAAACTATGGACTGGCAAACTTATAAATACATTTTTTAATCTCTAGAAGTATAGTAAATTTCCCAATGTGGTATAAAACATGATTACTAAAAGACCCAAATATCTTTAGTTTCTCTGTAAAATGAAGTCAAAAGTGACTACACCTATGTTTAGTAGTTAATGGATAATTATTGAACATCTAGATCATTTCCAAATAAATACTGAAACATTATTTAACCTACCTCAGAATAACTTTAAGGTTCAAGTTACCAAAAGGATTTTGAAAACAGTTTTAAGAATTACCATAAAAATTATTGTTGAAAATTTTTAACTTTTATTTATATCTATTTACTTGTTTTTAATATTTAGATTACTCACAAAAATTTCATGAGACAAAAATTTCCCATCAACTTTTTTACTGATATTTTATAACAAGAGCTTACTTGACTTTTGTTAAACCTAGGGTAGAATAAAAATTACATGTCTACAGTAGATCTAATATTGATAGTTCTAAAGACTTTCCTGTTTTAATAAAGCAAAAAACAAACTAGCTTTATTTACTGAATAGTATCCTAGATCGCATGAACTTGAAAAGAATTTGAGTTTTTATATCTCTGAGAATATACTTAAGTTATATTGTGTTCATTTGTCCTTAATTAAATAGAATTCTTTATGAATTAATGAATGTTGGTAACATAATCGAGATAGAAATAAGCACACATATGTAACATACACAATTATGTAGACAGACACAAAGGTCTCATGGCATTTGTTTTAAAAATTTTAGCCATGAGATGAAAATAATAATTCGAAACACACTAGTTTTAAAAAAAAAAAAAAAAGTTGTATTAAATTGCGTTTCTGGCAGATGGAATAATTTAAGGTTATCTGTTCAGATGGCTTAAACTTTTAACTAAAGTTGTGGCAAAGATTTTTCATGGGCCTCATTTTCAAACAGTCTTACATTTTTTTCTTTTGATAATAATTACCTTGGTTCTAAAGGAACACCTGGTAGAACACTGACCTGAAAGACAGAAAAAATGTAAGTTTCACCAAGAAGGAATTTTGTACCCTAAGTTTCAATCTTTTACAATGAAAGCCTATTGAGATGAATAAGAGAGGTTTGGGAATTTGTAAAAAGGGATAGGTGGGCTTTAAATTGCTTCTTTTTATCAAGAAGAAATTCAACTAAGAATCAAGATTTCTGTGTTCTAGATCTGGAGCTGTTTGTTTTTCTTTTCCTCTGAATACATACATAGTTTCATTTTAACTTGGGGGAGAAGGCCTAATAAGAGTTCCTATCAGGCTCTGAATATCAGCTTCTGATTTGAGCAACTTCTGGCCGTAGAGCTACTTTAAAAAATTCCTTTCAAATATCTTGACAAGTTTCAGCCAAAACATGGTAACCATTCCTAGCAGTGAATGAACTCATGGATGAAAAAGGCATCCCCAATAAGGGAGCAAAAGATACTATCTTCCCAAGATAGCCACTGCCAAAGAAAGAAAATTTCTCTGAGGGCTGGCAACAGTTGGTAGTACCCCAGGTGCAACACACATTTCTGTCCAGCCATAGTTTTGGGGACTCCAACCTGATGGTTGAAAGCCAAGTTCTTAGTACACAAAACAAATAAGGTGATACAAGCTGTACCTGGGAGAGAAAGGATCAATAATGAATGGGCCTGGTGTTGAAAAGAAAGGGGCAATGTGAAATTTTGCATTCCTCTCAGGACTTGGCACTGTAGATTCAGGAGAGCTGACTCTCGATTCTCATCCTTTGCTGGTTTCTGCCTGTCCTCCTCAGGATCACACACATAGGCTCTACAGCAAGTGTGCTTTAGAGTACAGCCCAAATATGTGTCAGAATTTGGCAAGGTTTTCCATTAATTTTAATGTTAGTTTTCCCTTGGCTCTTTAAGGGAAAAATTAGTAGTAGTTTATCAGAATTCCATTAAGCCTGGGAGGAACTGATGTGGAGGTCCTCCTTCGAAGGTAGATATGGAATGTCTGTAAAGCCACTAACAGGGCCAGCTTTTGTTTATGATTTTATAGTCTATTTTGAGTTAAAAGGCAATTCAGATAGAAAGTAAATAGGCTGTAACTACTCAGGTAAAAGAGATTAGAGGGGAGTAGTAGTAGTCACATTAGTCTTATAGTCTTTTTTAGGTACCTCTCTTAAGATGCCTTTTGCAATGCATCTTCTGGTGAAGCTGTTTTTGGAATCTTTGTGAGGTTTCTTCATGCCAGTTAAAATAGGTATGCTATTTTGTTTGTTTTAGGAGCCCGGGCTTTCAAGTATACTTCTTAAACGAATAATCTTGCGATCTTGTCTGATTGGAACATTCCCTATGATGGCCATTGTGATTCTAGGTTATCTTATTAAGATTTTGCCATTTCTGTAGATATTTACAGCTTTTAGGACCACAGTTCTAAAATACAAAATAAGCAAATGCGCTGGGAGGTGTAGCTATCAATTCTTTGAAACTTGAGGATTTCATTTCTTTAGCTAAGCATCAGGTTTCTTGGAGACAAATTGATATTTAAGAGGAATATGCCACTGGTTTTGAGATTGGTGGTTGACCTACTGTCAAATCTAACCCATTTTCTGACCAAATTATTTCATCATAGGAATCTTAGAGTTAGGTGGCAAGTGTGCTAGCAGCTTTTAAGAGCTCGACCTATGCCTATCAATTTTGCATCTTTGGCTTTTTGAGATTCACATTAATAGATCTATTGTTCCTTTATGTGTACATTAACAGAAAGCAAGAATAACCAAGGAAATGTAACTGTGGACAGGTCAAGAAAGGCCTTAGCTGTATACCACCAGCAGGTCCCAAAGTTGAACTGCAGACACCAATAAATCAAGACTGTGATCTAACCAAGGGCTAGGAACTTGGGTTCTAAGTGGAACCATCTATCAGCTCCAGCTGACCCTTTAAGTGCTGAACTAGGACTATAGGCTAAACTAGGCTAAGCAGTGGTGCTCTATTAGAGCCTCCCATCAGTCTAGTCTGGAAAGCCAATTATACTGGGAGCACAACACAAAGAGAAGATCTCGGCTCTTAGAGAATCTTACCCATGGCCGACAGAAATAGAGAACTTGAAGAATTTATGGGTAATAGTACCTGTGTTTCTCTTTGTCCCCAAAGCCATCAGCAGTCTCTTTCAGGTCTCATCATTGTCACCAAACTGAAAAAAATAAAAATCAACTGAGTAAACTTTAAACATGTTATTGGCTGTATTCAATGACTCATGAATTGGTCAGCATCTGATCTAGAAAATCCAAAGGAGCTCAGAGGAGTGGAAATGAGGAAGTTACACCAGGAAAAAAGAGGGCTGGTATTGCAAAGTTACTTTCTTTTAGGAGATGATAAGGATCTATCAGGCAGATTGCCTAACTAGTGCTGATCAGGCAATTCCTGATTGATTTAAACTTCCATTTCTAGAAGAGCCAAAACTATAAGTCCCAGTTTGGGGCTTACCTAAACAACTGTATTCTGGGCCAGTTGTCATATTTTTAACTTTAGATATTAATTGGGTAAAATAGACAAGTAAATGAAAGACCTTATGTTGTTTGGTGTGAACATTATAATACTGATGCGGCCTCTAAAATTATATTTTCTTTGTTCCATAAGCAAGAGAGCTTACCTTACAAATTAGCAGCTACTGGAGGGGGGTCCAAGATGGCAGCATAGGAAGTCTCAACTAAATTCCCATGGAAACACTGAATATACACCTACACATAAAGGACTTCCTCCTAAAAAACTGAGAGCCAATTAAACGGCTTCTATAAAACAAATAAAGGAACACATTGAGAAGAGTAGGAGAGAGATGTGGTAACTGTGGGAACCCTACCCTAACAGGGCAACCTGAAGTAGGGAATGATATCTCTGAGGGGTCATGCTACTCACCTGCCCTGGAGCACAGTGATTTAAAGGAGCACCTCGACTACACATAAAAAAAAAAAAAAAATCCACTTAATGATACAAAGTTGCCTGCCAAGTGGGTGGGAACCTGCAAGAACTTTTCAAGATTGGAGGAACCAGTGAGCACCATTGTTCATGTTCCCGCTTCACCTAGACAGCATGGGTAGGAGCTCAATCTGAGAAATCTATCCTTCCTGAACAGTAATCACACCATACCCTGGGCCACCTCAGCCAGTGCCCACTCCAGCCCCTGCCCCAGCCAGCTGGCCAGCCATTGGACCCCTGGAGCAGCAGCCCTGGGACACCCTGCCCTGTGCCTGTTCTAGCCCTTGCCAGTAGTTCTGCCATGGCACCTCTGGCACTGCATGCACTGACTTCAACTCTAGCCAGCTTGCCAAAGCCACCCAGCACATGTAGTCTACACAGAAGTCACTCCTACACAAAGCCCTCCTTCAGGATTGGAAAAGGTATTTGTTTCATTTAACTAATAGAAACACAGGAAGTCAAATAAAATGAGGTGACAAAAGACTATGTTCCCTGTGAAAGAACAGGAGGGAAAAGCCACTAATAAAATGGTTATTAGTAATTTGCCTGATAAAAAATTTGAAGTAATGGTCATAACAGTGCTCACTAAACTTGAGTGAATAAAGAAACATGGTGAGAACATTAACAATGAGTTACAAAATATAAAAAAAGAACCAAACAAAACTGAAGACTGCAGTAACTAAAATGAAACTCTGTGTGTGCATATCTACATGTAGATATACACACACACTAAGAAAATAAACATCAGATTAGATAATACAGAAGAATAGATTAGTGACCATGAAGATAGAGTACTGCAAATCACCCAACCAGAACAGCAAAAAGAAAAAGTAATTTTAGCAAAATAAGGATAATTTAAGGAACCTATGGGATAGCATCAACCAGACTAAAATTATAGTGGTCCCAAAAGGAGGAGAGAAAGAGGAGGGGGCAGAAAACTTTCCTAATCTGGGGGGAAAAAGAGACATGCAAGTCCAGGAGTATAGAGAACCTCAAACAAGATGACCCAAAGAGAATCACATCAAGACATAATTAAAATGGGAAAAGATAAGTAGTCACATACAAGGAAAACCCCATTAGGCTATCAGCTGATTTCTCAGCAGAAGCTTTGTATGCCAGAAGGGAGAGACAAGATATATTTAAAGTGCTAAAGGAAAATACCTACTACCTAGAAGGCTGTACCTGGCAAGGTTATCATTCAGAATTGAAAGAGCAAGTTTCCCAGACAAGCAAAAACTAAAGCAGTTCATCACCACTAAACTGGCTTTACAAATGTTAAAAGGTCGTCTTTAAATAATAAAAATGCAATAACCAGATATCATAAAATATGTGAAAGTAAAGATCTCACTGAGAAAGGCAAATACATAGTAAAGAAAGTGGATCTGCCACTTAAAAAGCTAGTATGTAAATTAAAAAACAAGTAGAAAAACTAACTATAACTACAAAAAATAGAGGATACACAAAATAAAAAGATTTAAAAGGGGAGGGAGTAAAATCTAAACTTTTAGAAAGTGTTCAGACTTAAATGCTTATTTGTTTAATATAGACTGCCATATATATATGAACCTCATTGTAACCATAAACCAAAAATCTACAAAAGATACACCAAAAATAAAGGGAAAGAAACCCAACCATAACATTAAGAAAATAATAAAAAATAAAAAACCCTGCAAACCACAGGAAAGAGACAGAAGAAAGGAACAGAGAAGAATTACAAAACAACCAAAAAACATTTAATAAAATGGCAGTAAGTACAAACCTGTCAATTATTACTTTAAATATAAGTGACTAAATTATCCAATCAAAAGACATTGAGTGGATGAATAAATAATATACAAGACCCCTTTATATGGTGCTTATTTTTTTAAGGTAATTCACTTCAAATTGAAAGACAAACAGACAAAAAAGAAAGGATATTAAAAAACATCCCATGCAAATACAAATGACAAGCTGTGGTAGCATTACTCATGGGAGAAAAATAGACTTTAAAATAAAATATGTAGAAACAAAGGTGGGCATTACATATTTATAAAGGGGTCAATCTAAGAAGAGAACATAACATTTGTAAATATTTACACACCCAACATAGGAGTACCTAAATACATAAAGCAAATATTAACAGACATAAAGGAGAAATTATTAGCATAACAATAACAGCCCATACAGTAATGTAAAGATCATCTAGACAGAAAAGAATTTATGAAACATTGGCCTTAAATGACATATTAGAACAGATGAACTTAATATATAAATTAATATATATAGAACATTTTGCCCCAAAACTTCAGAATTCACATTCTTTTAAGTGTTCATGGAACATTCTCCATGATAAATCACATGTTAGGCCACAAAACAAGTCTCAAGAAATTCAAGAAGACTAAAATTATATCAAGCATCTTTTCTGACAACAGTATAAAACTAAAAATCAATTACAAGAAGAAAACCAAAAAAATTTTAAAAACACCTGGAGATTAAACATGCAACTAAATAATCAATGGGTCAAAGAGGAAATTAGAAAATGCAGTGAGACAAATAAAGATGGAAACATAACTTCCAAAAATCTTTCAGACACAGCAATAACAGTTTTAGGAGAGAAATTACTGGCAATACAGGCCTACCTCAAGAAAGACCCCAAGTAAACAATCTAAGTTTACAACTAAAAAAACTAGAAAAAGAACAAAAAAATAAACCCAATAGTAAAACAAAGGTTAGAGTGGATTAGAGTGGAGATGAACAAAATTAAGAAAAAAGAGCACAAATAAAAGAAATGGAAGAGAAGCTACAACCAATACTATAGAAATATAAAGGATCATTAAAGAACACTATGACGAATTATACACCAACAAAATTAGACAACCTAAAAGAAATGGATAAATTTCTAGAAACGTACAACCTACCAAGACTGAATCAGAAAGAAACAGAAAACCTGAACAAACCAATTACTAGTAACAAAATTGACTCAGTAACCAAAAAACTAAAATCTAGGACAGTTCAGTTTCACAAGTGAATTCTACCAAACATATAAAGAATTGAAAGACACACAGAATAATTCCAAAACACTGAAGAAACCCTTCCTTTAAAAAATAACACTTTACTGGGCCACCAAAATCTGACAAAGTCACAACAACAACAGAATTATAGGCCAATATCTCTAATGAAAATAAATGAAAAAGTCTTAACAAAATATTAGCATACCAAATTAAACACTACCATGATCAAGTGAGATTTATTCCAGGGATGCAAAGATGGTCCAGTATCCACAAATAACATGATATACCACATTAACAAAACCAAGGATGTAAGTCATGATCATTTCAATAGAGGTAAAAAAAACATTTGACAAAATTCAACATCCATTTACGACAAAAATTCTCAATGAAGTAGGTTTGGAGGGTATATATGACAACATAGCATAGGCTCTATATGACAAACACACAGCTAACATTATACCCAATGGTGAAAATCTGAAATCTTTTTTTCTAAGGTTGGGAACAAGACAAGGATGCCTAGTCTCACCACTTTTATTCAACATAATAATGGCAGTACAATATTAAGCCACAGCAATCGGACGAGAAAAAAAACTAAAAGACATCCAAATTGGAAAGGAAGAAGTAAAACTGTCACTATTGCAGATACTATGATATTATACATAGAAAATCCTAAAGATTATGTTGAAAAATACTATTATAACTAATAAATGATTTCGGTAAATTTGAAAAATAAAAAATTAACATATGGAAATCTGTTCTGCTTATATACACTAATAACAAGCTATCAGAAAGAGAAATTAAGAAAACAATCTTATTTACAATTGAATCAAAAAGAATAAAATACCTAGGAATAAGTCTACCAAAGGGGGGGTGAAAGACCTCTACACACCAAGACATGGATTAAAGAAATTGAAATCAACACAAACTCATGGACACATTGTGCTCATGGATTGGAAGCATCAATATCATTAAAATGTCCATACTACCCAAAGCAGTCCACGGACTCAATGCAATCCCTATCAAAATACCAAAACAAACAAACAAACAAACAAAAACCATGAACAGCCAAAGCAATCATGAGAAAAAACAAATTTGGAAGTGTCATACTCCCTGATTTTAAACTATACTACAAAGCTACAGTAATCTTGTGAGTCCCAGGTCTGGCTGTGATCCAGGTTCATGGCTAGGGACAAGACTCCAGATTTAAAATGTTATATTAATGTAGTAAGGTGCCTGCATCTAACTTAAGCAAGTATGACTCAGCTTATTGTTTATTATGCATGTGTGGCAAAATGCCACTTTTGTCTCTGACAGATATAAAGCCCATGTAATCCCCTAGCGCAGAAGAGTGCACTCCAGGCAATAAAGTTGGTGCCTGCCATTTTATTCTCATGTCAGCTCCTCATGCATTCTTTCAACTGGGCATTGCACCACCAAAACCTTCCCTTCTTGATCAGCTCGGTGCCGACGAATCTAAACATCATGATGCTGGCACAAAAAACAATGAACAGAATAGAGAGCCCAGAGATAAACCCATGCTTATATAGTCAATTAATCTCTGACACAGGAGACAAGAACTTACAATGGAGAAATGACAGTCTCTTCAACATATGGTGTTAGGAAAACTGGACCACTATCTTGCACTATACACAAAAATTAAAATGGATTAAAGATTTGAATGTAAGAGTTGAAACCATAAGTGGTAAACTTCTTGATATAGGTCTTGGCAATGATTCTTCAATCTGACACCAAAAGTAAAAACTACAAAAGCAAAAATAAACAAGTGGGACTATATCGCACTAAAAACCTTCTGCACAGCAAAGTAAACCATTAAAAGGTGATCTCTTGAATGTGAGAAAATATTTACAAACCATATATCTGATAAGCAACAAAGAACTCATACAACTCAATAAAAAAATTAAAAAATGGGCAGGACATCTGAATAAATATGTTTCAAAGAAGACATGAAAATTGAAACAAAAAAGCTGGGGTAACAAAACTTATACCAGACGAAACAGACTTTTAAACAAGGCTATAACAAGAGACAAAGAAGAACCCAGTTATCTCACTTCTGGGTATTTATCTGAAGAAATCTAAAACACTACTTTGAAGGGACATGTGAATCTATATGTTCATTGCAGGATTATTTACAGTAGCCAAGATATGACAGCAACCTTGATGTTCATCAAAAGATGCATGCATAAAGAACATATGAGATATATATAGAGAGAGAGATATAATGAATATTATTCAGCAATAAAAAAGAATGAAATCTTTTTAGTTATGACAATGTATGAACCTAGAGGGTATTATGCTAAATGAAATACCATATGATTTCACTTATACGTGGAACTTAAAAAACGAACTAACAAACATAAGAAAAGCAGACTCAGACACAAAGAATAAGCTGATAGTTGCTAGAAAGGACAGGCAGGGGAATAGATAGGAAGGTTAGGGGAATAAGAAATTCAAACTTTTACTTATAAAATAAGTCACAGGGATGTAATATACAGCACAAAATATAGTCAATAACTTTGTACAATGACAGATGATTACTAAACTTATTGTGATCATGTCATAAAATACATAAATGTCAAATCACTATGTTGTACATCTGAAACTATTATTGCATGTCAACCATACTATAATAAGAATTAAGCAACTATTTTTTCAAGGTATCTTATATAAAGCTCAAATATCTAAATTTATATATTTATTCTTTAAAAGGTCTGGATCACTCCAGTAGTACAGGCCAGATAATTCTGTATGATGCTGACAATAAAGAAAATAATTTTTTAAATTCTTCAAAGTTTTGTTGTATTCATTTCTTTTTCACAACAGGAAAGTATGTAAAGTTCAGGTTATCCATAGTATCTAACATAGCTGCTCAATTCCCTTTGAAGCAATTCAACCTTAAGATACTCTAAGATGAAAAAGAAAAACACAGCCTCAAAAAATGCATGAGTCTGTTGTGAAACTGGGGGGAAAAAAACCAGTTTTTGGAAATAGAGGTATTTTGGGACATAGGGCATGGTAGTTCATTTTGGAAATATTTTCTAAAAATCTGTTAGGAAGATGAATATTATTTGCGCTCGGAAAAAAAGGTGAATTATGATAATAATTATAGACAGAGGAATTGGGACCCCATAGGAAGGAGTGACCAAAAGTTCCTAACACTGGGAATAAAGGTGAGGATACTTTAAAACAGGTTGGCTTGTGGCATAAGGAACAATTTTAAGTTATCTAACAAATATTTTTTGGAAAGTTAGAAAGAACACAATATAATCCTAAAAATAAATTTAGCAAAAAAAGTGTAAATCCTATAACAAAGAATAAATATACTTTTATTGAATATATGTAAGAAGACAAATTAATGGATAGGAATACTAGAAGACTCAGATTACAAAGAAGTCAAGTCTTCCCAGTGGCATGCATATTTAATGCAATTTCCATCAATGGGTTACTGTGCATTTTTTCTAACTTAAGAGTTACTCGAGGTTTTATCTGGAAAAATAAATGGATGATAATAATCAGTACAATTGTAGGAAAGAAAAATGAGGAACACTTTTGATAACAGGTAGGTGTCAAAATCAAATTTTAAAGCTATGCTAATGATTACTGTCTGGTTGTAGCAGAGACATTCCCAAAGACTAGTGGGAAAATCAGAGATTTCTTAAAATACTGAATATACATTGAAAATTACCAAATGAAAAAAGTGGGAAAAGATGACTTAGTCTATATGATATTGAAAGCTGGATTGATATTTGAAGAAAAACTTTATATCTATATTACAGTATATAAAAAACTAAATGAGCACTAAAAATATAAACATGCATATATAAGTGAAAATAGTCGAAAGACATAATGGAGGAGATATAGTGACTAAATTGACAGATTTAGTCACTATATCACAAAAATCATAAAACTACCATAACTAAAATCTCAATAAACAACAGCCAAACGATAAAGTGAGAAAACCAGATGCAATACTCATAAAACACAATGAACCGATACTTATTTTATAAAGCAACTTTTCTTAAACTTTTTGGTCAGAGTTCTTCTACTACTAGTAACATGTAATCATTGAGGACCCCTCCCAAAACATTTTTGCTTATATAAATTAAATATTTACTATTTTTGGAAATTAAATCTGAAACATTAATATTTACTTTTATTTAAAATAAAATCATTAACTATTAATAATAGCATTGTATTAAAAATATTTTTCTAAAGCAAAAAGAAGAATGGTATTGTTTTATATTTTTCTAATCTCTAATTCATGTCTGTTTCTGCATTTAATCTGATATAATATCCCACATCGAGTAGCCTCTGCAACAATGATTGACAAAGGTAAGGAGAACAAGGAAACTTCAGTATCATTAAAGACAAGCCAGAGCCAATGCTAACAAATCCCTACCTTAGACATAAACAAAAAAAAAAAAAAAGTGGGAAAGTGGGGAAGGAAGGAGGGAAAGTAGATGAACACTTATTATTTTAAGTCACTGTTGCTCAAGCATTGGGTGACTTGGTGCCGAAAGCAATCTTGACAGATGGAGCTCTCAATATCTAAGTGGTTCCATTTTTGTGCCAACATTCCCACACCCTTCCGAAGAGTCTGAAAATAAGGTAAGACTTATGTTTCAGAACCTCTCTGGTGACAAAGTTGGAGATTAAATGATGTTAGTATAAGCATCCTCACCACACCCCTCCCCCCTATATTTGTCTGCATAAATTAACATTAACTGAAATTTGGCCTTTACTGCTAGGGAAGGAAGATAGAGTTTAGCTTTAAAATGTGAATTCTAGAGACAGAATGAGAGAGGATTAGGAAAAAGGTTTGAGCTTCTATAGTTCAAAGTGTAAGAGGCAGAAATAGAAAATTGAAACAATAGTGAAACTCCAAACTCAAGGTAATCTATTACTCAGGTAGAAACAGGGATGCAGTATGGCCAGAATAATGGCAGGTAGGGTTGGGGCAGAGTAGGCTGCATTCTCTCCACTTCTGCCTAGAACTCAGAAATGCACTGGTTCTCTGTGGTAGACCCTGTGTTACACATTTACCTAATCATGTTTCATTTTCTTCTTCTGAGACATAGGAAGACTGCATTTCCCTTGCAATTAGGCTGGAGCCATGTAACTGGGTTCTGGACAAAGGCACATGGGCAGACATGATGTACGTCATTTCAATGCCTGTCCATAAAGCATCTCTGTCCTTCGATGGTAACCTCTAAGGACATTTTTTTCATATGGTAGCATCACATTATGGAAATTACTGGATTCCTGAGTCACCATTTAGAGGAAAGCCACCTAGCATAAATTAAAGTGCTGTGTAAAGATGAATATTTATTAAATTATTGAGACTTAGGGGGTTGAGATGTGTAGACATGAGCCTTGACTTTGGTATTAAAGATCTAGTTATAAATCAGTGAAACCTGTCAAGTTATTTCTTGGGCAAAGGAATGACTATGTGGGAACTAGACCAAGAGTGGAAGAGCAAAGCAAACTATAGCTAAGTGCTTTGCCAACAAATTGGTTTGTGATCATACATGTCATATCCCTTTGTGACACCCCCCCCCACACACACACACACATATTTGTGGCACTCTAAGAAGAGTTACATGAATAGAGACCCAAGATACAAGTTACCATTATTTTTGCATGCATGGGAAATGTAATTTTCTTTCTGATGTCACAGCCAGTATATTGGTATTATACTTGTGTCACGTAAAAAAAAAAAATTAAAACCTGTTCTCAGCTCTTAGGTCATTACTGACCCCCTTTCAAAGCTTTGCTTTAATGTGTCTCAAGGACATTTTGATCTAGATGAAACTATCCAGCCCAAAATAGCTTATGTCTCTGGCAAGATAAAGAGTATCTGTCCTGTAGCAAGCTTTCCTTTGCCAAATGGGAATGTACTTCCAACTGATTCCTCAAGAAAGAACTCTTGACATTTATTTTGCAAGTCAAGCCCATATTTACCTGTGTGCTAACCAGCTAATAGACCCCTTAGAGCAGTCCAAATAAAAATCTGCAAGAAAAGGAATACTCCAAGCAGGAATGATCGCCCATGAAAACTGCATCACCATGCATGACAAAGGCCATAATACCCTATTGTTCACTTAGAGCAATTATTCAGACTCCCCTCTAGATGAATGACCCTATCAATCACTTATCTTGAGTATCAGGAAAGCTTCAATCTTTAAATTAAAACCACCAAATTGAGTATTTTCTCATTTTTAAAACAAATTAATTACAACACAATTGCATATTCCACCTAAAGTTATTTGTGCAATCAAAAATAAGAAGCACGACCTCTGCATCTCTCTCCATTTTAACTGATAACAGCCTTAGAACATATCCAAAGGCCCACATACGGTTCTAGTCCATTAGTCTGCCTACCTCCAAGATAAAGTGTACTAAATTGTGTGTGTGTGTCTGTGTGTGTGTGTGTGTGTGTGTGTGTAGTGCTAAGGGAAATTATCCCATCACTAGAGGACCCACAACATTGAATTATTCATAGGCTTCTTATTTCAAAGTTTATTATAATTCAGGGGGCCTCTGGGACTTCATTAACAATATTGATAAGTCTTCTGCACCTAGGCTGTGGGAAAAGTGTGTATTTAATAGAGATAATCAATATTACTGCCAAACCAAGTTTGTAGTTCCTATGAAGAGAAGGCGGTATCTCGGTAAAGTCAAACAAATATTATGACAAACTATTTTATAAGACAATATTTTAGAAGCTCAGTTTGTTTCGGTTTTATCATGTCTTTAGGTAAATGTGAAATCTTGAAATGTATTATATATTGAGTTTTTAGGAGGCGAGAGAGAGAAAAAATATTTCTCCTTAGGTTATTTGATACTGAAAATAGGATTTCCTAAATCCTCATTTTCAGACTGACCTAGGATTAGCAAGGTTCTAGGGGAAAGTCATTCATAATACAGGTCGGTTTTACAAGTCATTTACTTTAAAAGTAAATGTGTTTATATTTTCTGCCCTTGACACAGTCTTCTTTGTTTAATTTTTCAGTGAGTTTGTTTACCTTATGCTATTGACCATAGGTGAGTAAATCACATTTTAAATGGATATATGTTGCTTCGAAATTTCCCATCAGCAGTCATTTTGGTTTAGTTGCTGGGTCCTCTACTTGACGCAGCTAGAAACTCTTGTTTATGGTCAGAGCATTGCTGAGTTCTAATTAACTGAATCTACTTAAGATTTGATTGTTTTCAACATCAAGTATGTGTTGACAAGTACATACTACACTGAGCTCCTTGCTATGAAGTAACATTGACCATCTTTGTATGTTATATGATATGTAATAATGATTCATTTTGTTCTAAATAGTGAATTCTACAGATGAAATGCCCAAAACATAATATTGGTATCTAAGAAGAGCAGGAAAAAATATGTGCATGTTTATGGAACAGTTTCTGCAAAGTGCAAAGGTGTGACTTTCACATTCACATGAAATGATCCTTTTTGTGTTCAAGCATACAACCAGGAGGATATCTGTTGTGATCTGTGGACAGTGGATGAACTCATCCTAGTTTATGTTACAGAAGAAACACCTCCCTTAATATTCTCCAATACGGTAAGTATGAGAAGGCAGAAGTGGAAATATAGAGATAGTTATAGGAACCTGGATTCTATTCGGGGAAGGCAAGAATGCTTACAATTTTTCAATGGCTTTCTGTGACAAAGAGAAACCTTTTAGTCCCTAAGAATTCATATTATTGTGTAAAATATATTAGTGTTATCATTAACAATGACAATAATGAGTACTTTTATTGAGCACTTGATTTACTACTGACCAAGTACTACCTCATTTTACCTTCACAATATTCTATGAGGTAGTTATGACTGTTATCCCCCATTTTGCTGACAAAGAAATCAAGCTTCAATAAGAGAAGTAAATTATCTAAAGTCACAAGACCTAAAAGGCCTGAACCAGCTTTGAACCCAGGCAGTCTGGCTCCAGAATTCTTATTTTAACTACTGTAGTAACCTTGAACAGAGTCCACCAAAATATGGACCACGAGCAGTCTCACTTTCTTCAGAAATCAAAGCTGGCCTGTGTAATCACAAAGATTCTCTCCTTTACCAATCTCTAGCCTATTCCTCTGAGCCCATTCTCAAGGGCCTCAAGCAGCCTATAAAGATTTTACCAAGAAACACTAACACAGTTTTGAATATCTCAAGGCCTCATCTCTAGGATTGTTATGGAAAAAAATCCCGAAAACTCCAAAAATCAGACCAGCGAAAACCCAAGCAGTAACCCAGAAAGAAAAATAACTGTTTTATTTACTCCTATGGTCTCAGAAGAGCTAGCTAGCGCTCTGAAGATCTGATCCCTCAGCTTAGGGAAAAATTTTCTTTTATATCACTGCCATTACAGTGAGCTGATTGGTTGATTTGTTCTCAGCTGGTTACAGATCACGAGAGTTGCTATGAATTACTGACATGCACGGGAGTTTAAACAAGAATTTAGGCGATACATGTTATCTAGACAAAGCATTCCTAAGAGGAGGGTGAGTCTGCGTGTTTACAGAAGCAGAACAAAGAGCTGACCACAAGGTTAGCCATTTAAGTGAAAAATTTCTGAAATTTCCTCTTCAGGATGACCTCTTAAAGTGCTTACCTGAGAAAACTCAAGGCTGCCAAACAAATTTCCTGTTTATAGCCAATGCCTAATGATAGGGTCCCTGTCTCCCAGCTTCTATGGTAGGTAGCTTAGGAGTCTCCCTTTCACAAGCACCAATTAGCAAACCCAGATGGGTATTACATGAACCAATCCCTGCTTCCCACTTTATGTAATTTTTCACTTTCCTGATTCCACCAAGACTCTGCTCACCCCATCTTTATTCCCTCTCTCTCCCTCTAGAACACCCAGTTACCTCTGTACAAATTGAAGTTGAGTTCAGTTCACACTGGACTCTTTTCCCTATTGCAATAGTTACTGCTGATTAAAATCTGTCCTTACCATTTTGGTGTCTAGCTTTGAAGGTAACTTGTTGGATTCAGCAGAAGAGATGCAGAGTGACTTCCCAAGGTGGAATGATGAAAGGCCTTGCAGCTTTCTCACTGGTCTCCAGAACACTCACTCTTGGAGAGCTGAGCCACCACATCTGATTATCCTGAATCACCCATGCTGAGGGACCACATAATGAGATGATAGGGAGAAGGCCTGAGAAAACGGGAAAGAAGAAATCCTTCCAATAACTGAAGTCGTCCCATTTGGCAGAAATAAGTCATCCTGTCTGAGCCCTATCCAAATTGTAGATTTGTTAACAAACTGATTGTTGTATTAAGCCACTAAGTTTTGTTACACAGAAATAAATAACTGGAACAGCCACCGAAAATGCAGGCTCTTTTCATTCTCCTGGGTTGCTTCTCTTTCTTCCTACTACCCAAACTCAAAAGGTCTTCTTCAGCCATTTTGTCCCACCCTAACTCACACACTCAAAAATATACACTCTAAGCTGAGTGGAGATGAACACTACATACCAAGACCAGCTCCGGTTATAAGGAGGTAAAATAACAAAAGAGAAAATATCTAATATTTCAAATTAAATGTTAGTACATGTCTTTTTTTTTTTCTACTTCTTAAAGATGCATGCTCCTAGTTGGTTGGTTTTGAGTGAAAAAGATACTAGTTTCTGTATCAAAAGGATAAAAAATGGCTTTATGTTTACAATTAAATATATTCAAATATGTTAAAACTTCTCTTGCTTGTACCATCAATAATCTACATAAGGATGTGGTTCAATATATAAAACTTTCTTTGTCTGGATAAGATTTGTAGTATTGTAAACTTGAATTTACTGGTGAAACAGAACAGAAATTAGCGCCACAAACTTCTTGGACTGTTAGTTGCAAAATGAAACAAATTGAAATAAAATTCTAATCAGGGCTTCTGAGAGTCCCTCCTAGATGGAAAAAGGAGCCGTCTCTAGTATAAACCAAGACTCCTGAACTTGTGTTAAACTTTCAGTCATCAGACCCTTGAGTATTTACTAGTTTGCACACAATTCACTCAGAACTCGTTAATGCCTTTGGCAATAGCTTTGGTGCTTTACTTTGTGTTGAGCTTGACAGAGAGCTTGGTGGTTCAATCAGAAAACTTTATTCCTAGTGAATCCCATTGGCTCCCATTCTGTCTGATGGGATTTGCCTTCCAGGATTTGCCTCCTTTTTGATGCTAGTTAGTCCCCTGCCCTATTATCAATGCCTTCACACAACCCACCTTAAGGTCAAATCAGGAATACAGAATTATTACAAATAGAATGTAGAAAGGCTGCTCTACAAGGGGCTCAGAGTTTACCAAGCCACTGAGGAATTTGCAGGCTTTTAAAACCCGCTTGTGAACCTCAATTCTAACAACTAGACACAATGGGTAATAATGTTTTTCACAACATACAATTTAACCACTGGACAAAAGAAGAAGAAATTAAATAGCCTAACAAAACATTCACATAAATAAATGGAGGGTTCAAAAGCCCTGGATTTTTCAAATATTTGCTTCTACAGATCTCATGTCTACTAATATAGTCTTACTAGTCACATCATGCATGCCAAGTTTTGTTTCAGAAAATATAGCCACATACACATATATTAGGGTAATATGACATTTTAATTATAAAAATGATAGGTTTTTAGTAATTCATAAAGCATATAAGCATTAGGTAATAAATCTTCACTGCAAATATGTATGTATAGAGTTATATGAATTTTCTATATGCATATAGATTATACATTTCATTAAAACTTCATTACATTTTTCATCAACTCTGAAAAAATGCTGCAATGCTATCAACAATTCCAGACTTTCATGAGATCTAAGCATGCAACCACACAGGTAAAGCCCTAGCAAGGCCAGCCTGCCTTATAAAAAGTTTATGACAAAGACTTAGTGAGGGCCCACATCGGCGTCTGTGCCAGCAATATCCCCACAAAATGCCCAAGTGAGAGGCTCGACTTCTTCAGAAATGTCCAAATATTCTGATAAAGTTGCTTCGCTTCGTTATTGATATCTTCCTCTGGCTTACAAAAGCAAGTACAAGAAGACAGAGCTAGGGTGGTGCTGGGTTTTAAATAGTAAATTTGGAGCCCCTTATCCAATAACCCTGTGACAAAGGAATCTAGGCCTGGGAGAGGTAAAAGTTCCTATAGCTTATCCTCTGAAACATGAATGGGTTCCTAGTCTTACCTAGAAGTATTTCTCCCATACCTGCCATTCCCACTCTATCCCCAGGCCCAGGAACTGATTAGATAATACAGTGAAGTTAAGACCATGATTGTGGTATCTCAGTTGTTTGAGAGCAAAAATTTGAAAATTTATATTCCCAGTTAGACAGCTCCCAAGTATATTTACAATTTTGAATAATAATTCTTCTGGTACAAAAAGAACACAAATCAACTCATAAAATGCTGTTAATTTGCAAGTTTGTTCATAGGAGAAAGAAGAAACAAAAAATTTAAGACTGTGACCTCGACCTCATTAAATAAAAATACAATTCCTTTATGGTAGACCATTTACATGATAGCTAAGTCAGCACATTATTATCAACGTCTTTTAGGTAGGAGAGAAGATACAAGACCTATTTGCACTCTAGGCAATTTCTAAAACATTTTTACCAACATTTTCCAAAAAACCAAAGTTCTGATAGCAACATCACCTTTATCCCCACATCGAGTTTACAAAAAAAAAGGCTGAAGCTTCCTAAATTAGCAATAGGAACTTTCGCCTTTTTCAACACTATCTTATTCAGTAATAGTCAACAAATATTTACCAAATTCTTTCTAAATAAACTTTCCTTTAAATTCAAATGTTTCTATTTCAATGAAGTCTGCAGTCACAAAGTAAGAATCTTATGAGCTGTATAAGATTTTTGAACTTGAGCATCCAGTGAAGTACTGAACAATTAAGTTCATTTTCTAGTAAGGTTAAATTTCTACCAAGCCATTCACATTTCTAATCATAGGTTCCTAATGACTAAGGAGAATTAGTATAAGCCATTACACTTCTTTACAAAAAGGCCCTAGGCCTATAATAGTAGCTTGGGCTACCAGAGAATCACTCAGTTACTGAGTGACTCAGCTAAGACCACCATGCGTATCTATAAACTCCATATTCAGTGATCTTTTAACTGTGATACATGGTTCTTGCTTGTGCACCATTTAAGTTTTCATAACACATATTCCAGAATCAAGAAGGTCAGTTTCATCTTAGCAAACTATCTGACCCTCTCCATGAATCCACTGTCATCCACTATTTTCTGCTTTTATCAGATATCCACCCTGTAGCTAGAGTGAACTTTTCAAAAGCAACCAGTCTTGGTGCTACAAAAACCTACTGCAGAAGCTCACCACATAATTTCTGTGCAATCCAGCAATCCTAATCCAAGATGTATACCAAAAGAATTCAAAGAAGGGGCTCAGAGAGATATTTGTACACCAAAGTTCATTGCAGCATTAATCACAATAGCCAAAAGGTGAAAACAACCCAAGTGTCCATCAACAGATGACTAGGTAAACAAAATGTGCTATACCCATACAATGAAATATCCAGCCATGAAAAAGAATGAAATTCTGATACATGCTACAATATGGATGAATGTTGAAAATGTTATACTAAATAAAATAAGCTAGACATCAAAGCAGAAATATTGTACGATTCCACTTATATGAACTATCTAGAATAGGCAAATTCATAATGACAAAGTAAAAGAGCTTATAGGAGCTGGTGGTAGGGTTGGGAAATGGGGAACTATTGCTCAGTGGGTCTAGAGTTTCTCTTTTGGATGATAAAAACATTTTAGAAGTAATGGTAGCGGTGATGCTTGCACAACAATGGGAATATAATTAATGCCACTGAATTGTACATTCAAAATGGTTAAAATGGAAACCTTTATGCTATATACACTTTACCACAATAAAAAAAAAATTAACTAATACCAAAAAAAGAGAGAGTAACTAGTCACCACTAGGTGACTCCTCTGCTTGTGCCCAGTCCCTTGAAGTATTTGAATGAAGACCACATTGATAACATAGTCTAAACATCCTATGGAATAGAATCCTCTTTATCTTCCCAGCCTCACTGAGTATCACTCCTCCTCCTACTCTCCACCCTGTCCACTCTGGCTTTCTCTCAGTCCCCTGAAGGCATTATTATCCTTCTCTTCATAGGGCCCTTGCACATGCTAGGTCCTCTGTTCATATTACTCTATCATCTTCTCCTTGTTAACGCCTGCTTAGCATTCCTTCAACTTTCAGCTTAATTATCTCATTTTTAGGGAAGCTTCTCTGAGCTGACAGGTCTAATCCTCCAATTCTACTTTTTATTTTTTTTAAAAAAGTCTCCTTTATAGCACTTATTATATTTTAGACTTATTTTTATTAATATGGTTTTTGGTGACAGCTTCCAAAATGGCACACAATAAACCTGCTTCCTTGGAGTGACACACTTGTGTAATCCCCTACCATATTCTTCCATGACTGATTTGTATAATGAATAGAATATGGCAGAAGTCACTTCCACGTTTGGGTTTTAAGACAGCGATTTCCATCTTGGCCTGTCTGTGTGTGTCTCTGTTTCCCTGTTTTTCTCTGTGACTCTCTGTGACTCTCTGTAACTCTCTCTTTCTCTTTCTGATCGCTGACTCGGGGGAAACATATATTGTGAGCCGTCACTATGAAGAGGCTCACTTGGGGAGGGAATGAAGCCTCCTGCTCACAGCCACATGAGTGCATATTCCATTACTAGTCAAATCTTCAGAGACTGCAGCCCTGAACACCAGCTTGACAACAACCTCACAAAAGACTCTCAGCTAGAGCCATGCAGTTAATCTGCTCCTAGTTTCCCAAGTCTAAGAAACTGAATGAGATAATAGGTGTGTCTTGTTTTAAACTGCTAGGTTTGGGGGAAATTATTTATATAGGAATAACTAGTACACAATTATTTGATTAATATTCTCCCAATGAGTTCAAAGATAGCTAACTGTGCTCACTAGTTATACACCCAATGCCAAGTGTTTGGCATATAGTAGACACTCAACAGACATTTGTTTAATGAATGTATGAATGAACAAACCCCAATAATCTCAAACATCTACTAAAAAGAAAGAAGTTCACACATCTTACGTTGCATTGGATAGCATGGATCATTCAGCAGCAAGGTCTGTTAACATAACTTTAAATGTCAACCATGCTTCATTCACAAATGCCACAGGGAAGAAAAATCAGTGCTCATATTTTTAGTTACTAGACCATGCACTCTGACAACTTGAGGAAAAGTAAATTTAGATGTTTTTAGATAGAATGGGGAATGGGAACAAGGGACCGCTGCAAACAATGCATAACCATTCCTTTATAGAAATCAAAGCCCCTGCCAGTCGTAAGAGGTGGAAGAAAATAAAAAGGACAAGGTGAAAGTGAAGCAGAAACTTATTTAAGAGAAATATACTTCCTATCTATAATGTGATTTGACAGAATTCTCATAAAAATAGTTCAAATCAAATGGATGCATTTTTACTCCCTTAATACAGGGATATTGTTTAAATTATTATCCAGATCCAGGGATAATAGTTAGATTGACAAAGAAGGAAAAAATGACCAAATTAAATAAAACAATAGCTGGAAAACTGCTTTATCATAAAACATGGCATCGAGCCATTAGAAAAAGAAGCCAAAGTTAAGCACCAAAACATCAGCATCTATTTCTCTTGAAGAATGATGTTACCAGTTTAATAGTACATGACACAAATGTTTAAACCAGCCTTTCATTCAAGCAAGCAATGGATCACTTCTGGCCTCCTCCATTGTACCAACTAAAACCCTGAATTTGTCTTGAATCGTACATGAAGTATACATCGCCATAGATAAAGAAAATAGAAAGGGGCATAAAATTCAGGATTGTTTTATACACAAGCAGAATCCCTGATAATGAAAGTAGGATTGGGATAGCAAACTTAAAGATGCCGAATAGCGGAATTAATGACATTTTTGGGTAATATAATATATGTGCATTCTTTCTGTTTACACGCTGATTTAACACCCAGATAGGTAAGCATCTTAATTGCAGGGAGGCCCAAAGATTGGCAGATGATAGATTAGATAGATAGATGATTGATAGATAGATAGATAGATAGATAGATAGAAGAGAGAGAGAGAGAGAGAGAGAGAGAGAGAGAGAGAGAGAGAAAGAAAGAGAGAGAGAGAGAGAGAAAAGAGAAAGAGAGAGAGAAAGAAAAGAAAAAAGAAAGGAAGGAAGAAAGGAAGAAAAAGAAAGAGAGAGAAAGAAAGAAACAGAAAAATACCTCTCTGCTCCATTTTCCTATATTCCCATTGCAAGCCAATAACTTAAAAAATCGAGATGGGACAATATTTGAAGCATAGGATATTACAATGTGGAAGAATCTGACATCTTATTATTTTTATATTCACATTTTTAGAAATAAAACTGAGACACCAATCACCAGTTCTCCTGTGTTGTTTCTCTACTCCACATTCTGATAAATTCTCCATAATATTTGACTTCTTTAGCATGTCTTCCTTTGTAGTGAGGTGTAGACAGCATATGGGAAGTGTTAAAAGCCAGGCTGAGGGATTCAGACATAGACCAGTGAGGACTTGGAAGCACTGAGGATGCTAACAGGGTGTATGCACTGTGGAGTAGAAAAATTTTTCTGAAAGCCATATGCAAGGGTTTTTGAAAAAAAATAGAAAAAAACATGGAAAGATTAGAGAAATTAGGGTTGGGAGGGGAAGTGAACAAAAACTGACTTGGGCAACTTTAAAAAAAGGTGTTGGGTAACTGAAAGGATGTTTGGTAAATCATAGAATCCAAAAGAAAACTGAAGAAACAAGCCCTGATCCACGACGGCTCTGGAAATTCAGGTAAGTGGAAATTTATGTGCACATTCAGCAAGGCCAGCCCAGTGGAAAGGATTAGGATCAATCGTTTTTCTTCTTTGAGCGCTCTTTGGGGATCAAACTCCCAGGAGAGCCTGGTTTGAATGTTGGGTCCTTGGCCAAGAGCATCCTGACTTATAGTCCCTTCAAGTCTTGAAGTTTTCCTCTTAACTTTATAAATGAGATTGGATAACTTCTTTTTAAAGTTAAAAAGGATACTGGACAAACAAAACAGCTGTGCATGCGAGGATTGGCAAGGCAGCTCTTTTCCTAAGTCAGTCAGTCTTAGGAGGATGGGAAATGACTGAGGATAGCAACCAGCCCAGGGTTACCGGCCACCGTGCCTCCTATTGTCTAAACTCAAGATCAGTTTTGAGCACATTCTGATAGGAAGGACTGTTCTCGGCACTGGTGGCGGGAAAGTGCCTTATATGCTCCTAAATTCCCACTTCCTATGCTTCAATTACATTCATATGAACAGTCGAGTCGAATGCATCCAGGTCCTCCTGTCAGGTGCCATCTGGTAGACTATCCAGTGCTCTCAGCTGTCACTTTCCCTTTCTTCCTTATTTTCTCCAGGTTGTAGAATGTGACATGGGCAATTATTCAGTCCTATTAGAAATGAGCCTACTTGGTACACAAGAAAGCAGACAGATTGAAGAATTAGTTGTTGCTTGATTTTGTTTTCTCAAAGAATAAGATGGTTTGTAGTAGACATTAGGGAATGCTAAAAACACCCTTTGAACTCAATTCATGGAAAAAAGTCCATCCCTGCATGAGAATAAAGACAAAGTTTCTCAAATATATCCAAAAACATTTCCATAGTCTTAAAACTGTATCTCCTGAGGGCCCACAGACACATTCAACAGCATGTCCCATCACCCAATGACTATGCACCCCTCTGAAAAGTGATCTCAAGTGACCAGGAGAAGTCTCAACCTTACTATTAGAGAAGATTCCACAACAGAGTTTCCATAGTATCTAAAAGCATTAAAAAAAAAAAAAAAAAAAAAGTGTTTATGTGGAAATAGAATAAAGAGAAAAGAACAAGATTTAGGTAAACCTTTTTTTTTCTTCCAGAAAGAGTGATATCCTGTGGATTTCAGAGAGAGCCTAATATAGCTCAGTTAACTTTAATATTCTGTAAAGGAAAACATTATTCCTTAAGGATCTGGTAGCAAAATAAAGCACAAACATAAAGAGTTAATGTTACCAGCACAGATGAACAGAAGTCTGTAGGTTCACGGTGATAAACAGAAATTCCTTAGAAATTGTTTTCTCTCACTGTGTGGCAAAACAGTGGAGAATGTGGGGGAATCCTACAGGTTTATACAATTTGAAAGCAAAAACTTGGAGAAAATTCCAGGTGAGTCTCGTATTCCTTCTCTTAACATTAAAGTATTTGTAGAGAAAGCAGCGCCAAGAGAAAAGATTCAGCCGGAAAAGCAATTCTGTTTCATTGGTTCCCCTTGTACCCTGCCTCGGGCACCAGATGACAAGACCATTAGGGGACTCAGTAAAGTAAATATACTTCTAATCATGTCCCACATAACAGATATTTTGATTTGATTTGAATCAGCACTGCAAAGAGCAGAACCTGGTTTGAATCTGATCTCATCTGACATATACAAAGATGCAAGAGGAGAAAGCAATTTAGTCTGCAGTGCTGTCCAGCCGTTCCTGGGAAATAACTGCAGAGGAACGGGGTTGGGGCGGGGGAGGGGGCAGCTCAGCCTGGAGGGGAGACAGGGGTGCGCAAAGGGGAGGAACAGATTGTCTTCATCCCTAACGACAATTGAAAGTGAGCCGTGTGCTTCCAGTGGAATCTGTGTCGGCACCTCATCTGCAGCTACCAGAGGCACCGAATGCTGTGTGATTTAAACACTGCCCCAAAGACCTGCTCAGTAAGGGAGTACGCATGTATGCCATCAGCCCCTGCCATAGTGTGTGACACTGTGCTAGGCTACTCAGCTTTTCCTTTTCTCCTTGCTTGACAGACTTTCTATCTAGACCTAGAAATCAGTTTGTAAATATAAAGCAAAGTCAAAACACATGCAAATATGTGAATATGAGCATTCTCACACTTAAAGACAATTGCAGTATCAACAGAAACTGTAGGACTTAAAGAATCAGCTTTACGTCTCCTATCACCAATTAAAAAGAGAGAACAAGGTGGACCAGAGAGTGCAGGTGGCTGGGCTAAAGTCAGACAGCAAGAAATGAAACCCGGGTCTCTGTCCTCAGTTTAATATGGTTACATTACCATGTGGCAAGTCATTCTGTGCTTAGATAGAGAAAGGAATATTCAAAATCAAAAACATACGAAATCTCTAGATATTCTTAAACTTGCTTACTGGTTGTGAAGTTATGCCAAAAAATTTTTTGAAAAGCTTTAACAGATGTACCAGAATTTATATACCTGATATATCCAAACAGGCTTGCTCTTTAAGTGGTCATTCCAGAAAACCAGTGGTGCTATGGTTCTCCACATTTTGGGAATTTCACTCTCAACACTGTCATCAAAGTCAGTATTGAGCCACATAAGAAAACCACTCTTCAGACTTTAAACTCCTGTGTTGCAACTGTCAGTCTCATCAAAAAAAAGCATTCATCCTAGATGGATTAAATGAAAAGATTTTAGGGATGAGATAACTTAGAGAGGTGAGAGCAAGGTGGAGGACAGTTAAGGATGATGAGGTACCCAGAGACTAGAGAAGTTCCATATCCTGAGATCACAAAGCCACTGGGTGACAGTACAGGGGAGGAAATGTTACTAAGTCCAGTGAGAGATATAACCATGGAGACTCTACCACCACAGAGAAATTATAGTCTTGGAAGGTCATATCTGCTGAGGGAGATGTGTGCTCTCTCCTCCTGCCTTCCAAACTTCTGCCAGTGCCTCCAGTGTGAGAGCCAGTTAGTAAGGAGGCACAGGCGATCCCATCCTCATGGGCCCACATCAAGGAAGAGACATTGGCTTAGTGGGACAGACAGCATATAACTGGGATATACATCATTTCTGCATCTAAATGAGTTGGTTATCCATGTTTTTTAGTATCTTAAGTTACTGCTGCTTCCAGAAAATACACTCACTCCAGTTGTCAGGGAGGAAACACCTTTATTGTTATCTTTTACTTTTTCACGTACACTAAGCCATATCTTGTATGGACTGAAGAGAAATACTTCGTTGACTGGTGGTTGCAATTTCAAATGAATGATTCATTGCTCTAGTTCTAAGTGCATGAATTATAAGTACTGTACAAAAAGTACTTATACAGTAACTAACATATATTAAGGTCTTAAGTGCTTTTGCACTTTTGGTTTTAACTGTGGGCCATTGTACTTAAAGTAAATCATTTCGAGTAAAGTGAATTAGTACAGTCTGGTGTGTATGACCCTCTCCAGCCCACCCAGGTATCATTCTGGAAGGTCATCAGTGCTAGTCTGGAAATTAAACTGCACCAGCAGCTTCTGCAATGTCGGATGAGTCCTTCTAAGTATTGGTGATCATAGACAAAGCATGCTTCTGCCATAACCCAACTGTAATGGATCAAGTAGCAATGGAGTGCCAGAGAAGGGACTGAGGAGTTGGGGACTTGGTTCTCAGTCTAGCTCAGTTTGACCTTAGGCAAGCCAATTAAATCCTTAAGGCCTCAGACTCCCCATATCAAAAGTAAGCAAGATGAAAAGATTTCTGAATTCCAACCTTTTGTTTCAGTAGAATCATGATGTTATATAAAATATAATAGGGACAACCAACTTATAAAGCAGATAGACATAGCATTGCACTGGTTGAAGATGGCTGAAGGGGCCTGAAATACCAGTCACCGTTCCCTTCACCCCTCATTCGAAATTCCCAAGTTGCACAGTAGAAAAACCCCAGAACTGGATAACTACTCAAGGCCCCATTTCTAGTTGAATTTCTTCAAATTTCAGTCTTCCAAAATTTTATGGAGGTATAGGAGAGGAAATGTTTAATTTTGCTCTCACAAAGCATAAAATCTAGCAGCAAACTTTTATAGACTATAGTGCAAATGATATAATAAATTCATCGGCCCATAGTGTCTGCCACATAATTGTGTTCATTCCCTTTGTGTATTTTAGTAATGAGAGTATAATTGTCAGTGCTTATAATACATATAATCTCATTACTGTCACTCCCATTAGCATGCTTTAACTTCAGCCAATACACAGTAAGTTCCACTTTCCCTCTCATTGAAATACATAAATATTTCTCATTTTCTGCATCCTGATTTCAGTCTAATTCTTGACAGTTACTATGGCTAATCATTGAGACAATGCTGCCTGCCTTGTTTTTAATATATTTAATCTACCATTTTGACACAATGCCAAGAAGCCATCATTGCAGTGGCATTGAATTGCCATGACTACATCCTTGTCTTCCTACTAGAATGGCTGAGACATATGTGGAGTAGAAACTAATTTAGACATGCAAATGAATGCATTCCTGACAGTGACTGTGCAGAACTGTAGGATTAGACACAATTATATCATCCCTCTATTTCATCATCTGTCAAAGGACAGGTTTGGCCTTTGTTATTCTCCTGGATGCCTGCCACTTCTAAATAGTCTTATTATCTGTAGAAGATTCAAATCAGGAAGACTTATCGGAAATCTTTTAAATTAATTATTTTCTCAAAATGTTACATGCACAGTTTTAAAAGTCAAAAAGTATTAAAAGATTTATAAGAAATACCCCTCTCCACTTTCAATGAATAGATTCCCTTTATTAGTTCTAAAATTTACAGATCTTTCTATTTTTATATAAATTGTTTAATATAGGCATGTTAGGCATCATCTCTTAACTTCCTCTTCAGTAGATGAAAATGTACCTCTTTTTCTATCACCCTTCAGTTTCTCTTTCCCCAAACTCTAATTATACTGTATTGCAATTTTCTTTTAAATAGGGATTCTGCTGTGCATATCGAAGTGTTCTCAGTTCTATCTTTATGGTCTTAGAATCTTGCTTTCTCAGGTCCATTTAGCCGGTTACCGCTTTCCAGTCTATATACTTTCCAGAATCCTAAATATTATGGATTCAAATCTATTTTAAAAATATTTTTATGATAGTTTTTAGGGTACTTTGGGAGAGAGTAAAATAATATACGTTTATTCAATATGCCATCTTAACATGGAAACTCCCTAAATTTCCTTTTTAATCCATATTACCATAACATGGATCAGTTATTACACACTGATCATACCTATTATTTTTTATTTTTTTTAATATGAGTTAGTATGCAATATTACTTATATTAGTTTCAAGTGTACAATGTAGTGATTTTACATTTTTCTACCTTACAAAATGTGATCACCCCACTAATTTTAGTAATCATCTGTCACTGTGTAAACTTATCACAACATTATTGACTATATTACCCTCCTTTTAAATGCCTCTCAAATCCATCCTCTCTTTCCCACTTCTCTGCTGTCCTCATAGTTTATTTTTTCCCTAGAAAGTTACACATATCTCTTCAGTTCTATGGGGGCACAGAGACTGTTTATCACTCTCCAGGCTCACAGAGCTGCACCTTGTACAATTCAGTTTCACCCAAATATAAATGAAACAAGGTACTGCCCTCTGTCTGGAGTAGGTAGGTGTAGTAGTATCCTAGGTGTTAGTCATATAGAGTAAATCACATCAAAAGTGAACTACCTCTTGCATTACTCCTGCCAGATAATCAATGAACTCTGTGCTGACCACCCTCTAAGAATACCAGTACAAATGCTAAGTCCCCACCTGAAGTCTGACATCCCTACAAGAGCCCCATTAAGAAAGTGAACCTTTAGAGTGAGAATGCAATGAAATAAGGATTTGAGAAAATCTTGAAAAGAAAAGTAGGTGTGGTTACTGTCATATTTAAATGACTGGAGCAGATAGGTGAGAAGCATAAAAGGTTTTAAGAAAGTTGTCTTCAAAGAGTTAAAGAAGTAAAAATTAGTAGTTGATAGATGGTCACAGGAATGGAGAATGCAGCATAAGGAATGCAGTTGGCAGTAATGTAATAGCTAGGTGTAGACCCAGAGGAGAGAAAGAATAATCAGAGGGACCATTTCGTAAACTATATAAATGTCTAACCACTGTATTGTATACTTGAAACTAATAAAATAAAATTTTTTAAAAGTCTAAAAAAAGAAAGAAAGTCGTCTTAACCAAACAAAGTGTACCTGGTCGAAACTAAACCTATGACTGTTTAAGAATTAAAACAACTTTGGGCCCCCACCATTTCATATAGGCAGGATTTAAAATAAGATTTTCACTCCGAGAAAAGGGCATGCTTGTGTTTCTAGTTTTTAGTTAACAAAAAAGATCCATGATCAGATATGATAAGGAGAATACAACACCCAGAGATCCTGAACATTGAACTCAGTGCCTCCTTAATGAAGAGGTGACTATATTGAGTGGTTAAAGGGGACAAAGAGAATCAGAAGCTCAAACTGGGGTGGAGATATTTACTGCTCTCTGAATAGGCCTGTGCTCTCCCAGTTTCCTAGCTGCCTTACAATTAAGCTGAACTATATGAATAGTTCTGGGAGTCGATGTGACTGACCTGTGTCACTTCTGCATTGAGGCATTTAAGAACTAGTAGGTAATTCTTCTGTTTTTCCTTTTCCTGTCAAGGAATTTGTGAAGGAATGGAGATAGAATGAATTCCTGAGTCACAACGTGGAGAAAGGCTGCTCTAAAGAATCACGTAGATGTGTAACTTTGGAATAAGGAAAAACTAATCATGGTTAACTTTATAAATATTGCAACCACTTCTGGCTAAAATTAGAATGCATCTCACACCTGTACAGTCATCACCATAATATAATGCCTTTATACAACTTGACAAAGAGCAGATTCGAGGGCAGGTTTCAAAGTTGACCTTATAAAAATACTCATGTCCCTTTATCCATGCAACTTAAGCTACTTTCTTAACATGCAAGTTCCTGCAAAAGGAGACAGTCTCTAAGATACACCTCTTTACAACCAAGTCACAAAAGACTCTCACAGTAAGATACCAAGTCACTAAATATAGAGCACAGGTGTCTGCTGGTACTGTTAACATAGAAGAATCATTAATCTCAATTGGTTAGAATCCCTTCAATGATTTTTCTATATCCTCAAGGAAATAGAAGTTGGTAACTAAAGCCTTGGGAGCTGAAATGACTTTGTAAGTATCCTGGGAGTGGTTGGTATTTTTAGAAACCTTCAAGCAGAATACGGATAGAAAACTAGTTGCTCAAAATCTGCAGATAACAATGTGAAAACAGGGTGGACATTCCTCCTTGAGCACTCTTCTCTGATATTATTATGCAATTATCAGGCAGGATATCAAAGGAGTCATTTCATTAATGGAAAAATCAATTCTGAAAAATGGAAAAGCTTCTGCAATACCTCTTTAAAGAAGTTGCCATTAAGGGTAAAAAAAATATTTAGGGGGACTGCTACAAAGCCACTCATCTGGAATACCAGAAACTGAGGAAACCTGAATTAAGTCTCCTTTAAGGACTTTCTGCAAAATCTCTCACCATGGTGGTTTCAATTTAAAACTTAAGGAGTCATCATTGGGTAAAGCACAGCTAGTAAACTCTGATTACACATTAGGGTCATGTGTGAAGTTTTTAAAAACCTCGTTTATGTAAAAATGCATTGAATTGAATACTAACTATTTGCAATTTCACAGTATATAAATCTATATTAGGAAAATAACTATAAACAAATATTAAACCCTATCTCATAAGTTTTTTTTTCATAGTAATATGATATTCAGTAATCCTGAAACTACTTTCAGTGTCCTCTAGGCTTGAACAACTGAATACATATATGCACCCTGTGATATTGGATTGGATTCTGAAATACTGGTATTAAGTCATACTTTTAATATAAATAGGAAGGTTGATAGATAAATAATAAATAAGTATATTTGAGTATATATAAATACACACATATAAATATTTCCTAGTCCAGAAAGAGCCTAGAAGCAATGAAAGACCAGTAGCAATAGCACCTAGCACCCATATCCTCATTTAAAAATGTTCTCCACTTGATGAAACCAGGGTTTCATGAAGAAACATTTAATTCCAGGGTTTGCCAGAAAAGAAATAAGACCTCTTGTTTTACCACCAAGGTTAAGGTATGAGAATATGTCAAAAGGATACAGAAGTCAACTTGAATAACTTCATGCTAGCCAAATGGCAGATATTGATACTAAAAAACAAAACTAAACAAAAACTATTCATTACAGAATAATTCTTCTATGTTAACAGTACCACCTTATAAATAATGGAGAAATGATAGAGAAAAAATCATCATCTTACAGCAGCCAATCTGATAATAGATTCAGGTGTGAATCACAGTGAATAAACATCTACTGGAAGAAAAGATGGAGGTGAAGGGAGAAAGTATGTGTACATTTTCACTTCATACAGGTAGTCTATCACCTCACACAAGGTTACAAAATGCACAATCAAGCCCCAACTCAGCTCAGTTCCTGATAGAATTAAAGTGATCATCTACTCTGACCAGTACAGGTAACATAAATCTTTTCTGGAAAAAAAAAATTGCTTTTACTAAAATGAGAAGCATTTGATAAAATATTACTGCGCATGCCAATATACTCAAAAATATTAAATTGAGGAAAATTATGTAAAGTGATGGAAAATTTAACCAGAGATTGAAATTTAAAAAATTCAGAATCAAACTAGGTCTAATATTAATAGGTCTAATATTAATTTTAATAGATAGACTTAGCAGTAGATTGAATGTTGAAGAGGATATGATCTGTGAACTAGCAGAATGTCAATAGAAAAATATCTAAATAAAAAAACAGAGAAACAAAATACAGAAAACAAAGGAAACATTATAAGAGACATGAGGAACAGAAAGGAAATGACTAACATGTTTAAGTGGAGATAAGAAAGATTATGGGACCAAAGTAGTATTTGAAGATATAATGGTTAAGCATTTTCCAAACCTATAAAAGATAAAAATCCACAAATTCAAGACATTATAGAAAACCCAAGCAAGTTAGATAGAAATAAAACACAACTAAATACATCGCAGTTAAACTACTAAAAATCTAAACGAGGAGAAAAATCTTAAAAACCACCAGAGGAAAAAAAGAATACAGTACCTTTAAAGGATAACTATAAGTCTGAAAGCTGACTTCTCAAAAGAAACAGTCAAGAAGATAACAAAAGCAATATAAGTGCTGAAAGATAATAAATTCTAGCCTACAATTCTATACTTGATAAAATATACTTCAAAAATTGAAAAACTACCTTTCCAAACAAAAAAAAAACCAAAGAATTCACCATCGTAACTTATTAAAAGTAAAACTAAAATCAGTAGTTCCTCTAGCAGAGGATAAAGTGATTCCAGATTTAAAAAAAAAAAAAAAAAAAAAAAAAAACCCATAGTCCAGGAATATTAAATATTAAAGAGCAAGAAAAAAGTAAAATATATGAGTTATAAGAATGAAAATTTACTGTACAAAATGATAATTATAATATCCCGTGAGGTTTCATATACAATAAAACTGCATGTTAGCATTAATCCAAAAGTCAAGAGTAAAATAAATGAAGTCAAAGTGTTCAAAGAATTTTATTTTAATGGAAAAGTAGTCAAAGTATTGATTTGTATGATATTGTGATAAATCAATAATTCATGTGGTAACCTCTAGAGTGTAAGATAAAAAGAAAGAAAATGGAAGGTGAAGAACATTTGATTAGTCCAGGAAAAGGTATTTATTATCCTTCAAATTTGCTGTGGGTCTGAAATTTTCAAAATAAAAAATTAGGAAAAAATAAGAGAAAAGAAAATAAAAATACCATGTCCCAGAACTCTGGCCTGTTGTGAGACCCCAGGCATTGGTATTTTTAACAGCTTCTAATATGCAGCATGGGTTGAAAATTACTAATGCAGGTGAAAGAAAAAGTGTATTTGGTTCGGAGAAATTTAAGTTTTGTCTGTCATTAGCTCTTTGTAAACTTTTTCAAGTTACTTGTTTCACTAAGCCTTAATTTCCAAGTCCATAAAATACAAATAAGACTATCAATTGAAGAGAGCTGTTATTATTAAATAAGTATTGGAGAGCACACGAACACCACAAGACACACTGCTTTTTCTAACATTGCCCTGACTTATTTTAGTAGTTTATTAAGAAGGCAGGCTCTGAAACAGCAGTGAGCAATGAACTAAAAAAAATGCAACAACCAAGGATGAACTACAATCCAAGCTATAACAAGGAGGGATGGTCTGGCATCTCAAGATAGCAACAATCTCTGTTGTCAGCACATTGCAGCAGCTGTTAGAGCTGCCAGCAAGAAAATGGACATTTCCAAAAGTTAAGGCTACTGATGATTTTTTTTTTTTTTGCCTTATCCACATAGCATATATACTATTAATTACTTATTACTTCTCTTTAATTTGTATTTTTAAAACTTTTACTCTTTATGTTATGCTCTACAGTTTTGTCCTTGTGCAAATTAAAGTGTTTAACACTTAAAAATATTTAATATGTCTAAACATATCTCACAAATGCTAGCAATATGTGTACAATACTTTGGGAAAGTTGATTATTTGTGTCCTGTTAAGGAACTGAAAAATAAGTAAATAAACCAAAACAAATCTCTTAAAAGGAAACTGAGTTTGGAAATGATGTGTCACATTCCTCAAAAGTTGCTCAAAACTGAGTTAAAGGGTGTAGAGGGAGAAACAGCATGCAGAGCTGGCCACCATTTATTAAGTGCCTACATTGTATCAGGCTCTATATTAATTTTACAAACATTTAAATTTAATTTTACAAACATTACTTCATTTAATGTTCACAGCATCTCTTGGAAGTAATTATTTCCATATCACAGATGTGAAAACTTAGGCTTAAAAAAATAAGGGATGTCCCTGAGGCCACATACATGGTACAGAGAAGTAGGATTTGATGTTTACTCATACAACTTCAGGGTTTAAGCTATCAGTCACCATGATCTCTTACTTCCCATAGTATGAAATCTTAAGTCCTTTTGATTTTGTTCACTCAATGACTCAATTTTCTGGGTAGCAGCCAATCTCTGAAGCTATACTCTTGAATTGTCATCAATCAGATCACAGGTTACTCTTTTATAAGTAATAGAAATGTGCTCCATAGCAGAACAGGAGACAACCAGCCCTCTGTATGGTGATTAACCTCCAAGAAAACACCTCATTGCTATAGTACTGGAGGAGAGAGAATCAAACAGCTGAAACTAGAGATGAAATGTTTCACCTTCAGGTTTTTATACAGACAACATTCGGTTTTATAGTGTCACATATCCACTAATTCATCTACCCACCATCCACTCATTTATTTATCTACTTTAAAATATATATATTTTTTCACTCATTCATCCACTTATTTATCTATTTGTGTTTACGTTTTTATTCATTAATCCACTAATTCATCCAATCAGTCATTCAATCTTTCGGTCAAAAAATATCTACTAAATCCTTACTATGTGGCAGATACATTTCCAGAAGCTGTAATACAGAATTAAACAAAAACAGTTATCTCTGCCTTCATGGAGCTTACATCTAGAGAAAGGCAATAAATAGCAATAATAACAAAAATACATTAAATACATAGCAAAATAATTAGTGATTAGCGTTAAGGAAGAAAAAAGTAGAATAGGAAATGTTAGCTAGAATGATGGTGGTAAAAGTTTAGATAGAGAGCCAGAGAAACCTCACTGAATATGTGATTTTTTTAGGCAAACATTAAATAAAAGACTAAAGGGAACAAGAGAAGCAAATAAAAAATACTCACACATGAACACATATGTACCCACATACATATATGCATACAAACATACATATACATGTATACATATATTTGTACGTGTGGAGATATAAATATATTCATCTCCTCCTTCATTGGAAATTTGTTACCATCTTTCTCTCTCTCACACACACACACACACACACACATCAACTGCATTAAACAGTGCTTAGTGACATCATTGATTTTATTCTGGAACAGGCAACCAGTAAGAGTTTGTAGACTGGCACTGACCACACTTCAAGTAGCACTGACTTAAGACATTAGAGGTCCAAGAAAAGTTTCCAGATTTTATGAAAATAATTGCAGAATTTGGGACAGAAGAGTGACAAGATCTAATGTATCTCTTAAAAATTTTACTATTACTTCAAAGACGTGGATTTCCTGAGATGCAAAGAAAAAAACCTTCATGCTATCACCATCTCTTCCTGGAATCGCATATTAAGTGGAGACACTTCTGTACTCAGAGGGCAGGAGACCCTGAACGAGGTGTCATATTTCAAAGCCTTGCTTGCTGGCGCATAGGCAAGTCTGGCTAAGAAACTGAAAAATAATTAAACAAGCTCATATCCCTAGCTTCCAAATGTCACCTGGATTGAATTCTCTGTCTTTCCCAATGTCACTAACCCTGCATCTCATTTCTATCTGCTGTTAGCAAGGAAGCGCATTGAAAACAAACACTGAGCATTTCTGGCTTTAAAAACTAGCATGCCATTGAGAAAAGTGGAGCTAATTACTTATATAAAGTGATTGAATAACCAAGAGAATGTACTTTTGATGGCACTGATACATCAGCTTTACTGTAACAGAGTTTTGTTGGTCCTTCATGAGATACTGTGTAATACACGAAAGGCAAATTACAAGCTCAGAAATGTCAAAATAGTAGCCCACCAAGGGAGTTAAGATATCTTAATCAGCTATTTTGGGAAGCCCATTGCTCCAGCAGTATTATGGACTGCATTTTTATTCAATGTTTAGTCCTTCAAGGTCCAAATAGAGGAAATTTCACTAGTTTACAATCCTTTTTGTACCTGATAGCAAAAGAAAACCTTAGTGCTTTTTCATTTGATTTATGTCTATTTTTACTCCTACCCTTCAGCTAACAAACAGCAACAATGCTTCCTATGGAATTGTATCATGGTTACTTACCTGCCAGGAAAAATGTGAATTCACCTAGGATCTTTGATAAGTATAGCCACTGAGAGACACAGAGCCATTTGCAGTCCCTGCCTCTCCCGGTCCCCATCTCCTAGAAACAGCTGTTCATAAAAATCATTCCTTAGAGAAATGCAGTATAAAGCTTCTCTGGATTTTTGGAGAAAAGAAAATGATCAGCTCTTTCAGATGGTCTATGGTAGACAGAATAATACTCCTCTCCTTCCCCATCCCACCCTTGAGATTTCTGCATCCTAATCTCTGGAATCTGAGCATGGTACATAACATGGCATGTTATAGCTGGGTTGTAGCAGGAGTGAAGGTTACAGACTTTAAATTAGGGACATTATCCTGGATTATCCAAATGAATCCATTGTAATCACATGAACTCTTTAAAGTAGAAGATAGAGACAGAAAAGTCTGAGAGAGATGCAATAATGGAAAAAGAAGTGAGTGAGATTAGAAGCATAAGAGGGACTCAACACACCATTGCCAGCTTTGAGGATGGGGGAAAAGGGCCAATGCATCAAAGTGACTTCTAGTGGGTTCTACTTGGATCAATACCACAAATGGCAGTTAGCAAAGAGACAGAGAACTCAGTCCATAACCACAAGGAAGTGAATGCTGCCAACAGCCCGAATGAACAGGAAGCAGATTCCCTCCTAGAGCATCCAGAAAGAAAAACTGCCCCAGTGACACCTTGATTTTAGCCCCGAGAGACCCATGTTGAACTTCGGACCTTTATAACTCTAAAATAAGAAATTTGTTGTTTTGAGCCACTCAATTTGTAGTAATTTATTATGGCAGCAGTAGAAAACTAACCTATGGTCTATAAGAAACAGATTATTGGGTAAAAGGTACTCTGTGAAGTTTAGAAAAGTATCACAATGAAAAAAGTAAGCAAAGTGCAATGGGGTTACATCGTTTGCCCGTTTCCTTTTGCCAATTTAGTTATTTCATTAAACAAGTTAGGATGGAGAGAGAGAAAGATGAAAGAGAGGTTTATAGAGAGGAATGAGACACAGAGAAAGACAGAAAGAAATGAGAATTTCTACAAGTGCCATTGTCTTGGGACACCCACTTCCACTCAATGAGCTCACACCCCAGAGGGACTCTGAGTCTGAGGTCCTATGTAACTCTCATAGTATGAGCATCTTGTTACATTGAGTGTGAAATAGAAGTATGACCCTAGCATTTAACAAAACACATTTTCAGGGAAAAAATGGCCCAAGTGTACAAGCCAACTCCATTAGCTGGCAGTAAGTTAAAGAAAATATGACTCATTTCAATACCTATTGAAAAGCTGGTTGTTCTGGGCTACATACTGCTTACAGTGTTCTCTAACAGGGCATCTAGCTAAAGAACATTAAAGGGTAATTGTCAAATAAATTTTTACCTTAAAACCTAACCTCAGTAAAAGTGATTCTACTCTAAAGAAAAAGAATGAACTAGAACAGTATCTCTTACAGAAAGCCTCAACAGTGAATTTTAGTTTGAACAAAAATTCAATTATTCCTGTCAGTCATAGTTAAATAGACATACTGCTGAGTGTTTCACCAGCTTCCAAGAGTGAATCTTGACCTGGAGCCTGGAGATCCCCTTTCAAATTTACTCACAGCCAATCTCTGCCCCTCTAGGCCTGTAGACTCCCCGACCAGACTGTAAAATGCCCTTACCCAGGGCTAGCCAGTGGCAGCTCTGTAATATCTCCTGTACTTGCTTGATTCTCTGCTATGCCCTCTCAGCGACATTTTCCTAACACATGACCACACAATTGGTCTCAGTAAGGTATAAGCTAATAAAGATTTAAAATGGCTATTTAATAGGAAAAATTCAAGGAACAAAAAGGCTCAAAAATGCAAAGTAGTGTTTTTTTTTTTCAACTATGAAACCTGTTTGTCAGCCACTCTTACAAATGGGAGGAAACATTTCAGAACACATGATAAATCATGTAATCATGAGGCTCTCTTTTAATGTACAAAATTATATTGATCATGGAAAAGAGCTCAAAGACATTGAAATGATATTCATCTTTTAATTTACTGCTGGAAAAACACAAGCTGGAAGATGCTCAGATGACTCAACAATATGTGAGTTAGTGCATTCATTCATTCATCATTCATTCACTCAACAAATATTTAACAAGCACCTGTCAAGTACTGGTTTAGGCGCTGGAGATTTAGCCATAACAAAGCACAGTGCAGTGAGATTATTTTAGACTAAAATTCAGTCTTTTGATTCCCCAGTGTTCTTCCTAACATGACTTTTAATTACCTCTCTATTTTTCCACTGAGTTGTTTTTATATCTAACTATACTTTTTTTCTTTTTTCCTTTTTATTTTGATATGATCTCACATTTTCAGAGGTCATGTCAAAAATTGTGCAAAAAAGGAACTTTCATATCCCCTTTACCCAGATTCTCTGATCAGTAACATTTGCCACGTTTATTTTCTCTATATAGATAAGTAAAGTAGATATAAGATATAAGACATAGATATCTAAAGGCAGAGATAGAGATTTTTTTGGGGGGGGGGGAACCATTGGAGATTAGATTGTAGATACCATGTGTCTTTACTCCAATACATTTACTAAAAACAAGGACTTTTTCATATGTAATCATAGTATAGTTTTCAAAATTGGTAAATGTAACATCAATACAGCATTATTATTTACAGTCCACATTATTATTCACAGTTACATTATAATTCACAGTTCACATTTAAATTTTGCCAATTGCTCCTCTAGTTCAGATTGGAATCTAGCACCATATATTGCATTTAGTCATCACGTCTCTTTAGTCTCCTTTAAACTGCCATTTTTTTTTGTCTTTGATCTTAACTTTTTTAAAAAAACAGTACAGGCAAGTTATTTATTAAAAAGTCTCCTATTCTCATGTAAGCTCTTAAATTATGTTTCCTCATAATTACATTCAAGTTATACATTTCTTTATCCCCTCGTCCCCACTGCCTTCCCCTTTAATAACCATCAGCTTATTCTCTATGTCTATGGGTCTGTTTCTTTTTTCTTGTGTTGACTGATTTGCTTTGGTTTTTTAGATTCCACATGTAAGTGAAATCATATGGTATTTGTCTTTCTTTGTCTGACATTTCCCTTACCATAATTCTCTATAGGTCCATCTATGTTGTCATAAAGAGCAAGATTTCATTCTTTATTATTGATGAATAATATTCCATTGTATATATATTTACCACATCTTATTTATCCATCCATCTATTGATGGATATCTAGGTTACTTCCCTATCTTGGCTATTAACAGTAATGCTGCAATAGACATAGAAGTGCAGATATGCTTTCAAATTGGCATTTTTGTTTTCTTCAGAAAAATACCCAGAAGTGGAATTGCTATATCATGTGGCAGCTGTATTTTTAATTTTTTGAGGAACTTCCGTATCGTTTCCCATATTGGCTACACTAATTTATAATCCCACCAACAGTGTATAAGGGTCCACTTTTCTCTACATCCTAACCAGTACTTGCTATTTATTGATGATAACCATTCTGATAATTGGCTATCCTCAACAACAGTTCTAAGAGGGAAGTCCATAGCTATATGGATCTACCTCAAGAAACAAGAAAAATTCCAAATAAACAATCTAATTCTATACCTAAAGGAACTAGAAAAGAAGAAATGAAACCCAAAGTAAACAAAGGAAGGAAATAGTTAAGATCAGAGCAGAAATTAATGAAATAGAAATTCTTTAAAAAAATACAAAAGACTAATGAAGCTAAGAACTGGTTGTTTGAAAAGATGAATAAAATTGACAAACCTTTAGACAAACTTAACAGGAAAAAAGAGGAATCCAAATAAATGAAATTATAAAAGAAAGAGAAGTTACAACTGACACCACAGAAATACAAAGAATCATTAAAGAATACTAGAAACAATTACATGCCAACAAATTTGACACCCTAGACGAAATAGATAAATTTATAGAAGTATATATCCTTCCAAGACTGAACCAGGAAGAAATACAAAATCTAAATATAGTTATTACCAGTTTATGAAATTGAAGCAGTAATCAAAAAACCCTTAACAAATAAAAGTCCAGGATAAGATGGCTTCTTAGGTAAATTCTACCATTCAAAAAATGTATTAAAACTTAAATGTAACACCTGAAACCATAAAACTCCTAGAAGAACACATAGACAGTAAACTTTTTGACATTGATCTTAGTTATATTTTTTTGGATATGTTTCCTCAGGCAAGGGAAACAAAAGAAAAAATAAACAAATGGACTACATCAGACTTAAAAGTTTTACACAATGAAGGAAACCATCGACAAAATGAAAAAACAAGCTCCTGAAAGGGAGAAGGTATTCGCAAATGATACATCTGATAAGAGGTTAATATTCAAGATATATAAAGAACCCATACTGACACCAAAATACAAACAAACAAAAAAAAAACACAAACAATTCAATGAAAAATGGGCAGAGGACCTGAATAGACATTTCTCCAAAGAGGACATTCAGATGACCAACAGACATATGAAAAGATGCTCGATATTACTAATGATCAGGGAAATGAAAATCAAAACTACAACAAGATGTCACCTCACATGTATCAGAATGGCTATCATTAATAAATCAATATATATCTAACTATAACATTCCCATCCTAGAGGGCACAATTAAGATCCTCTCTCCTAGAACTTCATCTTTGTACTAGTCTAATTTTTATAACCTACTATTAACAGCCCAATAATGCACATTAATGTTTAAACATGACACAAAATTCAACAAATTCCTATGAAGTACTTACCACATAGAAGCATCAATCCAAGAGTTTATGGTCATACAACAAATCATAACATGAAATTCTTTTCTTCAAAAAAGTTAGATTCTACTTAAGAGCACAAAAGAAGCCTATCCTCATAACAGAACAAAGGAAGATGGAGGGACAGTTACATCCAAGGGAGAAAATACGGGTCCTATGCAAAACGAATGCTAGTTCAGAGAAGATTGCCCAGAGAGAGTGGTATATCACCTTGATCTTCATAATAGTTCGAATAGAACTAATGAAGAATAGACAAGTAAGAAATTTCTGGGAAGGAGACTAGTATGGAAAAAATAAGTGAGGAGGTGGAAAAGCTTAAGATGCATTTAAGAATAATAAGCGAATGGATTTGGCTTTATAAGGGACTGAGCTGTGTTTGGGGGATGGAGGAGATAGCGTAAAATTATTTAAATGTGAGTAGAGAATGCTTTCCAAACTTGGAAGTATTGGGTTGAAAGCAAACTTGTGAGTCTTGTCTCGTCCTCTTTGATACCTGCTGCCCTCATTATATCTAATCCACAGGTGAACACTTCCCCCTGTGAAATAATTTTTCTCCTCAACCTGAAGGCTTTTATTTTGATCATAAGGGCTGCCTGAAGCCACAAGGGCATCACAAACTTTCTGTAGATCTAAAGAATACCATGTTTTTCACTTACATACACATTATTTGAAATGTGTGCAAATACTTCATATTTAATATGTGGAATTCATAACATTCTTTGTCATTATGATTTTTTTCCTCAACCAAGTGGTATCTAAGGAACTATTATCAGAGCGGCAGCATTTGGGGTATTGAGAGACCTTCCTAAATTGTGAGGGTGGTGTTCTATCACCACAAGTGATAGCTCTTAGTTTCATGACCTACTAAGGAATAGTAATCTCTGGGGATTTAGAAATAGTCACCTTTGCAGTCTCTCTGAATTTAGAAATAGTAACTTTTGCCTTCTCTTTTAGGAAACATGTCATGCTCAATTTGTTCAAAAATCATTTAACAAACTTCTTTAAATCCTGAGAATCACAGTCTACATGTGAAAAAGCCAACAAAAGGGCCACCCCATACCTTTGAAAGCATGTACTTTAATAACCATTAAAATCTAGAGTGGTGTTGAGCCTTGCATTACTTTATTAGCTTTCTCTAAACTTATCTACATGACTAATCTTATTGCTTTACCTTCTAGCTAAAGATGCTCTAGCTAAAAGTCTACTTTAAGCACCAAATGTTTACTGTAAACATTAGTCTCTTATCATCTCTATCTATAGCTGGTCATCCCAAATGGAACTCATGAAGTAAATCTTTTAGTTCTTTTTATACATTAACAGTAGAAAAATGATAGGTCTTTATAAGGCAGACATATAAGTTATCCAGGTTTCCATGAGACTGAGCACAATAGATTTCACCATGAGGCTAAGATATTTTAAGATATCTTACGTTTGCTCCATCTGGTCAACCTAGGAAAATAAATGGTCATAATATTTCAAAAGATCGGGAACAGCTATTTTAGCAACTTCTCGTTTGGTTCTGTTTGTCTCGATAAGCCTAGTTCAGAAATCATCCTCACAGCAAAAAAGGAGTAACAAATTCTAATTCCCATGAAAAGAGGTTTCCTATTAATTTAGACTTCTCCCTTTGGTTAGCTGGGAAGTATTCCATCCAGACTCCTCACAGGGAGGGCTAGCTTAGTGGGCATGCTCATGGTCGTGTGCTTAGGAGGGACTCTCACTTAGTTTAATATTCTACTGTCATTGTCTTGAGATTCTTAATAACTTTCTAGTAAGGAGCTCTGACTTCATTTTGCACCCAGCTCCATAATTTATGTAGCCAATCTTGCTCATAGAAACTTTATATCAGAATGCTTATGGATGCAAATAAACCCAACTGACACTGGTTTAACCAATGAGAAAAACTTAAATAACAAGAAATCCCAAATTAGCTTAGCCTAGGACTGCTATAACTCAATGGTACACCAAGCGGGCACCAAAACTATTATTAAAGCTTTTAGGTCCTTATGTTCTGTTTTTAAATATTCTAATAAGGACCTTTTGTGGAAATTTTTCTCCAAATTGGTAGATGCAACAATATTTTGAAGACATAACTAGCCAAACATACAGCTGAATCAGATAACAGAGTTTACAGTGATTGTTGGGGATGGAATATAGAACAGAGATCTAGACCTAGAGTGCTATTACAAGATTATTAGACATTTGAACTAGCTAGATTCTTTACCTTGTTCAGGTAATAGTGAAGGAGCCTGTATAATCTCTCCAGTCAACCACATGTGCCAATCACCAATGAAGCTATTTCTAATATCTCTTTATTAACTGGTAAACCTTGTATACATTTCAGTAACAATATTTTAATTAATTATATAGTCCCCTTCAAATGTGGATTTCTTTGAGAAGTACATTGAGATATAAAGTTACGTTACATATACACAAATCCATAACACCTTTTATATCGATGTGTTTTTTCAGATAATTGACCATACATACAATATAACACATTCCTTTTGAGAGTAAGGAAAACCCACTCAGCTATTTTCATATCCCATTACCCCGGAATTTGAATAACTTTCCCTTATCTAACCAGTTACTGGTGAGATTTAGCTGGAAGCTAGAACAGAGGTCAGATTCCCTGAAACACCTATCTAATGAGAGAAGGGTAAACAAAATAAAAGTTCTATTAGAAAAAAGGTGGGGTATCAATGTTATAGGAATAATAACCCACAATAACTGCCAAGTCCCAAACTCCTCTTTCCTCACTGGAAAATTATCTTGCCAAAGGTGACTCAATTCCAGATACTCTTGCTCTACCAAAACATACCTGAGTAAGAACAAATCCATATGCATACACGTCAGCTATCTCACAAATTGCAGCAGGGAGATCCTGTCAGGGTGCTTTGAGAGATAATGTAGGGAAGATAGGTTTGAGATAGACACTCAGGGAGCTTGGGTGCCAGTCTTTACACCTTACGTAATTATAATAAAGCAAAAACAGCAGAGTTTAAATACACAGAGGTCCCATGTCTACTTCTTATCAGCAGTGTAGCCCTGAACAAGTCACTTGAGTTCTCAGATCATCAGTTTCTCATCTGCAAAGCAGATGTCATAAGAGTAACTGTCAGCACAAGATGCATATGACCACTAAATAAAATAAAGAACACTCCATGCTAAGCACTGTGTCTGACACCCTAGTAGACATTCAATTAATGTACCCCTGACATTAGGTAAATGTCAATAGTTCTGAAAACAGCCATAACGGTAGGTAAAAAAAACCTTCTCAGGGCAAAATATGCCTGTGATAGCCTAGAATGGATGATCTGGAGCTAGGGCTGGCCATCTTCTCAGTAGAAATGCTCACCTGGGCCTGTGCTGAAGCAATCTTGGAAGGGGAGTAGGGGCGCGGGGGCAGTAGAGTGGTCAGGGGTGGGCCTTTCTCATTAATTCTTGAGAACAATATACAGAGGAGCAAACTAAGCTGTCAGTCATTTTTAAATCATTCCTGACACAACGGTACATATTAATGGGCTGAAAAATGTCCACTTCAAATGCTTGACTTATATGCAGAAAACATTAGCTTAGTATCGGAAACTAGAATTTCTCCATATACCGACTGCTAAAATAGTTCAACAACGTATGCATTACCATTTTTTTAAAATCATTTTGAGATTTCTCTCTCTGATTCCTTATACTTATGGGTTGTCCAAGGAAAGATTCTTTTTTCCATTCAAAAATCTAGTTAATAGTGGCCTATCACTGAAGCAACAAAGCAGTCTTAATTACAGTTATTCAAACAAAACCACTATAATTATTTATTATAAGAAGAAAACTGCTCAGAAGAAAATCAATAAATCATGTTTTCCTTTTAGAAAATTTTAGACAATTCACTAATGTTTTTCAATAGATTATGTGGAAGGCAGTTTCTGATTCAGGCTAATCAGACAGCTTTCTAATGAAATTTCAGAAAAGACTAAACTCCACATCCCATACTTAGAAAACATTTGAGGTCAATGCATTACAAAAATACGGCCTGTGAGATAAAGCGGCTAGCTCTACAACAGTTCAACAGGCCAAAAAATAAAAAACAAAAGAACTTGAAATTAAAGTTTATGACTCTTTTTGAATCATGTTTGCCTCTTATTCTCTGTCCATTGTAAGGAGGACCAATAATCTAATCTTTCAGCATAGGCAAAAACAATAAATGATAATAAATTATCAAATATTATACGTACCCATGGTAAAGTATAAATACACGCCCATGTTTGCACACACAAATATAAACATATAAATAAAAAAACATGGGCTATTCTTTTCTAAAATATTAACTGGAACAGTTTTATATTAAATTTATTGTGGTGACATTAGTTAATAAAATTTTATAGGTTTCAAGTGTACGATCCAATAATACATCATATGGAGCAGTTCTTTTTGATTTTTTATTATCTTATACCCAAGAGCTCTACCTTCATTCAATCAAGGGCTAGTTCACTTCAGTACTCCTTGCTTCAAGGAAGAGAAGAACAAGCAGAGCAACAAAATATCTCTTCCTGGCTTTGCCTTTCAAGAGTTTAGGTCCTGCAGAGAAAGAGAAAGCCCTGGCAAAAAACTAAGTCTGTGGGAACACATGTAATGAATCAGAACAAGGCTTCCAGCCTCGTAGGGATGAATCATGATTCTCTAGGTAAAAGGCGCTAGGAGAGAATGTACAGGGAGAGCGAGGAGCTGAGAACCAAAGAGAGGAAATACTCCCAAAATGTATATTTATTTGTATGTTATACAATATATTCGTCCTTGTTTATGAACCAATGTCTAGGCATAAACAAACCATTTTGGAGAATATGTGATATCAGAGGCAATTTTCTGTAGCCCTCAAACTAGATGGAATGTCCCTGGATTTGGATGACTAAGAGAAGGAGAAAAGAGGAAGGTGACCTAGAAACTGAGGAGCTCCCAACTGTTCCTACACTTTGTCTCCCCAAAATGAGTCTCATTTGTCTATTATGAGCCCAGTCTAAAGGCAACATAAAGTCAGGGGATTTGGGTGATTTTTTTAGTTGGACAGTTGGACTGATAGATGAATGAATCAATAAATTACTTATTTTCAGTTTTTCTTTCTGTTTCTTATACTTGGGAGATAGTGGCTAAAAGTCTGGAATTCTGAGTTAATCCTGAGTTAATTCTGAGTTAATTCTGAGCTAATCTTCTGGTAATTATATGATCTTAGGAAATTCATTTAATTATTTAGACCATTTCCTCCTCTGTAAATGGTGACAGTACTTTTATTGTGAGGATTACATTAGAGAATATATTAAATGTACTGCACCGGGCACATAAATGCTTAGTAATAAATGGTAGCTATCCACCACAGTAACTGTAGTTATTATTCTCATCAAAATACTTTGGAATCAATGAAATTTCAAAGTAGTTTAGTCAGGTAAAGGCAGAAGATATGGCTTAAAAAGTAGAAATTGAGTAACTCAAATCACCAGTCCTCTTAAAAGTTAAATTTCCTGCAGCAGCCTCATTTGTTCTGGGGAATGTGACAAGAAAAGAGGATGAATAAATCCTGGTGTCTGTCCTCAGGTGTTCACACTGAAGTGGGAAGGTGAGACGCCCACATAGAGCACTGAAATAACTTCATGTGTATGTGCCAAAGGGAGTGCTATAAAAAATAATAAATGAACGAGGAGCTGAGAGGAAGAAGGAATTGGTGTGAGCTAGAGTGCTTAGAGAAGACTTAGGGAAAATGGCAGACATAAGTTCAGCCATAAATATATTGTAGACATTCTCACTGTGAAGAAGAGGGCAAGATGGAGCGTGACAAGTGTCTAAGACACTAGCTAAGAAACAGAGTGAAGATGGGTATCTCACCCATATCCTAATGGCACTTATTTCCATGTAAGCAGGCTGACTTTCAACTGCCACCCCCTGTAATTCTTTGCCTGGGGACTTTCACTGGCCATCACTGCAGGCAGAAGTGCTAGAAGAGTAATATTTACCCCCCGGGGAGCTGTCAGGTGAATAAATAACCCAGCTCCCTCACCCCTCAACTTTCCAAGATATCCCAAGCACGATTAAGTTATAGTTGCCCACAGTGATAAGTGCTCTATGGAATAAAACCCTTTATTAGTATCCTACCCTGCTATCTCACTTCTCCATTCTCCTGTAGTAGTTAATGTCTAAACAATTTGCATGTGAACCCTTGTAGCAAGTCAAATCAAGACTGGGAAGATGATGGAGTTCAGTTCAGCACAGGTTTCTTAAACATTTTCAATGTGTCTACATTAGACTACCCATTGTGGACTCAGAGATGGATCAAAGGTATTCCCTGACTATATGGAGTTTATAGTCTGGTTGAAAATATAGAGTGCACTGAAAATGAGTTGTGTTGGGTCTATTAGATCACAAGCTCCTTAGGGATTGGAATCCCTCAGTAATTAGAACATTTCCCAGAACATGGCAGGTGCTCAACTATTTATTGAATAAAAAAGCATGATAATAATGATACAATGTATTTTAAATATTCTATAAACCTTTACGAGTGCTTTACAAAAATGATTTTATTTAATCCTCACTGAAACTCTACTAGAACAGATTAAGAAACTGAAGTTCAGGGAAGTTATATCATTATATGTTAGGTCACTGAGCTTGGGTTCAACACAGTGCTATCAGATTCCACATTTACTGACCTCAATAGCTATACCACCTAACATTTCTCCCCTGGGTCAAGGTAAGTAGATTGAAATTAGGGAAAAATGCAAGAAGAGAAATCTGTTTTCATGTCACCAGGAGCTAAGCCTGGTTTCATTATCTCAATTTATAGATGAAGAAGAGGTCCCAGAGACATACCCAAGTGACATACCCAAGCTCAGGATTGTTCTCTCCATACTACCAAACTCCTCTAACAAACCAAGGCAGCCAATTCTTTTAGGCGAGAGAAGCAAATGCCAACACCTTGGTTTTTAGTGGCTGAAACAAAGGCAAGAAGATGGAGAATTCAGCCTCATGCAGCAACATCTCAGACAGGGATTCTCAAACTATCTAGAGGGAAAGACCAGTATGTTGTTTGTTTGTTTGTTTGTTTGTTTTTCTTTAATTTCCAATCCATTGCAGACCAAAACTTCTGTAAAATACTAGATGCCACAGCAACATCAAACAGTACTCTAAACATTTCTAAATACTTACTCTCAATTTCTATATTTATCTTGTCATAGGCCAGGAACAGTTTATGGTTTGGCTTTATTTCTCTGACCACATACACTTTGAGCATCACAATACAGGGTGCCGGAAAGACAGAGGGGGTACACATAGACAGCATACAATGATGACCCGGGCTCAGTTTTGCAAGAAGTGGTTTGGTGTCTTTTTCTTTTCCTTCAAATATAATTCTGCTGTCAGCAATTCTTGCCTGTGCCACGTCTGAGCCTCACCCCAGCTGAGCCTTTAAACTGGTTCTTGCATGCCCAGAAACTCCTTTCTAAAAGTCTTTCACACTTGGATCTCGCCTAATAATCCTTCAACAAAATTAATCCTGTTGCCCATCTAAGCTAGACCTCATTCTCTGCTAGAATAGGTCACAGGCAATCCTGGAAGTAAGTTTAATATTCTGCAAACTATAAAACAATAGCTTCCAAAGCAGAATACTTACATCCTGCAGGAGGTACAAAATTAGCCACTGTGAAACATGGCAATCAAATATAATATGTTTATATTGATCTTCTCTCTTATCCTTTTAAAATGTCTACTTGTAAAGTATCATTTATAATATACTTACGATATCAACATAGTACATATATATACATATGTATGTATGTCAAGGGTGACAGGTTTTTTTTACAGAGAGCAGTGCTCAAAAAATGCTTTTTAACTTCAATGTATCTAAAATTTATTGTAATTTCTTGTAGATTCTGGTTCAGTAAGTCTGCAGTAGGACCCTGGAATGTAGACTTTTAAGAATCAGTTTCCCCAACTTAAGTGATTTGATGCAGTTGTCCAAGGATCACCCTGTACCACCCTCTGCACATAAAAAAGGTCGGATGTTGTCAGAAGAATTGATATAATTGTGTTCAGATTTTAGCTGATGGTAATTTGTGAGTAAGAACAGAGTGCTGATATTCCTTTAACAGTGACATTTTAAAATAATTAAGTCCTACACTTGAAAACAAGGTCACTGTCTCTAAAACTCAATGCTCATTAAGATTCCAAAAGTAGAAATTAAGGAGAGAAAGTCATTTATTCCAGAAAATGCAAACATCAAAGAGAACATGCTGTTCTTTTCAGATGCATCCAAATGAATGTCATGTTGACCTGCAGAGAAACTGTTAAAACCTGGTAAAGAATTTGAAGCATGTTTTGACAGACTTGGAGCTCATTTGACAGTAAACCAGGCCATTTTTGACAGTCCCAGGATGTAGAGATGGGATTTAGTTTGCAGAATGGGCTATGTATTTGAAAACCTCTGCTTTGGCAATGAAAACCAGAGGAATCTAGCTAATGAGATTGGTGTGACATCCTGAGAGTATGTCAGATGAGAGTTACAGCTGTGGTGAGTGAAAGGAAGGTCTAGCAAAGCGTAACACAGGATGGTCAAGAAAGGACGTTTCTACAACAGACATCAGAAGTTCAATCACTGGCTAAGGTTTGGAGACTTATATGGACTCCTGACTAGACTGGTGGAGACAAGGCAGCTTCTCCACGCTGAGTTCATGAGATACAGAGGAGATTATCAAAGCAGGGACTCTAGGACAGCAAAGAAAGATTACAGATGGAAAATAGATTACAAACGAGGCAAAATATCAGTTACTTGATTTGAAAAATCTAATCAGGTAGAAAAAGGTTAACTTGATGCCACTGAACTAGGAGCCCTTGAAATACTCTTTAGGAAAAGATAATCCTATATTCCACAACAGACTCGGTTTCTCTATGGGAGTAAACTCTATTATTTTATAAAATATACACGTGTCAGACACAATGCTGCATGTTATACTCTAATAGAATGCCAGGTAAGTCTATGTCCCTGCCATCTTGGAGCATTCATTATAGAGGGAACAAAGTAAAATGAGATATTTGAACCATTACAAAATGAGGAATTCAGCCATTGATATAAATAGCAAAGATGGACCTCGAGGATAAAGCTGTGGAAATTTTCTTGAATGTCAAATCTGGCACTTTATGATTTGGTATAATTAATCAACCCTCTGTATTACATGGGAGACGCTGTGTTTTAAGTCAAAAGAAAAATTATAATGACACACAGATAATTCAAAGGTAAATTGATCAACACCTCTTGAGTCATCCACCTGTTCATTTATTCACCAAAAACGTAATACTACCTACTAGATGCCAACCACTGTATGATGCACTAGGATGGGTTTCGGACAAAACAGTTATTGTGGGGAAAGAACAAACATTAAATAAGCCAGCCTACTAGCAACTCTATCACTATGAAGGTGTTGAGGTCCAGAAGGGAACAGTACAGGGTGCTCTAACAGCATGGAGTATGGGGCTGGATGGGAAGGGCAGGCAAATAGGACAAGTAAGAAGAATAGGATAAAGGATAACAGAAGACACAGCACACAGAGAGACCCTGTGAAAAGAAAAAGGTTAGAGAAGGAGAAGGTCCAGAAGATGAAGTATAGTCAAAGTGAGGACAGTCACAAGATGAAGCTGTAGAGAAAGGTAGGAGCTGGACTATTACTTTTGAGAAGGCTAGAGAGTTTAAATTTTTATCAGGAGAGCAAAGGAAAACTAATAAAGAGTTTAGGAATTTCAAAACACTATCTAGATATTTCTATCTAGTATCTAGTAAAATTTCATTAAAAAGGAAAAGAAAAAGGGAGCATTCCAGACATTCTAATTTGAGTAAATTAAAACTATACTGCTAGAGCATGTACATTTTATATTTTTTTATGGGAAAATAAATTATAAATTAAAATAAGATGCTTTTGGTCATTTTCTTTTAATTGTTCTGCCCCATTGTCTTCTATAAATACAATGCTAGAGGTCAATTCAAAAGTTTGAACAGCCCTGTTTATAGGAAAAACTGTAAGGCCATTTATATCATGTTTGTGCCTTTGAAACACTGGGGCCAGAGTATTCCTGGAAACAAATAAATCACTTGATAAAGAACAACTATGTTTTCCTCTGGGTTTAAAAAGAAGTTGAGGAGTACTTCCCTTGTAATTTCCAACAGACAAAGTGAAAACAATTCCACTTATATACCATTTTCATTATAATAATTGGGCTCTTCTAATAGAGAATAGATTTTGGAAGAGTAAACATTGTTGTCTATCAGGCAAATATTCTCCCCAGTTTGATATGTATTTCAATCCTTCTGAAAATATTTTAAAAGTTTAAGCTGTCAATATTAGGAATGAATGAACATCCTTTATCTATATTAATGGGACAAAATTTGTACTTACTGCTCATAAAGAACATTTAAACATTTTAAGTTGGCCAAAGAGGAAATAATTTTATTTTCCATTAAGCTTATTTGTAAAAAAATAGCAAACTCTTGGCCTCAAAACTGCCTTTCATTACCACCAACAAAACTTACCCTTGCCAAATTGTTTTACAATAATTTCAGCTTTTCAAATGGATTTTCAACAACACTCAAAGATCTATTTTCCTATAAGCATTCATGTTACAATGAAAACAACATTAGTTTGGATGGGTCTAAACACAAGCAAACCTGTGATGTAGAAATTGCATTAATTCTCTTTAATCCCCAGAAAGCAGACAACCATCTTCATGAAATTTCTACTTGCACAATTTTGCAGGTCATCTAGGTTGGGATCATTATACCAAAAGTATGTCCACCCTTTCCACTCCTATATATTTAAAGAGCAACTTCTCCTAGCCACACTACCCCATGCTATCCTTAGGGAAATTTGATGGATGGCCTATGACCCCTTGGCACTTACTCTTCTCAAAATTGTGGACAGTTTTTAAATGCATGTGGCCATAACTCTAATCCTAAGGGTTTTCCCTGGCTGAAGGATACTCAACCCTCACATGGGGAAAACAGAAACTCTAGAGAGTTCATGTCCCCAGGAAACACCTTCAACCAATGACACATAAGATTTGATGGCATCCTCACACTTCACATGGAACAGCTCTGACACAATCTATGTGACATCCCAGAGGACCCACAGCAATCACCTGCTCATTAGCCTACCTTGAGCTGGCTTCCTTCCCATCCCTGCCTCACTTCCCCACTCCCATACTGATGCTTCCTGGGTTGCCTCACAATTAAACTGCTTTCATGTCATTGTTTTCAATTCTTAGATTCTGGAAAATCCACTTATGGCAAATGCATTTTCCAAATAAGTTCCAAGATATCTTTTTTATTTCAAAACTATGTTCAGTATCTGTGCAGAAAACAATGACTAAATTTTCATAGGTAATAACCTCGAAGGCATGAAATGGAAAAATGTTTTTGGATGTAGATAATATGTGCCAGACCCTAGAGATAAATGGCATAGGGGCCCAGCTGCTGTCTTCATCAAGATTACAGTCTCAACCCCATGATAAGAAACCTCAGACTTCTTTGAGGATTTCAGAAATAAGGAAAGCTTTTGCCTAACATTCCACTTTAACGTCTCATATCTTTCTGCAAAAGATACCAAACCAGTGGTGACTAATCTTGTTTGGTATCACAAATTCTGATAAAAATCAGACAATATCCTTTCAAAAAAATCTACATATGTAACTCCACACATGTGATGCATACAATTTCAGAGATCTCCCACTCTCTAAAATCCTTGAGTGAATTTTTTTGAGGTCTCTTGGCCCAGGTATAAATTCATGCTCTGGACTTGGACTATCCAATGGAAATACAATACAAGACACATGTAATCTTAATTTTCTAGTAGTCACATTTTAAATAAGCAAAAAAGAAACAGATGAGTTCAGTTTAATACCATATTTCATTTAACTTAATATATCTAAACTATTATGGTTTCAATATGTAATCAATGTAAAAATTATTAATAAGCTATTATTACATTGTTTTTTTCATTCTAAGTCTTCATATTTCAGTGTGTATTTGATATTTATTGCACATCCTACTTCAGACTTGCCATACTGCAAGTCCTCAGTAACCATATATGCCTAGTGGCTACCGTATTGAATGGTGCAGCTCTAAAGCAACAAGTCAAAAAAATCTGTTTTCCTAATCTTCCTCTTCTCCTTTTACAATGCCCTTCTGCCCTAAGAACATCATCTCACTATAGAAAACCTTGCAACTCCCACCCCATATCAAGTCAATCTCATTGTCGACTCATGGTCATGGAAAACAGACTAGTGGTTTACCAGAGGGTAGGGAGCAGGGGGATGGGGAGGGGGGAGGGGGAGGTAGATGGAGTGAAAGGAGTCAAATATGTGGTGACAAAGAAATCCAACTATGGGCAGTTAACACACCATATATATATATGCCTTACTATTGAATGGTACACCTGAAACTTACTGGATTTCGTTAACGAATGTCACCATAATAAAAATAAATTTATAAAAAAATTATCTCATCATCTTTCCCCTTCACCTTATGAAATGTTCCTAGCTAGTACTCGTGTTGACAGTTTAAAAATCCACTCATGCTTTCATGTCAAGAATTGAGAAGTTTTAGAGTAGGAATTGCAAGCAATCCTCTATTAAGTATTAACTCTGACCATTATCTTTTCATTTCCATTGTTTAGGAAGGCTCTGAGGCTGCATTTAGGACACAGTGGGAAGAAATATTATGAGTAATTAACCATGCTGACCATTGGTGCACAAGATAGCATATAAACTACATATTCCCTGATAAAAGGTACTCATTATTTATTATATGTTTCTTAAATAATCCAAAGAAAGTAGTCTTCAGTGAAGAAATTTCAGGCATGTGCACTTAGCAATTACTGATCTATTCTTTGATTTCTATTGTCTTTGTTTTAAGAAATTTATAGACTATGCAACATGTTAGGATATATCAATATGGATGTAGATATAGACATACACACATATCAATATAAATATAAATTTAGATGTAGATATACAGATATAGATGTAGATCTATCTTGTCCAGAAGGAGGGTAAACTGACTTATGACACAAATGAGAACAAAATTTTGAAAGGGGAAAAAAGCTAAAGAAAGTAATATGACCAAATTTTTGTGCCAGCCTCCTCCTTGGGAATTATGATGTGGGCCTTATCCATTCACCTATTCTTTCATTCGATTCTCATTACTTTGTAAAGTACATTAGAGAGAACTTGCCCAACAGTCAAGGACCCGATGGAATGGAAAGTGATTGGTATTCGTAATTATAAGAGTATTCATGGTGTCTGGGGACATGCCACTGAATTCCACCAACACTTCTATTGCAGTCTCTCTTCCAGAATGCCATACTGATTACTTCTGGGCAGTTATCCTTTCTACCTGGGTTTGTAAAAGTTTAGAATTAAAAATCCTACAAGTGGTCTTTTGTTCTCAAAAGCACAATTAGGTAGAATTAATTCTACTTAATTAGTTGTAATCATGTAATAAAATCTACATATTTTTTTCTCTTCATATGAAAAAGAATATTTCTAGGTACCCTCCTTCTCTGCCCCACACAGACCATCAATAAATGAGTTTCTCTTTCACCCTATTTTTAGCCCCTTTTTAGGGTTGTCAAATAAAAACATAGGCGAAAGGAATTACTTTGAGGTTAAAGAACTAGAAATATTTGTTTCCTAGAGAGCTAACTGCAGACCATTCAATGAAATGGCCCCAGAGCCCAGATGTCAACTGAGTTCACTCAGTCCTCTGCATTCGAAATAAAACTGATTAGAGCTCCATTTAATGAAAAATAGGCTACCTGTGTACTGTCTAAAATGCTCTGAGAATTTGGGAGGTGATGTGGAAATTTCTCTGAATCAACTCTGGCTGCAAATTCTGATTCTAATGAATTAATCAATCCAGTTTTCAGATATCTTCATTGCAGTATTTTTACTCCAGGACTCTTCATATAGATGCACTCCCCGTTTTTTTTTTTTTTTTTTTTTTTTTTTTACTCCCCCTAATCCCACTAGCACAGAGCTATGTGTATAGCAGACAAAGGGGTATGGGATTAGGTAGCAGAAAGGGCAGGTTTCCATTACATTCAGCAATTTAGAACTGAATGAGAGACACCACTGGGAGAATATGGGACAACACTCTAGCAGGAATTTTGTTTGATCCTCTGTGTTGTTCAGTCCCATCTCACCTCTCCGTCTTCCTGATTTCTTCTCTCTTGCTGTATGCCACATCATGTAAACTTCCATAAATTTATTATTCAGGAAAGTTGAACTACTTCTTTGTGTCAAGATCTCCATAGAGACCATGTGCTAGTCCTTCAACATCCCACTGAAACAGCTGATCAGTCTATTATGTATCTCTCTCTAAACAGTTGATGTTCCTTACTGGTGTCAACTGTTTAACTGAAAATGCATTAATTTTTATCTGTCTTTGATCAAATTCCCCAGAAGCAGATCCTGGGATGAGGGTTTGTGGACATGTAATATATTAAGTAAGAGTTCCTAGGGAAGACTGGAAAGCATGATGGAAGGAAATGCCAAACAAAGGTAAGATCTTATGCAAAATCATTTAGATGCCTGATCCCCCAGGGGACTCTGGAGCATTAACTGTGCCACACATTTGTCCTCACCCAAGAGCACCTGCGAATCATTGGCTAAGGGCCATCTAGGCACTTCCTAGGTATTCATGAGTCCCGAGTGGCTCAATTAGCTTGAGAGGAGCCCTCCAAAGATAAGCTGTGGGTGCTGGTTGTTAGAACCAAAATCATACAGTAAAAGAGTGCACAAAAATATTGCATAGGAATCCAAAAGTAGAGCACCAGCATTGCCCATGGTACCCTGCTTCATAAGAAACTTTTAAGCAGTTGAAATTTTCTTGGTTTCTTTTTCCTTTATGTTTTCAATACACCACCATGCACATAGTATGCCATAGTATCCAGACATGGCCTCTCTGTTTTGTACCTCTCTCCACTTCCTCCTCCAGAACGGTTTACCCCTCAGTATCAGGTAACCTCAGTATCTTGATGTGTCCAGTGCAACAGCTAGCTCATCTGATCTTTAAGCCCATGTTCCTGAATGTTAACATGTGCTACTCCCCAGGTAACATTCATTCTTTGTTTAATACCTATCCCAGAAATTGTATTCTAAGTAAATGACTCACTAAAATGGTATCAAATTATAGACAATGTATTACAAAACAGGAGAAACAGTTTTGAGTAGATGGACTTTTCTAATGATTTTTTTTGAAATGCTAGAATCCTTTCTACAATAAGTAGTACCTTGGTAGAGGTAGAAAAATTAGTAGTAGCCATTTATCATGGCTCACTATATGCCAAGCATGAAGCTTAGATAACTATATCTCATTTAATCCTCACAATAACCCTATAAGGTAAGTGTTGCTATCTCAATTAAAGAAAACTGTGGCTTGGAATGTTGAAAGAAATTACCAAAGAGCAAGAGCTAAAAAGTAGCGGACTTACTATTTGAACCTCAGCAAGTGTAAAACCAAAGTACTTGTCACAATACTATCTTTCTCCCAACAGATAACTTACATTATTCTCAAAACCACAGAATAACTCAGTAACCAGATATCAGCGGTAATGAAAGAAGCAAAGATTGGCACTGTAAGGTATTTATGGAAACCCTAAGGACAACTCAAATTTTAATCAAATATAAATGTGTGTTTATGTAGTTTTCTCTCTCTTTCCACGCTCCTCCCTCCTGCCCCGCCCCGACACCCCTCTACTCTTCACCTTCACTGCGTAAAAATGAATACAACATAAAATCAGGTAAGAAAGTTTGGTTCGATATAAGCTTCCTAAGAACATTTCTTAAGCCCCTAGTCCTCTAAGCTGACTAAGAGAAACTCAAGAAAATCAGAAAATAATATCCAACTTCTCTATATTTTGTTAAAAACTGAATCAAGGGACTTATTATATCCCTACAGCTTACAAAAAAACTGTGTGTGAACTTGCATGTTATAAGTATCTGTCCACTGTGTAAATTTTCAGAACACACAATTTCAGTAAAATAAGTCCATAAAATATTATAAAGAACAAAAGAACTGAGATATAATATTTGTTGCTGCTGGACAATTGACAGCTGCAAAATTATATATATAAAATAAAAAATAGTTTCCAGAGCCTTCCAAAATGACACCCAAATGATAAATGTTTAATAAAAATCATATCAATGTTAAAGAAATTGATTATTACTAGCTGACCTTTTACCTCAGACTGTACTATTTTTAATAATATTTAAAACATTTCAAAGGGAGCATTATAATATATCTTATTTTATGGCCTTTAATCCTTTTCATGAAAAAATTTCATTTTGATGAATGGCAAAAGGAGAAAATACAGAATATGATTCTGGATATTTCAATGACATCTCTATCTGCCTGAACTATGAGCCACATTATCAGTGTTATGCAGTTGTTGCTCATCCGCTGAGGAGTCTGATGGTGATCAAGAAACAAAGCGTAACTGTGAAGAGACTTCTTAGTTTGCTAGATCTGGAAACAGTCATTGAAACTTTACTTTTCTACATGAGCAAAACCTTCTGATTTCTCAAGGCCAACCAAGACCTCTAACTTATATTTATTTTCTAGAAGGAAAATATATAACCTGATTTCCAAAGCACTGTGGGGGAAACACATGGTCATATTCCTTAATCTTCAGTGTAATTTAAAGGCTACAAAAGTGTGAAAGTATGTGCGTGTGTTAGGGGATAGAGGAACAGGGAAGAAGGGAGGGTAGGTTTAGATCTTCAGGTATTTTAACAAACATAAGCTTGGATTTTCCCAGGTACCATGTTTATGTGTTCCAGGCACATGGATGGATTATATAACATGTGACTTTCAAGCACCATGTTATATAAAGCAACCATTTATTAAGCCGAAAATGTTTTAACAAAAAACCATAGCACTGCCTTCTCTCCAACCCCACCTCATACGGCCTCATTCCACTGCATTGGCCTTCCCTCAGTTCCTCTAACTCTCTCTTTGCCCTTCACTCTACTCCTTCTGCACCTCATTATTCACCGACTTAATCCCCAAACTAGACCAACTCTCGATGCAAATGGCCCTTTTTCAAAGTAGCCTTCCCTGACCTCCCACACTAAACTAGGTAACAGCCTCTCCGGCCTTCCCTAATAGAACCCCACAATTCTTCTTTATTATACTTCATAGATGTACTTTTGTCATATATTTGTATGTGCATTTAATTAATGCTTGTCTCACTAGAGCAGGGATCAACAAACTGGCCTACAGCCAAATCTGGCCTAAGGCCTATTTTTGTATAGTACAATACTGTTTACATTTTGAGTGGTTGTACATCTATCTATATATTATCCTTGATTTTCCTCTTGACTCACAGAGTCTAACATATTTACTATCTGGTCCTTTGCAGAAAATGTTTGTTGACCCTGCACTAGACCATACGCTTCTTTTTAAAATTCCTATATATCCAGCGCCTGGCACAGTGCTTGTCACAGAGTAAAAATAGATAAGATAAACAGATGAGCAGATTCCTTCATGCAGGGCATCATTTGTTGAAGAAATGTTGATTGTATTAACAAGGAACAAAGTTTAAACAAAAGCATTGCTGACTAGTACCATCTCTGAAGGAACATATCTTACTGATTAATTATGAAATATAAATCTGTGAATTTGGGAGAAAATTAGTTCTATGCTTCTGCTCATTTGGTTTTTAAAGCTTTGCTTTCTCCTGAAACACCTTTTCCCCGCTGTGTCCAAGTTCTACTCATTCCTCAAGGCCAGCCTCAGCCCTCATCCTTCCCAAAGCTTTCTCCTCGAGTCTTGGGTGAATAAGGTTATACTCAGGCTGTTCAGATCCTTTAACACCACAGCTCCCTAAGCAGATTTCCCAGGATCACCACTATCATCACCTGGGATATGGTCAAAAATATATCTAGGCCCCCAAACCTAGCCTGACTGGAATAAAAAATCTGGAGGAGGCAAAGGAGCAGAGGAGGACAGTGATCTGTGATGTACCCAGCTCTCCAGGTAACTGCATCAAGGCAGTGGCTCTCTCAACCTGACTTGCACATTGTAATCATCTTGGACACTTTTTTTTTCATTTTGGACAATTTTTAAAAGTATTTAATATCCAGGTCCCACCTCACAACATAATTTTTATTAGTTTCAGGTATACAGTACATTGTTTTATGAAGTGATTTCCTACCCCCCCCCTTACTCTATCACTCTTCTGGCTCTACACATAGCCCCACAAAAGAATTTGACTTAAAAGAATTGGGTAGGGCTTAGGTATGATTATTTTTAAATATATACATACATCTACACTTTTGCCCCCATGCTAATAAGCAAGCAGAGTTGAACAGTGATCTGTTCACAATCTAGATCACTGACTAACCTTTACTAGAACAGTCAACAGCTCAAAAGCCTTCTCAGTAGAACAATACTTTTTATAAGCATATTATTAAGTGAAATAAAGAAACAAATATACTGGCAAGGACATCACATCATAAACAAAAGAAAAGAAAAACTGTTTAAGATATCAACAGCAGCCGCAACAACCAAAAGAGACCAACTGGAATGTGCCTTTAATTGACATTATCATCTGTGCTTTACAAACTAGAATTCACCTGATTCAAATGTGTCTAAAACGGTATGCATTTACAACTCACCAGAAAACAAACAACAATAAATGCTATTCAGCTTAGGTAAATGGTCACTTTGATAACTTAAAGAATTATCACATCTCTAATATATGTACCTGCCATTTCTATGAATACATTTGTCCCACTTGGTATTCTAGCTGCTTGTTCCAAGTTCTCAAAGTACTGATTTTATAAGCATCTTCTTCACTGGAATGGAAATTTTTTCTTTTGAAAATATAACATTACCTCAGAAGTCTCTTGGGAGACTTGGCAATATACTTGCCAGGAAAATCATCATTTTAATAACTCATCATGATGGACATATTATAAAGAATATAAATCTGGCAGTTTTTTGAACTTGACAAATGTTCCTCTATTTCCTAGATAAGATCAAATCAAATAGTACTTTTAAGTTCATTCAAGAGTTGAAGGAAGGGGAGCAATGGGAGTATTATCTTTCAAAGAAGAAATAACTGGCAAAAATGAATTTGCTTTGGTTTACTGTAAATACATAAGAATCTTCTCTGCCAAGTGATATACTCATGTAAGTATTCCAGAAGTAATCAACCTTTACACTAACACTTCTGTTTAAAAATGAACCAGAACAACTCAGAGAAGTTGGTACACAGTTGGAATGGACTCATAGGGGTAATAGAATTTGTCTAAGTCTCTTAGTATAGCTTCTCTTTGCCATCTGACAAGAAACCTTCCTTAAAACAATAATTCCCTTTTCTCATTATGTTTCTTCTTCTAAAAATACTGTTTCTTGCTCCTTTCCCTGATCTTTTCTGATTAGTTACCCTTCCTCAGGAACCTTTTCTCAACTAGCCTAAACCAGTGTTCCTCAAACTATTGATGGTGATTGACCAGATTTTTTTATTTCTTCATTTTATTATTTTAATCTCCAACTTATTGTCCACCAATATTTTTGTAATATTCAATTAAAATTTACTAGAAAAATTATAGTCTAAAGAAGGCATATAAAATGCATATTTGATTTTTTAAATTACATAGCAGAAATAAACTTATTCTATTCAATTGCTATAATTTTTCATGCTTACTCTTAATACCTGTACTTACCTTTATGCAGACTAGTAAAACACAGTTTGTGGACCAGGATTGATTCAACCTCTTTTTGAGTGGATCTGTTCTAGATAATGCAGGTATTTTCTTCTCTTCTCTACAATCTACAACATTTTGGCAATTTTTTATATAATTATCTCTCTTTAATACGCCTAATGATGCTGACTAAAAGTAAACCTCTTGAAAACAAAGGTCATTGCTGAAGTTTTAAAGGATTTATCATCAGGTCTCCTCAATTTTAGCAATCCAAACAAAATAAAGCATTTCATCCCCCGTGAATTAATCAGACTCAAAAATATGTAGATCCCAGTATAGGTAAAGGGAGTGGGGGCTGATTTACCCTCTGATCCAATAAACATTTTCTCTAATTTACCCAAAGTAAGTTCTGAGAACACAAGTCCCACAAGATACTATGCCTAGGCATACTGCAAATATCCTAATATCAGAAATGACAGTTTTCTGAACAGTTACATTTGCAAATTACTAGATACGAGAAATGTACAATAATGATGAAACAATTTTTGTGTACAGTGAGGTAATGGTATTTGCACTAGTCAAGGTTCTCCAGAAAAGCAGAATCAATAGGGTGAGTACAAATACAGAGAGTGACTTATTTTAAGGCATTGACTCATGAGATTATGAAGGATAGCAAGTCCAAAATCTGCAATGTGGCTGGCAGGCTAAAAACCCAAGCAAAAGCCAATGTTGCATTCAAGTCTACAGTCTGTCTGCTGTAGAATTCCTCTTGCTCTGGGAAGATCAATCTTTTTTTTACTCAGGCTTTCAACTGATTGAATAAAGTTCATACAGATTATGGAAGGCAGCCTGCTTTAGTCCAAGTCTACCAGTTTAAATGTTAGTCTCATACAAATCATCCTCAGAAATTTCTGGAATATTGTTTGATCAAATATCTAAACACTGTGGCCCCAGGCAAGTCAACATATACAATTAACCAACACAATATCCTAATTAGAACCATAAGTCATGTACATGAAAGACGATAATGCAAGAGAGAATGAGTTAAGGACCAATGAAGAGAACAAAGTCTTTATAGCTTCTTCCCATTGCTTTTGGATAAAGATTAAATTCTGAATATGACTTTCAAGGTTTTGCAACATCCAGGACCTAGTTCTCTGTCAAGCCATGTCTAGCATCACTCGGTCCCTTGCTTTCTGAGACCTAACTACTGCCTTTCTTTCAATGCCTCAATTATTTCATGTCCTCTCTAGTCATGGGACATAAATCCTATCCCCTCTACCTGGAACACTTTCCCCTGCCTCACCACCTCTCCTCATCCCTTTACCTTTCACCTCCTCTTCATCCTCACTGACCTTGAGCCCAAGGCCCCTGTCTAGACTTTATTTTACTTTTTTATTAAACTGTGACACTGTTCTTTGTTGTACTAATACCAATTTGTAATTACAGATTAATTGCTGTGATTAGCTAATGACTGTCCATCTCCCTCCACTATATTGCAAACTCCATAGGAATTAGGACTCCCAGGTTGTGCCCACCATTGTAGCCCTACTGCCTATCTCACCATTCTGTCCCCAATAAATTCGTATTAGTTGAATAAATCAATGAATAAAAACCAGAAACAAAATACAAAATGTTTCATAGATTTGCATAACTATTCTGGATGAAAGGAAATGGAAAGAAAAAGAAGAGTTGCTAGAAAAAAAAAATCAAATGAGGTTCCTCAAAATATTAAAAATAGAACAATATGATCCAGCAATCCCTACATCTGGGTATATATCCAAACAAAATGAAAAGAGGATATCGAAAGGATATCTTCACTCCCCTGTTCATTGCAGCATTATTCATGATAGCTAAGATCACATACACAGATACACATACACACACACACACACACACACACACACACACAAATGGGATGTTAAGAAAGAAATCCTGTCATTTGCAGCAGTATAGCTAGACCTCAAAGACATTATGCTGTAAGATAAGTCAGACAGAGGAAGACATATACTGTATGATATCATCTGCATGTAGAATCTAAAAGAAGCCAAACTCATAAAAACAGAGAGTAGAATGGTGTTAAAAAGAGGCTCAAGGATAGAAGAATTGGGGAGATGTTGGTCAGAGAGTATAAACTTGCAAGTAGAACATAAATAAATCCTGGAAATCTAATGCACAGCACGGTGTTTATAGTCAACAATACAGTGTTATATACTTCAAAGCTGCTAAGAGAGTAGTTCTTAAATTATTTTACCACAGAAAGAAATGAAAATTATGTGACTTGACAGAAGTGGTAACTAACGCTGTGGCAGTAATCCTATTGCAATATATAAATGTATCAATTAAAATATTGTGTACCTTAAACTTACTCAATCTTATATTGATGTTATATCAATGACATTTCAATATAAACAAACAAACAAATAAATAAATACTACATACATACATACTATAGGCAGGGTAGCATTCTCTCATCTATCAGTAATATTCTATCACCAAAGGAAGGTATTTATGAGTTCTAAAGATAAACTAGTTGTGCTCCTATACTGTGGTAGAATGTCTCCTAGAATGACTGTTTTCCCCATCTCTTTTCCATTTCCCAAACAAATATTAGGTCATAAAGTTCTTCAACATCACTTGGCTTTGGTTTATTTATATTTTTAATCACCCTGTTGGCATCACGTTAGCATATATTTTAAAAATATGAGTGCTTGTTAATTTTTTTAGATTAAAGATATAAATCTGAAAGGTAACCGTAATAACACATCAACCAGACTTTAAAAATAATACAATTTAATAACATTAATAGCACACTAAAAACATCAGCTAAAATGCCAAAAGATGACAAGGATAATAAAGTTCAAAAGTTTTGTGCAGTAATGATGTACCCGGAAGAACAGTAACTGAAGCATCTTTAAATAAACTACTTTCAGAATAAGGACTTGTGCAAATTACAATATCAAGAACAGAGTAAAAAAAAAAAAAAAAAAAACTAAATGCTCTAAAGGTTTGTAAATTAAAGCAAAAATGAGAACTTTAAGTATCATTCATTATTCTGGCTTAGCAGAGATTTGGAAAGTCAGTCACAATAACCAAGCTAAGTTGTGGGAAAAAAAACAGCAGAATCAGGCTCCAAGAAGTTACTGCTGATGGAAAGAAATAATCCATCAAAGGCTTGCAGAAATTTGTTTTGTTTTTTCTTTAAGTCTAGAAAGCAGGATAATAGATAATTTTATATTTCTTTGGAAGTCTTTCCAAATTCTCATTATTCTAAATTGGGGGGGAAAATGTGGAAAAACAACACAGAAGCAATTTAGGTACAAAAATATATATATTTCTAAGTCAATACTTTTCCAGATAGACAGAAAAACTTTCTATTCCCTTTCATTTCTCCATTTTTTTTGTTTCACGTATAGTTTGAGACTCTACCATTCCTGGGGCATTGTCCTAAGTCCTATAAACACAAAGATGTCTATTGGAGGTGAACACCCAGTGTAAATATATATGTGTCTTGCGTTAAAGTACACAGCTGAAACTTATTGGATTTCATTAACCAATGTAACCATAAAAAAATAATTAATTAAACACACACACACACACACACACACACACACACACACACACAGAGAGAGAGAGAGAGAGAGAGAGAGAGAGAAAGAGAGATGCCACCAGTCTCCTGCTGTCTTCCTTCCAGGCAAGGAATATGGACACTGACAATACTGGTCTGATTTTGTCCTCAACTCACTGCTCATAAATTTAATGTGATCAGCCACAATCTCTATGAAATATACACTGTGCATATTTATTCAGTAAACATTTATTTACTGAGTACCAACTCTGTGTCAAGCACTGTACCAGGCACTCTGGACATAGCAGTGACCAGGATGGAGACAGTCCTCGCTTACAAAGAAATCACCAGCACGACCTACAGATTAAATGTAGAAACCTACAGCATTTTGTAAAGTTATATCCATTTCTCAAAGCAATACTTTTGTGACTCTGTAGAACATTTGTTTCCTGATGATCCTGACTAAACTAGTTCAATCTTTGAATGAGCAGTATATCAATTAGGATTTCATTTGCCTGAATGTAGCAAAAAGCCCAAATACTGTGTTTTACCTATTTCACCAATCCCCCAACAAACACAGATACAAAAAAAAAAAAAAAATCAAGAGGTAGTTCGGAACTGGTACAATAGCTTTTTGGTACCATCGGAGATTCAGAAATTTGGGCTCTTCCTATCTCTCCATCTTTACATGAACTTGTTACCTTTAGTAGTATTTCTGTAAGAGAAGGTGGTATCCAGCAATATTTTTGACTAATAAAGGTAAAAATGGGAGTCATGTACTAATTAACATTGACCTATGAGAAACAGGAAAAAAAGTAGCTGAAAGGATAACTTTAATAATATAAATGCCAAAAGCTGGTAAAGTAATTCTTTATCTTGGAGGAAAATGAAGATAATATGGGTGATTTAAGTGGTACCTGATAAAATGTATTAATGAATTATTCATGTGTGAATAGGTGCCATAGGTATAGGAAACCAATCAGAACAATTTAGGCCAAATATTACAAAGCAGTAATAATGATTAAAGTTACGGGCACCTCTAGTTGGTAACACCCTGCCACCAGCTACCACAATTTTATCATCCAGGCCCCAGCATGATATAGATGGCCCAGTCAAATGGGCTTCCATAAAAGCACAATTTACACAAGAGGCAGCAGGGTTAAAGGAAATGAACAAGGAACAGAGCAAACCTTCACCATCTCTAGGCAGAAGGGGCCACGGGTCAAGTAATGTTCCAAGAATCCAGAGAAAGCAGTTCTGCTGGTAAGAGAGTGCCAGCCAGCAAGACATGTTCTTTCTGGGTGAGCCTGTCCTGACCCCACAGTACATGAGCAGGGAAATGCAATCTGCTTATTTTAATCTCCTTCAGCTCTAAGACCTTCCACTGAACCCAGTTGGAAAGCAGAGTAACAAGAAGATGGGTCAGCTTCCTGGGTCTCATTGCAAGATGGAGAAGGAAGGAAAATGGTACTGGAGAGACAAACAAGAGATCTCCAGCAGAAAAACTATGAGAAGGCATTTTTGTTGTTCCTGGTTTACAGATGTAGAAATAGATGCTCAAAGATGTTATTTCATTTACCTGAATACCAAATCTGAAACTAGGTCTGACTCCAAAGCCCCATCACCCAACCATCAAACTATATCATTATTCAAGACAGACTTTAATGGCCAAACGGAGTAATAACAATTGAATTTAAATTCTTAATATCTGATTAGCAGGACAGAATGTATGGATGGTCTAATTTTGTATAGTTTCTCCCAGGGTTCAAGTCTGCATGGGAAAATTACCCCAACTTCCTATCACCGAAGCTACAGACCACTAATTTCAAAGTCCGATACCCAGACCAACAGTGTTAGCATGGTATATTGATATTATATTAGGCGTGGATGTACTCAACCCCATCTCCCAACCTACTCACACTTCGGGGTGAGGCCCAGCATTTTTATTTAACGGTCCATCCAAGTGACCATGAGGCATGCTCAAGTTTGAGAACAACTGCAATAGATGCTACATTTTTCTTATAAAAGAAAAAGTCTAAATATCTTGAGGGTCACTTCTCCCAACCTTTTCAGGGTTACAAGCTGTATCCAAGAGGACCCCTGCAACTATATGTAAATGGAGAAGATATTAAGGTTTGAATGCAGGCAAGCAGGTGGCACAGACTACTGTGGCTCTGACTATTGCCCTATTTTTCAGTTACCCTGAAGCGGTCTAATTCATAAGAGAATTGGTCACAGTTTCTGAAGAGGAAAAAAGGGGAGCAAGCTATGAACAGCTTTAATCCTCTTCCCAATAAGCTGTGTGTTTTGTCATAGTTCTGAAGAAATTGTTTCCCCTTCCCTAAGGACAAACCTGGACATGACGGTTTGCACACAGATATGATTGTCCTGAGTGGAGCTTCCATTTTTAGATTCCTGGTAATCACATTGACAGACTCCTGTGAGTTAAATAATCACTTCAAAACTGTGTGTGTGTTTTTTTTTTTTTTTTTTTTTTTTTTTTTTTTTTTTTTTTTTACTGCTCTCCATGATGTGAAGTGCTTCTTATACTTCAGAGTACACCAAAAACACCTCAGGAGCTTGTTAAAATGCAGTTCCCCACCCCACCCCCACCCCCACCACGGACTTTACCTCCAAGACTAATTTCCTGTGCTGGGGATAGGGACTAAGTTTCTGCATATTTAACAAGCTCCCTAGGTGATTCCGGGGTGTCTTTTCCAGAGACCACACTGAATAACACTAGCTGGGCAAAGATGTAGGTTCAGGAGTTAAACAAACCTAAGTCCATATTTCGGCTCCACTTCTCTGACATCTATTCTTTTGAGTATGATACTCGCTTCTTTCTACCTGATGCCCACTTTATAATCTTGGGACAATTTAAAGTGCCTGTATCATAGATTTGTTCAAAAAGCTTAAAGAAGATAATCCATGCAAAGTGCTTAGCACAGTGCTCAGTACACAGTAGTTACTCATGAAATAATAAGTGTTAGCCACATGTTATTATTTGCTGATAATGCTGATAATGATGATTATCACCATCATCTAAATTATATTGATCAGAAAAGAACAAAGAAGACATATTTGTGCCTTCTTCTTCTGATAATACCCCTCTAATGTATCTGAACTCTACCTTAGGTTGTCTCATTATAGTATGTTTCTTAGAAAATGAAACTGAATTTTAAAAGGTAGCACCCCTCCCCCATTATGTGGGTGGGAAGCATAATGAAATGGCTCATTAAGGGCCTGCAGAAGAGAGGAGACAATCAGCCAAGTCTCAGCTCACTGCCAGGTCGGGGAGAGAGCAGGAGTGATAGAGGTGGCATAGGTGGATCCCACAGGGGGTTCATGGAGCTGTGGAGAGTGATAATGGCAGTGAACAAGCTTTATAAAAGTGTGAAGTGCAAAGTCGATGTAAAAGATTACTCTCAAACTCTTTACACTTAAAAGAAACTCTTTAGAAAACAAAAGGTTTTGACATTTTGGATGATGCCTCATATCACATTACCTATTCGTTACCAAGAACTGAATTTAAGAATATAAAAGGAATTTTATTACATAAAGGATGGCTTTAAAAATATGGATGTATGGGACTTTATTTTTAGATCTTTAATAATTTTAATTCATTTTCCTGCAATGTTATTAGACTGGAAAACTGTCCTGCTTTCTCCCAGGGAACAAAAATACATATCTACCATCACACTAAACACTCCCTCCACACAAAAAGCTCAGAGTTCTTTTCCTTCTTCTCGTTCTTTCATCAGAAAATATCCTCTAAAACACTTTTAATAGTATATCTGGATTTTTAAATGGACAGTCACAATGTAAATCCTACTCTTTACCTACTAAGGCAAGTAGTACCAAAGAAATCTGCTGTTAGCATGTGACTCTCTTTCACTTCATTTCCTTATTTTCATGAAATCTCCCCTGACTGTGTCAGCTGATTGATTACTTGGAGTCCCCTGGGTCTCTGATCTCATATAAATATCTGGGGTAATTTCCCAAATAATCAGGCCCAGTTAATTTCATTTAGAAGAAAATAGTGTAGTCTCCAAGCCCTTAATTCATCATGCTTTTTGGTGGTCTAAAATATCTCGCTGTCAATGGGACACTATGCAGACATAGCAAAGAGACAAGCTTCTAAGTCTTATTTCAGCATTGTTGCTTCAACGAGGAAGAAGAGAGGGGTGAGGATTGGTAATTATATATCAGCCCAAGTGGGTGCCCACCCTCATGATGGGAAGCCGTCACCAGCTTCCATGTAAAAGAAAGCAGTGATGGGTGTGGGGAACACCTCACTGAGGCTTTTTCTGATAAAACCATACACGTGGTACTAGTTATGAAAGAGGAGGGCTTGGTTTCTCTAGAACACGTCTTCTCGGAGGGATCCTTCACCCATTTGTGGCCTCTCTTATTCCATTGGTATTTGACTTTTTGTTTATCCATCTTGACTCTCCCTTCTAGATCATAAAAAAATGTGAGTGTAAGAAGCATATTTTAAAAACTTATTAGCCATAGATCTTTAGGTATTGCTATGTGCATAACTCACCTACCTATAAATAAGTTGAGCCATAAGAAATATTTTACATTTTTGACCTTTAAAAGCACCAGTTTCATATAGTGCAACCTAATCCATGCTGTACCCTCTGCATAGAAGCCTCTTCTCCACGCTTCTTTGCCCAGTAACTCCCACTCTTGCTTCAGAAGTCAGTCTAATTCCTTTCTGAGATCAGCCTTCCTTGATGAGGTCAATTTCTTCTATGAAACCAACCACTGCTCCTTCATAGCTCCAATCTTGTTATAATTTTATATTTTTGTATAATTATTTTAATAGTGTCTCTCCATTGTTTGTCTTGTACCATGCCTGTCTCTACTAGGTATCAGTAAATATTTGTTGGATGAATAAATAGTTTCCACTAATAAACGTGCATTTGGTAGGACCAGAATATTTCACTGATATAGTGGGAAAAAAAAATTCTTCAACTCCCCAGCTCTTCCCCATAATTATGCAGCTTACTAAAGGTAAGAATCACATAAAAGTTTAGACAGTTGCAATGACTCATAGATGTAATGATCTATGTGATTTTTTTCTGACCTATATTTGTTTGTTACCTTCCTTTAGCTTCCTTCCTGATTTACCTTCCACTAGTAGGTTCTGTCCCAATTTAGGCACTGAGATTAATTCCCTTTGAGCTAGGAGAGATTTAAGTTCTTAATCTCAAATGGATTTGAACATCAGTGAATCTGGTTACTGAGCCAATGATTTGCCCATTGGCCTGATAAATTGCCATAATGTTTTTAGTCAAATTCTGCCGTTCATCTTGGTCTTAGAGTCTAAATCTGTTATTATTCTGGCCCTATGTCTCTGAAACCTTTCTTTTTTCCAATTCTGCACACAATACATTCTTGAGTGCCCACTAATCCCACTTCTGCCACCAGAATATCCCACCAAAATGCTCTGTCCAAAAATGAAAATAAGATACCATATGGTTTCACCCCCTATATATAGTAGCATTTCAAGGATGGGAACAAGAGAAACTTAAAATGATAGAGTGCCAGTTCTTAGCATACTTAGCTGAATTCAGAGAGAATGAGCTCCACAGCCTGACTTGCCCCATTTTAAACTTAGGTAATTCTGTAAACTTTCTTATAGTAGTATACTTATAGTATACTTATGACATTAAGTTGTTGGGAAGATTGCATGAGAAAATGTCTCTGTGTCTAGCACAATGCCTGTAATAAAATAAACAGACTAAATGGTAATTATTATTAAATTTATTTATTAATAAAAAGAGTCTGTGACCATGTAAATTATGTTTTCTCCCCATGCCAGCATAAAAGTAAATTGCTTCCTCTCCAAAACCTTTACTTTATTGTATCTTTCATAGCACACAGTGTCATATAAGTGACTACTGGGTAAATTAAGAAACAAATGGCCATTACAAACACTGGTAGCTGAAATACTTACTGTTCACTAAAATCAAATAACTATTCACATCTTGAATTTCCCTTCTATATTTTTTCTTTTAGTTACATCCTAATCCCCAGGTCTTAGTGAGCCTGTAAACTGAGGCTTTGGGCAAGCATCATCACCATTAGCAAGTACTTCTCCACTCTCTGAGGTTTCCAAATTGCCTTCATTTCTGCAGCTTGGGGACTATTTGTGGGCAGGCTGATGCTTCTTTCTGGGCAGTCACCAAAACTAATCTTGGACGTAAAAACTGGTCCATTTCATATGAGAACCACTGACTAATCTATTAGCATTAACCCTGAAACTGTCCAACCATGTTGTTTAAGTACCTATACAGGCACTAATCCTACTGACCACACATCCTTTCTGCAAACATTATAGCTCATACTGTCTTTATTATTTTATTACCGGTTTCTTTTATTTATTGGTTTGTCTGTATAATATGCACAATGCTGTATTTTTCATCAAATAAAACTCATTTATGGGAAGCTTTCTAAATATAGAATGGCTTAGTTTCCTTTTCATTTCTCTAATATTTTTATACCTTGCTTTTATTTTTCCTGTGTAGGTGGGGTTTTTCCTTTTAATTACTTGTTTAGTTTTTAAGAGGTAGTCCTTTCAACAAGACTTAAATATCAAAGTGTACAAAAAGGTATGCAATGAAAAATCTACCTCCCACACCAGATAAGTACTGTTGATTATGTCTTGTTTACCATTCTAGAGATTTTTATTTATATAGTGGCCAATACAGACATTTGTTTCTTCTTTTTTTTACACAAACAGTAGCATACTATACCTCCTGTTCTACACTTTTTTTAACTTAAATATATTTTCAACATCTTTCCATGAATGCATGTATTTCCTTATGCTTTTTTACATTTGGATATTCCTCCAAGGTAGGGATATATCACAACTTATTTAGTCAATGTACTATAATGAGTATTTGGGCTAAGTGTAATCCTTAGCTATTGCCATAATACAAATGATTTAACATAGATCATTTTATGTGTATTTGAGTATAATCATAGAATAAATTTTTTGAGGTAGGCTTGCTGGGTTAAGGGGATACATACACATTATACATTTTCACATGTATCACAGCCATGCGTAGGGCTGTACCAGTTTATACTCCAAACAATGAGGTGTCGGTGCTCTTTTCTCAGTAACTCCCCAACAAAATATATAAACATTTTGGGCTTTTGCCAATTTGATAGTTGAAGATTATATCTTACTGTGGATTCACTTGTATTTGTCATATTATTCGCAAGGCTTAGCATCTTTTCAAATGTTTAAGAGCCATTTTTATTTTCTTGTCTCTTGACTTGTTTGTGTATTTGTAAATTTTGGCCTTTTTAAATTAAATCATCCTTTTGTTATAAATGAGCCTCCTCTACATATTAGCAATATTAGTTCTTTTTCTATAACATGAGTTAAAAATATTTTTTTTCACTTTACTTATTGTCTTTTGGAATGGAAAGGGACAAGCAGAAGTTCATTTTATTTTCATATGTTATGTAGCTTATTTTATCATTCTTTTATTTTATGGCTTCTGGATTTTGCGTTCATGTTAGGAAAGCCATCTTGTTTAAAACATTCTACCATACTTTTCTTCTAGTAATTTTATAATTTGTTTTTTCTACTTAAAACTTTGATCCATTGGAATTTTTTACAGTATATGAAGTATGTACCTGCATCTTATTAATTTTTTTCCTCAATGTCTACTCAGTTGTCCTGAGATCACTTATTAAATAGTCCAGCTTTTCCTCAATATAAATCCCATACATACACACATATCTGCTTCTAAATTTTAAATTCTATCACATTGATATTTCAGCTCATTGTATATCACACTCTCATCATTATAAAACTTTATTGTATATTCTAATGTCTGGTAATGCTATTTGTTTTTTAGTATAAACTTTGCATCACTCTATCCAGCTCAGAAAGAGAAACCTACCTATTGGCATTTTGTTATGGATTATATCTAATTTATGGAGTAACTGAGAGAGAGAGAGCTGAGGTCTTTATTACAATGTGCCTTTCTATTTAAGAGTTTGGTATGCCTTTCAATATCTTTGTTTTCTTAATAAAAATCTTGTGCAATTATGGTGAATTCTTTGGTATTTTACTGTTATAACTAATTAGAAGTAGACTTTTTAAATATATATATATATTCTAACTGGTTTGTTTAAATTTATGAGAATTATTTATAACGTGTATGCTTTTAATGCTAGTAACTTACTTATTGTTCTCGTAGCTGATTCTCTCATATTTTCCAATCATATACAATCATATCATTTGGAAATAGAGATTTTTGTCTCCTGCTTATATATTTTATACCCCTAATTATGTTACTAGTGCCTTTCATGTAATATGAAATACAACCTGACACATAACCATGATAGCACCTAACACTAGCTGCTCCTTACTTCATTGAGAAAATGTCTAGTATTTTTCTTAGGTATCCTGCTAGGTTATGGAATGGATTGTTTCTTAAGATACCGTAACAACTTAAGAAAGAATTCAGATAAGTTTATTAAATTTATGCTGAGTGGAAGTTCAATTTTATCAAATGTGTTTTCAGTATACATAAAGAAAATAATAATTTTTCTCTTTAGATTATGACTGATCTGATCCAATATACAGAAGATTTTTAATAATCACTGTTTGTATATGAATATTAATTATTTGGGGACAGGTACTAGCATTGGGGTTAGAGATCTGTAGTATCTTTTTTCCTTCTCAAGAAACTGTGTCAAATTTTGAAAACTAGTTTTGTAATTAGAAAAACGGAAAATTTTAATCATTTTTTTCATGCTCTAGACCAGTTTAAATAGTATTCTAATAGCACTTATAGCGTTCTATTCTTTAATAATTTGTTAGAACCCCCTGTATAACTATCCTGGCACTTTTGTTGTGGGTATCACCTTGACATGTTTTTTAATGGAAATCATTCTGCTTTTATTATACATTTTTTTCTGTGGACACTTTTGGAAAATTATTATTTTTTTTACCAAAATGTCTATTTTAATAATTGTCGATGGCCAGGGAGAGAAAAACAACTTCTAGGAAAATGGATATTTTACATAATGTTTTATGGAGCCCCATTCCCATTAGTTTTAGAAGCACACTGTGGCCAGATGGCTTTACTGTCACCTGCTTCACCCCTGGTTCTACACAGAATGTTCCACCAGGAATACTTTTTGCCTTTCACACTGTGCTCTTCACCTTCAAGATCTATTGATGGTTTCTGGGCTCTGCCAAGACCAAGCTCTTTCTCCTCTGCTTTTTGTCTGGTTTTTCTCATGTGGTCTCTGTTTGCTTTAGGATCTTACAAATATTTTAGATTATTTCTTTACATATTTGATTTAAAAAACAGAGTCCGTATCTCTGCTTTACATTTTTCTTGATACTTGAGTATGGTTTGCAGAATGAAAAGGGTGAATGCTGAGTTAGGGAAACATCTTCTTATCAGGCATTTAGTTTTTTTCATTCTTCCTAAGCATTTTGTAGTGTTGAACTTATTTAGAGTTACTTTTAAATTGGAAAATAATTGGAATTTTGTTTTTTAAAAAAATCTTCAAGTATCTAGAAGAGAGACTAAAACCATGAGAGAGAAACTCTATTTTGAAAATACAACAGCTCTAGCAAAATGTCTTTTTTTTCTCCTCTTCAAGTCCAGAATCTCTACATCTACATAGAATGTGTGCCATAGATTTGAACTGAATGTAAGATAAGGGAGAGGGACCATTCTGACTTTGTAATTAAAAGGAAATTATAGGCTAGTTGACTGAATACAATCCTCAAGTCTTAATGACAGTATTATTCTTTTGCAGACACTGCCCACACCCTCCTTCCCACCCCCGAGAAAAGAAAACTGTTTTCTTCCTGACACTGATCATTCTCCTAGACAGAAGAAGGCAATCATCTCTATTCACCATTCTCTGGGCAAAGCTCTCAAATAACAATCTGAAATCTAATCTGGTCATGGAATATGAATAGTCCTGGCAGAGGTAAAATGGGGATTGCTCAGAAGAACTCGGGAAATGGGGAGGTGTTAATGCTTTTTATAAGGTGGCAGCAAGATATAAAAGTTTCTTGACCCATAAAAGAGATTAGAAGCAACTTGGTAGGAACAAATGCATTAATCAGGTTTTCACAAAGGCCTATCAATCTCTGTCCACCCCATGTGTTTCCTGCATAGCACGAACTTGCTGATTAATGGACCAGGCTTTCATAATTCCTCCCACTCCCTATGGGGACAGAGGGAGGCCAAGTACTTCTCAAGAAATCAAGAGGTACAGAATGTGCTGGACCTTGACAGCTATTTTGAAAAGTTATAAAAATAGGTTGCTAGATCTCCCACAGTTCAGTAAGTTATCCTGGTTGAAAGGGATACTCAACATATTACTCAATATTTGTTACATCAGTTGGGATAAGAACCTCACAGGCAGAAATCAGATGTAGAGGCTGACATGCTTTGTTATTGCCACTGTTGTTTTACCCCAATAAAGTAAAAATTCCAAGCACAAAACCAGGAAATTGGAGATAAACACTACATCATGAAAACTTTTTTTCTTTACAAAAGAATTCAGTACAGGAATTCTTCTAAAGATCCTACTCTACTAATGTGATGATTTTTCTAATCTAAATTTTTTCAGAACCTTTCTTTAACATACATGTGAAATTCTAACAGCACTATCAATTACCAATGTTGAAGGAAACTATTCTTTTACGTGTTGGAAACCAATCTGATTTTGAAACCATTGTAATAAATTCTGAATTCTATATACTTTTCATCTTTACCAAAAATATTTTTCTCTAATCTCTCTCCCTCTTAATGGTGATGACATATTCCAAATATCTGAGGCTCAACACTACACAGTCATCTTCTATTTACACACTTTTTCCAATTAGTTATTAAATCTTGGTTAGTCTTCCTTCACATCATCAGTCTATTCCTGGTCCCATAAATCCTGTTCCATTAGCATTCACTTTCCTAGACCCTTGCCTAATAGGTTTTCAGGCTTCCAGACTGGTCTAGGTATAATCTATTTCACTTTCCTGTTTAGTGGTTCCTGTTTTCCATTGAATGAAGCCTCAATCCCAAGGTTTGACCTTCAAGTTCTTCATAATTTGCCCTTTCTTCCATTTCCAAAATCTTTTATCACTTTCTCTTACTCTGCAACTGTGTTCAATTTCAGATACTATATGGCTCTTACTAGGCTTCACCATTAGAGGGAATTTTTAAAAACCATAGCAAGGGTTGTTTTGCCATGAAGCTCACAAATTCTTCTTATATACATACCTGTGCACAGAACAATTACCAGGAAGACCATAGGAAAGGAAGGCACCAAAATGTGCATTTAAATGTCTCCTATGTCACAAGTACTAAGACAGGACAAATATGTGTTTATATTTATATTTATAAATCTGTATATATGTACAAAAATTAAATACAAGAATTTTAAAATAAAAAAGATATCCATTTTTTCAAATACTTTTTTCTTAAAAAATAGTTCCATCTCTATGTGAGAAAACAAGGCCCAAAGAGGTTAAGTAATAAGGCAATACTGGGTCATACAACAAGACAGGTTTAAGTTTATACCTACCTATCTCTCATGCTAAATATTGTTTAATTTTATGCTCCATCTAGTTAGCATATTGATTGGAGTTTCCTCTTCTCTTGTCCACTTGAAGTGACTGAGCTTATGTTCACATTATCTACTAAACAACAAAATAATCACAAAAGATCTTAAACTAACACAAGGAGAGTTAGATGATTTGCCAAGCAATAGCTGATGAGAGTTAAGTTTCTTGATTTTCAGCTGAGGACTCTCATTCCCCAGTTGGATGCTATGTTAAAGTTTCATGTATCCAATGAAAATCAATCACAACACTTGTAATGTTCTGTCAAGTTAGAAATAAATGATGTCAATCTGAAATCTATGAGCCCCATGGCTGTGTTACAACCTTGGGCTGCATCTCAAAGAAAAATGCATCACAGTCCATAGGATTCCATCAAAAGATACACTTATCTTGATTGGGTATAACAGTGCTTACCAACATGACAAAAAATGTTGATGTTTGTTTTTGGTTTAAATTATCAAGACAATTCTATTTACTTTTCTGCTCCTTTTGCTTCAGTAGACAACCAAGGAAAGAGGATAAATCTATAAATGAATGGCCATGGACAATGTATATCATGCAACAAAAGTTAATGCTTCAAAGCATGAGCCCTTAACAGTATCAGATGTAGCTCTTCAATTGCAGAGGAAAAAGTGGAGTTTCAAAAAATAAGATTGAGAAAATGAAGTGTGGTGCTGATTCAATTACCAAAGCAAAGCAATGTACACCATATTAAACATTTAAGGTCTGAGTCACTCCAAGCAAGATCGAATACTTGCTGAAAATGTGAACAAGCTCCTTAATTATTAAGAATTCAGCCTTAAATAAAAAAGGAGGAATTCAGTAGGATTGAAAAATTATGTAATCACCCAAAATACAGTCATTACACTTCATATTTTAGTCAGTAATTTTGGAAAGGGGAGGGGATAAAGCATATAAATTAGGAGTCTAGATCACTTAGCTCCCTGCATTAGATACAATGAAAAGAATAATTTGTCCTTTGTCAGTAAGTGTAATGGGCTGTGACTTTAAATCCCCTGTGAGAAATAACTCTTTTATTGTTTATCTGCACTGTGAAGACTCCCTCAGAAGATTTCATGTAACACGTCATTCAAGCAGATGAAAAATTCACTCTGTAAAAGTGCTACCTGCACCTTCTTTGTAAAGAGTAGTTTTCAGTGAAAGAAAACTATACAAATATTTGCCTTGTTTTTGGCCCTAAAAAGTGTTGACTGTGTAAGCAAATTATCAGCTAGTCATAGACTTTCCTCAAGGCAAATGGAAATGCAAGAAACTTATCTGAAGAAGTATCGCTGCTTAGTTCAAAATTTGTGACATTCTATGTGTACCCAAATGGATAAAGTGATTTTAAAATTCAAATGGAGATATAGTGGCTTAGTGATTTACCATGACTTTGGAGAGGTAAGCTCCAGCTAATATTCTAGAAAATAAAGAATGCTGACGCCACTTATGATGGATTGTAGCATGATATAATAGGGGCTTGGTTCAAAGAGGTTCAGCGGATCTAACCAATCATATTAGGAATCCCAGGATACCTTATTAGGCAAGAGAGAAAATGTTATATCTCTATGTACAAGCTATCAGTCACTCCTTAAACTATGAATGAAATTTTCCTGGAGCATAACTCAAATACACAAAAATCCAGAATCCAGGGTAAGCTATATGATTCTCACATGGGAAAGGGCAGATGGGTCCTGTAAGAGTAAGAAGTCATCTCACCACAGGAGTTGCCAAACTTTAAGTCCAATTGCAGGCAACTCTGAAACAATAAGATCTGGGGGGAAAATAGATAAACCAGAAAGATCTGCTTAGATTTTTTATGAAAACACCTTTTCAAACCAGAAACTCCCACTTTTAATTCACAAAATAACTAGAACAGAAGAGTTTAACTCCTTAAAATTGTTCACGAATATTATATATGGTAACTCAAGTACTCATTATAAACCAAAACACATAAATCCTAATTTACTGATTCAACCAATATTTACTGAGTGCCTTCTATGTATTCAGCTCTTGGATAATAATGAGTCAGATAAAAATTCCTACCCTCATGGAGCTTACATTCCATCATCTTACTCATCCTAGGTAAGCCACAGTTACTGCAATTGGACTTGAATCAATAAATGTTTATTTTCAGAATTTTATTTGGTAACAACAATCGAGATCCAATTGCTGAAGATTCCGAAATTTTAAGAATATCCATTCAAAAGAGCAAGTGATCACACTAATCCTTCTATTGCATTCTGAGTTCATTTATATTTTACAAACTTGGCTAACAAAACCATTTCCTCTTCAGACCCAGAAGTCTTTTATCTATAAAAACTTGAATCAGAAGAGTAGTCAGTAAAAATAGGACAAATGTAACAAAATCTCTCAAGTCAAAACAGAAAGCTTTATCTTTGAGACTAATAGGTGATACCCTTCTTCTTAACTCATCATAACATAAAGTCTCAATATTAGCTTCTAAAGCTTTCTGAAGGGAGAAAAAAAAGCAGAGATAAATGGAACAAGAAATGGAAAGACAAAAACAGAAAGAGAGGCAGAGAGACAAGGAGACCAACAAAGGTAGAGGCAGAAAACACCAAGGTCATTCTATTTATAACTATGAGGGAAGGGGACCTAGTTTCAGACCAATGGATATCAAAAGGGGTATATCAAGACTCTTTAATTCAAATTACAAAGTAGCCTACCCAAATGGACAAGTAAAAATGAGAATTTATCTGTTCGTGTCATTAAAAGTTCAGGGATATGGCTGGCTTCAGATACAACTAATTTTAAACCCTGAATGATATAGTCTAAAATCAGTTTCTCTTATCTTTCCAGACTGTCAGCTTCATTCTCAGAGAGGCTCCACCACTGTGCTTTCAAAACCACTACAGCAGCTCCAGGCATTACATCTTCTTTTGTTGAAGTCCAGCTAAACAATAAAAATCTACTGCCCAAGATTCCCAGGAACCAAATCCTACTGTATATTCTTAATCCGTGTTGGGTCAGGATTCTCGTGGGTAAGGGAGTGTGAGGTGCTGATTGGTTTGAGTCTAGTCTGATGCTCCTACCCCTACCTGAGCCCCTTTCAAATCTCCTAGAATGAACACGTGGGCGAGAGTGATTGTCCATAGAGAAATCAGAGAACAGTGACCAAAAGGAGGAATGAGTGCCGAAAGACCAAAAAATAATTCATGTCCACTAGAGGCAGTGTTTATTTGCATGTAAGCGAAGAAACTAAATTAGAATTCCTTTAAACTTAGAACCATTGAAAGATAAGACAACACCTAGATACAATAAAGACAAAGAGATGTTTGGGTAGAACAAAAAAGGGAACAAGTTTAGACTATGCTATCAAGCATCGGATTTGTTACTTTCACTATCTATGCCTTGTATGAATTATAAAAATGCGAAGAAATGAAAAGAGGCTTGGTGGAAGATGGCAGACTAGGTAAAAGAAGGGTTCACCTCCTCCCAGGTCCACATCGAAATTACAATTAAATTACAAAATGATCAACGTGGAGAATAACCTGAAATCCATCTGATCATAACATCCACATCTTATTATATATAGGAGGCACATTGAAGCTGGTAGGAAGGGCAAAGTTGCAAATCAAGCTGGACCCGCACCCGCGCCGGTGCTGGAGGTTGGCTGGGAGGGAGAGCAGGGCTGCAGAGGCTCTTCTGAAGGAGAGAGGGATCCTGGTCTCATTTAAGGGCTCCCCAGCCCAGGGTCCCAACCCAGGAAATAGGAGATACCAATAACTCTGTCTGTAAAAACCAGAGGGGACTCTGGCCATCTGGGTGAGACAGAAGGAGACTGAAACCCTAGATGCCTCTTTGAAGGACCCGTGCACAGACTCTCTGACCTACAGAAACTCACCCAAGACACCGGCCATGGGTCAGAGACTTGCATGGGGTTCATACTGAGAAAGTCTGCATTATCTGGCACCAGAATGAGGGCTGGAAGGACAGCTACCATTGTGCCTTAGTGCAGCCCCCTAGCAGGCACTCTACAGACCACTTTAGCTTGACTGTGCAGACCCCTTCCACAGGGCCATTAGGAAGCGCTGGCCTGAGGAGATCAGCATGCCCCACTCAACCTGTACATTGCCCATGACTTTTGTTGCTTGTTGGCTGCTACGCCCTGTGCTTACTCAGGGCCAAGCATTCCCAACTGGCGACAGCACTGTGAGCCACATTTCTAAGACAGGGTCAGGCAGATCACTGCTACCAACACAAACTTGGGTGGATCTCAGGGATCTGTGGGCCAGTCTCAGACAGCAGCTGGTCTTGCTGTAACCTGGGACTTCTGTGGGAATGTGCGAACAGTTACCAGAGTTGCAGCAAGACTGAGACTGTAGTGATCTGACTGCCATCGTCTCTCTGAGAACCCACCCCACCCTAACCATAAATTGCCCCAGGTGGCCCATTGACAGTGAATTGCCTCAGCCCTGCTCTCCGCAGCTCCATCTACCAATGCATGCAGGCAACAAACTTTGGCTAGCACAAGGCAGGCATGGAAATTAGTAGCAGGCAGAGCTCTGCTGCCTGCAAGAGTTGCAATATTGCATCCAGGGAGCTCAGGGGTCTATGGGATTCACCCAGACGGCAACTGGTCTCACTGTGATCTGTGACTACAGTGGAAACACTCGGGCACAGAAGTTGCAACAAAACTGAGGATGTATTGGCTGAATGGCCTTTGTCTCCCTGAGATTCCTCTTTACCCAAGCCACAAAGTGCCTGCAGCCCATTGACAGGCAGCCTCCCATGCCCTGTTTGGCTCTGGGGTTGCACAGTCTGTGCAAGAAACAGACCTTGGCTAGCACAGTGAGTGCATTTTGGGGGAAACAGTAGTGGGCAGACCACTGCTGCCTGTACGAGCTGCAATATCTCTTGAGGGGATCGCAGAGTCTGTATTGGCCTGACAGACCCTTGACTCTCTGAGCTCCTCCTCGATCCAATATGAAAAGTGTCCACCACATGTTGATAGGCAGCATTCAGGCCCAAGGTAGGCAGCAGCTGACCTTACTATGATTGGAAACTTGTACAGGGAGCCACAGAGACAGCGCTGGCATGTAAACTGACTCTGCAGTGTCAGGGGGAAATTTATTCAATAGACCCAGTAGACTGCTGGGGTCCCTGCACCAACTAACACGCATATCACCCAGAGGCTCTTCCAGTTTCATAGACTTATGGGCAACTTCATAAGTCTCTTCACAGGTTGTGTCAGACCTGGAGGACCACTGGTCCCTCAGCTAAATTGCCCTAGATCAGGGACCAGGGATAACTGTACTACTACCTATAGCATTATCTCATCCACTTACCTATAGATCCAGCATAGGCAACAACCATCTACAGATCATGCTGTAGTTCCCACCAGGTAACCCTGAGAAATCAAAAGCAGTGGCTGACCCTGACCTATGGGGGAGCCCCTCCCAAAAGGCCACAAAACCAGTGCATCTCGAGGCTGGCACCAGACTATAATGGAGCAATTCTGGACTAGCTCCATTAGTGGTACACACAAAGGGTAGTTGCAACAAGTACATAAGCCTGCTAGTGCAAATCCCACTCACAGGGGTCAGCCCCCACATAGCAACTCTTACCCTGTGGGGTGCAGCCAGTTCCCACAATTAGCCTGAGCATTAATCCCATCCACTGATGTACTAACAATAAAGGCTTGGTAACAACAGAAGATCACACATAACCCACACAAAGATCATGCCCTGAGCCCCCAGCATAGGGGATCAAGGAGCATGCACCACTGGGCCACACAGGATACCTTCCACATTAGGCCATCTGGCCAAGGCTGAGAGACAAAACAAGTATTCCTGACACATAGAAACGAACACAGAGAGGCTAATAAAATTAAGAGAAAAAAAAAAAAAGAAACATGCAACAAATTAAACAACAGGAGAAAACTCCAGAAAATAAGCTAAATTAAATGGAGGCAAGCAACCTACCAGAGACACAGTTCAAAATAATGCTCAACAAATTTAGGGGGAGAATGGACGAGCACAATAGGAACTTCAACAGAGAGATAGTAAGCATAAAAAAGGACATAGAAACAAACAAATAAAAAGGTCATAGAAACCATAACAAAGAACCAGACAGAAATGAAAAGTACAGTAACTGAAATGAAGAATACACTAGAAGGATTAAACAGTACATTGAACGAAGCAGATCGAACCAGCAAATTCATAGACAAGGTAGCAGAATACAGCTAATCAGAACAATAAAAAGAAAAAAGATTTTTTAAAAAATCAGGATAGTTTAAGAGACCTCTGGGACATGAAGCGTAACAATATTCGGCTCATAGGAGTATCCAAAGGAGAAGAGAGAGCGCAAGGGATTGAGAATCTTTGTGAAGAAATAATGACAGAAAACTTCCCTAATCTGGCAAAGTAATTAGACATACAAGCTTAGGAAACACAAAGAGTCCCAAACAAGAGGAATTCAAACAGATCTACACCAAGATACATCATAATTAAAATGCCAAAAGTGAAAGACAAAGAGAGAATCTTAAAAGCGGCAAGAGAAAGGCAGCTGGTTACTTACAAGGGTACCCTCATTAGAATGTCTGCTGATTTTTCAATGAAAACTTTGCAGGCCAGAAAGGACTGGCAAGAGATACTCAAAGTTATGAAAAGCAAGATCTACAACCACAAATACTCTACCCAGCAAGACTTTTGATTAAAATGGAAGAGCTTCCATAAAGCACTTCCCAGATAGGAAAAAACTTAAGGAATTCATCACCAACAAGCCAGTATTACAAGAAATGTTAAAGGGACTTCTGTAAAAAGAGAAAGGTAAAAATAAAATAGAAATAACAAATAATAATAATAAAATGACAGTAACTATGTACCTATCAGTAATCTCTTTAAATGTAAATGGATTAAATGCTCCAATCAAAAGGCCTAGGGTAGCTGAATGGATAAGAAAACAAGGCCCATGCATATGCTTTCTACAAGAAATCCACTTTAGATCAAATGACACTCACAAACTGAAAGTAAAAGGATGGAAAAAGACATTTCATGCAAATGGAAATGAAAAAAAAAGCCAGGGTAGTGATACTTATATCAGATAAAACAGACTTTAAAACAAAGGCTATAATAAGAGACAAAGTAGGGCATTACATAATGATAAAGGGATTGATAAATCAAGAGGACATAACCCTAGTAAACATATATGAACCAAACATAAGAGCAACTACATAAAAGGAGAGATCAACGTAATATTCTCATAGTAGGAATCTTTAACACCCCATAGACATCAATAGATAGATCTTCCATGCAAAGAATCAACAAAGAAACAATGGGCCTAAAAGACACACTAGTCCAGATGGATTTAATAGCTATTTTCAGAGCATTTTACCCCAAAGCAGCAAAATATACATTCTTCTCAAGTGCACACAGAACATTTTCCAGGATAGACTACATGTTAGGACACAAAACAAGTCTCAATAAATTTAAGAAGACTAAAATCATATCAACCATCTTCTCCAATCACAATGGTATAAAATTAGAAATCAACTACAAGAAAAAAACTGGAAAATACACAAACACATGGAGGCTGAATAATATGCTACTAAACAATGAATGGGTTATCAATGAGATCAATGAAGAAATCAAAAGATACCTAAAGACAAATGAAAATGAAAACACAGCAACTCAAAATCCGTGGGACACAGCGAAAGCAGTCCTAAGAGGGCAATTCATAGCAATACAGGCCTACCTCAAGAAACAAGAAAAAACCTCAAGTAAACAATCTGACTTTACACTTAAAAGAACCTGAAAAGAACAGTAAATAAAGCCCAAAGTGAATATAAGAAAATAATAAAGATCAGAGTGGAAATAAATGAAATAGAGTCTAGAAAAATACAAAAGATTAATGAAATCGAGAGACGGTTCTTTGAAAGGATAAACAAAATTGACAGACCCTTAGCCAGATTCATCAAGGAAAAGAGAGACAGGACTCAAATAAATAAAATCAGAAATGAAAAAGGAGGAATAACTACAGACTCCACAGAAATATAAAGAATCATAAGAAAATACTATGAGCAATTATATGCCAACAAATTGGACAATCTAGAAGAAATGGACACAGCTCTAGAAACATACAATCTCCCAAGAGTAAATAAAGAAGAAACAGAAAATCTGAACCAACCAATTACCACCAATGAAACAGAATCAGTAATCAAAATCCTCTCAAAAAACAAAAGTCCTGGACCAGACAGCTTCATAGATGAATTTTACCAAACATTCAAAGGAGAATTAAAACCCATTCTTCTCAAACTATTCCAAAAAATTTAAGAAGAGGGAAGGCTCCCTAACTCTTTTTATGAAGCCACCATTACTTTGATTCCAAAACCAGACAAAGTTATTACAGAAAGAAAGAAAGAAAGAAAGAAAGAAAGAAAGAAAGAAAGAAAGAAAGAAAGAAAGAAAGAAAGAAAGAAAGAAAGAAAAGAAAGAAAACTATAGGCTGATATCTCTCATAAACATTGATGCCAAAATCTTCAACAAAATATTAGCAAACCGAATTCAGCAACACATTAAAAATATCATACATCATGATCAAGTTGGATTTATTCTTGGGATATAAGGTTGGTACAATATCTGCAAATCAATTAATGAGATACACCACATTAATAAAGATAAAAACCATATGATTATATCAATAGATGCAGTAAAAGTGTTAGAAATAATCCAGCATCCATTTATGCTTTGAAAGAAAACTTGACTTTTCACATCTTGAAAAAAGGAAGTTATTGAAGAAATAAAAGCATTGCTCTGAGACCTGATATTTGAGTATCTTGAGGCCTGTTAGGCCATTTTATGAAGATATGCACCACATTTTGTCAAATCTAAGATACCTGGGCTTGACCCTAAGATTGTCTTATGTAGCACTAAGAAAAAAAAGCTGCCAATTAGACTGTGGTATAGTACCAATTATAAGATGCGACCCAATATTGTAGATATTAAAGTAGGAAAAATATGCATCTTAGCACTAATTAAATATGGTTTTAAAAAAAGGTTAAAAACTATTGGTGAAAATAAAGCATCTTCTAAATTAGACAGGCAATGGTATATAGTACAGAATATGATTCTGGTCTTCAAATTAATTAGGACTAATCTAATCATGGGCAAAGGAAATGCCTAAAATTGAATGAAAACTTCTGTTTATTGGTTATTAAATGTGGATTCTTCTGAGGAGAAATTTTTTGGCATTCATGAAACCAATTCTCATCAGAACAATTCTTCTGTGACCCTCATATGTTTACGTGTCACTGCTTATAAGTAGTCACTTTTTCTGAATACCTGACAATTTAAATACTAGGAAAACCAAACGATTAACTCTAAAGGCCAAAGTTGTCCAAGAGAGTTAGGAACCTTCTGCAACAATAATGACAACCAAAATAGTATTAAAAATAATAATAGCTGATATTGATTCTATGCTTATTATATTCCTGACACTGTTCTATATGCTTCTACAGTATTACCTCATTTAATATGTTCGGGCTAAGAGTAAAAAGTGTATCCCCAAATGGAAGCCACAGGAAGGCTCGCCAGTATGTAGACAGCAATGGCTTTCTTTCAGAACTTGGAACGTAAAGCTCACTTTCTGTCCTGGGGTCACTGAACGTGATGTTCCCTTTGGCTAGAATGTTCTCCCCCAACTCTCCCTGCATGCTTCTGCTTTTTCGAATCTCTGTCCCTTCCCAGAGCCATTTACACACTACCTAAGGGAGGTCTCTCCTTTTTACTTTCTCAATAGACAACTATTCTTTTCCTTTCTAGCATTTACTCCAACCTAAAATTATGTATTTATTTGTACATTTACCTAAAACAAGCACCAGCACTTACCTGCACTTATTATGTGCAAACAATATGCCAAATGCTTTGAGTCTGATATATCATTTTAGCCTCACAACAGTCTGTAATATTGTGATTTATAATAAGAAAGATATATTTGATCTTCATCCCCATTTCTGACACAGAACTTTTAAAACCCTTAGAATTTCCTAAATGATAAGAGTGATAAAAAGTGTCTTGATACTCATAGCAAATTCCTTTCAACCACAACTGAGTTTATGTTAATGAAGTGACTTTGAGAACACACATAATGGTGGAGGCTGGTTTCAGATAAACCAACCATGTGATTGGAACTTTCAATCTCACCCCCAATTTCAGGTAGCTAGAGATTGAGTTTAACCACCAGTGGTCAATGACTTAATCAATAATGCCTATGTGATTAAGCAACCATAAAAATTCAAAAGGGCAATGCCTAGAGAGCCTTGCTGGTTGGTGAACACATGGAGATGGGGGAGAGTACGCATTTGGAGAACATGGAAGCTCCATGCTCCTTTCCCCTTACCTATGTCCTATGCATCTCTTTTATCTGGCTATTCCCAAGTTATATCTTTTTAAAATAAACCAGTGATCTAATATGTAAAATATTTCTGAGTTCTGTGAGCCAAATTAATGAAATCCGAGGTGAGCCTCCTTGGATCTTCCAATCTATAGCTGGTTAGAAAAACAGGTGACAACCTGAACTTGTAATTGGAAACTGAAATGAGGATCAGGCAGGGGGAAGTCTTGTGGGACTGAATTCTTAACCTGTGGGATCCGACAGTATTTCCAGATAAAAAGCATCAGAATTGAGCTCAATTATAGGACACTCAGCTTGTTTTAGAGAATTGCTTGCTGTGGGGGAAAAAAAAAACCCACTTGTTGGAATTGGAGTCAGAACTATTACAAACCTATAACCTATTTTTCACATTTTATATATAAGAAAGCAGAGGCATGAGGAGGTTTTGAAATTCAGTGTTCACTCAGCTAGCCAGTGGAGGCACTGAGATTTGAAGCCAGACAGCCTAACTCCAAAGACAGTAAAAACTTGTTTTATGGCTACCCCACTAACCTAGGTTACATGAGAACAAAGAATATGTCTTGTTTCTTCATTACTACATTCTAGGTTTCTATCATGGTACTTGTTACATGCATAACATTCAGCATTACATGCTGAAAACATTTGTTGAAAAAAATAAGCATATACATAAATTAATAATAAAGGAAATGTAGGCAACAAAAAGTTCTGAGAATTTTAAAGAAAAAAATGTGAAATTGATTAATGTATTCATTATTTTTTTCTATTAAATTAAAACTGTTCATTATTCACTTTTAATAGTGGAACACTTTGGTTTTTAACTCACAGAAAATAATGAGGTTTTTTTTGCCAGTATAGAAACCCTGGACTAGTTGAAATCAGAAGCCTCAAGAGCCTGTGAATCTGGTACTCTTGCCTATAAATGGCCAGCCCTGCCCCACCCATGGGGTACTCCACATAGATCCTTGCTAGATCTGCTACATGGAAACGGAGGTCGCAATGTGGTCTTCAAATATTTATCCCCTGGAAAGAACAGGGCCACAAAAGACCCCACGAATCCCTACCAGAACTTTCCATGGGCACCCTCAGATGTTTTATACCTATAAGACAGTACTGGAGTGAAGAACAGTAATTTTATCAGTTCTTTAAACTGCTGGTGACAAATATTTAAACAGCACAAACACTTGGATTAAGCAGCGCATTTCTCCATACCCCATTCCCTGCATCGGTAACACCTCTAAACTGAACTCAGAGACTGACTGATACCATACTTCCATCTTAATGCATTCAAGGATTCTTTTGAAACCATCAGCAAAAGCTAATCTCAGACCTATAGCATAGGCAAAGGACCAGCAAATTTTTTCTTCAAAATATGAGAAAAATATTTTAGTCTTACAGGCCGCATGGTCTCTGTCACTATTCAACTCTGCCATGTAGTATGAAAGCAGCCACAGACAATATGGAAATAAATAGGCATAGCCACACCCATTTGTTTATGTTCCAATAATATTTTATTTATAAAAACAGCCTGACTGGTCTATAGGGCTGTAGTTTGCTGACCGCTAGGCATAGACATTTAATTAACAATTGCTGTGATTCAATTTTCTGATAAAATCTTTCTGATTAAACTTTGATGTCATCATGCTTAAATTTTCAACCTATTCTATTCTATGCTCTTTGGAAAGTCTCAGAAAAAAGCATTAATAGAAGAGACCAAGAAGGTGCAGATAATAAATAGCATTTGCATGAAAAATGCAATCATTTCTACGGTTTGCTCTTTGCCTGTCAAATATATATATATATTTGTGTGTGTGTATATATATATACACACACACAATGCATATATAAATATATATGCATTATTTTCTGAGAAGACTAACTCAGAATTTCCCCCATTATCTTAAATAAAATATAGAATGTTTATTGTTGAATTTCTTTCCTTGTCAAATATATTAATGGACAAAGAAATGAGGGAATTACTATCAACTCTGTTAAACTCTGTACAAAAGATAAATTAATAGTTTGTATTTTGATTTACTATTGTATAGAAATTTCATTCTATAATTTCTGCATGGACAATTAATAAAACTGAGAGGTCATTTTAATTATGCAGCATTTCCATAAGATTTTATTCTCTTTAAGAACTAAGAAGTCTATAGCCATGCTACCCTGAAAAAGCCCAATCCTGTACGATGTCAGAAGCTAAGCAGGGTCGGGCCTGGTTAGTACTTGGATGGGAGACCACCTACCAAGACCAGGTGCTGTAGGCATAAAAAATAAATAAAATAAAAAATAAGGGATCGTAGACTGACAAGGTCCTTGCAATCTGTGAGGTCAACCAAGGGTTGCCTCGCAAGAACTTTAAGTGGCTGAGGGAAATAGTCAAAGGACATAATTTTGCTTATTCACAGAAACAGTAATCTTGCGGTCTCTTTTCAGTTACTGTAGGATGGTGTTAGCTGCTTGGAGAGATTTTAGATTAACAATGACTCGCTTGTGTTCAAATATTTTTTTGGCATTTTAAAAGGATTACCATTCTGTCTTTTTTAACAGATTTCTGCATCAATCTTTTACAACAGGTCCAATACAAAACACCCTTTGAAGTCCCTACAGAATCCACCTAACATCTTATAGTAAATGTCAACACCATAACCACCAGGGTCCCTGAAATCCAGGAGCATACTCTCTCCAAGAATCTCAGGTACATGGAGCAAGATTTTAAAAAGCCAGTTAACAGCCACTGAACAGCATTCTAGCAAGCACTGTACCCAGAAATTTATGAACATACTTAAATTGCATGATTAAGGCCAGGAAAAATAAAATAACAATTTCAGGTCACCTGGGATAAAGAACTTATCTGGGAATTGTCATATTATAACATTTCTCAGCATCTATTTTGCAATAATATTTTATGTCAGATAAAGTTGATGACTGGATAGTTAAATGGCTTGATAAATAATGGTGGATCTTGACTTTAAAAAGTATAAACAGGCTTTCCTCAGCTTACATCTGGCCAATGTTTCCAAACCTCATTTATAGGTCTCTGACTTGGGTCTTTGAATATAAATATTTGAAGATCACAATTAAAAATGTGGCAGTGCACGATGGTTGGATTCCCAGGCTAGTCCACAAATACTATCTTAAGACAAAGATAAATGTAGCTGAAGATTTGTAGTCATGGTGTTAGGGAGGAGTAATCGGCTGTTAATAAAGAATCTATTCTGTTCCCAACCCTGTGTGAGGTTTTCCACTTCTCTCTACTTTCCTGTCCCTAAAATAAGTGCACTAAATTTTGCAAAGATTTAGGACTTTTAACAGCTATTATATATTTAATGCTGATGATGTATGTGCCAAGCATCGTATGAACTATTTCATGTAACCCCCTGAAGAAATCATTGGCCTCACTTCCCAGATGAAAAATCAGAAACTCAGAGATGTTGTGACTGAACAAGGTCACAGAGCTAGAGAGTGACTGAGACAGAATCATACCAGCTCTAACCCCGAAGCTTGTGCTCTTGACCATATGCTATGATTCTCAATATTTTATTCTTTATTGTGGTGAGAACACTTAACATGAGATCTAGACTCTTAACAAAATGTTTCAAGAACACAATACAGTATTATTAACTATAGGCTGAATGTTGTACAGCAGATCTCTAGAAATTATTCATCTTGCTTAACTGAAATTTTATGCCCACTGAACAGCAGGTCCCCATATTTCCCTCTCTCCGACCCCTAGCAACCACCATTCTATTCTCAATTCTCACCTCTATTGCCTAATGAGAGCTTTCAACTTGATTCCAGAAAATCTTTCCAATTCATCTAACCTAGTTCTCCTAGGAAACCATCATCCTTGCAACATCTTTTTTTTAAAAAAAGGCTTTTTCCAGTGCCCCATCTGGCTCCATGGTCTTTTCCTCCTACTCTTCAAGGTTTAAATGAAACCAAAGAGCTGGAGTTAGAATTCCAAGTCTTCCATGTACCAGCCAATTGGCTTTAGGCAAATTACTTAAACTCTCTAAGCTTCAGCTATTTTTTAACTATAAAATTGGGATTGACTTAGGTGGAGCTCACCAGAAGTAAATTCTGAAATAATAATCTAGGTGAAAATTTGGATTTTTTAGGAAGTATTCTCAGGAAAACTAGTAGGGGATTGGGGAAATAGAAAAGAGATAAGAAGAGAACACGTGGTATTAAGCAGAATTCACAGAGAGAAACTTTGGATCAATCCCATAAGGAGCTCTGGGGTGGTAGAGGTCTTAGGAGACATAAATTCCCAAATGCTCTGACTCTCCATAAACACAGGCAAAGCACACTCCAGCAGCCTGGGGGCAAGCTTATGTCAGAGAAGCAAGTGCTGGTTTCTGGGGCTGACAGTGCACCAGGGGCTAATAAATATAAAAAGAGTAATGGACACTGAGCAGATCTGAGCAGAGCACTGATTTCATCTGCCCCAGGAGTAATAACAGTTCCTTTTTATAGTGTTATTATAAGGGTTTTTATTTGTAAAGTGCTTATAAGAGTGCCTGATACATAGTAGGCACTATTAAGCGTATGTTACATCAAACAAATAAAAAGGCTACAAAGGTGAAGGTGCTGGGAGTCCTCAAAATACCAAAGATTTCAAGGGAACCCTACATTTGAATTCTAGTCTTTTCTTCTTTGCAGAGTGAGTTTTCAAAGTTCGCAGTAGGCAAGGAAGAGTTCAACTCCTTCAGAAGAAGGAAGGATGAGGATCCTGGGCACAGCAGCATGAAGCCCTGAAGAACCAATTGCTCACTTACTAGCTCTACTTGAATATAACATATTGAGTTAAACTAAGGAAATAAACAAATCCAAGAGTTCTAAGGGGTCAATACAATATCAAGATCTCTACCAAAACTGAAGAAAGCCCCTGGGTGGCCATATAGAAACTGAAAGGAGAGTCTTCTCACCACAGGACTACCTCAGCAGAAGTCCAAGACAGCAGAAGTTGCATGGGAAGCCCGACCTCCAACTGTTCCCCAGCACATCCTTACCCTGCCCTCTCTCCCCACTCACATCGTTTGTCCTAATGCTCTCTCCTAGCAACTCATTCCTACTCCCTCCACACCCAGTCATGAGATCTCATCTTTCCCTCTTAGATACCATGGTACTCTGGGGACAAAAAATTATGAAATGTGTCCCATTTCCCAGCAGTTATAGTGGAATTTGTCTCCGCCTACCTTAAATTATCACTGCCTACGGACAGTTTCTTCTTAAAGACAAAGACCATTTCTGATTCATCATTCTACACCATCAGATGTCTAGCATTATTGAGGAACAAAATGATTTTTTTCTCTTAGAAAAGCTTCTAGTGGCAGAAATGTTGAAAGTAAAGTCTTAATTTGAAAGGTACATATTTTACCCTCAGATCTAAGTCATGGTCTCAATCTTAGTCAAAACCCAAGAATGACTGGCCCCAAAGTGTGGACCATTAGCTCTTTGGAGTAATTTTAACTAGAAGACCTCTTTGTCTCTTCTTCCATGTTACCAACCAAAGTGCAAATAGTTCCCAGAGGAGTAGGTTAAGGCAATAAAAGAGATTGCAGCTTTAATTCCATGTTTCCTAAAGTGCAACCATACCCAACTGATGATCCTCAAGATGATCCTCAAGGTAGCTTATAGATAATTATTTTCTTCTTATTTAAGCAATGCTTTATTTATTTTGATATTAGAATATTCATATATATGTGTGTGTTATTTTTATTTAAATTTAAAATGTATAATTTTCAAATTCATAACCAGAAATATTAAGACAAATTTATATAAAGAGAAATCAATTAAAATATGTTAAACAATTTATAAAGGAGCCATGGAGATGACTAAAAATTGAGAAACACTGATATAGTGAAAATTACCATGGAACTAAAATAGAAGACCTAGATTCCAATCCTATGGCAAAAATAAAAAGGCTTATTACTGAGCAAGTCATTCACTTTTCTTAGTTTCAGTTTTCTCATCAATAAAATAAAGGTTTGATAGTCTGTGCTTCTAGATCCTTGTGAAATGCAAGTCTTGTCCATGGTGGCACATGCCACCTTCTCATCAATTTTATCTTTGTACAAAAAAGTTTATCAGACTTATTCTAATTGAGTTCCAGAAAATTCCAACAAAAGCCAAATTATTTCGAAGACAGAAAGCTTAAAATGTTAAAACTTGGGGGCCCAACTGCAAGGAAGAAGAGGACAAAGAATCTAAAAGAAGACCAGAGTCCTAGGTAGAAATAAAGACTATATAAAAAATGGAAGTGAGATGAGTCCTGATGACTTTCATCCAACTTATATATCAACTAAAAGCCACCAGAACTGTAAGTCTCTCTATTTCTCTTAGTAGCAAATGTGATCCTCTAAGCGAGCAAGGTGAATCTTAGGGGAAAGATAATGATTTTTAAAATTTCAGATAAACATGTAAAGCCTTTGCATAGGGAAAAAAAATTTTTCCTAGAAATATAAATTTGTATTTCTGAAATTATATAATGGCCAACTTATATTAACAGCTTATATAAACCGGGATGTATTTTTATATATTTTAGCTTTATAAGCTTACTGCTCTGAGCTTAAATTTCACTGAGAAGACCTGATGGTGCCTGCAAAACTGAGACTCAGCTTGCTGTGACTAGTACACCAAGACCAGCTCCTATCAGCAATAAGGTAGACCTGTACTGGAGAACCATTACTAGAGCCACAGTGGATTCAGACTAAACATGCCAAACCCTCCATCCAGAGGCCACCACCACCATTTGTCCTCCCACTCCACCTCTACGCCCTCCTGCCCTCCCATCTTCACCATCAAGGGATCTCACCCCTACCTAACCTCCCACTCCCACCTGCCCTCCCACCCTACCTCCACCATACTCCAGACCTCCACTAGAACACTTCTTTTATTAAGAAGTCACATGGCCAAGGCTATGATTTCCCAGTTGTATGAAATGAATGAACTCTGGAAGGAATAAAACTCAAGGCCTTCATCTCACCAGCATCATTTAGACCAATCTAGCTCAAGGACCAGAAAAGTACTTAATAAAATGAGAAGGAATTATAAATTCCTGAATGCAGAATCAGGTTCCATTAGAAAGGAAAACAAAATAAGACACTAAAGTTATTTAAAGCCATAGTCTAGTTATTCAAGAACAGAGTTAAATCTAGTAAATATCAGTGACCGGTCCCCATCAGCTGGCAAATGCTTCAGAGAAGCAGTAGGCATGTTCTGAAAGACCAGTTTAAATTTCAGCTATCAACTGAGGCTCTACATGAAAGATAACCTTTCTGTTCACTTTTGATGTTAAGATTTCTTAAGAAAATGTTGCCTACTACAAATTATGGGAGAGAGGATCTCCAAGATTTCCCCAAAGAGAAGAGTAGCAGGTGTTAAACTTTGAGCAAATATTATCCTGAAGCTAGAGAATTCCTATTATTTCTTGAATCTACACAGTATCTCCCTAAGTTCTGGAGAGTGGGAAAAGGAAACTTAGGTTAGCAAAACAGTGAGGAGTGCTTCTCAAGGGAGCCACCACCACTTTCATTCCTGGCAGCTCCGTTTCAGAGAAGTGTGATTAGTCATAAATTGAACTAATCATGGCAATTAAGGACAGAATTAACTCATCATTACTCCAAGTAGAAGACAGCAATGCATTGTCTTAAGTGTCTGTACTAAACATCTTCATGCCACTGTTATGATGAAAAGACTTGGTCTTTGCCCTTAGCCTGCTTACTGTCTAATATATAACAGTGTTTGTGCCCATTAAATGCAGGTGGGAGGGATATATTAACAAACATATGGACACACAATATTTAAAAGCAGATGTTGATGGTTTAGATGGACTTGAGAAAATGGGATGATTTAGGTCAAAGCGTACAAATTTTCAGTTATAAGAAGTTCTGAAGGTCTAATGGATAGTGTGGTAACTATAGTTAATAATATGGTATATACTTGAAAGTTCCTGAGAGAAGATTTTAAGCACTCTCACCTCACACACAATTATCTTGATTTCGATAATCATTTCAGGATTCAAGTCATCACAATGTGTATTTTCAATACATATGATTATATTTGTCAATTATTCCTCAAATTTTTTAAAAAATGAAACCTGTTCAACACTACCAACTTCTTGGAAATAGCATAGCTAGGTACAAAATGAGATGCCCAGTTAAATTTAAATTTCAGATTACTGTATGTTCCAAGTATTAGTATATGTCCCAAACAGTCTAGTTTTTGTTTATTTGTTCTTGGTATTGTTTTCATCTCATTTCATTTTGTTTTGGTTGTTTTTGCTGTATCTGAAAACTCCTTAGAAGACAAACTTTACTTTGCCTATCACAATAAACTAAACCACATGCTGAGGCTTAAGCAGGGCTGGAATAGAAGTTCGACGAGTTGGAGACCTAATGCAAAAATATATGAATAGTGTTTCTGAATGTGAGTTGAGGACAAAAACTTATAAATCTGAGGATGTGGGTATTTGCTACCTTCACAACCCTTCACCTTCAATCAAGAATTTGAACTTTCTATTTCATTCTCTTCACTTCAATAATGTGGAGTCAGAGAGATGTGCAAGGAGAGACAGACCTTGGAGAAGTAGGGATGATGGTAGAAATCAGATCAGAACATGTTGAGATTTCCTTGGAAGAGGAAGAATAGAGGTGGGAGAAAAGAAGGGGCAGGGGTAAGAAGGAAAAGAGTGGCAAGGACTTGGTTTTAGAATTGTTTCTTTTGCAATTTTGAGTGGGTTGAGGTGGAGAAAGACATTTTGGTGGGGCCATTGCTTTCCATCTGAATGACACTGAAAGTGTAGCAATAGGGAGAGAAGAATTTTAAGATGTTTGAATAAATGTAGAGATATATTTTCCTTCTATCGGTAAGTTTTGTGATAGACAGCATTAAAGACTGTAGGGTTCTTAACTACTTTTAGCTGAGTATGTATTTTTTTTGAAAGTGACACAATGCAGACTGGATCACTAAGACTCTGCTTATATATCAGAGTTATACACAGACACACACTATAAACTGGCAGAAAGCTAGACGCAGGATTAAAAACATGTCCCTATTCTTCCCTACCCTACAAACCACATATAACCTTGTATGTCTCCTCAAGTTTTCAGGCTCAACATAGGTTCAAAATCCATTTTTAAACAGACACACACACACGCACACACACACACACTCACACACACACGCACACAAACACCCTTGCAGGGGAAATAAAATTAATCATCTTTAAAAACTTATTTAGGACAAAATGCACATGATAAAGAAAAAAATGTGTTATTTAAACGACATTTCTCTGAGTTCCTCTATCTTCTCTTTTCCACCCCTGTATCATCAATCAGGCCAGATTTAGGACAAACTTTTACCTCACTTTGTCACGATTTGGTTTCAAGTTCACTATCACCCTAATTAAACTGGTTGATGGCAGGCATAGACAGATCTTTTTTAAATGCACTGCTAATAATTGGCTCTTCTTATTCCTTCTCACCTCTCAACTACACACCACTATTTTATTCTGTATATGATTTACAGAAGCACTCTAGCATCGACATTCAGTTCTAACTTCCAATATGAATAAAATACTCATAAAATGGCAAGGGCATTGCTGAGAAACTCCCCACTTTAGGCTGGATCCCTATAGCATGTAACTATGAGCAGGAGCTAAAAGAGAGAAGGGAGCAGAATTGCTTACGGAGTAGTAGGGGGATCTGTGCCCACCTTGGTATGAAGACACTTCTCCCATTCACTGTTTTCCTATATCAGAGAATAGACCATAAATCAATAGCAGGATGAAAGGAGAACCAAAGCAATGCAGTCATTTCCTCCTCGTTCTGATAACTGAGCTCTCCAAATGACAAAGTTCAGTATAATTTAATGGGGGAAAAAAATGAGAAGTTCTTTTTAAATTAAGGTCAATTTTCCTTTTAAAAATCAGAACGGATCACATACAGATTTTTCAAAATAAACTAATGTAATATTTTGGTAGGTGCCATCAATATTCACCAGTACATTAACCTATTTTTTTTTTAGCACATCACATCCTTTAGTGGGGCGGGGGCAGGGGGGTAGTCAGCTTGAGAGCTAGAGGAAGCTACAAAAATGCAAACGCATTTAAACAATTAACTAGTACAATGATTTTGATATAATTAATCTATGTAAAAATTAATTTTGACACAAGCAAAACTAAAAATATTTTAAGGCATAAACAGTTTATTTTTTTAAAAAAATATCCATAGTTTTCCTTAATTTAATACCATTTCCAGTTCATATTGACTTTTTGCTGGTAAAGTCCAATCCCTTTACCAGGTACACTTTATACATGGTGTGCTCAGTATAGGAAATAATAGGAATAAAGAAATGAAAAAGACAGAAATGAGGACACGAGAAAAAAATATATAGACAGAAAGAGCCAGGAAAGAGGCAGGAGGTTAGTCACTGGGCAAAAATATGATCATTAAAGTCCTGACAAAAATAGGAATAGGAGGAAAAGTTTTCAGATGTAAAGTTGAAAGTGAATTATAAATAGCTGACAGATATTATTAAATCCTGATTATCTTCAAGAGAAAACAAGTACTTCTGTCCATAAACTTAGTGCCTAGGGAAGCACTAATATTTAGGAGAAACTTTAGCTACATGGTGAGCTATAGGATCTTTCTATGTTCAATCCCTAATCCTTGGCCTCCTCTGAGAACCAGTGTCTTTACTGAGCTTTCTTTGTGTGACTTGGCATAGATTAGAGAATAGAACCATGGTATGTGTTTATCAGATTCCAGCCACGCTATTGACATTAATGCTGTTTCACAGTCAAGGAGAGAAAAGCATTAGCAACCATTTCAGACTCATGATCCAGCTGGTGAACCTGCAAAGCCCGCTTCTGTGTGTATGCAAGCCTGTCCTTGTACTGCCATTGAGAAGTTTCCTTTTGTGCCCCTCATGATCCAGCTGGTGAACCTGCAAAGCCCCCTTCTGTGTGTATGCAAGCCTGTCCTTGTACTGCCATTGAGAAGTTTTCTTTTGCACCCCTCCTTGGAGAAATCACCCATCCCCAAGCAGAAGTTCTCCAAATGGCAAGGACCACCATGTTTTCTCCTCAGCTCCCAGCCTGACCTAACCTCGTGGTGCCCAGGAACTCTCTAGCCTCCCTTCTCCTTCAAAATGCACATGTTTTGTACCTTACTCCTACAACAAAGTGAGCACATGTGAACACAGAAAGGGCATTTTAATGGGCCAACGTGCTGGGGTTTTATTTGCATTCTAAAACACGTTCAATTCTGGTAACGTCAGTTCCTGGGGAGGTGGCTGTGGAGCATTCACTGGCATTCCAAAAACTCACCACATGAATGAATGCCAATCCAATTTATTAAAGAAAGCTGTGTCTTGGGATGATTCTCAGAGGCTTAGGGAGGAAAACAGACTCATTAGAAAACATTAGCTCCACTTGGAATTAACATTATCATATAACTGATTGATTTCATTCTAGGATCTTTTCCTGGACACCCAATAGTTTAAAGTGGCCATGCCTTGGGCCACTTCTATAAGAGCATGTACCCTTTAGCTAGGGACAGGAGTGTGAAGTTTTCTCTTCCATCTGAGAATCCTTCCCACATATATCTAGTTACTGGGGTCTAACTAGTTATTATTTCTATTTTTTTTTCCTCCTCTTCTCCCTCCTTCCTCCAGCCATCCAGCCATCCAAGAAGCCTACAATGGCATTGGCAGCCTGCTGCCTCCTAGGGGCAGAGCTAAACAAGCCCAACGAAGTGGCCACCCTCATGGAGTTTATGTTCTAATGTGGGAGGGGGCAATTACACAGTTTAAGATATAACGGAAGGAAGGTGACCACTCTCAAGAGGGTGTTCAGCGAAGGCTGAGACACAAAGGAGGAAAGCATGCCATCACATGGAGAACTAAAAGAAAAATGAGAATAAACAGCAGAGAATTACATGCTTGAAACATAGTAAGCGAAACAGAGTGGAGCACAGTAAGATGGGAGAGTTGCAGAAAACAGAGTTTATGAAACTCTGTAGACTTGGCATAGAATATGGATTTTATTTTAAGAGTCACAGGAAGCCAATGGAAGATTTTAAAGTGAGGAATGACGAGATGGGATTAGTATACTTTTAAACAGATCCCTCTAGTTTGTCTGTGGAAGAGAATGTGGGGAATTGTATAATGGGAAGAAGCAGGTGAAATGGTTTAGAAATTACTAGAGCAATTCAGGTGTGAGAGCACAGAGGCTTGAGCTTGAGCATTACAGTGGAGATGGATTGAAGTAAAGGATTTAAGCTACTTTGTGGAAGCCGAAACAAGAGGATTTGCAGATAAACTATGTAGAGATCAAAGGAAAGCACAAAATCAAAGATCTTTGCCTTGAACAACTGGAAGATAAGGAGAAACACTAGATTGAGGGAGAAAATGATGAAATCAGTTTGGGACATAGTGATTTAGAGATAAGATGCCTACGAGATGTCCCTGCAGAACTGAGAAACTTATAGCTGAATAGTTATGTCTGAGGGGTTGGGAGCAGTTAGGAAAGAAGAGCCTCCTATGTCATGACCAAGGGCTATGGGAATCTTCCATTATATCTGAAGCAAAAACAATCTACCACCATCACATTTGATAAATAGCTACTGTGTACCAAATGCTGTAAAGAACAGAAATGCTGAGAAGTCAATGATATACAGCTGACCCTTGAAAAACATGAATTTGAACTGCATGGTCCACTTAGACAGGAATTATTTTCTGTGAATAAATGCACTGGTTTTTGATCTACAGTTGGGAATCCATGGATGCAGAAGGCCAACTGCATGCACTGATCTATGCCATTTCCTTTAGGGGACTTGAGCATCTATGGATTTCAGTAAAACCAATCCCTCATGGGTTCCAAAGAACAACTAAATTTGAGGGTAGTCAAAAGTGACATGCAGACTTGACTATGCAGAGGGGAGGAGTGTCAGCACTCTAACACCCCCACTGTTCAAGGATCGACTGTAACGACTGTTCGCAGAGAGCATACATACATGAAAAAAATATGTAGAATGGTTGGATGCAAATGGGTGACACAGAAATGAAATTAAGGGAGAAATGGCTGGTAGGATACAGCGTCACAGCACAAGGAAGTTCAGTAGACCCGAGTTTCATTCTTAGCCCCTTACTGGGATGTGTAAGCCTGAGCCATTCTTTTAAGCTCCCTAAGCCTTGATCTCCTCATCCTAACATGGCCATACTACTGCTAAACTCAAGGTGTTCATATGATATACAATGGAACATGTTTTGCCAGTTTAAGACTGGCATCTATCATGACCAGGAACAGCCAAGCAGAGTTCCCAGAAGGGGGATTTGGGACAAGCCTTGAAGAAGAAGTAAAATTGAAACAATTGAGAGGGCAGGTGAAAGCAGGATGTTCCAGTTCAGGGGAACCTTGTGGAGATTAGAAAGTGTTGCCATCCTCCCCACAGATACCAAAAAGTCTACTGCATCACCATGTCCACCCATAAGTTACCCCCACAGCATCATCCTATTTGTGAAACTCAATATAGTAATCTTCAAAAATGGGTCTTAAAGTGAGACAAGGGACTGTGTCCTGTTCAGAATGTAAGAAAAATGACAATTTATCTTAATTGTCATCTGACGCATTGGAGGTTACCACGGAAGGAACTTGTAGTTCACTAAGGCTCAATATATATATGTATATTTTCAATATATAGTTATATAGAGAGTATATAATTATATATAGAATAGAGAATATATAGTTCTATATAAATATGTGTTCCACATATAAAGCTCAATATAGCAGTATGTAAGTTCTCAATATAACCCTCGTGTAAACACAAAGACAATACAAATTCTTTGAATTTCTTGAGGATCAGAATGAACTTTACAGTTTCAAAGTAGCACAACTTGAAGATTGCTGAATTCAAGTGTGTCTTGTTCAGGATCATCCCTGCAGTGTACAGTTTTAACTTGCCAACCTCCTTCTATAGGAGTTTGCACAGTGATTTGCAATATTAGGGTAACTGATCCTCCTGAGAAAGAAGCCCCATTTGGAGGTTCTGCATTGGATGGCACTAGGGTTGTATCTTTGGGCTGTAGAGAAGGAAATGTCATCAAAAATTCTCCCTGGCTCTGCCAAAGAAACATATTTTCTTAGCCACAATAATGAAAATACTGGGATTTTTTTTTTTTAGAGTCAACCTGTAGAAAATGTGCAGAGACTTAATTAAGGTTACACTGTAGAATAGAAATGTTATCAGCCTTGAGAACATTAAAATTACTAGTGCAGCAACAGAAATTAATAGTTAGGAAGAAGTGAGGGTGGAGATGCAGGGAACTCTTCCATTCCATTAGGACGTCTTAGAATAAATAGAAAACCAATCTTTGGTAAAGTAAATAACACCTCTGTAAAGTCAAAGACCCTATTTCCTACCTAACCTAATCCTATCTCTGCTCTCTAAGGAGAAAGCATTTGAGTATTTCACATATTTGTGGAATGCTCACAACTCAGGTAGGGTGAACTATTTTTACTGAGCCAGACTCCTTACATATATGAGTAGAGTGCCTCCTGAAATGTGTCTCACGGACCATCTGCCACAGAATCACCTAGGGCCCCTGTTTATTAAAAAAAAAAAAAAAAAAAAAAATCATAACTACATCACCTTCTTAGACACCATCAGAGGCTAACAGATCCAGATTCCAATGATGGAATCCAGAATCCAAGCCTTTTACACCACCAACAAACCCAAGTGATATTTATAAATATCATAGATCTCAGAGTAACTGCTAGTGTTCCATCTCCACCAAAGTATCCTCTCCTTGGAACTATAAACACCCAACTCTTTTTTCTAAGAAAATGGGATTACAAGTGAAACCCCAAACTCTATCTCAAAGCTGCCAAAATGAAAGGGTTTATTTCCATTAAGATTGGTTTGTCTTTCAAATTTTCTGAACTGTTGACAACCACAGTGCTTTGAAAGTATCCTTAAACAAAAGTGATATGCAATAAATTTTACCACCAGTGTAGAAAAGATACTAATGAATCAGGAAGGACTCAGGCTCAAACCCTCAGGAGCAGTTCTGGAGGCCATTCTGTTCCAAGCTTTATGCCCCCAGTGGTTTGACTTTGGAAAGGTCCCAGAGGGAGAAGCTGGCATGGCTAGGTTAGTGGCACATACCGGGGCTGCTTGGGAGACTGGGTAATCACCATCTAATGTGATAGGATACTAATATTTAAACAACAGCAAGGATGAACTATTGCATAATAGCTGAGTGGCAAACTTATTTATAAAGTGTCCAAAGTGGTAACTAAGGTGACTTTACAATGAACTATAGAGGGTGTGTTCATTGCCTTGTTACATATTACATCTCCAACAAGCAAGCAGGAATGTGTATGTATAAGGCAGGTGTGAGGTTGCTGTGCATTTGGAGGAGAAAGATAGACATGTTCCACAATACTTCACCACCAGCCTTAACGGCTTCCCTATAAATGCTTTGTTGATACAAAAAAATTCATGTAACCTTTGGATAGAGCAATTTGCCTGCATACATTAAGAGCCTTTTAAAGCTCATATGTTATAGGTGTTTCTTCTATACAGTCAAATTCAGACAAAGGTTTATGTAAACAGCACTTAAGAGTAAAAAAACTTGAATCAATTTGAATGTCCAACAGTGAAACCATTAAATAAATTTAGGATGCATACGTAAGAGTAAATATTAGGCAGTTATTAAAGTGTATTTCTGAAGAATAATACCATGGAGAATTACTCAAACGATATTTTTTAAAAACAAGTTAAACCATCATATGTATGGCATGATCTGAATTACATTAAAAATTAATGTTTATTCATAGATATTCAGAGGAAAAACTGGTGATAATTACATAAAAAATTTTTTCTGGGTGGTGATATTCACTCATTTTCTTCTTTATAATTTTATATATTTTCCCAGAACTTTATTAAAACTAATGCTTGGGGGCTCAAGTCAAGGAAGATGGCAAGAAGACTCACAGGCCTTAGTGAGAGAAATGTGTGATGCTTTAGGAAAAACAGCTTCAGGAGTGAGAAGCCCTGTATTTTCAGTAAGTTTCCTTTACCTCACGCGTATGTGAGAACTTCAACAAGTCACTTGATTTGTCTAAGTTTTCTCACTGGTAAAATAGAGATAAACAGCATATATACCCATTTACTTCACAGCGAGTGGGAAGGGATAGAGTTTTGGCATTGAATAGGGGTGCTGACTCACATGCAGTGCTTTATAAAAAAAATATGAAGCACCATTTGTGGAAAATTCTTTAACAGCTCTATTAAGATACCATTGCATACTCTACAGTTTACTATATTTTAAGTGTACAATTCAATGCTTTCTTGTATGTTATGAAACCATCAACGCAATAGAATTTTAGGACATTTTTGTCATTCCTAAAAGATATCCATACCCATTAGCAGTCACTCCCCACTCCCTACTCTCCTTAGCCCTTGAAAATCATTAATCTGCTTTCCACCTCTGTAAATTTGCCTACTGTGGACATTTTATATAAATGGAATCATACAATATGTGGCCTTTTGTGTCTGGCTTCTTTCACATAGCAAAACATTTCCAAGGTTCTTACATGTTGTAGCATGCATTAGCACTTTATTCTTTTTTGTTGCCAAATAGTACTCCACTGCATTAATATACCATATTTTATTTATTCATTGATCAGCTAGTGGGCATGTGGGTTCTTTACACTTTTGAACCATTATTAGTAGTGCTGCTATCAACATTCCTATACAAGCTTTTGTGTGGACATGTTTTATTTCTCTTGTGTATACATCCAGGAGTTAAATTACTAAGCCATATGGTAACTCTATGTTTAATACTTTAAGGAATTGCCAAACTATTTTTCCAAGTGGCTGTATCATTTTACAATACTACCAGCAATGTATGAGGATTCTAACTCCCTTCAATGATTATTTAACTATATAGTTTTTGAGTTATATTCTTAGTGGCTGCTCTAAAGCTTATGAAATGTATAACTTACACACTAATTTAATTTTGTTGACATAGAGAAACTTTAATTTTACATAGCTTTATCCCTCATCTCCCTTTGAGTGTTATTGTTATATCTCATTGGTACATGTTACAATCCCAACAATACATTTTTATAAGTATTTGTGTAATTTTATGTCTTTTAAAGAAGTTGAAAGAAGGGCAAGAGTATATGTACATAGTTTGCTATATTAATCTTATTTGCCATTTCAGGTGATTTTCATTTCTTCCTGTGTACTTGATTACCATCTGATATCATTCCCTTACTCCAAAACAGTTTAGTTCCTGCCCATTGCCTCTGGGCATTTTTTCAAATATATTACATTTCTATACATTATGGGCCTAAGAATATAATCACATACATATGGTTTATACAATTGCTTTTTAAAATCAGTTAAGAGAAGAAAGGATAAGAAGTACTCAATCGTACCATCTTTTGTGTTTGCTTACATAATGGCCATTACCAGTGCTCTTTTGCTTATTTGTGTGGACTTGAATCTGAAGCTGGTATCAGCTGCTTTCAGCCTGAAGAACTTCCTTTAGTATTTGTTATACTATGGATCTGCTCACAGTAGATTCCCTGTTTTTTGTTTTTCTGAAAAAGTCTTTATTTAAACTTCACTTTTAAAAATTAGCTTCACTGGATATGGGATTTTTGGTTGATAGTTGTTTTCTTTTTGCACTTGGGCTATGCCATCCCAACCTGCATTGTTTCTAATAAGTCAGCTGTTAAAACCTATTGAAGTTACTTTGTCAATGTGTCTTTTTTTTTTCTGTTTTCTAAGTTTTCTTTTTGACTTTGACTTTCAATATTTGGCTGTGTCTGGATGTTGGTCTCTGCATTTATCATTCTTGGAGTTGAGCTTCTTGAGTGTGTAGATTTGTACTTTACATCAGAGGTGAAAAGTTTTCAGTGCTTATTTCTTCGAATTTTTTTTGCTTTTTTTTTTTCTGAGACTCACATTATACATATGTTGTTGTGCTTAATGGTGTTCTACATTTCTCTGAGGTTCTGTTCATCTTTCTTCATTCTTTTTTTCTCTTCATTCTTCATAATATCTATCAATTTATCTTCAAGTTGCTAATTCTTTTTGCTATAGCTCAAATCAATAGTTGAGGCCCTCTAGTAAATTGTTTCATTCCAATCATTGTATTTTGCAACTCCACAATTTTCAGTTGGCTTTTTGTAATTTTTATCTTTTATTGATATTTTCTATGTGAAAAGATATAACCATCATGCATTGCTTCAGTCTTTAGATATATCTTTGTTTCTTTGAACATATTTATAATCTCTGCTTTAAATTCTTGTCTGCTAAATCTAGGGTCCCTCCAAAGCAAGCTTCTTATTTTTGTTTCTGTTTTTGTTTTTTAGGCGAGACAACCCTTGGTTGACCTCACAGACTGCAAGGACCTAGTCAATTTACAATACCTTATTTTTTATTTTTTTATGCATACAGTACCTGTATTCCTAGGTGGTCTTCGTAGGTGGTCTCCCATCCAAGTACTAACCAGGCCCAACCATGCTTAGCTTCCAAGATCAGACGGGAGCAAGTTTCTCTTCTCACTATTTTTTCTCTCTGTATGAGTCATACTTCCCCATTTCTTTGCATACCTCATGCAAAACTGAACATTTAAATAATATATTATAGCAACTCTGGATATTGAACAACCACCATCACTCCTTCCAGGGCTTGTTATTGTGTTCTTGCTTGCTTTTTATTTGTTCATGACCTAAGTGAACTATCTTATGAAAGTGTGCTCTCCCCCTACCCTCGCCCCAGTGAGCAACCTCAAAAATTTCTCCTCAGAAGGTAAAGTCTTGAGCATGCCCACAGTTTTTCTAGACATCTGGGCTGTTCTGCTCCTAACTGGTGTCCCACTAAATTGTTATACTCCATTAATTGCTATCTGATTCCTCTATTATTTTTGACAATACCCTGGGGCACAAATGGTTCCAGTTTTATTCAATTAAGTTAGAGCCCATTTTCAGGAACAGAGTTTTCCCAGTCTTTGAGGTTATTCATATTTAAAGGGGACCCTTCTTTTTTCTCTCTTTCACTAATTCTCTGTTAAATGCTAGCTGCTCTACCATTTTGCTTGTTGTTATAAATATAATGGAGCTACCAGCATAAGAGCACCACCACTAAATGGTCACCACCAAGATTTTTTTTTTTTTCTGACAAAACCCAAGCATTAATTTTCCCATTCTTCTTTCCAAATAAAGTCAATCCCCTTAGGGATATCTGTGACTTCTCTGTTCTTATAACCTGACTATCGCTATGGGCAGTATCTCTGTGTAAATGCAGTGTAACAGAGGGCATGGACAAGAGCCTGCTTCTCCCACAGTAATACCATGCTCTATGAGCAGGGCTTTGGGCAAGAATGGTGGCCCCTGATCTTCTCAGCTTGCCCTTCCTGGTATGAAAGCCCCATCTTATAAGCTGGGGCAGATGTTTCAGACCCAGCATTCTTGGTCTGCCATGCCTTGGGGTACAGTGTCTACCCTAAGAGCCTGTACCGGAGTCCTCTCAGCAACACCTGCACAGAATAGAGCTTCTGTAACAGAAATCTTGGAGACAGGGAATGAAAGATGCCAATGGAAAGCCCCTCCTGGGGCTCACCTTGGCAACACATGCAAATAGTTTCTATCACACTGAACTGAGGAGAGAAGAGAGAAAAGGTCATGGCTCAAACGCTACAGATTCTCACTGTTCTTACCAAGGTTTAGTACATTTTTAAATGTTTCTTCATATTCTAAATTCCCTTGGGATAATTTCCAGAAATTTTAATGTCAACCACTTAATTGCTGAAAATTATATATAATTATATTAAATATATAAAATATATTTAACTATTTATATATCTTTAATTATATATTTATTTTCATATACAATTTTCATATATAATTGTGTAAAATATATTTAAATATATTTGTGTGTATATTTGTTATATATAATTATATATGTTTATCATATACATAATTTTTTAGCAATTACAACTTGTTTCACTGGGGATAGGGTTCACTATATTCCTCATTGCCATTCCAGAAGTCAATAAGTTTGAGTTTTATAGGGAAAAAAGTCATGGCTACCTTGAAGCTAATATTGCCCTAAAGAATTATAGTGCATAACTGCAGACTGTCCAGATGAAATGTGAATACACTTAATGGGAAAGTCACATTCTTGACAGCTTTTTATTTGGTGGCACACTCCACTGCTCTCTCTCATAAACTTAGTGTACCAACAAAAAGAAAGAATGTCACTGAAATGCAGTTAAGAGTCCAGAATTCTCTCCTGCCTTCGAAATGCACCCCTCCAATACATAACTATAGGATTAAGCCACTCTGATTACTACCACCTGCTAGAAACTGTACAGAATAAAAGCAAACAAACAATTCCATTTAAATATCATGGAATCAGAGCTCTTTACTATAATCCCAGAGCCTAAACGTCTCACAAATCCACTGTGAAATCTCATAATTGAAAAATCACATGTTAAAATATACCTTTCGTCATAAGCCCTTCAAGTCAATGATAAAAAGCCCATAGAGGAAATAAAAAAAAAAAAATCTTTAGGAAAAAAAAATTTGGTAAGCAAGTAACTTAAATGTCAGAAAGGTTAGGTCATTTAAAAACTTATTTATTTAAAAATCAAAATCTCGAAATCAATTTTATACTTCAAGTTAGAGGAGCTATCACAGCATAGGCAGGGCAAAATATTGGGAAAGCGTCACTCTCCAAGCACTGTAATTTAGCTACAGAATATCTAAGTAATGGCAGAAGAACAGCAAGGAGTAGTACAAAAAGTTAAAGTACTAAAGGTATGGCAGACCAAATACAAAGGAACATGCTTCAAGAGCTACTGCTGAGAAAACAGTGCTGAGGAGCAGGGGGCTGAGAAAGAACTGGCACAGTATAAATGTCTGATTCATAGGCACTTCCATGAGAGGCCCAGAAATATCACCATCCCCAAGGAATCACTTCTGGAAAGTATAATGTCAGCATCACCTCAAGAGGGCAGAAACACAAGTTTTCCTCCATGTTGCATCTCAGGCGGACTCTTCAGGCAGTATTTTGAACCATTCCTCTGCTTTAACATGAGCCATGACTGTGATGGCAGGAGTTTGAGATTTGAAGACAGAGCTCTAGAAGGTAATTCTGATCTCCTTTCACCCTATGAACTTTCTCCAGCTGTTATCACCAAGAGTTTAACAGTAGTCTTTTTTGAGGGTATAAAACCAGAAGGATTATTTGGGAGTAGTATCTATAGTTCTTAATGCCTACTTAGCTCTTCATCTTGAGAGTCCACCAAGCACCCAACCCTGCAGCCATATTGGACTACATGCAGTATGGCCTTGGGCCCCCACAGCTGGCTTGGCCCCTGTGTGTGGAGGTCCTTTTCCACCTCCTCTAACTAGTTAATTTCTATTGTTGTTGAGGCTCATCTCAGGCAGCCTATCCTCTTGGAGGCGGTCTACTTCTGCATCAGGTAAGGGCTGTCTCCTCTGGATTCATCCAGCACCTGGGGCTTTCTTTCTTCCAGCACATCACTGTGATATAATCTTTAGTTTTTTCATCTCTAACCAGTGTTTCAAATTCCTCGGGATGCAGAAAAAAAGGAATTCTCATACACTGCTGGTGGGACTGAAAACTGGTAAAGCCACTATGAGAAACAGCATGGAGGTTCCTCAAAAATCTAAGAATTAATGTACTATGACTTGAAAATATATATCTGAAAAAGCTATTTGCTCACCAATGTTCATAGCAGCGTTATTCACAGTGGCCAGAACATGGAAGCAGCCAAAGTATCCTACAATAGATGATTGGATAAAGAGGCTTTGGTACATATATAAAAAGGAATATTACTAGCTGTAAGAAGAAATGAAATACTGCCATTTTTGACAACATGGATGGACCTTGAGATAATCATGCTGAGTGAAATAAGCCAGACAGAAAAAGTTGAAAAACTTACATGTGGGATATAAACCTAAAAGCAACAAACATAACAGAGACACATGGACAATAAACTAGTGGTTACCAGAGGGTAGGAGAGGGAGGAGGCAGATGGGGTAAAAAGGGTTAGATATATGAAAAAATAAATATGTAAAAAAAAAATAAAAGGTTTCAAAAAAATCCTACAAGCACTCTAGTTCATCGCAGAGAATAAAAGTCAAAGCATTTCCTATAAGGAAAGAGAAGAAAAGAAAAGGAAAAGAAAAAAGAGGAAAAAATAAAATAAAATGATCTCAGCTCCCTTAGTTTAGTTTCCTCAGGAGAAAGGAGAATAATAATAAATAAATTTTAGCATTCCTCAGGATCACCTGAAGAACTTGTTACAATACGGACTGCTGGCCCCATTTAATTGAGTATGTCTCAGTTGCAGCCTAATAGTTTGCCTTTCTAACAAGTCCTGGGTGATGCTGATGCAACTGGTCTAGGACAGCACTTAGAACCATGGCTTTCAACTATCAGCCCTTTGCCTGCAAGCACCAAATTCTGTATGCATTCTTACATCACCAGCATATATCCAAATGTCTAGCACTTAGCAGCTTTGCACATGTTTGTTAAATGAACTTTAGATTGACAAAATTGAGAATAACTCAAACCTATCACATGACACACTACAGAAACCGAAGTATCAAAAATATACCCTCTAAAATGGTAGTCATCCAATGGAACAATTCCATGAGTGAAAAGACCTATAAGCCCATCCTGATTGGTAAATTATGAACTCACTGTTTATGGTCATTACCTGTAAGTATGAATAAACACATTGCACAAGAGAAAATCAACCAAAGAACCAGAATAGAAAACTCCAAAAGTATCGAGGCTTTTGTTCAGTAACTGTGGCCCTCCTCAGCTCCCTTCTAATTCCCTGGTTAAGTGGGAGGGTTTGATGTCTTCCTCAGGTGTCCCCAGGTAACCTCTTCAGGCTGCCCCAAAATGATTCTGTATTTTTTTTTCCCAATAACAGGAGCACCTTTAGCACCACTGTTTTTTTTTTTTTTCAGTAGTTGAAAATCATATCATTCTTTTGTTCAGAACCATTCACTAGCTTCTCATCTTACTCCAAATAAAGCCAAAATCATTAGAATAGCTCTCAAGGCCCTACATTTTCTTACCCTACCCACGCACATTGCTCCTCTGAACTCAAACTCTAACTCGTTCCCTCAAACCCCTGCTGCAGCCACACCGGCCTCCTCGTTGCTCCCACTTCAGAGATTTTGAACCTTGCATTTCCCTCTGCTTAGAGACTCTTCTCCTTTACCCACGTAGCTCCCTCCTTCAGGTCTTTATTCAAACACCACTCTCTCAGTGAGGCCTCCCTTAAGTCCATTCTAAAAACTGCAACTCTCCCCCACAACACTTTCTGTTCCAACCCCCCCACACACACCCTGCTCCCATTATTTGTTTTATTTTTCTCCATGGCACTCATTGCTATTTACCTATTACATATTTTACTTATTCATTTGTTTATTATCTATCTCCCTCTATTATAATGTAAAATGTACAAGAGCAAGGATTTTTACATCTGTTTTGTTCCCTGATATATCCTCACACTTAGAAAAGTTCTTGGCACAGACCAGGTGAATCTGATGGACACACAGAGATGTGCTTCTCCGAATCCCTATAAATGGGTAATTTGCTCCCTAACTGTGAAGAGTGTGATCAGCTGAAGACTTCTAGCTAACAGCTGCTTCAGGGTCTGCCTCTATTGTAGAAAGCTGCCCTGCCCAGAGCCACACTCATCCTGAGGCTGATCATCCCAGGCTCCCCTCACCGGGCCCTGACACAGGTTCCCCTGACAGGCAATGTTCACTCCAAAGTGAATATGCCCCTGTGTTAGGAATGGTCCCACCGTTATTTCAGCACGGGGCTCCCAGCTTAATCCCCAAGAACTGAGGTAGTTGAACCTCAGAACAACTGATATTTAAACAGATCTAAAGGTTGAGGAGGGGTTAACTAGTTGAAGAAGATAGGACACTTCAGACTGAGGGCTCAGGCCTATCCCACCAGGAAGGCTAGGAGAAGGACTGAGTGGCTGAAAAACAAGAATGAGGGACCCTTGATGGCCAATCAGGGAGAACCTTGATTTCTATGAAAACTAGAGCCCAAGTTATTAGCAACAGGAATATTGGTTCTTCATTCCTCTAGGAAAAGAAAGAGCCTGTGGTAGGCAGAACAATGCTCCCACTCTAAGATGTCTACATTCTAATCCCTGGAAACTATAAATAAATTACCTTACATGACAAAGAGACTTTGCAAATATAAGTTAAGGATTTTGAGATTTAGATTATCTAGGTAGAAGTAATCACAAGGTCTTTATAAAAGGAAGGTAGTAGGGTCAGAGAAACTGGAAGGTGCTACATTGCTGGCTTTGAAGAGGAGGAAGGGATATAAATCAAGGAATGCAGGAGACCCCTAGAACTGGAAAAGGCAAGAAAATGCATTATCCCCTAGGGCTTCCAGAAGGAATATAGCCTGGCTGACACCTTAATTTTAGCCCAGAGAAACTCATTTCAGACTGTTAACCTCCAGAACTGTAAGATAATAAATTTATATTGTTTTAAGCCCTTAAGTTTGTGGTAATTAGTTACAGGAGCAACAGGAAACTAATACAGATCCATTCTTCAGAAACATAATTACCCAATGTTCTCTCATTTCAGAGAAAGAGAAAATACCTGTCTTTAGTACCAAAAATAGACACTCTGCCCCACAAACTGAGCCAATAACACTTTATGTACAAAGAAATATATATGTACCCGCATTCCAAAAAATGTGGTTCTCTTATAAAAAAAATAACAGGTTGAATATTCATATTCTTCTAATAACTCTGTTGTGTGTCTATGTATGTATTTGTCTCTCTATACATATATTAACATTTCAAGATCACCACCTTTGTGCCAGGATTATACCTGATCTTTTAGAAATAGCCCTATGGGATGAATACTACTCACTCCACCTTGCAAAGAAATAAACTTAAGACAAAGGTGGTCAATTGTGTCCAAAGCCATGACTCAAACGCAGAGTGATCTCCCCTTACCCAAGTCCATCATTCTTCCTCTGTGATATTTAGAGATTTCTCACTACAAGCCCCTTCTTACCTCTTTTCACTATACCATTTCCCTCCCCTCATTCTTCCTACACGTACACATCCTCTATTCTCCAATCACAGTGAAATTTTTTCTCTTCAACCCACATTGCTTCCCACTACCTTGTCTTTATATCTGCTGCCTCCTCCATGTGGAATTCTCTTTCCTCTCACCTTTGCCTGGTGTTCACTTACTTATCCTTCAGATCTTAGCATAAACATGAATTCCTCCAACAAGCCTTCCCCAAGCTCAAGTTCTAAAAAGATCAGGTGCTCTTGTTATGTAGCTTCATAGTATTGTGTCCTCCTTCAATCATTGTACATATCACATTTTATGAACTACTATGAACCGCCCCCACTTTATCTCTACAATGTAACTTCTGTGAGCTTGAGGATTCCTTTGATCTTGTCTACTACTGTATGCTCAGTGACTACTACAGAGCCATTAACGGAAGTTTAATATTGGTTATCAATTACATAGGAGTGATAATCTCTGCTCTTAGTTGTTAGAAAAGTAAACACATTAAGTTATATAACAAATGGGTCTTAGACCTTTCAACCATTAGCTAAAAGAAAAATTCTCCCTTCGTATTTTATTGTTTGGGCTAATGTTTTTTTGTGATAATCTCAAAGAGTGACTTCCAGGCTTGACAGCTGGATACATGACATCATTTACTGTGAGCTCTGATTCATGTCAACTCATTATGGGGATCTGCGTGACATTTTCTTATTGATAAAGAAGCCCCTTTTAACTTTTATTCTCTTTCACTAAAGTTAGGATCTTAAGGAAACAGTTTTTCTTTCTACCCCATTTATTTGTCACTCTGTGATCCAGGGGGATAAGAAGCAAGATTTATATAAAACATTCTGTGAAAGTTAAAGAAGGAAAACTCTCTCGTGTTCTAGGACACAAAAAAAATCCTATCATATCAGTATAAGCTATGGTATATCTGCTGATCAGTGTGGTCTTAAAGACATGAAGGTAGCCTTCGAGGGTTGGTCTTCCAAAATGATCTGCCAGGATGACTGGTTTATAAAGCAAGAACAGAGTAAAAACAGCAATGGTAGTGATGATGGTAACAGTAATCGTTTAAGAGACCACTTCCTATGTTGCAAGTACTGCGCATTACATGCATTATATCAGTCATTCCTCACCATAGCCCTAAGAGGCACATATTAGTTAACCCCATTTTACATATGGGAAAACTGAGCTCAGGGAAGGCAGAGAAACTAACTCAAATTTGGATGATTTTTATTCCAAATTCTGTATTCTCCACCACTGTGATAGTTCTTCCTGTTGAGGATCTGTGGGTTCCTCATCTGACCACTAACTGAATTTGCTTCTTAGTGTACCAGTTCTTGAGTGCAAGCATAGGCTTCCTCTTAGAGGGAGATTATCCTACAAAGGACTGTACTTCATGCTGATTTTAATTGTATACCTATTCATATGAGTGGTTTTAGGCTATGAGTTTAAAAACAAAATGAAGATGTTCAAGGAGTATGGAAAAAAGTAATGAATCAGAGTTGAAATGGGTTCAAATATATTATAGTAACAACGAATATTTGTCCTCAACAACTGTGCAGAGACACAGCCTTAGTCTAGAATAACTGATTTTACTTATTCTATAAATGCTACTGTGGCAATGTATGAATGTATCAGACCTAGAGTCAGAGGACCTGGGTTTAAGTTCTGTCTCTTCCCTATATCTTGTACAAACCTAGGAAGACAGGAAAACACCTATCTTATGTGTTAATACAAATTAAAAATATTACATCTATAAAAGCTTCAATAACAGTGAATTGGATCGACTTCACATAGAATCTAAGAAATGACATATTCTATAGGGAAATAATTCTGGCATCCGTTTGTTACAGAGGAATATCACTGTTGTCATCTGACTATTTTTCTACATGATGTGGCAGATCATGAAAAAGTAACAGGTCATGAAAAAGTAGTGGTTTGGGTTCAGAACAATAGGAGCAAGATAGTTCTTCAAGGTCTTTTATCAAATGGCATTTGGTATTTTCAAATCTAATACCTATTAGTCTAGATTTAAATTTTAATTAGTAATTGATATTTTCAAAAGCCCTGTCTTGTAGAATTGTTTCTATAACTGTATTGTAAGAATAAATATGTCATTAGGTGACCACCCCCCACCATCATAAACTTTCCTTGCCAATATAGCATTTGGAATCTCATTTTAGTACATAGCTAGCCACATAAACATAAGTGTTTCCTTGCAAGTCCCATTAAATAGAAAAAATCTTTTCAATGCACAAGAATGTATCGTGTATCTAATATGTACAAGATTCCTCTTCAACCATTTGACAGTAGAGGGGAAAGAGAACATTTCACAAGTAGTTTGTTGGTATAACCCATCCCAACAGACCCCATGAGAAATTATGGGTAAAAGTTGCTTGTAGACTATGGCACCTTTGGATAAAAACTGGTCCTTGAGGCCAAAAAAGACATGTTTATCCAGACTGGTCAGAGAACACATGTTGACAATAAAAGCTTAAAATGACTATTCATGCCCCACCCCACCTCTGTGCTACTGGCCCCTCAAAACAGTAATAATAGCCAGACAGCCAGACAGCCCATAGAGAGAACAGATGTTAATCCTCAGTGATATCTGTGAGTATTCTGCCTGTGATTTACTCATTTCAGAGGAACAAGATTAGCCACAGGTGAAATGACAAGAGGCTGATAAATAACTAAAGGATCAGAAAAAGAGCCTTCTGGAATCAATATGGAGACTTTTCAAGTGGTCAGGCACATTTCAGGAAATCTGGCAAGACTGGCTGACTGACTGCCACAAGTCACCGGGTAAATTGGTGTTTATTATTTTTTATAGGCATACCTTGTTTAATTGCACTTTGCTTCATTCTATTTCACAGATGTTGCATTTTATACAAATGGAAAGCAAGACATTCCACCTACAAAATGATTCCAACTCACTTTATTATGGTGATCTAAACCAAACCCACAATATCTTTAAGGTACACCTGGTATTTTGTGTTCACAGTTTGCTATGTCTCTGAGCCTAGGCTAAGAGAACATACAAGATCAAACATGTGGATAGAGAGCATAATGTAACAGTTAGTGGATATGCCACCAAAGAAATGTGTTTTTTTATATGAATTATATTACAGTTCATGAAAATTATTAAGGTTCCATCAATAAATTCTCTGAGACATGCTTTAGTAATGTCTCTCCCCTATAAGAAGAAATGTGTGGTTTCTTCACTCTTCTTTCCAGAAGATTATATTACCCTTAAGGTACTAATTTATTCTGATTTCCCAGGTTGACTCCAATACAATATAATCTTACTCTTTTCCATAAAGCAAATTATTATGTCAAAACTAAATGTCATTTTGTTGTCTTTGTTGGGCATTTTAAGAAACAAACTCATGAATTGGAAAACAAAAGACCTTTTTGTCTACAATGTGCCCCCAAAATATGGTCATCTTAAAAACACTAAGACATTACACAGTATAAAGTAGTCAATGAGGTCAATGATGCTTGCACACATAGCTCTAAAATTTTGTAACTGTGCAGCCCACTGACCCAGATAAACAACAGCCATTTGGATTCTGCTGCAAGAATTTGTTTTCTTATCTTTCTCTCCAGGGGTAGAAACTCATGTGCATAAGAAAAACAATCACAACTTTCAGCAAAAACTACCTGAAATTGTAGACTTCACAGAGGAAGATATAATAAAGAACATCAATAAGAAAGAGAGAGGAAGGCCTTGTAATGACAGCTGAGAATTGAATTCCCTAAGAAATTATCCAGATAAGTCAAGATTTGTGGTTCAGTGTTATCACTATCAACCACCATTCCCTTGGGGACCCCAGGGATTTGCTAAGATGCAGGTTGAGTGCTCTGTCTGCTCCCCAAATAAATGCATGCTTTCATACCTGACAGATACACAATAGTCTTATTTGAAAAATGTTTCTCAAAAAAGCAAGCACTCTCCACAGAGAGAATTCCTTGGATGACAATGATGTGTTCTTATTAAATGTTTATTTGTTTAAATAAATAATTTATAAGGTTTATTTAGGACTGCAAATAATGGGATAGGACCAGTCTCACACCAAAAGCCATATACATCCACAAAGATGTTTCTTAGAATGATACAGAGGAGTGTCACTGAGAGACAGGTATACAAAACCAATGTATCTCAATGAATAATTTGAAAGACATGATGGAATAGTTGTAGATGGAATAGTAGATAGCAACAGTTAAATAAATTAATCAAGGTAGGTCTTATTTCTAATAAGAAATAAGGGTCTTCTTCATTCTACAGTGATATCTCCTTTGAAAAACAGACTGCCTAGTAAAACAATTAGAACCGATCTCTATTTGGCTATTTTTATTCTCAGAAATATGAAGACTGTTTGTTGATAGGAAACACCAAGAACAGATAAAAAAGAAAAAATGTCATCCAGCATCTAAATAAGCTTGTTGCTCAGTCATACCACCTCGATTTTATCAACTCACCTGGTGCTCTAGCAGTGGTAATATCTATAAATGCATGAACATTTTACATCATCCACTGCATCATAAAATGAAGTGGGGCACTATAAACAGCTCTAATCACAATCCTCATGTTCATCAGAACCCAAGCACATATTTAACCTCAGTGACCTTTTGACATTCCTGTAAGCTGCCACAATGTTAATGAGCTCACTTAGACAAAGCTTGGTACTGAAACCCCAGAAACACTCAATAAATATTCACATGGAAAATGAAGTTAATAGTTCTGGTCAAGATGGCAGAGTAGGTAAACACTGTACATGGCTCCTCTCACAACCACATCAAAATTCTCACTAAACTACAGAATAGCCATCGTTGGGAGTCACCTGAAGTCTAGCTGAACACAAGTCTCACAACTGGGGACACACAGAAGAGGCCACCTCGAGACTGATAGCAGGGGCAGAGACACGAAACAGTTGATCCCATACTCGTGTGTGGCACTTGAAAATCAGGAGGAATATTTTGACTGTGGAAGCCTCCCCAAAAGAGAGAGGAGTCCCAGCCCCACATCAGGCTCCCCAGCCCAGGGTCCAGTGCCAGGAAGAGACATCCCACAAGTCCTGGCTATGAAACCAATGCAGATTGTGGACAGTGAGATAGATGGCTGAGGGAATTGCAAACTTTCCTCTTAAGGGGCCTGCATATAGACTTACTAAGTAATGGTTCACTCACTCTGAGCTCCACTCTGGGTCAGCAGCTAACAAGGCACAAGGGAGGAACTGAGTTGTCTGGCTTCAAGAAAAGGGCTGGAGAGGGAGCTTTCTCCCAGACAAAAGTGCTGGCAGAGGGCATTGTTCCTTTGTTGAGCCCTCCTGCCTCCCAGCTTGCAGACAAAGGCAGGCACCATGTCTGAGTCTCTATCAACATAGCTAAAACTAATTGCCCCACCCTAATGATTCCCTGAGACCTCGCCCCTCCAAAATTGCAGGCCCATCCAAGCCATTTCCGGTGGATTTTCCATACAAACAGCCTGTCTTGGCTCATGCTGCAGGCTTTCTTAAAATCTCTCAAAGGTTCACAAAACCCAAACAAGCAGCATCTGGCCTCTGCATGCCCCATACTCTTGCTGAGGAACCCAAAGCCTGGCACTACCAGCAGCTGGACTTGGTTTGCAGCTCAAGCCACTTCCAAGCCCAGCATCAGTGACAATCATCTGCAGATTGCTTTGTGGCTCATGCCAGGTAGCACTAGGCAGAGAACAGGTAACAGGTGAACTTGGCCTATGGCAGGGCCCCTCCCAGAGAACCCTAGCCTGCATGTTCGGTGGCCAGCTTCAATCTGAGCCAGAGCACCACCCAGGGTCATATCTGAAGATGACACACCCAAGGGCAGATAAGGCAGGCACCAGAACCTTGCTATAAAGCGAATCCTGTTCTGTAGGGTCAGCCCATACACAACAGCCCTTTACTGGTCACAGCCAGTCATCACAACCAATCAGCCTGAGGGTCAATCTCTCCCATGGATAAGCAATAGCAACCAAGGCTCACTACAATAGGCGGGCACATGCATCTCATTCAAGAGACATACCTGGAGCATGTGGCTCAGATGACCAGTGGGCCCAATAGGACACATAGATAAGGCCACTCTACTAAGACCAGGAGACATAGCAGCCATACCTAATACATAGAAAGAAACAAAAGTAGACAGCTGGAATGGGAAAACAAAGAAATATGTCCCAAATGAAAGAACAGAACGAAGCTATAGAAAACGACTAAACAAAATGGAGACAAGCAATCTACCAGATGCACTGTTCAAAACACTGGTTATAAGAATGCTCGATGAACTTAGGAGAAGAGTATATAAACTCAATGAGAACCTTAGCAAAAAGATAGAAAACATAAAAGGAGACAGAAAACATAAAAAAGAACCAGTCAGAAATGAAGACTACAATAACTGAAAAGAAAACTACCTTAGGAAGAATTAACAGTAGATTAGATGAAGCAAAGGATTGAATCGGTAATTCAGAAGATAAAGTAGCAGAAAACACCTAATCAAAACAGCAACAACAAAAAAAAAGAATCCCCCAAAATGAGAATAATTTGAGGCCTCTGAGACAACATCAAGCATACCAAATTTCACATTATAGGGGTAGCAGAGGAGAAGAGAAAGAGCAAGGAATTGAAAACTATGTCAAGAAATAATGACTGAAAACTTTCCTAACCCAGTGAAGAAAATAAACATACAAACTCAGGAAGTGCAGAGAGTCCCAAACAAGATGAACCCAAAGAGGCTCGCATCAAAACATGTTGTCGCTAAAATGCCAAAAGTTAAAGACAGAGAATCTTAAAAGCAGCAAGAGAAAAGCAATTAGTTACCTTTAAGGGAGCTTCCATAAGACTGCCAGCTGATTTCTCAACAGAAACTTTGCAGGCCAGAGGGGATTGGCATGAAGTATTCGAAGTGATAGAAAGAAAGGGCCTACAACCCAGATCACTCTACCCAGCAAAGCTACCATTTAGAATCTAAGGACAGATAAAGAGCTTCCCAGACAAGAAAAAGCTAAAGGAGTTTATGTCCCCAAGCCAGTGTTACAGGAAATGTTAGAGGGTCTTCTTTAAGAAAAAGAAGAAAAAAAGAAAAAAGAAAAAAATATACAAATAATAAAATGGCAATAACTACATATATATCAACTATTACTTTGAATGTACATAAATTTTCTCTTCTGCTAACATGAGCCCTTCTTTCCATCACCTCATTAGCCCCATTCCTATACTGCTAAAGATTCTCTTCATGACCAAACTCTACGTAGGCTCTCAAGAGTCCCACTAAACCTTATCCTTAGCATGTCCCTTAAAAGCCCAATTACAACAAGAATCCTGATTTTGTTTAGTCAGAATTCCTCACCTTCACTATCTGATCACCCTGGATATCTGATCAAGGTCTTCATCCCCCATCGTTCCAGATGATCACCTTGGCCTAGCTTTAGCAAGAATCCTGTTAGGTCAGTTTAGCCCGAATCCTCTCTATAACAGAGATTTCCTCTTAGTGCTTTCCCATACACTGACTCTTACCTTGCTCCTTGGCTATAACTTCCCATATTTCTCTGTGGTATTTAAAATTGAGCACAATTCCTTCCCCTACTGCAAAACCCCATTGCAGTGGTCCCCATACCTATCCTGATAGTCCCCCTGGATGAAGTCTGCCTTACCGTTCTTTAACAACTGTCATGAATAATTTTATTCTTTAACAATACGCAAGGGGAGTTAGAGTATTTTTAAAGAATCAAGTCAAAAACTTTGCTTTTTGAGACTAAAAAAAATGGTTTATAGTTTCTGATGAAAAAAATATAGGTCTAGAGGGAGGGCATTTGGATATACTTTCATATCAGGACTTGTGTAGAACAAACTCTAACTTATTGGAATCTTTGATTAAATTATTCTGGGACCAGGATACGCTCATCCAATCTCCTATATCATCTTCAACACAATCCTCCCTATTCAATGAAAGTCTTATGTGGTCAGCGGCTAGTCAATATTTGTTGACAGTAAGAAATCTGGGAGCTGCAAAACCTTTCAGCTATCCCTGATTATCTGAATTCATCTTTTATTTTCATGGACAGAGAGGAGAACTGACACTTTTTAGAAATAGTTCCAATAAGATTTAAAAAGGAAACAAAAGTGTTTCTAATTTAGTATGGTAATTGAAATTTTCAGTTAATGAAAACATCCTGTGTAAAAAATTTTTATCTGTATTTCTCCATCAATGAACAAAACACATTTTCTTATCAGATACAAATTCTTTAGGAATACATTTTTAGGCAAGCTATAGACATAAAAATAAGGAAGAAAGTGAAAGAAAGATAAGTGAGATTATAAGGAAATCAAACTGGAAAGATAATAAAACACACTTGGACCAAAGAGATGACCTCATAAATTCAAATGCCTATAAAACCAATGGGGTGTTAAAGACAGGGCACCCCAGGCTCTTATGTTCTAAAGCAGGGGTCCCCAACCCCCAGGCTGTTGGACTGGTACCTGTCTGTGGCCTGTTAGGAACCAGGCCGCATAGCAGGAGGTGAGTGGCGGGCAGACAAGTGAAGCTTCATCTGTGTTTGCAGCTGCTCCCCAGCACTAACATCACCGCCTCAGCTCCACCTCAGATCATGAGGCATTAGATTCTCATAGGAGCACCAGTCCCTGGTGCCAAAAAGTTTGGGGACCACTATTCTAAAGGATCATGAGGCTCAGTGCCCAACCCAGTATAACACTTTACTTTGGAATTTCCTTCAGCAGAAACCTTTATAATATATAAAAATCCTTCTTTATTTTATTTTTCCCCATGGTAATCAAAAGTATTCCTATGAAAATGTCTAATATATTTTCAATAACAGCTGATTTTGGTCTGTTAATATAACTGAAGGCCAGCCTAACACAATGTCAGTCTTAATTGCCTCTCATTTTGATAGGTGGCTTTCTGAAAAAAGAAAAAAAAAATGAACATGAAATGCTAACTAATCTATTCACAAAGTTTACCAAACAAGGTGAAAATCTTCTGCCATTCTTTGACTACGTGTTTTTTAATAATATAAAATGTTATAAAAGATTTAGAAATTACTGGAAAGATAGGCCATAGGAACATATAAGAGGTTTGGGGGCATTTTAACAGCCTAATTGAGATATAATTCACAGCTTTTAGTATATTCATGAAGTTATACAATCCTCACCACAATCAATTTTAGCACAGTTCATCATCTCCCAAAAGAAACCCTGAACCTTAATTTCTCTCTTCTCCCTAACAAGAACTAATTTTTCTGTCTCTATAGATGTGCCTATTCTATAAATAGAATTATACAACATGTGGTACTTTGTAATTGGCTTCTTCACTTAGCATTATGTTTACAGGACTTATTCATATTGTAGCTTTAATCAGAACTTAACTCCTGTTTGTTGCTAAATAATATTCCAATGTATGGATGTAATACATTTCATTTTTCTAGTCATCAACTGATAAACATTTGAGTTGTATCCACTTTGGGGCTATCAAGAATAATGCTTCTTTAAATATTCATGTACAAGCTATGTGTGGACGTATGTTTTTATTTCTCTCATATAATCTGCATGGAGGAGTGGAATTGCAGTCAGATGTTAACTATGTTAATTATTTTGAGGAACTGCCAGACTGTTTTGCAAAATGCCTAGACTATTTTACATTCCTATCAGCAGTATATGAGGGCTCCAATTTTCCTATTAGACATTTTTAATTCAGATATCCATGTCCAATATTTGAAAATTTATTAAAATAAAGTTTTAGGTAGATATTGAATAACTTAGGAAATAACCTGTTTGCCTAGATATTTTTCTTAAAACTTTGCACATCATATTTCTCCACAAAATCCTATTTTGCCTTCCTCTTTTAAGACAAAATCTATTGAAATGTATGGAGAACCATTCAGCTAAAAGACATGTCAAAAGAGAGGTATCAACCAGGTTTCTGTTTTTAAGACAACTATTTCCTCTGCTAAATTATTAGGCTCAAAACTACAGCAGCCTAATTCTATGGAATTTAATACTTATACTTCCAGACTATGCCTAGGCTGGCAATTACAATTTTGAGACTTCACGTTTAGCATCTATATTACCTGTTATATCATTTATTATGATACCAATTAGATTTAAATATGCACACAAACATTCTGCAAGGTTTATTTTTTACCTCCAATTTACCTCCATTTTCCTCTATATCAAGGTTTCTGTATTGTGATGCATTTGTCTGGTTACAGTACATTTTTTAGCAAATTACTTATATTAGTTACATGAGATAAGTTTAAATTCTTCCTTATCTAAAAATCTTTCACTTGACAGAGAAATGATTTTTTGATCGCATAGAGGAATTATTCTTTAGTAATTATAGGCACTACTCTTTCTTCTAATGTCCAGATCAGCAAATAAGAAGTCAGATGTCAGTCTAAATCTGTTTTTATGGAAATAATGTGTTCTATCTGTCTGGGAGGTTCTAAGATTTCTTCTTTATGTTCAAAGCTAAAGAATTTTACTAGGTATGTGCTTTCCCTTCTTCATCCTGGCTAGAAATCTGGATTTCCAGTCTCTGAATCAAGTCTGTCTTTGGCTCAAGGAAATTTTCTTCTATTATATATTTAATATGCCTCCCCTATCATTTTCTTCTTCTCCCTCTAAAAGGGTTATTATTTACTTGTTACATCTCCTGGATCTGATGTCCAAGTATCTTATCTTTTCTCTTACCATTTCCATGTGTTTGCAATTTCAATCTTTGTTTTTAGTATTTCTTTCACTTAATCATCAAAAGTGTTGATTTAAGTCTCTATAGTAACCACCCTCCCTTTCAATTAATATTTTAGTTTGAAAGTCATGAGAATAAACATGTATAAGTGTGTATATGTGAGCTTGTCTGTTACAGTGGAATTTATGTAAGTCCTCTATTATTTGCTTGTTCAAATTATCTTTTACAATAGTTCTCTTTCTCAAGAGGTCATTTTTCCTTGGTGTTTTGCTATTCTCCCTCCACTTGGACTACAAAGTCCAAGTGAGTATGTTTTATTTTCTCAGAACTAGCTCTGCCTATAGGCAGACAACATGCCAGATCACTACCCATCCCAGTCAAACACAGCAGGAGCAAAATCTTCTGTTCTCTGGTTTTCTTAGCTATGAAATAGCAATCTTCTTGCTTCAGCAATAAAGCCTTCTTAGCCCACTTATATAATGATGATCCAACCCTTTCACAAATAGAAATGCCAGGGGGCCCTCTCAAGAGCCATCCTGAGGACATGCCCTCATTTTGAAGGCTCTATCAGCTGATCGCCAAGCCCTAAATCCACATAACAACTATATTTCCTTTCAAATCCAGAGCCAGAAGCCTATTTCTCATTATTCGGTTCCCTCCTTCCTGCTAAACTGGTAGGGTCCTCACTCAAGATAGGTAAAAATATTATCATTAACAATAACAGCAATAGCTAGCATTTCTAGAACACTTAATATGTAAATTTTAGTAATAAACTGAAAGTTTTCTTTACACTGGGTGCCTATTAATTCTTCATTGGAGCAAATTCACACAATAGGCATTTCAAAGCTGTCACAATGTCTCTGCAAGTAAAATAAGGCAGCATTGGAAGAAATTATAAAGTGACATGGAAGCACTTTAATGCTTCACCATTAAAGATTCAAATAAGCTTCACACAATGGAAAAGTACGATCAAAGGTGCAGATTCATAGGCCTGAGAGTACAGGTGTTCTTCTATTTAGATTGTGTAATGTCCTGATAAACCCACTGTAAGTTGAAAATATCATCAGTTGAAAATGTATTTAAGGTCTATGGCCATGCCACCCTGAACGTGCCCAATCTCGTTTGATCTCGGAAGCTAAGCAGAGTCAGGCCTAGTTAGTACTTGGATAGGAGATCGCCTAGGAATACCAGGTGCTGTAGGCATTAAAAAAAGAAAAAAGAAAATATATTTAATACACCTAACCTACCGAACACCATAGCTCAGCTTACCCTAATGTAAATGTACTCAGACCAGTTACATTAGCATACAATTGGGCAATTATCTTGAGTTTCATCTCAAGAGTAATTGCCTTCCTCTTCTTCTCACCAAAAAAAAAAAAAAAAAAAAAAAGAGGAGAAAATGGGCATTTTGTAAACATCTTGGAATGCAAAAACACAAAACACAAAATTCAAAAAACACTGGTAACAGAGGACACTGTAGAGTATCAGTTGTTTACCCTCATGATCATGTGGCTGACTGGGAGCTGCCCCAGCATCAGCAGAAAATACTGCACCACTTATGGCTGGAACTGGCCCAGAGGAAGATTGAAATTCAAAATTCAAAGTACGGTTTCTACTGAATGTGTATTGCTTTCACACCATCATAAACTTCAAAAATCATTAGTCAAATCTTCATAAATCAGGGGACCATCTGTACATGGTAATATGTGTTTTTAAAAAAGAAATCTTTATTGTCATAGAAACTTGAGAAGGAAATACTACCATAGACTTTACTTTTCTGCATCTCAAATTCCTCGGTTATGAAATGGAAACCAGAATACCTTCCATACAAGGTTTTGTAAGGATTATATGAGAAAACATCTTCTCGGCCTGGCATGTGGTAGGTGCTCAATACGTATCAGCTCTCATTCTCCTTGCTTCAAACTAACATTTTAAAAGAAAGCCTCATGTGAGTCCCCCCACCAGAGTATCAACTCCCTGGGGGTGAGAAATTTTGTCTCCTTCACTACTGAGTTCCCAGGTCTTAGAATAGTCCCAAGCACTCACTAAATATTTGTGAAATGGTAAACAGTAATATACACTAATGTTGTTAGAGCATCTTAGCTTAAAAAGAACATTAGAATTCACTGTTTCATTTGAGCAGCATAATAGTCTCAGTATTATTACCTCCATTTTTTAGGTGAGAAAGTCAAAATTCAGTGAGGCAACGTCACATGCCCAAGAAAGGCAGAGAGGGACTGATGTTCAGTCTTCAGATTCCAAGTTAGTGATCTTCGCTCTTCATCATGCTACCAGCTACTCCACACCAGCTACTTCAGCTGAATACTACTCCGCTGCCTTCTCCCAGAATGTGCGTGCATTCCACCACAATTTCTCTTTCTTTTTTTGAAAACAGCATATTCCAGTGGATCACAAAGGATCTGGGACTCAAAAGATACAGACTGTCTATTATTATCAGCTTAACAGCCCCTCATTCCCTTTAGCAGTACAGAATAGATCAAGGCAGCTGAAAATCAAGTACTTCCCCAATTGTAAATTAAATTTCCAGGTCCTAGGAGAAACTAATGTCTGCACTAGTTCACTGGGTAAGTTGCTCTAGGCCAAGTTTACTCATAGACCTGGAAGAAATTACAGGTCCTTTATAAAATGAAGAAAAGAAATGTACTTTACAGAGGAGGAAACTGAGTTTCAGAGAGGGTGAGTTACCTGCCCAAGATCACACAGCAAGTTAGTGATAGAATTAGGACTAGCACGCACAAGTTTTTAGACACCCAGACTGTATGATTATCATTATCGCCAATAGAGCCTGATGAAGGTGAAGATAATGCGATGCTGCTGCTGCTGCCAGCTCTGCTCTCCTACAGTGAGTGCTTCCTGTGAGTCATGCCCTGTGTGCTACATGTTTCACACATTTTATCTTATAAAAGCATTTATTAGCTTCATTCATTCTATTATCTTCAATTAAAGCAAGTTGGAAAAAAAAAAACATCAAATTCATATAGCTAGTAAGTACTAAAATCAATATACCTTTCCATTCCTGTGTTAAACAATCCCAAGAGCAAGCAAAAATAGCTGAGCTATGTGTTCCCTTCTAGAAAATAAGGCAGTGAATTAACTAAAATAGTATGTTTTCTAAGACTATTAGCTTGCTTGGCTAGACTTTCTTCAAGACCCCTCACTATTAAGTTACAGACTCTGACCTTTCCCAACCAGTCCTCCCCCTTACAAGACCAGCTTCAAAATCATCCAGCCCTGATGCTAAAATACTTTAAATATTGTCCTCTGATTTCTCCCGCCTGAGATGCTATGAAGTCTCCTGTAAGGTAATGTTCTCTTTACTGCAGTAGGTCTGAGAAAACTGGCTTTGCCTTATTGGTAGGTTATTCTGGTGGGCTTCAGAGCATTGACATAAGTATGCGGTGAAACTGGAACTCAGATCCCAGATATGCTGAAATACAAAGTCTGTGCTACTTATCATCATACACTATCTCCTCTTCACCAAACTGCTACTTCTTCGTAATTCAATGTGAATATCACCTATTTCTGAAACTGCCCTGATTACCAAATCACATTCAGGGTCTCCTGCCTCTTATTCCCAACATATCCTCTGTTCACCATTATCATAGCATATTGTTCAATGTACCCCGCCCCACTGCCAAAAGATTGTATATGTTGTAAAAAAACAGGAATCATGTCTTCATTCATTCATTTCCTCAACAAATATCTTTAAAGTAAATGCTATGTACCAGGTTCTGAGCTAGGCAATTATTCAAGATTTTAATTTCTTCATTTCAACACATAGAAGGCAGTCAAAAAATATTTATTTTAAAATGAATCAATAGCTGAATGAATGGATAGGCAGATGGATAGGGCTATAAAATGACCTATTTTGTAGGAAGAAGCTAAAGACACCTAATGTTGGGCTGGGTTATCTTTTACACGCTGACAGTTCTTGCAGACCCTTCTTGAGAATTAAATAAAAGGAAAAACACACATTATTTTGTTCTCTAACATAGGAGAGGCAGCTAACTGATCTTCACAGAAAAATAAGACTCTGTTCCATTTCTTCCTATGGGGAAGTGTCACAGGCCAATAATCTGAGAGAAGGCATTTATGCCAGTAGCCTGATCACATTACCAAACAGTGCTCCACAGTGGCCTCAAAAGGTAAATGCTGTTTCTCAGAGTGACTTGTGAAGCCAGTTAACAGCCTTTTGACTTTAACCTATCTCTTGCCTCTCACCCACCCCGGCCTCCGCCAAACAAACACAGGAAAATGAGAGTGCAGAATTTCAGGAGTGTTCTGAAGTTGTCTCTCTGCTTTCTCCAGATGATAAAGAAGGTGGTTGTTACAGAGAATAATCCAGTACCAGAGACAGAATGGTGGTGTAGAATACTTTTGAGATGCTAAAGAGAACATCATGCAAATTCTTATGGTCCTGCAATTCTTCCTGTTTTGCTTCCTTATTTCGTATTCATGAATGAAGAGGCTTTACAGAAAACTTCCCAAGATGGAAAAATTCCAAAGGATGTTGGGGCATAGTGGTCAGTGGTGTTGAGAATATTATATAAGAGGGCAGACAGTGTCCATCACTTTTTACCCCCAAAAAGTCTTCATATTCACCTCAACTAGCTTAGTACAACACCACCTCCTTCCCTAAGACCAGGAGCAAAATGCCAGAGGAACCACGACCCGCCTCTCCACCCTCTACCAGGGTCGAAAGATGGTTGGTTATGTTTATAAGGCTCAGAGAAGAACGGTCACACCAAGAAAAAGCAACTGAAAGAGAGACAAGAAAGCAAAGAGAGGTAAATCTGAAGAAAACACACAATGACAACAACTGGAAGGAAACTAGCCCAGAATGTCAGCAGAGATAACAGGAGTTTAAAGATAAAGATAAATGCTGACTCTGGCTTCCTCTCAGGATGCCTCAGCATAAAGGGCATTGCTCGCTGCCATATGTGAAAAGATAAACAGGACAAGCGGCAAATTTGTACTTTTTTCAAAAAATCAGAGACTGGGGCCACAAGCAACCGACTAACCCAAAATTTAAGGAACAACGGTTGCCTGAGAGCAAAGGCAGAACTCCAGCACTCGCTTGCCAAGGGAAGACACCTTTGAACATCAGTAACAAGTATTCATCTAAAACATTGAACAAATTAGTAAAGGCCTGTTGTGGGATAGAGGGAGAATACAGAGTCCCCAGATAGCAGGTGCAAGAGAAATTCACACCTACTTGTAGGGAAAAGATTGGCAAAGGTCCTGAGAAATCATCCCTTGAGGACCAGGCCCAGGGAAGGGAATGGCAGCTCCAAGAGAAAGGCAGGAGGCTCAAAGCCCTGCCCAGAACACCCTCCTCCAGGCAGCCAGAGCCATAATGTGCTGGGAAAGACAACAAACCCTGTTCCCAGGGCCACAGCAGGACTCCCTCAGATGGCAGGCACTTTTGCCTTCTTCACAGGCCTCTTTCTCCATAAAAAATACATATTAAAAATTATAAAAATGAATATAATTCAGGCTGGATACACTATTCTATATCCATTATTATTACATTAATTTTCTCTTATGACTCCAAATAAATTAAAGTTAAAGCACTATAGGAAGCCCTAGAAGAATGATGGGCTGTGTGTAGATACTGTGCATATTGGGACTAATGGGAAAGTCAGCCTGGTTGTCACCTTTAAGGGCACCGGGAAACAGCTATTGCAGCTGGGGGAAGGGGTCAGAGAAAAGCCCCCAACTCCTCTGAGAGGCAGACCTGTGGCTGGTGGCTCAGCAGGAGCTCAAAATTGTCACATCAAAGGCCCAGCGACAAAGTGCCAACCAGACTGAGCCTTCTGTCTGAGGGAACAGGCAAAACTCTAGGGTGGAAAACAGGTCAGTGGTTGCCAGAGGCTGGAATGCGAGCCAGGTAGGGAGAAGTGTTGACTACAAGAGTAACACCAGGGGTCTTTGGGGGGCAGTGGAACTGTTCTATATCCTGATTGTGGTTGTGGGTGTATAGGACCCTGCATTTATCAAAACTCAAAAAAAAAAAACATACACCAAAAAGAGTGAATTTTACTATATGCAAATAAATTGATAAATAAATTTCAAATAATAGCTAGAAATGCATTTACACGTCTTTCTTTTTTAGCATCCTACATTCGGCAGCCTAGCCCCTGCAGCATTTCCCAAGCCTGCTGCCATTTCCACATGGCTTGCCAACCAGAAAGGAAAAATGTTAAAAGAAAATTTAGACAGAAGTCCCCAAATGAAAAATTTAAATACACATTATTAATTAAAGCATTGTTTGTGTCTGAGACAAAGTGGGTTTTGAGGGAAATACAAAACTTTTAAATACTTTGAATACATTTTTATTGTATCGATTGCCCAAGTCTTCCTGCGTTACAATTCATTTACTGCTTGGATAAAGAGATAAAGCAAAATTATTAATGTGCCTTTGGCATAAATAATTAACCTCATCATGGGAAAAAGTAGGAAAGCTGGTTTGGAAAAAAAAAAAAACATCCTCTAATAGTAATTGATATTTATCTCTTTTGTCTCTCTAATTACTAAAAGCTGCTCATAACACTTACTACCATCACTAGGAGAAATAATACTTAATCCATCATAATTCCAGATGATTTATATATAGATTGTAAGGAGGGCAGTTCTCCTTCGCCATTCATAAAGTAGTAGGCTTGCAATAAATCACTCAGCAAAGATTTCCACTCAAGTGCCATCTCCTCATGTTTTAGCTTAAAGGAAAAGGTCCTCAATGCCATCATTATAAATCAAATCCCCATTCATATGATTAAACCCATGTGTTATTCATTAACAGATGTCGAATTTGAGTAAATATTCTGTTCTCTGCTCAGTCTATTCAGCAATAGGACCCTCTGTTTATTTATGATTAACTCAAGTTTCCCCCGTCTCCACTAGCGTAAGGGTATAGATAGAGTTAATTTACCAATAATAAAGCATATTTCACTGGCTCTTGCCCTCACCTGCTCATACAGGATCTCTGGTCACCTGGAATGATTTACCCTGGGGGACTAGACCCCTCATAAGCTATTTCATAAGCGTTCAAAGTCCAGACTGTCAGCTACTGTCACTAAGGTATCCTCCATGTCCCTTTCCCTGATCCACCCCTGTCATCTTCCCATGAAGATCCAAGAAAGAGTATCATCACTGCTACTGCTGGTAGGACCCACCATGAGTTACTGACTCCCCACCAAGAGTAACATATCCAGCCAAGGCTCCATAAGCCATAACCCTCAAGGTACTGGGTGGTGTTCTCCACCTTGCTTTGCCTTGCTCTAATTCACACCATGTTACCCAAGCAGCTATTTGTCATTCAATTCTAAGTCCCTCACGATAACACAACAGCTCCTTTTCATTATCCCTAAAACTCTCTCTGCTGGGCCTAGCTGGGGCAGAGAGATGCTATGCTTTCATTTCAAAGCCCTGCCTCCAATCCAGTCCCTCAGCAAACCTCTCCTTAGCTTTTTAAATATTTTTAAATCACATTTTATTTGTTCGCACATTTTTTTTATTGTGGTAAAGTACCAATAACATAAAATTTACCACCTTAACCATTTTTAACTATGCAGTTCAGTAGCATCAACATATTCACAGCGCTGCACAATCATCATCTCTACAGCTCTTTGCATCTTGCAAAACTGAAACTCTGTACCCATTAAACACTAACTCTCTGTTCCCCTTGACCTCAGTCCCTAGCAACCATTATCCTACTCTCCGTCTCTATGATTTTGGCAACTCTAAATATCTCGTAAATGTGGAATGATACAGTATTTGTCTTTTTGTTACTGGCTTATTACACTTAGCATAATGTCCTCATTAGGTTTTTCCATAGATATGTTCCTCCATAGCAGTTTCAACCAGAACCGAAAACCAAACGCAAAACGGCTTCTCAAGGGCTGTCCGACAGTTCATCCACTAAATTTGAATTTCGGATTGGGCCCAAGGTAAGAGATAAAAAATCTTGCAAAGCCTTATATATAAAGCCTTTAGATTTCAAATCCAACCTCTCTCTAATACCTTTCCCAGTTCTCCTTACATCCCACCACTCTCTACTTGATTCACAGTTTTATTTGGAACGTTAACGAGCATAAGCTTCTTAAATGAATCAAAGATAGGATAATATATATTCTCTTCTAGTGTTCTTTTGTAAAATACAAGCCGCCCAACTTGCTGCTTTTCAGTCTAGCTATGAAATTTCTGAGACTCGTGCCCTGCTATTTTATAGCACGATCACATGAATCATTAGATATAAGCCTCACCACAACCCATAAAATAAGGCAGAATAAGTACTCTTTCAAACATACCTGAGGAAATCAAGGTTTAAAGAGGTTAAATAACTTGCCTGAGGCCACACAACAAATCTCTGTCTGAGTCTAAATTAGGCATCTTCTATCCATAGAACACTTCCTTCCATCTGCTATAACTCAAAAAATCTCTCTTGATGGGAGTTATGATCTAAAGAGCATTAAAATATCCTACAACTGGTCCCAGCCTGACACTCTCATTTCTTTCTCCTTGCCCCCCCCCCTTTTTTTTAATGGAATATTTAGATTTTCCATGCCAGGAAAAATGGGTAAGCTGCATTGAAGAAACTTAATTCTCAGCATTTCTAGCTAGAGCAGCAATCTAAAGACGACTTTTTATGTAGCTTTTTGAGCAAAAGAAGTACAAGAAATTGCCACCATTTCCTTTTAAGTATAAAATGCTTATTATCGAGTACCAAGATTCATAAAAATCATTTACAGTATTCAATAAAAAGTAATTTCTCAAAAGGCCTTATTGTGTCAGAAGTTGTATGTCGCAATACAGTTTTTTTATAATTTACTTTGAGAAATTATTTTATCTCAATCTATACTACTAATTCTGATACAAATCAAAAACTTTCATGGCAAATAGGACAAATTGTGTAAACGCTACAAATATTCTGACATCTCATGGCAATTACCCTGTGTGTCACAGAGATATTATCATAAATGAAATACCAAATGTAATCATAGTAAGAGCTGTGGTTTATATCAATTTTTTTATTATCTTGGAAAGTAACTTTCCTTTTGTAGCCTTCAGTTTTCTCTTATGTTCATAAAAAGAATTGTCCACCCCAATGGTTCTTTTTTTTTTTCAGTCTTTTTCTTTTTTTAATTTTTTTTTTATGTTGACATTGGTTAACAAAATCCAACAAGTTTCAGCTGTATACTTTAACAGTAAGGCATATGTACGTTTACACTGTGTGTTCGCCTCCCATAGTTAGATTTCTTTCTGTCACCACATACTTGACCCCCTCTATCCCCATCTATCTTCCCTCTTCCCCTTTCCCCCTACACTCTGGTAAACACTAGTCCATTGTCCTTGTCCATGAGTCTCTGTTTGTTTGCCCTGTTAATTTGTTGCTTTTAGGTTTATATTCCACATATTCTGCTGGCTGGAAAATTACTGCTTGGCTATGTCTATGGGAACATAGGCTGTCACCCATAGGAACATAACATTCTAACAATAAGCTTTCTGCTTCTGTACCCCCACTTATGCACCTGACCTGTGAGTTGACAGGTAGTGAATAGAAGAAAAATAGACCTTTGTGTTTAGACAGAATGAAGAATGGGATTTTGGGTTTAAAAACCCTGTACCTCTACATTTCACTGTTGCTTAATTTGGGGTCTGCATACCCCTGGCAGACCCAACTGGCTGAATAAAGAGTGTTTCCTATAACTCACTGAGTTCCGGTGGTCCGTGTGTTTTTTGGGGACTGGCGGCTTCAACAATATAAGTGATATGATGTGATTTTTTAACTTTTTCTGTCTGGCTTATTTTGCTTAGCATGATTATCTTTAATTCAAAACTCACAACCCGCATCTAGAAATGTTAATGTGGTAATTACTATAGTGTCCACTAGGTGGCAGAAGAGGCAACTTGGTAGTAGTCATGGGGGCAAATGGCAAAAATTCTAGCAACGTAAGTGCTGGAAGAGCAATTGGAATATGATCTCATCATTTCATAGATGAGGAAACCAAGACCTATGGTGGTTATATGCCACTTTGCATTTTCCTCTGCAACAGCAACAAGGTAAACCCCACAGTTTATTTACCTGTAAAACAGGACAAATTGTGTCTGTGTAGTGAGTTTGTAGAACAGAATACATAGCATTTAACACAATGCCTAGCTCATGGTAAAGGCTACCTATCATTAGTTTTACTGAAAGAGAATTGGCAACGCTAAAAAGAGAAAGTGGATCTACTTTCCAAAATGTCAAAACTATAATGATATTTGAATTATTAATAACCTGAGAGGGATCTCACATTTTGTCACTTTCTATAAGTAGATGCTTCATCTGAGCTGCCTGCTCTCAATTTATTCCCTTTATTTCCTTCTTCATCTTCTTAATAAGCAGTACTATTTCTTTAGAAGACTATTTTTGCAATTTATAAGTTTCAAATTACTTTGCCAGCAATGGATATCCAGTTTAAATTTGCTGTCACTTGTTCAGTTATTAGAACTTGACAGGCATCAAAGAAGATGTGATAAAGTGGCCTTACTTTTGGAACTAATAGTATTCATCCCTAACACTTGCTTGCTCTGCAGGAGACATTGCACCAAGAGCTCTCTCTATATAAATACTTTTGATCCTAACAACCTCTGTGGTAGGTACTTTTACTATTCTCATTCTACAAATGAGGAAATTAAAGCAAAGAAATTTAATACATTCTATTGTATAATGCAATGTTCCCAGTAACTTCAAAATTATTCTTGCTTTTAGTAAAATACATGAAAATTCATATTCTTCCCAAAGATCAGTCTCTCTAGAACCATTTCCTGTCCCTCAGTTAGAAAGTTGGTACCATTTGAAATTACTTTGTAGGCCGACACCAAGAATAATATGAACCAACTTACAAATATCTCAATGTAGTCCTGTCTCAAGCATTTTTACAAACTATTTCTTTTCTTAATGGGATTATTTATAATATTTATAAATTATGTTGTAGTTGTACATTATATTTATTATATAATTTATAAAAACTATATTACAATATTTAATAAAGACCATCATTCTTCATCAGCTGATGTGTTATCCTATTGTTGTTTATGGCACAATAATAACAACAGATCACCTCATAAATCTTCTGACTTCCTAGCCAAGGGCTATGATTTCCTCAAAATCTCTCTACAGGCATCTAATCAGATCTTCACACAGCCCCTAGATCAAACTAACAACTTCTCTTCACTCCTCAGCCTGGAGCCACCGTGCATTGATCTTTCCTTTTCTTTCCTTCCCAAACAGAGTTAAACTCCTTGAGATTAGTGTATTGTATTATACTAGTTATGTTTTCCCTGGGCCTTCTAAAACTCAAATGTTTCCTGATTCTGATAAGAAAATAAAGGACCAAAATAGGAAATATTAGGAGCCTAAATCATCTAGGACCTTGGCTTGGCCAAGTAGCCAACAATTTGTCAACTATCAACCCATCTTTTGCTAAATATGTTGTCTAATGAAACCTGGAGCAAACTTATGTAAAGCATAAGTATGGCCAGAATTTCTTTAATATTAAAATATGAATATTGTGTACTGTGTGTCATGAACTAGGCTGCATGCTGGTAACTCAAAGGTAAAACACAGTCCTTGCCTTTTGGAGTCGTATCCACACATTTTAAAAATAACTAAAATGTTATATATGATCCCTTTACCCCTTTTGTTTTCATCTTCATCCCTGGTGATAAATGGGCATAATAAGATATCAGTTATGCTACGAAGGGAAATAATAATTGAATACTCATGGGTCAAATTGGACCTAACATACTTATTCAAGGTACAATACCATAAAAAAGTAAAGCAAGCTTCAACACATGGGGAGAGGCAAGACGAAGCCATACGTACCAGAGAAAAAGCAATGGAAATCAAAGGAGAAGGGCTTCAAGGTACCCAAGGAAAACAGGCTTGGCAGTAACTGGAAGAAGACTTAGAAAAGGGTAAAGAAATGTGCATATGCTGGATTTCAGGCATATTGGCATTCAGCTGCAAGTAAGAGTAAGTTTTTTCTTAGTGGTGACAGAGTAAGCCATCTTGCCATTGTGAAGTCTTATGGTAAATATGTATCACAGTAATGCTAAAGGTAGATAAAAAAACAATGCAGTAATACTGAAGAGGGAATTTGTAATGTAGCTTACAGGCAAGATGATAAGGATTTACCCAATGCAGAATGTGAAGGAATAAAATGTATTTCCTATGAATTCATATCACCCCTAACTTTACAGCTGTTACCACAACATATAAAACTTAACCAGCAAAAGAGTTAGCCTCAAATCTCCCTACCAGTGGTATGGGCTAAATTGTGTCTCCCCAAAATTTATAAGTTGAAGTCCTGACCCCTATTTCATCAGAATATATTTGGACATAAGGTCTTTCAGAGGATAATTAAGGTTAAAGAAGGTTATTGAGGTGATCCCTAATATGACCTGAATGGTGTCCTTATGAGAAGAGATTAAAACAGACACGCACGGAAGAAAGACCATGTGAAGACACAGGGAAAAGTCAGCCATCTACGAGCCAACGAGAGTGATCCTCAAAAGAAATCAATCTTGCTGACACTTTGATCTTGGACTCTAGCCTGCAGAATTGTGAAGAAATAAATTTCTACTGTGTAAGCCATCCAATTTGTGACACTTTGTTATGGTAACCCTAGAAAACTAATATACTCAGTACCTATAGTTATCACCTAAACACCTAAGGACAACCTTTTGTGGTAAAGTTGCCTTTTTAAGCTCTCTTACAAATCGAATGAAGATAAAAAATACAAGTGTAGAGTGACCCACCCATCTGACAATTTCTTAGCTGCCTTGGAACATGAAATTTTATTTTCCTTCTTGTTATTATCATAAAATGGAATGCATGGCTAATTCATCCTGTAACATGTACCTTCTCAGGCATATTGTGGGAGATCCATTGGTTTTTCTCACAAAAGAAACTCTTACATGGGTTTTTAATAAGTTTTCCTCCCAAGGTTCAAATCCACTGAATTAAACATAAAAACAGTAGAAGCGGTTTTAAAAATCACTTGCCTTAGGTTATGGGATATATTAATCAGCTATGGTGATTAATGCATATTTTTTCATTGTAAAAGGAAATTATTGATAAAGTCTGTGTTGTATGCCCAAATACTCAGCATCAATGTTTAACAGAGGACAGGCCAAAATATAACAAGAAGCTATGTGTCGCAAGTGATTTCATTTCATTTCATTATTTTAGTCAGCTTCCATAGCACACTCCCCCGTGCTCTTAAGAGGGAAAGAATATCTTATACTTCCTATGTAAGTACACATCTTCTCCTTCCTCAGTTTTTACCATGATGACAAGCCCATAGGAAAAGATCAATACACATGTCCCTACCCATGAGCAATACCAAGTACTATGACGGACCTTTCTTTTAAATGCACAATTGAGACTATCTTACTCAGGATAACTGTAGGACTTAAGGAAGAGCAAATATTTTTGCTAAGGCATGGGAAAATGCATACATTTTCAAGTAAGGTACTACTGCCATGAAATATTCAGAACCAAAGAGTCAGATAATCTACACAAGACTATCTAATCCTTTTTTTCCTAAAACCTTTTTTTTTTTTTTTGATAAATGCGCAGATTTAGACTTTGTTGCTTATTGCCAACATCATTAGAAAACCAATAAAACAAGGAATGTTACAATGATACCTAAAAATAAAAAGGTTGGAGTCTTATAATCTTTTTGGAACAAATTCAGTGTTCATAGCCATCACCCTGGTACTCCGTCACACTGGCTACACTTCACCCCAAGCCACAAAATCCCTGTTGAGGACTTCTCCAGGCATTTTGCAAAGAGAGGAAATTTCTCTGTCTGGCTTTCTCCCATCTTACATTGGTTACAGGGACAGGTAACTTTCCTGTACTTCCAAGTGGCTTTACCCAGCCCCTCAAGACCACTAAAGAAGTAAAGTCTGAACTCTATGCTGTGCTGTTTTATTCATGTCCAAAAATAGAGGAAAATAAGTTCAGATGGGACAATAACCAAAGAGAGAATAAAGAAAGATTCTGAGACATCTAAGAAGGTCTATAAAGTTTGTGTCTTAATATAAAGACTAATGAGAGAAGTATCCTAAAGAAATATTAAGCATATGATATATATTTTTCATACACATAAAAAAATGTTGTAGTATTTGCACAGGCCACCAGAATTAGATAGCGTATTAAGAAGTAGACTCAGTTACATATAGGAATGTAATATAGTAAAGACAGCATTTCAAATCAAGAAGAAAAATATCGATTTTCAAAAATGATGCTAGAAAAACACAATAGCAAACTAAAAAAAAATAAAGTTGCATCCCTACTTCATACCTTACAGCAAGGTAAAAACCTAATGGATAAAATAATTAAACAAAAAAAAAATCATAAATGTGCCATCAGAAACCACAGGGAAATTTTTTTGATAACACCAGATGGCAAATGCATTCCTAAGTATGACGCTGAACCCAGAGAGACATAGGAAAGGATTTGAGTTCAACTACACAAAAATTTTAAAAATCTATGTAGCAAGGGAAAAAAACCTTCCAACTCATGTCACAGAAGATTTATACAATTTTTACAAAGCACAAGGAAAACCAACAATAGAATTTAAATATGTGTAAACAATATAAACAGCTGGTTCAGAGAAAAATACAGCTGTTACACACATGAAATGGTTCTTAAAAGAATCTTTTAGAGAAATAAAACTATATGAGATAGCAAAACTGTTAGATGGAGTGTTAATATAGATAATTTGGTAAATATCATATTGGCAAGGCTTTGGAAAAGTATATTTTTATATGTGGTTCTTGGGAATATAATATAATAGGCTCTTAATGGCAAGAAATTCAATGACATTCTCATCTACCAAAATTTAAAAGTATGTACCCATTTACCAAGGAGTCTCATGTTTAGTAATGTGCTACATACATATCGTGAGGGAGAGTGGGAGAAAAGAGATGTCATGTGTACAACATATTCATTGCAGCAGTATTTATAGCAGCAAAACCATGGAAATAGTGTAAATGTCCATCAATGGGAGACCAGTTAAACAAAATATATTACATATATACAATGAAATAGTTGTCAGTTCTTCAAAGAAGGAATCTGTAGCTAGTGAAATGGAAAACTCTATGAGATACATCACTACACTTTAAGTACTAAGGCAGGACAGTGTTTATAGTAAATACAGTTGTAAAAAAAAGTTTCTGTTCTTGAATATACACAGAATACAGTCTATTATACAACAAAGTATTAAAGTTGTTATTTCTAGAAGAGAGAAACAATAAGTTCAGTGTCAAGCTTTAGAGAAGCTAATCAACAAATACCCATATGAGTGTGGTACTGAGTATGTGTGTTACCTATCCAGAAAAAAAAAAAAAAAAAAAAGACTTGAAGTCTCTTTATCCTCTAATTTACAGAAACTTCTTGTGGGCCCTTTCTATTTGTTTACCAGGACATCCCTAGGTACATCTAAATCCCAATATAGATTCAATTTACATGTAGTCATAAGGAGAAATAATCAGAAGAAAAAATTTTTTAACAGTAGTTAATTACATATAGTGGAACTATGAATTTTTTCCGCACTTTCTAACTTTCCATTTTACACACACACACACACACACACACACACACACACACACACACATGTACATCATTTTTATAAGTTAAAAGATTTTGTATGCTACGGTTAAAATACTAGGATATAAATAGATGTATCATGTTAGTATTAATAAAAAGAAAGCTAGAATACCCATATTAATTTCAGACAAAACAGAATTCAGACCAAGCAAACTTATCAAAAATAAAGAAGGTAGTTACATAATGATAAAGCAGTCAGTGCCCCAAGAAGATATAATTGTCTTTAACATGCATGCACCTAATAACAGAGCATTAAAATATGTGAAGCAAGAATTGATAGAACTGCAAGGTGAAATAAATGAGTCCACTATTACACTGGATATGTCAAACACCTCTCTTTAAATAATTGAAATGTCAAACAGATAGAAAATCAGTTATAATAGAAATGATCTGAAAAACACTATCATTTGACTAGATTAGACATTTGTAGAATGCTGCATCCAACATTAGAATAGACATTCTTCTCTGACTCACATGGAATATTTACATAGGCCACATTCTGGGCTATAATACACACTTTAACAAATCTAAAATACAAAATAAAGTATATTCTCATTCCATAATTAAACTAGAAATCAATAATAGAAAGGTAGATGGAAAATCTCCAATATTTGGAGATTAAAAAACACACTTATAATAGCATATGGGTCAAAGAAATCTCAAGAGTAATTTTTAAATATTTTGAATTCAATGAAAATGGAGTATAACTCACCAAAATTAGTAGAATGTAGCAAAACTGATGCTCGGAAGGAAATTTATACTATTAAATTCATATATTGTAAAATAATAAAGAATAAAAATCAATACTCTCAACTTCCACAATAGGAAACCAAAAAAGAAGAGCACTTTAAACAAGCAGGAAAAATGAGTAATAATTAAAAGAGAAGTCAATAAAACTAAAAACAGGAAAATGATAGAAGTAGTTACCAAAAGCATCTAGTTATTTGAAAAGATCAATAAAATTAATTAACAAACCTCTACTCAAGCTAAGGGAGAGGCAGATAGAGAGGCAGAGGGAGAGGCAGAAGGAAAAGGAAGACATATGAATTACAAATAACAAAAACAAAAGGGGAGTTAATCACTACCAGTTCCATAAATGTTAAAATGATAATGAAGAAACACCATAAACAACTCAGTGGCATGAACTTGATAATTAGGATGATATAGATCAACTACTTGAAAGATAAAAACTACCAAAACTTACAAGGAGAAATGGAAAATCTGGGAAAGCCTAAATCTATGAAACGAATTGAATCAATAATTAATGCTCTTCCCAAAAAGAAAGCACTAGGCCCAGATGGCTTCACTAGTTAATTCCACCAAATGTTTAAGGAAAAAATAATGCCAAGTCTCCACAATCTCTTCCAGAAAACAGAAGTATAAAGAATACTTCCTAACTCATTCTATAAAATGCTGCTCTAATACCAAAACAATAGGACATTACAAGAAAGGACAACTATAGACCAACAGCTCTCATGAACACTGATGTTAAAAAAAGAAAAGAAATGAAAAGAGAAGAAAAGAGAAGAAAAGAAAAGAAAAGAAAAGAAAAGAAAAGAAAAGAAAAACCTCAACAAAATATCAGCAAATTAAATTCAACAATGTATAAAAAGACTTCTACATCATGGTTAAATCATGAAATTTATTCCGGGTATGAAAAGCTGGGTCAACATTAAAAAATCAAACAATATAACGCACTACATCATTATATTAAGAAGAAATAATGATCCAGCAATCCCTCTACTTGGTATTTACCCCAAAGACCTGAAAACTCATATCTGAAAAGATATTTGCATACTGATGTTCATAGATGCATTATTCATAGTGGCCAGGACATGGAATCAACCAGTGTCTTACGATAGATGATTGTCTAAAAAAGCTGTGGTACCTCTATACAATGTAATATTACTCAGCCATAAGAAGAGATGAAATACTGAAGTATTGGATTTACAACAACATGGATGGACCTCGAGATAATCATGCTAAGTGAAATAAGCCAGACAGAAAAAGTTGAAAATCACATCATATCACTTATATGTGGAATATAAACCTAAAAGCAATAAATGAACAAGACAAACAAAGAGAGACTCATTGTCATAGACAATAGACTTTTGGTTACCAGAGGGTAAGTGGAAGGGGGAAAGGAGGAAGGCTGACGGGGTAAAGAGGGTCAAATGTGTGGTGATGGAAAGAAATCTAACTATGGGAGGTGAACACACAGTGTAAATATATATATATATATATGGCTTACTGTTAAAATGTACAGCTAAAACACTGGATTTTGTTAACCAATGTCACTATAAAATAATTAATTAAATTTAAAAAAGGAAGAAAAAGTTCTCTTATTTCTGTTATGTGATCACATTAGTTGATATATTAAAAACATTTGACAAAATTCAACACCCATTATTATGAAAACTCTCAGAAAAGTATAAACAAAAGGGGAACTTCTTCAACTTGATAAAGAACATCTACAAAAAATAGTGAACATCACATTTAATAATGAGAAACTGAACTATTTCTTCCTAAGATCAGGAACAAGGCAAGAATACCCTCTCTAACAATTGCTATTCAAAATAATATTTGAAGCCCTAAATAGTGCAATAAGACAAAAAAAGGGGGGGGAGATATAAAATACAAGGAAAGGAAGAAATACAAATACTTTTTTTCACAGATGAGATTATAGTCTATGTAGAAAACCCCAAAGAATCAATTTTAAAAACTAAATTTCTTTAAAACCAGTCTCCTCATACAACATAGAAACCATGCAATGTATTTACCCAACTGATTCGAAAAGTTATGTCCACACAAACACCTGCATGACAAAACTGGAAGCAACTAAAATGTCCTTCGATAGGTGAAGCAACTGTGGAACAGTATAGCCCCACAATAGAATAGGATTCAGTAATCAAAAGATACAAGCAATCAAGACAAGAAAATAAATAGCTAATCTTAAATCCATATTTCTAAATTAAAAAAAGCAATCTAAAAAAGCTATATGCTATATGATTTCAATGATGTGCCTTGTTGAAAAAGGCAAAACTGTAGAGACAGTAAAAGGTCAGTGGTTGCCAAGGTACAGAAGAGGGAGAAGAGGGTTAAAAATGATGAGGTACAGGAAGTTTTTTAGGGTGATGAAACTATTCTGTATAATTCTGTAATTGTGGATACATAGTACTATGAATTTGTCAAAATCTATGGAACTTTGCAGAACAAAGGGTGAAACCTAATGTATAATACACATTTTTAATCATTTAGGAGATCACAAGGAAATTTCAGTATGGAACGCAGAATGTGACAAAACAATCTAATTGTATTACATTTGTATGAAACAACCACACTAAAGAGGAGCAGGAAATAAGTTAATGACCTAATGAGTGAAATCTATAAAACTAAAGACAAAAAAAAAAAAAAAACAACCTTTGAAAATGAGTGAAATCTATAAAACTAAAGGCAAAAATAAAACTGAAAATGAGTGAAATCTATAAAACTAAAGTGAAAAAAACTTTGCAAAAGTACCATACACTAGCTGATAAAGTGGTTTGCAAGGAGAGAGAGGATGCGTTAAAAAATTCTGATATTACTAGACATGTATAATGAAATTGAACAATTAAGCAAATAGATGCTTAATTAGAAGGAGAAGAATCTAGAATGACCCATATGGTGATGGATTATAGTTGGAGACATCAGTATGATTTCATATTTAGCTTAATATAGATATAAATACAGAAATATTTATAGGTCTGTGTATATACATGAGTTAGTATATACATATTTATTTTCTTGCTCTGTCAGCTGAAAAGACCCAGAAGCAATGATACCTAATGGCAATAAGCACAACTAACATTCAGTATTTTGTTTCTAATATTATTCTCCAATAAAAGGACTAAGGCATCCTTGGGGAAATACTTGATTCTATAACTGAGATGGGAAATATACAAGAAAAAAGTTTTGGGGAGGAAAAAACACACAATAATGAGGTATGTCAAAGGAAAACATGAGCAACCAAAAGAATTCCCAATGGCCAAAGCTATAACAATTTGCAGAACAAAAATAGAGAAGTATTGGATTATAACCCAAAGTATAAAATAAATATCCATGAGTCCTTACTGAAATAATAAATGATGGAATAAACAACCAAATGGGAGAAGAGAAAACTCTCACATGCAGATTTCAGGTAATTTATGTAGATACTCTACCCTCAAGAAGTATCTCTTTAAGTGAAGACTGTGTATAATGAGTTCCTACCAAAAAACATAGTACAGTAAGAGAGAAAAAAAGAGTAACTGCACAGCAAAGAAACATAACAAGCCTCAACAGTTATGTTGACTGTATGCACCCTTGATATAATGAAAATGGCTCTTTACCTCCAGTTTTCTTTTCCAAAACACATATCAGTCTAATCATGAGAAAAGCATCACACAAATTCCTACAGAGAGAAATTCTACAAAGTATTCTACAAAGTGACCAGTACTCCCCAAACTGTCAAAGTCACCATGAACAAGGCAAATCTGAGAAACTGTTAAAACCAAGGAACCTAAGGAGACATAAGGACTAAACGTACTGTGGTATCCTGGATGGGATGCTGGACGGAAAAGAAATATTAGGTAAAACCTAAGAAAATCTGCATACATAAAGTATCCACTAACTCAGTAATAATGTATCTCTATTAGTACATTAATTGTAACAATGTACTATAATAATGTAAGATGTTAATAATGTCTGGTAAACTGGGTACAAGCTATATGAGAACTCTCTGTACTATCTTTATATTTTTTCTACAATCTAAAACCGTCCTAGAAATAAACTTTATTTTTTAAAAGAAATTAAATAATTTAAAACTATACTATTCAAAGAATAACACTAAAGCAGACTTACATGAGAAAAAAAAAAGATCACTGCTCAATTAGAATTGAGCTATAAGACCTCTGGATGAAAACAATAAACAATCTTCTTCTTTAAACTACAATCAAATGAAAAAAATAGTACTCCCTCCAAAAACAGTTCCCTGTAATATTTAAGTGGGAGAGAGGAGCTGAATACCACGAGATGAAAATAAACTGGCATCCAAATAAATAAATGTAAAATCCTATAGCAGAACTAAAGCACACCCAATCCATCCTCACTGCCATGCCTCATAGACCATAAGACGAGTCGAAGACAATCCCCAGATCTTTCATTAATACCCTGAAATCAGGTGAGAAGCTAACTACGTACATGGGTATCCTTATCTTTTCCCTACTCTGTCTGAGTAAAGGTAGAAATGGATTCTGGGGCTGATACACTCAGAGAAAGGAAAACTTCAATTCTGAATTGGAGAAATTATCTGACAACTAAGAGTATTCCCTTCACCATGGGACATTTTCTCTTAATAGTTACAATTGCTTCCAGTATAGGGCATACAGAATACAGAGTGGGGCCCAAGCTGACGAACCACCATCTCGTGCACGATCCCCCTCCTTTTCCATTTCTTCCACTGCAGAACAGGAGTTAAAATATAACTAAAAATAGAACAATGGTGATGGAACCCTTAGGACTGAGAGGCAAATAGATCACTAAAATTATATAAAAGACAAAGTAAGATGAAAAAAGGAGAAAAAATGCTTAACACATCAACAAGGAAAACCATTACCTTAAAATGAAAAAAAGAACTTTAAAAACATTGCATTGTGTATGTAAAAATATACATGTACACACACATCTATAGGTATAAATGTGGGTAGAGGCATATGTATATGAATGAATAAAATGGAATCCAACCCACAAAAGAACATGAAACAAAGTAAAAAACATTCTCACAAGTGCTTTACACTATGGAACGCTATAATAAGAACACAAGGTCAATAAAACCAAGATTTCAAAGATAATATGATAGAACACAGAATGAGAATAAAACCTATACTGAAAGAAACAAATTGAAGACAAAGAAGCATTATCATTACTAGGGCAATAAATGAATGAGAAACAAAAAGGATCAGAAAAGATATAACTGAAAAGTACATGTTTGATTAACTGGAAAGGCTTAGCAACAAACACAACAAATGCAAATACAAAAGACTAGAAGATTATAGCAGTTAGAGAAAAGCTAATTAATGAAAAGGACCTATAAGGAATCCAACTTAAAAGCCATGTTGTTGCTGAAGTAAACTAATCAATAAATAAAATTTTCTTGAAAAAGAAAATGGCAAAATAGGTAAATGCTGTGCTTCTCTCCTCTCACAACCACATCAAAATTACAACTAAACTACAGAATAGCCATCATTGGGAGTCACCTGAATTCTAACGGAACAGAAGTCCTACAACTGGGGACACAGAGAAGAGGCCACCTTGAGACTGGTAGAAGAGGTAAAGATGTGAAACAGTCTGGTCCCATATCTGTGTGTGGAGGTCGAAAATCAGGAGAAATATCTTGGCTACAGAGGTTCCCCCAGAAGAGCAAAGAGTCCCAGCCCCACACCAGGCTCCCCAGCCCAGGATTCCAGTGCCAAAAAGAGAAGTTCCTACAACTTCTGACTGTGAAAACCAGTAGAGATGGAGGCTGATTGAAACAGAGGGCTGAGGGAGTTGCAGACTTTCCTCTTAAGGGGCCCGCACACAGACTTACCGCTAATGGACTCACTTGCTTTGAGCTCCATCTCTGGGGCAACAGCTCAAAAGGCACCAGGGACATATGGGGAAGAACTGAGTTGTCTGGCTTCAGGGTGAGAGCAAGAGGGGAAGCTCTCTCAGACAGAAGTGCTGGCAGAGGGCCTTGTTCCTTTGTCGAGTCTTCCCCCACCTAGCACACAGACCCAGGTGGCAGCCATATCTAAGCCTCCATCAACATAGCTGACGCTGATTGTGCCGCCCAGGTAATTCCCTGAGATCCCACTTCTCCCAACCTACGTGCCCACCCAAGCTGCTTCAAATGGCTTTTCGGTACAAATGGTCTGTCTTGGCTCATGCTGTGGACTTTCCTAAAATCTCTCAAAGGTTCACAAAACCCATACAAGAAGCATCTGGCCTCTGTGTGTCCTGTATCTCTTGCTGAGCAGCCCTTAGCATGGCACTAGTAGTAGCCAGCTTCTCCAGATATGTTTAAGCCCAGCTTGGGTAAGGGCCAGCTGTGGATTGCTTGGTGACTCATGTCAGGTGGCCCTGGGCAGGACACAGGCTGAAGCTGAACTTGGCACATGGCATGGACCCTCCCAGGAGACCCCGGCCTTCACATCTGTTGGCCGGCTTTGGTCTGAGCTAGAGCACTACCTGGGGTTGCATCTATGGACAATACACCCAAAGGGCAGACAGGACAGGCACCAGAGCCCTGCTAAAGCAAATTCTACTCTGTAAGGTTAGCCCCTTCACAAAGGCTTCTCCACTAGTAATGGCCAATCACAACCAATCAGCCTTAGGGTCAATCCCTCCTATTGATGAGCAAACAGATGTCAAGCTTCAACTATAGCAGGCAGGCTCCCACAACCCCTATAAGAGACATACCTGAAACATCTGTCTCAGGTGACCAGAGAAGACTATGCCATTGGAACCCACAATACACTTACTATATAAGGCCACTTTAGTAAGGCCGGGAGACATAGAGCCTTACCTAGTACATAGAAACAAATACAAACAAATACAAACAGACAGCCAAAATGGGAAAACAAATAAATATGTCCCAAATGAAAGAACAGAAAGTAGCTTCAGAAAAAGAACTAAACAAAATGAAGACAAGCAATCTACCAAATGCAGAGTTAAAACGTTTGTTATAAGAATGCTCAATGAACTTATGGGAAAAGTAGATGAAATGTGTCAGAACTTTAACAAAGAGATAGAACACATAAAAAATAGAGATCTGAGACATAAAAAAAGAACCAATCAGAAATGAAGGATACAATAGCTGAAATGAAGAATACCTTAGGAGGAATTAACGGTATATTAGATGAAGTAGAGGATCGAATCAGCAATTTAGAGGATAAGGTAGCAGAGAACAACCAATCAGAACAGCAACAAAAAAAAAAGAACCCCTCCCCCCCCAAAAATGAGAGTAGTTTAAGAGGCCTCTGGGACTACATCAAGCATACCAATATTTGCATTATAGGGGTACCAGATGGAAAAGAGAGAGAGCAAGAAAATGAAAATGTATTTCAAGAAATAATTATGGAAAACTTCTCTAATCCAGTGAAGGAAATAGACATACAAGTCCAGGAAGCGCAGTGATTCCAAACAATATAAACCTAGACAGCCCCATACCAAGACAAATCACATTTAAAATGCCAAAGGTTAAAGAGAGAGAATCTTAAAAGGAACAAGAGAAAAACCAGTTAGTTATCTACAAGTGAGCTCCCATCAGACTGTCAGCTGATTTCTCAATAGAAACTTTGCACGCCAGAGAGGATTGGCCTGTAATATTCAAAGTGATATTCAAAATGATTTTTTTTTAAGCAAGAATTACAATCAATTGCCCCACCCAGCAAAGTTATCATTTAGATAACTTTGGAGGACAGATAAAGAGCTTCCCAAATAGAAAAAGCTAAGGGAATTCATCATCACTAAGCCAGTATTACAGGAAACGTTAGAGGGACTTCTTTAAGAAGAAAAAAGAGGGAAAAATAAAAAAATATGAATAAAATGGCAATAACTACATATCTAGCATGTAAATGGATTAAATGCTACTATCAAAAGATAGTGGCCGAATGGATAAGACAATAAGACCCTTACATATGCTGCCTATAAGAGACTCACTGCAGATTGAAAGACAAACAGATTAAAAGAAAAGGTATGAAAAAGATGTTACATGCAAATGGAAACAAACAAACAAAAAGGCTAGGGTAACAATAATTATACCAGACACAATAGACCGTAAAATAAAAGATGAAGAAGACCCAGTTATCCCACTTTGGGGTATTTACCTGAAGAAATCCAAAATACTACTTTGAAGGAACATGTGAATCCATATGTTCACTGCAACATCATATACAGTAGCCAAAATATGGAGTCACCCTGGGTGCCCATCAATGAATGAATGGATAAAGAAGAGGTGGTGTGTGTGGGGGTATATACACACATATACATACATATATACACACAATGGAATATAACTCAGCCATAAAAAAGAACAAAATCTTACTATCTGCTTGGCAAGATGGACCTAGAGAGTATTGTGCTGAGTGAAGTAAGTCAGACAGAGAAAAACAAATATCACATGTGGAACCTAGAGAACAGGACAAGCAAACAACAAAAACAGGCTCATAGACACACAGAGCATTTTGTTGTTGTCAGACTGGGTCAGGGATGGGTGAAGTAGGAGAGGGGATAAATTGGTAGTTACAAAACAGTCATGGAGATGTAGAGAATAGCATGGGGAGTATAGTCAGTAGTATTGTAATAACTATGTATGGTGTCAGTTGGGTACTGAAATTTTCAAAGTGATCACTTCCTGACTATATAACTAAATGTCTGATCACTGTGCTGCACATCTGAAACAAATATAATATCGTATGTCAACTATAATTGAAAAAAATATAAAAATTTAAAGAATAAAAACACTCTAACCTTTCCTCAGCATTTTTTAGGGTGACATTGGTTAACTAAACCCAATAAGTTTCAGCTGTACACTTTATATATATAAAGTATATATATATTTACACTGTGTATTCACCTCCCATAGTTAGATTTCTTTCTGTCACCACATATTTGACCCCCTCTACTTGGTTAACCTTCCCCCTTCCTCCTACCCTCTGGTAACCAATTGTCTATTGTCTATGACAATGAGTCTCTGTCCTGTTCATTTGTTGCTTTTAGGTTTATATCCCACATATAAGTGATATGATGTGATTTTCAGCTTTTTCTGTCTGGCTTATTTCACTTAGCATGATTATCTCGAGGTCCATCCATGTTGTTGCAAATCCAATATTTCAGTATTTCATCTCTTCTTATGGCTGAGTAATATTCCATTGTATAGAGGTACCATGGCTTCTTTAGCCAATCAACTATTGTAGGATACTTTGGTTGCTTCCACATCCTGGCCACTGTGATAATGCATCTATGAATATCAGTGTGAAAATATCTTTTCAGATATGAATTTTCAAGTCTTTGGGGTAAATACCCAATAGAGGGTTGATTACAGCCATTCTAACAGGTGTGAGATGGTATCTCATTGTGGTTTTGATTTGCATTTCCCTAACAGCTGGCGAAGTTGAGTATCTTTTCATATATTTGGCAGCCATTTGTATGTCCTCTAGGGAGAAGTGTCTATTCTGATCCTCTGCCCATTTTTTGACTGGATCATTTGTTTTTTCGTTATTGAGTTGTATGAGTTTTTTGTATATTTTGGAGTATTAGACCCTTATCGGAAGTGTTGCTTGCAAATATATTTTCTCATTCAGATGGTTAACTTTACCTTGTTGATGGTTTCTTTTGCTGAGCAGAAGCCTTTTAGTTTGATGTAGTCCCATTCATTTCTTTTTGCTTTTACTTCCCTTGCCTTTGAGGTCAAAAGTCATAAATCCTCTTTAAGTCGAAGGTTCTTGAGTTTGGTTCCTATGTTTTCTTCTATGCATTTTATTGTTTCAAGTCTTATATTGAGGTCCCGAATCCATTTTGAGTTAATTTTGGTGTGTGGTGATAGACAATAGTCTAGTTTCATTCTTTTGCAGGTGGCTTTCCAGTTTCCCAGCACCATTTATTGAAGAGGCTTTCCTTTCTCCACTCTGTTTTTGAGTCTTCTGTCGAAAATTATTTGCCTGTTTTGTGTTATCTTTACCAAGTTTTGGTATCAGAGTACTTTGGCCTCACAAAATGGTTGGCAAGTATTGCTTCCTGTTCAATTTTTGGAAGAATTTGAGAAGAATAGGTATTAAATCTTCTTTGAATGTTTGATAGAATTCACTGGTGAAGCCATCTGGTCTTGGACTTTTACTTTTTGGTAGGTTTTTGATGATTGTTTCTATTTCTATACTGCTGACTGGTCTATCTAGATTTTCCAGTTCTTCTTGATTCAGTCTAGGAAGGTTGTATTTTTCTAAGTACTGGTTCATTTCTTCTAGGTTATTAAATTTGGTTTTATATACTTTTTCATAGTATTCTTGTATGATCCTTTGTATTTCTGCGATGTCAGTCATAACTTCCCCTCTTTCACCCTGATTTGGTTTATTTGTGTCTTTTCTTTTTTCTTTAGTGAGTCTAGCCAGGGGTTTGTCAATTTTATTAACCTTCTCAAAGAACAAGCTCTTTGTTACATTTATTTTTTTCTATCGGTGTTTTTGTTTGTTTTAATTTTATTTATTTATGCTCTAATTTTGATTTCCTTCCTTCTGCTGACTTTTGGCTTCATTTGTTCTTCCTTTTCTAGTTTTGTAAGATGAAGTGTTAGGTTGTTTATTTGGGCTTGTTCTTGTTTTTGGAGATAGGCCTGTAATGATATGAACTTTCCTGTTATTACTGCTTTTGCTGTGTCCCAAAGTTTTGATTTGTTATATCATTGTAATTCATTGCTATGTATCTCTTGATATCTCTTTTTATTTCTACTCTGATCCAGTTATTCTTCAGTAGCATGTTGTTTATTTTCCATGTATTTGTGGTACTTCCCGCTTTCTTTTTACAGTTGGTCTCTAGTTTCAAAGCATTATGATCAAGACTATGGTTGGTATGATTCCAACTCTATTATATTTGTTAAGGCTATCTCTGTGTCCCAGTATGTGTTCAATCCTTGAGAATGTTCCATGTGCACTAGAGAAGAATGTATAAGCAGCTGTTTAGGGATGGAAGACTCGGTAAATGTCAATGATATCCGGTTGGTCTAATCTTTTTTTTTAAGGATGTTATTTCCTTATTGATTTTCTGTTTGGATGATCTGTCCACATCCAATAGTCAGGTATTTAGGTCCCCTACTATGATAACATTTTGGTCTGTTTCTCTCTTTGTTAGTAATTGCTTTATATATTTCAGGGCTCCATGATTGGGAGCACAGATATTAATAAGTGTTATGTCTTCTTGGTGCATAATTCCCTTTATCATTATGAAGTGTCCCTCAGTATTTTTCTTTACCTTTTTGATTTTGAAGTCTGTTTCATCTGATATTAGTACCATTATTCCTGCTTTTCTCTGAATGCCATTTACTTGAAATATCATTTTCCACCCTTTTACTTTGTGTCTACATTTGTCTTTGGAGGTGAGATGTGTCTCCTGGAGGCAGCACATGGTTGGGTTTTGTTTTTTGATCTATTCTGCAACTCTGTGTTTTTTTATTGGTGAGTTCAGTCCATTTACGTTTAGGGTGATTATTGAAATAGGAGGTCTTCTTATAGCCATTTTATCTTTTGCTTTCCAGTAGCTCAGTGTTTCCACTACTTCCTTGTCCCTATGTTTCTGTTTTCTTTATTTTGGTTGGCTTTTGTGGGTGTTCCCCCTAGTTTTTATTGTTTTATGTATACACTTTAGTTCTGAATCTTTGGTGTGTGATTACCATTATGAGTATGTGAAGGATAGTTATACATAAAGTCTTCCATTTTCTTCCGTGTTTGCCTTATCTCCATTCTCCTTTCGGAATTTGGATCTTTGAATCCTCCCATTTTCTGTCATTGTTGTCTCAATTTGTCCCTATGTTGCTGAATGTTCATTACTATCTTGCTATAGCAATTCTATTATTATTTAAGTTTATAATGTCCTTTTCTTAGTATGGGTTACACTCCTCTGCTTCTATTTGCCTGATAGTCACCTTACTCCTAATTATGTATTTTTTGTGTTGTTATTTTGTTTTAGGTGAGCTGAGCTGACCCTTTTCAACATATTCTGTAGTGCAGGCCTCATAGTGGAGAATTCCTTCAGTTTTTGTATCTCTGGAAAGGTCTTAATTTCTCCTTCATATCTAAAGGAGAGCTTAGCTGGATACATTATTCTAGGCTAGTAGTTCCTTTCATTTATTATTTTGAATATTTGATTCCTCTCTTTTCTGGCTTGCAAGGTCTGCACTGAGGAGTTCGATGATAATCGAAAGGTTTTCCTTCATAAGTTACCGTTTTCTTCTCCCTGGCTGCCCTGAGAATTCTGTCTGTGTCATTGATTTTTGATAATTTTAATACAATGTGTCTTGGTGAAAGCCTTCTGGAGTTGAGATAATTGGGTGTTCAGTTGACTTTTTGAAGTCCCAGCTCCAGCTCGTTTTTTAGATTTGGAAAATTCTCATCAACTATTTGTCTGAAAATGCTTTCTAGTCCCTGCTCCTTTTCCTCGCCTTCAAGAATGCCATTATGTTTCCTCTCCTGATGGTACCAGCTAGTTCTTGTATTTCTCTTTTATTATTTTTCATTCTTTGGTTTCTCTCTTCTTCCTTCTGATTTATATCTAGATTTCTGTCTTCAACATCACTGATCCTTTCCTCCATTTGGTCAACTCTATTTCCCAAGCTTGCTATTTCATTTTTCTCCAGAAGTTCTATTTGGTTCTTTTTGAGAATTTCGGTCTCCTTGCTGAAGAACTCATTCTGTTCATCTAGTTTTTTCAGTTCCCGAAATTGTTGATATGATTCATTTTGGATCTCACTGAGTTTTTTTCAGAAGTACCATCCTGAATTCTCTGTCATTTAAGTCGCATATTTCTATATCTGTAAGCTTCCTTTCTGGAGATTTTTCTTCCCTTTTTTTCTTAGATGCCTTGTCACTCTGGTTGTTCATGGTGTTTAATGGATTATTCTCCACCTGGGCATTAATGGAAGTGTATTCTTCTTTTTTTCCATAAAGAAGATTTCTTATATAAAGGTCTCTCTAGCCTGTTGTAAATAAGGCACTTTTCTTTCGGTTTCCAGTAGGTTGAGTCTAAGCCTCTTGGATCCCTGTTTAGTATAAAGCTTTAATAATGCCTTTTTTTCTTATAATAGATGTTTAGTCAATCTCGCTACTCTCAGTCTCAGTCCCTGTCAATGTTAGGGACAGTTTTGGTAATGTTTGTTCAGATTCTCCTGAGGCTTCGCGGTGTTTGGTCTTTGGAGGTATGGGGAGAGGGTCCCTCTGCATTGATGGATGAGGGCTGCATCTCACCCTCTGCTTTGCAACCATGGTAGTAAAAATCAACTGTTGTTTCTCTGCCATCCCTACTTCTCCGCTTTCTGCCCCAATGACTAGCAAGTGCTGTTGGCCGCATGGAGTTCACAGCTCTCCCAGGCAGAACTGTTCAGGGAACTTGCCGCATCTTCTATCCACCCCCTTCCTATAGGAAGCTACAGCTGTAAGAGGCAGCCTTTTTTTCTCCCAGTTTACTACCCAACACCTGGAGTTCTGACCTGTGGTAGCTCCTATGTGCAGATCCCAATCTCAGACATGCTGGTGTGTAGGTTGAGTGTGTTTTGCTGAGTTTTAGATGTTGAGTTTATTGTTGTTTCAAGGGGAGAGATCTGGGGACATCACTGCCTCTACAATTTTATGTATGTTTATTGTTAAAATACATACACATTGTTGAAAATGCAGAGAGAATATTTTGAAAGAAAAATTATAGATAGTTCCACTTCCCCAAAATAGAGAATACCTTGTATTAACATATTCTCTCTTTTTATATGAATTGTTTTTCTGAGAATAATGTATTAACAATTTTACATCATGAATTTTACACTTAGCATTATATCATAATTCTTAAACACTTAAAACTCATGTAAACATGATCATTTTTACTACATTATAAAATTCTATCACACAGTTATCTCATGATTTACTTATTTATCCCTTACAGTTGAGTATTCAAATATTCTACTTCACCCTTGTAATGTAATGCTTAAATGATCATTTTTCTATTTAGATTCTTTTCTGTGTCTCATTGTTTATAACAGACTCACAGAAATGAAATTACAGAGCATAAACATTTTTGAGTCTTGTAACATACTTTTCTAAATCCCTTTAAATTCCCATCCTTTATATGTGAGAGGTACCCATAAAAAAATTAAAGTTGCATATGCTGTTTTACAGTTAGAAACCCTTATCCCCTTAAAAAATAGAAACAGAGATTAAAAATTAATATTTAAAATACTCCAAAGAATACAAACTGTGTATCACTTGGTCAAAAGAAAGTAAGTTTAACTGTCATTCTATGGCAAGCCTTAGACATTTATTTGTTTCAAATTTGCAGCTAGAGAGGTAAGCACCACAGAAAACTCTCAGAGCAGTATAATTAATCATCATGGACATTTTATTGTCAGTACACATAAATCAAAGGCTAGCACTTTTCTTCCCTGAGTGATATAAAACCAGCATAAACATGGAGAAAGAAATCTGATGCTTGTTAGTAGCTGATATGTATTGTTTCCTTCTCCTACAAATAAGTAGGAGAATGTTGCACATGAATACCTTCTACACGGTGATTTATTTTCTCTACCAAGTATTATTCAAAGAGAGGAAACTGGAGCAGAAGCTTTCTCCCTGTATCCTGGCATAAAAATCCCAAATGATAAATATCTAAATATCAACATAAATTGTCCAGAATACATCTGGCTTAAAATAATCATGGCCAATTTAACTGTTTAGAAGCACTGTCTTTCTCAAACCAGGTGTGAAAAGATGATATTTTCCATTTTTTAAGCTATTGAAAATACTGGAAAGAGAACAGAAACAGGATCTCACAGAGCCAGATTAGAATCACCTCTTTGCTAGTTTTTGCTATGTGATTTGTGGCAATTTACCAAAGCAAATCTGTTTCCTGAAAAATGGAGAAAATATCAATCTCATAGGCTGTAATTAAGAATAAATAAGACAAACACCAAAGTGACTACCATGGGACCTGGAAAATAAATCTCAATTGATGTTGGTTCAATCAGAAGCTCTTGCCACATTCGAAGGATCAAAAACTTTTATTACATTTATCTCAATAATTTAGTATCTGTTTTAATGATAGCAAGGTAAACTTTACATTTTGATTTTAGTGACTTAAATAATTTTAAACCTTATTCTAAAATTAAGAGTCCTAATTATGATGCTTCTGTAATCTCTTTAATTTCATTGAACACAAAGGTAAATAAGTAACTTTAGAGCCTCATAGGCAAATTCATGCTCTAAGACGGCCATGATCAAAGTGAATTTTTATTTGAACTGTCAAATCCTCATATTTTTCAAACTCACGTTTGTATAAAATCCAGACACCATCTCACTGTACACATTTTATATACACTATTACTGTTGCTTTCACTTTTATTATAGAAGAAAAATGATTTAAATTCCCATAAAGTGCATATTAAGAATCCCTAGAATGAGTAGATATAATATTGTATGAGATACTTATTGAATTCATCAGAGTTGGGTATGATGTACGTATATTATGGAATTCTTAAAAATGCATGTTGTTGACTTGACTGCAGTGCTTTAGGGGGAAAAAATTCTATTTGAATCTTTTTAAAATAGATACTACAATATCTTCCTGACAAATAAGCAGGATGATAGGGAACCTGTTAAAGTCCATTATGCAAATTCACTGCTGGGTTTTATGAGCCACAAATAGGGCTGGTGGCTGCAGAATATTGGAGCAGGAGATAGTTCCAACCTCTTTACCAAACCTGTTTGTTACTGTAAAAGAAGAATCCCTATGTGAGTCCACCATGATGCTCATTTATAATTTAGGTGTTTCTTAGAAACAAGTTCTTTCAGAAGTGGAACTTGAGCCAATGATTAGAGTGTAATGATCTGTTAAAATGCTCTCAGAAGAAATCAGTAAGGGGATGGCAAAATGAAGATTGAAAAAGAACAGCAGCCAAGAAGAGTATGACTTCAAGTAAAAATGTAGACTCAGCTTGATTCTACTGAAGCTCTAGAGTGCGAACTTACGCTTGTCTCTCTGGTGTCCATGGAGCTGCGCTTTTGTGTTAATAGATCAGAAAATCATTCAGCCATGAGTAGCCTAGGGGAGGAAGATGATGAATGATCTCTGATTCTCCCTAAGGGGAAAGGAGGCTTCAATACCCAAGAACCATCCTCTGAAGAATGTCATAGGTGCTTGCTTTGGGCTGCTGAATGTGCACAGGCTGGGGAAGGGTTGTGAGAAAATGCAGGTGGGTCCAGCAGCGTCTCCAGCAGCGAGCACAGTTTGTATTCAAATCAGTGTGGAACAAAAGTATAGAAGTGCTTGTACTTCATCTAATTCTTAAATCTGAAAGTAATTTTAGAAGACTGTTTAGACTACAAAAAAATATGGTTTCCCAATGGTAAAGAAAGGTTTTCTTCAGATGTATTTCTCCTCATCTACTGCCACATTCACCAAATCATTCAACATATTTATTATCTCTTATAATCAGGGACCCCTGTAATAATGAGTTTAGATGATAATGTGCAAAGGGATGAACTTACTTTTCACTGATCAAATACTGTTTCATGGTCACACAGTACACCTAACTTGATTCAAATTCTCCATAGATGAAAGCAAAGATCCTCCAAGAGAATGTGCAAAACCATCCTCTCTTTGGTACACAACTCAAAATGCATTTCCTCCAGATAATTAATCAATGACTTTAGGTTGCATCTCAATCTTTAGACAAATACTTTCATTCATGAGAAAAATAACTCATAAACACAAATTTAAAAATGGAAGAATGAACCATTCTGAAAATTCTCATAAACATTTATGTAAAAACTCTTTCTCAGCCCTCACCAATGCCTTTGTAAATCTCAAATATCTACAAGCCTCCTCTCTGCCAGTGGCAGCATTCCTCTACCACTTGGGGCTCCACTTATTCCCTATTTCGTGGTCTTTGGCTGAATTAGAGAAGCCACTCATCTAGTTACCCCCAAAACCGTTCTCACTTAGAAAGTGAAATATTACCTCCACCTTTTACTGTCTGTACTTTACAATGGAACACTAGCATATATTGTTTTAATATATGTTTGTCATGTCCCTAAAGAGCACAGACACTCTTGTTGAGTGGATCCAAATTAATAAAGTACATCCATTTTTTCATCCAACATTTTTAGAATCTTCTTGAGTTTCTACTTTAAATAATGTTTTTATAATTTTCTATCTTATAATCCTTCCTTTTGTACATTTTCATTAGCATACATTTCTGCCTGTCTTCCCAATCTCTATCTGATCTTGTGCAATATTTCTCAAATTTGACAAACCCAAGACTATATTCCACCATAAGAATAAGTTTATGTTTTCTCTAGAGTTGGGGACAGGGAGTGCTGCTTTGGATGGTTTGCAAATATCACCATTCCTTTCAAACAAAACTTTAATTTCTCAAGGTTCTATAAGAAGGGAACATGGAATGAGTTGGGTTGGACCTAGAATACTCTTTTAGAGACTTAAACCAAAAGCTATAGCAGAATATAATGAGAATAGCAGAAAATTAAAGGGATCGGGCTAAGCCACTGCATTAAGTCACACTTTGTGAATGTGTTTATAGCACATTCCTAATATATATGTTTCTATGAAATGCAGACTTTTAATGAAATGAAGCAAAACATTTCATAAAAACTTAGAGAGCTGATATCTAAAGCAAGCAACTTTCTAAATTGCTGTAATTGAAGTTATTGTTAGGTTGTGAAAGGGATTACTTCAAGGGTTCCCTAATTGGTCCCCAAGCATGCCAAGATTTCACCAGATAATGAAATACTCCCATTAACCCATGCTCCTTTAAAGTCCTCAGAGAAAACTGTTAGTTTCCAGGTTAGTGAAGATGCCAAAACTTTCACTGCTCTATGTTTCTGATGAGTGAGTTGATACAGAAGAAATATTTAGATGTGATTCCTTGATCTACATCACAGTCTCTTTTTGTGGTAGGTGGGTTGGTCGATAAGTGAGTGAAGGAGGCTACCAAAAATTCATGACTTCAAAAACATTCAGGAAATTTTCCAGGGGCAACAAACACATTGACAGCTATATAATTACGTTGTTTACAAAGTTGTATACTGAATAATTCTATTTCTCTACAATATGATTTCTCTATGTCTCGTTGCTGAGGAAGCCAAACATGGAGAAGAAATTCATGGTTGTACATGATATCCTGCTCAGGGTTAATGTCCTTGTTGAATAGTGATTGTGCTTGCCCTTGTAAACTTGCCTGGATGTGCATGACCAGAGATATCTACATACCATCATACCACTAGCCCCCAACCCATTCCCCATATGCCAGGTCCAAGATCCCATTAGTGAGGCAGAGATGCCTAAGTAAATACTTAGAGGAATGGAATGAGTGGGAAAAGAGTGATTGAGAGGAAACCCACTGATCGTCTTCACTTTTCTGTAATTATATTGGGATATTCCTTGCTAAACTAAATGGTCACAAATTTAGAGGAAGACAAGAAAACAAAAGAAATTGCAGAATGGGGAAAAGAGAAGGAAGTAGAGAGGAAAAGTTGCCAAGATAATACTGTGTGCCCATTTATCTTTCACTTAATTTTTCCACATGTGGGATTTTTCCACCTTGGCACAATTAGTATTTCAAGCCAGAATATTCTTTGCTGTGGGGGCTATCTCGGGAATTGTAGGATGTTAACTAGTATGCTTAGTTTCTACCCACTAAATGTTGGTAGTGCCATCCCCCCAGCTGTGACAGCTGAAAATACTTCCAGACAGTGCCTAATGTCCCAAATGGAACAAAATTACTCCTGGTAGAGAGCCACTGCCCTAATGTTAACATATGACATAACCATGGTACATTTGTAAAGACTAAAAAATTAACACTGGAACATTACTAGTAACTAAACTATAAACTATTCATATTTCACTAGTTTTTCTATTAATATCCTTTTTCTATCTAAAGATCCAAGATATCACACTGCATTTAATAAGGGAAGTATTAAAATTACAAATCAAATTTAATTGCTACAGGGCTATTCCACCTATTTCTTCTGTGGTCAATTTTTACATATATAATATGTATGTATGTATCTCAAAAACTTTGTGTATTTCACCTAAGTTGTTAGATTTATTAACATACGATTGGTTGTTTGTGGTATTTCTTCATTATCCTTTTATTGTCTGTAGAATGTGTGCCAACATCCAATTTTCATTTCTGATGCTGGTAATTTATACTTTCTTGTTTCTTGATCACTCTGGCTAGAGGTTTATTTTCTATTTTATTGATCTTTTCAAAAAACAAAGTTTTAGTTTTATTTACTTTCTCTATTGGCCTATTTTCTATTTCAATGATTTTTCCTCTATCTTTACTTGCTTCTTTCTACTTTGAGTTTAACTAAATCTTTTTCTGGCTTCTTAAGATGGAAACTAGCATTATTATTTGAAATCTTCTATTCCAATATAATTTAAAGCTATAAATATACCTCTAAGCACTGATTTGGGTGCACCCCACAAATTTAGGTATTTCATTTTCATTTTTATTTAATTCAAAATCATTTTTATTTTTTGTTATTCTTCATTGACCTGTAGGTTACTTAAAAGTGTGTGTTGAATCTCCAAATGTTTGAAGATACTTCAGATATTTTTGGTTGGTAATTTTTAATTTAATTTTTTTGGAAAGAGAAAATATTCTACATAATTTCAATTCTTAAATGTATTGAGTTGTTTTATGGCTCAGAATACGGTTATATTGGTGAATATTTCATGTGTACTTTTAAAAGAATGTATACTCTGCTTTTGTTGGGTGGAATGCTCTATAAATATCTATTTGATCAATTTGATTTATAATGATGATAAAATCTTTAATATCTTTACTAATTTTTACTCTATATATCTATTAGAGAAAAGAAATTTGAAATTCCATTTATAATTATGATTTTTCTACTTTCATTTCTGCTTTAACTTAATGTATTTTGATGTCGTTATTATGTACATATGCATTTCAGATTTGGGGTCTTCTTAAAGAATTGACCCTTTGTCATTAATAAATGTCCTTTTTATCCCTGGGAATATTCCTTGTTCTAAAGTCTACTTGCATAACATTAATATTGTCACTCTACTTATGATTAGTTTTTCCATAGTATATCATTTTTATTCTTTTACTTTTTATATATTTGTGTATTTATATTTAAAATGGGTTTCTTATATAAAGAATATTGTCATCTGCTTTTTTTATCCAATACGACAAATCCTTTCTTTGCCTTCATATTTTAAATGTATTTTTCTGGTTATAGAATTATAGAATTATTGTTTTTGTTTTACTTTCACTACCTTAAAAATTTTGTTCCCTTGTCTTCTGATTTACATAATTTCTCAGAGAACTCTACGGCCATTCTTAATTTTCTTCCTCTATACATATCTCTTCTTCTGTCTTCTTTGAGAATTTCTGTCACTGTTTTTCAGAAGTTTGATTATGATGAGTGTCTGTGGATTTGTGTGTGCATGTATGTGTGTTAATCTTGCCATAACAGAAGGCTTATAACATAAGAAATGAAAAACTCAGGGAAATTACATGTTCCCTGTTCTTTAGTCTCATCGGTATAATTTGGTATCAGCACATTTAACTTTAACTTATTATTTTTGTTTTTTCTAACTCTTCTGACTTTTCAAAAGTGCTAATTCATGCACACCTTGTTTTATTGCACTTCACTTTATTATGACTTACAGATATCGCATTTTTTTACAAGTTGAAGGCAAGACCCTACATCAGCAAAAACATTATGACTCATTTTATTGCAATACTTGTTTTACTGCAGTGGTCTAGAACTGAACCTGCACTATCTCCCAGGTATACCCGTATTCATTCCATTGCCAGTTAAAATAATCAAAGCTACTTTACAGAATTATATAACATTTAAAATTAGAGAGAATTTTTCATACATGACCAAACTATTAAGAACACCATCTACCCTATAAGCAAAGCAGAGAAGAGAGTTTAGTAGACTTTAAGAAATAATATGAATGTCTAAAGGTGGAAAAACCCAAGAATTTCAATTCTAAAACCCATAACTGTTGTATGACTATGAAGACAAAAAAAAAAAAAAAATCTGTGGTCTTTTAACCATGCGGTATTTTGGTGCACAATGCAAAACAAAAAAATTCAAGGGAGCTGTTATATATTCCATTCTATTTTATACTACCACCCCCTCCAGCTGAACTTCTTAGATGAAACAACCTTGGAGGAAGAGGAGGCAAAGGAAAGGAAGGCGAGGAAATGTAGAGAGAGTAAGACAAAGCTGCTTCTCAGACTATCCGACTCTGATAAAACTGACAGAACTTAGTGAGGCAGGGCAAGTCCTAAGAAATAAAAAAAACTCTGAAGCCAGTCCAAATGACAGGCTATTAATTGTGGCTTCTCATAGTCACTTGTGGTCTAGTTAAACTATCAATCTCAAGTCATGGGAATGGTGGAACTTTGTAACTACATGTCAGAGGCACTAAACCAGATTAATAAGGTTCTAGGAAGTGAGTTAATTAAATCAACATCAACATCTTCTAAACAACTCTGAAGTTTAGTTCAATTTTGGGGAGGTTTTTTTTGGGGGGGAGGAGGAGTGGTGAGGGGCGTGGGCAGTGAGCATTGATTGAGACCCAACTCATCACTGCTTAAAAAAACAGCAACCAGAAGTACATAATTTCTTATCTTCTCCTATTAGACTATTTCTTCCTATGACCAAATTGCTTCTCTAGAAGCATGAATCTAACTCCAGCTTCCCATTAGAATCACCTGGGGAGTCTTAAAAACTAATGGATGCCCAAGTCCCAACTCAAAAGAATTAAATGAAAATCTCTGTAATTTGAGCCTTCTCAGTTGTTTCTGACATTGGCCTAGTGTGAGAAAGCCTTTTCTAGGACCTTCTCCATAAGAATTAGCAATGTCTAGTTATATTTCTCCCCCTATGCAACATCACAATCTATTTTCTATAGAAAAACTCAATAATAATTTCTACTCAGAAAGGAATGATTGTAGATGGGTTAAGAACATAGTCTCTGGTACCAGACTGCTTGGGTTCATATCCCCTGGCCGGCCATTTGTTTATTAGCTCCTTGACCTCAGTCAAGTCAACTTGACCCCCCTCTACTTCATTTTCCTGCTCTGTGAAAGGAGGAAAGTGCTTTCACTTATGACATAGAGTTGTTGTGAGATTAAATACTTACAATAGTCATGTTACATAGTGAATGCTATCATTATTGTCTAACCTCTCCAGTAGACAAGACAGAATAATGGCTGAAAACACAGACTTCAGACTAACCTTCAGGTCCTGGCTTTGCCAGTGTGCCAACTATGTGATCCTGCAAATGTTATTTAATCTCCCTAGATATCTATAAAATAGATAGTGATAGTGTCTATCTTAAATAGTTGTCGGGAAGATTAAATGAAACAATTTATGTCATGGACTTAGCATAGAGCCTGGGTCTACAATAAGCTCTTGTCATTATTATTATAGCTAACCTAAGAAGAAGGAATGAATTCTTTATACAATTCAGTAAGATCTTCAGTTGATTTTTCCATCTCAGGTGAGTGGGAATATTGTATTTATAGAGGTCACCAATTTCTTCTCCAGGAGAGTAAAAAAAGGAAGACAATCTACAAACAAATTGATTGAGCTTGAAATTGCAGACCTCAGTTATCCCTGGGGGAAAATGGATTATCATCATTAATGTCTGCTGTCTCCAGCCCAGATGCAAAAGCCAGAGGCATCTTAATTATAAGCAGCTTCACAAATTAATCTCCATAATTCTAATACTTCAGAAATTAACCTCTTGTCCTGAGAAGGTCAAGTTAAATGTCAGTCCCAGATGGAACCTGAAGGGGCATTCAGATTCAACACTGACAACATAGTTGGCCACACAGCTGTGCATTCTTTCTCCAAATTGCCATAAATTTTTCAAAAAGCATAAGCTCTAAAGATGTTTTAAAAATTAAAATCTGAGACAGAATTCTTTCTGTCCTGATGTTAGTAAAATTGTATCTGGGGACTCAAGAAGAGTTGAATTTCTATTTGGCCAAAAGTCTCATTTTGAATAAGCAGCTGACAAGACACGAAAGTGTGTGTGTGTCGTTATGTGTGTGTACACGTATATGTTTTTGTACGTCATTGTAGCAAAGCAAGATAAATGTGATTCCTGTTGATTATAAATACAGCTTTCTTACCCACTTGGGTTTAAAGATAAATGCCACTCCTAATTTTGTAAATGAAGGCACATTATATTCAGCCTCCGGTTAGCAGTAAGAAAACATGGATCCATAAAACATAGCCCAAGTGGGTGTGAATATTCCTGTGTTTACATCCTATTTATGCCACACAAAGTAGTTGTCAAGTCAGAGCATATGTTAGAGATGAAAAAATTAATGAGTATCATCATTTTAATAACAAATGTTTGTTGAGATGAACTTTTAAAAATACATAAATTTTATATACAATTATCCAGTTGTCAAAAATAAAATGTAGTGTTAATAAGCAAAAGGTGGTAGACAAATCCTGCCAGAAAAAAAATTACTACTAAAGCAAAAAAAAAAAAAAAAATCTGTCGCATAAAAGAAAGCAACAGTCAACCCAAAGATGGGTTTGGGGCACTATCATATAAGCATCTTATTAAACAGCAGAGCTTTTATAAACAAATCCTATATGAATCTCTTTTATCATTCTATTTTTAGTGCTTAAAATTTTAATCTATTATAACTGGCAAAACAAATAAGAAAGAATTATTTTTTCAATATATTCAACCAAAAAAAATAACAGAGAAAGTGTTTAGATCTTTTTTTCTGGGAAAGTCATTCATCTGTCTGTGGTTTTTAATTTTCCCATCTGTAAAACAGGAGGAATAAGACACTCTTCATTTCCAAAGTTCATTCCCCTCTTCCATGAAAGAGTAACATTGAATATAGAAAGGGGGAGGTATTTGTATTATGTGATTGCCTACCAAGTGCCTATACCTTCACATGGGGTATTCCAATTAATTCGTATGAAAATTTTCTTAGATGGGTTTTAATGCCTACTTTATCAACAATGAAAACTGAAGCTCAGTGAAATTAAGCCATTTGTTCATGTAGAGAATAGAGTTGAATCCAGGTCTGTTACAGCATCATCAGCTGTATGGAAGGAAACCACAGAGGAGTCAAGCCATAATGTAGCCTCACCCTGCTAAACCTCAGGAAGATGTAATCTCAAGAAAAAAATCCTTCTGTCTGGCCAGAAATGACACGTCTACCAACTGCAAGCAAGTGTTCTGAGAGCATACACTTGGTAAGAAGACAGAGTTATGTTATGGATTAGCAATGCCTACAAGGCATGTAGGTGTTATGGGTTGAATTGCGTCCTTCAAAAAAGACTCGCTGGTGTCCTAGCACTTTAGAAAATGACCCTCTTTGGAGATAGGGTCTTTATATAGCTAGTCAAGTTAAAGTGAAGTCATTAGGGTGGGCCCTCATCCAACATGACTGGGGAAATATGGACACAGAGACAGACACGCATACAGAGAGGGTGCCAGGGGAAGACTGGAGATATGTTATCACAAGCCAAGCAACCATTAGAAGCTAGGAGAGAGGCCTGGAACAGCTCCTACCCTAACATCTTCAGAGGGATGATGGCCCAGTGGATATCTTAATGTCAGACTTTGAGCTTCCAGAATTGACAGGCAATGAATTTATATTTGTAAAACCACCCAGTTTGTGGTACTTTGTTATGACAGATCTAGGAAATAACACAAGGGGTAAGAATATGGTACCATGAGAGACACTTATTAACAAGCCTCTATTAGAATGTGAATGACCGCATTTGCCTCTGAGTCCTTAGCCCAGACCTGAAAGAGAAGATGGTCAATTAAACATCATTGTTGAACTGAATAATATGGCAAAAGTATATTTGGAAGTTTTCCCTTTACCAATGCTATGTTGCAAAAGTAGTTCACACTTTGATTGCTCTTGCAAGAATTCCTTGAAAGAGAAAAAAGAAGATTCAATGCTTATGCAAAGGAAGAGAGAAGGAAGAGTCCAGCAAACTGGAAAATGAATAAATAAAATGAGTGAGGAAATTCTCTTTTACAATGTCTGAGTTTGGTGTCACATCTTTAAGGAGGAAAATTAAAGTGAAGGAGAAGACTTATTAATCTCAATATGATTTTTTACTTGTGACTCAGGATAACAACATGTTTAGAATGCTCAAGGAACAAATACAATTTACTCTGTGATTGAATGGCATGAGATGAAGTTACCCCACTTATTTTAAAGCTTTATCTTACTGTATTAGCTCATTTATCAGTACCACGCTACTTGCATGAAGAAAATAAATATTTCGGCATGTTCATGAACCGAAAGAAAAAAAAAAAAGAAAGAAAGTAAAATTAGCATACTGGTGGGAGCTTAACTATCATGGAGGCAGGCTCTTTGGTTCAAAACTGAAGGAGTTTCACTAATATGGCTGATTTTATAGCTTTCTGACACCAAATTGACATGCATGGACAGCTTTCAGATCTACTTCAAGGAGTCAGTCATGCATGTCCTGCTCCAAGGAAATTTATCTTGGTAGCTTCAATGGGAAAGGAAGAATCTGAGGATCTATCTGAGGTGGAGTCCTACCTAAAAATTTGTTCTCACAAATGCACATTTTCTTTAATTCAAAAATACTAATTATTGTTATTATTAACATTTGCTGTCTCACTCTGTGCTATGCACTGTGCTGAGTGCTTTTCTAACATTATCTTATTCAGTTATCATGAAGACCCATTTAATACTGTACTTATGATTTTATCATCTAAATAAAGAAGGTGGGGTTCAAAGAGGTCAAATAACTTGTCCAAATTCGTTTGGCTGTTGACAGGGCCAATATTTGAACCTACATTTTCTGACTTCCAAGTATTCTGTCTATGAGGCCTCCTTCTAATTCATACGACCTCATTTTCTTTTATCCACTTTCTAACCTTCTTCACCATGACAAAACTGTTTGGGATATAAAGGTGAAACCAGAAGCTAGTCCCTCTGTTTCTGGAAGTTATTGCTTCATTCTTTCATTTACTCAGAAAATTCATATAGAGAGATCACTATGAATTGCTATTGCTATGATTAAAAAGATAATGAAAAAACCAACCATAGAGCCCAGATATTTAAGAGGAGAGTCCTAGTTTTATATAGTTAGGTCACTTATTTCTACTTGGCAGTAGAAATAATTGTAGCTACTCTCAAAGATATTTAGCAAACCTGGACACCCAGGCATCTAATCTCTGGATAAAATTTTAAAAGCTTGAGAAAAAGAATAAACACCCTCTAGTAATGACCAGAAAGCCCCCTTTAAATTACTATAAACATAATGACAATTATGATGACCTAATCCAAAACAAAACAAAAACCAAGGACTAATAAGACTCACACCAAGGTAAACCTCAAAATCTACTGTAATTGTTATAGGAAAAGGAACTAATGTTTATTGAGCATCCTTCATGTGCCAAATGTGTTACATAAACTCTCATTTAATCATTGTTCCTTTCAATTTTTTTTTTCCAGAAGAAAAAACTGATTCTCAGAGAAGCAATGTAAATTGCCCAACAAGGCAAGTAAGTGGCAGAGCCAATATCTGGATGTAGTTTTGATGCTAAAACCTGTTCTCTTTCCACCTAATTTATTTTAATCCTAATCCATTTTCTACCTCCAGAACACATATATGTTATAGATCGAGGTCTTTGTAACAAAGTGTCAAGCCTGCTTTGGTAGATACTAGTCTCAGAGAGGAGACAGAAAATGGACTTCGGCCTTGAAGAAAGGAAAGTTTCTTTCTATGATTTTGAGCTAATGTCTGTGAAATACTTGATAGTTGGTGAGATTATTATCTAATTTGATGCAATAATCTTGTGAGAGTAACAGATTAGTCCTTTAACAGGTAGTATTAGTCTCTTAAGTTTTCAATGTCTCAGAAAGAAGAGAAAAATTCAGACAGCAAGATCCTCCCCTCAAAACTGATTAGTTCAGAGAAATGTAGAATTTATAATACTTTTACCTTTTATTCTGATTTTCAAGACTCCCTCTGAAGTATCGAGTGAGTAATGTTTAAAATTTATCAGGTAGGTGTGGGTATAGAGTGAATTTCATTCTCTACCATAGACAGAACACAGTCGTGCAGGTACCTACCACCTCCATTTCATCCCATTAAAAATAATAGAGAGTCAAATTAGAGCAAGAAAGAGTATAAATGTCCCTGGCTTTGGTTTCATTTTCTTTCTTTCCACACACAAAAGTAAATTCAAGAATGTAAAAAAACCCAGACTGTTAAGAGAAGGAAGATACTATCTACCTTTCCCTCCTCGACACATTGTGATAAGTATACTTTATTGGTGGTTACATTTAAGCAACAAATTCATAACATGACAGAGGCAGCATCCAAACAGAATTACAGCTTATTTTTAATAAGTGCTAATACATTTATGTCCTTCTTGCCAGACTCCCCTTCTACAAACATTTGGCTTCCCAGATTATATCCATGAAAATTAATGATCTGTCACTAGGCTTGCCTAAGTCTTAATGAAGTAGTTACTCAGAGTGATTGAAGTCAGGTGTGAGAAACCTGCTTCTTTATGGATGATAAAGCGCTTTCCTCATTCTTTGCACAAATTTAATTAGGTGAAAACCGAAAAGTAAAAATTAATTACTGCCGCACAATGATTTTGCATTTCCAATGAGTGAAACAAGTTTTGTTGGTGTTGGAAAGATTTTCTACACAGAAAAGGCAATAAAGAGAGGGCATATATAAGATTCAGATGCATTCGTAAATTCTTTGCTGTGAGAAAAGCAAAATGCATGATGCATAAAAACAAATATCTTTATCAAGTCATAATTCACAAGGCTAAGCACTGTGAAAAAATTAGAAGAGTAGGGGTTTGGTAAAGAGTAATTGAATTTGGAAGAGGAAGGCCCACACTAAGTAGAGTGATCTCCTCCAAGGAGATGGCATTCAGGTTGAAATCTGCATGCCACCAAACGCCAGCTATGAGGGAGTATGAAGGAAGAACGAAATAGGCAGAGGAATACCCAGCACAAAAACTCGCAAGCAGGAACAAATTTGTTATGTTAGGCAGAGTTTCTTAAGTTTGACATTAGTAATACTTTGAGCTAGATAATTCTTTGTTATTGGGTGTTATTCTGTGCATCGTAGGACGTTTAGCAGCATCCCTGGCCTCTACACACGAGATACCAGTAGTAGCTTACTCCTCTGCAGTTGTGACAACCTACATATCTCCAGGCATTGCCAAATGTCCTCTGGGCAAGCAAAATCTCCCATGGTTGAGAATCATAGTGCTAAAGGAGAAGATGTGGCTATGTGGCTGGAGCAAGGGAAATAATTAAACCTATAATAAACACAAAAAATTAAGACAGAACCAAGTCATCCACGCAGCCCAGGCCTCCTTGCTCCCTGGAATACCACAGAGCCTCATGTCAAATTCACACTGGCAAAAAACTGTAGTCTGACAAAACCAGGGACTTAATCAGGAAACACCCAAGGGATTCGGCGCCCACCACCAGTGTCCGTCCTCAGCATGCTCACTGCCCTCAGCCCACCCATGTGACTGGGCTCCCACAGACAGCTCTGCATTGCTGTTTATCCAGCCAGTTAATTTTTTGGTTTTTCCGCAGTAGAGAAAAGACATATCATCTCAGAAACCAAGAGGTGAGAACACATCAAGACTTTAGAGATTTTTTTTCTTTTTATTCATCTCTGTGGTTGTCCACCTATTTTTAAAATTTTTTATTTTATTAGTTTCAAGTACATGTTTAGACATTTATATAGTTTATAAGACAATCCCCCTAATTGCTTTTTCTCTCCTCTGGCTTCCTTCTTAAGAAATAAGATATGTATAACTATGGAATCTGGAATTTAATGCACGTTTTTATACAGATTTTCTCATCTATTTTGTTTCTTTATCTATGAAATGAGATCTCTTTTCTTAAATATCTGTTTAAGTGGCAGATAGATCTGGGGGCAAACAGGTCGTAACAGGATGCCCCGAAGTGGGCCACTAAAAATTGTAGACAAATAGGTGAAAGGGAGGCAGACAAGCACAAGGTAGCAAAGCAGCAATGGGTTATCCCAAGAAAATTAGCTTTGCTCTAGGAGGAATTACTAATATATAATTACAGAACATGTTGACTAAGAATAAGTCTCATCTTTTCTCTGAGCCTCAAAACTAGATGATGCTCCAAAGCCTGTGCTCACAAAGGGACCATTCTAATCCTTTCTTTGAAGGCAGGAATTAAATAAATACACTTTCCATTTAAAGGAAGTCTATAAATAGTGCTGTTTGTGCATATTTATTTACTTTCCTTCATGTCATATTTCCCTATAAGTCAAAATTTTTAAAGAGAATTTATAATGAAGACCAAGTAAAATTGCAAAATTATTTTATCCTGAATAGGAGAAAGCTGGTGGTCTTATGTTTAACCTAACATTTATTTAGCATGATGTGACATGAAGTTCTAAGAATTTTACTCATGCTGATGCCTTGAGTCTCACATTAATGCCATGAAGGAGGTGTTATTACTTTCCCTACTTTACAGATGAGAACCTACAGGCACAAGAGAGATCAATTGACTTAAACGAAGTTGCACAGCTACTAAGTAATAGGCAGGATTTGAATCTAAGCAGAGTCTAAATGGCAACCACTCCCCATGCTGCTTCTCAAAGACAATTCAGAAGGAAGAAAAATGAGAGTTGTTTGTTTGCTTTTGTTTGTTTGGATAGAAAAAAAGAAACATTTCTCCTAAGAGTTAAATGGCTTAACACAGAGAAAGTAGGATTTTAGGGTAAGTGCAAGAGGGGGGAAAAAAATGGCCATGGGTTAAAAGATACAAGATTATTTCCATACCTTTATTTCCATACCTGTGGATACCAGTTTTTGAAAATTTAAGAAAACAATAACGATAGTTTGTAATCAACAACTGCCAATTCATGATCAGAAACAGAGTGTGGAATGGAAGGAGGATAGATGTCCTCACAAGGGACTGTTCATTGATTGGTTCACTTTCTGGTAGCACCATAATTCATTCATCTCATGGAATCTGACATCACATAGGTGGGCCTTTGAGTTCCAGAAATCTCGCTGAGCTCATTGTTTGCCTGCCCACTTTACTCTCAGGGTTATTAGACATATCTCTATCTTTTCATTGTCCACAGTTCTTTGAAACACAACAAATAGGTGTGATACATTCTGTAGGCAAGCACCCGGATAGTGTAATTTCAGGTTTGGGAGGCATCAAACAGCAAAATGCATGGTTCTATGAAACATTATAGGCTTCTTTTGGGCTATGCTGACGTCACTGTAGTGTCTTTTAGTGTAGACACTAAAAGAAAATATTTGAATAGAATTTAAGTCAAAGTAGCATATATGACTGAAAGATGGCAGAGCTACATATGAATTTATTTTGTCAGGTGTCATCCTAAAAGAATTAGCAGCTTTCCTGAGTTCCTAATCATCTGTCCATTTTAATACTCATAGATTCATAGATTGTAACAGTATGAAAATCTTTGGCTTTTCTCCACTACCTATCTGGATCAATCATAATGCAGTTGCAAGAAATATATAAATAAATAATTCTTTAATAATGCTTTCATGTTTTGACCAAAAAAGAAATGGCTTGAGTTTATAAGGGGATAAAGCTATTTCTAGACATAATAAAGGAGGATAATTGGCAAGCGGAAATTTGAAGACTGTTATGAACCATGCATAAACTAAAATAAATCAGGCTAGACTCCAAAATCCATGACAGGTCCAAGACAAATTTCACCAAGTCAATCAACAAACATTCATCGAGTTGCTGCTTTGTTCTAGGGACTGTGCTACATGTTACAGTATCACACTTAATCCTCCCAATGATATGGTTAAATACACATCATCAGCCTTTTTAATTTTAAACAGATAGGACCCAAGTCTCAGAGAGACTAAATATCTTGCCCAGGCCACCTGCCTCATAAAAGGCACACTTGGAATCCACCTGTAGATCTGTTTCGAGTAAAAGCTTAATGGTGGCTTTGGGATGTTAATCAGGATGATGTGTTTCTATCTCTGTATTCAGCACAGCTCTCAATAAAGACTTGATTCGCTGAGCCAAATAGGTCAATTAAACCACAAATAAATTCATATCAGGCCCATGATAGAATGGAGGTGGACCTATGGAGAAAAGGGAGCAACCCTGGTATTTATATACCAGCCATACATGAGTTAGTGAACCAAGCAAAGCTGCTTAGCAGCCCTAAAGCCAAGATTTGGCTCCTTCCACCTGGACCTCTCTTCTTTCTCCCTGTTCATCTGGGTAGTTGATGCTCATCTTAAAATCTCAGATCCTACTTTCTCAAGGTCCTGCCCCTCCCCCCAACTAGATCATATTCCCATTATATGCTCTCATAGCAGAGAAACTTCTACACAGAACTTATCATAGTCTATGTTTACAATTTATTGTGTGACTATATGATTAATATTTCTATTTCTATGAGATGAGACTGCATGCTCCCTCCTAGTGGCAGGGACCATCTTGGGTTTGGGATACCACTGTGTCCCTATTGTCTGGACAGATGAAACAAGCACCCAATGAATACTTATTAAACAGGAAAACAAAAGGTTCAATTTCCATGATGGCAGCCAACAAATAGAAAGTTGACTCCCAGAGGCCATTTCCAACCCTCTGATCCTCCTTTCCAACATTCTTGGCTGTACAGACTGTAAGTCTAGAGGTTTCCCTGTGTCATGGACACAAAAAGCTCATGTCAGTGTTACATGCCAGCTTCATCTCATTTATCTTCTCACTTTCAGCCTAATCTCTTAGATAAGCAAATAGTATCCAGCCACAAAAGGCAAGCCCGGCTGTCCAAGGGTTGCTGGAACGTATCCTAATGAATATAATGAAAGCATTTACTTCCACATGTGTAGTACCTGCCCTTGACAGGACGCTGTTTGTAGGAGCACTTTGGAGAACGCATAGAGAACCTGCAAGGAAGATGGACTACATGTGCTCTCACCAGAACATACTGGATAGGTGCACTTAAACTTCAGCCTCCTCCCAGCTGGAAGTAAAATGGATGTGATCAAGGTATTGGGATGAAAGGCGTTCCTGTAGTCAAGCCTCTCACAATAGCCCCGAATGGAAGAAATTGTTTTACTGTCAACCCTATCACCAGCTTGCTACTATTAAACAAAGCTAGGGAAGCTCCCAACAACCACTTTCAACTTTGATTTTAAACAACAGCCTCTGTTCCCTCCGCCCCCCAAGAACATGATACCAAACCTCTGAGCGCAATTTATTCTGATTCTTAATTCCAGGTGTTCTTTCGGAACCACAGGCTCCCTCTCTGGCCAAGAAACGAGGAACACGTAGAAGGAGAAACAGGCTGTGGGGAAAGCTGTCTGCCATCATTTGTCGCACCACTCTACTTCTCGTGAGCTTCCTGTCTTATTTCCATTCTTCACTAAACTTCCCCGACACACTGTGCTGACCCAGCCAAGCTTAGGCATTGTTTCTCAGATCCTAAGATCCTACTGCATCTTTCAGCCTCTGTAAAAAGTAACGACTGCCACCTTGGGTTCCAGATAAATGTTCACTTACCCACCTCTCACCAGTCTCTCGTGCCTCAATTTCTAGATCATGGGTAGTCTTTGCCTGCAGAGGGCTGGATCTGGCTTTGAATCTCAGATTTGATTTCTGGCTGTGTCACTTATTCAGGCATCTGCAAACATTTTCTGTGAAGAGCCAGAAAGTAAATGTTTTCAGCTTTGCAGGCCATCAGGGCTGTCACAATTCCTGGACTCTACAGAAACAACCAAATACTGTACAGAAATGAGTAAGTATGGCTGTATTCCAATAAAACTTTATCCATGGAAACTTGAACTTTGTGTAACTTTAATATGTCATAAAATGGTTTTTTGTTTGGTTTGATTTGGGGTTTTTGTGGGGGGATTATTTTTCCAACTATTTGAATATGTTAAAAGTAAAACATCATTCTTGGTTCTTGAGCCATACAAAACCAAGTAAAGGGTCATAGGTTTAATGACTCCTACACTTACCACGTGTGTAAACTTGGACATATAATCACTCTTCTGTGGAACTCAGTTTTATCATCTGTAATGTGATGGCATCTCTTTTAGAGTGTCTTCAAAGATTATACAATTAATTCATTACAAGCACTTAGAACATTATCTGGCACATAACATATGCTCAATCAGTGCTGCTATTATTGCTGTTATACGTTTCCTAATAAATAATTTAAAATCGTCTTTGAGTCCATAGCTTGCTATCCCCCCATATATGATCACTCAAGTGCCTAATGCTTGATTCTCTTTTTTAAACATCTCGTTCTCTTTCATCACTCCTTTTGCTAATGAGCTCAAGATCTTGTCATAACCCTCCGAGATTACCACTGAAGTCGCTGGTCCCCCGGCCTTTCCCCCTTCTAATTCATCCTGTCCACACTAGAATGACCCTTCTAAAACCCAGATGTAACCATTTCATTCCTCAGTGATAACGTCCCTTTACCATTTCCACAAAATGAGTTCTGTGGATCATTAATTCTAAAAGGTGTAAAAATGCATTTGCTTTCTTTTGAAAGCACATGTTTTAAAGCATAGATGAAATTGAATAAAACAAAATTAAGCAGACTATACAGATTACTATTTTTACTACAGTACTTTTAGAACTTTTAATATACTGATGTGCACTATAAATCTCTAAAAAGTTGACAAAAGGGGGTAATTTTCCAATTTTAAATGATCATGGTACCCTCTTCTCAATGTTTCTCTCCCAGGACTATTGTACTACGAGACATACTTTGAAAAATGCTGGTCCATACAAATCCCTTAACTTGGCATACAGGGTCTTCTGTGGTCCAGCTCCCACTAGCCTAACCCACTACACTGGTCATGTGGCTGTTGCTTTTTTGGCATCTTGCTGTGTCTTGTGTCTGGAATACTTGTCCCTTCCCTGATCTATCTTCCTTGTTACCTTTTAAGAAGTACTCCCTACTCAACTTCAGCAATGTTAAGGGGTTTCCCTTCAAGTTCACCCTGGAGACTTGTTCTTTCTTTGATTTGAGCATTGAGATATATATATATATATATATATTTCCTTCAATGACTGTGAGCAAATAGAAACTATATTCTGTCTGTTCATTGTTCTAAAAGCTTAAAAATAAACATCTTTCTTTATAAATATGACTTCATGCCTCACACCTACTCTAGATAACATTACCTCCATTTTCTGTTTGAGGACAATGAGCCTCAGCAAATTAAACAAGTTATCCTCAATTAAAACACAGAATAAGCGTTAGAAACCAGATAATACAGCTTTCCTCTCGCAGCCCAGGGTCTTTTCCATTGCACTACAGCGCCCCTAATAAAGCACACCCAACAATGCTTCAGTCCTAACTCCTCTCTGTTTTGTGCCCTGATGTAGACCTGGGCTAAAGGCAGCATCCAGAGGAAGCCCAAGGTTGAATGAGCTGAGAGAGCCAGGCTCAAGTATTCCCTCAGACAGTCCAGCTATACAACCATGTGTCAGGTCTGCTCCTGAAACTAAAAATCCACAAGGTAATCCTGACAATTATGGGCTCAGGATCACTTTCTCCTTGGCCAGCCAGCCTCCTATGCAACCTTTGTCTTTTCTGCAGGTTCCTTGCTTTGAGTCTCCCTTCCTCCCTTTCCTTCCCAGAGCTGCCACCTCTGACTCTATCCCCATGATGTAGTCTTTTCAGCTCCATGCTCCTCTTGCTGCCTTTTCCAAAAACACAAAGGTTAATCACATAGAAAAAGTAAACAGTAGGCAACAAAAATGACAACCATGTACAAATGACTATGGGGACAGTCTCAGCTGGAATTGGGAAAACATTCTCACCTCCTCCCTTAGCATCAAACATTTGGGAATGTGGATGCTTCGGGGTCAAGTATTATGTTACTTCTTCATTTTGAAATGAACTATTTTTACAGTCCTCTCTTTCTCTGTATTTATGAACAGGGCAAACCCTTTTGATAATCTTATTCTGATTGCAGCTTCCAAAGGCTTTTCTTCCCATTCCCCTGGTTAACATGTACAATCCATATTGTTCTTGGTGTTTACATCTATTGATACTGAAAGGAGAAGGAGAAAAGTCTCAAGTTCTCTCAAAATCCTGCAATGTTTATAGATGAAGCTCACAGATCTAAGAAGAAAGAGAAGGCACATTCAGATGAATTGCTAAAGAGAACTCAAAGAAAGTACTACTTAGAGCAGGATTAAGGAAATCTAAAAGAAATGGTAAGACCAGCAGAAATAGTAACAGCAGAAAGAAATAGTAACAGCAGAAAGCCAGAGTGCTATAGCCAACCCGCTAGGCTACAGGGTTGCTGAACAAAGAAAGATACCAAGCAGGACTCTTTGCAGAGTGAAATTCAGCCACCCCTGACCCACAGATCAGACATAGGAAAGGATAAGAAATATCCCAACTCCTCTCTTACCCTCCAGTCTCCTGCTGGTGTCCTCCTGCCCAAACCCACTTGGAAGTCAGAGCTCAAAGAAATTCAAGTAATACTGTTCTTAGGGGCCAGAGTTCTGAGCCATGAACTGTGCAGAGAGGAGCAGAGGGTGACAGCAGGTAGAAGTGGAGGTGGGGATGGCGGTGGGGGAGATGGCATCGCACAAGAGACAAATATTTAAAACAAAAACAAAAACAAATATAAGTCCCAAGTTCCCAAGAAGATTCACAAGGAGAAAATACAAACATTTTTCTGGTTTTCTCCTCCAGAACTTTTTATGCAATGTTTGTAAAGTGCTTTGATTTATCCTCTTTCACTTAATAAAACATTCTGTAGTGCTTCCTCTCCCTGGTGCCCATAATATGATGATAGCAGAGACTCTATTAGAAATGACATCTGTTTTTCTCTTCCCAGTGCATTCTCCCTTTTCCTGGTCATAGCACCTCAGCTTCCTTTCGGGAAAGACCTCCCTCTTAGCCTGTGTGTTGTTACAGCTGAGCTGCTACCCCCAGCTCTGGAAAAAAAAGACTGTGACTCTGGCCTAGCCAGTAAGCATGAGCCATCACCCTGGCCACAATGATGGGTTCAGGAATAAGCCTATGATTCTAATTAGCCCAAAGATATCTAATTCAAAGACTTTTCCTAGAGGTCTTAGGAAAGAGAAAGTATTTTTCAATTTCGTTAACCTAGGAAAATGTGAACATGGACTTTCCAGAAGCTATTTATGGAAAACATTTCTCTGAAGAATCCTTGCCTGTGTCAAAAGCCAACTCAGAGGAATGCAGAACTGAATAGTGGAGACGAGAAGAAGTAAGGACACAAGGAGAGGAAGAAGGGGAAAGGGGGGGTAGAATTGGGGGAATAAAGAAAATTGAGGGGGGAGAGAGAGACTGAGACTCCAAGGCCTGAATAAATTGCTTGAGTCACCGAACCATGCCATGTCTGAACAGTATTCCTTAACTTTTCTATTACATAACCTACTAAATTCTTCTTTTGTACTTGAAGCAGTTTAAGTTGTAGCTTGGTTACATGAAACTAAAACCTCCAGATTAGTATAGGTGGTGTGTAACTAGGGACCTCACACTGGGATAAGACTGCAATAAAACTCTAGAATAAAACATTCTTGAGAACTATGTAAGACTTGGCCAAAAGCTTTGAGGTAGGCTGAAGACATCATATTCTAATGATGTCACAGGCTCTTGGTCTGTGAGAGGACAAGGTCTCCTGTGTTATGGCCAGCCTGTATTCCCTTAACCAGGACCATGAAGAGCTATTTGACCCACGAACACCATGGCAGAGATTCTCGAGTTTCAGTGAATTCTCCTAGACGCTGTCCCTTCCATATCCTTCGGGCTCACCTAATCTATCCCTCAAGAGGGAGCACAAGCTCTTTTTTTTTTTTTTTTTTTTTTTTTTTTTAGCTCACACTCTCCTCTAGGCCATGCAGCTCTCCTTTTTCTAAACATAAAATACGACTTTGAAAATTAGTTTAAACAAATGTCAGAACTAAAGGTCCCTTGCATTGGGAAGACTATTTTCAGTTCAGCTGCCTCTAATCATCTTAATACAGGCCATACCTCCCTCAGACTATTGGCCACCTTTGAGTGTGGGGTAGGATCTTCTCAGCTCTGAGAAGGGGTCAGATTTTAAACTTGGAATGCTCAGCACTAAGCAGATCCTGCAGATAGAAAGCAATCACCTCGATCCAAACACCATCAATTAATGAGGCACAGTCTTCCAAATGTATTTAGAGAAATGTTTTCTGAGAGCATTAGCACCATGGGGTACTAGTAGGTAAAAATTCTTTATGGTCTAATAAGTCTTTGCAGTTTTTAGGTAAACAGAAGACATCTTGAGGTCTCTAAAACAGTCACATGCAAAGCTAACTTAAAAAGGGAAGACATCATACACAATATTTTCAAAACTCCCTTAACCATGAGTTTTTGTTTGTCTGTTTTTTGGGGATGTGTAAAACATGTCTTAAAGAATTTCACAAAAGACCCTGTGAGAAATTTTCAGGATCTTTCTTCAACTATCCAACCTGAGTAGACAAAATGGACAACCATAGTCATCTATGGTTTGCACGACAGCTGCTCTATTTCAATGTCACCAAGTCTCACGTAGCCATCTCAAGCTTTCTCTCCCCTCCTTCAGCTGAACTTTTAAAAAGACAATGATTGGTATTGACTGTGAATGTCTAGGCCAGGTGATGTCTGGCCCAGAAACAGCTATCCTAGTCCAAGTCCTTTGTGATCACAGCAGACTTCATCGCTCTAGCTTTCACTTAGAGGGAAATCACAAAATCTTATCCTTCACAGTCGCAGCACTGCCTGCAATGCCCACGATCAAGCTCCCTGAGCAACAGCAAAACAAATAGAAACATCTGTCCTTCTAGGTTGATTTTTACTGCTATTATGGTACAGTTCAGTCTCATTCCACATCATTATATTTGATAACTGTCATATACCTGAAATCACTGATAGTTGATGTCAGCACAAAAGTCATCCCCTGAACTGAACCATACCAGGCTCAATCAACAAGTAACTTGCCTGATCATTTTTTGTTGAAAACTCCAGGCCAAGGAATCAAGCAGATGCTCAGCTGATCTCACAGCCCAGGAGAAATGCTCTATCTCTGGCTTTCTTTTTAAGATAAGGCCACGATGGAACAAGATTTTCTTTATCTTATACTCAAATCTGCTGTTCTGAAGTTCAGAAGAAAAATTAAATATTTATAAGGTACCTGTGCCAAATTTTAGAAGAAACTTGTTTTCATTTCTAGATTCTCTTTTTGAAAACCAGTGACTAGCTTCATTGGTTCAGATCCAGCGTTGACAAAGATTGCAGTCTAGAGATCAACATTTCCCAAGCCCTACTAGCCTAGTCCCAGAGAAAAGCTCCATTCCCAGTGTAGAACATATCCCTTCCCCTCCCTGGTCCACCCACCCCAGAAAAGTAACACTGGGGAGGCCAGAGAAAGGCATTGTAATAAATATTTTCATATGGTCAAAATTAATGTCTATTATTTCTCACTACAGATAATGTATATGAAGTTATCAGGCACTTAGTAAATATCCAATGAGTGTTTCTTTCCTTGCAAGTTTTTTCTTCTTACAGGAAATAACTTAGGTTAGGACCTGTGGACACCTAAGCCATGTCCTTTGGGACCCTAACTTGCTTCTTAAACAACTTCATTTGCCTTATAAGACCTTGAATGAATCGTTGTGAAGCTTTGCTAGCTCTCTTATCAAAACATAAAAGTATATTTAGAAAAACTATTCAGGTGTTAGAGTGTCGACACATGAAATGCATACGTGCATATTAACACATTTATTTTGATTAAAAAATAAAGTTGAAATTTTTTCCCACAGAAAATTTTTTTTACAAAAATATGAAAACTAGAACACTAGAGATATCAGCTAAAAATAGGGACTGTGAAGTAAGAGGGATCTGGTTTTAAATTCTGTTCTCACCACTTTCTAGCTGTGTGAACTGGGACAAGTTATATATTTCCTGGACATCAGTTTCCTCATCCCTAAAGATGGGATTAATATTTGAACCTACCTCAAAGGATTATGGCAGCAAAAGTAAGGTCAGCAAAATGCTTAGCATAGGGCCTGACACAGTATAATATATAATAAATCAAGAATAGAGATTCCCCCCCCACCCCCCAAAAAAAAAACCCACGAAAAACATAAACTCTTGTGCCAGACTGGGTCCAAATTTTGATTCTGTCACTTACTTGCTTTGCCATCTTTGGGCAAATTACCTGAATATCTGTGCCTTGGTTTCGACTGTAAAAAAGAGGCTATACCTACCACATAATGTTGTGGGTGAATAAATGAACTAATTCAGAGAACTTAAACAGTGCCTGGAACTTAGTAAATGATATGTAAGTGTTACCTATCTCTCTCTAAATCCAAGTCTCCAAGCTGCCACCTCTGACAGGGAATCACAAGGCAGGGGTCCTGAATACTTCTGTTGTCTTGATGATTTAAGAACACGTTAGGCATATAATATGATTAGAGATGTTTAATGTGTAAAATGTGACTTTGAGCCACTTAGAGTGGAAAGACTGTGGGTGTAAGAACCTAGAAATCTCGGGTTCCATCAATTCAACTGTCATTAGCTGCGTGGCAATCTGCTTCAACTGGAAAAGGACACTCCTATGTCATGGGCATGGTGGGGCTCATCGAGATCCTTTCTTCAGGCTCATTCCCACATCCTCCAACTTCTGGAAATGGCAGCCGCAACCCTCTCCACAAGTTGCCTCAGGGCTGCAGGAAACTACCCTGTCCAGGTTCAGTGTTCCCTTTCAGGGTCATGTCCCCTTCCAATGGCCGCCTATCATTTGGACACAGAAGCTCCACACTTTGCCTTCCTTTGAGATAACTCTGATGGATATCCCAACCCCTTCCCTTATGATAGGTGGAGGGGCCTCAATTAAAATTCCACGGTGGAATAACTACTTCTTCTGCCCAATCCTGCCTTCTCACTTCCTGACAAGTGTACCTCCAAAGGTAACTGCCCAATAAACTTTCAGCATGCAACTCCCTACCTCAGACCCTGTTTTCAGGGAGCCCAATATAAGGCACTAGGCTAAGCACTATTCTCACAAACAGAGATAAGACCAAACCAATATTTTTGTTGAGCATCATTATATACTGGGCATATTGTCAGGGATACATTAAACAGGAAAAACATGGAAACTGTTCTCAAAGAACTGGAGTTTAGTAGGAAACACTGAGGTGAAATATTCAGGACATAATGAGTACACGTCACACATGTTACAAAGTAGAAATGTGCATGTTACACAAGTATACACTGTGGTATGAAGTAGTGGGGGGTAGAGAGGAAGAGAGAGGTGGTGACTCAAGGAAGCTTACTTGGGGAAGTGATTTTTTACCTGACCGCTGAGAAGATGAGTATTTGCATGGACCAGGAATCTCCAAAAATAAACCTTCATTGGTTGCTGACCAATAAAACCACAGGCCTCTCTCTAGCCTTCCTGGACAAATGAAGTCAGGATGCCATTTCGGCGAGGTAAGGCTAACTAACTGGAGGGCTGCTGATTAGAAAGTCCACTTGCATATAGATATTAGACATATCCTCTACTAACTAACCTTAGCAGTAATAACGTTTTTGGGGGGAGGGGAGTTCTGTCTGCCTTATTTCTTCCTATGATATCTTTAGTGTCTTAAATATCTACAGTTATAACACTGAAATCCTGGTTAGATTCTGAACTAAGAATTCTGACACAGTCATGACACTAGAATTCAATGTGGGGTGTCACACTGCATTTTCAATGAGGTTATAATATGACAATACAAGTCTTGACAAATGTCTGGAGGTTCAGTTATCATAAGCATGGAGATAGAACCCAGGTTAGTATTAACTGCTCCAAAGCCCCTTTGAAGAACCAGTACCTCATGGGGAATTCAGAATAAAGAGCAATGGATAGGAGGCAGTTACAGGAAAAACAAACAAACATTGAAACTACCATAATCCTCTTTATCTGTGGTTTCCCTTTCTAGTTTTAGTTACTTGTGGTCAACTGTAGACTGAAAATATTAAATGGGAAAATTCCAGAAATAAATATCTCATAGGTTTTAAATTGAAGAGCCTTCCAAGTAGGGTCATGAGGTCTTATGCTGTTCCGCTCCATCTTACCTAGGACATGAATTATCCCTTTACCCAGAGTCTCCACACTGGATCAAGATGCTTCCAGCCCATAGTTACTCAGTAGCTGTCTCAGTTATCAGACTGGCTTTATTACAGTATATTGTTATAATTGTTCTATTTTATTTTTGGTTATTATTGTTAACCTCTTACTGTGCCTAATTTATAAATTAAACTTCATCATAGGTAGGCATGTATAGGAGAAAACAATATATGTAGGGTTCAGTACTATCTATGGGTTCAGAAAGCCACTGGGGATCTTAGAATGTATCCTCTGTAGATAAGGGGGAACGACTGTCCTCTAGCTGGGTATTTTAAATCCCAAAGAACCTAAGGAGACAGGTAGGCTCACTGGTTACATGAGCACATTTTTCAAGGATGATTCCCTTTCCACAAAATGTATGTTTGTCAGTCATCACTTATATAGTCCACTATGCTCATAAATCAAAAGCATTTCTCTGTGTTCCTGGTCTGATCATGCACAAATGAGGTAAATACCCAAACACAAATCTAACTTCCACAGATCCTCTGGGAGGATTGTGTCAATAACAATTTAAAAAGAGCTTTTCAGCCAGTAAACGTACTTTTCAAAAATCTCAAGAAGGTTGTAAAAACAATCCAAGTAATCTTGGAGAAAAGGAGGTCTCTGTAAATCTCCACCTCTCTGGAAAGCAGGGATCCAGTGGCCTGAAAACGTGTTTGTGGAACATGAACCTGAGCTGGTATTTCATAAGATTTTCATTTTTGATGAATATTTTGTTTTCTCAGGCAGCTTTGTGCCTCAGTCCCAATATATTACAGTTTAGGTTCTTAGGGAACACGTGATCCCCACTGACATTCAATTCTACCTCCTACATAGTTCTCAAGTCCACCCACTTCTCTCCATTCATATGGAGGCCAAGCTGTCAACTTTTCTCTCCTGGCCTCAAGCGATGACATGCTAACTGGTCTCTTTGTATCTTTTCTCCTTCACTTTCAGCTCAATTCCCCCAACAAGAGTCAGAAAGGTCACATTTACTGAAAAGCTAAAAGCTATCTATTGTGAAAGAGAGAAAAGCATCCCCTGACAGCTAGGAGCTGCCCTGGCTCTAAAAATTAGGCCTGGGTAGTTTCCTGTTAACTAAAATAATTTCACAAAATAACATTAGATAATGTCTGATGAATCACTGCGAATCAAGACAAAAACAAGACCTCTTCATAATTATGCCTGAACAGACAAAATATGAGCATGGCCAAGTATTTACCCTCTCCCCATCCTAGATAATGAATGATGACTGCTTCTTCTTTACCAATTACAACTCTAGCTTCACTTCATTCCTTTCTTAGAAGATTATAGGTATTAAGAAATCCAATCATAAAATTAGCTCATACAAAGATAACTGTCCGATTGCCTAACACAGTTCCACCCCATCAGTCCTTTTACCTTCTTAAGGAGACACCCCACATTCTTCACAGGTTGTCGCCTTTGTTACTATGACCACTGAACCCAACTTTTTGAAACACAGGTGTGTTCCTGGTGCTTTTTGGCTACAGAGCATTGAGTACTGCTTAGATCAAAAAGCACAGGGCTCTTCAGTCAGAGCCTCCTGGGTTCAAATCCCAGCTCTACCACTTACTCCCCACCATGTCCTTCTCGGGCCAAGTCAAACAAGTTCTCTGTGCCTCAGTATGCTCATTTGTAAAATGGGGATAAAATAACCATGTCTACCTTCTTCGATTTTTTTTGTGGGTTATAAGGTAATATATGTAAAGTCGATAGAATACAGTATTTAAAACACACATGTGATCTAGTTGCTAAAATTTAAACTGATAGCCAAGGTCACTGAAGTTTCTAAAAAGGTCCTGGTTGTTTGGCTGCTACCTACACTCTTCAGCATCATGGTACCTCGATTTTCTCCTCTATAACATGGGCACAATAATATCAATATCAATAATATCACAAAGATTAGGTGAATTTCAAAAATAGATTGGCTTGTTTTTGGAATACCTTTCACTACCAGCACTATGTAGACACACAGCAAATTCATTTTACCTTTCTCTACCTGGTATATTATTAACTTTTTCAGGGCCTCTGTTTTCTCAACTAGAAAACAATGGAATTAGATAAGACCACTGCAGATCGAACTGTGTTCTGTGAGATGTTCCATGTAGGTGTTTTGGGAGTTCTTCAAGTTTTTAATTTTGTAGGTGCTTTGACTAACATAAGACTGCTATTGTCATCCATAACTCCTGAAATCCATGCGGAAAACAGGACCTTAGCATGGTTTCTCACGCCAAATGGAAAATTAGTTGAATACATGAAGTCCTAAATTCAAGTTTTTTATTTTGAAATATATTTCATCAAAATGACCTCATGAATTAGTATTACACTAAACAAACCTTATAAAACTTGAGTTTGTAAATCAATGCTATTAAAAATATTAATGTAATATATTTTCTACCTTTAGGTTCTAAATATTTTTTGTAGAAAAAAATAAAAGCTCAGCAACTATAAAAGTCATAGCTACAAAATCTTACATAGTTGTAAAAGTCATCTCTTATCATCTTCTGATGTGCATTGTTTGCCTAAAGAGGTAGAAAAAAATTTTCACTTTGGGAAAAAATACCACCTTCCTGTATTACCATAGATGCCAACACACACACACCACACCACACCACACCACACCACACACACCTGAGACTTTTGTTGGTCTCCTGAATGTGTGTAATGACTTACACTTGCAGTGCTGGGGATATTACTTTTAGGTACACTAGAAACAAACCCTTAAGATGATTGCACTGTCTCCTGTCTAAATATGCTATCAAGTTATACCGAATCCTTTTATTCTTAACAATCAGAAATCCACCTGAAAAAAAAAAAAATCAACAAAGCACTGTTCAGCATGCCTCTGATTACACTAGCTAGGATGTTGTAACACCTTAAACATGGACTGCTTAAGAGGTAGAAATGATAACGGAAATTGGATTGGAAGAAACTTTGATAATCATCTCAAAAACATGGCTTAATAAGCAATCATCAAAGAGTTTCAAAGTCTCAGTGGTGATCTAAGCAAATTCTGCTGCATAATAAAGAAACTGAGGTCCAGAGGAAGAATATAGTTTTTTCATGCCCAACAGGCAATGTAGTACAAATACCAGATCACAACCTTAGTCTCTCGACCTTTCCTATTCTATTATTTATATTCAATATACCTATTTTAATTGCAGTCTAATTGCATTGCAGTACACAGTCTAGTAGCGAGAATATTCTCTTTCTAGGAACCTTGTGGACAAATAACCTAAAAGACCCTCCCACTGAAAATAACCAAATGCTGACAAATACTTTCAAATCTCCTTAAACACAAAGATGATTGAACAAGAAAATAAGGAATACTGAAGCCAAAACCTAAGTGAAGCCAGCTTTAAACTTTCAGGCAAATACTAAATCTGTTGAAACTGACCATTGGTTTTAATGTTCTTGCTAGGCTCAGAAGACAAAGACCAAGTTCAGGCACACCCAAGGTCTCATGTTGGACTTACTCCATTAAGCTGGGAACCCAAAGAACTACACTTTCAGAAAATTGGTGAATCAGAAAAATGATGCTACCAGGGTACTAAAAGGAAGGTTGCCTTACTGGAAACTTGACACCAAGAGAAAGAAAAAATAAATCTCCAGAATTTGTCACCCACAAGCTAGCCTTCATATAAGCTCATTGCCTGAATTCATACTACTTGAGTGGCCTACAAAACCTCCAGCCAATAATTTAGCTTAAACTAGTCCCATTCTGATAGCACCCCCAAGCACTTGGCAGAAGCAAATAAAATTTGTTATTGGGATAATCCACCCTTGTCCTAGGCTTTGAAGATTTCCCATTGGCAATATTCCAAGAAATATATTTTTATGATAGTCATTTGAAAATATACAAAGAAATAAGCAGATACAGACTCAAAATATTTTACATACTGAAATATCAGACACTGAAAGAAAATATGCATTTAAATCCATTTAAAAAAATGAATTCAAATGTAAAGTAGAAATTATTTTTTCAAATCATCAATGGTTTTTGAAAAACTAAACCAGTAATAAAAAATGTATAATATTAAAAACTCAAAGAATGATCTAGTTTCAGTTAAGAAGTAAATACGCTCCACCTTATCTCTTGCAAAAAAAAAAAAAAACAGTAAAACTTGGAGAGAACATACAGTGCAGCTACTTAAGGATTCAAAATTAAACAGTAGCATGAGAATTGGGAAAGAAGAGGCCTGAATTTGAAGTACCACCAAATCAGCTGTGAGTTCCATTTTTCCCCACTGGTATCCTCTGCTTGGAACCAGAATTGGGCATCAGCACCAACAGAAAGCACCCCAGAAGAGGTAAAGGGTCTCCTGACACTAAGAATAAAAGAAATTGCCTGTTTTTTTCTTTTTTCTGTTCTCTGTACTGCAGCACCCAGTTTCACAGCCACAAAGGCAGCTACAATAGCACTACTGAGAAGCACCCATAGGAGCCTAAGCTCTGTAAAAGGAGAAATTTCCTCTCCAATCAGAGAATGTGTCATCCCAGTGGGTGGAGCAGACATCCATTGCTCTTTCCCTCTCTCCGTCCCATACACTGCCTGGTCCCAGATATGGATTATAATTGCCAAAAACTACCCAAATATCTTTTAATGGGTGAATGGATAAACAAATTGTGGCACATCCACATGCTAGAATACTATACAGCAATAAAAAAGGAACTACTGATAGTCTCAACAACTTGGATGACTCTCAAATGTATTATACTGAGTGAAAAAGCCAGTCCCAAAACATTTACTTACTATATTTGATTCCATTTATACAACGTGAGGAAAAGACAAAAGTATGACAGAAAAAAAAGATGAGTACTTGCCAGGGGCTAGAGGCAAATGACTTACTAAGAGATTCTTATGAGAAGAATTTTCTGCTCATCAAAGTTACTGAATGTACTCCACTGCTTCATGAGATCCCTGTCATTAGAAGCATTTAAGGCCCCAGCTAGGTAATAATATAGTAGGGATGTCGCAGAAAGAATTCACACTGTAGAGTTTGGACAGATGCCCTCTAACCAGTTCATTCCACCTCTAAGAGACTCTATCTAAATCTAAATAAAGTCTGATTTATTAAAGTGAACTAGGCCACACTCAACATTAAATAAATATAGTCCCTACACGTTTTGGGTTGATGGCTCATGGAAAAAACCTCAGCAAATACTTTAAAAAATTATTTTTTGTGCAATCAACAAATTTGTATTGGAATGCCAACTCCATGGTAACAGCTGAGCTAAGCTCACTTACAGAGACAGAAAAATATAAGACATGTTCATCATCAGTTAGAAGTTTATAGTATTGCTGGGAAGAGGAGTCATTAATACCTGAAAAGTTAAATAACATGAGTTAAATAGTAATCCACAGTAATTATATAAGAGAGACCATGAGTAAGACTGTGTATAATTTCCAAATCTGATAAATAGGCAGTAAAGGCTATGGGGAGGCAGAGGGGAAGTTAACCCGATATCTTCCATATGCCCATCCAGACCCCATTTCTGCCCTGTCTCTACCTACAGTGTATCCATAAGGCTCATATGGAAACATCAACAGACTCTCTGGTTTCTAGATTCTAATGTGACTCAGTTAATTGGAAGCCCAGCATGAGGTTAAGAGGGCTGGATGAGTGAAGTGAGCATGATTATCCCCCTGATCCACTCACCCCACTGTTCATTCGCTGAAGGTTCCTACAGGGTGTCCATCTCTCTAGAGCCCATTCTCAAAGTTCTGGTCACCACTCCCACCACTTTCCTCATCAGCTTAGGGATGATTCCCAGCTATCAACAGTTTCAGGGTACCTCACCAACCTTTTTGGATTTCCTTAACCCTGGTTCCACCTTTGTAAATATTACATTAATTAAATTAAATTAAAATCACTCTATTTGAGTTTGCCATTTGCTGGAACCTGACTGATCCTGTGAAGAAGTGAGGGAATGCTCTGTGTGTTATAGTGTTCGAGGGAAGCTTTATAAATTAAAGCAGGGTTTTGAAGTATGAGCAGAAGTTAGACATTACTGTTTATAGTGGCTAGTGATTACATTAGGAACAGACGGCAATTCAAAATCAAGACAAGGCACAACAATGAAAAAACTCATCACCTACTGAGGGTATATGGTGGACCAAGCTGGTTTCAGGGAGAATGGTAAATGTATGTATATGTGCATGTGAGATGAGAAAAGGGAGAGAACATTCAAATAGTAGTTAGCGAGCTCATAATATAAGCCAAGCATGTTTCTGGGGAAGCAGCACTGAGTGAAACACACTGTCCACACCGTCCTTGGGTATGAGAGATATATAATGTGTAGTAAATTACCCCCAAAACTCAGCAGATTAAAACAACAATAAATTTTTATCTTACACTCTTTGGGGGGGGTCAATAATTCAAGAGTAGTTTAATTGGTCAATTTTGATTTGGCCTTTTCATGAGTTTCAAGTCAAGACATCACCTACAGCTACAGTCATCTGAAAGCTAGATTGAGTCTAGGTCTGATTCCAGGATGGCTGAGAAGTTTATGCTGGATGTTGTCAGGAGGTCTTGCAACATGAATTTCTCTCTGGGTCTGCTCGAGTGTCCTGACATGGCAGCTGGCTTCTCCCAGAGCAAGTGATCCACAAAAGAGTAGGGTAGAAGCCATAATGTCTTTTATAACCTAGACCCAAGGTCACAATCTGTCATTTACACAATATTTTCTTGGCCATACCCATTAGCCTAGTCGCTGTGGAAGGGAAATATACATGGATAGGACTGCAAGAATGAAAAAATCACTAGGAGCCATGTGGGAAACTGACTATGGCATGGAGTTTACAGTTTCTATAAAGAATAATAACACCAAAGGAATAATTAAAATCTGTAATGAGTGCTGGGAAGGGAACCCTTAGGTCATCTAGCAGAAGGACCTGATTATATCTGGAAGCAGAGCTAGGGAGTGACTCATGTCATTCACAAGGTGAATAAATGGCACCTCACCAGGGACCCTTCACTCCTTGCCAAGTTTAACTCTTGTATACTCAACTACTTTTTCATCTGGAATTTTTCCTGGCTATAGTTTCAGTGACAAGGAACAGTGCAATCCTTGGAATTCTTTATTTTCCTTTTATTATGTGCTTTTGACTTTCTATTTCTCTCCCTCACCCACCACATTTCCTTTGTCTCATTTAATTTTAGACCTATTCCTATCTTCCCACTAGCTAAAGGCACGATCTCTCATTTTCTAATTTCCTCAAGGCAATTCTAGTTAAGCTAAGGGAAAAAATCTATAAAAATAATAATACATATAGAAATACATGTATTACTTCAATCTCCACAATTAGAAAAGTAAAAAACAAAAACAAACAATAAACCTAGACCATAACTAGACAATACTGAGAGTGAGAACACTAATTGTCGGCTGCCTGAGTCACTAAGTTAAATCAGCTAATAGAACTGATCCCTGGCTATACAAATAGCTGAAGAGAGGGCCTTGCCAAGCCTGTGGCTGCTAAAGCCCCAGTCTCATATTGAGGAAGTCTCTGAACTGAAGATGAAAGACAGAAGCACAAGTCCTACTGATGGTCACAATGGTCTTCTCTGCTTTCCCAAGAGAACAAGGGAGAAGACACAGCCCAATGAGTCCTGTGACACTCTGCACCAAAAACTCTCACTGGGAGAGAGATCCTCCTAAGGATGAGCCCACTGGAATCTCAGGTGAGTTTAGTGTGAAACGGCTCCACAAGTGATGGAATGATATTCAAATTCATGCAATCGAACTGTGGTTTTCAAGTAACTATGCATCGGAACCACCAGCAAAGCTTGCTAAAACACAGATTTCTGGGTCCTAACCCCAGAGTTTCTGATGCAGAGAGTCTGGGGTGGGGTCTGAAAATTTACATTTCTAACATGTTCCAGCAACGTTGATGTTGCTCCTCTGGGGACCACACTAGAAGAGCCACCGAAATGCACTCAGTTATCAACCTAGGCTACACACTGGAATCAACTAGGGAACTTAAAAGTACAGTTGACCAACTCACTCCCCAGATGTTCTGATGTAACTAGTATGAGTGTCGTCTAGTAACTGGAATTTTTCAGAGCTCCCTCCGGTGATACTCAAGTTCTGACCTTACCCCAAAGCCATCAGTTGTTCCTGCCCAATGAGTGTGCCACCTCACACAGAAAACACTTCCAGAAAACAGCAGGCGAGCACCCAGGTTTTCACCCTGAACTGTCTGATACCTCAAGGTTTCAGGGGCACTGCCTCAGGGCTCCAGTACTTGTTACCTTCTCCCACTTGAAAAAGGGAGGCTCCTGTTTCATTATTTCATATGCTGTCCTTCCTCTTTAAGGATTCATTTGAAGAGAGTCTCTTGGCTAAAAGAAATATTTGAAAACCACAGATATAAGAGAAAGAACACTAAGCTGGAAATCGGCAAGCCTAGCCTCTAGGTATGTAATTGTTTAACCTCTCTAAGCTTCAGTTTCTCATTTAGATCATCTCTAAAAATGGCAGCTAAATTTTGTATAGTTGTTGAGGTTACAGTTTATAATAATATACAATAGTTGGCAATTTGCTTCACATGACCATCACTACTCTGTAAGACAAATGATAACAGAGTTCCCATTTTGTAGATGGGAGAATCACCTACCTAGGTTGAATAACATGCCTACATTTATCCAGTGAAGGGAATACTCAATCCAGAGATTCTGAGTACAAATTCGGATAACTTCTTATCGTGATGCTGCCATTAACACCTCTTTCATGGCTGACATGGATCTCTGCCTCATTTTCTTCTTCTTCACACAATGGGAGCAATTTCCTCAAGGCTCAGCTCCTCCATAAGAATCTGAGACTTATCTCATCCAGGGGTAGACATGAAGGGGTGATTTAAAGGCAGTGGTTCTCAAAGCGTGGTCCCCAGATCTGTAGCATTTCATCCCCTGAGAACTTGTTAGAAATGCAAACTGTCAGGCCCCAACCCAAATATTCTAAATCAGAAACTCTGGGGATAGAGACCAACAATCTATGCTTAAACAAGTCCTCTGGGTGACATTGATGCATGGTAAATTTAGTCTGAGAGCTCTAGTTAAGGATCTCTAAAGCAATGTTCAGAAACTTCATCATTGAGTAAACATGGTAGCATAACTAGTGGTGCTGACACAGGTTCATATGGCCTTACAAGAACCAATTTTTACATTTTCAGGATTTTTGCAAGCTGAATAGAAATATTGATATCGTGGATGTTGGCAAACACTAAATCTGAGCTCCCTGCCTCCTCTCTCCTTGCCCAGAGAGCTAGTTTACCAGAATGTAATAACAACAACTCTCTGATCATTGACCTCAGTTCTCATAAGTGGGCTGCAATCTTATTCTTAAAGTCAAGATTCTACCTTGAAGAGAATGGTCACTGCCTTGATTTTATCAGTTGCTCTCACCTGCTCCATTCACTAGAAATTGAAAAATGTACAGCCATATTTGCTTTTAAATTTCAATAGCTTGCCATGATTTTTAGAATAGAGCATGAAAGCCATCCATGGTCTGACTCTAACTTCCAGTCTTTGCTGTCTACACAAGGCTCCAGTCATACTGCAAGTCATCCCCCTTTCCCTACTTCATTGAGCCATTTCTACCGCTGGTCCACTGCATGTGCTATTATCTTGGCCTGAAAAACCTTTCCTTCCCATTTCACTCATTCCCTAGCTCTGAACTCACATACAGTCACCTCCAGAAGTTGTCTTCAGGCCTTTTCCCTCCCAAGCCTTCCCTGCCCACTCCCTACCCTGAGCCTAGGCTGTTTTATGACATACACTTCTTCTGTTCTCTCAGGGCACCTTGTAATGCCTTCATCAAAGTATTCACCATCTGTATAATCAGTAATTGCCTGGCTGCTTGTCTTTCTCTGTAACTAGAGTATAAGCATCTTGAAAGCACAGCTATATTTAATCACTATAGTATCAACAGTACCTAGTAAAATGGGTAGTGTGTAGTAGGTAGTCAATAAATATTTATTTAAATTGATTAATATCTCACTGGTTCTAATCTTCTATCTGTCTAAATCTCCAGGTATTGACACTTCTTTGACTCTCCAAAGTCATGCTTCACCAAATTCTATTCACTGTCTTAGATTTTCAGATATGAGTTTCTGCCCTGAAAAATCACAGTTTTTCATTGCAGTCCCCAACCATGTTCAGCCTGCCTAGAGATTTTTCTTCCCAAAGTTTACAGTTGGATATGTATTTCTGTTGTCATATAAAGTCATCCTCCCCCAACTTAGTCTGACTGTGGTCGTACAGAAATTTATTTGTATCTGTCCCCCAAATCAGGATGTCTTTAAAATCTAAAACTTTATTATACCTGCATACCAGTTCCAAACCAGGTCACCTATGCCTGTTCCCTACAGAACTGCATATTTTTATCCATCAAAGATGCATACTAGAATGAACATAGTAGTCCTATTCTTAATAGCCCAAAACAGGAAACAGTTCAAATGACCATCAACAATAGAATGCATAATAAACTGTAGTATATTCATGTAATGGAATACACAGTAATGAGACTGAAGGATAACTATCTGTGACCAAATGAATGAATCATAAAACATGATGGAAAGAGAAAGAAGACAGACATAAAAGACTGCATACCAAATGGTTCCATATACATGAAATTTCAAAAATACATGAAACTAATGTATGGAGTTAGAACTCTCAGGACAGCAGGAGGTTAATGACTGGAGGAGGTATGTGGGGGCTTCTAGGATGCTGGTAATATACTATTTCTTGATCTAGGGGCTGGCTACATTGTAACTCTGAAAATTCATTATAACTCAATTGATCATTTGCTGATAATTTATACGTTTCTCTGTATGTACATTATTCCTCAATTAAAAGTTTTCATTTAAAAAGTTAAAATATCTAAGGCACTGGGTTGAGTGCAGTTTGGGCAGACAAAAAGTATCAGGCATGCATTTTCTGGTTTTTAAGTTATTAGGGAAGAGTTAAGATGTGTACATCTGAAAACAAAACTAACAGTGCAGATTGTGAATGAAAAGCTACCAAAGCTCACAGTGGTGTGCTAGAGTCAGTTTATATGTGCCAATTATGCACATCTCGTCTCAAATCCACATGTGGTGACATCAAATTGGTACCCTGAAACCAACCATGATGGATATATTTACACCACAGAAATTGGCAAAAGCTACAAATCAGGGCTTCCCCCCCCCCCCCCAGGAAGCCTATCATTAAACACTTAACAATATACCACTAGTTACAGAAACCTAAACTATTACTGGAATTAACATATTTCAGCAAGTCTTGGCCCTATCACAGCCCAGGGACAAAGAATGCAAGCCTTTTTTAAAAAGTTCTAGGCAAGAAGAGTCACCTGGGGTCTAGATGAACAGAAGCCCTACAACTAGGAACAGAAATAAGAAATCACCCTGCAACAGTTGGAAGTAGGAGGGGGTGAAAACATAAGGCTGCGAGGTCCCAAGCAGCTGAGGGGGATGGAGGCTGCAGCAGCTGCAGCCGGCGGCTTCAGACACCTCTTAAAGGGGCGACATCTACGAGTGGACTTTCATGCTGGCAGACTTGTTGGTGCTGGGAACCAGCGTTGGGTTGGCTGCTCGGGGAGCACCAGGTACTTATAGGTGGACACTGAGTTGTCAGAGTGAGGGCTGGAGTCAAGGCTATCTCTGGGCAGAGATGCTGGTGGTATCCATTGTTCCTCTTTTGAGCCTTCCCCACTCCCAGTGTGCAGACAAAACACCGCCTCAGCTGAGACATCGAACTGGATAAGAGGTCACTCTGCCCAGAGGATTCCCTAAAACTCTGCCTCCTCCAACTCACAGCTCTACCCAAGCCACATTCAATTGTATCCTCGGCTAGTCTGATGCTCCTTGCCAAGCCAACTCCGAGATTCACACTGGTGGAAGCTGGTCTTGGTTTCTGGCATGGCCTCCTGAGGCAACTATAAGCACAGCACCTGTGGATTTCTTGCTGAATCTTAACAGGTGGCCCTAGAGAGACACAGGCTGCAGCTAAACATGGCCTGCAGCTGAACCCCTCTCAAGAATGTGCCACTGGACACCTATTATACAGAGCCACATGAATAAGACTGGGAGACTTAGGAACTTTGCTTAGTACATAGAAACAGACACAGAAAGGCAGCCAAAATGGGAAGACAAAGAAGCAGAAACCATATGAGAGAACAGAACAGAGATCCAGGAATAATGGAGTCAAGCACTCTAACAGATGCAGAGTTCAAAACTCTGGTTATAAATATGCTCAATGAACTTATTGGAAGCGTAGATGAATTCAGTGAGAATTTCAACAGAGATTTAAAAAAAACAAAAATGAAAATGGCAATTATAAAAGGGAATCCATAAGAAACAAAGAATACATTACCTGAGATGAAAAGTAAATTACAGAGTATAAACAGAGTGGATAAAGAAGATTGAACCTCCGATATAGAAAATGGGAAGCCAAGGACCCAATCATTATGTCAAGAAAAAAGAAACCAAGACTAAATAATAATTTAAGGAACCTACAGGACACAAGTAAATGTAAAAATATCTGTGTCGTAAGGGTACCTGAAGGAAAACAAGACATTAAAGAGCTATTTGAAGAAAAAATGATGGAGAACTTCTCTCATCTGGTGAAGGAAAGTCATATACCGCAGAAAACTCAGAGAGTCCCAAAAAAGAGAAACTCAAAGAGGCCCACACCAAGACATTATAATTGAAATGCCAAAGGTTGAAGACAAAGAGAGACTCATAAAAGCACCAAGAGAAAAGGGGATAGTTACCTACAAGAGAATACCAATAAGATTGGCAGCTGATTTCTCAAAAGAAACTATGCAGGACAGAAGGACTTGGCACAAAATATTCAATATGATGAAAACCCAGGATCTACAACCAAGAATACTTTATCCAGCAAAGCTATCATTTAGAATCGAAGCACAGATAAAGAGCTTCCTAGACAAAAATAAGCTAAAGGAATTTATCATTACAAAGCCAGTATTACAGGAAATGTTGGAGGGACTTCTTTAAGAAGAAAAATCATGTATCGAAAACAGAAATAAAAAATGGTAACAACTACATTCCTATCAATAAATACCTTAAATGAAAAAGAATTAAGTGTTTCAACTAAAAGAGAGGGTGGCTGAAAGGAGAAGAAAACAAGACCCCTACATATGAAAAGTTAGGGGATGGAAAAAGGTAATGCTTTGATGGACCTAGAAGGTATTTAAGTCAGAGAAAGATAAACACTATATTTCACTTATATGTGGAATTTAAGAAATAAAAACAACAACCTAATCAAAAACAGACTCACAAATATAGTGAACATTTGGTGACGGACAGAGGTGAGGAGGGTTTGGGAGCTGGGAGAAAGGGGTGAAGGGTTAAAGAAGTACAAATTAGTAGCAGATGGATGGTCACGAGGATGGGGAGCACAGCATAGGGAATGCAATTAGCATTAATATGTTGGCTATGTGGAGGGTCAGGGGAGAAAGGGAGCCTTTGTGGGGATCATTTTATGAACTATATAGATGTTTAACCAATGTACTATATACTTGAAACTGATTAAAATCATGTTTTTTTTAAAAAAAAAAAAAAAAGAAGGGGGGGAAAGAATGGCAATAACTACATTCCTATCAACAAGTACCTCAAATGGAAAAAAATTAAGTGCTCCAACCAAAAAATAGATTGGCTGAATGAATAAGAAAACAAGATCCCTGCATATGCTGCCTCTAAGAAATCACTTCAGATTAAAATATGCACACAGACTAAAAGGAAGGAAATATAAAGAGATATTGCCTCAATGGACCTAGAAGGTATTGTGCTGAATGAAGTAAGTCAGATAAAGACAAATATCACATGATTTCCCGTACATGTAGAATCTAAAGAACAAAATAACAATAAAAATGGAAACAATTCTATAAACGGAGAACATTTTGAGGGCTAGTAGATGGGAGGGAAGTTGGGTGGAGCAAAGGGATTAAGAAGTACAAAATAGACATGGAGATATAAAGTGTAGCATAAGGAAAATAGTTAAAATCTTGTAATAAATATATAAGGGGGAAAGGGAGTACTAGACAGTGGGGTGATCACTTTGTGAGTTATACAGAACTCTAACACTATGCTGTACAACTGAAACTAATATATTATTGTATGTCAACTATAATTGGAAAAAAAACTCATTGAATTATACAATGTAAAAAAAAAAGTTCTAGAAGGTATGGACCTAGAAGGTATTTAAGTCAAGAAAAGTGAAAATCTTTTTACAAGGGTAAGAAAAGCGAAAGTGCCCACAAACTCAGCATCACCCCACTGCCCTCTAGTGGTAAATAAACTCTTGCATGCTTTTCTAGGAATTGGGTTAAATAAATTCCAGACACCGCATACAGTCCTTGGTTTAGTTTATGACACCTATTACTAAATGCCATTGATTCTATAAATTACGGAGGGATAGAATGGGTAGCCCATATTAATACACAAGCATCAAAATTTCTCCTGCCAGAAAATACAAGGATTGGAAACATAATATCATGCAGAGAATAAAGAAGTTCATATATCTTGATGTCAATGCTAGCCTGACTCAGCAACCCAGTCTAGCCCAGCATGCTATTTACAAATTTACAAGAAAGCTTGTGGGATTTTAAAAATCCTACAACCTAGTAAATAATGCATCTTGTTCCATGAGAATCATATAATGAATAATACATCAGATGCAGAGGATCTGAAATCTAGAACAAAGCACAGGACTGGGAGAATTTTGGGTGACCTGAACCATGTGCTTAAATTTATGCAACATTAACACCGTCTAAGTACATAGTGTATGTTTTTAAAGTAGTAGGAAAATAAAAAGGAGATGGAGAGAAAACTTCAACTTCTAAGAATTAAAAGAAGTACTATCTCTCTTTTGGAATAATGCATGAAAAAAAGGAATAATGCATGAAAGAATGCAAAGGAAAGCGTTGTTAGAAAGTATTTAATCCTTTAGACATAGGATATTAAAGTAGGTGGGAACATTAATTTGTTGATCTTCATGGTGCCCAGAGGAGTTAGGCAAAGCAATCTACAGAAGCTTATGGGGACAAACAGAGATGTTAAGTGGCCTCCAAGGACTTTCAACCAGCCTGTTTTTCAAATGTTGCAAAGACATCCAAGCCCCAGGGTCCAGCTCAAACCACAATCTGGTGTTCCTTTCACTACTTTAGGTGCACTGAATTTTAGAAGATATTGCATGCATGCATTTATTGATTGATTGATTGATTGATTGATTGATTGACAAGTCACCAAATGAGGAAGAATAAGAAGAACAATGTTGCTATGGTTTCTGTAGCCAGCTATCAGGAGTGAAATGTTCCCAGACTGCATTTGTAGAAGGCTGAATGGGTATGATGTATTATAGCAGATATCCTTTCAGGCTGTCCAGAAGTCCTCATTTGACTTCTTCTGCTTACAGACCTGGCCCCTAGCCATAAAAGTGACAAATGATTCAGGTATTGGCCAATCACAACACACCATTACTGTGAATAAAATGAATGACCAGGAATAAAGATTGTCATCAAAGCAGAGCCAGTTCAGATTCCTTTCTTGAACTGGCAAACACACATTTTGAGAGATATATTCCATCTGAAGCCCACATAGAGGGGGAAGAGGCAAGAAATGAAGGGGTATTGGAAAGAGAGACAAAGACAATTACAGAATTTAAGCTTCCAGATCTAGCCACTCCAGGAGCTAAAATGAGCCCCAGACTTCTCAGCTACATGAGCCCCAAATTCATTTTTAATGTGTATTTGATTTTTTTTCTATGAGTTGCAACTAAACAAACATAACACACTGTGGGACAGGAGGGTGACATTACAGGTGTCAAAAGGTCTATTTCACCTTGATATTGGCTTCTCAGCAGTGACTCTAGGGAAAAGAAATTGATTATCAAATGGTAACATCTGATAAGCTAAGAAGAATCCCAAATAGACATAGGAGGCAAAGGCCAGAGCCTACTTAGAATGCAACCTCTATCGATCCTGAAAGGGAGAGAAGTGTATTTGCTTTAAATTTATTGACTCCATCTTTATAGATCAGAATACAAAGACCTCTATATATTAAACATCGTTCGAACTACTGATTCTCCTAAATAGAAAGGAACACTACTGCTAACCAATACTTACAAAGCTTTAGTGTTTTACTTATGGTAACTCCATTGATCCTTGAAACTACCCCATGTGGAAGGTTCTCTTGTTATCTCATTTTAACAGATTAGAAAATGAAGGCACAGAGAGTTTAAGTAACTTGCCCAAAGTCACAGAGCTAGTCAGTGATAGAGCCAGCATTTGCATCCAGATGTTTCCCTTCTGGGGTCCATGCCTTTAGTCACTATGCTATACTGCCTCTCAGAAATGGAATGAAAGCACTGGGATTAAAATTCAGATGTATAGGATTCCAACGTTCTGCCCCCTGGTTTTGCTCTGACGAGATAGTAATCCAAAGCAGGGAAGGGGGACTGTTGTACTTTCTTCTCTCAGTCTATACATATTTGGACACCTCTTTAACTCACATTGCCCTAATTGCTTTCACATATTTATCTTGTTCCTACTAGGGTTAAGTGTTGCCACAAGAACCATAAATTTAAGTCAACTGAATAGACTACAACCTCCTGACTTCAACCAATACCACTCTTCAGAGAACTCAATATTCAGGCAAGGTCACTGTTCAACCACCACTGTCTACACCAGCCTGCCAACTGAGTCATCAAGTCAAATGTCATAGGTCTAAGCCAAAATATGATCATTGTCCAGAAGTCAAACAAAACAATAAGATCTCCTAATCTGGTTCTTGGCCTTAGACACTTTCATTCATTTATTCCTTTGTCCTTCCCTTCTAAATCCAATCACCAATCCCTGCTCCTTATATGTCTCAGGAAATTCCATTCCAGTTGCCTCCACACCAACCCAAGCCCCCACTTCATCCTGGACTGTTAGAAGAGCTGCTCAATCTCTCCACTCCATTTCATGTACAACACAGTTTCATTCATTTATTCATGTGCTCCTTTAATCTTCATATTCCTACTACGTGCCAGACCCTATGCAAGGTGAGCTCAAAAGGAGATAGTCTCCTTGACTTCCCATAGTTACCCTAAATATCAGCTGGAAATTTTAAGTGCCTTGTATCAAACTCTACCAAAGCTCCCCATTACATACAGAAATGAGTGCCTAACTTCTTATCCTTTACCAGCCATATTTCCCACTATTCCTTTTGTGTGCTTTTTGTTCCATACAAGTCATTGTTATTAAACTCACCATTGAATGGTACTGACCCCAGTTCTTGGACTGTCCCTACAGCCACCACCTGATGACCAGCACACTGAGAATAAGGATTGTATTTTATATTCTTTTTGATGTCAAAAACCATATCCTGCACAATGACATATCCATCAATTCCCTCCACAGGAGTTTTGGAACAGACCTAAGAATGCATTCATTATTCAGACAAATGCTGCCCCTCAAAATTTTTATACTTGCAAAGTCCTATAGAGAAGGTCTTTACAATCCATACAAATCATTATATTCACCCTCTTAGAATCATATAGAATAGTTTGCATTTGCAGAGTAGGAAGGAGAGAGAAAGAAACATAAACAGCAAGGTCTGGCAACTTCAAAGAAACCCCAGTAGGCTGTGATCTAAAAGCTGCTGAGTCTGCCTCTTATCTGGTGTTTTAACTCATTCGCTCAGCCAAATGGAATTTAGTGTAGACATGCTACAGGCAAAGTCCAAGGCTGGTGTCCACATCACATCTAGGAGTAAGCGACACAAGCCAGCAGAGGGACATTGTCTATTAAAACTCTGGTTCTCTCTGGCCCTGGGTTTGTCAGCTCCCGAGGAAACAACAGTGAACATGTTATTCTTAGATCCTCAGTGTCTAGGGCATATGTCTTGTGGTCTTTCCAAAATGAATTTTAATGTAGTCTTTCCTGAAAATACATGAAGGCCAATTTCCCCTCCCCAAAAGGTAGCCTTCATGGATACAGAATATTTTTCTCAAACTTGACAAGCTTCTGAATGTTGAATAAAATAGATCTGCATGTGCCCTTTGAAGCCATCATTAGCCTCTGTACTCCAAGATGGTAATTATTAAGTCATACAAATAGAAACATACTAACTACCATGACCTGAAACATACTAACTACCATGACCATACTAACTACATGACAAATAAAGTTGTAAATTTTTGAGGCATTACTCACAGATTTAGATCAGAATTAACAATAGCCCCTGACTTTAACTACAAGCCAAGATTATAAGAAATATAGTATATCAAAATGGCAGCCTAAATTTCAAAGTCATCGGATTTGGAAGAAAAAAGAGAGATAAGGTCTCATGTTTTAAAACTTTCAAGTGCTTGACATGACCAGCCCACAAAGATGGAACTGAGCTTGGGCTGACTTGAATATTAAATTGACACGCTATGTATTGCAGCAACCATTGACACTTTACCTCCCCCACCCAAGCTGAACAGATTTTGCTAAAAAAAAAAAAAAAAAAAAAAAAAATTAGAAAGCTGAGTGTTTGTAAATAAAGTCCATAGATTTAAAACTATATATTGGGTAGTATGTGTCTGTCATAGACATCTATGCTATTTATGGATTCACACTCTAGTGTGATACCATGGTTTTCTGAAACAGAATCAAAAATGAGAAGGTGTTGCAAATATTAATGAATAGAGCACTATGAATTCTCTTGGATTTCTCGACCTCTTCTTTGGAGTAAAGGAAATAATGCTTGCAATTTTATTCTGGGCTTAAATACTCTGCATCTCTAGGTCTCCTAATGCCATCATGCATAACCATTAAAATGAGTAGAGGACTAGACTTTCAGGTGAATAACTTTGCCAGGGAAACCACCTACCTACTATTCCAATACGTCTATCTCTGATAAAACAGACAATTCTGTGTGTATGCCTTTTTTTGATAACAAAACAGAATTGGAAAATTGCCCTCAAAAATGTTATACTTGCAAAGTCCTAGCGTAAAGATGGGATCTTTAAAATCCATACGGAATGTTACATGCACCTATCAGGCATTTCTCAGAGTCCTGTAGAGTAGCTTACATCCGTAGATTGGGAGAGAGGGAGAAAAAAACACTAACAGCAAGGGCTGGTAACTTCTAACAGACCTTAATAGACTGTGATCTGGACACTGCTGAGCCTGCATCCCGCCTGGGGTTTTAACTCATCTACTCAAACAAATAGAATTAACAGTATTCCTTCTAAAGCGATAAATATGACAGGAACTTCTCTTGTTCGTTCTTCCTACCTAATATCAGAAGAATTTAAGTGTGGAATAACCTTTCCCTTTTCTCTTATCCCAGAGGGTTTCAAATAGACTGGAGAGCCCAGTAGACAATTCTGACTTTTCAAACTTCCAGTCTTACTTACATAATTCAGGTTGATTTTTTCACTTCCTCTACCTGGACAATAGAAATCTGTTTTAGTTGTTTTCCATCACATAGCTCTACCTCCTTAATTTGGGAGATTTGTGGAGCAGATAAATAGAAAAAGAATTCTAAGGGTGTCTAAGTCAGCTCTGCGCTTCCTAGCAGCAGTTTTAAAACATTTTTCCTTACTCTCCTCATCTATGAAACAAAGAAATCCACAGTAGCCACACAAAGTTGTCTGAAGGCTTATATGTGAATATTTAACTTAAACGTGAAGGTTTTTTTTTTAATTGTGCCTATTTATTCTTTTATTTAAAAGTGTGTAGATAAGTTTATGGAAATGGGTATAAAAGAAAAATTAGAGGCCCAGGGTCAAATGAATAAGGAAAGGAGCAAATATTTTTAATAATTTTAATATTCTATTTAATGCTCTTTACAAGTCGATGAGGTAAGATTTATTACTCTCATTTTACAGATAAAGAAACTGAGTCTCTGAGGGCTAAATATCTACCTCTAAGTAATATAACTAATGAGTAGAAGACTCAGGATTTGCATCCAGGTCTGTCTCACCCCAAGCCCATGAATTCTTTTCCAAGAAAAGGACCAGCTGGGTCTAAAACAGTAACAAGATTATGGCATCAGCCAGATGGGCAAGTCTGTAGACAAAGCCATCAGAAATGTTTCAGTGGTAAATGACAGAAAGCCAACCCCAACTGGTTGAGTATTAAGAGAAATTATGGGCTTCTATTACTGACAGTTAAGGGTAAGATGTGCTTCAATCTTAGCAAGATACGGAGGATCAAATGAGATCTCCAGGATCGTTTTTCTATCTCCCCCTCATTCCTCTCTGAGTTGGCTTTGTTCTCAAATGGGATTTCCTCTCACAGTGGGAAGATGGCTCATACAGCTACAGTCCTTACAGTCCATCAGCATTGATGACAGCAGGGAAGAGCGAAAGGCTATTGCCCTGAAGTTCTAGCAAAGTTCTTATTTTCTACAGCTCTGATTGGGTCAGATGCCCCTCACTGAACCAATCACTATGGCCCAGAGAAAATGATGCCCCAATTAGCTCAGATCTAGGTCAAATAGTTGCCAAAGTTTAGAAATTTTTTGTCACTTAGTGGGTTACAAGTAAGAAGCCCTTGCTTGTATATAAATATGGAGAACCACAAAATTGTAAGACATTTATTTATAAGAACTGAAAAAATTACTTATATATTTGGATTATTCTCTGTTGAGTCATGAAAGACCCCTGAAACTCATCAGTGGACATTAGCCCATACTTTTGGAATCACAGTTTTAAATCACTAGGACTGGCAGTCAAAACTGAAAGAGAAAAGGATTCAATCTCCCTTTGTTGATATAGATCGCGGAGAGAACATGACCTCCAGTTGATCTGCAAGCTGGACCCAGGCAATAGGAGGCTTCTTACTCCTCCCCTGTTCTTAGAATGTACTTTCCACCCACCATTCCCATAGCCAGAGGTGTTTCAAGGACACAGCCTTGAGAGAATAAGGTGTTGAGACCACCTGGACTCTATGTAACTGAACCCAGGTAGCATCTCTATATAAACTTAAGATCCTGTTGGGCAAGTGCAGAGGTCTGCTCATCTTGTGGCACCCAAGACTTGTACGTAAGCTCCCTTGCTTACTGAATCCACCAATATGGAGTGATAGGCCTCCTTCTTTGATCTCTCCTTGCCCTTCATGCATGGGGGCCAGTTTCAGATTTCACTCAGAGAACTCTCAAGGTTGCAAACGACACCCTTCCTTTGTCATTTCCAGGGGGAAAATGCAACGTAGAGCCATTGTAAGAGATCTCAGACATTTTTAAGTTCAAGGGGAAAGAATACTTTCCCCTTGAAAGTGTTGAGTGTCTAGAGTGAATGAGTGTCTATAGGTCTCTATAACCTCCTACCACTATTCACTTTCTGGATTTTTATTTCATTCATTTTTATCCATACACCTCTTCTACCTCCACTTTATATAAAATCCACCACTTCTATTTTGAGAATTTTAGAGTTTGATCCAAAGACAAGAGAATTGATGAAAAGGAAGGAATAAAATATTTGCAGTAGCCACTTCTTCACTACTCAGAAACCCACCCCAGAACTAATGCTGTTCCCTAAAGTAATCTTCAAGACTACAAGAGAAGAACATCCAAGGTAATGACCCTAACCCTCACACCACGAGGCAGGGCAACAGCCAACTCCCTTGCCTGCACCATCACACAGCAAGCACCTGCCTTTTCCCCACTCCTGGCACAGAGAACATGCCCTAACACAAGCTGTTTCTTTAGCAACAGATTCTTCATTTAAGCAGACACAGCTCACTTTGAGGGCAAGATTTGATCCTTAGGACTCTGTCTGCATAATATTAGTAACCTGATCAGTATATGTTAGCCTAAGATGGGCGTGTGTGCGTGTGCGTGTGTGCATGTGCCCGCGCACACACTCCTGCAGGGTACTCAAGATAAAATTCTCTGATGTGTAGTCCATAGCACTGCCTCAAGGAAAATAGTCTCCATTATCTAATATGCCACAAACTCCTTTGAATATGTTTTGAAAGCTAAGGATTCTTCTGAGAAGCTACATACACAAAACAATTTTAAATAATTTCAAGCTGTTTGTGGACCCTAGTTATCACATCCAGAGATCCTGAACCCCAGGTTAAAAACTCTGGTTCAGCCTAGGAGTGCACCCTAGAGTGTAGGAATAGTGATTGAGAGGGGGAACCAGTCCCTGACTATGCTTAAAGGTAGAGGAGGAAAATGTGTATCTGAGCTAGAAATGATTTGCACCCCAAGATCTCATCCACCCATGTTTGGAGTCATATGTGATTGTCAAGACTGGGCGATGCTACTGTCATCTAGTCAGAGAGGCCAGGGATGCAGCTAAAACCCTATAGTAAGAAGCCCCAGTCACCTAATGGATAAGGCATTGGCCTCCTAAAATCCTACGTTACACGGGAGAGCCTCCCAATGACAAAGAATTATCTGGTCCAAAATGCCAACAGTGCTGAGGATTAGAACCCCAGTCAAAAAGAAATGGAGGAGCTAGACGGAGGAAAAAAAAAAAAAAAAAAAAAAAAGATAATTAGCAATTCGTTTTGAAAGAGCCATACTAAAACTTTACCTGGAGTGTGATAAGACCCCTGAAGAGGACACGTACTCTAGGCATGAGCAGGGTCTTAGAAATCTGTCTCTTATTACTGTTTTTGCATAGCCTGGCATGTGCCACTGACTTCCATCCATCAAACTCTCTGTCCACTTGCCAAACTTCTACTTAATCTAGCTTTAGCCAGATTTCCAAGTAGAGTGATGGTCACCAAAGATAAAAAATTGCTACTTACCAAAATTTACAGGAAGGGTCACTAGTTTCCAGACAATATTGTGTTAAGATAGAAGTACATTTACCAATCCTATATTGTCCTGTTTCTGGGAGACCTCACGTAAGTCATTGTACTTCTTGTGTCTCAGTTTCCGTAGGCTGGATTTTAATCTCTACCACACTGGGGGAGGCAGCTAGGAAAAGAGGTTAGCAGCATGGACTCTAGAGCCAAAATGCTGGGCTGAACCTCATGTCTGCCACTCACTAGCTGTGTGCTCTCCATCACACTGTTCAGCTTCTCTGTGCCTCAGTCTCTTTTTCTGTGAAACAGGAATGATAATATCACCTACCTCATAGAATTATGAGAATTAAAGAAATATGCCAGGGAAGGGGGGAGGGGGAAAGCAGACAGGGGTAAAAGTGGTCAAATATTTGGTGACAGAAGGAAATCCAACTCTAGGTGATGAATGCACAATACAATATATATATGACAGGCTGTTAAATCGTATACTCGAAACTTATTGGATTTCATTGATGTCACCCCAATCAGTTTTAAATAAATAAATAAAACAAAGTATTACATGTGAAGTGCTTAGCTATCATTGTTATTGTGGTCATCGTCATGATCTCAGGTATGTAGAGAGAATTATATGAGATTTGGAAAACCTTGTATAAAATAGAATAAGATTTTTTATTAGCTATTTGGAATCCAAATGGTAAGGTATCCACTTTTAAATACGTGTGTTTTTAATCTAAATTTGAATCAAACATATGTTTGCTAATTATCCTTTTTTATGTTTGTAGAAAGCTAGCTCATATGTCAATATTATTTTAGAAGTACCGCTCCTGCTGTTCACTCTAAATTGGGGGGAGAGGGAAATTAAAAGCTGCCATTAAAATGCCAAAGTGGCGAAACAACACAATGGTATTTGTTCAGAAAGTTTTGAAGAAATAAAAGTGATTCCCAATCTTGTCTTAACTGATTCAGTACTGTCGTCTTCAAAATTTTTTAATTGTTCCTTGCAGCCCACAGCAGAATATTTAAATGCCTTGGTTAAGCATTCCACCATGATGCCAAACCAACCTGCTGATGACTACATCAACACTAACCCCGTCTGAGAGAGTTTCCTGCCAAACTCCAAATGCGTCATTCACTCTCTCTCTCTCTATTCCCACTGTTGGTCCAAATGTTTAATGCACCCATATCACCATCTTCTTAAATTTGATCAACTTCCTGTCAAATGCCCTCTATGCCATGAAGACTTCTCAAAGTACTCAACCTCTTCCTGCCCAACCCCAAAGCATCTTTTCTTCCTTTGAATTTCCATAATCCTTGATTTACACTTCACAGGTACTTCTAAACCAGTGAACCTAAAAATGCAGCACAGGTTATTGGAGATAGATGTTTCCACTTGAGCTATGCAAATGATTCCTGTAACTCCCACTCTGTTGTAATATATGGAACATGGAAGCATAGGAAATCGAGTCAGAATTTATAATCCAGGGCTTGTGAGAGCAACTCCCTCTGGCTTAATCAGGGGCCAAATTCTACAGTTCATTTCAGAAAGCAAGCACACAAGCCCCAACCTCTCCAAATCAGGAATAGTCAAAGTCAAATTTTGCTGGCAGCTTTAGAGTTATAGAATCAGAGAATCAGCCAGCTTGGAAAATCATCAAGTCCTTTCAATTATTTACATTACTTGTCATTATTTGCAGATCTAGGCCTTCCATGACCCAAGAAAGGTAAAATTTTAGCACCCAGACTACATCCTCTCTCCATTTCTATTTTTTGCTGGGCTTTTTCAAGCCTGCATCATTACCCATTCTGTTTTTCATTCCCCCCCATTACTTAGCTTAAATATGAGTTGCTCTGAAAGATCATTGGTAATTCATATAAAATATAGTCTTGTTACTTTTCTTTAAAAGAAGCATGATAATTGCAAACTGCAACAAACGGAGCTGAAAATAACTCCCCAGGCAGTTGTGCATTAGGAATTAGATTAAAATGAGCCCAATTTATTTTTAAATGACCTGGTAATTTGTAGGAAAGATATAAGCTGCTGAAATTTTCATCAGTGGAAAACTGGGAAGCTCATGAAAACCAGTTGTAGGTCACTGGGCTGAGAGAATGAACCCTTTTCCCAAAAGCCAGAGAGGCAGTGTTGAATTGTTTAAAGATATATGTTCAAACAGCAACAGGATTGAAGAAAATCCTAATTTAACATAAGTTAAATCTTCTTTAAAAGTCTAAAATTATTAGGGTTAGGGTTAGGTTCAGGGTCAGAGCCAGGGGGAAAAAGGTCTAAAATTAAATAACCTCAATGTCTGTTCACAATTAAAAGTGCCAAAATCTGTGCTTGGAACTAATTTTCCAAATAAAACTAATTAAGATTTGAAATCAAAGACCTAGAAATTTGGAGTTATTTTGAGGCACCTTGTCTGCTTGCACTTGTGACCTGAAGGATTTGGTTCTCAGCTGAGGACTGAATGAGGCGACATCAAACTTCTCCCACACTCATTGTAACATGGAGACTTGGTTAGGGCACTGAGGCCTGAGCCACCGTATCTCTGCAGAGCCGTATGACCTCCACTGTCTCACACTATTGATTGCCTGAATACGTTTGGAGTCAGTTCTCGTGAGGTATCCATAAAAGATATTTCTGCTTATTCTTTCTCTCAATGTTTAAACTACAAGCTATGGTGGTAGTGATGTTCATGCATTCAAGGTAACTCAGAATATGATGTACTCTGATATAAAAGATATTAAAAATTATTAATTAATCCATATTAGCTTACCTCCTCCTTGGGAGGAGACCATTTCATTCTTCTGATCTTCTAAATACATGATGTATGAAATACATTTTAGTATAAATGTAAAAATCTTTCAAATGAGCCATCTACTAGTCCTATTCTGTAATTTGAAATGTATTAAATCTCCTCTTGATATATATGACTACTAATTTTCCTCTTTTTGTTTAATATCGACTACTTCTCCATGGATTATATCACTGTATACAGAGAGATAGATGCATATATACATATTTAGACATACATAGGTATAGACATACAAATTTCATACATCCAAAATCAAAAGAAACAGTTTGATTGGTCATTGATGTGTCACTTAAGTATTTGAATCATCCACTTTAGGGAGAAAAAGTTAATGTAAATAATTATTTTGAAAAGAGAGATAAAAAAAGAAAACTTTAATAATGTCATAACTTATCCTGAAACTAAAAGCATAAACATACAGTATTACAAATATTTATTTACTGGCGCCAAAAATATGCCACACTCAAGTGAGGCATAGAAAAGTTTGAAAGATGAGCACAGCACTGTGCCAGATGTCTTCTGTTTGCTCTTGTTTTCTCCTCCAGGAACACTTGCTCTCCTTAACCCTGCTCTCTGTTTGAGAGAGGCTGACATATTTGTATCAAAAAACTCCAATGCCCTCTGGCTTGTGGTTGGATTGGGCCAGTGGGGAGCCCCAGCTGGAGATCAGAAAGAAGTAAATGTGTTCCCTTGGTTCTTTCCCTGTGAGGTCACCCTGAGTTGGCTGCATCCTCAACAGGTCATTGGACCTCTCAAGACTGCTACTAACATAACTCTCTTCTCCCTGGTTCTGGAAATCACTCTGTTCCCTCATTTCCCCATGCTAGGGATTGTGATAGTTTCATTGTTTAGCCCCATGTTCCCTCAGTATCTCTTGCGATTTCCTCACATTCTTCCAAAATCTTTGTAATTAGGTTTCTCTGTAAATAAACTCTCAGCAAATTATCCTAATCTAAGTCTGCCATCTGTTTCCTCCTACAAATTGACTGCTGCAGGTGACATCTTTGCCTTTCCAACCTTCACAATATGGTCAAAGAAAAGTTTCCATATAACTCTAACAGCTGCCATTAAGTAAATGCAAAGATATACATGGCCAAGAGGAAGAAGGGGTCACTTTGAGTTAAGATCTAAAAGATTTTATGAAGCTGGTGGCATTCTAGACGAACCTTCAAGGACCAACAGGCAAGACTGGTAGAGAAAGGGCACTCACAGAGTGAAGAAAATATCAGGCCCAAGCTTGAAAGGCAACAAAATGCAGGCAGTTTTCAGAGGAACCTGATGTCCAGCGTGTCCAAGTGAAGAAGAGAAAACAATGAAAAAAGGGAAGTGAGGCTGACACCATGGTTCAGAGGACTTTGAATTTTCGGCTAAACAATCCTTACAAACATTTTTCTGTGGAAAGTGAAAACCTACTGAAAAAACTTTATGTTAAAAAAGAGATATTAGCAAAGTATTATAATTATTGTGTTTAATAAACCTTTATTTCAGTAGACCATAATTTTCTTCAGACCAGGGGCCATGTCTGTTTTATTCTTCTGTAGTTAGCACCTAGTATGAAGCTAGACACATGTTACTACTTGACAGCTCATGATGAATGAATGTTTGAATAATTAAAGATATTTCAGCTAAAGTCTTTCATAAAAATTAGGAAAATGAGAATGGAACTTGAACTAGGTCTGATCAATGAGAATAGGAAGGAAGATAAAGACAGACAATCCAAGATCTCCTGATTAGAACCACATCTACTTTAAGTGTGATCAGTTACTCAACACCACATAGGCAGCTTTCACATACAACAAGAGCTCTTCATGTTCAATATTTAGGGACATACGAGAATAAAACATAGACCATACCTTGAAAGAACCAGTTATAGAAATAGATAAAAATCTCATGAAGGATATATATCATCATTAATTATGCACCAAATTATGAGGATCAACTTTTAGGTTATAAAAATCTGGGGGTTGGGGAAGAGGAAATCAGGGAGAGGTAAGTAAAAATTAAAATGATGTGGATGGGTCAAGGGTCTCCAAAGCTTACTCAGGTACCATGGGTGATCCCAAAAATGAATCTACACAAGACGGGGAAGGATCCTAAAGGCTCAGATTCAGCATAGGAAGAAGCCAAGTTTACATGGAAGTTAGAATTCTGAAACCCAGATAATCAGGAGTTTTAGATAGAATCGAAATCCTAAGGCCTCCACACACTAAAGGCAAACCACTGGAAATTTCTAGTATCATTACAACTTCTAAAAATCTTTTACATTGTTCCCTCACATGCTGTAAAATCTTGGAAAAGTTCATAATCACTCTACATATCAATGGTTTCATCTGTAAAAATTGGCTAATACCACACTGAGATTATTAGATGGGTTAAATGATATTTTCTCGAAAACATCTGGTACATAGTATGTGAAGAATAAATGTCTCTTCTCTTTCCTAATAGTAGGATTTCAATCAGAGGAGAATACTGTATTAACTAGACACCCACATACCATTTTAGAAGTTATTCATTCTAGTTACATATGAGAGTAGTACCAGATACTCCACTGTATGAATTAGGGTCCTTGGCCCCAAATAGGAGGAAAGAAACAAAGCTAACTAAACACATCAGAATTGTTTATTATAAAGTTCAAAAGGGCCTCAAGAAGGAACTGGAATCTGGCCTGGAAAGTATTCAAACACTCGCTCATTATCTGATCTCACTCATATGTACCTGCTTCCTTTTTTTTTTCTTTCTCTGAAGACTAACTTCTGCTTCTCCAGTCCTGCTATACATTTTATTGGTTCAGTCTCTCAGAAAAAAATCCCTTTCTTTGTTTCAAGTCCAAATTCCCAGAAAATGATTCTCTCTGGCTCTGCCTGAGTCTCAGGCACAATGGGTTGGATTAATTGCACCCAATAGGGTGAGATTATGTGCCATATGTCTGCAAGACAACCCCACTGTGAGTTCAAGTGTCTGTTAAGAGGGTGGAGGTTTTTATTATTAATTGGACAGATTCAAAAAGTCATCCAACATAGGTGTCCTGTTGTTTAAGGATTCCTGTTGCCTTTGCCATAGTTGGGTTACTACAGTTAACTTTTAAAAAGTCAGAGCTTATATGCAGCAACATAATATCAAGTCATATAATTGTTATACCGTTTGAATTAGTCATTTCTCTCAGGAAAATTTACTCTAAAAAAATAATTTGTTGGAAGAAAAACAAATAGGCAGATGCTTCTCTGATATTTGCTTATTGATATCAAACAAGGCCTGGTAAATATCCAGCTATAGAGGATCATTAATTAAATTATGGAATGTCAAATTTTAATGGAATATTATGCAGTCATTAAAAATGACCAAAAAAAAGAGCAGGTGGGTACATTCTCTCCCTCTCTCTCTTGAAAATGACCATAATCAAGATAAGAACAATGTTTTTGATAAAAAGCATAATTTTGCATCTAGCTTTTGTTTTCAATTAATAATGACACACCATATACACTTCAAATACTTTTGAAAATAAAATGTTTTGTAAATTTGGAATACAAATTTTTAAATATGAATTCATATTTAATATAAAATAACAAATAATATGAAATTAAGGGTAACTTTTATGTTTTGAAATTTGATTAATGACAGTAAAAATGATAACAATCCCTTTATGATCTTTATGATTGTTATACAGTCTCTGTACCAGGTACCATACTGTGCGTTTTACATAAATTAGTTAATATAATCCTCAGAGCAATTCTGTAAGATTGCTCTCATGATTGCCATTTATAGCTGAGAACTTAAGGTTTTGACAAGTCAAGCAAATTGCCAGAAGGGTGTGACTTCAAAGTCACACAGCCATGATCAAACTCTTAAGTCTAGACAATTCCATAGATGGTCACTACTTTTCAAAACTGTACTTCAATACTGTATGTGCACATGTATATGTGCATGAATACATGCGTGTATACATTTAAAATATGAGTGAAAAGTTCAGAGTCAAATGAAAATAAAATAGTAAATCCAATTTCCGTTGACAGCCAACTGAAAGCTAGAAAAAACTGGAACAAAGCACTGCTGTCCCAGCATTCCCTTGGGAAGAGTCAGAGTGTCAGGCATCCAAAATGGCTCAGTTAATAACATTAATTAACTCCAAAAACAGTGTTTATATTCTATAACTTCTGCTCCTTCAATAAATCTTTAAAACCTCCTTTCACAAACAACTCTCCATCAAAACAATAAGCAAATAGTAAAACTCTTAGTATAATTTACATTTGCTGAGAGAGTAATGCATCTTTTTCTATCATGATTTTCCCCCCAGGCAAAATGAAGCAAGTACGACACATTTAAAATCATCCTGCAGATCAAATCACTCAGAGATATGATATAATTAGTCTTATGATAGTATGAGTTTAATTAAATTAGGAAGAAACAATTAATTAAATGACAAAAAAGATGAAAACATCAAAAATTAACATATTGTTGACATTAACATGTCAAAGAAGAATGTGATTATGGATACAAACAGTTAAATTGATAGAATTCTCACAAAGAATAAAAATGTACTGTTGCAAACATTCTGGCTATGGAAAAATCAGAAAATCTTTTTAATTTACCAAAACAGGAAAATTATGTATTTCACATAGTTCCTATGGAGCATTTTACAAGACAAATTTTAAAAAGAATATCTATAATCCGAATTTAGGAAGATATTTTTGGTGCATTTTTTTTTTCCATAAAAGCTCTATCATTTTGCATTTTTGAGATCACATGGTCTTAAGTAACAGACTTAATGTTCTTAGCTATAGTTTTAGCACAATAAAATCTGTTTCTCACACTGGATGAATTAATGTCTACAGAAGACAATTATAACAATCATCACTAAAGCAAGTTTATGCTAGAGACTGCTGAGAAGTGCTAATGAGTTAAGTTTACAAAGGCCTAATAGCACAGAGACCAAACATCAGCCATAAAGTGACATGAAATTCAAGCAGAAGTGGAATGAACCAGGGAGATAGAAAAACTTTAGCCTCTTCTTTTGCTTACAAATCAAAGTTCTGACATTATCCCCTCCAAGGGAAGCACCTTGATAAGTCCAATACTGATATAACGGCTCTTATTTTGGTTTTTCTATTTTTCCCAACTAATTGTTCTAAAATACCTCTAACATTCTCTTGCTTGTTATTGGATATCCCATTGAGAGGAACTTAGCTGCAAACCACCCATAAAACAACTTATATGAGATTTCAGAAGGACAAATAGGAAATTAAGATTAAAAAGTTAAAGATGCTTTTATACGGTAAGGGTCTCAAAAAATAATACTATTACTAAAATAGCAATAGTGGTAATAATAGTAGTAACAATAGTAGTAATATTCCTTAGAGACCTTAAGTATCTTTTTTTCCAGGGTTGGATGGGAGGAATCAGACATAAACTAAAATAAAACAGTCTTAATACAAGTGATACAATAACCATCCCACCCTCCAAAAAAGTGATTAGGGTTAAAAAAATTAAGATGGGCAAAATATATCAAATAAATGCAAATAAAGAGGAAGCAAAGCTTCTGTATATAATATCAAAAAGATAAAATATAACCTAAAAGTATAAACACAATAAATATGGGCAGTTAATAATGTAAAAGGACAATTCATAATAAAATTAAAATAATTATAAATATGAACCAAAAAGCATAGAAGCAATACTTCTAAGGTAGCAATTGTATGATATAAACTCAATAATTAAAAAGCATACTAGAAATAGGAGAATTTAACTTCCATCAGTCAATAAATGACATATTGTGTGGTCAAAAATATAAGAAAGAGTATAGAACACTTTAATCAAATAACTAATAAAGTAGATATATTTGATACTTAGTGCTGAATCTTGAAAATAGAAAATTGCCTTCTTTTCACATACTAATAAACGTTAAAATTGACTATATAAGTCGCATAAGACATCTCATTAAATTCTGAAAGATAGAAATAAAACAAGCAATAATTTTTTATCATGCTACAGTGAAATTGACAACAGAAAATAATAAATTTCTTTCACTTAAAAATTAAATAAGCAGTTCTTAATCAATTCTTTTTCAGAGAGGAGATGCAACTAGGTTGGTCAATTTCTTTTAAAAAATTGTAGAATACAGCTAAAGCAGTACATGGGCAAATGCAGAGCCTTTAATATATTTATCATTAAGAAACAAAGAATGCAAAATGATATATGAGACAAATGGCAAAAAATTAATATATAAAGAAAAACAGAAACAAAAAACATAAAAAGCCAAATTAATAATACAAACAGAAAAGATTAGAATCAATAAATGCATCCCAAAACATCACAAAATATTGCTCTTTAAAAATAAAATAAAGGAAAACCCATTAGATGATTGTCAGACTTTTCAGCACAAATCTTACAAGCAAGCAATGAGTGGAATCAAATATTTAAACTATTAAATCAAAGGAACTACCAGCCAAGAATAATGTATCCAGTAATGCTCGCCTTTAGATGTGAAGGAGAAATGCAGACCTTTCCAGACATACAAAAATTGAGGGACTTCACTATGAGGCCTGCATTACTGAAAATACTCAAAGGGGTATTTTGTGTATGCTGAAGAATCCCTGTGCCCCTGGGATAAGTAAGGTGACTAGCAGGCAGAAAGAAGCAAAAGAGTGCAACCCTTATTAAGAAGAGAGCATTATAAGCTTAAACAATATGAGATTTGCTATAGCAAGATACTAATGAACATTTAGCATACATAGGGACGAATTGAGACAACAATTCATTGTCTCAATTCGAAGATCCAATTTCTCAAAGGGGAATGGAGATAAGGCACACACAGAAGAAAAGGGATTAAAAATACACACACACACACACACACATATACATATACATACATACATACACACACTATATATATACACTATATATGTATGTATACACACATATACATACATACATACACACACTATATATATACACTATATATGTGTGTGTGTTTATACATATATATGTAACTATGCTCTACATATTCATAATGGTAAACGCATGCCAAAGATTCAGAACTAAACTGTATAACATAAAAAAAGAAGGACTAGAGGGAAAAATCCACAAAACCCAACCAAAATTAAAAAAAAAAAAAAAGACACAAGGACAAGAAAGCAATAAAAACACCAAGCTACCAGGATAAAATAGCTATAAGAAGACCTCATATTTCAATTATCACCCTAAATGTAGATGGACTGAACTCACCGATAAAAAGGCACAGAGTTGCAGAATAGATTAAACACACACACACACACACCCACCCACCCACCCACCCACCCATATACTGCCTCCAAGAAAAACATTTAGTTCCAAAGAAAAATACAGATTCAAAGCGAAAGGTAGATTATTGCAAGCTTTTGGTATTCAGAGAAAAGTGGGAGTAGCAGTATTAATATCACACAAAATTGACTTTAAAATAAAAAAGATAAAGAAAGGTACTGAGGGACACTTCATAATGATTAAGGGAATCATACACCAAGAAGACATAACACTTCTTAATATCTATGCTGCCAATCAGGGAGTCACAAAATATAAAGAGCAATTACTAACTGGACTGAAGGGAGAAACAGAACAAAACACTATCACAGTAGGGGACCTAAGTACCCCACTGTTGGATATGGACAGATCATCTAAACAGAAAATCAAGAAGGAAATAACATCCTTAAATGACACATCAGACCAACTGAACAGAACTGACGTTTACGGAGCCTTCCATCCCAAAACAGCTACTTATACATTCTTCTCTAGTGCACGTGGAACATTCTCAAGGATCGACCGCATACTGAGACACGGAGATAGCCTCAACAAATATAAGAGGTTTGGAACCATACCAACCATATTCTCTGATCGTAATTCTTTGAAACTAGAGATCAACTTCAGAAAGGAGGGAAGAACCACAAATACAAAGAGAATACATAACATACTACTAAAGAATAACTGGGTCAAAGAAGAAATAAAAGGAGAGATCAAGAGATATATAGAAACATATGATAATGGTAGTACAAGATATCAAAACTTTTGAGACACAGCAAAAGTGGTCATAAGAGGAAAGTTTATATCATTACAGACCTATCTCCAAAAACAAGAACAAGCCCAATCAGCAGTAGGAAATTGAAACAATCATCAAAAACCTACCAAAAAGTAAAAGCCCAGGACCAGATGGCTTCACCAGTAAATTCTACCAAACATTCAAAGATTTAATGCCTATTCTCCTCAAACTCTTCCAAAAATTCAAAGAGGAGACAATACTTTCTAACTCATTTTATGAGGCCAGTATTACTCTGATATCAAAACCTGGTAAAGATAACACACACAAAAAAAGAAAACTACACACCAATATCTCTCATGAACACAGATGCAAAAATCCTAAATAAGATACTAGTGAACCAAATACAGTAACATATTAAGAAGATTATATACCACAATCAAGTGGGCTTCATCCCAGGGGCACAGGGATGCTTCAACATACACAAATCAATTCATGTGATAACCACAGAAACAAATTAAAAAATAAGAATCATATGACCATATTAATAGATGCAGAAAAAGCCTTTAATAAGACACGGCACACATTTACAATCAAAACACTTAACAAAATCAGTATAGAAGTATCTTAACATAATAAAGGCTATATATGACAAACCTTCAGCCAACATTATACTTAATCATGAAAAACTAAAAAAAAACCTTCCCTCCAAAATCAGGAACAAGGCAACGCTGTTCACTATCACCACTGTTATTGAGCATAACATTGGAGGTCCTAGTGAGTGCACTCAGCCAAGAGAAAGATATAAAAGGCATACGAATAGGAAACAAAAAGTCAAACAGTCGCTATTTGCAGATGACATGATTCTCTATATAGAAAACCCTAAAGACTCCACAAGAACACTACTAGTAACAAGAAGCAAATACAATAAAGTCTCTGGATACAAAATCAACATTCAAAAATCTATAGTGTTCCTATGCTATAATAATGATGTGTCAAAAAAAAAGTGGAATTAACGATTCCTTTTGTCATTGCAACAAAAAGAATAAAATACCTAGATATAAATTTAACGAAACATATGAAGGACCTCTGTAATGAAAACGACAAGACCTTATTAAAAGAAATCGAAGAAGATACAAAGAAATGGAAATATATTCTGTGTTCTTGGATTGGAAGAATCAACATAGTTAAAACGACCATATTGCCTAAAGCATTACACAGATTTAATGCAATCCCATCAAAAACCCATTGACATGTTTCAAGGAAATAGAATAAAAAATCATCAGATTTGTACGGAAGTACAAAAGACCACAAATTGCCAAAGCCATCCTGAGAAAAAAGAACAAGGCTGGAGGCATCACTCTGCCTGACTTCAAATTATACTACAAAGCGACAGTGATCAAAATGGCCTGGTATTGGCAGCAAAACACACACACAGAGAAGTGGAACAGAATCGAGAGTCCAGAAGCAAGCTCATATTTCTACGGGCAAATAATTTTCGACAAAAAGGGTGAAAGCATACAGTGGAGAAAGGAAAGCCTCTTAAATAAATGGTGCTAGGAAGACTGGAAAGCCACCTGCAAAAGAATGAAACTAGGTTGTTATCACCACACACCAAAATTAATTCAAAATGGATTAAAGACCTAAATATAAGACATGAAACAATAAATTGTATAGTAGAAAATATAGGGACTAAACTCACACAACTTGGACTTAAAGAGGATTTTATGAATTTGACCTCAAAGGCAAGGGAAGTAAAAACAAAAATAAATGGATGGGACTACATCAAACTAAAAAGCTGTTGCACGGCAAAAGAAACTGTCAACAAAGTAAAGAGACTACCATCCAAATGTGAAACTATGTTTGCAAGCAACACCTCCAATAAGGGCCTAATATCTAAAATATACAAAGAATTCACACAACTCAATAATAACAACAACAAAATCCAATTAAAAAATGGGCAGTGGACCTGAACAGACACTTCCCCCAAGAAAATATACAAATGGCCAAAAAACATATGAAAAAATTCTCAATGTCACAAGGTGTTAGGGAAATGCCAATCAAAACCGCAATGAGATACTATGTCACACCTGTTAGAATAGTTGTTAACAACAGGATAAGTAATAACAAGTGTTGAATAGGGTGTGGAGAAAAAGGAACGCTCATATACTGCTGGTGGTACTGCATATTGGTACAGCCACTATGGAAAACAGTATGGAAGTCCCTCAAAAAACTAAGAATTGATCTACTGTTTGATCCAGCAAGCCCTCTACTGGATATTTACACCGAAAGACTTGAAAACCCATATCCATAAAGATATTTGCATACCGATGTTCATAGCAGCATTATTCATGGTAGCAGGGACATGCAAGGAACTGAAGTACCCTATGATAAATGATTGGATAAGGAAGCTGTGGCACATATGTACAATGGAATATTACTCATCCATGAGAAGAGATGAAATACTGCCATTTGCTACAACATGGATGGACCTTGAGATAATCATGCTAAGTGAAATAAGCCAGACAGAAAAAGTTGAAAACCACATGCTATCAATTATATGTGAGATATAAACCTAAAAGCAACAAATGAACAGGACAAAGAGAGACTCATGGACATGGACAATAGACTTACCAGAGGGCGGGGGGAGGGGAGTGGGAGAGAGGAGGTAGATGGGGTAAAAGGGGTCAATTATATGGTGACAGAAAGAATTCTAACTGTGGGCGGTGAATACACCATGCAATATATATATACCTTACTGTTGAATTGTATACCTGAAACTTACTAGATTTTGTTAACCAACATCACCATAATAAAAATTAAAAAATAAATTAAAAATAAATTAACCTCAATTAAAGATATACACAAAAATAAATAAATAAAATAAAAATGAAAACAAACCATTAAGTGACCTAATAGGAAAAATAGGGACTCCATAAAAAGGTAATTTTGATCAGCTTCATTCAAGTACTTTTGAAAACAGATGAAACTGAAATTTTTCTAGGAAAATAAATTACCAAAACTAAAAGAAGTTTAAAAATTTAAGCACATCAATTTTCCCAAAAACTTTAAAAATTCTTTTTTTTAATTTTTTTTAAGTTTACTGGGGGTAACATTGGTTAATACGATTATATAATTTTCAGGTGTACATTGTCATTTGACATCTGTATGTTCTACTGTGTGTTTACTACCCAAAGTCCAATTTCCTTTAGCTATCATATATTTGATCCCCTTTACCCACTTCACCCTCCCTCTACCCCCCATATTTGACCTCCTTTACCCCATCTACCTCCCCCCTCCTCCCCTACCCCACTAGTAACCACTACTCTATAGTCCTCTGGTAATCACTAGTCTATAGTCCTTGTCCATGAAAAATTCTTTTTAAAGAAATAGGTAAAGTTATCAAATATTACATTTGCTCCCTTCACCTGGTCTGTCAAAAAAAAAAAAAAAAAAAACAGAGCCAGATGAACTTGTAGTTATAATAGATCCTTAAAAAATAAGCATTTCCAAATCAATATAATTTGCTGATTTTCTTAAAAGGGAAAACTTCAAAATTCTTTTTTTTATGAAACAATTATGGGTATACACACACTTACACACATATATACAGAAATTACACATTAATCCTACTCTTTATTCTCAATATAAAATTCCTACATAAGATGGCAAATAAGCATGTGAGAAGATGCTCCAGATCATTTTTCATCAGGAAACTGCAAATTAAAACAATGAGATGCCACAACACATATATTAGAATAGCCAAAGTCTGTACAATGACAACACCAAAAGCTAATGAGGATGTGGAGCAACAGAAACTCTCTTTAATTGTTTATGGGGATGCAAATGATACATTTTGCCACTTTGGAAGACACTGCAGTACAAAACTAAACATACTCTTACTGTACAATCCAGCAATTACACTCCCTGATATTTATCCAAAGGAGTTAAAAATGTATCTGCACAAAACCCACACATGGATGTTGGTATCAGTTTTATTCATAGGTTCCAAAACTTGGGGGAAAAAACAATATATCCTTCAATAAGTAAATAAATAAAATTGTAGTCCATTCAGGCAATGGAATATTTTTCAGCACTAAAAAGAAATAAGTTATCAGGTCTTGAAAAAACATGAAGGAAACTTAAATGATTATTACTGAGTGAAAGAAGCCAATATGAAAAGACTAGTTCCAATGACATGACATTCTGGTTAAGGCAAAACTGTGGAGATGGTCAAAAAATATCTGTGGTTGTGAAAGGTGAGGAGAAAGGCATGAATGAAAAGGCAGAGCATGAAGTGAAACTGCTCTACATGATATTATAATGATGGATACATGTCATCACACATTTGTCCAAACCCATAGAATGTACAACACCAAGAATGAACTGTAATGTAAACTATGGACTTTGGATGATAATGATGTGTACATGTGGGCTCATCAATTATAATAAATGTACCACTCTGCTGGGGGGTGTTGATAACGGAGGAGGATATGGGAAATCTCTATACCTTCTGCTTAATTTTGCTGTGAAGCTAAATATCTTTTTAGATAGATAGATAGATAGATAGATAGATAGATAGATAGATAGATAGATATAGATATAGATATATTCTTTTAAATCCTACATAAACTATTAAGAAAAAAAACCAGCAACACACTAAAAGAATATTTGAGAAAAATCAACAATTCATGAAAGAAAATCCAACAACATAGAGAAAGACGTATATATACTTAATGTGATAAAATGTATTTCAGCCCCAAATCTGGTATCAAGCTTAACAGCAAAACACTAGAAGCATTCTAATATAATCCCAGAAGAGAGCAAGCATACCCTCCATCATCATTTTGATTTGACATTGTACTAGCCAGTGAAATCAAGAGAAAGAAATTAGAATGAAAAACCAATACTATTTTCAAAGAATATGACTGCATACCTAGAAAATTCAATTGCTTGTATTAACAAGCAATAAGAGGTATGTATGTTAAGATCATGTAAAATTTGGAAACCAATTTCCTTATATATAAACACAATAATTTGTTAGAAGATAGAGTAGAAGAAAACACCCCATTTACAACAGCAGCACAAAAGATAAAATGCTTAGAAATAAACTCAACAAGAAACATATCAAACAGATATGAAGAAAACTTTTAAGTATTTTTAAAAGGTGATGAGGCTGTGGGAAAGCAGGCACTCTCATACACTGCTGGTAGAAGCATAAATTGATACCATGCATAAAGAGTGCAATCTGATAATACCAGTCCGAACTGCAAATGCATATACCCTTTGAGCCATCAGTTCCACTTCTGGAAATTTATCCTACAGATACACTGCATATGTATGAAATTATCTGAGATAAAGTTTATCCATTGCAACATTGTTTCAATAGCTGAAGATTAAGTACATCCTGTCCAACAACAAGAGAATCATTACTTTAGGGTATTTCATACTAATTCATACAGGGCATTACTATGTAGCTGTACTAGTATGACAAAGCTTTCTATATGCTTATAAGAAAGATTCCCAAAATATAAATTAGCGTAAAAAGAAAGGTTCAGAGAGGATTCTAGAGTACTTTATCTTTTGTGTAAACAGATTTTAAAAAAGGAAAAATATAAACTTCTTTCAAAAGAAAAATGCATTAAAATTTTCTTTATGATACCTAAAAAACAAATTACAGCGTTAAGCATTTTGACGAATCAAGTAAATGGAGGTTGGAGAGGAGTCTATGCAGAATACATTTTAATCACAATAACTTAATACCTAGTTACAAAACTATATATTTTTTAAATGTTGCAAGTGGCATTATGAATTATACAACCATTATAATGGTCAAGATAAAGTATGTTCTGCTGCTGTACCTAACCCTAAATTTCAGTGGCTTCTTCTAACAAGTTTATTCCTACCCACACATTCCATATCCATTTTGGGTCAATTATCTGGGGGCTCTGTTCTACATGGTTCTTGCCCAGCATCCGGTTGGATAAAGCAACCTTGCCAGTCCCCATGCAGAGGAAAAAGTTTCTTTAAGGATCTCTCACTGGCCATTAAATCCTTCATCTCAGAAATGATAGGTGTCACTTCTACTCAAAACTCATTGGCTAGAACTTGTCATATGGCCCACTCAAAGCAAGGGAGGGCCAAGAGGAGAAGAGAAACGTACATAGGTGAGCTTCACTAATGAATACCCATTACATTCTAGAGAACAACTTTACAACAAAAAATTATTTTAAAAATAAAGGCCTTTCAAAAGTCCACAGATTTTGACCTGGTAATTATACTTCTGGGAACCCAGTCTAAGAAAATACCCATGTAAATAAATAAATGGGTAGAAATTTTCACCCCTGGACATACACTAACTAAGATTGAGAGAACTACTCCTCGTGCCTTCCTGAGGCAGCTAAATATCCCCAATTACCACTTCACCCAGAAAAAGTTATAAATGAGCTGTAAACAAAAAAGCGAGCAAGCCCAAAATGCAAATGCAGTGGTTTGCTTTCAATAACTGAGGTATTGATCATCTCTCTTACACAATCTAATTGTGAAATTCAAGTTGAAAATCCTCTGAAATGAAGTAATATTTGATGTTTATATTAAGGTTTCATCTCCAGCACTGGGCTAAGTGCTTTGCCTTAATTTTAACCCAGGTTCATTTCAGTTTCATTAGCAACAAATATCTGCCTTTAGCCAGGTCTTCACTAACAATGGAAAGTAAATAATTACTGCAGATGAAAGAAATACTAAAGACTAAAAAAGGAGCCTAATCTCATTGCAATTATAGGAGTATGTGTATTCCTTTTAACAGAAAGGTCATTTAGCTAATCTGAGGTTAAGTTGTACTATGATTTTAAAGCCAGTATGATGGACTGCTTAAGTGCTAAGACTCTGGAATCTGACAGGTCTGGATTTGAAACCTAGTTTTGCCCTTTAATAGTTGTATGAGCTTGAAAAAATCACCTAATATTCCTAGATTTTGGTCTCCTTGCCTAAAAAAAAAAAAACAAGTGGTACTTTTACATATCCCATAATGTTGTTGTAAAGATTAAATGAGATAGTACATACCTAGCATTTATTGGTGGAACACACAATTAGTGCTGAATAAAAGTTTGATGTTGCTGTTGTTATACCTTATATTTGTGCGAGTCTTTGTTCTTTACTGAGTACTTCCATGTACATCATCTCCTTTTCAACATTTAATCCTGAGAACATTTACTTAAGATAGAATGATAAATATATATGCCTTTCATATAAAGAAAAATATGGCAAGTACAAGGACAGCAGCAAAGGGTGCCACAGACAGATCAGAGGTGGGAGGGAGCTCCTATACTCAGTTATGGGGAGGCTGGCAAATATTCATGGAGGAAGTAATATACAGACAGGTCAGGAAGGTTGGGTAGGGTTACCATGGTAAAGGCTGTAAATGAGCAGAAAGATTTTGAGTGGAAGAAGAATTACTACAAAGGGCCCACAAAAGTGTGCTTTCACAAGACAATGAGCAAAGCAGCCTAGAGACCAGTTCAGGAGTATTGGGAAATTAGACTGGCAAATGGGAAATAGAGCTATTGCCTTGAATGCCAGGACAGAAAGCCATATTTAATTTGGTAGATCCAAGTGGAAAAGTCTTCAGCAGACTAGAGCTAAGTTTACATGTTTATTCCAATAGCATTCCAGAACAGGAGAATAAAAATGGAAAAGTGAGGAGGAAAAATGAGCATGTGATGTGAATGTGCATGAAAGAAAGTATTTAGGGGAGAAGGAACAGTAAGCCTGGACTAGAAAAACAGAGAATTCTTCTTAGAGAATAGACTGATTGATGATGAGGAGGATGATGATGATAATGATGATGACGATGACGACTACAGCTACCATTTAATGATCACCTGCCATGTATCAAACTCTGCGCCGAGTGCTGTACATCTACTTCTATTTTAATTAACAGATAATTCCAAAGAATTGTTTTTCATTTAAGCATGAAAATTTTATGATGATACTGAGGCTCAGAGAAATTAAGTGATTAACCCAAAATGCAGGAAAAAGGTAGAGTCAGAACTGAAATACAGCTCAGACAATGCTGGTTCCATTACCCCTCACTTATCACTGGAAAGAGGAATGAATGGAATATACAAAAGTTCCTTGGTTGTATTATAATGGCATAGGAACGCACGCCCCTTGCTTATTTAGATCTATCTCTCATAGCTTTATGTCTGCTCCAACCAACCTGTTTATAAACTGTTTGAGAATGGTAAAGTACCTTTTGTTTTATCTTTACATCTCTAAACAGTACACAGCATACTGTTGATTCATTTACATTTATTTATTTATCCCACAAATATTTACTGACTGCTTCCAATACATCAGGTCCTATGCTAGACACTAATATTTAAAAAATAAAGTAATAGGACTTAAAAGAATGCAAAAATTATGGTCATTGTTGTGACTAGATTGTAAGTTCATGGACATTTATTATCTGATCTTATCACTTATGTGTACATATAAAAATTTCTACAGTAGAAAGTATTTCTTTAAAAAACAGAAAGGATTCCACTGGAAGTATTTTTGCTGACTACCAATGGGTTCCTTGTTGTTAAACATAATGAATACTGCTGTGTCCTTTTTCCTTGACTGCTGTTTCCTTGAACAAGTAAAAATATGTGCCAGAGAAGGACTGACTAGTCAGAGGTAGGAGGGAGCAGCAGAGAATGGGTTAGCCCTTTTCCCATTTGCTAAGAGAACACTTTCCAATAACACCTGCAGATGCAGCATTTACCCAGAGATAACTCACAGATTATAATTCTAACCATACTCCCAAAGTTGGTCATGAAATATCTCCTTTTATTATTATTTTCACATTGCTCTAGTATATCAATAGTCTTTGGAAACAAATGACAGCATTCTATTTTTAGTAGTTTGATCACTGAAAATATCAAATCCTAGAGAATGTAGCATTCCTACACATGATGTTAAATGAATGCTGGCAGCAAGTTGCATTTTTTTTTCTAAATGAGAAAAGGGTAAGAACCCACTCTCTATCCTGTTTTCCTTCTGCCTCTTTAGCTGCTGTTTCTCAGTCCCCTTCCCAGGTCTTTTCCCCTTTCCCTCCTTTATTAAATGCCACTATTATACATGCTTTCATTCTTACCCTCATTTTGTCTCAATTGATTCATTCTTTCTCAATGTTTTCATTCCCTATGCAAACTTTCAATATTATCCGTATGCTGAAATCATCCCAATCAATATTAGTACACTAAATCTCTCTCTTGAACATCAGGATTCCAAATGTCTATGGGCATATATTCTTTAATACTCAATCAGCAACTCAAAGCCAAAATATCAGAATTACTCTCTTCATATTTCTCATCATCCAGCTCCCTACCCCCAACTGACTCCCTTGTTACGTCACTTAACTCAAAAAGGGGATAATAACATGCACCCAAACACATCCAACAATCCAGTGGAATCAACCTCCTAGAATGCTTTCAATTTATCGATGTCATTTTTTCTATTAGATAAACAATGGAAAGATGAATGAATGGAACTCAAAATACTTCCTCAAATGATTTGCCATAGAGAACAAAACAAACTATAGAATTGAATATTTCAAATATTTTACTATGTCCCAAACTGACTGAAAAGTTTATTCTTTAAAACTTGACTAAAGGAATACAAGTTATGATTATGAAAATGTTCCTACTGGCGCAGTGCAAAAAAAAAAAATTGCTAGGCCTTAACAGTTAAGTTTTATTTGAAAATTTATTCAAAGACTGTATAGTTTTAATTTGGGGCTAGAGGTAAAAGAAAATCAGTTATTTTGAGGTGCTACTTCATCAACACTGCAAGCTCTCATTAGTGAGTTTGGTCATCTCAAACATACTCCAAGTAGGTTATATTTGAACCTTGAATTATGTACCAGATTATTGAGAAGAGATATTGTGGAGAGGACTGCATTGATACAACAACTGTTCATGATATTTGACTTTAAATAAACAGAAATTCTAATGTATGTATGAGGTAGATTTGTCTGATAAGTCTTTAAAGACTAAATGTTCCTCACATAGTCAAATATCAGCTCAGTTTAAGAAAAGATAATATTACCAGGCAGAGCTTCTCCAGAATAACTTCATATGAAAGTCTTTCTCAAAGATACTGGTACAGTGAGTCCTCACTTAATGTCATAAATAGGTTCTTGGAACTATGGCAAAACCACATATAATGAAACCAATTTTACCATAGGCTAACCGATATAAACAAGAGTTAAGTTTCTATGGCATCTCATCAATGTTATAACAAAATGATGTTAAACAAAACAACATTATTTAAAGGCCTGCTTTACAGGTATTCTCAAAGTAGATAAATAGTTACATTGCATGACCTTTGAAACTTCCTCCTAATTATGAAACATAAGGATTTTTACCTCAGGGGTTAAGAAATACAAATTAGCAGTTACAAAATAGTCATGGGGATGTAAAACATAGCACAGGAAGTACAATTGATAATGTCGTATTAACTCTGTATGGTAGCAGCTAGGTACTAGATTTATAGGGGGAGAAGTGGGGGTCACTTCATAAATTACATAAATGTCCAACCACATGCTGTATACCTGAAACCCATATAAAATAATACTGAATGTCAACTGTCATTTTTTAAAAAATATTTTTACCTCAAAGAGATTGAAATAAATCTTAAAATTTTAGTAGTGATGTCATAACTCAAAATTATGTCAAACTATACTACATTCATGCCCACCATTACCTCCAAGTCTCAAGAGGGCATGAAAGTAGAATGTGAAGAAGAAAAAAATGATTAGAATATGGCTAAAGCCTTTTGGCACCAGTGTCTGGTGCTCCTATAAGCATCTAATGCCTGATGATCTGTGGTGGTGCTAAGGCAGTGATGCTAGCCCTGGGGAGCAGCTGCAAATACAGATAAAGCTTCACTCTCTTGCCTGCCACTCACTTCCTGATGTGCAGGTTGTTTCCTAACAGGCCACAGACCAGTACTGGTCCACAGCCTGAGGGGTTGGAGACCCCTGGGCTAAAGGAATCAGAGGGTAGGTAATACTAAGAAGTCAACTAAATTTGTCTTCGGTGTTCTGACCCTGTGAGTCTCTGCCTAGCACCTAGAGTGCTCCTCTATGACGGCACTTCAGGTCCTTCCACCTTCAAGCTCAGTGGTCAGTGCTGCTAAGTTACCAGGCTAGTCTCCCATTTCTGCAAGCTCTGCTTCCTCCTACATAAAAAAAAAAAATCATCAGGGTACACTAAAAAGAGATACTGATCTAACATCACAGATTTAGACACATCTGGGGGAAGAAGAAAACTTAGGAGAGTGTCTAGTCTAATGTCAGTATCTATACTTAAGAAACTAAGAGAGTCTCATTCTCTACTTAAACACGGAGCCTAACCTATGTCATCTGGGATTTAAAATGATCGCTCCTCCAGGATTTGTAAGCTTTGATAATTATTTTGAAAGCAAGAGTAAAAAAGGGAGAAAACTCACTTTGTTTAGAATCGAATCACAGACAAGATGCAAAGCACACATCTTCAGCATTCCTCACATCTTCCTCTCCCCACCTCCATGGCTCTCAGCTTCCTGAGCCACATTCCCAGTAGCCTATGGTCCAGACTCCCCCAATCCTCAGACTTCCCCAATCCTCAGCTTCTCAAAGCTTCCTTGTCCTGGGTCTGAACTGATAAACTAGAAAAAATGTAGTTAAACTACTATCACTCCTGACTTCTTATAAGTAATGGATCCACCCAGATTATTTGTGGTGATCAAAGGCTTTCAATAATGACTATTGAAAAAGTCAATCTAAATAATACAGACCATTCTGGGAAATATGGTGGAGTAAGAGACGTCCACAGATCTCTCCCCTTGAAACAATAAACTGAACATCTAAAACTCAACAACAACAACAACAACAACAAACAATCAAAATTCATACTAGCACATCTGAGCATGGGATCTGCACATAAGAGCTACCACAGGTCAGAACCCCGGGTGTTGGATGGTGGACTAGGAGAAATAAAGAAGTTGCCTCTTGCAGCCTCCAGAACTCCCTGAAGGAGGAGGGGGAGTGGTAAGTTCCCTGAATAGTTCTCTCTCAGAAAGCAATGAACTCCTCATGGCCAGCCGGCGGCAAGGTCCAGTCACCTGGGCAGAAAGCAGAGAAGCGGTACGGGACTGAAGAGAAAAAACAGTTGAATTTGACTAGCCCCGGTTGCAAAACTAAGGCTGAGCCACTGATCCGTTGCCCATCAAACCCCAACTCCCAACCCAGAGGGCCCCTTCCCCCATACCCTCTGAGACCAATCACCACAGGCCCCAGGGGATTTGGAGCAAATACTGCCACTGTCGCTGACACTGACAGAGACTGAAACTGAGGATAGAAAGAGTGATTAAATATATACAAGAATATTTAAAAGGAATTATTTAGGCTTTATATAAAGCAAGGATCCAAGAGGCATAGAAGCCACCTACTGGAAACAAACAACAACAAAAAAAGCACCTTCTTTGCAGCAGGCTAAAGAGAGACCTTTATATAATAAATCTTCGTTCTGTAAAAACAGCAGAATACACTTCCATTAATGCCCAGGCACAGAAATAGTCCATTAAACACCATGAATAACCAAGGTGACTAGGCATCTCAGAAAGAAAGAGAAAACTCTCCAGAAAGCTTACAGACATAGAAATATGCAACTTAAATGACAGAGAATTTAGGACGGTACTTCTGAAAAAACTCAGTGAGTTCCAAAACAAGTCAGATCAACAATTTCAGGAATTGAAAAAAAATAAAAACAACTAGATGAGCAGAGCAAGGAGATTGAAACCCTCAAAAAGAACAGAATAGAACTTCGAGAGATAAAGAACACACTACAAGACTTGAAAAATGAAATAGCAAGCTTGGGAAATAGAGCTGACCAAATGGAAGAAAGGATCAGTAATATCAAAGACAGAAATCTAGAAATAAATCAGAAGGAAGAAGAGAGAAACCAAAAAATAAAAAATAATGAAAGAGAAATACAAGAACTAGCTGGTACCATCAGGAGAGGAAACATAAGAATAATGGGCGTTATTGAAGGAGAGGAAAAGGAACAGGAACAAGAAAGCATTTTCGGACAAATAGTGGACAAGAATTTCCCAAACCTAAGAAATGAGCTGGAGCTTAGAAATCAAGAAGTCCACTGAACACCCAATTATCTCATCCCAAAAGGGCTTCGCAAAGACACATTGTATTAAAGTTATCAAAAATCAACAACAAAAAATTCTCAGAGCATCCAGGGAGAAGAAAAGGGTAACTTATAAAGGAAAACACATTAGATTACCTTTGGACCTCTCTGTGAAGAGCTTACAAGCCAGAAAGGAAAAGGATCAAATATTTAAACTATTAAGTGAAAGGAACTACCAGCCTAGAATAATGTATCCAGCTAAGCTCTCCTTTAGATATGAAGAAGAAATTAAGATCTTTCCAGACATACAAAAACTGAGGGAATTCTCCACTATGAGGCCTACACGATAGAAAATACTGAAAAGGGTCAACTCATCAAAATGACAAAAAAAAAATACATAATTAGGAGTAAAGTGACTATTGGGGCAAATAGAAGCAGAGAAGTGTAATCCTTACTAAGAACAGGGCATTATAAGCTTAAATAATAATAAGAGAATTGCTGTACCAAGATAGTAATGAACGTTCAGCATACATAAGGACAAATTGAGATAATAATGACTGAAAAGGGAGAGTTCAAAGATCAAAATTTGCAAAGGGGAATGGAGATATGGCATGCACAGAAGAAAATAGATGACTGTATATATATAACTATCCTTTACATATTCATAATGGTAACCACACACCAAAGATTCAGAACTGAAATATATAACATAAAACAATAAGAACCAGAGGCAAACCCCACAAAAGTCAACCAAAATAAAGAAAACGGAAACACAAGAACAAGGAAGCAATGGAAACAGTGAGCTATAAGAAAAAGATAAAATGGCTAAAGATGACCTCATATTTCAATAATCACCCTAAATGTAAATGGACTGAGCTCATCAATAAAAAGGCACAGAGTTGCAAAATGGATCAAAAAACAAAACGCAATCATATGCTGCCTCCAGGAGAAACATTTCAGCTCCAAAGACAAATATAGACTCAAAGTGAAAGGGTGGAAAATGATATTTCAAGCAAATGGCATTCTGAGAAAAATAGGAATAGCGGTACTAATATTGGACAAACTAGACTTGAAAATAAAAAAAGGTGAAGAAAGATACTGAGGGACACTTCATAATGATAAAGGAATCAAGCACCAAGAAGACATAACAGTTATTAATATCTATGCTCCCAATCATGGAGCCCCAAAATATGTAAAACAATTACTAACAGAACTAAAAGGAGAAATACACCAAAACACTATTGTACTACTAGGCGACCTAAATACCCCACTGTCAGATATGGAAAGATCATCCAAACAGAAAATCAATAAGGAAATAACATCCATAAATGACACATTAGACCAACTGGACATAATTGACATATACAGAGCCTTCCATCCCAAAACAGTTGCTTATACATTCTTCTCCAGTGCACATGGAACATTCTCAAGAAATGACCATATTCTGGAACAGAGATAGCCTCAACAGACATGAGGGCTGAAATCATATCAATCATACTCTCAGATCATAATGCAAAAAGAAATCAGGAAAAACCACAATACACAGAGATTAAACAACATGAAGAATAACTGGGTCAGAAAAGAAAAACAGATCAAGACATACATAAAAATGAATGATAATGATATGACATATCAAAACTTTTGGAACATGGAAAAGGGGGTCATAAAAGGAAGTTCGTATTATTACAAGCCTATCTCCAAAAACAAGAATGAGCCCAAATAAAAAACCTAATGATTCATCTTTAAAAAACTAGAAAAGGAAGAAAAAATGAAGCCTAAAGTCAGCAGAAGGAAAGAAATCATCAAAATTAGAGCAGAAATAAATAAAATTGAAAACAAGAAAAATGATAGAAAAATAAATAAGACAAAGAGCTGGTTCTTTGAGAAGGTTAATAAAATTGACAAACCCCTAGCTAGACTCACTAAAGAAAAAAGAGAAAGGACACAAATAAACAAAATCAATGATGAAAGAGGGGAAATTATGACAGACACTGCTGAAATACAAAGGATCATACAAGAATACTATGAAAAAGTATAAAACACCAAATTTAATGACCTAGAAGAAATGGACCAGTACTTAGAAAAATACAGTCTTCCTAGACTGAATCAAGAAAGTCTGGAAAATCTAAATAGACCAACCAGCAGTATGGAAATTGAAATAATCATCAAAAATCTACCAAAAAAGAAAAGTCCAGGACCAGATGGCTTCACCAGTGAATTCTACCAAACATTCAAAGAAGATTTAATACCTATTCTCCTCAAATTGTTCCAAAATATCAAACAGGATGCAATACTTCCCAACTCATTTTATGAGGCCAATGTTACTCTAATACCAAAACCTGGTAAAGATAACACAAAAAGAGAAAACCACAGACCAATATCTCTCATGAACACAGATGCAAAAATCCTAAATAAGATACTAGTGAACCAAATACAGCAACATATTAAGAAGATTATATGCCACGATCAAGTGGGCTTCATCCCAGGGGCACAGGGATGCTTCAACATACACAAATCAATTCATGTGATAACCACAGAAACAAATTAAAAAATAAGAATCATATGACCATATTAATAGATGCAGAAAAAGCCTTTAATAAGACACAGCACACATTTACAATCAAAACACTTAACAAAATCAGTATAGAAGTATCTTAACATAATAAAGGCTATATATGACAAACCTTCAGCCAACATTATACTTAATCATGAAAAACTAAAAAAAAAACCTTCCCTCCAAAATCAGGAACAAGGCAACGCTGTTCACTATCACCACTGTTATTGAGCATAACATTGGAGGTCCTAGTGAGTGCACTCAGCCAAGAGAAAGATATAAAAGGCATCCAAATAGGAAACAAAAAGTCAAACAGTCGCTATTTGCAGATGACATGATTCTCTATATAGAAAACCCTAAAGACTCCACAAGAACACTACTAGTAACAAGAAGCAAATACAATAAAGTCTCTGGATACAAAATCAACATTCAAAAATCTATAGTGTTCCTACACTATAATAATGATGTGTCAAAAAAAAGTGGAAAAAATAATTCCTTTTGTCATTGCAACAAAAAGAATAAAATACCTAGAAATAAATTTAACGAAACATATGAAGGACCTCTGTAATGAAAACTACAAGACCTTATTAAAAGAAATCGAAGAAGATACAAAAAAATGGAAATATATTGTGTTCTTGGATTGGAAGAATCAACATAGTTAAAATGAACATATTGCCTAAAGCATTACACAGATTTAATGCAATCCCATCAAAAACCCATTGACATGTTTCAAGGAAATAGAATAAAAAATCATCAGATTTGTACGGAAGTACAAAAGACCACAAATTGCCAAAGCCATCCTGAGAAAAAAGAACAAGGCTGGAGGCATCACTCTGCCTGACTTCAAATTATACTACAAAGCGACAGTGATCAAAATGGCCTGGTATTGGCAGCAAAACACACACACAAACCAGTGGAACAGAATCGAGAGTCCCAGAAGCAAGCTCATATTTCTACGGGCAAATAATTTTCGACAAAAAGGGTGAAAGCATACAGTGGAGAAAGGAAAGCCTCTTAAATAAATGGTGCTAGGAAGACTGGAAAGCCACCTGCAAAAGAATGAAACTAGACTGTTATCTATCACTACACATCAAAATTAACTCAAAATAGATTAAGGACCTGAATATAAGACCGGAATCAATAAAATGCATAGAAGAAAGCATAGGAACTAAACTCAAGAACTTTGGACTTAAAGAGAATTTTATGAATTTGATCTCAAAGGCAAGGGAAGTAAAAGTTAACATAAATGAATGGGACTACATCAAACTAAATACCCAGTAGAGGAATTGATCATATGATAGATCAATTCTTAGTTTTTTGAGGAACCTCCATACTAACATTTGTTATTATCATCAACAAGAGAAAGAGACAACCATCCAAATGGGAAAATATATTTGCAAGCAATGCCTTCTATAAGGACCTAATATCCAAAATATACGAAGAACTCATACAACTCAATAACAAAAAAACAAACGATCCAATAAAAAAATGGGCAGAGGATCTGAACAGATACTTCTCCCTAGAGGACATACAAATGGCCAACAAATATATAAAAAGATTCTCAATATCGTTAGCTGTTAGGGAAATGCAACTCAAAACCACAATAAGATACCATCTCACACCTGTTAGATTAGCTATAATCAACAGGACAAGTAATAACAAATGTTGGAGAAATAGGAACCTCATACACTGCTGGTGGGACTCCAAATTGGTAAAGCCACTATGGAAAACAGTATGGAATTGATCTACCATATGATCAATTCCTCTACTGGGTATTTACCCCAAAGACTTGAAAACTCATATCTGAAAAGATATTTGCACACTGATGTCCATAGATGCATTATCACAGTGGCCAGGATGTGCAAACAACCAAACTATCCTACAATAGTTGATTGGCTAAAGAAGCCGTGGCACCTCTATACAATGGAATATTACTCAGCCATAAGAAGAGATGAAATAGTGAAGTATTAGATTTGCAACAACATGGATGGACCTCGAGATAATCATGCTAAGCGAAATAAGCTAGACTGAAAAAGTAGAAAATCACACAATATCACTTATATGTGGGATATAAACCTAAAAGCAACAAATGAACAGGCTACCAAACAGAAACTCATGGACATGGATAATGGACTAGTGGTTACCAGAGCATAGGGAGTAGAGAGGAGGAGGGTGGTAGATGGGATAAAGGGGGTCAAATATAGGGGAGTAGGGGAAGGGTGAAGTAAGTAAAGGGGATCAAATATATGGTAGCTGAAGGAAACTGGACTTTGTGTAGTAAACACACAATAGAATACATAAATGTCAAATTATAACGTACATCTGAAAATTATATAATTGTGTTAACCAATGTTACCCCAATAAACTTAATATTCCTTTGTCATCAATCCTACAAGGCCACAGGGAGAATAGCACCCCCCTCCTCCCACCTTCCCTTTTAATACAATGATCTTAGAATATTAGATTAGCATTTTCATGTGCTCTGTGTGACCAATTAGCTGGAATTTGTTATTTGCAACAATCCCTTGCACTATATTAGCCATGCAAATGTCATCTGCTTACTGACCAGCTTTGCCTGGCACCACTCTCTACTTCAGATTCTGAATCCCTGACCCACTTTTATTTCTTCTTGAAAACCTGAACATATTTTCATACCTCCCCTCTTTCCACCTACCTTTGCCTAGTTAATTTTTACTCATCTGTTAAAAAGTCTATTCAAATGTCAAATGCATTTTCTGACCAGGTTTTATTTATATTGTGTACTGTCTCAAGCTTTGTGTGCTCCTTTCATATCAGTTCTCAAAGTTCTAATTACTTTTATGAGTCTTGAATATCTATCCTTCACCCGCAGGTGTGCTGTATGAGGATAAGGAGCATCTCTGTTATGCTCAGCAATGGATTTCCAGCATCCAGCTGAGCGCCTCATGTAGAATATGTTCTCATAAATATTTGTAAAATAAACAAATGAATAACTTGACAAAAATGGCAGTTTTCAAAATAGCCACAATATCGTCAGCCTAAAAAATCTGACTTATCAAATAATACCCATAAAGAAATTCTGGTTGAGGACAGAAAACATGAAATGGCCTAAACTTTTCACAAATGAAAGAAAAACCTTGACAATCCATGTGCCTTAAAACCTGAAAGACAAATCCATTCCTATGCTTTATCTTTCTGGAGGCTGTAGGTATTTGCATAAAAATAAATTCAAAATAAAAAAAGGTCTACCATCAGCCCTTAAATGAGAAGATGAACCCTAATAAAGAAGTTTTAGAAATTATCATAAGCCAAAAATGGAGCCAGTTTTAACAAAAGGATTAGGCCAACCCTAGAACGAGCCATACAAGTTTTAACTATCACAAAATAAGTACTTAACACTTGTCTCACAGGAGTTTGTAGTCTGCAAAGTACTCAGTGATCAAAAAAATTTAATAACTTTAGTAGGGCTTTTCGACCAGAGCAGTGGTCCTCAACCCTAGCCTGCTGCAGAACCACCTGGTGGTCCCTATACAGATTCTAGGCCCATCCACAGAGTTTCTGATTCAGGAGTTCTGGGTGATAATTTTTATTTCTAACAAGTTCCTAGGTAATGTTGATGCTGCTCGCTGGTTTGGAGATCAGGCTTTGAGAAGCATTAACTAAAACTTTCTAAGATAAAACAGGAACCCTATGATGCAGGGAGAGGTAGAAGGCTGAACTTAGCCTCTCCTCTCATTCTACCACATACTCCCAAAATCCAATACATTCCATCCCTTGGCTGTGTAGTTCACACTTGGAAGTAAAGAGAACAGGCAAATCAAGTATAACCGCCTTAAAGGCTGCTTCCTGTAGGCACACCATCTTCTCTGACATAGAACCTTCCCAGTCCACAGGGAGCTGGCAAGGAACCACCCAAAAGGACCTGATTCTTGGCATACCTTTATTTAAAATCACAGAATTGCCACATGTTGAGTCCTTTCCCTGTGCTCATGGTAACATGCTAAGTACCATATATACCTTTATCATATGTACTTACTATAACCCTGAAGGTACATAGAATCTATCCTCGTTCTTCACAGAATCTATATATACGAATTAACTTATTCACTAACATTTATTTCTAACTCCAAAATCAATACTCATGGAACTTTTTCAGTCACCCCCAAATACGTGCAGAGCAGTGAAAAACTTGAGTTGCCTGACATGCACGCTCTCAGCTGAGATCAAACAAGGCGACACTCCGCCGTCTTCTTTCAGCTCTCATGTGTAAACAAGTATCCTTTTCACGGTCTATTCAGTACCATATTTCTCACATTTTGTTGGTGATTTCACTGCTTATAGTGGCCCATAGTGCTAATATGCTGTCTAGTGAAGGAAGGTTGTGATGTGCCTTCTGGAAAACATGTTAGATGAGCTTCATTCAGGCAAGAGTTATAGAGCTGTTGACCATGAGATCAATATTAATGAGTCAACAATATATATTAAATAAGGTGGCTGTAAACATAAATAGATATAAAACAAGATTATGTACTGATTGGTTAACAAAAATGTTGTAACCAGAGGCTCATAGGAACCTAGCCCTGCATTTCCCCTGGGAACCTCGCATTCAGTATTCGCCAATTCAGTGTTTGCAGTAACTTTACAGGCCATAACTACACTGAATAATGAGGACCAACTGTACTTAAAACAACACTGGAAGTATATTTTTTATTTCTATTTTACAAATCCGAAGATTGTAGTTTAATGAGGTTAGAATATATGACAAGGAAATAACAGAGGATGGATTCTAGCCAACTCCAAAGCCCACATTCAACCAAGCTGTCCCACCATACGTTAACATAGGGGAATTGCACATCATAATGGAAGGACTCTGGGTTCGAACCCAGGCTCAGTCCTGACTTGACGTTAGGCAGTTATCTTCCTGTACCTGAGTTTCCTTGTTCATAAGATGGAAATATTCATAATGCATGAGTAAATTAATATGTGTAATATACTTTGAACAGAGCCTAAGTTAATTTCAAAATTAATAGTCTATAGGATCGAGATCAGATCTTACAGTTGTACCTGAAAAAAATCAACCAAGTAGGTAAGGAAATATCATCCCAGCTACCAAGTCAGACACCGAGGTCCAGGAGATTTATGTTTCCTTAGTACTGTGTCCCCACACAGATGGAGACCACAATGGTAAAGTTATAGTTTTTTGCACATGACAATGCATCATCTCTCATGCAGTTGCATGGCAGGAAGCACTCCACACATGAATTGATGAGCTCGTTCTCTCCATAATAACCAGACTTGAAACAATTCTATTTCACAATTCTTTTAAATTGATGGCTTTATAATGTCATTAAGAAAATATCAGTTTCTTAGTCCATTCCTAGGTGCTGAATAAGGATTACTTTCATCTTCCAGAAAACCCACCATGTTATAAGGTATTGATTGTCATGTTATTTGGTTCTAAATAATACTGAGAAGTATTCACTTATAGTTAGAGGTTTGTGGTTTTTTTCTCTCCTGTTCTCTGGAATATAGTAATATTGCCTTCGGTCTTGTAGGATTATTAAACAAATTTAATAAAAACGACACATTTAAAGTGCTTAGCACAGTGCTTCGCTGGTCCTGGCCCTGGATCTAGCAGCATCCTGTTCAGGCTAGTGTTTCTTCAAATAATTCTTTAAATGTTTGTTAAACATTTATTTAAAAGAGATGCTAAATGCTGCATTGGAGAAGAATGGAGAAGAGGACCCTGCTGGCTAGTCCCTCCTCTTGCAAGGAATTCAGCTTCAGCATCAGATTCACTCTAGAGCTGGGCTTATCAATATGAACACTCTTGACATTTGAGGGAGGGGCTATCCTGTCCATTGTAGAATGTACAGTGATGTCCCTGGCCTCTACTCACTAGAGTCCAGAAGCATCCCCCACCAATCAGAACAACCGGAAATGCCCCCAGATGTTGCCAACAGTCTCCTGGGGAGGAGGAGGAAAATAGTACCCCCCAGCTGAGAATCAGAGAAACAAGGAAAGTTTTACTTGATAAGCACCAACAGGACCATCCTGGTATCTACTGACAGCAGCACTGTTTGGTCTGCATCTATGCCATATCATCTGTTCAATATTTCTACTTTGAGCCCTATATAGTTGAACAAGCCCCTTGTGTATCACCTTCCACCATGGACAAGTGATGCATATAACAGGATAAGTGTATGTATACAATCCAAGTGATGCAGGATATACAACACTCACAGTCTCTCCTCTTATCTCACTTAGAGGGATGTCTCCATGCCCCTTGTGGACTGGCACGAGGCACATGTCTGGCCTGCCCTTAAAGCTGCTATGCCTAGCATATAAAAGTTTGATGCATGACAGATCTTTATTATTACTAATATAAATTTTTAACCCATGGATACATATTTTTTTAACCTGGTGATCTCAATTCTCAGGTTGGTTTGTTTATTTAAGGCAAATAAAGAGATGCCAAGAAAATAGCATTTCACTTTCTTTTCAACATAAGAGTTCAGGCTGACAACCTCACAGTCTCTCTTCGTTTCTAGGTAAGTCCCTACATTTCTCTCCTGTTCTGTTCAGTTGCAAATATATGCTGTGTATCCACTCAAACATATAGGAGGTGCTGATTTTCCCCCACACTGTCACAGACTGGACCTAAGAATGTTGGATTGGGACATGAAACTACCACCCACTGCCTGTAAAAGTGCTTTGAAGCATCACTTCAGATATAGCTCAGTGCTTCAGGAAACTAAAAGCATAAATGCCTTCACCATAAATAACAGCAAGCAAGTGCCATATGGCTTAACAGTTGCAGTGTGGTTACATATCACATCATTAGCCTTTGCATTAAACACCATGATTAACAAGGGAGTGAAGCTACCTCCACTTTGAAATTTTCGCCAAGAGTGTCAGCAACACAGCCAGGAGGTGGAGTGACACCAGAAGTTGAACAAGCCAAAAACTGACCTCCCAAAATAGTCTGATCTTCTGCCATGTATTGCTTCCAGCTTCAGCAAAAATCTTAAAGAAAATGCTGGAAATATTCTCATCTAGTCAAATGCTTCTTTACTTCAGCAGGCAGGGGAGTGGGGAGATGTTGGGGGGGGGCAGGGGGGTGGACGTGGAAGATGAGCCTTTTCAGAATGGAAGTAACATCTGTGTGTATTCCATCCTTGAATGAAGTTTCTGGTGATGCACTTATTAGAGTCAAATATAATCATGTTTGCTGAAGAAAAAGAAATTAATAAACTCAAAAGATTAAGGTTTGGTCACATAAAAAAACAAAGACAGTTGGCATAGTGGAAAGAAAAAAAAAATCTGTTTTCATAATAGCTAGCCTTCATATTGTATTTGCCAGGAGCCAGGCATATTCTAAGAGCAGCTCATAATTAAAGCACTTAATCACCTCTACAACCTAGATGATATAAGGGTCCTATTAGTATCCCTATTACACTGGTAAGATAATGGAAACTCAGACAGGTTGAGGAACTTGGCCAACTAAGTGACAGAAGTGGAATTTGAACCCAAGAAGTCTGTTCCAAGTCTGTTCCAAAGTTCATGTGCTTAACCATTGCCATTAATTGTTTGATGTTTGAGTCTAATCTCAGACACTCAAGACTTATAGCAAATCTTATTAATAACAAGATTTTTGACTACTTAACCTGAAGAAAGTCTTAACTTTTTAAAATTTCAGCCTCCTAATCTGTAAAGTGGGAATAAGGATAATCCTTATATCAAGAGATAATACACATAAAAATTCTGTAAAAATATAAAAAAATATTAAGTACTGTGTCATAGCACAATTAGTACAAAGAATTTACAAGATTTGGGGCGGGGGGTTTTTGCTTTACTGAGTATCAATGCACATACCACAAGAAATATTGTGTAACATAAGATGTGCGTAATCTATTTCAAAAGGAACACAGCTAAGCACAAAAAAAAGTATCCCTTGATATATGTAAATACAGACACAACAGTATGTGTAGACAAAAATTGTTATGAAATTTTATAGAAATGGTATCTTCTATATGCAGATGTATATGCACACAAACATATGTGTGTATTTACATACATAAATATATACCTACTATCCATACCCTTTTAAGACTAGAAGTGTATAAGGGAAAATATTAGTAGTTGTCTTGCAACAGTGCCTTTTTGTTTTCCAAACTTGCTGTACTAAAAAGACATTGCTTTATAATTAGAAACAAAATCAGAACATGTAAATTTTAAATATACATTATATGCAGGTAATGTTAAGTCTTCTAACCTGTGAAATTATCTATTTTTAAATCAGAAATTCAGGGTAATACTGAAGCCGCAGAAACCCATTTTCACCAGGTGGAGAAGAGGAAGTCTCATATTCATTATTGTGCTGCTTACATTCTCAGGTTTCTAAGGAGTTATCAAAAACAATGCAATCTTCCCAGGAATGAAATAAATAACTGAACTAGCAATATACTGAAGTGCTCTGCCCTGAGATTCTACTATATTTGAATTGAATTGGCCTGGCTTTTCAAAGAATTTGTTCTGGTTGCTGGAACTGTTCTTGGATCATTATCAGAAAGCAGTTTGCTCCCACCCCTGTGCAGAAGTAGGCCTGGAATCCCAAAGCATTCTTGCCTGTGCATTTTTCTATGGCTTAAAAAAAACCTCTGACTTTAATGGAAGTCATAATGTTCGTGTTTATCACCCTGTCTTACCCCACTGCAATCAGTTTCGTTTTCCTCCAGTACCACATGGGTCAGAGCACACCCTTCCTCAAATGCCTTTAATGATCCCCTTTACCTGCCACATCAGGTCTTCACCTTCCTCAAAGGCTTCCACAGTCTGCCTTTGGCTACTTTTCCAGTCTCATCTCCTACTGCGCCCACATCAATATCCCATGTGGGTTTCTCACCACTCTCAAGTTGTACTTCATCCTCTCTTGACTCCTTGGCCTAGTTTGTTAGTGATCCCTTCCCCTGAAATGTCTTCTTCCTTCACATCTCAGTCCATAAAAATCTTACCCAGTCTCCAAAGCCCAGCTCCACTTCTACCTCCTCAACAAAGCATTTTAACTCTTCCAAAGAGGACGTTCCTTCTCTGTCTTTGAACCTCCAGCACTTTGTTTTTTTTTTTCTTAAAACACTCATTTTTGTATTTTATACTGCAAAGAGAGTAATTAGATACCAAGATATCCAACTTTTTTTGACATACAGTGCCTACCATCCAGTAGGTCTTTGTGGAACTGAACTGAACACTGCCAGAAAGTAAGAAGAATAAGTTCACATTTACATAGGACATTAACATTCAAAGTGTTTTCACGTATGTTATCCCAAGCAATCCTCACAATCCCATGTGACAGATGTTGCCAACATGATTATTACCATTTTGTAGGTGAAGAGTCCAAGGTTGACTCTCTGGAGTAACTTTAGAATTTGCCAATGGTGTTGTCTCTCCCAAACAGATCTGCTAACAATTTACTCCAAATTATTTCCTCATTTTTGCCCCCTGGCTGTCCATCCACCTTAATTAACCCGCTTCTTGGAGAGACTGGTCTTGTATTGTCAGAGACAACAGCTTCCTCTCACAAATGAGTCCCCAGGAGGAAGATTAAAGAGTTCTCTGTGACTGCAGAGAAGTCACTCATCCCTATAGCTCACACCTATCAGAGTGACTATGAAGTCCACCTAGCCTGTCTTTTCACAGCACATCCCCACTCACTTTCAAGTCTTCTTTCACCTTCAAGGGGAAACCCAGACAGTCTATCCAGGAGAGTCACTGCTGGTAACAGGACTGATTTGGATCTCTTAGCAAGCGGGTCAACTCTGTCTCTGCAGAGCTGAGTTGACGCTGCTGCTCAGTGTGCCCATCATTCCTCTGACCTTCCAAACAGCAGTTGCTCCTTTGAGCTGAAGACTTATAGCAATCATTCATTCCATGAACATTCATTTAGCCCCTAGTCTAGGACAGGGATTACTCTGGGATTTAAAGATTCAGTAAGGAAAAAGGCAGACCTACCTACCCCCTGACTCATAGAGTGGTGCCATGTTTCCAGAAAACCCTTTCTTACATAAACATGTATCAGCCCAGGCTGCTATAACAAAATATCTCACACTGGGTGGCTTAAGCGATAGTTCTGAGGCTAAAAGTCTAAGGCCAAGGTGCTGGCTGATTTGGTTGCTTGTGACAGCTCTCTTCCTGGTTTGCAGATAGATGTCTTCTTGCTATCCTCACATGGGGGAGAAAGAGAGAGATCATCTCTCTTATATCTCTTTCTATAAAGGTATTAATCCCATAATGGGTCCCCACTCTCATGACCTTATCTAAATCTAATTAACTGTCAAAGGCCCCATCTCCAGATACCATTGCAATGGGCTTTAGAGCTTCAACATAAGAATTCTGGCAGAACAAATATTCAGCCTCCATCACTATGCCCCCTAAGAAGGTGCTAAAATGTTAACATTCCCTCACAAACCCCAGTAACTACCACTGAGTAACAGGAGTCCTCTATCAATTCACTTATTTATTCAGCAAATATTTGTTAAAGAGCTACTATGTGCTAGAAGCTGTGCCATTTCACCCACTTAAAAAAAAATGGCCAGCCCATTTAATGTGTCGTGTTTTCAAATTTGAACTATCTTTCCAAAAATGGGCTAGTTTTACTCTTTTCTCTGTGTTATGTTACTGCTTAAAACCAAAGAAGCATAATCTCAATATATCACATCCATGGTCAGTGATACCATCAAATGAACTAGAAACGCATTCATTCATTTAATCAGTCAGTCATTAGGCCCAGCTCTGTGTGACTCACTGAAAACATAAATAGGAATAAAACCTCATCCTATGTGGGCCACTCTCAAATGAAGGAGATAAATGAAAACTCAATGGAGGGAAACAAATTTGTTCCCCCTATGCAGGCTCCTTCCCCCATGATGATTCCAACCCAGAAGGTATGATGCAGTGCTCCAGAATCTGCATAATTCGCATGCCTCTGAGTTGATTCTAATCAAGTGACAAAGGACTGACAATGAAGCCAGGGCTCAAAAGAGGAGTGGCTCATCAGACAGAGTACTCCTGCGCGAAGAACGAGCATATTAAAAAAGACAAAACTGCCTTGGCACTGAGTCTAGATGCCCAGAATATGCCAAATGATTTATTATCATAATGAAAGATGCAAAAAGGAACAGATCTTAAAGTTGAAGACTTTTGCCAGGAGAAGAGATTTACATTCGAAAAAGTTTACCTTACCTGTCACTATGCCTTAACTTTACTGCAAAGAGAACTCTTGGGGTGAAAGGCCAGTTTAATTTCGCCTCTTCAGTTCCAGTTTCTAAACCTTGAGGGAGAAAAGAAGTAGTAATAGAAGGTTGGCTGATGTACGGCTTTCCAGCATGCTAATGGTCTGATGACACACGCCATTTCACATAGGCTACTCAACAGCCCTGAGAGATTAGAACCCAGTCACTCTCAGACTGAACTAAATTTAAAGAAGTACCCGGGGGATAAGTCTGTATGAGGTCAATAACTCACACTGGACCTCGGAAATCTCTTGTTAGTATTACTCATCTGTGCGGGGAATAGGAGTTGTTTACTAGAGCGCCAATGACTGGCCTAAGGCCTGCGTTGATCCAGGGCACCAAAGCCCTTTCCATTGGCATTGCAATCCCCAACAGAGAGTAATTCATGCCAATGAGTATTAATTCACTTTCAGATCATCTGGATTCATAACCAGGTAATTTACCTAGTACGAATATTGCCTGATATGAATTTTTCATTACAAACCACAGTTCTAGTCAATCTTTTTAAATTTTCTATGTTTGGTACCCATAGAGCAGGAAAATAAATATATTCTGAAATTTCCTCAGAGAATAAATTTACTATTATCATTTTCCAGACATACTTTCTCCCTTCCAACTGATCATTAGATAATGGGTAATTTAATCTTTTTTAAATAGACATGCTCCTGTAATAATTTTATTATTACAAATAGGTACATTACAGATTCTTTTAAACAGCACTAGATAATATTTCTGAATATTTTATTCAGATACTTCTATGAGAATATCTACATAAAGAATCCATAAAATTCATAACTAATACTAAGAAAACAGGGACTATGGGATTTTGAGAAAATAAAAAAATAGCAAACAATTTATCTTTAACTCTGATTAATTAACCACAATGTATTAAGTACAATTCCTTAGGTGAAAGAAGGAAGCAAAACAGACAATTAGGATGCTCTCAAATTTGAAAGAAAAAAATCCCAGGCTACTTCTTTACACATATGTATTAATTTGGTTTGTCATGCACCAAAATCTTAAGTTAACAGATACTGAACAAGTGTATCTATGAAGAAATCTACACAACCAAAAGATACTGACTGGCTTTTAAAAATTAGTCATAAAATCAGGACAAGTAGTCCTCATATTGGACACTCAAGATAGCCAGCCAAAGAACGAATCCAACTGTTAACTTGTTTTGTGTTTAATACACACACTTTGCAGTGGTCATATACTCCCCAGTTCACCTGACCACCGGTCTACTTCCTGACACACAGAAATTCATCCATTTCTGCTATTTTTCTGGCCCCTAAAGGCATTTGAAAGCTTGTAACTCTGCCTTAGAAATTAACTAGGTAATATTATGTCCCCATGGTCATTCATCACACTATTTGCCACCTTAAGATCCTAGAAATGGAGGTAAGGAAAGAAACATATAGCTAAAAAGAAGGAGCAAGAGGCTAAATGGTGGTTTAAAATATTGGTGGAGATGATAAATTACTGCCTTCTTGACCACTCTCCAATTCTACCTTCAATTCATTTCAAATTCTGAATGGCTGATTTGTGGATTCTCCCTTACATTTAGCCATAATGTCCTTTTGCATTCAAAGCTTAAAAGGACCTAACCTCATCCTTCCTGATGGAGTTAGTTAGAAATAAACTGTCTAGGAAGACCGCATTTGGGTCCAGAGTTCTTTCTTCTGATGTGGCCTTCTTTGTTCCTGTTATGAATACAAACTTCTATGATGAAGTAAACTCATCACAAGGGGTTCATTCAAGAAATAAAGGGCTTCTAACAAAATTCAGACATTATTTTTAGAGTGAGGATATAGCATAAAACAAGTAAAAATGCCCCAATGTAAATGATTCACTCAGAGAAACACTTACTTCTGGGTAATTTCAGAAAGTGGGTCTGTACCACGAGGATAATAAATTAAGATGAGAGAGAGGAGAACAGCACCACCATATTTAGGGACAGCCTCTCTAAGGCAGAGACAGTTAGGCTGAAGTATGAGTAATAAGGAGAAGCCATCCATTCAAATATCTGGTGGAAGAACATATGCAAAGGTCCTGAAGTAGGAACTAACTCATATTTTGAGAACAGGAAGAATGCCAGTGTGACTGGAGCTTATCAGCAAGTAGGAGTTGAAGGAAAATGGCAGCCAAGAACAAGGCAGGAGCAGATCCTACAGGGTTAGCAAGCCATGGTTAGGTGTCTGGATTCTGTTCCAAGGACAATAGAAAGCCAGTTAGAAGATGCTAAGCAGGGTGGGGGTGAAAGCATGATTGGATTTATTTGTCATAAGATCCCTAGAAAATAGATTGTAGGAACAAAGTGGTGGCAGGGAAGGCCAGTCTGGAGATTATTTCAATTGTTCAGATGAGAGATAATGGTGGCAAGAACGTAGGGGGCAGCAATAGAGCTTGAGGGAAGCAGTTAGTTTCTGGGTAGGTTTGGTGGTGGAATCGGCAAGAAAGGCTGATGGAGGGGTTAATGTTGTTTAGTTTCACCTGCCTTCATCTAAGAACCCTTTTAGGTGTCAACAGAGTGGTGATGAAGGTCTAACAAAGGTCACACTCCCTGAGGCTGACAGTGCATCACTCTGTACTGCTGAACTAGAGCTGGGGGTCAGTATAGCCACCAGCCAAATATAAAAACTTTAGATGGTATTTGTTAGAAGAGTTGAGTGATAGTTCTGTATATAACTCTCTATACAACCTCAAAACAGAACTTTCTGCTCTATGAGGCTCAGGTACCTCTTTTGTAATATGAAGTTGTTGAACTAGCTAACTGATAGATTCCGCTAATAAGCACTGGCACCAGGAGTCTGCGTCCATCACAGTCATCTTTCCTTTTGTCCTCTGAAGTCATGACTGTCAATAACAATGATGATAGCCAACATTTATTGGGCATTTACTATGCACTAGGCACTATACTAAGGGCTTTTCACGTCTTGTCTCAATTAATTCTCATCTCAACACAATGAAAGAAGATTATTCCCATTTAAGAGACTAAACAAATGAGACAGAGGTGAAATAAGTTGTCCAAGGAGAGCAGTTAGTAAGAGAATAAACTGGAATATAAATCCAGACAATATAAACCTAGGGCTTAAGCTTACAACCACCTTGATATGCAGCCTCCTCATAAATAGGAAGCCTGTCCCTTCTTCTTCTGCCCAACTATGCTTCAGGTCCTATCTCTGAACCAACAGGCATCCCTAGTCTGCTTCTTCCTTCCTACAAGGCAGGCATCTCTACCTTGTTCAGCCATTCTTCAAGTAAAGGGTTCCTACTCCTTCCCCTGCATCAGATGTTCTCTGGTTTGACACCTCCTCTTAAAATGTGTGCGGTCCTCCACACATGGCCCAACAATCACAAAGCTCCCTGAGAGTATTCTTTTCCATTGCACAGACATTAATTTACTAACATATAGTTTAAGATTGCACTAGTTTTCTTAAGATTAAAATATAGCTTAAGATTGTCATAAAATATCACATAATGAATTTCTAGTGAGACAGTGCAGGGTTGTGGGTCCACAAATGGGCACCAGAACCAAAAGTCTGGTTCAAGTCCTGGTTATGTCATTTATCAGCAACATGACTTTGGGTAAGTCACATAACCTATCAGAATCTCCTCTCTCCATCTGTGCAAAGGGATTAATAATACTTTGTGGTAGCATCTGCTACATAAAAATTGTAAATCTTTTCAAATTATTATTTTTATGGAGAAAAAATACTAACTGTGAAGGCATGGCATATGACACAGGGGGAAAAAAGACCCCAAATGACAGAATATTGCACAAGAAACATCACCTAATTACGATGATTGGACCACAAACCTGGACCTACCCATCACAAACAACATATTAGTTTAAAATGCAGGCTCCGACACTGTTCAGCTTCACTAGATACCAGCTATGTAATCTTTGACATTTCAAGTTCATCTCTCTAAACTTCATTTCTCGCAGGGTAAAGGAAAATGATAGAATACCCTATTGGGTGGGTGGTGAGAAAAGAACACAAAAGTATGTATTACAAATGCTAACTACATTGTGTGGCACGTGGGAAGGTCTTTAGGAGTAGTTGTGGTAAGTACCACCCTCCATTTAATTGGCATGTATCCATTAAGCATCTACTCTGTGCCATGCATGGTTCCAGGAGTTCGAATCCAGCAGTGAATAAATCTCCTGCTCTCATGTTGTTAATATTCTAGTACAAAAGACTGAAAATAAACAAACGAATGAATATACCAGGTGATGATAAGTGCTATGAAGAAAATAAAGTAGAACAAAGGGATGGAGAGTGCTACTTTATACAGGGTAATCAGGAAAGCTCTCTCTGATTACTGGGAAGTGTCCCCAAGCAAGAGTTTTGCCCCAGTCCCACATTGAAGTCAGGAGTAGAGAAATGGCTCTATCTCCACACCTGAGTTTGGTATAACTCTTATTTTTTTACAGAGAGGTTCGTTTTAGCATGGCTTGTTAACAGTCAAAAAAATAATTTCCATTTGGCAACACTCTAATGAATAAAACATTGCCAGGAAGAACAAGTAGGACGTGATCTGCTGGAGGCTACACACAGAGCATCAGAAATGAAAGTCTCTGACCCTGGGCTGTCAGTGCAGCCAGAAGCAAAGAAAGCACACGCCTTCCCAGGTACTTAGGAAGAGAAAGATGTTTCCGTAAGTGAATAACACACCCTTGATCTACTATTCCATTTCAGAAGTAACTGTGCTTTTTTCAAATCAGCCAAAAATAAATGAAGAGGAAAATGGACTCCACTGAAACATCTCAAATTAGAAACCTTTTCATATTGAGGTCTTTCATGCCTCTGACATTAGAAGACTGGGAAAGTGAAACTAATCTTAATTTTTTTCTTCCGCTATATACTGAGGCTTCTAAGAGTCATCTGAGATATCTCTAACACTGGTATTCAATCGATCCCGCGGGCATTTTTTTGATCTCCCACTACATACTGGGATACCAAAATACAATATGACCAATATCACAAATAAGCTCACAGTCAAGTAGGGAAGACAGCTAGATAAACAAACCATTGTAATCAAGTAAGATGAGTGAAATAATGGAAGTATGTTTAAGGTATAGGAAAGAAGGGAGAGAGCATCAAGGAATGCTTCCTAGAAGTGGCAAAGTGAATTGGGTTTTGAAAGACGTTAAGTGGGAAGAGTGGGTGAGAATATCATGCCAGATAGAGGAAACAGCATGAATGGAAACACATAGTTCTGAAGCAGCATGGCACATCCAAAAGAGCTGCAAACAGAACTTGGGATTTCAGAGGCATAAAGTAGAAGCAGGCTGATGTCAAGAGAAGAAGCTCAAAAGTTAGGTAGGGATCTGATTTGAAGAATCTGGCTGCATTGCTAATTTTCATACGTTTAAAGAGGGTACTAATTGACTATCCATTTAAAATATTCATTTAAAAAAATTCCATTAGTTAATTCTGTTCCTTATAGTCATTCACACATTCATCTTCAACTTTAATAATTTATTATTCATGGTCTGAGATCTATTCTTGCCCTCTCCCCTCTAGAGTTATACCTTAACATAGAAAAGTAAATTTATGGCTTGTGAAAGGTAACAGATTAATCATACTATAAATTAATCTATTCTTCCATATACTGAGAGTAGAAAATCTAAAAAGAAGCAGTTCAATCTAACACCATCTATTATCATGCCTTAAAACTCAAGCCCAGAGAAATGAGATGAAGATTTATAACTCAAGACCAAAGAGTATGGGTCATGTGACAGCTGTGACCACAGGAAATACCATATAATGTTCAGTTTCTAGAACTCTCTCAGGAGGACACGTCCAAGCAGGAACTTCCTACTTTTTAAATATATATGTTAACAGTTATGTTAGATCTAATAATGTTTCATTGTTTCACTGATATATAAAGGGAACTATATTAAAACATGCAAATTTTTTTTAAATTTTTTTTCTTGTTTTGGAAACAAAGGAAAAGAAAAGGACTTTAATGATCTCTCATTGGCCACAGTTTGATCAGGGTCGTCAAATACATAACCCACACACTAACTACTATCTCCCATCCTGCCCAGATGTTGCTAACCCATTGGCATTTTCCTCCACCATCCTCAGCCAGGGGCCCCAGGCCAGCTGGCAACTAGAATGTGCCACTCTTGGCTGACAGATTTCTACCTTTTTCTGACAAAACCAGATTCACCTCATCTTCCATCTTTTTACCAGAGCTGTCATCCTAAAAGTCAAAACTAACCACATCATTTAGCCACATTAAACACTTCCATTGGCACCATCATACCTGGAAGGATAAATACAAATTTCTTAGTATAGTCTAAAAGGCCTTAAGCAATTTGGATTTATGTCTCCTCTGTTTCTGGCCTCACCCCAACACCCTTATCTTTTGCATTACTCTAATTCAGCCACCCAAATATTCCCCTGACACTCAAAGCCTTTATCTGGTGAAGGACTATTCATGCTGCAAAATGTAAGCCAAGCCTCACTTCCCAGGTAAGCTCTTCCTATAGTGAACATCTGCCAGCACCCATTCCTGCTGGTTTAGGACACATCCTTCCCCACTCTCAGCACATAGGGCTCAAGGGAGGCTACAGGAAAGGTCCTGTGACTTAAACTTAGCCAATCGCCCTAGACACAGGGACTGGTTCAAAGAGGGGCACGTGACACCAGCTAGGACAGAATACCAGAACTCCTCCACACTACTAGGAAGGAGGAGTGAATAAGAAAAATGCGATAAAAAGTCATCTTGCTATAGCAGACCATTTCCGCCATCATATGGAAAGAGCTTGCAGAAAAGTAAAGACTTTGCTAAGGAAAAAGTAGTCAAGACAAGAAGAACAAGAGGCATATTTTTAATGACACCATTTGAGTTCCTAGTTTTTTTTTTCTTTTTTGCTTGTTTATGTTGAGTTTTTATATGCAAGAGAAAAGGATCTAACTGATATATTCCCCTAGTGACTTCAGGAAGAATTAATCTCTGTATCATATTCTCTTTGGTCCCATAGATCTCTGTTTAAAATCCTTGTAATGGCAATTATCATATCCTGTCGTAATTTGTTTACACAGCTATGTCCACTACTGTGGGCAGTAGCTGCATCTTATTCATCTCTGAGACACCAGTGCCTGACAGAGTCAGTACAGATGTGTGTTGAATGAATGAGCCAAAAATAAAACCCCATCCACATTTCCAGGTTCCTCATCCCCTGAGAGAAATCTGTCAGAAGAATTCTGTGACATTCAAAAGCCAATGGGCCCCACATTTTCATCTTCAATTTGCCCTCATAATTTCCAATGAAATCAAAGGTTGTGATAGTTCCATATTAGCTTTTAAGTCTTTTAAATATTATAAACTATACATTTCAGTGGAGTTAGAGAACACATCAAAACCTCCACGGGGCTAGTATGTTAGGAAACAATATTAAAATGTTGTTTTATATGTAGATATTGCAAGGAAATTTACTGTTAAGCTTAAATTGTGAATAATAACTTTCAATCCAATCTTTTTGATTTGTAGGACCAAGGTTAAATTTAAATCTGTAGAGGTAAATACCAAAATGTTTAAAGGATTATTTCAGTGTTAGGGTATAAGGTAATTTATTTTTTACTTTCTTCTTTATTCCTTTCTGTATTGTCTTTATTTTATTTTACAGGAGTACAAATTTATGCTATAATAATAAAATGAAAGACTTTTCATTTTAAAAAATAAAATAAAATGTCTCCTTTGGCCCAATATAGAGGAGGTTGGAGGAGCATCATGTCATTAAATGAAAGAGAGACTCAGCCGCCAGTTCAGCCTCATGCCCCAGCCCTTCCTCCTCAGACCCTGACACTTTGGGCAGAATCACAAATAATTGCTTCTATTCCTCAGTTCACTTGGCCGTACAGATGCAACCCTTGATCTCCACTTTAGGAAAACCTGCCCCTTCAGCAACTTAATTGGCAGCACCACTAACCACATCTGTCACCTAAGAATTATCACACACAACAGTTTAGTAAAATTAAACATATATCATGATATAGCCATATGGCGATCAAAATAAATTATATTCGCAATTAAAATGGTATGCAGTCGCTCAGAGCCTGTGTCTTGAGGTTTCAGCTAAAAGTAAATAGAAAAAAAAAGTCAATCTCTCTTCCTCTCAGTTAACATTCCATTGCAGTTATCACCAGCTTCTTGAACTAAGAAACTGAATATAAAGGAACAACCTCAGAAGAGTGTGTTTTAAACATGCTGAGCTCCACACATTTATTTTAAGTAGTCTGGGAACAGTAAGTAAAATGGCAACAATATCCTCGTCCCCGTAGCACCGATCTTTAACTGTCCCAGATCCACAAGGGCTTCCTCAAATCTCCATCTGGGCTTCCATAGCTGCCAGTCTCATGCCAGCCTAAATGAAATTTTCCAAAATCTCTTTCCTCAAAGGTTATCTGACATTTTTTGAGTACCGCCTTTTGCCAGGCAGTGCTGAGCATACAAATGTTCAACAATCAGTTCTAGTTGAGACAGAGCCCTGATCTGTAGGATTTGCCAGTTTCCGCAGTAAATTCCTCCACTGTGGCCAATTTCAAGCTGCCAGTGTGATGTCACTGAATGTGGAGTTGGGAAGAAATGCTCAGTTCCCATCACTATATAAGTATTTCCCACTACAGACAACATAGGTGTAAATAACTTCTAGAGTATGGATAATAGAAAAAGGCAGAAAAACAATTAGAAAGGGTATTTAGTATTTATTTTCTTTGTCTTTCGATATAACTTATTCAATTATAGTTTTATGTAACTGAATTTTAAGTAATTACTATATTTAACAATCTACTTACAAAATTCCTTTAATATTTGGCACTCATGAGTCATTATGAGCCAGCTCTCGCACACCACTGATGCTAGGTCTTGCAGTAAGGTCTAGGGATATACAAATACAACATAGTCTCTGTCCACAAGAAGCCCTTAGTCCCATAATAGAGAGAGACATGTAAAAAAATGACAGCAGGGTGAAAATGCTTATGGGAAGCCTCTACAAAACACGGAGAGCACAAACAAGCCTGAGGGGAGAGTCAGGAGAGAAATTCACAAACTGTTTTGTAAAAGATGAAACAATTGAGCTGAGTCCCAAAGCATACTTAAAAGCAGATGGAAAGAAGAGTGCAGGCAGCAAAACACATACTGAGGGGAGAGACTACGGGAGACTGTGAGATATGCCTCCCGGATCTGTCTTCAGTGATGAAGCAATTATGCCCCCAGATGCCAGAATATTTCTGGAAGATGACCCTCAATGATCAGCCTTCTTTGAAAATGTCTCCAGTGAAAATGGCCTCATCCATGGTCTCACCCCACACCCAGGGAAGCACACATTCCACAGATGGTCAATGAGAGGGTATAAAGGTCCTGCCCCTTGAAGTTGCCTCAACTCAGGACAACGCTGAGGGCAGCTCCCAATAGGATTGGGTGGGAGTTTGCTGAGAATGAATCCTTTTGCCCAGCCCTGCTTTCGTCTCCTCCCTTCCACAGGTGTTGATCCTAATAAAATCCTGGATGCTAATCTCAGAGTCTCTTTCAGGGAATCCAACTGGCAATAAGAGCTGACCAAAGAAGGCTCAATTCTTTCATTCATTCACTAAATTTTGTTAGGCTCTGACCATGCACCAGGCTCTATGTGGGGCATTTGAGTTTCAAAAGTGAACAAAATAAATTAAAACAAAGTACACAGCTCTTATTTCAGAAAGTCTAGTGGAGAAATAAATATAAATCAAATACTTATACTATGAGGGTACAGAATGTACAATTACAAAAATAAGTGTTCTGAAAGGAAAGAATACAGCTCCAAGAGAGCATGTAACAAAGGATAGAACTGTGCTGGATACTCTGTGTCAAGAACTGTGAAGGGTCTGATATTTTCCCTACTTGCAAGTTAACAAATTAACCTGCCACAGTTCTATGGATGCTGGTAGAATATACAGGACTCTAAGGTCACCAGACAAAGGACAGTTTATTATAGCAATAGCTAGAGTGTCAGCATTTTTGTACCATTTCCCCAAGCCCCAATTCCAACAGGATGATGTAGAGAGGGGAAGGTGACACTTGCCCATGGGGTGAGTTGCATTTTAGGAGATGAGTGCTGGGCTTAGAGAACTAAATTTTGTAACAGGCAATATAAATGCCTACCCTTTACTACAGAAGGGGAAACTCTCTCTCTATTCCAAAGCTGTTCACTGTAAAAATATCCTTGAAAAGTTAGTCTGAAACAGTTAAGTACAATGCAAAGACATATAGAAATATGCAGAAATGTGAGAGACACACACAGCATTGTCTCCCAACAAGCAAATATAAAAAGCTATCTCTTAGATGCCTTTACTCTAAGCTCTGTATTCCCTTAACTAAGGCTTATTAGAGGCATGTTTATGATGGATATTTGCCTTCTCTAAAATGGACTCTTAGTGGATCTGGAGGCACTATGCACCTCCTTTTGGTACCGCACTATTTTGTAGGTTCTTTGCAGTTGGGATGCAGGATATAGGAATCTTTTCTCTCTCTTAAAGGAGTTATGTAACTTAGAATGTTTATGTGCAAAGGCTGCATGTTAGGTGATAGGTGGGTTTGTAATTGTATACTTGGACATCCAGAGGCTGAAAGCACTCAGTTGCAGTGAAAACTTTTACTACCTAGTTTTGGGTTCTCTAGCTATAGATGTCAAGGATCCAGAAAATAGACTAGCTAGGCACTAATTGATAAAAATCCTTGTGGGATATGAACTCAGAGGAGACTGAGCCCAGTGCTGCATTAACATCATTTTCCAGAAATACGTATCCTCTGAATTAGGCTTTCGACATTGCAGAGAATATTCCCATTACACGAGTGGACATGGCGAAGTCAAAAACGCTTCACAAACCTCTGAGATGGATAGTTGTTTAATATTACTATGGGGCCCCATAGCAACAAATGGAATCAGGAGAGTATGAAATTTGTACTTAGAGCAAATGTTTTGGAACTATGCTAGCATATTACTACTTCCTATGATAAAACATATTTCTGGGTAATCTTTGTAAAGATTGTTCTTACCATTATTTTCCCTCAGCTATACCCTTTATAATAATGTACTATGAAATACAATATAAAATGCTTTAGAGAAGTAGTTCTCAAAGTGAAGTATGTCCCCCACCACTACCACCAGGAGCAGCCATGTCACTTGGGAACTTGTTAGATGCGAACTCAGGTCCCACCCTTGACCTACTGAATCAGAAACTTTGGCGTGGGACCTAGGGATCTAGGTTTAACAACTCTTACAGGGTATTCTAAGTATGTTAAAGTAGAGAAGCACTGCTATAGAATTATCTGATGATGTTTTAAAGATAAACAGAACTGTAAATCCAGGGTAAGTAAAAACATCCTGTCAACATTCAAGCTAGTCACTTTAACTTTAATCTGAACTTTTCCTCCAACAGCCATAAAAGAAAATGGTTGACGACCTTTACGTTATTTTGCAATTTAATAGCCTAAGCAATAAGCTATCTTTCTTATCAAAACAAAGCAGATTCCGGTCGGGTGTGATATTCAGTGGCAACCACAAGATTCAAAGAAAATCAATATGCAAATCAATACATTTAACTCCAAGTCTTGTCTGTCAAGTCTTTCATATAAACTGGCTTAATTAAGAACTCAGTGAAATGAAAAAATAGGCCTAACTCAATATCCCATGCCAAAACTTTATCAATAATATACAATTTTCCAGAAGAAGACATAATGGATCAATCATAAAGCTGTCTTATATTAGAAAACTGAAAGTTGAGCTTCATTCAGAGACAACTTGGTAACTCAATCTACCATATGTCCACAAGCAGGAACTTACAAATGAATTTTACTTCTGTTTATACAGAACCCTAGTCTTAACAGCTTGACTAATATTTAAAAGCTGATACTTCTTATGATTACATCATCCAGAGGAAGCCATTATAGTGGTTCTCAACAAGAGCTGCATATTAGACCAGTGGTTCTTAAATTTTAGCATACATCGGAATCAACCAGAAGGCTTGTTAAAACACAGAAAACTATTCCTTGATAACCAATGCCCCAGACCAGTAAAATCAGAATCTTTGCGGCTGGGGACCCAAAAACAGTATTTTCTAAACTTTTAAAGATAACTTCAGTGTGTAGTCAAGGTGAAAATCACTAGTCAGTGGGCCAACGATACCTGCCCACATGTCCATGAAGAATTCTCCAGCATGGAATTTGTGTGAGAAGAGAGCAAGACGAAATAAGAAACAACTAGGGAATTTATCCATGAGTATGAGATGGGAGAGATTTTCCCCCGAATGTCCAAAGTTCATTAACCTAAATAAGAGCGCATGTTTCAAAATGTTTCCAATCACTGGATAATTAGAGAACTGGTGAAAGATGCTAATGTTGCTGGGGTGCACAAAATATAATCCTGTGAGATGCACCAGTCATAAGAAATCATCTCAGGAGATCTCATTTTCATATTGAGTGAGGACACTTGTTGACACTGTTCCACAGCTGTCAAAGGAGTACTCAACTAGGAGAGGTGGGCAAAGTCGAAATTGTGAGTGTTTGAGTGCAACAGGTACCTGTCTTAGGAAAGAGAAGGAGGAGACTGTTATAGCCAGACAACAAAAGACATTAAGTGATGATTCTAAGAGAAAAAGAGAAAACACAAATCAGATCTGGGAAATCTGAGAGCAGTACGATTGTATAAATCATATGCACATGCTTAGTTGAAAACCTGAGTAAGAAAATGACCCTAACACATAGTTCTGTATCAAGGGCCTGGGAGCAGTTCTCAGAGATACAGTGCTAAATCAAAATAAAATAATAACAACAACATCATCTAAAATTTATTGAGTTTTTTTTTATGAGTCAGGCACAATTCTAAGAATTTTACATATATTAACTCACTTCATCCTCATAAGCCATAGAATGGGAACAATCCAAGGCCCAAAAAGATGAAGTAACTTGCCCAAGGTCACAGAGCTATTCAGGTGGGTCCATGATTTACACCTGTCAGCCTGGCTGCACAGTAAATGCTCAACACACCAGAACTCTTTGTATGTCTCTCTGCCTTACACAAGCGCACCTGCAGAAACTAGTGACATACCCCTAACATCAGTAAGAGTATCTCTCATAACTATCAAGTGCAAGAGAAAGATATTTAATTATATGTCAAGTTAAATATATACTCTGAATATTTGAAGCACTTATTTTCAGAACTCTCATTTTCAGAACTCTCATTTTTCAGAACTCTCATTTTTCTCCTCTAACCACACAATGTAAGCACTAAATTTGGCATGAAGATGCTATTGCTCTTTTACTATTCCTTAGCTCTACTATTAGAAAACAACAAAAACAGAGCAAAAAAAGCATGCAAAACTCTTGAGTAATCATAACTCTCCATACTGAATCTTTTTGTATTACTAAAAACAAAAAGTGCTTGTGGCATATAAATTATTACAATAATTGAAATGACAAAAGAATTAAAAAGCCTGATTTGAGTACCTACAACAAAGGACTGCAAATTCTAAAGGCATCGTGTAAAAGAAAACAATGAATAAATATATTTCTCTATAAAATAAAGTGGCCCAAATGAATAACAGATCTTGCCCAAGAGCCTGAAAGGGGCCTCAGAGGTAATTGGTGGCAGATTTCACAACAACTAACCCCATTCTGCCAATGCTTATTGTAATAGCCGCTTACTGCAATCGTATAATGAGGTAAATTATATATTTATGCATTTGTTTTTCAGTCTTCCTGCTATAAGTTCAACGAGAACAAGAACTTTGTCTTATCCCTAATATACTCACCTTTTTTTAGAACAGGGTTTGGAACATATCAGGTGCTCAATGAATATTTCTTAAATGGATGGGTCACATTGCCCCCACTTCCAAAAACAGCAATGCTAATGTACACTGCTGAGGACAGAGCAGTAATAGTAACCACCCACACTGCATATGTGGATACACTGACTTGAAGTTGAACAGCGTGTATGTGTAGCTTTAAAGATAATCCTTCCTACTCATTACTCAGTAATCATATTTCTAGGCCTCTCTGATAGAAAATATAAGATACTATTAAATATTCATTTACAAAGAGGTACCCTGCATTATTCATGAGTAAAATTTAAAACAACCTAAATATCCTAAAGGAACATAGTAGTAAAGTAAATTTTGATTCATCCACATAATGGAATTTCTGATGACAGGGGAAAGGCTCAGGATATAATGTGAAACAAAAGGAATAGAAAATAAAACTTTACATACACTACCACGCCGAATATGTAAGCACATACATAGGAGTATAGAAAAGAGATTTAAAGGAAATGTGCTGTAATGTTTATGGTAGTTTTCTCTGGCTTGAGAATGTGGATAAATTGTATTTGTCATTATGCATATTGACATTTTTCAAGCTTTCTACGATTTATTTTTAAAATGTTTATTTTTTTAAATAGACATAATTTTATCTTAGTTCACTGTAGCAAATAAATGATCACAACTAAGGCAAAATGTTAATTCATAAAATTTTTCCTTTCCTTCTCACAGACAAAAATATTTCTGTTTCAAGTTTATTAATTTTGAGCTTACAAAAATAAGCACTTGACCCACTGGCAAAACACATAATTTTAGCACACCGATTGATATGCTGAGCAGTAGTTTTCAAACTTGTCCTTTCTACAGCAGACCTTTTTTTTTTTTTTTCAAATGAAACCTTAACTGGAGTAGCAATATATACAAGAGAAACATAACTCATCTGATTAAGTTGGGAGTGGTGCCCAGTGTGTTGAGGACACTGACCATCTTCTGTCCCTGCAAATATATTCTTGGAAACCCCGCTGTTCTTGGAAAACAACTCAACAGCCACCAGACAGGAAGCTACACAAGTAAAAATCTTTTCCATGTAGTTTCTAAAAAGCTCAAATAAGGTCCTCTATAACCCACTGGTGATGAATAATCGTGCGCCAGCTCTGAATGACACGATTGTACTTGTGCATGACAGCTACACAATATCCTGTTGAGTTTGCTATCAGAAGCCTCTTGAAATCTGACCACTCTAATACTAAAGTTTAATGGCACCTAAGGAACGCAAGGATACTAAGTCTCAGTCCATAAAAGATTCTTTAGCATTTATTTAATATTTTGTGACCACAGCATATATAAAGAAATGAAGTCCAAGCTAGTTGGATTTTTCATTAAGGTGTTATAAGACCAAACTCTAGAGCTGGCTCACTGCCCCTACCCCCCCCCCCACCCCTCCACCCCCCTCACACACAGGGCAGTGGTATCTAAACTGTGTTTCCTAAATCCCATTGTCCCCAGGAGGTGCCTGGGAACTACTGCAAGGGAATGGGGGGTGGGGGTGTACAATAAGATCTGCTTGTCTCCACTTCAGTGACAGCAGTTCCACTCTTATCTGGCTTACATAATGGCATTTCACACTGATAAAATTTGGATATGAAAATGAAAACCTTAAGAGGAGATGCTGGTCAAAAGGTACAGACTTTCGGTTAAAGATAAATACATTCAGGAGATCTAAGTTATGGCATTGTGACTATAGATAACAAAACTGTATCATACATCTGAAAGTGACTAAGAGAAGACAGCTTTAATGTTCTTGCCATAACAATAACAACAAAATGGTAATTGTGTGAGGTGAAGGATGTGTTATCTAACCTTACTGTGGTAAACATTCTGTAATATATATGCATATCAAAGTATCACATTTTGCAATATATACATAGTATCAAATCATCACACCTTAAAATTGCACAATATTGTAAGTCAATTATATTTCATAAAGCTAGAAACACAGACGCTTATCTATTATTTTTATAAAATATTTCATAAAACTATATGAACTTGTATTTTTGATTTTCAGTTGATAATATATCCTAGGTATATTTTCATGTCATTAAATATAAATCTAGATCATTCTCAATGTACAGAATTTCATTGTATTGGTCTATCATAAATCTGTTTGCTGTTAAAATAATTTTCTAAACCACTGAGCAGGCAAGCAAAGTATTTTGCTGGGTCAGCAAGAGAAGGTCCTTCGCAATACCTGAAATCATGGTTTAGAGTTAGTTTAGAGTACCAGATCTGACTCCGCATAAAGCTACCTCTGACAGCTGAGGAATGACCAATTAAATACAAAGCCTTCTACAGTCATGATTATGAAGAGCCATTTCTGATCAATAATCAGAGTCATAACAGTTTAATATGCCCAGTTAAATGATGAAATCTTTCATTTTTTCATTAGGCATAGCTTGTTTGGACTATTCTTGTCAAATCCTATGTTTAATAACACTGAATTAGCTGTTGAATAGAAATAAACTTAAATGCACTTCAACAGTGTGATTCCCTAAGTACTTGGTTCCTTGAGAATCCTCAAATCTCCTTCTCTATCGAGTCTTTAAATGTCAACACATCTACCTGGAGGGGCATCCTGATACAACACAGATTTTGGAAGGAGAACCATCCCTGAGGAAAACTACCTCAGCACTAGCATGTTGAGTCACAGTTTTTGAAATTTCATTCAAAATATTAGTGAACCAAACCTCTTCAAATAGTCACCAGAAAGCCCTTGATCAGGTCCTATCTAAGTACAATGTTCCTGGGACGATGTCCCTGGACATAAAATTCAAGTGACTTTGGAGTGGTTGGTTTAATAAAAGATGGCTTTTGGATATTTTAAGCAAAAATGTGTCACGTACAAGGGCTAGAAAGGTAATGCCTGCCACTCCCGGCCACCACCAGTCATTGCAAATTCCTTTATCTGTTCAAACAAATCATGCTATTTCTTTGTTTAAAACATTCCAATGTCACCCCAGTGGCATATAGAAAAACAGCAGATACAAGAGCTATAAGGCAAGAATGAGCTTTTGGTTCAAGAAAAAGAAGGAAGGCTTGTGTGGCTGATAAAGAAAAAGAAAGAGGTCAGAGATGAGAATGGAAAATTAGACAGGAGACAGATCATATAGGCTTCTAGAACATGGTAAGGACATTGGTCCTATTTCGAGTGAGGCAAAAAAACCATTGGGAGTTTTAATCATGGGAGGGATATGATCTGGCATACATTTTTTAAGTGTGACTTTAGCTTCTCCATAGAGAATGGCTTGTAAGAACACATCCTGTTTCTCACATTTGGCTCACCAAAGAAAACTATAGAACTGAAAGACCACAGGCTCACTCTTGGCTGCCCAGTTGGCTTTATGATAGTCCTCAGTCACTCCCTTTGACCTGGGAAGTTGTCTTTTAAATGCACACCATATGTTACAACGTGGAATAAGTTCCTAAGTGGGATCACACCAATCCTCATTTTTAGAACACACAAGAATATATAACAAACCCCATAAATATAAGGACCATAGACTTTAACAATTCATGCATCTGAAAAATACTTACAAGGGACATACTATGAGCCAGATATTACTATTTAGATAATTAACACTTACTGGTGAATATTAGTATGTTTTATAGATCTTATCAAGGAAATATATGGTAAAGCTAATATGATGTCAACAGTGGTTTCTACTGTTGTTCTAATGCAATCAAAGAGATTATGTATACTCTGTCCTTGGTCAACACCAAGGCTTTTTCAATTCAGCAAGCATGAGATAGGGAATTATACCATGATGAGTCAGATAGGAAACAGGGAAAAGTCTTGGCAGAAACAAGTGTCACTTCCAACTGGACAAATAGAGCTTGACAATTGATGGTTAGAAATTCTCAAGAATAATTGTGTACCCAAACTTCTGTGCAGCTTTCTAGTATTAATTTTGAAACATCTAAACTCTTGGTGGGGAGGGGAAGGGGTGGGCTATTCACAGTGGTCCCACCCTTTTATTACTTCTCCTTCTATAGATCACATCTTCTTTAGAGGTATGAAACTTTGCTTAAAGAATGCACCAACATGTTCGTCTCATTCTTAGGCCAGAATCTTCTTTGAAGTTTGATGTCTACCTCTGTTCATTCCTATTTCTACAGAAGGCAATTCAGTTGTATCTGTGAGAGCACAGACTCCAAGGAGGTTCTCAGGCTAGAAATTAAGGAATTGAGTGAGGATGGGATCAACAGGGAAAGAACCTTGATTAGTACTCATCCTATCACACTAAAAGCAAAATCAACTACATCAATAGAGACGAGTCTCTGTGTCAATCTGAATCATTTGCATTTTTGGACATGGAAGATCCAGTAGGTAAAAGATAAGAAAGTGCTCTTCCACTGTTTTCTTTGGATGTAATTTCATCCCTATTTTTGCCATCTTTGGCTCCTTGATCCAAGGCGCCAACATCTATAGTGCCCTGCACTGAATAAGTTTTCAGAATTCACCTTTCAGATATCCATAGGTACCACTTCAAAAATAACATTGCTCTCAATTCCAAGGCAGGTATCCACCAACCTGAAGGGGCAAGGAGGTTGTGGATGCTATTTCAAGAAGAAGGGTGTGTTCATTTCCTAGAGCTATTATCGCAAAAAGCTAAAAACTGAGTGTTCTAAAACAATAAAAATTTATTCTCTCACAGGTCTGCAAGCTAGAAGTCTTAATCTGGGTGTTGGTAGGGCTATGCTCCCTCTACAGCCTCTAGGGGAAGATTCTTCCTTGCCTCTTCCAACTTCTGGCAGCCTTAGGCATTCCTTGTCTTGGGTATTCTGTGACAGTATAACTCCAACCTCTGCCTCTGTCTTCATATGGCCCTCTTTCCTCTGCATGTCTCTGTGCCCAAATTCCCTTCTCTCTTGTCATATAAGGACACCAGTCATTGTTAGGGCCAAACCTAAAGAGCTCATTTTAATGCAATTACTTTTACAAAGATCTTATTTCCAAATAAAGTTATATTCAAAGGTACTGGAGATTAGGATTTCAACATATTTGGGGGGTGGGGGTAGTGTCATAATTCAACCTATAACAAGTGGTCAGAGAAGAAGTTTCTGAGGAAGTGACATCTGAGCCAAGTTCCATAATGACAAGCAACAGTTGGTCTGGCTATGATTTAGATGAAGAGCCTTTTAAGTGGAGAGAACAGTAAATACATCTGGCCTCCACCTGGAAGCTGTTGCTTAGAAAAGTTCTCAAGAGTGAGAAATACATTTTATGATGTCATAACCATTCGAAGGAAGAAATATAGGTGACAAAAAAAAAATCTTGAACATGGGGAAACCTGTATTCGCAGGTCCCTACGGTGATCTTACCCGTAATGGTGAAGAAGCAGAAACACACAAACAATGTCAAGGAATGTTACAGGAAACCAAAGCATACCTATCCGGCAGTGATCTAAATTGATATTTATAAAAACAATGCAGAAAATTAAAAAATGCTTATAATATATTAAATAAAAAACTGGGATACATTTTATATATTTTGATTAAATTACTCAAAATCACACATATCTATCAGACTATTAGGCTATCAGGATTGCCATCAAACCACTGTGGTTGTTAAAGTGTTGAAATTATGTATTTTATACTCTTCTCTAATTTCTAAATGTTTGGTTAATATTATTTTTTTATAATAAAAGATAATTTTGTAGGAAAATGTGATTTTTCAATAAGATCGTTATAAAATATTTAAATAAATCATGTAGCTACTGTAAGATCTACCTGTCTTCCTATATTTACTTCAAATTTATTTTCTAAGGAATAAAGTATTATAGATACAGTTGAAGCCCCCTTGTGGAAAGGTGATATCTTCAAACAAAGCATTCAAAAAAGAAAATTTCTCTAATATTCTTAAAACCAGATGGCCTTGTGAAATGAATGCAGTTGTCATCAGCTTTATGAAACAGAGTGGAAGCTCCCAGTGCCATTGAAATCATTTCTCAAAAGGTATTTGTTCCCAGAATGAAATGGCTTTTACTCTACCATGAGAAAACTTATATGCTACTCTATTTCTCACATTTTAAAATGTGTTACATGCCCACAAAATGACTGGGCTGTGTATGTGTTTTTAGAATAAAGAGTTGGAATTAGGCTGAAAAACACACTAGCTCAAAATCACATGTGTTGATCAACAGTCTTACCAACTGAAATAAGGTTTGTTTGGAGGAGATTTTCCTTATAGTTGGACAAAACTGTGTGGCAAATAAATGTCACTTTAAAGTATCCCATTCTCTAAATTCATCCATCAAAATTTCAGGGGAAAAAAATCATCTCGTCTGCTGATATAATAAAACATATTAACTTAAAGAGGTGAATTTTACAATAAACTCAGTAAGACTGTTAACTCTCAATCAATCATAAAATGAAAAAGGGTAAGCAAGTCCCCTTTCTGGGTTACCAATCTAAGTACTTATATTTTGATAAAGTTAGCACTCAAGCCAAGCAATAACATCAACTATTTTTAGTTATTTATTTTTGTAAACATAGTTCAGTTGGCATTTTATATCATTTTGTATATTTTGAAGCCAGTTTTATAAAACTAGTGAATCAAAATAGTCAGATTTTTCAAAAAGATTTAAAAGATGTACACTGTGAACTTCTTTTAGTGTCCCAGGTCAGTATTTAGCGCCTCAGATCAATCACTATTTAATTGAATGACTTGAGGCAAATCACAGGCTCTTTCAGCCTCAGGTTATTTCATCTGAAAATTAGGGATAATCACATCTACTTAGCATGTTTGGAGATCAAATGGAATACAGTGTATGAAATTTCTTTGTAAATTGTGAAGTGTTACAGGACTATAAATAATTTTACTGCTGTCTGAAAGTGGCAATGTATATCAGGCAATGGGAAAACCTTGCCTGGCTCTCTCTCTCCAAACTCTCAAAACTTACTATAAAGCATTATATAATGATAATGACACTGCCATTCTCTCTTTTAGTTTTTATTTTCTAGAAAGTAAATGTCTTATGATTTCTTTAAATGCATCATAAGATCAAATACTAAATAGTAGTATTTAGTAAGCATCTATATAAACATCTATTCTTGGCCATCTTCACTTAGCAGTATTCTAATTTTCTCAATGACTTAGCATTCTGGAAACCAGAAATTACTGATGAAGTCTTTTTATATTCAACTCTCAACAGAGTTCCCTTCAGGCTCTTTAACCACAATATCAAACCAAAAATATTTCTTTCAGAGGCAAACTTTACGAAAGCTGGACCAAGAAATCTCTCTTTAAAATTTAATGCTTTGTCTACAGCCATGCCACCCTGAACAAGCTCGAGCCCACCTGATCTCAGAAGCTAGGCAGGGTCAGGCCTGGTTAATACTTGGATGGGAGACCACCTAGGAAGACCAGGTGCTGTAGGCATAAAAGATAAATTAAAAATAGGGATTATACACTGACAAGTTCCTTGCAATCTGTGAGGTCAACCAAGGGTTGCCTCGCCTAAAAAAAATAATTAAATAAAATTAGATGTTTTTTCACTGATCTAATGTATGATTTAAAACTGTGGATGATACACATTCAAATAAGTCATTTTTTCAAAGCAGGCACCTTATGTGACTACCTACTTGTTCCAACATAAATTCTTCTGCTCAACGTAATGTTGGACTTTTGCTTTATGAAATAAGAGTTATTTTAAAATCTATTAAGCTTTTTAACTTTTCATCATGCCAAATCATTCCTTATATTCAACAACTTGGTCAGAAATGACTTGTGACTATTTCCAATTTCCAAATTGGTTGACAATTTTCCACTCTTGCCAGTGTTCAGAAAGATATACTGTGGGCTCTAAATATATTACCCTAAGAAAATTGCAAAACCATATTGCTCAACATCAGCATCTTTAGACAAAGTGATTACCTACTGACAACACTGAAAAGAATCTCACAACTGGATATATGAGCTCTAAATGTGTTTATTAAATATTGATCTGAAACTATTCTAAAATCAAGTTTTTGCAAATAACTTAAAGGAAAATGCTTACAATAGTACATGAAAAGAAAAACAGAATAAAACCTGGATATTTGTTCTTTCAGATAACCATTATTTATCAAATCCCTTTTGCCAGGCTCTATTCTAGATGCTGAAGACCCAGCAGTGGCAGTGAATAAGTTTATAATAATTTACCAATTTTACTTAAAAACAGAGATTTATAAATAGCTCACATTTGACAAAATATTTCAGTCTCTGTGTTAAGCACTTAAGTAATTTATCATTTAGTCTGTTATGAGACTATAAGGAAAGTGCTATTATACCAGTTTTACAGATAAGAAATTGAGGCACAGATCAGTTAAGAAACCAGACCTACATAATAGAGAAATTGGGGCAGAGTCTGACCTGGAATCTAGGTCTTTTTCCTCTTACTTAACTCTGTGTTTCACTCTGTGGTACCTATGTGACACACAGTTTTCCTAAAGCAGCTATAATCTCCTGTACCCACTCCTCACAAATCCAAAATAATCTTGCAGTCTTTGCCACTTGAGAAAAATGGGACTCATTTGAGAACATCAAGATGTAAACCTGTCTCCTAAAATTTACATTAGTGTTGAATCTCTATACCAGCATTCCCCAACCTTTTTGGCACCAGGGACCAGAGCGCCTATGAAAATCTAATGTCTGATGATCTGAGGTGGAACTGCAGAGGAGCCGAGGTGGTGATGCTAGCTTTGGGGAGCGGCTGCAAATACAGATGAAGTTTCGCTTGCTTGCTGGCCTCTCACCTCCTGCTGTGCGGCCTGGTTCCTAACAGGCCCATCCATGGCCCATGTGCTGGGGACCCCTGCTCTAGACCTTTCCTCAATAAATACAACTTTAATAAATCAACCCAATAACCTCTGGTAACTACTCAAAATTTTCTACTTAATTCCACCGCTGTGCTTCTCTTTTGCCTACCAATTTTCCAATACAAAGCCACTAAAGCCCCAGTGAACTAAGACTGACTTTGGTGTCCCTCACTAATACTGTAAGTTACTAGTAAGGATCAAATTTTTCTCTACCTCAGTCCTAAAAGATATCATGCTGAAAACAGGAGGAGACAAAACTTAGGATTAAAGATGCAGATCTGATAACATTTTGTGTTACTTATAGTACTATTACCTGCCATGACAGATAAAGCCTGAAACCTCAGTGATGGATCATAATAGAAATCTATTTCCTTCTCGTGGATAGCCCAATGTTTGTGTGTCTGGAGGCCTTCAACATGGTCCTCTATGCATCAAGACTGCCTCCTCTTGTCTTTCAAGCCTTTCGCATTGAGAGGACAAATGAAGACTACAGAGAAGGCGAGCCTGCTTCTTAATCTCTTCAGAAAGTGACGCACCACTTCCACTCGTATTCCATTGGCCAGAACTAATCTAGTCCTGCCAGATGCAAAGGGCACTGGGAAATGTGGTCCTGGTCAGGAAACCACTTACCAGCTGAAGGAACATGAATCTTTGGAGATCAGGTGATAGGTTGGCCATGCATCCTATCCAAATGGTATGGAAAATTACAGTGGAAAGATCTACAAACAATATATGAGAGAGAAGTAAAGAGCAGAAATCAGAATAAAGACTGAAAAAGTTAGGATCTGTTAAATCATATGTGATAAGTCAGACCAATGGGCAAAAAATAACATCTTGGCACTTGGAACAATAACCTTAAAAGAAGGTGAGAAATATTCTGAAGTGAAATTGTTTGAAAAGAGTGAGAGCTAAGATCATTACTTTCAATCAATAATATGACAAAGGAAACAAATTCCATTTAAAATGATGTCCTGCTTCCAGAAACTTCATGTCACTTTACAAGTTGAGATGTGGCACACATTTAATTGCTGTTTTGTCAGAAGCACTAATTCTCTTGATTGTGTCGTGAAACAGAATTACTGAAGAAAATATTTTTTAAAAGCCCTCGAAGAAAAATTAATATTCATACACAGCTGTCCATTTGAAACCATGCAAGGTTGAAGCCAACACATAGCATGGCCAGAAAAGTTCCAGCAAGTAGTCTCATTTTGAGATTATTTTCATACAAGCCTTTGCCTCTTGAATAAATCCATTGAGCATGAATGTGAGATGAAAATAGGGGGGGTGACTTGGCAAATCAAATTCTCGTATGTAAAGAGTACAACATTGTGGGGACACCAACCATCTGGACTTGGATTTTATCCAGTTAAATAAGGAGGATTTAAGCCATATTTAAACACTTATGCTACTTAGAGCAGGAATGGGTATGGTTTTCTGAGTCACAAATCTCAGATTCAGATGAAGAACAGCTTTGCCATCACCTAGTCCAGCCCAATCCCTATTTTTCAGATGATAAAATGGACGCTTAGAGAGAGTATGAGACTTGGATAAGTAACAGAAATAGTCACTGGTGAAACCAGGTCTAGAACTTAGGTTTGTTGACCTCACATGTTTGCCTTTAGACCTGTCCAGCCAAGAGCTTCAGGCCTAGCAAAACCAGCTATACCTACAACTTTGGATCCAGCTTGAATATGAGTCATTAGTACAACAATGAGACACACTGATCTCAATAACTGACAGGTCTATGAGACTAGTGACAGAATATCAGGCAATGGGCCAGAGGGTGGTACAGCTTCTGCCAGAGAAATAAGAGGGCTTTAGAGAACATATAGGCCTACAGATGAACAAGTGCCAGTTAACTTTTCATGTTTACTGATTACAGTGCTTGGTCTTCTGACTTGGTTCCTCCATTAAATGGATTCATTCTGTTCAAAAGCCTGGAATTCTTCCAGTCACCACTGTTTAGAAAAAGGATCTTACTGTTTTTAATTTGTGGTATTACTGCATTCATCCAATCTTCCACAGAGCTTTTAAGAGTGGCTATTATGAGCCAATGGTCAGGTATAAAAAAGCAAATGGTAAACCACACAAAGACTTTGTTTTTGAAAGGCTCATAGTGAATTGTGAGAAGGAGGTACAGAAAAACATCATCATACCCTATGATTTTCTTACATGCCCTCAAGTAGAAGTATAGGACTTGACCAAGTTGCTCAAGAGAAAGGCAGTATTCAACATCCAAGATCAAATTCAGTATGTAAGTTTCCAAGATAGGAAACTACATAGTTTGATACCATCTACTCAAAGGGTGATCTGCAGCCCAGCAACAAAGCATCATCCTGGAGCTGTTAGAAGTGCGAAATCTTCAGCCCTGCTCCCAGATCTAGTGAATTTTAATCTACATGTTTAACACAATCCTCAGGTAATGTGTGTGTATATATTCAAGCTTAAGATGGTGGATTCTATACTGGAGGGCTATTCTGGAGCATTATGATTGTAAGTGACTGCCTACAAGGGACTGAGGAAGAAGTAACAGCACAGGTGATTTGTGAGCCAGGACTTTTTTAAGTTGGGTTTACTGAGGAACAATTATAATACAGTAAAGTTCACCCTTTATAAATGCACAGGCTGATGATTTTAACAAATATAATCATGTAACCACTAGCACAATCAAAATATAAAATTGTTGTCACCTCCCAAATGTGTTTTATCCCTTTTTGCTGCCTATATCCTCCCACTAACCCCAGTCCTTGTCAATCACTGATCTGCTTTCTGTCCCTATAGTTTTGCCTTTTTCCGAATGTCACATAATAGGACTATTCAGTATGTAGACTTTTGTGACTAGCTTGTCACTTAGCATAATGCTTTTGAGATTCATCCATTTTGTTGTATGTATCAGTAGTTTGTTTTTTCTTACTGCTAAGTAGTATTCAATTGTGTGGATGTACCATAATTTGTTTAGCCATTCATCAGATGGTGAACATTTGTTTCCAGTTTGGGGCTATTATGAATAAAGCTGCTATGAACATTCACGTACAGGTCTTTGTGTGAACTTGTATTTTCCTTTATTTTAGGTAAATACATAGGAGTTGAATACTTGGGTCACTGGAAAGTAAATATTTAACTCTATAAAAAATTGGCAAAGCCTTTTCAAAAGTGAGAATTGCAGTTGATGAGTCAGGACTTTTTAACGATGAGGAGCTCACCAGATAAACAAAAACAATGACATGTATAAGAATATGAAGAGTTCAAGGAAGAAGAACTATTTCAGTAGTGATAAGAGTTTAGGGAGGCAGTAGAGTAGCAGCTGGAGAAAATGCTGAAAAGCACATTTTTTGGACATCTCTGAACTGATTTCAACTCATTTTCATGAGCTTGCTTGGAAGTTTAGAATGCTCAGATTTGTGGATTACAAAAAATTATCACAGTATTTGCAAAAAAACTTTTTCCATCACCTAAATTAAATGGGAAAACAACAATTCTCCAAGAGTGGGAAAGGGGTCTACCAACATGCCTACTCTAGTCTTCTGTTGCTTGGCTAGAATTATAAAGTGTGGGAATGAAAAGTCTTTATAATGGGGCCTTAGATGATTCTACTTTCAAGGTCTGGCCAGGAGGAAGGCAGGAACCCATAATGAGCCATCTTTTGATTACAAAGAGAACAGAAGGCTCAAAATGCTCCCTTGCCTTGCCTCTGTGGATATGGTTTAAAAATAAAAATAAAAATAAATCAAAATAGTGTTTCTTCCTCTAAAAGCATTCCCCAGGGCTTCTTGGCCTTGGCCTCTGTAATACATACACACTCATATATACACATGCGTTCGCGTTCACGTTCTCTCTCCCCACCCCCCACCCACTTCCTTCTCTCTTCCCCTCCCCCTCCTTTCCTCTCTCCCTCTCTCTCTTTCTCTGGAAAATCAAAATGTCCTGTGGCAGCAAGGAAGTGTTGTCTCCAAGCTGTTTGGTAGGCTGGGTTTATGTAGATATATGTTAGTTTCTATTCTCATTTCTTTCATTGAGCTTCCTTCAGACTGTGTTGACTCAGGCAGGAAAGGACTGCTTCTCAGGATTTGGTAGGACACCGCTTTTTCTCCCTTCTTCTCTTCTGTAAATATGAGCACCACATGCTGAGTCACTGCTGTTTCCTCCAGAGTCTTCTCTCTGTACTTCATCTAATAGGTGGGAATGCCAGATAGTCTTAGAGCCTTGGCATGTACCATGCAGCCACTTCTGCAGCTCTTCTGTGGATGGGACTGAATCTAAGTTCATGAGTTTAGAGAACTTCTTATTTGAGATCAAATCCTTTACTGATGAGAACTGATAGCCCTATTTTTCCTCATCCTAATCCTTCCTATATCCATTTATCCTTAAGAGGGCTCCTCGGGTTCTAAATATCAACTGCTTCCTAGAATGATCAGGAAATGGCAAGCCCAGTCACGTTCTAGTTATGTTCTGTAATTTTCCTACATGCCCTCGAGTAGAAGTGCAGGTCTTGACCAAGTTACTTAAGAGAAAGGCACTATTCAACATACAGAACTATGTGGGAAATCCAATTACCTTCCCAGGATTTAAGATTCTAATACAGAAAACTGCATGGTGAGGTATAAAGCCATCTACCCAGAGGGTAGTCTGTGCCCACCAGCACAGGCATAATCTTGGGGCTTGTTAGAAGTGCAGAATCTCCAGCCCTGCTCCAGATCTAATGAATCATGAGCTACATTTTAACAAGATTCCCAAGTGATCTGTGCATACATTCAAGCTGGATACAGAGCCCCAAACCTAGAGTCTAAAAGCCAGCTCAGGTGTTTACAAATCTCACAATCATAGCCACAACTTCACCTCTGTGGGACTCATTTTCATCACCTGTAAAGTGGTGATTATCCCTATCTCAGAATTGTTGTAGAAATTAAATGAGATGTCAAAAGTGAATATGGAACCTACATAATAAAGGGCATGAAGTGATTAAACAGTGATGACGCTCCTGGGCCTCTGTGGTTTTTAGGGGATATTAGATGGTGTTACACAGAAAGGACCTCTTTGCAATTGTTTTCAGTTCAACCTCCAAACAAAAAGTGACCCTTCCAACCCAAAATAAAGTCTAAAATGAAAAGGAAAACAAATAAGAAGTAGAAGAATATACAAAGGGAACAAAAAGGGGAGGGTATAAAAGAAGAGACGGGGAGAAGAAAGACTGAGAAAGATGACAGGGGATAAAGGAATAAATAGATGCTAGCCCTCTGCTTTCTAGGAATGTATTCACTCTTTCCAGCAGTGTCATTTCACTTGGTGAGTGAACTGCTTTTCTCTAGGCATTTAGAGAAACCCTTATCACTCTCTTGAGACCATTTCTCTCTTGCAAGTGACTGCCCTACCCATACAGATTTCCAGCAGAGATCTTGTCCTTATCAATTCTGTTCAAGGATGTCTTCTGCATTGTTCATTCACAAAAACACTCTAGAAAATGTCTGGGAGGATAACTGTCAGTATTAGATCACTAGCACTAGCTATAGAATGCCTGGCAGAAAATTCTAGAACTATATTGGGAGGAGCACCAGGGTCACTGGTAGAACATTCCAGAAATATATTGGGATACATACCTACCATTTTCTCTATTGCAGACTAGCTGCGTGAACACTGGAAAGTAATGTGACCTCTCTGAATCTTAGCTTTCTAGTCGATGAACCGAGCAGTCTGGGCTATATATTGTCTTCAGCTCTTTTCTGCCTTCAGGATTTTATGATTTTAACTGTAATGCACACTTGGCAATTTCGTTAGACTGTGTCGAGACTAGAATGATATTATTGAGATAGAAAGAACATCTACAAAGTATATAGAAACAAGCATGGCTGAGGATAGAAGAAAGGTGAAGGGAAGAGGCTGGAGAGAGATATAGGAGGACGGAGTTGACTCGTGTTCATGAGGGCACCGTTATCTAAACAGATGGACACGAATATTATCAGCAAGGAGCCATTCCTATTGCATCCCACATGATGAGTAAGGCTGGTGCCCCAGCTGTGCAGGCAGCCTTCTGCCATGAGGCTATTCACCCAGCTAAATGGGAAATCTTTTTGGGAACTAATGAGCCACACTCAAGCATCAGTCAGAGCTCTGAAGCTCCATATCAATCATGTCACCCCTCACACATTCCTTTTCCTTGATTTAAACAAACAAAAACAAAGAGGTCTGAACTTCACTGAGTCCTTTCTCCTCCAATTTTCACAATGACCACAACTTCCTGATAACCCTATTTCCCTCTCTATGAGATATGCACTCTCCAGTTGATACATGCAGTGTTTGAAATGAGAAATTATAGTACAACTATCTATCTCAATCTCAAGGAATAACCTTATTCTTAGAGTAAGAGAGGCACACCAGCAAACTGAAAATATAGATATGTAGTATTTCCAAACTAGAAGGCCCCCTGTAGATGCTCTATTTCAACCCCCATCATTTTACAGATAAGGACTGAAGGATCAAGGTCAAGCCCTCAAGGAATGAAAGGACTGGTATTTAAATCAAGAATGCATGACCACTACTTTAGTTCTGTTTCTACCACTCTCTGGTCCAAATATATACAGTATTGTCTTTAAAACCCAACTCTTCCACTTACAGAAAGCATGACTTTGGGAAAGTCACTTAACCTGAGTCTCAGATTTCCTCACTGGCAAAGAAAGGTCATTACAGTTATATTAAAGCAGTGCAAGAGTTAGTACAGGGAACCACTTCATGTGATTCCTGACACATAGAAGGCCTCCAGCAAATGAGGTAGAGGGAGAGGGGTAGAGTTTTATTAGTACTGTCCTTCCCTGCCACATAACTATTATTAACATCTTAGCATAGTCCCTGCCAGTATTTTTACCTAGCATAATTTTACTTACCTGTAATCACAGTTTACAGGTACTATTGCATATTGTTTTATTCCTGGTGTTATACAATCTTCATAGTTCTCATTTGAATGGATTCATTACATTTCACTGAGTGGATTACAACCTAACTGAAAGCACCATTACCCTATTGTTAGGAGTTTGCCATTTTTCCGCTTTTAGAAATTTTGTTGCAACAAACTTTTTTTATGTACTTGATTTTGTCCACATTTTGAGTGAGTTCCTCAAGCTGAATTCCCTAAAGTAACCATTCTGGTTTTTGAATATAAATAACTCTTTGAAATTATATTTCACTGTAAGAAATACTTAAGTTACCACAAAATAGTATACACATGGGTGGGTTTATCAGATTCAAATTCTCTCTCCGTCACACACAACACACAAAAATACACCCCCACACACACACTCAAAAATAAATAAAACACAAACCTATTGGAAACAATGACAAAATACATTTGGATCAAAACTATTTTCAGATGTATATTTAAGCACAAGGGAAGAATGAGGCTTGTGTGGAATTTGATAATTTCGTGTTAAAGGGGAGAATGATGCAGACAAATGTAATATGGCTCAGAAAAAGAACAAAATGTCTGAGAATTGGATTTGCAGAGCAAAAAAAAATCTCAAGATAATACATATGTATAGCTTCATTCAGTTATACGCAAAGAAGGAAACTAAAGGGCCTCTAAGTTTGAGAGAAGTAAACATCAGAATGGCAAGGAGACATTTACTGTATTTGCACTGTATCTATTTGCTTAACAAAATCTTAAAAAGAAGGTTCTACAACACATTTCTCCCTCTACTCCCTCCATCTTGCTCCATCAGTATGAGGCTTAATTATTTGGCATGAGAAAAAAAGAATAGCAGTCATATTCTTGTTCGTGAATAAATAAATCATATTTGTTTACTTTCTACCCTGATCCCTTCCTCCCCTGCTAAACTATCGAAAATCATGAGAAAGTAACAGTTATCATTTAGTTACAGAGTTTTACAGACCAATAAATATTGAATTACTACTTCCTCCTCCTCTTTCTGACACTCTTTATTTCCTCTGATGTAGACTCTGGGACAGGGAGACCCACCTCATTCCCAGAAGAAGGTAGAAACACAATGTACCTGCTTTTTGGAAATGTCTTTCATACAACATATGAAAAGCACATCGATCTATACATTATTATTCTTCCATTTGAACCTTATATGCTATTAGCATAAAGGGCTTCATAACACTAGTCAGTGACAATTTTTAAAAAGCAAGATTCAAGAATGTCATTCTGACTTGTATAACTCAGAGAAAGAGTATGAAACAGCACATTCCCCCACAGAAATCACATTAAAAAAACAGCATTGTAAGCAAAATAGTAAAGGAAAGAAGTAGTTCAAGAGAGCAACTGTGAAAAATAAAAAAATATACAGACACTAATGTATTTGAAAGAGGCCCTACTCAATCTGTCTTACTATTTATAAAGTGGTTAAAGAAAATTGGAAATGAATTATGACTCAGTATTCTAAGGCCATACATAATATTAAACTTTCTATAACCGCAGAACCATTTCTTTAAACAAAATCTTACTTAGAAACTCAATATACAAAGCAAGTCAAGGTGAAAGTTGGAGTATGAATTTTGAAGTTCCACAAGCTCTGGCTCTGAGTTAACTCCATACAGAACCCGAAAAGTATGCAGAACACAGTTTGAAACCATTAACAGAAGCTAGAGAAAGGATGAGTTTGGGGGTAGAGGTGGTGTTAGAGGAAGAAACAATATGGAAAGCACTTAAAATAAAAAGAAAATTTCAATGGAAAACAGTAAACATGAGAGAGAAAACTGAGTTTTAAAAAGAAGGAAGACATGTTGATATTTTTTTTAATGTCAACTCTCTCAACTCCTTGCAAATTGCTGGTACTTTTTAAATTACTAGTACTTTTTAAAATGCTTTATGAGATCCACAAAATGAGTCTCAGATGATACCAAAAGTAATGATGGAGTGAGATCAGTCAACTTATAGCGAAAACAATTATATGATATAGCCATATATCACATACATCTCAGTTCTGAACTTTAAAAAAAATCTGAACTAAATTTAATGCCCCTTCCAAATTCAAAGTTCTAGGTAAGACTTTGTAAACAATGAGTCCAAAATACCCCAAGATACATTTGGGAATATTAAAAATATTAGCTCTACAATATAAGGTGCACATAGAGCAGCCAGTGATGACACTCAGCCTTGCATGCAGGGCCCTCCACAATCACCCCTCACGGGGTGGGAGTTCTGAAGTTCCCCTCCAACCAGCTCAGTCTCATTTCCCTTCTGCACCAGCCACATCCTACTTCCCTGACCATTCCAGAGCTGTAAATCTCTGTGAGCAATTCTTTTTGCCTAAAAAATTCTTACACATATTTCTTACACCTTTTACTCCTTCCATATAAAATCAAATGTCAAATATAGTTGCTCCATCCTCGGTTAACAGCATACTTTTTCCCATTTGTTCTCTATTGTAGGGCTTATCATAATATTGAATAACCACTTGGTTTTTTTCTCTATTAGACAGAAAATTTTACAGGTATGAGGACTGTACTTTATTCTTGGTACCAACATATGTCTGGCACACACTTGCCATTAAAACTCTTGATGAGTAATAAAAACCAATGTGTACCGAGTGTTCATTATGTGCCAGGCACTGAGCTTTAAGTACTTTACATCCGTTATCTCATTAAATCCTTACAACTTCCATTTTCTCATCTTCTTTTCTCAATGATCTAAGATATTTCTTCTAGTTATTGCCATTTTACAGCTGTACAAACTCAGAGACAGAACTGTCAAACACCTTGACCAGTTACATGAGTTTAGCAACAGGTGATGCCAGGACTCAAACCCAAGCAGTCTAATTCTGGAGTATGAGCAATGAAATCCCCTATGCTGAATGCATAACGAGTAAGAAAGCAAATAAATATAAGACAGGCAAGATTGGAAAATTTTAAATATCCTTCAACCCAAATTTTCTAGATCCAGCATAATGTCTAAATTCTCCTTTTGAATCTTACAGCAGTTCTGCCTTTTTTCTTCCTATCTAATTACCCTTTTTATCACTGTGCCTTTCACAAATTCCAAAATAGACATAATGCCTCTCCCCAACTCAAGAGCTTGGATGTATAACTCTATAAGTGCCTCTGAATCTATTTAGCCAATGGATGGATGGATGGATGGATGACCAACCAACCAAGAGATTCACCTCTAATAGGTCCCATCTCTGACACTCCTCAATCTAAAAGGCCAAAAATTGGGTAGAAGTAGCAAATGACACAGAAAGAAACAAATAAAAGCTGTCTTTGATTCTCCGATTCAAATAGCAATAACCTCTCCAAACATTATTTTCATCCTGGCTATGATCCCAATGATGATTTTGAGTCCAAAACACAAAACTGTATATTCATGAGTGAGTCAGTGAGTTCATGACCTAATGTGAGTCACTCTGGCTTAAGTGGAATGCTCGTTCTGATCCCTTTCTTTGGGAAAGAATTCTGAAATTATGATGAAAGGAAAGATTTACTTGCAAGAATACCTAGCCAGCAACTCTCTGAAGCCTGCCCAAAATTTGCAATCCACATAAACATAAGCCTCCTCTCTTATGATTCCAAAAAAAAAAAAAGAAAACATAGAGATTGTGAAAAGCAAATAGCAATGGACATCATATGCCCTTTAGGCATGGCATGCAGCCAGCATCAATTTTGAAGTACTAATGCTCTTATCAATAGCTTCCAAGGCTCTGTTCTTTCTTGGCTCTGCAAAGAGAAGCAGCAGCACAATACACACACAAACACGGGCGCGCGCGCACACACACACACACACATAATTATAATTATTACTATTATTTGCTGGGCTCTGAGCTATTGAGGATATTGCAGTCAATGAGGCAAGCATAGTCTTTGCCCTTCTGAAACTTACGGTCACCTGATAAATCAGCTATAAAAGGTCAGTAGTGTGATAGGTGAACTAGTTGAAGACATTCAGAGTGACATGAGATTATGCAGCCAGAGATACTACAAAAACATTAGAGAAGTTCCCCACTGTGGAGTGTTCCTAAAGACCAAAAGATAAATAAATATTCACTGAACAGAAAATAGAACAGTATTTCAGGGAAAGGTTACAGCATGGGTAAAAGTGCTGAAGCTTGAATGAACATTGAATATTTAGGACTCTGAAAGAAGTTCAATGGGCTAGAGCACAGAGAAAGTGGAAGAGAGGCAGAGAGTTATTTATCAACTGATCAATAGAGATCTATTGAGCTCCTATACTGTGTAAATACCTTTGGGATATCCTGTTATAGAGTTAGAGGAATATGAAACAATATTTTGATTTTACTTCCTTGACCAACCTACAATCAATCATTCTACTGACTCAGTGTATCATTGGCCTACCATGAATACTGTCCGTTTTCCGAAAGGCTTTGATATCCTGGGATAAAAGGAGTCAGTTCTCTATAGGATTCAAATCTCTCCGTGCAGTCATAATTTTTAGAAGTATATGATTTTATTTAAAAAAAAGAAAACTTGAGGCATGTCACCTAAGCATATGATATTATTACTAATGCCATATTGTCACTTTTCACCCTAATAGTTAGGCTCTAGGTAATAAGAATTACCAGGTATGTGTCCCTACTACCAGAGACCAGTGCTCTTATGAGCAATAACTGGGTGATCAAGGAGAATTTGTTGAATGAATAAATGCATAAATGAATAAGTGACTAAGATAATCTCAGAGATATTTCTGAAATAAACAATAATACTCATATGGTACAGCTGCATTTTCATACTAAAATTAATGAGTAATGAAATTAACTGTATTCATTTTCAGAAAAACTAAAATTCACAATTGTCTGCAACTAACTTCTGAAGAAAAAAAAAAGACTTTAATTTGATCAATATTCAACCAATACAGACTTCTTAAAAGTGGAATCTTTCCACTATGGATGAGAAAATATTGTTTAGGTTACAGTAAATTATAATTTGTGCTGGAGTTTGAGGGATGATGAAAATTTCTCTGTTAAGCATTGATCATCTGAATAAGGTTTTAACACTATGTTTGGAGTTTGGGCTAGGTACAGGACTACAAGAATTTATCAATATGCCACTATACTTATCCAAGAAGAAAAGCAAAGAATTATTGATGTTATCTGGAATTTTCTCAATCATCACAGAAAATAACAAGTTTGGAACAGGTGAAAAGTCAAAGAATTTGGAATGTGTTAGAAAAATGGATAAAATGAGTGAATAAGATAGTATTTCTTCAGATTAGCAATGATGAATGTATAGAACAAGAGGGAATTCAAGTCATTGTACTGAAACAGTTCAAGTGTTGATAATGGCCAACAAGCAGTGTCAGCATCTCATTTAAACAATTGCAACATTGAAGCACATCACAGGGAAATCTCCTGCAATCTAAGACAGTCAGGATGCTCACCTTTGCAAAGACAGAAAAATTCAACTCAAACTGCTTAGGCAAAACAGAAACATAATTCACATTTCTGAAAACTCTAGGTTTTTTCTGGCTTTATGCGAAACTTGATTTAGGCCTCAGACAATATCATCAAGACCCAGGATCCCCATCCTGACTCTATTCCATTTGGCTTAATAACTCTTGGGCTCCCTGTAGTGCTGAGACCGCTGCCAGTAGCTCCAGTCCACCAAAGCTTTTGAGGTTCAAATCTAATATAAAAAAATATATTTTCCTTCTAGTAACTTCTGAATCCACTTTAATTAAACCAGTTTTCCCATCTTGAACTAATTACTGATGCTAGAGAAGAGTGAAATTACACTGATTGGTTAGACCTGGGTCATGAAGCCACATCTGGACCAATTCCTGTGTCTGTGGGGATTTAGCCTCTGAAAGGTCAGGTTTGCAGTTTCCCTTTCTGGTATGAGGAGTAGTACTCCATCAAAAATTAAATAGATAGATAGATGATTGATTGATAGATAGATAGATAGATAGATAGATAGATAGATAGATAGATAGAGGACTAAAAGCAAGAATGGAAGAGTCCCTCAAAGGAAACTTTGGCTCAGGATAAGTCTGAGCTCATCAGTGGGACTTACAGGTATTTGAGGACTTTGCCTGAATTTCTGTAGAGTCATTCCCACTCTATAGTCTGCAATACTAAACTTTTTCTTTGAAAGTACTCTCCTCCCTCTGCTTTGTGCACAGTTTCTCTGCCTGTCACACACATGCCATACATTACTCTGTCTGACATGCCCCTTTGCTGAGATAACTGTTACCCATCATTCCCCCTCAAAGAAGCCTATGCCCACCTCTGCTATCTTTTCCCACAGTAGCCAATACTTGTCCTTCAATAGCTCTGATTCTATTTTACAGAAAATATTTGATTTTTTGGAGTTAAAGCTCCAGATAAAAGTATTAGATTCTCATAAAATATTCCTAGATGGACAGAAGGATGAAAGTCAAAAAATATATAGTACTCTCAAAACACACATTCAAATATTAAAGTTAGCCCCACTAACTTTATATATAATGTATAGCATTTATATATAAAGTATATATTTTATATTTTATTTATTAAAGGTCCACTCTGTGCCAGGCATCATTTGAAGCACTGGAAATACATCAGGGAAAACAGATGAAAACAGTGTGAACACACACAATAAATGTTACAAATAGGTGAGGCATCTAAAAGTTAGATGTAGAAAGTTCTTTGGGAAAATATCCAGAATAAGGAGATTGAGGAAGGTAGGGTTAGAGGTATTTCCAACAGGGTGGCCAGAGTGGGCGCCATTGAGAAGGTAAAATTGGAGGGAAGGTTTGAGAAAGAGGAGGGGTGAGCCATGCAAATATCTAGGAAAGCAATGCCCCAGGCAGAGGAACAGTCAGTGCAAGGGCCTGGCTTAATACTGCTGACTGAATTGACCTGAATCTCAATCATCTCATTACTAGAAAGGACAAAATCTACTCATACTTAATTGCCAAAAGATATTTTTACCTATTTTTAATTATTTGATATGGAAATCCCATAGATATGCTAGAATGTTTTACCATAGTAGACTAATTTTATAACTCCAGAGGTTTTTCCCATCAGCCAAAATTTGAGAAAATAGGAAAAAGAATAAACAAAAACATTTTCAGCCAGTGTGTATTGACTTTAAAATATATTCGCTTTATTAATCTGAGACTTAATGGGCAGGCCTTCATTTCGGAGAGGCAAATGCCTATTAAAATGCAGGAAAACCATGTACTGGCTATGATGAGTTTCTTTTTATTACTGTTTTAATAACTGCAAACTTCAATGGGTAGCAACAATTATATGACTATTAATGCCTATTTTATTCATTAGAAGTCGAGAAACATCTAAGCAGCTAGCCTTGAATATTTTTTTCACCCTTGGTAATGATAAGCTTTCTTATTTGCATTCTTCCCATCTGGTTTGCTTCAACAGAATGAAACAGAAAAGAGTATAACAAATTTAATTACATGAGCCATGTTTTTAAGACTGATAAATACTGTACTAATGAGGACACATTCAGGCTCACACTCCCAAACTTGCTTAAGAGTTGGTTACAGAATAAGCCTTTTTCTTCATTCTAAACTTCCTGAAATGGTTCCAAAGAGTCTGAGCAAAAACATTTTTCAAAAATTGAAATACATCAAATAATAATAAGAATAACAATAATAACTCATATTTGTTAATGATTACTATGTGTGAGGCACTATGTATTATTTCGTCTCATCTTCACAACATTCCTGATAATGTAGGTACTGTTTTTATTCCCATGAGACATATAAATAAACCCTAGAAGTTTCTTTCTAGGTAGTGGGAGCCATGTGATCCCATTCTCTGAAACATTATGGATTGACTAAGTACTTGATCAAAGCAGAACTGATCAGATTATCTCTCCTGGGAGAGATGTATTAATCAGTATCTGCAGTTGGCTGGAACCCCCTGTAGTATAGAGACAGAGAAGCAGAGGAAGGTTCTTTGCTATGAGAATAGAAGGAAACAGAGATGGGAGAGAATGAGAGAGAGACACTGCTCTGGTTATTGATGCCTTTCTTGTATGTGTTTCAGTCTCTCCTGAGACCTGACTACCACATCTGGGCTCAGAATCTGCATGTATTATAACAGATCCCCTGTTATGGCCTAAGCTATCTGGGGAGAATTTCTTTTGCTTCCACGTAAGCACTTTCATTACTGTTGACTTGAATTCATTTGAGAATTGAATGCAAAAGCCTTAATCAGGAAACTTAATGTGTCCCACCAAGCACCAATGCTGACAGCAGAGACATTAGGACCAGACTAGTCAGATGCAACAACTAAAAAATAAGCATTTTACCAGGAGTATGTTTTCACAATATCTTTCAAATTCAAATCTTTACCCAGCATTAACTGCACTTTTTTTAAATAGCATCAGCACAACATTAAGTAATAATAATCCTTTGAAATCTGATACTCAAGATAACTGCTTTTTAAACATTTTTTACAACTCTAACTCCCCAAATAGCTTTTAACTTTTATAAATTTATTTCATATTTTTAGTAAATTTATATTATTTATCATATTTTTTAGTATCTGCTATGCACAATTACTCTCAATTGATTTTACTCTCATTGTATGCTGCAGTTTTCCTTGGTAGCACTTATCACAACTATAATAATTGTATACAATTCATTTATTTCTCATCTGTCTCTCCTACTAGACTGTTAATTCCATGTGAGCATATTAAGTATATCTAGAGAAATAGCTAGCATAGAGTGGATTATCAGGAAATTTTTAATCAATTAATTAATGATCTTTTCCCTCTTATCCCCATTTATAGAAGTTCAGAGAAGTTAAGACACTTTCCATTGCTCACGTACTTAATAATTAGAAAAGTAATATTGAAACACAGATCTCCCCAACTCTAAAATGCATGCTTTATCCACTACACTTTCATGATCCCCCCAGAAATATCCATGTGTCTTCTTTAATTACATGAAATTCCACTTTGCAATGGCTGTAATATTTCAGTAGCCTTTCAGGAAATTGAACTTAATATTTTTTGGCAATAAAAGTTGCACTGTAAAATATTCACATTTTCTCACCTCCAAAGTAAATTTCCATTATGTTATTGCCTAAAGATATAGAAAAAGAAATAGATATGGTACGAACCACCTTTATTGCACAGGTGATCTTGAAGTACTTTTTGAAATCCTCTTCTAATACAGAGATAGTTAAGGAAATATTAAAACTAGGTTCTAAATATGCCTCAAACCAAGGCTAACAGGTAGAAATGAATAGAGGTATTTTACTTCTAATCCTTCTCTGCTAAACACTCTACCTTACCCCTCAACTTCTATTATTTAAGGTTGAGTTTGGAGCCTGATGTGGTATATCAAGGAAATTAGGAAAATTACAAAGACTAGAGTGAATTTAATAGTAAAAAGAAAGGAAATGGAGAGGGGAGATTTAGAAAAAGAAGAAGAAAGGATACTAAAAGATCTTACTTGATATGCCAGTGTTCAAAAACTAGCAACCTACAAGATGGGGGAAAATGGCATAGATGATAGAGGCTTTGTTTACTCCTCTTGCGACCAATTCAAAGTTGTGACAGAAACACAGAGCAAAGAGCAACAAAAGTCACCTGTGATCTAGATAAATGGAAGCACTACAACTAGGAAGAGAAATAATCACCCTGCAATGGCAGAAGGTAGGAGGGGGTGAAGACAGGAGGCGGTCGGGTCCGAGCAGCTGAGTAGGACAGAGGCTGCAGCAGGAGCAGCATGCAGCTATAGATGCCTCTTAAAGGGACTGTGTTGCAAACAGACTTTTGGGGTGATGGACCTGCTCACTCTGAGCACCAGCGATGGGTTGGATGCTGTGGGTGGGGATAGCACAAGGGGCTTACAGGGAACACTGAGTTATTGGAGGCAAGGCTCTCTCTCGGGCAGAAGTGCCAGTGGTATCCTTTGTTGTTCTGTTGAGCCCTCCCCTCTTCCAGTGTGCAACCACCCTGCCACCAGAGCTGAGACATTATCAAAGTGGAAAAGAGGTTCCTCCATCCAGAGGATTCCCTGAAAATCTGCCTCCCCCAACTTGCAGCCCCACCCAAGTCACATCCAGGTGCATCCTCGGTGAGTCTGGTGCTCCTTGCTCAGCAGCGCCAAGACTCAAACTGGCGGCAGCTGGCCTCATTTCTGGTGTGGTTTCTTGAGGCAACTATAAGCACAGCATCTGTGGATTGCTTGCTGAATCTTAACATGTGGCCCCAGAGGGGCAGAGGCTTGGGCTGTTTGGCCTGCAGCTGAACCCCTCTCAGGACTGTGCCACTGGACACCTACTTCACAAATCCGCACTAATAAGAGCAGGAAACTTAAGATTTTTGCTTAGTACATAGAAACAGATACAAAAAGGCAGTCAAAATGGGAAGGCAAAGAAACAGAAACCATATGAGAGAAGAGAACAGAGATCCAGGAATAATGGAATCAAGCAATCTAACAGACGCAGAGTTCAAAACACGGGTTTATAAAGATGCTTGATAAACTTAGGGGAATTGTAGATTAATTCAGTGATAAGTTTAAAAAAGAGATTTTAAAAAACCATAAAAATGAAATAGAAATTATAAAAGGAAACCAGTCAGAAATGAAGAACACATTATCTGAGATGAAAAGTATATTAAACGGAATAAACAAAGTGAATAAAGAAGAGGAGCGAATGACCTACATAGGGGATGGGGAAGACAAGACACTCAATTAGAATGGCAAGAAAAAAGAAGCCAAGACTATAGTAATAATTTAAGGAGCCTATGGGACATGATTAAATGTAAAAAATATCCATGTCATAGGAGTTTCTTGTTTTCCTTAAAGGAAAAAAACATGTATCAAAAACAGGACTAAAGAATGATAATAATCAAAAAGTACCTCAAACCAGAAAAGAATTAAGCATTCCAGCCAAAAGATAGAGTGGCTGAATGGATAAGAAAACAAGACCCTACACATGCTGCCTACAAGAGACTCACTTCAGATCAAAAGACACACACAGACTTAAATGAAGGGGATGGAAAAAGATATTGCCTTGATGGACCTAGAGGGTATTTCACTGAATAAAATGGGTTGGATAGAGAAAGACAAATATCACATGATTTCACATACATGGGAATCTAAAGAATAAACAACAACAACAAAAATGGAAATACTCATAGACACAGAGAATATTTTGAGGCTACTCCATTGGAGGAAGTTTGAGGGGGATGGAGAAAAAGGCAAAGAGATTAAGAAGTACAAATGGATAGTTACAAAATAGACATGGAGATATAAATTATGGCATAAGGATAATAGTTAATAATGTTGGAATAAACATGTAAAAGGAAGAGGGGTACTAGATTTAGTGGGGTGATTACTTTGTAAGTTACATAGATCTCTAATCACTATGCTGTACAACTTAAACTAATATATTATTGTATGCCAACTATAATTAAAATCAAAACTCATTGAATGGTACAATGTAAATATGAGCAACTAATTATCTATTATATTTCAATAAAGCCAGGGAGAAAATAGTTTAAAATATATATAACTGGCAACCTATGGAATAGACAAAAAATGATTTTTGCTAGTACATTCTGCTTTAAAAATGAATATATACCTAATATCTACACATAGATTTGACATAAAATTTTGGATTTCTTATTTCCTTTGAAAAATTCTGAGTTATCTTCAAATGGGACTCATGTTTTCCGATTTGCCCTATTCTCTACTATCCACTCCTTTTTGCCAGACTTCACTCATTTATAAAACTAGCTGGACTTCGTATAACTAGATTTTGGCACCCTCCAGTATGAATTAACAACTCTCTTCCCCCATTCTCAAAACTTCACTACACTGGCTTCCTTTCAATTCAGTGAACGCACTGAATTTCTTCAAATCTATATCAATGTTTTGTAAGAAAATGGAAGCCGCTCTAAATATTTTAAGCATAAAAGTATTTAATACAGGAAATTAGAAACAAACTTTTAAAGGGCTATGCAGCAAAGGTCAGGGAAATTGCTGCCAGCGTTTAAGCATTAGGAAGTGGAAAGATCAGAAGAAACCATCACTCCTGATATCAGTCGCCTTCAGTACTAAATGGATGATTCTCAGGACAACACTTGGAATCTTCTGACACATCTCTCATCTTTAGTCTGTCCACAGTTATGCCCTGTGGCCAGTAACTGCCAGAGAACATGGCTTCTTCTTCTCATTTGCATTTCGAATCTCACACAGTACCTCATTCTTGAAATCTAAATGGGAATCCTGCTGGTATGGGAGTCTGGAAAAAGAAGTTTCCAGGCTTCCAGTCTTTGCTTTTCAAGAGAAGACCAAGAAGACCAAAAACAAAGCTGAGTATCAAAAAAGAATTTCCAGCACACTGTCACTAAACCTTGCAAATACTTTTGCTTTTGCCTAGAATGTACTCCCCACCCCATCCTCAAATCAAGTTAACTTTGAAGAGAGAACTTCAAAAATAGCTGAGGAAGGACCACCAAAATTTGACTCCTCAATAAAAGCAATGACACGGAGGAAAATTATCAAAATCGATGTTTCGGAACTCTAGAAATTAACCAAAGGCTTGTAACAATTTGAGCTTAAGTTATCCAAAAAAAAAAAAAAAAAAAAAGTAGCTGAATGTCAGTTTTTAAAACCATGAACTGTGAGGTTTCTTAATTTACCCTATTCCTATACCTCTCTCTATAGCTCCACTGCAGCGTTGAATATCAACAGTCTTACGATCACGGTAGCCATGAAAACCAGCAGCCTAGCAGCCACTGTGAAAGACAAAACATGTTTAAATGTTCCTTAAAAGTCTCAGTCCCAGAGAACTGTCATTATTTGACCTATGTGGCAGTTCTTTGTAAACAATCACTCAAAGGGCTCATCTTTACTTCATCTAACAGCTTGCTCAGCACAAACAGCCTTTTCTCTAGGGTGTTTGTCAAAAATAATAAGTTGCCATTATTGAAAACTACATCTGTTTGATCTAATATAGTGGGGTAAAAACAAGAAATACCAAAGAACATAAAAGTAAAGGTCGGAAAAGAGGATATCCACCAGAGGCTTTAAAAAGCTTCACTATATCTCAAGGAATCTAAAAGGCTACGTGCAAATGCAAAGCTGTGCACTTGTTCAGGAAATGCTTGAGAAGGCCTGATCTTTCCCTCTCTTTCCAATTTTTGCCTGATCATTAATTTAACCATGCAGAGACTTCAGTGGCCACACATGACAAAGAATACAGACTTCATATAATTATGTCAGGAAAGTGCTAAGCAAACAAACAGCAACAATGACAAACCCTAAGGAGAAAAGAAATTTGATTTCCAGAGTTGTCACATTATTTTTAAATGTCCAGTTTTCAATAAAATTTACAAAATATGCAAGTAACAGGAAAGTATAGCCTATGCACAGGAGCAGGTAGGCAGTCCATAGAAACTGCCTCTTAGATAGCCCAGATTTGGACTTACCAAAGATTCTAAATCAGCCATTTTAAATATTTTCAAGAATTAAATAACTAAAATAAAGTATTCAGTTCTTAGACTGAATTTTTTTTTTAAAGACCCAAATTAAAATCCTGGAATTAAAAAGTACAATACAAATGACTCAAAAGAAGATTTGAGCTGGTAAAATAAAAAACAAAATAGAAAATAAAACAATTGAGGTTACGTATTCTGAGGAATGGGAAAAAAATAAAGAATAAAAATTTATGGAGCCTCAGCTATCTGTGAGACACCATCAAGCACAACAACATATGTATAATGGGAGTACTAGAAAGAGAGGAGAGGGGAAAAGGAGCAGAGAGAATATTTGATGAAATAATAGCTAAAATTTTCCCAAATTTGTGAAAAAAATCTGCATATTCCAGAAACTTAAAAAACTCCAACTAGCATAAATATAAATAGATTCACACCTAGAAGCATCATAATCAAACTGTAGAAAGACAAAGAGAGAATCTTAAAAGCAAAGCAATCACATACAAGGGATTTTAATATGTTTAACAGCTGAGTTCTCATCAGAAACCAGGAAAACCAGAAAGATAGTAGAGTAAAATATTTAAAATGCTGAAAGATAAGGACTATCAAGCGAGAATTATATATTCAGCAAAACCATCTTTCAAAAACAAAGAACAGGAGTGACATCAGCAAGCTAGCCAGATGTCTTTCACTTACATCTTCCTCTTGAGCTGTCTCCATCCCCTTTAGACTATACAGGTCCTTCTTATATTTTGTTAAATTTATTTCTAGATATTTTATTCCTTTTGTTGCAATGGCAAAAGGAATTATTTTTTCACTTCTTTTTCTGACACTTTATTTTTAGAGTATAGGAAAGCTATGGATTTTTGAACGTTGGTTTTGTATCCAGAGCATTACCATATTTGCTTCTTGTTTCTAGTAAAGTTCTTGTGGAGTCTTTAGGGTTTTCTATATAGAGAATCATGTCATCCACATATAGTGACAGCTGACTTCTTCATTTCCTATTTGGATGCCTTTTGTATCTTTTTCTTGTCTGACTGCACTTGCTAGGACCTCCAATGTTATAACGAATAGCAGCGGTGATAGTGGACAGCCTTGCTTTGGTCCTGATCTTAAAGGGAAGGTTTTTAGTTTTTCACCATTAAGTATAATGTTGGCTGAAGGTTTGTCATATTTGGCCTTTATTATGTTAAGGTACTTTCCTTCTATACCAATTATGTGAAGTGTTTTGAATATAAATGGATGCTGTATCTTGTCGAAGGCTTTTTCTGCATCTATTGATATGATCATATGATTCTTATTTTTTAATTTGTTTATGTGGTATTTCACATTAATCAATTTGTGTATGTTGAACCATCCCTGTGCCTCTGGGATGAAGCCCACTAGATCATGGTGTATAATCTTTTTAATATGTTGCTGTATTCAGTTCATTAGTATCTTATTTAGGAATTTTGCATCTGTGTTTATGAGAGATTTCTGTCTTCGATATCACTGATTGTTCTCTCTATTTGGTCAATCCTATTTCCCAAGCATGCTATTTCATTTTTCAACTTTTGCAGTGTGTTTTTTTATCTCCAGATCTATTCTGTTCTTTTTGAGGATTCCAATCTCCTTGCTCTGCTCATCTAGTTGTTTTTTCAATTCCTGAAATTGTTGATCTGACTTGTTTTGGAACTCACTGAGGTTTTTCAGAAATACCATCCTGAATTCTGTCATTTAAGTTGCATATTTCTATGTAAGCTATTTTCTGGAGATTTTTCTTTCTTCCTGAGATGCCTTGTCATCTTGGTTGTTAATTGTGTTTAATGGACTATTTCTCCTCCTAGGCATTAATGGAAGTGTATTTTGGTTTTTTTTGTTTTTGTTGTTGTTGTTGTTCTTGTTTTACATAAAGAATATTTATATAAAGGTCTCTCTTTAGCCTGTTGCAAAGAAGGCACCTTTCTTTTGGTTTCTAGTAGGTGGCATCTAAGCCTCTTGGATCCCTGCTTTATATAAAGCTTTTAAAATGCCTTTTTATTTTCTGATAGATATTTAATCATGCTTGCTACCCTCAGTTTCAGTCCCTGTCAGTGTTAGCAACAATTTTGGTAGCATTTGCTCAGACTCCCCTGGGGCTCTGTGGTGATTGGTGTTGGAAGGTATGGGGGAAGGGGCCCTCTGGGTTTGGGGGTGGGATCTGTGACTCAGCTCAACCTCAGTTTTGCAACTGTAGTTGGTAAAAATCAACTGTTTTTCTCTGCTTTCTGCCCCGATGACTGAGCCCTGCTGTCAACTGGCTCACAACTTTTCCAGGCAGGAACTCGTATAGGAACTCACTGCTCCTTCTCCCTCTCTCTCCTCCTGCAGGGAGCTCTGTGAGAGGCAGGTTCTTTATTTCTCCCAGTCCACTGCCCAACATCCAGGGTTCTGACCTGTAGTAGCTCTTATGCGCAGATTCCACACTCCAACGTGCTGGTGTGCAGTTTAGGTGTTTTTTGTTGAGTTTTAGATGTTCAGCTTATTGTTATTTGAAGGGGAGAGATCTGGGGATGTCTCTTAGTTCTCCATGTTTCCAAAGAGTCCCTCAAGACTAGATCTTAATTACTTTATTCTTTTATTAAATTGGGGTGACATTGGTTGATAAAATTATATAGGTTTCAAGCGTACGATTTAATAATATCATATATATTGTATCGTGTTCACTACCAAAAGTTAAATTTCCTTTCATCACCATATATTTGATCCCCTTACTTCCTTCCCCGCCCCCTCCCCGCCACCGCTTTCCCTCTGACAACCACTAAACTGTTGTGTGTATATATGTACCGATCATCTATCAAAGGGCACTTCAGGTGTTTCCATGTCTTGACTACCATGAATAATGATGCAAAGAACATCAGATACATATATTTTTATGGATAAATGTTTTCAAATTTAGGGGTTGATACCCAGAAGAGGGATTGCTAGATCATATGGTAATTCTATTCTTAATTTTTTTTGAGGAATCTCCATACTGTTTTCCATAGTGGCTGTACCAATTTACATTCCCACCAGCAGTGTATGAGTGTTCCTTTTTCTCCACAACCTCTCTAGCACTTGTTATTACTTGTCCTGTTGATGATGGCCATTCTAACAGGTGTGAGATAATGCCTCATGTTTTTATTTGCATTTCACTAAAAGCTAGTGAAGTTGAACATCTTTTCATGTCTGTTGGCCATTTGTATGTCTTCTTAAGAAAAGTGTCTGTTGAGCTCCTCTACCCATTTTTAATTGGAGTGTTTGTTTGTTGTTGAGTTGTATGGGTTATTTATATATTTTGGATATTAGCACCTTATCAGAGGCATTGTTTGCAAATATTTTCTCCCATTCAGTTGGTTGCCTCTTTATTTTGTTGATAAATTCTTTTACTGTGAAGAAGCTTTTAGTTTGATATAGTCCCATTTATTTTTTGCATTTACTTCCCTTGCCTCTAAGGTCAAATTCATAAAGTCTTCTCTAAATCCAAGGTCCATGAATTTAAAACTTAGGTTTTCTTCTTCTATGCAGTTTATTGTTTGAAGTCTTATATTTAGGTCTTTGATCCATTTTGAGTTAATTTTGGAGTATAGTGACAGATAGCAGTCCAGTTTCATTGTTTTGCATATGGTTTTCCAATTTTCCAAGTACCATTTTGAAGAAGCATTTTTTTTCTCCATTGTATTTTTTGGCTCCTTTGTTGAAAATTATTTGCCCATATATATGTGGGTTTATTTCTCAGTTCTCAAACCTGTTCCATTCATTTGTGCGTCTGTTTTTCTGCCAATACCATTCCATTTTGATTACTCTCACTTTGTAGTATAATTTCAAGTCACAATGGTGAAAAACTAAAAGCTTGCCTGTTATAACAACTCTTATTCAATATAGTATGGAAAGTTCTAGCTAGAGCAATCAGGCAAGAGAAACAAATAAAAGACTTCTAAATTGGGAATGAAGAAGTCAAAATGTCTCTTCTTGCAAAAGACATGATTCTCTACATAGAAAACCCTAAAGACTCCACACAAAAAAAAAAAAACTATTAGAAACAAATACAGTAAAGTTGGAGGATACAAAATCAATGTACAAAAATCCATTGCTTTCTTATACAAAACAATGAAATTTCAGAAAAAGAAGTTTAAAAAACCCAATTCCTTTTGCAATTGCAACAAAGAGAATAATACACCTAGGAATAAATTTAACAAAGCATGTGAAGGACCTATACACTGAAAACTACAAAACATTATTAAAAGAAATTAAAGAAGACACAAAGAAATGAGAAGATAGTCCATGTTCATAGAATGGAAGAATTAACATAGTTAAAATGGCCATATTACCCAAAGTAATATAAGATTTGATGCAGTCCCCATCACAATCTCAATGATATCTTTTAAATAAATAGAACAAAAATTCATCATACATTTTACATTTGGGTTTCTCTTCTAATTACAGTTTGTGCTTTATACTGTGCAAGTTATGACTCTAACTTGATCTGTTTTCCAAATAACCACCCAGTTGTTCCAGCAATATTTACTAAAATATGTACCTTTATGCTATTGAGTTAAGATGCTACCTTAGTCATATTTTAAATTTCCATGTGTATTTGGGTCTAATTCTGCAGTATCTGTTCTAGTAGTCTCTTTAACCATTTATATTTTAGTAACACACTACCTTAATTATCAAAGAGTATGTTTTCATGTCTAGTAGTGCTTACTCCATCCTCATAGTTGCTCTTTTCAATGTTTTTCTTATTTGTGCATGTTTGTTTTTCCACATGAATTTTAGTAGCAACTCCATAAGATAGTAGTTACTCCTTAAGATAGATAGCTGGTATTTTGATTGGAATTGCTTTATATCCTTGACTGTGGGTAATATTTTAAAGATTCTGAGAAAATGTGGGTGTGAGCCCTCCACTAGATTTCTAAAAGAAAAAAAAATGACTACATGGTACAAGATATGTAAAAATAAATTCTGACAATAAAATCAACAATTTCCCCCTTAGTAGGATAAGAGGGAAAAGGCTAAAAATACTAAAGTTGCTTTCAGGGGACTCAATCTAAAGGTTAACTTCTTTATAAACGTACATGTACTTTCAGTGTCACTGAGACTGATTCTTTTTCCTTAGAACTGTCTGTTGAATTGGTTTGCTATTTTGGTACCCACTGTCATTGCCCTAATTCAGCTCCTCAGTTTTTCTCTCTTGCAGTCTGGCAACAAAGCCCTAAGAAATGTCCAGTGATCTTTAAAAAGCACTAGTAGTTATCTAAAACTTACATATCATTTTATGATATTGCAACTTAAAACTGTGTGATAATTCCCTGCTGCTCTCCAAAAAATTTCCAAATGATTTATTTAGTACAGCATTCAAGGCCCTTTAAAATCAGACCTAGCTCAGTTTTTTAGGCTTGTCTTTTCTCCCTCATCTGCCTCCATCCCTCTTCACTTAGGTTACATTGCTCATCATCATCATCACCACATATCTTCGCATCTTTGTCTTAAATGCCTCTAACATCCTTTTCCCATTGAAATGTTCTACATATTCTTTAGGACTCAACTCGAATGGCAGGTTTACTGGGATATAACTCTGTCTCCCTGTGTGCTCTGTACCTATTTATATTGCAGCACTGACCAAAACTGTTGATGAATTCCTAGAGGGCCGATACCTGTAGAATTCACCCAGTCTTCAAGGATCCGGCATACAGTATAGTCACCACAGTTTTGACAAATTGACATAGGGGACTATCATGGAAGATAAACATATAAAATTAACTTGGTCTGTAGAAATGTCAAGAGAGAAAAGCAGAAAATGAACTTGGCCTTTAGAAATACTTTAAGGAAGTTAAGCAGAACTTTTCCTGTATATATGGAGCAAGGACAGCAAAAAAGGGCCATATTCCATGCTTGGAGCCCCGGTGGATATGATAATAGATAGCAGTCCAGGAGGATAGCATATCATAATCCTATCTTGCTCACATTTTCTTACCACAGAGAACAGAGCCACTACTAATCTTTAGTGTTTGTGCAAATGAAAAAAGAATCCCCCTTTCTCAAGACACCTAACAACCCCTGATGGAAAACTGTCAATATAGTATATTTTATTACATATAATATACATTATATAAGATATATAATATACTAATATTATATAGCAAATATCTCTATGATATATAATTATATACCACGATTTTTACTATTCCCTGTATATATTATATATAACATATATACATACATGAATTGTACACATTATCAGAATAAATATACTAATTTATGGGGGCTACACTGTGAATGACACTCCCTAGAACATCTTGCCCAACCATACACATTGGCTGTAACAGAAAATTATCACCTATATTTTATAAATATGATAAGTTATAGGGGACTAGGAGCCTAAGACAGCTGAGGAGATCATATGTGGCAGGAAGGTAAAAGATGAAAACTCACAGCTAGGAAATGTACACTTGGGCTTCTGCAAGAGCTTGCACTTGTTATAATAGTGTGCACGTGCTCTCTTAGTAATCCTTGAACATGTGTGTGGAATGGGACTGCTTCTAGGAAGAAGAATAGAGAGGAGGATTTTTAAAGAAAGACCACTTTCTGGGTATTGGGTGTCCACAAAAATTCCATAAGAAATATTTTAAAGATATTTTGAGAGCATTTAGAAATTGTAGGACCCCCTCTAGAACATGGTTCTCCTAAAATCAAAGCAAGCTAAACTAACTTCATTGTCTTTTAATAGGTGGCCACCTGGCCATGCTTCTTTTTAGGCATGCAACCAATATTAATTGAGAGACAGAAACTAGCTTAGACAAATCTGGATTTCAGCCAAACTTTTTTTTACAATCCATCATGATAAATTTCTACCTAAGACAAAGGAATGTGGGCCAGTCAAGGGTAGAGTTACATAAGGTTATTTAAAGTGAGGTCTCTTTATGATGTAAGCATCCATGCTGCAAGAGGGGTTATTGAGTGAGAAAAAAATAAAAACAAAATTAAAACAGTGTATATATGTTCCCAACAGTGTGAAAGAGGGGCAGTATGCATTTTATCTGATTGTATGTGCATAAAAATGTCTCTAGAAGGAGATAAAAGAACATACTACATTTGGGGATAATAAAAAGGGGCATAAGGAGGACAGAGGTGAGAGAAAATCTTTGTCCTGTATGATTTTTTATAGTTTTTATTTTTAAAAATCATATACCAGAGGGTAGGGGAGGAGGGAGGGGATAATTAAATCATTTCTTCAATTTAAAAAAATAAAAATAATGCTGAGGAAAAAATAAAAAATAAAATGCCAAAAAAAGATGAAAAAAATAAAAAATAAAAATCATAATGTATTACTTACTCAAAGTAAATAGAAACGAACATCACAAATATGATTAGGCAGATTTACAGCTCATTTAGAAACATTAAAAGACTGTTGAGGGCTCAATGCATGTCTACTCAGAGAGAGTATTCTACTGATAACCTTCACTAACAACAAACACTAAAAAAATTATTTTTAATCACATGGAAAGTGATGCTCAACCAAGTAAAAACTCTGGGTCAACAGACACAAAGTGTCACCTAAGCAAGATGAACAAGTTCTAGAGATCTTCTATGTATTATAACTCTAGTCAACAGTACTGTACTGTACTGTACACTTAAAAATTTAAGAGAGCTCTCACATTGTGTTCTTACCACAAAAAAACAAAACTTTTTAAATAAATTTTTATTTTTTTATTTTTCGGTTGCAATTGACATTCAATATTATATTAGCTTGAGGTGTACAGCATAGTGGTTAGATGTTTATATAACTCACAAAGTGATTTCTTCAATAAGTCTAGTATCCACCTGGCACCGTACATAGTCGTTACCATATTACTGACTCTATTCCCTACGTTATATTTTATATTCCTGTGACTAAAAAATAATCAGTTTAAATATTAAATAAATAGCTAGCCTGCCTCAGTTCTGTACTTCTTTTTATGGACCAGGAGGGAAAATATTAGTAAGTAAATTCCAGGCAGGTTTTCGGTTTGAGTGTAAAACGAGAAAGTAATATGACCATGTGGATTAATAGAAGTGGCCATGCCCAAAATACACCAAAAACTAATCTAAGCCTAAAAGAAATTACATGAACAATTTAACAATTTTAAGAGTTACGAAATTCATAAAACTTTAAGCCTACTCATATAAGCCAGGAACTGACACTACTACTAGAAAACTGGTTTTCAGAGCCATTCCCAATGAATGCTTTTTCAGGTTGAAAGTTTGGAAAACATCTGATTATGAAAATTCAACTCACCAAACATTATTAGTCACATAGCAGTCTGATATTAACTATATGAAGGTTTTATTACTCCAACAACTTTTACTTGCTTTCTTCTTCCACTTTCCATCTTGCTCTATACTTTGCTGCAGAAAGACTATATTTGCTCTTTTGATTTCTAGTTAATCACATTAGAATACATCTGTTAAGTAAAGACACTTCTAGAATGGGATCATTTACAGGCCTAGTAAGCAGAAACTTTAGTGTTTGATGTGTTAAGGTGTAATCCAGGGAATTAAGTGTTGAAGCAAAGGTACACTAGTCTGCCCATACACTCTGGCATATAAAATCTAGGAGTTTCAGAGTTCACAGTGTGCAGCATGGGGTGCGGAGGAATCTGTCATGAGCCATTTGCAAGAACAAAGATCAAAATTGTGTGGACAAGATCCCTGCATAAGCTGGCTCAGGAAACTCTCCTCCTGTCTCTTTTGTTTTGTCAATTATTGTAGTGGGGGGATGGGGTCAGCTACTGGGGAGAAAATGGGGAGATTCTCTTAGAAAATCCTTATGGACACTTCTCTTTCTGAATCAGGTATGGACCAGAGTGTTCATTCCTTGATTCCTATGGAAACTGGGGTGTCATAGAGCCAATATACTCTTCTGAGGTTGTGTCTCCTAAGGCCTGCCATATTTTAAGTTACCCCAGAGCCCAGAATTTCCCAATGTCATCACTGCTATGAGAATGGTCTGAGTATGAAGACCTCTCTTATCTAATGCCATAATTGTCTTCTTAAAGATCTCAGTGACATCATAAGCTGGAGGGATAATACTTGCTATTTAAGAGAAATTTCACTTTAAATTTACAGAATTTTACTGATACTACAAAGTCATTTTTTGATCTATCATTAGGCTTCTGTGTCTTGCTATCCCAGGAATTATTAAAGCATTTATACTTTGCCCCAAATTATTTGTTTCTGAAATACAAGGAAAAAATATCCCAGCCACACTATACCTAGCTCAGGATCACATACATAGCATTAGATTCATGTTTTCCCTAAGGATTTCTCCACACCACTGGAGGCATTTTTGTCAGCACACATGCACGTACACACACAAAAAAAGAATTACATCAGGGAGAGAGAAAAGTAAAGGAAATCATTTATTTCTATTATACTTTGAAGTGTTGTAATTACATTTACCCTGAATGTATTGAACAAAGAAAGTCAAACATAATATGAGCCCCAAACCCACTGTATATAAATCAGAGCCACATGATCTCTAATAAGGCATAAAAGCCTATTTAAGAATTCAATTTTTTCGAACATAGCATGAGCATCTGTTTTAAATATAGCAGTCCGCTACCTGCTATGGGGCACACAACACTTAAATCATCGGATCTCTTCACTCCAGTGGCTTCCAACTGGCAGGGGGTGGAGGGGAGCAGGTGTTCACTTGCCTAAATTTATCTGAATCAAAGCATAACATACGTGATGAGCTCTCATACTTGAAGCTCCCACAAAATCAATCAAAAAACATTCTTGTAATCCTGTTAGAAGTACATTCACATGAAAGTTGGGGTTTTCCATTTCAGATAAAACAAACATTCCCAAAACCCCAACTGGAGATGCTAGAAATGGACCTGGACTTGACTTTGGAAGTAAAGGAGCTGCTTATTCCTCAGTGTTTACCATCTCAGGAAGTGGCACCCACCCTTCAGTTGTCCAGGCTCCAAAAGCTAGAGTCACCCTTGTTTCCTTTTTTATCTTTAACTTTCACATCCAATCCTTCAGCAAGCCCTCGGCTCTTCCTCCAAAATATGTCCAAAATCAGTTCTCCCTTTTTACCTCACCAATTACAATCACAGCATGAGCTACCATTATCTTCTTCCAGAATTACTATAATATCTTCCTTACTGGTCTCGGGCTTCTATCTTTTTCCTCCCATAATCTCCACAAAGCAGTCAAAGCAACATTTTAAAACTGAGTTGGCTACCTGTTTTTATAAATAAAGTTTTAGGAACACAGTCCTTTGTTTAAGTATTATCTATGGTGTATCACAATACAGTGGCAGCTGGAACAAAGAGTATGGCCTACAATACCCAATAAACTTATATTATCCAGCTCTTAACAGAGTTTACTAATCCCTCCTCTAAAATAATCAGATTATGCCATCTTCCCTTCCAAAAAGGAAAACAAAACTCAATAGTTCCTCTTTACACTTGAAAGAAAATTCAAATTTCTTACTGTAGCCTACAAAACCCAAATGCTCTTAATATAAATATATTAGATAAAGGGGAATAAGTCATACTGGTTCATCTACCTTGGTCTCTTTTCTATGCCAAAGGTGCCACATTCAAACAGTGAGAAATACACATCTAAAAACTCACTTTAAGGCATGAGGGGAATTTCTGAGATGAGGTGGACATACCACAGGCATCAGAATCATATAGGCTAGGGTTTAATTCTCAGCTTCGACCCTTACTTGCTGGATTCCATTTTCCATATGCCAAACTGAAAGAATACTGTTTCTCTTAGAGAGTGCAAGATAGGATCAAATGAAATTGTTTATGAAATTGTGATCATATCCTTTCCTATGCCAAACTGAACACACTTAATGTTTTAACCTGTCTGTCCACAGGGCCTGGATATTAGAAGTCCATGTGCTGCAGAAACAAATAAAAATATATAAAAATAAACTGCATTAAAATATTTTAATGTCTCTGTAAATTTCAATTTTTTTTTAATTATTATTTAACTAAACTATTTTCTTCCCCCTGGAATTTACATTCTTTATGGAAATCAAATATAAGCTCTTCACCAATCAGCCAAAATGTAGTTACACACTAATATTTTCACTTCTGGAATTGTTTTTTATGAAAGAAAGCTTAGCGAGCACAGTAATGTAGCCAGCAGAGGCTTTACTATTGTTTCAGATCCAAGCAAATGCTTTGATGATATCTATGTTACCTTATGATGCATGAAAACAGGATTATTTTTGCAACACCCCATTTATGTATGCATATTAGTTTAGCTCATCCTGAGCCATTAGTCCAGAAATAGAGCCTAGAAGGAAACACTTCAAGTTTGTGAATTTGCTTCTAGTTCAGTCTATTTTAAGACAGGATTCCAGAAATACCAGTCAGCTGTCTTTGGCTTACCCTATAGAGTCACATGGTGCTATCACTTCATAAGAAACAGACCTTGAGATAAGATTTGAGTGCAAGTAATTTATTTGGATGGAATACTAGAAAATAACAGTGAGAAAGTAGAGAATGAGACAGAGAAACAAAAACAGTCAATAAAGGGCAAGTTACTATTGGGGGAAACTAGAGCTTAACATCATAGGGAAATTGAGAGAGCCAGGGTACCCCCGAGGGACGAAGGAGACAGGATATTTACAAACTAAATCCAGTAAATGACTGCATAATGGCTATTCCCAGAGGATATTGATTCTCTGACACTGTGGGCAAAGTGTGTTCAGTGAAAAGGCCCAAAATAAGAGGTAGGAGGGAAGGAGGGACATGGACAGCATCTGCCACACAGGCAATCTGAGTCACCAGACCTGACTGAGTATATGTGACCCCTACTCCAATTTAATGCTGAGGCCAAGGTTCAGAAAGGAGATGGGGACAATATTAAGACCAAGAACACTGATTCACTCACCAAATATCAATTGGTGGCCTACTGTAAGACAAAGGACATAGTCATGAACAAAATGCTGGCAGTCTTTGCTTCTCTTTCTTGCGCTATGCCCTTCTGCATACCCTATCCTCAGCAAACCAGGCACTTCACTGGCCTAGGCATCCTCACAAGTTCTGACTGATGATTTTCTTCCCTGAAAGATTCCTTTCCTTCTAGACCCAACTCATCACTCAGCAAACTGTGTCCCTTTAAAATTTTTTATAGATCTCTACTATAGCATGTCAAGGTATAACATAATCAATTCTTTCATGGCTGCCCCTACCAGGCTCTAGGCTCCATTGGGTCATAGAGACCATAAGCACACAGCACAAAGCAGATGCTCAATAAATGATTGAGCTGAACAAAAGGAAAGTGAAAAAAAAAAAGGAATAAATCAAATCATAATTATGGCATTATGGCATTTAGCCAACAGAGTAGAACACATTTATAAACATGGAAATATGTTCATAAATATCATCATAAATATACACATATACACAGAAAAGTTCTGGACAGATAATATCCAACATTTTAACAGTGAACTTAGTCTTTGATTTATCTACATTTTTTTAATTTTACTGCCATAAAGGCATATTACCTATATAATTTAAAATTTAAATAGATCTTTGAGAACAATGAAGACTCACTGATGGAAAGTCAGGGGCGGACCAGTTGTAGCTAGCAGATTTCAAGACCAGAGAGGGTACTTGAGTAACAAAGCAAGCAGGATCCAGACATGATATGACTTTAAAATTGAGGCAGCCCCTGCCTCTGATGGAAACTTTCACCCATGACCTGGTTTCCAGAGTGAGACCATGTGGGGTCTGGCACAGTAGGTTAGGGATGTGGTGCGAGAACCAGGACAGAGTGGGCAGGGAAAGGGAGGGATTGGAGATAAGAACACAGATCCTAACTGCATCCTCAACTCAGGTTTCCTGGACTTTTCATCCCTCTTGTAAGTAGCCCCAGCCTTACAAATTGAGTTACTGATTATCTGCAGAACATTAAATAAGGTTTGGGAGGCAAAACAATCCAACCTCTGATGACCTATTTTTTCTCTCTCTTAAAATACTGGAATATTCCATTAAAAAGATTAAAAAATGATCAACTTCTTCAAACTCCTAATTTTACAGATGGGAATATAAAACATCGAAGAAGAGGAATGTTTTAATCCAGAAGTCATTATTTCAATGAACATGTCAACCTGGATAGACCGGGGGAAGCTACTAGAAGTGCTATTTGAGGACTTGGAGGCCATTGTCAGGCTCAACTAGAAAAATTTGTGGTTAATTAGTAATGTTTGCCCTGGCAGTGGACATAGAATAGGGGGCCCACATGCCATTCTCTCCTTAAATTCTTAGCAGAGACAGGATAATCCAGCATTTACGATAGAAGCCACCTATGGAAGGAAGATGATATGGCACCAAAGACAAGATTTCTAATTGTACAAGAAAACTGATGCTTTGAAAGGTTAAATGACTTTCTCGAAGTAACTAAAATGGTAAATGATGGAATATGAATTCAAATTCAAGTCTGTGTAACCCCAAATATGTGCTCTTGACCACTATGCTATAAAGTCTTCCTTGGTGAATTCCCCTTTTCCATTAGCCCCAATACCACCACCTTTATTCAGCTCTGATAGCTCTTCTACAATAGCCTCAAGACTCTGCTTCTGATTTCAATAGCTAATGTCATTTGCCTCAACACAAAGACATGATGTCCCAAGTTAGTCTTCTCTATCAGGTCCAAAGTTTGCCATTTCCTGAACCTTTATCACTGAACCCCTTTTATATGTCATTTGGCTCCAACCTTTCCTTTTCAACCTGCCTGATTTATTCAAATGTGAAAGAATGACTCACAAGTTACACGAAGACAAACCCAGCTGTGTGCCAGAGATAATTATTTCAGAGTAATTAAAATGAGCTATGTGCTGCCAAATTAAACACCAAAACATGATTCTGCACTTTCTCTCTTATCTTCCTAGTCCATTCAGTCAAAAAAAAACTGCTTGCTAGGGTAGAAGCTCCCCAGCCCTAATACATTAATCATTGCTGTTCACCAGGCTTATTAAGGGATCATCTCTGCATGGGCACTTTCCATAGCTCAAGAGATAAACTCTGGTCTGAAATCAGAAGGCTCCAAAGTGACCATGTAAGCCACTTGCTGTTGGTGAGCTCCCTGAAAAGCTGTCCTACACATCTAGTACTAACAAAAATGTCACAGGAAGAGTGAGGAGAGAGGATGCAGCAGAGATGGAGTGAAGGGAGGAGCTGAGCCTCAATACGACAGCTCCTCCTCCCTAATCCCTGCATTCACTCTGTACCTCCTACATAGCTATCTCAGGTTCCTCTCTAAACTAGGCCAGATCCCCTCCAGCAGAGACTCAGATGAATATTGTTATGCAAATGCTTTACTGAAAGAATACTCTCAGGAGAAACCTACAGGGATGTGAGGGAGATGGGATAAGGCAGGAGATAAAGCTAGGTAAACATGTGCCTTCAGGAAGGATTTCAGCCTGATCTTACTGGGAGCTCAGAAACAAAGTGTGTTATGGAGTTGAAACCACCCAGAGGCAGGGCAACTGGGCTATTTTATACACCTTCCTCGGTCAGTCATTGCTGAGGGCCACCTCCGTGTTGGAATGATGGGGGAGGGGTACATCTCCTGGTCTAGGGGTCCCATCGGCCAAGAATAATCTGCTAAACTTTAGCACCTGCTAAACTTTCATATTGTCTTATGGTATTTTGACAGAGAATATTCAACCTGCAAGTGATCTCAAATTGCGGGTCCTGACCCTAAGGCCTGCGGCCCCCAAAATATATCCATTTCACTTCAGGGATTGTGTGATCCCACTGAAACTGTTTGAAAAATGTACAATATATGAAATTGACAAAGAACAAAAACAACACGCCTAATCTGTCTCTGTCGTGTATATGACCCTCTTGGGTTCAGAAGGTCCCTCAGAAGTTCCCAGAGCGAAGGGCAAATCTAATTCAGCCCCTCCTGCGAAGCCTCCCCTGACCACTCCTGGTAAAAGTGAATTGCTCCCTTTTTATCTAGTGCATACTTCAGGGGCATAGTTTGGGGCATAGGAGGGGACAAGATGCTACACTGTATCTTCCAAAGGTAGTAAGTAACTCTGTTAATAACTTGAAGATGGTGATGATGATCATTAAAGCTAGTTTATCGAATACTTACTACAAGCCAGTCATTGTTCTAAACTTTTGTGTATGTTACTTTAGTTTTCAAAACTATCCTTTGAAGTAGGAATGATTATCCCATTTCTCAAATAAGAAAACCGGAACATTGAGAAATTAAGTAACAGTAGTCAAAATACAAACCCAGGCAGTCTGGCTCCAGAGCTTCAAGTATGTTGGAGGAAGTCATGTGAGCAGCTAAAGCATCGAGATTCTGACCCCGAAGCAGGGGAGAAGGTACACACGGAGCAGTGGCTTTTTAATGCTCTTGTGTCCCTATTACCAATGGCACAGGCCATGACCCACCCAGCACATAGTAAGTGTTCAAGAAACATTTGTTATGTATGTGAATAAATTAAGTAGTTAAATGAGATAAAGTGAATGTAAAAAATGCCTAGCTCAGTTCCTAGACTTAATATGAGTAAGAAATGGTCATTTCCTTTCTATTAAAAGAATGTTATTTTCATCCCCATTTCCCCCAGATACCCCACAGTGTCTCAGAAAATAGTGCTTTCTACAAGTGTTACTGAATACGTGTCAGAGGCAGGGGGAATTTAAAAAGGAAAATGAGAGGAAAGGGAAGCAGTAAGGTGAGAAAGAAATGCAAGAAAGAAAAAAAAAACAGGATGGAAGGGAATGAAAAAGCCAAACTTCTGTTGCCAGAGGTACACCCAGCACATCCAGGCAGCAGGATGTCACTGACGCGTCTGCAATGTGATCTGAAAGAGTCCAATGCCATCTATAATTGGACTTTGCCATGCAACTCCAGCTCTGATAGGGGAAATGCTTGCCTGAATTGGAAAGACACTGAATGAGAATGCATATTCATCTTGCCCTTCTTTAAGCCAGTCCCCCAACCTTCTGCTTCTCCATAATTTTTTTTCTCATTCTCCTTTAATCATCTTTTAACACCACAGCACCACCTACCGTCTCTGGATGCAGATATGTGAAGTTCGCCTCCACTTGGACCTGAGGGAGGTTTTAACAGCACTACCAAGCACGCTAGAAGGGACCATTCATCAGTCCTGTGACAAGCCTGCCTAACGTGAAATTGCCACTGAGCATTTCAGATTGCAGGCTCTCTCCTCTCCCCTATCCACTGCCAAGCTCTTCCTCCACCTGAAAGCATTTTCTCACAAGAGCAAATGGGTAATTCAAAGAGAAGGAAAGTCTCCCAGGAAATTAGACATGGTGCTGGGCCAGCTATGGAGTTTCTTATACTTTTACTAGGATGATTTGTGGCTAAAAGGGAAAAATGCTCAATAGAGCTAATTACTCTGGGCAGTGACCCAGCAGGCTGATGTGCCCCTCCATCTAAGGCCACACAAATACTGCCACCTTTGAAAGATTGCATTTGGGTTAAAGCCCTAAAATCATATCAATCATTACAAAACAAGTTATCTGGATACAGGAAAAGAAAATTCCTCTTCAGTTACCTCAGCCAGGTTTATTCTCTTCATAGGCAGCTGCCCACTTATACAGCCAAAGCACATATTAACCATCACTTCCGTCAGGAAATAGTAATCATACCTAGTATGCTCTCATTTCTTTCAGCCCATCCTCACGTTCTCCATTCTTCTGTATGATGCTGGCCTGGGAGCCTACAAACCGTTTCCCAGGTATTCTTGTTAACCAACTCCCAGTTAGGTTCTGCAATGGAGGAACTGGGGGCAGGGGGTCAGCTCCTGATAGCCTTATTTCAAAAGCATCAGATACCGCCTATCTTGCAGAATTCAGGGTACCAGTCCCACAATATCCCCATTCTGGGGCCCCTCAGTGGCCAAAGTGCCAGATACATAACAAGCCTTGAGTCGGAGCCCTGCAGCACCCCCTTCCCCTTGATCGCCTAGCTTTGGTACCATAACTTTTTCCCTAGAGTGACAGCTGCTTCCTGTAGTTACTATTCTGTGCTACTTCAGTGTCCTCTTTTCCTCTTACAGCCTTCTAATACCATGTAACCAATTCTCTAGATTGTATTCCTTCAGTCTGAGATAACTGGGGTGGTTCTGGTTTCCTAACTGATACAGTAAATGCTGTGCACTGACAGCCAAGAGGATGAAAGGGGAAAATGTTTTTTGAGAGACCAAGAACTGTTTTATGAGTCCTGCCCACTTTTTCAAGACAGTGTCAATAGCAGTTAAGAACAAGCACCTGGGAGTCAGACTTGGGTTTACATCCTGGCTCTGCTACTTACTATTTGTAGCGCCCTACATGAGATATGTAAAGAGTCTGGCCTCAGTTTTCTCATCTGTAAGATGGGAAATCATGATATCTAATACACAGAACTTGTAGAGGGATCAAATGTATGATTTACACACAAAGTGCTATGTGTAGAGCCTTACACATCAGCCTCCAGTAAAGCTTATCCATTATTATTTTTATTATATTGTACTCATTATCATTTATCCATTATTGTTTTCATTATTTTGTATCACCATCATTATCAAGTTTCCTAATGAGGAGGATTTGGGAAAATTACCAATTTCAATAATCAATTTCTGGATTGATTCAGGAAAATTACCACCCCAAACATTATGAATTGCTGAGCTGATAGCAGAGATATGAAATTCCAACCAAGTGAAGCTTCAGCCAGGAGATCTATAATAGATGAGACAACAACATGACCAATAATAATAGCTACGTTTAGTTGCTGCCCAATATGCTTTATTATTTCTCCATTATACACATAAGGAAACTAAGTTTCAAGAAGTTAAAAAATAGATATATTGCCCCAAATCACACCAATAAGCAATGATGCCGAGCCTAGGCCCCAGTCTAGCTGAGTAGTTCCAAAACTCATGCTCTTCACCATTAAGCTGCCTAGTAGAAGGACAGGTAAGGTAACAAGCTAACAGAGATCCAAGAATGAAGAAAAAAAGGAATGTATGAAAGCACCACTCAGGAAATAAAGAGAGCAAACAGAACATGCTTGAGACGTTTCTTTTTTTGTACATCTCAGGACATAGGTGGTGGTATAAATGTTTGTATGAGACCAGGCAGCAGTAATATCTTAGGAAATATTAAATAGCTTAAGTATTATAGAGTCAAAAGACCTTCATCTCCTAGAGTCCTCTCAGCCTCTTTCACTTTAAAGAATTCTAATAATACAAGGAAATTCACTAGGAAAGTTGACTCCCATAAGGCTCTTCCCACCAGGCACTCAATAACCAATTCCACACAGACTCCCAATCACCAAGCCCAGCACTAAAAGCAGGTGCTAGGTCCTATGCACAGAGAAAATTGCAGCCTGGTGCTATCTGTATGCGAAATGATGTTATAAAGAGCCCACACCAATTGCTGGGCTAAGTGCATGCATATTAGAGATTCACTCTTAGTCTACACTAAAGAAAATAATTGATCATTGCTAATAAAATAAGTAAGCACTTCCTCATCGTAATTGACTCAGCCAAGGCTCAGTTCAATGGGGCCTATCAGCAGCTTTGTAATGAGAACGAAAAGTCGGAGAGGCCTCCAGAATAATAGAGCAGCTGGGAAAAGGTCTCACAGAAAATGGGCTGTGCCAGAAATCTTGGCATGGCAAAATAAGGTTCACAAAACAGTCTAAGAACAACTTGGTTGTTTGCCTGCATTTGCTGAGAAGAGTAGTTTGTAAAATGCTCACTGCGAAATTACTGTGAAAGAAGCCTACCACCAAAGATCCACTGTTACATACCCAGCAGCTTAGTGGGAAGGACTTTTAGGCCCCAGAGGAGAACAGGGCAACAAGAGAAAAAGCAGCCCAGCCCCTGAATGCAAGAGCAAAAGATGACTCCTGGCCAGGAACACCAGAAAAGTATTTTTATGATACAGCAGTTAATATAACTAACCCTAACTAATATGTCAGGTTTCGAAGACGAAGAAGTTCCTAACTCTTAACTTTCTCCTCAGGAACCTTTCTGAAAGTCACAGAAGGAACACAAGAGAAACAGCAAGGTGGGTCTAGAAGAAGCCTTCTGGAGCTTACCCTGGGTGAGCATGCTGGGTCATGACTGGTGACCACAGCTCTCAGCAAAAGAACTAGTGAGTGCTTTGGAATGACAGAGTGCTGGACACTGTCAATTAAATAACTTGCACTTTGAAAGCACTCTAAAGAGGAACACGTCCTGCTTGACCTGTCAGTCACTCCCTTTTATTAATAATAGAGTGTTTGTGCTTTGACTGTTTTCCTCCTGGGAATCAGAAGAAACACTGACACGATTTGGTAGTATGTCAAGATCAGTGACATCTCAACAGCGGCTTACAAACATTAAAAAAGAAAAAACAATGTTCTAGTTGACCAGCATCAAGAGCCTAGGAACAAAAAAGAAAATACTGCTTACATTTTATCATTGTCCATGCAAGCACCAACCAGACGGTATTTCCCAATGGGCCCTATACTTCAGGGGTGGCACTCAAGGTAGAAGGTGGTAAGTAAATTTTTTTTGTAGCTACCTCATTGTAAGTATATAATAAGGGTGATGCTAGCTGCCGTGACAAATGAGCTTGAAAGTAACCTAAACACAACTGAAGTTCATTCATATCTGCTCAGGTAAGAGTCTGTGGAGGACACTCCTGATTGGTGGCCCCTGCTTTCACATGCCTAGTGAATTAGGAAACCAGGCTGCTTCCATCTGTGGCCCTGCCATGCCCTAAGTTTTGCTTACAGCTGGCAAAAACAGTATAGATATGTGTAACATACATACACACACTTCTTACAATTCTGGGCCCAGAGTGAACCTCACTTCCACTCACAGTTCATTAGTGAGATCTAGTCTCTGGGCCAAATCTAGAAAAAAGGGAGGCTGGAAAATGTGGCCCCTATCTGAGGAATGCCCCAGAAATATTTCTTTACCATGAAGACTGGTCCAAATATTGGTGGACAGCTGGCTGCATCTACAACAGTGGGCCTGGATTTCCACTTTTATGAATGTAAAATAAATTTACTTCTGAATGAAAAATAAGTGAGGAGTCAATGTAAAGAAAAAATTATATAAATAGTACAGATGGTATGTAATGAACCACAATTCTAAGAGTGAATGAAATTTATAAAATCCTAGACTAGAGAACTGTGCAAACTACAAGCATGAACTGACTCGCCTTCCTGCTATTAAAAGGTAGCACATTTTCCCTTCAAGTCTTATTCCCTTTTTAGAACAAACCCTGTGTTTTAAGAAATTATTTGAGAACGGGATTTCAAATAAGTTACTGAAGGAGAAATTATCCCCTGGACCCTGAAGCAACAGGTAGCAGTGGGACTCCACCTAAAGTGCAGTGTTATAATCCTCAAACATGTCTAGTCCAGATGCAAGAGCACACGTAAGAAGGTCTTGCACATTACACTTGCATTTTGTTAACAAATATTTATTTACCCAGGAAGAACTTATTATTGGTTTCCTCTTTATCTAATACATCTATCTTCAGCATCTTTGTTAGCATGCTTTCTTTTCTTACTCTTTTCCCTCTTTTCTTCTGAAAATTGGCAGTTTCTTTGAGGTCTACTTCTTTTACTTCTCCCCTCAGTGTTCTTGTGCAGAAATTGTACTTTCGAGACAACTGTATTTACTGAATATATTTGTCAGCTTTTGTGGCAAAGTAGATGTGTAATGAAAAGGCCCTAAATGCAGTGGCTCCTGAAACTAAGCATTTATTTCTCACTGATGGTTCTGCACGTAGTCTGTGACTCTACTGGGCTTGGTTTGACTTGGCTCCAATATCACTATATTGTCTTTGAGCCAGCAACCTGGAACATGTTCTTCTAATGCGAGGAGCCAGACCAAACCACATAAGCATATTTAAAGTTCTGCTTACTACCACATTCTATTAACCAAAGCAAGTCACATGGTCAAGTCCAATGTTAATAGGTGAGGAAATATTCTCCTCCTACTCTAGGAAACACCAAAGTCACCAAAGGGCGCAGATACATAGAACATTCTCTTTCTAAAATGGAGTAAAAAATTAGGAAAAATAATAACCCAACCTACCTCTCAGAAAAATTTCTTTCCAAAGCACCTTGAGAAAACCCTGAACAGGCAGTCACCTTGATTCAAGGGGCAGTGGAATGAGAATAAAGATCCTGCTATAAAGCCAACCTGTCACCTCATTTGGAAACAACCCAGGTAGATTTAACTTTTCATCAAATATCTCCATTTGCATTTCATAAAGCAGTTAACATCAGATATGTCTTAGAAATGAAGGTGACAGACAGAAAAGCTCATTTGTTCCAAACCATACACATTTCATTGGTGAGATCTAGTCATGCAATTATGTTTAGAAGGGAGGTTGGAAAATGTGGCTCCCTGGGTCCTTATGATGATGAAGATTCTGAGGCCACATCTAGGGTCATCATCTGGGTTTCTACAATGGATTAACAATGTCTGAGGCTGCCAGGGGCAACAGCAACCCATGAACATATAACTCTTTTAAAGAAAAAAACACCTCATGAATAATAGTATAGGTGGTTCGTGGCTGCAACCATAATCTTAAAGGTAAGTAAAATTTAGAAAACTCTAAACCAGAAACTTTTAAAATATTGGACCCAATTCTTTTACCAAAGCAATAGAGTCACACATGAAAATACTTAGACCTCATTAACCCAGCCTTAAATTTCAGGAACTTGACCCATGGACATTGCCTTGAGAAAGTTGCTTTACAGTATAGATATAAACTGCAGCTGAAGAAATCCAAAACTCGCACTGCATTAATAAAACTATAGATTTTAGATTATCATAGGCAATGGTCCCACTAATAAGGACATATCTCAAAAATTAGGTCAAATTTGAATGCAATATTTTATAAGTACACAAGTGATAGTATAAGTAGAGATTCTGACACACAGTATTATATGACTAATAAATGCTCTTTTAAATTTTACTTTTCTATCCTTATCCATATTTATATTGACTAGTTATATAATCTTAACATAGTTACAATTTTATATTCAGCTTATTCATTTGTATGATTTTCACACATTTTCCCATGTTGCTACATTTTTTCACATTATAAATGTTAATATTTTCATAATAATGCATTGTTATTATCTGATATATCATAATGACACTTTTGTTAAATATTTAAATCAATTCCATTTCTTCCTATTATTTACAATGCTTCAATTAACTTATTAATTTTTGTTACATGTTTATAGAAATTGAGACCTAGTTTTTTCCTAATCTACTGATCTGATATCATTATCCATAATGCAGACTTCCAGGCCTAAGACATAGCTATTTGCCCTTAAAGTCCTAATTCACACGAAGTGAACTGTTAGGTCTGTTGTGGTAACATTCAATTATATCATCATGGTCAAAGTATTCCTCTTTAGAGAAGCAAAGAGCAATTTTGAAATGGAATCTACAGTGATATCATTTACACTTGAAATTTTGACATTATCTTTCATTAGAAATCAGACCAATTAGTCACCGAAGGGAAGAAGGTGTAGCTATTTTTAAATGCCAAAAAGAGTCTTGAAACCAATCTCATCAGTGAAGGCATCAAAGCTGAGAAGAAATCTGAGAAGATAACTGTAGTAATTACTGCTACATAAGTTACCCCAAAACACAACAGCACAAAGCAAATATTTACTATCTCACAATTTCTTAGGATCAGAAATCCAAGCTGGATTAGCTGAGGCATTCTGGCTCAGTGACTGATGAGACCACAATATGGACTTCAGCTGAGGCTGCAGACATCTGAAGGCTTGACCAAGGATGCAGGATCAACTTCCAAAGGACCAGCTTCACCGATATGGCTATTGGCTAGAAGCCTCAGTTCCTCACTACACGGGCCTCCACAGGACTGCTTGAGTGTCCTAATAACATGGTAATGGGCTTCCCTCAGAGTGAATGATCCAAAAGAGACCAAGGAAATCACACTGTCTTTTATGACCTAAACTCCAAAGTTGCCCTCTGTCATAGAGCTTTAGTCAAGTCTCCACTCCTTGAAAGGAGGAATATTAGAGAATTTGAGAACATATTTTAAAGCCACTACAGAAACTTCTAAACTATCATAGAATGGAAAAGTATGGATTTTATAGTCACATAAATCTTCTTTCAAATTCTGGCTCTCTGAATAATTACCTACTTAACACTGAGCAAATTACTTGTTGAAATATCCTTGACCCCTTTCTCATCACTATGCCAGAGATTATTTATCTGCCTGCCTCATCATATTATTATGAGACTCACATAAGATAGTGTAAAATTAGGGGTTGTATTAGTCATAACTGATAGAATAATAAATAAAAATTGGATATTGCTAATGGCTACCAAGAAAACAATGATTATTATTCAGGACTCTTTAGGTGACAAATGACCTCACTTAAATCATACTCGACAGAAGTTAAAAAAAAAATTAAATGTATTAGTTCATATAAGGAATTTCAGGAATGGCTGGATCCAGAGTCTTATGTTGATAGAGCATATTTTCTTTCTGTTCCTTTCCTATCTGTTTTTTTTTCTGCTTCCCTTTTTGTATTGGTTCCTTTGTTTCAGTGCTGTAAATACTTTTCTCTACGTGGCCAGAAAGAGCATTTTAGGCAGTTCCATCTTATATCATATTCAGAGCTTATTATCCTAAAGATAAAAAAGCACACTTTTTCACCCAGTACCCACATATGAAATTTCAGGGATGATTCTAATTAAACCTTCTTTATTGCTGTATTCAAAAACTTCTGATGCCTTCCCTTCACAATCCAATCAGTTCTTATCCTGGACTCCAAGCTCCTATATGATTTGGTCCCTGGCTACCTCTCTGTCCTCATTCCCTATTAGTCTGTCCTCACTCATGCTATTTTAGTCATGTTGCCCACCTCGCTACAGCCTCAGGACCTTTACATCTGAAGTTCCTCCTACTGAAAAATACTTTTCTTGAAGGTATTAATATGACTTATCCCCTCAATTCATTAAGATAAAACGTCACTTCATCATGGAGGTCTCAATCCTCTTACATGATTTTTTCATTTTTAACTAAAACCATTATCTGACATTTTATTGTATTTCCATTTACTGGTTTGCTTCATGTCTTCTTCACCTAGAATGTAAATTCTGTAAGCATAGAGACCCTAGTTTTCTTACTATCATATTCAAAAGAAACACCAGTACCTAATACATAGTAAGCACACAGTAAAATATTGTTGAATTAATGAATAAAAATGCCAATCTATGTACTGATCACTATGACTGGAGAATGGAGTATTCTAGCCGAAACAAATGGCATGTCCTTCCCAGGGTAATCAAGATGGATAGTACAACCAGTACAACATGGAATTGGCAGTGGGCCTCCAACAGAAAAGCAGGGTACAATTTATCAAAAAGAAGGAATGTAGGGCAGGCAGAAACCATAGCTATCCACCAGATCACATTTATTCCAGTCCCACACAAAACCCTACAAATAAATGTGAAAAGGGAGGTCAGAGATAGATGAAGGAGATTTTAAAGCTGTTATATATATACTATCCAAGGCTCATGGCCAAAAGCCACTGTGAAACTCATGCCTATTTCATAGACAAACTCACAAAACCAAGAAATACACAAATACAAAATTTATCACAATGCCTAATAAAACCTGCAACCAGCCCCAGCATTCTGTATTAATGATTATCAGTGAATGGCATAGCATTACAGAAGTGAAAAGCATTTTGTGCAAAAGCAGGCATCAAGAGAGAGGCATTAAATCAAACCACAGTACCATGAAAAGGCAAAGTAGAGGTGGAAAGGATAATTTCTCAAAAAGTAACTTTCTGACTGAGAAAATGGATTTATAGTACTAACCGTTCTGTATAGGAAAGTTCTTAACAATGAATTTCCTTGTCATCATGATCTAATATTGGTTACTAGCTATTACTCTCATTCATCGTATTCCACATCCATGCCATAGTATAAACAGTATCAGGGATTTCTTCAGTCATATTTCATGGTACTTCTTGGAGGGGGAGGATTTTGTATTCAAGTGCAAACCAAAGTGTTCCAAATCTATCTAGGCTCGTAAAAACTATAAATGACCTGGTTGGGAACACATGGATGCCCAGCAGTGCTATAAAATGTGAGGCTGCTTTACCAGAAGCCTCCATTGCTTTAGAAAATTTACTTATCCTTACAACCAGATTTAAATTCACCTGCTCCACGTAAAATCAGATTGTGTCTACTTAGCACCTATTCTGTCACAAGACAACTCAACTCTGATCTCTTTCCTTTAATCCCTATAAATTATACCTGCCTTTTATTGAGTGTTTAATATTTCCTGCTATACTTTACACACAGTCTCAAACCATCATGACTGTGCCTCATAATGGCATTATAACCACCATTTAGAGTTAAACCACAGCTCAGTGCCACTGAGTTGTTTGCCCCACATTCCACTAGTATTTGGCAGCATCAATCATTTAACTCTGATTTGTCTGATTCAAAAGCCCACACATTTTCAATTCTATCACATACCCTACCCTACCAGTTACAGAGTTCTACTACTACTTCCTTGGATTGAGCATTCCAACTGCATCATTCTGAATCTAATCTTCATCACCTCATGTCTACACTGCTATCACCACATGCTGATTCATTTCCATAACCCCAATCTTTTCCTACTACAAAATCTCCTGCAATATTATTATCCTCATCTCTGAAACCTTAATTATTTCCCAAAGTCTTATCAGATCAAGCATAGAAAATTTTGCTACAGTCTGCTACTCTAACAGGAACATCTGTCCCTCTGATACTTCTAAGCAGGCAAAGCTCTCTGTGCTCTGGCCCTGCCTACATCAGTCAGAGTGCACTACCATATTGGTATATTCTCCCATGTCCTATGACAGATAGAGATAAAGAGACACAGAGACTCAGAAAAGAGAGACACATAGACACAGAGAAAGAAAAAGAAAGAGAGATTTAGAGAGATAGGGACAGAGACAAACACAGAGACAGAAAAATACACTGAGACACACTGACAAAGAGACAGAAAGACACAAAGAAAAAGTGAGATGCAGAGATACAAAAAGAGACTTAGAGATAGAGAAACAGAGACAGAGACAGAAATGGAGCAAGAGACACAGAATCACATACAGACACACAGACATATGGAGAGAAGCAGATACAACTATAGATCCAGATCCACTCACTCTATACCTGAATACTGGGTATACCCAGGTACTACTGACATTTGAAGCTATCATATTTTGAGATCTCACAGAGTCTTACACTTTCTCAATGTAATCTTCACAATCATCTTAGTGAATATATACTGTTATTATACCCACTTTATAAATGAAATACTGGAGGATCTTACAGATTGACTTGCCCAGCTCATAAAAGACAGAAAAATATTTCAATCCAGGTGTTTACAACTCTCTAGTCCAAGATTGTGTACATCAGCAGTTCTCAACTGGTGACGATTTTTCTCCCCAGGAACACTTGACAATGTCTAGAGATAGTTTAGATTCACACAGGATGTGAGGGAAGGATGCTACTGGCATCCAGTGAGCAGAGGCCAAGGATGCTGCTAAATATCCTATGATACATAGGACAGCACCCCACTTCAAAGAACTATATGGTTCAAAATGTAAATAGTGCAGAAGAAACCTTGTTGTAAACATACCTCTTTCTAACACTCCGTTTTCCCTCATCTGCTATAGCCCACACCACACCAGTCCCTCTCACCTAGACATCTAAATCACCTGAAGTTTGTATTTATGCAGGAGCTTCTTAATTAGCAGGCACTGAAAAAAATGATTAAGACACAGTTCCTCATAGTCTATCATAGAAACAGACAAGAGAGCTGTGAACATATCAGCTTCAAGTTAATGTCCCAAGAGCCATGATAAAGATGTGTGTAAAGAACTACGGAAGCCTAAACAAGGAGCATTTAACTCAGGAAATAAAGGCCATAATCGCTTATTAGATTTTCTTATTCCTGAAACCTGAAGTTTTAAAAATTGAAATGATTCCTATATAGCCAAGGAAACAATAAAATGCAAAGGCAACCTACAAAATGGGAAAAAAATATTTGCAAAGCATATATTCAATACAAGGTTAATATCCAAAAATGTATGGGGAACTCATACAACTCAATAGCAAAACTCACCCTGAAATTTAAAATGGACAAAGGACTTGAATAGACTTTTTTCCAAAGAAGACATGCAAATGGCCAACAGGCAAATAAAAAAGCACTAAATATAAATAATCACCAGGGAAATGCAAATTAAAATCACAATGAGATATTATCTAACACCCGTTAAAATGGCTATTATCAAAAAGGTAAAATAGCTATTATCAAAAAGGCAAGAAATATTGAAAAGTATTGCCAAGGGTATTAAGAAAAAGGGAACCCCTTGTGCACTGCTGATGGGAAAGTAAATTGGTACAGCTAATATAAAAACAGTATGCAGGATCCTCAAAAAAATTAAAAGTAGAACTACCATATGATCCAGCCATTCTAGATTAATCCAAAGAATATCTGCACCCTCAAGTTTATTGCAGTACTATTCACAATAGTCAAAATATGAAAACAGCCTAAGTGTCTGTTGACAGATAAATGGATAAAGAAAATGTGATATATATTGTATTTCTATAAATGTTATATTTATATATCTACATATATCACATTTATATATCATTATATGTCACATATATTGCATTTTATATGTATACCATAAATCTATATATTGTATTTTTATACATATTAGGTAAAATATTATTGTCACTAAAAAAGAAGAAATTCCTGCCAGTTGTGACAATATGAATGAACCTGGTAAACATAACGTTGAGTGATATAAGTCAGACACAGAAAAACATGATCTCACTTATATGTGGAATCTAAAAAAGTTGAACTCATAGAACCAGAAAGTAGGACAGTGGTTGCTAGGAGCTAGGGATTGGGGAAAATGGGTAGATGCTGGTCAAAGGATACAACCTTTCAGTTCTGAGTAAATTTTGGGGGTCTATTATATAGCATGGTAACTATAGTTAATACTGTCTTGTATTCTTGAAATTTGCTATGAAGAGATTTAAGTGTACACAAACACACACACACACACACACACACACACACAAAACAGAAAATGTGAGGTGATGGATGTGTTAATTTGATCATGGTTATGTCACAACATGTGTGTGTGTGTGTGTATACATACACACATATATATGTCAAATTGTTACAGTTTAAAGATAACACAATTTTTATTTATTAGTCATACCTCAATATAACTTAAAAAAACTGAAATAAGTTTAAAAACTGAAAGGTTTTTTTCCCTTAAATTTAGCACCAAAATCATTTATGGCAAAACCCGACTTGAACTGAAGTGAGTTATCAGTTGTGTATCAGTGACCCTGCCAGCCATAAGCACCTCTGTTGCTCTTTGCTGTTTTCTAACTTTTGTTTTAATGACATTATAAAAATAGCAGAAAGAATTAAATATACACCAATAGGTAACAGTAAGGAGAAAAAGCAACATCATGACCAATAGTACAGAAAGCAGAGTTATTGCAAAAGTTTAATGAAGGTCTATTTTAAAAACATCTATCTACTGATAAGTATGGTGAAGAATCTACATGACAAGAAAAAAAAAATGACAAGTCGTGGGAGTTTTACACTGATAATGATGACCAAGCACTAATGGGTAAACATTGAAAAGCTTGAAAAATGAAATCTTAACAGTGTGTTGAGTGGATTTTTTTTTTTTTAACGAAGAGTGGACCTATGGCATTAACTGGTTTTTCAGCTTTGAAGCTTGCTACGATATGCTTTACAGAACTGAACATTAAGTGTGAACATTCAGAATATCGGCTGCAGAAAAGTTACTTGTGCCCTAGTAGTATAAAATCTGAAATCAAAAGGTGAAAAATGTTCTGCTAATTGTGAGACTTATATTTGCAAATTGGCAAAGATAACATCTGATGAAAACCTTAACCTTGAACCAATTTACAAGGCTTGCAGAACAGCTCTGAACTGGCACTGTGTTCTTAGAAAAACATCAACAACGGAGTGCATGAAAAGGTCTTAAGAAGGCCAACAAACACGGTCACTCTGTTTGCATATGCCAGTGCCTCAGACGGCTGTAAGAAAAAACATGGCAATAACTGAAAAAAGCCAACATCCAAAATGCTATGACATGGGTGTAATCTGAAAACATTATGCTAAGTGAAAGAAGCCAGTCACAAAATATCACAAATTATATGATTTTATTTGAATAAAATATTCAGAATAGACAAATCTATATAGAAAGTATAATAATGTTTGCCAGGAACCAGGTGAGGGGAATGGAGAATGACTGTTCATAGGTACATGGTTTCATCTGGAGATAATAAAAATGCTCTGGTAGTAGATAGTGTTGATGGTTCCCCAAATCTGTGACTATACTAAAAACTATTAAACAATTTAAATTGGCTTTGTATTATATATGGATATCTCAATAATGCTTTTAAAAGAAAGAAATATATGCACTTATCATGAAATCTTTTCCTGACAGATTCAACAATACTTTATACCAGAGGCATAAATTGGACTGGAAGAAAATTTTAGATCTGCATGTCTCTCTCCCAAAGTTCTTGTGAAAGATAAAGTTGTTGGTATTTATTTCCCTGCAATATGATATCTATAATAAAGCCCCATGGCCAAAGAATTTTATGATTCATGAAAAATAAACTCGAAATACTTTTTTAAAAATTCTATGCTTGCTATATTAAACAAGAAACTAAAGGAGTCAAAATTTCCTTAAAGAGTTCAGTCTCGATGCCATTTATACTTTTGTTAATGTTGGAATAATGTCAATTAATCAACAGTAACAAATGCTTAGCATGGACTTTGAAAATGAAGGTTTAAAAATAAGCTTACATGTGAAGATTTGAAGGACTCCATGAATGTAATGAAAAGAAGATAGCGAAAACCACCTTGGTTTACCAAAAAAAGTACAAAGTGAAAACTAGCTGTCAATGAAAAAATGCTGAATGTTATCCTCATTAATGCCTGTTATGTTTTCCTGGAGTGATAGGGATAGGACAGTGTTACGTACAGGCAAATATAAGGGTATCAATAACAATGATGAAGATGCTACTGTGAATGCAGGTGAAAAGAAAATGTCCACAGAGATGAATATGGTGATCAAAGTACCATGATTTAACAGTTGGCTTTGAACAATGTGTATTTATCAGTGAGCAAGATATTAAGGCAGGTCACTCAATTAACGAGCTACCACTTGGACAAAAGCTTTTAATAAAACCAATGATATTGGGAAAAGACTGTTTTAAGGCCATCAATTACAGTGATGATTTATCACTTGAAAATTCTGTTTGTGGCTCATCATCGAATGTCCAACAAGGTAAAATTGACGTATATTTCTCAAACCACCAGATTAAAGACGTATATACCCAATATATATACTTGGGTACGGGTCTTTGGCTTAGTTTAAACCTACACGTGTTTGAAGTTTAACTGAAAAGTTTTCTTAAAAATATAGTCCATATTCATCAGTGGTCTATCCCTTCCATCCTTTTACCTCCCTCTTAGTGGCAAGTTCTACAGTTTATTTTCATTCTACTAATGATTTCTTTCCCTTCTCTAACATAACTGTTTCAAGAGCATGGCAGAACTGTAGAAAGAGGAATAATTTAACACGTATTTAAGTTCATTTTTAAGTTAGTGAAGGTTGGTTATTGTTATCAAAATACAATTAATATTCATTATATCCTGATAACCAGCAATAAAAATGTTGAAAATTTACTTTATATTCTCTTATAGCTCCATTAATTGACTATATTCCATCTTCTACTCTTCAATAATTTAGCGTGAAACTTGAGAAAGTTACTTGAATTTGCTATATCTAAATCTCCCCCTGTGTAATGGCTATCATAATACCTAATGTACCTTGTGCCAAGGTTATGAGAATTAAATGACACAGTGTCTATAAAAGCTTGTTAATAAAGATTAAACTGTACATTTAATAAAATCTGAGTTCTTCTTATCCAAAATATATTCCTCAGAACACTAGTCTCAGAGGATAATTTGAGGGGAAAAGTGGTTTCTGAAAATATGCTTGCAAAATGCTGTCTATTCTACCTTTCTCTTGAAGATTCCAAATGCATAGAAAAGTATTAAAAGCTATGGGAGATTCTAAAGTTTTTTTTTTTAATCTTGTAATTAGAGCTTGGCACTAGGCTCAAACAAGTTTGATTCCTGGCTCCTCCGTTTATTAGCTATTAATTTAAGCTGGTTATTTAACCTGTCTGAGCCTTCATTTTCTCATCTACAAAATGAAAATAAAATAATTCCTCCCTCATAAAACTGCTGATGAAATTCAATGAAGTGATTGATATGTGTAAAATACATAGCAGAATGACTGGCAACTGCACAATAGATGGTAGCAATAACTAATTTTGCCTTGTTAATTCTATTAAGTTTTGCTTAACTTAGATTTTTTCATACTCTTTTGGCCATGGAACCTCTCTTCTCCTTATATATGAACATAGTTCCTCCCAGTACACTTTTGGGAAAGCTTTGTCACAGGTAACTAAAATAGCATGTTTATGTCCTCTCCAGTTCTCCTTTCTTAACGTTATAAATTCTCACCATCATTAGCCTTGTATCAACAATAAGACTGCACCAGAGAGGAATGACTCCTTTGCCTCAAGAAATGAGAAGATTTTTCCTGGAAATGTAAAAACGTTTCCAACAACCCAAGACAATACATGATTCAGTGCAGATGAGTGTTTCTGAGAATGAGACTACAGAGGGACAGAGGCAAGCATGTTCCCAGGACGAAGTGTCAAATGAAGGTGTCCTGGGCATGTGAGACTTGAGATAGGACTTGGGAACTTTAGAAAGTTATGTGGAAAAGGCAAAAATTCAAATTTTAGAACTGTTTGAAAGGACTTTTAACACAAATTTTTGCCCTTAAAATGTTTCCCATATGTAAGCTACTTGACTTAGCTGATTTTCCCTAACGCCTGTTAACCTTCCCCTAAATCAGTAGGAACGATGTCCCACCCTGTCTCTGTTTGGGTTCCCAAGAGAAAAACCAGTGGGGAAACACCACCCAATCTATTGCTTTCTAAATGAGGATTCTCTCTCCTAAGCCTGTCTGTTTTCCACCCTGATAAACTGGGAGGTGGGAGCACCTCACAATTTATGAGGTGAGTACATGTCTAACCCTTTTTCTCAAAATTCTAGGTCAAGAAAAGCCAAAATATTTCAATTTACATACCAATTTATAATCAGTTATTAATGGCTGCTCAAAGCATTGTGTTGAGAAAGATAGCAAGGTCCCATCTGAGCTCAGCAAGAAGGGTACTGTGATCAATTCAGTGATGTGTACTGAAAAGGCAGGAGGAAGGAGTGCCAGTAAAGAGTGCCACATCGCTGTTATCCACTACAGGAACAAATGCCCATCTTCCATTCCCCTGATCTCTACTACAAACCTCAGAGCCAAGGGCCCTGGTAGTAAAGCATAAAGACTCCAGTAGGGAGAAGAGAAAGGTACACTTCCTCCTCTGTGACATCTATATGAATCCCTCTTGATGTTTAGCCACATTCACTCTCCCTGAAGAGGCTAAAGAAGGGGTGGAAAGGTAGAGTGCCAAGAACAGCCCATTCTGATTGCCTTTTCCTATGGCTGCTCAATCAAGATGGAAACTCCCTGTTTGAAAATAAGCACAGGCTCCTTGCGAATATGGACTGAAGCCTGACCTGATGATGGCTTACCTTGCTCACAGAAGGCACTTAGTAAAGTAACAATCAGATGCTCGAACTCACCAAAAGACCCTGCCAACTAGCACTGAACTTTTTGGATGTCTAGTACTCTTTACCATATTTATCTTAATAGCAGCTCCTCTTGGAAACCTTCACATGATCTCCCAGCGGGAGGGGGTGGGGAAGGGGGGCGGGGCAGGGGAATGCATCGTGCTTTGCTTTGGGCAACCTTTGTATCCCCGTTGCTCTTCTTTACAAAATAGGTGGGGCTGATATGTTTACATCTCAACTTCTCAGGAATGGTCCTCTGTAAAACAGGGACTGTTTTACTTCCAGATTCCTCATGGGCTTAACCTTAAGTCTGGAACATAATAGAGTTCAATAGATGTGAATAAAGAGATTGAATAAAACAAAATAAAACAAGATCAACTAATTGTATTCAAAACCAAGAATGAGGAAGCTCCTAGTGGAAAAGTTTCCTGTACTCAATTCTGAAGTAGAAAACCTTTAGTTTCTTAAATTTATGAGAATCTGCCACTTTATTTTGATTGAGAGATGGAAAAGGGGATGAAAAAAGTCTGGGAAAATAAGAAGGTAAACTGAAAAAGGATACAGAGCTAGAGAAAAAGACCCTGGTAAATGCTGTCCCTAGTCATTCTGCTAAGACATGATGTAGTCTTCATGATGCTGAAAATTATGAAAGATCCAATAACAAAGACCTAAAGTAGAACTGATACACATATTCAGAGAGTATATGGTCTGGCTTAGAAATTATTAATCTATGAACACGCTGTCTTTTTAGCCTAAAATCATAAATCCTTAGAGATTTTTGGCTTCCTAATGTGTTTCAAAACTTAGGAGATACAAAAGGCTTTTATAAATATATGCCATTCATAAAAGACCATGTAGATGCCTTGGAATGTGGTGAGGGGAACAACCAAATGGCATAGGAACTTACTTTAAAAGGAAATCCACTTACAGGATATTGTCTTTAATATAGGAAACTACCATGTCTGCCAAAGTAATAAAAATTTAAACATCCTATAAACATTCATCTCATGCTTATTGTCTCTGGATTTTCATGAAGTCTCTTTCTGAGAAGTTAGTTTTCTGCTCAGTATAGTTATGACATACAATCAATTCAATAACATAGCGTTGAATTTTAAAATAAAGTTAATGTGCTTGGATATTCAAAGTGTCAACCTGATTCTTTTTTTCACCGCCTTTCAGATGAAATTTAATTTTCCCATGCCAAGTATGAATTTAAAAATCAAAGTAATTGAAGCCGTTCTATACAAGAAAAATACTCCAGGGACCCTTATAATATTTTCTGTAAATGCATTCTGAAATATGAAGCCCAAGCCAATGTAACCTTGAATGTGAATGCTTCTCTGAACTTCTACAGATTTCTACAGAATAAGAATGACTGTGGACCAGATTGATCTCAGTTCCCTTTTTACAAAGGGAGTAGGCTCCAGAAAAATAGCCCAAAGAAGTTAAGAAATTGTCAAGGTTCACAGCTGAAACCAGAGGAGACTCAAAACTTCCATTAATTCAGACCTACAGCATCTTGGCTACACTCTACCAAAAAGAAACAACAAAAAAAAAAAGGTTTTAGGCAATGATAGAACAAGATTTCTATGAGTTATTATTACTGCTTTTGCTCATAATAACCAATGACGCACAATATAATCTCTACAACAGCACAAGTTTGCATCTATATTGTTCATTGTGGATTTCCTGGCACCAGAATGGTACCTAGAATAGGCACTTAATAAATTGAGTTGTTTTATGTATTGAGTACTCACAATGTGTTAGATACTGGTATAAAACTTCACATATATTACTTCATTTAATCCTCAAAATACAGTGTTATGGGCTGAGTGTGTCCCCCAAAATTCATATGTTGAAGCCCTAACCACCAAAATGACTTATAGGACCTTTAAGAAGATAATTAAGGTGAAATGAGGTCGTAAGGATGTGGCCCTAATCTAATGGGACTGGTGTCCTTAAAAGAAGAGGAAGAGACACCAAGGAGGTATGCACACAGAGAAAAAGGCCATGTGAGGACACATCAAGAAGGCAGCCACCTGTAACAAAAGGAAAGAGCCCTCAGGAGAAACCACCCCTGCCAGTGCTTTGATCTTGGATTTCTAGCCTCTGGAACTGTGAGAAAATAAATTTTTGTTGTTTAAGATACACAATCTCTGGTATTCTGTTTTGGCTTCCCTGATTGACTCAAACATCAGAGAACTGGAAGGTTGAAGTAATTTCACACGAATGATACCATTACAGTCTCTGGGTTTCTAGAAGGTTAGTGGTTAGACAATAGGTATCAAAAGGAAAGAGGGTAGGTAAAATTTTTCATAGACTTCAATGTATAGTAAACTAAACTCTTATAAGTCTCACTGAGGAGTACAAAAAATGAAACTTTTTTGAGTAAAAATAAAGTAGCTCTTCGTTTCCTAATTTTCTTATTCTCTCCAAATTTATGGCAGCATGCAATCATAGCCTATGTTTCTTTCCAAGATGGCAGTATTGGGCTTGATAACAGCAACCACTGCATGGCATCTGGACCAGTGATGGGAGCAACTTTTACAGTCCAAAAAGAATCCTATACACCTAGCACTACTCAAAACAGTAGACCATCTTCCGGGGTTCCCCTTAGATCAGCAACCAAGTAAGAGCATCATTCTTCACCTGAATTCACCAGCTACCAAAACAAAAGCAAACTGTCTAGGGTCAAATAAAGTACTCTGAATCTTGACATTCCCCAGGACAAATGGAAACTCTGAAAATAGTTGGTGATAAATAGCATGTACTCATATAAGTCGATTTAACAGCAACAACAACAAAATAACATCCAATGCAAGATTGCTGAATGACTTATTAATAAAAACTCTAGCTTTAGGCATTGTACAAAATGGAAAATTCCCATATTATCTTCATCCTGAGGCTAGCACTCCCCCTTTCAGTATGAGGTGGAAGCCCACATAAATCTCCCACATTTGGGAGGGAGTTGAAAGAATGTGGACAAATTCAGAAACAAATCCAGCGGTAAAACAATAGCCCATTTATTATGAGCACAATTCACTTTTTTTTTAATTTTATGTTATTAGTTTCAAGTATACAGTACATTGGTTAGACATTTATAGTTTACAAAACAATCCACCTAATTGATCTTTCTCTCCTCTGGCTCTCCACCTAGCCATTACATCAATGCTGACTGCATTCTCTGTGTCATGCTCCCCATCCCCATGACCATCTATCAACTACTAATTTGTACTTCTTTAATCCTTCACCTCTTTCTCCCAGTCTCCCAATCCACCTCCCCTCTGGCCGTCACCAGATTGTCCTCTATATTTGTGAGTCTGTTTTCAATTAGTTTGTTCTTTTTGTTCCTTAGATTCTGTATATAAGTGAAATCACATGGTATTTATCTTTCTCTGACTTATTTCACTCCACATAATAACCTCTAGAGCCATACATGTAATTGCAAATGATAGGATTTCATTTTTTAATAGCTAAATAATATTTAATTATATGTATGAACGATAACTTCTTTATCCAATCACTTTTGTCAATAAGTTGATGTTTGATGAATATAAAATGATGGTCCATGACTTGACCAAAGTTATACTACAAAGTGACCTTTAAACATGACCATAATCAGAACTTTGGAAAAATAAAGAAAAAGGTTATTTCTCAGGAAATGTTTTGAAGCTTCCCAAGGGTAGGAAACTAGCATTTTCACAGTCTTCCCCATAAATTGGCCTTGTTGTGACCCTGCTACAAAGCAACACAAAGAACCACGCACCCCAACAGTATACTCTGAGGAGCTCAGAAATGGTTGCACTGAAGTGAAGCAATGGAATAGAGAAGCCAGTCTAACATAATAAACTTGTGGAATCCAATATTCTGCATGATTACCTTGTGGTAATTAGGGAAAAGCACAGTTGGGGGGACCCCTCAAATTTATTAGAGGCTTAATATTTTTGTACATGCAAACCACAGTAGGCAGGATACCACCACCTAGCAAAACGACTCACAAATAGAGCCTTCTGATAAGGCCCTCCCAGAACACACTCTTAGAAAGGTTCAACCTCCTCATGACCTAATGTTGAGTTGGTAAAACCTTTTGGTCAAATGCCTAAGTTTACAGGAAATGCAAGGTCATTGTTGCAATAGCTAAAAAATTATATGCCATCTCTCCCTAGTAGCAGTACTATTCTCCATTTTCATTTAAAATAAGGAAATAAATGTCTAGAGTTTAATATTATCCTAGACCCTGTATCACACAGTAATATAGTAGGCATCCTAGTTTTAGCAATATTGTGCTCAGGGAAAGAAGACATCTATCTTTTCAGTATACTTTGTAGCCCACTTAAAAGCAGAGAATCAAGATGAAGAGTCACTTAAGGAGAAACCTGAAAAGGGACAGAATTTACAACCATAATTATGATTATGCTGTCTTTCCATGCCGCAAACTTGCCAAATGGAATCTTCAAATCAGAACTGAGTCTCTAACAACAAATAGATTGTAATTTGTACCTCTCAGAAGACTTAGGCATGTATCATGTAGACATGGTCCTGAATTAATACTAGTTATTTCCTCCAAATATAATTTAAGCCAATCTAATACACTGAAATGAATTTAAGATATTAGGCTCATAATAAGTTTCATTAATATATTGATAAAGAAACCACTAAAATGTTGTACTAGTCCTGACTCTCCTCTTCGGTCTACCTATCCAATCAGAAACCACAGTGTTTTTTGTTAATGGTAGGTAGGAAAGCAGATCAAAAACATGGGCACATGAGTTACAATGTGTAGGTTCAAATCTGTCCAATAGAGCTTTAATAGCAGTAATGTTCTCTATCTATGTTGTCCAATCTTGTAGGCACTAGCCACATGTGGCTATTGGGCACTTGAAATATAATATGGACATCTCAGGATCTGATTTTTTTAATATTTGATTTTAATTAACTTAAACACATATATAGCCTCATGTGGATAGTGGCTACCACATTGGACAGTGTACCCTTTACTCACTAGCTATGTGTCTTTGGACATGTAGAAAGTTTTACGTGTCTCAGTTAATTTTTAAGTGCCTCAGTTTCCTCACTCTTAAATGATGACAATTCGTCATAATGCTGTTGAGGGAATGAAATAAGGTAAACCATCTGAGGACCTGAACACAGTGCTGGGAATTCAGGTTCTTCTTCTGCAGTGTCTTCTCACTCATTCCTTCTCTGTATTTCTGCTATGGTGGTCACCTTTCTCAGATTCTTATTGTGCCCATGGTATCAAAAGACCCTTTTAACTCATGTCACTCTCTCTAGTAACATTAATCACCAACCATCCCAGCAAAATATTACCAATAAATGTTTCTAAAATGCAATTCTTAGTATATTCTCTAATATCAAAATCTCTTATAAATCCCTGTGACCTTCAATAGAATATACAGGCTGACTTTTGTCAAAAAGGACCTTTACAACTTTTATAACAGCCTCTTATGTTCTTAGCTTTCTTGCCAGATGCCTTTAGAGCAGGTGCTTTCTGGGCTGGAGCTTCCAGACCCTTCCGAGTTTTTGGAGGTGCTGCCTTCTGGCCTGCAGCTTCCCAGGCAAGAACCTTCTGGGCTGGAGCCTTCTTGCCTGCAGCGATCATCTTTTTGCTGGAAACTTTGCAGCAGCTGCTGCTGCTGCACCTTTAGCAGCAGGTGTTTTTCTGGGAGAAGCTTTCAGGAGAGTATTTTTTGAGGCTTCCTAACGTCAAGCTTGATTATTTGGTTCCTCATTTTCTTTGCCTTCATGACTTTGTAACAATCAAAATCTGTCAACTTGGCTTTTCCTCTGGCTTCAATCTTCTTGGGCCATCTTGTGGCTGCCCATTTTGTATTGGTATCTGCCTTCTGCCAGGCTGGTTGAACATATTTCTGATGGGGGCACACTGTGTGGGAACTTGAGGATGAAATCAGTGAGCTGCATGCATTTGAAAGGCATATGCTGTCTCCTTGAGAACAAGGTCCATCAACCAAAGCCCTGTTCCGATCAATAACACCTACAAAGGCAACCAGCTTCCTGGTATGAGGCCCAAAGGAGATGTAAGCCACCCGGCTAACCTCCACAAAGCACCTGAACATCATGTTGGCGGTATTTGGTGAGAAGGAAAGCCAGGTTAATTTTTAAGAACCTTTATAATCCAACCCCAAAATGGTGTTTTATGCTCTCTCCCACTGCTCCCAGATACAATTTAGTGTGTCAACCAGATGAAGCAACTTGTCCTCCCTCAGACCACCATGCATATCTCCACTTCACTCTTGGCTAACAGTATGCTCATCTACAATGCTCAATTCCATTACCCTTACTTTATCATATGCAACTTTTGAGGCCTATCCCAAGATACATTGTTCAAGAAGTCATCCCCTCAGAGCTATTGAAGAGAAGAATAAGACATTTAACAATCACATGTGCTTTATTACTACTACATTTTTCAAGTGTATATTTCTTGATTGCCCTCCAAGAACAAAAGCTCCTTGAAGAATTGCTTTTGTGTCTCCCCTGCAGTGACTAGCATGGTACATGCATAAATTAGGGACTCATTACATGTGTAATAAAGAAATACCATAAAACATGAATAAAGATTCTATGCAACTTGAACACTGGAAATCTGACAGTTAAACCACTAAAGGTATTTGAAATACCTATCTCAAAATAACTGTGTTTTGAATAAACACCATTGGCAAATATTTATTGATTATAAAACTAATGTATGCCTTAAAAACAAAATCCTCAATAATTCTCCACTAACCTTCTGGATCCTACTAGAGAAACCTCCCCAAGCATGATTTAAACTTGGCCTTCAACTCCTTTTAGCTTGTACTTTTTTACAGGCTAAACTGCATCTATATCTGCCCCTGAACTCCACTTTCCTTACCCTCTTGACTTTCTTATCCTCAACTTCTCTACCCTTGGCTTCCATCACACTCACAGTCACCCCCACTTTGAAAAACTTTCTCAGCTATCTTAACTCCTACCCTTTGAAGCCTCTACAAAACCCCAACCCCCAACTATTTTCTCCCTATCAAATGAGAAGACCCTTTCCCTTAGTCAACAGATAGTTGAGAAAATGGAAAGATGAAGGTCATCAGAGAAAATGTCTTGAAATTTCACTTGGGTCCAAGCTTTAGTAGTGGTTTCTGGCATAAAAGAGAGATCTTTGATCTCAGGGACAGTTGTCTACAAAATAACTCACCAGATAGCTTTTCACAATTTGGACTCCCTTTTCAGACATTCTCTAGGGCTTTGGTTCTCAAACTTTAGAGAGCATTGGAATCATTGGGAGGGCTTGGTGAGATGCCCGTTCCTGGAGAATCTGAGTCATTTATCTGGGGCCACCCAGAACCCTGCATTCTCATGAGGATCCATCTCCTTCTCTTTCAATGTTGAGAGAGAAACACTAAAAATGTCTCCTCTTCTTCTCTAGCCTTCTGTCCCCTCTCTGTATGCCAAGAGAACAGGAATAATGAATTGCAGCAAAAGACTTACATCTCCCAATGAGAGACGTAGGTGAAGAAGCTAGGGCAGCACAAGGTAATCAGAGACACAAGGCCAAGACTGAAAGGCTCACAGTAATGAGTGGTCAAAGCAAAGGGCAAATCACAGTCTCAAGAGCTAGGGAATTCGGTACAAGCAGGGGGCAGGGGAGGATAAAAGAATTGCTGCTATACAAGCTTATTCTGTGTGGAGCTTCACATTTAATTGCAAAATGCCAATTCTTAGAGAAAAAACTCATGAAGTATCTAAGCTGATTCAGATCTAGTAATACTATCCAAGACTCATCTAATCAGGTCATTTCCTGAGATCAAAAAAAGAAGAGAAAGAAGGGTAATTTTCCAGGCTTGGCTGAGTCCTACCATAGGAAGCAGGAGGGCAGAGCATTTGTAAGAAATTAGAGGCATTAGTAGATGAGATAGGATTCTAATTATAATAACTAAAGTGGACACACATGCTTGGGTAAACCCTAGACAGTCTGTGCTTATACTTCTTTTCTGAGCATAGTTATTAATATCACCCCTTTTCCTTCCCAAGAGTCCTGGTTTAGCAGTTAATTATATAATCACCCTAATAATAGGTAACAGGCATGTGCTAGGCATTGAGCTAAATGCTCTACTTATATCACTTAAGCCCTAAACACTATATGGAAACAGGATTAATACTATTACTACACCCATCATTGAGCTGAGGAATGTTGGCAGCTGTTGGAAGTGAAATTACTTGCCTATGACCACATAGTAAATGACAAGATTTGAACTCATGTATGCAGAGGCAGTTCTCTTAACCCAAGATTGATAAACTGCAGCCCACGGCCCAAATCCAGACCACTACCAACTCTGGTAAGAAGGGTTTTATTTGAAAACAGCAACCCCATTTATTGGCATATTTTCTATGGCTGCTTTCACACTAAAAAGGCAGAATTGTGTAGTTGCAACAGAGACCTGGGATTACAAAACTGAAAATATTTGCTATCTGGCCCTTTACAGAAAATATTTGCTGATCTAGATTTTTTCTGATACCCCAGGGAAAGCACCCAAAGCACACAGTCACAAACCGAGATCTTCCACCAGGGATGGCCCAAGATCAAGAAAAACATGATGTGATATTAGAATAATTTTTCTAGTTAAATATTCCAGGCTTTTGGGGGTTGGTGGGAGGGGGTTGTTTTGTTTTTTTGTTTTGAGTCTTTTTACCTTAAAGCTTATAATACATTGAGCTATCAATGGTTGCAATAAACACAGAATTCTTATGTAATAGAAAAAAAAATAGCCAGAAAGTAAAAGAGTATTCCCAAAAGCCAACAATAATGGAGTGAGTACATCAAAGGAACATAGAAACCAATGGAAACAGCTCCCAATGACCAAAGCTTGAATAATCTGAGCAACAAAATAAATATTATAACCCAAAGTATAAGTATCTATAAGTCCAAAGTGACATAAATAATTGATTAGATAGATAGATAGATGGAAGAAGAAAATTCCTGTGCAGAATTCCAAGAATGTATGTAGCTACTCTATCCTAAAGGATAATGTGTATAACTCCCCATTCCTTAAGTGTAGACCACACAGTGACTTCCTCCCACAGAGTAACTTGTCAGTGGAGTAACCTGACAAACACGACCTTAACTAAGTGATTAATTTCACCAGGGGTAAGTCATGTGGACAGTAGATACCTTTGATGTGATATGTTGAAAATGGCGCTTTACCTCTGGTAATCCTCCCCAAGACTTACAATCCCAATCTAATGAGAAAAACAGACAAATCCCAACTGAGAGGCATCCTACAAAATACCTGACCAGTCCCCCTCAAGGTCGTCAAAAACAAGAAAAGTCTAAGAAACCATTCCAGCCAAAAGATGGAAAGAGGAGACATGACAACTAAATGTAACATGGTTCCTAGATGGGATCCTAGAACAGAAAAAAGACATTAGGTAAAAACTAAAGAAATCTGGATAGAGTTATGGGCTTTAATTAAAAATACTTACCAGTATTCATTAATTGTGACAAATGTACCACACTAATATAAGAGATTAAAGCAGGGGGAACTGGTGTACGGTATATGGAACTCTCTGGACTTCCTGCATTTTTTAATAAGCCTAAATCTATTCTAAAACTAAGTTTTTTTAAAAAAAATAAGGCAAAAATAGCACCTACTTGTCCACATTTAAACTCACAGGAGGATCTAATTAGGAAGAGATTTCCTTTCCCATACAGTTTCATACTGTAATTCTGTCTGGAAGGTACAAAACATAAATTTTAAAATTATTGCCACATAAATAATTCAGTTTGTGATTAGTGCCAAAACAGAATAAATTAAACCTGGTAGAGATTACCAAGTTACTCTGAGCAAAATTCTGTATGAGAAAACAACAGTTGAGATAAAGGTAACATTGCCTAATAAAATCCTAGAAGATATAACTCAGATATCAACAGTATAGACAACCCTGTCTACTTTGCTTGGCTTTTGATGAATACAAATAGTGCTAGTGTCATCCACTGTTCTTTGAAAATTGATCCCCTTCCTCAGAGAAGAAAATTCCACAGGAAAAAAATACACCAAGCTTCAAACCTACATACTGTACGTAGTACAGTCCCCTCACGTGAATGTCCACAGATTCCTCTTCAGATTGCTGGCAAGGGGGATATGACTTGTTATATTAAGAATAGTCCAAGTTTTCATACCTTTCTCTTCTCATCTTTTATTATCTAATTGTACTAAGGTGTTTGCATAATTATTTATTGAATGCCAATCTCCCATATTAGAACCAGGTCTATTTTGTTCACTGCTATATTCCTAGGATACCATGTACCCCAGTCCTGGCAAATAGTAGGTGCTCAGTAAATATTTGTTGACTGAATATTTACTGATAGTAGTTTACTGATCATAGTTTAACTGAGTTTAGCTCAAGTCTACAGATAACCCCAGATAATTTCAAAACCATGTACTTCCCCCAGCAATTCATTTAAAGTATCTGCTATGAGCAACATCAGAATCTTGTCTTTGGCTCATTAGCTTTATTTGTGCTAAGTCAGTGTTATATTTCAAATAACTCGGTAATGAAAGATAGAAGTGATTAGCATTATCTTCATGTTCAAAGAGTCAGAGAAAAATATAGAAAGCAAAGAGTTGTACATGAGCTTTCAATTGCATTATGGACTTCTATTAACAACCTTACTTGTCCAGAGGCTAATTTTTCCTGGGTCTGCGCTAATTTTTTAGGCTATGCTACTGCAAGTCTATATTAATTCACATAGCTGTCTAAACCATGATCTTATGTTTTAAATATCCACTCTCCACATAACAGTCTCCAACCAAAAAATGTTTGTAATTTATAGAAAACTTAGATTCAGTATGTTGTCATGGAAAGAGCCTTGGAAGATTTAATTCCAGGCTTGGCTGAATCCCTTGACCATTCATCAACTAATTTTTTCTGAATACCTTCAATAGACACTATTCTAGGCACACAGTGCAGTTATAGGTAAGTCATTTAAAAAATCTGAACCTCATCTCCAAATTTAGATGAAAAGATTAGGTCAAATATAGAGTAAACATGTACAACCACTATCTTACCTACTCAAAATTCCATAAAATAACACAAAAGTTACTGAAAAGCAAAGTGTCTGTAGCATCATTTATTGCTTTGAGTACTATTTGCTGGACAAGAAATTCTACATTTAAGCTTTCAATGGGCCAGAAATTTCAGGTCTTCCTAAATATAGAAAGCACATAGGTTCAAATATAAAGAAATTCAAACCCAGAGAAAACCCACAGACAACAATGTGAAGTGCAATAAGACTGACAAGGATGTATATGTGGTTCAGAGGAAGTCAAAATCCAGAGGTAATTAATACAAGAAAGTGTTCACAGAAGGGAGTTAAGTGAGAATAAAAAGAAATCAGAGCAGTTAACAGATACTCTCATATTTTAGTCTGTATACTTATGTATTTCTTAACTTGAGTACTAGGAGAATATATTTAAGAGGTTTTTTTTGTATGTGAATAATACAGAAATGAACATATTAATAGAATTGAATAATGACTCATTGTAGCTCTTTCTCTTCTTCTAAAGGTAGAATAACAAGAAAAGTAGAAGCCAGTTTCCCAGCACTACTCAACCCATCACCTAGAAAAGAGGCAGCAGATGAGTGACAGTATTCAGGACAGTTATAAAATACCACACTTCATAATCAGAATAAGAGACTCTCAGTTCCCCAGATTCAACATACATCTCTGCTGTTGCTTCTTTACAAGTAAAGATCCCTTTTACAGTCTGGGAAGAATGACATGCAGACTTGCCTCTCAGACTTGCTCTGAGTTTAATTAATATCAGTAGAGGTCATGAGACTTCTCCAAGGAGAGAATTGGTACAGGGCAAAGCATGAAAACATTTCTTGGTTCTCCTCCCATTTTAGAGCACTGCTTTCCAAAGGCTGACTACACTTGGCCCAGAAAAGCCTCATTCCAATTAAACTCTTTCTCTGATTATAGGTCATCCCGATCTGTGGCTCTCAGACACACCAGAAAAAGAGAGCTAGTATACGGTTAAAACAAATTAAAACTACAGAGAAGGCAGGTGGCAGAGTTATTACCCCAAAAGTATGAATTTATCTGTTGAATATCAAAAGGTCACTTTTCCTAATCTAAGTTCAGCAGAGCATTATAGAATTCCACCCACTACTGAACCATTTGAAATTCACAACCTAAAATAGATTGTAATAAAGCTGAGAATAAACTGTCTCCTGAATGTCTTTCATTTTCTGTTAAAGAGTAAGAAAATCAAGAGTTAAGGTTGGGACAATTGGTACCTTGTCTTTTTTCCCTTCGTATCATGGCTGTAGCTATATTTCAACAATATGGCAAGTCTTGTGGGAAATCAAAACCAAAAGGCAGAATTATGAATATAAAACATGTCTCTATGTGACAGAGATAGACTAGGGAGACAGTCAGGGAAAGAGGTGGAAGTGTTAGTGTCTGAGAGACAGGACAGTGGAAGTTGAAAACGTAGGAAAGGCAAAGAAAGGGGCCTGAAAGGGGTGAAAAGATAAAATAAGATAAATAGACAAGTTTATTGCATCTTCACCAGCTTGCTGGGGCGGGGGGGTGAGGGGGGCGGGAAAGGGGACTCAAATTCCCAAATAAAGCCCTTCTCGATGATGCTGCAAGCTCAAGTCAGCATATATACTACAAAATGAGGTCTTTGACTTATCACTCCTGAGATTTTTTTTTTCAGTAAGACATAGGAACAGATCTTATCTTGCATTAAAATGACCATATAGGCATGTTGCCCTATAGAAGTATCGTCTATGTACTCACTTTCTCCAAATTAGTCCAAAATTATGAGCCCTGGGATCACATTTTCCTACAAAGAACCTACCAAATAACTTGGTTCATCATGTATGTGCATATTCCTTGCTCTGGGTATGCCCATCCTTCCCCAGCAAAGGTAAGGATGAAGGATAAAAACGCTAAGGAACTGTCTTTTGAAATCACCCTGAACCCTCCTCGAGGCACCAGAAGAAAGCACTTTCAAGTGCTCCCATTCTGTTTCCTTTACAGCAACAATGCCTATAAGTAGAACAGGCAGCCACAGTCACCTATGTGATTTATTACCTGAGCTGACTCAAGTGGAATCAGCGGGTGGAGGAAGAAGTTAACGCTATCCAGAGGTTTAAAACAATAGTCTCAACACCACCTTTTTGTTTACAACTCAATTTCCTGCAAGAGCTAATTCTTGGTTTTGCATTCTTACTCCACACTAGACCTCTCCCACAAGTAGAGCTAATTAAGCCACACCTGGCTTCTCTTGTAATTTTGATTTCCTCACTTGAGTGCTGTCTTTCTTATTATAATGTTATTACCATAAGGTGGGGTTCCCGCTGGCAGGACAGCCAACAGTGCAACACCATATCCAGGGCAGCCCTGACAAAAGCCTGTAACACTGCTTGGTCTCATTCCTACTATATCCTTTTTTCCCTCACTCAGCTCTTGTGGTCAGTTCCATGGTTGCCTTTCATTCTACGTGTTTCTCTCCTTGCCTTGTCCCTGCTTCTCAGTTCTGTGTGACTGACAAATATAGTGGCTCTCGAATATATTAATTTAATTTCTGCTAATTTTTATTTCTACCATCTCATTTTGATTTCTTCCCTCCTACACAAAAGATTCTCCTGTAAGCAATATTTTCCATTATATCATAATGACAATAAGTATTAAAATTAGTGTATTATTAAAATAACTACAATTTATTGAGCACCTCCTCTGTGTCTGGCACAATGCTAAATGGTTTATATGTATGTCTTCTTTATACTATTTAGTCTTCATAACAGTCACATGAGAATTCCATTATTGCCTCCATTTGACAGAAGAGAAAAATGAAGCTTAAAAAGATTACTTTCCCAATATCTGTCTGACTCCAAGAGCCTTTAATTGGTACTACACTGCCCATAGCAACCATAGGTCCAGTATTTTATTTTTTTCCTTTTTAACAAAAGCATTTCATCAAATGTATATATTATGGACTGTATGTTTGTGTTCCCTCAAAATTCATGTGTTGATATTCTAACCTCCGGTGAAACAGTAGTTGGAAACGGGGCCTGTGTGAGGTAAGGTTGGGGTTCTGATGATAGGATCAGTGCCCTTCTAAGAAGAGAGCTTGCTTCCTTGCTCTCTGCTCTCAAACATGTGAGAGCATAGCAAGAAGACAGCCCTCTGCAAACTAGGCAGAGGGTTCTCACTAGGAACCTAATCAGTCAGAAAATTGATCTTGGACTCCCAATCCTCCGGAACCTTGTGGTTTAAGCCACCAGTCTACGGTATTTTTGTTATAGCAACATGAACTAAGACAGTAAACACAGAAGTGATTTAAGACTGTAGGTCAAGATGGTAGAGTAGGTAAATTCCACAACCACATCAAAATTACAGCTGAACTACAGAACAATCATCATTGAGAACTGCCTGAAGAGTAGCTAAAAAGAAGTCCTATAACTAAGAATATATAGAAAAAAATGTTGAGACTGGTAGGAGGGGCAGAGATGCAAGACAGGCTGGTCCCACACCCACAGAGTAGTGGTTAAGAAATGGGAGGGATATCTTGGCCAAAGAGGTCCCTCCTGAGGAATAAGGGGGGGTCCTAGCCCAGGGATCCAGTGCTAGGAAGAGAAGTCCCCACAACAGCAGGCTGTGAACACCAGTGGAGATTGAGGCTGAGTGATACAAAGGGCTGCTAGAGTTCCAGGTGTCCTCTTAAAGGGCCTACACATAGATTTACTGACAGACTCCCTTGCTCAGAGCTCTAGCATGAGGCAGCAGCTCAAAAAGCACCTTGGGCATACAAGAGAACTGAATTTTCTGGCTTCAGGGCAAGGACTGGAGGGGCAACTTTCTTTCAGACAGTAGTGCTGGTAGACACTATTGTTCTTTTGTTGATCTCTCCCCCAACCAACCCAGTGTACAGTGCAAGTGGGCGCCAAGTCTGAGTCTCCATCAATCTCGCTAATGCCATTTACCCTGCCCTGGTGATCCCCTGAAATGCTGCCCCCCTCAACTGTGGACCCACACAAGCTGCTTCCTTTGGTTCTTCCATACAAACATGCTGTTTGGGTTGGAACTGGAGACTTTCCTAAAATCTCTCAAAGGTTCACAAATGCCAAACGAGCAGCAGCTGACCTTGGTTTGCCCATACCTCTTGCTAAGTGGCCCCAAGCCCAGCACTAGTGGCAGCCAGCCTCAGTCCCTATCTGAGCCTCTTCCAGGCACCTCCAAGCTCAGCACAAGTGGCAACCATCTGTAAATCACTTTGTAGCTCAGACCAAGAACCCTGGGCTGGGCACAGGCAACACCTGATCTTGGCCTTCACCATAGCCCCTTCCGAAAGACCCCAGAACCAATCCAGCTGATGGCCAGCTTCAGAACACACAAGAGCATCACCCAATCATATCCACAACTGACATACACAGAGAGGAGACTCAGCAGGCACCAGAATTCTGCTAAAGCAAATCCTACTCTAGGGGGTCAACCTCTATACAACAGCACCTCCACTGTAATCATAGTCATCCCTCACAGCCAATCAGCATGAGGGTCAGTCCCTCCAATTGACATGCCAACAGCAATCAAGGCTCAACTACAACAGGCACACACAATCCACACAAGGGACACACCTGGAGCACCCAGCTTAGGTGATCAGAGAGACTGGGCCCCACAGAACACCTACTACAAAAAGCCACTCTACCAAGACCAAAAGATGTAGCAGATATACCTAATACATAGAAACAAACAGAGAGGCAACCAAAATGGAGAGACAAAGAAACATGTCCCAAATGAAAGAACAGGAGAAAACCCCAGAAAAAGAACTGAATGAAATGGAGGCAAGCTATCATACACAGAGTTCAAAACACTGGTTACAAAGATGCCCAAGGAACTTAATAGGAACTTCAACAAAGAGATAGTAGGCATTAAAAAAAGGACATCGAAATTATAAAAAAGAACCAGTTAGAAATGAAAAATACAATAACTGAAGTGAAGAATACATTAGAGGAATCAACAATAGATTTGATGAAGCAAAGAATCAAATCGGCTATTTGGAAGATAGGGTAGCAAAAAATATTCAATCAGAACAATAAGATGAGAGAAGAATCCCAAAAAGAGAGGATAGTTTAACAGGCCTCTGGGTAAACAACATAGAGATACCAAAAGGAGAAGAATGAGAGCAAGAAATTGTAAACCTATCATAATGATGGAAAACTTCCCTAACCTGGCAAAGGAAATAGATGTAAAACTCCAGGAGGCTTAGAGTCCCAAACAAGATGAACCCAAAGAGGCTCACATCAAAACATGTCATCACTAAAATGGCAAATGTTAAAGGCAAGGAAAGAATCTTAAAAGCAGCAAGAGAAAAGCAGTTACCTGCAAGGGAACTCCCGTAAGACTGTCAGCTGGTATCTCAACAGAAACTTTGAAGGCCAGAAGGAATTGGCATGAGATATTCCAAGTGATGAAAAGCAAAGACCTACCACAAGATTACTCTACCCAGTAAGGCTATCATTTAGAATCAAAGGACAGATAAAGATCCCCCCAGATAATAAAAAGCTAAAGTTCATCACCACTAAACCAGTTTTACAAGAAATGTTAAAGGGACTTCTTTAAGAAGAAAAAATAAGATCAAAAATATAAATAATAAAATGGCAATAACTACATACGTATCAATAATCACTTTAAATGTAAATGGATTAAATGACCCAACCCAAAGACATAGGGTGGCTGAATAGACGAGAAAACAAAATCCATACATATGCTGTCTACAGGAGACTCCCTTCAGATCAAAACACACACACAAACAGAAGGTAAAGGGAAGGAAAAAGATATTTCATGCAACTGAAGTGAAAAAAAAAAAAAACTGGGGTAGCAATACTTATATTAGACAATAGAAACTTTAAAACAAAGGTTATAACAAGAGTCTTTCTATACTACTGCCCAGTTACATAAGAAACATAAGAAGGACTTAGCAATTCTACTTCTGGGTACTTTTTAGGAAGAAACTCAAAATAATAACTTAAAAATACATATGCATTCTTAGGTTCATTGGAACATTATTTACAATAGCCAAGATACAGAAGCAACCTAAGTGTCCATCAATAGACTAATGGAAAAAGAGGTGGTACATATCATATATACAATGGCATATTACTGAGCCAAAAAAAAAAAAAACAAAAAAACAATGAAGCCTTGTCATTTGCGATAACATAGATGGACCCAGAGGGCATTATGCTAAGTGAAATAAGTCTGGCAGAGAAAGAAATACCATATGACTTCACTTACATGTGGAATCTAAACCAACAAACAAAACAGAAACAAACTCATAGATTCAGAGAACATTTTGATTGTTTTCAGAAGGAAGGGGATTTGAGAGAAAGGGTAAAAAAGGAGATTAAGATGTGCAAATTGCTAGTTTTATAAAAACAGTCACAGGTATGTAAAGTACGGCATAAGGAATACAGTCAATATTTTAATAACTATGTATGGTGTCAGAAGGGTACTAGACTTATTGGGGTGATTACTTCATAAATTATATTTCTAATTACTATGTTGTACACCTGAAACTAAGATAATATTGTATGTCGATTGCAATTGAAAAAAATTTTAATACTTTTTAAAAGAAGTGCTTTAACTTTAATACCCTTGGAAGACTGTATATATAAACTTACACATAAATCTGAACATAATTTTTAAAAATATATCCTGACTTATGGCTTTAAAAATGTAGTCACCATAGGCTAAGACGAGCAGAAAACACATAATATATAGGAGGACATGAAAAATTATTTGTTTGCTCATTTATGCATAGCTTCAACCTTGAGTAGTTTATATTTCACAATTTCTTTCTGAGACTCAGTAATTTTTTTCTTACCAACAGGACTGGCTTTATTTATGGCCCCACACTACCTACTGGTAGTCACAGAATGGAACGCAAGTTTTCCAACATGCAAAATACCAATGTCCTTCCCATTTTAACACTAATATTCCACTATTTGGGGTTAATTCATTTGAGCTAAACTCTGTCCTTTCGCTAGCACTCTTTTAGAATATAAATTTATTCACTAGGGAAAATAACTCTAAGCCAAGGATAGGTTAGTAAGAATGAATATTCCAAATGCTTCCTGACAAAAGGAACTAGAACAAAAAGAACAAGCATAGCTAATTCCTCAGGAGGAGAGTGAGAGACCTGAAATGGAGGAGGTGGCCCAAAGAGATAGCAGACCAGATAAGCGAACTTCTCTGCCGTTACGTTGACTGGAGCAGTCCTGCTTTCTGAAGCGAAATAGTTCAGCAGTGCTATGTAGGAGGGGGTTTCGTTTACTGAAAGAAAACTGGTCATAATCCTAGCCAGTGGGGCCTATTCATAATAAATCTAAAAACTAAAGGCAAAAGATTGTACAGAAAAATGCTGTTAGGTCAATTTCAACTCGCCAAGTGAGAGCCACAACTGTAATAAACTTGATTTAAAGACAGAAGCATCCAAATATCATTTTTGTTGAACTGAAAAGATGAGTTGCTTTTATCTTAATTGAAATTATACATTCATTTTTATTAAATAAAACTTCAGTAACAATTTGAATTGCCAAAGTCTTTAATCATAGAATTATTTACCTTTCGGAACTGTCAAGTAGTTATGTTAAAAATATTACTTCTCACATATGCCTTTTAAAAACATAATAAAATAAAAATAAAAATACTACCTCTTCTATTTATCTGAGTGGAGTGCTACTCATTTAACCTGAATCTTTTACTAAAAACATGGAATATTTTATATGTTTAAAACGGGAGAAAATGTTGACAAGTCTTTAATGCCTCTTAAAATCAGATTGTTAAAAGTACCCTAAGAGCCATATTTCACTAATTATTTCTGAGTATAATGTTCAAAAACATTAGATACTCAAAAAATCAAATGTGTTCCTCCCTGTTCTAGAGCTAACACTGAACAACACTGAAGTTATCACTATTGTTTGAACTGAAGTCATCAAAGTGAAAAATAAAGTTAAATATCAACAAATTATGTCAGTCAGGACAGTTCTTTGACAACTTAACAATTTTAAACTCCATTTTAAGTGGAAATACACTTCTGGGCAAGTTATTACATTTAATAAGAATCAGAATTCTGCTTTCTAAAATAAGTCTTAATTATCTGTCATACCCACTTCTTACGGCTTTGGGAAAGGAAGCTAATTGAAATGATAAGCGAAAAAATACTTTGATATTTTTCTGATACTCTTCCCACACCCTAAATCTTATTGAGCAATCTGAATGTCAGACCACCCAGCCATCCCTTGATAACAAGTCTTTCTATACTACTGCCCAGTTACATAAGAAACATAAGTCTAACATTAAAGAAATATGCCTGCTTCCAGTTTGGCAAATTTAGGAATCTCAAGCCACAAGCAAACTGAATCTTTTGAGAAGAGAAAAGCAGAAAAACTAAGAAAATGGGTCTGTCTTTAATTTGCTGACTCTTTCTAGATGACTAAACACCCTTTGCCTGGCTGTTTCCTTTTCACCTCAGGTCACAACTAAGAAGTCACTTCCTCCTTCCTCAAGGTATGTTTGATTCATGTGTTAAACCCCACCCCAGCAGCCTGAGCTCCCATTCTCCCTGCAGTACCCCTTTCATAGGGTTTACCTATCTGCATTGTAATTGCCTGTTTTCTTATATATCTCCCCTTTGGACACTCAATTAGGTAAGGCAGAGGACATATCTAACTCAACTTATATGTGTCTTCAGTACCTAACACTTGTCTTAGTCTGTTGGGGCTGCTATACCAGAATACCATAGACCGAGTGGCTTATAAACAACAGAAATTGATTGATTTTTCACAGTTCTGGAGGTTGGTTAAGTCCAAAATCAAGGCACCAGATTTAGTAACTGGTGAAAGCTCACTTCCTGGCTCACAGACAGCCATCTTCTCACTGTGTCTTCACATGGCAGTAGGGGTGAAAAAGCTCTCCGAGGTCTCTTTCATAAGGACATTAATACTATTTATGAGGGCTTCACCCCCAAAAGTCCTAATACCATCGCATTGGAGGTTAAGATTTCAACATATGAATTTGGGGGAGACATAAATATTCTGTTCATTGTAATACTCAAGATATGTTCATAGAATAGAATGGAACAGCATGAAAAAAAAGTCAAATGGAATGGTGTAGCAACGAATACCAAGCTATGGAGTAGAATGAGATGACTATAGTCCTACAGATAACGCTCTTAGCAATTTTATTCCCCAGAACTGAACACTGGAACTTATGAAGACTGCCTTGGGCAAAGAAGTAGTTGCATCAGAACGGGTTAACAACAGTTAAGATGTTTGATTACAATAGATTTGAATTAATGATGTGGTCAACCATGCAATATGGAAAACAAGCAAGTTCAAGAAAAATATTGCTCCTGCTAGGAATGGTTGACAGTGAACATGACAGAAATAACAATCAATACCTTTTGTTTACTCAGGTAATAGGGCTTTCTTTACCTTAACACTGAAAGCATGTCTTATAGACTTTCTTACTATCTACATAATTCCCAAGAATACACCACAGAGTATCCTCATGCATTTTTACCTTTCCCTAAATATATCAGCTTGTCATACAACCTGGATGAAGAATCACCCATACAGTCTATGTTAAGTTTTCATAATGTTAGAGGTCCATCAGAGACAATTTAACTATTTAGAGCACAGATTTTTCAATTGGAAAGAAATACATTTGCTGGTTCCATTCTAGCTCAATGCCCCTAAATCAATTATTGGAACTCTCTGCACCTCAGTTTTCTCATGTATAAAATGGTACTAAAAATGCCTCATAGGCAGAGCCACATTATGTCATTAGTCATATTGTGAAGTCTTGTCCATCACAGTAGGGGGAAAAAATCGAATGAAATGCCAAGTGCCTGACTCAAAGTTAGCACTCTCAAGTGTTAGCTGATATTGTCATGCCAAGATAAGTCATATATGAATCCTATCCACCAGGAGCTTCCAATCGAGAATGAAAAATGATAACATGTGTAGACATAAAGTAAAGCACATAAGGAAATCATAAGAGCAGTTCAAGGATAACGGAACCTGGGAAGCAGGTGACTGGTTCCAGCTAGAAAGACTACAACTTCTCCTTTCCCATATGATACATTTCTGAGAATGTCATATTAATAGAAAGTAAAGGCCAGTCTGGAGGCTGCCAAAATCAAAGGTTAAAACCTAAGAGACCAAAATTAATTTCCACATTCAGCACAAAGTTCCTCATAATGCCGATGCATGTTGTAATGCATATGTCACATTCTAACATTCATAAAACAGCTACATATGCAGCAAAAGCTCTCTGAATACAGCTTGGTTAAAATATAATTCATTCTTATTAAGAACCTATCATGTGCCTGACTTTGTATGTAAAACTCTCTGCCCATCAGAATTAGTATTCTCATAAGGAAACTTTTCCCCAGCATAGGATTGAGAGAAACAATATAAATCAGGATGGTCATCTTACAACTGTAACTGCCTAACCCAACTTTGCACCAATATCCTCAACTCTCCTTGAGGGAAGAGTTCTAAATAATGGCAGCAGGGTACACTGTGAACTCAAAGATAAAACATGGTTTTAATTCCACTAGCCCATGAAATTAGGCTCCATAGGCTTTTTATAAATGTGTTTAAGACTTACTTCAACAGAAGATGGAAGGATATTGTTTTATTTTTCATTCTCTTCAGCATGTAACTGCTTATGCATTACTAAAATATAAGTAACATTTCTAATTGCATGACAAAAATATTCCACACAGCAACAGCTCTTAATAATATGCTTATAGTTGGCCATTTCATTATCTAATAATTACCAGATCATTAGAGCAAGTAATATATCCTTGTGGGATAAACTTATGGCAGTAATTTCAGAGAAAAGAATAAGAACACTCTCGGCAATGTATGGAATTAGCTATTGAAGAAAATGAATATAAATGTACTTTTTTTAAGTAAACAGCAGGACAATGACACTTATAGCTAATTCTGGATCATGAAGTCAGAAAGGAAATGGTCGTTACGATCTGGTCCAACTCTCTCATTTTATAACTAAGGGCTTGAGGTCAGCAAAGTCAAGTGAAAATCAGCTAACAGAGCTATTGAAAGTAGAGCTGGCTCTATAATGAATTTCTCCTGCCTTACTGCAAAGCTCTTTATATCACAGAAGCCTCTAAACACAACACAGATTTGATTTTTAAAATCTTGATTAACTGAAAATTTAGGAAATGCAGAGAGCTAGTGAATTAGATTTTCTAATTTAGCTGGGTTTGGACCAAAAACTAATCTTTTGACTCAGTTTTACTGTGGCCGAAGAGTCCAGATTTAACATGTCTAGCCTCTCTTACCTGATTCCAGGCAGCGCCTCAGCCTACAACATGTTGCCATCACTCCACATGGCTCACTCCTCCTCATCCTTCAGATGACAATTTAAATATCTCTTCCTCAGTCAGACTTTTCCTACAGTCCAGACAAAACAAGTTTCTCCCAACTGTGTTCCTATAACTTTCCCTGCTTCCCATGGTGAAATCAAAACATATTTACAATTATTCATTTAGTATTTGCTTTTTCCTCCCTTAGACAGGGGTTCTCAAACTTGATCATGCATCAGAATTTTTTGGAGGGCTTGTTAAAATACAGATTGTTGGGCCCCACTACCAGAGTTCCTGATTCTAATATGAGGCAGGGCCTGAGAATTTGCCTGAAAATTAACGAATGCTCATGTGATGCTGATGTCCAAAGACTACACTTTAAAAACCACTGAGCCAGACTATAAGACCTATGAAGGCAGGGGCTGAGTCTGTCTTATTGATTGTTCTATCCCTAGGGCCTAGAACATAGCAGGTTCTCCAAAAAGATTTGATAAACAATTTTCATTTCAAAAAGTTATGGCTCTAAAAAATCAAGAGTATAACTTTAGGGGGAATCTTTGTGAAAGTTATACAGGAACTCTGGTATCACTGCAATTTTTTATAAATCTAAAATTATTCCAAAATAAAAAGTTATGTATATATACACACGTGTACATGTATACACGTATATATGTCAAGGAGTAACAACAAAAATAATCCTAGGGTAAGTTGGGCATGACCTTAAGGTATACACTGGATGTTTCCTTTTTAGATCGGTTTCCATGAGAAATTGATAGCTTTTTCTTGGCTTCTCCCTTGCTGAAGAGAGCAGCCTGCAGTCAAGTGCTGGACAATTGAGCATTCAGGGTTGGTTGGCTACTGATAAATAGCAGCATCAGTCCTTTACCTGTAATTATGGCAGACCTCTCCATCTTCAACTACCCTGGACCAAATGAAGAACAGATGTGCACCTGGATGATGTTTTTCATTATTCAATGAAAACATCCTAATCACCAGCAAACTACCTCCCAAGTGCCCTTTGTAAGAATACAGGGCCTGTCCTATGCAAAACCTGAGACAGCAACCATGAGCTGGATGATTTACAGTCTCTAAGATAGCTCCTTGGCCCCAAAGTATCCTCACTTCAACCTGCCACTGAGTTGGGATTCTACCAAGAGCAAAACAATCCTCTGCTTTCAAGCCTTGCCTCTCCACATAACTTCCGTGAAAATGCCATAGGGGTGGCACTTTTAAATATTATCCATCATTTTGGCCCCAGATAGAATTAATTTTTCTGACTGCTTTCTAGTATGACAGCCAACCTGAGGAGCTATGAAGAAGCCATCTGGAAAAGGAGACAACAGAAGCAGGCCTGGACATGAAAACTCAAGGCAGGGGACAGACAAAGGGAACTAGGTTCCGGAGGGAAGGCCTGCAAAAGGTCCTGGAAAGGAGGAAGCAGCCATGTGATGGACAGCTGGTTGTTGGCCAGCCCAGGATCCACTATGCATTTTCAGTGGCTGTCCTATTCAGAAAAGATAGCATTGCTCTTAATCCATTTAGACTGCTATAACAAAATACCAGAGACTGGGTGGCTTACAAACTACGGAAGTTGATTTCTCACACTTCTGGAGGCTGGAATTTTGTAATCAGGGTGCCAGCATGGTCAGGTTCTCTGTCTAGTGAGGGCCTGCTTCCCAGTTCATAGAAAACCTCTCTGTGTCCTCCCATTATGGAAGAAGCAAGAGAGCTCTCTGGGATCTCTTTTATAAGGGCACTGATCCCATTTATGGAGTGTCTACCCTCTTGACCTCATCACCTCGCAGAAGTCCCACCTCCAAACACTATAACCTTGGGGATTGGGTTTCGATGTACGAATTTTGGAACACAAACATTTAGATCATAGTGTTTGCCTTCACCTCATACCAAAGCCAAAGTTTAGAGATAATAAATATAAATACAGCATGCCAGAGGCTGTGCTAGGCATTTTATCAACATGCCCATGCATTTAACATTGTACAAGTACTGTGTCATATCATTAGATCCTCTTAAGGTAGCTATTATTGTCCCCTTGTGATAGATGAGAAACTGAGGCTTAATATGGTGATCCATCAAAGTTCCCACATTAGTGAACTGGGTTATAAACCTGGAGCTATCACCATATACCATGTTCTTTTCTTTACTGCTATACCCAGAATGAAAATGGGGTCCGTATTGAAATACTAAGAGCACGGTCTATCCAAACTAACATAATAACTGTCTCCTTTGGCTACCGGTTGTTTTGGATTTTTTTTTTTTATTTGAGATTTAGAATAGATTTATTAAAGGCATATTTTATTTTTGTTTTTATTTTTTTAATTTATTTGTATTATTTTTATTATGGTGACATTGGTTAATAAAATCCAGTAAGTTTCAGGTGTACAATTCAACAATAAGGTGTGTGTGTATGTATTTCTATTTATATATATATGTATTGCATTGTGTACTCACCACCCATAGTTAGATTTCTTTCATCATCACATATTTAACCCCTTTTAACCCATCTACCTCTACCCTTCCCTTGTCCCCCTCCCCTCTGGTATGGCTACAGGTCTTTTGGAAAGTCATTAACCATTGCCAGGACTCAGTTCCCTGGCCTAAAAAAATGGAGTTTCTGCTTCAGCATAAGCACTACTTCATTGTTAGCTGTAATTAACATTATGATTATATTTTCATGCCCAACATTACTTTCTAAGTCCTGCTGTTTTCAACAACATGGATGGAACTTGAGAGCATAATGCTGAGTTAAATAAGTCAAACAAAGACAGACAAATACTCTATGATATCACTTATACAGGGAATCTGAAAAAGCCAAACTTATGAAAATAGAGAGGAGAATAGCAGATACCAGAGACTGAAGAGAGAGGGGAAATGGAAAGATGTTGGTCAAAGAGTACAAACTTCCAGTTATAAGACAGATAAATTCTAGGTGGTTACAGTTAATAATACTATATTACATATTTGAAAATTGCTAAGAAAGTAGATCTTAAATGTTCTTACTGCAAAAAAGAAATAGTAATTATGTGACATGAAACTGTTAGCATAGGTTTTTGGTGGTGATAATTTTGCAATATATAAACATATCGAGTCAACACACTATATACCTTCAACTTACACAATGTCATATGTCAATTATGTCAACAAAGCTGGGGGAAAATTATTTCTGTCTAGAAACAGAGAGTGATAAGAAAAAGTCTGTGACCTCAGGGGAAATGGTGGAAGAAACAGTTAACAAGTACAAATAAGTAAAACAAGATCATTACAGGTGGTGATGCATGAAAATGAATGTAAAAAATGAAGTGAAAGCAAAAGTAAAAGTAGAGAGTTCAGGTAGGATGCATTACAATAGCCAGGTGAGATGTGGTGATGACACTGAACGGAGAAACGAGGGTGAACATGGTAAAATGGAAAACCTTGCAATGCTTTCGGGAGATTAAATCCAAATGACTTAGATTCGATAAGGTAAATGAAATTCAATTTGGGCCTAGAACCTAGCATGATAGTCTGAAAAACCAGGTAGAGAAGACACAAAGAGATTAAGGAAGAAAGAAATAAGAACTCTGTTTTGCACACATAACTTTGAGATTCCAATGAAATATTCAAGTTGAGATGCCATGTAGAATATTAGATACAAAAATCTAGAGCTAAGAGGAGAGAAATAGGTCAAAAATATGCACATGTGAACAGAATTCACATATTTTTTAAGCTGAGGAGGAGGGGAGCTGCTAGATCAGAACCTCCAGAAACTGTGTGTAGAGAGAGATATAAAGAGGGCTCAGGACCAAACCCTGAGGAGGGAAATCTAGCAAAGGAGAACTGGCCCAAAAAAAACATGGCACAGCAAAGGCCAAGACAAAAATGAAGCAGGAAGGAGGAAAATCAAAAATGCTAAGAAGTCACCAAAATGAAGACAAAAAAGGGCCCACAAGACTTAGCCACATGGGGGCAGTTGAAGACAAGCCTAGTCTCGCTGGCGTCATGAACATATAAGCCCAATTGAAGGTGGTTGAAAGGCAACTGGGAGGTAACAAACAGGAAACAGCAAATGTGGGTAACTCTTAAAATGTCTGTAAGAAGGGGAGGAAGAGTAATTTGACGGTGGCTGAAGGAGGACATAGCACCAAAGGAGAGCTGTTTATTTTTAAGATAAACAAGAGCTAGAGCTCATTCATATACTGCAGTAAACAAGCCAGGAAAGAGAGAAAATAATGCAGGAGAGAGAAATGCTAGAAACAGGACCTTGTAAAGGTGAAGAGGGCTGGACGCTAAAGCATTTAAAGAGAGGGTGGCCTTTGGTAGCAGTGGGGAAACTTGCACCAGGGAGCACAGTAAGACAATGACAATGTAGTGGGTACTGATGCAGGTATGTTTGGATCTTGGTAACAAAAGGGACAATAAGGGCCTCCACTGGTCTTTTTAGTCTTAGTTTTGGTATTGAGACGTGGTAACTATATGAACTAGAGTCATAAAACACAAAAACAGTTATTTTTCACATCTGTAAAAGACTTTAAAGATCAGATAACCCAAATCCCTCCCTTCACAGAAGCGATCCAAAGGAGTTGACTTGCTCAGGACACAAAGCTTCTTAGTAACAATGAGGAGGCTAGCGACCAGTGTATGAGGATCTTAATCTTTTTGCAAAACAAGCAGCTATTCCATGTTCTACCTTGTACTTTCATAGACTGAAAAATTCTTTCAGTACATTTCAAACAAATAACATACCAACCTACAGTCCTTAATTTTTTCCACTTTCCTGCTATCGATCAAGTCACAGGAAATTAACCTTTGTACATAAACGCACCTAACTACCCAACTGTGACAGCGGTTGGTGGAAATACAAAAGCAGCCAACCTGCTCTCAGGCCACCATTACAATAAAGGGTAATCTGGTATTTGTGGAGCTGTGCAGGTTAAAATACTGCCACCACAGATTTTCCCCAGCACGCGGCCTCTTCAGAGGCTCCTTAATGACAATACTGAGAATGTTTGGCATAAGGAATAAAATGGGATGGAAACATAAGCCAATGTGAAAAGAGGCAAAGTGTGCCACCAAAAAAGTGGTCTCTTTAGTTTTAGAAATTTGGGGACATTTTCCCACCAGCAAGTTGATGCTAAAGTGAGGGATTTGACTTCTTTGTACCCACAATTTGTCATGGTACCTGGCATTAGAGGAGCTCAAAAAATATTCGTTGTCACACTGAGTGAAAAAAATAAAAAGCCCATCTCAAAAGGTTACATACAGTATGTTACCATTTATATAACATTCTCAAAATGACAAAATCGTAGAAATGACAGACAAATTCGTAGTAGCCAGGGCTTAGGCATAGGAGATAAAATGCAATATGAAAATGTAGGAGGTGGGTCCAAATAGCAGATTAAGAGGATGCAGAGCTCACCCACTCCCGTAAACACACTGAATGTACTTTTATATTTGGAACAATTCTTCATGAGAGACAACCAAGGGACTACTAAACAGCTCCAGCACCACAAAGTGAGAGAGAGAAACCATATAAAGAAGATTAGAGAAATGTAGGAGTCCCCCAGAATCTAAAGGAACCCATCAGGATTGAAGAAGCCAGTGAACACCATTGCTTATATTCCTCCTGCACTTAGAGGAATGTAAGAGTGGGCAAGAGCTCTATTCAAGTGCTCTGGTTGACCTGCAAAGCCATAGTAGAGTGTCCCCAGGCACCCACAATGGAGCTAGCTCCAACAGAAACAAGAGGGCACCACAGCGAGCATGCATAGGATCCCCCCATCTGGAGCTAGATCCAGCAAGCCAAACAGGGTGCTGAGGTTCACTCGCACCATTCCACAGCTATACATACCCACTGGGCTGCCCCACCTGGAGCAAAAGTGAAACACTAGGGAGCCTCAGCACAAACGTTGGGCAGCCCCTCCCCTGGAATGGAAATAGGGATGCTGTGGCAATTGTGTACATGGGATAGTCCTGCTATGACCAGGCTTTTGCAGCACTCAAACAACTGGGCAAGCCATGCATGCAGTGAAAAGCCTCATACAGACTAAGAGGAAGAAGGCAGGGTGCTGACGTGGTGCACACTTTCATAGGGCACCCAGAACAGCAGTAATCAAATCAATAGAGTAAGCCGGAACTGCATACCAGGCAGCCCCAGTTAGATCAAGAGAAGAATCAACAGGCCTACAGGACTGGATCACCCAGACAAGCAGGGCAAGAAAGCTCACACACCTGAGGCTGCCCCACCCCAAAACTGTTCCTTCTGACCTGGTAGCACCCCAGGTGCTGGAAATTCCTACCCCAAGTCCAACCAACCTACCAAAACCACCCAGCACACAGTATACACAGAGGCCATTTCTACACAAGACCATTTTTTCAAGATTGGGGAGATAGCTATATCACCTGATAGGAGCAAATGCAGAAATTCAAACAAAATGAAGAGACAAAATAATATGCCCCTAAATGAAGAAACAAGAGGAAACCTGAGAGAAAAACTCTAATGAAATAGAGATAAGTAACTTGCCTGATAAAGAATTCAAAGAAATGGTCAAAAGAATGCTTGACAAAGTTGAGAATAAAATAGAGGAACTCAGCACTTAAATAAGGAGTTAGAAAATATAATAAAGAATCAATCAGACATGAAGAATAAAATAACTAAAATGAAGACTACATTAAAAGAAATCTACATATCATATTAGTTAAAACTAAATAATGGATTAATTACCTGGAAGACAGAATAGTGGAAATCACCAAAGCAGACTAGCAAAATGAAAAAAGAATTTTAAAAAATGAGGACAGTATAAAGGATTTCTAAAACAACATAAAGCACTCTAACATTCCCATTATATGGATTCAAGAAAGAGAAGAAAGAGAAGGGCAGGAATTATATTTGAAGAAATAATGGCTAAAAACTTTCCTAATCTGGAGAAGAAAACAGACATCTAGGTCCAGGAAACAGAGAGTTCCAAACAAGATGAACCAAAGAAAACCACACCAAGACATATTGTAATTAAAATGGCAAACATTATGGAAAAAGAGACAATCTTGAAGGCAACAAGTCACATACGAGGGAAACCCCACATAAGGCATTTCTCAGCAGCAACTTTATAGGCCAGAAGGAAGTGGCAGAAAATATTTAAAGCGCTGAAAGAAAGAAATCTACAACCTAGAATACTATACTTAGCAAAATTATCATTCAGAATTGAAGGAGAGATAAAGAACTTCCTAGACAAGCAAAAACTACAGAAGTTCACCACCACTAAACCAATCTATAAGAAATTGTAAAGGGTCTTCTTTATACAGAAAAAGCCATAAACAGAAATTAGAAAACACAGAAAAGAAAAATTTTTTTTCACTGTTAAAGGCAAATATACAATAATCACAGTGAATCAATCACTTAAACAGCTAATATAAAGGTTAAAAGACAAAAGTAGGAAAATTAACTATAATAAACAGCCAGGGGGTACACAAAACAAAGGATGTAAAATATGACATCAAAAAAATAAAGACTGAAGGGGGAGTAAAATGTAGAATACATTTGCACTTAAATGCCTATCAGCTTAAAATAACTGCTGCAGATATAGATCAATACATACGAACTTCATAGTAGTGACAAACAAAAAACCTACCAAAAATACATAAAGAAATAAAAACAAAGGCACCCCCCAAAAAAACATTAAAGAAGACCAGTAAGTCAAAAGAAAAGAGATCACAAGAAGGAAGGAACAGAGAAGAACAAAAACAACCAAAAACAATTAACTAAATGGTAATAACCAAGTATCGATCAATAATTACTTTATTTGTAAATGGACTAAATGCTCCAATCGAAAGACGCTGGGTGGCAGAATGGATTAAAAGAAAAAAAGACCCACCTACAAGAGACTTACTTTAGATTGAAAAACACACAGAAACTGAAATTGAAAGAATGGAAAAAGATATTTCATGCAAAGAGAATTGAAAAAAAAAAACTGGGGTAGCAATACTCATATCAGACAAAATACACTTTAAAACAAAGAAAACAAAGAAATACATTGCATAATAATAAAAGGGTTAATCCAAGAAGACAACATAGCAATTGAAAATATCGATGCATCCAACACAGGAGCACCCAAGTACATAAAGCAAATATTAATGGACATAAAGGCAGAAATTAATTAATGCAATAATATTTGGAGACTTTAATACCCCACTTACCTCAATAAATAAATCATCCAGAGAAAAATAAATAGTGGCTTTTTTTTTTTAAAGAAATGGCCTTAAATGCAACAATTTACAAGAATGATATAATATTTATAGAACTTTTCATCCCTAATCCACAGATTACACATTTTTCTCAAAACACATGGAACATTTTCCAGGATAGACCACATAGTAGGACACAAAACAAGCCTCAATGAACTCAAAAAGACTGAAATTCTATCAAGCATATTTTCTGACTACAATACACGAAACTAGAAATCAACTACAGGAAGAAAATTGGGAAAAAAACGCAAATATGTGAATGTTAAACAACATGCTACTAAACAACCAATGGATCAAAAAGGAAATCAATAGACTCAATTGACTCATAGAAACAGAGATCAAAATGATACTTCCCAGCAGGGAAGGGGTGAGGAGAAGGGTAAAAGGTGATGGGGAATATAGTTGATAATATTGTGATAAGTTTACATGGTGACAGACGATTACTAGTCTTAGTGAGGTCATCATATTGTAAGGTAGATAAACGTCAAATCACTGTATTATGTACCTGAAACTAATTAAATATTGTATACCAACTATAGTTAAATAATACGTGTGTGTGTGTGTGTGTATACAGACTTGTAGCCCAAGAGAGTTTCTATGTAAAATGGAAAGAGTTCTGTGTCTTGATTGTGGTGGTTACAAAAAACTATACATATGATAAAATGGCATAAAACTACACACACATACCTGTGAAAACTGATGATTACTAGACTTAGCAATTCTGTAGATTGTACCATTGTCACTTCCCTAGTTTTACCATTGTACTCCAATTCTGTAAGATGTTATCATTGGGGAAAGCAGGGTGAGGGTACTCAGGGCCTCACTGTACTATTTCTTCAACTTCCTGTGAGTCTATAACTAATAACAAATAATTTTAATGAATAACTGAGTTTCCTTCTCTACATGTTGCCTAAGTTCTTTTAAGCAGAATCCTCATAAAAATTCTGTGATAGGTATTTGGAGCCTACCCACTGAACACTTGAGGAAATAGAGACTAAAGTATTTCATAGTGGTTAATAGAAAAATCTCTGGGATCAGAGTACCTGGACTCTAGTTTCATGACCATTTATTAGCTATTTAACTTTGAGGAAGTTACTTACTCTTCTGTGCCTCAGATTCCTCTCTATGAAATGGATATATCGCATATTCAACTCAAAGCACAAGGCCTGGGATTTGTAATTCATCAATAAATGTTGTAATTATTATTATTAAAAATCACCCAGCACAGAAGTGACAGAACTGAAATTTAAATATAGGTCTGATTCCTAAGCCTTGCTCTTAATTACCATACAATACTGCCTCCTGTTTGAATGGCAAATTAAGAAGTGCATGAATACAGTTATTCAGTGTTTCAACCCCTCTCCCCCATACACACACACCTACTTGCTGCAACCCTGCAAGTCAGAAACACCTCTGTAATAGTTTCCTAGGGGTGCTATAACAAAGTACAACAAACTGGGTGGCTTAAAACAACAGAAATTTATTCTCTCCCACTTCTGTAGGTGGGAAGTCCAAGATCAAGATGTTGGCAGAGCCATTCACCTTTCAGGACCTAAAAGAGAGAATCCTTCCTTGCCTCTTCCCAGCATCTGGTGACTGTCATAAGTCCTTGGCCTTCCTTAGCTTGCAGCTACATCACTCCAGTTTCTGCTTCTGTCACCTTCACATGACCATCTTCCCTGTGTCTCTCTTCTCAAGGACACCGAATTGAAGGGCCCACCTTACACCCGTATAACCTCATCTTAACTTTCATCTTAATTACATCTGTAAAAACTCTATTTATAAATAAGGTCATAGTCACAAGTGCCAGGAGTTAGGACTCCAACATATCTTAGGAGAGGGAGGGGTGCACAATTCAACCCACAAGAGCCTCCCAGATTGTTTCTAAAGCCATCTCAGACCCCATCCGCCCTCTTTTCCACCCAGCACAGAAACCTCCTGTGTTCCTTCCTCTTCAGTTCAAGACAAGCTTTTCACAGTCCACTGTTTATTAAAACGTAGAGATCATGGAAGTTTGGGGCACAAATGGGCATTTCTCTTCAAGATCAAGTTCAGTTTTTCAGCACAAACTCCATAAGCACAGGGGGCATTGTACCCTGTTTTCATTTCAGGCTGCTTAAGTGATCATTTATGGCAGGACATAAAAATTATCACTGTTTGAAACAGACACTAAGCTGGTATTCCAGGTAATGATACCTCCAGGCCAAGTCATTATTTTTCAGGATCTTTAATTATCAGGATGGGCATACTGCTGTTTAGTAAACTGTTTGCATTCCACAGACGTTGGCTGAATAAGATGAATACCATCTCCTTTCATAGCTATGCTCATTTTAACCAATTCTCACTTCTCTCTACCCTAATCAGTTGATAAAAGCAAGAGCAGGATCTGAGACAATAGGTACATACACAGGACAATGTGCGTTGGAGCCCGGGCCAAGAATGCAGGCCTCAGAGTTAGAGAATCCAGGTTCCAATCCTGGTTCCACCACCTTCAGCTATGATCTTAGGGCACATTGTTCCTATTTCTTCCTGAGCTTCTGGTTCCTCATCTTCTTCATGGAGAAGACAATAATAACTATCTCCTGGGGTTTCTCTATAGATGAACTAGCATAAAGACCAATGTTAATATTTTATTTCTCAAGTTTAAAAACATTTAAAGAGAGAAATGAGGTATGGCCTCAGAGAGCTGGTTTATTTTCCCTTTCCAAAACCTGTATACAAGCCACCCAACCCACTTCTACTCTGCAGTTCAGAAACAAAACCAAACTCTTCACAAGTAGCAGGGGCTGCTGCTCCAGAGGGAAAAATAATAAATAATATTTCCATAACCTACTACAACTTACCAAGTGCTTTCATGTCTTTGTAGGGTCACAACAACCATTATTGTTAATCCCTCATGTACTTTTCAGAGTTCATAGTTAAGTGGCTGTATAAGGGAGGTGGCATAATAGTTGCAAGCCTAGATTCCAACACTAGATTGTTTGGGTTCAAATCCCAGCCCCATCTCTTATTTATTTAACCTCTGATAACTCAGTTTCCTTATCTGTAAAATGGGGATAATACCAAACTCATGGAATTAAATGAAGTTAAATGAGTTAAAATATGTAAAGTGATTTGATCATTGTCTGGCTCATAGTAACTGCTATAAAAGTGTTTATTAAATAAATACATAGATGGTAAGCACTCAATGAATACTAGCTATTAATGTTCATATATTACTAGCTATCTCAATGGTTAGCAAATGATGGCCCACAGGACAATTGGACCTCTACCTATTTGTGTAAACAAAGTTTCACTAGAACATACCTATGTCTATCCATTTATGTATCATCTAAGGCTACTTTCCTGCTATTGTGGCAGAGTTGAATGGATGTAACAGATACCTATGGCCGATAAAACCTAGAATATTTACCATCTGGCCCCTTAAGAATATGTTTGCTCACTGCTGGTCTATCTCCTTGACCAGACTCTGAGCTCTTTCAGGCCAACGACTGGGCTTTATTTTTGTTCACCATTTTATTCCCAGCACCTAGCACAGTCCCTAGCACTCAGTAGCTGTTCTCTAAATATTTGTTTAAACAGTAAATAAATAACTGAAGCCCTGCTTTACATGTAAGAATATAAACAATAGCTACCATTATTATGTACTTGTCATCTGTCGCACACCATGCCAAGTACTTTGTCTCAAGTCATTTAATCCTACATTAAATCTCAGACCCAGGTACTATTACAATCCCACTTTTGGGCAGGAGGAAACTGAAGTTGAGAAGTTAGAAAACTACTCAGAGCAATACAACTGACATATAATAATGCTGAAGCTCAACCCAAAGTTTTCTTACTAAAAATCTTATGTTCATAATTTACCCTCTATCTAGTTTAACGTTTGAAAAAAAAAATTGTAAATTTCCCTATGATTGTATCTTTTAAACTGTATTTTGCATTCCTTTTATTTCTGTGTTTCTTGATAAAGAACCCTAGGATCAACAATCCTATAAAACTCTATCCATTTTACCTCAGTTCTCAGTGTTAACTGGGCTCGCAGTCTCCAAATGTAACCAGTTGCAAAGTAAAAAGTACAATCTCACCACAATTTGTCTTTTCAGACTATAAGATGCAAATTAACAAAAGACTGGTGTGACTTTTCTGCAGTAGGTCAGATACCAATTATTTGACTGACTAGCTGCACTAGTTGGCTTGTTGTACAGATTTTCGTAGTAGTTGATGAGTTGAGGCAACCTAAGAGTATGAATATCTGACATTTTAGAAGTCAAAGTGAGCATTTATTCTGATAATCTGAGGACTTTTTACTTTTTGTACATATGTTTAACAAAACCTTGCCTGCAGATAGTTTTGCCTATTTTTAATTAAATTTATTGGGGTGATATTAGTTAATAAAATTATATAGGTTTCTAGTGTACAATTCTATAATAGATCATTTGAATGTTGCATCGTGTGTTCACTAAAGTTACATTTCCTTCTGTCACCATATATTTGAGCCTCTTTACCCTTATCTACTCCTTTTCCTTCTGGTAACCACCTGTAATGGAGCTTATTTTGTGTTTCTCCCACATTTTTGCTCATCCCCACCTGACCCTCAGACCTCTGTCCCTTGCTCAGTGGGAAACATTGCTAGCTGCAACCTTCATCCTTATTTCCTAACACTGCCAGCTGGTTCAGATGGTCACAGACCAAATTCTGGAGTCTCTCTTACAAGAAAGTCACCAAGGAGATCTACCTAATTAGCATTAAACATGTTAGTTATTGCAGCATAACCTAACATTAGCCTGATAAATCCATTATCACTTCACTTTCCACTTTGCTAAGAGTTAAAGAAAGAATCTCTCTGACCTCAGTTATTTCCGTGATACAAACTGGAATACGCCATGTCATGTTGAGTTATTGTCCTGAGATATTAGCATGGTGGGTGGAAACGGCCACATTATGTCCCAGTTATATACCGTGTCTTGTTTAGAAACAATCTTACCCTTTAAATTAGGTTGCGTTTCTTTAAAAGCAAACTTGAGACAAGAATATATATGAATTAGTTCATTTGGGAAATAATGGCAATGGAGTAATGAGATGGAGATGGGGAAGTAGTCAATTAAAGGTTCGTTATGGAGCAAGTTATTGCTGTAGGCAACTGGAGGTCAAATTCACTGGAGAGCTCTAACAGACAGTGGGGAATAAGCCTCAGACTCATCCTAACCAAGATGCAAGGGAGTTGGAACATTTAACTCACCAACTCTCCCTCTGACATTAGTTGAAGACCGCTTCCAGTGCTTTGCTCCAGCACTACCATCTTGACACACACACACACACACACACACACACACACACACATTCAGAGCAGACAACAACAACAAATACCTCTCAGGCAGAGAGCCACAGATGTGCACAGCTAGTCACAGGTATTGTGTGTGTAAAAGTTAGTGCCAAGAGTATATGTGTGAGGCACAGACCATGTCAGTTATACCCTCTATGTACAAATTATGCCACTGCCAAATTCAAACCTACGCTAACAACTTCATAAAGTCACCAACAGTGATTTTTTTTTTCAGGCAAGACATATTGTGTCCTTCTCTTTGAAGTGACCTCAACAACTTGAATTCCATATTGCAAATATGGAAAGTTGCTGGAAAGGTAACAAATCCTAATCTAGTACTAGCAATTTAGTACTGCTAATCTCACTTCTCAGCCTGAAGCATTCTCATGGGTTGAAAACCCCAGTGTCCTGGATATTCATGAAATACCTCATAACTAATTCCTCAGAGTCCAGATTCCTTGGCATAACATGGCCTTCAGCATAGCTGAGGCACCCTGAGGAGATGCTATGCCTTGGAAGCAGCATGTACATAATCAACAACACTCCATTTTCTGTTTTATAAGTTCTCTCTCAACAAGTCTCCATTTCTGTAATGAACTGCCAAATCCTGGACATTTTCTCCACAGAGAAGTGATTAAGTCTGTCACCCTTATTATTGTAGGGGGCGTCTCTTTCCCATAAAAATGACCTAATGATTGCTGTTCACTAGCAGGCCACTGCAATTATTTGCTGAGTCTTTGTGGGTTGAAAAGGCAAAGTGGAGATAGTTTTACCTTTCTTTCCAACTTGTAAGTAAATTTAGGAAGGAGAAGTATAGGAGTTGAGTCATAGATCTCTTTTGAGCTTAGCAATCACAGGTTGGATTGGAAGATAGAGGGGGCTAAGGATTATATGGAAATATCAGCACAAATTCTAATTTTAATGAGAACATTTTGAACTCTGATAACTCCTTAGGTTCAGCAAACCAGCTACAAATGGCACAGAAGTGTCATTTCTTTTTTTAAAAAATGTGGATATTCAAGGTGACATTGAAATGGCTTTCATATATTTTGCTAGATAATTAAAACAAAAAAAAAATGATTATTTGCCAGTGTAAAGGCATGTCTGATTAAGTACCAGTGCTAAGAATTACCATCAATTCACTGAGGCTGACCAGCCTTTATTGGAGAGCCATATGTATGACATTACTAAAACACGCACTAATATACAGTTTAACTTTGGAAAAAATTACCTACTTTAAAAAAAAATGGGGGGTGTGGTATTTAATGACGTAACTATCTGAAAATAGGTCAGAGTGTTTCATTGTGCTGCATAAAGGAGGGTTCAGTGGGGAACAAAGAAGAGACATGATGAATAAGTCCCCACCAGGTAGAAAAGGCAGCCAAGTGCCCAAGCTATGTGACCTATGCTTCCACAATAGCTTTGGATTATTTAGGGGGGAAAAAAAAAAACAGTTGCCAAGACATAAACTAATATTCAGGAGCAATTGCCAGAAAATATGTTGTCTTACCAATGGTTAGAGTAGCCCATGAAGAGCCCTTGACAGAGCCTCTCTCCTCCAGTGCTAATTTATAGACCATCATTCCCAGGCAGAAGCAGTTAAGCTTAATTTATAGTAAGCCAAGGCTAACCAAGGAAGTGGAGTCACTAGATAGCTGGCATGAGAGTAAAAGATGGGCTCAGCTACTCATGTAAATCTTATCCACTTTATGAACTACCAGACATCACAAAGAGCTTCCCAGCTACTTATTAGTGCTTTGTCCCTTTATCAAAATGACATTAACCATCCAAATCCTAAATGATCAATTGCTGCCTTCCTTGCTAAAAGGGACCTGAGACATCATCTCAGTGATGCTCAAAATGTTCAAGTTACCATCCAAGATCACCCAGCTAGTTTGCAGCTGAGCAATCGTAGAGCCTGAGGGCCGTATCTTTAACTCAAGGCTCTTTCCACCACTTCCTATGGCAAAGAGCTCTGAATTTTGTGAGACTATAACTAACCACACCAGCCGGGTAATCTGTAAAATATACTGAGCTGGATCTCAAGCCACATCTTTGGGATAAATTAGGTACATCCAGAAACTTTGTTAATAACACTTAGATCACCAGGTGCTATTGGGTACGCTGAAGAAGTAACTTACTAATTAAAGTCTCTGTAAAATAAACATCCATTGACTGATCTGTTTTTCATCACAGTGGTAATATACAAGGTTCCTAGGAAGTCTAGCAGCCCTCCAGGAGAAAATGAGTTTTGTGTTTCACCTGTTTGAGAATGGAAACAGGACCCAAATGATTTCCAAACATCTCTCCCAGTTCTAAGAGTCTATAAATTGAATTCATATACTTTGAAGATAAATCCTAGTAGCATTCCTGTAATATAACCTCATAAAAATTTTACCTTCTATCTACTTAGCTCATCACTAGTTACAAACATGTACACTTACATAAAGTTATTATCTTCTAATAACCCTTTGGGATTAGAAAGGTAGGAATGATACGTTTTGAACAATCTTCAGAGGAAGAAAAGCATAAAGGTTAAGAATGGCAAGTCAGAAAGACCTAGATTCCAGCCTCATCACTACTCACTGCCAGAGACCTGGTTAATTTGTCTGAGCTTCAGTTTCTTCATTAATAACATGGGGATCACTACAGTGAGATGTGATAAGAATCATTCATTAATGAAGCACTCTAGGTCCCGAGTCCTCCTCCACAGTGCTTTCTGTCCACCACCCTACCACTATCTGCTGGTAAGTAGATTATCTTCCCTTATCTGCTCCCAGTATTAACCATGTCTTTTATTGTCTTATTCTGATGCTTTGACATCTGGGGCCTTGCTGACCCTAGAGGGCTGCCCCTACCAAGCCTAGCCAATTTCTAGAGGCAATAAACTCACTCAAGGATGTACTTTACAAATGCAAACCAACCAACCCAGAACCCATACCTCCAACCACCTCCTTTGTAGGATTCTCACACTCTAGGCCACTAGCCACCTGCTCTAACCAGACCAGAGCCAAGTACCAGAAAACTAAAGACAGCTCCAATGCTCCGGAGCCCACTAAAATTATTCGAACTAGCCAATCCTAAGCCTGCTTATCCTGACTCACTGGTTGTTTCTCTCAGAAATCAAAAAAGGTTCTTACCACTGTTTTTCTTTTCCTCTGCCCCTGACTGACCCTGGTTCTTCCCTGTGTGCCCCATCTACCCTGGGGTGTAACATGCCCCCTCCTCTTGGGAACTCTAAGTAATAAACTATTTTTTCAACAACAATCATCTCTCAGTCTGTTTGCCTCACTATACCTCTTATTTTCTAATACACTATATTTTAGGGGACCCTCACCATCTTTTACCCACCCCAGAACCAGCAAAGGGGAGATTCTATAGCAGGTGTTCAGTAAATGACAGTCAATTAATTTTATAGGTCAACTTGGGTAGGCCACAATACCCAGATATTTGGTCAAATATTATTCCAGATATTTCTGTGAAAGTGCTTTTGGGTGAGATTACATTTAAACCAATAAACTTTGAGTTAAAACTGATTGCTCTTCATAATGTGTATGGGCCTCATTCAATCAGTTGAAAGTCTTAGGAGAACAAAGACTAACCTGCCCAGATGAAGAAGAAATTCTGCCACCTTTGGACTCAAACTGCAACTCTTCTCTGGGTTTCCAGACTGCTACTACCCTGCACATTTTGGACTTTCCAGACTCCATAGTCACATAAGCCAATTTCTCAAAATAATACACACACACTTTAGATCCTGTTTCTGTAGACAACTCTAATACAGTGATGGCGAGATTAAATGCACAAGAATGCTCACAGCAACACTCTTCGTAATCGGCAAAAACAACCCAAATGGTCATTCGCAGTGGTTTGGATAAATATAGTATACTCATCAATTGAAATACCAGACAGTGAAGAAAATAAATGAACTACAACTACATTCAACATGATCAAGTCTTGCAAGCATATTACTGAATGAGGCAAAACTAACTAACCTGTGGTACCAGCAGTCAGGACAGCATCACCCTCAGAGGAAGAACAGGGCCGGGGGGACCCCAAGGGCACTTCTGGAGTGTTCCCAGCAATGTTCTATTTCTTGACCTAGAGGCTGATGACACATGTGAACCAGTTAGTGAATACCAAATTTATTGAGCTGTACATTGATGAACTGTGCCCTTTCCTGTATAAATGTGACCTTTACTAAAGATTACAAAGAAATGGACTAGTGGGTACCAGAGGGGAAGGAGGAGGAGGGAAGAGGAAGGTAGACTGGAGGGAAAAAATTTAAATTATTTCTCCAATTAAAAATATAAAAAATAAAATTAAAAAAAAAATAAAAAGAAAAAAGAAATAAAGATTACAACAAAAATAGAAAAATAAATTAAAAAAATTTTTTTAAGTAATTCATTCCAATTGCAGCCTGTCTCCAAGATTATAGTGGGTATTCATGTATTGGAAACTCAGCAATGTAGAAGAGAAATGTTAAGTTTGAAATCACCTTATACAACTGAATGTGTTACATGTTTTCTAAACTGAATTTTGGGAAACATGCTATAGCCTCAGTCTCACATCTCCAGAAACACTGAGACAGTTCAGGCTTTTGAGCCTCAGAATCGCCCCAGCAGGTACATCAAGTGCTTTTTATTTCCACAAGGCACACGATCCTACAGAGAACCTGGCAAAATAACTCAGCATCCAGGTTTTTTCAGAAAACGGAATTTCCCACTGTAATTATCTCAAGTGTCTCTGGGGGAGCTGAATAAATTAGACATGCAATCTGTACTCCATGCTTCAAGAACTGCAAGTCATTCCTTAATCTTAAAGAAAAAAAGAAAAAGAAAAAGAAAAAAAAAAGCTAGAAAACTGTGTGTTACCCAGACAATGACAGCAAACTTGGATTTGGAGCTTGAGGATAGGGAAGTAGTTCATGTGTTGTCTTTTTTAGTAACTGTGTCGAGAAGTTAGATCAACTCAGAGAATGTTGTTGGACTTTGTGCTGGAAATCCAGCATTCAGATATCACTTGGGAAAGGGGAACCGTGAGCTGAAGAGATCTATCAGTTTTCACAGCTCTTTCTTCAGGTCCAGTGTCAGTAGGGCATGGGGTATGCTTAGCACATATAGCAGCATATGCTGGCTGGCCAATGCCCTTGGGACCAAGTCTACAATGCTTAAAATGCCGCCAACCCAGCCCGGCCAGCTCCTTCCATGTTCCTTCAACACACATCCTGTGCTATAGCCCATGCACACTTCTGGGAGTTACAAGAATGCACCAGGAATCCTGGCCTTCATATTTTTGGAAAATGTGCTTTACTTGGAAAACTAGAACAATGTGACAAACTCCTGCTCACCTCTCAAGACCCAGCTCTCCTGCTAAAGCCTTTCCCTAACTTCTACCCAGTGCACATGGGGCACCCCTACCAATGCACGCCCTCCTTGGGGTGATACTGACCATGCTGCATCCTGTCTACCATGACCTGTCAGCCTCCCTACTAAACTCTGAGCACCTTGAGTGTAGAGGCTTCAGGTTTCAATTCTGGATACCCAGTCCCTCTCTCCCTCCCCCTTCTTCTCCCCGTCTACCCCAGTCTCTCTCGCTCTTCCCAACCCCCAGCCTCTCCTCACTCTCCCCACACCCCAGTCTCTCTCCCTCTCTCCTTCTCCCCATCGCCCTTCTCCTCTGTGCCCTCCATGTTCCCCTTCCCATACGTTGCCCTCCCTCCCTGTGTCCCTCTCCATCGGAGAGATTTGGTCTCACAGAATTCATTCTTTACATAGCAAGGGATGCATGTAGTTTAATAGTCATTCTTACAGCTTCATTACTAGAGAGAAGAGTCCTTCCTCACTCCAGATTTCATTAATTAAAGTCCTAGGGAAAATTCTGATCAGCGAGGCTCAGGCTACAGTACTTTCCTTCAAAGCAATAATGGTGGTTGGAGATGTGAGATACCACACCAGGAATTAGGAGAAAGGGGAGGAAATGTACTGATTCAAAATAGCCTATACACTACATACATGTTCAATTTTTTAATGTTTTAAATTTTAATCTAAGTTTTAAAATATGTTTAAATACAAATAACGTTAAGATTACTTAGTATTCTTATAAATTTCAAGGCTACTCTATATCAGTGCATCTTGCACAGAACTAACCATTATTCACAAACCTATAAATCTACTGGACTATAAGGCCTATAAGACAAAGCTGTGTCTGTTTCCTTCATTCCTATATCCCCAACACATAGCACAGTGCCTGGCACATAGTGGGTGCTTACTAAATATCTGAGTAAAGAAATAAATGAGTGAACAAGTAATTGCATAGATGAATGGTTAACAATAATTTCTAAGACAACTTAAGAATTTATCTCACCAAAAAACAGAGTTCTCTCTTTTTCTCATACACATTCCTATACCTCACCCACCCAAAGTAACTGGAACTCAGCGGTTCCTCATTTTTCAATCAATTACCACTCCTAGACATGATATATTCCTGTAGCCTACCATGGCATGCTAAGCTACTGGGAACCTCCCACCTTACCTGTAGCACTTTCTTCTGATTCTTTCCCATACCAGTTTCCAAAAAAATCCTGAGTGCCTGACCCAGAAGGTCCCTGAACAAAGGAACCAGCCCTGGATTCCTCTGCAAATCCTGGCCAAACTAAGAAGGGATAAAGCTCAGAACAAGTAAAGAATCTCCCTCTGGATATCTTCTTGACTGCACATCTGGCCCAGGCTCAAGAAGCAGATCAAAGGGGACAGAATCATTAGAAACCAAATCTGTACAAATGAGGATGCTTACATCAGATTAAAAAGGCAACACAGTGCCCTTTTTCTGGGTATTGCATCATTTCTCACATGGCGCCTTTGAAAACGGCCTCTAATGATAGAGTAGGCATCAGAAGGACCACATGAAACCGAATAAAATATCAGCACTGGGCAAGTATGGTTCATCATGCATTTTTTAAAACTCAGCATGCAGAGAACAGAGAACTGGCTCCAATCAGCCAGACACACATGTAGCTTTTTTATATTTTTTAGCTGGATGAAGCCTTCAACTTTCAACTCACCTCAGAGCTTTCATATTCAAAAACCAGGCAGGAACGCAACTAAACCTGCAATGTATGTTCCAATTCTTTCTGAAGCACCTACTTGACATTTGCCAGTTCTGATCTTGGATGTATCAGAGTCACTGCTGTGCTTTGCCTCAATTTCCACATTTATACCACTGGGACAATATGCACCATAGGTCTCAGGTGTCATGGGACAAATTCAAAGAACAATTCTATCGAGCACTCTGTGCTTCTCAGCTCAAACACAAGCAGTGGATTCATGGGCCTGGGCAAGTCATATAAGGTTAATTCTCATTCTCCTTGTCTATAAAATGGGAATAACGACCCCTACCTGTCATAGTGACACTGAGGAGTAAATGAAAACAGTTGAGTGAACCACCTCACCCAAGGCGGTGCTTGGCTCTTAGCAGGCATTTCAAAAGCAGTTCCCTTTGTATCATAATCAAAATAGACTCACAACTTCCCATTTCATTGTTGTATTTCAACACAAATGTACACACTTAATGCTGAGAAGCAGCATTCCACAGGTTTAAAAGCTTAACCTTCAATACAGACCCTACATGAGATTCCCATCTCCCATACCAACCACATAGTTACTAAAAACAGACCACAGATACCTGGAGCCACTGATAAAAAGGTTGGAGCAAAGCAAAGAAGCAACAGAAAACAGCAATCAAGACAACTGAAGAAACAATGATGCTAGAGAAAAAAAAAAAGCAGGCAAGGAAAATGAGAGGAGGGAAGGAGGAGGAATATGAGGACATCATTCTGCATGTGTCAATCCAGGTCTTCTGAAAGTAGACACTAAGATAGGATTAAACATGCAAGGATTTTATTAGTGGAAGTGCCTTCCTTGTAGGAGAAAATAGAAAGGAGTTCTGAAAAAGACCAGGGGAGTTGTCAGATTGCAATGCAGTTCTGACGCTGAGCGAAGGCAAGGGAAGAAAAATTGGGTGGCTGCACCCCAGCCTATCTCACGGTCTAAGAGAGGTTCAGGAAGATTGGAGGTCAGTTGTATGAGAAGTAGAGGACGGTCTACTTCTTTCACCACATTCTCTTTGTTGCCACTTCCATGAGTCAGCATTTTCTACCAGTATATCAGATGACTGAGCGTCTCTGTCCAGTTTGGTTGTACACTGGCTTGTCTTTACAGCACATGTCAAACTGTTAGGTAGTCAGACCTGAGCAACAGGGGAACAAAGGAGTAGAGGCCCAACCCAGAGACCGCCCCAAAAACACTGCTGCATCCTAAGAGGCAAAGGACTGGAGGGCCATAAATCTATAGCTGGTTTAATCCAGCCACAGATGCTTGCGCAGAAGGTACTACCCTCACCTGCCCACAACCTCAGTCATTATACCATCGTTATAACATCATCCCCATGCCCAGAAGTTCATGAATCTAATTATAACAGACTGAATTTTAGGTAAGCACATGCGCACTAGGCAGGGAGTAATTATACAGCAGCCACATGTCAATCAAAATGACCTCAAGTCCCAATCACTTAGAAACACCTTTGTAACCATCCATCCATAGTACAGACTTTCCCCCTCCTCCTTCCATGGGTCTCTTTCTTTGCTGTAACCCACTCCTCACGGGAAGCGTATCCTCATTTCCACGCGGTTAACCAGTTTAGGTGTGACCTGTTTCTACCTCAAAATGTTCCGTTAATAAATCTTACTTCTCATAACTGTCACTGACTTGGAATTTATTTCTTCATCAGGGATAAGAACTGAGACTTGCGTGTTACCAGAGCTCTGATCGCCCAATGGTAACAAAACCATGAACAAAATGATATACAACAGAATATATCACACTAGGCCTTGAAAAGCTTGTAAGCGAGGGTAGAAACCCATGATGCTGAGATTGCAAGAAGCAACGGGAGCTCCATTTCCCCCAAGGACAGAGAAACACAGAGCTCCTTCCAAAAACACCCATGAAGGACCAGAGTCTAAAGCATTTATCCACTGGCTTTCCTCCAACTGGTTCAAAACTGTCCCTTGGGAAATTACTCCCCTAAATTCCCAGGTGGGGATTGTGCTGTGCTGGATTAAGCCCCAGGCAGAAAGTCAACTCTTTAAGGTAAGACACTTGCTAGTAGCAAGTAAGTCTGAGCGTTCACAAAACTGGCCATCATGGCCACAGCAAAACCAAAAGTGGCCCAGAGTTGAAGCACAGGCATTTGCTACAGCTCCAAAGGCAAACTATAAATTAAATGACTTTAACCTTGGCACCTCATTTCCATTCTCATATTAAATATTCCCCATTGACCCTGGGTTCCACCAGTGTCAATTGCTGCTGTGATATTGCATATAACATTTTAGTTAGCTGTGACTTCCCACCCTAACCCCTAAGGAATTTGCCTAGTAAAGGAGTCGTCTTAGGTTTAGCCCTGGGGCCCATCAGACCAGAACTCCAAGAGGGGAGAGGGAAGTAGCACAAATATAGGCTACTTTACATTTAAATTTCTCCCCCTACAAATAATTCCTTCCAAAAGTGCAGACTCACCTTGCTGAAGGATGGACTCACAGAGACTTGGCACTTCAGATGAGACAGGTTTATGAGCTTCGACTCATACTACGGTGACCTTTTTGCCACTGCAGTAGGGCAGGCCCCCATTGTGACTAAGCATCTTAGAGCAACAACAGATAAACTTACCCCCGAGCCCCAGCTTCACATCTGCCACACTGCAGATAGATTTCAGACTGGTGAGAAGAGTCCACCTTCACCTGCTGCAAACAGCTAATCATTTAAGTCTCTGGTCTTCAGACTGTGATGTGTATCAGAATCACCTGGAGCGCTAAGAATGCTCCAAGACCTCTGCTTGTAGAAGCAGGAAAGGGCCTGAAAGTCTTGACCAGTTTCTCAGGAGTATCTGATACCCACCAAAGTTTAAGAACCTGGGCCAAAGTGTCTCAAATTTTATTGTGCATATGACTCACCTGGGGGATCTTCTTCAATTAAAACTGATTCACCAGGCCTGCTGTGGAGGCTGAGAGTCTGCATGTCTCATGGGCTCCCAGGTGATACCAATACAACTAGTCCACAGGTCAACTTTGAGGAGCCAGGGCATAATGGCTTCAAGATGGCTTCACTAAGATTCTACAAAAGCCTATTATTATCTGGGTACTATTCTTCCCTGGCCTCTTGGCTCCCCACAGTGCATGCGGCTACCAGTGACCTTCCGTACACATACAGGTACAGAAAAAAAATAATTCTTGTTGTGTTCCTTTCTTTTTTTCCTTTTTTTTTTGAAATTTACTAACATGTTTAACCCGACATATCCAAAAAATTATCGTTTTGACGTGTAGTCAATACGAGTTAACGATGATATTTTTTTTCCTGGTACTAAGTCTTAGAAATTTACATTGCAAATAATAGCCACGTGTGGCTGGTGGCCACTATATTGGATGACCACTGCACTCATTCTCTGGCTTACATCCCAATCTGGAAATTCTTCTTCTATAACCTATATGTTTATTTTCAGGCGCTGCATGCTCCTAGTTTTTGAGCCAAACTCAGAATCAGAAAACAGTACTCTCAACCAAAGACAGAAAAATTAACAAACATTACTGAAGATTTTTTTCTTTTTTTTGCCTCTAGCTTCTCAGTGGCTTCCTGGGAAGTCTGGGGCAACCAACTGTCCCAAATTAACTGATACTGTCTCAGTTTTATCACTAAAAAGCCCACATCCCAGACAATGCCTCCGTCCCAGGTAAGCCAGGTGAGTTGGTCGCCCCTGAAAGTCTGTTCCTGCACAGATCACTCCCTGACCCCAATAAGGACCTTTTTTCATGAGTGGTAAAGCTCCCAGGTTCAGCCCAAGGGAAAAAAATGTGTTCAGGTCCCCTCTCAGGAGCTAAACATCTGTACATAGGATTTACATCATGGTCAGATTCCAGGGCCCCTCCAGACCTCTGGGGCCTCAACAATTAGTACAGCCTCTCTCTACTCTCATCAGCCCTGGTTCTGATATTGACTCTGAACCTCAGTTTATCTCACTGGATTTCGTGGGCATTGTAAGAATGTGAAAGCACTTTGAAAGCTGTGAAGAATTCAGTAAACGTATCTACTATTAATACTTATTGAGCAAGTATAATATGCCAAGCCCTGAGCTAAGAGTTTTCTATTCATTATAGGATTTAATGCTTACAACAACCATATGAGGCAGGTACTATTACATCCCCATTTTACAGATGAGGAAACTAAAGTTCAGAGAGGTTAAGTAACTTGCCAATGGTCACATAGCTTATTAAGTTTCAGAGGTGTGACTTGAACCTAGAGCTCTGACTCCAAAATCCACAAAAACAACAAAACAGAAGAGAAAGACCTGAGAGTGGGAATATGCATAAATGGTAAGTCTAATCTCCACATTGTGAGAAAAATGCCCTAAATGTAATGCCCTTGACAAAAAAAAAAAAAAAAAAAAACAGCAAAAGTTTTCAGAAGCATTTGAGACAAGAGTATATATTACTGTCTTCAAATGAGTCTAAAGAAAGAATTTACAGAAACTTGTGAGTCCTGTTTAGCCCTCTACCCCAGCTTTTAGTAGTAGGAGTACTTACTGGTCACTTTGCCTTAGAACACTGGCCCCTGATCTTCAGGTAGATGGAGACTCTCTAATTATCCACATCTCAGCTCAAATGTGAATCCCTCCACAAGGTCTCCACTTCCTAACTTATCTAAACTTCCACCCCTCACCTCACTCACTTATTACCCTGCGTCATTCTGGTTGCAATATTCATCATCAGAGATCAGCTATTACCGAATAATTATGTGTTAATTTCTCCCTCTTTATATAAGCTAATGGAGCAGGGACCTTGTCAGCCTTATTTATAACCATGCCTTGGGGCCTAGAGCAGTGTCCTGCACATGTCAAGCCCTCAATCTTTTGTTGATTATTGAACAAACACAGTACCTGAAAAATTGTGGAACATATTGTCAATCGAGGAGAAAGAAACTTTTCCATGTGATTTTTTTTAGTGGCCTGCAATCAACACACAAAATAAGACTTGGTGAAAGGGCAAAGTTTCTCAGTACTGCTGCATCTCCATTTACAAAGAGATCAAACCACAAGAGCTATATTGAAATCTTCCTTTGCTGTGTTAGTTTTCACTCTGCTTACAGACTGAAGTTTATAGATTTCAATTACAAAAGCATCACGACAAGTGACAGTCCTCAAATTCTTTGGCTCTGTAGAAGTCAAAACCCAAGTCAAAAACACCTTCACTGATCTGGTTGTGTTTTGAACCAGTTCCATAGAAACAAAGAATTCCCAGCAGAGGCTTCCTAATTTTCAGCAATTATCTTAAGGTCTGATTAGCATTTTAAATGTCACCTGTATAAATTAAAATTGTTTACACCTCACAATGTCATTATTTTGTGATTCATGACTTTGCTGTAACTAGCCAAAACTCACTTTTTGGAAAATCCTAAATGTTACCCGATGAATTAGGCCTGGCAAAATCTCTCTTGGTTCAAATATCTAGCTTCTCTTTTTATTCTTCACTTTGGAAATCTCAGCCTCCTTCCTTGGAACATTTTGAGTATTGAGGGTGTCAAACTTGGCAGGGAGAATGTTTGAAAACAGTTCTTTTGGTTATGTAAGTTACTCAACACAATCTACTGCTGGCTTCAAGAAAACAAATGAAGATTTCTGAGTATAACTCTGTATCAGTCAAGTACCACTCATTATCAAGTAAAGTACATGTTGCTTTCATGGGGATTGGAGGATGGTATGATTTTTGGAGGTCACCTCTACTCTTGGTCATTTTTTACCAAAACCAATATTTAAAATAGCTCCTTTTATGCAGCATTTCTCTATGCCCCTCGCATTTCACTGATTTACTTTATACAGTGGCATTTCATGCTTCTCTGATTAAAGGCAGCTGGACTGTGAGTCACTTGAACAGGAATCCCAAACTTTACTCCACTACTTAAAGCGGTAGGACCTTAAACAGGTCCCTCAGCTACTGTTTGCCTCCATTTTCTCATGTCCTACCCTGCGCAGGACCTTAAACAGGTCCCTCAGCCACTGTTTGCCTCCATTTTCTCATGTCCTACCCTGCGCAGGGAACAAAGTATAGTTCCTGCTCTCAGTCTAGCTGAACACTCAGACTGACCTAGGAGGCAGCTGGAGGATCAGCCACAAATATGCCACCCAGCACCAGTGATCTTCCTAAACTTCCACCTCCCTGCGTTTAACTCTCTAAAGCAAAGGTCTTCTTCTGTGAATGGCCATATAGTAAATATTTTTGGTTTTGCTGGTCATATGTTCTCTGTCCCAACTACTCAGTTCTACCCTAGTCACATGAACGTAGTCATAGATGAGATGGATGGATACTCATGGGCATGGCTGTATTCCAGTAGGACTGCTCACCTCTCTAGTCCCATCTCCTACCAATCTGCCCCTCCTCTACCATGCTACAGCCACTAGGTCCCTTCTTTTAGTTTCTGGAAAATTCCAAGCTTCTTCTCTCTTGCCTTGGGGGCTTCTCACTAGCTGTTTCCTTTTGTGGACAGTTCTGTTCCCACATCAGTAAATTCATGGTTCCCTCTGGTCATCCATCTCTCAGTTTATCATCATCAACTCAGGGAGGCTTTCATGACCACCCAATTGGTCAGGCACTGTTTAAAACCTATCCTTGCTTTATTTTCTCACAGTTCTCAGCACTCTCTGATGCTATAAAGGATTCCATTCTTACAATAATGGCTATGGATACAAACCATTGATATTTTCTCAGTCTTTTATGTAAAGTTTGGCAAACTTCTTATCTTATGTTTTTTAAATTACTGTTAGTTGTGGTAAAATTCATGTAACAAAACTTACCATCTTAATCACTTTTAAGTATACACGTCACTGGCATGAAATATATTCACATTGTTGTACAACCATCACCGCCATCCACCACCAGAACTCTTTCCATCTTGCAAAACTGAAACTCTGTACCATTAAATAATTTCCCATTCTTCCCTTCTCTCCCTGCCCCCACAGATTCTGGCAACATCTTTTCAACTTTTAACATTAAAATTACCAGGCAGAATCAGATTAAACAATTTCACCACCAAATTTCCATCCACAAGCTCCTTCAGTATAGATTCTGGAGCCACTATTGAGATCTGATATTTTCTTATCTACTTTTCATTTGTTCTTCTCTCTTCCCACTATGGTGTAAGTTCCATGAGACCAGGAATCTTCCTTTTTCCCCCACTGGATGGCAAATGCCTAGAACAAGCTAACACAGAAGAGGCTCAGCAAATGTTGACTGAATGAGTGAACAAAGACATGAATGACTGCCTTTGTGGGTGGATTACACCTTGAGCTGCAGTCACAAAGGCTTTGGACATGTAAAGAAGAGAGATAATTTCAGCTCAGGGTAACAGCAGAAAACATAAGCTCTGGGGATGCCTGGATAACTGCATCAGCACAGCCACGTATCAGCAGGTAAAGAAGGAAAGAAAGGAAAGAAAAAGGGTGGAAGGTAGGAGTGCAGGAAGAAGGGAAAATGAGAATGCACTGGAATTTCTGAAGAATAGGCTTTTGAGAATCCTGGAAAGAGCTGAGGAATTAGGGAGTTAGATTGTTAAAGATCTAGGAAGTGTGGTCCTGTGAATCTCTGATTCTTGGCCAAGAAACGTCATAGTGCCAGCTGATGTATAAAGGAAAATGTCACTTGCAGCCTTGTGAATATCAAGGTGAAAGGGGGTGGGAGTCAAAGTGTCACATCCCTCACAAAAAAAAAAAACTTCATTTTCAAAACTTCAGCAAGAACCACAGGCAAATGTTGACATTTCCACGATAGAAGCCTTATCACAATGAATCTTCCCAGAAAGTAGAGAGAAACTAAAGGTACATCTGCTAAGATTTACAGAACAATTGATCTTTCCTACCCAAGAAGAAAAAGAATAAGAACTATCCTATGGAATAAGCATCTTTCTGATCTCAGCTCTGGCCTCCAGGGCATCTGTTCCTATGACCCTGGGCTTTGACCAGATAGATGAGAGGCTGATCAACAGTGTGTAGGCTCAGGGCTATATATGCCTCTTCCCAGGAGAGATCATTCACAAAGAATGTGACTCATCAGCCAGCTCTGATCGTGACTGCACGCAGCAGGCCTCCAGGAGCCCTGACTCATTCGCAAGCCATAAGGAGATTGTTTAAAAGTGGTCAAAATCTTACAGCAAATTTATACAAACAGAAGTAGGTCTGGCATGGGATTTACTGACATCAGCTGGACTTATTCTTTGATTCAGATAGTGTTCTTTCATCGTTGGTCCTATGTATACTATCTGCCTAGAAGTATTGTTCCTGCCAGGGTTAATAAGCTTTCACTGAAAATATATGTAGATAATCCTATTAGGCAATTGGGCTGGATAACTACACATCTGAGCTCCAAGTTCTTGAATTCACAGTTTAGTAGGGGAAAGTTAGCTCAGTTCATCCAGGATTTGTTAGAAGGATGGTATTAGAAGGGAATTTAGAAACCAATTACAAACATACATCAGAGATATTGTGGGTTCAGTTTCAGACCATCACAATAAAGCGAGGGTCACAGTAAAGCAAGTTGTCATCTTTCTGTTGGTGAATGGTCTTCCTTCAATTTGTAAAAAACACAACATCTGTGAAGTGCAATAAAGAGAGATATACCTGTTGTTCCATCTGCTCATTTTCAAATAAGGAAACTGATTGGCTGAGGTTAATGTTAAGGAAACTAACACAGCTAATTATCAGAATCACAGGCAGAGGTCTTTGAATGCTGATTGTCACTGAGCTGCCCACTAGGAGGGTTTGGATGAAACAAAGGCTTCTGCTTTCACTGTGCTTAAAGAACTTTCAAGAGACTGGCCTGACATATAAGTAAGAGTGTTAACATAAGAAATGAGTGATGGGTGTTGTGTTAAATAGAAAATTCAGAGAAAAAACCTCCCAGAGAGGACAAGAATAGTCAGGGAAGATCTCTTGGAGAAGAGGATGCTTGGTCTGAGCCTTGAAGGAAGGGAAGAATTTGAGACAAAGTAGTGAAACATGAGAAAGCAGCAGTGCAAAGTCTGAAAAAGGCAGGGCAAACAAAAAGCCTAGAGAACACCCCTCTGTAGAACAATATCAACAGTTGAGACCAACAAAAGGTATAACTCTGAGCAATCCTGGTCCTCTTGTTATGCTGGTACATGCTTAACAGCCAGCTCTTGGGGGAGAGAGGAGCCCTAATTTTTAGCCTCTACCAATCATCGTGGTGTAAATACTCCCTCCACAGCTGATTTCAAAGATGACTAAGTTTAACAACAGTTTCACACGTTTTCTGAAAATTTAACTATTGGCTCTTGCTTCAGGACACTACTGCCTTGGACCCTCTCTGTTTACAAGGATTCTTCTCTCCCAGTGTTTTTGTAATACCTGTCCTTTACTGAGAAGTCATGGGTCAAGATCTGTGCTAACACTTGTCATGTATTATTGCCTTAATGCATGTCCTTACAAGAACCCTACAGGATAGTTCATTTTTAATAATTCATATTACCATTTTGCAGGTGGGGCAAGTGATATTTAGAGGTATTAGAAAGCCAAATCCTTGTCACTCTAAAACTCACACTCCTAACTTTTACACTCTACTCTTCCTCCTCCTCTGACCACAACTGACATTTTATTCTTATTATTATTGCTCTCATGTTGTCTTTGAATTCACAGAAAACTTCTAACTCAATGCTGGAAAAACAAAGAAATGACTTACCAGTGGATCCACTGGTAAGGGGTCAGCTCATCTAAAACAAAATGACAAAAAAGTACATAATTAGTAGTAAGGTGACTAGCAGGCTGATAGAGGCAGAGGAATGCAATCTTACTAAGAACAGAGCATTATAAGCTTAAACAGTAAAAAGAGATTTGCTATAGCAAGATAGTAATGAGTGTTCAGCATACGTAGGAACAAATTGAGACAACCATGAGTAAAAAGGGGAGGAGGATTCAAAGATCCAAATTCACAAAGGGGAATGGAGATAAGGCACATGCAGATAAAAATGGAGGAACATACACACACACACACACACACACACACACAAGCACACATATATATGTATATATATGTGTGTGTGTATGTGTGTGTGTATATATAGGCATATATATGTATATATATGCCTATATATAGGCATATATATGTATGTGTGTGTGTGTGTATATATATATATATATATATATATATATATATATATAACTATACTCTAAATCTTTGTAATGGTAAAGATATGCTAAAGATTCGGAACTGATGTATATAACATAAAACAAGAAGGACCAGAGGCAAAACCACAAAAGACAACCAAAATAAAGAAAACAGAAACACAGGGACAAGGAAGCAATGTAAATATTGAGCTACCAGAAAGCAAAAGATAAAATGGCTATAGGAAGACCTCACATTTCAATAATCACCCTAAATGTAAATGAATTGAACTCACCAATAAAAAGGCTGCCTCCAGGAGACATATCTCAGTTCCAAAGACAAATATAGACTCAAAGTGAAAGCATGGAAAATGATATTTCAAGCAAATGGCACTCAGAGAAAAGCAGGAGTTGCGGTACTAATATTGGACAAACTAGAATTCAAAATAAAATAGGCAAAGAAAGATACTTCATAATGATAAAAGCAATCATGCACCAAGAAGATGTAACACTTATTAATATCTATGCTCCCAATCAGGGAGCCCCAAAATATATAAAGCAATTACTAACTGAACTAAAGGGAGAAACAAAACAAAACACCATCACAGTAGGGGGCCTAAATAACCCACTGTTGGATATGGACAGATCATCCAAGCAGAAAGACAATAAGCAAATAACATCCTTAAATGACACATTAGACCAACTGGACATAATTGACATTTACAGAGCCTTTCATCCCAAAACAACTGCTTATACATTCTTCTCTAGTGCACATGGAACATTCTCAAGGATCGACCACATACTGAGACATGGAGATAGCCTCAACACATACAAGAGGTTTGGAATCGTACCAACCATATTCTCTGATCATAATGCTTTGAAACTAGAGATCAACTACAGAAAGAAACCGGGAAGAACCACAAATACAAAGAGAATACACAACATGCTACTAAAGGATAACTTGGTCAAAGAAGAAATAAAAGGAGAGATCAAGATTTATATAGAAACATAAGATAATGGTAGTACAAGATATCAAAACTTTGGGGATATGGCAAAAGCAGTCACAATAGGAAAGTTCATATCATTATAAGCCTATCTGCCAAAACAAGAATGAGCCCAAATGAACCTAACACTACATCTTTAAAAACCAGAAAAGGAAGAACAAATGAAGCCTAAAGTCAGCAGAAGGAATGAAAGAATCAAAATTAGAGCAGAAATAAAATTGAAAAAAAAAATAGAAAAAATAAATACAACAAAGAGCTGGTTCTTTGAGAAGGTTAATAAAATCGACAAACCCCTGACTAGACTCACTAAAGAAAAAAGAGAAAAGACACAAATAAACAAAATCAATGATGAAAGAGGGGGAATTACAACTGACACCACAGAAATACAAAGGATCATACAAGAATACTATGAAAAAGTATATAACACCAAATTTAATAACCTAGAAGAAATGGACCAGTACTTAGAAAAATACAATCTTCCTAGACTGAATCAAGAAGATCTGGAAAATCTAAATAGACCAACCGGCAGTATGGAAATTGAAATAATCATCAAAAACCTACCGAAAAGGAAAAGTCCAGGACCAGATGGCTTCGCCAGTGAAATCTACCAAAAATTCAAAGAAGATTTAATACCTATCTTCTAAAATTCTTCCAAAAAATTGAAGAGGAGGCAATACTTGCCAACTCATTTTATGAAGCCAGCTGTTACCCTGATACCAAAACCTGGTAAGGATAACACAAAAAAAGAAAACTACAGACTGACATCTCTCATGAACACAGATGCAAAAATCCTAAATAAGATATGAGCAAACCAAATACAGCAACATATTAAAAAGATTATACACCACTATCAAGTGAGCTTCATCCCAGGGGCACAGGGATGGTTCAACATACACAAATTGCTTAATGCGATACACCACATTAATAAATTAAAAAATAAGAATTATATGATCATATCAATAGGTGCAGAAAAAGCCTTCAACAAGATACAGCATCCATTTATGATCAAAACACTTAACAAAATCGGTATAGAAGGAAAGGACCTTAACATAATAAAGACCATTTTTGACAAACCTTCAGCCAACATTATACTTAATGGTGAAAAATTTAAAACCTTCCCTCTAAGATCAGGAACAAGGCAAGTCTGTCCACTACCAACACTGCTATTCAATAAAATATTGGAGGTCCTAGCAAGTGCGATCAGGCAAGAGAAATATGTAAAAGGCATACAAATAGGAAACAAAGAAGTTAAACTGTCACTATTTGTAGATGACATGATTCTCTATGTAAGAAACCATAAAAACTCCACAAGACTACTATTAGAAACAATAAGCAAATACAGTAAAGTTTCTGTATACAAAATCAATGTTCAAAAATTCATAGCGTTCCTACGCTTTAATAATGAACTGTCAGAAATAAAAGTGTGAAAAATTATTCCTTTTGCAATTGCAACAAAAAGAATAAAATACCTAGGAATAAATCTAACAAAACATGTGAAGGACCTATAGAATGAAAACTATAAGACCCTATTAAAAGAAATCAAAGAAAATACCAAAAATGGAAAGATATTTCATGTTCTTCGATTGGAAGAAGCAACATAGTTTAAATGGCCATATTACCTAAAGCATTATACAGATTTAATGCAATCCTCATCAAAATCCCATCAGCATTTTTTAAAGAAATAGAACAAAAAAAAATCATTAGATTTGTATGGAAGCACAAAAGACCCCAAACTGCCATAGCCATCCTGAAAAAAAAAAAAAGAACGAGGCTGGAGGCATCACTCTGCCTGACTTCAAATTATACTACAAAGCAACAGTAATCAAAACGGCATGATACTGGCAGAAAAACAGACTCAACAGACCAGTGGAACAGAATCTAGAGTCCAGAAGTAAACCCGTATTTATATGGGCAAATAATTTTGACAAAAAAGCCAAAAATATACAGCGGAGAAAAGAAAGCCTCTTCAATAAATGGTGCTGGGAAAACTGGAAAGCCACCTACAAAAGAAGGAAGCTAGACTGTTGTCTATCATCACACACAAAAATTAACTCAAAATGGATTAAGGACCTGAATATAAGACCTGAAACAATAAAATGCATAGAAGAAAACATAGGAACGCAACTCAAGGATCTTTAACTTAAAGAGGATTTTATGAATTTGACCTTAAAAGCAAGGAAACTAAAAGCAAAAGTAAATAAATGGGACTATATCAAACTAAAAAGCTTCTGCTCAGCAAAAGAAATCAGCAACAAGATAAAGAGACAACCATCCAAATGGGAAAATATATTTGCAAGCAACGCCTCCAATATGGGCCTAATATCCAAAATATACAAAGGAGTCATACAACTCAATAACAACAAAAAAACAAATGATCCAATCGAAAATAGGCAATGGACCTGAATAGACATGCAAATGGTCTACAAACATATAAAAAGATGCTCAACATCGCTAGCTATTAGGGAAATGCAAATCAAAACCATAATGAGATACCATCTCACACCTGTTAGAATAGCTATAATCTACTGGACAAATAATAACAAATGTTGTAGAGGATGCAGAGAAAAAGGAACTCTCATACACTGCTGGTGGGACTCCAAATTGGTACAGCCACTATGGAAAACAGTATGAAGGTTCCTCAAAATAAGATTTGATCTACCATACGATACAGCAATCCCTCTACTGGGTATTTACCCCAAAGACTTGAAAACCCATATCCATAAAGATACTTGCACACTGATGTTCATAGCAGCATTATTCATGGTGGCCAGGACATGGAAGCAACTGAAGTGTCCTACAATAGATGATTGAATAAAGGAGCTGTGGTACATATATAAATAGAATATTACTCAGCCATAAGAAGAAATGAAATACTGCCATTTGCAACAACATGGATGGACCTCGAGATAATCATGCTAAGTAAAATAAGCCAGAGAGAAAAAGTCGAAAGTCACATGCTATCAATTACATGTGGGATATAAAACTAAAAGCAACAAATGAACAAGATAAACAGAGACTCATGGACATGGACAATAGACTAGTGGTTACCAGAGGGTAGCGAGGGAGGAGGGAAGTAGGCAGGGTAACGGGGGTCAAATATATGGTGACAGAAAGAAATCTAACTATGGGAGGTGAACACACAGTATAAATATACATATGCCTTACTGTTAAAATGTGCAGCTGAAACACTGGATTTCATTAACCAATGTCACCATAAAGAAAAAATAAAATTAAAATTAAAATTAAAAGAGTGAGCTATAAGCCATTAACAGCTAACACTCATAACAGATAAGGGTAAATGGGATCTGGCCAGGGAACCAAGAATGTCTATTTCAGACAGGTATCCAAACTAACTCCATAATGAAAATAATTTCACTTTTGCCTAATCATCCAATCACAGTAATTTCTCAGCATGGTTAGATGTATGGGAAGTCTTACAACCCAATTCCTGGATAAAAATTTTACATCAGCTACAAACTCAAATGTTTTGAGTAAAACTACTATGAAGACTCATAGAGTCACACAATTTCTTAGGAGGAATTGAAATGCAAGTTTGTCTTCATGACTTTAAAGATCTATTAGACCAAGGACTGTGTTTTAGTCACTGTGGGTCCCTGGACACTAAGACAATACGTGGCACAAAGTAAGTACTTGATAAATGTATTGATGAACCGGATATTTAAGAATCCCTCAAAGTCTTTGGCCACGCCACCGTGAACATGCCCAATCTCTTCTGATCTCAGAAGCTCAGCAGGGTCAGGCCTGGTTAGTACTTGGTGGAAAACCACCTAGGAATACCAGGTGCTATAGGTGTTTAAAAAAAAAAAAAAAAAAAGAATCCCTCAAGTAAGGTGATCAACTCACCCCAGTTTGCCCAAAACTATCCAGTTTTAATACTCTAAATCCAATATTCTGGGCACCTACCTCAGGCCCAGGCAAACCAAGACATCTAGTCACCCTACCTTGAGTCTCCCTGTTTTTGTGTTATGGCTACATTCAAATCCATTTAATCCCTTCATCTTTCCTAAATGTTTTCCAAAAGAGAAACTTATAAAATTCCATGGGCAAAAATTTATAGGAAGTTCTTCAAAACGTCTAATGTAAAGTCTTCTGCTACAATTTGGGGCATTTTTCCTTCTCTTGTCTACAATAGAAACACCACCACAACCACACCCAAAACTTGACATAGAAAATATTAGCCTGTAGTCTTTGCATTCTACCTTCCTTCTCACCCACTAGGGTAGCCAGTGTCCTTAGGTGGATCTCTAGAAGACCTCAAACCCCTGATCCAAATTTAAAAACAGCCCAGCCACACCTAAGACTCCAGAAATTTTTTTCTACATTCTCTCCATCAAAATTATCTGTCCCATGTCATACTACCCCAGATAGATAGTAATGATTTGGTCCTCAGAATAACAATGATTTAGCCTAGTTAGAACAATAGAAATATAAGCACTGGGGCAGCTTTTTGTCCCCTGTTAGTCTCTCAAATTAGGCTCTGTCAGCAGAGATCCTTGGTGTGTATAACAATATTAACATAATCCAAACAAGGTTAAGGAATAAATGGATTGAAATGAATGATGAGGTGGGAATTATTGGTTTGTATGACCCAAAAGTCAGGGCTGGTTTAGGTTTCCCCAACTCTGATCTCCTCTGCCTTGTCATCTTTCCAGACAAACTCTGTTTATGGAAGAGGAACTATGTCACTGGCAGAGTCAGACTTTCATCCTCCTTGCTGCCCACACCACCACAGGAATAGAGATCCTCTCCCTCCCAAAATCCACACACCAGATATTTCAGAGGGACTTGGGTTGTCCCCTTGGAGGAATGTGCTTGTCCTAAACCAGTCACTCTGGCTGAAGATAGCGGAAACATTTGATTGGTCAGATTGGGGTCATTTGCCTCCTGTGTAGCAAATGAAGCAAAGTGGAGAGGAAGAGGAGAAGGGTTGGGTTGGGGGCTGACAAAAACTAAAGCTGTGTAATCCCATCTACCTGGCTCCATACTTTAACTACCAATAGCACTTTGCCTCATCACCGTTCTTATTCCATTATAAAATACTCTGGTGAAGGCCCTAGCACCTTAATTAGAATCCCCTGGGGGAAAAGGTAAAATGTACTATTAAAAATAATAATGGCCTGTGAAGAATTTAAAAAGTCAAATAAATACAATAGCTAGGGTATCATGCTCCATACATGGGAGAAATTTTCCCTAAGCATGGGAGGTTTTTCTGCAGAAGCCCCGAAGAGTTTACAGGTGTTTTGGCAAAGATTTCCCTGGTTAATGCCAGAAAGACCTGCTTCCACCCAGCTGCATCCCCATTTATCGAGCCCTTGGTAGCAACTTTACTATAATTGCCTGTAGTTAGTCATTATGTCTCAGCTGCAATACTCAGGAATGCCAAGAAGCCAACTCAACCAGAGGTCTCTTGTTTTAAATGTTTGGACCAAAAAAGAAATTTCCTAAGGAAAGTTACCACTTAGATTTATGGGGGCCAAAGGGCTATGGTTTGAAGACGTTTCCAGGCAATCTAACTTTGAGATCCCTGGGATTCACAGAAGAAACTCAGAGTAGTAGTGTACACAGAAATGAGATTTTTATAATACTTTGCACTTATTCCTGAGCATTGCACAGACTACAAAGTAAGTTGGCCAAATCAGGAGAATTCAATTCAATTCTATGAGCATTAATTGAGCTCTGTTTCAGTGAGGATGCTTTCAGCTGCAAATAACAGCCAAAAGAGCCCAATTAAAATTGGCTTTAAATAATAGGAATTAATTACCTCACATAAGAGAAGTTGGTTAATCTAGCAGTTAAACACCACCAGAAATATCAGTTGGTTTTTTTGAGATTCCCATGGAAATATAGTTGTGATTTCAAGATGGCTATTAGAGCTTCAAACAAAACATCTGCACACGACATTGAAAGGTATAGGAAGGACATGGGATTTCTCCATAAGCATCTCTTTCTCTTTCTCTAGAATGGGAAATCTTTTCCACAGTTCTTCTCAACAGTCCTTCTCTTACATCTCCTTAGGGAGAATTAGATCACATGTCCATTCACATTAAACCAATAAGCCAGGAAAACGAAGACAAGGGCCATCAATGCTTTAAACAGTCATGATCATTTCCTAGGCCTGGGCCCACCTTCCTGGAGCACTTTGCCTCCTAAACAAATTGAGGCATTTGTTGGCAAGGAAAAAAGGGTGAGCAGTGGCTATTGAATATGAAACAGTGTCTTCCCCCAAGCATCCACTTCTTTCTTCTTCATGGAGCATATAAAAATGGAAAAATCACAGACCCTCTTCTCAAGGATCCCACAGTGAGACTAGCATCCACTCAGCAATTTTTATTATTTATTGCCCTGCTTAATACAAAAATGGATTTAAAGTAGTAAAGAGCTGTGACAGATTTTATTTTTTAGAAATTTCTACAACAGAATTTCCCACCCCATATGCTCTTCTTACAATGTCACTTTAACATTCCTTCTATCAAGAAGTAGTCTATATTTGAATTGGGGTGAACTTGTGACTCTAGCTGAAGTGACACCATAGGACTCCTAAACCCAAATCTTAAAAGTTGACAAAATTCCTGCCTGGTCCTCTTTGGATGCCCCCTCTTGGAAGCCAACTATCATGTTGTGAGGAAGTCCAAACTTTCCTGTGGAGAAGGCCAGCACTAACTTGCCAGCCAGGCAAGTGAGCCATCTAGACCTTCCAACACCAGTTGACTCACTGTAACTGATGCCATGTGGAGGAGAGATGGACTACCCTATTGGCCGCTAACCAAATCATAAATATGTGAACAATATAATGATCACTGTTTTCATAAGCCACTAAGTTTCAGGGTGGTTTATTAGGCAACAACAGATAACTGGATCTGAGCTAACTTTAGAAATAGGGCATAAATCAGCAGTCCCCAACCTTTTGGCTCCAGGGATGGGTTCTCCTATGAGATTCTAATGCCTGATGATCAGAGGTGAAGCTGAGGCAGTGACACTAGTGCTGGAAAGTGGCTGCAAATACAAATGAAGCTTCGCTCACTTGCCCGCCACTTACCTCCTGCTCTGCGGCCTAGTTCCTAGCAGGCCACAGACCAGAACCAGTCCATGGCCTGGGAGTTGGTGGCCCCTGGTATAAATAACTTGCTATCAGAGCATAGAGAAAGAAAAAATAAATGTTTACTGAAGAGAAGTTAGAGGGCAATTCTGGAGGAATCAGACACAGGAAGAGTCTTTAGTGATAAATCTCAAAGGATAAGTAGATTACAGAAGTACAGTAGAAGCAACGTGGATGTTCACTGTGGTTTTGGAAAACATGGAGCATATGGTAAATATATGTTGGGTTTGACTCTTGTGGTGCACCTTGCTGGTGTTCACCAAGATTTCTAGTCCTCTTCTCCTTCCAGAGATACATCTTCTCGAAGTTAGGTATGGCCACATGACTTGCTTGACCAGTTAGTTGTCATGGGAAGTACCATTAGTCTCTTTCACTGAAGCATTTAAGGGCCTGTACACAATTCTCTGTTCTCTTAACTTCAACCAATCTTGATCCCTCACGTTGAGATGGGGATATCATAAGATGCTATCAGCCTGAGTCCTTGAGTATATTAATGTCTGGGAGAAGTTTTTTAAATGCTGCCTTAACTCTTAACCTTGTTTTGAGGTCCTGGATAGAGGCCAATTAGTTCCACTTAAACAGTTCACAAATCTAACCACCTCTCTTAACAGGTTCTCACACTCTAGGCCTCTATATACCCACCTTAAACCCTAGGACCAAGTTTCAGACAATCGAGGACAACCCCTAGCCCCAGAACCCACTGAAGTTATTCATTTTAGCCAATCCTAAGCCTGTTTTCCCTGCCTGACCCTTTCTTTCCCATAGAAAACAAAATAAAGGTGCTGGCCCACAGTTCCCTCCTCTTCCTCATGACCAACCCTAGTGCTTCCCCATTTGGCCCTGCATAGGGTGCTGTGTTCTCCCCAGGGAGTTGTGAGTATAACTAAACTGTAAAACTTTGTCAGGTTTCTCTCTCAATCTGCATATAGCCTCATCATATCTCACTCAAGGTTTAACTCAAGTTAAAACACTGAGTTACCATAATGAGCAAGGGTTCCTGCTGACCTGGGTTGGACATGTAGATGATGCAATAAATACAACTTAATTGCTTTAAGCCACTGAGTTTTGAGGTTATTCTTTACTATAACATAATCTAGTCCATTCCAACTGAGAATTGCCCAATCTATAGTTCCCTTCATCTTATGAGAGCACCTCAGATTTTCACTGGAAAGCCATCTCTGACTCTCATAGGGTTAAGATGTTGACTTCACTCCTTGCTCCAGGAGCGAACATGTCACCCAAGCCTACACAATGAGCATAACTCATTTACCTTCAAAAATGCCCAAAATCTGACCACTTCTTCCCACCTCTACCATCCTGGTCCATGCCAACATCATTTCATCATGGGATGGCTATGTTTGCCTCTTCTCTAGATTACCTAGTCTATTCTACAGCCTATTTCCTACAGAGTAATCAAAGGGGTCATTTTGAAACATAATTCATATCACATCACTCTTCTGCTCAAAGCTCTTCTAAGACCATCCATCTTACTCAGTAAAAGCCAAAGTTCTTCTAATGGCCAGCAAGTTCCTATGGGATTTGCCCCCTCTTACTTCTCTGTCCTCTCCTCCTATTTCTTTCTCCTAGTTCACTTTTTACCACTGGACTCCTTGCTTTTCCACAAATATGTCAAGCTCACTCCTGCCTCAGGCCCTCTTGTACTAGCCATCCCCTCTGCCTGAAACACTGTTCTCCCACATCTGTATGGCTCATTTCTTCATCTCTTCAAATCTTTGTTCAAGTGTCACCTTTTCAGTGAAGCTTTCTGTAACACTACATAGAAAATTCCAATCTGCCACTCCCAATATTTCCTATCTTCTTTCCTTACTTTATTATTGATCACCATACCATATAAAATGCCATATATTTTAATCATTAATCTTAAATCACTTCACTAGAATACAAACTTCATGAGAGCAGGGACTTTTGTCTATCTTATTCACTCCTAAATTTAGCGTTTCACGCATAATAATTGTCATGAGTATTTGTTGAATGAACAGCAGAATGAATGAATGAATGAATTTACTTAGTGACAGTTATTAATTCAAAAATGGACATATAACCCAAACCAGATCAAGACTTAATTTGAGAAACTTCAGTAGGAATTTTTAGAAATTTTTGACAGACTGACAACTGGCAATAAATAATTACACTCTCTTAAAAAATAGTGTTAATCTGTTTCAAACTCTTCCAAAATATTGAACAGGAGGGATCACTTTCAAATTCATTCTATGAGTTAAGCATTACTCTCAGAGCAAAGTCAAAAAAAAAAGACACTACAAGAAAATTACAGACCAATATCCCTGATGAACACATATACAAACATTCTCAATAAAATGCTAGTAAACTGAATTCAACAGGACAAATTAAGAAGATCATACACTATGATCAAGTGGGTTTATCCCTGGGATGCAAGGATGGTTCAACATATACAAATCAATAAGCATGATAAACTGCACTAAGAAAATAAAGGATAAATATTACATGATGATCTCAACAGATGGAGAAAAAGCATTTGACAAAAATTCAATATCCTTTCAAAATAAAAATTCTGAACAGAGTTCTGATCAAGATGGAGGAGTAGACAAATGCTATGTTTATCTCTTCTCACAACCACATCAAACTTACAACTAAACTAAAAATAAAAATAAATAAAAAATACAACTGAACTACAGAATAGTCATCATTGAGAGTTGTGTGTGTGTGTGTGTGGGTATGTATATGTGTGTGTGTATATAACAAAATATTACTCAGCCATTAAAAAAAAAAAGAAATCTTGCCATCTGCAACAACATGGATGGGCTTAGAGGGTATTGTGCTCAATAGAGTAAGTCAGAGAAAGACATATGTCATATGTGGAATCTAGAAAACAGGATTAAAAAAAAAACAACAGAAACAAGCTCATAGATACAGAGAACATTTTGATGGTTGTCAGATTGGGAGGGTAGGGATGGGTGAAGGCAGAGGGGATTAAGAGGCACGCATTGGTAGATACAAAATAGCCATGGGGATGTAGAGGACAGCATGGGATATATAGTCAATGATATTGTAATAACTAGGTATGGTGTCAGATGGGTACTAGATTTATCTGGATGATCACTTCATAAGTTATAAAAATGTCTAATCACTGTGTTGTACACCTGAAATTAATATAATATTGTATGTCAACGATCATTGAAAAAAATAAAAATACAAATTTTTTTAATTCTCAATGAATTAGGTATAGAATGAATGTACCTCAACATAACAAAGGTCATACATAACAAGCCCACAGCTAACATCGTACTTAATAGTGAGGCTGAAAGCTTTTCCTCTAAGATCAGGAACAAAACAAAGGAGCCCATTCTCATCACTTCTAGACAACATAGTACTAGAAGTCCTATCCAGGGCAATTAGGCAAGAAAAAGAAATAAAAATTATCCAAATCAGAAAAGAAATTAAATTGTCTCTGTTTGCAGATGACATAATTTTATGTAGAAAACCCCAAAAACTTGACACACACACAAACACAAACTGTTAGAATAAACAAATGCAATAACATTTCAGGATGCAAATCCATACAAAAATGTATTGAAGGGGAAAGGGGAGGTAGACAGGGGGAAAAAATTTAAATCATTTCGTCAATTTAATAAATAAATAAATAAATAAATAAATAAATGAAAAGTTAAAAAATTATTGCATTTCTATACACTAACAATGAACTAACGGAAAAAGAAATTAAGAAAACAATTACATTTACAATGGCCGCAAAAAGAACACAATACCTAGGAATTAATCTAACCAAAGAGGTGAAAGGTCTATACAATAAAAACTGTAAAATATTGGTGAAAGAAACTAAAAAAGACACAAATAAATGAAAAGATATTCTGTGTTCATGGTTTAGAAGAATTAGTATTGTTAAAATGCCCATATAACCCAAAGCAATCTATGGATTCAGTGTTATCTTTATCAAAATTCTAATGTCGTTTTTCACAATCCTAAAATTTTTATGAAACCACAAAAGACCCCAAATAGCCAAAGCAATTTCGAGCAATAAACTGGAGGCATCATACTTCCTGATTTTAAACTATATTACAAAGCTATAGTATTTAAAATAATATAGTACTGGCATAAAAACAAACACAGTGGAACAAAATAGAGACCCCAGAAATAAACCCATACATATATGGTCAACTAATCTTTGACAAGGGTACCAACATTAAACAATGTGAAAAGGATAATCTCTCCAAAAAATTGTGTTGGAGAAATTAGATATCTACATACGAGAGAATGAAATTTGAACCTTATTTGACACCATAAACAAAAAATAACTCAAAGTGAATTGAAGACTTACGTGTAAGACCTAAAACCATAAAACTCCAAGAAAGAAACATAGGGAAATTGCTCCTTGACATTAGTCTTGGCAATGACGTTTTTTGGCTATGACACCAAAAGCACAGGTAACAAAAGTAAAAATAAACAAGTGGGACTATATCAAACTAAAAGGCTTCTGTACAGCAAAGGAAATGATCAATAAAACGAAAAGGCGTTCTACGGAAGAGGACAAAATATTTGCAAACCAGTTCACATTGAAGGACTGAAAAAGGTCAGTAGGGCTGGGATGCAGGGATGAGGAGGTACATTACAACACATTGATCCTAAAGAGTATGTAAGGGGCCTTGTGAGACATTTTAAGTTTTATCTGCCTAATCATGCATGAGCTATATTTAGTCTTGGTTTCCAGTGGCTAGTTATTTACACTTAACCTATTCCATTGTGTTAGAAAATTCTTAGTCACGTCAGGCTGGAATCACTTTCCCTTCAGTTTCCAGCTCTAGGCTTTGTTCCCTGGAGCCATAGAGAGAAATCCTACTGCTCACTTATTATTTCTCCAGATCGCATTCCCTCTAACTCTCCTCCTCCTAAATTCAACTCAGCCTCAGACGACAAGGGTTTAAGATCCTTTTCCATCACTGTTGCCCCTTTGGAACATGCCTTAGCTCATCAGCATCCTTCTTCAAATGTGATGCTCAGAACCAAACACTTGAGGTTGCGCCAAGTTAGAGAAGGACTTTCATCTCCCCTCTTTAGGATGTTTAGTTTCTGTTGATGATATGACTGCAATATAGAAGTCTTTTTTTGAAAGCCACCTCACACTGCTGATTCATAATTAGCCAGCAGTCAACTAAAACCTTTAAATCTATTTCTTGTAGGCTGCTGTTAAATCAGGTGTTTCTCATCCAGTATGTATGTAGGTATGTATTTTTAATTTATACCTTGCTTATTTCTAAAAATGACTGTCAGCCTAGAAACAGAACATGAGTATACATCTACACAGTTAAAATAACGATCCAAGGGAGAACAGAAACATCACATTTTCACAGTGGCTTTTCTGAGTTTAAGTGCAGGTATTTATATATACCTCTATTCAATTTCATCCTATTGATTTAGGATTTGGGGTGCTATTTTTCCAAATCTCTTTCTCTTCTTTGAGATGTAAGCCACTTTCAGCAGTGTTATCATCTACCAATTTGCTATTGGTCACTATTTTTACATAGTTTTTAATTCTTTAATTCAAAGAGCTCAGTTGTATCACTTTCTAGCTGTGTGACCTTGGATGGGTTGACTACTCTCTCTGTACCAATTTTCCTCATTTGCATAGGAGTGCCCAATGAATAGATTTGTTATGAGGATTAAAGAAAGAAATCGATGAGGTTTCTCTACACTTTCTTTCCTTACTTGCTGGCTAGATGAAGAGGACTCTGAACCTACAGGATGGTGGGCCCCTGAATATCTCTGTGAAGAAAAGCCACTCACCAATCAGGAACCTGTATCAGATTGCTATGAGAGAGCAAAATAAGCTCATATTGTGCTAGGACAATTAATCGTAGGGGGTTGCTTGCCTCCACTGTCTATTCTTCCCCAACTCTAAATAGCACTACCTGCTTTTTAATTTAAAAGCAGAAGGCAGGGCTAGGATCAGTCCTGGGCCTATTTGCCCCCTGGTCCACTCCTTCCCTCACCCCTGCTCTATCGTACATGGTTTCCAGGATCCTACTCAGCTTGCTTCTTGAGCCTGAGCCTTTGGTTCAATGGGAAACATTGACAAGAGACTAAAAGGGAGAAGAGAGAGCAGCCAGAGTATTTCTCCCAAGCATCTCAAGCAGTGTCCGCATTTCCCTCATGCCTCTAGTTCACTCCAGACGTGCCCTCAGGTGACCCTAGTCCCTAGGCTCCAGTTGCACCAGGGCCTCCTACTGCCATAATCTCTAGTTGCTTCACTGCCCTCTGCCTGACATCTCAGTCCTTCTATCACATACGTATACAATTGTCTCCATGAAAGACCTTCTATACTAAATATTCAAGCGATTTCTGTTTCCTGGCTAAATCTATACCTAGAAAATGGATCATCATACTTCATACAATGATTAACGAGACATTTACTAATAATAAGTTTTCATAACTTTATATTTCCTCCCCGATTCAGTAAATAGATATATTGTACCAAATAGTGAACATTCTTGGTCCCTATGAGTTTTCGGTTGCAGGGCGGGGGGCGGGCAGGGGGGGGGGCGGGGAGTCGTATTTTAGCCAGACACTAAAATCATTTTAAATTCATCATTTTAAAATTTGTTTGCCTCCCCTGATCCAAACGTAATCTTGAGACACTGAAAGAGCCTAACTTGTCTTGCTGCCCTTCTCTTGTCTCCTCAGTAATCTATTTTCAACAAGCAGCCAGAATGAGGCTTTTAAAAACATAAATCTGATCCTGTTACTTCCTTGCCTAAGCCTGCTAATGACTTCCCATAGCACTTGGAGTAAAATCCAAGCAGCTCACCGCGTTCTGCATGGTCCTATGTCATTTGCTGCTTGCCCGTCTCTCCCTCCAAATCTACATCTTATCTATCCTCCCTGGTCCATTCTGCTTTAGTCACACTGCTTCTTTCTGTTCCCACTTCATTTGTGCTTATTTGTTCCCCTTGCCCCACCGTAGGCCCAGAAGAATTTGACGAGGCTATCTTCTCTTTTTATTCTATTCCATCATAGATTATCTCCCTATCCTTTGATCATTTTCTATCTTTTCAACCTGTTTTCTTTTTCCACAGCTCTACTAAATAACAAAAATTACCTGGTTCATTTGTTTGCTTATGTGAGAGTTTGACCACAACCATCTTATTCCCTCACCATATCCCCAGCATTTAGAAAATTCAAGACACATATTTACTGAATATATGACCAAATTTCTAAGATGAAGGGACTGATGCCTACTAATGTTGAGTGACATGTAAGGTCTCCCAGCCTAAGATCGGGTGCCATAGCTTCTTGGCCCCTCTGTCATATGTGTCCAAACACACCCACCTTCTATCCTAGCCTTCTAATGCTATTTGACCAAGAATTTACATAGACTGGACAAGAGATTGCCCCACGCTTGGCCTCCTTTGTAACATATTTGTTTAATAATACAGTTATCTCTTAGCATTCCACATCTCAATGAACACTGGCCTCATAAAAATCAAGTAAACAACTACTATTAACTTCATATTGAACTTCTTTTATATACTCATTGTTGAAATACGATTTTTCCTAGTTATAGATACTAGGAAATGATTCCATGTTTGAATCTATATATAAATATTTAAATAATACCTTCTCCCACTTTCTTTCACTTGCCCTTGGCAATTGGCTCTTGAACTTTTACCTGGCTCAAATATACACCACAGTAGATCTTGCTTCTGTTCAAAGATATTTCCCTTGAGGCCCTGGAGGTTCTTATTATAATCTGACATTAAAAATAAATAACAAAGAATCACTCAGCCAGCTCAGGAATCCTGTCTACCTCAATTGAGCTCCGAGCTCACACCAAGCATCTAAAAGGTCTGAAAGAGCTCCCAGCCTATTCTTTAGGAAGGAGATAATCTAAAGAAGGTACCATACTCATGCTGGCAGCCAAACTAAAAGAGAGCAGTGCTGTCACATTTTATCTGCCAAAAGTGGAAAAAAGGGGCCAGATGTGAACTTCAGGACAAAGTGCTGCTTGTGGAACTGAACTCTGAAGACATTCCTTGGGGCAACTAGGAGAAAACGTCTAAGGTAATCATATTTTCCCAAACTGAAAATTAGGACACACAAGCATACGAAAGAAATTTTCTCTTTTTGTTGTGTTTGTTTTGGTGTGTGCATATGGGGAGAGGGGAGATGTTTATATCTGTACATTGATTCAATGTATATGAAGAAGCTAGTGAAATTTAGGATTAACCTCAAAATGTTGAATTTTTCAGGATCCTGGGATAGATTGATTTGTTATCAAACTGGAAAGAACATTTTAAAACAGGGTTATCTCCAAAAAAGAAATGCTATATATACACTGTTGTGTCTACTTTAACTCAGTTCCTAAAAGAAACAAAAAAGTTTCCATTTCTTGAAAAAAAAAAACTTTGAACAGTTAACTTGCCTATAAACTACATTAGAAAATCCTTAGGCCAAAATTCAGGATCCTTTCTATCTCACATATCTAATTTTATCCTCTTTTATAAACTATCTGAGGCTAGGCAAGTGAGCATAGGCTAGGCTTCAGCTGTAGTAACAAATTACACCCAAATCACAGCCTCGTAACTTAGCAAAGGTATATTTCTTTCTTTTCTTTTTTTTTAGGTGAGGCAACCCTTGGTTGACCTCACAGATTGCAAGGACCTTGTCAGTTTACAGTCCTTTATTTTTTTATTTTTTATGCCTACAGCAGCTGGTCTTCCTAGGTGGTCTCCCATTCAAGTACTAACCAGGCCCGACCCTAGGGTGCTTTAAGCTTGCGAGATCAGACGGGATTGGGTTTGTGTAGGGTGGCTTCTGAGATCAGACAGGATTGGGCTTGTATAGGGTGGCATGGCTATAGATCAAAGGTGTTTTTCTTGCTTAAACTACATATCCATTGGAGAGCTCCAGGGGCTGGTGTTCCACGAAGTTACTCCGGGATTCAGGCCAACAAAGTCTCTATGATCTTGTGATGGTAAATCTAGAACACAAATCTTCCCTCCAGGTCACTTATGCAGGGGAAGAGAGGCTGGAGAATTATGTATAAGTTTTGCAATGCCTGAGTCTAGAAGGGCTACATGTACCTTCTCTGTTTCTTTGCTCTGAATTAGTTATGTGGCCTCACCTACCTGCATGGAGGGCTGGAGGATATAGAACAGCAAATGCAATATTGGGTGAGCATTTCTAGCTTTGCCACACAAACCCTCCAGCCCTCAAGAATAACTGACCACTTACTTAAGAGCCCCTTAGAATCAGACAGAATTGGGTCCAGTTCCCAGATCCTCTACTTAATTACTTGCATAACTTGTGGCAGTTCATTCAATCTCTCTAAGCCAGTTTCTTCATGTATAAAATGGAAATAATAATCGAAATAATCATAATACATATGCCATCAGGTTTTTGCTAGAATTAAGTGAGCAGATTTACATACTCAGAACAGTATCTAATACACAGTAAGTCTTCAATGTGGCATTTATGATGTTGAGGAGGAGGAGGAGATCCAATTCCTCAATTCTTAAGGTGCTTTTAGGAATTTATTGCCCCAGGTCTCTATATCCCCAGTTCTCATATATCATCTGGCCTATAATGGATGGTCAGAAATTTTAAATAAATGTTGACTTAGCTGCTATCACAGTACTTCTTGACTATTCTCCCCGTAAGCCATAGCTTTCACTATTACTGTTTCCTCACCCAGAATGCCCTGCTCATGTCCATCTGCCTTTTCAATATTCTTCATCATTTAAGCCCTCCTCTACCACAAAGCTTTGCCAGGTCATACCAATCCTACAAGCATCATTTCTCTTTCCTCAGAATTTCTATTCTCATTGTCAATAATCACACTGATTATTTGGCTATTTAATATTTGGCACCTCAATCTTCCAACAAGTCTGTCCATCCTTATAGCAGGGACTCCATATTTCATACTCTTGGCAACAATTTATACTCGAAATGATAAAATACTATTATTTTGAACATCTGCAAGCTATTTACTGTACAACAGCATTTCTCAAACTTTAGCATGCCTCAGGGTCACCTACAGGGCTTGTAAGAACACAGTTCACTGAGCTCTAACCCCAGAGTCTCTGATTCAGTAAATCTTGGATAGAGCCTGAGAATTTGCATCTCTAACAGGTTACCAGGTGATGCCAAGACTGCTGGTCTTGGGGCCGCACTTTGACAGCCACTGGTATTCAAAATATTTTACATTTATCATTATATTTAATCCTCATAATCCTTTCAGGTCGATAATACTTCCTCCTCATATGTAGTCAGTAACACTGAGGCTCACAGAGCTGAAATAACTTGCCCCAGCTTACCTTACTAGTAAGTAGCAGGGGCAAGATATGACTCGGTCTCAGCTAAACCTTTGTTCTTCACCACTAGGATAACTGTGTATATCAATTATATCATGATATACAACAGTTCATTACATATTGATATAAAAGATCCCCTTTCCCTTTGCATTAAAATTTTGATCAAACTCTAAAACCCTGAGTCCAGGAACATTAGTGTATTTGTTGCTCTTAAAGAAGTTTGTTCCAGCTCAAGATAAGAATGACTCTTTCCTAATAATTGAAGCCTTAAATGAGAAGCATAACAGCTATGGATACAGGAACAATGATGAGACAGAGCCACAACCACCACCCAGGGCGGCTGACATAAACCACTTTCCTCTTTGAGGCACTAGCCGAGTCTTTCTTCTGAGACTTCCACCTTTCCTCAGTGCTTGCCTCAACGCACCAGTTGACATTCTGACTATTTCCTAAGGCATTTGGCGAAAAAGAGAAAAAAGAGAAACAATTCCTCAGAGTAGCACTGTGTGTGTACACTTAGTACCCAGGAAGTCCTGGGAAACCAAGCTTCCAGTTTTTCCCTGTGACCACATTGCCCTCTAGGGGCCAATGGTTTTCAGACAGAGAAACAGTACTAATGCTTCTCTGCCAAAATAAATGCTTCTCAAGTCCAAATATGGACTTGAGAATAAAGGTAGCGTGGCCTGTGAGGTTAAAAGAGATCTGTACATTGAGAACATGGAAAAAGCAACTGACCTATGTGACCCCACACTCTCTCCCATGTTCCTCTTTCCACAAAAGTCTAGAGTTCTAGAATATGTCTAACCCTGTCTAGTTTGATTGTTAGACCACATCTAGAATTGTATGCTCAAGTGCACATCAGACGAAAGCAAATATAAATGCATGGGACATATGAAAAAAGTGATTGACATGATAAAAGAGACTCATAACCATGGAACATAATTAAAGGAATGATGTTTAGACAGGAAAAGAGTCGGGACACTCAAAGCCTCTTCAAATATGTCAAAGGTTGGTAGTATCTCCAAAATAGTGTCCTACAAGAGAAAGGGTATTTCATGAAAAAGGGTTCTGAGGGCAAATACAGTTAAGGAACTTGGGTAAAACAAAGTCCAACATATTTCTTTAATGCAGGACTTCTCAGAACTTTTAATATACTATAGGCTTGTGAATCTCCAAGGTGGTCATGGTTTCCAAGGTTTGCCAGTCCTTTTCAGTGAGATTCTCTTTTCCTCCCAAGAATACCATTCATCTTTTCATAGGATGCCATGTTCCTAGAACACACACTTAGATTCATGGACATTTACAGGTTATCAATGTTCCTCGGTCCAAATTTGAACGAACTTGAGAATAATTGCACTAGAGAGCTAAGGTTTCTTCTGCACGGCCGCAAACGGTAATAAAAATAAAATAAATTGCTATAGCACTTTACAGTTTATGGAAAAACTCCTTTATACATTCCTTCATTCAATCCTCACAGCAATCCTGTGTTGTATGCCAACTAGCAACCCTGTTATTTAAAATTAACGGGTCTGAGTCTCTAATTAAAGTCATCTCGCTCCCAGTTTACTGGGTTTTTCTGAACCAAAGAAAGGATGAAGCTAGCAAATTCTTCATTCCTGCAATTATTTGAGCACTGTCTTAGATCTACCTAATGGTCATAACTGCTTTTATTGAGTTCTTAACTTCCGGTACTCATTTTATTCTCTCCCTCTTTCTCTCTCTCTCTCTCTCTCTCTCTCTCTCTCTCTCTCTCTCTCTCTCTCTCTCTCTCTCTCTCTCACACACACACACACACACACACACACACACACACATACACAAAATCCTATGAGGTGGAAATTATCATTATACTCATTTTCCAGAAGAGAAAATTGAGGCTTAGACAGGTTAAGTGACCCAGCCTAGGTCATAGAGTCAGATTTACTTTAATCCAGAGCCACAAATCTAACCATATGATCCATTACAGAGAAGCTCTAAGTATTGAAAGGGAATTGATTGGTAACATCTGAAGCTGCGATGCCCTCTGAGAGTCTATATCTTATGACAGGTTTTCACTGCCTGTGCCCCTGCCCTATGCCTTCCTTTTTCTCCACCTCCTCCTCCAGTCTGAAAAGTGGGCTTGTCAGTTCCATCAAATGCCTGCCAGAAGCAAGCAGTGCCAATGTCTCTAATTATCTACCCCAAGGTGGTTTGCAAAGAGTGTGGTCTCCCATATAACTCTTTTTGTGTGTATAATTTATTGTGAGCACATTAAACTTACTTTTGGGACTGGATACAAAAAAAAAATGCACCTGTTTCTTCTAGGAAAATAGTGACAGCAGCAAAACCCTTAATATTCACAGGGTTTGTTAAAAGAGACATTCCGTCAACCACTTCTAATTATAATCTGAGGTGTTAATTAGTTTTATAGTTTTGTTGTTACCTGTGCTTCTCACTTCTTCATCTGCTTTGTAAAAATTAAAATAAAGAAACCAAAAACCTTCCAAACATTTTAATAGCAAAAGTTCTGGGGCTAAGCAGGAGGAAGTGGTTATAGATTACAGCCCATTCAGAATTTGGGCTACAAAACAGAATAAATTCTCATGATTTGTTAAAGGTAACCTTGAATCAGTAACTATCCAAGATCATCTGAATGAATAAGTCTTTATCCATCTTTCTTTCTATGGGAATATCAAATGTGTTTTTACAAACAGTAGTTAGAGCCACAAACTCAGAAACATCACACCTAACTATAAATTATTTATTTAATCTTTGTATTAGTTTGCTAGGTTTGTCATGACAAAATACCACAGACCAGGTGTCTGAAACAACAGAAATTTATTCCTCACAGTTCTGGAAACTAGAAGCCCAAGATCAAGATGTCAGTAAGGTGGATTTCTTTCGAGGTTTCTCTCTCCTTGGCTTGCAGATGGCCGTTTTCTCATCTTTGGTTTCACACAGTCGTGTGTGTGTGTGTGTGTGTGTGTGTGTGTGTGTGTCTTGTCCTAATCTCTTCAATCATACTGGATTAGGGCTCACCCATAAGACCTCATTTTACTTTAATTACCACTTTAAAGGCCCTACCTCCAAATGCAGTCAACATATAGACTTCAACACATGGACTAGTGGGAAGGGGTGCAATTCGGTTAATAACGATCCCCAATATTTACTCAGCATCAGCTGGGTATGTGAGACTGGAGATGCAGTGCGCGGCAGAAAGGGCAAAGATCTTGCCTTCTTGGAGCCTAAAGTTTGATAGAGAACCCAAAAATAATACCTAATACAGTACTTGTGAGCTGATTATCATAGTTATAAACTAAGTTGTAGCTACAGTCAAAGCCACAGTTGAAGTCAGGCTCATAGTCTTTTATCAATAGTATCCTTATTGAAAAGCTAATGCTCAAGTAGTAAGAGAGTTTCTCAGCTTTTCTTTTACCATCAATGCTTAAAGATTGATGATTAGCTGGTTGCCTAACCAAGTTGGCATCTCTGAAAACTCATCTTAACCACAAGAATGTGCTTCCTCTTTTGTGTCTTCTCTTAAGCAGAAGTATGAGACTCCCTGATCCAGGATTCCTGCTCTAACACTATTTTTATATAGATGGGCTAGTGACTCTGGAGGACAGGAAGACTCAAATATAGCAATAAATTGGGAGTCACTGCTCCTGAATTTGAACCACGTCTCTGTTACTAATTTCTTGATATTGTGTAAGTCGCTTCACCTCAGGCCTCAATTTCCTTATCTATAAATGAGAGGGTTAGAGTATACTAGTTTTTTCAAACTATGTTCTAAGGCAAGTGTGTAGATTGTCCAGATGTAGAACTTGCACAACTGCAGATAGCAACTCTGCCCTGCAGGGCCCCCAAGGGTTCCTTGAAAATAACTTAGGGCCAGTGGAGGTGTGGGAAAACAGTTAGCTACCACAGCTTCGGTCAGAAGTCGTGCTTCATCTGCCTCATATCTTGCATATCCGCATAAAAATCTGTGAGGTTTCTACAGATAAAAACTTTGAAACCCACTAAAGACTCAGAGGCTGATTCCATTGTTAATACCTCAGTTTGATGAATCTATGTCCCAATACCAAAAATCCAGGTAATTGGGGCCATTCTCAGAAACCACTCTGGGTTTAGGGTCAGAGATTGTGCTTACTACTTACTGGACTTCACTCTCTCATGGATGGGTGACCTAGCTGTATTTAGGAAGTAAGAAAGCGTGTCATATCACCCAGCGATTTGAGGGGTAAGAAAAGGGAATACCACACTCCTGTGTAGGAAAATTGCATTCTAATTTTTCACTGAGGCTTTTCAGGCAGTTATAGAATCTTCCCTCATTAAAACTTATTCCTCTTCTTCACCACTTAGATTTTCATGACACTTAGCTCTGTCACAGGCTGTCTGAATTGAGGAATCCCACATTTCTATTTATTTTTAGCTTCCCTTGCTTACATTTCCATTTCAGACTCAGCTGGGGTTTTCTCTCCTTCAAAGTTTTAAACTAGCAAGAAGATCAAGTCTTTGGGCACAAGGCTTAAAGCCTGCCAGTCTCTTCGAATGAGACCTTTGTAGTTGATATGTGGCAACCTCTATTTGTTGCCTAGGCACCTACTATTTACTATGTACAGGGTCCTATTCAGGAATTCTAGAGGTTTCATAAGTGAATCCGCTAGGATTCTGCCTTTAAAGACTTAACGATAAAGAGCGGGGGAGAGTGATGAGGAAACACAATGGGCCTCACTCCAACCAAGTTGGAAACCTCCCTTCGACAGCCCACAGGAATGTGGTTAGTGGGAGACAATATTCCTGGAAAAGAATCAGTGACAGTAAACAGAAAACTATGACCTGTTATTCTGGAAGACATGTGCTCTGGGTCCACCACACCCAGAAGCATGATGCAGAAATAATCTCAAGGTATTCTTTGCAGACACCCAAAATAAGAATCCCCCACCTCTGCAAGACTCCCATCAGGGCCAGTGGAGGTGTGGAAAACCAGTGAGGGGCAGCTATCCCAGTTTTTGACAGAATTATGGTTTGAATGCCTATGCAGAAGAAAGTTGAACATAGCAGGCCTGGGGCTACTATCCTTAGAAAGACCTGCTGCAAAGGTTGCCCTTAAGTTGCCATCTGGGGACATGAACCTCAGGAGTATTCCCACCGTTCCCTATCTAATGAGAGTGGCTCACTGTGCCTAAACAGTCTGTACAAACCATGTGGTTTTTGCTGAACACTTGTTCTCCTGGGAACCTAGAATTTGGATAAATTTGGATATATTCCAGGCCACACATGACCAGCCCCCAGTAAAAACCCTGTGCACTGCATCTCTAATGAGCTTCCCTGGTAGACAATGTCCACACATGGGTCACAATTCAATACTGGAGGACTTAATCATGTCCTTTGGGACCCCATGAGGATGGGAGTCTTGGGAGCTTGTGCTGGGTTTCCTCAGATGTCGCTCCATGCGCCTTTTCATTTTGCTCATTTTATTTTGTATCTTTTCCCTGTACTAAATCTTACTTATAAATATAACTAATATTTATGAGTAAATATGCTGAGTCCTGAGAGTTCATCTAGCAAATCAACCCACTACACAATGACCCTATCCAGAATCCCAAAATTCACTGACTGCTCTAAACCTCTGTCCTGAAATATTGCTAGAAATATGCCTCCCACCATATACGCACACACACACATTCATTCTCTCTCTTTCTCTCTCATGGCATACTCAGGATCTGTCTGCTTCCCTGAAGTGCATACCTCCCACAGCTGGGGCCACTTGTCCATCACCAGAAGGCTCAGCTACTCTCAAGATTAAAAGCCAATTCTTTCCCAGACCAGAGGAATTTTTAAACCTCTGATTCAACCCGTCATGAGATTCAGCATGAAGCTCTTCTTGCTGCTAATCGTGCTGACTTTATATACCAATCTAATTCCAACAATCAAGGATCTACCCTGCCATCCCTATTTTATCACCGAAACTCTGTCTCCCCTATTTTATCACTGAAACTCTGTCTTAATAATATTCCCAGACCCTCTACAGTCCTGCTTTGATTATTCTACTGACCAGCACATCAGTTCACTCTAACTGTGCTTCTCACATCCCTACATTGATTGCATAAGCATTCCAACAGTCTTGAAAGCAAAATCAAAAACAACAAAACCAATAGAAAGACAGCAAAACAAACTAAGGAGTAAGAAGCATACACAGCTATATCCATACCTGTCTTAAATTATTGATTTGGCTAGGTTATTATTACTCACACATTTTAGCTTGAATACTTTCAATGATGTTGCTGCCTTTTGCGGAGCAGTAAATATATATTTGAAATTGAAGCACCCTGTTCTACAATGCTACAGTTTCTAAAATGACTGCTTAGAGGTTAGCAATAAGCTAGTCATATAGAATTGATAGGATTTGAGATGCAGTGAAAGTCACAGATTTTTGTCTTCTGTATTGCCCTTTATTATATAAGACATCAGAATTGTCAATCATCCATGAACATAAAAACTGCCTTACTTATCTAGTATTTTAAAAAATGGTGAAAATTCTATTTCCTTTATATACTGTGATAATTGTGGTAGAGAATAAAGGGAGTACAACAAGAGCAAAGAGGGAACGATGGGTACAGAGGTTGCAACATTGGTAAAATTGTGACCAGCACTAAGTATACTTGTGGACTGAAGGAATGACAACAATGGATTCTAAACAGCAAGAGAACAATGATCATTTCTTTTTCCTTAAGGATCATCAATACCTGGACTTCTACTTCCTTACTTTGATTGTTCAGTGTTAGCACTTAAGCTAGATTTTTCTTCATTTTTGTAAGAAATTCTATGATTTAGAATGTCTGTTACTAGGTAGTGGAAAGCTACCAGAGACGGACATCAAAGTTCAATTCTTAACCTGGGACATGGGTACAATGAACTCTTTGTTAAATCCACCTGTTTTGACAATAAAATTAAATATATGTGTATGTACTCAAATATATATACACATATATTCAAATATGTATTCGAATATAATATTCAAACATATATTCCACACATGCATCAAATCTCAATAGAACACATATTAAATCACTTTCTAAAGCAAATCTAAAATTAGTAGACTCTAAAGTATAAGTTAGTAACTTTCCATTATGCACTTACTCTTTGACTAAAACATTCCTTTTAACTCACCCTGATCCATAGCCCAGAGTCATAACCCCAGACTCTACACATCACTCAGGACTTAAAGGTAGCTTAGTTTCAAGAACCCCAATGTGCCTTCTCTTTGCTACTGGCTTGTACTACCAAGTCCCACTTACAGATAAACTCTTCGCCTTTTCTAAGCAGTTTGAGTTAATCAAAGGAAAATCCTTACTTTGTAGTTCTAACATACATCTGACCAAGAGCCAGAAAGACTCTTCCCACTCCCTCCAGCTCTCTCCCAAAATATACTCTACTTTGGGAGCATAAAGATAAACAAAACATCCATCTCTTCAGGCAAGGCCTTCTTTACCCAAATCAGAGGATGGTATTTCCTCCATCTCATTATTTGTATGGGAGCTCGCTCTAATTTCAATCCCAGTATCTTCTCCAAACCCCTCCTTTGAGGAGTGATTAAATCTGAAGAACACTGAGATGATGTAATAAGCTCAGGACCTCGCACATTACTTAAAATCTATTTTAAGTATAAAATGTTTCAATTAGTGATGAAGAATTCCTGTTTCAAAATTGAATATTTTAATGCAAATATTTTTAATAAAATTGTGATCGAACTTGAACTTTGGATTACATAGAGCTAGACTTGGATATAGACATTACTTACTAGCTTTGTGACCTTAGCAATGAAATTAAATTCACCTCTCTCAGACTTCATTTCATTATCTATAAAGTAGGAAGGATAATATTGACCCTAAAATGTTATAAGAACTGAATAAAGATGATATGCAATAAGCGTTTAGTGCATGACTGCGCACACAGTAAGCACAGAAAAACTGGTAGCTGTAGTTGTCATAGTCCTACACTGTGTGTAATGTATCCAGATTTGGAGTATAATGAAATGGTTTTGAGTGAAAACATCTAGGTTCCAGTTCTGCCCAAGTCCCAACCACAGGTCTTCAAATGAAGTGAGAATACATCTCCATTTCCTAGGGACAGTCTGGCTGGAGTCTGGGAGTAATTATTAATAACACCATCTTTTATTATCAAACAGTCCAGTTTTGGAGAATAAACTATACAGATACACTACTTAAATATAGATAATTTGTTTATTATATAATGTTATGGCTTTGTGCTTCAATTTTCTATAAAACTGGGAAAATACCTGTCCAGTACATCTCACTGATTTATAAGAAAGAGCCTAGAAATGTTATTTTTTCATAAGAGCTATTTAAGGAAAATTTATATTTTATGATAATGAATAAATATTTGCAATGTCACATAAAAGAATGTAAGATCCTTATTTTCCAGTTCATGTCTTATAACTGTTTCTTCCTTCTAGCCACAGTCTTCACACATTTTTGACATGGGGTGGCTGGTTGCTGGATACTGCTATGTAGGTAATGTAGGATGCATAGTGATAATTACAATAGGGCTTGAAGGGCATGGAGTGGCCTGCAAATGAAATCATCCTTTCAGAGGAGAAAGGTCACAGAGAGGTAATTGCAAGGGGTGGGTCAATGCCATGAATTTTAAAGTTTTGTTCCAGCCCTGCTCCCCATCACATGAAGTTTTAGATCAGGGGTCACCAACCCCCAGGCCATGGACAAGTACCAATCTATGGCCTGTTGGGAACTGGGCTGCACAGCAGGATGTGAGTGGTAGGTGAGTGAGTGAAACTTCTGTATTTGCAACCAATGCTAGCATCACTGCCTCAGCTCCACCTCAGATCGCCAGTCATTAGACTCTCATAAGAGCACCAGTCTCTGGTGCCAAAAAGGTTGGGGACCACTGTTCTAGATAACCCAGAAGTTCTCTGATGTGTACAGCACACACACAAGATTATTTACTATACTTCTTTGCATATGTGGAACTGTGCTAGGCAATGTGATATAGCAGGTGAAGAAGACAGACAAGACTCTTGCCCTTATTAAGCTGACAGTCTCAGGAGGGAGACAGCCCATGAATAGATAAGTAAATCATAAAATGAGAATTACGGATTGTGCTAAGGACTATGGTAGAAAGAATTGAGATGATACAATATAGAATAACTGAGCAGGGGATGAAGGGAAGCCATCAACAATTAGGGATAACCTCTTGGAAGTGGTGACCCAAGCTGAGACCTGACCGATGAAGTCAAGCCTTGTGAGCTGAGCCATAAACACCATTCCTGTAAGTGTTAAGCGGGGGGGGGGGGGGGGGGGGGGGGGGGGGGGAGGCTGGGGTCCACTGTGTCTATTAAGTGCCTAAAGTTATACTCAGTTTCTACTACTCCACACTCTCCAAAAACTTTCCACCAGAGATCCTCTGAGTTCACATTTTCTCTCTTCTCATACTGAGACATATTATCATACATATGGTTAAATGGCAATTATATGCCAGGCGCAGTTCCTAAACTACTTCAGATCTAGTAATATTTTTAATCTTCACAATAACTCCATGAAGTAAGTATAAGCCAGTGCCCCCACTTTATAGAAGAGGAAACCGAGGCACACAGAGTTTGAGTGATTTGCCCATGGTTTCCACCACTCCACATCTAGTAAATGGGGAAGCTGGCATCCTATGGGTTGGCTGCTAGAGTCCACATTCTTAAACTTGTACCATATTCCCTCTCGAGGGTAGGTCTCAGCACAATATAAAAGGCACAAGACTAGGAGTTAGGCAGATATCTCTTAAAAGCTGGCAACATAATCTTAGACAAATCAGTTCATCTCATACTTAGACTTCTCGATTACAAAGTAACCATAACAGAAACCAGTCCCAAGTACTTCAAACATGATCATTAGCATGCAACCTCCTTGAGAAGAAGTCCCTTTTCAAATGTAAGAAGGTACCATCGCTGTGATTTTCAAACTGAAGACCAGCTCAAGCCCTAAAAAGCCACAAAGAAACTTCTTTCCATCCTCCTATATATACTTACGCATTTTCTCTTTTGCTTCCTGTCTGCTTCCACTCCCATAACCTCCTGTATACTGCCTGTCTTTGTAGCAAAGATTCCAAGCATTTTTTTTCTTTAAAGTTTGCAAAGTTTTGTACATATGTAATCTAATTTAATAGCATGATGGCCCTCTGTATTAAGTATTGTCATGCCACTTCATAGCTGAAGAAATTAAAACTTGTAAATTTGAAGCCATTTGCACAAAATCACTCAGCTAGATCACGACAAAACCAGAGCTTGAACCAGGTCTTGGAATTCCATGTAGAGTTTTTTCCACTCAATCACACCGCCCACCACCCAAATGCGTATTAATAAGTAATATTTCCAATGCAAGAGTTTTGAAGTTGCAGCCACAAACATCTGAAAGCACAGCAAAATGTTAAGTGTATGACATTTAATCAGATATTTTGGGAGAAAAAGGGACCATATTTTTAATAGTCATCAGATTATTAAAGACACCAAGACCCAAAATTGTTAAGAAGCATTGTTAATATAAGATATATGCTCCTATTTTTCCAACCCAAGAAGGTTATGAGTCTTATTAATATTCCAGGAGGTCAATTTCCTCTATTCATTCTTAACTAAGCTCTGTTATACAATTTCATGCTTAAATTAAAATTGAAAATTAGGAGTAAAAATACTTTTGTTCCTATTAAAAAATACTTTCCATTTTTTAATCATCATTCTGTATTATATTTTAAAGCTAGGAGAGAGAAGTGATCAAATAGCACAGATCTAAGAGGGGAACTAGTTTCATATACATTTCCATTAAACTCTCCTTCCATCTTTTCCTCAATACCATCTCAAGGCCTTTAACTCAACGGTTTTCAAACTCGATGGTTTTCAAACTGAGCTCTAAAGAATACAGAATTGAAAAAAATAAAATCAATAAAGAATACAGAATTGTACTTCCTGTAGGGATGCAGTAGGGTGGGGTAGGGATAGATGGTGTATTAGTCTGGGTTCTTCAAGACACAGAACCAATAGGGCATTGGTGGTATAGTGGTGAGCATAGCTGCCTTCCAAGAAACAGAGCCAGTAAGATGTATATAAAGATGAGAGAGAGATAGAGAGAGAGAGGGAGAGAGAGAGAGAAAGAGAGAGAGAGAGAGCAGGAGAGAGAGAGACAGAGAGACAGAGAGAGAGACAGAGAGAGAATGAGAGAGATCCTTATTTTAAGGAACTGGCTCACATGATTATGGAGGCTGGTGAGGCCAAAATCTGCAGAGTTAACTGGCAGGCTGGAGACCCAGAGAAGAGCTAATGCTGCATTTCAAGTCTCGGTGCTGCCTACTACAGAATTCCTTCTTGTTTAGTCAGGTGTTTTTGTTCCATTCAGGCCTTCAACTGATCTGATGAGGCTCACCTACATCATGGAGGCTAATCCACTTTACTCAAACTCAATAGAATTAAAAGGTAATCTCATTCAAAAACACCCTCACAGACATATCTTGAATAACGCTCAACTAAATATCTGAATACTGTAGCCTAGGCAAGGTAACACATAAAATTAATCATCAAAGACAGATTCTGTTCATCACCACCCCATCCCAACCTGAACAAGAGCAGCTCAACATTTGGTGGTTGTTATGAAGCTTAAGATTTTGTTTGAAAGATGGATTCTGCTATGCAATTATAGTAATAGTAATTTTTAAAGGTTTAATTTACCATCTTAATCCAAAGTAACAATGAAAGTAGAAATCTGGCTCTGCACACATGGGTGATATTTGGGATCCTGATGCCTTCAGGAATAAAATAACTTTTTAAACTATTTGACACACACCATACCTGCTTTTAACTTTCTCCCACTAAATAACTGGAGTTCAAATGGGAAATCTTTTCTAAACATAAATCTAATAATGTCAGCTTCTCATGGTTTTCTCATTGATCAAAAGATAACATTTAAAAATTCTTTCGTCAGCCAACAAGGCATGGATGGTTTAGTCTCTACCTGTCCCCAAAACCTCATCTCATACTTCTTACCCCTCGACTCTTCTCATTCCAGCCACATTGAATTTCTCTCCATCCATTGTCTACCTCTAGCCCCCTCTCACCACAGGGCCTTCAAACATGCTGTTTCCTTCATAATGAATACCTTTCCCTTTCCTTCATCAACTATTTGGCTCCTACATAAATCTCAACTTAAGCATCACCTGCTCAGGAAGGCCCTTCATGACCTCCCTGACTAGATCAAATTCCTCTATTAGAAGCTTTCATTGCACCCTGTAACTCTTATCCATCATACTTAGAATACTAGCAAATTCACATTTATTGATGTAATACATTTACAATGTCAAACACACTCTCCACTCTATCCCCAGTGACTACCATAGTGTTTATGTTCCGGAAATATTTTCTAAATAAATAAATAAAGCACATTGCTCTATGATCCATGCAGCAGTGGCTAATGCTGCAGCAAGAGAAATGCATCCTAAAGAAGTCCCCTTTCCAATCTGATAGTTCTAAATCTAGATTGTCTAAAAGGAAAGATCTGCTTAAGAAATCGATTGCCTCAGTTTTATCTGCTTTTATGTTTAATCTGCCACTTACATGTCTCAGTAAGCAATGTCCCATTAAAAATAACCTTCAAATGTCATGTCTTATTATCCTGGAGTTACTTTCCTTTACTAACAATGAAGTAGATTCCATATAATCACAGAAGCAAAATAAATCTTCTGTTATTGCTTCGAGAAATGATCTCATAAATCGGTAGTATTGAATTATGCCAAGCATCTTATTTATATATTATGCATCTATCATACTGGTTCTCAGATTTAAAATATCTCCCCTTGAGCAATAATGTTTTTCTCTTTCCAAAATAGAAAGGCTTTATCTCTAACACTGGGTCTAAGTACTGAAGCCGACTGAAAACTTTCCTTGTGAAAGTGCAAGTTATCTAGGAAAAGGATTCACAGCACTCCTCCTCCCCCAACCCTCCCACCATCACCTTGTCAAATAAAAGCCAAACCACTGAGCTTAGCATTCAAGGCTCTAGGATTGGGCACCTATCAGCTTTGGCATCCTACCTTCCTGCTGCATCCTTCCATGTACCTGATGAGCAACCAATACAGAGAAAATGGTCCCTCGCCATTCCTTCAACATGCCCTGTGCTTTTCCATATGTTATAAAGTACTAAATTGATTTTTAAAAATAATATTTGTAAAATTAAAGTTTTTTTAAGAGGTGTTTGACTAGTAAACAAGGTTTCTCCAACATTGTAATTATTAATTCTACTCACGTCACATGAATACTCTGATTCCCTAGACCACTTTATCCCTGCACTGAAGACATAAGTCAAGATCGCCTACCTTCATAAAGCTGGTCATTATGATGACCCCTGGGTTCCCAAGCACTCATCAAGCAATGAGCTATAGCTGCTGCCCATTTTAATTTCAGGGAGAAAATATTCTGAACAGTATTAAGACTGTTCTGGATCCTTGGTATTATATTCACACATTTTAACACCTCTGAAATCAGACAGCCATCACGGTAGTATCCCCATTTGCTGGAGCATCAAAACTTGCAGAGGTAAATAGAGAGTTGGACGAAAAAAACAGAAACAATAGTTGAGAACTCTTTTATATCCACCCTCCCAAATCCAATATTTGGAAGGAGTGGTTAGAGAAAGGAAGTAAACCAAAGAATTTAGCAACTTCCTGAAACTGGAGTCCACAGCTGCCAAGCTCTACATAATTCCAGATCTAGCTTAAAAGTCCAGCACTTAAAGGCTCAGATTTGTTTTTTTTTAATTCTTTCACAACATGCTTTATTGCCCACACAATTGAAGGCACAGAGGTCAACATTGTGTGGAAAAACACAGACAACAATGACTCTGAGTCAAAAAAATAACTCTAAGGAGTTAGACTCTAAATGAGAAGTGTAAAGAAAACCGTAAGTATTCTATTTCACTTTTTCTTTTATATATGTACAAGGTTGATGTATGATTTTTTTAAAAAAAAAACTGTCTAATTATTGAGCTCTTTCAATAGGTATAAAATAGAAACTCTAATATTTTTTTTAGAAGCATCAAGTCCCAGTTTAATTAGCAGTGGTTTTTCTTTCTTAGTAGTTGTGATATTATGATTTATAATAATGAATACATATTTGGTCTTTATCCACTGTTCCTGGCAAAGAATTCCTAAAACCCTTGGAATTTCCTAAGTGATGAGTGCCATAAATGTGTCTTTTGTTATGTTAGTGAGGTAATTTTTGAAAGTACCTATGGATGGGGGCTGATTGCCAAGAGAATCAACCATGTAATTAGAAGGTTGGAACTTTCAGTCTCACCACTGAAGAGACTGGGGCTGAAGGTTGGGTCAATTACCAATAGCCAGTGGTTTAAGCAGCCATGCTTATGTAATGAAGCCTCCATAAAATAACCAAAGGATGGGGTTCAAAGAGCTTCCAGGCTGGCAAACATGTGGAGATTGGGGAGAGTGGTGGGAAGCTCCATACCCTTTCCCCATACCTTGCCCTATGCATCTCTTTCATTCAGTTATTTTTGAGTTATACCCATTTATAATAAACTAGTGATCTAGTAGGTAAATGTTTTTTGAGTTCTGTGAGCTGCTCTAGCAAATTAATCATACCCAAGGAGGGAGTCGTTGGAAACCCCAATCTATAGCCAGTCAGTCAGAAGCATGGGTGACAACCTGGACTTGTGACTGGCATCTGAATTGGGGATGGAGAAGCAGTCTTATAGTACTGATGCCATCTGTAGGATCTGACACTATCCCAGGTAGATTATGTTAAATTGAGTTGAATTGTAGAATATCCAGCTGGTATCATAGAATTGCTTGGTGGTATGTAGGAACTGCCCCCCCACCCCCACCACCAAACACACACACACATTCTAATTGGTATCGGAACCTATTTAGTGGTACATAAATAATGGCACATCTTACAATAGATGGTTTCTTAGATTCGATGAAACTTGATGTGCTTCTCATTTCAAAGTACTGCAATGATTTTCTGAGTTAACCATCAGTCTTTGCTGAGATAGGCCCCCTGAGTCAGCCTAAGTATGAAAAAATAGATAGTTTAGAGTTTCCAAAAGTGCGAATCTGAGGGCTAAACCTTTGGATGCAATAAACCCACTGGAGTCCTCACAGCCTACGAGAACCTCCTTCTAAATGAGACTCTTTTCCCCTGCACTCATATCTAAGCTGTGCCTCAGGAACTCATGAAATTGAACACTATTATATATTTATTCATGTGTCTCTCAATATACCTAGCACAAAGCCTTACACATATTAAACCCTCAGTGAATGTGTGTTGACGATGCCTTCCATCTCCCTTAGTCGGTTCATCCAGTGTCTCCCTGCTCAAAGCATTCATCAAGTCACTGAGATGCTAATTCTCCTCAAATGTTTCTCCTAAGCCTAATTCTAATATTTGCTATGATTTCCTATTAGCACTGTACATCTGCTGTTGCAGGTCTCTTCATCTCACTGCTGAGAAAACCTATGCTGGTTCCACCAATGGGATAGAACTTATGTTTCCTGTACTCGCCACCAGGTTAACCATAGCTGGATTCTATAAGGACAACATGGGCTTCCTTATGTGTGTCACCTCTGATCAGTTGATAATAGCTCTCTGAAAAACCACAAAGATTCTGAGGCCACATCTGGCTCAGCAAGGAAAAGAGCCATAGATGATTACTGATATCTGCCATGGACACCCAGGCATCACCACCACACGTTTGTTATACCTAATCTATATGGCATACTCATGCCACCAAGAGTTCCCCTCACAGCCTCCCACAATGTAAACATTAAAATGATTTTTATAAATACTTATTTTGATGTTTATAAGTTTTTCAAGGTTGTCTATGACTCTTTTCTCTGTATAAGTGTGTGTGTGTCTTGGTTTTGTTACATACTCAAATCTACAAATTTTTTCTTTATTGTTGATTTATTTTGATTATGAAAGTCCCATTATTCCAATTTATAGAAACCTGCACTCACAAATTCAAGTAGTATTTTTAGGTTCATTATTATATTTAAATCATAGATCTACCTGGAATTGATTTTGGTATAAAGAGTGAAATCGGGAACCAGCTTTATTTTTTCCCATCAAAAAATTACAAAATTACAATAATTACATCAATTATTGAATATTTTCCTCCATTAATTTGAACTGCCTTTTAGAGCTAAACTGTATTCTATATCTCATCGTTTACTCTTCCCATTTCTATGCTGTTAGCATAATAGTTCAATTACTGTAGCTTTATGTTTTAATGTCTTATAGAACATGTTCTCCTTCATTCCACTTGCTTTTCAGTAATTAACTGGCTAATCTGACATGTTTATTCTTTCAAGCAGACTTTGGAATCATTTTGTCAAATTCAGAGAAAAAGTTCCATTGTAATGTTAGTGAGTTTTGTGTTTATAAATTACATTAAGGATAATTTAGTTCTTTATAATTGTAAATTTTTCTCTTCCCCCCCCCCAAAAAAAATAATTTTCTCTTAATCTATCAAGGTGTCCTTTGTGTGGTCATTCAGCAGAGTTTAATTATTTTCTTTATCCATATTCTGAGCATTTCTTATGAAGTTTATGCCTAAATAACTTATAACTTTTAAATGGCATTATTAAAAAGAATTTTTTATCCAGTACATTCTCAAGCTGTCTACTATCGGTGTTTAAAACAAAGGTATTTTTTGTACAGTCTTTTGGTTATTGTATAGCTTACTATATTTATTGTTTCTGGAATTATTAGTTAATTTTGGTTGTCGTTATTTTACATTATAAGATTATATAATAATACTATTTTCCTTCTTTTTTCCGAAGTCAATTCCTCTTTCTTATTTCTCTTCTGCACATTTACTAGCACTTTCAGAAAAATGTTCAAAAGCAGGGGTCAGAGCAGGCATCTGGTATCACTTCCGAGATAAAGGAAAGATTCTAGTGTTTTAGAAGGAGACATGATTCTGGTTATCAGTTTAAAGTCCTGATACAGAAGATGCTTTCCATAGCCACTTTATTTAAGAAGTTATATCAGCAGTGAATGTTAAGCTGAGTTTTATGAGCATCTACTGAGATGAAGCTACACCCTGCTTCTTTAGTCTTTCATATTAGTCATACTGCATAACAAGCTCATTTAAAAATGGGTGGATAGAAGGGTCCGGCCTCATTAGTACTTGAATGGGAGACCACCTAGGAAGACCAGCTGCTGTAGGCATAAAAAATAAGGGATTGTAAGCTGACAAGGTCCTTGCAATCTGTGAGGTCAACCAAGCATTGCCTCATCTAAAAAAATAAAAAATAAAAAATTTTATTTAAAAATCAGTGGATAGAATACTGGTTTCAGCCCTGACTCGTAAAAGGCTTGAAAGCTACCACTCCCAACCTTACGATATTGAAAGACTGGAGAAATCAAGAATGAACAATTTTTCTTGAACACATCAAAAAACTAAGGTTTCAGGAAATCTGGAGAAACACACTCATCCAGAAAGACATAGCTCACATCTTAGCTGGAGCAGAATATACTAAAGCCTTAAACTTCCAGGAACACTTAAATGGTTAATTTAGATGACTTGCTGGAGGCTGAATATGGACTAGTGTGAGAGTGAGAAACTCCTGGACCCATAGTCCTCTGGGGGGAGGCCCGCATTATAAATCCAGAAACTCCACCAGGTTCTCATGGTGAAGATGTATAAAAGATTTCCATACCACAACCTAGAGGGATTTATTCCAAGTATGTAAGAATGGTTTCAACATTGAAAAATAAATGTAATCCACCATATTAACAGGCTAAAGGAAAAAAGTTATTTGATTTTATTTATTGACACAGAAAAAGACACTTGACCAAATTTAGCATCCATTCATATTAAAACTCAGCAAACTAGAAATAGAGGGGAATTTCCTCAACTTTCTATAAAATGCCTACTACAGCTAATATAATACCCAATGGTGTAAGACTAGATGATTTCACTCCCAAAACTGGGAACAAGACAAGGATGCCCTATCTCACTAATCCTATTAATATCATATTACAAGTCTGAGCTAGCACAGTAAGACTAGGAAAAAAAAAAAGATATATACAGATTAGAGAAGAAGAAACACACTATCTGTGTTCATAGATGACAAGATGACATGATTGTCTATGTTCTTTTTTTGGTCCACATAGGATCCCAGACCAGAAGAAAGACATTAGGAAAAAACTAAAGAAATCTAAATAAGATATGGACTTTAGCTTTTAATAATGAATTGATATTGATTCATTAATTGTGATAAATGTACCATTCTAAAGTAAGATGTTAATAACAGAGGAAATAGGGTGTAAAGTATATGGGAACTCTCTCTAAAGTTTTGTAATTTTTCTGGAAATCTAAAATTACTCTGAAATTAAAAGTTTAAAATTAAAAGTTAAAAATCAGTATATACAATAAGCATTTTGATTATAGGTCTGTAGGGTAAGTGAAACAGCTCTGCTTCAGGTTACAGGTTGGCTGCGCTTGGCTCCAGAATAAGGATTTCTCTACATGTTTCCACATTCTTCTTGGACCTGAGGCTACCAGGGCATGCCCCTATTACAGTGAATGGCAGATGTGCAAGAGGCCAAAACAAACGACATAAGCACATTAAAGATCTCTGCCCACATTATGTCATCTGCCACTTGATTGACCAGAAGAAGTCACATGGCCAAGCTCTCAGCATTAATGAGATAAAATGTATTTTACAAGAGGTGAGAGATCTGAGGACTTGGGAACAATTATCTAATTACAGCTGTTTTGTCTACATGGTACTGCATCACTTAGGGTATTTGGTTGAAAGCAACAGAACATATTTTGACTATCAAAAACAAAGAAAGAATTTATTGAAACTGTGTGGAATAGTTCACAGAACCAAAAGAAAATCTGAAAAATTAAGCTTCAGAAAGACAGGAACCAGAGAAACTGCAAAGAAATTAAGTAACAGAAATTAGTGGTTAGTCTCATTGGAACTCTACCACCCAAACAAGTGAGCACCTATCGTTTCTCATTTCTGCATCACTATAGTCTAAACTCAAATTCCCAGATGAAAGAAAACAATTAGTCTGGTTTAGTTCAATATTCTCTCCAATACTAAGATACTAGTACCAGAATAAGGGAGAGGGAATGCATTCCTAGAATAAATTCTGCCTGATTGATGGTGTGTTATTACCTTAATATATCTGTAAAACTTGGTTAGCTAATATTTTATTTAGAACACTTCATACAAACATACAAGAGAACTCTCTGTGGTGTGTGTGTGTGTGTGTGTGTGTGCGCGCACGCGCGCACGTGCACACTATCTTTTGTTTTTGGAAAATGTTAACATGTTTCTGTTTTTTATTGGCTATATCCTCTTGTAATCTTTTAGGTGCTCTTTTGGTTATCTGATTTTCTAATTTAAGTATTTGTGTTTTCTCTCACTTTTTCCCTTTGATTTTATTAGCTTTGAATGACTTCTTCATTGGTTTTTTAAGAATCAATTTTTAAATATATCAATTTTACCTTTCTTTTTCCTTTTAATTATAATGTAATTATTAATTAATTACATTATAATTAATTAATAATATGTAATTAGTATGAACAAAATCTATATTTATGCTTTTCTTAGGTTTTTGTTAGACTTAACTTCTTGCTGTGAATACTTTTTTTTCTCGTTTAACATAAATATTTAAGGTTATGAATTCTTCACTCAATACAACTTTGGCTATATCCCATTACTTTTTCTATGTGGCTTTTCAGTATCTATATTTTCTAGTCATCAAATGTAGTTTTCTCTTTGACCCAAGAATTATTCAGTAAAGATATTTATAATTTCCAATTGGTAAAGTTTCTGCCTATTTGTGGCTCTATTTGTTCATCTCTTCCAGGTTTATTTTTCAAAAAATATAGCTTGGCCTAGTTCTAATTTGGAGACTTTATTGAGAGTCGCTGTGTGGCTAGATATGATGGTCAATATTTATACATCTTTCATTGTTTACTTAATTACTTCAGAGAGAATCACAGATAACACAACTCTGTAGTTCTGGGAATCACTCTAGGGTTGTGCAGAAATCTATAAACCACATACTCTTGCTATTTAATCAACTTTTTTTTTTTCTAATTTACTTTTTTAAAAACCTATGTGAGTGCTGAAGTAAACTGATTAAGTTAAATTCTCCCTAAGTAAAAAGCTGCCACAAGGCCTGGGGCTGGGTGTTATGAGATCTAGATCCAAACTCCCAGCTCTACCACAAGCCAGCTATGTGACCTTAAGCAAGCCTCTCACACTCTCTGAATTCCAGGATTTTCATGTCTCTATAAAAGAGGCCAGAGCACTTGTCTTTATAAGCTCAGATGTCTTTAAACCTGTAGTATTCAAAGGACTGTGGGAAGCAATACTATTTCCAATCTCATTATATAAAATAAAGTGATATGACTAGATGATCCATAAGGTCCCGATCAGCTTTAAAATTCCACAATTGGAACAAATCAGTTACCATGGTCCTTGCTTTTAACTGCCTGAACAACTGTGTCTGGATTAAAATCTATATTGTACAAAATAAAAGAAAGGAGAAGGAATTAGGTACAAGTCCCGGCTTTAACATTAACTAGCTCTGTCATCGCAGATATTAGATATCCAATTAGATATCCAATTACTCTGACTCTCACTTATCTCATCTTTAAAATGGATATAATGTCACCGATATCACAAAACTTAAATAAGATAATAAATAGAAAGTGCTTTATAAACTATGAAGTGCCATAAAGCATTAGTTCCTGTTGTTAAATACTCACGCAGCATTAATGCCTCCAATGTCTTGTGTATTTTATAAGGTGTTAAATTTATTGAAATTGTTAAACTTACTGCCTTTCATTAAACAGGCAGTCACAGACTCATCTAAATAGTGAAAGTAAGGAAATAGGTATTTTGCCTGAATTACCTGAGTAATCACAGCTAAATAACTTTGATGAGTTAAGAAGAGTAAGAATTAAGACTATCTTAAGGCTAGGAAAGGACTTAATAACCTCACTATATCTTCTTCTGCTCCATTATTTCATAAAATTGAGACTGAGAGAGAATTACATTACAGTACATACTGAAGAGGAAATGAAATCATTGATTCACACGAGACTAGCACATTAGCATAGGACAAAGGCAGACCTGGTGACTAGCATGTAAAATGAGTTTTCACCTAAGGTGCTATTTCTTTTTTAAGGAAGGTAACCAACCAACCCTCTGTTGCTTTCTCCTAACCCTAAAGCTGTATGGGGAGCCATTTTGTAAACCCCAGCCCACCGATGTTAGTGCTTAAAGGAGTCTATAGGAATCTATAGTGCTTAAAGGAGTCTATATGAGTCTATAGTCTGATTTCCCTAGATGCAGTCTAGAAAAAAAGGATTCGAAAGATTTCTTCCTCTAGCAAAGAATGATCCAGTGATTGTCAGTACAAGCCTACATGCTTATTGTCTTTTTCAGTTCCTGGGGAAAATGTTCATGATCAGCAATGATAATTATAAATTGACCATCCTACCAATGATTGAGAAGTTTAAAATAATGCTCCCTGGAGCCTAGATTTTAAACCAAAATTAAACCAGCTTACACAGAGAAGCCAACCGCAGTGCCACTCCATCTCTCACACATTGAGCCCAGCTAAACCACTGTCATGAAAACATTCTGAGGAGAAACTTACCACATATTTTTTTAAACAAAAGTCCTTATAGTGTTCAGTTTCCTCTACATAGCAAAGGACAATGTTTAAATAGCCAGTGTTGAGGAGGGGAAAAAATGGCGTAGATGAGAGAGGCTTTGTTCATCCCTCCGCAACCAAATCAAAGTTGTGACAGAAAAATGGATCAAACAGTAAGCAAAGTCACCTTGGATCTATATGAAAAAAATCACTACAACTACGGAGAAAAATAAGTAATCATCCTGTAATGGTAGAAGGTAGGAGAGGGCGAAGATGTAAGGCTGCCTGGTCCAGAGAGGCTGAGTGGTACAGAGACCATAGCAACAGAGCCAGCAGCCAGCAGTTGCAGATGACTCTTAAAGGGGCCACGTCCACAGGTTGACATTTGCAGTGACAAACCTGCTCGCTCTGAACACCAGTGCCAGTTGGCTGCTTGGGGAGCACCAGGGATTTACAGGGGGACATTGAGTTGTCAGAGCAAGGCCAGAAGTGAGGCTCTCTCCCATGCAGAAGTGCTGGCATCCATTGTTCCTCTGTTGAGCCCTTCCCGCTCCCAGCATACAGACGCAGCACCGCCATAACTGAGACATCATCAAACTGGATAACAGAGGTCGCTACTCTGCCACCTCCAACTCATGGCCCCACTCAAGCCACATCCAGGTGTGTCCTCCATGAGTTTGGTTCTCCTTGCTTAGCCAGCTTAGTTAGTACATAGAAACAGACACAGAAAGGCAGCCAAAATGGGAAGACAAAGAAGCAGAAACCATATGAGAGAACAAAATAGAGATCCAGAAATAATGGAGTCAAGCAATCTAACAGATGCAGAGTTCAAAACACTGATTATAAAGATGCTCAATGAACTTAGGGAAAGTATAGATGAACTCAGTCAGAATTTTAACAAAGAGATAAAAAGCATAAAAATGAAAATGGAAATTATAAAAGGGAACCAGTCAGAACCAAAGAACACATTATCTGAGATGAAGAGTACATTAGATGCAATAAAACGAGTGGATAAAGAAGAGAATTGAAAAAAAATTTTTTTAATTTTTAAATATTTTTAAAAATAAAATAAATAAAAATTTAAAAAAGAAGAGAAGTGAACCACTGATATAGAGGATGGGGAATCTAAGGACACTCAATCAGAAGGGCAAGAAAAAAGAAGCCAAGACTACAATAATCATTTAAGGAGCCTAAAAATATCTATGTCATGGGGGGTACCTGAAGGAAAACAAGACTTTGAAGAGCTATTTGAAGAAATAATGATGGAAAACTTCCCTCACCTGGTGAAGGAAATAGACATAAAACCCCAGGAAGCTCAGACAGTCCTAAGAACCAGGAAGCCAAAGAGTCCCACACCAAGACACATATAATTAAAATGCCAAAGGTTAAATACAAAGAAAGAATCTTAAAAGCAGCAAGGGAGCACCCATTAGACTGGCAGCTGATTTCTCAAAAGAAGCTATGCAGGATAGAAGGGCTTGGCACGAAATACTCGACGTGATGAAAACCTAGGATCTACAACCAAGAATACTTAAACCAGCAAAACTATCATTTAGAGTTGAAGGACAGATAATGAGCTTCCTAGACAAAAATAAGCTAAAGGAATTTATCATCACCAAGCCAATATTATAGGAAATGTTGGAGAGACTTCTTTAAGAGAAAAACATGTATCGAAAACAAGAATAAAGATGGTAATAACTACATTCCTATCAATGAGTACCTCAAGTGGAAAAAAATTAAATGTTCTAACCAAAAGATAGAGGGGCTAAATGGATAAGAAAACAAGACTCCTACATATGCTGCCTGCAAGAGACTCACTTCAGATCAAAAGACACACAGACTAAAAGAAAGAGGATGGAAGAAGATATTTCCTTGATGGACCTAGAGGGTATTACAGTGAATGAAATGTGTTGGATAGAGAAAGACAAATACTGCATGATTTCACGTACATTTGGAATCTAAAGAACAAAATAAACAACAACAAAAGTGGAATTAAACTCATAGATACAGAGAATAGTCTGAGGGCTATAGATGGGAGGGAGTTGGAGGAGGCAGCACAAAAAGGCAAAGGGATTAAGAAGTACAAATGAATAGTTACAAAATAGACATGGTGGTATAAAGTGTGGCACAAGGAAAATAGTTAATAATGTTATAATAAATATGTAAGGGGGAAGAGGGGTATTAGATTTACAGGGGTGATCGCTTTGTGAGTTATATAGATCTCTAATTACTAACTATGCTGTACAGCTGAAACCAAAATATTATTGTATGCCAACTATAACTTAAAAACTTATTGAATTGTATAATATATATACAAGCAACTAATTATCTATTATTAATAAAGCCGGGGGGGGGGGGGAATGACTAATGTCACTGATTTAATCTATGTCCAGTCTATTTAGCTTTATTCTGGTTCTAAGACAAGATACGTCTGCTTGTCTACCTGTATCCTCGACTATAAAAAGCATGCATCACTGCATACATGTAGTGAACATAATAATATGCTCATTGCCTACATGTAGTGAAATTGAATGGTGACCCCCAAGAAGGATATCTACATCCTAACCTCTGGAACCTGTGAATGTGACTTTATTTGAGAAAAAAAGTCTTCACCAATGTAATTAAATTAAGAATCACAAGATAAGGTGCATTGGATTACCTGGGCAGGCCCTGAATCCATTGACAAATATATTATAACAGAACAGAAGACAGAAATATACAAAGAAGAAGGCCATGTAAAGATGGAATAGAGACTGGAGTTATGTAACCACAAACCAAGGAATGTCTAGAACTGCCAGAAGCTGAAAGAGGTAAGGAAGGACGTCCCCCAGAGACTTCGGAAGGAGTGTGATCCTGTTGACAACTTGATTTTGGACTTCTGGCATCTAGGACTGTGAGAGAATTAATTTTATTTCCTAAAACCACCAGGTTTGTGGTCTTTTGTTATGGCAGCCACAGGAAACTAATATACTACCTTCATAGAATTGTTACTAATTGTGAGTTTAAAGTTTAATTCAGGTTTGAACTGATTCATGTCTGCCTGGGAAAATAAAGGTCAGAGTCCTATTTCCTGGGAAATTATTTAGAGGTGACATAAATGTGGAATGTTATGTTGTCCTTCTTTGCTATAAAGCCTGGTCTAAAGAGCTGTGAGTTGGCATGCAGACCATGGGTTTATGTGAATAGAAGTGTATAAAAGATTGGTGGTAAACTGAGGCCTCAGCTGCACTCTGTCAACATGACCCACACAAACAAGGTTCTTGTTCTGCATAAGCCTACACACACTTGTGGGTAAGTGGACAAAGGAAGCTGTGTCTTTGTGTAGCTATTGGGCCTCCTGATGAGCTAAAGATGCTGTGGAGCCTGCATTTCCTTTCCTATATCTTTCTGAGTAAAAATGGTATTTGATTAATACCTATTGCACCTTGTGAATGTGCTTGTCAATTCTAACCTGTACTCAATGATATACTAGTAAAATAATAATTACATATTGATGGTTCATGTGCAAGGTATTATGTGTATTTTCTCAATTAATCTTCACATTATTATAAAATCAAAATGATTAGCCCCATTGTAGAGATGAAATTTAACACTTAAATATCCAGTAGTAATTCAGAAATGGCTCTTTGAATTTTAATTATCAACCTCATATTATGCTTCTCCCTATCAGCAAGATCACATAAATTTTGGGTATCTTGTCAAAAACTCACAAACTAATATCCTTCAGGTTACATATGTTTCCCAGACATGTTCTGTTTACATGTATAAATTGTATGGGTTGTTAATTACCTAAAATCATAAAATTTTACTTTAAAATCTAAATTTCTGATGTATAGTAAAGAATCACATCTTGCAACACACAGCTAATCTTTTCACAATCTCGGTGATGATGTTTGCCACCATTTCCTCTTGCCTCCCCAAACACTAAGGCAAAGGGTCAAATACCATTCACCATTTAATAACCAGCACAAATTATACATGTGTAACCATTTATATTTCTTCTTAGCCACTATAGACATATAAATTTGTAATCCTGGTGTATCCATTTTCTATTGCTGCCATAACAGATTACCATAATTTTTTTGGCTTAAAACAATACCCATTAATTATCTCACAGTTCTGTAGGTCAGAAATCCAGATGTAGCGTGGCTCAGCTGGCTTTTTCCTCCAGGCTTCACATGGCCAAAATCAATGTATAGCAGGGCTCCATGCCTTTCTGGAGGCTCTGGAGAAGGATCTGAATCTAAGCTCATTCAGCCTATCAGCAGAATTCAGTCCATGTGGTTAGAGGACTGAGATCGTTTTTTCCTTGCTGGCTATCAGCCAGAGGTTGTGCTCAGTTTCTAGAGGTACTCACATTCCCTTGCTCATGGCCCTCTTCTTCCATCTGCAAAACCAGCAATTGCAGGTCCAATCTTTATCACACTTCAAATCTCTTCTATTGAAGTTCTACTACATCTGTTGACTTCCTCTTCTGGTTTCAAAGGCTCATGTGATTACCTTGGGTCCAACCAGATAATCTAGGATAACCTTCATATCTTAAAGTCAGCAGATTAATAGCTTTAATCTACAAAGTACTTTCACAGCAGTACCTATTTCCTACATAAGTGTTTGACTTAACAACCAGAGAACAGCAATCTTGGGGGAATTCTTTTAGAAATTTGCCTACCACACCTGATGATCTAATCCAACTTTTTCATTTTAAATGAGGAAGCTAAGACCCAGAGAGATGAAGCATCAGCCTTGAGGTTGCATGGGTATGCATAGAAGAGCCGTAACTCCAATGCAACTGATTTCCTAATTTAGATATGCTCATTCAGAGAACTCATTCAAGTTAGAAAAGAGAACATGAAATAATTGCTTACTTCTATAAAGAAAAAATAAATTATTTAGTATTGCCAAGTACCACTACTGTAAGACCAACTTTAATGAACAACAGAAAAGAACAATTTATATTGGGTATATTATTGCTTACACACAAATGATTCCTATTAGTACAGTTTTAAGAAGTCTTAGACAAAGTTTATAAATGCTCAAATATGTGCCTATATTTGTAAAATGGAAATATTATATACTTCATATGAATATTAGAAGGATTAATGAGATAATATAAAGTTCTTAGCACAGTAACTGGTAGTATATATGTGTCATGTTTGCCTCCTAATAATATGCTCCCCATTCTCTGAGTGACAGAGAACTTATTGTACCCCGTAAATCTTATACCCACCCACCCCCTTCTGGATGCAGTCTTGCAAAGATTGTCAGTCAACATCCTCACCTCATTCCTGAAAAATTAGTGGGTACATTATCTGAGCCAGTAATCAGAAATCCTCCATGATTTCTGGTGAAGATGGTGGAGTAGATAAATGCTGTGCTCACCTCCTCTTACAAACACATCAAAATTACAACTAAACTACAGAATATCCATCATTGGGAGTGACCTGAAGTCTAGCTGAACAGAAGTTTTACAACTGGGAACATATAGAAGAGGCAACCTCGAGCCTGGTAGGAGGGGTGAAGGTGTGGAACAGCCTAGTCCAACATCCTCCTGTGGCAGTTGAGAATCAGAAGAAATATCTAGGCTGTGGAGGTCCCCCCAGAGGAAAACAGGATCCCAGCCCCACACTGGGCTCCCCAGCCCAGGTTTCCAGTGCTGGAAAGAGACATCCCCACAACTTCTGGCTATGAAAACCAGCAGAAATTGTGGTTCAGTGAGATAAGGGGGGTATCTGGGGTCACAGACATTCCTGTTAAGGGGCCTGCATACACAGACTTATTTACTGACAGACTCATTCGCTCTGAGCTCCAGCTCTGGAACAGCAGCTTGAAAGTTGCTAGGGCTATACAGGGAGAAACTGAATTATCTGGCTTCAGGACAAAAACTGAAGGGGCAGCTTTCTTCCAGACAGAAGTGCTAGGAGTGGGCATTATTCTTTTATTGAGCCCTTTCACGTCCCAGCATGCAGACACAGGTGGGTGCCATATCTGATTCTCCATCAACATAGCTAACAAGGGTCACCCCACCCTGGTAATTCTCTGAGACCCTGCTGCTCCCAACATACAGGCCCACCCAAGCCACATCCAGCGATTTGTTTCATGATGCAAACTCTCCCAAAATCTCTCAAAGGTTTATGAAACTCAAACAAGAAGCTCCTAGTCTCAGCATGCCCCATACCTCTTTCTGAGCACCCCAGTATTAGAAGCAGCAGACCTCAGTTCATGGCTTAGCCTCTCGAGGCACCTCCAAGCCCAGCATGAGTGGCAGCCATCTGCAGATTGCTTTGTGATTCTTGCTAAGTGGTCCTGAACAGGGGACAGGCTGCAGCTAAACTTAGCCTGTGACAGGGCCTCTCCCGATGGTCCCAGGGTATGATACTCTTGGTGCCCAGCTTCCAGCTGAGCCAGAGTACCACCCAGAGACATATCCAAGGACAACAACCCAAAGGGCAGACTGGGCTGTCACCAGAGCCCTACTGAAGTGAATCCATTTCCATAGGGTCAGCCCCTCAACAGCCAGTCCTTATAACAAATCACTCCAAAGGTCAATCTCTTCAATTGACATGGAAACAGCAAGCAAACCTGAACTACTACAGGAAGGAACACACGACCTATATAAGGTACACACCTGGAGCATCCAGCTTAGGTGACCAGAGAAGATTGTGCCCTACAGGACATCTACTACATAAGGCCGCTCTACTAAGACCAGGAGGCATAGCAGCGCTATCTAATACATAGAAAGAAACACAAGTAGGCAGCCGAAATGGGAAGACGAAGAAGCATGTCCCAAATGAAAGAATAGAACAAAGCTCCAGAAAAAGAATAAACAAAATGGAGACAAGCAATCTAGCAAATGCAAAGTTCAGAACACTTGCTATAAGGATGCCGAATGAACTTAAAGGAAAAATAGATGACCCCAGTGAGAATGTTAACAGAGACAGAAAACATGAAAATGGAGATATAAAATATAAAAAAGAACTAGTCGGAAATGAAGAATACAATAACTGAAATGAAGAATACATCAAAGAGAATCAACACTAGACTAGATGAAGCAGACAATCAAATCAGCGATTTAGAAGATGAGGTAACAGAAAATATCCAATCAGATCAGCAACAAGAAAAAATAATCCAAAAAAATGAGGATAGTTTAAGGAGCCTCTGGGATAATATTAAGCTTAACAACGTCTGCATCATAGGGGTACCATAAGGAAAGAAAAAAAAGAGCAAGGAATTAATGACTGAAAACTTTCCTGTCTACGGCCATGCTACCCTGAAGAAGCCCGATCCCATCTGATCTCGGAAGCTAAGCAGGGTTGGGCCTGGTTAGCACTTGGATGGGAGACTACCTAGGAAGACCAGGTGCTGTTGGCATAAAAAAATAAAAAATAAAGAATTGTAAGCTGACAAGTTTCTTGCAATTTGTGAGGTCAACCAAGGGTTGCCTCGCCTTAAAAAAAAAACAAAAACAAAAACTTTTCTAACCTGATGAAGGATATAGACATACAACCCCAGGAAGCACAGAGAGTCCAAAACAAAAAGAACCAAAACAGGACCACACACACCAAGACACATCATCATTAAAATGCCAAAGGTTAAAAACAAAGAGAGAATCTTAAAAGCAGCAAGAGAAAAGTAGTTACTTACCTATAAGGAAGCACCCATAAGACTGACAGCGAATTTCTGAAAAGAAATTATGCAGGCCAGAGGAGATTGGCACAAAATATTCAAAGTGATGAAAAGCAAAGACCTACAACCAAGATTAGTCTACACAGCAAAGCTATCATTTAGAATCAAACGACAGATCAGAAGCTTCCCAGACAAGAAAAAGCTAAAGGAGTCCATCGACACCAATTCAGTATTGTAAGAAACATTAAAGTGTGGGGAGGGTGGAAGGAGGAAGAGGAGGAGCAAAAATATGAATAATAAAATGGCAATAATCACATATCTATCAATAATTACTTTAAATGTAAATGGAGCAAATGTTCCAATCAAAAGATAAGGCGGCTGAATGGATAAGAAAACAAAACCCCTCCATATGCTGCCTACAAGAGACTTGCTTCAGTTCAAAAGAGACACACAGATTGAAAGTAAAGGGATGAAAAAAGGTGTTTCATGTAAATGAAAACAAAACAAAACAAAAAAGCTGTGGTAGCAATACTGATTAAGACAAAATAGACTTTAAAACAAAAGCTATAACAAGGAACAAAGAAGGACCCAGTTATCCCACTTCTGGGCATTTATCTGAAGAAACCCAAAACCCCTTTGAAGGGAGGGACATGTGAACCCATATGTTTATTGCAGCATTATTTACAGTAGCCAAGATATGGAGGCAACCTGGGTGTCCATCAATGGGTGAACGGATGAAGAAGAGGTGGTACATATATACAATGAAATATTTCTCAGCCATTAAGAAAAGGTTGAAATCTTACCATTCGCAACAACGTGGATGGACCTAGAGAGTATTATGCTGAATGGAGTAAGTCAGATAGAGAAAGACAAATGCCACATCATTTTACACATATGTGGATCTAAAGAATAAAATATAAAACAAAAACAGAAACAAATTCATAAATACGAAGAATGTTTTGATCATTGGCATATGGGAGAGAGGTTAGAGGATAGGTAAAAAAAGGGAAGAAAGAGGAGGAAGAGGAAAAGGAAGAGGAAAAAAGGGGAAAGAGATTAAGAAGTACAAATTGGTGATTATAAAATAGTCATGGGGATGTAAAGTACAGCATAAGGAATATAGTTAATATTGTAATAACTATTCATGGTGTCAGGTGGGTACTAGATTATTGGGTACTTCATAAGATATATAAATGTCTCATAACCATATTGTACACCTGAAACTAATATAAGATTGTATGCCAACTGTAAATGAAAAATAAAAAATTATTAAGAAAAAAAATCCTCCATGAAATCTGAATCTTAAGTGAAATAACCCAAAGATTATACCTGCTAATCTGACATATTGCCGAAACTGACACAAGAAGTAGCACATACATAAAAAAACTTAACAGACAATGGTGAAGATCTCTATGATGAAAACCACAAAACATCGCTGAGAGAAAATAAAGACCTAAATTAACGGTGAAACATACCATATTAATGAATTAGAAAACTCAATATTTATAATTCACTTTCATCTTACAAAAATTCCAACATGCTTTTGTATAAATTGACAAGCTAAGTCTAAAATGTATATAGAAGGACCTAGAATATTCAAAACAACCTTGAAAAAAAAAGAAAAAGTGTTGGAAGACTTATAGTTTCTAATCTTAAGAAACACTGTTAATCTACAGTAATCAAAATCATGTGGTACTGGCTTAAAGATAACCAAATAAATTAATAGAACAGAACCTAGACTTTATAAATAGAGCTCCATTTATAGTCAATTGCTTTTCAAAACAAGGCATCAATGTGATGCAATAAGGAAAAGTCTTTTCAACAAATGCTGTTCAAATAACTGGATATCTTTATTGAAAAACTGAATCTTGACCTCTATCTCATACCACATACTAAATTTAATTGATTATAGGCCTAAATATAAAATTTTAAATTGTAAAACTTCCAGGAGAAAACATAAAAGAATATTTTCATGACTTTGATGTAGATGGTAATACTTTGACGAGGGCACAAAAAAAAAGGTGTACCACAAAAAAAAAAAAAAAGATAAATTAAGCTTCATCAAAATGAAAGACTTCTGCCCATCAAACTTCTGCCCATTTCCATTAAGAAAATGAGACAGCTAGCCACAGATTGGGAGAAAATATTAGCAATATATGTATGTGACAAAAGATATAATCAGAATATGTAAACTTCTATATATCAAGAATAAAAAGACAACCCAATGTAAAGAAGAAAGAGAAGATGGAGGAAGGGAAAGAGGAGGAGGAGGAAGAAGAAGGAAGAGAAGGAGGGAGGGGAAGAATTGGACAGGGACATCACAAAGGATTGTGTACAAATGGCCAATAAGCAAAAAAAGTGTTCAACATCATTAGTCATAAGAAAAAAATTTAAATTAAAAACACTCTGAGATATCACTACATATCTACTTGAATTACTAAAAATTTTAAACTGACAATACCAAAAGTTGTGCAAGCACTTTGGAAAACTTCTGAGCAATTTATTATGTTAAATATATGCCTATTCTGTGACCTGGCAATTTCACTTCTAGGTATATATCTACAAAAAGATTTATATGAAAATGTTCACAGCAACCGTATTTATAAAAGCCAAAACCTGGGGGAGGGGGTGAGGGCAATCTAAATATCCATCAACAGGAGAATACCTAAGCAAATTGTGGCATATGCATACAATGGATTACCACTCAGGAGAAAAAAAAAAAAAAAACTACTGATAAAACAATAAGGATGAACTTCTAAAAATAGTTGAATCCAGGAAGACAGAATAAAGTACACTCTGTAAGATTTTAAATTTTCTACAGTGTTGAAATTTTTCTCTATCTTGATTGGAACTATGGTTACTTTGGTGCACCATCTTTCAAAACCGATCAAACTGTACACTTAAGATCTATAAATTTTACTATATGTAAATTAAATCCCAATAAAAAATATACATTTATTTTTAAAAAGATGCAGAAGAAATAAATGTCATTTAATGCTTCTAATATCTATCCCTGTGCTACTTTATATCTAACGTTTTTTAACTTAAAGCTTTATTGACTCTTTTTATAAATATCATTTTTAGCTTTACGTTATTCCCACATTTCATTAATGTCAATTTGTTTTTTTTCTTTTAGTGCTTAACTATGCTCTAGTTAAGCATCTTCTTCTATAACATGCGTTATGCAAGCATTGCACTAAATAAAAGTGGATATTCCTAACCCCGATTACATGGTAGAAAAATAAAAGCCTTGTTATTGACCATGGGAACTATGCAAACAAATTAAACATGGCTTAGTAATGCAGCAGAAAAGGTAGCAACAGTTACAGCTTACTAAGGTGATCCATGGAGTTCATTAGCATGGAGTGGAATTTATCAGAAGAGATTTTCAGAACTTAATTAATAAAACCCCCATCAAATAGAAGCATTTGATTAATATGAACCTATTCTAAGTTTCAGCATCAACATTAATTAACCCTATAATTGATATATTTCCCAGCCACGTAAGGAAGATTAGTCACATTAATCAAAAAGATCACAATATTATGAAAATAAGTTGAATAGCAAATGTAAATGAGATGATATGGATCTTTGGCCTATCTCATTTAAAAATTTTTTTTAATATGGACCTTAGGAAAAAATGGCTGGGTGACAGTATATTGAGAAAGACATTTTTTTAATTAGGAAATACAGATGCTTCACAATGTACAATGGGCTTATAAATAAACCTCTTGTAAGTTTAAAACATCATAAGCCAAAACACATTTAGCACACCTAACCTACCAAACATCATAGCTAAGCCTAGCTGACCTTAAACATACTCAGAACACTAACATTAGCCTACAGTTAGGCAAAATCATCTCACGGCCTGTGCCCGGCCTCACAAGAGAATGTTGTGGTGCTTATCATTAGCCCAGGAAAAGATCACAATTCAAAGTATGGTTTCTACTGAATGCCTATTACTTTTGCACCATCTGTCCTAACTTCTATCCTGTACAGGGATCCCCAACCCCCAGGCCATGGACCAGTAACAGTTCATGGCCTGTTAGGACCTGGGTCACACAGCAGGAGGTAAGTGGCAGGAGAGCAAGGGAAGCTTCATCTGTATTTGCAGCTCCTCGGTGCTAGCACCACCACCTCACTCCGCCTCAGATCATCAAGCATTAGATTTTCATAAGAGCACCAATCCCTAGTGCCAAAAATGTTGGGGACCACTGCATACACCATCTTCTGAAAATACCCACCATTGTCAAATAGATCCTAGAGAGTTAGGGAAAAAGAGTGGAATAGATACAGAAGTATGTGATATTCTCCTAGTTGTTTCCAAATAGTCCTTTTCTCCTTCTTCAAAGAAACAGAATTCTTAGCACATGGCCACCCAGAATAAAGAACACATTTTCCAGTCTTTCTTGCATCAGGTTTTAGGTGCTAGATTGCAGGTTGTAGAACTAGAGTCTGGCCAATGGAATAAAAACCAAAATGTCTTATGGCAACTTTCAGGAATTTCCTCAAAAAGCACTTAGTGTACATCTTTGGCCATTCTCTTTTTCTCTGCTTCATACTCGTACCTAGGAAGTACATGTGGCCTTGGGGAATACAGTTGAAGGCCATGCCTTAAAGGAGATTCTACAATGAAAATATGCTGCATCTCTAAGAACTTTGTGGAAAAGGACTACTATGCTAGCCTGTCCTGCATAACTCCAGACTTTTATATGGGAGATAAGTAAATTTCTATCTTATTTAAGCTAATTTATTTTGGTGTTTTGTTGTTATTGTTGTTGTTACTTGGAACTAAATTAAATCCTAATAAGTACAAAGAGTATCATAGTTATAGTTTTGTGGTTTTCTTTTTTGTGTCTTAAAATCAAAATGGGCATTAAAGCCTCCATCCTGAGAATGAACTCTTGTCTTCACCTGAGGCAAGTGAATGCTTTTCTTCACAAGCCTGAGGCAAGGATTAAGTGTTGATGGTTATTTGCAAGTGCTGTCCCAGGACAGTGAGAGTAGGGCAAAAGAATATAAAATAGAAAAGGATGAAACAACACTGGTCACTGCTTCATGATGAGTCATAAAAAGATGAATCCAAGTCTATGGCCACGCCACCCTGAAGGAGCCCGATCCCATCTGTTCTCAGAAGCTAAGTAGGGTCAGGCCTCATTAGTACTTAGATGGGAGACCACCTAGGAAAACCAGGTGCTGTAGGCGTAAAAAATAAAAAATAAGACATTATAAGCTGACAAGTTCCTTCCAATCTGTGAGGTCAACCAAGGGTTGCCTCTCCTGAAAAAAAAAAAAAAAAAAAGGAAAAAAAAGATGTATCCAGTTGCTTGTCACTCAGCAATGCAGGACATCTTCGGATAGGCTCTCTGGATAACCCACCCTTTAAGCTATCTATAGGAGGAAGGAAGGAGAGAAATGTTACCCTACATTGCCTTCTCCTTGGATAGCCAGCATTCTCTCCTTAGGCAATTAACTTCTCTACTTCTCTGGATTGGATCATCTGGTTCTTTCCATATACGACAGAACTTACACACTGCGATGTCATGTTTCCTTCAGCCTCAGAAGTGGAGGGAGAGGCTGGAACATCAAAGGTGTGTGGCTACCAGGTCTAGCTGTGTGGTGATAGTCATAGAGGAGAACCCAGAACTCCCAGAAAGTGACTCTCTGGTCCCAGCAAGTTTCCTCAGAAGTTGTCGAGATGAATAAACCCACCATCGTTTCCATGTATATTAATGTCCGCCCACTTAGACCCCCGATATGCCCAAAATTTGACTTAAAGTCAAATATCTCAAAACTGACATTTGTAGTACCAACATGGATGGGCCCTTATACATACAGTCCTACTTATGAATTTGGTCCTATCAGCTTTGGTTTCTTGGTGTCTAATATTATTGGCCAATATCCAGCTTTGCTCTTAAATATTATAGATATTATTCTCACTGTACATCTAAGATTAGAATAAAAAAATAAGACAAGCAAATCACTGATAACTTGAAACCAATCAACATTCCAGCATGTACACAAAAGGGACATACTAAATTGTTTTTATTTGTTATAGTTATTTCTGGGCAGAGCCATCCATCTCTGATTCTCAGGATGCCTGCCTCTTGGAGCATTGCAATTTTGCAGTAAATTTAAATTGCAGGCTGGTTGATGGCTAGAGGGGTACAAGAAAGAGACAACTAGACTAGTATTAAAAAAAATTCATAGACGATTTTGTGGCGTGAGAGTTTTTACTTGCATATAATGGAGCTGGATATTGTTTTAAGGAGCTCATAGAATACAGAAAATGAGTGAGATAAATTATTTAACTTAGTATATGTCAATCACAATTCAGATTACATACTATGTAGATCCATTTTGACAGACTCCAAGAGATTTTTTTCTTGCATAACAGAATACAGGACCTCCCTGTTTTTCCTGGTTTATCTAGGAAGAAAGCTTTTGAGGAATCTGCTGCCATTCCATGAGCCTGTTGCTTATGAATGCCCTAATTATTCATGGCTGCTCTTGGAAAGTTCCTGATTCATGACTTACCTTGAGGTGCTAGGCCTTTTTAAAATGCAAAACTTTCTCTTCTAGAAATACAAACCCTTTCCCAGGATGAGGAAAATTAATTTCTCCAGGTAGGTCAGAGATAGATTGAGGGAAACATAGCAGAACTGCTTTTTTCTCTTCTTCACTAAGAATCCAAAGATATGTTAAAGTTCCAGTTGAGCCATGTACTGGTTTAACTTGGGCAAACCCCTTAACACCTCATAATGTCAGTTTGTGAATTTGATAAAAGAGGATAATATTGTTGCTACAGGGTAACTTTCAAACAGTTAAAAATATGATACTCATGCAAATATAAAACAAACATGTGAAATATTTTTGTCAAGTCATTAATTAATGAGAGAGCCAGTAAGATATTGTGACTGGTTCAAGGAGAATATGAGGAACAGACACATTTTAGTCAGTTAAAGGAATGCCAAAATAAATTTGTTCATAAGTGCGAAACTGGTTAACAGTCTATAAGGCAATAAATGGTAATATCTGGGGTTTCTTTTTCCACCACATACAAATTAATTGCAACTCTCCTGGAAAAAATTCATTTGCATTTCTCTCAGACAAGAATCATTTGCAATGCTATTCCTTTTTTACAAGTAAATTCCCATCCCTACAGAGTTATAAATAACCTAGTTCGGGAGCTGGCAAGACAAACTACTGCCCATGGGTCAAAACAAGCCCACAGCTTGTTTTTGTACAGCCTACAAAGTGAGCATCACTTTTAAATTTTTAGAGAGCTATGAAGGGGATGGGGGAGAAGGGAAGGAAAGGAGGAGAAGAGAGAGGAGAGAGGGGACAGGGGAAGGGGAAAGAGCGTGGAGTAAGGGGAGAGGGGAGAGAGAGAGGAGAGAGGAGAGAAGAGGAAGGAAGGAAAATATTCAACAGGAAATGTATATATTCTGTAAACCCCAAAATATTTACCATCTAGTGCTTTACAGAAATCTGCAATGGATAGTCTACACCCTTGTAGATGTAAATAATCCTTGGAAGATGTTTATGTTCATATTGAAAGAAAAACATCCTCCTTTTTGCCTATTTTCAAGTTTTTGGATAATTTCTTGATACTATATTTCATCTGAGCTACCAAAATGGTTGTGGGTTTAATTTGGCTAATAAAACAGTAAGGCTCTAGAGTGCCATACATGTATAGAGGGGTGCTGTGCCTTAAGTGAAGGGTTATTGGTTTTCAGAACCAATCCTTCAGAGTCTGACAAACTCATAATGGCGCCTGCCCAAGATTGTCTCTCCAAAGATATTCAGAAACCTAAAGTAAAATGTATTTGCCTCCAAGAACTCTGCTCCACTGTGTCATCTGCAGTCCCATTAGTTTTTATAAGAAAATCTGCATTTTTGTACTTCAGGATTAGCTTATAAACTATTAAGAATATTGGGCCTTTTCCTGAGATGACTTTTTTTTTTTTAACTACGCAACTGCTTTCACAATGACAGCACTGCCCTCCCTCTCTCATGGCCCAATTATGATGCCATCAAAACTACCTTGGTATATTAAACTTTTTCCCACGCAGACCAAGACTTCCTGATGCTATTCGTTTTCTATAAAATGAGGGTGATTAATAAAATTAAGCAACTCTTTGTGGTTGCCCACTCCAAAATAAAACTCCTACTGATAACATATGAAAATTCATCCCAGCTTTATGAAATATACCATTTATCTCCATTAGTTACTACTATCTATTGACCTCCCACTAGATATGAAACATTCTGCCACATATTTTAGCAGATGGAAAAATAATAAGATCCCATTCATGTCCCCAAAAGCTTAAAATCTGTCTAGAGAAATGCAAACAAAACTGCAAAGGGAAATGCATGAAAAGCAAAGTCCAAAGTATGGTGAAATCCATAGGGGTGATGTCCTAGCATAGTGGTCCCCAACCTTTTTGTCACCAGGGACCGGTGCTCCTATGAGAATCTAATGCCTGATGATCTGAGGTGGAGCTGAGGTGGAGATGCTAGTGCTGGGGAGCAGCTGCAAATACAGATGAAGGTTCCCTTGCTCTCCTGCCACTAACCTCCTGTTGTGTGGCCCAGTTCCTAACAGGCCACAGACCAGGAATCAGAATAGTTCATGTTCATAATTCCATGAAGCAGTCAAGAAGAGGTTTCCTATATTTGCAAATAGTAGTTACTACTATGAAAAATCAGGTGTTTTAGATAAAACAGAGGTTTGTCTGTCTTCTTGAAAAGGTCCAATGAGCGGACAAACCTAGACCCACACTGTCACATGGCAACAATCAACCAGATTCTTCTCAGAGAGTGGATGAGGAAACCATGGGCATGGCATCACCTGTGATTTTGATTATAAATACTGAATCTCAGCCTCCCACTGTCCCCTCCCAAAACTATAGCCCCTGAGATAGATACCCAGAACCCCCATGCACACAAAAGTAGAAGCACTGAGCTAGACCTGGACAAGATTTTTAGATATGCATGCGCTCTTCAGACTGGTGTGATCCCCACCAGTCTATTCCTTCGCTTTTGGTCTTCTTTAATCATTCACATTACCCGCCTGGTCCATGTAAATATTCCAGCTTTCAGCCCTAATTGAAATCCCATGGCCTATGAGCAAAGCTATCCAGAACTATATTTCAAAACTTTCTCTCACTACTCCCCAGCCCAAACCCTTCCCTTCAACTTTTACTAACTATCTAACATATCTTTCCTCCCATTACTTCTCCCATCATTTCTTTTACCTCAAGTTCTCTCCCCTGAAGGCATCAGGCCTGAAACATAGCATAAATTTGGTACATGATTATTTTATCTATCCATTCATTCGTTCATTCACATTTGAAACCATGTATGCAGACACAGTTTGCATTCCTAATTTGGGACTCTTCTAATGTCAGTTTTGCTCACATTTGTAATTCTAGCAACCAGCATAGTGTCTGGCATGCAGTAGGCATTCAATAGTGAAATGATTAAGGTAAAAAAATAAAATAAACAAATGAATAGAGAAATGTCTTATTAAGCCAGAATTTTGGTCACAAATATTTATTGCCCATTAGATACTGTGCTGGGCCCTGGGGATACAAGATAAATAAGATACCATCCCTATTCTCAAAGAGCTACCAATACATCTGGAGAGCCTAATAGATAAGCCATAATTATAACACAAGAGAATATGAACTATAAAAGAACTGTAAACATTAACTATTGCTTAAGTAATAGTGTATAACAAACAACCACTGAACATCAGTGGCATGGTACTGTTATTACTTGCTCATGAATCCAGGGTGGTCATCTAAATACCTTAGCTGTTCTTGGTTGGACTTGATTAATATCTGGAAGCTGACTGGAGGTCAGGTTCTCTTGGCTGGAATGACTGGCTCCTCTCCATGAGTCTTTTATCCTCCAGCAGTCTGCTCTGGGCATTTTCACATTGATGGCAAATGTGTAATTTTTTACTACAGAATGCTTAAGTTTGAGAGATCCAGTCAAGATGGTAGAGTAGGTAAATGCTGCGCTTGCCTCCTCTCACAACTACATCAAAATTTCAACTAAACTATAGCCACCACTGGGAGTCACCTGAAGTCTAGCTGAACAGAAGTCCTACAACTGGGGACACATGGAAGAGGCTATCTTAAAACTGGTAAGAGGGGCGGAGACACAAAACGAACTGGTTCTACTTCCATGTGTGGCGGTTGAGAATTGGGAGAAATATCTCAGCTGCGGACATCATCCCGGAAGAATGAGGAGTTCTGGTTCCACCCTAGGCTTCCCAGCGCTGGGTTTCAGTGCTGGGAAGAGATATCCCATAACTTCTGACTGTGAAAACCAGTGGAGATTGTGGCACAATGAAAACAGAGGCTGTGGGAATCACAGACTCCTCTTAAGGGGCCTACACATGGACTAACTCGCTGACAGACTCACTCACTCTGAGCTCTAGCACTGAGGAGGCATCTTAAAAGGTGCCAGGGACATACAAGAGGAATTGAGTTGTTTTGGGGGAAAAACTGGAGGGGCAGCTTTCTCCCAGACAGAAACACTGGCAGAGGGCTTTGTTCCTTTGTTGAGCCCTCCCCCTCCCCAATGTACAGACACGGGTGGGTGCCATATCTGAATCTCCTTCAAATAGCTGACATTGGTTGCCCCACCCTAACGATTTCCTAGACCCCGCCCCTCCCAAGGAGCAGGCCCACTTTCAGAGGATTTTCCTTACAAACCGCCTATCTCGGCTCATGCTGCCAGAATTTCCTAAAATCTCTCAAAGGTTCACAAAACCTAAATGAGCAGCATCTGGCCTCAGCATGCCCTATACCTCTTGCTAAGCAGCTTAAAGCCCAACACTAAGGCAGCCAGCCTCAGTTTGTAGCTGGGCATTTCAAGGCACTTCCAAATCCAGCATGGGTGGTGACCATCTGCAGATTGCTTGGTAGCTCAAGCTAGGTGGCCCCAGGAAGGGCACAAGCTACAGCTGAACTTGGCCAGCAGCAGGAACCCTCCCAGGAGGCAAGGCCCCAGCCTGCATGCCCGCCGGCCAGTCTGAGCTGGAACACCACCTACGGTCAGATCTGAGGACAATGCACCCAAAGGACAGAGAGCCCTGCTAAAGTGAATCCTGCTCTGGAGGGTCAGCCCCTGCACAACAGCTCCTCCACTGGTCATGGCCAATCATCGCAACCAATTAGCTCAAGGGTCAATTCCCATTGATGAGTAAACAGCAACAAGGCTCAACTACAACAAGAATTCACACAAAACCCACACACGGGACATACCTGGAGCACCTGGCTCAGGTGACCAAGGAAGACTGTGACACTGGGACCCACAACACACCTACTACATAAAGCCACTCTACTAAGACCAGGAGGCATAGTCGCCCTACCTAATACCTGAAAACAAACAGTAGGCAGCCAAAAGTGGAAGACAAACACGTACCCAGTGAAAGAACAGAACAAAGTTCCAAAAAAAGAATAAACAAAATGGAGACAAGCAATCTACCAGATGCGTAGTTCAAAACACTTGTTATAAGGATGCTCAATGAACTTAGGAGGAGAGTAGATGAATGCAGTGAGAAATTTTACAAAGAATGAAATGTGAAAGTGAAGATATAAAACAGAAAAAAAGAATCAGCCAGAAATGAAGAATACAATAACTCAAATGAAGAATACCTTAGGAGGACTTAACAATAGGTTAGATAAAGTGGAGGATAAAATCAGCAATTTAGAAGATAAGATGGCAGAAAATACCCATTAGACCAGCAAAAAGAAAAAATAATCCCCCAAAGGAGGATAGTTTAAGAGGCTTCTGGGACAACAAGCATACCAACATTTGCATCATTGGGGTACCAAAAGGAAAAGAGAGAGAACAAGGAACTGACAACTTATTTCAAGAAAAAATGACTAAAACCTTCCCTAACCTGATGAAAGAAATAGACATACAACCCCAGAGAATCCCAGACAAGATGAACTGAAACAGGACCACACACACACCAAGACACATCATCATTAAAATGCCAAAGGCTAAAGACAAACAGAGATTCTTTAAATCAGTTAGTTACCTACAAGAGAGCTCCCATAAGACTGTCAGAGGATTTCTCAACAGAAACTTTGCAAGCTAGAGGGGATTGGCACAAAATATTCAAAGTGATGAAAAACAAGGACCTACAACCCAAATTACTCTATCCAGCAAAGCTATCATTTAGAATTGAAGGACAGATAAAGACCTTCCCAAACAAGAAAAAGCTAAAAGACTTCATCATCACCAGGCCAGTATTACAGGAATTGTTAGAGGAACTTCTTTAAGATGAAGAAGGAAAAAGAAAAAAGAGATAAAAAATATGAAAAACAAAATGGCAATAACCACATATCTATCAACAATTACTTTCAATGTAAATGGATTAAATGCTCCAATCAAAAGATAGAGTAGCTGAATGGATAAGAAAACAAGACCCTAACATATGCTGCCTACAAGAGACTCACTACAGATTGAAAGACATACACAGACTGAAAGCAAAAGTATGAAGAAAGATGTTTCATGAAAATAGAAACAAACAAAAAGCTGGGGTAGCAAGACTTCTACAAGAAAAAGAGACAAAATACTTATACAAGACAAAATGCTACTTTAAAGGGAGAGACATGTGAGTGAATTCATATGTTCATTGTAACATTCTTTACAGTAGCCAAGATATGGAGGCATCCTGGGTGTCCACCAATGGATGAATGGATAAAGAAGAGGTGGTATACATACACACACAATGGAATATTACTCAGCCATAAAAAAGAATGAAATCTTGCTATCTGCAACAACACGATGGACTTAAAGGGTACTGGGCTAAGTGGAGTAAGTCAGACAGAGAAAGACAAATGTCATATGTGGAATTTAGAGAACAGGATAAACAAACAAACAACAGAAACAAGCTCATAGATACAGAGGGCATTCTGATGGTTTTCAGAATGGGGGGTGGGGGATGAGTGAAGGGGGAACTAAGAGGTAAAAACTGTTAGTTACAAAATAGTCCTGGGGATGCAGAGTATAGCATGGGGAATATAGTAGTAGTATTGTAATAACTACATATGGTGTCAAATGGGTACTGGAATTTTTGAGGTGATCACTTCCTAACTTATATAAATGTCTAATCACTGTGTTGTACACTTGAAACTAATATAATATCATATGTCAACTATAATTGAAAAAATAAAAATACAAAATTAATTTTTAAAAGAATGCTTAAATTTCATTTTTCCTTTTGTTAAGATAAAACCATTTTCCCAAGGAAATAATACAATTTTGCACAGAGACCAAATGAACTACATATGTCTTATGATTTGAGTATGATATATGATATATGAACTGCCACCTCTGCCTCTTCACCCAGCAATACTTCTTGGTGATGCCCTTGGCTTTAAATCCTCCCGCAGGCTGCAAATATGGCATGAGGTCATTTGAACGAAGTGACTCACTGCTATGCTGAACTTCATGAGACTTGCACCAAATGGAACTGACCTTCAAAGGAATCCCAATAGGACTGTGAAGAATCTTGGAATTTGGGTGCAAAATGACTCAGAACCAGCAGAAACACTCAATAACTCTTCAAAGCTTTCTCTGTATCATGTCTACTAGCATCACATTGGCCAAAGAAAGTCAAATGATAATTTCGGATCAAGGGGCAAGCAAATAGAACCCCTTCTTGATGTCAGAGGCTTTAAAGTCACATGGCAAAAGGTGTAGATAGAGGGGGTATTAAGAATTGGGCCATTTTTACAAAGAACTCATACAACTCAATAACAAAAAAAAAAAAAAAGAATGAATGATCTAATCAAAACAATGGACAGAGGACCTAAACAGACACTTCTCCCTAGAGGACATACAAATGGCCTACAAACATATGAAAAGATGCTCAACATCGCTAGCTATTAGGGAAATGAAAATCAAAACCACAATAAGACACCATCTCACACCTTTTCGAGCAGCTATAATCAACAGGACAATCAATAACAAATGTTGGAGAGGATGCGGAGAAAAAGGACCCCTCTTACACAGCTGGTGGGACTGCAAATTGGTACAGCCACTATGGAAAACAGAATAGAGGTGTCTCAAAAAACAAAGAATTGATCTACCATATGATCCAGCAATCCCTCTACTGGATATTTACTCCAAAGACTTAAAAACCCATATCTGAAAAAATATTTGCACACTGACGTTTATAGCAGCATTATTCACAGTGGCCAGGACATGGAAGCAACCAAAGTGTCCTACAATAGACAATAGGCTAAAGAAACTGTTGTACATATATAGAATGGAATATTACTCAGCCATAAAAAGAGATGAAATACTGCTATTTGCAACAACATGGATGGACCTTGAGATGATCATGCTAAGCAAAATAAGCCACACTGAAAAAGTAGAAAATCACACGATATCACTTATATGTGGGATATAAACCTAAAAGCAACAAATGAACAGGACAAACAGACTCGGGGACATGGACAATGGACTAGTGGTTATCAAGAGTAGGGAGTGGGGGAGGAGGGGAGAGATAGACAGGGTAAAGGGGGTCAGATATAGGGGAGTAGGGGGAGGGTGAAGTGTGTAAATGGGATCAAATATATGGTAGCTGAAGGAAACTGGATTTTGGGTGGTAATCACACAATAGAATATAGATGTCAAATTATAATGTAACACCTGAAAATTATATAATTGTATTAACCAATATTCCCCAATAAATTTAAACTTGCTTGGAGCTCCAGGGCCCTGCTAAGCCAGCGCTGCCACAGGCTCCTTCCAGCCACCATCAAGATCATTACTGGGACCTCATCAGCCACGATGAGGTATTCTCAGACACTTACAAGATCTGGGAGATGGCAGAGGAGCTGTGCATGAAGGTAGAGGGGAAGATGGTCAATAGAACAGAAGGTAACATTGATGATTCGCTCATTGGTGGAAATGCCTCTGCTGGAGCCCCTGAGGAGGAAGGAACTGGAAAGCACAGTAATCACTGATGTTGCTATTGTCATGAACCATCATTTGCAGGAAATGAGCTCCACAAAAGAAGCCTACATCAAAGATTACATAAAATTCATCAAAGGGAAACTTGAAGAACAGAGAACAGAAAGAAAACCTTTTATAGCCCAACAAATTGCCAAACAAATCAAGCACATCCTTGCTAATTTCAAAAAAAAACTATTAGTTCTTAATTGATGAAACCATAAATCCAGATGGCATAGTTACTCTGCTGGACTACCATGAGGTTGGTTTGACTCCATGTATGATTTTCTTTAGGGGTGGTTTAGAAATGAAGAAATGTTAACAAATTTAGCAATTTGGATCTATCACCTGTCATTATAACTGGCTGCTGCTTTTCATCCACACACCAGGAGTAGGACAAATGGGACTGATGTTATCTTGAGCTCTTCATTTATTTTGACCTTGTTTTATTTAGAGCGGAAGCACTGTTTTTAAGAAAAAGATGTCATGTGAGTCGTCTAAAAATAAAATGCATTTAAACTCAAAAAAATATATATTGAACCTTTTCAATGTATCGAGCTTTGTCCTAGGCACTCCATACGTACTCCTAACAAATCTAAGATGTGTGTGATTATTCCAGGTATAGATGAAGAAACTAAGTTTCAGAGAAGTCTGATAACTTGCTCAAGGCTGCACACCCAGGATTCATACACTCTAGAACCTCCACTCTACTGAGCTACACCATAGAAATTAAAGCTATGCCCATCTCCTTGTCTTCCTTTTCCTTACTGAAAGAGTCTATGTAATGGTTTTCACATATAGATCATTATTGGCCAAATATAGAGCCCCAAGAATTAAAATTTCAGTAAGTGAACCACCAGGAGTAAATTACAGCACAGCTCATCCATGAAATTGCAGTTGTGTACTTTTAGGGCCATTGTATTCTAACAGACAAAGCCTATTTGTTTTCCTTTTCCTGCAATATCAAATTTTGAAATTGCCTCCTTGGTTCAAAAAATTCTGATGCCATTTGTGTTGTGTCAGTTGCAAAACAAATTCAAGTAATCATGAAGATTTTAATAATTATGGGCCAACCACATTTGAGATCTTGTCCACCAGCATATGTTGTCATTTACTTCAAATAAACTTCATATTTAATAATAATAATAAGGACCAACCAAAGATGAGGATTGTGCTTTCTCATCGTATGAATAATGCATTTTTAATGAAACCATTTCATTTCTCAATTTTGAAATCTATAGCCCAAGTTTTCCTTCCTATCACATTTTTTGTTCTGGGTGGTCATTTGCCTGCCTTGCTGACAACGTCAAGATACAGGAAAGAAAGAAATCAAGTACATAGACATAAACCTTAGTTTTTTCAGGGTCATTTGGTATTGCCATCAAAGGAAATTTTCTCACTCTAAAGGACCGGATTCTTATTTGGTGCAACCCATTTGCTTGCTCTCCTGAAATACACAATTTTCCTTCTATTCCAGGAATTGGCTCCCATCAGTGTCTGGCATGGAATAAAAAACTAAAAAAATCAAATGAAGCCTTGCCTCAACAATCCCATCAAATTCTCCTATGGAACTTCTAAAATGGCCCACTTTGCAAAGTGACATAACAAGCAATGAGCTTTCTAGTGATTCATCTGGAAAGACAAAGCCTTGGCTGATTATCTGTAAGCCTTTCCATAAGGTAGGGGGGAAAAAACTTTATTATGATCTACATCAGGGTGGCAAAAGCCTTCATTTCACATCACAACTCAAGTCAGATGATAGTTCTGCCTGGACCACTGTGGTGAGAACAATTTTGAACATGATGGGAAATGTGCAGCAATCGATTAGTAATGTCCGCTTAGTTATACAATTAGGAGTAGTGGCCTGTGTGCCATTCATGGCTTTGTTCTAAAAGTCACAGGTGTTTAAAAGTTTATTCACCTCCAAAGAGAAAACTAAGAAGTCAAATTGTCATTATTTGCAGATGACATGATTATCTATATAGAAAACCCTAAAGACTCCACAAGAACACTACTAGAAACAATAAGCAAATATAGTAAAGTTTCTGAATGCAAAATCAATGTTCAAAAATCTATAGTGTTCCTATACTCTACTAATGCACTGTCAGAAAAAGAAGTAGAAAAAAATATTTCTTTTGCAATTGCAACAAAAAGAATAAAAAACCTAAGAATAAATGTAACGAAACTTGTGAAGGACCTATAAAATGAAAACTATAAGACCCTATTAAAAGAAATCAAAGAAGATACAAAGAAATGGAAAGACATTCCATGTTCTTGGGTTGGAAGAAGCAACATAGTTAAAATGACCTTATTACTTAAAGCATTATACAGATTTAAGGCAATCCCCATCAAAATCCCATCTGCATTTTTTAAAGATATAGAACAAAAAATCATCAGATTTGTATGGAAGCACAAAAGACCCCGAATCGCCAAAGCCATCCTGAGAACATGGAATGAAGCTGGAGGCATCACTCTGCCCGACTTCGAATTATACTACAAAGTGAAAGTAATCAAAATGGTATGGTATTGGCTGCAAAACAGACACATGGACCAGTGGAACAGAATCAAAAATCCGGAAATAAACCCATGTTTATGTGGGCAAATAATTTTTGACAAAAATGCCAAACATATGCAGTAGAGAAAGGAAAGCCTCTTCCTTGGTGCTTGAAAAACTGGAAAGCCACCTGCAAAAGCATGAAACTAGACTGTTGTATATCACCACACACCAAAATTAACTCAGAATGGATTAATGATCTGAATATAAGACCTGAAACAATAAAGTGCATAGAAGAAAACATAGGGACGAAACTCAAGGATCTTGGACTTAAAGAGGATTTTATGAATTTAACCTCAAAGGCAAGGGAAGTAAAAGCAAAAATAAGTAAATGAGACTACATTAAACTTAAAAGCTCTGTTCAGCAAAAGAAATTGTCAACAAGGTAAAGAGACAACCATCTGAATGGGAAAATGTATTTGCAAGCAATGCTGTCAATAAGGTGCTGATATCCAAAATATACAAAGAACTCATAGCACTCAATAACGACAAAAAAAATTCCAATCAAAAAATGAGCAGAGGATCTGAATAGACACTTCTCCCAAGAAGACATACAAGAAGCCAACAAATGTATGAAGAGATGCTCAACATCGCTAGCTATTAAGGAAATGAAAATGAGAGAGGATGGAGAGAAAAAGGAATCCTCATACACAGCTGGTGGGACTGCAATTGGTACAGCCACTATGGAAAATAGTATGGAGGTTCCTCTAAAAACTAAGACTTGATCTACCGTATGATCCAGCAATTCCTCTGCTGGATATAGACCCCAAAAACTTGAAAATTCATTCCCAAAAAGATATTTGCACACTAATGTTCATAGCAGCATTATTCACGGTGACCAGAAGCAATCTAAGTGTCCTATAAAAGATGATTGGAATATACATACAATGGAATATTACTCAGCCATAAGAAGAGATGAAATACTGCCATTTGCAACAACATGGATGGACCTCGAGATAATCATGCTAAGCAAAATAAGCCAGATAGAAAAAGTAGAAAACCATATGATATCACTTATATGTGGGATATAAACCTAAAAGCAACAAATGAACATAACACACAGAGACTCATGGTCATGGACATGGACAATAGACTAGTGGTTACCAGAGGAAGAATATCTCTCTCTCTCTCTCTCTCTCTCTCTCTCTCTCTCTCTCTCTCTCTCTCTCTCTCTCTATATATATATATATATATATATATATATATATATAATATACATATATATATTAAATTGTACATCTGAAACTTACTGGATTTCATTAACCAATTTCACCAAAAAAATAAATTTAAAAAGTTTTTTAATAAATAAATAAATAATAAATAAAGTTCATTCACCTAGAGTTATCCAGTATGTTTTATTACATATGGACAATAAAAAAGTGTCTTTTGATGCCCAGCATAACTGATGACACTAAAGGAATTACAGTAGATACCAGCATTTTCTACAATGGGCCAATGGTCAGAGAAGTCATCTACGGATTTTCCTTAGACGGCTTTGTAAGAAAACTATAATAAGCTTACATATTTTTTGTTCATAGCTAAGCTCCACAGAATTGACTTCACCCAATTGGATTTCTCTTTTAAAATAAATCATTATTTTTTTCTATTCTCCCCTCATAGTTTAGAAATTGAGTACTATAAAATGACTATTGTAACCATGTCCTTCTGCAGCCCAGAATCAAATCAGTGGCTTTTCACCAGGGCACTTGGTCAGACAATACTGAGAGCCTCGTTCAATAAAAGCAATGCACCCCATAGCATGACTCCAAGGACCACCTCAGATCACTAGGTAGAAATCAACTGCCTATCTTGTCTGGTACCTCATTAAAGTTCAAAAATAATAGTTGTTCTGACTAGTTGGCACTTATTGCACATTCTCCCTTATCATCTTGTAGAGCCCTGGGAAGAGAAACAACTTTACTGAGTGATGTCAGCAGAGACCGGGGAACCAATGGTGTTTTGTGCACTAAACGAAGGTTGGAGCACAATCGCAATTGAAAAAAATCAAAATATTTAAAAAAAAAAAAAAAAAAAAAAAGGGCCGCCCTTTCCTTTTTTTCCTTATCCTTTACTGCCACCTCAAGGATTTTCTAAGAACAGCTCAAATAAAGTCAAGATCTTCAACCAAAGAGGGAGGTCCAGAGAGAGCTCACCTGAGTTCACCTGATGCAGATGTGTAGTGGGATACAGTGAGCCCCTTCTGGTACCTGGACAGGCTTCTTTCAAATTCCTTCTGTAATCGCCACAATAAGTATTGACACAAGAAATTCCAAACCTAAAGAAAAGGTTAAAGTGTTTATTATGAGCCAGGAATTTGGAGGCCAATCCGGGGAGCAAAATCTCAAGGGATTAAGATGATGCTCCAGGGAACAGCAATTTTTTAGTTTATTTTATACATTAGAATCAAAGGGAAGACTTAAAAAGTTACATGAAATCCATTGGTGGCAGATTAAAGAGGCAGGGAAAAAGCAAAGCAGGGAAATCTCTAGGATTAGATGAAAAGTAAAATGGAGGGGTACATGTTTCTTTCATATTGATGGATGCAGAATAGTTAATATTTAATATACGTATAGTGTACAGAGGAATGTGGGTAAAGGATAATAACGAGGAATGTTGGGGTTGCCTCTCCCCATACCGGGTGTTTATCTTCGGAGGTCTGGAAAGGAGATCATTATTAATATTTTAAGTATGTTATTTTAGATACAAAAAAATAATGGGAAAATGGGGGACAGGGAAAGTGGTGTAGATGATAGAGGCTCTGTTCATCCCTCTGGGGACCAAATGAAAGTTGTAACAGAAACAAGGAGCAGCAGCAACAGAAAATCACCTGGGATGAACAAGCCATACAACAAGGAAAAAATCCAAGAAAGCACTCCACAACGGCAGAAGGTAAGACGGGGTGAGGACGCAGGCTTCCCAGTCTCAAGCAGCTGAGTAAGATGGAGGCTGCGGCAATGGCAGCTACAGAAGCCTCTTAAAGGGGCCGCATCTGCAAGCGGATTTTTGCGGTGACAGACCTGCTCGCTCTGAGCACTAGAGCCAATTTATTTGTGCGTAGGGGCACCAGCGACTTACAGGGAGACATTATCTGAGTGAGGGCCTAGGCAAGAAGTGCCAACAGTATCCACTGTTCCCTCTTGAGCCCTCTCACCTCCCAGTGCAGAGACACAGCGCCACCATAGCCCCGACATCATCAAACTGGATAATAGAGGTCGCTCCACCCAGAGGATTCCCTGAAACCCTGCCTATCCCAACTTGCCCCATTACCCAAGCCACATCCAGGTGTAGCCTCAGTGAGTCAGGTGCTCCTTACTGAGACTCACACTGGAGGAGGCAGCTGGCCTTGATTTCTGGTGTGGACTTTTGAGGCAACTATAAGCACAGCATCTGTGCATTGCTTGCTGAATCTTAACAGGTGCCCCTAGAGGGTCAGAGGCTTGGGCTGTTTGGCCTGCAGCTGAACCCCTCTCAGGACTGTGCCATTGGACACCTACTACACAAATCCACACTAATAAGACTAGGAGACTTAAGGTCTTTGCTTAGTACATAGAAACATTCACAGAAAGACTGCTAAAATGGGAAGACAAAGAAGCAGAAACCACATGAGAGAAGAGAACAGAAATCCAGATATAACGGAGTCAAGCAATCTAACAGATGCAGAGTTCAAAACACTGGTTACAAAGATGCTCAATGAACTTTTGGGAAGTGTAGATAAATTCAGTGCGAACTTCAACAAAGGGATAAAAAAATAAATAAAAATAAAAATGGAAATTACAAAAGGGAACCAGTCGGAAATAAAGAACACATTAGTTGAGATGAGAAGTGCATTAAATAGAATAAACAAAATAATAACAAAGTGAATAAAGAAGAGGATCAAATGCCCTATCTAGAGGACAGGAAAGCCAATCAAGACACTCAATCAGAATGGCAAGAAAAAAGATGCCAAAACTATAAAATAATTTAAGGAGGATATAGGACCCTATTAAGGCTCCAAATATTCATCTGATCAGTATAACTGAAGAAAATCGAGATGTTGAACAGCTGTTTGAAGAAATAATGATAGAAAACTTCCCTAACCTGGTGAAGGAAATGGACAGAAAATCCCAGGAAGCTCAGAGAATTTGAAAAATCAGGGATCCAAAGAGGCCCACATCAAGATACATCATAATTAAAATGTCAAAGGTTAAATACAAAGAGAGAATCTGAAAAGCAGCAAGAGAAAGGCAGTTGCTTACCTACAAGGGAGCACCCATTAGACTGGCAGCTGATTTCTCAAAAGAAACTATGCAGGACAGAAGGGCTTGGCACAAAATACTCAACACGATGAAGACCCAGGATATACAACCAAGAATACTTTATCCAGCAAAGCTATCATTTAGAATCGAAGGGCAGATAAAGAGCTTCCCAGACAAAAATAAGCTAAAGGAATGTATCACCACCAAGCCAATATTACAGGAAATGTTGAAGGGACTTCTTTAAGAGAAAAAAACATGTATCAAAAACAGGAATAAAGAATGGTAGCAACTACATTCCTATCAATAAGTATCTTAAGTGGAAAAGAATTAAGTGCTCAAACCAAAAGATAGAGTAGCTGAAAGGATAAGAAAACAAGACCCCTACATAAGAAAAGGAAAGGGATGAAGAAAAGATATTCTGATGGATCTAGAAGGTATTTAAGTCAGACAGAGAAAAATAAACACTATATGATTTCACTTATATGCAGAATCTAAGTAATAAAATGAACGAACTAATCAAAAATAGACTCACAAACATAGTGGACAATTTGGTGTTGGACAGAGGGGAGCGGGGTTGGGGAAGTGGGAGTAACTGGTGAAGGGTTAAAAAAGTACAAATTAGTAGTTGATAGATGGTTACAGGGATAGGGAGCATGGTATAGAGAATGCAGTTAGCATTAATACGTTGGCTAGGTGGAGGGTCAGGGGAGGGAGGATGCAATTGAGGAGATCATTTTATGAACTATATAGATGTCTAACCAATGTACTGTATACTTGAAACTAAATTTTTTAAAAAATAAAATAATAATAATAATAATAATAATGGAAAGGACTTGTTCAAGGTAGGGATTAATCTGTCATATAGACCTTAGGATGTGACTTCCCACCAGAACATGGAAATGAGAACATGTATTTCCTTCCAGAGTATCTATTTTTAAGAGAAATGAGAATTCCAGTATTTTACTTTGCTCTCCTTTAAATGATGGCTCTATGTTTAAAAATGACCACACAAGCCAGAAAATAGACCAGTGTATCCTATCTGGCCTTTGTGCCTCCAGGGCCTCTGGTTCAGATATTTAATTAGTTCAAGAAAGATCTTCCTATGAACTATACCAATCAAAGAACACCGCAGGACTTGTAAGTCCTGAACTGGACCTTTGAAAGTAGAGAATGTTTTTGGCAAGAAGAGGGAGAATATTTCAGTTTAGGAGAGTCACTCGTAGAATGGAAAGCTACAGTCAAACATCTTCAAGTCTTTCCAACCCTGAGCTGGGGCAAAAAAAAAAAAAAAAAGACAAATGTGTAAAATGTAAGAAATACCGATAAACAGAGATAGAAGAGCCTTCCTCTTTAAACACCTAGCTTATTTAGATCAGGTGGAAAAGCAGACATCCCTGACTTCTCCCATCACTCATGCTTGTATTCAGAGAAGGAAAACCCATTTAAATGATCATTTTACAGGAACTCTAAAATTCAAAGACATATTAGTGGGAGAGAGAAGGAAGAGAAGAAGAGAGATGGAAAAAGCTGAAGACTCATCTATGCATGCATTTATTTATACATGTAGAGCTTCTGCTATGTGCCAGGAGTTATTTCAGGAGCTGAAGATGCAGTTGTGAATAAAGCAGTCAATGCCCCCATCTTCAGGGAGCCTCTATTCCAGTGAGGGAAGAGAGATAATAAACAAATAAACATGTAAATACATAATATATCAATTGTGCATAACCATGTGACTCTCTGGGGAGGAGTCCCAGACAGAGAGAACAGCAAATGCAAAGATCCTGAGATAAGACTGATCACAACATGTTTGAGGAACAGTGTGGGAGGCAAAATTCTAAGAGGGACCCCATGATCTCCCCCTAATTCTGCGTCACTCCCATAATTATGTATGTTAAAGTAATTTTGCTGATGTGATTAAGATTACTAATGAACTGACCTTTAGTTAGAAAGGTTATTCAGGTGAGCCTAACCTAATTGCATTAGTCCTTTAAAAGCAAAGAGTTCTCTGACTGTCTACAGAAGGGAAACTCTGAGAAATTCAAACCATGAAAAAGCTTGGAGATGGCGGAGAACATGTGGCAAAGAATGTGGGTGACCTCCAGGAGCTGAGAGTAGCCCTCAGGTGATAGCGGGCGGCCTGGGGGGTGGGCACCATGTAACAGGATCCCAGCCCTACAACCACAAGGCACTGAGTTCTACCAACAACCTGAACGAATTTGGGAGTCAACTCCATCCCATTCCAGCACACAGCTAATTTTGGCCTAAGCAGAAAACGTGTCTGAGCCCACCCATACTTCTTACCTACAAAACTGTGAGATAATAATAAATGACAGGGGTGGGGGAGAGAGGTTCAGCTGCTACACTTATAGTAATTTACTATGCAGTAACAGAAAACTAACAGAAATAGCAAAAAGGTCCATATGGCAGGGGTGGAGTAAGCAAGGGGAGTTTTTGAGAAAATAAAATCTGAGAGCTCGCCAGAGGCCAAAAAACACAAGGCTTACTCTGCAGTGGTCAGGCCACTGGAAGGTCTGAGCAGAAGAAACATGGCTATGACTTGTTTCTGAGAGCTCAGCACTGCTTGATGAACTGACATCCAGAGAAAGCAACTGCACTGATGGGGTTCCCAGTGACCTCCAGCAGCACTGGAAAACACTTAATTATAAAACGTTCAGAAGAACCCAGCAAAACAAATGGAAAACAGAGAAATTGAGAGACAAAGCATATTAAATACAGCATTAAAGATATACAAGTAAAAGATGGGAAAAAATTGCATAGATGATAGCGGCTTTGTTCATCCTTCTTGGCAACCAAATCAAAGTTGTGACAGAAACATGAAGCAAACAGCAGAGAAAGTCACCTGGGATCTAGACAAAAGAAGTACTACAACTAAGTAGAGAAATAATTAATCAACCTGCGATGATAGAAGGTAGGAGGGGGTGAAGACACAAGACTGCTTGGTCCGCACCGGCTGAGTGGGACAGAGGCTGGCAGCTGCAGACACCTCTTAAAGGAACCATGTCAGCAAGCGGACTTTCAAGGTGACGGACCTGCTCACTCTGAGCACCAGCGCTCGGTCGGCTGTGCAGGGGGTACCAGGGACTTACAGGAGGACACTGAGTTGTCAGAGTGAGAGCCAGAGAGAAGTGCTGGCGGTAGCTGTTGTTCCTCTGTTGAGCCCTTCCCACCCCTGCCTCGCCCCCTCACCAGCGTGCGGGTGCAGCTCCACCATACCAGAGATGTCATCTAACTGGATAACACAGGTTGCTCCGCCCAGAGGATTTCCTGAAACTCCACCTACGGCCCCAGCCAAGCCACATCTAGGTATATCCTAGACGAGTCCCATGCTCCTTGCTGAGCAGCGCCAAGACTCACACTGGTGGCAGCTGGCCTTAGTTTCTGGTGTGGTTTCTTCTTTTCCTTTTTTTTAATTAATTTATTTTTTTGCTTTTGTTAGGGTGACATTGGTTAACGAAATCCAGTAAGTTTTAGGTGATGTGGTTTCTTGAGGCACTATAAGCACAACTTCTGTGAACTGCTCACTGAATCTTAACAGAAGGCCACAGAGGGGCACAGGTTGGGGCTAAACTTGGCCTGCAGCTGAACCCCTCTCAGAATTGTGCCACTGGACACCTACTACACAAAGCCATTCTACAACTGGGAGACTTAAGATCTTCGCATAGTATATAGAAACAAACACAGAAAGGCAGTCAATATGGAAAGACAAAGAAGCAGAAACCATATGAGAAAACAGAACAGAGATCCAGAAATAATGGAGTCAGGCAATCTAACAGATGAAGAGTTCAAAACACTGGTTATAAAGATGCTCAGTGAACTTTTGGGAAGGGTAGATGAATTCAACGAGAACTTCGACAAAGACATAAAAAATGTAAAAATAGAAATGGAAATTATAAAAGGGAACCAGTCAGAAATGAAGAACACATTATCTAAGATGAGAAGTATGTTAAATGGCATAAACAAAGTGAAGAAAGAAGAGGATCAAATGACCTATATAGAGGATGGGAAAGCCAAGGACACTCAATCAGATGGCAAGAAAAAAGAACCCGAGACTATAATAATCATTTGAGGAGCCTATGGGACACGATTAAATGTAAAAATATCCATGCCATGGGGGTACCTGAAGGAAAACAAGACTTTGAAGAGCTATTTGAAAAAATGATAATAGAAAACTTCTCTCACCCGGTGAAGGAAATAGACATAAAACTCCAGGAAGCTCAGACAGTCCCCAAAACCAGGAACCCAAAGAGGCCCACACCAAGACACATCATAATTAAAATGCCAAAGGTTAAATACAAAGAGGGAATCTTAAAAGCAGCAAGAGAAAAGCAGTTACTTACCTACAAGGGAGCACCCATAAGACTGGCAGCTGATTTCTCAAAAGAAACCATGCAGGACAGAAGGGCTTGGCACAAAATACTCGACGTGATAAAAACCCAGGATCTACAACCAGGAATACTTTATCCACCAAAACTATCATTTAGAGTCGAAAGACAGATGAAGAGCTTCCCAGAGAAAAATAAGCTAAAGGGATTTATCGTCACCAAGCCAGTATTACAGGAAATGTCGGAGGGACTTCTTTGAGAAGAAGAAACATGTATCAAAAACAGGAATAAAGATGGTAATAACTACATTCCTATCAACAAGTACCTCAAGTGGAAAAAAATTAAGTGCTCCGACCAAAAGATAGTGAGGCTGAATGGATAAGAAAACAAGACCCCTACACATGCTACCTACAAGAGACTCACTTCAGATCAAAAGACACACACAGACTAAAAGGAAGGGCATGGGAAAAGATATGGCTTTGATGGACCTAGAGGGTATTGCACTGAATGAAATGGTTCAGATAGAGAAAGACAAATATCACATGACTTCACATACATGTGGAATCTAAGGGAAAAAAATCAACAACAACAACATCAAAAGTGGAAATAAACTCATAGGTACAGAGAATTTCTGGAGGGATACTAGATGAGAGGAGGGTTGGGAGGGACACAAAAAAGGCAAAGGGATTAAGAGGTACAAATGGATAGTTGCAGAGGAGACATGGAGATGTAGAGTGTAGCACGGGGAAGATGGTTAATAGTGTTTTAATAAATATGTAAGGGGGAAGAGGGGTACGAGATTGAGAGCGGTGATCACTTTGAGAGTTATGTGGATCTCTGATCACTACGCTGTACAAGTGAAATTGCTATATTATTGTATGCCAACTATAACTGAAAAAAAACCTCATTGAATTGTACAGTGTAAATATGAGCAACTTATTGTCTATTATATTTCAATAAAGATAAAAAAGACAAAATATATTTCTGAACATTTTAAAATTTCTAATTGCAAATGTAATATATAAGTGTTATAAAAATTCAAGCAAATAATGTAGAAAGGTAGAAAAGACAGTGACTCAGAACTATACATATGGAGATTTTTAGCAATATTGTGGACCGGTGTGAAAGCAGGTTAGAGGTGTGTGTGTGTAAATATGAGCAACTTATTGTCTATTATATTTCAATAAAGCCAAAAAAGAAAAAAATATATAATAAGGCTGAAGATAGAAAAAATAAAATAAAAATAAATTAATAAAGATATACCAGGAACTGAGAAGAGCAACTCCATAAAGAGAGATCACATGAGGCAGCCTGAAATGCAACCACACTTCCCACTTCCCTCATCCCTCACATGCAATAGGAAAAAGGCCTTCTGTAGACATGTTTCTCTGACAAACATATCTGTGCCGTACAGACTCAGCTTCAGGAATATCTGGAGCTTGCTCCCACGCCATCCTGGCAAATGATTAACGTGTAATTAAACCTGATAATTAGCTGTGGCCAGGAATTGATTGCTAATAGTCAGCAACTCAGGGGGCAGCTTTCATTGGCAGTTGAGTGCTTTGCCAGAAACTGCCTCCCAGAGAAAGCTGGGGGATTGGAAAGATGACTAAGGAGCCTCATAGTGGAAAAAATTAAATGTAGACCCATGAGATAATAATAGCAATAAAGAGAGGCAGAGCCTCCTACACGGACACCAAGTCAGAAATACCTCAGGTATAATTAAACCCTACTCTAGAATTAGCACCTTTTTGTAAAAAAAATCTTTCCTTGCAGTCTCAGCATTCTGTTGCCTTGGCAAAAAACCCTATCTCTTGACATTTGAAAGGTTTCTGTCCCATTTTCAAAGAGCCATCCCGGTGAAGACGCCTTTAAAAATGTGTTTTGTATCTGTAATGTCTTTATCGCATAATCCTCCCCCAACACACATGCACAGGCACAATCTGTTTATATCCTCTACCTGACTTCTCCGTAATGGGCATCCGCAATCCCCATTTTCACTGGCAAACCATGGGTAGGACATGCCATGGGACCCTGGTTGTAGGAGAGTGCCCCAGCAAGAAATGACTAAGATCTCCATATCACGGGGTGCTTGGGGAAGATGCATTTAAGTGTCTCCACTGTCTGGACTGGTGGCTTCCTGCTTCTCTTTGACCCTGGTCTCTGGGAATGGTGGGCTCCTGAAGCAGGTTGAGCTTCTTGAATTTAGGATTGGTGACTTATGCTTTTTTGACTGACTTCTGATCAGTTTTATCCCAACTGTCAGTTTTTAGGGACTCCTCTCTTCTATTTCCATTCTTGCCCATATTTGCTTCCTCTTAGCTTCCTGCTCTCTCTCTTCAAGATCCATGGTCAGAGCCTAATGTTGTTAAAATAAACTGTAGCTGAGAATTCTGTAAACTAGGAATACTTATGATTTGATCACAAGGGTGACAGTGATGATTTGGAAGATAACGCATTTAAGTCACTGTGCGGGTGGGTGGCACATGATAAGTGCTTAATAAACATTAGCCACTTTTAGTAGGAAAGCTGGTGGATGGGCGGGAAAAGGGTAAGAATGAATCTCAGAGAGAGTGTGCTGGTAGGAAAGGGACTTGGGTTGTGGAAATAAAATATCGGAATCCTGTTTACATGCAAAAGACACCATGCAGTGGATCCCATTTCATGAGCACTGATTTAGCCTTGTAGTCACAGAAACTCAATGTGGCACTTGGGAGGATGATTAAAGCTATTTAAGGATGAGCATGCTGTGTCTGAAAATTCCAGTGATAGAAAATTCACTTTAGTTTTGCTTTAGACTTCTTTGTCACAGTGGCGACAGTTATGTCTTCATTCAATAACTACACAGAGACTGTGTACTACTCTGTGGCAGGCATTAGGTATACTGCAGAAAGCAAAGCAAAGTCCCTGCCCTCATGTATCTTAACCATCTGGTAGGGAAAACAGATAAAAACTATGTATAGAATGTAAATAAGTCACTATAGGTGAAATGGTGGTATGAGTAACAGGAAAGAATCTCTTTCAGATAAGGTGATCAAAGAAGGCCTCCTTGAACTGAGATGTGAGGCAAATGAGAATAAAGAAAGCAAACAAAGAATGGATGTAAACCAGAAGGAGGGCCTACGGGAGGGAAAATAATAGTAATCCTTTACCATGTTTCAAGCTGCTGTATGCCAGCTTGAATTGTGGGGTCATCTCCTTTGACCCCACAATTCTGCCAGGAAGGAACAATTCTTCCAGGAGTTAACTGAGGCTCACAGAGCTCAAGTAAATTGCCCAAGGCAAGTGACAACACTGACTAATACTGAAGCACGTCAGCATCTAGCTATGATGCACAGCCTTGTTTCTGAAACGCAAGGTCATAGCAAGGTAATGGACCAGAACCAGCAAGAATGAAAAAAATCGAGGCTTCTTCTGGGCCGAGGGGACGGCCAGCAGCCATCATGATTGATTTAAAATGACTCTTTTAAAGAGAATTATGGTAATAGCCAATATGTTCAGAGTGAAGGTCTTGTGCTAGGCACAGTTCTAAGCCCTCCATGAACATCATTCATGTCCTCCTCCCACACCTCACAAGGTAAGAAGCACTGCACTCCCTGTTTTGCAGATGAAGAAAAGGGTGTACCAGCCCCTCTCTGCACCCACTTCTCCTCACCGCCGGGTCATACACAGACTCAAGCAAAAGCCAATACTTCAATTTGGAATTTTGACTGTGAGCCTTTAAACCATATCATACAAGCATTTGTTAAAACAGTTATCTGGGGAAGAGTGCAACACAGAGCCAGAGATAAGAGACTATCTTCAAGGATTGGGAAGGTTATCTCTTTGGGAAGCAAGACTAGAGCTGTTGGCCTCAAAAAGCAGAATTCAAGTCAGTGGGAGTAGTGAAGACTCAGTGCCTCACCCATATCCCTCTTACAGACTGTCCTCTCGAACTCAAGTTGCTGGAAGTGCTGGCTGCCAAGTGCTCACAGAGACATCTTTTTCTGAAGAACTTGCAGTGGAGATGTATCACAAACAACTAAATGTTTGTTTTGTCTGTCCCAGCCACTCTATTCAACCTGAATTTTGACACAAATAATGACTGTCTGAAAATCCAACTCCCTTCTTGTACAGCTCACTTTAATAATTACTAAAAAGCAAAAAAGATCGTGATTTGAAGATAAAATAAATTCCATGGCATATGATTATCTCCAGCAAGCAGACAAAAATAATTAAAAAAAAAAAAAAAAGACACCCCAAATGTGGCCCCAGGGGAAATACAGTTTTGGACTTTCTCCCTGCCCATATTTTATTTATCCCTTGGAACTCTCCCTCACTTGGACAATTTATTAGTCAATGATTGCAATTCTCTTTGCACACCTAATATTTGCCTCTTCACTTTTATCAAAGAAAGATGGAGGCGAAAAGCAAGGATGTCTAGCTGTAGCAAAAAGCAGTTGAGAAAAGTGTTATGCCAAGATCAAATATTTATCCTGTGGTAAACCAGCTAACAGACTGTAAAATCAAAGGATAATAAATCATTTGGAAAAAAGGGAGAAAAAGAGATCGATGTGAATAGTATAATTTGCCTTTCATCAGGTGCTATTGAGAATTTGAATTTTTTTTTTTTTGGTTATTTATCTAACAATAATTATTTATGACTTTCTTTTTTCTCATTTAAAAATACATTTTATTCCCCTCCCTCAGCCACTCAGATGGTTCAGTGTTATTAGATGATGTTTTGTGAAGGAGGCATCAAATTCCCTATTTGGTACCCTGTGAAAGGGAACATGTGTAGTTTTCTGCAACCCATGTCTCTTTTTCAATGGCTCCCACTGTTGTTACATGATTAAGAAATTGACTGAACTCTGGAGCATTTCAAAGAACAGCTGTGTTCAAATTACAAATTTCAGTAAATGAGATTTATGAAAAATTAACAGCAGCCAACTGGCCAATATTTCTCATCCATATTCACCTCTGCCCCTACCTGCCAAATCCAAATGGGCAGCATTTAATAAATTAGATATAGATAACAAAAGAAAAATAATAATGAAGAATTTGACATCTCTTCATCATTAATGTTTTCTAAAACTCTACCTTTTTAGTATTTTTAACAGTATCATTCATCTTGTTGCCTTTTCTAAAATTTTATTATGTACTTCAATTATAAAATCTTCATGGGGAAGTCTGCAACAGGGTCATATTTAGAAGATAATTGCTCTAAGATTTACCATCTGACTATTAATTTCCAGTGAAAATGACTTCATTATCAGAAAGCTTAGTGCTTATGTAATTTGGGCCTCTCGAAAATTTTTTTATTTATTTCTAACAGCTCTGATGAGATATAGCTCACATGACACACAATTCACTCATTTGAAGTGTACGATTCAATGATTTTTACCATATTCTCAGAGTTGACTTTCTTTTGAGCAATCACAATTCTGTTGTCTTGAGTTGGTCTTTTTGGAGGAAAACCCCCAGAGAAAAATCTACAAGAACTTCTAACCTCACAAACTTTGAACTCAAAGAACCAACATTTACTTTTCTTCCACCCCATGGGTTCTTTCTTTGTAAAATTTTAGTTTTACTTTTGGAAGTATTCATTTCACTAACTGAAGTTCTCCATCTCTGACGTCAATACAGAAGTAACTTCATTAAGTGGAAGTTGTACCGTCACTCCAAAAAGCAGGGTTGGGGATCTGCTGCTGGGAAATAAAACCTTGGTTTCCTTGTTTTTCCTTACAGATCTTTTGGGCACAGCTCAGTGCACACTCATCTTTATGACTTCACATTTGTTCAAGACAAGTGATTTATTAACAGTAGTACTAACATAGATTCATAGAGGAAAAATCTTTAGAAAGTATCAATGAACCAAGGTTCACTTTTTACACTTTATTTTGCCTGTGCATGTGTGCAGTTTGCATGGGCACACACATACACACATTCAGTCATTCATATCATGACTACAGGTCTGATTCTCCCTTTTATAAGAAAAGATCATTAAATGTGAACATTTACTATCCATTCAATTCCTATACATCATTCCCTCTCACCCCAGGCTTCCTGAACCTCTTGGAGGAATGAGGCCTGGGAGCCTGTATTTGTAACAAACTTTCCAGGTGACTGATGGTCCAACATTGGGGAACAAAGGCTACTCTGTCACATACTGAAGCCTGGGTATTCAGTACAAACAGTGGCTGATATTGAGAGAGACTGACACATGGGACTGAAATCCCTAACTGCTGTGGTCTGAATGTTTGTATCCTCCCAAAATTCATATGTTGCAATCCTAACCCTCGAGGTGACAGTACTAGGAGGTGGGGCCTTAGGGTGTTGATTAGGACATAAGGGTGGAATCTCATGAGCGGGATTAATACCATTATAAAAAAGGCCCCACGGGGATCCCTGCTTTTTCCACCACAGCGAAAGGATGCCAGCTGTGAAACAGGAAGAGGGCTCTCACCAGAACCCGGCCATACTGACACCTTGATCTTGGACTTTCAGCCTCCAGAACTATGAGAAATAAGTTTCTGTTCATATTCTACCCAGTCAGTGATATTTTTGTTATAGCAGGCTGAAGAGACTAAGATACTAACTGTTCTGAAGTCTGAGAGCACCCAAATCTGCACATGTGTTACTATATGCCTGCTCTCTGCCACATGTAGGGACTACGAGATGAATAAGACTCAGCTCTTGACTGTCTAGTGAGGATCTGGACATGTAAACCAATACATTACAATGAAGCGTTAAAAGAACAAAAACAAAAATCTGTATGCGACAAGGCCAATTTGGGGAAAACTTTTTAAACCACCACCAGTTTTCCTGTATCTCCCTTTTCTTCTGACCAGCCCTCTCATCCCTCACCCATACATGTAACCCCACACACATGATACACAAACGCACACACACACACACAATGTACATGTTCCCCATATCCTCCCCACTTGCACATCAGTCAGACAGGGTTGCCAAATTTAGCAAATAAAATGCAGGGTGCCAGTTAAATTAGAACATCAGACAAACATATTTGGGACATACTTATACTAAAAAGAAATTCATTATCCAAAATACTAATTTAATTGAGGGTCCCATATTTTACCTGGCAACTCCTCACGCTCGTGCGCGCTCTCTCTCCCTCTCTCTCTCTCTCTCTCTCTCTCTCTCTCTCTCTCTCTCTCTCTCTCTCTCTCTCTCTCTCTTACACACACACACACACACACACCTCTAACCTGCTTTCACACCGGTCCACAATATTGCTAAAATCTCCATAAGTACAGTTTTGAGTCGCTGTCTTTTCTACCTTTCTACATTATTTGCTTGAATTTTTATAACACTTATATATTACATTTGCAATTAGAAATTTTAAAATGTTCAGAAATATATTTTGTCTTTTTTTATCTTTATTGAAATATAATAGACAATAAGTTGCTCATATTTACACTGTACAATTCAATGAGGTTTTTTTTCAGTTATAGTTGGCATACAATAATATAGCAATTTCACTTGTACAGCGTAGTGATCAGAGATCCACATAACTCTCAAAGTGATCACCGCTCTCAATCTCGTACCCCTCTTCCCCCTTACATATTTATTAAAACACTATTAACCATCTTCCCCGTGCTACACTCTACATCTCCATGTCTCCTCTGCAACTATCCATTTGTACCTCTTAATCCCTTTGCCTTTTTTGTGTCCCTCCCAACCCTCCTCTCATCTAGTATCCCTCCAGAAATTCTCTGTACCTATGAGTTTATTTCCACTTTTGATGTTGTTGTTGTTGATTTTTTTCCCTTAGATTCCACATGTATGTGAAGTCATGTGATATTTGTCTTTCTCTATCTGAACCATTTCATTCAGTGCAATACCCTCTAGGTCCATCAAAGCCATATCTTTTCCCATGCCCTTCCTTTTAGTCTGTGTGTGTCTTTTGATCTGAAGTGAGTCTCTTGTAGGCAGCATGTGTAGGGGTCTTGTTTTCTTATCCATTCAGCCTCACTATCTTTTGGTCGGAGCACTTAATTTTTTTCCACTTGAGGTACTTGTTGATAGGAATGTAGTTATTACCATCTTTATTCCTGTTTTTGATACATGTTTCTTCTTCTCAAAGAAGTCCCTCCGACATTTCCTGTAATACTGGCTTGGCGACGATAAATCCCTTTAGCTTATTTTTCTCTGGGAAGCTCTTCATCTGTCTTTCGACTCTAAATGATAGTTTTGGTGGATAAAGTATTCCTGGTTGTAGATCCTGGGTTTTTATCACGTCGAGTATTTTGTGCCAAGCCCTTCTGTCCTGCATGGTTTCCTTTGAGAAATCAGCTGCCGGTCTTATGGGTGCTCCCTTGTAGGTAAGTAACTGCTTTTCTCTTTCTGCTTTTAAGATTCCCTCTTTGTATTTAACCTTTGGCATTTTAATTATGATGTGTCTTGGTGTGGGCCTCTTTGGGTTCCTGGTTTTGGGGACTGTCTGAGCTTTCTGGAGTTTTATGTCTATTTCCTTCACCGGGTGAGAGAAGTTTTCTATTATCATTTTTTCAAATAGCTCTTCAAAGTCTTGTTTTCCTTCAGGTGCCCCCATGGCATGGATATTTTTACATTTAATCGTGTCCCATAGGCTCCTCAAATGATTATTATAGTCTCGGGTTCTTTTTTCTTGCCATCTGATTGAGTGTCCTTGGCTTTCCCATCCTCTATATAGGTCATTTGATCCTCTTCTTTCTTCACTTTGTTTATCCCATTTAACATACTTCTCATCTCAGATAATGTGTTCTTCATTTCTGACTGGTTCCCTTTTATAATTTCCATTTCCATTTTTACGTTTTTTATCTCTGTTGATGTTCTCACTGAATTCATCTACCCTTCCCAAAAGTTCACTGAGCATCTCTATAACCAATGTTTTGAACTCTATATCTATTAAACTGCCTGACTCCATTATTTCTGGATCTCTGTTCTGTTTTCTCATATGGTTTCTGCTTCTTTGTCTTTCCATATTGACTGCCTTTCTGTGTTTGTTTCTATGTACTAAGCAAAGATCTTAAGTCTTCTGGTTATTAGCATGGCTTTGTGTGGTAGGTGTCCAGTGGCACAGTTCTGAGAGGGGTGCAGCTGCAGAGCAAATTTAGCCCAAGCCTATGCCCCTCTGAGGCCACCTGTTAAGATTCAGCAAGCAATCCACAGATGCTGTGCTTATAGTTGCCTCAAAAGGCCACCCCAGAAGCCAAGGCAAGCTGCCACCAATGTAAGTCCGGGCGATTCTCAGCAAGGAGCATCTGACTACCCGAGGATACAGCTAGATGTGACGTGGGTGGGGCTGCGAGTTGGGAGAGGCGAAGTTTCAGTGAAGCCTCTGGGTGGAGCAACCTCTGTTATCCAGTTAGATAATAACGTCTCTGCTATGGTCGTGCTGCCTCAGCACAATGGGAGGAGGGAGGGCTCAATAGTGGAACAGTAGATACCGCCTGCACTTCTGTAAAGAGTGAGTCTCACTTTGGCCCTCACTCTAACAACTCAATCTCCCCCTGTAAGTCCCTGGTGCCCCCTGCACAGCCAAACTGGTGCTGGTGCTCAGAGCGAGCAAGTCTGATACCACAAAAGCCCGCTCGCCAACAGGGCCCCTTTAAGAGGCGTCTGCAGCTGCCAGCGGCTGCTGCTGCAGCTGCAGCCTCTGTCTCACTCAGCCACTCAGAGCCAGGCAGCCTCGCATCCTCGCCTCATCCTACCTTCTGCCTTTGCAGGGTGATTTCTTAGATATCTCTTTAGTTATATGGCTTGTTCATCTAGATCCCAGGTGATTTTTCCTTGCTATTTGTCCTTGTTTCTGTCACAACTTTGATTTGGTCACCAGAGGGATGAACAGAGCCTCTACCATCTATGTCATTTTTTTTCCCCCAGAAATATCTTAAATGCATATTAAGTCCCCTTAAGCCTTTAGCATTCCTGGAAATGTGCCCTTCCTCACCAAGTTCATAAACTGCTGCAGAGAGCATTATGTTTCTGGGGAAATATGGGGGCTTTAGAAAGGGCAAGAATATAGGTCCAGTGAAAAGGACAGCTGAGAATGGACACTGGGGAAGGTAACCAGGAGGGCCCTAGGTATAGGGACAGCTAAATACTTTTTTTTAAAATGGTAAAAGCAATTGCAACAATAACAGTTACAAGGACTGTTACATTTGGTTGTGTGTTATGTCCTCTGCTTGCCCCTCCCTCACATCCAGAAGGCATCTTTTTCTAATTTATATAAAGGTTCCATAGATGCTACAACCGCCTCAGTGAGTTTGCATTTAGGAAAATATGTTACATGCTAACTAGTGTGCCAATTGGCTTAAGAGTCGCTACTCCCAGTGGAAACCTCCCTATTACAGTAGGAACACTGCTCCAGAAATGCAGAGCAGTAGCAGGTAACATGAGCACTTGTCTAGTTCACACATTGTATGCTGTCACCCCTTCTTTAGACTGTCCTACCTCACACTCGACTCCTGAGAGAGGTGGAAGACTGTATTTGCCAAATGGCTGTAATATGCTCTTCACCTATGTGACTCTCAACCTGGAATTCAGACAGAGTTGCAGGTGCTTCACCTAACAGAGAAGAACAGAGTTGATGCAGATGGCTTTGGAGGCTGGGCCATAACAAGTGAGGCAGCTTTCACCTCAAGTCTAACTACTCTGAGGCCGCAATGCTGTGAGGTAGCCACACTGCATGGAGGGGCAGGTATAGACTCTGAGTCATCCTAGTCCAGGCACCTGATATGTGCAGGAATGAACCATCAAAAGATTCCAGTCCCCTGCCATTACATCACCACCAACTCTGAGCCTTCCCATCTGAAACCCCAACATGCCATCCCCACTAAGTCTTGTTTCATTTCCTAATCCACAGAATCCACGAGCATAACTCACTCTGTGTCGCAGCATCTTCTTACACAGCCATAGTACCTGGAACAATAGAACAGGATGCCACCTGCCCTATGAACCTGGTGAGAGCCAAAAGCTTCTATCAAAGCCTAGAAAACGAAGCAGTATAAGCAAGGCCAACTGCATTGTCCTGAAATCAACCAGACTTGGGCTGCTTCCCTCTTGCCTATATAGTACTTTGAGGCCATTTGATCACACCAAGACAGAAATTGCAGGACATAAAGAATCAGCAACCAGCAAAAATAACTTTAATCTCTCATTATTGTCTGCCAGAAGCCATGCTAAGCTGTATCCAGATTGTCTAACACTCTTTCTATGCTCTAGGGAAGTTAAGTTCTTTTAATAGTTTGAATATCACTCAGCAGCGGGGCAGGACAGAAACTCTTGCATGTACAATTAGGCTAGGAGAGGGGTAGTTTGATGTCTTTTAGTGCTTTTCCCCAGAAAGAAATTGTGAGGCCATGGTACTATCCTATCCCAACTTTCTTGAGCCATTTTGGCGCAACAAAGTATAAGCTTCTCCCTAATATGAATAAGAATATGACTAAGAATAAGTATAACAAGCAAGCATGATTTTTAAATAAAGGAGTGTTCAACAGAGGGTTTATAAACATTAAAAATTCTCTTACTAGAGCAGATAGATATCCAGCCCCATTTCTGAAAACAGACACAGAAAACTTAGAAGGCCCCACAAAAAGAATGTTAGAAACTAGCTACTAGTTCATTAATTCTATCAATTGCCCAAGAAATAAAAAAGCCATTACACAGTGTTGTCAGGGGTCTCCAGGCCTAGGTAAGGCTGAGGGGCTCCCATGACACTTGCATATAGTTTAAATAAGCATCTGCAGTGATTTACTCACAGCCAAGAGGATGCCTCAAATCACCTCTGTGCCTTCATGGAACTCACCATTGAAAACACTCATTGTTGCCAAGAAGTAGAAAAGTCAGGACCATGAAAACATTTTGGATCAATTGGAGAGGTTGTGCACTGCTATACAGCAACAAAAATAATGGTGCTCATTTTTCATAGTGACATCAGCAAGGACAAGGAAGAACTCTCACCTGGAGCCTCTGCCGGTGACAAAACATGCACCAGATGGACCTGGTAGCATGTTCCTGAGACTTGGCTTAAGAGAGCTCTGTGTATATTATATACTAACAGTCTGCCTGGATGGGACAGCATTAATCCGGGATCTCTTGTGAAATGATAAAGTACAAGGTATTTCCAACTCTCCAATAAGTGACGTGATGTAGTGCCCCAAGCATTGGCCTCAGACAAGTTTGAATCATAGCCTAACCACCAACCTATAAGACCTTGAAAAAGTTATTCTAGCCTCTTTGAAACTCATTTCTCATAACCTGTAAAATAAGGAGTTTGGACCGGCATGGTGTTCCCCAAAATGTGTTTCTTAGAGTCCTAATTTTACAAGACATTTCATAGATTAAAAAAAAAAAAAAAAGGAAAAAAAGGAAAAATACCCCGTGATCAAATCAGTTTGGAACATGCAGCATACTGGATCACTCTTTTGGAGAATCACAAGATGCACTAATATACAGAGTTCTGAAAAGTCCTGCATTAAAGGAGCTTGTTTTACTTTATTTAACCAAGCATTTCCAAAACATCATTGACCATGAAACTCTCTTAACCTGTAACTCCTATTAAAATTTAGAGAGTGGTTCCATGGAACCCATTTTAGGAAATACTGAGCTATGTTCATTTATACATTCATTCACTAACACATGTTCTCTTCATCTCCCCCAAGCTCCAGAATTCTTTCATTCCACCTCAGTTTGTTTGTTTGAGTGAGAAACCTGCCAAGCAGTTTCCAAGAAAGCCAATGGCATCAGAACCAGATCTGAGACACGACATATTTTCTGCCAAATTTGGCTGAAGGACAGCCCCAGGTCTCATTAGTAAGATATTGGTGTTAAAAATATTGGTAAATAAGTTCTCCAGGAATGGCAACAAGAAAAAAAACTTAATGGAAGTGCTAAAAAATATTTTTATCATCATGCCAAGGGTTCCTATTTTGCTCCGTATGCTTCTCCCACCATTTAGCCACTGCCAGGTTGACTAGGATAAACCATTCCTCCTTAATAGCCCCCAAAATATAAAGAATATCCCCTTTTCCCCAAAAGTAGACAGCCCTGAACAATGTTTTATTGTTATTTTGAGAACTGAATATTTATCTTGCTCTACTTCAGATAAAATGCCTGTCCCTAATCCAAGGATACCAACCAGGTTTCTGATCTATTTTCTCCCCTTGCTAGGACTGCTGGGCAGAGAAGGATTCTAAGGCCATCTCTGGAGTCAGGAAGAAAGAGTTCTGTGACTGATTACTGACATCTGCAAGGGAGAGCAAAGACCTGTGTCATGGACCTACTGGCCCGGCTCTAAACTCAGGTGAGGCAGAATCCACTACCCTGAAACAACAGGACTATTACAATAATCACCACAGGGGAAATGTAAACAAGCGCTCTTTTTAAAATATATACATTTATTTACACCACCAGCACCAGAGAAGAAAAAATGTGGAAAATGAGTCCATTTTAGTACACACTCAGATCCTAACACTGATTCTAGTGAGATTCAAGTTAATAAACCTCTGAAATGGAAGATCGAGTTGTAGTTGCTATAATCCCCATTTTATTTTGTTATAGACAATATGTGCCCACCAAAAGTAACTTTATTATTCTTCTGACGCTTTCTAATTCAGAAATCGGTGATTCCAGCCATGAAATGTGCTGGCCAAACCAGAGTGCTGGTTGTGCCTGAAGAAGGGTCTGTGCTTGGCCCCCTTGGGTCTCCACACAGCCCCGGTGGCCCTGCAATCAAATTCATATGAACATGTTAGTGACAGCTACTTCCTCCTTCTCAGTTACTACTACCTTATAGTGAAAGGGCAGAAATAATTGAGCTGCTCTGGACTCTACTCTCTTTTAAGGGGTGGGGAGCACCTCCAGGTAAGCACAGTCTAGAGTTACTGACCTCAGACCCCAAACACTCAGAGGTTCCCAAATGAGTAGGGACTCCATCCATGCATTAGGCAAGGAATTTCAAGAGACCTGGGTTCTAGATGAGCACTGTCCAACAGTACTGTCTGTTACAGTGGAAATGTTCTATAATCTGCCTGCTCAGTAAGGTAACCTTAAGTGTCTATGGAGCACTCATAATGTGGCTGACGTCACTGAGGAAGTGGAATGTCTAATTTTTTCATTTCAATTAAAATAAATTTAAATAGTCACTATGGGACTTTGGTCAAGTACCTTCTCCAGCCCTCAGTTTCACTTCCTACAGTCCTCCCAAATCCATGCGCTTCTTTCCATCCCTCTACTAGCACTCTAATCCCCTTAATTTTTGGAGGAATTTTCATACTGTGCTCCACTGTGGTGGCACCAGTTTATATTCCCACTAACAGTGCACAAGGGTTTTCTTTTCTCCACATCCTCACCAGCATTTATTTCTTGTCTTATATGTTTTTTGGGTTTTTTTTTTTCCTTGAATTTTCACAGAATACCCCTGACATCTCTGAAAGGATCCACAAGAAAGTAGTAATATTGGATGTCTCCAGGCAAGGAAACTGGGTGGCCAGGGGATGTGTTTGTGAGGGAGATTGGGTGCTAAGTACACTTTTAAACCTTTTTAGTTTTTAATCATGTGAAAGTATTAAATTAAAAAAAATAAATCTTGTTAAAGACAGATATAGACTCAACAAAAGCTATTTTCATTGTGAGTGAAAAATAAAGTAGCATAAAATTCCTTTTCTAAGCTTGCTCTTCTCGCACCCTCCAACCCTCACATGGTTGGCTGAGCTAGCTGAGGAGAGGCTTCTGGCCAGGAGAAGGCATTCTTGGGTTGAGAGAAGGGTGTCAGGAGAAGGCTATCACTAGGGAATGAGTAGTTGCATGGCTTCCAGGGAGGGATAGCCCAGGAATGAAGACAGACCTACTCCAAGGCTCCTCACCTATAATTTCAGACACGAGAGACAAAGAACCAGGAAGTTTCTGGAGAGAGAAAAAGGCAAATACAAGCCAATTCAAAGGTCTGGGAATGAGAGGAACACTGGATTTCAGCAGCAGTAACAGGCAAAAGACAATGAACAGAGCAGTCAGAATTCTGAGCCAAAATATCAATCAAAAGCAAAGACAGAATGCAAACCTTTTCGGATTTACAGGGACCCAGGAAATTATCTTCCAGTTGTTTTCTTGGAAAGTTGTTAGAGAATAGGCTTCAGCAAAACGAAGGAATAAAGCAAGAGAATTAGGCTTAGGATCCAGGCGAGAGCAGAGGCTCACAGGAGCCCCAGGAGCCAGATGAGTCTGGGCGGCACTGCAGAAACAAGAAGGATGGGGTTGCCATAGGGCTCCACATGGCTTTGAAAACATAAAATGGCTAAGCTAGGCAATAGACCACCTGTGACACCTGGCTGCCAGGAGCTTCTCTGCTTACACCTTAGAGAATACGACCTTCATCCCACCCAGGGGAGTTCAAGACAATGAGTTGTGGAAATAGACTGTGTTTGTGTTGTTTCTTCTAATTTTAGAATTTAAAAGCCTCTGAGCCATTGGCTGGTAGGGATGAGGAAAGGACCCCACAGACTGAATTGCCCCACCCTGGGTCCCTGGTCCATTTCTGTCCAATGACAAGTCATAGTTCAGGTGCCCTTTGGAAAGCTTTCTCTAACCTTACCCCCACCCCCTTGCCAGCTGGATCAAGCGCCATCCACTAGGACTCCATCATCACTGCAGGAAAGCCCATGTCCATTAGTGCTGTGCTCCTACACCCAGCATGGGGCCTGGCACACAGAGTGGGTTCAGTAAATTATCCCCCGGTCTTCTCTGGAACTGAGCCACCTGAGGGAGGAGGCGTGGAGCACAGCTCCCTGCCCCAAGAATCTTCCTTTTTGGGTCAGGGGAACTCCCAATGGGGCAGAGGAAGTAAGGCCTAGTGAGCAGGGGCTGGGCTTGGGAGCAGAGACAAAGGTAGGGGCTCCTCCTGTAGCACTCCCTGAGGGCCCTGGGCTGTGGGCCTCAGGGACTTTGAGTTGACTAGCTTCCTTCCTGGAGGAGGAAAGGGGAAGAGAAATTCCCTGGGGAAGTGGGTTTTGAGTCAGCTGCACTGTCATAATGGAAACAGTATAGCACTGGGCATCAAGATACTTCCCCTGTGTGGGCTTCAGAGTCATCCTTATGGGCTGGAAATAACAGTCCTGTGCAGGGAGTTGGGCTTAAGTGACAGAAGGTGACAAAGCACTCTGTTAACATGCAGATGTAAAGGGGGACACTGCCACGGGTTCAGAGACTGCAATATCTTGCCTCCAACCCAGACGAAAGTCTTTCACTTCTTTTAGTCCCAGGTCTGAACTCTAACCATTTGGAGCCTTTTGGAAACCATGGATTCCTATTGTCCACCAGTCATTCACACTCTACTGAAGATCCTGCCGTCTGTTCAGAGAGGACATACTGATTGGAGTGGCAGCCATTTGGGAAACTGGCCCAAGGGTGGCAGTGGTCTCAAAATGAGTAAAGCCAGTGTGACACCAAGCCCCATCTGGGGGTAAGGGGTACAAGGTTGGGCGGGTGATGAATAGAGGCCACTTGAGGGAACAGTGTGCTCTTAAGACTCTTACTCAATGTGTCAGTCTGTCTGACACCTCTAAGGACATCCTGTTCCCATCTTACCCTTGCGTAAGGTTGGGGCCCAGCAGGAGGCAGCCTGAGGCTCTGCCATGGACACTGACCCAGCCTGGAGACCCCGGGTGTGCTTCGAACCCCCTCAGCCTCTTTGGGTGGCAGAGAAGGAACTTTTCATTCACGAAGGTTAATGACCCACACATGTGGGTGAACAATTAGCCTGCTCAAGTTACTGTGTGACACAGGGCAAGCGACTTCCCATACTTGGGCGCAATTTGCTGGCATGTTAAGTGGGGTAGTAACCGTTTTTTGCTTCTTACAGTTGTTATGAGGCTTGACCAGCCAGCACTACTGGGTCCAGGCCGCTCGCAAAGACTCCCGGGCGAGGCTGGGGTTTGGAGGTGTCACCACTCCGCTCAGCCCCGCCTCCTGGCCGCTTCCTCCGTCCAGGAGAGGGCGGCCGGGTGGTGTCCCGCCAAGCCTTCCCTCCCGTCGCCCCGAGGGCAGCCCCCTGCGGCACGATGTCAGCGGGCTGGTTCCGGCGCCGCTTCCTGCCGAGAGGTCCGCTGCCCGCGCCGCAGCCACCGAGGCCACACAGCAGCCCCGTACCCTACCGGCGGCCCCGCTTCCTGCGAGACGCGGGCTCCTGCCCCGGCACAGCCGACGCGCCGAGCCTCCCGGAAGCCCGGCCCGTGCGCTGCCCAGCGCGGAGTCGCACGCTACCCTGGAACGCAGGCTACGCAGAGTGAGTGTTCCCCTTTCCCCTGAACCCCCCGACTCCTACCCCTGCTGATCCAGCCTGGGGGCCTATGCCCAGCTAGAAAACAAGCTAAACTGAGTGAGCGACACCCACTCCCCCCAATCTAGTGGATGATTTCCTCTTGTCCTCATTTCTGGACTCTGGACAACCTCCCCCCATCCCACCTCGGCCTTTTCTTTGGGACTCCAACCTCTCGCAATGACGGTAGCAAGTCGAGAAGGACCTGCACCCCTGGGGCTTCCAACATGAGACAGAGACATGGGGTAAAATGCCAACTTTCTGGGCTTTCGAGATTACCACCCCACTCACCCCACCGCCTGCCAGCCCGGTACACACCTCACCCTTTATGGTATATGCAATGTGAGACAGGAATTTTGGCTGAGATGGGGCAGGGGATAGGCAAGGGAGCCCCAGATCTTCCCAGGCAGCCCCATCCTTACCTCCCAGCCCTGGTCAGCAGGTAGGCTCCAGGGGGGCTGGGCCCTGAGTTTTGCCTTGGTCAGGAGGTCACTGAACAGTTAGGAAACTTACCCCATCTTTATCCAGGTATAAGGGACAGTGTAGGGACTTTTGCCCCAGAAGGAGGCTTTCTCCTTCTCTGCACCAGTTCTGGTCTCTGTGCCCATGGGGACATGGGTGTATCCCTGAAGGGTCACTGACCACCTCCTGGCCTCAGGGTCATCAATGCAGAGAAATCTGAGTTCAATGAGGATCAGGCTGCCTGTGGGAAGCTATGCATCCAGAGATGTGAGATTGGGGCTGAAGAGGACCAGGAGTGGTTGACTTTGTGCCCAGAGGAGGTGAGCACAACTGGGTCTGGGCTCCTCTTACAGATTGGGGCCAGGACTTCAGGCTGAGGTTCTTGCCCTAGTGCCCCATGCTAGGCCAGGGGTCAACTAGGGAAACCAGGAAGAAGAGCCTGAGGCCAACTTTTCTTGTACAGTTCCTGACGGGTCATTACTGGGCACTGTTTGATGGGCACGGCGGTCCAGCTGCAGCCATCCTGGCTGCCAACACCCTGCACTCCTGTCTGCGCCGGCAGCTGGCGGCCATAGTAGAGGGCATGGTAGCTACTCAGCCCCCCATGCACCTCAGCGGCCACTGTGTCTGCGCCAGTGACCCCCAATTTGTGAAGGAAAAGGGCATTAAGACAGAAGACCTGGTGATTGGGGCTCTGGAGAATGCCTTCCAGGAATGTGTAAGTATGGCCTTTGGCTAGAAAAGAAGGGAAGATTTTGTCCCCAGGCATCTCTGCACAGAATGGTGGTCACCCTGGATCTTTGAATTGGGAGGACAAGATTGGATTGGTTCATTCTTTACTAATGGCCATCATTGTCATCATAACCCCTCCCATTTATCCAGTGCCTACTCCTACTATGTTCTAGGTGCTTTTATGTGCATCATCGCATTGCATACCCTGTTGGTTCTTGGTTCAGGGGCTGTTTTCCTTTCCTGTTTCGAATAGGACTTCCCTCCCTCCCCCAAGCAATACATCCAGATCTCCTAACTACAGGGATTCTGGAGTCATAGCTAGAAACTGGACTGGGACTGCCAGGGTTGCTGGTGAGGAATGAACTTCAGGGTGGGGATCGGGAACAGCCCCTCAAGTGGCCTCGGTTTGCCCCAGGATGAGGTGATCGGTCGGGAGCTTGAGGCAGCAGGCCAAGTGGGCGGATGCACAGCCCTGGTGGCTGTGTCCCTGCAGGGAAAGCTGTATGTGGCCAATGCCGGGGATAGCAGGTAAGTGAGCCCTGGAGGGCGGGCAGGGTGGGTGGGGTAGGGCAGGCAATTAGGCAGACAGGCAGGCACCAGAGGCAGTGGAGACAGTGAAAGGGGGCAGGAAGTGGAGGGATTGAAATGGGAAGGATTAACTGGCTGAGCTGTTTGTATACCTGGCATGTGTGTAGGAGGATGGACAGCAGATGCCAGGGAGAGTGGGGACCTCAAATGCCAGGCTGAAGGGCTGTCTTTACCCTGCAGGCTATAGATATTCACGAAGGGCTTTGAACAAGGAAGGGATTGGCATGGGCAGAATTGGCCCCTGGTGGTTGGAGGAGGGGCCAGCAGGAGCCCATGAGTGAGTTTGGAGGCTGGGCTACAGACCTCTCCCTTTCCTCCTCAATCCCATCAGGGCCATCTTGGTGCGGAGAGATGAGGTACGGCCCCTGAGCTCTGAGTTCACCCCGGAGACTGAGCGGCAGAGGATCCAGCAGCTGGTAGGTGCCCTTGACAGAGATGGCTGTGGAGCCCCAATTCCTGGGTCCAGGGCCATCAGAGGCCATTAGAAGGAGCCTGATCTGAACATGACCTCCCTACCCCAGGCCTTTGTCTACCCTGAGCTCCTTGCTGGTGAGTTCACCCGACTGGAGTTCCCTCGGCGACTGAAGGGGGATGACTTGGGGCAGAAGGTTTTGTTCAGGGATCACCACATGAATGGCTGGTGAGCAAGGTGGGGATGGGGAGACACAGTTGGGAGAACCCTGGGGTCCAGGCCCAGCTGAGTGGCCTGGGCCAGTCTCCTTCAACTGAGCAGGGTGAGGGGATGAGGTGGGGAATAGGGCCTGGGCTGATGCTGGATCTGCTCCTGGTAGGAGCTACAAGTACGTCGAGAAGTCAGATCTCAAGTACCCACTGATCCACGGACAAGGTAGGCAGGTCAGTGAATGGCTCCCTTCAAGAATCTTTCTTCAGTTGCCCATGCAGAGGTGGTAGTGCCTTTGTCCCTTGTTGGTGGCTGTGGCTGAAGTTCTGGGGTCTGCTCCAAAGCCACAGTATTTCTCCCTCAGCCCAAGGTGCCCAAGGGCCACAGTCCACCTCTGTGCTTTACTTGTGCATTTGCTGGGGCTGTTTGCTCACCTCACACCTCCCTTGTCCCCAGGCTCGTTTACTGGGAACACTGGCCGTCTCTCGAGGCCTGGGAGACCATCAGCTCAGAGTCCTGGACACAAACATTCATCTCAAGCCCTTCTTGCTCTCTGTCCCACAGGTGAGGGGGCAACAGCCCATCCCAGCTTCCAACTGCCCCAAAAGGCATACAATGAGGGTGGTGGGAGCTGGGAAAGGAATGCTGAGGGATCCTCAGGCTTAACTTGCAGGTCACAGTGCTGGATATGGACCAGCTGGAGCTACAAGAAGAGGATGTGGTTGTCATGGCAACTGATGGTCTCTGGGATGTCTTGTCCAATGAGCAGGTGGCACAGATGGTGCGGAGCTTCCTTCTTAGTACTCAAGAGGACCCACACAGGTACTATAACTGCTGGGCACCTGCCTGGGCCTGTGCTGGTGCCAGCAGCAACACCAAGTAGTTATGGCTAAGGAGATAGTACTGACAATGAGCCTGGCTCAGGGCAGGTGGTCAGGATTGGTGCTGTCTCAAATGCCAGGGGGTGGGGATGACGATGGGTCCCAAAAATCTCTGGGTCCAGGCTCCTGTCTTGCAACCTGTGGCCCTTCCAGGCCTGTTGCTTACCTGGCCGCAAAGTTAGAACGCATTGCTTGGGTCCCCAAGTGTCTAGCCCAGTGCAGTATGTTCTCCCTGAGGGCTGGCCTTGCCTCTTTGCTCTGGCCCCAGAGTACATCTGCAGGACGATCCCCACAGGTTCTCGGAGCTGGCCCAAATGTTGATACACACCACACAGGGGAAGAACGATGATCCCACAGAGGAAGGGCAGGTGTCCTACGACGACATCTCTGTGTTCGTGATTCCTTTGTACAGCCAAGGCCAAGGGAGCAATGGCCATTGAGGATTCAGATACCACATCCCAGTACCACTGGGGGCCAGACAGTCTTGGCATCCCTCCACCATGGTCAACAGCAGGCCTACCTGCCTTGCTCCCAGGCACAGCCCAGGGCTCTCACCCCCACCCCAACCCATTTCAAGGGGAACATTTACATCAGGCAGTCAGAGCTGAAGAGCATGAGAACCCTGTTCCCCGGGTCCCCTCTTTGGCAGGCAGGGGCAAAGTGCTAATATCAAAAATGACATCCCTCTGGCAGAGGCACTGTACACCTTAGGATACCCACACAAGGTTTCTTCACAACCCAATACATTATTCCGAGATAAGGACAGCTGGACCAAAGGAATTGGCCAAAGATGCAAGCAGGGGCAGATGGCCTGTGTTGGATCCAAGTCTCCAAACCATGAATGTCAGGGTAGCTACTCAACAACCCGCAAAGCCCATGCAGGATGCCTTATGAAAAGCTGGGGCAGCTTCATATCTGTCGAACAGTCATCCTGAAGCAGCCCCTGGGGAGAGACCTGCTCAGGTCCTGCCCTACTCCTCTGCCACTGGAGGGAAAGCACAGGCACTGGGGCTAAAGTTGGGGGAGAACAAAAGAGGGCAAGAGTAGCCCCAATTGGCTGAGTAGGAAATGCTCTTGGATTGCTACTCCTGCCTCTGGCCTAACCTCCAGATTGTTCCTTCCAAGCTCCAGCCCCACCCTAAGCTGATACCTCATTAATGTCTTCATTTTGTTGTTCCCCCTTACCTCCCAATGATTAAATGTTTGTGTGCAGAAGAGTCCTTGTGAATCATGAATTGCTGTACAGTTGGGCATTACAGTATCTTTTGCTCTTTTACCTTCCAAAGAATCAGTCTTAGCTTCACCTTGCAAGCCTGCATAGTCAAGGCTGTTTTTTTCTATGGCCTCATTAGTTCCAAGCCTGGGGTGAGCCCCAGTGTGAGAATTTTTGTCCAGGAAACATAAAGGTCTCTACTATGATCTGTGAGCCCTGGGCTGGAGATACTGGACTGGCTGCCATTTAACCTGTTTTTGAATGCAAATTTCTATAAAGCCAGACTTAGCTAAAGTCAGTTGGGGCTCCAGGGCTTGTTTTGATAAACAGCTTATTAGTTCTTCATCTTCCTACAAGACTATTTTATCATCTTCTGGCATTTGCCAATGTTAAGATGCTGGGTAAGTATTTGTTCAATTACGAGCAGCCAACTTCATGATTTCAGCCTTACCCAACTCTTCCCTGATCCTCCCTGATCCTCTCCTACTTAAGTTTACAACTGAGATGAGTTCTTACTAGGCAACTCATACCCTAGACAACAGCCAGGAAGGACAAGAGCCAACAGGCCTCAGAGTCAATGGTAAAACTCATGCAGTAACCCATTAAGGAGGTTCTTAGACCCCTTTTCCTGCCCATCAATTCATTTTAGACTTCATTTCTTATATATTCTTCAGGGAAAAGATAGAAAAAACTACAAAATTTCTCACTTTTCAGTCATACTCCACAGCCCAGCACTTTGGGGCCTACATCTTGTCCAGAGCTGGGTCCTGACAAATGATGGCCTCAGCACTGGGCAACCTCTCCAGGACTCTAGTTAGGCAGCTTGCAAATGTAGGAGTATGCCCTACCAGCCTGCAGGAGTTTTACTTCCTCTTTCCTCAGTAGTTCCCCCACCTTCCGCCACTCTGGGCAGCAGCCTGTGCTTGCCTCTCACCCACAAAAACAGTTAAAGCAGCTCACCCCCACAGCCTGCTTGTTTTGCTTCTAACCTTAGCCCACTGCCTGCTCTTGTGCTCCTCACATCAAAGGCCGAAGCTGGGGAAGCAGGTACAGCAAACAAGACAAACTGTTAGGAATAACTGCTGCAGGGGCAGCTACAATGATGACCTATGTTTGTCTCTCAGCAGAGCCAAATACTTGCAGCAGCCCTCCAACCAGGATGTGAGGGGGGTCTCTTCCTCCTTGAACGATTTGTTAGCCTATTCATGGCCTACCACTCACAAACTAGGATGTTCCCTCTACTGTTTCAGAGTCCTTAGCCAACCTCCAGTGACTATGGGCAAAGTGATAGGCCCAAGGCTATCTTCTCTGGTTCAGAGAGCCAGGAAAGAGGAAGCAGCAGGTCCTGCAGGTCTGAGGGCCTGGCAGAGAACAGGCACAAAGAGTTACCAATGCACCAGCCAGGCAAGGGGTTACTACCAAGCAAATGGCCGGGCCATCTGCCATAACTGGTATAGGAGCCTCAAAGAGACTCCACTAGCCTTGCCCCTCAAAAGCCAAGGCCTTGCAGGACAAATCTTATTCCAGCTAGAGGCTGCCAATCTGATCAAGGGCTGAGGTAATAGTGGGAAAAGAAAGGCAGCCTGAGGAACATGCCAGATGCAGTCTTTGAAGATCAAGGTTGGCTCGAGCTGGCCTCGCCCAGTTACTCATTTCTGGCCTTATGGTTGCTTATTAGAGCCTAAGGCTGAGGAAGCTGTTCATTGAAGGCTGGGTCTAGGGGTTCCTCCCACCAGCCCACAGGCCTTAGTCACCAAGGAATCAAGGGCAGTCCCAAGGAACCCAACAATCCATCTATACGGCATTACGGCAAGTCCCAGTGTGAGCCAGGAGACAACCCATCCCTCCAACTCTAGGCACCAGTCAATCAATGCTACAGAAACTAAATGGAAGAGGCTGCAGCCATAAAATTCTGTTTAAGACAGATAACATGGAAAAAATGTTTATATGTTAAGTACAAAAGGGACATAAAATTGTATATACAGTAGAATGACAACTATGTAAACACACCAAAAATCTACACACAGAAATATCTAGAGGAACATTTAACACCAAAAGATTAACAGTGGTAGCATTTGAGAGGCAAACTGATTCTTTTTTAAATTCCCAATTTTTCCTTAATAAGCATTAATTACAATTTCAATGGGAAAGTTTTTTCTAAAAACCCCACTGGCTGGTCATTTGAGCAATGCAGTATTGTCACATAGAAAAAGGTGGCTTTAACCTCTTGAGAGTACGGTGGGCAGCTCCCCTCCCCCCTGAGAACTCAAGCACCTCTGGCTCCCACTGAGAGCATCCTTGTAGCCCCAGCCCTCAGCCTCTGGCCCACAGCCTCATTTCTTCCTTTATTCTGCCTAGTCACACCACCACATCAACTCCAGTCACTTCTAGCTACATCTTTTCCTTTTCCTTCCTCAAGAGCCAGCTCTGCGGCCACAGGTCCCCATAAATAAAAGGCCATGCAGTGCATATTTTCGAAGGACATGGTACTTCAGCTTTGGACACAATGGAACTCAATATAAATCATTTTCCTGCTGACAGGTAAGTCATGCTGGGTGGCCACTCTGGTTACAGATATGTTAATCACACAGCCTTTCTCATTAACCCACAGTTCCAAGCACTCTCTGAACAGTTATTCCTCCCATGAATTTTCTACCCTAGAAAACCAAGAGCAGGCAGTAACAGCTCAGATCATTTGGTTTCTAAAAGTCCCTCCATTCTGAGATGGCAGAGCTATACAATGGGCAGCACTCTAGTCTACATTTGAGAAAGATGCAAGCCCCTTGCCCTTCGAGTTTGAGGAGCAAATCAAAAAGTAAAATTGCTTAAAAAAAAAAAAACAGTAATTGCTAGCAATTCACAGCCTATTCCTGCTGCTAAACAGAGGCAGTAATGACTTACATTCTCCTCTAGCAGCTATGTACTCTTAGGCAAGTCTTCACCTTGTTGAGTCTGTTTCTGGATCTGCAGGGAATATATTACCTGCTTAAATGTTTGGGAATTCAGTGAAATAACATGCCATTTGTCCTGCTCTAAGAAGGCCATGCAGGGGAGGAAAAGGCCATAAGCCAGACACGGCTCATCTCTACCCTGATCAGGTCCCCTCCCTCTCCCAAGAGAAGGCAAGGGAAAAAAAATAAGACATACCTGGTAAACAGGAGTGACCTGTAATTGGTAAAGAAGCCTCAGACAAACTGAAAATGCCCTGGTTCTAGCATCCTGTCCCCAAATACTGCAAGCCAGACACAAAAGTCATGCAAAAGTGACTGTCACACATATACAGGCACAAGACAGAGCCATCGCCAGGCAAAAAAAAAGGGGGGGCTAATACTGCAGAGAGGGCCCCAAAGTGCGGCTTGAGGAACACAAGGGAGTTATCCCAAGACCCTCACTTAGCTGCCACAGGAACAGCAAACACTTGAAGCTATGCTTCTTCGTTCAGTCTCCTGAAAAGAAAAATGTAATAAGGAAGACTCACTAACACTTGTGGCAAACACTATTAGCAAGGATGCTGACTTTCCCCGGGGCTGTAGGAATCCATGTCCTTTGGCTAAACTGAGAAAGGACAGGTATTTTATATATATGCATACATACAAATACATGTATGCACACACAGATATATTTAAATGAAGGTGTACACACTGTGCTAAAATACAAATAACAGAAATCCCAGGTCATAATATAAAAAGGCTAAATATAACATATAACACAGGCCTAGAGCCAGCTCATGGTTGGGAGCTGAGAAAAGGGTGATAACATGAGACTATATACACAATTTATGGTGGGCAGGGAAGGCATCAGTGTAAACAACTCAGACTCACTCCACAATACTGGCCCACAGGAAAAGTGTGATGTTTGTATCTCATGTACAAAAATAGACTCCCACCTTGCTTTTGTTTCAACTAAACTGGGTAGGCACCCAGGACCACGGGTTTGTAGTGATGACAAGGGCCCACACTAGGTTGCTGCTAAACCTCCCAGCCCTAGGAAATCTCACCTGCTACCCTCCTTCCCTTTCATCCTCTTGGGCCTTTTCCCACCCAACGCCCAAAGCCTGAGGCATGCCTAGATCACATACCCTCAAACACCTAACTTGCAAGACTTCTTGGAAAGCAAGGTCTTTCTGTATCTGTCCATTTTTGACACCAAGATATATGAAGACTTATTTCTGTAAATGTTTGGCACCTAAGTAACATGATGGTTGTGGATTATACCACAATGACACAGGGAGACCCAGTAACAAGACATGCAGGGTAAGGGCAAGGGGCACTGAGCTGCTTTAGCAGCTCAAAACCAGAACTGTGGCTTCCCATGCATTTATGGGGTGGGAGAATTAACAACTTGGGATGTGCAGAATTAACAACTTCAACGGCTCCTTAGCAGCAAATACATTCAAAATTGAAGGCGTCTTAAGGGCCCCACTATACCCTAATCATGAGTCTGGTCACTCCTCTGGAGGAGCTCGGTGCAATGACAGCTGGAAAATCTGAGTCCCGTTTGAATCTGCCGCACCAAGAGTCCTTTTGAAGAAGCTCAGTAAAGTAATTTTTTTCTTTTGAGCAGATGTACAGCACATCCATGGGAGGGCCATGTGGAAGGATGCTCTCCAGTCCAGTCAAATATTCCAATCCCACTATTATCTCAGTCCCCTCTGAGTTTTTTCCTGCTGGCCACCCTCAGAAACAGCTGAACAGCATCAGGGTCAGTCATCAATGGTGGGCAACCAGAAGGCCTGGAAGGAGAACAAAAGTCAAGTTTAAAAAGCCAAACCTCTCTCCTAACTGCCGAGGGTTCTTCTTACCCCTTCCCATAACATCAAGCAGTTCAACCCCATGATGGAGGATTTATGGCTGGTGGCCCTCCCTCCCAACCAATCGACTGGCTATCTAGGGAGAAATACTCCCCAGCCTATGTGAAAGTCAGCTGGTTGTTTCCTGCTCACACTGTCTATCTTCCACCACAGTGGCCAAGGGGTAAGGGAAAAAATGAATGCTGTCTGGGAGGTGGGGGTCTGGGTAACCTGGCCTCACTGCTAATATACCAGGTGATTTCAGACAGGTCCTCTCCTTCCTGAGCTGTGAAAAATGAGAGAGACTGGAATGGATGGTTTTGCTGCATTTTTTTTCTGACATTTTGTTCTTAGTGGGGCACCATGTTCTGGGTAGGCTAGCAAATACCCACCCAGGTGAGTTTAGGAGATGCCAAGAGGAAACTAGATGCAGACTCATGACGCTTTGTTCTGCTAGTATTGTCAAGAGAAAGGAAATTCTTAAGGGTGAGTTATAATCAACTTTAAGAATTTCTGAGGAATGGAAAACCGAAAGGCTACAGCCACAAAAACCTTGTTCAAAGAAAGTATTTTAAGAAGCCAAAAAGCTGTCAAGTGTAACCCAGGTAGTTTGAACATAAAACCAGAAGCCAGCCAGAGCAAAAACTGACCTAAGATCTCCCGGGAGCTCATAAGTGATCTCAGACCATAGAAATGAGAGTAAAAGTGAAAGACCAACCCAACCAGAGATCAGAGAATAAGAGGTGAAACAGGGAAGCCACCGTTTGAGAAGAATGAACCTGTTGCTAGTAATGTAGCTATTTAGAATACAACTTGCTATGCTCAAAAGCCACAGAGAGGGCTGCCAGATGGAGGACATTTCCCATTGGTTCACATACCATGTTGGAACATGCACTGGCAAAGGTCATGAACTTGGGGTTGAACTGCAAACAGGTAATGGGGCCTGTGTGTTTGCCATCCAACACAGCTACTTTTATTCCGCTCTCTCCATTCCAGACATGGATCTTGCCGTCCTCTGAACCTGAGAGAATGATCAAGGAAAATACAACAGCTCAAGGCACACTACAAAGACAAGTGGGAAAAAGACAATGACATTTGGGAAGAGGCCAAGTTTCAGGACCCAGTGCTCAGCAGAAATTGAGAGGGAGGAGAGGCAGAGAAAAGAGAATACTTGGGGAATTAATGTTGTCTGTACTTATTTGTTCCTGGGCAAGTCACTTCCCCTTTAACTTCCATTTTCTCATTTAAAAAGATTACTGAATATCATCACTATACTACCAATAACTAGCCATTGACTGAAAACAGGGTTACGTTAGAAAGTTACTATTTTGTAAGATAGTGCTTGTAGAGTTTAACTATAATGCTGATTTAGGGAAGACTAACATTACTACAAGTTCCCAATAAAGAATTGCAAAGTCAGAAAGGATAGTTTTAAAGACACTAAACCTTTGACATATTGTGCTACACAAAAATCTGAGAACATTTATCAAAAGGATAACATCATCTTAATTAGTTAAAACTAACAAAAATAATATAAATAAATACACAGTACCACAGAAACAACTCCCAAGGTGAATAAAGGAAGCTTACCAATCATAATAAACTGGGAGTCTGGAGTGAACGAGGCCTCAAGTGTGACGGCTTTGCTGTTGGCATAACCCTAAAAAAACCAGAACAGTTCTCTTCTTACAAGACCATTAACAAAAAACAATTGCCTAGAAACACTACCCAGCACACACATCACCTTCCTTCCTGTGAAATCTTCTCCTCCTCATGTACAGCAGCATCAAGATTCCAAACCTGCCTGCCACCCTTCATAATTCACCCCCTACCCTCAACAACTCTATATTCAAAAGGGCAAGAAAATGTTTATGGTCAGGAATTATTTAATATCTAAACACCAAACTTGGGTTACTAGGTGTGAAGTGAATGTCTCAGAATCCATGAGAAATAAGTTCACGTGCGGGAAGAAAATGCCAAGTCTGTGCCTCGAAGAGTGAGTCAGGGATAACTGCTGCTGTCCATCCCAGCTAACAAAATTCTCAGCCCAGGAGGTATGAGCACGGAAACAGCCATGCTCAAATGTTGTCAGCTCACCCCAAACGTGTGCATCACCACTCCCTTAAATGCATCAATGAGACGGATGAAGCTGCCGTTGGTGGAGATGAGGATGAGTTTGCCATCATTGCTGAACTTAAGTCCTGTCCATTCACAAGTTCGATCATATTGCATCTTAAAGGTCGCAAATGGCCCCTGCAAAAGATAAAAGTAACAGCTCCAGGTCCAAGGCATATCAATAATTCCTTCCACCAGAGCCAACTCCTGTTCTATACCTTTAGATTCCTTTTTGACTAGGGAAAGCAGAAAAACTACTGTTTGATACTCTTAATACTTACCATATACCTCCTCTACCATAGAAAAGGCTCTTAAATGTGTACCTCCACCCTTCAAAACTTCCATGATATCAAGACTACTTAAAGATTCAAAGATTTACCTTATCAAAAGAGCGAAGGTCATAAAGTTTGACCATTTCAGAATTGACACCTGCAGCAAAAATTAACCCTTCTGGATCAAAAGAACAAACTGGCTTGCCCTGTAGATGCATAAGACCCTAAGAAAAAAGAAATAAGAAAAAAAGTTAATGAATCTAGAATCCTACCACTATAAATTTAACCTTTCCCAATGAAAACTAAGGGACACAAATAGATATCAACCTACCTACAGAACAGAAAAAGTAAAACTAACTAAAATGAAGCTTTTAAAAAACAGGTTTCCCTACAATTGATTTCAGATCAACCTTAATTGTACAATTGTATAGTACAATTACAATTGAAATCAAAAACAAATCCCTTAAGGCTAAAAGCTATAGCTCAAAGGCTCCTAGAAAACTGTTTTTAAAGCAGTGAGCCACAGAGCATAATGCAGTATGCACTGGATTAGGGCATTTGTTTAATTACCAACTACCTATCAGGAAAAGAGATTTTCTCCAAAGTTTAAAAAGACTCTAGGATCCCAGAATGGAACCACTACTTTCCTCCTTCCTTGAGAGAGAGATGATGATGATGATAGTGCCTACCATAAAAAACACCTGAAGTGTAACTGTGAGGTACTATTACCTGGCAGTTAGGAGACCGGAGATCCCAGAGTCGAATGGTCTTATCAAGAGACCCAGAAATGAAAGTGTCATCCACAGGTGACATGGACAAGGCCACCACCCTGCAATGCATGGAGATAAATATGAGTTGAGCAAGATATTTGCAAAAATTGGATGTGAATTCTAAACAACTCTACCAAAACTGCCATTTTAAGAAATACATATACACAAGCAATCTGGAATAATCAAAAGCAACTAGTATAATGAAAATGGACATTTAGATGGCTCTTCCTTCTAGGTACTATGGATGAGTAGTTCCACATTCTGGCTCAGCTGCAAAACACTTCATAATATAGAAGCCGGTATCACAGATGAAGATTAGAGAGAAAATGTACATTTTGTACTGTTCCATTTTGACAGAAAAGTTTGAAGTAAAAAGGTGGTTAAACTGCCAAGCTCATTTGTTAATGAATTTTTTAAATCTAAAAATAGAGGAAGTTCAAGTTTTTGGATGACACTGAAAGGGGTTCAGGTGGTTTTAGTTCCACTAGAAAAAATTAAAATGTAATCTGTGAACAGGAAATGAGAAAATTTACTTTTTTTCTTAAAAAGTCCCCCCCCCCGCCCAAATTCTTCCAATATAACTAAACTAATGTGCACTAACAACTCAACTTAAAAATTTAAAAGATACTATAAGCCAAATTTTCCTGGGAATGCTGAGGCAATATTAAAAGAGTGAGCAGAATGCATATAGACATGTAATTTTATGCCATGGTATTAAGATCTAAAACTCAGAGGAATTCTACCTTGGCACAAGGTTCTTTGCTAAGAGGTTCATGGAATACAAAAGCTTAACTGCCAAGTCCAGGCAATTACAAGAGAGAGTCATAGAAGGCTTTCTAGAAGCAGCAGCATCTGTGGGTTTCAATGACAGATGCCTTTCCAGAAGGTACAAGATAGGAAGGCATGAGGCACATGTTCAGTTCACTTGAACTGAAGTGGTGGGAGACAACGCTTGAAAAATGGATCACAGCCAGAGGGAAGAGAACCTGATTCCAAGGGGAAGGAGCAGGCAGATGTGAAGGCTTCCTGAGGAAGCTGTGAAGTGGTCAGAACTATAATACAGGGTGCTGATGCAGGATGGTGAGGAATGGGGAGATTAAGTAGAATTTGACACTAATCCATCTGTCAGGACATGAGCTAGAACAGAAGCAAAGGAAAGAGCATGTTGGAGAGTGACACATGAGATTAAACCTAAGTAGAACCAACAGAACTTACATGTGTATGTGAAGGCAAGGGAAAGGAAATGAACAGATAACAATGGCTTTGAGTCAGGAGAACTGGAAGAGAAAGAGATGAAGAAACATCAGGCAGACAGAGAGGAGATCGCCCAAGGAACATAAAAATGATGGGAGAGTACGACCTGTCAGGAGGCAGAGAAGAAACATCTACATAAATATGTATAAAATCTGTAGGTGGAAGTTGAGTCTGTAATTCGTGACAAATATGGGCTAAAGATACTGATTTGGGAAGCCATCTGAGTAGAGGTGAGTAAAATCAGTGGAGATATTTGAGAGAATATCAAAAAGGGGAAAAAGCAAGGATAGAATCTTGTTTGTTTTAGAGTCAAAAAAAGGAAGAAAGGCCAAGAGCAAGAACAGAACCAAGATGGGAAAAGTCAGCTGCCAAAGGAAAAAAAAAAAAGCTTTACTAAGAGGTTGAACACCCTCTACCCCCTCCCTCACCCCCCCCCCCAAAAAAAAAGCCCCAAGGCAATGGATTTTAACTAGAGGCAGTAGAGGCAGGTATAACAGCTTGGAAAAAGTCTCATAGACAACTCTGGGACTAAACAGAGAGTGATACAGAACAGTAAATGAGTGTGCCAAGTTGGAGATGGGAGTATGCAGATTATTCTTTCATGTTTGACAGTGAAAAGAAGTGGGTGATAGGCTCAAGAAATAGACTTAAGATAAGAAGACCAAGCAAGTTTGTAGGCAACAAAAAAAGTACAGTTAAATAAATGGAAGCAAGCAGAAAGACACAGATTGGTTTTGTCAAGGAAAAAAGGCTACTTTCTCTCCCAAGGAAAGGGTTCTGAGAGAAATTTAGGTGGAAGGGATAAAAGCTGGGGGGGGGGGGGAACCTCTTTTTGGATGGACTTGATTTTCTAAAAAAAAAAAGGAGGGGCAAAGTCATCTACTAAGAAACAGGTGGTCAAAGGCTGGATAATTGGGAAAATTGTAATGAATTCTGAATTGCAATCAACTCTTAATGAGAGACAGTACATTTGTGAACATTCATTTGATTACAAACAAGCAAAAACATCTACTTATCACAAGCCATTCTTTCTGTGAACTACACAGTAACCAACAGCTTCCACCTCTTATCTTCACCAGCATAGAAATGCCCTGTCCAATCAGAAGTGCAGGGTGCTCTTGGTCAACCTCCTGTCAGCGTTCTCTACCACTCCAAGAGTACTGGGTTTCTGTACATTTGCAAATGAAAGCAGGAGGAAATACCCCTCTCCCTTGTGATTAAAATATTATCCAAGGGAAAATGTGTTTAACATTCAACCAAAATTTAAAAATTAGAGAAAAAATACTGGGGGGTTGGGGTAAAAGACAGAAGCAGCTCACATTACAAAACAGAAAAAGGAAACAAGCTTCTTGACTTTCAAAAGTAACAAAGGACAATTCTTTTTTGCATCCTCATTAAGATCTTTACATAGTTTATGTATATCAGGGGCCTGCTGAAATGGGGGCCACCTGTACCAGAAGGCCTCATATATATAAGGGACAGCTGATATTTGGGATTCCTAAATGCTAAGTATACTTTTTACTACATAGGTTTCCATTGAATGTCTTTACCTTTTTCCTAATTACATTTCAACTAAAATTTCGGTTTATCTATGAAGTTATACCCCTGCTTCCACAACCTCAGTTAATCAAGAGCTGACTATTAAAAGAGGATTAACAAGACTAAGAAGAATGCTAAACAGCAGTGAGGAACTAGCTTTAGTTCACTGGTAAAATCTCTCCATTCTTCTATTGTCGGGATAACCTCAGAAATAAAAGACCTACCTACTTCTGTAACACTTGGGTCTTACCTTTTGCTGTGTCCAGGAAAATATCTGATGTATTTGTTGTCATGCAAGGACAGGTAACGAATAGTATCTGTAAGAAGACAAATAAGGCATGATGATATCCTACTATTTTTAAAGGAATTTACTTTGCATTTTTTATCTTGAAAAGGTCAAAGAATTCATTGTTTTCCATAACCCCAGCAAGGCGTGAATAAATACTGGTGAATAATTCCTCCCCACAGCTGAAGAGTGGGCACCACAGATTTGATATAATTCAAAAGCAGAGTTCTTAAGTTGACAGAATATAGAGCACTGTTTAAAATCATTGTTAACTATCTATCTTTGGCTTCTGCATAGTTACAATGCAATTTGTTCTGCAAATATACCCTGCCCCACCCCCCCAAAAAAAACAAACCAATAGTGTTAGTGCCTACAGAATGGCAAGCCTTAAAGAAAAACATCTGGCTGTTGAGGAAAAAGGTTCAAAGAATTAAGCAGTCATACTAAGCTTAGGATCAGGCTGGACTCGCATAATATTTTTGTCCAGGATTCTCCAAAAGTGTGTTGATAGAACCTGACCTCATCTGAATGTTAACTGGATATACAAGTTACATTAAAATTAAACAAAAATAGAAAGAGAAGTAATGTCCTACTACTTCTTTTCTAATTTACCAACTATCCACTGGTCCCTTGTGCATCAGAGTTGTTTAAAAATAATAATAATATTAAAAAATAAGAATAAAGCCAAAATAAAAAGTGAGAAATTTGGGTTTAAAAGATCTAAAGACATTTCAATACCAAACTCATGAACTGTACCAACAAGTCACGGCAGTGAGATTTTGACGTAACAAAAGAAGGCATAATCAGAAATTTGTGCTTGGGTAAAATAAGACACTCTTAAAAACCAAATGATTCTATCTGAAAAAGTAAACAAACAAAAAAATGATGGTGGGAAGGGAATGAAGTGTCATAAAGAATAGAACTGGGAAATACTATGCCCTAAAAAGACTATGAATAAGGAACAACTGTTGAGAAAGAGATGATAGGAAATGGTCCCAAATGCAGAAAAGAAAGCATAGAAAGAACATTCTGAAGGCAAAAAGAACACAGGAACTAAGAGGATGAACACATCAAGTCATCCCAGTGGTTCACAGGGGTACGTTTTAATAAGAGGGCATTTAACCTGGGAGAAGGAAAAAGGTACTCTTTGTATGTTCCAAAACTGAACTCTACATGGTTTTCCTTGAAAACATCTTCCAAGTTTTTAAATGACAACTACAAAGTCTTCCTGGTTATTTTATTGCTAGGAACTACTCACCTGCCCTAAGCAGAAAAAGGCTTCCTCCCATTACCTGGTTTCCCAGAGATGAGCAGGGCGTCGCCATCCTCTCCGCCCCACTCGGTAGCTGGCGCGCTGTTCCTGGCAAGGCAGTGGCCTGTACAGTTATCTCCTGTACCGGGTGGTATCATAGACCCTCAAACTGTACAAACTACTACCTCAGCCTGGAATCAGGCAAAAGGAAACGAAGCGTTGGAGGAACTCTTCAGGATGCACTTGAGACAGGAAAGGCAACATCCTCAACAGCAGAGGCCTGGCAGCAAAGCTGCAAGTGCCACACATTTGCCTCATCTTGCACCATATTTGGACAATCCTCATTTAATCACCCAGAAAAACACCCCACCAGAAGAAATATACCAGTCATGCAGATGATCATATAGATATGTTTCCTCAGGATCCTACTGTTTTATTTTCTTGTCCAAAAGTATCAAAAGCATGCTTACTTAGAAAACCACTTCTGAAATAGAGGCATTAAAAGTAGAAATAATATACTTACTAGAAGTCAAGTACAAGCAGAAAAATCTCATTAAAAAAAGATAAAAGAATTCTGCCCACCTGCTGAGATAGGCATAGCCAAAATAGCAGTCTAAGCAATCTTTGTCCAATGACATTAGAAAATCTTACTACAAAAAGTAAAACAATCAATATATCAGTAAGGTAAGTTACATGGGGAAAAGAAAAAAGAAAAAAAGGTGTCCTAACGTGAAAGTAAATATTATTGCTCAATTACCAAGATGATCTGTCAACTGAGAATGACTCATCCCACCCAGGCGAAATGCAGGTAAAAACAGAGACCATTTATTAGAGAAAGAAATTCACAAGTTTAATTTCTACAAATAACTCTTTACCCCTCAAAGACATTAGCTTTATTTAAAAGTAAAAAAGGAAAAGCAATAAAATTCAGATCAAAAAATGTCCCCAAAATCAAAGATAACCAAGGGCAGTATACGATCCTTTATGACACAAACCATAAAAGGTTGGGCATACACCAAAAACTCTAAGGTCCCTAACCTATAATAGCTCAAGCATTTGTGAAAACTTTTCTCAAATGTACATATTTTGAACAGGAAGTACTATTGTTTATCACTTGCTCTGTGTCAAGGATTCTTTTATTTGTTCTAAAAGTGTTCTTTCAAGTTTCGAGAAGTACAAATCATACAATGTTTCCTTTCTCACTTTCCACTCTAAACTGGAGACCTTTCATACTGTTTCAAGTCCTTCAAAACACTAGTGGCTTGCTTCCAGCATCTCTTCAGTCATAACAATGTTAGCACTGCTAACATCATAGGAAAATATTTAAATTAAAATAACTATCACCAAAATAGTAGTCACAAAGATATCGTGAACTATTTAACAAAAGAAACCATGGCCATAACTTCCTAAAAAGAAGGCTTGCTTACCGTCTATTTTGTTAGAGCTGTAAACGACTGTGTTTGCTGCATGAGTATATCTGATGAGGTCCACGCCATATTTCTTACTGTACAGGGTTCTCTTTGGTCTGATGAGGAAATGGACAGAGAAAAAAACCATCAAAATCCTCCATCACCAAAATCTGGAATCTTCATAAAAAGAGAAGAACTTGAATGATGTGACAAGGGTGAAGATTCTTAGTAAGCTGTAACACTATAAAGAAACAAAATTTCTTCCAAAAAGGAAGAAACAAATGGAATCAATCAAGTACAACAGCTTTCACCTCTGAACACCAAATGCCAAGATTAGGAAGTGGAAGTATTTCTGAGGGCTCAATTCGGTCTTTACTACAATGTTCAAAATTCGAGAAAAAGTGCAATCTATTTGGAAAAAGGCACACGAAACAACACAGGTCGTAAATTATTTTAAAAAGAGGGATATGGGACTATGTCAAACCAACAAGGCCAGAACTTTCCTTAAGCCATTCACTTACGCTCTTTCCTCAAGAAGATATTTGTCAAAACTAAAACCAGATGCAAAACTGCTTGCTCATTCTAATATAATATACTGTTGCAGAAGCTATCCATCCTCCCTATCCTATAGGTCCAATGCACTTACTGAGCCTTCTGGAAGGTAAGCCTAACTAACTCTCCCTAGCAAAACAGCCACTGGTTGTTTTCTTTTTCCTTTAATGTACAATTACATATTTCCAAGCTACAAGATACCAATCCATTCGTTAAAGTTCCTTAAATATCCCCCCTATAGAAGCTTGAAGATCAAGCTGAAGCTGAACTCATCAAAATATTTAACCAAGAACTTATAATGTTCTACATTTAGGTGTAGGAGGATTTCATAAATCTTGTACCAATGGTTACCAAGAGTTTCAATTTATGAAAAAGAAAGACTTAAGTTTAGCCCTGTCAATGCAAAATGCTCTTGGAACCTAGATGCTAACCAATCAGATGACTTAGTAAGAAGCTTTAAAACATCAATCATTTGCAGTTTCAATTTTTGTTAATGTCAGGAAGGTTAAGAGTTTCCCTACACAAAACCTATTTCCAAACAAGACTTCTCACTTCAAATGTACTGAATTTTCTACATTCTTACCAATCCTGAAAGATCAGCTAAATAGATCAGCTCATCATCTATTCACATTCTTACCAATCCTGAAAGATCAGCTAAAAAAGATCAACTCAAAGTCTACTTTGTCTAGTCCACTGTCCTGGGTTCTGCATTGGGGTTACTGTGTGGTAACCAGTGAGTGAATGAGTGAATATGACTGTGTACACATGTGCTTGCTTTCAAAAGATAGTTGACTTTGCCTCTACCATTGGAAAGGGAAACTTACTTACCCTCAGACTACCTACAATAATGAAGACAAAGCCTATCGCATACGGTCCATTTGTCTCAAATTTGTAACACTCACCTGAGATTTCTTCTTAATAATAGAAACATTTTACCTCATATCATTTCCTAGGTTGAAAACAAGATCCCACCATATTGTATCCATTTCAGAGGATCTTTACAAAGCACAACAACATTTTTTCACAAATACTTGGTAAGCTCCTCGCCATAAACTATAATTCTGGTGATCAAGTATGAATAATATTAAAGCCTTGCTTTGAATAACTCACATCACACCTACCACAGATATCCTTCATATTCTTCCAAGATGAAAAATCATTCAATGGACGAACTCTATTATAAAGTTTAAATGACAGTAAACTGAAAAAATATATTAAGCATAAAGAATACTGTTTTAGCCATTTTCAAACTCCCAAATGCTAACATTATTACCATCTAATAAAGATACTTACTATGCCTTACAAGAAAACATTACTTTTCTTTTATTGATGGTTTGACTACACTACTAGTGGCAAATTTTTTCTTCATAGGACCACTTAGGATTATGCACTCCTAGAGGCAAAAGAGATCATGTAATATCCAAAGAAATGATGTGACCAATGTCACATATCTGGTCACAAGGCCAAACTAGAATCCAGTCTCCAAACTACCAGGTCACTCTCCCACCAAAGATCACAATGAAACAAGGTCACAATTAACTGATAAAAATTTAAAAGCATGCCCTATACTATTTTATCAATATTAAATTTTCTAATTTGGATACCTGTGTTCTGGTTACAGGAGAATGTCCTTGTGTTTAGGAAAACCACACTGTGGGGTATCTATGTTTAGGGGAAAAGGGGCTTGATTCCTCCAACTTAACTCTGATGCTTCAGAAGAAAATGTACTCATAAATACATTCATAGAGAATGACGGAGCAAATGAAGCCAACTGGATCACATAGGAGTTTTTGAAACATTGCTGTAACTTTTATGTAAGTTTGTAACTATGTAAAACCGCTACATGAGTTAATAAACTGCATTATGTCATAAAATTAACATCTTACTTTTAATGAGACAAGACTTCAAATCTGTCATCTCTGGCAACACATCAAAATGAAGAGACAAACTATGAAGAAATGCTACCAAAACCTTCATTTCCTTTGAATGAGAATATACACCTCTGTCCGCAGGTTCCAGGAAAGGTTCGAATTTGTGCACAAGCACTAAACATTTCAAGTAAGCCAGCTTCAAATTTCTTCTAGTTCCAGGACCCCTCAACCGACTCCTGTCCCAAGCTTTATATGTTAGTCTCTTCCAAGCTGATTCAAGTGGTCAGACGTGGACAGAAATCCATACACTAAACGAATAACATTGACTCAAATAACTCAGCATCCGTCTAGCTAATAACAATCTCTTTTCCCCCAGGACCATCACTATAGACCACTCTCACATACTGCAGGCAGATCCAGAGCCAGTTACATAATACTTTCAATAGCCCCAGTGGGGAAGAAAAAATGGGGGAGAACATTATAGCTCACGCCTAAAGAGCATTACTTTAGATAACCAAATTCACAAATGAAGAGACAAGATCCAAAAGAAAGTTTATGGAAGACATCAGGTTTTTTTTTTAAAAAACAAAAAAAGGCAAAAGAAACAACTGGAGAAGGTAAAGAAAAACCCAAAGATTCAAAAAAATAAGATCTGGAACAAGGAAACAAAATGAAGTCTGACAGAACCAGAAGCCACTGAATTAAAGCAAACTTCTGCAAGCCTGCTTGGGGAAGGTGGCTGAGGGGAAATCACAGCCTAAGTTAGTTTCTGCTTTGAAGGCAAGGACTACGTCTACATGGGTGAAGTGAAGCTGACAAGGTCCCCAGGGGAAAAAAGCAACAAAACACTGTCCTTATAACATTTTGTAAGGATGCAGGAGTGGTGGGTATTGAGATGAGTTGGAACGCAGAAAATTTCATGGTCAGACTAGACTCGACATGTTGATCATTCTAAATGTACCATAACTGTAATTTCTTTTAAAAGTATAAGAGGAAACACGAAATTGTTACACCATGCTTTCTTTGTTCTAATAGGAAGTTCACATTCAGGTCTGAATGGGACAACCAAGTTCGTTTGTATCTGGCAAAAAGTAAGTTTCAGATGTTGCTAAAAAGTAGCATCGGGTCCAAGGAAGTAAGAACATGATTTGAAACAGAAAGGATACAGGGCCCGAAGAGGAACAACAAATAAATCCTGACAGCTAAGAACTGCAACCCACGCGGCTTTCACGCAGAAGGGCCGCGGGAAGCTAAGGGGCAAGGGTTGGGCGGACTGCCAGAGCTGAATCGAGGTCACCGAGGAGAGAGCACAGAGAGCGAGCTGACGCTGTTGGATGAGGTAGGAGAGAGCAGCCTCTGCGTTTTCGTGCTGGGGGCAGAGCCCACTGGCACCTTTTACAGAGTCCGAGTGGCAGAAAAGCTACCTGCTGCGGCCTGGATGGGAGGACCAGGCGCTTAAAGGTCAAGGTCAAGGTGAGGTTTGGCAAGTGAAGCAGTAGCGCTCTCAGAAGAGACCGAAGACATACAAAATAATACTATCATTATTTTTTTAAAAAAAGAAAAGGAAATTAAAAAAGGTCTCCTGGACTGCTTCGGAGCAAAAGCCGCCCTGGCAGAAGCAAGTGCAAAATAGGCGGGGGTCCAGAGTCAGGGCGGGGAGCAAGCCGTGGGGCGACCCACGAGAGAGTCTCAGAACCGGGCCCAGGGCCACCGCCGCACTTACTTGCCCTCCTGGCAGTCATAGAGCACGATGGAGTCGTCATCGCTGCTCGAGATGACCGTCTCGCCGTTGGGGCTGAAGTCAAAGCAGTTAATCTTGTCGGAGTTCTCGCGAAACACCTTGGCGACGCGGAAGCTCCGCAGCACGCTATCGGTCAGCTTCATGGCGGCGGCTGCTGGAGGCAGCGGCAGCGGAGCAAGGCCGGGGCGGGGCCCCGCAGCGAGCGGGCAGGCGAACGGGCGGGCTGCCGAGGGGGCCGATCCAGGCGGGGCAGGCGCCGCTCCGGAGGCAAGAGGAAGGGCGTCCGACAGTCGGGTCGCCGACTCCTCTCCCTCCTCCTGCTCCCGCAACGCTCTCCCGACCGAATCGTGAGGCTTTGCTGACCGTTCCTCCTCACAGTCGCCTCAGGGACAACCGGCGCGGCGCCGGCTCATTGTGTCCGCCATCTTGGGGCGGCAGGCAGAAGCCGAAGGCGAGGGGCCTGACCGCGGCGCACGCCGGGAAAGGGGGGGTGGGCGGAAACGGCGGCGCGAGATGGGGAGGCGGGGCGGTGACGTCAGCAGTGCAGGCGAGGAGTGGAGTAGGGCCGACGATACCCAGGTGGGTTGTGGGGATGCCCACGACTCCTCCGTGGGCAGGGACACCGTTAGCACCCAAGAGCCGTGGGCCTGTGTGCAGGTTCGCAGCACCCTCCCTCTACCCAAAAGACTGAGGCCCCCGAGCAGGCGGAACGACCGCAGGCCACGCGGAAGCAGGTACTGCAGACATCCGCTACTCCCTGCCAGAGGCCTGTTCTGGGTGTCAGTCAGTGAACCAATCGCTGGAGGTCCTTGACCGCTTGTCCAAGACAGAGGCAACATAGTTTCAATTTATGTATTTTTTTTATTGGGCTATTATATACGGTATATAGTGGATGGATTTTTTTTTCATTTGGATATACACCCTTGTGACCACCATCCAGAACTTTAAGCCTTCTTTTAAAACTTTTTAACAGATACATAACAAAGTGCATAAAGTGAACCAATTTTAAGTGCAGTGCTACACACATTTTTATAAACACGCATCTAAGTTTTCAAACGTGTTTGCAGCTCCAAAATTCATAGCATCAATCACAAAGAAATTTTGAAAGGGGTAAATTATCTCTTCATTCAACAAAACGCAGTTTTAAATTCTCCTGATTCCTCCTCCATATATCTACATAAACTATATCCCCCCCTGCTTTAGTATTGAACACATTTTTCTATGTTACTAAACGAGATTGTTGTTGGTGTTGTTAATCGAGGTATAACTTATGTACAGTAAAAATCAGCCTTTGTAATCAATAGTTTTGACACATGTACAATTGTGTGACCACCACCATATTCAAGGTATAGAACAGTTTCGTTACCATTTGTAGTCAACAAGATTATTTCAATGGTTTCTAATGAGGGATTTCTTTGCCTCAAAAGGAGAGAATGTTGACGCCTAACAAAGTAAAGCAATATCTAATCACAAAATAGTTAACCATGAACCCTGTCTTTAACTTCCTGTGTAAGGGGTTAAACTCAGTGTAACCTATTGTAAAAGTAAAAGATTCTCCAGTAAGCTAGTCCCAAGGACAAGACAGGGAGTGATATCTTCAGGTGCCAGCTCCCAAGAAAAAAATCTTGGCTCTGGGGAGCAGATAACAAAACTATCTACCAAGCCCTATTTGCTACAAGATTTAGGAGTCCCCCAGAAACAATATATCTTTGTACTAGATGCTAACAGCCAACTTCTGCTTTTGTAATCTGCTTGCTTGATCAAGGCCACCAGGACGTAGTTTCAGGCTTTATAAGCTGCCTCCTCTGGAAGCTCGGGGCTGATTCTCTGACCCTGTGTGGTGGAGAGAGTCAGTCGCCGGCCAGCTAATAAAGGCTCATAATTAATCTCAATGGGCTCTGTAGGTCTTAGATTTGAACGCACCACAACACTGTGAGGGTTCATATATCTCCTACTTGTGCTGCAGCACCTCAAAAGTTAATTGCCTAGAGTCTCCAACAATGGAGATGGAGCCTATTTATTTTGCTTCACTAAACAGCAGTGGCTAAAGAGGAAGAAAAATGAAGAAGAACCACTGAAGCATTTCAATGCTTCAGTGATATCCAGAGATCCAAAGATAACCTGGACAATGGCAAAAAGAAAACAGAAACACTGGGACAGTTGGATTCCTAGAAAGAAACCTTAGAAAGAGCTAGGTACTGTGTCCCATCCTCTAGGAAAAGAAGAGATAAGATCCCTGCACAGAAAAGTTGGGAGCACTTGAGATCTTGCTCCTTGGTTTATGTTGTTAAGTTTGGCTCAAATAAACTCTTATAAAAACTCTCTACAGGTGTGGATGGTTTTTTTTACATCAATACTTACTTGTCATAGTATGGCAGAATTCCAAAGAATCCCACCCAAGACCACCTTGCAGACCTGGACCCAGTGCTAGGTACTAGCAAGAGCCCATTTATGCCCCGCCAGCTCCCTGCTTCGCATCAGGTGAACTTGAGTGAGTTTCTCTAGAAATCGTGGGCCTCCTTGCTTTAAGTAGCAGGCTGTAACTTCATCTGAGCTATTCTTAGAAATTCCTCAAGGGGAATTGGGTTGAGATAAACCTGGGAAGGGGAGAAATGCATTGCTGCTTTTAGTCTCAGCTTTTTCATTGGATGGCTTACTGAGAATCTGAACAAAATCTTTGCTGGATAAATGAGAGACTGAACTATCTTTAGTTCTGAAAGAGAAAGAGCCTTTTGCTTCCCCAACCTAAATAGCCAATGGGGTGATGATAAGTTGTTCAGATCCCCAAATCCGGAGTGGCAGAGATGAGCGCTGGAGTCTTCCAGTATTGGCACCATAGCCAATCCCAGAGAAGCTGGTGAGAAACCCAAGGAGAAGTGCTAGGCAGGAGAAGGTCTAGGCATCCTGGAATGGGTGCACCCCAAGGGAGGGGCCCATTCCTAGGAAACCATCAAAGTTCCAGAGGTTCTGGTGGTTCTGGTGGCATCTATAAGTTCTCACTGGTCCTTGCTCGGGTATTAGTTGACTAAGAACCTTTGTAATGTTGCCTGAAGAAAAATGTCTAGGGCATAAAGCGGTCCTAAAGGGGTATCCACGTCATTTGGCTTATCTGGAGCTGTGCATGTAATGGAAGATTTTCCCTGGAAGTCTGTCAGATTCTACAGATCTTAAAATTGACATGGGAAATTGTGCCTCCCAGAAGACAAGACCCACCGCAGCTATAATTGTTCAAATCTTCACTTCTTTAAAATAACTTTTTTCTTCTCTTTCTCTTTGATTCAAACTGGCCTAGGGCTCACTTCCCTTTCCTTTCCTTATCCTCCTACACACTGCACAACCACTCCCTTAATCATTAAACCCTTAGGTTAGCATCAAGCAGTTTTAGGAACCAAGCCTCAAGTCTGTTGACAAAAAAAGTTTTGGTCAACTATAGATAACACCTTGCAGTTCTACACCCATGAGGGGGGACAACCCTACCAGCATCCCCTTAAAAACAGAGACAATGATGACTGACATCAGGACCTAATGCATTGATCAACTGCCTCTTACTAGCCCCAAACAATCAGTCAAGGCCACGACCCCAACTCCCTTAGCTACTAATGAGTTTTCTCCTATATAACCTTTCCCCTAGAGGCCATTAGGGCACCAGGTCTTTGAGTGCTAGCTCACCTGTGTCTCTGGGTTTGGCACCATTTCCTTAAATAAACCTCTACTTTCTTTGCTGAAAACTCTTGTCCATGTCTCTTTTGGCTTTGATGCGTGCAGGCAAAAATGAACCCCCTGAGTTCAGTAACACAGTTAGCCTCCCATTTATAACTAAGATAGCTGAGATAAGGATCCTTTGATACTTCTAAATGAATCTTTTGTGTCAATTAGAAAAAGCCAGCTATAAAATTAAACAGAATGAATGCAAATCATATTTGATTGGTCTCTCAAAGCTTCGAAAAGAGGATTTAGATAAATGGGTCAAACTATGGTGTCATTTAGGTGTCAACCAATTCTTTGAGGTATTTAAAATGGCAGCCTTAGTTTAGAAGGGGGAAGGTCATTTGGAGCTTGACTTGTCAAGGACAGATATAAATTGTAAATGCTTGTCTGTCTGTGTGTCTATATATGTATGTTATAAATGTTAGATAATTTTTGACCTTCAGATGGTATTGTTAAAATTAATTTAAAGGCAATTACTTATAAGAATTGGGTAGCCTAAAATTCTCAAAAATATAGAAACTAACTCAAATGCTTTTCAAGTTCATGTGATCTAATACTAATAATTAATAAATAAAAGCTAGCTTGTTTGTTGGTATAAGTAAAACAGACATGTCTTTTTGCCTGAGTTTTACAAAGATAAGTCCATATTAACAATTGACCTTTATATCTATGAAAAATGTTTCTAGAGGTCATAAAATGTTAAGGCTAAAGAATGCTAATTGATTTTTATGAGAAATCCAAGATGGCCGCTTGGGTCTTCCCTACACCCTGACTCCCCATTTTTTGGTTTTTACATTCCTTCATGCATTATGGTACAGTTAAGCTGGATTGAGATGAAAGAACTTATGAACTTGAAGAAGGGCCAGGTTGGGACCCCCATAGTAGAGGCCTCACAGTTTCCCCACCCTCACCTTTCCTTACCCAAAGCTTAATAATAGATTGTCCCTGTAGCTTGACTCAGAGCTTGGAATGTCCTCTGCCATGGAAAGTTGCCCTGAAACTTATGATTAATGAATGTCCTTATGTTTATTGATCACAATCTATGGTCAAGCATTCTTTCCAGACTACTCCCACCTTTGTTCCTGGGTTGCTAAGGCCACCAGGACCATATTGCCAAAGGGAAAGCTCCGTGAAGCACAACAGACCCTCCCAGAACCACCATGTAGCCTCTGGAATAATGCCCAGATTTTCCCTTAAGTACCCAAAGCTGGACTGAGAAAATAAGGCAGTTTTTGAAGGTGTTAACCTGCTGCTTCCTCAGATCACTGGGTGCTCCAACAATAAACATTTATTCTAAATAGCCCAACTCCTGTGTCGGTCTATTGGCTGAGCAACACAGGCAGCACAAGCTTTGGACTCAGTTGCCCTCCAGTTACAAGTTAACATTGAAAAGAGACATCTTACACCATTTCCAAGGTTTGATTGAGTCACTTCAAGTAAATGTCAAGTTATAACCACTTCCTTTCACAGCAAGCTCATGGTATTGTTAAAGTCATGGGAGACCAAGACTTTAGATGTTGTTTATTGGAAAAGACATCAAATAAAAGACACTTTCCAACCTCATTAGAGAACTTATAACAACAAATGGACATCTTCTCCTATTTATGGACATCAAAAACTCCTCTAGAATGAGAAGCCACTGGCATGAAAGTTGGACAGCTATCCCAAGACATTGACAAGGCTTGTATACCTATAAATTGATATTGAACTCAGAATCCATTTTGTTTGATTGTCTTTACCTGTCTGCTAATGATATTAGTCATAATAATAGTTATACTTGTTTTGGGGGTTTTCTATATAATCCAACTATTTAAAAGATTACTGAACAGGTATAAGGTAACTATTAACACTCTTTTTATGACTTATGTAAACGTTACGATGCCAAATTCAGAAAAATGAGACACAAGGCAAAACTCAGATCACAATAGTTCTCAGGATAGAAATGATCCCGAGCATTTTTTCGCAATGAAGGCCATAAGACTTGACTGCTTTCCATTTACCTGCCATTTCCGTTTTGAGAAAATTCAGCCTCAACTCAGATCTCATGGTTACAGTATTGTCCCATTCCCAATGATCAACAAGACAACCGCAGTACAGAGACCTCCTAGGAATGAGCTTTCCTAGTGCAGTGAGACCATAATATCCAACCAAAAGGTTGGTCATCAGTGCATCCTTCAGATTGATTTATGACCAAAATGGATTTTTTAAAAAAAGGTTCTGTGGAAAGTAACCTCATAGGGTGATCTGATTGTAAATTCCTAACTGGACAGATCACAGTGGATAGTTAAGTCCCTGGCATGTAACTTTATAGTAAAAAGTTGGTCTTTGCCTTAAGTAAGCCCTGTCCATTGTTTCTGTGCATCTAGGTTAACAGTTTTGAAATAAACTGTAACCACCCTGAAGAGAGTACATAATCTTGTTAATTATCTTCTAATCCAATCCTTGTTTTGCTTTTTTCCCCACCTCCATGTAATCTTCCTTCATTCTATCCTTAATTTCAACCACATAAAAGAAGCAGCAAAACTGTTATTCTCCAGAGCATTTGAGATCTCACTCCCTGGTATATGTTGTCAGTTTGGCTCAAACAAAAAAGAGAGGAAGGAAGGAAGGAAGGAAGGAAGGAAGGAAGGAAGGAAGGAAGGAAGGAAGAGAGATGAAGTGGGTATGAGGGGTTTTGTGTGTATTCCGTTTTTGCTCTCTCTCTCTACCCTCTCTCCCTCCACTCTCAATCCCTCCCCGCCCCCTCCCTCCCTCCCTCCTCACCCCTCCCGCCCGCAAAAGAAAGAAAGAAAAGAAAAAGTAGTTTTCTGAGGAGAGAAGACACAATCCTGGCTAAGGCTGGGATGCAATTGGCCTCCTGACAAAGAGCAGAGCTTCTGGCTACAATTTGTTCTGGGGTCTGGAAAGAGCCTGTTTGAGTGAAACCCAAATGAATGGCAACTTTCCAAACTGCAAAGCAATGGAAGAAAAGTCCTTGGTGCCTCAAAGCACTCACTTCCCTGCAATTCATGCCTCTTTATTTCACAGGCTGGAAAGGCTGACACTGAGTCTGCTTTGAATGGTTAGCTGGCAACAAGGACAGATATGGTGCCATGTCCTGGAACTGTTGGGAAGCGAACCCATTGAGATACCACATTTTGGTCCTTACAAAAATAACCACAGAAACAGCCATAATCTACTGTGTTGTCAGCCAAAAGAAATCTTTGCAGGGTATATTTCAAGTTTGTACTTCCTGTACCTTTCCCAGATTTCACTGTTAAGACCAAAGCTTTCTTCCAAGACTTGACTTTCTGAATTATTTTTGGAATGGAAAAAGTCATTTTTTCATATTTTAAGAGTGTTCTGAAATGGTTCAGCCTGTTTCACATTCTCACTGTTTCACATTCCTAGCCTGGCTCCTTGCCCTGTTATAGTGGGACTCTCCTATTCCAGTCCAACAGTGCCTTAAAGGCTGGACTTTAAAAAATGACCCAGGAAGGCTGGCTCCAGTGGGGGATGGATGGAGGGGAAAGCTTGCAGTCAGAAATGAATCAGATTGTCTTAAAGAACATCAGACTTAATTTTTTATTGTTTTCATGTTATTAAACTGTGTTACTAAACTCTTCATAATTGTTTCATTTATTCACTTAGTTTTTCATGCAAGTAAGTACATGTCCACTACAGAAAATGGAAAAAATACAAATAAGTAATAAAAAACATAGTATCCAGAAGTAGCTACTGTTATATTTGTTTTTATTATGGTAAAAAATATATATAACATAAATTTAACCATTTGAATGTAGAACTTTTCAGATTTTTTTCTCTAAAGGATATTTTTAATGGGTTCACAATATAATATTTTTTATAACCTATCCTTTTCATATAATACTATGAATATCTTCTGGGTCAACAAATACGGAATTACACAATCATTTTGAATAGCTACACATTATTGTTTATAAAGTAATTTTCCTTCCCATTTTATCTAGAGTCAAGCCAGGATCTGGCTCGATATATATTGTTAATTGAATAAATTAATTTAGCTAAAGTATTCCAAATATTTGATTGGCTCATTTATATTTTCTTTTTTCTTTTCCTTCTTTTTCTCCTTTTTTTTTTTTTAGAAAAAAAAAAGAGAGACTATTTTTTTAGAGCAATTATAGGTTCACAGCAAGATTAAGAGGAAGGTACAGATTTCTCATATATCTCCTGTCCCCTCACATGCATAGCCTTCTTCCTTCATTATCAACATCTTCTACCAGAGTGCTACATTCATTACAATAGATAAATCTACATTGATAAATCATAATTACCCTAATTGCATTACTGTTCACTTTTGGTTGTATAGATTCTATGTATTGGACAAATGTATAATGATAAGTATTCTTCATTATGGTATCATATAGAGTATTTTCACAGCCCTAAAAATTCTCTATGTTCCTCCTATTCATCCCTCCTCCTCCCCCACCCCCTGGCAACCAGTGATCTTTTCACTATCTCCATTGTTTTGCCTTTTCCAGAATGTCATATAATTGGAATCATATAGTATAAATATACTTTTAAAATTGGACTCATCCAACACTTAGGAACTGACTGCTTAGCTGGTGATGTTACATGTGGAGAAAGTAAATGCTGTGTAGCCATAGTAACAATTTTCGTTCATACATACACATTTTATTTATACACATGAGCTCATTTGATTCTCACAACAATTCTACGAGAGGTGTGATTATTATCCTATTTCACAGATGTGAAAATGGAGGCTCAGATAGATATTCCGGTAGCAGAACCTAGACTTGTCTATAGATTACTATGTATATTAGTGAAGCTAGATGATAGATGTGCATAGATAGAAAGGAGTAGGTGGGCATTGATAGGTAAAGAGACATCTCTGAATATATGTGGAGACTGATGTGTAGACTGGCAAATAAATAAGAACGTCCAATTATTTCCCTCACAAGCATGACTTCTTATCCATAACTTAAGACTCAAGATGTGACTGTGTTTAAATATGAACTCAGAATACTAAGTTGTCTCGGTAAACTTATTTCACTATTCAACAGTAAATCAAAACCCTTTTGCTTCTTCTTACCACTCACCTAGTTACCTGTATTCCAGAAAAACCAGTTCCAACTCTAAGAATTAGTTCTACCACCTGGTATCAGTAGCAGATAATGATATGTAAATAACTTTGTATTTTGTATAACTGTTTCCATGTGTTGTCTTCAAAATAAAACTACTCTTTCTAAGATCAATAAAGATCTTCTAGTTGTTAACCTAAAAATAAAAGGCCAAAGTGAGGGGCAGCAAACATTTATTTGAGATTGAAAGAGAATCGCTATTTAGGAAGCATTGATTCAGGCAGAAACCCAAATAGTTTCTGGGACAATGGAATGCATTTTTTAAAATTAAATTTATTGGGGTGATATTGGTTAATAAAATTATACAGGTTTCAAGTGTACGATTTGAAAATACATAATCCGTATATTGCATTGTGTGTTCACCACCCAAAATCAAACCTCCTTCCGTCATCATATATTTGACCCCTTTACCCTTATCTACCTTCCCCCTCCCCCCTTTCCCTCTGGTAACCATCAAATTGTTGTCAGTGTCTATGAGTTTTTGTTTGTCTTATTCGTTTATTCCTTTCAGTTTTACATCCCACATATAAATGCAATAATATGGTTCTCAACTTTTTCTGTCTGACTTATTTCACTTAGCATGATAATCTCAAGATCTATCCATGTTGTCATGAATGGCAGTATTTCATCTTTTTTATGGCTGAGTAATATTCCATCGTATCATCAACAAGACAAGTAATAACAAGTATTGGAGAGGTTGTGGGGGAAAAGGAATCTTCATACATTGTTGGTGAAAAAGAAAATTGGTACAGCCACTATGGAAAACCATACAGAGAGTCCTCAGAAAATAAGAATAGAATTATCATATGACCCAGCAATCCTTCTTCTGGGTATCTACCCCCAAAATTTGAAAACATTTATCCATAAAGATATATGTACCCTGATGTTCACTGCAGCATTATTCACAGTAGTGAAGACATGGAAACAACCGTAGTGCCCTTTGATGGATGATTGGATAAAGAACATGTGGAATGCATTTTTTTTGACTAGTAAGCAGAAGCTTCCAAAAGACAGTAATTTCTCTAAAAGAATCCTAAAATAAACTTTGGCCATCTGAGTAGACCATATGATTATTTGTCCTGCCTGAAACCTGACAAGATATTTCAACGAATTTAATAATTATATGTTCAGAAATGTGGAAAAATTAAAAGTCTGAAGGTTATTTTTTTAAGCCTCCTCAGTAACTACCAGGGCCTTCTTACAGATAACCAGGAATGTAAACACAGCCTACATTGCCTTAGTCTAAACAAACCAAAGGGAAAAAAATGGGAAAAGAAAACTTTTTTAAAAGCATAAGCAGCTGAAAAATTTCTCTTGCCTAAATAGCCCCCATCTCCTTAAAAAATTGTTTATCAAGGACAAATAAAAATGTTAAAGCCTTAGCCATCTGAACAATAACTTATTCCAATTGTTATAAATTAATGTGTTTTTGCTTATTGCACTGATGTCATGGATGAAATGTTTTAAAAATGGAACTCTGGTCTGTGTGTGTGTGTGTGTGTGTGTGTGTGTGTGTGTGTGTGTTTACCGCCAGAGAAAATTGCTAGAATTGGTTTATAAAAAGAGTTCTAATTGGCTTAAAGTAATTAAACATTTATATAAATTAAGGAATATAACAGAAACTAACACAAATACTTTTCAGTATAACATGATCTGGGAAATTATTTAATAGTAAAGCTAATTTAAGTTTGTTGGTTTCATTAAAACAGACATGTCTTTGGAGTTATCAACTTTTAATATGATATTTTAATTTTATCTAGGTTTACAAAAAATGTGTTATCTCTGTTATAGGATTTGTCAACAGGAAAATATGTTAGTATAATAATTGACTTTGCCTGATGTTTCATAAAATTTTCATGAGTAATCCAAATGTGATTATTGAAAATTAATAAACTAAATACATATAAATAAAAGTATTTTCAACAATAATTGTTTTATGGTATGTGTACTTAAAAATAATTCCCCGAAATCTTTTAGTAATTTGAAACCTTATCATTTTATTAAATTAAATTAAAAGATAAAAATAATTGAATATCTAAATCATTTCCAAGTGAGATAAAATACTGAAATATTGTTAAATAAATCTAACTTTACCTACTTTAGGCTTCTTAATATAGAAAAAGTAAATAAATTTGGATCTGTTATTAAAAGTGTCTAACATTATATTAAGAAAGTGTATGTTTCTAAAAATTATGAAATATATTTGTGAGTCAAAGAGCCTATATATCTAGAGGTTATGAAATGTTCATAAATTTACCAATCTAAAGAATATAATTGCTTATTTTTAGTTGTCACTAAATTAAGATTTCTAAAGGTTAAAAAATCTAATTAATAGAGAAGAAATTAATACATGGTTTAAATAAAAGATGATATCAGGTATGAAGATATATTTTCCTAAGGGAAATAAAAATAATTTTGTGTTGGTAGTTTCAGAAGAGGAAGAGAGAAAGAGGAAATATTACCTCTTATAATTAAGCTGGCTAAAGTTAAATTGTTATTATAAGAATTTTTAAAAATTAATTAAGCTTTAATATCAATGGTGTGGTTATGTAAAGCTAAAATTTAAGTTCTTTCAATTACCTAAAGGGCAACATTTTCCTTATTGGTCTGTTCCTGCTAAGAGTGTATAAAAAGTTTTTTTCCTAAAAAATCAAAGTTCTATATTTCATGTTGTCTTAATCAGGTCCTTAAGTAAACTGAATCTTCTCAATTATAAGATCTAAAATTTTGTTTATAATTACGTAGCCTTCTATATTTGTCTTTAAGTATCTTATTGTCATTTTGGTTAAATGGGTAATTAAATATTATTTCCTAATGATCTGTAATCTTTTTAATCAAATATTTTAAATTTTAATATGTTTGACAAACCTCCAGAAATAAATTTTAAAGAAAGTCTTACTAACCTAAGAATAATTTTGGAGTGTTCCAAAGGGCCCCTGAAACACCTCAAAAGAGAAATCTTAACAAAATTAGATTTATTTGGTATGTTAAATTATATGGGAAGCATTGTCAAATAAATAATATTAAACCTTTGATTATATTTATATAGACATATTATTAATATAAATATTCTAGAAATTATATAAAGTTCCTAAAATTCTGGCTTGTCTTGGTCCAATGTTAAAAAACTTAAACTTTTTTCTTTACATCTGTAAATTTTATCATGTCTTTGAAATGTAAACATCCAAGAACTAATCAAAACATTGCCCATAGAGACCAGAAGTGTGGGGAAAAAAGGCTTTTTTAAAATAAAGACTGCTGTATAAGTTCTCTTGCCAAAATTGTTTTATAAAAGAATTATGTTTTTTTAAATAAAACAACTAGAAAAATAATAAGGATAAAAAAATGACTATTATGAAAAATAAGATGTAAGTTTTCAATAAAAAAGATACAAAGCATAGAGATATATTTTTATTAATGGAAAAGAAAATATGTTTGGGGGATAAAAAAGATATGAAAGACATAAGTCTTTATTTTTTGGTAAAGAAAAGAATAATAATTTTGTTTTAAAAAATATTTATTTCAAAATAAGGAAAAAAAAGATAGGACAAAAGCCAAAAAGTTACAGAAGGTTTATGGATGTTGTGAAATGTTTATAGAAGTTATAAAAGGTGCATGGAAAAGGGAGCGTGAGAAAGAATTTTATATATGGCCAAGCTTACTAAGATTGAAATGGAAAACTAAGTCAATTGTATTATTTATGTGAGTATATATGTAAACTCTCATCAGATATTTAACCATGGCCATTTTTAAGTCATTTACAGACAATTATTGTTTTATTTTGGTGCTTTGAGAAAAAAATGTTTCTATAAATGTGTTTTCAAGATATTCATTTTAAAAACCCTGAAAAGTACTCTAAATTACAGGTTTCTGAGATTTGGTTCCATAGTGTGGCAGTTAGCACGTCTGCTTTACATGCAGAAGGTTCTGGGTTTGTGCTCCAGTGGAAACACAGTTAGTCCTTGGTCTATGGCTATACCACCCTGAACAAGCCCAATGTTTGATTTTGAAAGTTAAGCAGCAGTGGGCCTGGTTAGTACTTGGATGGGAGACCAACTAGGAAGATGAGGTGCTGTAGGCATAAATAAAATAAATACAAGTTTCTGATAACTTTAAAAATAGAACATTGAACTGGGTAAAGATTTAAAGAACTATAAGAAAAAAAACAGGATTTATAAAACTGCTAACAAAAAGATCAAGATCAACAAGAATTTATAACATGAGACTAAATGAACTGATAATTATGATTTTTATGACCTTTATATGAAATATTACTGGGTTTTGATCTTTGTTTTCTATTCATAAGAATGTTTTTCTTCTAAGTTACCTCTGATCTACAGCAATTTGGTAAATTATACCTTTATGAACAAAATTAAAACATCCTTTCTTTCCTATCCAATCTCTCCAAATTTGCAGGTATTCTTTACTAATCCATGCATGGCCAAATTTAAAGATGTTGACTCTTGTATTCATGTTTCCCAATTTAAAGAAAGCTCTTGTTGGAATGTTCGACAGAGGTTTTAAAATTTTAAATTACTAAGAAATAAAGCAAATGATATTTGTTATAGGCAATGAACCCAAGATTCTGGACCAGGCCTATATAACCTATACTTCATTTCTCCTTCTTTCCTTACTTCAGTTCCTTTCTATCTCACAAATAATATAAGAGACCAAGAGCTCACTATGATAGTTATTATTTCCTTTTCCCCGTAATTTCTGACTGGAAATGTAACACAACATTGGAAATCATCTTTAAACCTATTCCATGGGTCAAAACATATAAGTAGTTATATACATAGTCAAGGACGTTTTAAATGCCTGGTAATGTCAACCCCAGTAAAAGTACCAGATATTGCCTTGGACAAGTGTTGCAAAGACCACCACAGCAATAGCCAACAAAAGAAAAATCTTTTCATTCCCTTGCATGAGTTACATTAGACAATAGAATTTTTCTCAACCATATCCTAGCTGAAAAAGGTGAGGTTTGCTCTATTATTAATACCTCCTGTTGTACTTGGATAAAACACCCCTAATAAAATAAAGATGGACTAAAATCCAGAAACAAGTCAAGTAATTAAATACAATGCCCCCTAACACATCAAGTTTCTTTAATATTTTCACTTAACTGCCCTCAGACATTGCTTCCTGATTCAGATCTATTCTTCATATTGGACTTAATATTTTGTTTATTATAGAAATTTTTGCTGTTATAATCTTTGTTTCACATAGCTTGATGTTTAAAATCACCGTTCTAATAATGGTTGTTTAGTGTTTTGTGATGATCACTAAGGCTTATGAGACTTCATATAAGAAAACTCAACAAACTACAGAATATTTTTGCTCTTAAAGAAACAATGGTAAAGCCTTCCTCTGATCTGGCACTCTTATTGCTCAAAAACAGCCTGAGGTTCCTAGAGGGAAAAAAAATGAGAAACACTTTTCCGCCTACATTGACTGTAACTTGGAATGAGTCTTCCTTGCAACAAAGGACCAACAATGGCATAAAATATCGAAAATGAGCCATCCTGACAATAGAGGACCAGCGATACTTTTAGTAGCTCATTTGTGTTTCTTTCTCCAATGATTAGTCAGCAATGCTTTCGAGAAAAGATCTTAATCAAAAGGGGAAAAATATTTTATAATAATATAAATGGAGTCACTTTAAAATGGTGTCAGAGCTGCCATCCCAGAGGAACTAACTTGTATGTCTTATGCCTCAAACTTTTGGAATATTAAAATAGGACAAAATAACTTTTGGACTGGGCCTAAAGCAACATTATGTCCCAAAGAATTATTCACAAAGATATCAGGAAAGCAGATATCATAACTACCAAACTGACAACTATCAAACAGAAAATTAAAACATTGTTTAGAATTAGTATCACTATGTTAACTTATCAGCATGAATAATTAGTATCACTATGCTAACTTATCTGCATTGATAAAATTGTTCTCCTTCTCTTTCTCACAAACACCCTGTGCCTTTGTCTCCTAATCAGAACACTGGGTTTCTGCCTGAATCGGTGCTCCCTGAATAGCTATTCTTTTTTAATTTCAGATAAATAAATGTTTATTGTCTCTTACTTTGGCCTTTCATTTTTAGGTTAACATAGTTTTCCAATCCAGTGGTCACTTTTCAGTGCTTGCATTCCTGGCTCTATTTGTCACATTAAGAGTGTTGACCACTTTCTCCCTGAAACTCTTTCTCATGGTTCCCTTGTTATCATTCCACTCTGACATTTTCTTGCCTGTCTGAACACACTCCTTCTAATCTCCTCCTGGCTTTCCTTTGGCCACTTTTCCGCAGACACTGTGGTTACCTACCTAAAAGTTTTCTCCCCTTGCTCCTTTCTGTTGGAACCCTGATTTTGCTGACATATCCTCCCTCTTCTAAGTGGTAATGCATTACCCAAGAGTTGAGCCCAGTCCGCTGAGATAAATCTTGATTAGTTTAAACCACTGGTTCTCAAAGTATGGACCCAGACTAGCAGCTTCAGTCTCCCCTGGGAATTTGTCAAAGATCCAAACTCTCAAATCTCACACTAGAACCAGAGCCCAGTGGTCTGTGTTTTGACAAGCCCTCCAGGTGATCTTGATGCATGTCAAATTAAGAACCAATGGTCTAAGCCAATCATGGTGAGTGGTCTTATTTCCCTTCCCAGTGATGGGATTAGGCATGCTTTTGTGATAAAATATGAATGAGAATATAAAATAAATAAGAATATAAAATAAATAAGAATATAAAATGAAATAAAAATAAGAGATGAGAAGAAGTCTGCTGGGGAAGGGGGTCTAGGAAAAGTCTCTTTGCATCTAAAAATGATAGAAGGAAGTGATGATCCCTACTACTGTATTGGATGTGATGCCTGGGACTACTGTAGTCTGGTTTAACCCTGAGGAGAACAGTCTAAGGGCAAGCCAGAAGGTTGAGAATTGAAGAGCAGAAAGATGTAAAGGGTCTGTTAAGGGTTGAACTGTGACTGCCTCCCCCCAACCCTGCCTCCACTATCCAAAATTATATATATAAGTCCTCACCTTCAATATCCCAGAATGTGACTATGTTTAGAAATAGGATTATTGCAAATGTAAATAGTTAAGATAAGGTCATACTGGAGTAGGGTGGGCCCTAAATCCAATATGACTGGTGTCCTCATAAGAAGAGAGAGACACAAAAAGAAGACAGACAGCCATGTGATGATGGAGACAAAGGTTGGGGTCTCTCCACAGGTTTCAGAGGGAGCATGGCTCTGCTGACAACTTGATTTTGGACTACTGGTCCCCAGACTGTGAGACAATAAAGTCCTATTGTTTTAAGCCACTCAATTTGTGTGACTTTGTTATGGCAGCCCTAGGAAATTAACACAGGGTCTTTGTGATCTATACACCAATCCTATAGCCATCCTAACCTAAGATCACTTATTATGTCAAATAAAAAATTTTCCTTATTGTCTAAACTTGTTGGATAGGGTTGTTTATTTATTTGCGTTTCCAGCTTTATTGAGATATAATTGACATATAACATTGTGTAAAGTCGTTAAGGGTGGAAAATTTTCCAGTAAACTGGTATTAAGGATTTACTCTAATTCTGTTAACCAGTGTGTGGTAATCTGTTCAAAGATATGCTAAAGGCCAATTTCTGATTCTGTAATCTGTTTACTTGTTAACCAGGGTATGGTTCTAGGCTTTGTAAACTGCCTCCTCTGGAAGCTCCCGGCTGATTCTCTGACCCTGTGTGGTGGAGAGTCAGTCGCTGGCCCGCTAATAAAGGCTCATAAATTAATCTCGATTGGCTCCGTGGATCTCAGATTTGAATGTGCCACAACAAAGTATTAAAAAGGAGAAAATTCTGAGATTTCCTAAGTTAAATTACAGCAGGCCAGAGGGTAAAAGGAAGAGACAAGGGAAGTTAATCAGCTAACAGCTGTGGGCTGAAAACCAACAAGCCTGCTTACATTCCTGAATATATGTTGAAATTTTTAATTAACTTCCAGGTGGCTATTTTCAGGATTATCTAGAGAGTAACTGACTACCTGATGCCACTGCATCCTGCTTATGCATGAACTTTCTGGACTCCTGCCTACAACCAATCATAAAGAGCAAACACGTCTTCCTTACTGACTATGCACCTATCCCAGAACCAGCCCCACTTCATAGCCAATGTAAATTCTTTTAAAATAACTTTCATTTTTCATCTCCAAGCTCTGTCAACCTCAGTACAACAGACATGTTTGCCTTTTCCATCTAGCCCTTCTGCTGGTGGTTTAGACCAGGGGTCTCCAATTCTCAGGCCATGGACTGATACTGGTCTGTGGCCTGTTAGGAACCAGACTGCATAGCAGGTGAGCAGCAGGCAAGCAAGCAAAGCTTCATCTGTATTTGCAGCCATTCGCTAGCATTAGCATCACCACCTCAGCTCCACCTCAGATCATCAGACATTAGATCCTCATAGAAGCACTGGTCCCTGGTGCCAAAAAGGTTGGGGACCACTGGTTTAGACTGTATGTCCCAGACTTGGTCATTTTTCTGGCTAGCACATGTCTCAATAAACACTTTCTTTCAAAAAACTTTCAGCTGCAAAGGTTTTTGTTTAATAGTATACAATGTGATGAGTTGATACACATATATTATGAAATGATTACCACAATATGGTTAGGACTGGCCCATTTATTGAATTTTTATATTCCATGCCACACAGTTTAAAATGGAACCTACCCTAAGCAATATACCTTCTTTCCAAAACTGATGGTTTCTTACAAATTCCAATTCTTTGAGATAAATTTCTGAGCTAGAGTGCCCAATGGGGCTTCTCTGGAGCTTGATTAAGCTTGTTTGGGAGGAAAAATCTTCCCTTCTAGATTAGTAGGCTGGTCTAATAATTAAATTGACATAAGTCAGATTAACAGGAAAAAAATAAATTCAACTATATACATATATACAGGAGCCTCACAAAGACAGACTCTGAGGCAGTCAGGCCATTGAGACTTTTATACCATCCTGAGCTAAGGAGAAGAGGGTAGTGGTCTGGGTTTCAAAGGGTAGGAATACAGTTCACAAGACGAGAAGAGCAAAACATTTAGTAAGCAAATGTTTGCCATGCCACACTGATAAGTCTTCCTGATATACAAGGTTAGCTTTGGTACTAGCTCTCTTCCTGGAACAGGCCCCCTATCTAAATTCTTTTAGGCATTTAAGGGAGAGGTAAAAAGCTTTTCCTGAGTCTGCTGGCTCTTAATTGCCTTCAGCTTAAAACAATCCACATACCAAGGTGGCACATTTTGAGGTGGCTTATTCTGTTCCTCCTCAACTTATTACACAAGTCTTCACAATGACTAGAGTCACATGACTCTCTGAGGAGTGTGTGTGTGTGTGTGTGTGTGTGTGTGTGTGTGTGTGTGTGTGTTAGCTTAATTGCCAAAGAAGAAAAGCAGAATGTTGGAACACAGTTGCAACCCATGGTAATTTTGAATAGCATGTTTCAACTGTCACACATAGTTCACATATAACCACTTTTACCTGACAAATTGCTTGATCTGCTAAATGAATGCTTCATTTCACCAAGAGGAAATAAATGTTTTATGATGGCCATGAGCAGAGGTAACATTTTACATCAAATAGAAATCACGAACCTCTTCCCACAGTTAAAGGCAGCCTTAGCAATGGTTGAAACATATTTTTCTATCGGTTTCTTTTTTTTTTCCTTTTGTAATCAAAATATATGCTTAAAAGTATTTTAAAAAATTAAAACATTTTTGGGATTTGTTTGCAAGGAATCTGCGGTTGATTTAATATAATTCACGTAGCTTATGCCACTCCTGGATTACATGCTATGTTCAGTTTCCCCAAGGGATCAATCTCTGGAAGACTCAAATTGTGGCCTTCAGCTACTGAGTGAGCCAATCCTAGGGTTCTAGGCCTCTTGCTTAAAGTGCTCTCCTGGGACAAGTGGCCAGGACATGCCTGTCATAGCAGGGGAGCTCAAACTTTCTCCTTATAGCCTTGGAAATACAGTGCCACCTCCGCCTCACCCAGTGTGTAACACTGGCACTCCTAATGTGCGGCTACTGACTGGAATTCTTCAGAGAGGTCCTGAGACTACAGGATCCAGGGGGCCTAGATGTAAAAAAGGTATCTTCCCCTGGTAGTAGGACTGACTACACAATTTGCAGGACCTGGTGCAAAATAAAAATACGGGTTCTTCCTTGAAAAACTTAAAAATTGCAAGATGGCAACAGCAGAATATTAAACCAAGAGTGGAATCCTTCTGATCTTTGTTTCCTGTGTGACTGTACAGGTCACACACCCATGAATGTGGCCCAGGTCAGTAACAGTACAGCCACAACTTTGAGGCCTTCTACATGCACTTTAAACACATTATTTAATGTTCTCCCCATTTTCATGATGAAAACTCTGGGTTTCTGTGAGGTTAACTTTCCCAAAGTCACACAGGCAGTAAGCCCTAGAGTTTGGATTTACACTCTGCTTCTGAACTGACACTTGACAACCCTATTTTCAGGGCAAAGCATAGGTAATTGTTCATATTTAACAAAGTCCATTGTAGGTAAACAATGCCTTCTTGTTCTAGGAGAAAGGGATGAGACCCGCCCAGATAAGCCTAGATGCCCAGAGCCAAGAATTGCCTAGAGTCCCAGAGCCTCTTGTCTCTGAAAGTGTAAAACTGTTTCAACCCTTTCTGACAATCTGGCCTACAATGCTTCAGCAGCCTCTTCCTATCAGTTACTCACCAGTCATAGCAGAACTGTTTGTACTCTCCCCTACCATTCCTTCCACGAAAAGTAGCTTTAAGGGGTTTTATGGTCCTTCCTTAAAACAGCTCCATTCTACCCTGTCTCTGGCACTTCCTGACCCTCACCTTCCCACTGAGCAACTCTTCACATCATTCTAGCCCTAGAACTCTGGGTCTCCCAGAGCACCCCACCTTGGGCCTGCCCTGGAGCAGTGTCCAGCAGTACAGAGCCTAAGGAGGGTGTGGAAGAAGGAACTCCTGAAAGCTCATTGCAGAGCTCTTCCATTCTGTTAAGGGTGGAAAATATTCAAGTGGGCCAACTTCTGCCTCTGTAACCTGCTTGCTTGTTTGATGTTAACCCGGGTGTGGTAATCTGCTCAAAGATATGCTAAGGGCCAACTTCTGCTTCTGTAATCTGCTTGCTTTATGTTAACCAGAGTGGTTCAAGGCTTTATAAACTGTCTCTTTTGGGAACTCAGGACTGATCTCCTCTAACCCTGAGTGGTAGAGTCAGTCACCGGCCAGCTAATAAAGGCTCATGATTCATCTCTATTGGCTCCGTGGGTCTTAGATTTGATCGCACCACAACACATTCCTCTGTGCAAAGTCTTATGAGGCATTAGGGGTTGAATGCTTAGGAAGAGGGGGCTGATCCCCAAGGTCCAAGATGTCAAGGACAAGCAGAGGGAGTCCAGAAACCAGGAGAACTGCCCTGAGAAGACAGCTGCCTCCAGTTTGGAGATGATGACTGATACTCTGATTTATCTCAGGTTTTGCATACATTAAAAAACCAGCGCTCGATTTTCATAGTGGATTTTAAGATGGCAGAAGTTTTTATAGGTTCTCTACCAGTGCACTATAATAATTCACATTACTTTTCAAGGCTCAAGTAACCACACTGAGTTCACTTCGTTGGAGAAAAGACTGAAAACACTCATATCCACTATTTTTTTTTTTCCTAAATCAATCTTACATTTCCTGCTGGTCCTGAATTCTTGTGATCATTTATCTCTGTCCAGTCACAATTAAAGTACAATAAAAGTGGTAGGGTGTAGAAGCCACATACACTGATGGAATAAAAATCTGCCCTGCCACAGAAACCCAAGACCGATACAAAGAATTTCTCCGTGTGGAAGCTGCTTTCCGCTTTGTGCTCTTGCTCCATGGTATTAATTAGTGCACAAGACTCACCTGAGTTGGTGAATACACAGGAAAATATTCTTGAGCTCTTTAATATTGTTATATACCTCATGAAAGAGTGTGCAAGCACAGACAGCTGGTGACCTGAAGCATGTTGGTACATCTGGCAAGATGAATGTGAATGAGAACTAATATTTTCTGGATGATCTGCCATCAATAAGAGAAGATCTAGCTTCTAATGATGCAGGATAGGGCAAAATTCCCAAGTGACTGGGAGACCAAGACCTGTACTGAAAGAAGAGGGTCCTTTGGCAGAGAGTGTAGAAAGAATTCAACACATACACCAAAGTTGAAGTGAAAAGGAAAGTTTATTAGAAAAGGGATAACACCCCACAGAGTGTGGTCTCATCTCAGAGGCAGAGAGTGAGAGAGATAGTGAGGAGACAGTGAGAGACAGAGTAAAGGCACTGAGAGGGACTTAGAGGGACAGAGACAATAAAGATGAGGACAGCCAGAGAGACAGAGAAAAGGCACTGAGAGGGACCCTGAGTGTTCAGGGAATTCAGTTTATATATTGTTCTTTAGTTCTCATTTCCTTTGATATGGACACACAGTGAAGAAAGGGAAGAGTATGTAGCTGAAAAGGTAAGAAATATGCAGAATGAAAGACCTGCTGGCAGTTCTTGCCTTTAATACACAGGCTCCCCATGGTTATAGCCATAGGGAATGACTCTTGGTTCCTGTTTCTCCTTCACATGTGTGAAGAGTGAGTTGTTAGTAACCCAGCAGAAATCTTGCTTTGTTCTGAAGGTGTACTCCTGGGCCAGCTGCAGGGCTGATCAGCATATTGTAGTCTCTGATTGTGTCTTGATTAACATTTTTAATTCTCTTGCCTCCTCCCTACAGTACTGAGATGCAGGTCTTTATTTCTGAAACTAAGTTTCAATAGGATAAAGTAAGCATATTGACCAGGATAGACTAGGTTATGGCACAATAACACAAACCCCCACATTTTAGTGATTTATAAACATCAAAGGTTTATTTTCCACTTTCAGTACATGTCCATTGTGGGTTGGCAGGCAGGATGGCTTTTCCCATCAGAGTCACTCAGAGTCTCAGGTTTGCAGAAAAGCCATATCATGAATGTTGTCAGTTGCCAGGTCCAAGGAAAAGAATGCTCAGAAGGTCTCGCTTCGGCAATTAAATGCCAGAAATGATCCACATCAGTTCCACTCACAACTCATTGGCCAGAACGAGCTGAATGACCACACTCAACCACAAGGGGGCGAGGAAGTGCAGGAAGGGGAAAGACATGGACTTTGGTGGTAAACAACACTGCGGGTTGGTTAGAGGACTACAAGGTGAAAGCTAATAGAGGAGCGGGTGGTTTAGGAGTATGACTACTGGCTCTGCTGTGGTAACAACATAAACTAACACCTCAAAACTCCTCAGGCATCTGGAAACTTACATGGCTGCCCATCATCCCTGATTAGCTTTCTCATGGAGCAGGGTTTGACAGCAAATTTCCAGGTCAGAAAGCACAAGACTGAGTACCATTCACCACCCCAATGATCCCCTTGAGCCGGCAGCAGGAGTTGGGGCGGGAGGTTAAATTTCAGTTACAGGGACAAGTACTTTATCCATGATGAATTCCTGAGATTTGGCACTGTTAATGAAGATGGGTGTCACTACTGCCACCTTCCCCTGGTCACTATCCAACCTCACCCAGGAGCCACCTCCTCCTTTGCTCTAAAAGGGAACTTTTAAAGTAAAGCTTAACTTGAATGAATAAATTCAGCAAACCCTCCTCCAGTAGAGTATGAGTAACATACTCCATTACCTTCTTTCCTTCATACTGCTTGAAGGGGAAAGCTTACATTCTACTTAAATGGCCTTTCAATAGTTTCCTTTAGTCATAAAGTAGCATCTCAAAAAAAAATAATAATATGTATGTAGCCTTAATGATATTATAATTAATATTATGTTTAATGTGTTTATAACTACTATAAACTTATTTGTATAAATTCTCATCAATGGATATTTAGATTGCTTATACTCAGAAAATCTCTGGGATGAATATCTCTTTATATCCATTGAAGGGAATCAAAGTATACCACCCCAAATATGCCACTTTGGCATAAGGATTATTTTAAGGCGAAGACATTGGAGAAACAGCAGACACACAAAGGGCTCCCTGCCCTTCTTTCTACCTAAAAGCAGGACATAAATTTTCTGTGAGAAAGTTTTTTCATCTCAGTACCAGAAGATGGGGAACCAACAAGATGAATCTATACAAACAAATCTGACTACCGTAACCCTTATCTTCTATTAGTTTCTGCCACATATTTATTTTCCTACAATTTACTGCCCGTAGAAGCTCAAATCCCCTTTGTCTTATCCCATGTCCATAATTTATCACTCTTTGATAAAAATGGTATATATATTCTCAGGCCTAGTGGCTTCTTTGGGGTTTTCATTTCATTTCTGTGAGCCACCCCACCCCTGCCCCACTATATGCATATGAAATAAACCTTTTCTTCCTCTGATTAAACTGTCTTCTGTCAGTTTAATTTGTAGGGCCTCAGCCACTGAAGCTAAGACAGTAAAGGAAAAAGTTTTTTACTCCCCATCCATCATCTTTGTCTACATATCCAATTATTTCCTTGGAATGAAATTGCATGTCACATTTTGACACTGATATTTATTGCCAAAGTGCACTGAAAAAGACTGTAGACATATTCGTGCCCACTAACCAGGTATGCGTAAGCATTCTGACAAGCCCAATTGTTTTCTAAGATCTAAATTCCACCACTTCCTGAAGCCTCTACTTCCACTTACCACCATCTCTTTTCCTTTTGTGAAATCCTTTCCACCTAAGGTCTGCAGTACTTTGTAGCAGAGCACTTCATTGTTTTCTTAATTCATCTTAAAAAGATGAAGAAATGCCAGTTTCTATTTGTGCATGGTCTTACGCAAGGTACTGAAAATACAAATGTGAATTAGACCAAGTCATCACTTTCTAGAAGCTCACAGTCCAGTAGGCATCCAAACCTTCCTGTTGTTAAATGCATCTTGTGAGTTTCTGTGGGGTGGGATGGGGACTTAAAAAAATTGGGTACCATTAGTTTCCTGCTTATAATCTGACCAAATAGCACTGTCACAGTAAATGGTGTCTGTTTATGAGTCTCTGAAACTAAATAATGAGAGAGTTGCTCAAATTTACACTCCTTTCAGTAGTATGGAAAATGTAATTACAAAAGCAGAGTAAGTTTTCCACCCTGAAGAATCACTTCTTACTCATCACAGCAGCTACAGCATTTGGCCTACATAGGTACTCAGGAAATGTCTGTTGAATGATGGAGGGATGGATAAATAAAAATGCATGGATGGATGTAGACAGCTTACTGTAAGCAAGTAAAAACTGAAATTTTAAGTATTTACAATCTCCCCACATCTAAAGAGAGCAGATATTCCTGAAGGTGTCTTTGTTTGGATGATGGGGTGGAGAAGCATTTGGGAGCAGTTGTTAGGGAATAAAAGATCCTCTATTATAAAGGGAAAGAATAATCCAGGGAGACAGCTAGAAAGAGGAAGAAGTTCGTGACAAGAGCAGAGTATGGTTTGCAGACCTGTGGAAAGATATGGCAAGATGGTAAATGGAACTGGTGTGAGAAATGTTGTTTTTTTTTTTAATTAAATATATTGAGGTGACATTGGTTAATAAAATTATATAGATTTCAAGTGTGAAATTCAATACTACATCATCTGAATATTACATGAAATATATTTTAAGATTTTTAGCAAGTCTGCTCTGTGATTTGTCATGTAACTCCCTCCCCCACCTCTCCAAGGAAACGTAAGTAAAAGCAGTGTGCTCTACTGTGTCTTTGGAGTCTGGTCAGGACCTGTCTTTTGAATGTGTTAAGGCGCCAAGCCTGTCTCACTGTGGCCACAGGTGAGAGCCTGGACATTGAGGGAAGCCAAGGATCATTTGTATTTACACGCAGCTTGTGTTCAAGGATCACAGAACTGAACCCTCTTGCTGAGTCAGAGCTGTTATTTGGTTGCCCAAGGGGGAGTGGGAGGGAATACCAAAGAGTTACTGTGGGATTATAGCGATGGGACCGGAGAGAATGACTTAATCTGGCTCCAGGACAGGCGGGTTGTGGGGGAACTAGTGATTCTCCGCCCATTTGAGCAATCCAGTGCCTGAACTAACAGGAGCTTGGAATGTATCTGCTGACTGGATCGTAAAGGATAAAAAAGGGGACAGATCACACGAATCAGTGAAGTGAGAATTATCATCCCATTGTAGAGACTAAGAAACCGAGGCGCAAAGTGACTCTACCCCGGTTTCTCGGCGGTCAGGGCCCAGCCAATCCCAGTTTTCCCTCCAGTTACTCCTAGGTCCCTCCCACCGCAACCAACAGCCGGCAACGCAACCCACCCCACCCACCACACGCTTCCGGATTCCGCTCCTCCCACCAGCTAGTACTTCCGTTCTCCCGCCCATGGGCGCGGCAGGGAGCAGTGGGACGGTAAGTCCGCGCCGCGAAGGCCCTTCGAAGCAGTCTTTGGGCTGGACCACAGAGAGTCCAGGTGGCAGTGGGCCGTTATTTCTCGGGTCACCACTGGGCATTACACAGTAGCCATTTCACGCTCTAAGGCCTGAGGCTCTGGCTGAAGGTGACGTCATTTCCGGGGGCCTGTGCTAGCAGTAAGGCCGGAAATGGCTCTAGCCCCACTTGGCGGCTGGGAGGAGTCACGGCATATCTCAGGCTCCGGGTTTCACGCTGGAGCGCCTTGGAGTCTAAGAGAGACGGTATCCTGATTAAAATTGCTGGATTTAACCAATAAAAATACAGGGTGTCCGGTTAAGTTTGAGATTCAGATAAACAATAAATATTTTAATGTAGGTATGTCCCAAATATTCTATGGGATATACTTATATTAAAACAATTCTTAATCAGTAATTTGTACACCTGAAACTAATATGCCAACTGTACTTAAAAAAATGTTTAAGCAAAAAAAAGTCCTTGTTTTTCTGAAATTCAAATTTAACTGGATGTTCTGTATTTTCTCTGTCAATCTTACCCTTGAGCACCCTCCTGCCCTGGGCTCTAGCATCCAGTAGGAAGGCTGGATCCTCTAGGCTTGCGTCCATCTGGGAAATAAGTACAGAGTTCATCCAGGCTGTCAAAATCAGCTATTACTGGATATTAAGATACTTTTAGCTCCAAGCCTAATGGGGCCAGCCCCAGGAGTCCCCTGGCAAAAGCTGGGCTCATTTTCAAAGTTCTCATTGCAATGCCCTGTGTTCCCTTTCACAATTGGGGTCGAGCAGTGTTGGTCTCTTATGGGAAATATGAAAACCAGCAGGCTAAGTGGCCGACGCTAGAAGTTGCCAGGTTTTTTGAGGAATAAATTGGTGTTTGAGTCCAGGTTTTCTGTGTTAACGATGGACAGCATCGGAGAGCCCAAGGATGTCAAGGGAATAACATTGGTCTTAATCTCATCCCACCTCTCATTTTGCAGATGAAGCCTAATCAGAGAAATGGAGCTCTCCCAGCCACTTAAAACCTATGGTAGAGCTGGAGGCTGATTTCCAGCCTCTTTTTCCTGCTGTGTCCACACTTGCTGCTGCAGTCAACTGGCAGCATTTTTTATGGGCATTTATTAAAGTAGATGCCATTTTAGAGATGACTCTTTGGGGCTTGTTTGTCCTTAAACTTCTATACAGCCTCCTGACCTTCACCCCAAGGCTTCTTTAGCTTTTACCCTGCCCAGTGGGGAAAATGATTATTTGGGCTCAGCTGTGGGAGCCTGGCCTTTGCTCCCTCCATCCACTAGGCTCTCCTGTGGGTGGTATGACCCAAGACTTGTTATGTTTGGAGCCAAAAGGCATGTTCTTGGCAGGGATTGGTCTGGCCAGCCATGTAGGTTGAAGGGTATCTTTCTGTCTTGCAGATTGGGTGCCATGGTACATGGCCTTTTGTAGTGTCTAGGGACTTTTCTAAGGTTCCACCATGAGCCAGACTGCTGCCACTTCTGATTTGATCTTGAGCCTCTTGTTGGACTGGCCCTGAGTGCTTGGACTCCTCAGGCTGTGTACCTTAAAGATGTGCTTTGAGTCTGTCTGTCAGTGCTCTGGCAAGCCTGCAGCTTCCCCACACAGACCTATCCTTCCCAGGCTCCCCAGCCCAGACCCATAAGCTAATGAAATAGAGTAGGCTGCAGGTCAGCGCGTTTGGCTCAGTTGTTGGGACAGTCAGCAGCCTAATGGCAACAGAAATGAAGAGGCAAGGAAGAAATGCCAGAAGGGGGAGTTGTCCCTTGGCATAGGCTCAGAAGTGCTTGGGGGTGGAAAAGGGGCGGGGCAAGAGTTAACTGATAGGAATTGCTCCCTCTGTGAATGATTAAGTCTCAGCCAAAGGGAGTGACCTATGAGGAAGGCTCAGCTACCAGGACCTTTGGACTTGGGGCAGAGCGTCCAGAGGGCCGGTGTGTGGCCTGCAGAAGAGGAGGACATGGCTTGGTGGCAGGCCTGGGCTCCAAGGACTGGAGTGAGATCAGGCTGCTGTGGGCCTCAGGAAGTCTGGGATTGGCAGATGGTCCATTCTGATAGCAGCAGCTGTGGAGTCCACTGGTCCTGAGCCCTCAGGAGTGGCTGTGGGAACCCTCCTGTCTCTACCCTTGCAACAGCTTCACTAGTGCTTTCTTCCCCCTAGGCAACCATGGATGCCAGGTAAAGCTGAAACCAGTGGGGCATGGCTGCAGCCCTGCAAGTCCTGCCTCGTTCGGCCAGAGCCCTATCGAGCCCACTCCTCTTGGGGAACCCAGGGGCACGGCTGGTCAGTGGTATGGCCCTGGCAGAACAGGCTCGCCAGCTATTTGAGAGCACTGTGGGTGCCGTGCTGCCAGGCCCCATGATACACCGGGCACTGTCCTTGGACCCCAGCAACGGGCAGCTGAAGGTACGGGACCGGAGCTTTCAGCTGCAGCAAAACCTTTACCTGGTGGGCTTCGGCAAAGCTGTGCTGGGCATGGCAGCTGCAGCTGAGGAGCTACTGGGCCAGCATCTTGTGCAGGGTGTGATCAGCGTTCCCAAGGGGATCCGTGCTGCCATGGAGTGCACCGGCAAGCAGTAAGGAGCATTGGTGGGGTGGGGGGCTGCTCTCCACTATTTATCTGGAGGGGAACTTGGACCCAGACTTAGGCTGGATCAGGGCCTCCCTTCCTCACCAGCTTTTTTCTCCTGCATCTGGCCTGGCTCCAGGATGGGTGTGACCAGGCATCCTTGTTTATGTTTCTCTCACCTATATAGCTGGAAAATCAGGTGAGAGGAGAGGGGCCCATCCTATCTCTTGCTCTCTGTTCTTTTTTTCCTCAGGGAGATGCTGTTGAAGCCCCATAGCCGTATCCAGGTATTTGAGGGTGCAGAGGATAACCTGCCAGACCATGATGCTCTGCGGGCTGCACTGGCCATCCGGCAGCTGGCTGAAGGACTCACAGCTGATGATCTGCTGCTTGTGCTCATCTCAGGTATGGTGCCAGATTGGCTTAGGACAGTTGGCAGAAGAGGGGTGGTTCCAAATATCAGGTCTGAGCCTCTAGGGTCACAGAGCAGGAGAGGCAGTGAGGAGCCTGGATGGCCCTAGGCCAGTGGCTGGCCTCCCCTGAGCTATGAGGTCCTCCCCTCAACTGAGTGTGTTGGCTGACTGTAAGAGGGCTCACAGGGAATATCTAATTCAGGCTCTTGCAAGGAAAATGTCACTGCTGTTGCTGTTCTGTGTACTAATATTACCTGGGGCTAGAACCGAAGTCTCTAGCCCCCATGGAGCCCTTTCTTTGGCCCTCTGCTGTCCCTGTCCCCATCTTACTGCTTATTCCATGTTCTTAAGGAATAGTTCTTCCAGTGTCTGCTGAGACCTGGGCTACCCCAAGGCAGGGCAGATGCCTAAGATGTGGTGACTGTGCCCATATCCACTGCATGTCCACACGAGGGCACTGTAACCCCACTGTAATCCCTGGGTGGGGAAATGTCTTTGCTGTCCCCTCTGCCTGAAGTCCTCACTATCTCTGCAGGTGGGGGCTCAGCCCTGCTGCCTGCCCCCATCCCACCCATCACACTGGAGGAGAAGCAGACACTCACCAAGCTGTTGGCAGCCCGAGGAGCAACCATTCAGGAGCTGAACACCATCCGGAAGGCCCTGTCCCAGCTCAAGGGTGGGGGCCTGGCTCAAGCTGCCTACCCTGCCCAGGTACATGAGTCACTTCTTCCCCAGGCAGCCCTGGGCTGGTGGATGCAGGCCCGCATGTACCAGGAAGATGAAAGCCTAAAACAGTGTACAAATTGGCAGGGGTGTGGTATGGGAGTTCACAGGGCCAAATAAGAGGGGCCTCTGAGTGGGTGAGGGGGAATCCATGTGGCCAGGTGTTCTGCAAACCCACTTGAGAGGAGTTAGAAATGGATGAGAAAATACACCAGGTGGTATAAAGATGTATGAATACACAGAGGGCAATTTGTCCTCATAGCTCTGAGGTGAGGACCAGGCGTGACTGAGCCTTGCCTCTGCAACCCCCCTCCAGGTGGTAAGCCTGATTCTGTCAGATGTGGTGGGTGATCCTGTGGAGGTGATTGCCAGCGGCCCCACTGTGGCCAGCGACCACAATGTACAAGATTGCCTGCACATCTTTGATCGCTATGGCCTTCGCGCAGCCCTGCCATGTTCTGTGAAGACTGTGCTGGCCCAGGCTGACTCTGACCCCCGTGGACCACACACCTGTGGTCACGTCCTCAATGTGATCATCGGCTCCAATATACTGGCACTGGCTGAGGCTCAGCAGCAGGCTGAGGTGCTGGGATACCGGGCGGTGGTGCTGAGCGCAGCCATGCAGGGTGATGTGAAAAGCATGGCTCACTTCTATGGGCTGCTGGCCCAAGTAGCTGGAGCCTACCTCACCCCACCCAGGGCTGGAGCCTCTGTGGAGGATGAACAACTCCATGAGTTGGCAGCTGAGCTTCAGCTCCCAGATATGCAGCTGAAGGAGGTTCTGGAGTCCATTGCAGGGGCTAGAGGCCCCGTCTGCCTGCTGGCTGGTGGCGAACCCACAGTGCAGTTGCAGGGCACAGGCAAGGGTGGCCGGAACCAGGAACTAGCCTTGCGTGTTGGAGCAGAGCTTGGACGACGGACACTGGGGCCTGTTGACGTGCTGTTTTTGAGTGGTGGCACTGATGGGAAGGATGGGCCCACAGAGGCAGCTGGGGCCTGGGTCATGCCTGAGCTTGTCAGCCAGGCCACCACTGAGGGCCTGGATGTGGCTACCTTCCTAGCCCACAATGACTCACATACCTTCTTCTGCCATTTCCAGGGGGGAGCCCACTTGCTGTATACCGGTCTGACAGGCACCAATGTCATGGATGTCCACCTCCTGTTCCTCCAGCCACGGTGATGGCATAGGTCATGTTTTGAGTATCCAGAGGAGGTCTATAGGGCAGGGTCCTGGGGCAGACCAGAGTTGTTCCCCAGAGCCTCACCAGGCCTTAGGAACCCCTCCTCTCCTTGGCCCAGGCTGTGTGGTTGGTCCTCATCCCTCCCACCCAGGGCCTCTGTTCCATGTGCATTCCCCCAACCAGACTGGCTGTCTTCTACTCCAGCTTTCATCCATGGTAGCAGGTACCCGAGGACCAGGACAAGTCCCTTGGGCAGTGCACAGTTTGCAGTTGTGCCCCAGGCAGCCCTTATGCCAAGCTCCTGAGCCTATTTTTTTCTGAGGGTGAAGCAAGAAGGACTGAAAATAAAAAGAACCACACTATGGAGTCTTGATGCATCTTCCCTCAGAGCAGGGACTTGCAGGGACCTGCTGGGGAGGGGAGTTGGGTTGAGCTGCAGCCATGGCACCTGATAGGCGTTCCTCACACTCTCTCTGCAGGGCACACTTGGCACTTGTTTAACTTAAAGAGGAACCTGAGAGGGTTGAGCCTGGCTCCAAACACTCATGGGCAAGCAGAGACCCCAGAGAGGACAGGCCTAAGGACTGCAGTCCATGGGGTCTTGGAGGGACTGGCTACTCAATCCAACTGTGACTCCCCAGTGGCATACCTGTCGTGGTCTCCAGTCTCTGCCATATGCTCCTCAGTGCGTGCTAGTTACTAGGGACACCCTCCCTCCTGCTTTGGTCAGACCTTAGCCACAGACTGCACTTTCTTTGGTTGAGCTGCCCTCTGTTTAGGGGCTATCCCAGCCACATAGGACTTTGTTTCTTTGTGTGAGCCCCTTTTCCCAGGCTGAACACTCCTAGTTCCCTCAGCCACACTTTTGGGGACAGAGTCCCATTCCTGGTATTAGCCTTGCCTGGGGGTCTCCAGTGCTGGGATTATGGGTCAGAGCAGTGATGGAGTCTAGCAGCCCTCTGTCCCTACCCCTGTTAAACCTGGTGGGGAAGAGGCCAGTGGGGGAGGAGAGCAACAGAGGAGGGCTCCCTTGGCCAGGCCAGCAGCCTGTACTGGGAGAGGGCTGGGCCACTGTCCCGGCTCTCCTTGGGTCACCTTGCTCGGTATTCAAACCCTCCGCTGGCCGCCCCCGCCGTGCGCCATGGCTCCAATCCCTATATGAGTGAGCAGTAGAATCACATAGGAATAAAAAGCCATAGAGAACAGCGAGGCCTGGGGCTGCTCCTGCTGGCCCTTCTGCCACCCCAGCCATCCCCTCCTTTCTGAGGGTGTGAGGGGCTCTGGGCCAGGGCCGGCATGCCCTGCCCCTGCAAACAGCCTCCCTTCCCCACTTGGTCTCTGGACATCCCAGCTTGCAGATGGTTCATGACCTGGGGATGTGGCTCTCATTAGGCAGGCTGGGAGTTGAGAGGGAGGTGAGCAAGATGAGCTGTGCTTGGGGGCCAAGGATGTTTAGGGAAGAGGGGAGTTTGCACTGTTCAGTGATGCAGGGGCACCAGTTTCTTCTGTCCTGGCATGGAGTTTCCATTGACTGGTGAGGTCATAGTATTAGGGGATATTGTTCACACATGGCAGTGCCTGTGTGCTGGTGTTCATCTGGCAATCGCTAAATATGCCCAGTCTCTGCTTCAATCCTTACTCTTGGGAGCACAAGTATCAGCATTGGGTATCAAGTTCCAGGCAAGAAAGAGTATGCTAGGGTTGCTGTGGCTGTGGCAGAGGACCTGTCTGCCATCTCCCCAGTGTGTGCATACATGTGTATGCATATGAGCTTTTAGATGTTCATGTCAGCATACCAAGAGGAGGATGCATCTTTGTGTGTACACATAACTACTCAGCATAGAGGATGTGCTGCTGCTTGTGCACATAGCTGCTTACATACCTGCTGAGGAATTTAGGTAAGGGTGGAGTCTTGCTAGAGGCTCCTGTGCCACCTTGTGCCACCTTGGCTCTTGCCCTGTATAAATTTGTGGGGTTGGGGAGGCTGACAGCTGAATTGTGCCAAACCCATTAGATTTGCTCAGGTGATACCTCCGAGATGAGAGAGACTATATTTGGCCACAATCTAGATGAAAATATGAGATAAACCCTGTATGGCAAGTGTTCAATAGGACTTATTATTTGCTCCATAAACGTCAATTATGGGTCATAATAATTGCTCCCATCGCATGGCTCTTGTCTTCTATTTCTTCTGGCTCAGACTCCTTGCCCTTGTGCCCAACTCATCTCTATTCCCTGGCACACCTGACTGCTGCTGCTTTCACAGGCCCTTCCTTTCTCAGCACTTGGCATGAACTGAGAGCAGCTGGGCAGTGGGGCCTGGACAGCCCTTAGATATCAGCTTATCCAAATCCCTTTGTTTTATAGCTGGGGAAACAGAGAGGTATAGTAGCTTGTCTAGGGCTACACAGCAAGTCTTCCACAGAACCTGAATGAGGACCTGGTTGGGACATACTTGACCATCCTCTGCCCACCCTTTGGGGCTCAGAGACCATGGGCCCGAGCCAGGGCTCAGCCATAGCCCTGCCTCTCAAGGTTTTAGGGATGGTGACATGACCACACTTGGCATTTCTAGGAATCCATAAAACAGATTTGTCAGTCTCTTGGCTCAGATTTCACTGCTCCACTGTATGTGAGATTCGGTAGGAAACAACATGCAGTAGGGTGGTGGGCTTCTACACAAAGGTGTCAGTGTCTGTACGCATGTTTCTGTATGTGTATGGGGACATGTGAGCATGTGTGTGTCCAGCTGAACCCACAACCAGTCACTGAGCCAGCCTCTGAGCTGTGCTCTGCTCCACCCCAGGATAGGGATACACAGTTTGGTGTGGTTAGAATGTTGGGGATATGATGAAGCAAGTTGGGCCAAGAGACCACCAAGGTTGGCAGGAGCCAGTTGATAAAGGGCCTTGTGTGTCTGGCCAAGGGGGTCAGACTTCACATTGACAGTGGTGACAAGCCTCAGGAGGGTTTTTGACAAGGGGTGATGCTAGGAAGCTGTTGTAGAATTTTTATGCTGAGGCCTTCCTTACTGCAAGGGTGGTGAATAGGGCATGCAAGGAGGTGGAGGCGGTGTTGCAGGTGGGAGAGAGGAGCATCACAGGGCTGGAGAACCCCGTCCCACCTCCCCTCTGCCTGCCTCTCTGCAGCTTCATCTCAGCAGCCCTGAGCCAGCCCAGGCAACCTTCAGAAGCAAGGCTGGAAGTCCTGCTTCAAACCTCCCTTTGAGTAACCCAGCATCCCCACCCCCACCCCTGAGAATGCCATCAGGGTCTTACAGGTTTGGAAGCAGAGAGGTTGGGCAACTGGTGGACACTTTGGTGAGCATAGGTCCCCTACCCTCATCTAGATGCTCACCAAGGTGGCAGTTAAAAGACCTGGAAGGAACACTGGAGTGGAAATTGGGTCCTAGGTCCTTATCCTGGCCTTGCCATCTTCCTTTCTATATGGCCTTAATTTTCTCCTCTAACGGGGACAACATCTTTGTCCTGCTCAGCGCCCTGGGGAGGTGTCAGCAGTAATGGATCTGGGTGAGAAAGTTCTATGCAAGTGGGGGGCTCAGAGAGGAGGGATGGAAAGAAGGAAGGGGTACTGACCTCTTTCAAGGAGAAGCTCAGGGAGCTCTCAGCTCAGGGAAGCGTCTGTCCAGTCAGGGCCAGGGTTGGAGCCAGTGAGGCCTGGTGCTCCTGACCGAGGCAGACCAAGTGACTACTGCCCTATGGTACAGAACTGGCAGTAGTAGGGAGTGTTATTTGAGTCTTTAATCGCTACTGGAGTACACAGTACTCTGGGAGGTCACAGAGCCAGTGGGATGCGGTGGAGGGGGGCAGTCATCTGGAGCAAGGTAAGTTGATCCAGCCTGGGAGAGAACCCCCTCATGTCTGTTCCCTCTGGACCTGGGTCACTTGTGAGGGACACGATGAGGCCCAGATTGGCATGGGGAGAACTGGCTTGACTCCAGACCATAGTGGGGGTGAGGGGATTCAGAGTATGCTAGGGAAAATCAGGTTGTGTAGGGGTGGGAGAACACTGACATACCCTGAGTGGTGGGGAAGCCGGGAGCTTACTTAGGCTACTATGTGAGAGGTAGGGCCAAGGAGCTGTAGTGAGCTGTGCTCAGCCTGGGAGGGATGGCTGAGGGTCAGCCTCATCCCTGGGGAACCAGTAGGGCCAGTCCTGAGGTTTTGCTCTTCCACTTGCCTTAGCTCGGGCTGCCCCTTGGGCCTATAGAGGCTGAATGCGGTGGACCACCTCAGCCCTTGAGACTGAATGCCCGCAGCTGATTCCACCTCCATCTGGGAGAGGTTTCTGCCTGCTCAGATGAGGGGGCTCTGGCCAGGGAAGAGGATGAGAGAGAGTTGGGTCCCAGAAACAAGTGCAACATATATGCTCAATCCTAGGGAGACAAATACCCTTCGTGGCTCTGCCTCATGGGATCACTGCCCACCATCTTGACCACTGCTGGTTCCCTGAGGGTTCAGGGAGCTGTAGGACTTAGCTCTGTCCTGGCCAGATAACCAGGGGCTGGCCCTCCAATATGTACTCCACTAAGAAGTTCTCTCCTGATCTCCCCTCACCCATGGCTCTCCTCTGGCAGCCAGTACAGCCACCCTGTTCACCTCTCTGGGGAATGGTGAGCAGCACACTCTGTCATCCAGCCCTGCTGCTCCATCCCCAGTTTCAGCTGAGAAGGGGGCGGGGCTCCTGACACTTGCTTCTGCCCTTTCTATCTACTCCCACCTACCCGCCCCAGCTTCAGGGTCTCAGGATTTCCTCACAGCCCCATGTCATCTCCCATAATCACACTCGTAGCCTCACTCAAGAGCCAGGGCTCTGTCTCCAGCTGTGCCCCGTCCTACCACTACCATTCCAACCTGTCCCTCTCAGTTTTCCCCAGGAAGCTGACCACAGGAACATCTGGGCTCTGCCCTGAATCCTTACTGCTTGTAGCTCTGGATAAAGCTGACCTGGGGACTCTCTTTAGGTGGTCCGGTCAGAGACTCCTAGGGGAGGGAGAAGTGTACCTCCCCGCATTCAGCTCTGTGGGTCTGGCAGTCAGTAGATTGCTGTGAAAGCAGCCAGCCTGTGGCAGGGGGCAGATCTCTCTTCTGCCTGCCCCGCCCCCCCACCTGGGCAGTAGGGGCAGCCTAGCACATCCCTGTCCAGCAACCAAAACCCCAACTAGGAACAGGCACTTGTAGGGGTCACAGCCCCACTGACAGTGCCACAGCCCAGACAGGACTCCAGGATAGCATACACTCGAACCTTCAGAAGTGGCTGTTCCAGACAGCCCAGCCCCCGCCCACCCAGTCAGGTCCCCCTGAGGGTCTCCCTCTGCCCAGGGCCACCCACAGAAGCCAGGCACCAGGGCAGGGACAGAGCCTGCCAGCTCCTGACCAGCTTTGCCCACCTCCCCCCATTCCCCCACCCAGGCCAACTGGCTACCCCTCTGCCCTCCGTTCCTGCTGACCACTGGGGCATCTGAAGCTGGCACTCTTTCTGTAGCTTTCACTGCCCTGAGCAGAGAAGCGTCTCTGCCAGACTGCCCACTATCCTCACCTGCTCGCCCCCCAGAGCTCCGGCTGCCCAAGCTTGGCGGTCCCGGGTCCCCTGGCTCACCTCAGTGGCGCTGTCTCCTCACCAGAGGCACTGCAGTGTGGGAACTGTCCCGAGGAGCCGGTTCTCAGCTGAAACAAAGAGGTGGGGGAGAGAGAGGGGGGCAGCGGGAGAGGGAGAGGGTGAGTGAGCAGGCGAAGGAGTGGAGGCTGGAGTGGGAGAGAGATGGGAGAGGATGAGAGAGAGGAGGGGAGGGGAGCAGAACGTGTGCCGAGAGATAAAGCCTGACTTCCAGGGATTGAAGGGCCAAGAACAGAGGGATGAGGATATGGGGAGGAGGCAGAGGAGGTGAGGGGCCAGACTAAGAGAGGAGAGATTATTAGAGGGGCAGGACATGGGGCAAGTAAGGGGGCATGGGCAGGAAAGGGAGCAGTGTGAGGCAGGGCTGCAGGGCTGGGCTGGGTGGGCAGAGGTCCCCCACTCCTGTCCCATGCCAGGCTTTGGCACTTGCGTGGGCAAAAGACCATAAAGGGGAATGAGAGGGAGAAGTGAGCAGTCAGGCAAAGCAGTAAGGCGCTGGGCTGGTGAGCTGGTTTGGAGGATGGGGGCCCGGGACAAAGACTGGAGAACAAAGGTGTCTGAGTGAAGGAATCAGCTCTTGCTGACCTCTGGGTGCCATAGTCTGCATTGTGCTAAATGGTCTCCTGAATGGAAGGCATGTCCACTCGGGTGGTCCAGACTCTGAACTGGCAGCCTGAGGTCGAGGAGAGAGGAGATGGGCTGTGAGAGTGGGCAGTGGTCCCCTCTATTCCATGAAAGCTCAGAACACACCATGAGTGACCATACATCAGGATGGTGTCACTGTCTCTTTAGGGGAGGAGACGATTGATGGGGTCTGAAGCCTGGACTGAGAACTGGGTAAGGAAAGTCCCCTTTTAGGGAATAATATTTGGGACCCAAGGGTGGAAGGAAGGATGGTGGGTGCAATGGGCAAGGGGAGAAGTAAGGATGAAGGGAGTAGGGAAGCATAGGATAGGGAGAGGATGAAGTGGGAAGGAGTCTGCAAGGGATGGGCCCAGAGCTGCACCCCTCGACAAGGCTATCTAAAGTAGAGGTCTCCCTCTCCACGACCCACAATTCTTGGGCTGCATAATGCAAACCTGATGCACAGAATAATGAACTGCTTCCCTGCTAGTGCCCTCCTCCTGCCAGACACTGCTGTGATAGGCCAGGGCACCAGGGAAGTCAGCTTGGGCAGCTGAGGCAAAGTTTGCATTAGTGCTGCGGGGTGCCAGTGGAGGTAGGGTGGCCTTGACCAGAGCTGTCTCATCCCTCTCTAGTCCAGAGCACAGCATCCTGTGCTAGTCCAATCTCCTGTCATGCTCAGAGGCACAGGAAGCCCTCCCAAGCCTTCTGACCAAGGCAAGTTCCACTTCTTGTCCCACTGGAGACTCCTCATAGACATTTCAGAGCACCTACACTCTGGAGAGTGGAAGGGGAGGGAGACATGGGTGCAGCCTGGAGCTGTGACACAACAGAGGCTAAGGGAAATCAGCTCCGGGTCCCACACTGCCTAGCCCTAACACCTCCTCTGGAAGCCCTTCAGGCCTCACCAAGCAGGGCCCCAATAACCCAGCTGCCACTGGGCCAGCTGCCTCCTCTTGTAGCCTGGGACCTGTGAAAGGAAAGGACTTTCCTCCTTCCTTCCTTCTTTTCTGCCTGCCTGCCTTCTACTTTTTATTTAGAAATAATTTAAAACTTGCAGAAAAGTTGTCAAAATAAGGATAGTATGACATCCATATACCCTTTAGCCATAATCCACTATTGTCAGTATTTTATCTCACTTGCTTTCTCCCTCACATGTTCTCTGTCTCCCCATGTAGATATATTATATAATTATATATAATGTATATAATATACATACACACATATACACTCTGTGCATAATTCCGCCCCCCAACCATTTGAAAGTAAGTTGCAGATGTCATAGCTGAAAAAGATAGTTTCTTATATGTTCATTTCCCAGAGCAAGCCTAGGAGAGCCCAGACCATGTTGTGTGGAATGAATGAAGGTCTGGGACAGGCAAAAAATGAGCAGATGTCATCTTTTGGAAGCATGAGGCCTGGGGACTGAAAGGGCTCAGCCAAGGCCACCTTGAGAGTTGGGCCTGTTTAGGGGTAGGCTCCATGTCCCTCTAGTTTTGTTTCTCTCCTTCTGCCTGGAAGGCAGGGAGCCCTTGCCCACCAAAGTGAGCATGTGGTGTTTGCCGGGCGTGGAGCTGTAACATATGTCTGCAGAGATGGCAACAGATGGGCAGGGTGGAGCTAGGAGAGCAAGGATACCCACGCAGCATCCCCTGGACACATACAGGAGAGACTGGGCACTGCCTGGCCCTGGGAGCACTTGAGAAGACCCAGCTATAGAGGCCACAGCTGTTGTGCCAAGAACTCAACCTCTTGCCTTTGGGACCCTGCCCAGAGTCCCATTAGGGAAAGAACAGGGTTGGGGCCCCTCCTTGATAGCTGGTCCACGCTGATCAACTCAGAAAGGGCAGGATAGAGGCTTGTCACACTGGAATTTACACAATGGTCTCTCACACAGAGCTGGCATTCCTCTGTGTCCTCCAGCCCCCCAAAATGGATTGGAGTCCTATCTGGAGGCCATCCTTCAGATGGCTACTCTCTTATCCTTCCTAACCCCCACCTGAAGATTATGGTTAAGAAGTTTGGCATTTAAAAATCACACCTTGAAAAATAAACTGAGCTCTGAAGTCCTGATTTCCTCCAGACTTTCTGAGATCATCCTACCTACATGGCTCCTGGAGAATGCCAGCCCTGTCTGTTCCTTTGCTGGTTCACACTGTTGCTGTCCTCAGGGCTAGGGCTTTGCTTGGTCATTAGCCTTTCTGCCTCCTACTGCTCTAGGCCAGGCATGTAACTGATGTTCCATAGATGAATGATAGTGGCTTGATTAGTCCGACTGGGACACTGAGTCCCTCTGATCCCCCTGTGTTCATTATGTCTGAGAGTTTACAGGCTCTGGGCTGGCTGAGGTGGGGGCTGGCAAGGGGACCCACTTGAAAGAGGAAAAAGGCTTATTGAAGACCACGAGCCTGTCAGGGCGAGGCAGGCCTTCAACTTGGTACTCTGACCACCTGTTCAGCACCTTCTGCTTTCTCCTCTGGAGCATGGCCAGGGCACTGGCTGTACGTCCTTCCTGAACCCCACTTAGGTGACCATAGGACCTCCTGAACTAAGGGAGAAGTCCATTCTTATCTTCCCTCATTTACCCTTACACTCCCTCCCTGTATCTGTTACCCCAGCCTCATCCATGTGACAGCCCAGGGGACACCGGCCTCTCCCGCTGCCCATCCCCCTGAAAAGATTTCAGCCAATTAGCACATACAGTATTTACTTAATTAAGGTAATGACATAATTAGTGTAACTTGGGCTTCATCACATGGCTTCAACATGCAATTAGGAGCCGTCAGTGGGAGGCGACATTATGAACATGTTCATTCAATTTTGCTTCCAGCATGGATGCCACAGCTGCTGCCTCTGCTTGGGAGGGAGGTGCAAGCAGCCGATGTGTGTGTGTGTGTGTGTGTGGGGGGGTGACTGCTAGCAGCTGACAGCCAGCCTAGGACAGGAGACACATAGGGACAGAAAGGCACTTTCCAGGCCAGATAAAGTCCCTGACCAAGCCTCTCCCATCATATGTGGGCACCCCACTCAACCCCCACCCCCCACAACCCCAGAGCAAGACAAAGGTCCTGGCTTGGCTGGGGTGGCTGAGACTGGGGTCCTTCTTCCTGTAAATTCTGAAATGTGCCTGAAATAGTGCCTGAAATGCCACTACTAGCAGGCTGTATCTTCTCTCTTCAGGGCTTTGTTCTCACAGGAGCCACTGGCCCTCCATGGTGGCCCTATGAGGCCACAGGCTGGAAGGTCTGGGATGACTACTCTTTTTCCAGGTTAGTGGGGAAATTGAAGCTAATGGCAAGGAAGGTGGTAGAGCCAATCATGGCAGTGCTGACCCTAAGAAGCAGTCCACCATGTATAGAGATGCCTCGAGCCCAGGTAAGTCACCCTCAGCTTCAGAGAGGTCTCCTGCCCCATGGAGGGGAAAGGCTGCCTTTAGAATCAGTGTATGGTGTGTGTGTGTGTGGGGGGGGTGTCTCCAGTTCTCACTCCCTCAAGCTTCTCCACCCTTCCTCTTACCACCTTCCACAAAGCTGGAAGGCAGGGCCCTGACCCTCCAGAGACTATCCACAGCCTCCCCCTTTGAGGGAAGTGGGTTCAGGGAAGTAGAAGATGGGAATCAGTGCCACCACAGTGCAGATGGGGAAACTGGTGCTGCAGGGCTCCGAGATGTGCTGTTAGAACTGAAATCAAGCCTTAGCAACCCTATTCCCTGCCTGGCTGGGTCACCAGGGCCAATCTTTTCCCAAGACCTCAGTTTCTCTGTATGAAAGGAGAGAGCTTATGATCCTGGGTCTATCTGGAGTCCCCAGAAGATGAGACCCAAGGAATTCCATATCTATCTTCCTGCCCTCCAAATTATGGTGTCATTGTTCTCCCTCCCTTTTGTGCCCTACCTGTGCCCTAAATGGGAGTCAGGGCCCATGAAGAGATATCTTTGAGTGGCGATTGTGTCTGCGTGAGTTAAGAAGGGCCCATGGCTCTTCTTAACTGAGGAATCCCTGTCTGCTGTCTGGGAGGCCTGGGGTCTGGTGGAAATCCCAGACCTTCCCACTCAGTGGTGTTCCGTCTTATGTGCAGCAATATCCCTAGCTAGCTGCACCTTGCTCTTATCTGAGCCCCTCTCCAGGTCTAGAGCCATGTGGTCAGGGTGGGCTGACTTGTTTGCCAATCACCGACTATGGGCCAGCCACCTTCGGCCTATATTTTGGGGCAGGGATGGACAGTGAAGCAGGCAGAGATGAGGGGTCACCACCACCTCCAGGGGCTCCTGGCCTCAGGATTCAGACAGACCAAGGTCCAAGGAGTCTCCTCAAAATGATAGGCAGAGATGAGTGCTAAGAAGAGCCAAGGCCAAGGGCCAAGTGAAGCACACAAGTTCAGACAGGCAGAGGTCCCAACACTCTCCCTCACTAGTCAGGAGCAGCAGCACTGCAGAGTCTGGGGGAGGCAGGTATTTCACTTCACAGCAGATAGGGAAAGGAGCACTTCAGGTGGTAGGACCAGTATGAACAGAGGCTGGGAAGCCTGAGTGGGGAGGCCTGGGTGTTCAAGTGCAGGTATTTGGGTGGGCCTTGGGGGACTCAAGGAAGGGGCTGGGGACTCTGGCTACTTGAGGTAAGGTCAAGGCATTCCTTCAAAATCAATTCTACAAAAAGTTCCTACTGTGAGCCGGGCATATGGTATCCTAGACTAGAGATTCAACAAGGTCAAAAACAGATGAAATTCCTGCCCTGATGTTGCCTATTTTCTAGTTGTGGGTTACAGGAAACAATGTCATGTAGGTCCCGGAGTACAGAAGTCCTAACAGTGTGCTAGGAGACTAGGCTGTGAGGCCAGGGAATTCTGCAGTGACATTTAAGCCAAGATATGAAGGATATAGAGGTCAGGGGAAAGAACATTCTAGGCAGGGCAGCAAGTGCAAAATCCCTGAGGCCTTAGAGGCACTGAAAGGCAGCCCACATGACTGGGACAAAGAGAAGAAGAGAAAGGAGATAATGAGACCAGAGGCAGGCAGGCAGGCAGGCACTATAGGTTGGACTGAGTCCCATGGACTTTATTCTGTGTAGGACAGGAAGTCATTGGAAGATTTCAAACTAGAAGTGATTTTTAAAAATCACTGTGGCAGTTGTGTGGAGACTGGATTGTGGAGGCCAGAGGACGAGGGCAGAGCTGTCCAGATGTGCGATGATGGTGGCCAGGACTGGAGTGCTTGCTGGAAGGTGATGGGAAGTTGGTGTCAGGATGGTGTTTGGAAGCAGCACCATCAGGACTCCTGACAATTGGCTGTGGGGTGTGAGGGAAGATTGTCCAGGGCAGCTCTTCTGTTCCTGAATTGAGCACATGAGCAAATGGTGTGGCCGTATTCAGAAGAAGGGAATGCTGGGAGAGCTGGCTGGTGAGAGGGAAATCCAGAACCAGCTAAGACTGGAGGAACCAAGGAAACAGAGGTCAGATTTAAATCTGGAGTTCGAGAGAGAGGACTGCTCAAACTTGAGAGAGAGTTGATCCATCTTTAGCCATACACACAAGAGCCAAAGTTTCCCATCCAGTCCCAGAAACCCAGAGGTTCAAATGAGCCAATAATCTGGAGGTCCCCAGTAGGGGCAAGGCAGGAGCCAGTTGGGAAGGACCCTGCTCTCAGTGCCTCCCTCATATCTGCCCAGTGAGCCAAGACCACCTCATCCCATCCCAAAGCTAGACAAGTAGGTTGATTAGACAAACTTGGCTTTCTGAAGCCAAGGCCCAATGGAGAGTGGAAGGTATTGCCATGGAAACCCTGGAGGCCAGCTGTCCAGGTGATCCTCAGCCCACCCTAACCTGGCCCAGTGTAGGAGGGGATAGACTCCACCCCGACAGGACCCTATCACGGCTTCAAAGTCTCCTTCAGAGGCTCTAGGGACCTCCATCACCACAAGTGAGCAGTGTGTTTTCTTTTTACAAAAGCCAGCTAGGTCATGCCTGCCATGCCCTCAGCAGAGCCCAGTGTGGCTTCAGCCAGAATGATGGGGCTGGGCTCAGAATTGCCAGTCAGAGCTATCTTTCCAAGGGCCCTGACGCCCAGGTAGGGCACAGGTGGGACCCAAAAGGGAGGGAGAGCTATGACACCATAATTTGGAGTGAGAGAAAATAGACACCAAGTTTCTTCAGGGCGGGGGGTGGGGACATGGAATGCTGTTCCCACAGGTAAGGCCCATGACCTCTGTTTCAACCCCTACTCCCAGACTCTCAGATCTTTGGGGCCTACTCCTGGCAAACAGGCATCATTCCTGGGCATCCTTTCTTCAGGGAGAGGAGGTGGCTGCCACTGCTACCACCAAAGCCATCCTCCAGGAACTATGCTCCTGCATTCAAGCACATTAGGAGGTAATTAAAAATAGGCCTTCCAACCAGTGTAAGTCATTAAGGCCCAATTAAGTAAATTAGTTCCAGGTGTGGATGGTGAGCTCTAGTGAGGCTGGGGCTGTTTGCCGTAATTGCATTTTCACAGAAGCAGTGGTGACAGTGACTGTGATGGTGGTGGTAAAGGCAGTGGCTTTGTCCCAGGCCTGGAAGCCTATCAAGGAGTTCAGGAGGCTGTGGCTGAGCTGGGAGGGGTATGTAACTGCCAAGCAGGCCAAGGACCATCCATGGAAATCAGGTAGTTGGAGGTTCAAGGTCAGCCAAGCCCAAGGAAACCTATTGCACCCTCAAACTTGTTCCCTCTCTGCAAAGGTGTTGCAGGTAGGGGGTTGTACAAAGCCACCAACAGGCATCTTTCTCCTCTGCTGAACAGGATGAGTCTATTATGGCTGGAACTTTGGATTTCTTCACATCCCATGGCTGTCCCCAGGAAGACTATAAAAGGCTTTGCCAAAAGCGGTTTAGAGGCAGTGAGTGAGACCTCCCAAGTCTGGGGCCTCTACAGAGGACCTGCTGGCCTGGTCCCCTGCCCCAGACATCTCCTAAATCCTCTTCCTGCCTCAGCTTCTACACCCAGCTGACCGTGATGACCTGCCTGTGTGGTACAGCCCTCTCAGTCTTGGTCACATTCTCATGCGTTTATCCATTCAGTTGTCACTCACTGAGCATCTCCTCTGTGCTAGGCAGCAGGACCAGGGCTGGGGACACATGGCTGGGGGAGACAAGTTGGACCCTGTCCCATGGCACCTTTGGCCTCTCTGAGGAAACAGACACACTGATGACCCTGGCCACAGAGTTTTGTCATAGCTACAGGAGCACAGGGGTGCTTAACCAGATCGAGGAAGAAAGATGTCTGAGTTTCAATGAATATGATCCAGGTGAAGAAAGGGCAGACACCTGGTATGTACCAGGAACTAAATGGGTTTTCCTCTGACCAGATGACAGCACAAGGTGCCAAGTAAGGAGACTGAGCCTAGGCACAGCTGCAGCTTAGGCACTGGTAACTGGTAGCTAGGAGGTCAGGGCCACGGCTGTGGATCTGGAAAGGAGTGGTTGAGTGTGAGGGATATTTAGGAGTAGAGATGATGTCAGCCCCCTAGGGAGGAGCCTTGGGAGTGGGTTTGGGCTCTGAGACATCCCCACAGGGCTGAGACTACGGTGAGGGAAGTGCCGTGCCTAAGATGCAAATTTTAGGGTACTTCTTCCCAGCCTTGTGTTCCCACATGTATTCTTTCCCTGGTCCTCTGAGGTTTCTCACTAAGAAAGGCATCCCAGAAAATGGAAGCTATCCTTGGAGATGAAGCAACAGGGGGATAGTTCTGGACAGAGTGTTTCCCCTCTGTCCTTCAGCCCCTACCTGGGGGATGCTGCCTCCTCTGTACCCTTCAGGGTTGGAGTGGGGCCAAGGTTGACAATTTAGGGTCTCACATGCTCTGGACAGGTATTCCATTTCCATTCTGATGTCTAAGTGATGGGTATCCCATCTAGTTTCTCCTTGTGCGCCTCTTATTACAAGGAGCTCCCTGCCACCTGGGCAGCCTTTATCAAAAATGTTTTCCTCTGAGTCCAGATCTGCCTTGCACTATCTTCTACCTAACAGTGGCCTCAGCTCTGCCTTCTACTCTTCCGCACCCCTCAGGCAGCTCTGTTGATCATCTTTCCCAAGACAACTTATCCTCTTCAAGCTTCAATGTTCCTACTTGTAAAGGGGGGAAACAGTGATAGCCACCACCAGGGCCAGCGCAAGGATTAAATAACATGATGTACATAAACCTCATGACACATGCTAATTCCTCAATAATGGGTTATTAACCCATAACAACAAAGAAGAACTACAGAGGTGGACACTTTCCTCCTCCTGGTGTGGGCTGCCCAGTGGTATAGCCTCAGCTTGGTCCCCGGTACCCTACCTGTTGGCCTCAAGTGCCAGACCCCACTGCTTCCCCATCTCATATCCAGCACAAGTGTAGAGCTAATCCCAGAGGAAGATGCTCATGGGGAAGAGGAAGTAACATTTTCTTGAGATGGCTAAGCTCTGTCAAGATATGGGGCCTGTCCTGCTGGTTTGAATAGGTTATCTGCAATTTCAGGAGCAGTCTTAGCCCAATCCATGTGCCTGCCCCCTGCCTCTGTAGTCTCTCATTTAGGGGAACCAGTGGTGCCTGCTAAGGAGGGATGCAGACTCACTATAATTGAGTTGTCTGCCTGGAGGCAAATCTGGGGGATTTCACCAGACCCCATCATGTCTATGTGCTGCCCTGGTGGTGGGGGTCTTTCCTGAGCCTGAAAAGCCTCAGAGCCATGGATCCCACGGAGGGGTTGGCACTCCCTGCAGAAGCTCACTCCAAACATGTGCAATTGTGCTGGTCATTTTTGGGATCCCAGGCTCCTCCTATTAGACCTCAGGGTGCTGAGCCTGGGACAGGGTGCTTGCAGGAGCCCTTGGCCCCCTCAAAGATAAGAAGAGCCACCCCAGGAAGGAAGGACAAATGGTAGTACAGTCTAATCCCGAAAGCCATCCTATCAACTTTCTTCTGTGATATCCCATCGCAGGAGCCATGTCTGCAGCAGCAAAACTGGCCCCTTCCCCAGTACTCTACTGATGCTCAGAGAGGGTTCTCTTTTGAAAATCAGAGCTTGTTTCAAGGAAACTCCTTTAGATTAAGATGGCAGCAATCATGCTCTCCAACTCCTGGTAACCTGGAATCTCTGAGAGAGAATCACAGGAGAGGGAACTTGCAGGTACAGATTTCCAGAGCAGTGAGGCAGGGTGCCATGGGGGAAATCCCAGGTCCTCTGGGTGGGCCAGGGATGATGCTGGGAGAGCAGAGCGTGTGTGGTGTTTGTTGGAGTCAGCAGGAGCCAGCTTTGTGCAGAGTGGGTCTTGCTTCATTCTCACCTTGGCTGCAGAAGGGAGGGTCCACCATTACTATAGAAGCCCCTTGTTTTTACAGACTGGGGCTCCAAGAGGAGAAGGGACTTGCTCAAGACATAGCTAGAAGGACCTGGGCCACCAGCACAGCCTGTTCCCACCCCTGCCAAATTCTGATGGCTAGGCTCCTCCCACTGGGGGTGCCAGAGGAGGGATAACCTTGGAGGATCAATTTGCGTTTAGTTTGGAGGCCTGATGCCTTGAGGTCCTGGGTCCCCAGTAGGCCTGGCTCTGCTACTTGCTTACTGTGGTGTGATCCAGACCAAGGCGCAGCATTGCTCTGTGCATCAGTTTCCCCAGTTGTACAAAGGAGTTATCAAACTCTGTTTCAGCCCATGTTCTTTTGCCTCACAGAGCCACAGTGCACCCACCAGGGAGAGGGGTCATTCACAGGTCCATTCACAGAAGGGAACATGAGGAAGGGGACAGGAGGGCCCAGGCTCCAGATCACTCTGAGGCCCACAGATCCAGCTCTGACGGTGTGGTTAGCCACCAGGAAAGAAGGCTGTGGGGGTCAATGGCCAGCAAAGCCCAGTCTTTTTGGTCTCTTTACCTGTCCCTCTAGTCCGCTCTTCTGTGGTTTGCAACCCCATCCCAGCTGAGTGTGTCCTAAGGCAAGGCCCCCTTCTCCATACCCCCAATTATGGCTTGTCCACAAAAGCTGGACTGTGACCACACAAAGGAACAGGGATGAAAGTGCTGGTTGTCAGGACAACCTAGTGGTTGCTGGGACCCAGGGGAGGGGCTTGGCTCTGTGCTTGAGCCCAGGCATCTGGACGACCTCTGAGCATGAGCCAAGGTGACCAAGGAGCCCACAGGGATCCCCCTCCTGCTCTGGGCCCACCAGAATTGAGCATACAAAGACAACCTTACCCCCTCTATGGCAGCACCTGCTTCCTGGGCCTCCCCTGGTGGTCCCATTATCTTGCACCTGCTGCCTCCTCCCCACCTGCTCTCCTCCTCAAGGCACTCCCTGCACATCCCTAGGCCCAGCTGCCTACTCTGAGGCCAGCCAAGAGGGGCTGTGGAATCAGAAGGAGTAGCTGGGAGGGCTCCGGGCAAGAACAGAGGGTTAAGCCAAATCTGTCTGGCCAGCAGTGTGTGTGCCTTTGATAAGGCTTTTACTTTAGGGCCTCGGTCTCTGGATATGTAAATTGGGAGCAGCCATACCTGCCCTCCGGGCCTTCAAGAGTAAGTTTCCTTCTGCTTGGAAGGAAATCTGAGGCTGAGATGTCCCCAGAGCTGGTTCAGGTAGCTAGGTTGAAAAGAGAAAAGGGAAGGGGCTATCTTGGGTCACATTTTTCAGGGCCACCTGTTAGACTGCTTAGAGACCTGATCCCCTCCTGCACACTTAAGAGTCACTACTTGGAGGTAGAGATGACATTTCCCAGAGGACCCTGAGGGTACAGGGGAACTGTACTGTACGGGGGAACCCATCAGTGCCAGGTTTTTGAGTGGCCTATCAGTATTGGGGAAAGAGGAAGACAGGGTGGGAATTTCTTGTCCTTCCCACCTCCACTCCCCACAGGGAGAGAGAATGCTGCCAGAGGGTTGCCTGGGGTGGGGGATGGAGGATTGTCTCTGGTGATCTGACAGTCCAGTTCAGGTGGGGAAACAGATTATGGGAACTATCAGTGTCTGGCTCTCTGATACCCAGCCCCCACCAGATGAGGGAGGGAGACGAGGGGACACGGGACTAGCAGATGCTCCTCTCCCTCCTGGAAAAGAAAGGAGATTCTCATGGCAACTGGTCTTTGTCTTGTGGCGCACATTCTAGTTGCTCCCTAAACCCTGCAAGACAGCCCCAGGTTCCCATACTACTATGCTGTGACCTTGGTGAAGTCCCTCCTTGCCACCTCAGTTTGCTATCTGGAGTGTGGGATTACCAAGGAAACAGGAGGCTCCAGCTTCTGCCCCAGCTATTTAAAAGCCCCTAGGCCATCACAGGCAGCCTACTGCAGCTGCCCCACCTCTGAACATAAGGAATTCCCTTTCTTGAACAAACCATCCATACTGACCTGTCTGGAGGCTCTTACACACTCCATTACAGAGGTCTGGTGAGGGCAAAGCTTTTGCCAGAAATGGAGGTATTTGAGGGCAGGGTAACAGTCCTGGTTTCCTCAGTCCACTCTGTACAGGTGGCCCCAGTACAGGGCTGGGCAAGGTTTGTATTCACCACTGTACAGATAGAAAAACTGAGGCTGAGCAAAGGAAGAGATTTGCCCAGAGTCAACAGCAGGACCCAGGCCTCCTGACCTATTCATAGACCTTTCTAGGTGTGGGCAAAAGGTCAGAATGGCAGTTTGGTGCCCAGGCTCAGTAAACTCAGGCTCCCTGGAGGGCTGGGGTTGGGAGTACCTGGTGGATTGAAGGGCTGAGATGATGAGGCTACCTACCTAATCTGCCAAGAGATCACTCAGCCGATGCTCACTGAGCTCCTTGGGGTCAAGGGGAAATCAGTCACTTAGAGCTTAATTATGATGAACAGCTCTCTGTGCAGCTTCTCAGGACCCCATGGAAATGTCTTGTGGGAGACATCACTATCCTGTGGCCTATCACCTGGAGCTCCAGCCCAGGCAGGTAGGGGCTGGTGGGGACCCGCTCCTGGCAGCTGCTTCTGGAGAGCAGAGCCTCGGTATCCTGGACACCATCCCCTGGCATGGTCTGGAATTACAGGTCAGAGGGAGATAGGCTGGGAAAGAGGGCGTTAAGGTGGGGTCATGTGTAGTTGGGCTGCTGTCAGCAGCCACCATCTTCAGGGTGGTGGCCAAGATGTGAGTCGCTCTGTCTCCTAGTCATTTCCTAACGGTCTTTCTAGGAATGGTGGACTTGCGGGGCTGCTGGGAAAAGCAGCAACCCCTGGTCCCACGGCTCCAGACCTCCAGTTGGGGGACACAGCAGTGACCACTGTATTGTTGCCTGCTAAGTGGTACTGACCATGGTCATTTGAGACTCCTGAGGAGAGAGTATGTTCTGTGGGCTTAGGCAATCAGGGATGGCTTCCCAAGAAGGTATAGCCTGAGATGGGTTGGAAAGATTCCAGCTGGGAAGCTCCACACGAGTACAGGTGGGAATGGGGTTAGGCTGCGGGCTGGGATGAGGACTGAGCAGTCGTGGGCCAGTGTTCCTCAATCCTTTAGCCACCCAGGAATTCCTTTCTACTCCTCCTCTTTGTGATCTGGGCTTTCTAGGTCCTGTCTGTCAAGCTGACCACGTGGATCAAAGGAGAATTTGTTTCCATTTTTATTTATCACAGAAAATTCTGGTCAGATCTGTTTAAGGCCACCTGGCCAATGGTACAGGGAGGAGAGTCGAAAGAGGCCTGGAGAGAGGATGAACCCCAGATCTCCTCCAAGCCCTCTGTGATACCCCACATACCTGTGACTTAGCTTCTCTTGGCAGCAGCTCAGAGCCCCCAGCTTAGCAAAGCAGAAGGAGATCCTAGAAGTCCAAGAGGCCAGCTTGGGGCATGGAGGGAACAGGTAGCTCCAGTCACCCTGTCTGGAGGCTTGTCAATCTCTATTCCAGCTGGCTGGCCACATAGTGTCCATTCTGCTGCCCATTCACATAGGGCTTTCATCTCTGCAGCCAGTGAAGCAGTACTTCCGCCTCAGCACTGCCAGGAAGAAAGCACAGAGCAGGAGAGCACAGCTCTTCATTCCCTCACATCCCTTGTTTGAAGGGCATGGGCTGGAGTAGGCATCCTGAGCAGCCCGTCTGCCCAAGCCTGAGCTTTCAGGCTATCAGAGATGGGCAGAGAACTGCCTCCCCCCCACACAAAAAAAAAACTCTAGCAGAAAACCAGTCTCCCTTCATTTCAACAAGAGCAAATCTAGACTCCTTTCCACCCATACCAGGCAAACGACTGCCCTTCCACCTCAGTAGGGCAGGAGCCCAGAGTGAGCTTATGGCTTAGCTCTTGTTCCTCTCCCAAGGAACAGGTAGATATGGTGGCTTCCAGGGCAGGGCAGGGACATCAAAGCCTGATCCTATGCCCAACAATTAGAGAACATGTGGACATTAAAGGGTGGGTACCTCAGACCCAAGAGAGTAGGCAATGACCTATAGTCTCCTGCCAGAGAGGGAGGGAGGCAGTCACATCTACTCCCCACACCTACAGAGGGAAAAGGTGGAGTAACCAGGGCTTCTGGGAAAACCAGCCTCCCACCATCCCCACTGCTCAAGCCCACCTTCCAGTTGAGGGACACAGCAGTGACCATTGCATAGTAGATGGTGAGTGACACTGTGAGTTTGACCTCCTGAGAGTGGACCCTCTCAGTAGCGACCTGTCCATTTGTCCAGGAGCCATGGTCCCTGTGATGTCACTAATCCACTGTGTTGCTTGGCAACTTTTCAGGATTAGTGCTCTGTCTCTGTCATCCCTGACGTCCCACCATGGGCTGATGTTGCCCTGGCAACCGAATGGGTACTGCAGCTTTTTGGACAGTTGTACCCAGTGTGGGAAGTGCAAGGCAAAAGCAGAGAAGCAGGTGCCTCTTCACAGGCTGAGTCAGGTACCCAGTCTATCCTGATCCATGGAGGAGCCTGACTGCCCAAACAGGGCTTTGGTGGTCTCTGTGCCCTTAAAGGTCTGTGGGTACCCTTGCCTCCAATCCCCCTCACACCCCTTCCTACTTTCCACAGTGATCGCTGAGTACTTACTGCATGAATGCCAACAAGACAAGCAAATAAAACTATGGCTGGGGCTCAGGAAAGATTGCATCAGCCCTGAAGGATGAATAGGAGTTGGCCAGGAGTAGGAGTTTGTGGAGAGATGTTCCAGGAAGAGGAAGCAGAAGCCTATGCAAAGGCCCAAACTCTCTCCCCAGTCACAGCTTATACTCTGCCTCTGTGTTCCTCGTGGCCTGGCCTCTCTTCTATTCAACAGACATTTTATGGTAGGGATAGGGTCCAGTTCAAATCTGGACACTTAAGTGTCCAGCACAGGCCTGACACCAATGTCAAAATCAGACATTTATGTACAGAGCATTAGGTTTTACTACCTCCTTCAATACCAACTTGTCCTACCAAGCCTCAGTTTCCCCACCTAGGAAATGGAGGCAATTTTGAGAAGGCACTGGGCAGATATTCTCAGATTGAGGTGGGGTGATTTTTAAATTTTATTGTGGCTTGTAACCCATCTCTTTTCCTTATAGAAAAACTGAAAGACCAGTAGAGTAGACATCTGTAAACCTTTGGATTCCCTAATTGTTAGCTTTTGCTTTATCTTCTTTTAAAACTTATCTACATATCAATTTTGCTGAACCATTTGTAAGGAAGTCCCAACAGCAGACATCCTGACATTTGTTATGAAATTCTTGAGTCTGTATCTGCTAAGACAAGGACAGTCTCCTGTATTAGGGGTTCCCAACCTCTGGGCCATGACTGGTACTGGGTCAGAGGCCTATTAGGAACAGGACTGCACAGCAGGAGGTGAGCAGCAGGCCAGAGAATGAAGATTCATCTGGTATTTGCAGCCCCTCCCCAGAGCTAGCATTACCATCTCAGGCTTAGATTTTTGTAGGAGCACTGGTCCCTGATGCCAAAAAGGTTGGGGACCACTGTCCTATATAACCACAATACCGTTATCACGTCTAAAAAAAATAAACATAATTCAATATCCAGGGCAGGCAGGAGGCTCAAAGCCTGAACCTATGCCAGGTCAGGGAGACCAGGGAGGGGGCGCAAGTGCACCCACTGCCCAGTCTGAGGAGGTGCAGGCGTTGCCTGATAGTTGGGTGTAACTGTTAAGCTGAACCCCCACTATTTTCCCTGCCCCCCCCCCCCACACACACACACACGCGCGCGCGCGCGCGCGAACCAGAAGCGGCTCCTTCAACAGTGACTTGACTGACCCTTGGTCCCAGTCCCCTCAGCTGTGGCTTAAATACCAACGTCCAATTCGTAAATTTCCCCAGTTAGTCTCCCCAAATTATTTACATAGCTTAGAAATTCAAAGTTCTCGCATAGAATTTGGCTTTTACTTTTGTCTCTTACTCTGGTGGAGTCTGGGAGAGAAGACGGATAATGGAGCCTGGATTTGAGAACCTAGAGCGCTGACACTTTCCCGCCCCCGGAAGTGGCCCAGGCCAGGGAGGGGAAGCCGCGAGTCGGACGGGAGGAACCAAGTGCCGGAGTGTGGGGGAGGCCGGTGCAGACCTTGGGGAGGTTCCGACGGAAACTGCGGCCCCACGGTGCCGGATGGTCCCATCCCTTAGCAACGGGCGCAGCCTCCCTCCTTAGAGACGAGCCGCCAGACGAGACACTGCGCCTCGTAACCGGTAGGTTGGTAGGTCTTTGGGGCCCAGGCGTGCGGAGCAAGCGCTCGCAGGGAGTCCTCGATAAGGAGCAGAGGGTGAGTGGACAAGAAGGAAGACATCCTTTCGCCCAGGGTCCACATCCCTGCCCCTGAGTCCGCGGCCGTTTGCAGCGCCTTGGCCCGTGGGAAAGGAGTGGGGGGCTCCGTTTTAAACGACCATGCAGATGAGTCCAGTACTTACCAGACCGATTTTTTTGGTCTCCACCCCTTGCCCCCAACCTGTGAAAGACCTAGGCAGGGAAGGAGCTGAGATTCTAATCCTCTGAGCAGCCAGCCACCCAGTCCCTCTCCTGATCATGACTACATCCAGTCTCCTTTGTCCTCAGTGTCCCCACCTATGAACTGGCAGAATGCTGCTGCACCTCTCTTAAGTTGTTACAAAGATCAACTTGCTGCCTTTACTCACCCCATTCATTAGACAAACGCTTTCTAGGCCTCAGTTTTCATTCTGGTTCTGCCAGATCTTGGCTGTGTGGCCTTCACAAGTTTCTTGACTTCTCTAGACTTTTGTTTCCTTGTTTGTGGATCGGTGGTAATAGTAGTACCTGTTGTGAGGATTAAATACCCTTGTTCATCTGAGTCCATCCAACCCAGTGCCTGGTGGGGTGATTGGGTCACATGGGTTGAACGTCAGTGAATCTAACCTGAAGCTTCCTCCAGCTCAAGCCAGTAAGGCTCCCAGGTGATCTGACTGGGGAGAAATAACTCGGGTTCAAATTCCAGCTGTGCCTCTTGCTGTGTGACTTCACACAGGTTACTTAATCTCTCTGAGCCTTGCTTTCCTCATATCTCAGAAATGAGGATAGTCTCAGTTCCTACCTCAGAAGCTTAAGTAAGATGATGTGTGAACTACATGTAAGCCCCTTAATAATATTCACCATTCCCAACACTGGGCCACCCTGGCAACTTACTGGCCAGTTCCCTCACACAAATGAAGGAGAGTGCCCATGCAGAGGCTGCCATCACCCCCCTGGGGCTATGACAGGAGACAGTGGTCTTTCTTTCTGTCTGTCTGTCACAGGTCCTGTGCACACTGGCAATGTACAAGTGCCCAGAGCTTGGGTGGGACTGAAAGGTAGCCAACAATCCTTGTAAAGGGCTGAGGGACGAAGAAGAAACAAGACTCTGAGTTTGCAGCTCACTCTCACACCTTTCTTGGAACATGTCTGGATGTATGCCCCCACTGCCAACCTGCTCAGAGGGAAATGGTTCACAGGAGTAGCAAATCCCCTGCCCCCCATCACAGACTTTTGCCCCCAGAGACACTGAGGTATCTTGGACATTTCTTTATCTGTTTCCATCAATCATTACACCAGTGAAGCAGCCAAGCATATTCAAGCCCATCTGAGAGCTGGGGGAACCAGGGAATGGAACACTTTCCTGTAGAGCTGGGACCTTAGTCTCTCCAAGGCCTAACACTGTTGTTTATTTTATTCAAGGATGAGGCAGTCATCTGTAGGTTTGCAGCCATAATAGGGCTGAACCCTAGTGAGTTTTCTGTTTTTTCAGGGTGCTCTGGAAAGGGCTGGCGACTGTCAGGTGGACCACACTTAGCATTGTTTTCAACACCTAGTCTGGGAGGCAGCTGGCCACCCAGGAGTGGATTCAGGGAGCAGATTTCTGGTGGAACATGCTTGACTGGCTAGAAACTGGTCAGCCTTTGGGCTCAGAGTCTGGGGCTTCTTGCCAGAGTCTCATATGCCCTTTACAGTCCCTCAAAGGGTCTTGCCAACTCACCACCCCCTTCTTAGAAATGGACTCAGCAGCTACAGGCTACTTTGGCTGTACTCTGGGGAGGTTGCTCCAGACAGACCTGGCTGCCCACCCACCTTTCAGATCGGTCCAGGCAAGATTCTCCTGCCACGAGCCAACAGGAGGTCTACACCAGCCAGTCCTACCAGTGGCTAGAATAAAGATGATGGGACACAGAACACCCAGCCAAAAGGGGGATATGTTACTTGGGCCAGGCCCTTATTTCCCTTTGTTAAGGTGTCCCCATTTTTTATTGAACATTTTATTGAAATAGTTGTAGACTCATTCCATTTTTATCTTTGCATCAGCATTACACAAAAATGCCTCCACACCCTTGTCCAATTTCTTATAATGCTCTCCTGACCAAGGAGTTTGCCCTGGTGATGCATTTCGAGGTAGCCAAAAGCAACAGTGGCTTGGCAAGGACTTGCTCACCCCAAAATGAAAATTCTGCAGAACCTCAACCTTGGGATGGTGGATGAGCATGCGACCCAGCGGCACATCTACTTTGGGGAGACAGGAAGGTGTATGTTTCCTAAACTAAGCTAACCGAGCTCAGTAGCTGGCAGTGAGATCTGTGGGCCAGGGAAGGGTCATGGTCCCTCTGTGAAGGCCACTTAGTCCTCTGGCTTCTGAGGTATGGTTGGGGGGCAGGCATGGGTGGGGGAGGAAGGGCATGGCCCAGTGCCCCCCAAGGGGAGAGACAGGGCATCTAGCAGGGTTGGGGGCAATGGGTCTGTCTCTAGGTGCAAGTCATTTTGGGGAAATGGCCCTTATTCATTGAATGAATAAGTTCTGGGCTGCCCTCCTTGTCTCCCCTTGTGAGAAGCCAGGACTTGCCCTCTAACGTGAGTGGAGTGGGTAGGCAAGTGCAGAAGGATGCACTGTGGGTAGGGGCATTTTCAGAGCTGCTCAGACTCCCTTTACTCAGCCCTGACGCTGGGGGCTCATTACTCACATGCAGCATAGACAAGGAAAGACCCCCCTGTCTCCTGGTGCAACCCTCCCTGCACTGTGTGTCTATCCAGATTAGGCAGAGACCACTCCCTCCCTCCCCCATCCCTTTTCCATTATCCATGGTGCTCCTAGGAACTAAGCAGAGGCTAGCAAGGACCCGGTGATGCTGATATCTTCTTCTAGGATCTCTTTGCTGGAGTGTTGCCCTGAGAGGCAGCATGGAGCAACCTAACGAAGAAGGATGCGGCCCAGGAAGGAACCCTGAGGGTCCAGACTGCAGTGGTATTGCTGAGGGTCAAGAGTCTAGTAGTCCTCTGAGGAGTCATGCAAGCACTGAGCGTAATTTGAGGAGGATTCTTCTGAGATTAAATTCTGGGTCAGAGAAACCTCCTCTAAGCTCTGACCCCAAGCTCCCTGCTTTACCCCTGCCCCTCATACTGTCAGACTTGGGGCAGCCCCGGAAGTTGCCCCTGACAAGCAATGATAAGAAGTACCCAGTGATGAAACAGCGCGGGTTCTACTCTGACGTCCTCAGCCCTGGAACCTTGGATCAACTTGGGGTAAGTGTGGCAGCCATACCCTACCAACCTTGAGCCCTCCTTGTGGGTTCCATATACACATCCTTTTATTTAGCCATCTTTATGCCCTTCTATCCTTCCATTCTTCCTTCCCTCCTTCCTTTTTTCCCTCCATCCATTTGTTGACGTATCCATCCATTATCCATCCATCTATTAATTTGTCCATATATCCACCTACCCACACATCCACCCTTCCATTGATCCTTCTGACCATCCATCCATCTGTCCATTTACCTATCTATTCATTAATTCAACAATTTATTACTGAGCACCTGCTCTGTGGCAGACCCTGGACTGAGCACTGGAGACAGTGAAGGTGAAATATACATAGGGCGATGGGCTTTGGTCAGGGAGCTCCCTTCCGGCCCTAGTTTGGGAGGGGTCCTTAGATGAAGTGGCATATTGCTGAGATATAAAATATGGTAAGGTAGGGGCTGGGGGGAGTGTCCCAGGCAAAGGGAACTGAAGGTATAAAGGCTTGGTGTCCCTGACAGAGCCCATGGCCCATGTGAAGGAGGAGGGTATACTGTGAAGGGAGAGATGGATGTTTGAGGCACATGGAGGAGAGAGAGGGGATGATAAAGAGTCCACAGCCCCATAGGTACTAGACAGCTTTAGGAAAGTTTTAGGCATGGGGAGGGCCAAGAGAGATAGAACAAGGACCCAGTGATTACCCATTATGCCTGGGGTGCCAGAGTGGCCCTTGGGAAGGGAGGTACACACGGAAACCCCTGCTGACCTACCCCCATGTCCCTGTCAGAACTGAAGGAGATACCTGGCCTTGGGGTCCCCCCAGGTCTTGCCTTTCCCAAGATCTTTACACTTCCTCGGGTTTCTGGGGTTTGGTTTTAGGAAGTATGCCGCGGCCCCTGCATGAAACAGGACCTCCTGCGGCAGGCCGACCTTGACCAGTTCACTCCAAAAGGTCAGTGCCTAGGAGGGCTGGGTGGGTATGTGCTTAGAAGCAGGGCTGCTAGTCTCACAAAGATGGTCTCTTCCTGGCTGAAGGTCTCAGTTTCCTTTTCTGTAAATGAGGATAATAAGAAATAAGGTGCTTTGCAAGGGCCCAGCTCACAGTGAGTGCTCAGTGAACCACAACTACTTTATCCTGACTCTTAGCAGAGCCATGACAAGGGCACTGCAATGGCTTAGGCTGCTGAGGGACAGGGCTCTAGTTCCCTCTACCCAGCTGGGGATGGTAAGAGTGTATTTTCTGCCTCTCTTGGAATGGGGCTTGGAGGAGGCCAGGACTCTTGGAATGGGGCTTGGAGGAGGCCAGGACTGTGTCTGAGCTGTTCCCTGCTAGGGCCCCAGCACCTGTAACAGGGCCTGGCACAGGACGGTGGCCAGGAGATGTTTCCTACAGGAAGAAAGGAAGACTCTGCTCTCAGTCTCTGTGATGAATCTTGTAAGGACTAGGACAGGTCTGCAAGGAGTAGAGGCAGTCTCCAGTGGCAGAGGGAAGAATAGGGTGGCTCCAGGAGAGGCAGTGAACAGGGTGGGACCTTGAGTGGCAATAAAGAATTAGGTGAAGCCCTCCCACCTGGCTGGCAGACAGGGTGTCTCTTTCAATCAGGCACGGATGCCCCACGGTCCTATCTTTCTGCCCCTCTTCTTCAACCCCAGGGGAGGCCTGGCTCCTTGATGATACTACCCAGATTAGTCCTCTGAGGGCCCTCAGGCCTCATGGGGTCCCTTAACCTCCAAAAGTGGCACAAGAAACATCACATGCATGTTCATTTGTGGTGTGATCTGAGGATCCAGCCTATAGTGTTCAACAATGGCCCAGAAAATGGTTACAAACCACAAATATAAGAGCTGTGGTGGTGCTGGGAATGGTGCTCCCACCATCCGTGGTGGGGTAGGGTCGGGGTGGTCAGCAACTCTGCAGCCCCATCCACATGAGGACAAGCAGCCCTTAAATGCCACAGGTGTAGCAGGCAGAGTTCTTGGCCAGCAACAGAAGTCCACTCCATTGCCAGAAGGCTAAGAGGAGTGCTTGAGAAGACTGCCTCTGGCTCATGGATGCAACAGGGGCCAGAGGCAGGCTTTGCTCCCCTCACCCTAGCTCCTGCTTGGCCCCCAGGACTCAGGGCCAGATACAGAAGCCCATGGTTGTGGAAGTGGAATGATGTCATGGGCCCTCAGGGTTAAGAGCAGGTGATGAGGGATCTGAAAACCACCTTCTTGGCCAGGCCTTTTTTGGTGCTATGAGGTTCTCCCAAGCACCTGGCAGCTCTGGTGAGAGAATGGACTTCAGCTGAAGCCAGGTGGCCTCCGCTAAGCCGCTGGAGGCTTCTGTGGGGCCCCAAAGGGTACCCTCAAGGTGGGCCCTCCTGCAGTGACTCTACCTCCGATTGCAGAGAGGTGGCAAGGCCCAAGGAGAGCTCATCAGAGCTTCCCAGGAGAGTACAGGGGGCCACCACTGAACTGTCCTGAGTCCATCAAACCCCTGGGGAGGATGGCTCATCTCCTGAAGCTTGTTTCACACCCTATTTCCCACCTCTATGGTCTCAGCTTTCCTGAGAGTTTCCTTTCCACTTAATAGCCTGAGGGCAACCCCTCAGTCCTAGGCAAACTGGAATGGTCATGCTATAGATGGTCTCTGTCCACCAACTTCCTTCCCCTAGACCTGGAATGAAAGCCTCCGTCTGCCCTGATTATCTAAGTAGGGGTGGCCATTTTGTGACTCAAAGGTCCCCCAGGGCCCAGGTGGTGGTGCCCCTGATCCTACAGTATCCAGGATGTCTTGGGTCTGCAAATGGCCCCAGGGAGTGAATGGTGTTCAGACTCTGAAATGCTCGGGAGTCCTCTGGGGAAGGAGTGGCAGAAACCGATTGCAGATGTGCAGAGAGTTACCGCTTTGCCTTCTTATCCATTTGTAATCATCGCTGGTAGTTTGATTCAATATCTGGCCTGAGTAACAGCCACTGGTGCTGGGGTCATGGGTAGCATGGAGGGGAAAGATTGAGCATGCTGCCCCTGGGTAGGAAGGGTAGGACCAAAACAGTCCCTTGTCCTTCCAGGCTTGTGTTCCCTTGGGTGCCTTGTGCCACATCTGGCTTCTCCCCACTACTGCCTGACCATAGGCTAGCTCTGAGCTTCCAGTGCCCCAAAGTGTTCATGCTTGGTACCTACATAGCACTTTGTGTTGGGGGGTGTTGAGCCCCAGGCTGAGCTTCTGCAGCCCCTGCCCCTTTGTCCACTTCCAGTCGGAACTTTCGAGATTCCTGAGGACTTCGAGGAACGCCTGGAGCTTCAGTGCATCGGGTCCACCACCCAGTTGCTCACCCAGGTTGACTTCCCACTGCAGGCCTATGAGCCCAAGGTGCAGGTGCCCTTCCTGGTGCTGCCGGGCGAGTGCCCCCGCAAGATTGAGATTGAGAGGTACGGCTGGATGGGAGGGCCTGTCCTCCAGGAGGCGGTATCCACCCAATTCAGGGAATAAGGGACAACAGGCAATTCAGTGGCCATCCTCATGGCTGAGTTAACTAAAATGGGTCTGTGTACAAGTGTTCAAATCAAATCCTCTAGCCCCTTATCCTCTAGCCTCTAGTCTCTTAATAGGAACAAATTGCTTTTCTTGTTGTGGAATTGGGGAGGTTGGCATTTGGGTCAATATAGTAGAACTGCCAAGCAGGACAGAAAGGCAATTGGAGTGCAGGACACCACCAGTCCCAGCCACCCCACCATTTCCTGATGCATCCTAGAGGGGCGGAGGGCCTGGAGGGGTCCATGGGCTACATCTCTACACCACAACCCTGTGGACTCTTGCTGACACCCCTGGAACCACCTCACATAAGCCATCATGAGATTCCCCTCATCTTCCTCTGCCAGGAGGAAGCGGCTGTACCTAAGCCTGGACATTGAGCAGTTGCTGGCCAGTGAGGGCATTGACTCCAACAAGCTCATGCCCAGGCACCCAGACCCCTACCACCCCCAGACCATCGAGCAAGGCCATGACCCGCTCTTCCCCATCTATCTCCCACTAAAGGTGAGCCCGTTTCCATGGAGGGCCAGTGGTCAGGGGGTGGTGGTGCAGGACCTCAGCTGAGAGGTTAGATCGGAAAGGGGACCCCACAGCAATTACAAGCACTTACATATCAAACAGGACAACTACATAATTAGAGCCCCTAGGGTTCTTAAGCATCCTAGGCTGGGACCAGAGGGGCCTAGGACCCCTGAGACACTGATTTTCTGTGTCTTCCCTGGGAGCCTGGGTACCCTGTGGGTCTGCTTCTGCCCCCGCCTCACCCACAGTCACCAAAAAACAGTTCAATTACACTGTGGAGTATATACAGGACTTCCTGACCACTATTCAGGGCTCACTGGGATGGGGAGACTGGAAGCGGAGGAGGGCATCATTGTAGCCCCTTTAGGGTCCCAGTGGGGAAACGATCCAAGGAGAAGAAAGAGGGTGAATAGCCAGCTCTAGCCCCTCCCTCACCCTTCGTCTCCATGGCCCTTGCCTGGTGGTCCCTTGGGGAGGCAGAGCTGAATCCAGACATACATCACCGTAGTAAGGGTGGGCTTCTGACAGCCCTGAATCTCCATCATTTCCAAGTCTGGTGGGGCACTCAGGAAAATCCAAGGGCTATCTCTTCCCTTAGACCTGAGCTGGATGACCCTTGGCAGTGGGGGAGAGAGTTTTTATCCTGCTCTGAGTCCTCAGGTACCCCTCTGCCTGAACCTCAGGGTGTCATGGCTGGACAGGGATTCAGAGTTTCCTAGAGCAAGATCCCATGGCCCCCTGTGAACAGTAGAGGAGGGACTCAGGGGAGCCTGAGCAGGTTGGGCATGCCAGAGGATAGTGGTGCCACTATCCTCTGGCATGCCCAACCTGCTCAGGCTCCCCTGGGATGAGCCTCCTCCTCCTGATGTCTGCTTTCTTCCAGGTGTTTGACAATGAGGAGTTTGACTGCCGGACTCCCAGCGAGTGGATCAACATGGGCTTGGAACCAGGGTCTCAGGATAGGAGACCCGTTCCAGGAAAAGCTCTCCTGCCTACCAACGACTTTCTGGGACATGGTGAGCAGGGCCAGCCTGGGTAGGGGGAAGGATCCTGGTCTGCATCATCCCATCCCAGCAGCAGCCCTGCCATGCAGCCTGCCCTGAGGCCTGGAAGCCCTGGGAATTGAACCTCCCACTGGGATACAGGCCAAGGGACTCGCCACGCAGAGGCAGGAAATGCAGAGACCAGGGATGACACTGGTGGGAGGACTGGGAAAGGGACAGCTGGATGGTGTCTAATGTCGAAAAGGAAAAACTCTGATAACAAAAAATGTACGTGCTCGTTATAGATATTCAGATGTGCGTAAGGGACGCAAGCCCTTCCATCCCACGACCCAGAAATCACCATTGCTCCAGCTCTGACTGGCTTCTCCACTTTCACGTCTGCATGGATAACACACACGTGATTGCAAACACACATATACACACCATTGCACATGTTCAGAGGCATGCTCACTGTCGCACACACTATCCCACACACATAGTCACACTCATATGCATATTTTTACCATATAAACACACTTATTCCTGTCGTCACCCATTTGTAACCACTATTGCACCCCTCCATACACATACCTGCACAGATCCCCAGGTTTGCTCAGTCTTGTCTCTATCTGCCCCTCCTTTGGCCCCGGGTCTGCCCTGGGTGCCGAGGAGGCTCTCTCCAGTTTGCTGCTATTAGAAACAGTGCCAGGGTGAGCTTCCATGGCCACCACTCCAGCCTGCATGGCTGGTCTCTGTGCAGGCCTCCTAGTAAAGTCTGGGTTATGGGGTTGGAGGTTGGAAGTGGCCATGCTCCTGTGCAAGGCTGAGGGCCAGCCTGCTCCCTGCCCAGTGGGTAGACAAGCCACCATGGAGTGAGGAGTGGGCCAAGTAGGCCAGCACCCAGGAGGCAGGTAGGATTGTGAGAGCCATGTTGGTTTTGAGACTGCTCAGCTTCCAGGGGGCCCACAGTGAGTCCATTGAGCATGCTGTTTATGTTGAGTTTATGTTTCAATTTGAAAGCAGGTTAATGCTGGAATCAATTTCTGTGAACTAGACAAGACGCCCAAAATGTTCCCTTTACTTTGGACTTAATTACAAAAATAATTTAACTCAATTATTCCCAGATCCCCAATTCATGGTGATAAAACCAGAAGGTTTGGGGCTGTATTAACCTTAAACACACCAAGTGCCAGCCTCCCCAGAGTGCTTCTGTTTGCACTCCTTCTCATGGGCCCTAGCCTTGAGTTGTAGCACCAGCAGGAGGAGGGGCTGGCAGGGAACATTTCTGCCAGCGAACTCTCATTTTCTGCTGAAGCCTTCTTGTGATATATTTTCCTCTAAAGTGAGCCAAGACAAGATCAACATTTTCAAAAAGGACACTTACTAGGAAGGGAAGTGAAAAGCAAAGCCAGTGAGGTATACCACCCCAACTTCCATTACTCATTGGTCCATCATTAACCTGTAGGGAGTGTTTCTTCGGAATTCCAGCCCTTCTTCCTCCCTCAGCCCACTATGTATTACCCATATTTGTTTTAGGCCACTATGTATTGAGGCCTTCTCTGCCCAGTACCATGCCGTGTGCATCTAATGTGTACAAAAGTTTACTGAGTACCTACTATGCATACCAGTACCATTCTAGGTACAGGGTCGTAGCTGTGATCAAGATGGGACAAAGTTGCTCTTGCCCTTGGGGAACTGACACTAGTGTGAAGAAGCCAACCAGAACCAAAAGAGGATGCATGCACAGTATGACTTTAGCTCTAGGAGGAACACAAGCAGGGTAACAGGTCAGAGTGTGCCGGGAGCAAGTTTTAGGCAGAGTTGCCTCTCTAAGGAGAAACCGTTTGAACAGGGAACAAACACGCAATGGGATGACCTGCGTGAAGACTGTTCTAGGCAGAGGTGCAGCCAGTGCAAAGGCAGGAGCAAGTTCCAAAGTTACAGGAATAGCCAGACATCTAGTGTGGCTGGAGAAAAATTAGTGTGGGGTACAGTGGCAGGAGGTGAGCGGGAGAAGTAGGCGATGGCTTTCAGCCCAGGTTGTGATGTTTGGGCATGGAGAAGAGTCTAGAGGGGACTCATGAGGGCCCTTTGCATGTCCGAGGTGTGCTCAAGGTCCACTGCTTGATCCTGCTCAGTGGCAGGAGGCCCATCTGGACCAAACAGGCCCTGAGGCACCCTTTGAGGCCATTGCATGGCAGCAGTCTTCTACCCTGCCCTGACCTGTCCTAATAATAGACGCCCAGGGGCTCAACTGCCACAGACAGCCTATGGGAAGGGATTCACTCCGGCCTTGGTTACTTTGAAGGGGTCTAGGTCAAACACAATGACCTTTACAGCTAGATCCTCAGTAGGTCTCTGTTCACTTGGGGCTTTCCTGTCTCCTGTCCCAGTCCTGCTAACTTGTCTCTGTCTCTGCCCTGATGGGATCATGCAGAGCACAAGGGCAGAGAGGCCTTGTCTTTCTGGCTTCTCTTGCTGCCCAGGGTTCCCCAGAGTCCAGTTCAGCTGGGAGGAAACAAGGCCTCCACTCTGCTAGAGGCAGAGATGGTCTTCCTGGTGGGAGAGAGGCCAGACTAGTGACCTCAAAGACCGGTTCCCAGCACCTGCTGACCACATGCAGAGGCCTCCTACTTACTCCATAGCAGAGAGCACTAATGGGTTTCCCTCCTGTTTCAGAGGACCCCAAAAGTCGAGAGCTGAAGTATGAATGGTGCAATGTCGGTGTCTTGGACTATGACGAGGAGAAGAAGCTCTACCTGGTGCACAAGACAGGCGAGAATGGCTTGGTGCGAGATGAGATGGGGAAGCCCATCTTGAATGGAGGGGTCACTGATGAAGGTACAATTTCTCTGATTGGGACCCAGGCAGACCTCCAGCTCAGGCTGGGCCTGGCCTGTGACTGAGGCCAACCCCCGAATGGGGCACAGCCAGCTCAGGTGGAATTCTCCCTTGCTCTTTTTGTCCTGCAGCTATCTGTCCCTGACCAGTGAGAATCAAAGGACTCATCTCTCAGAGATCCCAGGAAGGGCAAATGTCTATTATTTGATATGCCAACTCTGAGCAGCTGATAGTGCCACTTTCCGCATGATATTGAGAAGGAGCCCAAGGCCCATCAATTAGTGATGTCTGCCCTTGTGTGGCATTGAGGAATGGGCATGTGAATAGCCACTCCTGTGTAACTCCTTGTTTGTGCAAAGTTCTTTACAATTTATAAAGCATTTTCACATTTATCCATGACAACCTGGGCAGTGCAGGGAGTGTCCTCACGTCCATTTCACAGGTGCAGTGGGGAATCAGAGAAGGGAAACCACTTGCTCAGGGCTATCATGCATCAGCGGCAGATCCAGGCTGGAACCTGGTGCTTCACTCCAGAGAGCCTGACTGTGTGTTCCCTTCTCTCTCTCACCCGGCCCTAGGGAGGCCACCCCTCCTGATCTGCCAGTACTGGGTGCCACGGATACAGCTTCTCTTCTGTGCTGAGGACCCACGCGTGTTCACACAGCGCGTGGTCCAGGCCAATGCCCTGCGCAAGAAGACAGAGGCGCTACTGCTGTACAACCTCTACGTGGACTGCATGCCCTCTGAGGGCCGGCGGCTCCTCAATGAGCAGAGCCTGGGCAGGATCAAGCAATGGGCCATGAGCACACCCCGGATGCGCAAAGGGCCCTCGTGAGTCTCCTCCAGACCCTTCTCCATGTGCAAACACCACCACCTCCGGGAAGCCCTCCCGTGGGGAAGTAGTGCTGCTCAGGGGTAGTGTTCCCTCCTATCTTGTCTGTTTGGGGCTGTCTTGCCCACTACACTGTAGACTTCTTGGACCCCAAACAATTTCTTGTTCATCTCCATATCTCTCATTATCGATATGGACTCCTGAATTCTGATTTTATTCAAAGGCTTGTCACCTATTACTACCATTTTTTATTTTGATGCTCAAGTTGTCCCAGATTTGGCCACTAAGTGCCTCTTCAAGCTGATTCCTATGTCTTTCTGATATTTTCCTATTGTTCTTTGAGCATATTTTTACTTTCTGGCACAACAAGAAGTTCTGGGCTTATCTTGTACTTTTCTAGACCTAGCCCTGAAACCAGCTATTTCTCCAAAGAGCTCTGGTTCCTTTTAGTGAGGAATGGTATTTAGAAGCCAAGATCTGAGCATTAGGTGTGCTCGCTGCTGCTGGGAAATCACTGCTTTGAGGCTCTTAAACCAGACAAATCTGAGAAATATATCACATTATTACATTACATTATATTATATATAACCTCTACACACATCTTTATTTCTATATTTATCTGTTGATCTATTTGTTAAAAACCATGAGTTCATACTGATACCTTAAAACTGACTCCAACACCACAGCACTTATTCTCACTTGTATATATTTGTTACTTCTTTCTCTAGAAGAAAAATTGTTCATAGAATATTTCCTTATTTGCTGAGTCCTAGAACACACAGAAAGTAGTTTCAAACTGCTAATCCATACCCTTTAGAAGAAAAACCCTAAGTTGACTTTGATATTTGTTTAGTGTTCTTTTTCTCTTTAGCCTGAGAGTATATAATCCAAATACTCTATACAAAATTTACTTGGTTTAGTTCTTCCCACCTCCCTTTAGTGGGATATGTTCATTTGATGAAATATAGCTTAGTTCATTTGTGTGTATGTATACACATACACACACATACACAGACAGATACACATATATGTATATATAGATGCAATATATCTACATTATATATAATGTAGATATACTCTCTATATATACATATCCATATATATATTATACTCATGAGTATATATTACTCAAAAAAGGTATACTCAGGGATCTGTCACTCTCCACCTCTATTCATTTCATCCTATCCACATCTCTCATATTTTCCACCCTGTTTCTACCATGGCTCATAGATAACAATGTCACTAGTTTCTGATTTATCCTTTTTTTTTTTTTTTCGTACAAAGAGTAGCACATTATACACATTCCTTTACACTGCCTGTTTCACTTAAAGTACATCCTGGAAATCAATTCATATCAGTTCATTAAGATTTCCTTTATTCTTTTTACAGCTGCATAGTAATCTATTGTGTGGATATACCATATACTATGGTTTATTCATTCATTCTCTAATATGTAGGCATTTAGGTCATTGCAAGTATTTTGCAATTACAAACAATTCTACAGTAAATAACTTGTTGCATTTGTATATTCATATTGATGGAGGTGTAGCCGTAGGGTAAATTCTGAGAACTGGGATTGCTAGGTCAAGAGATAAGTACATATGTATTTTGTTAGATATTGTCAAAAATTACCCTCCATAAGAGTTGTGCCATTTTGCATGCATGCTAAGGGTGTGTTGTTATGCTATTTAATTTTTTGCCAGTCTAGAAGATAAGTAAGATGAGTCTGTAAATACTATGAGGCTGAACATTTTTTCCATCTTTTCATATGATTAAGGGCAATTTTTATATCATTTTGTGACTCATCTATTCATGCCTTCTGCTCATTTTTTCTCAGATTTTTGAGCTTTTCCCCTCCTCTCATTTTAAGAGTTATTTATGTATTAGGGATATTGGTCCTTTATTTGTAATATATGTTGTAAATATTTTTCCTCCTGGTTTTTTAGTTGTAGTTTGACTTGGCTGGTGGTAATTTTTACAATATAACTTAAAATATATAAACAATATTATTAATCATTTCTTCTATTACATCTGGATTTTTGGTCATAGTTAGAAACCCTTTCCTTATATTAAGGTTTTCTTCTAATACTTGTATGGTTACACATTTTTGCTTTTCAATTTCTTGATTCATTCTTATATATGGTGTGTGGTATGGATACAATTTTATCCCTTTCCAGATGACTAACTAGCATCTATTAAATGTCCATCATTTATTGAAACCTCCATCTTTGGCCAGTGATTTAAGATACCATCTTTGAGATGCCACATTTACCATATACTAATTTCTATATGCATTTGAGTATATTTCTGGACTTTCTGTTCTATTGTTCTGTTTGTCTATGCACTTGTACTACAGTTTTAATTATCGATGTTTTTGTAGTATTTTCTAGTGTCTCATAGAAGTAGTCCTCCTTTATAGCTTTTCCCTTTCAGTGTTTTCCTGGCTATTCTTGCATGTTTGCTTGTTTTAATTATTTATTTTTAAAAATTGTGGTAAAATATACATAACATAAAATTTACCATTTTAATCATTTTTAAGTGCACATCTCAGTGCTATTAAATACAATCACATTGTGCACCATCGCTACCATCCATCTGCAGAATTTTGTTCATCCTCCAAAAGTAAAACTCTGTACTTATTAAACAATAGCTCCCCATTCCTTTCTCTCCCTAGTCCATGGCAACCACTATTCTACTTTCTGTCTCTATGAATTTGACTACTTTAAGTACTTCACATGAGTGGAATCATGTAGTATTTGTCCTTTTGTGACTGGCTTATTTAACTTAGCATAATGTCTTCCAGTTTCACCCATGTTATAGCATGTGTCAGAACTTCATTCCTGTTTAAGGCTGTATAATATTCCATTGTGATATATATATATGCGATATATATAGTGATATATATATTGATATATATCGCATTTATATGTGATATATATCACATATATATATATTAGTGGTATATATCACATTTATTTATCTATTCGTTAGTAACACTTGAGTGTCTGTCTACCTTTTGGCTCTTGTGAATAATGCTTCTGTGAACATGGGTGTACAAATATCTTTTCAAAACCCTACTTTGTATTCTTTTGGATATATACCCAGGAGTAAAATTTCTAGATCATATGGTAATTCTATTTGTCATTGCTGCATTCTTATTTCATAATCATAAAATTAATTCTGAAATCCAGTTAGACTTAGAGATGGATAAGGAAAATGTGGAACCCAGAGAACCTCAGTGAGAGCATAAAGATTAGAGGCTATTATGAGCAGATGAGAGAAAGAATGTTCTGATGGTTAAGAAAATTTATTAGTGTTGTCCACAGTCAGTAATGGTGAGCTTCTTGCTGTCTTGCCATTCCTGGACCCAAAGCACTCCATGATTTCCACAATATTCATGCCTTCTTTCACCTTGCCAAAGACCACATGCTTGCCACCTAACTACTCGGTCTTGGTAGTGTAGATGAAAAACCAGGAACCATTTGTCTTAGCATTTTCTGTGGATAAGAGCCAGGAGTCATATGGTTCAGGATGAAATTCTCATCAAATTTTTTCCTGTAGATGACTTGCTGCCATTGTCACTTTGGCATGTAAAATCATCACCCTAGCACATAACTCCTGGAATAATTCTGTGAAAGCAGGAACCTTTATAACCACATCCATTCACCTTAGTGCTCAGAGCACTAAAGTTTTCTGCTGTCTTTGGAACTTAGTCTGCAAATAGCTTGAAGGAGACATGGCCTAAGGGCTCATAGCTAACAGAGAATGTGGCGTTGACCATGGCGGGGTGGCAAGGGGCGGCTCTGGGTGGCACAGCAGCATCTGCAAAGTCCTATTTTTAATTTTTTGAGAAATCATCTTTCTGTTTTCCCCAGCAGCTTCACCATTTCATTTTCCCACCAGGAGCACACAAGAGTCCTAATTTCTCCATATCCTCACTAACATTTGCCATTTTCTGTTATTTTTTTTTCTTTATAATAGCTATCGTAATGGATATGAAGTGATATTTCGTTGGTTGTGGCTTTTCTTTGCATTTCTCTAATGATTAGTGTTGTCGAACATCTTTTCATATGCTTATTGGCCATCGGTATATCCTTCATTGGAGAAATGCCTATTCAAATTCTTTGCCCATATTTGATCCAGTTGCTTCATTTTTGTTGTTGAGTTTTAGAAGTTCTTTATATAGTCTGGATATTAATCCCTTATCAGATATGTGATTTGAAAATATTTCCTTCCATTCCATGGGTCGCCAAATTTATTCTGTTGGTAGTGTCCTTGTGTCACTAGGAAACAAAGTTTTTCATTTTGGCGAAGCCCAATTTGTCTATTGTCACACACAAGAAATCACCACTAAATCCACTGTTATGAAGCTTTCTCGCATGTGTTCTTTAATGAGTTTTATAGTTTTAGCTCTCATGTACAGATCTTTGATCCATTTTGAGTTAATATTCTTGCATATGGTGTTAGGTAAGGATTTAACTTCATTCTTTTTCATGTGGATATCCATTTTTCCTAGCACAGAGTTTTGAAAAGACTGTCTTTCCCCCATTGAATGTCTTGGCACCTTGTTGAAAATCATTTGACTGTATATGTGAGGGTTAATTTATAGGCTCTCTGTTCCACTGGGTATATATCTGTCCTTTTGCCAGTACCACACTATTGATTACTGTAGCTTTTTAGTAAGTTTTGAAATCAAGAATTATTGGTCTTCTCACTTTGAACTTCTTTTTCTAGATCGTTTTGAATATTTGAGGTCCCTTGAGATTCATATGAATTTTAAAATGGATTTTTCTATTTCTGCAAAAAAAAAAAATTGTTGGGATTTTGATAGGGATTTTCATGTCTATTTTTCCATGTGAACTTTAATATCAGCTTGCCAAGCCCTATTTTTAAAACACTTGATATTTTTATTGGGATTGCATTGTACTTTAAAATGACCTTAGGTATAGCTGACATCTTTAGGATCTTGAATTGTGCTATCCAAGAACAAGGAATGTTTGTCCATTTGTTCATCTACTTCTGTGTCTTTCCAGGAGTGCTTTAAAGACTTTTTCATATAGGTTTTGCTTATTTCTAATTAAGTATTTTATCTTTTTTGTGGCTGTTATAAATGGGATTTTCTCTATGTCTGTTGATATTATTATGCTGATATTATATCCTGTTACCTTACTGAACTCTTTTAATGTTTGAATTTGTTTTCTTATTGATTCTCTAGGGCTTTCTAAGTACACATTATCTGTAAATATAGTTTTACTATTCTTTTCCAAAAATTCTTATTCTATTTTCTCTTATCTGTTTGCATTTTCTAATACCTCCAGTACAATATCAAATGGTAGGGAAAATGGTAGACATCCTTATCTTGTTCTTAGTATTAATGAAAATGCCTCCAGTGTTTCCCCCTTAAGAAAATGCTAGCTTTTGGACTTTATTTATTTAATAACATGCCCATTTACTTCTACTTTCTTAAGTGTTTCTGTCACAGGCTTTTTAAGGACCTATGGATATAATCATATGATTTGTTTCCTTAGATCTGTTAACATGGTATATTATGTTAATTGATTTCCTGATATTGAAACAACTTTGCATTCCTTTACTAAATCCCACTTGGCCATGATGTATCATTTTTTTAATGTGGTATTAGATTTCGTTGGTTAGTATGGTGTTAGACGTTTTTGCATCGATATGTGATGTTGCTGTAATTTTTTTGTACTTTTTTTTTTATCAGGTTTGAAGTAAAGTTACACTTGCTTTGTATAAAGAATTTTGACATTTCCCTTCTCTTTCAATGCTCTGGAAGAATGTGTGTTGCATTGGGGCTATCTGGTCACTCCCTTGTGAAACAATTGGTCTGTTTAAGCTTCTTATTTCTAATGAGGTCTATTTCAGTGTATTTTGTTTCTCTAGAAAATTATCCATGCCATCTAGACTTTTTAATATCTTTGCATACAATTTAAAATTTTTCTTCTGTTTTAATGTTGACCTCCTCTTTTCACTTCTTATTTTGTAGAGTTATATTCTCTTCCTTTTTTTTCTTTTTGCTTTTATTAAATTATTTAGTGATTTGTTTGGTTTGCTAATTTAAAAAATATATAGGATTTAGACTTAATTTGATCTACTGTTTTCTCCATCTGCCTCATTAATTTCTATTTTTATCTTATTATTTCCTTCTTATGATTTCTTTTGGCTTATGTTTTGTTATATTTATAGTTTGTGTGTGTGTCTACTAGGAATTTAATTCACTTATTTACCTTACTATTGGTAAATGTCTTTAAGGCTATGAACTTTCCTTTGATAACTGCTTTAAAAATAGTCCATAGAATCTGATATGTAGTGTTTTATTTTTTTAAATTCCGAAAATTCTGTTTGTATTTCCCATTTCATTAAAGAGTTGTTTAATATAATATTTTAAGGTTTTTCCTATGGAAAGGACTTGTTAAATTTTCTGTTAATGTCTAGTTTTATCATATTGAGATCAAAGTGTTATTTATAATATTTCTACTATATAGAATTTGCTGATGTTTTCTTTTTGACCATTTAACATATAATCAATTTTTGTGAATGTTTCATTTGCACTTGAGAAGAGGCATGTTTCTATTAATTTCTATTATTAGGGTATAAAGTTTTTATATATACATATATTTCATAAAGTCTACTTTATTGATTACATTATTTATGACTTTTATATCCTCACTTACTTTTGTCCAATGAGAGTAGTGGTGTTATGTCATTATGAATTGCGGCTTTTAGCATTAAAAAGTGTCCTTGATTAGTTCTAATGCCTTTAATCTGAATTTTGTTTGCTATCAGAATTATAATCTCCCTTTTTTGTTTTTTTCATTTTCCTGATGCATCTTTAACCATTCCTCTGTTTTTAGCCTTTCTGAATTTGTTTTAGATAGGTCTCTTGTTATCAACATATAGTTGGGTCTTACTTTGTAAGTCAAATTAAAAATCTTTTTTTTGTAATAAGTGATATAGCTGATATGTTCAATCTCAATTTTGTCATATTATTTCATGTTACAATTATTATAAGCATTATAATATGACGCTGTGTTTCTTTTTCTACAACATGTGTTTTCTTTGTATTTTTACTTTTTTGTTTGTTTTTGTTTGCTTTTTACTTTTCAATTTCTTTTGGTATTTAGGAAGATTTGTACCTTTATTTTAGTGGTTTCTTTTGTACTTATCCCTTTATAAAAATGGCCAAAACTCCCCACTTTCCTATTTAACCTTTTAATATTCAGTTTGTCAGTTTTTAATGGAATCCTCTAACTCCCTTCTATATTTCCTATGCAACAAACCTTGATCTTATTCTACTTTCCTCATTGCTTTCTCCTCCCATTTTTAGTTGCTTTTTTTCTACCTAATATTTTAACATACTATTTTTCATTCTCATGTCTATCTTCGTTTTAGTCTTAAATCTACAATCGAGTATACTAAGTATATCAGTCTTTTTTTTCTGATATTCCCCCTTATCATCTCGTAGAAGAGGGGGAAAAGGTCCTTTTTCTTTATACCTTTCTACGTTCTTGGCTGGGGTTCTATAACAAAAGATAGATTAATAAGAGAAAAGCATACAAATTTATTTGATGTTTTACTTCACATGGGAATCTTCATAAAGAAATGAAGACCTGAAATGGTTCAAACTGAGCATTTTTATGCTAAGTTTGATGAGAAGTGGAAAGTCATGGGAACATGTGATAGGACAAAAGGATATAAGACTAAGGGTAGTAAACTGGGTAACACTTAGCAAGACTTGTTCCTTCAGATTCCTCTTGGCTTCACTCCATCTTAGAGCTAAGGACATCCCTTTCCTTAGGGAGAGCACCTCTCACAAAAGGGTCTTCGACCTACTTCAGGAGAATGTCAAAGCATTCTTCCTGCACCTGCCATTTCTTAAATTCCTTCAGCTTAAAACATTCAATATGCCAAGGTGCCATATTTAGGGGTAGTATGTCCTGAACTCCATCGGTCTCTTGGTTGAGTAAAGCTCCTCTTCTAGTGGATTCCTCATAAAGGGCTCAAGAGTATAACATTCCTAGAGTTCTTGCATGTTAAAACTTGAAGGACAATCTGACTGGATATAAACTTCTTGGATCACACTTTTATTCCTAGAGTTTTTTTTTTTTTTTTTTAATGCTCTTCTTTTGTTGTCTTGCTTTGTCTGTTACTTTTGAGAAGTCTGATGCCAGTCTAACTAAGACCCCTTCCCTTGTAAGTTGTTTTATTTTTTTTTTGTTTGAAGACCTTGGGGACTTTTTAAATCTTTAAAGCCTAATCGTTTTACTAGGGTATGTCTCAGAGTTGATTATTCTAGGTCAGTTTTCCCAAATATACAATGGGTCTTTTAAATACATAGATTCAAATATTCTTTTGTTTCTAGATGTTTCTCTTGAATTATAGTTTTAAACGTTACTTCTGTTTCATTGTTTTGTTTTTTTTCATCAGCGGTTTCATTAAATCTATTATCTATCTTTTGATCTACCTATTTATCTTGCTTCTTTGCCAATTTCAAATTCAACCACTTTCTGACTTTTTTTAGTTATTTCCTTTTTTCATTTTTATTCTCTTTGTTATTTTCCTGTTTTTTAGTTCTTTCCTTTTGTCATTTTTACTCTCTTGGTTATATTCCTGCCTTTCTTGAGTGTACTTTATTACATTTTTATTTGACCTTATGTTTCCAAGGGCACCTTGTGAGTTAGCCTTCTTCCTAGATAATTTTGTTTCTCCAATTTTTTTTCCTGAGTTCAAACAAATATCTTTTTTCCTGTTATTTGGCCAATTCTGTATTTTATTCTCGAATTTCTGATTCGTATTTTTTTTTCATATGCCCAAATACTTGTTTTAGTGCAGTTTGAGGTGTTGCGTTAGTTTTTTCTTTTGTCTTTGTTTCTTTTTTTTAGGAGTGGATGATACTTTTCATCATGTTCTCTCTCTCTTTTTCTTATAGTAACATTACAAAAATATGCTCTATTTTCACCTATTCATTTCATGGATTTGGGATGGTTTACAAGATTCCTAGCTCAAGGGTGCCCTCTTCTGTTAGTGTAGCAGACTAGTTTTCTTTTTTTAATGGCTGTGTGTGTGTGTGTTGGAAAGAAGAGTTGTGTGCCCTCCAAGTTTTTTGTTCTCTCTTATCTTCCAAGACTCTAATTTTCACTCTCTTTTTTTCCATCACCCTCCAATCTCCAAAAAATTTCTCTTCTTTTATTTTCCCCCTCATTAGTCATGCCTTTCAAAGAATGATACCTTGAATGCATGCATGTCATCCTTCCTTGTAGTAAGTGCTCTGATTCGCCAGGACTCTTGTTTAGTATTTTTGCAGTCGAGGAGGACTTTCTGACAGGATTTTAGATCAATCTTAGGGTTACCACTACTAACACTACTCCCTCTTTGCAGTTTTTTTCTCCGTCTGCCCCTGTTCTCTATGAAGGTTTGCCACAAGAGTGTGAGCACTAGCTCTACTTAAAGATAAAGTGAAGTTATTCTAGTTATGCTAAAGGTGTGGGGTTTGGTAGTGTCGTTTGTCCTTGCTTTTCTTCTTCCTCTTCCTCATTTTTTTTTTTTTTTCGCGAGTATTCTGGGAAAGTTGAATTGATGTGGCTACCATTACCATGGTTGTCCAGAATTCCGTTTTTTGTGTTTCAGATTATTTAGAATATTTTTGGCTGTATGTGACAAAGATGCCAGGCTCCGATTGGCTTAGACAGCAGGGAAATACACTATTTTATTTGTAACAAGAAATCTGATGCAGGAGGTCCCAGGCTCAGTACATCAGGGCTCTGTACATCCCCAATGTACAGAAGCAGAGGTCCAGGGCCCATTGAGTCCTGCCATAAATCAGATTCCCTAGAAGCAAAGTCCAGTTTGGGGATTCTCGTATAAGTGATTTATTGGTGAAGCCCTTTTAGGAATAATCTGTAAGCATTGCTGAAAGGATTCTTTTAAGAGTGAAAGAGGCAGGATAGGGTAGAGAAAGCAGCTAGGCAACAATGTAGATTTAGGAGAAGTCTAGCCTCTGATCCCATGGGGAACTCTGGAGCATGAATGACACCACAGATTTGTCCTGAGGGAGACAGAACAAGAGAGCTTGATTTTATACATGCATCAGTTATTGATCATTGGAGGAAGTAACGCTTGAGCTGAGCCTACTGGTCTGGGAAGCAGAGAAGCACCAACAGAGAACTACAGGCCAGGGACTGGGTAAGGATGCCCTTGGGTAAGAAGAGGACCCCTGGGTATACTGGGCCATCTCCTACCAGAGTGTTCACTGCTGGTCACATGGGGCGCTGAGCCATGAACATACTTTCATTCATCTCTGTATGTGTGCACTTAACCCCTGTGTACTGGGAACCCTCGGAATACCAGGCCCCGCTCAAGGCTCTAAAGAAATGACCATGAGTTGGTCACAGCTCCATGTATATGCTATCCCTCAGCTGCTCTGCTCACTGACCAGCAGAAAGGAGTAAGATTGTTGAGACAAGAGAAGCACTTTGGAAGCATAAGTGGGGCATGCTCTCATCTAGAGAGGACAAAATATGCCCAGGACAGAAACTCCTGGGGAGAAGTGGGGATTGTCAGGTAGAGTAGGAGGCTAGGTCGATCAGAGGGGAATGATGTATACAGAGGCTCTGAGGGAAGTGAGAGCTTGGTAACCCACCCCCCCAACACACACCCAGGAACTCAGAGTGGCTGCCTGTGGTTGGACTGGGTGGGAACAGGGAAAATGACCTGAGAGGAAGGGATGCAGAGCCAACTAGAAAGGCCTCTTGGGTCCCAGGAAGCAGTTTGGTTTTACCCTGGGGTCCAGGGGACCCAGGGATGGATTTTAAGCAAGAAAAGGAGTGATCAGATTTGAGTTTTGTGGGGAGTGTATTGGTATGGACAGGGGTGGGAGCGAGGGAACTAGGCGGGGGGGGGGGGAGGCCTACACTAGATGACACTGAGAAGCAAGAAGCGAAATGGGCAGAGTCAGGGACAGATGTGAGGGGTGAGAGTAGCATGAAGGAGGCAGTGGACACGGGTGATGGAGGTCAGTGGCCAGAGTCCACATGGGAGGTATACCCATGAATCTGGAGGGGAAGCCCCAAATTTATAGTCCCAGGCCCATGCCAGAGCAGAGCCTGGGCCCCAGGCAAACTGCAGTGTGGGAGTGACAGGGTATGCAGAGACCCCCTGACTCCCCTTTTTCTGGTCCCCATGGGCAGGGTTCTGGAGCACCTCAGCAATCTCTCCAAAGAAGTAAACCTGGACTACGAGCGCAGCATGAACAAGATCAACTTTGATCAAATTGTCTCCTCCAAGCCTGAAACGTTTTCCTATGTGACCCTGCCTGAGAAGGAGGAGGAGAAGGTGCCCGAGCAAGGTGAGGATGTTGGGCAAAGGTTTCCCTATGGCCACCCACCTGGCCAGATCCCAGAGCCCCTCCCAACCCTCCCTCTAGGATCATCTGTAGATCTGATACTCTGTGGGTGGGAACAGGGAAAATGACCTGAGAGGAAGGGATGCAGAGCCAACTAGAAGGGCCTCTTGGGTCCCAGGAAGAGGTTTGGTTTTACCCTGGACCTGTCCTGTTCCCAGGATTTATTCCCTTCCTTTCCCCAACTGCCTAGAGATCTGAGAATGGAAGTGAGGACGAGGATGGTAAATGAAGGCTCTTTTTAAAAATAGTAGTCTGAATAGTGCACAAGTAGCAAAGTAAAGGTGTATTAGGGAAGCAGTTGTTCAGAAGTGGATGAAAAGGGCTCTGATTATCTGATCTGGGTACATATGACCTTTCTTCCTTCAGTAGTAAGAGTAGGTTGGCATTGCTGCAGCCCTATTGGACAGTCGGCATACTGAGTCTCAGAACAGGGTACCGGACCCCTCAAGCCCTCTTTGCTTTGAGCTTCCAATCCCTGCTAATTTTGTTTTCTGGACCCCTCTTCCATGTGCGTGAAGTGCCCAGGAAGCTGGCTCGGGCATGGACAGTGGGCATTCCTAGGGCCCTGGTACCCACATCTTCCTTTCTTGGCACTCCATGGCAGGCCCTAGATGGTCCTCAGGGCTTGTGTGCAGAGTGGGTGGGAGCGGATGGAGAGAGGGTCTACAGCATTCACTTTTTTCAAAGGGGTTTGTGACTCAGAGGGGCCAGGAGGAAGTTCATTTACTCACCCCACAGCGGGCACCTCACTGGGGCCTTGGGGCCACTGAAGACTGTGTTTTTTGATGAAGGACTTGCAGGCCAGCTTCTCACAGTTCATCAGTGATGCTTGCTGCAGTGTGCTTGACTGCACACTGGGAAAAGAGGGGTTCTGGGGACATGTGACTCTTCCAGGGAGGAGGCAGGGGTTGTATCCCTTCATCAACACTCTCTAGATCTGTCCGGATCTCTGGTGTATCCCAGGCCAAAGGCCATTAAGACACTGGCCCTTGGCCTCTACCCTACAGGACTGGTAAGTGTCCCCGAGTACCCCTTCCAGGAGCAGAAGGAGGACTTCACCTTTGTGTCCCTGCTCACACGGCCGGAGGTCATCACAGCCCTCAGCAAGGTTCGGGCTGAATGCAACAAAGTGATTGCCATGGCCCTGTTCCACTCAAACCTGTCTAAGTACAGCCGCCTGGAAGAGTTCGAGCAGATCCAGTCACAGACCTTCTCCCAGGTGCGTGGGCATCCAGGACAGAGAGCAGCAGCATGCAGGCCAGAGCCTTGGAGCTGACAGGTGCAGACCAGGGGCTCCTGGGGAGGCCCAGGGTTCATCAGCCAGCAGTGAGGCTGTGAGCACCATCTTCCTTAAAACCAGGCCTCACCTCTTCCCAGACCTGAGGGATGTTGAGGTGGGCACGAAGGGGGATGGCTCACCTGGGAGAGAAAAGGAGAACCAGTCGCTTTCCATCCCAACCCTGGTGGCCTCTGAAGCAGAATCTTTGTCTTAGAAAAGAGAGCAGAACCCCCATGTGCCCCGTATCTACCTGACGATTAGGATGTGAGAGAAAAGGGGTGCAGCCTCATGGAAGACAACTATCAGATGGCCTAGGAGAAAAACTCCCTCTCTCTTCTTCTCTCTACTCCATTCTGTGTGTGTGTGTGTCTCTCTCTGTGTCATTCCAGGTTTCCTGTCTCCCTCCTTCTGCTTCCCTTCCCTCTCGCCTCCCCCCAGAGCAGCCCTGGTCCCCAGGGTCACAGGAGAGTGTTGGTTGGCAGGGTTGGCAGAAAGTTGGGGCTGCAGAGAGATCCCTCCATGGTCATCTAAGTCCTAAGGCCGCCTGAGCACCCCGGTGCCTAGAGTTCCTGAGCGTGATGGCTGTAGGCAGTAGGTCCCTGGGGTGGCCATATGATACCACCTGTGGCCACTCCAGGTGCAGATGTTCCTCAAGGACAGCTGGATCAGCACACTCAAGGTGGCCATGCGTAGCAGCCTGCGTGACATGAGCAAGGGTTGGTACAACCTCTATGAGACCAACTGGGAGGTGTACCTCATGTCGAAGCTACGCAAGCTGATGGAGATGATCAAGTACATGCTGCAGGACACACTGCGTTTCCTGGTGCAGGACTCACTGGCCAGCTTCTCACAGTTCATCAGCGACGCCTGCTGCAGTGTGATCGACTGCACTGATGACATGGTCTGGGGCGAAGACCTCATAAACAGCCCCTACAGGTGGGGCCTGGCTGGCAGAGGCAATTGTTGACACCAGAATTATTCCTTGCCAGGCCACAGTCACTAGGGTGGTACAAGGTCAGGTCCTGGATGGCAGGCAGAGCCTGCCTCCTGCCCTGGTTGCTGGGGAATGTCCCACCAGCCTTGGCTTGCATTTCTTCTGTGATCTTCATTCTCTCAGTCAGTCACTGAGTTACTAATTCAAGAAATTTTCTTTGAGCCGTGAACTAGGCAGGGTTTTAGGGGAAGAATGGCCCTTGCTCTCACAGGAGCACAGACAGCAAGAAAATAAATAGACACGGTCATTGCCAATCTTGTCAGGTGCTATGACAGACTAGGGGAAAAGGGCTTTGCCAGGGGCCAGGTAGGAAGTGACCTCTGAGCCAAGACTTGAGACTGAGAGGAAGCCAGCCACGAGGAGATGCGGGGCAGGTGGAAGGACCTGCACATGCAGAGGAATGAAGGGGAGAAAGAACTTGGAGCAGTCAAGGAAGGTAAAGCTAGCAGGTGTGGTTGGAGTAGGGAGGGTAAGCAGGGCTGATCAGGGTGACATGGGTGAGGTGCCAGGGACCAGGCCAGATTATGCAGAGCCTCCTGGGGCCATGGTTGGGGCTGGATTTATTCTAAATGTGGTCAACAGCCATCAGAGGGGAGTTAATGATTTGATTTATATTCTAAAATGATGCTTTGGATTTGTGGGAACAAGTGAGTCAGAAGGGAAGTTAGACCAAGGCTCTTGACATTGTCTAGACAAAGGGTAATGGGACTGGGACCTGGTGGGACAGATTTGGGACAGTGCATGGGCAGAAGTGCTGTGGGGCGTGGCTGCAGGAGGAAATGGAGGGGGTGGAAGAGAAGGGAGGAAACAGGCTGACTCTGGAGTCTACCCCTAGGTTGGAGCCCTGGAGATAGCTGGCAGGAGTCAGGGGACAGAGGATGTTTGAGAGGCCATTAGAAGTCCAGATGGGTGGATGGGTGGCACTCCAGAGTGCAGGACTGGGATCCAGGTTTGAGAGTTGTCTGTGGACATGTAGTGAGTATCTGAAGTGAAGGATGGTAGGTTCTCAGGGAGAGCAGGGAACTGCAAGTGCCCCGGGCCTGGCCGACTTGCCCCGATGACCTCAGGACCACGTGGCGGGTCTTCCCTCTCCCCAGTGCCCATGAACATCTGAAAAGTGGAACAGAGGAGCCTGTTTGGCTATTCTAGATCTTTCCCTCTGGTCACTTGGACTTTTCTGGGAGGAGAGAGGAAGCAAGTCTCATGCATAGAGAAGCTCAAGGGCCATCACTCTGGCAGTAAGGGCAGAGGGCTGGGCCTGCTGCACACAGGACTCCTCAGGTCCCTGCCCACAGTCAACCTAGCTGTTGCCCCACAGACCCCGGAAGAATCCTCTGTTCATTGTGGACCTGGTGCTGGACAGCTCAGGGGTGCACTACAGCACACCACTGGAGCAGTTCGAGTCGTCTCTGCTCAACCTCTTCGACAAGGGCATCCTGGCCACCCACGCAGTACCCCAGCTGGAAAAGGTACAGCCACAGTTTGAGGCCTGGGGCACCTGCTGCCCTGGCTGCTAGTGGCTACCCAAGCCTCAGCGTGCTGCCCCAAGTATTAGAGCAGTTCAACTTTATCATGAACCTCCCACCTGACTGCAGTGTGCTCAGCATTTTATCCTCTCCATGAACTGAATTGGGAAACATTAACATGCCCATTTTGTCATTTGGCTGGGAAGAGTTTAACCCCTAACAAAGGACATCTTGAGATCATTTCACAGAGCTGAGGGTGTGCAAAGTCCTGTGTGCATGCATGCGTGCGTGTATGCGTGTGTGTGTTGGCTTGGCCCAGGAGGCTGGGTCACATAGTTGCTAAGTATCAGAACTGCAATGCCAGGTGGGCTTGCTAACCCACTCCTGCCATAGTCATGTCTGACCCAGATCCAACCCTCTTGATCCCACCCAGATCCTGACCTCTCTTTTTAGCTAAGGCATAGACACAGACCGACCATCACACTCTAGTCAAAAGTTCCCCTTTATCAACAGAGTTGCACACAGCTCAAGCCCCTCGTCCAACAGCCTCTGTAACTGCAGTCCTCTCGTCATCTTTGCTGGTCAATCAGTGCCATCAGTGACATGGTTGTCCCAATTGTTCCTTTCCTTGGCAATGGGCTAAGTCAGGCACAGGCAGAAGAAGATGCTGCCCCTTGGTGGATCATGTGGGGCTTCTGCCTTTGCATTAGTCCACAGCCCCAGTTCTTGCCCCTACCCCCACCATGGTCTCAGTGCTTGGCCACACGGCTGTCCACTCAGTTTTTTGATCACATCTCCAACCCCTCTGCACACCTGCCGCAAGGCTCATCCAGCTCTGTGCCCCCAACCCTTTGTTCCATAGCTGGTGATGGAGGACATCTTTATCAGCGGCGACCCCCTGCTGGAGTCGGTGGGGCTTCATGAGCCACTGGTGGAAGAGCTGCGGGCCACCATAGCCAACACTGTGCGCAAAGCCATGGTCCCACTTCAGGCCTATGCCAAGGAGTACAAAAAGTTCCTGGAGCTGAACAACACTGACATCGCCACGTTCCTCAAGTGTGTGTGTGATTCTGAGTGTGTCTGTGTGTCTGTGTGATCCCTACCCACACTCTCACTACCCTCTGCCTTTCATGTGTACCTGCCATCCACAGGGCCTACCAGACACATTGCCCATCAGCCGAGGAGGTGCGGGAGGTGGTACTTACCCACCTACAGGAGAAAGAGATCCTGGACAACTCACTGCCCAGCAGCATCATCATTGGGCCCTTCTACATTAATGTCGACAATGTCAAGCAGAGCCTATCTAAGAAGCGCAAGGCCCTGGCCACTTCTATGCTGGACATCCTGGGCAAGAACCTGCACAAGGAGGTGGATGACGTAAGTGCCCACCTGCCTGGCCTCAGTGACCACAGCAACACATGTACCCTCACATACATGGTGAACTCCCACAAGCAAGATGTCCCCAGACAGGGTCAGAGGTGTCTGCAGAAAGGATCTAGAAGTCACCCTGCCTTGAACCTGCCTGTCTGCAGGAAACTATCCCATATGAGGGATCCCAAGATTGAAGGGAGTTGTCACCTCCTTTTCTAGGAACCCCTAACAAAAGACATCTTGAGATCATTTCACAGAGCTGAGGGTGTGCAAAGTCCTGTGTGCGTGCATGCGTGCGTGCATGCGTGTGTGTATTGGCTTGGCACAGGAGGCTGGGGAGGGTGAAGTACATTAGGTGATGCCCTTACCCCACTGCAAGGCCTCAGATCCCCAGTGAGCCGGCTGCAGGATGTAATGAGGTGGGGGCAGTTACCTATATGGAGACACTGGGGACCAAGGAGGAGGAGCAGGCCCCAAGGAAGGCAAGGGAGAGGCACTCAGCCTCCCGCAGAGCCTTCCTCCTACAACCAGATCTGTGAAGATTTCCGCAGCATCAGCCGCAAAATCTATGAGAAGCCGAACAGCATTGAGGAGCTGGCTGACATTCGTGAGTGGATGAAGGGCATCCCCGAGAAGCTGGTGGGGCTGGAGGTGAGGCATGCGTATAAGGGCTGTGTGTGGGGGGAGGTATCCAGGAGCCTGGTGGGGTGGAGGTCAGGTGGGCACACGGGGGACTGGGAGTCACGGGGCCATTGTTCAGGGTCAGGGGGCTGGAGACAGGCAGGGGCTGGGAGATCAGGAGCCAGGAGGCTGGAGGTGCGGTAGATAAACAGAGAACAGGTAGAGCTCAGGGCAGGGGGCTATAAGGCTAGCTCCATGTTGGAGGTCCAGAGCTATGCTGTCTGGGAGGTCAGGAGGGTGGAAGATATAGGTCAAGAGCTAGAGTTTGGAAGTGTAGTAGTCATGGTCTGTGGAGCTCCGAGCCCAATGCTGGCCTTAAACCCCATGTCTCCTCCCCTATCCCAGACCTACCCTCTCTGAAAGAGAGCCTCTCTCTAGCACCCAACCACCTTGGTTCCAGTCATATAACCCCTACCTCCACCCTCCACGCACACGTGTCCTTCATCACCACCTGTCCCTGCAGGAACGGATCGCAAAGGTCATGGATGACTACGAGGTCATGGATGAATTCCTTTACAACCTCAGCACAGATGACTTCAATGACAAGTGAGTAGGTCCCACCACCATGCAGGGGATGGACAGCAGAAGATGAGTGGGGAGGTGCTGAGCCACAGTGGCTCTCAAATATTCTGATGGCCACAGGCTATGTAGCCACACCAGAAATGTCCTGCCAAGATGTCAGAGGCCATGGCTCCACATGGGCCAGGACCAGGGCTAGGTGGCCAGCGGAGCAGAAGGAAATAATTTGAGGATTTTGGCCTAGGGACCCTACTGCCTACACCCACCTTGTCTCCATTCTCTATCCCATCATCAGCCTGACACAGGACAGTCCCAGGGGAGGAGCACATGTCCCTACCTAGCTCAAGAGCCTTGTATAAATGGACTTAGGTTGGGACCAAGGCCCCAGAGACTCCTTGCCCACAAGCTAGAGCTGCCTCCAGGACATTAGAGTTCAGGAGAGGTTGGCACTGTCTCCTGGGAGCCCTGCCCGGCAGCCCCAAGGCACCAGCTTTACAGGGCATCCCACTGCTCAGGGTGGGCCTCCCCAGGGATCAGCATCTCTAGGCCAGCTGCCGACAGAATCCCTGAATCCCACAGGGCCCCATGGCAGCCAGGCGATGGGAGTTGATCTGATATGTGATATGAAGGAAGCTGGCCTGTGGGCCCTGGTTGGTCACCAGGAAAATGTAGACTAGAGGCTGTCAATTTGCCTCAGAATCACTCCTCTCATTCCTAACACCATTTTCTCCCTTGCCCTTTCACTGCACTGGGCACATTAGATCTGTATCTCCCTGGCTACTGACCATAGCATCCAGACCACAGTCCTAGGGCAGGGCCTGCCTCCCTTGCCAGGCAGGCCCACACCATAAGAAGTAGTTGTCTCCCAGCTCACTTCATTTTCCCAGTTGTCTAACCCTGGCTATATCTAGCTGCCACCTGGTTCCTTCATTCTCCCCTTCACCCTGGGTCCCCCTGTCTGGTCTGCCCACCTATGATTTTCAATGTGACATTCCCCCCAATCCCCACCCCTGTCTCACCAGATGGGCTGCCTACAACTGGCCTTCTAAGATCCTTGGACAGATAGAGATGGTGCGGCAGCAGCATCTCGAAGATGAGGAGAAATTCCGCAAAATCCAGTTCATGGATCAGAACAACTTCCAGGAGAAGCTGGAAGGGTTACAGGTAAGGCTTGGCTGAGGCTCTGCTGGGACTGTCTCCCACCTCACACACACACAGAGTTCTCCAGGACTAGGCCTCACTTCTTGCATTCAGGAGTTGCTATGTCAATGTGTGATGGACAAATTCATAGATGAATGAACAAATGACTAAAAGAATGCACTGAAAGGCCAGAGGGGTGCTTGGGCAGCAAACTTCAGAAGAATTCAGAGTAGAAAAGAACTCCAACTCTCCTATTGTATCCTCCATGCCCAGTGGGCAATGGGCACAGTGTTCAGGGAACTGGGTCTCCCTCTGACCTTGTTGTTACCACGGGGTAGTCAGCTGCCTGTGATGGACCAGGAACTTGCTCACTCCCAGAGAAGAAAGTGCCCTCAGAACTGGGAAATGCTAATACCCGGGGACTTCGAGCTCCCTGGGTGTGTAGGGGGTCACATGGACACAGGTAAGGCCACAGAAGCCTCTAACTTCTTGCTCTTCGGCCCATAGCTGGTGGTAGCTGGCTTTTCTACCCACGTGGAGATCTCCCGAGCACATGAGATTGCCAATGAGGTACGGCGGGTCAAGAAGCAGCTGAAGGACTGCCAGCAGCTGGCCATACTCTACAACAACCGTGAACGTATCTTCAACTTGCCCATCACCAATGTAGGCCTCCTGTGGGCACACCATCCCCTAACTTCCCGGGTTTGAGGAAGAGCCCATGGTATTTGTGGCCACGTGGCATTTGTGGTAGAACCCGGCTTCCAGGTGGCAGGGCTCTGGCATTTGGGAGGCACTACTGAGCAGGCTACAGAGAGGAGATAACCCACCCCTGGCCCTTAAGGCAAGGAGGCTGGCTGGAGCCAGGCAGGAGGCCTGAGGGTCAGTGCAGGCTTTGCTCAGCCATTCAGAGCTCAGAGTCTGTGGGAGACAGGAGGAAGGGAGGCCAGGCCCAAGTCCTCTGGGACAGGATCAGGGACAGCAACCAGGAACAAGGAAAGGGAAAAGACCTAGCCCCAGAAGGAATAGTGTAGAGAGAGACTTGGGAGCATCCTGAGGCAGATCCAGCTTGTCTGCCCCTGCAGTATGAGAAGCTCTCCAGGATGGTGAAGGAGTTCCAGCCTTACTTGGACCTCTGGACCACAGCATCTGACTGGCTGCGCTGGTCCGAGAGCTGGATGAATGACCCCCTGTCAGCCATCGATGCTGAGCAGCTGGAGAAGAATGTCATTGAGTCCTTTAAGACTATGCACAAGTGTGTAAAGCAGTTCAAGGACATCCCAGGTAGGTGGCCAAACCAGTCTATCCCCTGCTTCCCTACTTGTGCTGGCTGCCTCTCACACCCACCTGCCCTGCCCGCAGCCTGCCAGGAAGTAGCCTTGGACATCCGGGCCCGCATTGAGGAGTTCAAGCCATACATCCCGCTGATCCAGGGGCTGCGCAACCCTGGCATGCGGAACCGGCACTGGGAGCAGCTGTCCAATGAGATCAACATTAATATCAAACCCAAAGCCAACCTGACCTTTGCCCGGTGCCTCGAGATGAACCTACAGGACCACATTGAGAGTATCAGCAAGGTGGCCGAGGTGGCTGGCAAGGAGTATGCCATTGAACAGGTGGGCAGCCACCAACAGGCCCACCCTGCCCCACCCACACCCTGCCAACTGCTTGGAAGTAGGACAGTACTGGGCCCCATCCCTGGGGTCATTCACCAGGTCCAGGGGTTGGGTGCATTCTGTTAAGTGAACTAATAATGTACGTGAAGTGCTTGGCTCAGTGTCCACCATCCCTGTTATTACTCAGTTACTCCTCTGGAGTTACTTCTTCCAGGAAGGAGCAGATAGTATTCCTTTCTTTTAACAGGTGAACAAATTAAGGTTCAGAGAGGTTCAGCAACTGGCCGGGGCGGCATAGCCACTAAGAGCTATAACTGAGACCAGAGCTCCTAACCAGCACCTTAGCTGCCTCCCAACACATATGTACATGCATATTGCACACATGTGTAGAGCTAGTCAGCCTCGAATTCAGATGAGGGCCCATGGGGGATTTGTTGACCAGACAAACAGAGAGTATTTGTCAGAAGGACAGCATCTGTTCATCCCTGCCCTGTGCTGGTCAGGCAGCATGCAGGCCAGCCCCTTCCCAGGGCCCAGCTTGTCTTATCCCCAACCCCAGGCACTGGACAAGATGGAGAAGGAGTGGTCAGCCATCCTGTTCAACGTGCTGCCCTACAAGGAGACAGAGACCTACATCCTCAAGAGCCCAGATGAGGCTTCACAGCTGCTCGATGACCACATCGTCATGACCCAGAGCATGTCCTTCTCACCCTACAAGAAGCCATTTGAGCAACGCATTTACTCCTGGGAGAACAAATTGAAGCTGACCCAGGTGGACCCTCCATGGGAGTCCCTTACTCCTCCCCACCCTTGTAGCCCTGTATCTCATAGGTGGCTATGATGTCTGAGGTGGCTCAAAGCAATCCACTGCCTTGCCCAGGTTTGCACAGCTCCTGACTCTGATAGGTCTCTCATTCAGAGAAGAATGGGGCTCTTCCAGGAGACAGTTCAGGACATGGGGGTGGACCAGTGTTTAGTCAGGAGCTCTGGCCGAGGAGAGGAATGAAAGCTGCCACCAGACCTCCAAAGGACTGCCTGGGCTTGGGACAGCTAGTACCTCAAGTCTTGCAACTTTCTGAGCTTGACACCACAAGGTCCTGAGGTTCCTTGATGCTCTTTCTCACTCTGCCCTGAGTCTCATTCCCATCTCATTTGGAGCTTACTTGGAGTGAGGGTCCCAGGGCACTGGGGACTGCCCCTCTTCAGGGCTTTCAAGGCCAGAGGAAGGGGATGTCTGCAGAGCCTTAAGGCCTACCAGTGTGATTCCGACAGCCCCTTCCCTGGGACCTTCCTGGGAGATGTTCAGAAACCTCCAGTGAAGGCCAGAAGCCAAGTGAGGAGGGATTGTCTCTGTGCTCCCTGGATGACCCAGATATGTCTGAGCTGGCCAGCATTGTCCCTAGGTCTCCCTCCTTTGCTCACACCGTCCTCTCCACCTGGAGTTCCATCCCCACCTTCCATTTCCAAGACTCACCATCAAGCATCCCTCACTGATTCCCTCACACAGCCTGCCAGGTGTTAACCATGGTTGGTGCCTCTTGCAGAGCCTCTCACTCATGCCAGGCCCCTGGTAATTCAGAGGAGGAACTGGCTGTTTAGTGGACTGTATGCTCTTCGTGAGCAGGGACCACATCTTGTTCCCCTCTGTTTCTTCTGGTGCCCTCATGGGCCTGGTCCACGCCTGGCACAGAGCTGGCACACATAGGAAGAGAATGAATGAATGAGTTTGCATTGAGGGGAAAAGACAAGAGATAAATTTTGAAAAGTGAATTTGGAGACAGAATTTGGAGACTGTTTCGAAGATGTCTCTCTTGGACCGATGTTTCAGAGAGTCTTTTAGAGATCTCAGTCTCAAGTCCCGATATACCTCAGAGAATCCTGGGGTCATAGGCCTGAAAGTCCTGCCAGGCAAAGAGGCTGGTTTGGTCTTCCGTGCACTGGAGTTCTTTCTTCTGTTACTTCAGGGTTTGCTGGTGTGAGTGCCATTTCTTCATAGGGAACAGTGGCTCTCCTGGCTCTACTGGAGGCTCAGAGGTCCCATGGGGAACTTGAGATTTCTCTAAAGAACAGACATCCATGCAGCCTCTTTGTTCCCTAAAGTACTGTGGCTGACAGTGTATCTAGAAATTTCCCCCACAGACACTGGCATTGGTACCCAGTGCTCTGCCCAGCACTCTGGTGGGGTGAAATGTCCAGGTTTTGGGAGACAGGACCCAACTTGGACTCTGGGCCCTAATAGTTCATGCCTTGCCCAGGAGGTGCTAGAGGAGTGGCTGAACTGTCAGAGGGCCTGGCTCTACCTGGAGCCCATTTTCAGCTCTGAGGACATCAACCGGCAATTGCCTGTGGAGAGCAAGCGCTACCAGACAATGGAACGGATCTGGAGGAAGATTATGAAGAATGCCTACGAGAATCGGGAGGCAAGCTCACATAGGGATGGATTGGGGCAACTGGGACCACTAAGGGTCCTGGTCACCTTTTTGGGAGATACCTGGTCTCATTTCTCCCTGAACAAGAAAGATTGGAGGACAAGTCCAAGGCTTTGGTCTTGGTCTGCGACTCCTGAGTGGGCTCCCCAGTCATGCTTCTCTGAAACACAACCAGTTGATGATTCTCCTCTTAGAAATATGCAGTCCACATTAGCACTTTAAAGGCCCTGATAAATCCTGCAGCAAATCAAACCACTTAGCTCTGTTTAACCCTAATTTTTTTGATTGTAGATTTTTTTCTGTAGGATTGACGGGTAAGGGTTGCAACCCCTGGCTCAGGGCCATTTTCTTGCGCCTGTTCTTTCCCAGGCCCCACTGCGGGTCTCTGGCCAGTGTGGGTGCTCTCTGAGCCTTGCTGCCTCACAGCTGGACCATGCTCACTTCCAGTTTCTCTCTGGCTTGGGACATGCAGGTGATCAATGTGTGCTCTGACCACAGGCTGCTAGACAGCCTGCGGGACTGCAACAAGCTGCTGGACATGGTGCAGAAGGGTCTCAGCGAGTACTTGGAGACGAAACGGAGTGCCTTCCCCAGGTGAGCAGCACCAGCCCATGCCCACTCTTGTCAGTGCCTCCCCACAAAGCCGGAGCATCAAGCACCCCGCCCAGGCTGAAGCACAGGGGTATCAGCAATCCTGGGGCAGCTGGGACCTCAGAGCCACGCAACCCATTCCCTTACTCCTGTTCTCCAGATTCTACTTCCTGTCAGATGATGAACTGCTTGAGATCCTGTCCCAGACGAAGGACCCCACTGCCGTGCAGCCCCACCTGCGCAAGTGTTTCGAGAACATCGCCCGGGTAGGTGATTGGGTCTGGGGCTCAGGGCCTGGGGCTCAGGGCCAGGAGCACAGGGACTCCTTTCCAAGGAGAACAGCTCTTCTCTTGCCCAAAGTCCTTTTAGCAGGAAACGAGGTGGCGAATGAGATTCCTGGCCCTTGGAGATACACCTAGGGCCTATGGGAGGAAGGTCAGCTGCAGAACCCCCAGCTCAGAGCTGGGGGGCCCTTGGCTCCCAACTCATCCAGGGGACTAATGTTCTCCCAATATACTGAGGTGCTGGCTGGGTAGAGAAACCCATGAGGCCAAAGGCTTCTGACTCTCCTCATCCTCATCTTTGCCTGCAAGGGAGGCTGCACAGGCCCGAGCAGGCTGGGGTACTCACAGGCAGGGTTTGCCTCTTTCCCTGACAGTGTCAGGGAAGGCTTAGCTCAGAGAGATGCTCAGGTGAGGCACCCTGAGGTGAAGCTCTCTTCTGGAGGTGAAAGACACAGGCGAGTCAGCTCTGGGGCTGTGGTAGGTAGGGCCTCTGGGCTTCCCCGCCCCCCTGCCCCTGGGTAACCCCCTCTCTCACCTGCTTCTCCCATAGCTGCTGTTCCAGGAGGACCTCGAGATCACACACATGTACTCGGCAGAGGGTGAGGAGGTGCAGTTGTCCTTCTCTATCTACCCATCCAGCAATGTGGAGGACTGGCTGCGGGAGGTAGAACGCAGCATGAAGACCAGCATGCGGGACATCATTGAGAGGGCCATCAAGGCCTATCCCCTGGTAAGCCATGCCTCTTACCCCAGCACAGCCTCCAAGCCTGGTGATCCTTCTGTTTACTCCTTTGTCAGTGTTCTCTGCTCCATCGCAGTAGCTGGGCTGCCCGCCTGCTTCATATCAGGTAACAGACTTGACTGTTGCTCTTCTGTCAGCCAAGGGCTTCTGGGGGCTGGGGTCCTTGCAGCCTGCTCAGGAAGGAATCTGAAAACACAGTCCAGAAACTGAGACTTGTTCCTAATAACCCTCAGTCACCATTGTTATGTTTCAAGCATTCACTGTGTGCCAGGCCTTGGCTGGGACTTCATCCATATGACCTCTCCCAGCCCCACAGCCAGCTGCTGAGCTGGAGTTAAGCCTTATCCTACACAGTCAGTTTGGAGATCTTTTCTGCCCAAAGGCATGTGATTTGCAGGTGGCAGAGCCAGGGTTTGAACCCAGGGCTGTGGGTCCCCCAAGTCTTGCACTCCTACCCCTCTACTTCAAGGTCTCCTCTGCTGAGGAAGTGGTGATTTGCCCACCCCTGAGAAGCCCAAATGGCTTTTCTACTTTTGAAGTGGGATTAACAATTTGAGCCCAGAGTTTAAAAGGCTGAATCACAGATGACATTTAAAGAAAAAAGAGTGTAGGGCCAGGACTGGCAGCTGCCTAGGTCAGCTCTCACCGTGTTATCTTCCCAGATGCCCAGGACTGAGTGGGTTCTGAACTGGCCTGGCCAGGTGACCATTGCTGGGTGCCAGACCTACTGGACCATGGAAGTGGCAAAGGCCTTGGAGGCTAGCAACCTCAGTAGCCAGCTGTTCCCCCAGCTTGCCCAACAGGTGAGAGTCAGGGGGGTCATCATTTGCTCCCAAACACACCCCACACCCAAGAGAGCCCAGTACTTCCAGGAGCCTTTTCCTGTAATGAGCCTGCAAGAAGCCTGGGGTTGGATCCAAAGAACAGATGGTCAGATAGCCCAGAGATGAGTGTCTCATGACCAGCCCCCAGTGGGAGGGACTGGGGGGTCTAAGGAGAGCTCTGAGGCCAGGCAAGTGCCCTTCTCCCAGTGGTTACTGAGGGAGCCATATCCTGCAGCATCCCATAGGCTCTCTTTGCTCTGTGCAACAGTTTCTGACCACACTCCTTCCCTGAGCTCCTCACCAGGGTCTACCGCGTGGCTATTGACGGCTCAGGTGACACTCTAAAGGGAGGTAGATGCCATGCACATACCTCCATTTTTATTTATTTCCCTGCCAGACTTTTCATGTGACCAGTGCCCCCCGCCCCCGTGCTCCTCCTATCCCAGACCATCAGAAGCCTGCAGAATAGAGGTGTTGTTCCTGGCAGAAGCCCACCCTCTGTGCAAAGGAGAGCCTACCCCCAGTGTGATTGCACCTAACAGTGTCCCCCCACTCATGCAGCTCAGTGACCTGGTGGCCCTAGTGCGGGGGAAGCTGACCCGCATGCAGCGGGCCGTGCTGTCAGCACTAATTGTCATTGAGGTCCATGCCAAGGATGTGGTGGCCAAGCTGATCCAGGAAAATGTGGTCAGTGTGAATGACTTCGAGTGGATCTCACAGCTGAGGTGAGGAAGCAGGGGTCCCCGGCCCAGCCAGCCCCACGGCCAGAGCAGTTGCATGCAGGGGCAGGGGAGGATGGAGAGTCAGTCAATAATAAGCTTATCCCGTCTGGCCCTTGAGGCCCTGGGACAAACTAGGCAGGGGTGCCCGATGCCCTTGTTCCCCAAAAGAACCACTTCTCTTTGACCATGTACCCTGCCTGGTGGCCTGTGATCCCCATGGCCTGAGAACTCATCTCCCTGCAATGCCAGGTACTACTGGACAAATAACAACCTGTACATCCGAGCCATGAATGCCGAGTTCCTCTATGGCTACGAGTACCTAGGCAATAGCGGAAGGCTGGTGATCACTCCCCTCACCGACAGGTGAGAGATTCTTTCCCCATATGCCTTCCCACACTGGTACCCTTCCCCCAGCTCTGGCTGGTCCAGAAGTACAGGGACAGAAAGGCACAGGCAGTCCATGATAAGCCAGTATATCAGAGCACTTCAGGGATAGGAACATGGGCTTCAGGTTTAAAACTGGCTCTGCCCATCACAGGCTGAGCGACCTTGAATAGTCGGCTCAATCCCTTTGTGCCTCAGTTTTCTCAGTTTTCTCAATCCCTTTGTGCCTCAGTTTTCCTCAGAGTGGTTATGAAAATTTCATGAGCTGAAATGTAAAGCTCATAGGTCAGTAAGCATCTAATGGGTGTGAACTTTACTATTTTCATGAGTTAAATTATGCTTCCAACATGCCAGGAGAATTGATCTTGAGAGAAATAATGGGCAAGTTTCTTTATAAAATGAACAATTCTCTTCTAAAGCAATCAGTTGCTTCCTCTCACCAATAGTATTTAGTTGCAGCTGGAATTTTGAGTTAGGCTTTGACTAAGGGAAGTAAAGTGTGGCCACAGGTCAGCCTTTCCAGTGGGTTTCGGAGCAAGGCTCTGCAGGGCCATGGGGTAGGGTGTGGAAGCACTGGGAATGTGGTCAAGGGCTGCAGTCCTGACCCCAGTAACCAGGGCAGGGCACACCTGGGACCTTGAGAAGGAGGAGGAGCAATAGCTCCCCGTCCATGGGGCTCTATAAGGGGATACTCTCTCCCCCTGTGTCTGTGGGAATCCTGAGAAAGGAGAGTGGCTCATGCCCTCCTCCTCCCACTCCTGCAGGTGCTACCTGACCCTGACTGGGGCCTTACATCTCAAGTTTGGGGGGGCCCCAGCTGGCCCAGCTGGCACAGGGAAAACTGAGACCACCAAAGACCTGGGCAAAGCTTTGGCCATCCAAACTGTTGTGTTCAACTGCTCCGACCAGCTTGACTTTATGGCCATGGGAAAATTCTTCAAGGGCCTGGCCAGGTAAGGCTGGGTATGAGGATGACACAGGATGGGTCAGGAAGGCTAAGTTCTCCTGGAGACACTGTTTAAGAGGAGCCTCACAGGATGGTGGAGGGGACAGTATGGGATAACAAGAGTCAAAGGCCTCAGCCCTTCTTGGTGCTGGGGAGGGATGGCGGGTGGTGGGTCTTGGCTGAGCTGACAGAGATCACCATTGATGGCTTCCTCCCCAGTGGAGTCAGAGGGTCCTTGGAGGTGCCAGGTGGGTTCTGAACTCCTATCCCCCTAATGTTCTAACCTCGCTTAGCTCTGGGGCCTGGGCCTGCTTCGATGAGTTTAATCGCATCGATATTGAGGTGCTGTCTGTGGTGGCACAGCAGATCACCACCATCCAGAAGGCACAGCAACAGCGGGTGAGTCATCTCCCTCCACACCTCCCCAAGTAACCACCTCAGCACTCATCTCTGTCTGCCCACACCCACACCACCATGGGGCTCCTCAACCTGCAAGATGAGAAGCCAGGCATTCTGCCCACCCTGAGTCCAGCCTCTCTTGTCTCATGGAGAACTGGGTACTTCCCTCTCCCCACTTGCAGAGCTGTCCCTGGGGGACTTAAATAGCCAGTCAGGGACCCCCACATCCCTACCGCACTCTGGGGATAGTTCCCAGCCATGCTGCTGTAGATGAAGGGGTCCTTCCCACTTCCTGACCTATGGAAAGCCCCAGCCAGCTGTCCTTCCTCTAGCCTTGTTCAGAGTGGCCAGTGCTTTTCTCTTGGAGACAAGGGCTGGGAGGCTGGCAGATGCCACAACCCTACCCCAGTAGGGCCCTGGCTCCCAGTCAGAGCTGAGCTTGCTCAAGTCTGAGGAGAATCAATGGCAGGAGTTGGGGGTGGAAGGAGTGGTAGGTAGGAGATGTGTGAAGACCTCAGGTAGCTGGGACCTGGAAGGCCACAGGTATCCACTGGAACTGGAGGTCTTAGGCCACATCCTGAGAGAGGAGCAAGCTCATGATCAGGGGTCCAGTCTGGGCTGACCAGCTATAGCCGGGACAGGGGCATTAATAGGTGACGAGGGGGCCCAAGCAGAGGAGGAGCAGGTGAATCCACCCCTTCCCCCTGTAGGTGGAACGCTTCATGTTTGAGGGCGTCGAGATCCCACTCGTGCCATCTTGCGCAGTGTTTATCACCATGAACCCAGGGTACGCTGGCCGCACAGAGCTGCCCGATAACCTGAAGGTAAGTTCAGTCCCAGGAGGCCATCTAGGGCACTGGGAGGCACTGGAGCTGTGGCCTGGGCTAAAAAATGCTAAAGCATTTATGCAAGGCACACAACTGCTAGACATCAGGGACTGTGATTCCCCATGGAGGCCCTCCTTCCCAGGGATTCTAAGGCATACCCCCAGACATAGAGAGGAGGCCCCAGTCTTGTCCCTGGGTTTGGGAGAAGTCAGGGGTCAAGTTCAGGTAAACACAACGGACCAGTTTCTAACAGGCAGAGTGGTCTAGCCACAAGGGAGTGTAAGCCTCAGCTATGGCAGGTGTGCTGCAGAAGAGAATCTAAGCATCACTGGGGGAGGAGGGCAGTGAAGCTGCCTCCTGAGGACCAGACAGTCCAGAGGGCAGGTGACACTCTGGAGGGAAGCTCTGTTTCTCAGTTCACATGTATACCATGGACCCCAGGCACTCTTCCGGCCCGTGGCCATGATGGTTCCAGATTACGCCATGATAGCTGAGATCTCCCTCTACTCTTTTGGCTTCAACGAGGCCAATGTGCTAGCCAAGAAGATCACAACCACCTTCAAGCTGTCCTCTGAGCAGCTCAGCTCCCAGGTGAGGCCCTGCCCTAACCAGGTTTCAGAGTCTGAGAGCCACTGCCTACTCCCAGCAACACCATGAGATAGGAAATAATCTCCATTTCTCAGCTGAGGACATTGAAGTCCTAAGCAGCTAAGAGACTGGAATCTCACGCAGTGTACAGGGAAGCTGAAGGAGGAGCCAGGAACAGATGCCCACCTGGGTTAGTTCAGGTACAAGGGAGGGTCAACCATTAGGTGACCAAGAGCTACACAACCCAAGGCTGTGGATCAAGTGCACCTGGGTCTCATGAGAACAAAGTGGGATAGCTGGCCCCCTACCCAAGCCTCCCAACACCATTGGCCTTCCATTCAGCATGCTGAGACCGGGTTCCAGGGGTAGATGTGGCTGGTTCAGGCACTAGCACTGGTGGATGATCTTTCTTGTTTGGCTCTGTTCTCAGTCAGGTTCCCCCTTTGCAGCAGCAGATCTGTCTGGGTTCACAGGCTACCAGCTTAGTTTCTCTTTCCTAATAGTTCCAGGAAAAGTCCCTCATGTCACCCTAATGGGCCCTTTTCGGGCAACCTGCGTATACATGAACACTGATCACTGTGCCCAGGGGGAAACCATACTGCCTATAGCTAGGTGGAGTCCACCAAAGCCCATGGGATGGAGAAGATGCAACCTATTACTTGCAAAATCCATAGCTGTCCACCACAGCGCCACCCTGGGTGCCAGCACCTCATCACACCCTTACTTCTAACTACTCATTTTCAAAAATGCTCCTCCCTCGTTAGAGCAACTATCCCCACATGGTTCTGAATATGCCCTTGTCCCTTCTCAAATGGCAATGACCTAAAATCTAACCCTGGTTTCTTTGTCCAAGTCTAAGATTTCTAGGAACTGTGTTGGTCTCATTGTCTGACACCATGGGGGGCAATATGATAAATTTAACTATCCCCAACATACCTGTGTAATGGAGAGAAACCAAACCAAAGCAACAAACAAGAAAAGCCACGGCAGTGTAGCTGAAAGGGTGGGTCTAGAGAGATGCTATGAGAGGACCTTAGAAGGAAGCTCAAAGGCCATTGAAGCCAACTCATCGATGGCACAGATGGGAAACTCCTTCATTCACTTTGGAACAAAGTTCATGTACCTCAGGGATTTAGCTGTGACCAAGGCAGTCCACACCCTTAGGGGCCAAGAGTCAAGCAGGGGACACAGAATGAGTAACCCAGTAAAAGGAGAGGGCTGCTGGGATGATGACGTAGAGGGTGGCAGATGGGGTCCAAAGGAGGGCACCCAGCCAAGGCTGGGGTGTGCAGGTGGTCATAGACAGCCTACAGGGGAAGTAACGTATTAACTGAGAGCTGGGTGATGGGTCAGGTACCAGGTGGGAGGCAGAATGTTCTAGGCAGAAGCCCCGAGAGGGACAGTACCCACCCACCCTTCCACCTGTACGGTGGCAACAGGATCACTATGACTTCGGGATGAGAGCTGTGAAGACTGTGATCTCTGCTGCTGGGAACCTCAAGCGAGAAAACCCCAGCATGGATGAGGTGAGTGCCATCTAGAGGGGCACCCGGGAGCAGAGCTCCAGGAGGACTCTGGAGCAGCTGAAGGGGCATCTGGCCTGGGCCACCTGAGGGCTCCTTTGGCCTCTGCTGCAGGAGCTGATCTGCCTCCGGGCCATCCGCGATGTGAACGTGCCCAAGTTCCTGCAGGATGACCTAAAGCTCTTCTCTGGGATCGTATCTGACCTGTTCCCCACTATCAAAGAGGAGAACATTGACTACGGCATCCTGGACAAGGCCATTCGCAAGACCTGTGAGAAGAACAACCTCAAGGATGTGGATGGTGAGCCCCTGGCCCCTGCCCTGCAGTCATGTGGGTGTCCAAGGAAGGGCTGGCTTTGGCCACCCCAGGACACAGGGCAGGGGAACAGAGACAGGCAGTTCAGCCTCAGGGGTCCTCAAGCCTGGCCAAGTGTGTTGCAGGCTAGAGCTCTCTGTCAAGTAGTCCACTGGGCAGGGCAGGTTCCCCCCACCCTGTCTACTGGAACCATATAGCCGTGGTCTTGATCAATCAAAGCTCTTGACTGACCTTCAGATTTTGTCCCTGGGATTTTGCCTTGTTTTGTCCAGCACTTACTCAGGGTGGTGCCCCTAGCAAGCTGGGTGTAGCTTTGGAGCTGGAGTTGATTGTGGGCCTGTGACAGCTGACACTGAGCAGGCCCATGTGTTCTGCCACCCAACCAATGGATGTTAGGGAGTAATAGTCCCAGTGGAAACCATGGCTGGCCATTAGCAGAGAGTTTCTAGTCTGCGCTTAGGACTTCACCTCTCAGTGCCCATGAGGACTACATGGCCTCATCTTACAGATGAGGAAATAAAGGCTCAAGGAGTGAGATAACCACAGAAAGCTAGTGGAGGAGACCAGGACCCAAGCACATGTTCTGACCCCTGGGCTCCCCTGCCATGTTTCCCCAGGCTTCTTGACCAAGTGCATCCAGCTCTACGAGACCACAGTGGTACGGCACGGCCTCATGCTTGTTGGGCCCACCGGCTCCGGCAAGAGCAGTGTATGTGCAGCCAAGCCGGGCAGCCCAGTGCCAGACAGTGGGCCTGGGGGCGGTACAGCCTCAGTGGGGATCTTGGTACCTGTTTGCACATCTTAGCCTCTAGACTAACCCTCCTGCCCCCCGGGTCCCACAACCCACTCCAGTTCTGCTCTCTAAGGGGCCAGGAGACTCACTCTTAGGTGCCTGTCTCCCCAGTGTTACAGAGTCCTGGCAGCTGCCATGACATCACTGAAAGGGCAGCCGTCCATCAGCGGCGGTGTGTACGAGGCCGTCAGCTACTATGTGCTCAACCCCAAGTCCATTACGATGGGCCAGCTGTATGGGGAGTTTGATCTGCTCACCCATGAGTGGTGAGTGGCCCCTGACCACCCTCTAGTGACGGTCCTGCTCCCATATCGCTGGGGGCTGTGGGCCATGGACCCCCTCTCCCTCCCTTAGCCCAGTGGAAGGACTGGAGCTCAGGCTCTGGAGCCCAGAGGCTAAGGCTCTGCCCACCACTGCACTTCCTGCCTGACTGAGTGACCTTTCTTACCTCCCAGACCTTGGTCCCATCATCTGCAAAGTGGGGATAGTAGTGGCACCATTATTATGGTAAGGAGAAAATGAGCTTAACACGTGGAAGTTGCCTGGATATTGTGGCACATACCAAGTGCTCAGTAAATATTAACTTCTGTCATTGCCGCAAGAGCGGCTGGTGGTCCCTCTCGGGCCTCTGCCCCCAGGCTGAGACATGTACTTTAGGGGAAGTGTACTGAGCTGGGATGACAACTGGGTCGAGAGCCTCCAAATATCAGCACCTGAGGGTCTTTTCTCTGGGGTGATTTTGTATCTACCCAAAAAGCCTCCAGTCTCCTGCTGGGGGTGTCTGATTGGCTCTAGTGTTCTGGGAACCCAGTGGGGATGAATACTGGATGGGGAGTCATCTATCTTTCCAAAAGCGGGCCTGTCCTTCTTCCCCCATTTCTGGTGAAAAGTCTCATCCACACCCACTCCAGGCTCCTTTGCGTGTAGCTGGGGGTGGGGAGCGGGGGCCGAGATCAGACCATAAAAATGTCTCCCTAGCCGCCCCTTCCCTGACACTTGGTGCCTCTGAAATTTGAGCCTTCCAGTAGGAACTAGGTATATCTCATGACCCATGCCCGGCTTTCTCTGCCCAGTCATTTCCTCCTTCTCCATCTCTCTCCATCTTCCAAAACTTTGTGGACCTCCATGTCTGCTGTTGCTTCCTCCTTTACTTCTTTTTTCTTCTCGGGATATCATCTTTTACCTTCCTTTAATATAACTTTAGTGGGGACTCAGCAGGGATGGAATATAAGCACACATTTTCATTACATCACGTTACACCAAAGTGTCTTATTTTCTCTATCAAATTTTTAAATGAATGAAGATATTGAAAAAATAAACAAGCAAAGCAAGGCCAACCTGGCAGCCAGGTTTCCTACGAAGCCAGCTGTGCTTGCCACCCTGCCTTCCCAATGCCTACAACCCTCTCCTCCCTGGTGGCTTCAGGACAGATGGGATTTTCTCCTCCCTCATCCGGGTGGGGGCCATCGCCTCTGACACCAACAAGAAGTGGTACATGTTTGATGGGCCGGTGGATGCCATCTGGATTGAGAACATGAACACAGTGCTAGATGACAATAAGAAGCTGTGCCTCAGCTCTGGGGAGATCATCAAGCTCACAGAGGTGTGTCCACTTGTCCACTTACTTGCTCTCCTCCGCAGCTGGGTGGACCTGGAGGCTAGACCATGATGGCGAAACCTTGTTTCCCTCCACCCCTCCCTCTCAGGCCATAGCTGCATCTCAGGCAGTTACCATAACCCACCTAGGAGCTGGCTCCTGGCACCTCTCCCTGTGCCCAAGCTCCCGACCCTGAGCCATGTCCTGCACAGCTACTCAGTGCTGCCCTTTTGACAGACCCAACTTCTGTGATGCTCTGAGCCTGGGGCCAGCAGTACCACCCCACAGCTCCCAGCTGATGCTGCCTTGTGCCTCCCAGGCCCACTTTCAGCCATCTTGGCTAGTCTGTATCACCATCCTAGCAATGTACCCAAAGTCTGAGGGACAGGTGGTGTCCCTGGAGATACCTGCCTGGTGTGTGAAGGGCAGTTATCAGAGAAGCAGAGGTATCACCTGGGTATGAGGGCAGTTCATGGTGTCTCTTGAGCCTTCTAAGAACATCTGGAGGTCAACGTGAATCAGTATTCATGTACACAGGTGTGGGACTCTAGAACACATCATATACCCTAACGCCAGGCTGGCTTGATCACTCCTAGGAATCTCCTGACTTATGTTCCTCCTTTGGGAACCAGGGAGGACCACATTGTCAACTGAGGGCCAAGGGGTTCCTGCCTTCCTCCAGTCCCAGCACTGTTCCTGGCTCACAGCTAGCCCCCATGGCCTGCCCACAGCTACAGGATGAGCAACCCCTCCCCATGGCCTTGCAGCCTTTTCCTGGCTCTGGGAGCTGGCAGATGGCCCACTCATGCAGTTCATCTTGGCTCCAGGTGATGACCATGATGTTTGAGGTTCAGGACCTGGCGGTGGCCTCACCAGCCACAGTGTCCCGCTGTGGCATGGTGTACCTAGAACCCAGCATCCTGGGGCTCATGCCCTTTGTTGATTGCTGGCTGAAGATGCTCCCTGCTTTATTCAAGCCCTATGAGGAACAGTTAAAGGCCCTCTTTGTCAGCTTCCTGGAGGTAAGTGAGGCCACAGTGCATCTGGCATGGTCAGGCAATAGGGTGTTTTAGCCAGCAGCCACAGGATCTGGGTCCCCATCCCCTGCAGGAATCCATTGCTTTTGTCCGGTCCTCTGTGAAAGAAGTGATTGCGTCGACCAACAGCAACCTGACCCTGAGTCTCCTCAAGCTGCTGGACTGCTTCTTCAAGCCCTTTCAGCCTAAGGAAGTATGACTCTGAGGAAAGGGCTGGGTGCCTGCTCCCTGGCCCCCTGCTCTCCTTGCCTGGGCTGCCTAAATCCCTTGGGCCCTAAATCCCAAATCCAGCTTCCTGGAAGAGAGAATTGGATTGACTCACCTGGGTCACGGGAATGCCCTAGTCATTCTGCTATAGACACAAAACTGTGCAGCAGAGGCCTAGGGATGTCCCCCACACACTGGCTTCCTCAGGCCACTCAATACTGTTTCTGCCTTAGCCTGATGCTCTCCCCCTCTGTCCCCAGGGCCTCAAAAAAATTCCCCCTGAAAAGCTGAGTCGCATCCCAGAGCTGATCGAGCCCTGGTTCATCTTCTCCCTGATCTGGAGTGTGGGCGCCACAGGGGACACTGCCAGCCGCATCAGCTTCAGCCACTGGCTTAGGATCAAGATGAAGACACAAAACGTAAGAGGCCTCAGGCTAGGCTTCAAAGTCTTGGATGTGTGTGCTGAATACTGGGTGTTCTGGAGCCATCCCCTGGGCCCAGGCACCCAGGGAAAAGTAGCCACACAAACTACTCGGCCTCACAACCTCTTTTTCCTCCTGCTCCTCACAGCTGACCTTGCATTTCCCAGAGGAGGGGCTGGTGTTCGATTACAGGCTGGAGGACGCTGGCATTAGCAGTACCAATGATGATGAGGATGAAGAGGAGGAGGGCAAGCAGGTGACTGCATGCCTGAACAGAGAGGGGCCCCACTAAGTGGAGACTTTCCTCCTTGGTGAATAATGACGTCTGACAGGAGGCCATGTTGACAGCCACAGGTCTCAGGCTGGAGTTAGGTGCATCATCTTGTGAACCCTCATGGACCTATGGGGCAGTGGTTATAGTGCCTGTTTCCAAACCAGGACATTGTGGTTCGACCATAGTGAGCTTCTCTGTCTAGGGAGGTCTGAGTCAGGGCTGTGGGTAAAGGGATTAATTCAGATGTGAATGGTGGGGGAAGCCAAGCCGGGTAGCCTCTGGGCGTCCCGGTGATACCAGCACCCATGATTCTGGCCCCTACACTATTAGGCAGCCCGAAACTAAGTAGAGAAGACTTTTGCATTCTGGGTTGTCCATTTCTTTCACATAGAGATCCAGGGACTGCCAGTCCCTAGGGAGCCTCCCACCAGAGGCAGTTGTGTGCAGGGAAGCCCACCACATGGGCAGCTGTGCGTGGAGAGACCCCCATTTCTGGTGGTTTGTTCTGGGAGTCCACCAGCCAGGCAGAGAGCAGGGCATGGGGCTTTCCATTTCTGTCAGAAGCAGCCCCTCACCTAGGCTTTCTTGCCAAGGCCCAGAAGTGTAGCTTCTTGACTTCCTAGTGTACTTGGCCAGGGATAGGATGGGGAGGGATTCTAGGCCCACCCCTGAGCCACTTGTGGTTCTAGGTTGCCTGGGTGAAGTGGATGGACTCCTCAGCTTCATTCACCATGATGCCAGACACAAACTACTGCAACATCATCGTGCCCACCATGGACACCATACAGATGTCCTACCTGCTGGGCATGCTACTCACCAACCACAAGCCCGTGAGTGCCCTGCCACTCACTCCCTGCCTCATCCCACACCAAGCCCCAGGTCAGGGGCTGGCTGGCCTCCCACAGTGACAGGATGGCAGCTCCTACTATGTGCTGGGCCCTGTGAGAGAGCTCTGCCTGCATGACCCCTGCTCTCCTAGGTGCTATGCATCGGGCCGACAGGCACGGGGAAGACCCTCACCATCTCTGACAAGCTCCTCAAGAACTTGCCGCTGGAGTACATCAGCCACTTCCTCACTTTCTCAGCCCGTACCTCTGCCAACCAAACCCAGGACCTCATCGATAGCAAGCTAGACAAGAGGCAAGCACCCCTCGTTCCTTCCTAGGCCCCAATGTCCCCCAAGCCTGGCTGAACCAGCTGTTGTCTCACCTCCTCACTAAATTATGCTCCTGAATTTTTCAGAAAACTCCTGGGGTGGGGGACCCTTGGCTCCCTTAAAGACTGTTGAAGACCGTTCTGGAGCCTTCCACCATCAGGAATTCCTACTGAACCCTTCCATGGGTTTTTGCCCTGGGCTGGGCACTTGGACAGAGCCTGTTATCCATATGCTTGGGCGGGGGGTGGGTAAGACTCACCTTGAGGGAGCCCAGAATTAGGGTAGCCAGGTATGATGTCCCAGGACATTCACAATGGGGCAAGAGGTCCAGAAATTCAGAGGAGGCTGAAGTTAGTGATGGCTTCCCACAGGCTGTCCCTGAATTCCCAGAGGACCTGGTACCCATGGGTACCAGGCTCATATGGTCCCTCCACATAGGCGGAAGGGTGTGTTTGGACCGCCCCTGGGGCGGAAATTCATCTTCTTCATTGACGACCTGAACATGCCATCCTTGGAGACGTATGGTGCCCAGCCACCTATCGAGCTATTACGCCAATGGATGGACCATGGTGGCTGGTATGACCGCAAGATCATCGGTGCGTGCCAGCAGGCCTGGGCCAGTGGGGCATGGGCAGGGTGTGCTGGAAAGGCAAGGCACCTCCTCCATTAGGTACTGTAGGCACAGGGCCTAGGGCCCATGGTACTTTTAGAAGGTCCACAGAAATGTTTTAATTTCTTTTAAAATCATGGGGAAAATGAACATTTAGCTCAAAGAAAAATGTTAATATATAATATCAATATGTCTTTATACCAATACTGTTATAAGTTATAATTTTTAATATTTTTTTTTTTAATGGAGGAAGAGACCCATGAAGACAAAAGTGCCTAGGGCCCATAAAAGTCATACTGCAGCCCTGGGCAGGGTCCCTTCCTGACTTCCTATCCCTACTCCAGGAGCCTTCAAGAATCTGGTGGATATCAACTTTATCTGTGCCATGGGCCCCCCAGGCGGAGGTAGAAATGCCATCACCCCACGGCTGACACGCCACTTCAATTACCTGTCCTTTGCTGAGATGGACGAGGTCAGCAAGAAGCGCATCTTCTCCACCATCCTGAGCAGTTGGATGGGTGAGCATTGAACAGCAGTGGGGGAGGCCATGGCAAAGGCAAAAGCCCCGGCCAGGTAAGCTATTCCAAGAACAGCTGGGTAGCTGCTGGAAAGGGCGAAGTGGCTGAACCATTGACCTGGCTTCACCCCTTACTCAGTTATGTTACTTTTGGCAAATTCATAAACCTCTCTGAGCCTCAGTTTCTTCATCTGTAAAATGGGCGATAATATTAGTGACTGCCCCCCTAAGTCCTGAAGGTTAAATACATCACACCTAGAGGATCTAGCATGAAGCCTGCCAAGTGGTGATTGCTGAATATAATGTATACATATGTATACATATGCATTTAACTGCATAAGTACACATATATCTATTAGTACTTGCCCAGAAAGTCTAGTAGAAGGATGTTTCCTTTGGAACTCAGGAAAAGCCACCAAGATAGAATGGACGAAGTGGCCTTGATCCTCTATGGAGCTTGGGGAAAAGTCTACCCCAGGATAGAGTTTTCCCCCACCTTGCACCTAACACACACTCTGACCTGTGAACTGGGTGATATGAATTGGGCCTTCCCTCCTCTGGCCCTGCCTGCACTGCCCCTAGGGGCTACAGGCCAGACTCATCTACATGTCCAGCTTAGAGTTAGGAGCCACGGTGCTCCAGGAGGGATGTATGGGGGTCAATGGCTGCTCTAGGAGCTGCCCAGCTGGACACAGTTAGTCAGGGTGGGCACCAAGGGCCCACCTAACTCTAAGCCCCATGTCTCTTCCTCAACCCTCTAGATGGACTCCTAGGAGAAAAAAGTTACCGGGATCCTGTGCGTAAGTGCAGCCCTGGGCAGGGCCTGATAGGGTCTGGATGGGGTGGGTTCCAGGGTGAGCCCTGGGCTCCAGTTGGGTGTGGCTGAGGCTGGTGACCAGGGGCCACAGTGAACCATCCTCGGGTTCATGTGAGGACCTTGGGTTAGCACAAGGGCCAACTGTCTTCCTAGGCTCATTCACCCATTCTTAGAGCCATCAGTCCTTCAGTGTGGGAGTTAGTGTCTGTCCCATAGTAGAAGCCAAGTAAATGTGAGTTAAATAAATGAATAAAGAAACAATCTCCCTTCTTGTTTGAAAAATCAGAGGCTCCAAAGAGAGCTAGCCCCTCAAAGGAGCGGGCATGAGCCTAAGATCCAGGGGTGATCTGCAGCCCTTGTAGCAGCCTCATACAGGGCTGGTCTGTCAGTCATTGCAACAGGGCTAGCAACAGCTCCAGACCTCTGTCCCCACACCACGTCCCACCTCTTCCCCCACTCTGCTACAAGAGGCCATCAGAAACAGTACCCTCTCTAGGCCTCCACATCCACTGCTTACCTACATCCAGGCCTTCCTTGGCCCTGTATTCTCTACTATTTCGAGAAATGTACTTCCCTGCTTTCAAGTGAGGCCAAGTCCTCCTCTTAGGCCTGAATCCCATCCCCTATTCTCTGCTTGAGGACATGGCTCTACCTCCCACCCCCAGTATCTATAATCTCTCCTCCACTGGGCCTGTACATCAGCCTGCAAATGTGTCCTGATTTCTCCCACCTTAACAGCAAAACACAAAAACACCTCTCTCAGTCCCTTTCCACCCATCCTGACCATTGCTCCATTTCTCTGCTTGCCTTGATAACAAAACTCCTCAAAATCATTGTCTCTTCCTTCTGGCACCAGCCCTCCCCTCCCACTTTCCCTTGTCACCAGTGGCCTCATGTGGCCAGGCCAAAGGTCAGCTCTCAGTCCTCACCTTCCCTGGCTGTCATCAGTGTTGTCCTGGCAGGTGGCCTCTCCATCAGTCAGGGTTGGGCACCCTTTCCCTAGCCACCCTTCCTAGATAGACTGGGGTTTGCTCTATAGCCTTGTCCCTCTAACCACGCTCTCCCCGAAGATAAAATCTGTCTTAGTGCTGACAACACCTGAGTCCTCATCTTCGGTCCAGATGTCTCTCCTGAACCCCTGACCCCACAACTCCTCTTGAATGTCCACTGGGCATCTCAGACTGAACATGTCAAACCCAGGCTCCTGACCCACTGCCACCCCATGGGTCTCATCTCAGGTGAAGCAACTCTGTCCTTCTAGTTGCTCAGGACAAGAGACTTGGCGTCATCCGGACTCCTCTCTCTCTCTCACACCCACATCTATCAAGAGATCCTGCTGGCTCTCCCTGCAGAACCCACTCTGAATCACCGCTGCTGCTCACCACCCAGACACCACCCATCTTCACTCACCCAGCCATAGCAACAGCAACAGCCCCCCTCCCTGGTCTCCCTGCTTCTTCCTTCACCCCCTGTATCCATCCATTTGTCCTCTGTCCATCCGTCCCCAACTTGCAGCAGCCAGAGGGACCCATTCAAACATTAAATCAGATCCACATATTCTCTTTTCCCTTTCCTCACCTTCCCTCTTCTCCCCTTCCCTTCCCCTCCTTTTCCTCTTTTCTCTCTCTCTCTCTCTCGCCCCCCTTGCCCAAGCCCCAACAGTAGCAGGCAAAGTCACACCATCAGCTCCTCATCATCTCTCAACTCTCACACCCTCCTTTTAGTCCTTAATCCCCTGGGTGTGCCCACCCCAAAGCCTTTGTCCACTCAGGCCCCTCTCTGCAATATTTTATCCAGTTCAGGTCCTGCTTGCACCTCATTTCTTCAGGTTTCTGCTTGCATGCCCCTCCTCAGTGAGGCCTTTATGTCAAATCCCCCACCCTGGCCGGCTCTCCCCAATCCCTGTTTACTATCCACATTACTTGTGGGTCTATTATAGTCTGTCTCCCCCTAAGCGTGTCTTCTTGTTAAGATGAAGAGTGTCTGTGCCCAGGACCAGGAGCAACACCTACATGCATGGAAGTTCCCTTTGGAGCTCAGGAACCTTCCTGCCCCTTCTTTACATTCTCCCACTTATTGGGGCTCCCCCTGTCCTAAGTTCCTGCTGATAGAATTGTAGTTCCCAGCAAAGAATTGAATAGTTTTCAAAGAATAAGGAAATAGGTTATATTAGAAGCAGGCTGGAGGTTGCAGCAACTCCAAGGTGAGCCAGAGGGTCACAGTTGAGCTCCAGGCCCCCTAAGTCTACTTGTGCAGTCCTGAGCCCATGTAGACCATGTGACCCTCCCCATGCATGGCTCAGAACTGACATGTTTCAGGTCTGGGACACAGCCCTATAAGGAAAGGCAGTAATGGCCCCACCCAGCACTGACCCCATTAGTGTCCCCAATTCCATGAATGCATCCCAGTGCCCCAACACAGGGATGGGCTATGTCAGTAATAAGCATGTAAAAAGATGGAGCTCAGAGCAGAGGATTCCTCACCCTGAGGTTGGGGGCATCAGGAAGCCTGGGGAGAGGAGATGGCACCCAAGAGGGGCTGAAGGGTGGGTGGATCAAGCATGCTGCCTGAAGAAAGGGTGTCTGTAGTAGAACACAGCACTGGCAAGTGTAGGGGTCTAGGATCTGCAGAGGCTGCACAGGGAACTCCCATCTGTGTGACCCACTCCTATTCCCACAGCTGGGGCCCCCAACATTGCCCACTTCACAAATCCCCTCGTGGAAGCTACCATCATGGTGTACTCCACCATCACCTCCCAGCTGCTGCCCACCCCAGCCAAGTCCCACTACACCTTCAACCTAAGGGACCTCTCCAAGGTCTTCCAGGGAATGCTCATGGCCAATCCAGCCAAGGTCGAGGTGAGGATCTGGTGGGTCCCACCCCAGTGTCCAGTAAAGAAGTGCCCATTCTTCCCTCACTATCCTCCCTGGCCTTCCAATTTTAGGCCACCATGCCCAAACACTCCCCAACCTTGATCAGGCTAGGTCTTGAGGGGGGCTGGGAAGATAGTGGGCACCAGGCCCCCAGGAGCCCTGCCTTCAGGCAGCTGGGTTCCACCTTGCAAGTCAAACCCATGCCTAGAACAGGAGATGTGATAGGGCTACACAGAAGAGGGAGCCAGGGCAAGGCCAGGGGGAAAGAGGGTTCCTGATGGAGGCCCTGGGTGTGAGACTTGCAGGGAGGATGAGTGGGATGCCTTCCAAGATCTAAAGGCATCCAGGTGGAAGGAGCAGGAAGTATAGCAAGGAGCAGGGTATCATGTGTGATGGGCAGGCTCTAGCAAATTCTGTGGGCTGCCAGGGAGAAGTGTTATGAAGGAGTTGGGGAGCCAGTGGGATAGGGAGATGACAGATTTGCAGAATGGGGAATAGACAGGTCGGTGTGTGTGGAGCCCAAGACCAGGGAAAGAGGGTAAAAGGACAGAAGCTGCTGTGGTCTTGCTAAAGGAGTTGAGAGAAGAGCCTGGGGGGGGGGGCTTCCTAAGAGCAATAGAGTCACCCAGGGAGAGGCAGGGAATCAGGGATGGTGGTGGCAGCAGAGACAGAGATGGGGGCAAAGTCAGAGGGGATTTACAGGTCAAATCAGTGGAGTTAGCTGAGTGGTTAGATGTTGGGTATTGAGAAGTTTAAGAAGAATCAAGCATTCCTCCTGGGCTTAGAGTTTAGGGAGCCATGGGGCCTGCTAGAGGGGAGAATCAATGACAAGTTAATAGAGCTGGGTGTCCACGAGGCACTTGGCCAACTGGGTCTGAAGCTGAGGACAGAGAGGCCCAGACAGCACTCTGTAGGACTCGGTCTTCAGTCGGCCAGCAGATGCACCTTTGAGCAGCTCCTGTGCATAGCCCTTGCCAGGTCTCAATGGGAGACCCGGGTCCAAGAGCTGTGCCCCCTCTCCACCCTGCTGCTCCTGCTGCTTTGAGATGTGGCTAAGGGTCCAGAGCCAAGGGCGAGCACTGATGCTAGGGTGTCTGCAGAACAAGGTGCAGCTACTGCGACTGTGGTACCATGAGAGCTGCCGCGTGTTCCGTGACCGCCTAGTGAACGAGGAGGACCGCAGCTGGTTTGACAAGCTCCTAGAAAGCCACATGGAGGAGTGGGAGGTGGCCTTCGATGAGGTCTGCCCCTTCCAGCCCATCCTTTACGGGGACTTCATGTCTCCAGGCTCTGATGTCAAGTCCTACGAACTCATCACCAGCGAGAAAAAGGTGAGGGGGCCCAACTGGTGCCCTACCCCTGGTGGTGGCGTCTTCACTCTGCACCCTTGGGACTCAGGTTCAGATGCTATGACCAGAGTGTCAGGACACTGGGTTATAAGGCCAGCTCCAGGACTTCAGGCTAGCATTTGTCTCTCTGAGTCCCATTTCCTCACCTGTCAAATAGGTGCAGCTGGCCCTACTTGTCCCATCTTTGAGGACAAGCCCATGGTTCAGCTGAGACAGGCTCTGTGAACAGGAACATGCTGTGCTAGTTTCAGCGGCTCTCATCCCACTCATAGAGGGCCAGCAGGACCCCTGGGGCCATGAGTCTGAGCCAGGACCCCAGGGAGACAGGAAGAGGCCTTGGTCAGTGGCGTTAGAGTGGTGTGGCTGGAGTGAGCCTTCTGATGGTATCTCTCTACACATATCCTCTCCTAGTTCCCAGGAAAAAGTAGGGCCCCAGCAGGGCCCTAGTTCAGTAGATCCTGGTGGGCCCCAGAGGAAGCAGACAGAGCTCTGACCCTGACCTTCAGGCCTCAGGATGTCCAGTGGGTCAGGCCTCATCCAGACAGATCTGGCTTCTTAAGGCCCAATACCCTTCCATACACAGAGGAGCAGGGCAGGCCCTGCTAGGGGTGCACTTCCTCTGCGTAGTCCAGGTGCAGGAGAACAGAAAGAAGACCCAGTTTTTATCATCCCCCAGATGATGCAAGTGATCCAGGAGTACATGGAGGACTACAACCAGATCAACACAGCCAAGCTGAGGCTGGTCCTCTTCATGGACGCCATGAGCCACATCTGCCGTATCAGCCGCACCCTGCGCCAGGCGCTAGGCAACGCGCTCCTGCTGGGTGTGGGTGGCAGTGGCCGCAGCTCCCTCACACGGCTCGCCTCGCACATGTGAGGGCCCCCAGATGCGGTGGGCAGGGGTTGACTGGTGGCAGGCTATCAGTCCCATCTATGCCCTTCTACCGTGCTGGAAACCTGGGGCTACCCCAAGCCACACTCTCCCAGCCCATGGGCTTCTGGAAGGGCTATGAATAGAACCTGTATCCAAGGAGAGGCAGCAGCAGTGCCCTGTGCTGCTGTGGGGAGGGGATGTTGCTGCAGGCATCCAGGAGGGCTTCCTAGAGGTGGCAGCCATGGGCCTGCTCCCAGAATCAGATCTGGGAGGATGGAAGAGAAAAGTATTTCAGGCTGAGAGAACAGCTTGAACAAAGGTCTGGAGGAAAGAGAGCAGGTCATGGCCCAAAGAGTTTGCCAATTTGCCTGGGGTTGCAGCAAGATTCTGGATGGCTGGGGTGGGGCATAGGCACCCACCAGCATCTCAGCACTTGGCCCCAAGCTCTGTCAGGCTTCTTCCCAACTCCTGTCTCCAGGGCTGAGTATGAGTGCTTCCAGATTGAGCTATCCAAGAACTATGGCATGACCGAGTGGCGCGATGATGTCAAGAAGGTCTTGTTCAAGGCTGGCCTGCATAACCTGCCCATCACTTTCCTGTTCTTGGACACACAGGTGCCATGGGCAGTGGGCAGGGTCCATGGTGGGCTAGATACAATCCCATCCAGCATAGCATCCTGGAAGGTTGTCAGTCCTTCATGCCCAGGTCACTGTCAGTGGGGTGTTTTTTGGGAGGGATGGCTGGAACCCAGGAGGAGGAGGGGCTACAGATGGGCGGGTCAGTCATGTGGGACCAAATATAGCTTCTTAGAGCTAAGGGCATAGATCGTTACTATACCCCAAGGGTAAAGAAGGTCCCTGATACCAAGGCTGATCACAGCAGCACCCCACTCACTGGCCAACAGCTTCCCACCTCAAGAATCACAGAACTTGTGCCCAAAGTGCTGTGTTCATGGTTTCCTATCAGGGGCAGCTCCCTCTGGAGCTTGCTATATATAAGGCCTCTCCCCATATCTCCAAAAGAGGAGGTTGTGGTGCTGGGGCCTCAAGACAAATATAGCAGAGTTTAAACGTGGCTGGCAGTCAGACTGGGCTAAGACTGAAGCCCAGGAATGTGCCCCACCCTGGCGAGGGCCCCTCTGCCAGGACTCCCTGGATGGAGTCAGCCAAATGAGAGTGCCCTCTGACATTGGCCAGGCCCTGACCATATGAGTTGGGCAAGGACCCATTTCTGCCTGTGGCCTGGTTTCCTGTAAGTAACGAGGCATGGAGAGGCCTGGAAAGTGAGGAGGAATATGCTACGTCTCCCACCCAGGACCCTTCCACAACCCAGTGGTGATGTTCAGGGTCTCTGCCGTGGGGCTGACTTGTGTGCAAGTCCTAGACCACAACTTGTGAGGTCACATATATGACCCTGGGCTTCTCTGAGACTTAGTGGCATGGTCTATAAAGTGGGACTGTTGTGAAGGTCCAGTGAGACCATGGCTGTGGAGTGTAAACCCCAGGGGCTGTCATCAAGCCTCAGTTCTTCTACCCCCATCCTTCCTCAGATCAAGAATGAGTCCTTCCTGGAGGATATCAACAATGTCCTGAACTCAGGCGACATTCCCAACCTCTATACCCTGGACGAGCAAGACCAGATTATAAACACCATGCGGCCCTATGTTCAGGAGCAGGGCCTTCAGCCCACCAAGGCCAACCTCATGGCTGCTTACACAGGACGCGTGCGCAACAACATCCATATGGTGCTGTGTATGAGGTACAAGCAGCCGTGACAGCTGCTTGGGGACAGCATGGATATGTGGGGGTGCACTTGGGCCTAACATCAAGAGAAGTGGCCCGGGCCTAGCCACCATGCCATTGACTACTGTGTGGCTGCTTCCTGGCCGCCACGCCACCGGGCTCTGGAAGGGGCCTGGGTCTTGGGTTACTGGGTGTGTAAGTCAGGGTCTCAAGGGCCTCACTGGACTCCCAACCTTCCAGCCCCATTGGAGAGGTCTTCCGAGCTCGCCTGAGGCAGTTCCCCTCCTTGGTCAACTGCTGTACCATCGACTGGTTTAACGAGTGGCCAGCAGAGGCCCTGGAATCTGTGGCCACCATATTTCTGAATGAGATCCCAGAAATGGAAGCCACCTCCGAAGTAATTGAAGGACTGGTAGGTGTCTTGGTTAGAAGCAAGCCATAGGGGGAAATGTTTAGGTTTCGGCTTGGGGTCACCAAGGCCCACCACTGATGGTAAACCTCTGGGCAAATAGCTTTACTTGTCTAAGCCTCAGTTTTCTCATCTGTATAATGGGAATGCTACACGGTCATCACAGTGACATGGGAGATTGGGCATACAGTTACACAGTCACTGTTTATCCTATTCTCTGAGGGTTTCATGGCAGCTTTCTTCGAAGAACGCCTTGCCACAACCCAGAGACCATAAAAGCAGGGGTCTAGATTTGACTAGTCCAACTTGAGAGAGTGATGATCACCTGGGGGCCAGGAGCCAGAGTGAGCCAATGCCCCATTTTCCCTTAACAATGCTGTGGCCTTAGGTTCTCCCTTCCCTTTGATTCAGCATCCAAGGGAGCCCCACATTAGGGCTCTCAAAAAGAGGCAGATCATAGGGGCTATGACAAGGGCACTGGACCAAGAGCTGAGAGATACCTGGGTCCACATTCAAAGCTAGCTCTGCTTTTGACAGCTATAGAACCTGAACAAGCCCCTTCGCATCTCTGGGTGGTGGGTTTTTCATCTGCAGAATAGGTGACCTTGACCTAGAAGTTGTGAGATCATATAAAGTGAGTGTGAGGGGCATCAAGGTTGCCGCACATGGTTCCCTCCTCAGGACCAGGCTACAGTGACTTCGAGGGCACCCTGGTGCTTCCTCTTTGCTGGGGGCTCTACAAGGCTGCCATCCATGGTCTCCATCCCACAGATTCAGGTTTGCGTGTATATACACCAGTCGGTGGCCAAGAAGTGTGTCGAGTACCTGGCTGAGCTGGCCCGCCACAACTATGTGACCCCCAAGAGCTACCTGGAGTTGCTCAATATTTTCTCCATTCTCATGGGGCAGAAAAAACAGGAGCTGAAAACCGCCAAGAACCGCATGAAGAGTGGCCTTGACAAGGTGGGCCAGGGTAGGGCTTGTACTGAACAGCCAGCTGGGTTCTGCCTACTCCATCTTAGCTTTGATCTAGAGCAGCCCACAGTGCTTAAATGGGTGGCTTCCTCCCACATCAAGGAAAAAAACCAAAAGCTGCCAGCCTAGGGCCAGGCCACAGCAGACCACTTGACAGATTCTCAGGGGACTGCTCCCATCCTCTGGGGTCCACTGGGCAACCTGGGGACCAGTGAAACTGCTGGCCATGGCCTCTCACTCATGGGTGAGGGTGGCCCTTCGGCCCCTTTCCCTAGCCCCCTCCAGGCCCAGCTGTCTGTATCCTACACCCTCAGCTGCTGCGCACTTCTGAGGACGTGGCCAAGATGCAGGAGGAACTGGAGATTATGCGCCCCCTTCTGGAAGAGGCTGCCAAGGACACCACGCTCACCATGGAGCAGATCAAGGTGGGGATGCCCTGGGCATATCCCTGATGTCAGTATTTCTGAGGAAGCTTGGCATCTCCAAGCCATCACAAGGTCACTAGCTGCCTGACCTCTACAGGTTACTTAGCCTCTGTGTGTTATTTCCTCATTAGGTAATCATTTGTTTATTTAACAAATGCTTGATCAGAGCCTGTTCTATGCCAGGCACTGCACTGGGCAGGGGATATGGTAAAGAGCAGGACAGACAAATCCAAACCCCAATAATCACAACATAGACTGCCTAGTCTCTCTCTGGGCTCCTCCAAGCAGCCCCACCCACACCCACACCCACACCCCTACCCTCACCAGCAGACATCGAAGATTTGCATAGTCATTATGACTACTTTTTGACTGAAGCAGTTGTGTCTTGCTCTACAAAGTCAGTGTATTGAAACTTTTTCCAGGAGATAGAAAGACAGTGACTTGCCAGAGGAATGCCTTTTTCTGTCTTGCATGGAGGTACCCTATGGGCTTAGAGGGCCCTGTGCCATAGGGCAGTTATGCTCAAGCATATAAAGCCAGGCCCCATGCCAGGCCCACAGTGAACACTCAGGATTGGAAGGGACTCCTGGCATTCTGGATCTCCATGGTCTGTCACAGCCGAGAGGCCCTTGGAGAATGGGACATCTCAACTCTCACTTCCATCCACTTGGGGAGAGGCAAAGAGAAAAAAGGGAAGGAGGGCACACCTGTTCCTGACACTGGCCACCAGCTGAGGCCTCCCTGCCTCTGGTCCCCAGGTGGACACGGTCATTGCTGAGGAGACCCGGAAATCAGTGCAGGCAGAGGAGATCAAGGCCAATGAGAAGGCCAGGAAGGCACAAGCTATTGCTGACGATGCCCAGAAGGATCTGGATGAGGCACTACCTGCCCTGGATGCAGCCCTGGCCAGCTTGCGCAACCTCAACAAGAATGATGTGACTGAGGTTAGTGGCCAAGTGGTTCCCAGAGCTCCCCTTGGCATTTCTTCCCGGCGCCTCTTGGGTCCTAGCCCCCAGGTCCCCTCTACACATCCCTTCGGGGTCATGTGCTGAGAGGTGAGGACAGCCCTTACCTCCTGTACCAGCCCCAGTGCCCAGGCAGGAACATAGGGAGGGCTTTGGGCCCTGAGAGGTGAGCTTCCAGGACTTGGTGGCCAGGCCTAGGTACATGGGAGAGCAGTAGGAGTCATAAGCTGAGGCCAACCTCGCGGGTCTTCAGGCATGCCCTTTGTGGTAGTAGACTTGGTTAGTGGGGCCCACCCTGTCTGGCAGCTGCCCCTACCCAAGGAATACCAACCCAGCGATGGATTTCCTCCTTCTCCACTCTTGGCCTGGCCCACAGGTGCGTGCCATGCAGCGCCCCCCTCCTGGTGTGAAGCTGGTCATAGAGGCTGTGTGCATCATGAAAGGCATTAAGCCCAAGAAGGTGCCTGGAGAGAGGCCTGGCTCCAAGGTGGATGATTACTGGGAGCCTGGCAAGGGGCTGCTGCAGGACCCTGGCCGCTTCCTTGAGAGCCTCTTCAAATTTGACAAAGTGAGCATGCCAGGTACCTGGGCAGCCAGTAAGTAAAGGGAAGTGGGGAGAGGACCCTGCCCCACCACAGTGCTGGGGTCTCTGTCCTGTCTCCCTCTGCCTGCAATACGCACAGCCCTGTGGCTATAGAGCTGACAGGAACCAGATCCTGGCCCAGAGGGACCCTCCAACTGGTTGGGGTGACAGACAGACTGACCAACAGATGGATACTGAGGAAATCATGCCCCGAGCTGTTTCCTGTGCCCATAGGATGTCACCCAAAGTTACTTCAAGGCTCTGCAGCTTAGATAGTCTCATGCCTTTTCCTCCTTGCAACCCCATGGCTTGCCTAGACCTTCACCATCTGGAATGCAGTTGGACCCCCTGTGGGTTTCCCCATCCCTCCACCTCCTTTTCCATCAGGGCACTGGAAACCAGAGGCCCCACAGGCCTATTTAAGCCCAAATCAGGAGTGCTCACGGCTGATGCTCAGGCTCCCCTGGTCCCAAGCTCTGAGCTCTGGGAGTTCATAAGCAATGCAGATTCTTGGGCCAATCCTGAACTACAGGTTGGACTCTCCCAGGGTGGGGCAAGAGCCCCAGGAAGTGGTGAGTTCTCGGAGTAGAGATTATTGCCCTTGAACATGAATCTGGTTGGGCACCACTACCCTGTCCTCCCTGGGAAGCAGCCCCCTGAGGCCCATGGTTCCCGTGTCCAGGACAACATTGGGGAAGCAGTGATCAAAGCCATCCAGCCATACATCGACAATGAAGAGTTCCAGCCTGCTGCCATTGCCAAAGTGTCCAAGGCTTGCACCTCCATCTGCCAGTGGGTGCGCGCCATGCACAAATACCACTTCGTGGCCAAAGCTGTAGAACCCAAGCGGGTAAGGACTGGGTATAGCTGGGAGGCAGGGAAGTGGGGAGAGGTCTCTCTAGGGCACTCGACCAGCTAGCCCTGATCCCTCTCTCTGCAGCAAGCTCTGCGGGAGGCCCAGGACGACCTGGAGGTGACACAGAAGATCTTGGAGGAGGCAAAGCAGCGCCTGCAGGAGGTGGAGGATGGCATTGCCACAATGCAAGCCAGGTACCGAGAATGCATCGCCAAGAAGGAGGAGTTGGAGCTGAAGTGCGAGCAGTGTGAGCAGAGGCTGAGCCGAGCTGACAAGGTGTGCACACCCTTCAGGGGAGGGTATGGCCTGCCACAGACTGGGCTAGAAGTGTCTGGGTGGTGGTTGGATCCTGGGGTAGCTGTCTGCAAGTCCTCCCCAGCAGCCTGGGGGCTGTGCCGGGGAGGGACACCCTGGCCCCGGCTGAGCCTCCCAGAGTTCACCCCATGGGGCTGCCTCTGCAGCTCATTAATGGTCTGTCGGATGAGAAGGTGCGCTGGCAGGAGACAGTGGAGAACCTGGAGCACATGCTTGACAACATTTCTGGCAACGTGCTGGTGGCTGCCGGCTTTGTGGCCTACCTGGGCCCCTTCACAGTAAGAAACCCCCATCCCTACCTGGGACAGCCTTCCCTCCCAAAGAGGCCCTGCCTTGAGGCCTCACCTCTCTAAGGGGCAGCCTGCAGGGCAGCTCTTCCCTCACTCACTCATTCAACAGGTGCCCCGTCTGAGCCAGGGGCTGGCTGTTCCAGGCATTGGAGATATGGCAGTGCATGAAACAGCCAGAAAACTCACCCTGGCAGGGCTGGCCTTCCAGTGGGAAATCGAGCGTGCACTTCTGGGCTTGCAGTGTGTATGTCATTTAATCACCACAGATGCCCTGACAAGTGGCATTGTTATTACACCTGTTTCACAGATGAGGGGCTGAGGTTTATGGAGGCCAAGTGAGACTAGAATAAAAGAACCTAGCTCCACATCTGAGATCCGACCTCTGTGTACAACTACCAAGTTCCGGGGTGCAGGGGGAGGTGGGAGGGTGTTGCAGGTATTGTGGTGGGATGGACCCGAGTCTGGCATCTCCTCAGGGCCAGTACCGCACAGTCCTCTACAACCATTGGGTCAAGCAGCTCAAGACCCACCATGTCCCACACACCTCGGAGCCCACGCTAATCGGGACGTTGGGGAACCCTGTGAAGATCCGCTCCTGGCAGGTGCCTGCTGAGGGGGGCTGGAGTGACTGGGCTGGGCCATGGTTTGAGTTAGGCCAGGAGCCTCCTGCCTCTCTCCCACCCTCTTTCCTGAATCTACTTAGAGATGCCTCCCCTGAACCCACCTGGGCCCAGCAAGAGGGTGGTGGGTAGGAGAGGAGAAAGCTGAGTGGAATGTGGCTAAGTTGCCAGCTAACTGTGGGAAGGCAGTTCAAGGAGTGGCTTGAAGAGTTGGGGGTGAGGCTGGAGGAGCAGTGTCCTGAGTGAGGGTTAAGAAAGGTTCACTAAAAGTCATGTCTGGGCCAGACTGTGAAGGGCAAGTGGAGTTGGCACAGGGAGAGAACCAAGAGGCTGTAGGCAGAGGTCAAAGGTGAGCCTAGGCCAGTGGGCTGCAGGCTCTGTGGAGATAGATGGTCTGAGCGAGGACTCAGTAGGCAAGAGGACAGAAAGACCAGTGAAGGAGGGTTTGGGAGCCGACCAACTTAGGAGCACACCGTCATCTACTCCTCACCAATAAGTAGAGGACAGACATAGTCAAAGCATGAGATTAAAAGTAGCTGATGTCCCAGCTGACCCTGTTTATGTGAGATCCCCAACTCAGTATGGTGCCTGGTGCCCCACAGATTGCTGGCCTCCCCAATGACACATTGTCAGTGGAAAATGGGGTCATCAACCAGTTCTCCCAGCGCTGGACCCACTTCATTGACCCTCAGGGTCAGGCCAACAAATGGATCAAGAACATGGTGAGCCCACCTGCCAGATGCCACCACCCCACCCAGCCAGGCTTAGCAGGGATTAGCTGAGCCTCAGGGTGGCTGTCAGTCCCCACAGCCCCTACCTGCCCCCTATCCCCACAGGAGAAGGACAATGGGCTGGATGTGTTCAAGCTGAGTGACCGTGACTTCCTGCGCAGCATGGAGAATGCCATCCGCTTTGGAAAGCCCTGTCTTCTAGAGAATGTGGGCGAGGAGCTAGACCCAGCCTTGGAGCCTGTGCTGCTTAAGCAGGTGAGCCTGCAGCCATGGGTGGTAGGGAGGGGGTTGGGAGTAGACTGTCAGCCTGGGCGGGGGAGAGAGCAGCCTCCCTCCCCTGCCACACTGGTGAAGCCCAGGTCACAGTGCTTGCCCATCCCACCCGCCACAGACATATAAGCAGCAGGGGAACACAGTGCTGAAACTAGGGGACACAGTGATCCCCTACCATGAGGACTTTAGGATGTACATCACCACCAAGCTGCCCAACCCACACTACACACCTGAGATTGCCACCAAACTCACCCTCATCAACTTCACCCTGTCGCCCAGGTAAGCTCCCAGCCCCCAGCCTCCTGAGCATCAGTTCAGCCTGCCCAGCTGCCCCTCTCCTACCCTAAAGCCAGGACTCAGTGGGTCTTTCCCGACTCAGAGACACTGCCAGCATTGTTCTGGTCACTTTGTCATTCCAGCCTTTCCGGCCCCTTTTCCAGTTTCCCTTACTTGCACCGTTTCTACCTAGAAAACCCCACACCCAATCATCCTTATCCTTGGTCAAGACCCACCCCTCAGCCTCCCTGAAGAACACTAGCCCTACCTTGTCCAGATGCCCTTCTGCCTGTGCACTCACCCATAGAGCCCTAAGTTGGGCACAGTCTGGGTCCCTGAATTCAAGCCCTGTTTCCTGTCCTTGCTGCCATGAGCCCAGGCACTATGGCTTTCACTGGCCACCCACATGGGCCTCATCAACCCACAAACCCCACGGTCCTGCTCCATGGGAAGCCTTCGTGCCAGTGGCCACTGTAAACCTCTTCGCAGAGCAGGGAATGTCCCTGTCTCCTCCTTAAGGCTCGTCCCTCCCAATTACCCACAGCTCCCTACTGAAAGGGAGTTTTTCAGAGACCTCAGCAGCTTATATACCCAACTGCCTGCCCCTACTGGGACCCAGGTTGCCACCCGAGTTCTCACTGAGAACTGGTCACTTTGAAGGCAGGCTCCGCATTATCCCTGAAGCCTGAGATGGGCTAGGCCTCCTAGGCTGATACCAGCAGGGTCTCTGTGCTCTTGGAACCCCAGGAGCACAGATAAATAGGTGGGCAGGCTCAAGGATGGCCCTCTGGGGCCCACCAGGTATTACAGACATGGTGTTCCCTGTCCTGGGCAGTGGCCTAGAGGACCAGCTGTTGGGCCAGGTAGTGGCTGAAGAGCGGCCTGACCTGGAAGAAGCCAAGAACCAGCTGATTATCAGTAATGCCAAGATGCGCCAGGAGCTGAAGGACATTGAAGACCAGATCCTGTACCGGCTCAGCTCCTCTGAGGGCAACCCTGTAGATGACATGGAACTCATCAAGGTGCTGGAAGCTTCCAAGATGAAGGCTGCAGAGATCCAGGTTGACAACTGCCTGCCCACCCTGCCTGCCTCTCCCTACCTGCGCTAGGCCTGACCCCTGTTCCCACTCACTCTGCCTGCTGCTCTGCCAGCCTACCTGGGCCTAACCACCACTCCCCTACTGCACCTCCAGGCCAAGGTCAGGATTGCAGAGCAGACAGAGAAGGACATCGATCTCACACGCATGGAGTACATACCCGTGGCTGTCCGTACCCAGATCCTCTTCTTCTGTGTGTCTGACCTGGCCAACGTGGACCCCATGTACCAGTACTCCCTCGAGTGGTTCCTCAACATCTTCCTCTCAGGCATCGCCAACTCAGAGCGGGCAGGTAGCCCTGGCACACATGCACACATCAACACAAATGCCAGGCTCCCGCCCTGGCACAGTCGGGACACGTGTGAACACATTTCTACAGTGGGCACATACATAAACTCACACCCATAGTCACTTGCACATGCTCTCATATCAGACACACCCCAATAAGAACATACACACACCCCTACCTACCCTCCTCAGAGCCCTTTTACTGGGAACCCCAAAACACCAACAGGAGGCCCAGACTGCCCTGTAGCTGCAGGGGAGACTGGCAGGGCTGAGCTGAACCCAAGACTCTTGCTTCCCTTTCCTCTCCCGATGTGCTGCCATCACCACTCTGCCCTGCAGACAACCTGAAGAAGCGCATTGCCAACATCAACCGCTACCTGACCTACAACCTCTACAGCAATGTCTGCCGCAGCCTCTTTGAGAAGCACAAGCTTATGTTCGCCTTCCTACTATGTGCCCGCATCATGATGAACGAGAACAAGATCAACCAAGTGCATGAGTAGAAGGGCAGCTGAGCGGGGCGGGGCGGGGGGTGGGATGGACGGGTCTGGCAGTCCAGGAAAGACTGCCTGAGGAGAGGCCCTGTTGCAGAGAGAACAAGGTGAAAGGAAAGGGAAGTCCAGGCATTAAGGTACAGTAAGAGCAAAGGGGCAGAGGCCTCAGGAAACACAGTCCCTTGCTTAAAAACAGCCAGGAGACCCTGGGTTAATTGTGGTCCAAACAGTCCTGTGAGTGCAGGCTTTCTTAGAGCCTTGGGTTTGCTTATGAGCACGGAGGCTGGCCTGAGCCTCCCAGCTTATGCTCTCTTGAGCCCCAGGTATTTTGCAGTGTGCTGGAAAGCTCTGCCAAGGTAGTGAGAGTGACAGCCACCACTGCTCAAGCCCTCACTGTGTGCTGGGTGGACTCACAGTCACACAGGGCCCGGCACTAGCCTCCCTCTGTCCCCTGCCAGAGTGAGTGGCGCTACCTCCTATCCGGGGGCTCCATCCAGGTCATGACTGAGAACCCTGCAGCAGACTGGCTGTCAGACCGGGCCTGGCGAGACATCCTGGCACTCTCGAACCTGTCAGCCTTCTCCTCCTTTGCTGCTGACTTTGTGGAACACCTCTCAGAATTCCGGGCCATCTTTGACAGCCTCGAGCCCCACCGGTGAGTTGGGCCCCAGGGCATGGCAGGGTGGGAATATCAAAGGGGTGAGACCTCAGACACAGGAGTCTTCTTTGTGGGGCCACTCAGGGTTGCTCTGCAGTTATGGCCACATCTCTTCCATGCCCCCAGCGACCCCACTCTCCTCTGTCATCTAGCTAATAGATTCCCTGTGGCCAGTGCCTCCCATTGGTCAGCTTTCAGGGAGACATGGGAACTGTTATAGGGAACCCTTACCTGGCATCTGGGACCAGTACCTGGACCAGTTCCAGAAGCTGCTGGTCCTGCGCTGTCTGCGTGGGGACAAGGTTACTAACGCCATGCAAGACTTTGTGGCTGCCAACCTGGAACCACGCTTCATTGAGCCCCAGGCAAGTGCTACCAGCCAGTGCCCTGGGCTAATCCTCACCTTGGGTTCCACGGGCCTGGCTGCACCTGGACAGACACTTTTGCAGCCTTGATCAGGCTAGGACTCCTAGCCCCACCACTCCAAAGGCTCTGGGAGTTCCAGACCCTGCAGGAAGCTACCCTGGGACCTCTTTAGGAGGCCCCAAGATTGCCCTCCATTGCCCTGGTCCCTGTGCCTCCTTAGCCCCAGGTGGCCTTAGAATCTCTCCCTGCCCTGTAGACAGCCAACCTGTCAGCAGTATTCAAAGACTCCAACTCCACCACGCCCCTCATCTTTGTGCTGTCTCCTGGCACTGACCCTGCTGCCGACCTGTACAAGTTTGCCGAAGAGATGAAGTTCTCCAAGAAGCTCTCTGCCATCTCCCTGGGCCAGGGCCAGGTAAGGGTGGGGCAGGGAGGGTGATGGGGGGCCTGGCCAACTGGTCCTAGCCACTGAGCACTTCTGCCCCAACAGGGCCCTCGAGCAGAAGCCATGATGCGCAGCTCCATAGAGAGGGGCAAGTGGGTCTTCTTCCAGAACTGCCACCTGGCCCCGAGCTGGATGCCAGCCCTAGAGCGCCTCATCGAGCACATCAATCCTGACAAGGTGCCCCAACCTCCTCTGCTGAAGGGAGTCCTAACGTGTCCACCCAAGACTGTGAGGCTGAATGAGATGGTCCCACAAAGTACTCAGCCTAGCCTGCACTAGGGAACTGACATGTGAAACATGTATCAATTACATTAATCTTCCTCCAAGTTACTGTTACCAGTGGTAATGTGATTTGCTCAAGCACAAAACAGTGACCTTGGGACTTACCAAAGCTTATGTTCTTAACCTGTTGTCTGTGTAGCCTGGCCTGGCCCATCCAAGGGTGAAGTCAGGCTGAGTGTGGCCCAGGGTCCCTGAGTTGGAGGGAGCCTGGTGTTGGGGAGGCCACCAGGTGTGGATCTCGATGTTCACATGGAATGTGGTCATCAGGTACACCGGGACTTCCGCCTATGGCTCACTAGCCTTCCCAGCAACAAGTTCCCAGTGTCCATCCTGCAGAATGGCTCCAAGATGACCATTGAGCCACCACGTGGGGTCAAGGCCAACCTGCTCAAATCCTATAGCAGCCTCAGTGATGACTTTTTCAACTCCTGTCACAAGGTAAGGCACACTTGACAGTACCCCGCCCTACCCTACCCTGTCCTCACCCCTCTAGTCTGCTGCCCTCCACCTCTTGTAGGTGACAGAGTTCAAATCCCTGCTGCTCTCTCTGTGCCTGTTCCACGGGAATGCACTGGAGCGCCGAAAGTTTGGGGCCCTGGGCTTCAACATCCCCTATGAGTTCACGGATGGGGACCTGCGCATCTGCATCAGCCAGCTCAAGATGTTCCTGGATGAGTATGATGACATCCCCTACAAGGTAGGCTAGGGGCAGCCTGGGGGCAGGAGGCTGGGCGTTTGTGTGGGCCCTCACCCACCCACCCCATAGGTCCTCAAGTACACAGCAGGGGAGATCAACTATGGGGGCCGTGTCACTGACGACTGGGATCGCCGCTGTGTCATGAATATCCTGGAGGACTTCTACAACCCTGAGGTGCTCATACCTGAGCACAGCTATAGTACTTCAGGCATCTACCACCAGATTCAACCCACCTATGACTTGAATGTAAGCACACTCTGGGTTCTGGGGTGCTGTGAACACCTGAGTGCTAGGTGAGAGAAGACGTGGCCCCGGCCCTCCAGTAGCTCCTTCTCATTGATTAATCCATCTCACAAGGGCAGCCACATTGCCTGAGTGCAATCACTCTGTGAGGCAGGGGCAACCTGACCTAGCCCACAGTCATGGAGGGCTCCCTGAGGAAATGCTTCTTCAGCTAAGATGTGTGGGGAGCAGTCAGGAGATGGGTCAGGCATTCCAGAGTGTGAGTCATCAGTGTAAAGGTGGGAGTGTGACGGGTTTGAGCAGCCAAATGAAGTAGCAGGGAGTTGGATGGCAGTGACAAGGAGGCAGAGGCCACTCACAGAACATCTCAGAGGAGTTCCAAGAACAATAGGGTTACAACCAGGGTGATGAGTGCGGGAAGTGCTCAATTAGAGGGCTGCCCACAGGCAGGGGCTTCAGTTGCACCCTCCTACTCCTCAGGGCTACCTCTCCTACATCAAGAGCCTCCCACTCAACGACATGCCTGAGATCTTTGGCCTGCATGATAATGCCAACATCACCTTCGCCCAGAATGAGACTTATGCCCTGCTCGGTGCCATCATACAGCTGCAACCCAAATCGTCCTCTGTGGGCGGCCAGGGCCGGGAGGAGGTAGTGGCAGCACGGGAAAGGGACCCAAAAGTTGGGCGGGGTCACTCTCCCACCCACCATCCTGCCTGCTCCCTTGTGGGAAGGAACTCTGTTCATGTGAAATCCTGCAAGGGTTGGGAGGGGGTGGGGACAGCTCTGACCCCCATTATCCCTTTGTTCTTACAGGTAGTACAGGATGTGGCCCAGAACATTCTACTCCAGGTGCCTGAGCCCACCAACTTGCAGTTGGTGATGACCAAGTACCCCGTGCTGTATGAGGAGTCAATGAACACGGTGCTAGTACAGGAGGTCATTCGGTAATCCCCCTACCACTACCAGCCCTGAGTCAGTGGACCAATGGGCTGTAGAGAAATGACAGCAAGAGCAACTATGGGCCAGGTGCTATGACAAATGCTATAACTCTATCCTCTAACTCAGCCACATTTTTATTGTTCCCATTTTACAGATGAGCAAACCAAGGCCCAAACAGGTTACATGAACAGTCTAGGGTCACACATTTGCTAAGGGCCAGAGCAGGGATTGATACCCAATATGTCCGAGCAGCTCTATGGTCTTAGCCTCTGTTTAGCCATTGTTATTTTTTTTGTTTTGTTGTTGTTGTTTTTTTTTTTTTTGGTCTATGGCCTGCAGCTGAGGGGACTATAGATACTGCCACATGGCCCTGGCCTACTGTCTACCTCCTTGCTACTGGCCCATAGGTACAACCGGCTGCTGCAGGTGATCACACAGACGCTGCGAGACCTACTCAAGGCGCTCAAGGGGCTGGTGGTGATGTCCTCGCAGCTGGAGTTGATGGCTACTAGCTTATACAACAACACTGTGCCTAAGCTCTGGAATGCCAAGGCCTACCCATCGCTCAAGCCACTATCCTCATGGGTCATGGATCTGCTGCAGCGCCTAGACTTCCTACAGACCTGGATCCAAGGGGGCATCCCGGCTGTCTTCTGGATCAGTGGCTTCTTCTTCCCCCAGGCTTTCCTGACAGGCACGCTGCAGAATTTTGCACGCAAGTCTGTTATCTCCATCGACACCATCTCCTTCGATTTTAAGGTCTGGACACAGCCATGGCCAGGTCAGGTGACAGGCTAGGGTACAGCCCAGATAGGAGGAACCTGAGGCCACAGATGGCTGACAGAGTTGGAAGATCCCTGAGTGGGGGTTGTGGGTGGGCAAGGAGAGCCAGGCCAGAAGAGACCATGAGCCCTAGAGAAATTCATGGGGGCAGGATGCAGACTGCAGGCTACCAGCAAAAATGGAAGGTGAGTGATGGGCAGGCAGGCAGAACTCTCAGGAGGGAGTCTGTACTTCTGGATCCAAATCCTAATCCAGATTCTGGGGGTTGATATGTGTGGGTGTGTCTGTGTGCCCACCACAGGTGATGAGCCAGTCAGTGTCAGAGCTCAAGCAAAGGCCTGAAGAGGGGTGCTACATCCATGGACTGTTCCTGGAAGGTGCCCGCTGGGACCCCACGGCCTTCCAGCTGGCCGAATCTCGGCCCAAGGAGCTATACACAGAGATGGCCGTTATCTGGCTCCTGCCGATGCCCAACCGCAAGATCCAGAACCAGGCCTTCTATCTATGTCCCATCTACAAGACGCTGACCCGTGCTGGTACAGGACCCAGGGCAGGGAACCTATACAATAGGTGGGGGCCCAAGACTGGGCCAGCCCAGGCCAGTTAGTGTGACTCAGGTTAGCGGAACAAGATCGCTGACAGGGCTCAGTGAGCAGTGTTGAGACCAAAGGGGCAAAGGCAGAGCCTGGCGGCAGCTCAATCCATAAAAGTAGCCCCTGACCTCACTATCTTCTTGCCTCCCTCAGCAGACCCACCTTGGGTCCTGGGAGCGCCAGCCTGACAATGGAGGTTCAGCGTGGGCAACTGAGGCCTAGAGAAAGGGGATAGACCTATGCTAGGTTCAAGAGGAAATGAACAGTGCCATCAACTCTCCCATTGCCATCTGTCCTCAGTCAGTGCATTAACCCTGGGCAGGCCTGAACAATGGCCAGACCCATTCACCAGGCAGGCTTCCTCTTTGGTCAGGGCCTCCTCCTTGTCCCAAAATCAGTCTACCAAATCCATTTCCTTTACCCTGTCCCTGCTCTAGTTTTGGCAGACAACTTAAACCTCACTTGTTACCTGCTCTAGGAACACTATCAACCACTGGCCACTCCACCAACTACGTCATTGCTGTGGAGATCCCCTCCAACCAGCCCCAGCGACACTGGATAAAGCGAGGTGTGGCCCTCATCTGTGCCCTGGACTACTAAATTTATACCGAAGGGTGGGGGCCATTAAAGTTTAGTTTTCTAAGCAGTCCAGTTGAGCCTTACCTGCTTACATTAGACCTTCTGCAGAACTCACTGCCAGGGAACGTGGGCATAAGAGACTGCAGCAGCCTTAAAAGAATGTGGCTAACAGGAGGAAGTGTCAGAGGTGGCAGCTTTGACATACTGGACCAGTTCAAGTGTAACAAGGAGAAAGGTGATCCCTCCCTACAAGGTGTGAGAGCCCCTCCAGGGAATGCACATCATTCAGGACTAATCTCTGCCCCAGAAGTCTGGATGCCCAAGAATGCATATTTCTCACCTCTCTGGTCACAGGGCCTTGTGCCCAGGTGTGGTTAAGGTCCTCACTCCTATCAGCCTAGACTACAAACCTCAGGCCAGTAACCACACAAAGGTTCAATTTTTCAGTTTTATTCATTCGTTGATCCAATATTTACAGGGGCTCAAGGGGTCAGGCTGTGTTCAGCACAGAGAGGCAACTGCCATGCCTGTCAGCTGTCTCCCACCCCGCTTCTCTGCTTTCCCTCCCCCGTGACCACTATGTACAGATAAGGGGCCTGCTTGGATTACCTTCAAAGCCATCTGGCAGAGGCCAAAGGACTGTTTAGGGCCCAAGCTCCAGAGACAGTGCTTGGCCCATTACCCTTTGGCATTAGGCCCTCTGGAAACATGGGGGCTCCAACTGGTTATCTTGGCCCTATCCCTGACCCTGAATGCCTTGCAGAGGCTATGGAAGCTGGCATGGCAGGAAAAGCTGAGTGGTGCCAGTTTCCTGCAAGCATCCCTGTCTCTGCTACCCCTAGGAGGGAGATATAGTAATACTGAGGGGCTGAGCAGAGGCTCCTCTGAGCCCCAGGCTCCAGGGATAGAGTCCAGAAGCTCAAGGCAGACCCATTAACAGGGCCACAACACTGAAGGCAAAGAGCCTCAGAGCCTTGCCACAGAGTAGACTTGACAAACCCAACTGGAATGAGGGAGTTACAAGCCACCAAACAGCTTAAACGCTCCTCTTTCTCAGGCCATGGGACCCCAGCAGGCTGCTCACCCCACCCCCAATGGGACACTCCACTCCCAACCCAGTCCAGCAGCTGGGTCCCTGAGTTTGGAGGTCTCCCAGGAGGAACGAAGAGCAGACCTGACTTCCTCAAAACTAGAAACAACCGGCAGCTGGGGCCAGCATAGGAGGCCAGTGCCCACCCAGGCCCCACCAAGATGACAGCTATTAGAAGCCAAAATCAGGAAACTGGCTACGTCAACACAGTGGTGGCAAGATGGGCCAAAGCCCAGAAAAATAGATATCTTTGTAGGCAAAATATATATTCTGCTGCCCAGGCAGAAAGGCAAGGTCCTACAGCTCCACAGCCAGCTGTGGAGGAAGCTGCAACATCTCACTGTGCCCCAGCTCCACCTGCTGCTTCCTGAGCACTATGGGGCTGACCGGCCCTACCAGGCCCAGAGGCACAATGCAGGAAGTCTTGGCCTGGCTCCCATTCCCAGGGTCTGGGCTCTCTGGGTGGAACTATTCAGTAATACTGGGAAGGGGGTAGTAGAGCAGGAAAGGGGCCCTGGTGTGGGCCACATGGCAAGAGCGGGCTATAGAGTCAGGGCCAACAGTCCTCACTGGCGCTTGGCCTTGTAGGGGCGTGAGCGTTTCCGCCGGTCAGGCTTCCGCTGCTTGTGGAGCCGGCCAATACTGACCCCTTGCCGCCGCCTCACTGAAATGTTCTGTTCTACCAGGTTAGCCAGCATGCCTGTGGAAAGGTAGAGGCCCTTGAGCAGATGACTGGATGATCAGCAGCCACCTGCTCAACAAGCCAGGAGCTAAGGTTCTCACAACCCTTCTTGAGCCCCATAGTCTGCTCAAGCCTCAGTAGAGGCCTGACAGAGGGGAGACCTGAGGGCCATGGCCCACAGCAAGTCATGCCAGGTAAGACGCAATAGTGAATTCCCTCACCTTCCTGAGCCAACATGGAGATGAAGGTGCAGATGAACTCATCATAGTTATGGGTTCTTCTCTGGTCATCAATCTGCGGGAGAAAAAGATGAAGGTACTGTAGCCCATCTCCTCAGAGCTGCCACCAGCTGACCTCGGGAGGTTGCATTTCTTGAAAGATAGGGGCAGAGGACCAGCCAGCAGGAAAGATGACCCACCTTGAATTTCTTCCTCTTCTCTACCTCTTCCTTAAGGCAGGCCTCATAGTTTGCAATTTCAGCCTCCACGCACTTCAGCAGTGCCAGGAGCTCCTGCCAAAACCCAGCATTGCACCCATAAGTAGGGGCTGGCCAGCAACAAAGTCACACTACCAAGCAGCAAGAGGCAAGGAAAGCAGCCAGATTACCTGGAGCTGGCCAAGACCCCTGCCACTACGCAACATAGGCAGCCTTACTGATGCCTAGCTTCAGCCACTAACCTTGACACCAAACTTCCAATCAAGAACTCAGCCCTGGGCAGCAGTGCCCCAGGTCCTTCCTTCTGCCAGGATTAGAAGAGAAAATCACAAGGGCTCACCTTGGGTGAGTACTTCTCCCCACTCAAGGGCTCACCAGGCCTGACCAGCCCAGCCTTCTCTTTGCCATCTACAGCTTCCAGCACCTCCTTCTCCTCTGAGCTGCCAGACACATGGCTGCCTTGGCTCGGTCTGATGGAGGGTGAAGAACCCTTCCCGCTCTCTGGGAAAAAAAGGCATGAGAAGACCCATCAGAGTGCAGGACACTGGTCACTTGGTCACCTCCCTCCCTCCTCCTTCCTTGGTACACCAAATGGCCAGTGGGCCAGCCCAAGACCCACCTATCAGTGCCAAGGGACTCAACACACCATCCTCAGCCAGGTGTAGCAGGCCTGTGCTGATGACAGGACCCAGGTCACGTACAGCACGATTGTAGCGTATACAGTCAACACGCAGCAGGCTGTCATCCTCTCCAAAAAGCACCTTGGAGATGTGGGAGGTGACAGGGCTGGAGGGCCGCGTTGGGTTGGCTGAGCGGATGGGTGAGCGCAGTGGTGAGTTGAAAGCGCTGCCAATCTCGGAGGCTGTGTCTGTGCTCTCATTGCTGGGGGTGGGCGAGGGCTGCGAATGTGTGGGCACTGCCACAGCTGGACTCCCAGCCCCGCTGCTGGTCTTGATGGACAGGGGAATCGAGAGGTCTTTCTGGGACTCTTTGAGTTTCTCAGCCAAGACGTTGATAGTATTGGGCTGCAGTACCGACAGCTGTCCATCCCCAGAGCCACTCAATGGCCCTGTCTTCCCTGGCCCCTTTCGCTTATACCTGTGGGGCACAGGGAGAGGTGAGCCAAGGAAATGGGCCAGGTGACCACATACCCAGCAATGCCCAGAATTGTCTGAATACATCCTGGCATACAGCGAGTGACCCTGCAGCTCCTCATAATCAGTCCAGTAGCCTGACCCGGACACATCAAGCCTGGCACCCTAACCTCTGACAGTTGCAGCCAGGTGTCCCCAAAGGACGCCTCCAGCTGCTAGCCTTTTGCCAATATCATGTCTTCCAGCAAAGCTACCCCTGCCTCATCCAATTCTTCAAGGCCTAGCCAAAAGTCCACCTCCCAACGGGACATGTCTTGATGTCTGGTTAAATATGCTCAGCCATAGCCCCCAGCACTCCAAAAATTTCTTGGGACCTGAAGTCAGCCCCTCCATGCCAGCTTCCCCCAGGGCCCTACACTCAGCAGGTGCTCAGCACTGTCTATCTGCTGAGGGGCATTCTAAGACATGGGCTGGAATATTCAAGATAGGGTATGCAGTATTCAGCATTTCCAGCCTTACAGAGCTGGGGCTGACCTGATGGCAGAGTTAGTGTTCTGCACGTCATCCTCTTCGTCATCTTCATAGTCATCCTCGTCGTCTGAGTACTGCTGGGGTGGGCGGACTGGAACTCGGCTGCGGCCCACACCTGCTGCCAAGTCTTCCTCCTCCTGGGGCAGAGACCCAAGGCAGCCATAAGCAGGGATCAGTAAGCCCAGGCTTGGCACAGCACTCATAACCAGAGAGAAAACCAACATGGCTCTCCAGATTGAGTCCCTGAATCTCTTCAGGTGCTCTAGAGCCCACTCTTGGCTCCTGGGGAAGCTGCTGCCCACCCATACTACCTGCCTATGCAGGGCTTCTGAGACAAAGAGTGCCCTGAAGCATTTTGTGAACAGAACTCTACCCAAAGAGCTGTACCCAACGAATGTGATCTAAATGTTCAGCCCCATAGCTGTGAGGCTGGATTTAAGATGAGAGAAGCTCTCTTTGCCTCCTGAAGCCCCTGCCATTGTGGGGGCTTCTGAGTATCAGATGAACCAAACCCAGGTAGATGATGAACATCTAGGAACCACCCAAGGAAACTGCCTATGGCAACCTCTCCAGAGAATCCTAAATGGAATTCTGCAGGGGCACTCCCAGCTCACCTGCATGGGGGACTTGGCATAGTTGTGATTATCCAGAAAAGCCGGCAGTCGCTGGACAATGGGAGTGGGATTTGGGGGAACCCCGTTGAGGCTGCTTCCTGGAGGCTTCACCACCAGCTTGGGTTTGCTAGGAGGGCTGTGCGTCAGGGCTTGTGGGCATGAACCAGCCACTTCCTCCACACCATCTGAGTGGTGAAGGAGCACAGACAGGACCTTCAGCCAGATCCTCAAGAAAAGCTGTCCCCAGCCCACTATCTTCCCAGTCCTGTGACACAGCACTCCTCCCCTTGCTTTCCAGAGAATAGCTGAGCCAGCTGGTGAAATGGAAGTCAGTAAACTCTAAGTCATGTGTCCACAGAGACATAGAAGGACAAGGTAGAAAAAGAGAGGGAGGCAGAAAGAAAAAAGCTTCTAAGGAAACCAGAAAGGGAATATAAATTATAGAGAAGGCTCAGGGGCCTGTGTGCCTGTAGTAATAGCAGCCCTTTACAGGTGCCTTTCCCTAGGGAAAAACTGCTTTCCCTCCATGTTCCAGTGGGAGAGGGCAGGCAGGCACTGGCCTTCATACCTCCCATAGAAGCTTCTGAACCACTGCCCAAATGCTGCCATAGAAAAAGACTTGCTCTACTTGGGTCACCCAGGTCAAGCTGGGGAGGATGGAGGGGGCTCTGAGGCCCATGAGAGGCCCTAAGATCCCCCAATACCTGTGTGGGTGCTCTCAGAGGCTGCTGGGGCCCTGCCTGCCTCCAGAACCAGGGGGGACTTGCCACTGGCTGGTTTGGACTCCTCAGGCAGCTGCGACTCTTGAGATTTGTGGGTTTGAATCAGCTCTGGTTGCGTTACCCTGATCAGCTGAAAACAGAATCCAAGGCTCAGAGTAGTGAAGGCAGCCCCAGCCTCTACCTTGGACAGCTAAGAGTCTTGGCTCTACCCACACCAACAAAACAGCCAAACTCAAACCTCTTTTTAAAAACTACTTTCCCTACTCACCCCAAGGCCCACCTTTCAATGGGTGCAAAGGAGGGGAGTGGTTAGTTGAAGCCCATATCCACAACAGAATGGTTTGGGAATCAGAGACAAATGTCCCAGTGAGAAGGGGATGGCCAGGCAGGGAACAGGATGGAGGGTACCCACCTGCTGCAGGGCCTCCAGTACTGTCTGACGGTTCACCTTCAGCACATGCAGCCTTGCTTCGTACTTGATCCTGCGGTCAGGCACCACCGCCATCAGGTTGAAGCGGATGTCATGGTAGGGCTCCCTGCAGTCACAGCTACAGCTATGAGAGCAGCTCCCACTCCAGCCCCACCATCAGCCATAGGTACAGGCTCCACTCCAACAGGCAGCAGCTGGCCATGCATGCAAGGCACCTGAGATGGTACCTTTCAATGGCCTGGCAGGAAATGAGCCAACACACCTGCATCGCCCAGGGTTCCACCAAGGCCTGCCTGCCCCTCCGGAGCCTATCCTAAAGCAGGCCACAGGCAGCCTTGCCAGAAAATAGGGTAATGAGTTGGGAACCCAAGACCTAAGTCCGATCTTGCCATATTCACCATGTGGCCGTGCACAAGTCATCTGACCTCACTGCCTTGGTTCCTTTTCCTGTCTATCCCAGTGGAAACAAAGCTTTAAGGAAAGAGCAAGCACAGGACACTTACCCTGCAGTTGCGAGGCCAATACGCTCCATGATGACCCGCCGGGCCTTGTCTGTCCACTCTTCATCCTCCCCCCAGGGCCCTAGGGAAGACCAAGATGAGGAGTCAGCAGGTTGGAAGCCCGGAGTTTGGGCAAGAGCAGGAGAAAGGATGAAAAGCAGTTGAGCCAGGGAGTCAGGGGCTAGTCAAGCAATGCAATGCCAGAGCCAGATGTCCTCAACACCTACTCCCTACCACTAAGTCCCAAGCACCTGAGGACCCTGGACTCTAGCTTCCTAGTAAGTAAGCAGAGAAACCCAATGGGCCCCCAGATCGGAGTGCCTACCATGGTCAATGGGGTAGACCTTGAGTCCATCCAGCTCAAAAAGTCGGCCTGTGATAGGTACATAGCTGACAAAGTGGAATGCCTCCATGGTCCGCACTGCACTAAGGCCATTCTGCTTCTCAGGGAGGTGGCGTGGCTCAGGTCTGGGGAAGGACACAGTCAGGGCCCGGAATGGGACAGTCCTTCCTCAATCCCACCACCATCAGCTCCCACAGCTCCCACACACCTGGCATGGCTATTATGTGCCTTGGCCAACTCCGGGGCATTGCCAATCGCATATCCTTTGCTCTAGAAGGAAGAAAATAAGGCCATGAGAACAACTTCTCAGGATCCTCTGGGTGGAAAACAAAGTTCAGGAAAGCAGGCCCAGAGGCATTCCAGGAACTTGAAGAAGCATTGGTGGACTCTCCTGAGGGCAGAAGAGAACTTTGGAGCCCCAAAAATATGGGCTCTAATATCCTTGCACAGTAATCAGTGGACATTGACTGGGGAGCAACATGGCTTGATAAAGTGCTGACAAAAATAGTCCTAAAATGGTGTCATTTAAGGAATGTTCCCTCCCTCCCTAGGTTTATCTCCTTTCCTGACAATTGGGCCTAAAACCAATTGCCTTACACAATTAATTTGTGTAAGGATCAAAGGTAATTTAAATCATTATTTAAAAAGGAAGAAAGCCTCAAAGTTCCAAATGTCACATGGTGGCATCACCAGTGGCCCTGGAAGTCAGATCTGCCCAGCCAGCTGTGAGCCAGGATTAAGGCGCTGTGGCCTACCTCAGGGCTGAAGCCTTTGGTGAAGTCTTTCATGCGACTCAGGGTGGGCCCCAGGTCCACATTACTGCAGTTCAGGAGCACGCTCAGCAAGGCATGAGTGGCACAAGAGTTGGGGATCAGCTGTGAAACCAAGAACAGTCACCCATATACAGCATCCCTCAATCGGAGCCCATATTTACCAAGAATGGGAACCCAGAGAGGGATAGTAATATGTGGACAACCCTCATCTTTGCCCAATATTTGTTCATTCAACTAAATACCCATCAGATGTCTGGGGACATGAAGAGTAGACTCAAGATCCCAAACTGCTCTGAAGATATTGCCTTGTTTAATAAAGAGTTCAGTTCCTTCTGCCAAGGGACTTCTATAACCATCACCCTTAGTATCTGCCTATCTCCTCCTCCTGCCTTCCCCCACTTACACTTCCCAAGCAAAGAAAGTGGAAGCATCCCACCCTCCAGACAGAACACAGAGCCCGGCAGACCTGGTGGGCAAAGAACATATTATTCACAATATCGTCATCAATCACAGACGTATCATCCACCAAAGTAGAAACCTTGCGACGAGACCGGCGCTCTTCGATCCATTTGAACAGGAAAATGAATCCATACACGGGGCTGAGGAAAATAAGGGGCAGAGCTAGACCAGCCAAGTGGGGGAAGGCAATTAGCATCCCCTTTCTTTCTCCTCCTATTCCTTTGCACTGTTACCACTCAGATGTCCTTCCCCTAATCCCACCTCTCCCCCAGTTTCTTCTCAACACTGCCCAAAGTGGCCCTGAGCCTCACACCCTGGAAGCCTGCCGCAGGCAGTCAAGCATCAGCTTCTGGCTGTGGTGCTCCAGGAGTCTATCCACTGTCCTTATGAAGTCTACGGTTCTGGGATAACAGAAAAAAAGCTGGAACCAATGGCCCAGGACAGGAGGTGAGAAAGAACAAAAACTCTGATGAGGAATTTACAAACACCAATTCTCATTTGTAAACCCAAAGGCCTGGGCTCCAATGCAGCCAAGGAAAGAAATGAACACCTCTATCAGCTCCTTCTTTCCTGAGAAATAAAAGCAGACTTCTTGATTCAGTCACTGCAGCAGTTCCTCCACACCTCTATTCTGCAGGACCACCAAAATAAGACCCAAGAGGGGCCACACACCAACTAATCAATACAAGAACCTTCGGTGGAGGTTAAAGGCACTGGCACACACAAGCACATTAGAACAGTAATTACATTACAACTGCACAGAAAGCATTGTGTGACCTGGATGTAGAGAAAGGGCTGGCTTCCTGCTTCAAGACTAGAAAAGGCAGCTAAACTGTACTCCAAAGGAAGGTTAGGATTTGTATGGGGGGTGGGGGGAGTTGCTACTACGTAAAGGGAAGTGCTGAAAGAAGATTGGGAGAAAAAAAATATCAGCTGGATCAGGAGGGCACTCAACGACGAGCGATGCTTCCTTAAATGAGACTTTACAACTTGAGGTTCCTGATATTACACCTTTTGAGGGGCATCCTTCCCCAGGCCCTTCCCTAGCCCCTGAGGTACAAAGGACGGTCCTGCTGCGAAGCCACTCACCCTTGGCACTTGCTCTGAAGGTCATAGATCTCCTCCACTTGCACCCCTTTGACACCTGCGATCAGGGAAGTAAAGAAGTTGGGAAGGGCAGCCCCTGGCCGTGCAGGACGCAAGAGTGGGTCCCCACAGCCCGAGTCCGGTGGCTAGGAGAGGCTCTTACCGAAATCTTCTACCAGGAGGGTGAAGAGGCCTGGTGGGGCGACAAGAGGAGCGGGTGGTAGTCAGGTAGGCGCGTCCCGGGCCCACCCGGCCTCCCCAGCCCCCGGCCCCGGCTCCTTCCTCACCAGGGTCACTCTCCAGCTCCAGCCAGCCCTTATTCATCTTCCCGCGGGGCGGCCCCTCAACGCCATGTCCAGGCCCTCCCGACCCACCGCCGCCCTCGCTGGGAGCCCCCGACGCCCCCGGGGCCCGTCGCCCCACACACAGACAACGGGCCCGGTCGCGTCACCCGCCCGCGCCGGTGATAGACGTCATCATAGCGCGACAGCCTTGGCCCCGCCTCTGAGCTCATCTTCGGCGGGTCCGCGGGAGGGCGGAGCGCGGTGAAGGGCGTGGCTAGAAGGGGCGGGGCTAGAGCACTGTAATGGCGCGAGGGGAAGGAGCGGGACGAAAGGAAAGGCGCGCGCGCGGCCGTTAGCGCGCGCCCGTCCCGTTCTGCCAACTGTCGGCGTCGCGGTGGTCGCCGCAGCCGTATTCTCTCTGCGTCGCAGGCCACGTGACCTGACCCTCGCTCGCGCTCGCCCCGTTCGCCAGCGCTGTCACCGCGTGGGGCGGCCGCTCGTGAGGTAGCTACAACGAATAAAGCTCCAGAACAGCGGCGCCCTCGGCAACAACTGGGTGGGAGACCCCGTGCGCTACCGTGAGGAGTGAGCGGCCGAGGCGACCTTCGGTCCAGCCCCGCACCAGCCTCCCGGCAGGTGCGACATGGTCCTGCTCTGGCATCTGCGGAATGCTCCTTGAGCCCCTTCTCTGGCTGTTACCTCGGGTTCAGTTGTGGCCACACCGACACATATTTTCCAAATAAATCACTGTTTTTTCTTGCGGCGGTGAGGCCGAACACGCTTATTTATTTTTAATTTTCTCAAGCTTTGACCCAACGCTTATCCAGCGAAACAGCTTGGTAACCGTTTCAAGAGAGCATCCGCTCGGTTAGGAAATCTGCTTGTGGAAGCCCGCCTTTGTATCGCCCCTCCTCAAATGCTTTGAAGATTGTTGCCTTTCCTGTAACCCAGTGTGCATAGAACCCCATTCAAGGAACGTCTTCGTCCAGCGATGCAAAGAATCGGAGTTTCAAGGTTTTATTTCTATTGCTAGACAGGATTTCCCCAGCAACTTGGAACTGCTTAGTATTCAGCTCAAGTGGATCCCCTAGTGCACGCCCTTCTGTCTCTTCCAGCCTGTCCAAGTGCTTTTGCTGTGTAAGAAGCCATCTCATGCCATTGCTTCTACAGATGCGACTCATGGGTTAGGAGAGGAGATGGAGCAAACAAAGAAAGAAAGGGCAGTATAGCCTTAGTTGCCTTAGTGGTTGTATTTATACAGAACAGTTGAAAGCCACAAAAGAAGTTCACACTCTCCGGCTGTACAGTAAGGACATGGTTGTTGGAGTGTGTGTCCCTTGAGTGACTTGATTCACTCAATTCTAGGAAATGCTGTCCTCTCCCCTGACTAAACACAGTCCTCTCTTTGGGAGTGATTCTACTTATTTTGTCCCCCTTCATTTTCAGGGGTTTCCCCCCCTAACTAATGAAAACGGTACATTTGTAGTCTGCTAACATTGATGAGGGGAGGGGTGTCAGGGCGTCTTCATATTTGGAGAGCTAGACAAAAGTTGAGAACAGACCAAACCTCAATGGCCATTTGAGCCTGGTGAAAAGTGATAGGAGCCAACTGGTGATTTCTCAGTGTTATTTCTTGTCTCTCACTAGAGGGAGTTGTTGTTTCAGGCAGCTGAAATCCCTTTTCCTAGGAAAGAACTAGCTTGTCTAGCTTTAACTAGGTAGAATCAAGGCACCCATACTTAGGGGCAAAAGGAACCTTTTTTCTTGAGTGCTACCTCATGCATTTAGTAGGCACAAAGAAAACAACCATTTAGCTAGTTCCAGCAGTGGTTCTAAGTTCTTATACTGCTATGTGATAGCAGTACCTCTGACCTTGGGCAAGTGCCTCCCTGTGCTTCAGTCTTCTCATCTTGAAAATAGGGATAATAATAATGGCACCTGCTGCATGAGGAGGGGGGGGGGCTTGTGAGTTGACACATGTAAAATGTCTAGAACAGTTCTTGACATGATTTAATAATTATTGGCTATTACTAGCATTGATGGTGAGTCCCTTATATTCTGTCATATGGGTTGGGAACTGAACTGTACTTTTGCTTTGACTCCGTGAAACTTGATAGCCAATTTCAGAATTAAATTTCTGACCAAGCCCTATTTGTTTTTATAGCTAGAAGAGCCTGTACTGTCCTCATATTAGTACAGAAGGATTCAAGATAGGAGAGAGAGGAAGCAACGAATGAAGGCTATAAAAGAAAAGAAAGAATGTCAACGATTAAGGTAGGGTACTATCCTCTCAGGGCTATCCCTAGTAGCAAAGTGCTGGCTCTGGAACCCTGCTGCCTAGGTTCATATCCTGGCTCCAACACTTGCTAACTAGGTGACTTGGGATGGGTTACTTCAGTTCTTTATGCCTCAGTTTCTGCATCTGGAAAATATGCATAATAATAGCACCCACTTTTTAGAACATTCTGTAGAGTCATCGAACTAATACATGTAAAGAGCCAAGAATAATGTCTAGCAATAGGAAATTCTTAATTAATTTTAGTATCATTTTATTATGCTTTAGAGATGTGATACCACTCAAAATTCAGAGTAGGTGATAGAGGAAATAGTAAAAGAGTAAAAGGGGTTTGTTCCTGCATTTATTCAGTCAACACGTGCAATACTGACACCAGGAACAAGAAGATGGTTAAGATCTCACATAATTAACACATTTTAGGGGGTATGTTTTGTCCTTTCAAAAAATATGAAATAGCAAAAGAAATGTATCTTAGCCTTTAGGTATTTTGGTACTTCATCAAACTCATGGATGGCATTTTGAGGGAAATGTTGCAGGGGATATTGACAGGATCCTTAAAGACTACATTCTACTTCTTCCTCGTATAGAAAGTCTACCAAGACAAGGAGGGCAATCCAGAGGAAGTCATCTTCAGGGCCTGGTAAGAAAGACTGGAGGTTCTGTTCAGCTGTTGCCTCCCATCGTCAGCAAAGACCACTTGTGTAGGGCAACAAACTTGTTCCTCTCACTGTCAACCCTATTTCCTTCCTAGATTTTCTAAGATGCTGAAGAACTCAGGGTCTGTAATTTTTGAATATCACAACCAAAGTTCAAGAAACAAGTTAATTAAGGCCATTTAAGACAAAACAATGAAGTGAGTTGTTGGAGCCAACTCATTCAGATGCATCCGAAATTATATAAAAACTTAGTTGATACCAAATAACCCTTCATCTCAACCTCCCTCCCTGTCAAAATGGCTCTCTTCCCAATACTCTACTCCTCCTCAAACTTAGATGGTTATGTTCTCAAAGTGAATTCTTAACATTCTTTTCTTCCAGTGTGCCGACTATGCCTTCAAGAACCTGGGGATCCCGAAAAATTAGGGGAATTTCTTCAAAAAGATGATCTCAGCGTGCACTATTTCTGTCTTGTGAGTATAAGGCCCCTTTGCTTTGAATGTTCCATGACTTTTGCTGTACGGTCTATTCTGTTTTTGCATCCAGTCTCAGTTCCATAGCCCTGTTTTTTGTTTATTTGTTTTCCCTAATAGCTTTTTTTTTTTTGATTTTTATATAGTAATATGTACCTGATATAAAATCCTAGCTGTATAAAGTATGAACAATAAAGTCTTTTCCCAAAGCAATATTTCCCATCCTTCTCCCTCTCCCCAGAAGCAAATCCCATGTTAAGTGTACAGTTTGATGGGTTTTGATAACCATATATCATAGGGATATGTATATCCCCACGTAAACACTGTCCTAATCAAAATATTTTCATCATCCTAGAATGTTCCCTCCTGCCTGCTTTTAGTCAATCCCCTCAGAGACAATCACTGCTCTGATCTATTGATTACTTTTGCCTATTCTTATGCTTCATATAAATTGAATCATACAGTTTGCACTCTTTTGTGTCTGGCTTCTTTCACTCAACGCAATGTTTCGGAGATTGATCCATGTTATTGCACATGTCACATCTTGTGCCTTTTTATTGCCTGGTAGTATTCTGTTGCATGAATATATTATAATGTACTTATTTTTCCACTTGTCGATGGACATTTGAATTATTTCCATTTAGGGGTTATCAGTGAACATTCATGCACAAGTCTTTTTTGTGAACACATGTTTTCACTTCTCTTGAACAAATGTCTGGGAGTAGGATTACTGGTTGTATGCTAACTATATATTTAACTTCATGCAAAGTTGCCAAGTCACTTTTCAAAGTGGTTGTCCAGTTTATACTCCTGCTAGCAACTTATGAAGTTCTAGCTGCACAGTAGTCTTGCCAGAACTTGATATTGTCAAGTCTTTTTAATTTTAGCCATTTTACTGGGTGTGTATTGATATCTCATTGTGGTTTTAATTTGCATTCCTCTGATGACTTAAGATGTTGAGCTTCTTTTCATGTGCTTATTGGCCTTTCACATACTTTCTTTTATGAAGTGTCTATACTAATATTTTGTCTATTTTAAAAATTGGTTTTTGGTTTTTTTTTTGGTCTGATTGAGTTCTTAGAGCTCTGTATATTCTGGGTACAAATCTTTTTCAGATATGTGTATTGTAACTGTTTTCTGCCAACATATGGCTTGCCTTTTCATTTTCTTAATGATGACTTTCAAGGAACAAAAGTTTTTAATTTTGATGAAGTCCAGTTTATCAATTTTTCTTTTATGTGTGTCCCAAGAAATCTTTGCCTATCCGTTGAATTATCTCAGTGCCTTTTTCAAAATCAGTTGACCATAGTATCAGTGCATTTGGATGATCTATTTTATGTCATTGATCTGTGCATTGATCCTTACACAATATAATACTGTCTTTGTTATTGTAGCTTTATAGTGTCTTGAAATTAAGTACTGTAAGTTTTGCAATATTTTCCAAGATAGTTTTGGCTGTCAGGTCCTTTTCCATATAAATTTTATAGTTAGCTTCAAATTTTTCTTTTTTAAATAAACCTGGTTTGGGATTGTGATGGGGATGTAGTTGAATTTATAGATCAATTTGAGAAGAATGAACAAGCAATATTGAATCTTCCAATCCATGAACATGATATATTTTACCATTTATTTGGATCTTTTAAAATAAATATTAGCATTGTTTTTTTTTAACTGAAGAATTACACATCTTTTGTTAAATGTATTTCTAAACATTTTGTGATTTTATACTGTTGTAAATGGTATTTTATAATTTCATTTTCAAGTTTGTTGCTAGTATATAGAAATGCAATTCATTTTTGTATATTTATTTTATATCCTGCAATCTTGTTAAATTCACTTATTAGTTCAGTAGTTTTTTTGTTTCATTTTTTGTTTGTTTGTTTGTTAATGCCTTAGACTTTCCTGTGTACATAGTCATGTCGTGTGTGAATAAAGACAGTTTTACTTTTTCTTCCCAACCTTTAGGTTTTTTAAATCTTCTTCTTCCCTTATTGTACTAGCTAGGATCTTCAATCTAGTGTTGCATGGAAGTTATTGTGAGTGAATATCCTTGTCTTGTTCCCAACATCAGAGGACAGTATCCAATGTTTCACCATTAAAATATGATGTCGTAGGTTTTACATAGATGCTTTTCATTAGATTAAAGAGGTTCCTTTTATTTCTAGTGTGCTAAGCGTATCATGAATTTTGTCAAAGGCTTTTTCTGCATCTATTGACATGATTATGATTTTCCCCCTTAATTTTGTTAATGTGATTTTTTACATCGACTGAATTCTTCAACTAACCTTACATTTTTTATATAAACCCTGTTGGCCATGATATATTATTATCCTTTTCATATGGTGCTGGATTCAATTTGTTAATACTTTGTTTCATTTTTATATCTGTGCTCATGAGAAAGATTGGTCTGTGATTTTCCTCTCTGGTAAGTCCTGTCTGGTTTTGATGTCAGGTCTCAGTTAATTTCAGTGCATTTATAATCATATACATTTTCAACATAAAAATAAAAATACTGTATACTGTATTTTGTATTTGTATTTTGTGCTTTTTTCACCTCATGTACTTATGGAGATCATTCTATATAGAACATATTGATTTTTAATAGCTCATTGATATTCCATGGTACGGCTATGCTAAAAAGTACAAACCTCTATTAAAGGACATTTAGATTGTTTCAAATTTTCACTGTTGATTTTTCTGTTTATAGAAATAATAGATGCTCGTTGTAGAAAATAATAATACTCAAAAGTATAAATAAAACAGGAATCACTCATATAATCCTAAAGCCCTGAGATAATTAGTATTAAAATAGATATGTTTTAAACCTAATTGGGAACATACAGGTATAATCCAAGTGTCCTTAAGTTATCTAATTTAAAAAATTAAAATTAAAACAAACAAACAAAAAAACCTAATTCCCCCATTCACATTATATGCAATTACTGCAGGAAGTCCAGCACCCTTTCCAATATTTTTGGAAGATTCTTCTGATGGGGCTGGGGTGCTGACATTCTTCCAGCATCTGTACATGTACATACACTGTTTGTGAGTATATAACCATTTAGCTTTTTTTCCCCTTGATTTCCCACTCTAGACTTTGCTTTGGGGGCTTTTCGGAAACAAAACACCCTTTAAAGTGTGTTTTTAAAGAAAGGTTCAGTTCCTCCCCTTTATAAGGCAGAATGACTATAGTCAGGATATTTTAAAGCCCTGATTCCCTTCCTATAAAAAACACACTCCAAGAAAAGTATTTATTCTGTATCAAGGAGGCAAGCAAGAGGGATAAGAGTGTAGGTCTTGGCCTGAATGTTAATGCCAGTTCTGCTGCCTCCTTGCTTTGTGACCCCAGCTATGCCACTTCCCATGCTGCACCTCAGGGGCATCCTCTGTAAGATGAGGATCACAATAGCATCTATATCACAGCATAAAATGACACAGGGAGTGTTTCCTCAAAGTCCTCAGCACATAAGAGGCAGCATAATACAAAGGTGGGTAAGAGCCCAGGTGATGGAGTGCTATGGGCTTGTGCAAGTCACATAATCTCTTGTATAAAATGGGGATAATGATAGTACCTACCTCTTAAGGTTGCTGTGAGGATTAAATGAGTTCACATTTGAAAAGCATTTAGAACACACAACACATAGTTAATGCTATGTAAGCCTCTGTGTTAAGTAAATTGCCCTGTAAATGCATTATATATTTCACAAAGCTCTACTTCTACTCTGTCCTCACCCCACTGCACTTTTTCACCAATCATCAATGCTGACAGCCTGGTTCTGCTGCCCTCCCAGATCCTATCTAGCAAGCTGCCTCAGAGGGGCCAGTCCAACCAAGGTTTCCATGGATTCCTGCCTGAAGACATCAAAAAAGAGGCAGCCCGGGCTTCTAGAAAGGTTAGAATCCCCCGGAAGTGGAGTTTTGGGCAAGGCCTTTTTTCATATCTCCCTGGTTATCTCTGCTTCTGTTCTTTTCCCTAATTGCTAATTAGAAGTCAAAGGACTCCTGGATTTCCCAGCTAGTCCTTCTCTTAAATTCCATGCTTTTCTGGGTGTGGTATCCTAAGCACTATCCTGAGAAAACAAAAAATTCAGTACTACCTGAAGCCCCAGAGCTTTCAGGTCCACTGAAGAAAGGGAATAGCTGTTGCTTCACAAAATTTCCATTCCATGGAATGATGTGCCATAAAATGCTATGTAGATGTCTTTCTTGGGGCCCTGAGCACTGCCTGGGATATCATTTGCAGATCTGCTTTGTGTGCAAGAAAAGGGGAGCTGCCATCAACTGCCAGAAGGATCATTGCGTCAGAAACTTCCATCTTCCTTGTGGCCAAGAAAGGGGTTGCCTTTCACAATTTTTTGGAGAGTACAAGTGAGTGATGAAGGAAAAAAGTCAAGCTGCCTTTTTTGCAACTTGCTATTAATTAACCACTAATGAAATCAGAGTCTAGTTCTCACAGGCCTGTTTTGATTCACCAGTGAATCTCTCTCTCCCTTCAATAATGAGAAACAGTGTCTTGACTTGGCAATTTCACAGGGGTTACTTCTTGCTTCCTGTCCCCTTCTTAAATTACGAACAGCTGCAGTTCTTAGACAGTCTCTCAGAACGAAGAAGGGCTTTCAGAAACAAGAGGCTGTGGAGATAGTCCCTGGAGCTTTGCTCAGTGGGAGAGCAGTTGTGAGAAGGCATGTGGCTGTTCTTCACCCTCCTCCTCAACCTCCTCCCCAGGAGCATGGAGGTTCACCGGGCACCGACCTGGGTGGTTGATTACCCTCCCTAGGCCAGGCAGCTGGAAAACTGCATCAACAGCAAATCAAAACCAAGTATATTTACTCTGCCACAGATCATTTTGTGAAAAACATCGCCCAACACAGGACATCCAACGGGGGAATGTGGGGGAGGAAAGCTGCATCTTGTGTTGTGAGGACTTATCCCGAGCAAGTGTCGAAAATATCCAGAGCCCATGCTGTAGTCAAACTATCTACCACCGCAAGTGCATACAGGTAGGGCTTTCTGTACTCTGGGGACCTTCCACAACTGCTCTCTTTCAAAGCACCCTGGAGATGCTCAGGCAATCTCCATTGGAGGCCTGTATGCAGGGCTGGTTTCAGGCAGTCAGTGGAAAGGCATCCCATTCTTTGGTTACCTGTGACCTGTAGGACCACTTCATGATAAGATTTAGATTGAGCAAAGTCCTCAGAATGGCTAGAGCAAATGAGCTGATCCTAGAATGGTTCAAGTAGCCTCAAAATCAGCCTTACTTCCTGGGATGGAGGGAAAGGGAAACATGTATGTAGGTACCTGAACCCTATTGGATCAGTCCTGCCAAGCCCCATGGCCAGAGATGACAGCTAAGGCACTCCTGGTAGCAGTCTTGAGCTTTTGATCCCTGGTCTGGCACCTGGATTTGCAGCCCTCACCCTAACCCACCCAAACTCTTTTTCCCATAATCCCCAGTCAAGCTTTCTTAGCTACATTCTCTTTGTGAGATGAGGGCAGGGATGGAAAGAAGGTGATAAAAGATAGTGTTTTTATAAACACAAAGGTCTTCCATGTTTCTCTTACAGAAATATGCCCACACATCAGCAAAGCATTTCTTCAAATGTCCACATTGTAACAATCGAGAAGAGTTTCCTCAAGAAATGCTAAGAATGGGAATCCATATTCCAGACAGGTAGTGGAAACTCTAAAGCAGGAATTGAGCTGGAGAATGAGTTACCTTATTTCTAGGGAGGAGATGAGTGTGAGGATAGTTTAGAGAATGAAAAAGCACCCAAGGCTTTGCTATGTGGTAAAGAGAGAGGGGTGGAGGGAGAACTTTTCAATTATCAAAAGCAAAGGAGCAGGGGGGATGTAAGGCATGTTTCAGAAAAGGATGCTTTGAGGATCAGAATTCCTTTGGAAGGGGCTCTTGAATTCCAGTGTGGAACTAAAGAACCCCCATGTTCCACTCATCCTGCTTCAACCCTCTCCCACTGCCAGGACTGCCCAACCTTGCTGAAATTTTTCAGGCAACCTATTGAACTCTTTAGCTCTGCTAGTTTGAGTTCTTCCTAGATCCTCTCAGGTGTACAAAGGTTTCACCAACCCTTTATGTGTCCCTCACTCATTTTTTCTCCCACTGTAGAGATGCTGCCTGGGAACTCGAGCCAGGGGCTTTCTCAGAGTTGTATCAGCATTATCAGCATTGTGATGCCCCCATCTGTCTGCATGAACAAGGCAGAGACAGCTTTGAGGATGAAGGGTAGGGAAAGGCTTCTGGCTAAAGAGGTCTCTCATCAGTGCCATCTTAGGCTTAGACCTTGGCACAGTTATTAGGAGCAAGATATTCACTTTTGTTTGTAGACCTCAGGTGAACACAATTGCTAAGTAACATTCTTGAGCAGCCTGCAGGTCATGTGCATGTGAATAAGTTTCTCTGCAGGGTCTGCTTTTCCTTGTGCCCAGTGGAGATACGTTCAGGAACAATTTCTTTCCAAATCCTTTTCAAGTATCTGTGCCTGACTGTGGGGTTGTGGGATCAGCACTCAGTCACACATTTGTCACGGGTAAAATGTATAGTAAAAAATTGTCTCGGAAGCCCTCGGCAAAGGCCTAGCTTGTAGCAAGAGTGGTAGTTAGTATTATATTTGTGCTCACAACCCTTCCCTGTCTTCCTATAGGAGGTGGAGCCTCATTCTGTGTGCTACATGTGGATCCCATGGAACCCATAGGGACTGCTCCTTTCTTAGATCCAACAGTAAGAAATGGGAGTGTGAGGAGTGCACAACTTCGGCTGAAGCCACAGGTGAAACTGAGGAATGCTCTGGTCTAAGAACTGGGGATGGGGTGGTCCCTGGAAAGGAGGAGGGCATGCCACCAGATGGAGACTTAGTGGTGCCTTTAGTTTGAGAAGGAAAGTAGCTAGGGAGGGGCTTAAGGATCTGTGCCTGGGAGAGAAAGAGGGTTGAGTTTTCCTCTCCCACCTTTCTTTCACCACAGACTATATACCTGAAAACTCAGGTGGCATTTCCTGCTGCAGCAGCACCTTCTACTCTAGGAGGCATTCCTGCAGAGACACCAGCCTGGAAGAGAATCTGGACCTTTCTTGGACTGATTGGCCAGGACCTTCCATATTAGAGAAACCAGAGTCCTCTGGTGGCAGGAGGGGCCACTCCAGGCGGTCCTAGGGTGTCAAAATCACTAAAAGCTGCAAAAAAATCCAAGTAACAGTTTATGAGTAGTTGCTGCCAAGCATATTTGGGTACAGAGCTGTGGTCCTCCATTGGGCTTGGGGGAGGGAATACTTTGGAACTGTGAAACAAGGAAAGGGGGCCAGCAGCAAGACTATGAACCAAGGAAAGAGAAGTCCCAGGGGAGCGCGAGGACAAAGCCTTCCAGATGTCAACAAGGAATATGTGTATTGCTGTGATAGCACCTCTGCTTTCTGCCTGGTCCCAAAGGGCCCCTTTTCCTCCTTCCACTGAGATTCTTTCACCTTAATCTGGTTCTCCGGTGCCTCTTTTTACTTCACCCACATTTGTTATGCAAATAAAGGCTTTCTCTTCATTGGTGTCTCCTTAAAAACTCACTCTGGATTTTATCTAGAACACTAAGGAGTCTGGAGGGTAGAGTGAGGAAATAGGAAAACCACACTTCTAATCTATAAAATTCAGCAACTTAAATATAGAACTTTCAACTTAGAACATAGACATGTTGCTTTGGAGGAAAGCCGTTTGTAAGGAAATCGACTTTACAGGGACAGAGATTTCATTATTGTGCAAATAAACATATAGGTTCTCATAGGGAGGTAAGCAGCAAAGGAGTCTACATTGGACTTGAGAATAGGACACTTTTGCAAGGCTTGGAGCCTTGGGCTCAAACCGGCCAGGAACTGACACGCTCACTCTAGGCGCTCACTCTAGGCGGCGCGGTCTTTAGCAAATCTTTAGAGCATGAGTGAGGATACACCTCCGCACAGCCACCCAGTGGCTCCAGCATTCCCACTGGGTAAGGGAGCCAGGTCAGGACCATTAAATTAAGCAAGGCAGCTGGGCTGAGAATCTGACTGACAATCTTGGGAGGAATTAAATAGAACCTATCTTATATTTATGTGTTTTAATGATTTTGTGGGATTTGGATTAGCAGGGGAAACTCAGGACCATTGCCAGATGTTGAGTTCTCAAAGTCTCACTGGGTCTCGCTAACGACAGAGGATGGGGCTCTTGGTTCAAATGTTGCTGACCCCTGGAGACTCACATCAAGTCACGTACAGTGATCACCTTCAGATTTGACCAGATTTCACTTGGAATCACACAACGGAGGCGGGGCGGGATGTAACTTGTGTCTTTTTGTTGTTATCAAAGTATATAGGCAAAGTAACATAGACTTTAAAAATTTTAAGAAGTACTAAAAGGCTTATGATGAAAAACAGTCTCTTGACTCACTCTTCCTTACCCCCAGGCCTACACTTTAAAGGCAATGACTTTTTACTTTTTTAGCCATTTCTTGATTTATTAAACTTAGACATTATTGACTTCCTTTATGTTACATAAAGATATAGCACATTTAAAGCTTCCCATTCTCATTCTCTTTACCTTTTGTAATTACATCACAATTTTTGTTAAATTAACCTTCAGTGTTTACATTGCTATGACTATGTATATGCTGTCTACTATTGAGTAAGGCAGTATACTATGATTATTCCTCTCTTATATATTGTTTTTTTGTTTTGTTTTTCACTGAAATGAAGACATGCCTCTTTTTTTATTTGCTATATGCCTATGATAATTCCTCTCAAATGTTCTACATGATTAATTGCCTCGAAATATAATTTTCCTCATAGGCCGAACATCAGCTCCCTATCAGTTGCAGGTCTTTTCTGGAAGATCTGCCTTCTCGAGCCTCCTTCTAAGTTGGCTGTTCCTGGGGCCTACCATACAGCTATCATCCCAGGCCTCCGCATGACTATGCCTTTTTCTTCTTTTTCTCTCCCATGGGTTTGATGACTTAGTGCTGTGCTTCCTACCCTAGGCATCCAGGGACACTTTGTCAGAGCTCTACAAGTGACATGAGAAATTTTAAATTGTAGATTTTCATTTCAAAAACAAATATTTTGCCATTCTAAAAGACTCCACTCTTGCAATGATCGTTCACAACTGAGACACTTTCAAGGTTAAGACTTCAGTTTTTTAATCTAAAGTTTCTATAACTTGGATCTCCAAGAATATTCTCAGACATCTGGGATAGTATCTTTTCCTTTTAAAAGAGTCCATGTGGGCTATACGGAGTATAACTTCCTTCCAAATGGTACAATATGGAAAGTCAGGCAGGGGGGAGGTAAAGGAGTAACTTCATGATCTTCATGATGGAGAAACCTGACAAACACTACATTGGACAGATAACATACTTATAGACATATAGACACACTTCTATACTAAAGTATGAGAACCATCTTAACTGAAAATAATGGTCTCCCAACAGTGCTCTTTGTACTCCAGCTGCTGTGGGTGGGAGGTGGAGCTTGTGGCAGAAGTAGTGGGGACAAGGGGTGTATTTTGTCACCCAGACATTCAACTGCCTGACTTCTGTGTGCAGTTGGCACGTACATATGTACACACACACACACACACACACACACACACACACACACACACTTATTAAATGTCTTAATCTTTATACCTTTACTTTCCATTGATATTAATAGCCAATTTCATTCTAGTAGGCTGGAAATGGACTTTGAAATGTTCTATTCATCATCTGGGCCTGATCAGTCATTCTCTACTAAATAAGTTTTTTTTTTTTTAATAAACTTTTAATTTGGGATAGTTTTAGATTTACAGAAAAATTGTGAAAATTGTATAAGAAGTCCCCATAATATCCCAAACCCAGTTTCCTCCCTTAGTAACATCTTACATTAGTGTGGTACATTTGTCACAATTGATGAACCATTACTGATACATCGTTATTATCTAAAGCCCATCATTTATTCAGATTTCCTTAGTTTTTACCTAATGTCTGTTTTCTATTCTAGATCTCATCCAGAATGCCACATTGTGTTGAATTGTCATGTCTGTCTCCTTAGGTTCACCTTGGCTATAACAGTTTGTCAGATTTCCTTGGTTTTGATGGCTTTGATAGTTCTGAGTACTAGTCAGACATTTTGTAGACTGCCTTTCAATTTGAATTTGTCTGATTTTTCTTTTTTATGATTAGGCCAAAGTTATGAATTTGGGGGAGAAAGATCACACAGGTAAAGAGTCATTTTTGTCACATCACATCGAAGTTATATACTATCAACATGACTTACCTCTGTTGATGTTGATCCCAATCATCTGTCCAAAGTAGCGTTTGTCAGGTTTCTCCACCATGAAGTTACTCCTTTACCTCCCCCCCCCCTGTCCATATTGTACCATTTGGAAGGAAGTTACTCTGTATAGCCCACAATGAACGAGTGGGAACTTATGCCCTCTCCTTCCTTGAAGACAGAGTATCTACATAAATTATTTGAGATTCTTCTGCATAGGAGATTTACCTATTCTCTCCAAGTTTGTTTGTCTGTTTGATTGTTTAGTCAATCACTTGTTCGTATCAATATGGACTCATAGATATGTATACTATTATCTTGGGTTATAATCCAATACTGCTTCATTTATTTTGTTGCTCAATTTGTTCTGGCTTTGGCCATTCGGAGCTCCTGTGTCCTTTCACATATCATCATTATTGTGTTTTGTTTTGTTTTGTTTTGTTTGAGTACTTTACTTTTTGGCACTAAGTGATGCCCAAGGCTCATCTTGTATATTTTAAATATCTGTCCTCACAAATGATGTGTCTATTAGAATTAACTACTATTTTATAGCTTAGGACTTAGAACAAGTACTTCACTTGGAGAGGGTAAAAATAGCTGTTAATAAAAATTCCCCAAAATACCTACTCTCTTTCCTCTAATCCTTACCTTTATAGGAACTATAAAGTAGGGCCAGAAACTTCAGAATTGACTTCTGCTTCCTTTAATTCTCAACCACTCTCTTTCTTGTCAGTTTGCCTACTTTTCTAATGCTTGCTTTCTTCTCCATGCCACTGCCAGGACTCCACTTGGAGCCCTGCGCCTCACAGGACTGCAGCAAAAGCCTTCTCTCTGCATAGTTTCCTGTGTCCATTTGCTTTGCTGACACAGCCACCCCTTTCCCTTCTGCTAATTATCATAAAACATTTGTTAGCTATTTACTTAAGATGACCCCCACTGAGATTGGCATCTAAGGCCTTCCACAAATGGTCCCACACAGCTGCATCTCCCAGGGCACCCCACCCCCGGGAACTCCACCCTAGCTACCATGGAATACAGGGCCCTGAGCGTGGGGTTCACAGTCTAAAGAGCCCTAACCTCTATCTTCAATTTATCGAGCCCACCATAAGGTCCATTTCTTCATCCTGGGTACTCTCACTGGACTCTGTTCATACCCCTATTATAGTCCACGCCGTTCTCTATCTGATCCTACAGTTGTTGATCTGTCTCTCCCACTAGATTGGAAGCCCCTTACAGACAGGAACCTGTCCGTCTTATTAACCTTCCTTCCCCTCATGTCTGGCTTGGGGCCCTACATTCAGAGGAAATTTGATGTCTACTGAATTGATGAATGTGCTCATACCCTATTCGTAAGCCTGTTGTTTTGCTCTGAAACACCAGAGGGCATTGTTAACATGGAAGGTTAAGTGGCTAATGAAAAGCTTGCTCCTATTTTGCTATTCCACAGGATTTACTGCTCTTCACTTGTTCAGATTTATTCATAAAGTGTACTCCTGTCAGGTTTAGAAATTAGTATGAGAATTACTAATGACATTTCCGTTGCAAGTCAAATCCTCAGACAGGATTGCCTTCATGATCTCTCCAGACCCCAAATGGCCATTCTAACCCCAGCTGCCCTCCTCTCATCCCTGAAACTAGGGACTGCCAGTCCCAAGGTGAATGGATGATACAGTTCTATTTTTCTTCTGCCCCACCCTCCTACCACATTCACATTGACATTGGGGCCTCTGGGTGGTGGTTTAAAAGCTCTAACGACATGTGAGCAGGGTGGAAGGCCGTTATGAGAAACAGCACCTATGCTGGCCCTGACCCCAGGAATACTGCATCCATGTGCTCCCAGGCTTGCTTGGGGTGAGTTGCAGCATCATGGAGGGCCCTAGGTGTGAGAAGGTGCCCTAATGATTAAGCCACGGAACATCATTCCAGGAGTCAGTTATTTGCAAGCATCTTGTGCCTTGTACACTTTTTCTTTCCCCCCAAAAAGCAACATGGAGGCTTGAGGCCATAAACCAAAGAGTTGATGTTTTTCAGAAAACAAAAAGCAGAAAATTTGTCCTCCCTTCTCCCTAGTAAACCTCCTCCAGTCCTGGGGTCCCTGAGCAGTGGGGCAGTGGAGACCCAGAACGAAAAAAGTGAGGCCCAGGAGCTCCTCCCCCTCATCTTTGGTTTAGATTTGTTCCTTGACCCTGCCCTACATGTACACCCCTGATAAACAGGAAGGCATTGAGCCATCAGTGTCCATCCCTCTCAGAGCATCTGAGACCTGCCTGGGTCATCAAAGCCAACCCCAGCCCCAGGAGCATTCTAGAGGGGACTCCAGCCTCACCAAAAATAATTTCTCATTGTGTTCCTCCCCTTGGAAATCATAGATTTGTAAACAGACCCTTACATTTAGACAGGTCCTGCCCTAGCTTTGTGCTGGTGTGTTATTTTTCTTCCTTGAACAATGTCCTTTCCAGTAGGGCCAGCCGTTCACACCATTGTCTGAGACCCTTGGACTACAGGAAACAGCACCAGATTCTTATCAGCTGGGGGTGGGTAGGCAGGCAGAGTGAACAGATGAGGTCATGTCCATAAAGCAAGCTGCTCGCCTGCCATGTCATTCTACTATACCTTTATCTGTGAGAGCAGAGCCTTGTCCTCCTAACAGGCCAATCTGGGCTTTGAGTGTCCCTAGTCCATCCCCTCCGTTTGATGGCAGACACCTGGACTCTGCTTCACTCTGGAATCCTCACCAGTCCACAACTGTCCCCTTGTCCTGGTCTTCCCTGTCTGCCCAATGGAATGCTCGTGGCAGTGAAACATACCTCATTGGTATAGATTAGGGTGCACTCTAGTCATCTTCCTCCCTGGGTGAAAGAAGTCAAGACTAGTCGGTCACCTGAGTCCTCCTCATCAGCAGAGTCCCTGAGTGTAAGCTACTGACTGACTGCTGGTGGCCTGGTGTGAAGATGAGGACAGGCACCCCTTAAGAGGCCTGCCCCCTGGAGACTATGCAGCATTTCCCATCCTCAGTGGAGAATGAATGATTTTTTTTTAACGCTGCATTGAGGAACCAGGAGTTTCCTTAATGAAAATCCAGCATGGAAAGTGAAAGGCTTCATTAGGACATAGCCTCTAAGCTAGAGGGGCCCAGCAGTGGTACCCAGGGCAAAGGAATCAGAAGCTGGGCAGTGGGAAGTGGGCACAGGGCCACAGAGGCCATTGCCTCATCTCCTGTACACGAGGGGTGTGGGTGAGTCCGGAAGAGGAGCCAGGGTGGGGGCCCAACAATCCCTGAGCTCCTTATCAGATATTGTATCCAAAGGTAGCTCCACCCACTCATTCTCTCTCCACATCAGGGCCAAGTTTGTAGTCTTAGAAAACCCTAGGGATTTGATCTTGGTGTGTATTGAACTTTCTCCTTGCAGGAGCCCCTGCAGACCAGCATTTGAGCGAGGCTAGGGTGGATCCTTAACTCAGGTGGAAATTGGACTGTTTCTGAGCAACTGTTTCCTAGTTCTACAGAGGAGATGTGGTTGGCTGGAGAAGCCTCATTTTGCTGGACCGGCAGAAGCATGCAAGCAAGTCCTCTGGGGCCCACCCAGCTCAAGCTGCATGTGGGACCTCTGCCAGCTAGAGAGGGCAGCCTGGCAGCAGGCAGGCCAGGCTCGTGATGCCTGCTGCCTGACTACTCCTCCAGTTGGGAAATTCGAGGGGTGTCTGGGACCTGAGCTGGGCTTAATTCTTAATTGAGTGAAGGGGAAGCACAGAAGCCATTTGAGAAAGTAAAAGGGCTGTTTTCTTCCCTTGTTTTATCCCCTCCATGTCCCCCACCCTTCCTTAGAAACTAGTCTGTGGACTGCAGGGTAGTCACAGGTCTGGGGTGAATCCTAGCCCTCCACAGAGGACCATGCCAGATACAGGAGGAGCATGAAGCAAGCCGGGGATGCAGGCTGAGTGTGGGAGGCGAGAGCCAGAAGTAGGGCAGAGTCCAGACCCAAGGGTCAGCAGCCAGGCCGCTTGGCAGCCTGGCTCTGGGATGGCAGATCCTGCTCTGGTGCCAGCCATGGGACTTAGAAGGCAGAGATTAATAAATTAAATTAATTGCAAAGAAATAATCTAATCAGTAGTCTCCTAAAGTATACCCTTCAAAACATTAGAAACATGAAATAGTAACTACTCTATGGGAAAAAAGGGATAGAGGACCAAATGTTTTGGAGAATTTTGTAGCATATAGTAGGAATGCAAATTAATGGGAAATCAATTTGGGCTTCTCAGGAATTTCACAGGGCAAGCAAGCAGGCAACGCACAGCTCCATGGGGTTAAGGAGGCAGAAATCCCAGATTTACTTGATCATTTTTATGGAATAATTATTCCACAGGACAACATTTTGGAAAATATTTGACTATTTCCTTTCTCAAAGCCCCTTTCCAGTTCTAAATGTGTTTGAAAAATCATGAAACAGAGACTCAAAGACTAAGGGAAGTATGAGACTTAGAGGAAAAAGCTGGCAGAAGAAGATAGAGTGAAATCCTTGAGACAGGAAATAGGACTTAAGATGGGAGGAAGGAGGAGGAGTGGGGGACCAGGGAGAAGTTCAGGCCTGAGGGGTCTTCAGGGCACAGGTGGCAGTGATGGTGGGAGCACAGGCACTGTGTGCCAGGGGACAGCATTGCACAAGGGGAGAAGGGGGTTATGGAGGTCACGTTCACACACCCCTCCTCTGTGTCAAGTGGGTGCTCTGATGATGCTTATGAGTAGGTGGTGATGATGGCTTGAGGTAGGATAACAAGTTTCAGGTTCTCTCAGGCCTAAGTGCTTGTGCAGGAACCAAAGGGCAAAAGGAGGGGTCTGGGCTGCAAGATAGAACTGATAGGCCCTGCTCTATTAATCCCCTCTTGCCTATAGTATGGATTGAGGGGCCCATCTAAGCAAGGGCAATGTCTGTCCCTACCTGTTCTCACCTCCCTCCAGCACCAGTGGAGTCTGCTCTTTGGGCAGCAGCATAATGTCACAGAGGAGTGGGAGCCATAGTTAAAGGCAACTTCTACAGCACGCCCAGTAGGCCAGACTCTTGGGGCCTCCTCTCACCACCCCAGAAACTGCAGCTTCCACGGCACAGCCCAGCCCTCCAGGCAAGAGCACAGTGGCCTTAATAAACATTGGTATGTGGTTTGGGAGAAGACAGGCACCAGGCCAAGTGTTGCTGTCAAGTGTTATTGTGAAAAAAGAGCAAGGCTGCCTGCATGCCCAGCTGCCCTTTGCCAGCATTTTTTTTCTGGCTCTAGATCCTCCTGAAGTTCCAAGGTCAGTCTCAGAAGCCCGAGGGGCAGGATTTTCCTAACTTAATAAGCCCTCTGACTCCTTCCTTCCGTTAATACCCACCCTCCTTTCTAGAAAATACCACCTAGGGTGGCCTTCCCCCTTGTGGAATGGATGTAAAAGGCTCTTCATTTCCAACTCACACAGATGGTATCAGTCAATTTAGTACAGAAATACACAGATATAATAATGATACAATTATGTGATGTAAATATTAACTTCATTCCTTTCCTTGTAGATTCTATGCAATAGACCACCACATTATCCTCACTAGAGCTCAGGGGCGGTCACGACAATGAAAATAACAATAGTACTTAGAGGAAGTGTGCTCTGAAGACAGAGAAACCACAAAGCCCATCTCAACATATGAATACAAAAATAGAATTCACACATAGAGCCATTTCTAGGAGTTAATAACACACAGTACCATGGAGGGTTGTGGGGTGGGGAGTTGGTAGAAGCTGTCCATAATTTTTAAGTGTAAGTGTTCATCGTTCAGGATTTTGAGCTCCTCCCTTCATTTTTCAGAGTATCTTCCCCAGAAGGCCCTGACCGGAGCCAGTCATACCAGCCTACAGGCCATCGAGGGCCTGGTGGTTTCTCCCTGGCTTCCCTGGGACAGAGGGGCAGAACCGGTTGCATCTCCGATACCTTTCCTGGGGCTCTGGGTTCTCTTCTCACCCTCTTCCATGGCCTCTATTACCCCTCCCCTCTCTTTTCTAACGCCCCTCCTCACGGTCCTCTCTTCTGCTTTTACCTGCTGACAGCCCAGTCACAGCAACCCCGAGCCAAGCCTTCCCAAAGTGTTGTCAGGTTCATCTCAAAGCTTCTGGTTCACTTACTGTGCTGTCAAAGTGGGCAAGGAGGGCCTATTTCAGATCCCAATTGGGAATTGGGTGGGGGGCCAGCACAGATAGAATCCAAGGCACACACAGTCTGGGTTTGAGTTCAATGGGACAGGAAACCCTGTCTTGCTTTTTATCTACTTTTTACTCATTTCTTCATCTTGGTTTTTTAATGGAAGGAATCTCGAGCTGGATGCTCTTATCTCCCTCCTGCCAGTTTTGTGCGTCACTAACTTGTTCATATGCAGGCTGGGAATAACTTTTCATTTAGTCCTCCTCCTCCCCGCTGCTGTGCTCCCCAGCTCAAGAAAGACATTACTGCTAATGGCAAAACACTCCCAACACACCCAGACAGAATGTGTCCTGGCCACCTAAGCCTTAGCCTCAAGGACCTAGAGTTCTTAGCAGCCTTTTCTCCTATATTTTTCCCCTTAAAAGAAAAAAAAAAAAAGGCTTCGTAAATGAACCATCTATGACCAACCCTTACTGAGCAGAAACCAGAGTTCCCAGAGTGAGAGACATCTGGCCTTCCCCGTGGCTCTTGGGCTAATTGATACCATCCTGAGTCCTTGAGCATGCCTGCCCCTGGGTCCCATAGCCCATCCTAGGGTTTCCCACCCTCGCTCCATCTTAAAAGCCTCTCAATCTTCTATGTCCCCATGTGTAGCCCCACCCTGATTCTGCCCACCAGCCACAGCTTTCTAGCGGATCTGCCCCGTTCCCACCCTCCCAGGCTGTGGGCATACTTGCATTGTCGTAGTCCACAGAGGAAGGGTTGACCTCCTGGAACCCACCCTCGCCCTACTCATCAGCATGGAGACCCTAATAGCGGGGAGGAGGCATCCCGTCAGGAGGGCTGGGCATCCTAGGAAAGCTGGCCTGGCAGCTCATAGGCCTGGGTAAGGAGAGTCAGGCTGTGAGGCCCCCTCGGTTTATGAAGCAGGGCCTGAGGACAAGTCCACCCCTAGGTTGCAGGGAGCTCTAATAGTCTATGCTTCCGTGGTTATGAGATGGAGAAGAGGTGGTAGGCAGGGGGCCACTAAGCTATCAGGGCACAAAGTGTTCCACCTTCTCAGCACCTCTACTTTTCCTTCCCAGTCAGTCAGTGTAGGTCTTCCTGATGGGTGCTAACTTAGAGGCAAAGTCCACCCTCCTGTGGCTGCCTGAGGGCCTACCCCCTGCCCAGACATCTCCTCAGATGCACCCACATACCCATGCTAAGGGACACTCAGAATGGCCATTGTTCTACAGCTGGGAAAGCACCACCCAGCCCTCTTGCCTCAGGCACAACCGGAAATGCAATCTGGGGGCCACCTCTGAGAACAAATGGGCCCATCGGGTTGCCAGCAGCAGGAGGGTGCCGGCTCCAACTGGAACCAAGAGCAGAGAGGGGCAGGGCACAGGCACAGGTCCCTTCATCTGGCCCCAGCCTTTCCCATGGCAGCCTGGTAGGGGTTTAGCAGGGCAGAGACTCCCATTTCTAACTGATGATCAGAACTGCTGGCCCCCTAGCTGGGGGGTTGGAAGACACTGGGGGTTGGAAGACACTGCGGGTGGATGTTGGGCCACCAGGCCCATCCCAACCACCCCCTCTTCCCTCTACCCTCTTCTATGTGGCCTCCACCTCCCGGGGCGTCCGATTGCGCTCGACCTGCACCCGGCTCTTCATTTTCTTGCCCAACTCCAGCCCTGCCCAGCTCTTGCCCCTGGCCTGTTTGCCCCGGCTCCTGGACGAGCACCACATGCGCTCACAGTACTCATCTACTCGGGGCAAGTTGGCGAAGCCGATGAGCTGCAGGATGTCTTTGTACCAGGCCTTGGGCGAGGTGAAGGCCAGGCCTCCCTGGACATGGGTCTCCTCTTGCCTGGGCTCCTGAGGGAACAGGCTGTTGAGCTGTGAGGCTGCAATCACCTCCAGAGCCAGGCGGACCACCGTCTGGGAGAAGCTGTGCTCCAGCGTAGTGCAGATATAAGTGCCGGCATCGAGGCGGCTGAGCCTGCGGAACAGCAGCCCTTGCTCTGTTTGCAGGACTCTCTCGTCAGTCTTCACCTGCTGGACGGAGGGAGGACATGAGAGGGGCATGGAGCAAGGCACACACCATCAACTTCTCTGCACTCTGCTCTTTCAAATTTGCCATCTTAGGGCCCAGTACTTGGGCACTTCCCCTTACCCATTCTCCCCATCCCAGGAGGGGACCAGCAGTGTGGCAGGCTCAGCCTCCTCAAGACTGTGAGCTAATTGCAGGCAGAGCCTCACCTTCCCATAATCTAGGGCATGGCCTGCAAAGGGGGCCTTTCGAGATCTGATTGACTGGTTTCTCCCTCGTCAGAGCTCTGGAGCACCTATTTTGGCTTTAGGGGGCCCAGGTATACATTCCCGGGGAACAGAGAGGTTAAGAGGGTATTTATGGGTTTTTACACAGAGGAGAAGTATAACCTCAGCGCCACTACTAGAACTCCCCTCCCCTCCACATGATCTGCATTGTTCACTGCCCTCACAGTACAGGGCCCAGAGCCCCAGCCAGGGGTGGACAGAGTGCCCATCATAGTGTGGGAGGCGGGAGTGCTGTTCTGACACAGCCAGTCTCCAGCCTGGCTGCTGTCTGGCCTTTAGTCTGCACATCTGTACATTGAAGCTGGCCTGCTGGGGCGGTTAGTGCTATGTAACTTCATCTCATTGCTCCCCCTGCCCCTGACCCCCTGGGGGAGTCTTCTCAGTGCCCAGCCAGCTGACAGCTGGCCCAAGGCTAGCCTCCCACAGTTCTCAAGCTAGAAGGAGAGCTCCTCCTATAATCACCCCACTCCCTCCCCTTCCCTGCCTGTGGGAGCGCTAGAGAATGGTTCCTCACCCTGCCCCACCCACACCCATTCTCAGGCTCCAGACTGAAGCCATCTCTGGGGTTGACAGACCTTTCCAGATGGGGGAGTAGGGGGCCGGGGCAGACCATTGGACTCCAGGGAGGAAGTGTGGGGCCAAGCAGTGGGGCCAAGCACTCCAGGGAGGAAGTATGGGGGTGAGGGCCAGTGGCCAGGGGCACAGGCCTGGGACAGGGAAGGGCCAAGAACCCCTAGGGAAAAGACTCCTTCAAAGATGAGTCACATATGTAAGCATGGGGGGCTTCCTGACTGGCCCAGAGCCCTTTCGCTATCTTCCATTTCTGCTACCCACCTGTCAGAGCTCAGCTCAGTGCCTTGGGAGTCGGTGGGCTCCCTGTCACTGGAGGAATCCCAGGCACATCTGGCCTGGGCATTCTCAGATGGCAGGAGCAGGGACACCTTCTTCCGGGCACCCAAGGGGACTAATACACAATTTCTTCAGTTGACCATTGGACTCAGCAGGTTCCCCTCAGAGCCTCTTCCTAGGGCTCAGGACTTGGGGTTCAGGAAGGGTGTGAACTCAGGACACGTGTAAACTGAACACAGGGTCCTCGCTCACCTGGTCAGGTCCCTCGTCCCCAGGCCTCTGCAAGAACCAGCGTACGGCTGCCTGGGGAGACTTGGGCAGGCATTCCAGGAAGGTGCTGTTGTGCTCTGTGCCATAGACTGTGGTGGTCGCCGGGGGCCCTGCAGTCTCTTCTGGAAGGAGGTGGAGGTGAGCTCAGCTCAAGAACTATGGGACCCTGGGGCCACCTGACTCCCAGAGCCCAGGAACTCCCGCCAATGTGACAGGGACCTACATGTCCATCAACCCCCAAGCCAGTTACTCTGTCCAAAGACCCTATACCCATGTACTGACAGGAGCTGCACAGATCAGGAAACTGAAGGTTTTTTATTATAAGAGAGCCAGTCTGAGGCCCTACTTCACAGGAGTTGAGCCCAGCCCACAAGGGTGAGTAGGGACCTTATGAGAGCCCAGTTGGTGCCCCCAGGCCTGCTACCACTTACCATGCTGGCTCTGGCCCAGACACTGCAGGGCAGGGTTGCCATGCCGGATGTCCTGCCGACGGAACCGGCGCTTGCTGGTGCCAGGTCGGTAGTAGGTACAGGAGGCCCCATCCCAGGCACAGTATGGGTCCCGGGCCAGGCAGCACTCTGCACAGGCACTGCCATAAGTCTCACACTGATGCAGCTGCAGCCGAGCCACACCTAGCCTTGAGCCCACATACAGCATTTGCTGGGGAGGGACACAAGCAGAGTCCATGGTAAGCCTGGGCTTCTCCAGAAGCAGCTAGGCTCTCAGCCCCTCGGGTTTCCTGAGATTCCTGCCTTCTGCCAGCAGTCTTCCAGAACCTCTTGAGTGTATTCATAGAAACAAAATGTTTATCTCCCACACACTATACACCACCAGATCCTGTGCTAGGACATGTAGGGGAAGGTGCAGAACCAGGGTCTTTTCTCTAAAGGGCTTCTTCAGGCTCTCTCTGCTGCTGACCTTGGCACTCTACCCCAATGGACTTTATCCTGACTTGCCTCTGACCTTAGAGGTGCATTCTACTTCAAGTATCCCAATACCAAAGTCGAGATTTACCCGAAGATAAATTGGGGCAGAAAAACTTGGGGAGATGGTATTTGCCACTTGTGAAAGGACACAGCAGGCCTCTAAGAAATGGCACCTCTGTTTGATTTCAAATCTAAATTTTGGTTCAAGTACTTTTTTTGCCCTCCCTGAGAAACTGGCCTTTGTGGCTCTCCCCTTATCTGAATACAGCCTCACTTACTCAGGGCCTCCCACTGCCCATCAGTTTCATGCATGGGAAGCTCAGCTCCCAGGTGGACTCTCAACCCTCTTTGCAGGGCCTAATCAGACAACTGCAGGGGCTCAGCAGACACTGGCAGTCCTTAAGGCTTTGGGCTAGGGGAGGGGAGGACAGAGGAGTGGGGAGGGGTACAGCTGCTCTTACCCTTTTGACCGAAATTTCCAACTCAGTGATGGCTGTTGGCACCTGGGGAAGAGGCAGAATCTCAGCAGGGGGTGGGGAGGTGGGGCGGGAGAGCCCTCCACTGCATCCCTGCTTTCAGCCTCCTTTAAATCCTGGGTGAGAGCCACCTATCCCCCAGCCTGGGTCAGTGCATGCCCTGAAAATTAAGGCCAGTCTTTCCCAGAGGTCAGGTTACAAGAAAGGTCCCCTGGTCCCCCAAGCAGACGGCTTGGCTAAAAGCACAAATCTCCAGTGTCCCCTCCCACATCCCTGTTCCCCAGCAATGAAGCAGCTGTCTCAAATCACCCATTCCGTGTCAGGAGGCATGCAATCTCCCAGACACACCCCCTGCCTGATTCTATAGAGGGGCCAACAGAACCCCGTGGGCATTTAGGGTCTTGGCCACCCTTTCACAGTGACTTGAGCCTGTCAGAGCTTTGTCAAGAGGTGCTCGCCTTGGCCTTCCCTCCTTGGGCCCCCCAACTTTCAGCTCACAGACTACATCTCCAGGCCCCTCAGTCATTTAGGAGCATCAGCAAGCCCTCTGCAGCAGACTCTCATTGCTTTCGCCCCTCATTGGCTGCAAGTGCAGGCAAGAGAGGCCCATCTCCATCCTGTGTTTTGCTCCTGCTTCCCAGTAGCCAGGCCTAGACCCAAGGATAGGGGAGCCCTCTCATCTGTCCCCCAGCTCACCTTAAACACCTGGAGCTCCTCCAGAACCACCTCCTCAGGCTCAGCTGAGCCCCCAGACTGGAGGGCCATGACCTTGAGCACTGAACCTGAGTCTGGGGTACGAAGGAAAGGGTCAGTAGGAGAGAAAGAGGCAGCTTGGGCCCCCCCACACCTTCCCTGTCTGGCCACCTCATTCAGTCCACTCACCAGTCCCCAGGAAGATGACATCATAGGTCCCGTCCTCTGCCTCCACACGGTCCACCACGATCTGCCGCAGCTGCTGGGCCAAGTGGGTTTTGACAAGAACAGGGTGACCCTGCCGAGGCCGCACAGGCCGGAACATGAGAGGGTGGGCTCTGGCAAACTGCAGCACCTCATCCGGATAGTCCTTGGTGCTGCCGAAGGGTCGCCCAGGCTGCGCAGTCATCTTGCTGGGGCACTGTGGCAGTAGCAAAGGGAGCTCCTTGAGCAAACTGGCATCGCACATTCCCCACCCGTTTCTATGCCGCACTGCCTAGGCACACCAACCTCAGAGCGACCGCTCTCTGTAGAGAAGCACAGAGACTCCAGGTCAGGACTCCGTGCCATGCCTCACCCTGCCCCGCCCCTCTGGAGCCCCAGTTCAGAACTGCTGGGGAGCTCTATGCAGACACAGTGCTGTCCCAAGGTAGAGCCATTTGGCATCTTCTCAGCCCTCTTCCCCAGCCTGGCCAAATACTCACCATGCCAGGGCGTGGGAAGGGCACTTTGCCCCCATAAGGCCCCCACTGGTGCTGGGGACCATCTTGGTGAGCAAAAGGCCCCTTGAAGACCTCCCAGATGTCCGCCATGTGATACAAGCAGACTGCAAAGCCCTGGAACACAGCACTGCCGAGGGCAGATAGGGGCAGTCAGGCCAGGGGAGGTGTTGTAGGTGGGAAGGGGGCAACATGGCTCTACGGGCAGGGCAGAGAATGACAGTGCCTATAGTCAGCAGAAACTGAAAAATAAGGACACCCAGGCAAACGTAAAGGAAGGGAGACAGAATATAAAGCCGCAGAGTCACCAAGTCAGGGATCGAGACAGGGCTCCATGGCAAGGCTGGGATATGAAGGCCGAGGCTCAACAGAGGAGGCCGGGGTACACAGACCAGGCCAGGGGGTGCGGGTTAGTGAGGGGAGACAAGTGTGCTTACCTGACTGTGCTGAAAAGCGCATACACCTCGAGGCTCTTTCCTGCCTTGGTCCACAGCAGGAACACGTCCTCTGGGAGACAGAAGACCACTGCCAATGTACCCTGCTCACTGGCTCTGAGCCCTCCCATTCCCGCCCCAGGCCTGCCCCTGGCCATGCCCTTACCCAGCTGGTCAAAGTGGGTCTCAGCACCACCGGGGCCAGGCACTGAGCAGACCAGCCTGGCCTTGAGAAAGGTGCTCCATTTGTTCACCAGCACACGCTGGCCACCAGCGTCATTCTGCAGGGTGGGAGGCCAGAGTCAGCCGTGGGCCCCAGAGGACAGGCCCCTCCTCCTGCTCCTTCATCCTCACCCTTTGTGGGAGAGGCATGGACATTGGTTTCACGCCCTCACCACATTTTCCCTCCTGCTGAGGGAGGGGACAGGTTGGGGAAGAGGGGATGTGGCAAGGACTTGAAACGCACTGCCCCTTCACAGCTCTCACCACGCAGACACGGCCCACACGGCTGACGGTGACATAGCCTGGGCCACCATCCGGTGAGGGGACAGTCTCCGAGAAGAAGAAGTACACCTTGTCATCATTCTGGTCAGAGTTGTCAGCAATCCGGGCAGCCATCACAAACCGGGGGTCTGGGAGGCAGGTGACAGGGTGCAGCTGGTGGAGGAGCCTCACAGGGGAGGACTAGTAGCTGAACCCAATGGGGAGGGGAAGAGGTACAAGAACCCCACCAAGGGCTGGCGTCCCAGGGAGTAAAGTGGGGATAGGCTGGCCCTCCAGTCTCTACTCCAGAGTCAGCTCTCCTACCTCCTGCCAATGCTAGCCTTGCCCTCAGCAGGCCCCTGGGCTTACCGTGCAGGAGGTTCTGGTCAGAGTCAGAACGCAAGGCTGGCCGAGGACCCCCACTCCGGAAGATGATGGCCTCACGCCCCAGGAAGTCAGCAGTGAGACCTGTGTACAGCTCCCCACCTGGAGGATAAGGACAGAGTCAGGGAAGGAGGGCGCAGCTACTATCCTCTCTCCATGACACTGGCAGACTCCCATCCTCCTTGTGCCCGTCTGTGCCTGGGCATCACCCACCTACGAAGGTGCTGGCGAAGGGACGGCTGGGCTCATGTGGGCATCTTCCCCGCCCGCTTTCCACACTGCCAGGCTCCAGGTGGAGCACATGCTGAGGGAAAGGAAGGGAAGGGAGAGGGAGGGGTGTCACCTGGGAAAGCAGCACCAGCCCCACCCCCCCAACCAGGGCAGTGACCATCACATGCTTTTGGGGAGTGGGAGATGGGTATAAGGTGCCCTCAATTCAGGGCTGTGCCGATGGGGTCAGCTCCCTGGCACAAAGGTGCCTTTCAGGCCCCCGAAACCTCTGCCCCGATCCAGGCTCCATGGGGCGCGTTCGGGCAGCCTGGAGGAAATATGGCCTCTTCTCGGTACCTTGTGGCACCCACCCTAGGCTCACCTCCCCACGGCGCCCGACCATGATGAGGGCACAGACGGGGTGGAAGGCCCCAGTGCCACACGCCAGCAGGTGGGTCCGGTTGTGGGGTTGCAGCACCCGCACAAAGTTGGCACACTCCATCTAGTGGGGAGAGGGGTAGGGAATGAGGGACCACCATCTCCTCAGGCCCCCAAGGCTCAGCACTGCCTGGCTGACCAGCGCTGGGGTGACATTCTTCATAGACCTTCCAGAGCCCTCAGGATCTGTTTCAAATGCCCTCAGCACAGGCACTGGGGACAGGGGCCACAGGATATCTTGGGGTGTTTTCAGGGTTGGGGATGGTCACTCCAGACAGCACTTACCAAAGGATCTCTTCCTTTTTGAACACACTCCTCCCTTTGTCCTGGCTGTGGTGGCCACAGGACCTGAAACACAGCCTGGCTGACCCCTGACCTCACAGCCTCAGTTTCCCCATCCAGCGCCCCATGCGGAATTTCCCAGCTGTTAGATAAACCCTATCCCGGGTCAGTCCCGCTCACCTCCCGGGGATCCGACCATGCCTGGTCCAGACGCAGAGAGTAGATGACATCACGACCCCCCAAGAAGAGGCGATCCCTGTACTCATCCAGGTACATGGCCTGAAGGTCCAGGGAGCCCCGGGGACCCAGAAAAATGGCAGAGCGGTTGGCAGACAGGAGGTCTAAAAGGGAGCAAGGGAGGGAGTCAGGGCCTACTGTTCAGACAATGGGTGAAAGTGGAGGGTCCCAGCTGTGCATTCACCCCCCCACACACTCACATCTGAAAAATGTTTCCTTACGCAAGGCTCCCGGAGGGCTTCTGGGAAGTGGCTCCTTGAGGTGGGGGGGATGCCCAGATCAGTCACTTCCTATCCCTTCATTCCTTATTCCCTTGATCTTTCATTTAGCATCTCTTCCCCACTGGCCCATCTGTGCTCTACGTAATCCCCAGGGAAGATGGACCCACTGGTAGAACTTATGGCAGCAAGCTTCGCAAAGTGCAGGGAGAGCCTGGGGGAAGGGTGGGTGAGTCTGAGCAGTGTGAAGGTGGACAAACAGGGGAGAGCATCCCCAGCAGAGGGTACACCTGGCAAAGGCCTAGGTATGGGTGAGGCCAAGTATGGCCAGCCGAGGCTCCAGGCTCTAGCCCAGGGATGTGGTTAAAGATTTTCTCCTCCATAGAAACTGTCCACCCAGGCCCTAAGGATGTCTAGGGATGCTGGTCCTAGAAGTCAAGGATCCTGAAATGGTTCCTTGGGGTTGAGCTAAGGAGGTAGAGGTGAAGGGTGGGCAAGGGGGCAGGTAGAAAGATGTGGTGGGAAGGGGCACTGGCTACCCTTGGGAAGGCTAAGTATCCTACACCTGCCCAAGGGGCCATCCTTGGTCCAGCACCCACTCCATCCTCAAATTCACCAACAGCCTTTTCCAGGAAGCCCTCCACGGCTTACAGTACTTTGGGCTCTATTTGGGCTTTTTCTTATAGCCTGACTTCTCCGAAAACACAGCTCCAAGAGCAGAACCATATTCCCCATTCCCCAGACCCCATTTTTAATCTCTCCAAGAGTAGAGCGATGTCTTCCACCTCAGACTCTCCAAAGTAGGCCTGGGTCTCCCCCTTTGGACTGAGGTTCCCAGGGAAAGATGATCACCCCTCTGGCTTCCCCTAGAAGAAACTGTGGAGATCTTGCGTCTGTCTCAGGGACCTTTTCCCATGTACTGCCTCTCCAGATTCAGAGGAGGCGTGTGCCAGCTGTAGCACAACATATCAGGTTAGATCTGCAGAGGAACCTCCTGGGATGGGATGGAGAAAGGAAGAGAGGCCGGCATTGGGAAGTGGGATGCAAGAGGCAGGTGGAGAGGCAAGGCTCTGGGGACAGGGTAAGGGGCCCCATTGCACGGCAGGGAGGAGAGAGGCAGGATTCTGTTCCCCCACTGTCTGCCCTGGGCAAGGAGCCCCAGCTGAGGTCCTCCAGACCTGTCTTGTCTCCCCTTTTCAATCTCTCTTCCCAAAAGGACAGCTAAACTCATGTGGGCATCTTCCCCATCCACTTTTCTGCATGTCTCTGTCTCTCCCACCTCTACCCTGACCATGCCTCCCAGGACCTGTCCCTCTCCCCTGCCTCTTCCCCAGTGCCTGCCTCTGGCAGCAGCCAGGAGCACCATCCCAGGGAATGACCACGAAGTCCTTCCCACAGGCTGTGCAGGGAGCGCCTGCATCCTCCAGCTGGCAGAACAGATTGGCCCATGCTGGCTGAGGTCCCACAGCTGGGTGTGCTGCAGGGTTCTGGGTTCCCACGGACATGCACTCAAACAGGGTGAACCCACCCATACCTCTGTAGGAGAGCCGCAGGCGAGGCACGCTGGGGCCAGGACTGGGGTTGCCCCTGCTGAGCAGGAGGCCCCCCAGGAGACAGCAGATGGCCCAGGGCGAGGGGGCCATGGTGGGGGACCAAGAACACCACACTGCCTGTGAAGTCACCCTCTGGTCCCCAGCCGCTGGTTGCAGTTTGCTCTGTTGCCGCCAGGGCTGCCACTTATAAGGCAGTGGCTCCACCCCATCCAGGGCCAGGAAGGAGGAGGAGGAGGGAGGGGCAAGAGCCACTGCCATCCACCTGCAGCAGTTCCCTCTACCCTGATGGGCCCAGTTGATGCCTCTGTGTCATACAAGCCGGTTCCCAGCTGGAGTGTGGGTAGTTTACACAGATATGTCCACAAACCGAAGACCCCAGGCCCTTGCCAATGTGAAGGAGTGAGATAACCTGGAAGGAAGTTCAGGGGTTAGAGATCAGAGGTTCATGGGCTGGGTGGGGGTCTGGCTAGGCTCTCCTTTGCTCCCTGACTCTTCAATGCCCATGACAGAGATGCCCACAAGCTAAAGGTCTCTGATTCCAGTGGGGTCCGGCCCCCTGAAGCCTTGGCTTGGCTCCCCAACTCTCTGGCAGGGCCCAAATTACCTGGAGGGCGGGTCATTCCAGCCCCAGACCTTCCACGTTTGGGGCGGAAATTGAGGTCTGCTACACTTTATAGATCCGTGATTGGCAAGAAATGACTCTCTAGCCTCTAGGCTCCAACCTAGCTCACTGGGCAGGGGAGTCTCTGATTGCCCTCCCTCTTTCAGCCAGAGGCCCAGGGCCCAGAGTGTCACTCAGTGAGTGGTGGCCTCCCAGATGGACTAGCCTGAGCCTTCAGGTGGTGGTCAGTAAACTTGGGGGCACCAGAGAGTGAAGGACCTAGACCAAGCCACAGAGCAGGCTGAGAACAGGCCCCATCAACCCTGCCCCTTCCTAGGATTCTCTTTTGCTTCTCAGGCTCCTAGAGGGTACTTGGAACCCCCCCCCCCCCCACCGCACCTCATCCCTGGAAGAGAAACAGGTCAGCCCCTTGAATCAGCATGAGAAAGATTCAAGGACCTCAAACCCTGTCCCCCTGTCCCCCTGTCCCCACCTCTGCTTGACATTATATGCCTCCTCCCAGGGGGCCCTAACCTGGGATTGAGCAGGGGGCTACTCAGGAAGGCCAATGACTGGTCTCTGACTGCCTGCTTCTGACTCCACTGGAGAACTTTGGCCAAGGCCTTTCCCTCTCTGGGTCTCCATCTCCTCCTTCCAGGGCCAGGGACAAGCCACCTTGGGTGTAACAGGTGGTATAAACTGGTGATGGTGTGGGGGTGGAGGGTGCTTGTACAGGGGCTGCCATGATGGTGATTATATCCTGGTCCCTCAGAGGGGTGGAGCTTCTCTGACTGTCTCCCTGGAGAGAGATTTTGGGCAATAGCCCAGGCTGAAGGCCAATATCTGCCTGGAGATTGAGCCAGACAACCCTTCAACCAGCATGTGGCCACCAGCTGTGGGGCCTGACACAAGGGGCAGCTTTGGGACCTCCTGCAGTTTCCAACAACTCCAGCAGGCCGAACAACTCTTCACCCTGGGGGCCTCAGCTCAGCCAGACCCCCAGCTGAGGCTGCAGAAAAACAGCCTGGGGTGGGAGCCTGAACTGAGGTTAACTTGTTGTGTAGCCTCAAGCAGGTCTTCTCCTTCTCTGAGCCTCAGTTTCGGAGTCTGAGAAGAAGGTAAGGATTTTCTATAAAGGCCCCTTGTTTGCAGGCTGCAGGTAGAAAATAGACAGAAAGGAGCCTTTGATAGTTCTCAGATCAATGGGACCAACCACGTGCGACTTGTGCCATCTAATGGACAAAGTGGAAACTGCAGGAGGTGCCAAAGCTGCCCCTTGTGTCAAGCCCTACACAGGCAGCAGGGCCACCCAGGAGAAGCCCCAGCCTCTTGGGGCAGCAGACAATAACCAGGCAACCATAATATGAAGAGGCAAGGCCAGCGACCGCTCCTGATGAAGGAGAACAAGGGAAGTGTCATGGAGGAAGCACCATCCAGGCAAAGGATGACACAGCCCAGAAGAAATGGAGAGGACAGAATGCAGCGAAACAGTCAGAACTGGGTGACGAAAGTAGAGAAGTGCAATGCTGTGTGCCGGTGGGAGCTTGTGAGCCCTCAGCCACATACATGTATGATGTGTGTGTTCATGCATCGGATGCCACCAGACGGGTATGTGGAGAGTCACAACCCAGCCTTTTCCAGCTAGAATTCTGCGCTGGACATGCTTAGGAGAAAGGGATGCCCTAGTTCCTCCCCCACCAACCTCATTCCGGAATAGGGACTTTGGGATGATCTCACAGGGCTCACTCCCTGTGGACCCCTTCTCTAATGCATCAGCCAGCCACCACCCCCGCCCCCATGTCCCCTCTTTGAGGTAGCCCAGCCATCCTCCTGTTTTATTCACAGAGAGCTCAACTCTTAGGGTTTCTCTTTTCTCCTTCCCCAATTCCATCAGTATCCCACATGCCTCGGGTGCCCCTGGTCTCTCAGGTTTTTGTTCTCCTCCTCCCCCCACCTCAGCCACCCATCTTCCAATTCACCATGAGTAAGGATGTGCCCTGCTTACAGGGAAGGAAACATCCCTTCCTCTGGACACACTTCTGGCATTCAGTATCCCCATTGCCACAAGTCTTCCCTCATTGCCTTGAGCCCCCTTTCTCTTTGCCCAGCCTGAATTCAGGCCCAGCACGATAACCAAACCCTTAAAACATTCCCCAGAGAATGTTTATAGCCACTCAGCTGCTACAGCTCTGCTCTTCGTCTTACATCACCACTTTCCCAGATTCACTGGGTTGTTCCCATCAGCATACAGGCTTCCCCTCCTTAAATGAGTTTCCACATCTCCCCTCAGCTCCAGTCCATTTCTCTGGTCCCTGAGCATTTGCAAAACTTCAGCAGTGTTGTCTCCATTCTCCATTTACCCTTTGCCTTGCTTACTATTTTCTCTCTCCAGCCAGGCTCCCATCCTACTGCTCCAATGAAACCCTCACGTCCAGATGGCCAAGGCCTTAGAGGCCTCCTAATTTCCTAGTCCCAGAACCGTCAGCAGTCTTCCATGCCTCCTTCCTTCCCTTCTGGCTCCTGGGGCCTCTCACTCACCAAGGATCTCTTCCACCTCATCGTCCACACCTCCTTCCCCCAGACTACCCATGTGGGATGCTCAGTGCCCAATCCTGGGCCACCTCTCCCTATACACCCTCTCCCTAGGGCCTCATCCAGGACCAGGGCTGGGAAACTGCTTCTTACTTTGATGACACCAGAGTTTATAGCTCTCCCTCTGCCTCTCACTTAGATCTAGCCTTGCTTTGACATCCCCACCATCCTGTCCCAGAGGCATCCCAACTTTGACTCTCCATCTCTCTCCTGTGATTATCCCTCCAGAAATACATAACCTGAATCTAGTTCTGAGGAAACCCCAAACAAATCCAAATTGCATGAGATTCTACAAAATAACTGGTCTGTACTCTTCAAGTGTCAGGGTCACAAAAGACAAGGAAAGACTAAAAAACTGACATAGATTGGGGGAGAGAAAGTAGATTGGATGACGAGACACAGTATGTGATCTTGAGTCACATCCTGATCCAAGAAGAGGACGTTAGTAGGGCAACTAACCGATTTGAGTGAAGTCAGCAGATGAGTTAGTAGTGGTTTGTGTTTGATTATTATCCTCTGGCTGTTTAAAATGTTAACATTTGGAGAAGGTGGGTAAAGTGTAAATGGGGGTCATTTGTATTATTTTTGCGAGTCTGGAATTTTAAAATGAAAAATTAAAAATTGTAAAAAAAAAAATTAAAGGTAAAAAGGAAACTTCACTTCCCAATACCTCACTGCGAAGAAACTGCCACTCCCAGGCTTCCATATCTCAGCAAATGGCAGCTTCATCCTTGATGTGAAGGGTCATCCTTGACTCCCCACTTTCTCTCACTCCACATTCAATCCTTCTAGTTCCAAAGCTTGCCCTCACTCCATGCACCTCCCTCCACCCGTCTCACTCCACTGTGCTGAGAACCATCAGGCCTTCTCATCCTAAGGTTACTAAGGCTTAGCAACCAGCCGACACCCTTTCTGCTCCTGAGATGCTCGTCTCTTCCCAATGCCCTTCCATGGCTGATTCCTTGTGGTCTTTCAGGCCTCAGCTCAGTGCTACTTCCTACAGGAAGGCTTCCTGGACCACTTTATCTCATGGCCACCATATCTCTACAGTTCTCATTCCAGCGATGTGCTGGTTTTCTCATTGTACTTATCTCTCTCGTTGTCTTCTTGAGTTGACTATAAATTCCATTAAATTAAGGACTGGGCCTCTCTCTGAAGGGTCCCAGCATCTAGCCTATGCCAAGCACATGGTAGGTGTGATTAAACCATGGAATGGTACACTGGCTGGTGGTACTGCCCACTGTGGCCCTGCTTCCTCTCCTGAGATGTCATCTTTCCAGAGTGCATGTGTAAGTCTTTGAGATTTCCAGCTCCCAAGGGCAGGCCTGAGAGGACCCCTTCTCCCCTCCCCCCAGGTCTCTCTAGGGACCAGGCAACTCCAGCCAGCTCTGGCCTCCACTGGAGGCATCTCCAGAATTCCAAGACCGTCTCCGGAATGCTGGGCCTCTCTGGGGAATGCCAAGGCTGGGGCACAGGTGGGGAGGCTGTGCGGAGCAAAGACAGCTGCTGACATTCTGGCTGGAGACTAGGCACCATGGCAGCTGTCCCTCCTGCAAGCACCATTGCTCACACCTCCACTTCCCTGCAGCACCCCACCCTCCCGCCCAAGATCAGTGTCACTGTTCTGGCTGTAGCTCTGGCCTGGACATCTCCACTAAGATGAGAGCCACCAGGCCTCAGGCCTCAGGCCTCCATTCCCTGTCAGGGAGAGAAAGTAGGTTGCCTCTGAGGGTAGCGGGAACTGGGAATTATGCCTACACATGGACCCTGTCCATCAGACAGAGCCCTCACTGGGAGTCATGTGGCTCTCCTCTCCCCCAAACTCACTGGATGACCTTGACAAGTCTCTGGGCCTCTCTGGGCCCCGGGGTCCTCAACTGTCAAATGGGTGAAGGAAAGTAGAATAGACGATATAACCCTCGGTCCCTGGGAGTCAATGTTGCCAGCAGGAGATCCAAGTGGCAGATGGACCAACCAGAGCCAAGACAGAACTGGGGCTGCTGTGTCGAGTGGCATCCAGGGCCTTGCTGGGTGCTGAAGTTATTCCTCTCTCCAAGATGAGATATTCCCCTCATTTGCCAACTAACTGACCAACCTATGAGCTCCAGGAGCCTATTAAATGTAAGTTCCTGGACCACCATAGACTCCTGATGCTGAATCACTGTAGATAGGACCTGGCCATCAGCAGTTATAGAAAGGAGGCAGTGGGGTATGGAGCGTGATGGTCTCTGGCCTAACCTAGCCCCTCCTATGGAAGGCGGTATGCAGGGATAGTTAGAGCCTGAGCTCTGGGATGGGGAAGGAAGTGGTCGTCAGGGCAGGAATAAAAGCTGATGAAGAGTCCCCAGACCCCTGAATGAAAGCCAGACACCAGACCTCCAGGGAGCAGGGCTTCATTTGCATTCCCTAGTACAAGGCTGAGGAGGGAGTCAGGGAGGGCCTGTGGTGGGCCCAGGCTCACATCCTGGGAACCCTGGCCCCCTGCCCCAACCCTAGGCCCAGCTAGAGTTGGAAGGTGACACAGGCAGCTCTGGGCAAGGGTCGGCATCTATTCCACCCCCTTCATGAACTCCAGGAACTCTGTGGAGAGAGGGGCAGGCATAGGTCAGGGCTAGGGGCCAGCAGGGTATATAGGCTGTAGGAGATCCAGTGAACCACCCCCTCACCATCATAGTCGATGCGGCCATCATTGTTCTTGTCACCATCCTTCATGAGTTCCTCAATGTCATCCTCCGTGATGGTCTCTCCAGTAGCCTGAAGCATTATCTTCAGCTCATCCAGGTCGATATAGCCATCAGCGTTTCTTCAGTGTGGGGCAAAGGGGTCTCAGAGCCCATGGTGAGGGCCAGGGGGGGAAAGAAACAGTCCCACCCACAACCCAGAGAGGCAGGGAAGGGCCACTGGGAGGTGGGGAATCCCACTCCCCCATTGCACAGAATGGGAGACCGAGGCCTGTAGATCACAAGACTTCCTCTTTCCCCAGTTCTGCTGGAGCTGGGGTCGGAGGTAAAGGGCCACACGCTCACTTGTCAAACATGCGAAAGAGGTCAGACAGCTCCTCCTCAGACTTCCCTTTGCTATCATCCTTCATGCATCGAACCATCATGACCAGGAACTCATCGAAGTCAACTGTGCCGCTGCCTGGGGGATAGATATCAAGGCTGTTAGAGAGGGATGGTCAGAACAGCTGGCACTGCTCTTGACCCTAAACCCCAGTGTTCTCACTACATCTACACACCAACTCCATGAAACAAGGTGGTCATGATGCCCATTTTATATATGAGACCACTGAGGCTCAGAGAGGCTAAACAGCTCCTTCAAGAGCACAGAATAATAAGTGGCAGAGCTAAGATTCAAGTCCCCAATGATGTGGGGTGCTATGGGGTCTGGGACCTGTTAAGTTGGAGGGGCTTACCATCCTCATCCACCTCGTCGATCATCTCCTGCAGTTCCTCAGGTGTGGGGTTCTGGCCCAGCATCCTCATCACCTTGCCCAGCTCCTTGGTGCTGATGCAACCATCTTCAGCACCCAGCACGAAGATGTCAAAGGCTGCCTTGAACTCTGTGTCCAATAGTTGTGGAGGCGGGGGTTGGGGGGGATGGACAGAGTACCTATGGCTCAGCAGCCAGGACCCCCTAAAGGCAAGAACCCTGGGGCCTCCTGCCAACCTTCCCACTTCCCTCTGAGACCTCACAACAAAAAGGACTCAAGCCTCTGGTCTCCAGCCTGGGGTCCTTATACACCCCCAGCCCAGCCCTACTGTCCCCTACATATGTGTTGGGGCACTCACCATTTTTCTGCTCTTCTGTTAGCTGCTCTACCTAGAGAGGAAAAGAGGTCTCAGGACTCAGGCTCGGGCTCCAGCTGCTGTTGAGGAAACCAACCCATTCCACAGATGGGAAGACTGAAGCCAAGAAGAGACAGGCCATTTCCAGGTCACAGAGCAGAGGCCTCAGTCTTTTCTCCCTGCCACCAAAGCCCTGCAGTGACCCGGACGGCCTGAGACTTGGCTCAGGGCCATGGTGACAGGTGGGCACCACCTCCAGAGCCAAGGTGACCCTGAGTAACAATAGTCAGTGACGATTCAATGCCCTATTGGCCCCCTGCTGAAACCCAAGCTGGGTGGACTGAGGGACAGCTGTCCCTCAGGTTGGAATAATAAAGCTAGTGTGGGGGTAGGTAAAGCCACCCACTGTAACCTGACCGGGATGTCCACTGAGCTATTTTTAACGAGGGACAAAGTTAAACCTGGTGATTGTTCTGGGGACTCTGGCATGCAGAGGGTGGGGCAGTGTTATCTGGCCCCCTGGCCTGCTGGTGTCTCAGGAGCCAAAATTAGTCCCCAGCCCCACAAGACCTTGTATGGGCACAGGCAGAGGGCTGCTCCCCACAACTCCATGGACTACTACAGGATAGGCAGGGGGTGCCACCAGCGCCAGCTCTAGCCCTTCCCTACCCGGGAGTGGGGACACAATCCCAGGACTAAAGAAGGGGTTCCCTTGGGGACAGCTGTTTGTGACAGATGTCCTTGTCTCTGGGGGCAGGGGCAGGTTAGCAAACCACCCTCCCCCAGATGGAACGGGATTTGAAGCTCCTCAGAGACCCCAGAGGGCTGCAGGGGCTTGGGTGACCACTCTCCAGCCCTCACTCCTAGCTAAGCCACTGAGCCCTTAGCCTGAAAGACTAGATGGAGGCTTGGGCCCCAGTTCTATGTTCCTTCTTCACGGTTCTCCCCCATACCCAGTCCTACCCTGCCTGCTTCAATCTTCAAAGCCTCTTCCCCCATTCAGGATTCCAGCTCTGCAGTCTCCTCCTCACAATCCCCATCACCCCCTGCCCTACAGCATCTTCAGCCAGCCAAGGGACTGGAGGGAGTTGGGGGATTCTGAGTGTATGAGAAGCAGAATATGAGGAGCAGAAATGGGGGTAAGGTCAGGAAGACAGCGACAGAGACTTAGGGACAGCTCGGAACTAAGAAACGGAAAGAGCTGAGAAAGGCAAAGATCCAGAGATCAGAGAGACAAGTGCAGATAGAAGTGACTGAGAGACAGTGACTCGGACCGCAGACACTTGGGGACAGGGGCAGACATGATGCTAAAAAGTGAGACCTCCTCCTCCATCCACTCCGACAGCTCCTCTCCAGTAGCCCCAAATCCCTCACCCTTTTCACACCCTGGAACACCAGACCCACCATCCCCTTGAGGCTCTGGCCTGAAAGTGTGAAGGTCCTCTCCTGGGTCCCCACCACTTCCCTGGGGTGACCTTGTCCCCCTATTCTGAGATAAGTGAGCCCCCAGTAGGCCCACCCACCCCAGTCCCTCACCGCAGCCTTGTAGATGTCATCCATGCTGGCGGCTCACAGGGCAGGCTGCTGGGGTTGCCAGGCAGGCCTGGGTTTAAATAGCCCTGCCCCGCTGCATTCCAGGCCCAGCCCACCGCAGTGTAGCATCCTCCACGCCCTCCCCAGCCCTGGAGATCTCAGGCTGGCCTGAGTCCCTGTGTCTTCTGCCTAGGGCAGGGAGATGAAAGTATGTAAGGACCTGGCCTCTTTCCCTTTGTTCCCCTATTGCCCTCCAAGCGACTCTCTGGAAAGTTTTTTTAAATGAATGAAAATATGAATCCAGGACAGGAGCTGCAAAGTAGTGGGGCCCTGGCCAGGCTCCTACACATAGCAGCTCAACCTCCCATCCAATTAGGGCGGTGAGTAACATTAATCCCACTTTCCAGATAAGGAAACTGAGGCTCCTGTAGGGGTGGTGACTTGCCCAAGGTCTCACTGACTTGGCAGCCCCTGCTTTAAACTTCTCTGCAGTTGGGGGACAGCCGTATGCAAGAAGCTTGGGAGTATGGGGCCCTGCTAAGAGAAGCCTTGAATGCTACGCTCAGAATATACAATACTGTGGAACTGGTGTAGAAGGAAGTCACCTTATGACAGAATAGTGTGGAGCCCTTAAGCCAGGAGTGCCAGAGGAGCCAAACCCCAGACCTCTCATTTCATCAGATTAGTACTACTTCTGGGCTTAAGTCAGCTGCACTCAGTCAGCCAACAAACACCTACAAATGCCCCATCTGTGCCAGACTCTCTCCCTTTTCCCTCCAGCTGGGCTACCACCTCCCTCTTCTAGTTCTCTGTCCCTGGGTTAGAGCTCTGTCTCTGTGTCTGGGTTCAGGGCCAGTCTGTAGCACCTTTGTTTCAAGCTCCTGTACGACACCACCTGGGAGTCCTGTGTTCAATGGCAGGCACATTACTCTTCCTTCCATCTTCACACCGCCACCAAGTAGAGGCGCCCCACTCCCACCCCTTTTGATAACCACACCAGCTCCTTGCCTTGTGAACTGGGCACTGCGTTTATTAATCCACTCAGATCTCCAGCAGCCTATGTGACAGAGGAGATCTCCAAATCTTGGAGCGGTTAAGAACTGGAACAGAGTTACTCTGTCCCTGTTTTGGCTCTAAGCACAGCTCATATCTTCTTCAACCTTATCGTGCCCAATCCAGAATGAGCCTAAGAGCCAGGTGAGGCGCGATTACTACCTCCCTTTTCCGAAGGGGGAAAAATGAGGCCTGGCTGAACAGTAACTTGCTTCGAGTAGCCCGGGAGGTGTGGGACTTTCTATCCTCCCTCCCCGGCGCCGAATGGTAACGCCTAGTGTTACCTGCCCAAAGCCTCAGTATCTCCCTGGCTCCGAGGAACTCAGCGGGTGGCACCAAGATGGTACACATTACGTAGGCGGGCAAGCCCGCGTGGCCCTCGCGCGCGCGCCGTGAGTGGTTGCTGTCAATTATGCGCGGGGGGAGGGACGAAGGCTCGAAGAGGCCCCGGGGCCAAGATGGCGGCGCGGTGCGCAGCAGGGGCGGAGAGGGGCGGGATCCGAGGGGCGGGCCGACGCTGACCCCGCCCCCTGCTGCTGCCTGTCTGCGCCGGGCGGCGGAGGAGCCCGGAAGATGGCGGCTGCGGCTTGCCGCTTCGGGGACGAGCGGGAGGATGAGCCGGCCAAGGTGGCACGCGTCGTGGGCTCTGAGCTCGTAGACACATATACGGTATGCTGGGGGCGCGAGCCCCCGAATCCGAGGTGGCGGCTGAAACTCGGATTCCGAGTCGGAGTGATTGGGTTGGAGGTCTGAATCAGGGAGAAATGGGTAGAGGGCTAGCGACTTCGAGGAAGGAGTCTGGGATAGGGGTGTCTGGGTAAGGGATCTTGGCCCCATAGGTCCGGGAAGAGGGTCCTGGGGTGGGGCCCAGATAGAGGTTTGGGGAAAGGGTACGTGTGCAGGAAAGGAAGCTAGGGTTAAGGAGGATCTGGAGATAAAGAGGGTCTGGGGAGAAAGGTGTTCTAGATAAAGCAGAGGAGCCTCTAGACCCTTTTAGGCCTGGTGGGGCGCCAGCCTGGGAAGGTATGAGGGGATTGTGCAGGAGGAGGGGGACTAGGGAGGGATGTCTGTTGGATAAAATCAGGAGAGTGTCAGGGCCCTGCCGGCCACGAAGGAGAGGGGGCGGGACCTTGATCTAGGGAGCCTGGGGTCGCAGTTGATATTTGCTACAGCAGGGCGCAACTGGGGCTCCGAGGCCCTGAGGTTCAGAGTAGAGACAAGAGCGGAGGGGTAGAGGGAGGGAGTCGTTCAGGCTCAAAGTGCAAGACCCAGGAGGAACCTTTGGGGGCGAGTTGGGGCAAAAACGCACACTTCAAGGCTATGGGAGAAATGGAGGATAGAAAAGCGGGGGAGTTCTGGGCTGTGATGGAAGCCCTCTTGGGTCTAAATAGGGTTAGACGGCAGGCCTACGGGTCTGGTAGGCTGCCTTGCAGGGTCTGGCCCTGGGATGGGGGCGTACTGGGCACCTCCTAGCCTCCTGTCCTTTGTTCCCAGAGGGAGGGGAGCTTGGGCCCTGCCTTCGCCCCACCCCCTTGGCCCTCATCCTAACTCTCCAACTGTTGGTCATTCCTCTGGATCTTTCTCCTTTTTTGGGCGGGAGGAGGGGGAGGGAAGCTGCCAAGCTGGGAATAGGGTCTGGGGGCGGATCCTGGAGCAACAAGCCCTGGAGAAATGGCTGCTACTCTATGGACGCTTCAGCTGAGTTTCTCTTCCCCTCCCCTGCTTGCTGCAGAGAGGGGCGGGGCATTAGGACCAGGGGTCCTCCTCCAGATGATGGTTGAGATCTCTAGGCTGATGGCACCCATGGGCTGCATTCATCTGGAGGGTCAGCTTTGAAAAGCTTTATTCTGCAGTGCTGAGCCCCTTCCCTGAATGGGCATGGGACATGTCCATGCCGACCCTAACATTTTGTCTCTGGATGTGCTGAGTTGAATATTATTAACATACCTACCTTTCATGGAACACTTGCTGCATGTCAGGCCTTGTACAAAACATTTTGCATGCTTTTCCTTATTTGATTCTTACCAGATTTTAAGATGGAGGAACTGAGGCTAAGAGAAAACTTAGGCTCCCCGTCACTTATATAAGTGACTCATACATAAGCCACAGCCAGGAAATGGCAGTCAGGCTTTGAATCCAGGTCTTTCTTGACTCCAAGGCCCATTCCCCTAACTGCTAAGCCATTTACCTTCTGTTAGGGCTTAATAGTCCGTCATCCCCCCCCCCCCCCGCCCCCCGCCTTTCCATCAGCTTCTTAGTGCCTTGATTCCGGCTCAGCAGCAATCACAGCTCTGACCTAGCCAAAAGGGTTGGAAAAGGGCTTCCTTCCAAGATATGAGCACAGCACCTGGAAAACATACAGCAGAGAAGCTGGCTTTGCCAGACCTGGTCCTGTTCTGCCTCCCTCGAAAGAGATGGCCTTGCCTACAGCTCAGGTTGGATTGAGTTTTGAATTACCTGGAGATTGGAGGTAAAAAACTAAAGAGATGGCTTAATACAAAATGGGTAAAGCCACAGACTTACCCCATGCACCTGCTAAATCCAGTGCTAGGGCCATGGAGGAGACTGATAGGGGGCCCTGCTGTGCAGCAAGAGTCAGGTGCACAGACTGGTGGGGAAGAACAACTCAACTTTGGCTTGAGGGTTGAGAGGGTCTAGGGTTGAGAGGGCAGCTATTACTGGGGGTGGGGCGGGGCTCTCTTTGTTGCTAATTAGGCAAGGGCTGCCCATTTTCCCTTTTAGGTTTATATCATCCAGATCGCTGATGGGAATCATGAATGGACAGTCAAGCACCGCTATAGCGACTTCCATGACTTGCATGAAAAGGTAACCCTTGAGAGCTGAGAGACCTGTGTCTCAGGGCTTGGAGGCTTTTAGGCCAGGTCTCATTGTGCCACATTTTAGTTGTAGGGCAAAACAACCTCCATGTCTATAGTGTTCTTTAACAAACCAGTTTATTAACATAATTGAAAAAAATAAAAACTGGTGGGTCCTGGGAATTCAGCCCTACCATGAGATGGTGTGCAAGGAGCATATGTGAACTTCAGTTTTAAGATTACCGGTCCTAGCTTGGATGTGAGATCCCAGGACAGTTTCCTGGGAAGGGAACAGGTTTGAACTTGTTCGACCTGAGTATGACTATTCCACAGCCTGTACTCTAACTGATTGTGATTCCATTTCTTTGATTCTGGAGAGAGATGCCTTTTTCTGGGTCATTTGCAGCCCAAGTGTTTTAAAGACAGGCCAACACCCAGATTGTTTTTTGCTCTGGTTTGGAAAAGATGGAGTTTTTAGAGACCTGGAGGTCTCTGTTTCTGAATGTTTCCAGAGTCTCCACATGGAGCTCCCTGTCTGGAATTGTACTGGTATTTCTAATACTAACAACTTAATGAGGCCAAGACCAGATGCACTGGTTTGGTTACTAATCCTGATACTGCTGCCATGAGGCGTTGGGGAAGTTATGACAAGCACCTGCCCTCAGGCTTCTTGCCTTGGTCTTGCCTAGTTGCAGAACCTCTTGTCTGTGGTTGACATGTTTATGTTTTCTTACAGCTTGTTGCAGAGAAGAAGATTGATAAAAATCTACTTCCTCCCAAAAAGATAATTGGGAAAAACTCAAGAAGCTTGGTGGAAAAGAGGGAGAAGGATTTGGAGATCTACCTCCAGACACTGCTGGCCACCTTCCCTGGTGTAGCCCCCAGAGTGCTGGCCCATTTCTTGCATTTTCAGTTTTATGTAAGTTCCTTTCAGGTTTTCTCTTTTGCCCACAAGCCCACAACCACCCAAGCTCAAAGGAACAAACCAGTATACACTTCAGCTTTGAGGAGAGATTGGCTGGGATTTGATCCTGAGGTTAGAATATAAAGGAACATCACCCTAGTGGGGCTGGGATCTGGGCAGAAATGTGTTCGTTAACAGATTTGCCTTACATTAAATACCCTGTGGCCACAGAGAGGTTTACCACCACAGGCATTTTGGGTAGCAAAAACGGTCTGTAGGTGTTTACGCTAGGTTTCCATCCACTTGGTTGGGGATAGATTAGAAACAGCTAGCACCTAGCATAGACTAGTGTTGAGTTGTTGGTTCACAGCTCGAGCTTAAGGGATCATTAGTCTGTGTTGGCAGAATATTGCTGTCCTGGGGCATCGTCAGCATCTGAGTTGGGAGTGAGGATAGATAGCTTCCTCTGATGGGAGTGTATGTTATGGAGCAACTCTGCACTCCCTTCTGGATAAAAGAACAGTTTTCATAGGCTGCTGGTGAAAGGATGAATCGTCAAGCTTCAAAGAGGGAAATTTGGCAGTGAGAAACCAAAACATTAAAAACAACTAACAATTCCGCTTCTTAGAATTCTAAGGGAAAAAATCAGGCAACTGCAGAAGGGATTTAGGTGCAAAAGTAGTCATTCCAAGATTGTAGCAAGATACTGAAACAAAAGTCCAACAGGAAGTGATTTTAAAAAAAAAAAAAAAAGAGAGAGTACAACCAGATAATTGGGTATTATTCTGCTACAAAAATGATGGTGTAAGTTCCAAAAAAAGGATTTGTTGACATAGGAAAAGAGGAGACCATAAAACAATGTAATATGATCCCATTTTATATTTTTTAAAAGTTTACATGATTATGTTCAGGATAATTCTAGGTGGTCATATACCAAAAATACTAGTAGTATCTGTCCCTGGGTATTAGATTTTTGGACTGCTCTTTGGAGATAGGTTTGTCTATGATGGGCCTGAGGCTGGCTCATGTGTGTTGTTCCAGTTTGAGTCACGCTCTAATGCTTGCAGCAGTGTGAACGTATTTGAAACTACTATTAAAAACAGGTACCCTGGGTTATATAAATTCAAGGAGTTAAAAAAGTAATTGACTCAATAAATTAAATCTGGGTTTGTCAGTAGTGGTACTGTTGACATTGGGGGCTGGATAATTGTTCTGGTGGCTGTTCTGTGTATTGTTCAGCAGCATCTCTCTGGCCTCTACCCACTAAATGCCAGCAGCACGCGCGCACACGCATACACACACTCCACCCAGTTATCACAACTAAAAATGTCTCCAGACTTTGCCAGATATTCCCCTGATGGGCAAAATTGCACCCAATCTGGAACCACTAGATTAGATCTTCAAATGAGTTTGAACAAACAGGGCCTAAAGATTCGTCAGCCTTTTCTACAGACTGGAAGCTCTTAGAGAATTGTGTCTCTTAACCTCTGTCCCATCAGTGTCCTCTCTGAAATTATTCCCAGGATGCTCTACCTCTCATGAGGCTGACATTGGACAGGGTGGACCCAGGGAACCCTATTTAGCAGTGATGTGGATTTTTTAAAAATTGAGACGTCATTCATATACCATAAAATTCATTGTTTTAAAGTATACAATTCCTAGGTTTTTAGTATATTCACCAAGCTGTGCATTTGTCACCACTACTTATATTCTGTTACCAGAACATTCATCACCCCAGAAAGGAACCGCACACCCATTCGCAATCATTTCCCATCCTCTTTTGCCCCTAGCAATCACTAATCTTTCTGTTTCCATACTTTCATATAAATGGAATCAAACAGTATATGTCCTTTTGTGACTGGCTTCTTTGACTTAGCATAATGTTTTCAAGGTCTCTTCATATTGTAGCATAAGTCAGTACTTCTGTCCTTTCATGGACTGAATCATGTTTAGATATACCATCTTTTGTTTATCTGTTCATCTGTTGATGGACATTTGGATTGTTTTCTCTTTGGAGCTATTATGAATAATGCTGCCATGAGCATTCATATAGAAGTTTTGTGTGGACATATGTTTTCATTTCTGTTGAGTGTATAGTAGTGGAATTACTGGGTCATATGGTAACTGTTTAACTTTTTGATGAGCTGCTGAATTTTTTTTCTTAGCAGTGGTACCGTTTTCCATTCCCACTACCAATGTATACATTATTGCCCCACATCTTTACTAATACTTTTTTCTGTTCATTTTTTTGATAGCCATTCTAGTGGCTATGAAGTGATATCTCATTGTGGTTTTGATTTACATTTCCCTAATGAATAGTGATGTTGAGCCTCTTCGTGTGCTTATTGTCATTTGCGTATCTTTGGAGGAATGTATTAAAATTCTTTGCACTTGAAAAAATTAGGTTACTTGTATTTTTTTGTTGAGTTATAGTTTTTTATATATTTCCGATGGTAGATCCATATCAGAAATGTAATGTGCAAATATTTTCTCCCATTGTAGAGATTTTCCTTTTCTTGATAGTTCCTTGTGAAACACAAAAGTTTTAGATTTTGAGGAAGTTCATGTTATCTATTTTTTTCTCCTTTGGTCACTTATGTTTTGGTGTCGTGTCTTGCCTAATCCAGGGTCACAAAGATTTACAACTACGTTTTTTTCTAAGAATTTCATAGTTCTAGCTCTTATGGTTAGGTCGATCCATTTTGAGTTGTATATGATGTGAGGTAGGGGTCCAGCTTCATTCTTTTGCAATGTGGATTTTAATGGCAAGGAAAGATAGCACTGGTTCTTTCCCAGCCAACTCTGAGATGGGATATCTGGGGACCGGTGCAGCCCCGGGTTGCAATGAGAGGGCACTGGGCCTGTTACTGTACTGTCTCTCTTCAGATAGCCATGTCTCCATATTCCTGGACCCTCAGCAACAGACTTCATCCCAGAACCCCAGAGTAGAGGTTTTCAAATTCACTGAAATGGACTCCCAGGGAGAATTCCAGCACCTCAGTTTGTGGTAGGCTATCTAACTATGGATGTGGGAGGCAGGCAGAGCTGAGTTTATCTCTCAGTCCTGCTGCTTCCCGTCAGTTTATTCCAAGTCAGGCATCTAACCTCTCTGTGTCCCAGTTCCTCTTTTGTGAGCTGGAGGGTGATCACCCCAGCCCTTGAAGAATGTAGGAGATGGTGCCATGAAAGTAAAGGGCCAGGAAGAGTGATGGCCCATGGTGAGGTGCCCCAGGTGCCAGCCAGCACCGGCTACCTTCAGTTCTCTTCAAAGGTGGTATTTATGTGATTTTCTTATTTTAAAGCCAGTTGGCTAGAACAAAGACCCTTTTTAAAATTTGAAATCAGAAGCCATGATGAAACTGTTACCATCTTCACATCAGCCTGGGCATCTGCATCTGTCATTTGTTTTAGTTGCAAAGTACTTAGGTTGTAAAATGGTAACAGATTTCTTTGCAATTTATAGTCTTGGATCTCTCTTCAGTTAAAGTTGAGGCTTGAATCCCTCAGTGGGGAATTTTTACTTAAAGTCAACTGGCGCGTAGTATACTTGACTCCTGCTACAATTCCTCATCACATAAATAAAAGACAAGGATGCGAACCACACAGTGATGTGTAACTGGGTCCCTCGTTAATGCCCCACTGACAAGCACTCTCTGCTCAAGTACGTACAGCAGCAACATCAAGCTGGGGCCTGGGCTCATATGTTGAGTGCAAGCATGCGTATTGCGGGGTGCACTTGGTTGTGGGGCTCTGTGTGCACAGACATGCTCAGTTAAAATGATAGTTGCAGAGCTACAGCCCAGCTAATCTATAGCATGTTTGCATGCAGCTCAGCACTGCCGAATGCTGCATACCAACATGTGATCCTGTCAGGCAACTGATCAATTGGTCTGTAATACATTTGGGGGTGAGTGTTATATCTTTTAAGCATAGCTAATAACATTTTTAATAGAAATTTTTATTGCGATATAAAGAAAATACATTAAAAAAATACATTTCAGTTCAGGCACATGTGGCACCCCAAAGCACTTCGAGTCCCTTTACCTTTAGCACATTTAGGTGGGGTGTGGGGGGAGTCACCTGTCCCCATAGGTGACCTTTTGGCAGTATCTGCAGCAGCTTAGGCCTCCCGTCTCCTGGCCAGGGTGAGACCTGACTATACACCTGTGTTGTGCATGTAGAGCCACATTATAACTGGAATACTCACTGAGGAGGCAAAGTGTTGCTCTGAGACCAGTGCTCTGTATTTGAGGGCTTAAGGCATTTCTTTGTTCTTCTCTGATTAAGTCTCCCAAGGTGAAGATAGCCTGGGAAACTAAATCGATAGTGTTGCAGCAGCCTGCACTTCTGTGCCCCAGAAAGCAGGGAGAGAAATTGTTACATAGTTCGCTTTTTACATTGCTCAAAAGTGAAAATGTGCCCTCTGCTTAGCATGAATTCTTGGTCCTCACTGTCTCTCACGTGGCTGTTGCCAGAAATTGCAGCCCTGTCACCTTAACAGGACTGGCGTTGGCACTAGCCACCTGAAGAAATGTAACTCTGAGGGTGGGAGTTGTTAGGTACTGATGGTGGGCAGGGAGTCCTTTTCCCAGGGAAGTCCTCCTAGAACCCTCAAGGTGAATGACGGGGTGGAGGAGCCAGGAGCTGCTCAGGCCTGTGTCTAGGCTCTCCAGGTGATTCCAACTGCAGGGAGGGTGGGGAAGTACAGCTTTGGAGACAGGGCTTGCTTCTCAAAACTTGGTAGGGAAATGAGTCTTTGGATCATTCTAAGCTCTTCCTAATCTTCAGTTCTTCACAGCAGCCAAGTAAAAAACGTAATTGAGTTTAAGTTGTTGCAAGAGACTGAAGTTGAACTCCAGTGTTAACTGATAGCCTCTCTTCTCTCTAGCTGGAGCACTCTCCTGCTTGGAGCCTGATCGGTCCCTTTGATGGCCATTTTACATTCTACCCTGCATCTTGTGAGACTCTGAGCCCCTTAATACTGGGGCTGTGTTTGCTCATTTTTTTCCTCTTTGGCTTTTTGTCAGTTTGTGGGGCGGCGGGAGTGGGGAGCTGGGAGTTTATTCTCACATTATGTTTAAAAATTTCAAGCAGATTCAAAAGATAAACACATTTTTAAAAGATATCATAAAGTACTAAAAGAAAAAAGAAGAATATTTGTATAATCTTAGGGTGGGGGAAGAGGCCCCAGAAGTCACAAAAGAAAAGAATCACAGATGAAACAACATAAAAATGAAAAACCTGCTCTGTGTCAGGAAAACCTCCACGAACAAAGATAAAAGGCATACACAGACAGGGAGAAGATATTCGCAGCAAATAAACAACCTTTAAAATGTCCATTATGTATAAAAGATAAGAAAGAGATAAACCAAAGAGAAAAACAGGAAAAGGACACCCTGTCTCCTGCAACCTGGTGCCTTTCAAGTCCCATAAACATGTGAATGGCTTGTATTGGTGGCAGTGATGTTCCTGTGAGTTATGAAGGCAGTTGTGCAGCCTCCATCTGGACCTGTTTACAAAAAGTCCTTTTGGCTGCCATCTGTCAACTGGTTAAAATTCTTACCTGTGGGATGTCGGGCTGAGGGCCTGGGGGCCCTGCCAACCCTACAATTACACCACTAAAGAGTTAATGCAATTGGTTATATACAGAGAGGCTTCAAGGCCAGATGCTTGGATGTGTGGCTTTGCTAGTTTCTAGCCATGTAGAATTGGAGAGTTACAGCACCTCTCACCTCAGTTTGATCATCTGTGAAACAGGGTTCACAATAATGTCTTCCATGTGTAGGGTGTTGGAGACTGACCACCGCATAGCAAGTACTCAGGCCATTGCCCAGCATAAATTAAGACCCAAGCATAATAGCTGTTAATATGACTGAAGGCTTGTCCTTGTCATGGCTTCATCACATTCTAAAAGGAAATCCTTTCCCGCTTTTTCATGACACTGGGGCCAAGTGGTAGTGTTGCAAGTTCTATTGCAAGGTTCGGAGGGATGAACACAGGAAGAGAGTAAGTGCTCACTCTTTCCTAAGATATCTTTGAATATGAAGTAGAAATGGTCACTATCAGGGAGGATTGGCTCTGGGAAGTATTTTATCCCATAAGGGTCATGAGAGCCCTTTTCCAGAAGAAATAGGACTTCCTCTCACCATGCCCTCTCCTAGGGTCTCCCAGGGCCAGTTGTGGGAGCTGCTGGCTTCCTGACCAGCATTCAATTGTCATAGCCAAGCCTTCTGGGCCTCAGGCTCTCAACCAGTGCCCTTGTGAGCTTGAAGTTGTAGCATTAGTCTGGTTTCTACTTTTGAGAAGACATTTCAAATGTCCCTATGACTGAGAATATTTAGTTTCTCTCTCTAAGCAGCTTGATTCATTATAGGTTTACTCTCCCCTACTTTGTTAACTTTGTGGTAAGCTTGCACTGCAACAGCAGAGCAGGTAGATAGGGAGTGTGCAAGTCCGGTGACTAGGGACAAGTGGGCATCCTAATCGTGGGTTTTGTTTTCTCCGCAGGAGATAAATGGCATCACTGCAGCACTGGCTGAGGAGCTCTTTGAAAAAGGTACGTGGCTGTGGGTCCTCAAAATACTGAGTACAACTTGCCCAGCACTGTTAGGGGTCTGGGGCCCTACACTGTGCTAGCATCTTTGGCCCCACCTAACTCAAGATGTCTGCATCTTGGAGGTTGCAGCGTAGGTCTATTGCCCACAGTATTGCCTTACATCAGCTTTATCCTGGCTCAATACCTCAGATTTTGGCTTCTCAGCTACACATTCCCCTGGCCTTTCCCTCCTTTGTAGTCATGTGTCCTGGGTGTGCCCTGTGCCCACCGCAAGCTCAGCAGGGCACTATCTACTCCATGCTCAGGACTGTGGCTTTGTCCTGATGCAGTGTGGTGCACATAATGGATACTTGCCAGGTACTTGTTAACAGTTAGCCAAGTGGGAAGACGCCCTGGCTGCTTGATGGGGACAGGGCTGGGGCTGGATGCTTACTCTGCAGGGAATGGCTTTTGCAGGTGAACAGCTTCTGGTGGCCGGTGAGGTCTTTGCCATCAGGCCTCTACAGCTCTATGCTGTCACCGAGCAGCTGCAGCAGGGAAAGCCCACATGTGCCAGCGGGGATGCCAAGACTGACCTTGGACACATCCTGGACTTCACGTGTCGCCTTAAGTACCTTAAGGTAAAGCTGCATCAGCTCAGTTGTGGGTGTGGTGGGCATACAGCCAGTGTAGGACTTAACAGCTCACTGGTTGGAAGTTCATGTGAAGGAGGCTGTATGGGCCATCCAGGGAAGGAAGGCCACCTTTTGGGTTCTAGGCACTGTGCTGCTGGCTGTGAGCTCCAGGGGGCAGTCGTGATCCAGTGTCCCTTGCTTTAAACCTTGGCTTTAGTCTGCTTTGTTGACTGTAGAAGTGTTGAGCAGGATGCCTGCCCACTCTGCCTCACATAGCCAAGCCAGGCAGAGCTTCAATTTGAGTGTGACAGTTGCTGTAGCCCTGCCCTGTGCACATGGATGGGTAGCGATTGTGGTAGCATCCTTAATTCAAGCTGCATCTTTGGTTGCAGGTTTCTGGCACAGAAGGACCTTTTGGGACCAGCAACATTCAGGAGCATCTCCTGCCTTTTGATCTGTCAATATTTAAGTCACTTCATCAGGTGGAGGTAAGGCCCAGGGCCCCTGAAGTACAGATAGAGCTGAGCCCTGCATATGTATCATCTTGCTTGTGACTATGTGTGACTAGGGAGTGTTTTTGATGTTGGGTGTCTGGACTTAATTGTAAGGCACTGTTACTTTCATGTTTTCAGTATGTAGCAGATTCCATCTAGGTAAGTAAGGCCAACCTGAAAGCAGAGAAATAGGGACTTCTGCTGTTCTTTGCTGGTCTGAATATCTCCGCCCCTGGCATGGGCAGCATTTGGACAGGATGGAGCACCAGTCCCCAGCTCCTTTTGGGCTTCCTCATTCAGGCTGAAGTGCTGAAATGTCATTCTAAGAGTCAGACAGAGCCAGTTCCAAATCTGTTTCCCAAGGCTGGTCAGCAACGAGCTTTGAGGGTTCCTTGCCCTCTGGCATGCCCACACCTAGCAGGAAATACTTTGCATTGCTTACTACTGAACTCCTGGATTTGTGATGCCAATTTTGTTTCCATTTTTAAAATGAAAAGGGACTCGGTAACAAATAATAAAAAATATATTAAAGGATCTATTTCTCGAGCATGACTTTCATGTTCAGCCCTGTGCCCCATGTCTGACGTATACTCCTTGATGGGCTCATCCTAACAGCCCTGTGAAATGGGCACTTCCATTTTACAATTGAGGGAACAGGCTTAGGGAGTTAAGAAGGTCCGGCTAGGACCAAAGGATTAATGAAGGGAAAGCTGGAATCTCGGTTTAGCTGAGCCTAACTCCAGAGCCCCTGCCACCCATTGGACTATTCTGCCTGCGACATTCTGTGTTCATCTCAGAGACCTGGAGGACTGCTTTCCTTGGTGGGAACTTGTGGAGTGTTCTTCAACCAATGTAGGCTGAGTGAAGACTAGGAAGTTGGTGGAGTGCCCAGCCCAGCCCAGCCCTGCCTCGCCCTGGCTCAGAAGGCTAAGGTTCTGCCACTGGGGTCTATGGGTCTGGCAGTCAGGCAGGTGGCTCAAGGGAACGTCCTTTGGCTGCAGTACCTTCCTCTTACTTAGCACAGCCGAGACTGGGAAGTGGGCGAGGTGAGCAGGAGGGCCCATCATGCTCACTGTGCTGCAGAGGCCCCTTGCTCTCAGCTCTGGTCCCTGGCCCACACTTTCTGTCCACTGGCCAAGCCCCAAACAACCCTTACAGAGAAAATGGAGTTTGTGGTTTATTGTGGGTCTTACCAGATAACTTCAAAGACTGTTTACTCAGCACTAAAAATTGCAGAAAAGAGAGACTTAATGATTTGAGTTATCTCCTGCTTCTAAGGATTTGGGTTCACTGGTGGTTGCGGTCCTTTTGTGTGTGGGTAACAAACATCCACCTCCCGGGATTTCTGATGGAGCAATGGTGCAATTACTGAAACATGGCTATTTCTTGTTCCAGATAAGTCACTGTGATGCCAAGCACATTCGGGGGCTGGTTGCGTCAAAGCCCACCTTAGCCACAATGAGTGTCCGCTTCTCAGCAACCTTGATGAAGGTGAGTGCCACCTGTTTCTCCTTTGGGACCTGTCTACAGGGTAAGGTCTTGTACTTTGGTCCTCCCCACTAAGGGTAGGTGTGAACACTGCCACTGTCTGTCAGAAACCAGGAGCTGGATGGACCTTCCCCTGCACCTGAGCAGCCACATGCTCACTTGGGATTTCCCAGCACTTAGCGGACACTTTAGTCCCCATCTTCATCAAAAATCATATTGTTAAGCAAGATATTTTAAGGAACTGAGTACCTCCACTCCCCCTACTCCTCAAAAAAAATCACTGGTTTTGGAGGAGCAAATTGTTAAGCAGTAGCAAGTAGCAGGACATTTATTAGATTGATGTAAATGTTTCTCTAAGCTTAAAAAGCTCTGGCTTAGCACTTGTTTTTTTGTTTGTGTCTTGTTTTTAGTGGGCTTGAAGGAGACAGGTAAGTTGGGGATATGTTAGACCCTGTTATTTGTATGTGAGCATCAGAAATACTTGAATTGAGAATTTAAGATGTTCCTATTTACCTTTTTATGGATTGCATCTTAGTAATGTTAAAATTCTTCTCCAGAAAAGGCACAGTGGCTACTTTTATGACCTAGACTGTAATCAAGATTTGAGTTTGGTAGAATTTGAGGTTTACTGGCTAAAAGAAGGAGGCTTGTGTCAAGAGCAAGGGTGTCAGACAACCTTGCCCCTCTCGGAGGCACTCCCTGCTTCCCGGCTCACAGGGCCCAAAATCATTCATTGAGAGAGGAGAGGTCTTATGGGCGTGAAAAGTCAAAATGAGGAGGCCTCCTTCCCTCCCTTTTAATGATGTCCCTGCATTCCATGCTGCTACCCTTTTCTCAGCATTGTTGGGTTCGAGCCCTGTGATGTAACAGTTAAAGGGGCCTGCTGCCCACAATGGGGACCACAGTGTCACCTTGAAAAGCAGAGTTGCCTGGAAACACCATGAATTCTGACCTTTAGTCTCTGAGATTTAAGCCAGAAAAGGCATCACTACATAGCAAAAGGCTCTTGTGGGCTTGAAAAGCATTTGCTCCTGAAGCAGGGCTAGAATATATTCCAAGGAGCTGTTATGTTGCTAAGCTTTTCAGTTATTTCACAATCATTTAAAGACATATGAACCAAAGCCCAATTTTAATGCAAGTTCACTTCCACATGCTAAATATGCTCAAGCCCTTCCTGAAATTGTGCAATGATTGCGATCCCAGTGAATGTTGCGTGAGGGCCCAAGTGTAGCTCAACAGATGTTCTTATACAGGAAGTCCTCGTTCCTGAAGCCTCAGAATTTGATGAGTGGGAGCCAGAAGGCACAGCCCTAGAAGGCCCTGTGACTGCAATCATCCCCACTTGGCAAGCTCTGACCACTCTAGACCTGAGCCACAACAGCATCTCTGAGATCGACGAGTCTGTGGTATGCTCTCAGAAGCAGGCACCAGGGTCCTCTCTGGCCTGACTGAACCCTGAGATTGGGTATTTAACTTGGCTTTTTCTGGGAGACTGCAGAAAACCAGTGTTCTGTGCATTGCCTATAATTTTTAAATTCAAAATGGGACTATTTCAAATAAGTGAGATTGAATTTAGAACCAAATGAGCATATTAATCACATGTATATTTGAAGTAAAAATACGGTGAGTGATGAAATTTACTCCCAAGGAGTGGAGTGCAAAAATCATTCCTCAGCTTCCAGATGTGCCCATGTAAGAGTGATATCCAGGTGGCATTTGGAAAATAGGAATGATTCCTGTATTTTTGCTTTTCAGTGGGAAGGGTTGGAGAAGGATGGACAGACATTTTTCTCTGGAGCCTTGCCATTTGTCAGTTCATAAGCTGAGTGCTCTATAAAAATGGAGATATGCTTATCACTGGAGTCCCTGTGTGTTCCTATGGATATACTGCTGAGTGGGCACTGGGAGGAGTCACGTCAGTGGCCCTGCAGAGACAACCATCCCAGTCATCCATGGTTGGAGGAGTCTCAGGGTGTCTGTCTGCCATGTACAGGGGTCATACAGGGTCTAGTCTCCTAGAGTGACATTGGTTGGGTGTTGTCCTTTTTTTTTCCCACAAGAAACTGATTCCAAAGATTGAGTTTCTGGACCTGAGTCACAATGGAGTGCTAGTAGTGGACAACCTGCAGGTAATTAATGTCTTTGGAGACCATTGCCACATGTGGGTTTCTTAGACGGTCCCTGAGAGTTCAGAAGGCTGGTGCCACCTTGAGAGTTTGACCAAACCTGAAGTTTTCTGTCACAGGCACTCGAAAGGTGTCTGGGTGCACCAGAGGTTCGTAGGGCCAGGGGCTGCTGCTTTCCCTATAGAGTTTCAGTAATGCACTTAGCAATTGTTGCTGTGGTTCCCCAGAATTAGAAAAAAATGAATAAGTACAAGTAGAGCAAGATGACCATGATCCACCTCCATCATGATGATGTGTAACCTCATTTTCAGAGCCCACGCCTACCCTCTAGGCCGTGCTGCCTCTGCGGAGGGTGCCAATGGGCTGTGGTATGTGCAGGGGGGAGGAGGGGTTCCCTTCCAAATAACAGCCTGCAGAACTGGTCATTTTAGGTTGGACGGCCCATCATACCTTTAGTGTTAGTTCCCTTTCTTTGGAGCCTTGACCTGAACCAGTTAACCCTTTTCTCAATGCTGCCACAGCACCTGTACAACCTTGTGCACTTGGATCTGTCCTACAACAAGCTCTCCTCCTTGGAGGGGGTTCACACCAAACTGGGAAACATCAAGACTCTGAACCTGGCAGGCAACCTCCTAAAGAGTCTGAGTGGTCTGCACAAGCTCTACTCCTTGGTCAACCTGGATCTCAGCAATAACAGAATCGAGCAGGTGAGCTGCGTCCCAAGAGGATCTCAGAGTTCTGGGATGGCAGGGCCTCGGTATTTATCACTTTAAAGAAGAATGGTGAAGGTTTTTTTTTCTTCTTCTTCTTCATCTAAAAGAGGCCATCAAATGTGTTGTCATGTTGCCAAAGTGTTAAAAGAAGGGATGAAGGGAGTGAAATTTGTGCTTTGCAGATGGAGGAGATCAGGAGCATAGGCAGCCTCCCATGTCTGGAGCACGTGGTTCTGCTGAACAACCCTCTGAGCATCATCCCTGACTACCGAACTAAAGTACTGGCTCAATTCGGAGAGAGGGCCTCTGAGGTAGGCCGCTTGAGTTGGTGGTGGGGTGGGAATTAGCTCCATCTAAGAAACAGTCTGGACAGAGTCTACATTTTCACAGGCAGAGCCAAGGGTAGTGTCCCTACCCTGAAGAGCCTTTCAGTTCCGGGAAGTCTGCCTCCTCAGGAAAAAGCTCCCTCACCCCTTCTACAACCCCTCCTGTCAGTGGCCATGGACCACCATAGTTCCCCAGCAGGCTTCCCTCATGATACTTCTGTCAGAGCTTCATGCCAAGAGGGTTCCCCATAAGCCAACAGGCACAGACTGAGTGTGGAGGGACTTTCTTCAGCTTCTTAAATAGTAACATTGATTATTGTAGACAAGGGTCAGAAATAAGATATTTGAAATAATCATGGACAACTTCTGGCCATGAAGTCTGGCTATAAACCCAAATGTGCCTACCTTTACCAGTGTAACCCATCCTGGTATCTACTGCCTGCTAAGTGTATCTGGTCACCTGCCACCATGCCAACCAAACAGGTCCTTCACCACTTTCAGCTGTCTCCTCAGCCTCAAGCAGACCTTTCCCCGACTCTCCCAAATCTCAGACCAGAAGATACCTAGAAATCTGCATTCTTCCCTCACCCTGCCGTCCCCCCAACCCAAGCCCACCATCTCTTTTTGGCCCCAAGTGCCCCTTCCTCCACAGTCACCAAGATAATGTTCACAAGATGACATCTTTCCTCTCTGGCTCCAGGCCCTTGGGACCTTCCTTCATTTGACTGCACTGCTTGTCCCACTGCCCGCCAGCCCACAACTCCTGCATTTGTAGATAGAGGTGCCTGCTTCCCATGCCTTTGCCCTCCCAGTTCCCCAGCCCAGAAGGCCTTCCCCTTGCTCTTTACTGATCTGAGTTCTGCTGTAATTGGGAGCTTTGTTCAAGTCACGGCCTTACCCCAATCTCAGCTACCCAAGAGGCTTCCTCAGTTGACCTTGTACTCCTCCCTCACCAGAGACAAACTAGGCAGTTTGAGATCTCCCCAGGCCACCTAAGGAGCTCCCAGGTCACTTTATGGGTGGTAAGGAACTCACCTCCCAGTGGGCTAAGCCTCACAGGGCCTGACCCACACTTTGACAGAGCTCCCACCTTGTATTCTTACCATGCTTGTCAGCCCCTAGGCTGATAGCCATTTCTGGACTCTACAGGTCTGTCTGGACAACACAATGACCACAGAGAAGGAGCTGGACACTGTGGAAGTGCTAAAAGCAATTCAGAAAGCCAAGGAGGTCAAGTCCAAACTGAGCAATCCTGAGAAGAAGGTGGGTCTTTGTTTGGGAGATGAGAGCAATGTCACTCAGTGGAACTAGGTTGTGGAAGTACTAGGGACCATTGAGTGAGTCCTGGCTGCATGGCCTTGGGCAAGTCACACCTCTGTTCTCATCTGTGAGATGGGAGTGGTGATAGTACCTGCTACATGGGGTTACTAAGGTTAGGGGTTACTGAGGGTTAGGTGAGACTGACTTCTCCATCACCAGTGTTTATGAGAACCATTCGAGTTTCTCCTCCTCATCCCTGGCTTTTAGAGTTCTGTTCTTCCTGAGCCTTCTTTTCTCTCTCGGGCTGACTCAAGCACTCCTCCTAGGTCAGTGAGGATTGCCGGCTCTCAGCTGCTCCCTGTGTCAGACCCAGCAGCTCCCCTCCCACCGTGGCTCCCAGCTCCACCTCTCTGCCCCAGCCTATCCTCTCCAACCAAGGTAATCATGTATGTAGCTTTCTGCCTAGCAGAGCCAAACAGGCTGGGCTCCCTGGCTGGGCTGGAGTTGGGGGGAGATGTTGGCACCTGCTCCTCGCAGGGTTCAGTCACAGGGAGGGTGCAGTGCTGTCTGCAGGCCAGCTCCCCTCAGAGTGGCACATGGTAGGGGTGCCTGGCCTGATTTCAGCTGTTGTTGCTTAGTGAGGACCTCTCCCCCACTGCTCTGATACCCACACCCATTTCCTCTAGGATACCACAGGGTGTCTAATGGGGCCCTGAGGCTGCTCTTTGAACAGGCTCTGGGCTGCTGGCTCATAAGGACCCTGCTCCCCTGCAGGCAGTGTGGGCGAATTGGCTCCTTGTTAATGGGAAGCCAGGCCTTGACACTTTCCTGAGCTGGCCACCCTGATCCCTGTGTGGGAAGCTTTCTGTTATTGTTGCTTCATCTCTGTGGCTCAGCCCTAAACATTATGGGGCCCAGACAGGCTGTCCATGAACCCATGGAAGACCAGTCCCTTTCACCTGCCCACTGTCTTAGCGTTTTCAAAGGGTTTTCACCTCTGAACCCAGGCATCCTCGGAGATGAGTGAGTGAAGCAGGTCCCATGAGAGTGTCTGCTGGCCTGGCCCCCACGGAAGAGGGGAGGGTGTGCCATCCCGAGTGGAGCCGAGGCTCGGGACACACAGGAAGGAACGCCGCCCGCCCACCCGGGCTCCTGGAGACGCAGAACTTGGTGTGAGGTCTTGGGAAAACAGTTTGACCTTATGTTTCAAGAGCCAGAAAAACGTTTGCACCCCTTGACCTGGTAACCCCACTGGTGGGGATTTTATCTTGGTGGGATAAGATAAGGGAAGGGGAGACGAAATGCTCACTGAAGCATAATTTATGCTATCAAAGCGGGGAATACGACAAACGTCAGAGGATGAGAGGGAGATTAAGCTGTGGTGCAAGATACACTGCAGCCATCGCATCAGAGAGGGGAAGACTGGGTAGGACAAAGAGAGAAGTGCCAGGGTAAATTAGAAAGCCTGCTTCAGGGCAGTGCACCAAGGTCACAGCTGTGCAATGTGGGAGAGTGCTCTTGAGAAGGGATGGCGATGTTAGCTGCCAGAGTGGTTGTCAATTTGATTTTGTAACACCCTTGACTGAGAAATTTTGGTTTTATTTTTATATATAAAAGGGGTGGGGGGGCATATATCACTGCAAAGATGCCTCCCTGACCTCATCTCCTGCCTCAGGGTCAGAGCCCTCTTCAGGCCTCACACCCATGCTGCCCAATCACAGCACTGCAGGAACTGCTCGACTCTGGTTCTAGGGACAGGGAGCTGCTGTGACTGGTCCTCGAGGCCAGGGATCAGCCGGTGCTCAGTCAGCCTTTGTGCAATTGACGAATGAGTGTGTGACTGAGTGAGCAAGTGGAGAACAAGCTGGTAAAGAGCGGACCTCCAGTGGGGTGAGTGAGGCATCTGCCTCTAGGGCTGCAGCTGCAAGCAGTGCCCCCCTCCGCCCTCCACTTTGCTGGTGAAGCCTCCGTACCAGCCAGGCCCAGGCCTCAGCCTCCCTTCCTCACTGACCCCTCTCCTGGAGACACACCACCGAGTGACTCACTATAGTCTGTTTCCCCCTTTCCCAGATGCTGGACATTTAGACTTTATCTCCAGATTTGCACCACTTATAAATAAAACTGCAGTGGATGTCTTTGTGTGCACACCTCTTTCCTTTTTGTGAGAAACAAAGGTCGGGCCCCCATCTGAGCACTCTCCTGATGTTCCCTTTCTCATCCTCTGTGTGGCCCTTTCTGACCACTTATTCGTATAAACCGTAGTCCAGGAAGGAAGCAGAGAGACTATCCCAGTCCTCATTTCCTCAGCTCCAAAAAGGACTGGAGTTGGTGAGTAGTGGCAAGAAAATGTTGCTTTTTTTTCTCACTAAAGGGAGGAGTCTACAGCCGTTTGCGTTCAGCCATGTACTGCTTTATCTTGCCTGAATGGGTAAAGATTTCTCTCGTGTGGGAGGAGCTTTGCTCCCAGCCTGATTCCCTTGAAGTGAACATACTTGTGAATAAACTGGGCACTCAGGGGCCTGCCTGAAAGGATGCTATCCATTAAACACTAGGCCCCTCGTCATCTCAGAAGCTGTTAGCCAGCGCTTGTTAGAGCCATGGAGGATTGTGACCAATAGGGGCTGACTTATGAAGTGCTAGGGTTGGTTCTTTAGGCAGGGCGCGGAGATGAGAGGAAGCCATAGAGAAGTTGTTAGGAGGAGGCACCTAGGGATCAGTCAGCTGAGTTTGCATCCCAACTTCTTTGGCCATGTTCCCTCAAGCAATTTGTAGCCTCTCTGAAGCTATTTTCTTAACCTGAATGTATACAGCCTACTTCATCAATTCTAAGATGCACACTGTTCCACCTTGTGACTTCTCTGAAATTGAGATGCATCTTTCAGTCAGTGGTGTCTCATAGTTGCTGTCAGCCAACTGATATTCGTGATGGAGTCGTGTGAAAACCTTCCTGGGACACCTGCTAAGACCAAGATGGCACCACATCTACGCATCTTAGATTCGATGAACTGTGGTAAATAAGAGGCATGTATGAGCTAACACTGGGCAAGCACTCCCATGTCCTTATTGGTGGGGAGGGGGCTTCAAGATGACCGTGCCCCTGAGGAACTTGGGGAGATAAGCTGTATACCCAAAGGAGAACAGCATGATATGGGAGTGTTTTGTAGAGGGAGAGGTATTTCTAGAGGAGAGGGGGATTTGCAGTGGAGATGATGTGGGAGGGGAACTTCAAGGGATAGGGAGAGGAACTGAGACTGTGACAGAGGAGGGAGCTTGTGAGTTCCAGGAGAGAAGGGTGCGCTTCACGCATGTGTGCTTGCAGTTCTTCCTACCTGTGCAGAGCACCTGCTGCTGCTCTTGGTGGGGGAGTCTGGGCTTGGGCCGTTGACCTGCCTACCCCATTGGCAGAAGACCTGGCCTACCTGAGTTGTCCTGTCTCCGGGCAGTAGCTGAGCTGGACAAGAGTCTGTGACTGCTAGGATTCTTTCACTGAACTGTGGTGACTGATGGTCAAGCCAGGCTGTGGAGGCAAGCCTTGAGCTCCTGCGAAACAAGGGATTGATCCCCAGTGTTCATCTCATCCAACCGGCTACACTTAGGAAAATGTTTAAAAAGGCTTTATCGTATCTCCACCAGTCTAGGAAATGTCTGGAGTATGGTAATGAGCCCAGACGTGCTATAATAAAACAGCCTCAGCAGTGTTTAAAAACACCGTGTGTTTCTCAGGAGCGTGAATCAGCATGTTACCTAGGGGAGGATCAGTGGGTATATCCTGTGGGAAGCAGGCCATAGGTGTTGGGCATGGGCTGCCCTTGTGGTCCTGTGCCTTTGTGTGTCTTGAAGCTATGCAGAGGTGTCAGATTGGGAGATTGGGCTTCGTTTAGTCATTTTGCTGGGCAGAGGCTCTAGGAGTGAATACGTTTAAGGCTCTTGATGGACATATTGCCAAACTGCTCTCCTGCCAGGCTGGCCAGCTCGCACCCCAGTGCCCGCTTCTACCCAGTCAGGCCGAGTCTGGGCCGCACAGTCTGACCTTAGCAAAAGTGAGAGACGTAACTGGTGTCTTGTTCCAACTTGCCCTTCTATGATTACTTGTGAGGGTGAGCAATTGTTTAATGTTATATCCATTGGCCATTTTTTTGTGGAAGCTCTGTTCATTCTTTGCAGTCTTATAATGGGATTTCCAACTTTCTTCCCCTATTTTTGTCATCTGTAATAGCCTTTTATAGATTAAAGATAAAAATGTCAAATATTGTAAGTACTTCTTTCTCATTTCATTTGATTTTGATTTATCTTAGTAGGTTTCTTTTTTTTACTTTAGTTTTTATGTAGTTACAGTTCAGTTTCTTCCTCTGGATTTAGGTTCAGAAAGTCTCTCTACCCTGAGATTAGACAACCAGTCATTTGTTCTTTCTTTAGGTTACTTTAAGATTTCAGTTTTAACATTATTCTGTAGTCCATGTGGCTGGATTTTGGGTTCTGACTAGCCCTCGGCCATGCCGGTATTCCAAAGGCCCAGCCCCACTTGTTGAATGGCTGCTCTCCTGCCCCGCTGTCCCACCCGCCTGCCCCTGGTCTCTCCAGGAATCATGTTTGTGCAAGAGGAGGCCCTGGCCAGCAGCCTCTCGTCCACTGACAGTCTTAATCCTGAGGACCAGCCCATTGCCCGGGGATGTTCTGATTCCTTGGAGTCCATCCATGCCAGACAGGTAATGCCTGCCTTTGCATCCTGCTTCTGGGGATTGGTTACCTCTGTGCCAATGCTTGTCTGAGGCTGTCTGGAATTAGAAGGTACCCTGACTAGAGCAAATGCTGCCAGTGCTTGGTATACTCTCCGCTTTGTGGTTAAGGGTCTGTGTTCAGCCACCCTCTCCCTCCTCTTTCCTCCCTCTGCCTATGGGAACAGGCAGTTCTCTCTCACTGGGCCCTGGGGGAACAAAGCCAGATGACCTTTAGCCCATGTGAGTGGACTCCCCTGGGGAAAGCATTTCGGGGGCAGGGTGGCTTGTTTGGGTTCCAGACCCATCAGGAAGAGTTTCTCCCCTGCTGCCTGGCACCCCTGGGCCATTCTGCCCATTCCTGCATGTCACCTTGGTAGTTTGGGACACAGTATGACTCTGGCACCTTCTCTGTGGCTGCTGCTGAGGGTTCCGGAGCTTCTTCATGTGTCCTGGGAAGAGAGGAGGAAGGCAAGTGTGGGGTGAGTGGCTCATTTGCTGTGTGCGTGGGGAGTGTGCTTGGTACCTGGGCCTCCCTCCAGCCCCATCTCTGTTCCATAACACAGGGTCATAGTTGCGTGACCCTGGGGGCAGTGTGCAGAGTTCTCATTCTGTCTCAGCACTCCATGCACTCCTTTCACCCTCCCTGGCGTCACACAGTAGGAAGGAAGCTTCCGAACCTTAGGCGTTCCCCGTTGCCCAGAAATCATTGGAAGGGCCATGCCAGGTGCTATGCAGCCTCTGTTCATTGTGTCCTTTACTGGCCAGTTACCAAGTTGTTAGACTGCCCATGTGGACCCTCTGAGGTGGCATAGGGAGCACTCAGGTGCCAGACCCAGGGGCACAAACTGAGCTGTAGAGTGGCAAGGGGCTCTGGCCCAGGGATTTAGGCTGGGAGTAGACAGATGGAAATCAGTGCTACTGTGCACTGATGGGATAATTTTGGGGGTCTCTCTGCCACCAGGAATCCACCCCAGAGGAGAGAGTGGGATGGTGAGAAACTTCCTACAGGGCAGTGAAGGAGGACAAGTAAGGTACCTGGCTCAAGGTCCAGTACCTGCTAGATGCCAGGGAATGAATATAGCAGATTGGGGCTGACGACATTTCCTTCTCTGATAGGGACCTTCCGATGATTTAAGGGACGTATCTGGAGCTGTTGGCAGCACAAGGTAAAGAAGGGGGTAAGAAGGCATTCTGGGGCCTTCTGCATGTACTCAGCTGTGGGCTAGTGGTAACCAGTTAGATTTTGTTAAAAATCTGTTCACAGAATTTCTCCAGACTATTTCTTTTAAAATAAATAAACACACATGAGATGGGCTCTGGTCTGCTTCTAAATTCTAATTCCTAAACTTTGCGTGACCCATGTTAGCCTACACTAGGGATCAGAACAAGGCTGGTTTGGTCTACAGCCTATGAGCTAAGAATGATTATTCATTCTTAAAGAGCTGCTTTAAACAAAAAAAGATGTGGGTGGGGCCTGAAGTATTTGCTCCCTGACCCTTTGTGGAGGAGGTTTCCCAGCCCTGTTGTACTCATATTTTTTCATAAGGGCAGTGGTGGCCAAGAGAAGCTTGAATTTAAATGTGAAGGTCCTAAGAGCCCCCCTGCCATGGGGTGCCTCCAAAGGAAACTATTGTCAACAAGTTAATGAGTTAATGCCCTTGAGCACTGATTGCTTTTGGGGCTCAAGGCCAGCATCTGAATGACTGCAAAGTCTTTATGATGCTTTTGTTGGGGGATCCTGCATGATATGAGAAGGACTCTGCTGGACACTTGTCATTAGAGCCCTGGGCATGTGGACTCTGAAGAAATTGCCAGCTCTAACCTTTTAGAACCTTGGCTCGCTACCAGGGCACTTGTCCTAGGAATAGAGTCGGCTATTTAGGAGTCTTGGGAGACCCATGAGTTCAGGTTCCATGGAACCAGTGTGCAGCAGCAGGCCCTAGACTTGGGAGGTGGGATGTCCCAGACCAGCATGTCATTGAAATGGCTTCTCTCATAGCACGGAGCATGCAGAGCCAGAGGTCCAGGTGGTGCCTGGCTCCGGCCAGATCATCTTCCTACCCTTCACCTGCATTGGCTACACAGCCACCAACCAGGACTTCATCCAGCGCCTCAGCACACTCATCCGGCAGGCCATCGAGCGGCAGCTGCCAGCCTGGATTGAGGCTGCCAATCAGCGGGAAGAGGGCCAAGGCGAGCAGGGTGAGGATGACGAGGAGGAGGAGGATGTTGCTGAGAACCGCTACTTTGAAATGGGGCCCCCAGACCTAGAGGAAGAAGAGGGAGGCCGGAGAGAGGAGGAAGAGGAGGAGGGTGAGGAGGAGCGCCTGGCCCTGGAGTGGGCCCTGGGTGCAGACGAGGACTTCCTGCTGGAGCACATTCGCATCCTCAAAGTGCTGTGGTGCTTCCTGATCCATGTGCAGGGTAGCATCCGCCAGTTTGCTGCCTGCCTCGTGCTCACTGACTTCGGCATCGCTGTTTTCGAGATCCCGCACCAGGAGTCAAGGGGCAGCAGCCAACACATCCTCTCATCCCTGCGCTTCGTCTTCTGCTTCCCACATGGCGACCTCACTGAGTTCGGCTTCCTCATGCCAGAGCTGTGTCTGGTGCTCAAGGTGCGGCACAGCGAGAACACACTTTTCATCATCTCAGATGCCGCCAACCTGCATGAGTTCCATGCCGACCTGCGCTCATGCTTTGCCCCGCAGCACATGGCCATGCTGTGCAGCCCCGTGCTCTATGGCAGCCACACCAGCCTGCAGGAGTTCCTCCGCCAGCTGCTCACCTTCTACAAGGTGGCAGGTGGCTGCCAGGAGCGCAGCCAGGGCTGCTTCCCTGTCTACCTGGTCTACAGCGACAAGCGGATGGTGCAGACAGCAGCCGGGGACTACTCGGGCAACATCGAGTGGGCCAGCTGCACGCTCTGCTCAGCCGTGCGGCGCTCCTGCTGTGCACCCTCCGAGGCCGTCAAGTCCGCCACTATCCCCTATTGGCTGCTACTCACACCCCAGCACCTCAACGTCATCAAGGCTGACTTCAACCCCATGCCCAACCGTGGCACCCACAACTGTCGCAACCGCAACAGCTTCAAGCTTAGTCGCGTACCACTCTCCACTGTGCTGCTGGACCCCACACGCAGCTGCACCCAGCCTCGTGGCGCCTTTGCCGATGGCCATGTGCTGGAGCTGCTTGTGGGCTACCGCTTTGTCACCGCCATCTTTGTGCTGCCCCATGAGAAGTTTCACTTCCTGCGCATCTACAACCAGCTGCGGGCCTCTCTGCAGGACTTGAAGACTGTAGTTATCGCCAAGACCCCTGTGACTGGGGGCCAGTCCCAGAGTCACCTTGTGGATGGCCAGCTTGCTGAGGGCAGGGCCAGGTGAGACTGAACACAGGCTTATGGAGCTGGAAGCATGGGGCTTGTTAATGTACCCAGAGAGTTCACATATCTGTATGTGAGACTACTTACCCCATTCCACATCTCTGAGTACCTGCATTGTGCAAGTGGGTCCAGGGTAAGCCTAGTTCCTCAGCTGCTCTTCAGCTCCTGACCACCCTCATCAGTGTCCTTACTCCCTTGGGCTTAGGGCTGGGCTGCTGCTTCTATCCGAGGGCTTCACAGGACAGGCTGGATCACTAGGCTCTTGCCACCAGGGCAGGCCGAAGGCGCTGCTGCCACCTTGTTTGGCCTTTTCCACTCTGCTCCGCTGGGCCCAGGCATCTCTTGTTGCCTCTTCCCGTCAAGAACTCACAGTCCAGTGGCTGGCTCTGTGGCTCGGGGTACTGTTTTAGGCACTGCCTGCCTCTGACACCCAGTTCCATGCTTTCCTCTTTTGGGAGCTACACACCCCTTCCCAGGAAGACCTGGGTGGCTGACGGGTCCTCTCTCTGCATGTAATTTGGAGAGTGCTTTCCAAAGGAACCTGTTGGCTGAGAGCAGCAAGGTGTGAGTGTGTGAGCTGGGTGGTTACCTGATGCAAAGCTTCTTTTCTTCTGGAGGAAGACTGAGGCACAAAGAAGGAAGGAGTAGCAGCCCTGCCTGTTCTTTTTCTCGTACCTCGCTCCTGCCCCCTGAACCTGGCTTTCCCTGGGCTTCCTCCCCAGGTTCCCCTGAGGGCTGACTGGGGCTAGGGGTACAGGGAGCCCACTGAGGATCATGATCATACCCATAGTTCACCTATTCCTGGGACTCAAGGGGCCTATGCCCTTGAGTGTGCCCCTGTCTCTTTTAATTGCCCCCTGGCTTCATATGTGCTGGGGCTTCCCCAACCTGGGCAAGAAATCCTTGTATTTGTCATACTACTATTCCCTGAGACCCAGTCTAGCTCACTTTCTCTTCTGTCCTCACCCCAGCACCTCATGAGACCTGTCTTCTCCCTCCAGCCCAGCCCCCCAGCTAATGTTTCCAGAGGGCTTCTAGCCTCTTCAGTGAATCAGGTGACTCTCTTATGTCCAGCTCAAGTCTCATGCCCACTATAGAGACCCCTGATACCTCTAGGTGCTAGAGAACAGCTTGTGCCCTGCATAGCTCTCTCTCCATCTCCCTACCCCTGTGCTAAGGCTTTGGGTGGTAACACCTGGTCTCCATTTCTCTGCCACCCCCGAGGCTGGCTGGAACCTGTCCACAGTGGGGACTCCCTTGCAGAAAGCAGGTACCCTGCTTCCTTCTTGCAGACGTATCTCTGCCCCAGGACAACAGGAAGACAACACACAGGCTTCTTAGGGGCATGTGGCCCAATTCAAAAACAGAGCCCTAGGGATCTCACTTGATAGCTGGACTGCCCAGTTGAGAGGACGATGTTCAAAGGACTTCCTTAGCATGGGCCACAGGCATGTAGGTGCATAGGCTGTTCTGAGCACTGTTTGACCACTGTTCACTGGGAACAGACCAGTGAAAACGTAGTATGGCCATGTGCAGTGGTGGCTGGATCAGAGGAGAGCCTGATCTACCTGAGGAGGACCCAAAGGCACACTGAGGGACAGTTTTCAAGTTTTTGGTTCCCACCTCTACATGCGCCCATGTCCCAGCCCTGGGCACATGGGTTTGTGCTCTGGACTCTGGCATTTCTAACACTTCTAATTCCTTCCCAAAATAAGTTTTTAGTTATGGGTCACATATGGCTGGCTGTCCAAGCTCCAGAGTACCAAATGGCTTATCCTGGCCCCATCTGCCCATCTTCCTCCCAAGAGAAAAGGCCTGGGCACTTTCCCTTCTGCTATTTTGTCGTCTTATAGGGAACCTGGTGATGAAATCCCTAGACTGCAGAGAGAGCTTGTGGTACATGTGTTCCCCTCACACTTTGAGGTTGCAGATGTCATATGAATCTCCATTTGGGGTCCACATGTTAATATGGTGTTTCTTGGGGGATTGGGCGATGCAGCAATGACCAGCATCCTCAGGAGGCCCTGAAAGAGGCTCCAGCCCCAGCCCTGGCCCCAGTGGAGGCACCAGTCCCGACCCCAGTGGAGGTCCCTGCTCTGGACCGGGCAGAAGCCTCAGCCCCAGAGGAGACCCTAGCAGAGACCCCAGCTCCAGCCCCAGCGGAGGCCTTGATGCCAGCTTTGGTTCCAGTGGAGACCCCAGCGGAGGCCTTGGCCCCAGAGGAGACCCCAGCTCCAGCTCCAGCTCCAGCAGCAACCTCGGCCCCAGCAGAGGCCCTGGCACAAGCTGAGGCTCCCACCCAGTACCCGAGCGAGCACCTGATCCAGTCCACCTCGGAGGAGAATCAGATCCCTTCACACTTGCCCGCCTGCCCTTCACTCCAGCACATTGCCAGCCTGCGGGGGAGAGCCATCATCGAGTTCTTCCATAGCAGCATTGCCGAGGTAGTGGCCGGGCACTGGTCTAGCTGGCTGGCATTGGAGTGGAAAAAGGCAGCATAGTTGGTCCTGGGGGCTATGGCAGAGCTTGTGTTGGGGTCAGCCTCAGGTTCTCCAACTTCTCTGTACTGACTGTTTCCCCCAGCTGCAGCTCTTCACAGTTTTGGGGGTCTGAGTAGGGAGGTCTTGGGCTGCCCTCCCCTGGTCAGTTGTCTCTCCCTGTGGCCACTGCTGTCCTTGGGCCCCAGACAGACCCTGCTGTACACCCATCTCCCACCCCTCGCTTCCTCTCTGTTTCCAAGTTGATTAATCCATTGACAAGGTACGATGACCTTCCTGCCTCTCCCTGACCAAGGCTGTGGGCATGTCACCAGGACACTAGGACTAATAGAAGGGGTGTCCTGCTGCTCTCCTGCAGGCTCAAACCCGCCCCCTTTGTGTCCAGGTGGAAAATGAAGAGCTGAGGCACCTCATGTGGTCCTCAGTGGTGTTCTACCAGACCCCGGGGCTGGAAGTGACCGCCTGCATGCTGCTTTCCACCAAGGCCGTGTACTTCGTGCTGCACGATGGCCTCCGCCGCTACTTCTCAGAGCCACTGCAGGGTAAGCACCCGGGCCTGCTGACACCTGGGAGCTTGGAGCCCATACCTCAGGAGGCAGGCTGGGCTCCGTCTCTAGAGCCAGTTGTGTGGCATCAGGCAGCAGTGATTCGTCCGCATTGGACTGAGAATCCTTTATCTGAGAAGGTAGGGGTTAAAACAACTAACTTCCTGCCTGACACTGTCATGAGGAACCTAAGACTAGGCATGAAAGCACCCAGCCAGGGCCCGGCAAGGATGTGGGAACTAGCCATGATGAATGATTGAACAGCCTCTGCCTCTTGGGGTCTCAGTGGGAGGCTCCTGTTGACTCCACAGCCAGGCGCAGCTCATACCCTAGAATGCATTGCTCGCGAGGCCTTATATGCATAGAGAGTGGTGGTGGCTCTTCTGCAGGCCTGGCCAGCCCAGGGGACCCATTCTTGCTGAATGCAGCTGTGCCCCTAGGCCCCTCATGCTCTCTTTCCACAGCTACCACCACCCTTGATCCCTTTTTCTCTATCACAGATTTCTGGCATCAGAAAAACACCGACTACAACAACAGTCCCTTTCACATCTCCCAGTGCTTTGTTTTAAAACTCAGCGACCTGCAAACAGTCAACGTTGGGCTTTTTGACCAGTATTTCCGGCTGACGGGTGAGTGACCACTGTGCTTTGTTCTATTTTAGGTGAAGGCCAGTGTTACCAGTGGGCTTCCACCTTTCATATGTGGATACATTATCACAGACAGAGTTATCTGTGTCCACAAGTCATTTCACCAGAGTGGGAGGAAGCAGCTTTAGGAACTGCTGAGAGTGCAGAACTTACCCCAGAGGGCTTGGGGCAGCACTGGGAGGGCAGGCAGAGTGGGCTCCGGGCTTAAGGGCAGGATGTTTCTGACTCATACTTCCTGAAGAGAGAAAGCTAAGCTCTTTCCCTAATACCTCTATATCCCCTTCCAGAAAAATGTCACAGCCCTTCCTGCCTGAGAAATGGCCGTGTCCCCAGGCTCCGTGATGCTTTCCCACATGGCCCTTCCTGGCCCTGGCTCTGTGGTCTTTAGGTCCAGGCTGACCTGATAAGGCCTAGAGATGTCTCCAGGGCAGGGACTGGGTTGTCTGCAACCATGACCAGCCCCTTCTCCCACAGGCTCCTCCCCAGTGCAAGTGGTGACATGCTTGACTCGGGACAGCTACCTGACGCACTGCTTCCTTCAGCACCTCATGGCTGTGCTCTCCTCCCTGGAACGCACGCCCTCGCCTGAGCCTGTCGACAAGGACTTCTACTCCGAATTTGGGAACAAGACTACAGGTAACCCCATCCAGCTCAGGCTGTAGGCAGGCCGTCTGGGCCGACATCATGGGCCTTGCCAACCCCAAGGGCCACAGCAGGCCCCAAAGCAACTCTCTGCCTCTGTCTCTCTTCTTTTTTCTCTCTGGTCCTGCTTAGCCAGCTAAGGTTTTACATGGGCTTTGTCATGGCACGGTCTCTGTTTCAGCAAACCCTCGACCATCTGGCAGATGCACCCCAAATGTCTGCTCTTCTCTGGGCTGCTAGCTTGTGGGTTTCTTCCTGGGCAGGGGGACTAGGCATGCTCTCTCCCACCTATGACAGATAGCTCACGCTGCCAACTCTGGGTGGCTTGGGGCAGCTGGCGCTCCCAGCCGCACCACAGGCCAATTCCAGGCTATAGCCCTGGCGGGGGTCTCTCTGCAGGGAAGATGGAGAACTATGAGCTGATCCACTCAAGCCGCGTCAAGTTTACCTACCCCAGCGAGGAGGAGATTGGGGACCTTACGTTCATCGTGGCCCAGAAGATGGCTGACCCAGAGAGGGCACCAGCCCTCAGCATCCTGCTGTATGTGCAGGCCTTCCAGGTGGGCACACCGCCACCTGGGCGCTGTAGGGGTATGCTGCACCCCAAAACGCTCCTGCTCACCAGCGCCGAGATCTTCCTCCTGGACGAGGACCTCGTCCACTATCCACTGCCTGAGTTTGCCAAAGAGCCGCCACAGAGGGACCGGTACCAGTTAGACGATGGCCGCCGTGTCCGGGACCTAGACCGTGTGCTCATGGGGTACCAGACCTACCCTCAGGCTCTCACTCTTGTTTTTGATGATGTGCAGGGCCATGACCTCATGGGCAATGTCACCTTGGACCACTTTGGGGAGGCACCAGGTGGCCTAGCCAGAGCTGGCCAGGGCCGTGAAGTCCAGTGGCAAGTGTTTGTCCCCAGTGCTGAGAGCCGCGAGAAGCTCATCTCGCTCTTGGCCCGCCAGTGGGAGGCCCTGTGTGGCCGGGAGCTGCCCGTTGAGCTCACTGGCTAGCCCAGGCCGCAGCCAGCTCTTGCTGCCCTCCATGTCCAGCCTAGCATCCACTCAGTGCAGGGAAGCAGGCTCTCTTCATTATTTTTAAAATGATTTCTCCTCCATTTTGGTACCTTTATTTGACTTTCCTCCCAGAAAATATGAACATCACATGTCCAGTTGATTCTTTCTTTCTAATTCTGGGAGTGAAAGTGTCAGCCCCTCTAGGGCCTCTGTGTGCCATTATCCTCCCATGCATCTGTTAGCTGCCCCTCGTGCAGCGTGGCTGGGCACAGCAGTGTTGTGTCTTCTGTCATAGGACTGTTGTTAACACACCGCGTCATGGGTCTTATTTACTCTTTTATGGGTTCTTTCTTGAAATGTCAAGTCCAGTCTTGCGGTTGCTGTCATTGTGGGCATTTGCTGCTAATCATGAAGCTGGCAGCAAAATGCACATTGGAAGTTCCCACCCTGTGCAATTTTCCAAAGTGGAGGCTTCTCCTGGTCCAGATGAGTGGGAGAGCCCCGTGGGGGGCAGGGCTCCCCCAGGCCTTGGAGCTAAAAGGGATGGAAACACAGGACCTAGAGCTGTCAGCACCAAGTGTGATTCCTGTTACCTATGTTCTCTAGTCCAATAAAGTGGAGTTTGATGCAGTCTGAGTCTTTTATTTCAGTAGCCACTGGGGTTCCCCCACTAGGGCATTGGTCTAGGACATGGTTGACCTGAGGGAAAGAGGGTGCCCTAGAGACACTGGAACATGAGGTATTGGGGAGAAAGAAAGGAGGAAAGGAGGGCAAAGGTACAGGCTCTCCCAAGACCAGATGCTGCTTGGGTAGCCTTAGGACTGGGCCATGCTGGTGTGTAGCTAGCTGAACCATGAGCCTCAGGGCAAACATGAGTGTAGATAACTCTGGGGCACACCTGACTTCTAGCTCATTATTTCTGCCTCCTGGGGGTCTGGAATGTCACACCTGGGCCCAACCCCACCAAAGGCTACAGCCTAGAGTCTGGGTTCCCTCATCGTGTAGGGTCTGAGAGGGTCTCACCAAGATGGCTATAGCAGGAAGGCCTGTGGGAAGGTAGCCCAGGTATAGTGCCCAGGTGGAGTGCCCATCTATGTCTGTTGTGTCCTGAGAAATGGGGATCGCCTCAGGGGCCCCTGCTGAGGTGTGGGGAGTGACTAAGGGTAAGGTCTCCCCACTGTATCCCCCCAGCCAGATCAGAGGTAGGATGTGGGATTTATTTGGGACCCAGTTCCTGTGCTCAACCCTTCCTCAACTTATTTCTACTCCTAGAGCAGGGCCCTTAAACCCCACCCACTTCCCTCATCCTGGCCAATCAGGAGCCTCATTCCCCAAGGCATGGGGCCATTTGGTCAAAATTGGGGAGGAGAGTGGCCAACACAGCTCCCAGGCCTGCTTCTGCTCCTCAGTTTTCCCTGGGTGCTAGTAGGGTAGGGATCCTAGCCTAGAGGACCCATAGGCCTCAGAGAGACTGAGCATATGGGGAGGGGTGGCTGACTAAGAGGTCTCCCCACTGTCCCACCCCCCAGCCAGATCAGTGGCCAGTCCAACTGTCCCAGGAGTTGGTAGGGGGAGGGGGAGCCTGCTGAGGATGAGGAGGAGGGGCAGATGGCAAGGCTTCCCCCCAACCAGGCTATTATCTAAGGCATTTACAAATGGTCACTTGTCTTCATCTCAGTCTGTAAACGACAGTGACAACCAGAGGCAGGTTGCACCGCACCCAGGGCTGGCACACACATGGAGGCCTCACCACCTAGGCTAACACTGTTCTAGTCCCCACAGCCCAACATGTAACAGCTGATCTAGCTGGGTCTAACAAGGACTTGCCCTACTGTGGGGAGGCACTGCAGGCAACAGCTCTGGGATTGGATCTTAACACTGGTTAGCTGAGCGACGCTAAAGTTACTTAGCCCCTCTGAGCCTCAGTTTCCCCACAAGTAAGGGATAATAAAAGAAGCCACCTTCATTCATTCACGCATTCATTTATTTGTTTCACGAATCTATATTGAGTATCTACTGTGTGAACCAGCCAGACACTGTCCCTGTTTTCCCATAGCCGACATCCCAGCAGGGGACAGAAAATAATTTTAAACCAGGGTCAACTGGTGCCTAGCTCTATAAGGAGATGAAGGCCAGTGACCTTTGACCTGAGACAGCCTTGTGGTAAGTCCCTGTGGGAGGATCTGGGGTGACAGTAACACCAAGAGAGTTGCTTAATGTGTCTGGGGCAGAGAGGCCAGCCTGAGTGGACGGGGGTGTGGAATGCAGTGGAAGCCACGGTACAGGGCTCCTGAGTAGAGACCAGATGAAGCAGAAGGGAGGGGCGCTGGCTGCAGGGAGAGAACCGAGGAGGCCCCTGGGGAGAGGAGGGAGGCATAGGGACAAGGTCAGAGGCTGGACCAGTCGGAGAGGCAGTTGGAGCAAGTGTTGTCCACTTAGCACAGAGCCTAACAGGGAGTCAGAGGCCTGCAAGTGCCCTCAGCAGTTGAAAACATCAAGGCAAAAGGATCTGATTCAGGAGCTGCCCTACCCTCAACACCTAGAATCCCCCAGAGCCTCTGACTGAAATGAGCTGGGCTTACAGACACTTAGTGTGAGGACTTGTGTGCATTTGCATTTGAATTTGTTTCACAGCCCCTGATAGACCCCAGACTTATGGCTAATGGTGGACTTGGGGGCTGTGATACCAGGAGGAGAGTCCTGGGCCAGGAAGCTCCAAGCAGGGTCGAAGCCATCCATGCAAGGGTCAGTGGCCAACACCTACCCTTCCGCCTGCAGGCTGCTGATAGGCAGGAGGAAATCCTGGCGGGTTCCTGTGGGGGTGAGCTGGCGGGGCCTCCAGCCTGCTTTTAAAGCAAGTGCCCGCCCCATCCCGCCTGCCTGCCCTGTTCCTGCCTTCCAGAGCTCATTCCCCACACAGGCTACCCTGACTCTGTCCTGGACAGTGTGCCCGCCAGCCGCTGCCGGCCATGGCAGGGCCCCAGGGCCGTCTCCTGCTCTGCCTCTTGGTTTTCTACCTAGCAGGCTCCAGCATCCTCATGGGACAGAAGGTGAGTATGAGCCAGTTGCAGGGGGACATGGTGTCCAGGCTCTGCTGGTTAGTGGTGGGAGCAGGAGGGCGTGTACCCAGATTGGCACAGGTCTGGAGACACAAAAGTCAGGGTACCAGTGTGACCTTCCCTGAGCAGAAACAGAGGCCAGGCTGTTGTGTCCACCTCCCCGGGCTGAGGAGTGTGTGTGGCTACACGGAGTGGCAGGAGTGGCAGCCTGCCCTTCTCTAACTATGCCCAGCCAGCCAGCATGTGGTGTGGTGTGCTGTGATGTGTTGTGATATGCTGTGGCGTGCGTGCTATGGGCAGCTTCCCCCCGGGTCTCCCCAGCCTTAGGGTGAGAGGCGCAGAGCCAGGCCCATCTTCCTGCTCTCCCAGCCCGGACTGAGGCCTGGTTTCTAGACTGGAGATTTTATTACCCCCAACCCTCGCAGGAATGACAAACTGAGAGATTCATGTGACACGTGTGTATGTACTGGGTGTGTGTGTGTGTGTGTGTGTGCGCGCGCGCGCGCACGCGCGCACATATGCGCCAAGGTCCAGCTCCAAGAGTGTCCAGAAGCAAAATGAGGTCTACTGACCCCAGTCCCTCTGGGTAAACGGCAGTCAACGATAACACCCTCAGGCCTAAGAGCTGCCATTTATCAAGTCCGCAGCACACATCTGGCATTATCCCCTCAAATCCTCACAGCCCCTGGGCAATGGGTCCTGCTGTTCTCCACCTGAGGAAGCCAAGGCCCAAGGATGGTGGAAACAGGTCAGTCCAGCTCTAGAGCTGTGCTCCAGACCACCACCTGCAATTCCCCATCCAGCCATGTGGGAGGAGCAGAATGATCCTTGTACGCGGTCATCAGGTCCATGCGTGTGAGGCCCCTCCAGACCGCCTCTCTGTGGGCCCACCCAGGCCCCACAGTAGGGACATTGTCTCCGAGTTTTTGGAAGAGCCACCCACCCTGAGTACAGAGATAGAGTCGCCTGGCTGGGGCCTGCCTCCACGAGAGACCCTCCCTCTGAGGCCCACTTCATCTGATTCTTGGGCCAGGCGCTGCTATCCCCATGTCACTAACAGGCAGATTGAGATCCAGAAAGAGAAGAGACTTGCCCAGAATTCCACTGCCAAGCAGAACGAAAACAGGAACCCAGGCCCCCTGTCATCACTGGGCTTGTTCTCTTTGTGGTGTGCTGTGATGTGCTTTGTGGTCGCTCAGAGAAGGGGCATGGAAAGGGGCCTCGCCAGCTTCAGGGCCAGGTCAGGACTGGGCATGGGCACATCTGAGGTTAAAAAGGAGACAGTGGAGTGGAAGAGCCAAGGGTTACAGGCTGTTCCTGCAGGTTAGTTCCTGTTCACCCCTGCTTCAGTTTCCCCGTGTGTACAGTGCTAGGGAATTCACAGGCCTTTCCACCTCCTCGTGTTCTGGGAACAGGGATCAGTGAGGGGCTTCAGGCCAGGAATTTTCCTTGTCAGAGACTACCTCTAAGCCTGAGCTCGGGGGCTTGAGCTCAGCCAGTCTGGGTCAGGGAAGAGGGTCCAAAGGGTTCTTGCGTATAGGGACGCACCAATACTGGCCTCCTCTCACACACCCTCAGTCACTCAGCCCTCCCAGTACCCCATGTAGTATGAGACTCTCTGTAAATATTAGGAAACTGAGGCTCTGAGGGGAAGGAAAAACCTCTGGTTTACGTAGCCAGTGAGTGGCAGGAGCAAGACTCAAACACAGGCAGGTTCAGGTAGTAGAGGCAGGGAAGGCTTCCTGGAGGAGGGGCTTTTAGCACCCGTCCATTCAATAGCATTTTACCAAGCACCTCCTCTGTGCTAGGAGTGTGTTGGTGCTGGTGGAGCTGGAGTTTGAAGGCAGGGAGGCATTGATCTAGGGCAAGGGAAACAGTTTCGAGGTTCCTTCCTCTGAAGTAGGGTTTTGGCCCCTGGACCACAGCTTGGAGGAATTTCTTCCACCTTCTCACAACAGACTCAACACCTCATGTCTCCTCAACTTCCCCAGCAGTGTCTCTGTGAGAAGCAGACATTGCAAAATCAGTTCTGGATTGGGGCAGGGAGTGGGGCAGCACTCGCCTGGCGCAGGCGGATCCCGAGGTGCCTCCAGGAAGAAGGGAATCTGATTCAGCATTTGGCTGTAATCCAGCCTCACTCTGCCCACGGGACCAACAGTGAGATTGTGGGCTAGGACTGCTGATGCTTCTTCCAGGCTGCCTGGCAGAGGAGGCCCGAGAGCCTGCCTGTGGGGAGGTCCTGAAAGAAATATGATTTGGCTGCCGGCTTATCCACTTATCACCATTTCACAGCCATTTACAAACAAGATATCCTGTGAATGACTGTCCACCACAGGACACAGGGCTCTGGCTTCCTCCCTGTGCCTGGGCCTCACCCACTGCTTCATCAAAAGAGTGAGGACAGTATGCTCCCACTCCCCTTGAGCCCTTTTCCAAGGCTGACTGACATTCTTCTAAGGGCTGGTCCTGGGCCAGTGGTGACCACGTTGGCAGCTGTGCCCAGCTGAGCAGGTGTTCCTCAGAAAAGCCTGCCACCTGCAGAGCTTTTGCCCTGAGCCAGCAGCTGCCTGACTCTGGAATTACCCAACTTCCTAGATGCTCCCTGGCTCAGCAAAGACTGAGCCCGGGGTGGGGAATGAGACCACACTCCCAGCCCACAGCTCAGCCTAAGGCCGCTCACAGCTTCCCTCTTTGTAGACCGCAAAGGCATGAGCGGAAAAGGCCAAATCACAGCACAGAAGGGCCCTAGGACCCTCATATTCATCAGAAGAAAGTGTCGATCACAGCATAGAAAGGCCCTAGGACCCTCATATTCATCAGAAGAAAGTGTTGATCACTATTTCTCCTCTTCTCTTGCTTTGGGAGGCCACACATCTGTAACGTGTTCTAGGAAACATGTCCTGGGCTCACTCCCTTTGGACAGGTATGGTCAGCATGAGAACATCTCAGCTATCCAGGCCATGCCCCAAGCCCCCTAAAAACCTCTCTTCTATTAAAATGTACCTTCCCATGGTTCTTTCTCCCGTTTACAACCAAGAGTTTAGTTTCCGTCCCTCCTGCGTACAGTGCTACAGGTTACTGGGACTTCTTTGCTGTAGAGGTAGTCCCAGTGATGGTGGCCTTGCAGGAGCTATGGCAGGGCAATGAATGGGACCCTCGGGCAGGGCCTTCTTGGCACCCTCAGATGACAACCTCTTTTACTGCCTATGCCTCTTTTCTCCATGTAGCAACCAGACGGCCATTTAAAACACAAACCGAGTCATGGGGCTGTCCCTACTCAGCCTCGCCTAGATGGCCTGGCCACCAGCCCCTCTCCAGCCTCTCCGTGGCTGCTTTCTGCCTCATCACACATGATCACTTACTCCTTTCCCCTTCGTGCCTTTTGTCTCTCCTATCCACTCTGCCAGGAGCGCAGCTCCAGCCAAATCTCATTCCTCCCTTAGGCCCTAACTCAATTGTTACCTCCCCCAGGAAACTTCTTGGGCCTCCAGCTTGGGTTCTCTCAGCTCCCTCGCTGTCACCATTGCCCATCCGATAATGGGCCGTGCACCGTTGGGTCCCGGCCGGTTTGGGGCCATGGCCAAGCCTGAGCTGAGGTCTCAGGGAACATGCCTGCCAGGGCCCAAACTCAGGCAGACCCTCTCACATATGCCTGCGTACGGAGGTCAGCCTCTTGGGTCTGGGGCAGACTCCTGGGTCCCTTAGGCTTGCTGAGAGGGTCATTTGGCAGCAAGGTGGGGATATGCTTAGAACAAAGTAGGGATGGGTGCATTTTTCTCCCAGTGTCAGCCATGTCGTTTATCGTTTATTTTTAAATGAAAGGCAAGAATGATCACTAGGTGGAGAGTCCAAGCTCAAATGCCTGATTCACATCCTGTCAATGGGTGGTTTTCAGCAAGGGCTACCCAATCAAAGCTCAGTTTCCTCATCTGAGTTGGCTGAGGTAGAACAAAATGACTAGATTCTTTTGATGCCAGAAAGTATAGATTCAGACTTCTCAAAGTGCTTTCGAGGCCACGAGCAGAGATATGTGACTGTGGACACAGGGACATACTATGGCAGTCTCAACTTGTAACAGGCAGGTTTCAGGGCCTTCCTTTGTCCTCACTGCCTCCCCACTGAACAGGTGGAAAAACAAGGCCTGGAGAGGGCTGCTAGGCCTTGCCGTGATCAGTACAGAGTCAGGACTAGTGCAGGGGCCAGCCCCTTCACTGCAAACCCCTTTCGTGGCCCAGGTGCGATCCAGACACTGTGATGTGAAGACCAAGTTTATCACTCATGTACCCTGCACCATGTGCCCTGCCGCCAAGAAGCAGGTGTGTCCCTCGGGCTGGCTTCAGAATTTCCCGAAGAAGATATCACAGGACTGCCGGTGTGGATCCCCACCCCTATCTTTGCCCACTTCTGGGAGTATCCTGTGGGGTGTCAGGGAACCAGGAAGAGCCTGGAAGTCTTGGGAAGTAAGGGCAGGAACTCGCTTATTCATACATCTGTTGGCTCCTCCAGTGGGGCGAAGAGAGGAAGTGGGGAAGGAATAAGAAGGTGGGGGCTAGTAGTGTTTACTGAGCACTTATGTGCCAGGTCTTGTGCTCAGCTCTGGGCCAAGCAAAGAGAGGGGAGGTGGAGTAAGAACACTGGAACCCAGCATCAGCAGGCTGGGGTGGGGCTGCCGTGTGGGAGTCGCTCTCATTGCCCTGCTCATGCTTTGTCCCCAGCTACGAGGTGCAGCTGGGGGACTCTCTGGTGTCCATGAGCGGCTGCAGCCTGGAATGCTGGAAGGACGTGGTGCAGAAGGCCTGCTGCCCTGGCTACTGGGGGTCCCAGTGCTACGGTATGGGGTGGTGGGGTCCCACCTTGCTCTTTGCACCCCAGCCTTTGGTTCCCCCTCTGCAGGATCTGCCTGCATTCCCCTTCACCTTGATCATTTAAGGAACCAACATAGCTTGCCACCTGGCTCTGGCTGCTCTGCGGAGGGGCCGAGTCTGGGTCTTCCCAGAGATGTTGGGGTCAGGGATGAATCGAGAGTTCTTGGAACACAGCTGAGTTCTTTGGCGGGGGGGTGTCCACAGAGTGCCCTGGGGGGGCAGAGACCCCATGCAACGGCCACGGGACCTGCCTGGATGGCATAGACAGGAACGGGACCTGCATCTGCCAGGTAAGGGCCGGGCAGGCTGGGGCGGGAAACATTGGAGAGGCTGCACTGACTGGGCATATTCTTCCACCAGGAAAACTTCAGTGGCTCAGCTTGCCAGGAGTGCCAAGACTCCAACCGCTTTGGGCCTGACTGCCAGTCAGGTGAGCGCTGGCAAGGCAGGAAGACAGGGCCAATGTCCACCTGGGGTCCCGTAGACACTCAGTCCCTGCAACCGGCCCCCACCAGCTTCCCCTCCCAGTCTCTCAGCCTTGCATTTCTTCTCTAGAGACAAAAATTTTTGTCATCATGCTGTTCTTGGAGGCCTCCTCCAGGAAGCCCTCCCTGAACTCCCAGGCTGGGCCAGGTGCCTCCCTGGGCTCCCACTCCCCCTGTGGCCCTGCATCGCAACTCCGGACTCCTGAAATTGTACCTGTTGGAGCTGAGTTCTGGAAATGCAGAGGGCAGAAACTCAATGTCCCTGTGTGTCCCTGGGTTACACCCAGAGGCTAGGGCCCCACCTGTTCCTATGTGTTCCTCGCAGTGTGCAGTTGTGTGCATGGTGTGTGCAGTCGTGGGCCACTTGGGGATGGAAGCTGCCTGTGCTTTGCTGGATACACTGGACCCCGCTGCGACCAAGGTGAGCAGTGCTGCTGGGATAGCCTGGGCAGCGGGTCATAGGTGGCCAGAACAGGAGAGGTCAACTAGGTGAGGGACGACGGGGCCTGAGACTTAGCAGGACCTCTGCCTGCAGCCGAATTTCTTTCTAAGTAGGAGAGGCACACAAGTGGTCAGGGGGAAGGGGAGGTCTCATCTGAGACCTCAACTGTCCAGAACCCCAGAAAGAACGGGGCCTTTGCCAGAGTTACACAGCAGAGCACATATGCTCCTGTGTTCCTCCCTAACCTGGGGCTTCGGCCATTGTAATGCTTTCCCTTCTCCGCTTAGCGGTGCCTGTGTGCCAGGCCCTGAACTGTCCCCAGAACTCCCAGTGCTCTACGGAGGCCCCTACCTGCAGCTGCCTGCCTGGCCACACTCAGGAGGGCCGCGAATGCCGAGGTAAGTCTGTGACTTAGATGTCCAGGGCTCCAGCTCAGGGTGAACAGGCGGTGGGAGAACATCCTTCTAAATCAGCAAGTGTAGTCTGGCCATTTACAGGCAGGGAGAACTGTCCCTGAGGGAGGTAAAGACTGCCTGTCCTCGAGGTCTAGATCAACCCACTCACCCCATCTTTGGGTCATCATAATGGAAACTGGAGGAGACAGCCTCTTGGGTGCCCAGCTCACTTGGGTTTTCTCTCTCTGCCCTGGCAGCCCCCGACCCCTGCCGGCCATCACCCTGCTCCCCGTTGGCCCAGTGCTCAGTGAGCCCCAGCGGGCACGCGCAGTGTCGTTGTCCCAAGAATTACCATGGTGATGGGACGGTGTGTCTGCCGCAGGACCCATGCAACACCAACAATGGTGGCTGCCCCAGCAACTCCACCTTGTGTCTGTACCAGGGGCCAGGCAAGGTGAGTGGGGACCCCGGCTGGATCCACCCACCCACACTATCTGTGGGACCCTGAGTAAAGGGAGCCTCAGCCGCCCCATTTTTAAAATGGGAAAAGGATAGCACCCTCTTCATGGAGAGTGGTTGTGGGGGCCGAGTAGAGCTCTGTGGGCGTGGCAGATGCCAGCAGTCCTCTTGGACATGATGTCACCATCCTGGCCCTTCCCCGTGGCCCAGGCCTCCTGCAGATGTAAGCCAGGCCTGGTCAGCGTCAACCACAATGCCTTCGCGGGCTGCTTTGCCTACTGCTTTCCCTACTCCTGTGACCGGTCAGCCACCTGCCAGGTGACCCCCGATGGAAAGACCAGGTGGGCACAGGGGCCTCAGGGTGGACACCAAGGGCAAGGCAGAGAGGGTAGACTGGGCAGGGGCGGGTGTGCACATGTGTGCACCCTCAGCTCAAGGCCCCGTGGGGACAGGAGGAAGGGAGCCAGAAGGTAGCAACTGGCCCCACACCCCTGCTCCAACCAGTTTTCCCCACCCCCCAGCTGTGTGTGCAAGGAGGGCCAGGTGGGGGATGGGCATGCCTGCTACGGACACCTGCTCCACGAGGTGCAGAAGACCGGCCTGGGGATGAGAGTCGCCCTCTCCATGCTGGGTGTGTGACCCTGCCCCTCGTGCCCAGCACTGCTAGCAGGGTGGGAGGGCGCGGACTCCTCAGAGATTCCTGTTCCTCTGCCCAAGCGCTATGGAAACAAGGGTGGACTGGGTGGGGTTCATAGTGGAGGTGAGAGCTAGCTCCCCAGACCTGATGCCCACATCTACCCTACATCCTAGAACCAATGCCCCCCACACACACACAACTCCCTAAAACAGAAGACTGAGGGCTTAGGGTCTCCCCAGATCCATTCTGATGCACCCTCTCCTGGACCCCCAGACCAGGGCTGCCGGGAGATCCTCACCACGTCGGGCCCATTCACCGTGCTGGTGCCGTCCCTCTCCTCCACCCCCTCCAGGACCACGAATGTGAGACTGGGCTCATCCACCATGCTGGTGCCGTCCCTCTCCTCCAACCCCTCCAGGACCATGAACGTGAGACCCTCCCCATCGAGATGCTGGCTGCCAGCCCTTGCCCCCTTCCTGGACCCTGCCCCAGGCTTCAAGGCCTGAGAGAATTCCCAGTCTCCACTCTGGGGAACTGAGGCCTGGGAGCCATCTTGTCCCCTTTGTAGCTCGGCAGGGTGGCACGCAGAAGATCACCCGCCCCGGGCCCCCTAGGCACCCCGATCCCCTTGTGCCCTCAGGCATCCCTTGCCCAGCAGCTCTGCAGACAGCACATCATCGCAGGGCAGCACATGCTGGAGGAATTAGGGACCCAGCAGCAAACACGCAGGTGGTGGACGCTGGCTGGGCAGGAGATCACCGTTACTTTCAACCGCTTCATGGTAAGGGGGAGAACCCCGGCCTGGCGACCAGCGGAGTCACAGATTGGGGACACAGCCTGAGCAAAGGTGTGGAGATGGGACAGGGCCTCAGTGCAGGAAATTAACATGTGGAGTCTGAGCCAGAGTTCTCACTTCTCGACAGCAGTACACCTACAAATACAAAGACCTGCCCCAGCAGACATTCACCATCCATAAGATCAACTACCCAGCAGCTAATGGTGTCTTCCACACAGTTTCCGCCCTGCGGTGGCAGCCCCCAGCAGAGCTCCCTGCAGACCCTAAGGTAAGCCAATGTCCTCTTCTCCCCAGCCCTGTGCCACTGGGTGACCTCTGACACCTACAGAATTCAGGGAGGTGGCAGGGGCAGTTTTGGGTGGGGCTGGGGCAGAGTGCCTTTCTCTCTGATACTGAAGCAGCCTCACCCTCTTCTCTGTGGCCCTAATGCTTGTCCCTTCCTGCAGAGAACCATTAGCCAGATCCTTGCCTCCACTGAGGCCTTCAGCCGGTTTGAAACCATCCTGGAGGTGAGTTGGGGGGAAAAGTCCTGGCCCATCTGATCTTTTGGGCTGGGCCCCCTCATTGCCCAGAATCTGCTCCACAGTGATCTGGGGTCCTGGAGTAGCCTCCATCCTAGAACTCGCCATCACCACCCTGAGGTTCTGCAGTAGCATGGACCCATTGCTGATGTCTCCAGCTTACTCCTGGTGGGGATTCCCTGTGGGCTGAGGGTGGCAGGGCCCAGGCATGGCTCAGAGTTGGCAGCTAGCCACAGAGCCTCCCTGAGCCTTTCTCCCACCATCACAGAACTGCGGGCTGCCCTCCATCTTGGATGGGCCTGGGCCCTTCACAGTCTTTGCCCCAAGCAATGAAGCTGTGGACAACTTGCGTGACGGACGCCTCATCTACCTCTTCACAGCAGTAAGCTGGGCAGAGAGAAGGGACTGGGAATCTAGAGGCGTCAGGGCTTCTACTTTTCCTACTGGGCCTCCAGCAGTCAACCCTCTCTCCCCTGCCAGGGTCTCTCCAAACTTCAGGAGCTGGTGAGGTACCACATCTATGGCCATGGCCAGGTGAGAGGTCCCCCTCCCAGAGAACGGCCAGCTTGCATCTGATGCTGGGCTGTCGAGGGATTTGTCTGTGGGTTTCGGCCTTCCGAGGGGCTCCTTTTTCTCTCCTCACCCGTCTGGACTATTTTAGCACAGAGGAGAGTCCAGAGACCAAGGTGGTGTGTGTGAGTCACCTGGACAGGATTGGGTGTGGCCCCAAAATGTGTGGCTCGTACCCAGCCTAAGGCCACCCTCTCCTCTGTCCCAGCTGACCGTTGAGAAGCTCATCTCCAAGGGTCGAGTTCTCACCATGGCAAACCAGGTCCTGTCTGTGAATATATCTGAGGAGGTGAGATCCAGGAACACCTAGAATGAGTGGCCCAATGGAGGAACTGGTGATAACTCGCCAATTATTTGACCTCTTTCAGGCCCACCTTTGTGCTCCAAGCCCCGTGGCCTGCAGGCTCTGGTGGGGGTCATATGGGAGACAGGCACAGATCAATCCTTTGGGAGCCTGACAGTCTGGGAGGACTCCAGGAGGAGGGGGGCGAGGAGCACATGGGTGGCAGGGTTGGTAGCGGGAGGTCGCTCCATGTGGCAGAAACTACGTGGGTCAGGGAGGCTGGAGCAGTGTTGCCAGAGCAGAAGGTGTTGCCAGGAGCAGGGAGAAGAGACAGCGGGGCCTTCATGTCACTGAGCTGCAGCGGTGGGGGTGGCATCAGGGGAGGGACTGAGCTTTTTGGGCTGCTTTGGTTGCATACTGGGCTCTGCCACAGGGGCGCATCCTGCTGGGACCTGCAGGGATCCCACTGCGGACAGTGGACATGCTGGCTGCCAATGGCGTGATCCACATGCTGGAGGGCATCCTGCTGCCCCCGACCATTCTGCCCATTCTACCCAAGCACTGCATCCAGGAACAGCACCAGATCGTGGTGGTGAGTGCACACCGCATAACCCGGGCATTTCTGACACCCCCAGCACTGCTGGTGTATAGGTCATCTTCCAAGAGAAATTCTCTTCGAGTCAGTGGGTGGGCCCATGGTGGCTCTGGGGTCCAGACACAGACCTCACAGACTCACCTTGACTCTCCCACATCCCCTCAGCAGTTCTGCTGATTGCCCCTTTGAGATCACTCTTGCATCTTCCATCCTGTCCTCAGCCTCCCTGCCAAAGCCTGGGACTCTCATGCTCTCAGCACCAAGCTCCTATCCACTGTAGGATCTTTGTTCTTGCTCTTCCTGGCCCTCTCCTGGCCCTCCTGTGGCTGACTTTTTTTATACCTCAGCTCTCAGCTTCATGCCACTTTCTTAGGGTTTGCTAAATAAATAAATAAACCAGGGCTAACTGTTCTCCCCTTCTTCCCCTGCCCTGCCCTTCCCAGGGCTCCTGTGTGGACTGCCAAGCCCTGAATACCACCGACACGTGCCCCCCCAACAGCGTGAAGCTGGTGAGCATCCCTTGGCCCAGCCCTCAGGGCTGACTCCTAACTGTCCAGCAGGAATTCGGCCTGGGGTCAAGGTGGGGCAGTGGGGCTGGGAGGCTAGGCTGGACCTGGAGGGTGGGAATGCTAGACCCAGGGGACAGAGGTCCCTTGACCAGGGCTGCCAGATGAAGGGGTTGCCAAGGACCTATACCTGCTGACCAGTCTTGCACGGCCCACCCAGGACATCTCCCCTGAAGAGTGTGTCTACATCCATGACCCTACTGGACTCAACGTCCTGAAGAAGGGCTGTGCCCGCTACTGTAACCAGACCATCCTGGTGAGCTTGGGCATGGGGCGCTTAGTGTCTAGTAACCTGGGGCACTTGCTCTCCCCTGGGGCTCCCAGGCTGGGGCTGGGTGGGCTGTCTTCCTCAGGGAGCTGGGCTGCATCCTAGTGGTGGAACGGGAGTCACAGAGGGGTCACCCACCCCCTTGCTCCAGAGATGGGACCAGGGAGCAGAAGCAGCCTGGGCAGTGGGGGTGGCATTGTGCCAGACAGACCCAGAGGCATGCTCTGTCTCTTACAGAAACCTGGCTGCTGCAAAGGGTTTTTTGGGCCAGACTGTGCACAGTGTCCGGGGGGCTTCTCCAACCCCTGTTATGGCAAAGGCAACGTGAGTTCCCTCCTGCCCCAGGGTGAGGAGTCGGGGAGGCAGGGTCTTCTCGAGCTGGCCAGTGACTGGCTGGGTGTGTGAACCAAATCCACCTCTCTCTGGCTTCATTCAGTTCCCTCACATCTAGGCAGTAGAAGTTGGATCATATTATTTTTACTATTTTAATTAGAAATAGTTAATTAGTTAGATTTTGTATCTATTTTCATAAAAGCTATTTGTGTGCTATGTTTTTTGGGGGGAGTGCTTTTTTTTCTTTTGCCACTTTGTAACATCAGGGTTACTTTAACACCTGGCTAGGGAAGAACACAGGAGTTATGTGTTTCCAGGTTGAGCAAAGGTCACCCATGAAGCCTCTAGGGCCAGGTGCCTTTTAAGATGGGGTCCTCAACCCCCGGGGCCATGGACCAGTACCAGTCTGTAGCCTGTTAGGAACTGGGCCACACAGCAGGAGGTGAGCAGCAGGCAAGCGAGCAAAGCTTCATTTGTATTTGCAGCCGCTCCCCAGCACGAGCGTCACTGCTTCAGCTCCACCTTGATCAGCAGGCATTAGATTCTCATAGGAGCCCTGGTCTGTGGTGCCCAAAAGGTTGAGGACTGCTGTTTTAGGGTACTAGTTCCTAGGCAGCATTGGTGATTTGGAAGGTCTCTTCCAGAATAAGGTCTTCCAGGGGGATCAGGAGCTCAAAGCCAGCCCACAGTGGAAAGGGGTGATGGGGGAGGGGGTGTGGAGAGTCCCTTCCCCGTGACTGATCCTGCCTCCTGCCCACCCCCAGTGCAGCGATGGGGTCCTGGGCAATGGGGCCTGCCTCTGCTTCCCAGACTACAAGGGTGTTGCCTGCCACATCTGTTCCAACCCAAACAAGCATGGTGACCAGTGTCAGGAAGGTGGGTGATCCTGGCCCAGGTTGCCTGTCAGGAAGAAAAAGATTCTGCTTGGAAAGGGGGCTGGGGACTCCCAGTAAGGGGAATAGAGCCCCTGGAGGAAGGATAAAGGCCAGAGAGAGTGGAGGAGGATTTGGGATCAGAAATAGGTGTCTCTTCACTGATGCCAGGAAGAGAACCGTGGTTGAATCTAAAGCATTCAGGATTTAGGTCAGACACACAGGAGAACTTCCCAGAAGTGGATTTGGGGGCAGGGCAGCTAGAATGGGGTGACTGAAAGCAAAAATTACCCCCTCTCATTTCCTCTGCCAGCCCGTTGAATTTGGGATAATCTGATTTTGTGACCCTTAAGTCAATTCTGTGCTGGCTGCCCCATTCCCAGCATGTCTTCAACTACATCCTGGCCCCTGCCTCAGTTTCCCTGCTCCCATCTCCTCCCTGCAGACTGCGGCTGCGTCCATGGTCTATGTGACAACCGTCCAGGAAGTGGGGGTGTGTGTCAGGGTGGCACATGCGCCCCGGGCTTCAGCGGCCGCTTCTGTAACGAGACTACAGGGAACTGTGGGTCCGCAGAGCAGGCCCAGAACTGCCACCTGCATGCCCGCTGTGTCAGCCAAGGGGGCATTGCCAGGTAAGGGCTCAAGCTTCATCTCTGTATGTCTATGACCTCTTCTGTCATTTGTTCAACCTCTAGCCTCTTTCAGAAGTTGACTGGAGGCCCCCCATTCATCCACCCCCAGGTGTCTCTGTCTCGACGGCTTTGAGGGTGATGGCTTCTCCTGCACACCCAGCAACCCCTGCTCCCGCCCAGACCGTGGTGGCTGCTCAGAGAACGTCAGTCTCATTGTCCCTTCCCTGAAGTCCTGATCCAGGGGTGGGAGGCGGAACTCCTTTGCCCTCTGCCCTCTGCCATCTGCCCACTGCATTCCAGCCCTGAGTCATTTATCTGTGGCTCTCACAGGCCGAATGTGTTCCTGGGGCCCTGGGCACCCACCACTGCATATGCCACAAAGGCTGGAGTGGGGATGGCCGTGTCTGCGTGGCCATCGATGAGTGTGAGCTGGACGCGCGAGGTGGCTGCCATGCTGATGCCCTCTGCAGCTATGTGGGACCTGGGCAGGTGAGGCGCGGCAGGCCTGGAGACAGCAGAGTGGGAGGGAGGATCTCCCTGTACCCCTTCAGACTCCAGAAACATCCACTTCAAGAGCTCAGGCTCAGGGTCTCAAACCTCAGACGCAATGAGAATCCAGTTCCGAAATGTCGAGTAGTATAATCTGGAAGCAGTGGTCAGTGCTGGGAGCCATGTGAAGGCCCCAAGAGTTTCAATGGAAAGCACATTCCAAGGCCAGTCTAGGCAGCATTTTCTCCAAATCAGAAGGCTATGACTCCTGTCTCTCAGGGATGAGGACTCTCATAACCAAATCAATGAGTTCTCTGCATTAAGGGGCCACTGCGGCCACCGTCTTCAGACAATTAGTTCATGCATTCACTCATTGGTTTCCCAAAATCTTTAGACCAATGGACTCCAGTTCTGTAACTTTGCAATCTCAGTCTAGTCACAAGGTCTCAGAATCTGGAGATTGCCGTGTGAAGCATTTCAGGCCTGGTAAACTTGAGGACTGCCTGGCATTTAAGAATATCTAATACATCAATTGGGAGGCTAGGCCTGGTTGGTTCAGAGTCAGCCTCTGCATGGCCCAGACCTGTGCAAGGACCCATGGGGCTCTCTGTCCTCCCACTCCATGATGGCCTGGGACACCAGCCCATGGGACCTTAGCAGTGAGAGCTCAGATGGGCATGAATGGTGGAGGTCCAAACTCCAGCGGGAGCTTTAACGTTCAGAACCGAGTGAAGTGAGCAGGCTGAGACACCTCCCTGCTTGCAAACAAGAGCAACTGAGATATGGGGAGTCTCACCAGTAACTCACCTGCAGTGTGGACAAGCCCAAGGACACTGTCATTTAGCGGGAAGGATCAGAGCTGACAGATAGAGTGGCAGGGTTGGAGGTGAGATTGAGCCGCCATCCCTGGGACTGACCTTGGCAAACACCTGCCCACTCATCACACACCGCTGACTCCGCCTGCCCTGGCAGGGCCCAGGCCTAAGAGTAGAGGGGCACGGAGCCCCCATGGATGCTTCCCTGCTGATGCCATCACTCTATCAGACTCAACCCAAGAGCTGATCTACCCTCAGGGCCTCAGTTTCCCCATCTGAAACACAGCTCTCCAAGGGTGGGGTTGGGAGAAAATCCTCTGGGGTCTGAGCAGACCTCTCTAGGGTACAGTGCCTATCAAGAGCTGAGAAGCAGAGGAGGAAAGGGTTAGGTCCTCTTGGTGAAAAGAGGCCTTGTGCTCCCAACCTCTTCAGAGCCGGTGTACCTGTAAGCTGGGATTCGCTGGGGACGGCTATGTGTGCAGCCCTATTGACCCCTGCCGGGCAGGCAACGGTGGCTGCCATGACTTGGTGAGTGGTCTCAGAGCCTGAGAGGCTCTCCAGGGTAGGCATTGGCTGCAATCTTGCACTCTCTCGGGGAGTCCCATCTTTAGTCAGGACTGGAATCTTTCTAAATCCCAAATCCAAACTCTGCCACATCCTTGCCCACAGGATAGAGCTTTCACTCCTTATTAAGGCCCCAGCCCCAGCCTAGACTCCTCTCTTCGCCCTGGCCCCCACTGCCCCCATTCCATTCTCTTCTGCAAGGCCACTCCGAGCTTCTTGCCATCCCCCGACCTCGTTCTGCTCTAATGCTACCAAACCTCTGCGTAGGTATTCTGGAGGGCTTCCTGCACCACACCTTTGGCCTGGCTAGCTCCTCCTGCTCTCAGCTCAGGCCTCTTTTGAGGGTCCAAGGCCTCCTGGGTGCTCCCACAGATCTGGGCTTCTGTGACCCATCTGTCACGATGGGGTGTGTAACTCATGTCACATTCTCAGTGATCCTGGAAGGCAGGGCCAGGCACTCCAAAGGACCAACAGGAATGCAGATTGGATGGAAGGAGTGAGAAACAGTGGGGACGGGTGGACAGACAGAAGAAGGGGGGGCGGTGATAACAGATGGAGAATGGGTGCTATCCAGCTCTCCATAAAGGGTGCCGAACGAAAGGACATGTCTTTCTGTCCCACCTTCACCCCAGGCCACCTGCCAGGCAGTAGGGGGAGGTCAGCGGGTCTGCACATGCCCCTCTGGCTATGGGGGTGATGGCTTCAGCTGCTATGGAGACATCTTCCAGGTGAGCTTGGGAAGGGGTTCTCTCATGAACCTCAGGTGGGAAGGGGCAGTGCTCAGGCCCCTGGGGGTTGGGGGAGGCTCTGGTTTGTCCTTAGGCCCATGACCTCGGCTCTTTCTCTTCCCTTAGGAGCTGGAGGCAAATGCCCACTTCTCCATCTTCTACCAGTGGATCAAGGTAGCACAGGGCAGAATGCTGGGGTTGGGGCTCAAATCCAGGGGGTCTCCCTGAATACAGGGGTGCCACATAACATCTCTATGAGCTGGAGGTGGGGGCAGGCCTGGAGGCTGGGAGCAGGTAATCTTAAGATGGTGGCTGCCTTCATCTTCCTCCTGTCCCTCTGCACACCTCACACAGAGAGCCAGCATCACTCTTCCTGCCAACAGCCGAGTCACAGTCCTGGTGCCCTCTGAGTCTGCCATCCGAAGGCTGAGCCCCGAGGACCAAGCCTTCTGGCTGCAGCCGAGGATGCTGCCTCACCTGGTCAGGTGGGCAGGAAGGGCCAGGCTCTGGGAGGGGGCTTTTGTGCAAGACCCAGCCCCTCCCCAGACGTTCTCAGCATGGCACGTGTCTACCTTTGGGGATGGAGCTCAGTCCCAGAGGTCTCTGTAGGTTAAACTAACCTGGTTCCATGGTACCCCCCAACTGTGCCCCCTCAGGGCTCATTTTCTTCAGGTTGCCCTTTCTGAGGAGGAGTTGGCCCAGCTGGGCGGGCAAGAGGTGGCCACGCTGAACCCCACCACACGCTGGGAAATTCGCAATATCAGTGGGGTATGTGGTGAACTCTGGGTAGAAGGAACTGTGCAGGGAATGGGAGGAAACTGGAGTGGCTATAGGCTTCCTGGACTGAGGCCCCCCAAGGATTGAGATTGGGATCCCCTCTCCCTGCTCAGAGGGTGTGCCAGGGACACTTTTGCTGCTGTGCTGTGTCTTTGGGCTAGCAGTGACTGTCCCACCAAGGGTTGCCTGCCCATCTCCATCTGCATGTGTATACTGTCCCTCTCATGCATGGGCCCTGCTGGGGGTATACATACCCACTGATAGGTCCTGAGTCTGAGGACGTCTGGGCCAGGCTAGGGGTCACCTGTGGGTCCTGGGTGCCCAGCAGCCTCTCTGTTGCTGTTGCACCCACTCTTAAGTGTCTACCTGTGCCCACTTGTAGCTGAGCTCTGCCTGTTGTCTTCCAGAGGGTCTGGGTGCAGAATGCCAGTGTGGACGTGGCTGACCTCCTTGCCACCAATGGTGTCCTACATGTCCTCAGCCAGGTATGGCTGGGAAGGAGTGTGTGCAGGGAACCTCCTATGCAGCCAAGAAGCGGTGACATACTGACTAGCCCCCATACTCTTTGCCAGGTCCTACTGCCTCCAAGACAGGACGTACTGAGTGGGCAGGGGTTGCTGCAGCAGCTGGACTCAGTGCCTGCTTTCCGCCTCTTCCGGGAACTGCTGCAGGTAAGGGCAAGACAGCGGGGCGCTCGGTCAGGGTCACTCCACCATGTGCGGAGGTTGTCGGCTGGCTCCCAGGGTCAGGACTGAGGGCAATTATGCCCATCTCTGACCCTGGACCCCTGTCCCTAGCACCACAGTCTGGTGTCCCAGATTGAAGCTGCCACTGCCTACACCATCTTCGTGCCCACAAACCACTCTCTGGAGGCCCAGGGCAACAGCAGCAGCCTGGTGAGGTCACTGCGACAGGGGTGACTGAGGGGCAAGGGTGAAGAAGGCTCAGAGGGTGAGCCTCCTGTCCCCTGGCAAAGAGACGCACTGGGAGGAACGCCACTGTCCAGGGCACTTGATAGTCCTGGAGCCCCTGAGCTTCTCCTTCCCCTCAGGATGCAGACATAGTGCGACATCATGTGGTCCTGGGGGAGGCACTCTCCATGGAAGCCCTGCAGAGGGGTGGACACCGAAACTCCCTCCTGGGCCCCGCCCACTGGCTTGTCTTCTACAACCATAGTGGCCAGGTTTGTGGGGACAAGAAGACGCTCCACTCCCGAGGGCACATTCCCTTTGGAGTTCTTCCTTCTGGGAGCCTCCAACCTCTGATCCAGGGACTGCCCGTCCTGGGAGACCCCCATCCATGGAGATGGTCCCAACCCTGGGCCCCTCCTTGGCTTGTAACTCCCAGGGTGAGGGTTGGTTGGGGTGAGCTGGGTTCAGCTTCCTGCCCCACTCCTCAGCCTGAAGTGAACCATGTGCCGCTGGAAGGCCCTGTGCTGGAAGCCCCTGGCCGCTCACTGTTCGGTCTTTCGGGGGTCCTGACGGTGGGCTCAAGCCGTTGCCTACATAGCCACGCGGAGGCTCTGCGGGTGAGAGGCTGGGGCTGGAGGAGGGCAGCTGCGGAGCTCAGAGCTGGGAGGTGCTTGCTGGCGGGGTCAGGCACTTTGTCAGGGGTGGGAGAGCTGTCAGCCTGCCCTGGCGGAAGGAAGGCAGGTTTGCTGGTCCCTGCCCCGGGAGCACATGACTCTCTGCTCTCCCACCCCCTAGGAAAAATGCGTAAATTGCACCCGGAAATACCGCTGCACTCGGGGCTACCAGCTGGAGGTGAGACTGGGCTTGGCACAATCCCATCCCTGTTTCATTTGCTCTCAGTCCTCTCAAGGTGTTCAATCCCCGGGGCCCAGCTTTGCTTGCCCAGGCATGGGAAACTAGAATGGCACGGGCTGCTCACCTTCCCTGATGGAGGCCAGGATGCCTGGGCCCAGGTCTGCCCAGAGCAGACCTCACTCAGATTTGCACCTGAAGGCCTGGGGCCCTGCGGCCCAGGTCGAAGGCCTGCCCTCCCTCTCCTCATCGGGTTTATTTGTCTCAGTCTCTCCCTGCCCTTCTGCTATCCTGCTTGCCTGTGTCATCCACTGATACCTAGTTTGTCTGTCTGTCTGTCTGTCTGTCTGTCTCCTGCCTGTCCCCATTTCCAGAACACCCCCAAGAAGAGCTGTGTCTACCGATCTGGCTATTCCTTTTCCCGGGGCTGTTCTTATACGTGTGCCAAGAAAATCCAGGTTTGCCCTGAACTTTCTCATCCTCAGATCTTCAACCAGAGAAAAAGAGATGGCAGTGGGGGCCAGAGGAGGAGCTTGGATTAGATTTCAAGGGCAGAGGCAGGGCTGGGACTTGGATGAGGCCAGTGAAGCAAAGGGTCAGAAGAAGGGCAAAGGAGAGAGAGCTGGAGTCCGAGGGGCCAGTATTCGTTCCTATGGCCATGCCCTCAGAAAGAGGGGATGGGGAGGAGAAAGGCCCAGAGATGACACCATCAGCCAAGCCCAGGGGCAGCTCTGCCCCTCACTGTGGGGCTGTGGAGGGCAGTCTCCATTTCCCGGGTCCAACTTGCTTCGTTCTATGGCTTTGTGGCCCTCACCCTTCCTGACATTTCGCTTTCCCTTGACATCTGCTCCGGCCTGTGCTGGGCCTCTCCTTGCATCCCCTCCCCGCAGGTACCTGACTGCTGCCCCGGTTTCTTCGGCACACTGTGTGAACCATGCCCGGGGGGGTTGGGCGGGGTGTGTTCGGGCCATGGGCAGTGCCAGGACAGGCTCCTGGGCGATGGGGAGTGCCGCTGCCAGGAGGGCTTTCACGGAACAGCCTGTGAGATGTGCGAGCTGGGTCGCTACGGGCCCAACTGCACCGGAGGTGAGGACGGGGAGGGGGCAGGGATGGTGGGCAACCTGGCAGAGGATGGCAGTCATGGAGACACCCCGGCAAAGGCAGGATGGAGGCAATGCGTAATTCCCATCTGCCCCTGTCTGCCCTCAGTGTGTGACTGCGCCCATGGGCTATGCCAGGAGGGCCTGCGAGGGGACGGAAGCTGTGTCTGTAACGTAGGCTGGCAGGGCCTCCGCTGCGACCAGAGTGAGTAGCCCCAAAGGGGAGGCAGGTGACTCCCTGGGAGGTGGTTCCTGGGTCTGAATGACCAGAACCATCCCATCTTCCTACCCCCCCAGAAATCACTGGCCCTCACTGCCCAAAGACGTGTGACCCCAACGCCAAGTGAGTGAGCTGGTGCTAAAGCAGATTGGCAAGTGGGTAGGGGGACTGGGGTCAAGGCAGGGGCTGGGGGGACAGGAGCTGACTGTTGCCATCCCTCCCAGCTGTGTGCAGGACTCGGCAGCAGCCCCGGCCTGCATCTGTGCTGCGGGGTACTCAGGCAACGGCACCTATTGCTCAGGTCCAGCTATACCGATGCCTCACACGCTCTCTGAAATTTGGGGGTGGCTTTCCCTGCAGAGCCCCCTCCGCTCCCTCTAGATCCAGTCCCTTTCCCTGTCCCATCTCTGGTCTTAGCCGTCCCTCTGACCTTTTCCCTTTCCCCACGCCCTCCTTCCCCGTCTCCACTCCGTCCTCTTGCCTGCTCCTCACAACTCTCTGGGATCATCTACCCCTAGAAGTGGACCCCTGTGCCCATGACCATGGAGGCTGCTCCCCCTACGCCAACTGCACCAAGGTGGCACCTGGGCAGCGGACGTGCACCTGCAAGGACGGCTACACAGGCGATGGGGAGCTGTGCCAGGGTGAAGCTGGGATCCCTTCCGGGTGCATGCAGGGCTAGGTGTCTAGTTTCAGTGGTCTGAGTTAGAGTAGGAAAGGCTCAGAGACAAACAGGTGTGTGGGGCCTGAGGATGCTGAGAGCAGGGGATGAGCACCTGGATTGACAGATGAATGGAGGGGCTGCCTAGGGCACGCCTCACCCCAGTGTCTCTTCCCCCAGAAGCTAATGGCTGTCTCATCCACAACGGGGGCTGCCACGTGCATGCCGAATGTATCCCCACAGGCCCCCAGCAGGTCAGCACAACAGGGTTGGACACTGGGGCTGTGCCACTCCCCCATAGGGTGGGGCCCCCCAGACAAGCCTTGGGGGTGCTCCTTCTGTCCAGGGGGCTGGTTCCCTCTTGGGTTCCAGCAGCCCCACCAACCAGGATTTGGAACAGGTCTCCTGCAGCTGCCGCGAGGGTTACAGTGGGGATGGCATCCGGACCTGTGATCTCCTGGACCCTTGCTCCCAGGTTAGGCCCCCAGGCCAGCCTCATTTTACAGGGGGAAGAGACTAAGGCTGGAAACGGTTTTCTGTGCCCCTAGCAGGGTTTTAAGGGCCTCTGAAAGGAAAGCCACCCTTCCCACAAGCTCAAGTCTGATCAGTAGGAAATAGGGTTTTAGGGGTTTGGACAGGAACCTTCATGGCCCTTCCCCAGGGCTGGTTGGGGCAGAGAAGTCCTGGGGCCACTGATGCCTCTCTCTCTTATCCCTGCCTCAGAGTAATGGAGGCTGCAGCCCCTATGCTGTGTGCAAAAGCACAGGGGATGGCCAGAGGACGTGCACCTGTGATGCGGCCCACACTGTGGGTGATGGTTTCACCTGCCGTGCTAGAGTCAGCCTGGTAATGATGCCCAAGTCATACCCCTGACCCAACCTTGGCTATGCCCCCCTTAGGCCTGATCCATGGCTAAGACTCCAGATTTCCTGACCCTGACCCCTGATTCCACCTGGGCCTGACCCAGTTTTGATTCATGAAACTAATCCTGACCCCAGCTCAGACCCCCCCTGGCTTTCCTTTCCTCATCTCTGCCTTGGCCAGACCTTGGGCCGCAGGTGCTGGGACAGGCACCAGGCCCTGAATGGGGGCCACTCAAAATCTGAGCTGATCCTCGCCCCCCCAGGAGCTCCTTCGGGACAGGCATGCCTCATTCTTCAGCCTCCACCTCCTGGTGAGTGACCAGCTGGCCTCCATTTCCTAGGTCCTGCCTGGGCTTCTTTGACCTTCAGGTCCTACTTCTCTGCGGGCATTCATGTTCTCATTTGGTCAGGGGGTTGAACAGTCTGGTTTCTCAGAGTCGGAGTCTTTCCACAGAAGATCCGTGGAAGCCCCGAGTTGGTCCCATGTTGCCCTCTTCCACTCAAGCTGTTCTCCCCCCCCCCTCCAGAAATACAATGAACTCAAGGGTAAAGGGCCTTTCACAATCTTCGTGCCACACGCGGATCTAATGACCAACCTGTCACAGGTAACACAAACCCCAGGAGCAAGGCTGGAGAGAGATGAGCATAGCGTGGGGATAGGTAAAGGCACAGGCAGGGCCCCTCACGACTTCCTACCCTCTACCCTCACGACTTCCACTCCAGGATGAGCTGGCCCGGATTCGAGCCCATAGCCAGCTCGTGTTTCGCTACCACGTTGTCGGCTGCCGGCAGCTGCGGAGCCAGGATCTGCTAGAGGAGGAGTATGTTACCACGCTCTCGGGGCACCCGCTGCGCTTCAGCGAGAGGGAGGTGAGCCCAAGCCGGGTCTCCGACCTGGATGGTCCACAGACCCAGGACTCTGCAGCTAAGCCCTCGCCCTGCCCGCATGGTTTAAGACCCTCTCACTTCTCGGCCACTGCGGGCTTCAGTGAGACCGAGTAGAGTCCCGCCCCGGACTCCACCCACTTCCATGAACCTGTTCCCGGACTCAAGACTTCTGAGCCTGGTCCTATGCTGGTGCCCCGCTCCCCGCTGCCACTTGGCCCGCAGCTATTTCCCTGGAAGGGAGGCGAGACCTGCTGTCTTGACCCCGCCCACCTTCTGCCTCAAGACTTGGCCAGCTCAGGCTCCGCCCCTACCTCAGGCCCCACCCACCCCACCCTCGGCTTCATTCAGTACCGGCTCCACCCCCACGTGCCCGTGCCTTGCCCCCAAGGGCAGCATATATCTCAATGACTTCGCACGAGTGGTGAGCAGTGACCACCAGGCGGTGAATGGCATCCTGCACTTCATTGACCGTGTCTTGCTGCCGCCCGACGTGCTGCATTGGGAGCCTGAGGCTGCCCCGACCCCACGGGTATGGCACGGGCCTGGGAGCTCCAAGACAGGTGGCTGGGGGCTTGGGATCGTTTCTCCCCGACTGACCTCACTGCTCACCAGCGCCTTTCCCTAGAGAAATGTCACCGCCGCTGCGGATAGCTTCGGTTACAAGATTTTCAGCAGCCTTGTGAAGGTACTGCTCCCATGTGTGGGTCTGTCAGTGTGAGCATATGTGCACATGTGTATATATGAGTGACTGTCAAGTGTGTGCAACTGTGTGTATACGCACCTGTCTGTGCACACCCTCATCTGTGGGCAGATCTGTCCTTTGTGCGATTGAGCACTTCTGTGCGGAGGTGATACCATTGCGCATGAACTTCCCAGTAGGAGGAGCACAAGGGCATGCTACGTGTGCCCGCATACCAGACAGCAGTCAGGGTTTAGCCTGCATGTATGTCCATGTATAATATCGGATGGCAGAGGAGTGTGGCTGGTGAAAAGGCTACCTTGGTCCTCGGAACCCTTTCCTCATCTCTGGGTTCAGCTCGCTACCTCTGCCCACCAGGCCCCGACTAGTCTGTGATTACCATACTCTGCTTCTCCTCCCCAGATGGCTGGTCTCCTGCCCCTGCTTCGAGATGTGTCCCATAGACCCTTCACAATGCTGTGGCCCACAGACTCTGCCCTGCGAGCCTTGCCGCCCGATCGCCAGGCCTGGCTGTACCATGAGGACCACCGTGACAAGCTGGCAGCCATTCTGCGGGGCCATGTGATCCGCAACATCGAGGTGGGTACGCCCCTAGACCTTGGTCCCCACTGCCCGCCAGTGGCAGCCTGCCTACCCAGCTCCAACCATGGCTCCATCTGCTCAGGCCTTGGCATCTGACCTGCCCAACCTGGGACCACTCCGCACCATGCATGGGACCCCCATCTCCTTCGCCTGTAGCCCTGCCCGGCCAGTAAGTCTGGAGAGAAAGTTTGAAAGAGGGAAAGAGGCAGGGGCCCTGGCACAGGGGGGCTGCAGCACAGCTGTGACCCTCATATGTCCCATATCATCCACCTGCAGGGTGAACTCATAGTGGGTGATGATGACGCCCACATTGTGCAGCGGCATCTGCCCTTTGAGGGTGGCCTGGCCTACGGTATCGACCAGCTGCTGGAACCACCTGGTCTTGGTGCCCGTTGTGACCGCTTTGAGACTCGGCCACTCTGGCTGGTGAGGGAGGCTGGGGGTGGATGGGCAGGGCCCCAAGCCCACCTGTACTGACCATTCACCTGACCTTGCTGTGTTGGCCTCTATTCCTTCCAGAAAATTTGCAGCGTCTGTGGGCGGGAACCTCCCTGTCCTGAGGGCTCACAGGAGCAGGTAAGGGGCTGAGAGCTGGGTGGGGGTTTGGGTGGGGCCCAGGGACCACCAAGCTCAGGCAGTTTGCAGCCTGGCTCCTCTTGGCCCAGGGTAGCCCCCAGGCCTGCTGGCGCTACTACTCAAAGTTCTGGACGTCCCCTCCACTGCGCTCCTTGGCACTGCGCAGCATTTGGGGCCAGCCCCAAGGTCTGGGCAGGGGATGCCACCGCAACTGTGTCACTACCACCTGGAAGCCCAGCTGTTGCCCTGGTCACTATGGCAGTGAGTGCCGAGGTGAGCATCCAAGATAGCCCAGGGCAAGCTCTGGCTATTGTTTCTGAGGGGTGTTGGAACACTCAGGAGTGAGGTGGGTGGGGGGTGTGTGAGTGATTTTATCAGGAGAGAATGCTCTAAGAGGTGGAATGGCTGTGTAGATGGTGCAGAACTTGGCAGGGTGTGCTAGGGGGTGGGGTCTGGGCGTTCTCCAGATCACAGGGGCCTGGAGCATTCTCAGTAGCATGGAGACATGGGTGGGTTGCTGCTTCTGGAAGATCCTGGGCTGCCAATGGGTGGAGGGTGGACGGTGTGTGGCTGGGCTGGAGATGCACGAGTGGGGAGTCCTGATGAGAGCCCTGGCCCGCACCTCACTTCTCCTACCCCTAGCTTGTCCTGGGGGCGCCAGCCACCCCTGTAGTGACCATGGCGTGTGCATGGACGGCATGAGCGGCAGTGGGAAGTGTAGGTGCCGATCAGGGTTTGCTGGGACAGCCTGTGAACTCTGCGCCCCGGGAGCCTTTGGGCCCCATTGCCAAGGTGTGCTGTCCTTCCCCAGCCTGCTCCACCCTACCCGCTGAGTCCCTTGGCCTATGTGCTAACTCCATCTTCCTGCCTGTCCCATTCTCCAGCCTGCCGCTGCACCTCTCATGGCCACTGTGATGAGGGCCTTGGGGGTTCCGGCTCCTGCTTCTGTGATGAGGGCTGGACTGGGCCACGCTGTGAGGTGCAGCTCGGTGAGTGGCCCTTGTCCTTGTGCCCACCATGCACACACCAGTGCATGCCCAACTGCACATGCAGATAGAGGGACTGAGGGTGGGTGGGAGGGGACCTGGGGGCATCCAAGAGGACAGCTACTAACCTGGATATGTGGGGCGGGCCCTGGGGGACAGAGCTGCAGGCTGTGTGTGCACCACCCTGTGCACCCCAGGCAGTATGCCGTGCGGGCAACAGTTGTGAGTGCAGCCTGGGCTATGAAGGAGACGGACGCATGTGCACAGGTGAGCAGGTGGGTGGGGACGTGAGGTGGGAGGCCCCACTCCCCTCCTGCCACCTGTTTTAACCACTCTCTCCCTGCCCCCAGTGGCAGACCTGTGCCAAGATGGGCATGGCGGCTGCAGTGAGCATGCCAACTGCAGCCAGGTAGGCACAGTGGTCACCTGCACCTGCCTGCCAGACTATGAGGGTGACGGCTGGAGCTGCAGAGCCCGCAACCCCTGTGAAGATAGCCACCGTGGGGGCTGCAGCGAGCATGCCGACTGCCTGAGCACTGGCCCGGTGAGCAGGAGAGGAGCCAAGCAGCTGGGTAGGGAAGCCCCACAGAGTGAATTCCCCAGTCCCTGAAGTGTTCCTGCCTGCTCTCCTGCCACAGAACACACGGCGCTGTGTGTGCCATGCTGGCTATGTGGGTGATGGACTGCAGTGTCTGGAAGAGCCCGAGCCACCTGTGGACCGCTGTCTAGGCCAGCCCCCACCCTGCCACATGGATGCCGTGTGCACTGACTTGCACTTCCAGGGTATGCTTCCCTGCCTACTCCTAGTACCCTTGCCTCACCTCAGTGTCTCTGGCTGACCATGTGTCCCTCCCTTCTGCAGAGAAACGGGCTGGTGTCTTCCACCTCCAGGCCACCAGTAGTTCTTATGGTCTTAACTTCTCAGAGGCCGAGGCAGCATGTGGAGCTCAGGGAGCTGTCCTTGCTTCTCTTGCTCAGCTCTCTGCTGCCCAGCAGGTGTGTGGGGCCCAGCAACATGGAGCCAAGCCTTGGGGGTCCTTCAAGTTGGGCTTTGGGTCTCAGCATCCCCTCCTGTCTTTACAGCTGGGCTTCCACCTGTGCCTTGTGGGCTGGCTGGCCAATGGCTCGGCTGCCCACCCTGTTGTCTTCCCTGCGGCAGACTGTGGTGATGGTCAAGTGGGCATAGTCAGCCTAGGGACCCGGAAGAATCTGTCAGAGCGCTGGGATGCCTACTGTTACCGTGTGCAAGGTGCAGCCACCCCAACCACATTTCACTCTCCAGTTCTGCCCCTTCCCACCAATCTACCAACCTACTGAACCCCCTTTCCCACAGACGTGGTCTGCAGATGCCGTGATGGCTTTGTGGGTGATGGGACCAGCACGTGCAATGGGAAGCTGCTTGATGTACTGGCTGCCACCACCAACTTCTCCACCTTCTACGGGGTGTGCAGGGGGCCAAGGGGTGTAGGGTAGCTGGGATCCCTGGGGAGGGAGCCCACTCACAGCCCCGTCTCACCACCCTCCCAGATGCTGCTGGGTTATGCCAATGCCACTCCCCGAGGTCTTGACTTCTTGGATTTCCTAGACGATGAGCTCACCTACAAGACACTCTTTGTCCCTGTCAACGAAGGCTTTGTGGACAACATGGTAACTAGCCACAGGTATGGCCTAATCCTGCTCCCTCTGGCTGGCCTGGGCCAACAAGGCCTTTGCTTTGCCCACAGACGCTGGGTGGCCCAGACCTGGAGCTACATGCCTCCAACACTACCTTCCTGAGAACCAACATCAGCCAGGGTACTTTGCTACCCTCCCACTCAGGGGTCAGCCTTGTCATCAATGATGTGGGCACTGGCAACAGTTCTTGGGCTCCTGTGGTAAGTCTGGTCACTGCCCCTTCCCTGCTGGCCCAGGCCCTCACTCACCACTGGGCCTGACTCTGGTCTCCCTACAGGCCCCAGGAGCAGTTGTGGTTAGTCATGTCATTGTGTGGGACATCATGGCCTTCAATGGCATCATCCATGCTCTGGCCAGCCCCCTCCTGGCACCCCCACAGCCTGTGAGTAGGTGGGGGACAGGCAGAGCTACAAGGGGTCAGGGGACAGTTCCGACCAGGTCCTTGACACTCTCCTTGTTTGTAGCGGGCAGTGGTGGCACCTGAGGCCCCATCTGTGGCAGCAGGTGTTGGGGCCGTGGTAGCCGCTGGAACGCTACTGGGCCTGGTGGCTGGAGCCATCTACCTCCGTTCTCGAGCCAAGGCCACAGGCTTTGGCTTCTCTGCTTTCCAGGTAGGGTTGGGTTAGGGGTAGGGTGGAGTCCATCAGTCTTGCTGAAGCCCCCTAACTACTCACCTCTCTTCTCAGGCAGAAGATGATGCTGATGATGACTTCTCCCCATGGCAGGAAGGGACCAGCCCAACCCTGGTCTCTGTCCCCAACCCAGTTTTTGGCAGCCATGACACCTTTTGTGAGCCCTTTGATGTGAGTGTAGGGGCAGAGCGGTGTGGGAATGGGCCCAGGGCCTGGTCTCGGCCCAGCTACACACGGTCCTCCCCACAGGACTCACTTCTGGAGGACTTCCCTGACACCCAGAGGATCCTTGCGGTCAAGTGACATGCCTGGGGCTGAAGCAGAGGCTTGAGCAGGAGGGCAACCACTTTACTGCCTGTCTGGACAGATGCCCAGAGGTGGCGGGGCAGGGGGAACTGGGGCCTGTTCTGGACAATAAAGTTGCTCTCAGCGGATGTGGGCCATGTCGCTGAGGAAGGGTGTCTTCATGCAGCCGGTGCAGAGCTGGTCCATCCAGAGTGGTGCCTCGTGCTGCAGGGGTGTACGGCGTGGGTAGAAGGTGAAGTCCACGCGGTAGTTGAGCAGGCAGCTGAGGGAGGCCATGTAGAGGTCGGAGAAACGCACAAGGCGCCGCGAGAAGTAGGTGGGGTTGTGGAAGGTGCGGAAGATGCTCCCAAACTGAGCATTGAACAGGGCCTTGGTGATGCACCTGGGGAAGGTGACACGGGGCACTTGAGGGGCTGCACGGGATGGGGCTGGGTCTGGGATTCCTGTCCTGGCCCTGCCCTGCTCACCTCAGCTCCTGCCGCTCTTTCAACCAGGCAGCCAGCACCTGCCTTGATTCGGCGTCCTGGTAGGTCTGGGGCAGACGAGGTGTATGTTGGGTATGTGACCAGGTAGCAGGCCCGGTCCCTCCCCCAGGACATCCCAGCCACCCCCGCCTCCGCACCTGCATGCGCTCCAGCAGCCCCGTGAGTGCCTGCTGCCACGTCAGCGAGTGCATGTACTGCTCCGTGTTAATGATGCGGATCTCACGCTCCAGCTCGGGGATGATGGCGCCTGTGCGCCAGCCATGCCGCAGCATGAGATCCTGGGGGCCAGGGCAGAGGACAGGGCTCAGCACCAGCTGCGGGGCTCCCTCCGCTTCCCCTGTGGCCCAGTCCTGCCCTCCTCACCGCCAGGTCACTGTAGAGGTGGTCTCCAAAGTAGAGCACACGGGGCCCGCGCCATTCTGTCAGACGCAGGAAATCAAACAGGTTTCCCTGGGGGGATGTGGGGGGACACTGCTGAGACCAGTGTGCCAAAAGGGCTCCCATGAGGCTGCCAGAAGCATGCCTGGCTCTCTACCCGTCCTCCTAAATCCCCAGAGGTAGCAAGGTCCCTCTAGCCGGATGCTGGGCTGCCCTTTCCCGTGGCCTTGCTGTCCCTTCTTGGCTCTGGCCCTTGTCACCTCCCCCTCATGCTCAGGAAGGGGGTCTGCCTGCTGCAGGAAGGTCTCTTATAGGCCTGGCATGGTGCCCTGTGGCCCTGGGGTCTCCCCACCCTGTGGCCTCACACCCGCCCCAGGCTAGGGACTAAGTCCACTCTTCGTGGGAAACAAACTGCGGCAGCAACCTCAGCCCTGAAGTCCTCCTAGCCTCTCCAGCCTGAGCCTGGAGGGACCCAGCAGACCAATGGCAGACCTCACTGTGAAGCCATCTGCCCTTCCTGCTCCAAAGCCGGAGAAAACATGAAAACACTCAGCCAGGCTCAAACACAGCAGAGGAAGCTTGTAGGGGAGTAGAAACTGGGGGAGAGGGGCAGAGCAGGAAGTGCAATAGCCACAGGGCAGAAGCCTACACCCCAGCTGGGAACTGAGAGTCAGCAAAAAGGAGTTACTAGAGAAGCCCATGCATGTGAGAGGCCGCGGGAGATGAAAGTCATGCAGGTACACGATTGTGAAAGACTCCACTGTTGAGATAAACTTGAGTGGAGAGGCTGAGGAGCAGGGAACCCCTCTGAAGAGGAAGGTATGATAGGCAGAGAGGTTGTGCCTTGAATGAATTAAAAGAATCTTGAGGTGCAGGTGCTGAGTCAGCAAGGATAGTCTGAGGTCCCAGCAATAGCTGAGAGGGAGGGAGAGGCGGAGAGGAAAGAAAGATGAGAACCAAGCAGGATCCCCCACCCACATGCGTGCGCACGCACACACACACGCGCGCGCGCGCGCACACACACACACACACACACACACACACACTTCAGAACAGGCATAAAGAAAAATCTAAAAGCTGCCAAAGTCACATGGTTCCCCACAAAGGTGCATGATCCTCCTCAGGCTTAGCCAAGATGCCTAGACAAAGGAGGTCATCACCCTCAGAGCTGAGGGGAAGAGCCTGCACCCTGGGGAGGGGGCTGGATAGTTGGGGGCCAACAGAGAGGCTGAGCAGTGGGCAGGTGGGTCTTCATGCTGGGTACCCTGAAGCTGCTCCCTGTGGCTGGCTGTGCCTGTGGCCCAACTGCTGGCTTCCTCCCTCCCCCTGCTTCTGGATCCCCTGGCCCCAAGAAGCCCAGCTCACCAGCTCAGCCAGGATTTCCGCATTCCATCCAGGGCCAAATGCTCAGAGCCACCCCCTCAACCAAACCCATACCCACACCATGCCCCTTCTCATCTTCCTAGCCAGCCAGGAAAGGGAATCTCCCTAGACACCTGTGTGCTACCCACACCAGCCCAACTCAGGGACCCCAACCAGGTGTGTCTAGCTGCAGCAGAGTGCTCAGCTCTAAGTAATAACAGTGGCATTTGCTGGGCACTTAGCAAATGCCCAGCCAGTCTAAGGCCTTGCCACCACAACTCAAATCAAGTATTATATCTCTTACAGATGAGAAAAGCGAGGCACAGAGAGGCCAAATAATTTGGCCAGATACTCCCTCTGATATCAAGAAGTGCAGTTAGAATTCAAATGCAGGCAACCTGACCCAGAAGCTAAGCCCTTGATACTCCCCAGGCCTGTGCCCTGAATGCAGGCCTATGGTGCAAGGGGACCGACACATGGTAGATGTGTGGTGGCTGGTCAGGGTCCAGAAGGCCGTGCCACTGCCCCCTCCACCTGGGGCTTTGGTTAGCCCTGTGGCCCCCACCAGGTGCTCCTCCCACCTAGATGGTCCTCACCTGCCGATAAATCTTGCCCTTTTCCAGGCGGGTGATACGGTCCCACTGGAGGGAGCCCTTCTCATCAAGTTTTCTGAAAGGCCTAGAGTGGGGTGGGGGCGGTAAAGGCCTTGAATTCCAGTCTGTGGCAGGACCACAAGCCAGGCACTACCCCACTCTGCGAAGGCCCACCTACTCATGTGAGCCACACGCCAGCAAGGGGATGTCCCCACCCCAAGCATACTGAGTGGTGAGCAGAGGCCAGTTCCTGCTCCCTGACCCCATCAACCCTGCCAGGCCCCATACTTGCGTGGGTCGGTAAAGAAGCTGGGCTTGTCGGCCTGGACGATGACCACATCAAAGAGTTGGCGCCAGTCGGGACCCACCATATGCCGCATCCCCTTGTCCCTGGGCAGAGATGGGACGAGTGGCAGGCGGTATGAGGGAGGTTCAGGCCTGCCCACCCCTACCTGGCCCCCACCCTGCTCCCTCCTCCCACGGGGGACCAGTGCTCACACGAAACTGAAAGGACTGTTGGTGATAAGGAACAGCTGTTTCCCATGGTCCACCAGGCGGCTCAGGACAGCAAATGTCTCATCGCCTCTCAGGATGTACTTCTCTAACAGGAGGAGATGGCTCTGTGAGAACCAGCCCCGCACCCTGCCCAGGCATGCCGTGGCAGCTACTGTCCATCCTTACCCATGTCCTGCTCGATCCACTGGTACATGAGGCCTTTCACATGCACGTCTCGAATTGCGTCCTGGGGGCAGGGGAGGGACAGGGAGAGTGCAGTGAGGCCAGGACAGCCAGGTCTGCTGTGGCTGGGCTTTGCCCTCTCTGCCACCCCAGGCGGGCCCAGCATTCTCACCGTCACGTCCTTGTAGAGGTGTGCCTGGTCAAACTCCAGGCCGTGGCCCAAGAAGTGATCCACCACACAGGAGAGCAGTGCCATCTCCGGCAGTGAGAAGATATCCATGAACTGCTTGATGGAGGGACCCTGGGGAGGGAGCCACCAGCTCAGCAACCCTCTCAGCCCCACAACCCCCAGCTCTGGAGACAAAGGGCTCCAAATCTACCTGGGGATGCTGGTAGAGGGGTGCAGCCTGTGGGTCAGGGATGGCCCACTGGGGTGTGGGCACAGCCTCCCAGGGGCTTCCCTGGGCAGCAGCAGCAGAGTGAGTACCTTGCCATAGAAGTCACTCATCTGGTACAGTGGAATGTGCTGGGTTCCCCCATAGAGGTCGATCACCTCCTCATCTGGCACAGGCTGCAGGCCCCTGGGTGGGCACACAGACAGGGCACACAGACATCATCGATCCAAAGTGGTCCTGATCCCTGGCCCCATAGGGCAGGGGACAGTGTGGTTAGGAAGGACAACGTGGACCTGGAGTGGGCTGCTGTGGGGTCAGGGTAGGCTGACCTGTAGGCTGTCCCCAGTTGCACATAATGGAAAGCATCAATCTTCATCAGAAGGCTCTGGGGGCACCAGGGGAGTGAGACAGTCAGTGAGAAAGGAGGTTGCCAGTGGCCATGAGCCAGCCTCTTCCAGCCCCAACCAGATGGTATCAAGGGGATCATGTACATGCCAAGAGGAAGCTACAGCTTTGAGGCCAAGGTGGAAGACAGATGAGGAGTCTCCCCCATAGGTGACATGGGTGCTAAGGAAGTGGCCCTGAAACACATCTAGTCAGGAGGGGGCAGGGAGTCAGTGGTCTAGCCACTCACCTTCTGAATGTCATAGTGGAGGCCACGGATGGCAAAGCTGGGGTTGTAGTCATACTTCCGAATACTCTCTGGGTACTGTCAGGGGAAAGTGGGCCAGGCCTGAGCCAGTGGCACTGCCAGACCTGCTGGCTGGGAAGTCGCCTTGGGGGATTAATTCAGCCACCTTCCCAGCCAGCCCCAAGGGCCTGGGTTCCCTGCCCAGCTTGCCTCACCTTATAATGCTCAATAAGAATGTCACGGGCAGCACTGAAGATCTCTGGGTGCAGTGAGTCTGCATACTGGGCCAGTGTGTAGTCATAGTCAAAGCCATATACCTCAACATCATGCAGGCTGATCTCGTTGTTGGCATAGATGGCTGCTGGGTTCAGGAGACTGCAGACCTCGGGGGGTAGAAGGTCTAGAAGGAGATGCAAATATGAGAAAGACAATGATCACAGAAGCAGCAAATGCTTACTGAGCTCACAGAGCACTCCAGGATGTGTAATCTCAGCCCAATGCTGCAGATGATCAAACTGAGGCTCAGAGAGAAGTCATGTGCCCTTGGTCACATGGTTGAGGTAAGGCAGAGCTGGCAATGGGCCAGACTCATGGCTGGAGCTCCTACCTGTGGGTCCTGGGTTACAGCATCAATTGCAGCCCACCAGGTGCACCAAGCCCAAGCATCCTCCAGGCTTTCATAAGCCCTATCAAACATAGGCTATGTGCAAATCTTTTCCATCTTGCCTGAAGCTGGGCTTGGGTTTTAGGAACGTTATCACGGTGGGGGGTATTGAGCATCCCCTCTGCGGCTCAGGCTCCTAGCACTGAGCACTTACTGTAGCCTTCACAGCAAGGCCTCTTTAATTGGATTGCAGTTGCCTGCCAGCTCACATAATAACATTTGCTGCCTCTAGCCAGGGAACATTGCTAATTACGACAGGCGGACATGTGATGTCAGGTTCTGGGCCATTACCTCTCCTCCGAGCATGTGGTCACAGTTACCTCAAGGCCCTGGCTATTCTAGAGGGGTTCAGTGGGACACCATATAGAGTAGGCTCCGGGGTCCCAGGCTTATCTGCCTCAGTTTCCCCTATCTGTACAGTTGGGGAGGTGGATGGGGAAAGGGCATGGGCTTTGAAGTCAGAGACCAGACCAATTCCTCCTTCTCATGGCTGTGAAGTCACCTCACCTTTTGGGCCTCAGTTTCCTTGTCTCTAAAGAGGAAATAAAAATTGTGCCAATCTAAAGAATTACTAAAAGGGTCATATGGAATGTCCTCTGTGCAGTATTCCCACTCTGCATCTGTGGCAAATGTACAATTAAACGCACCTCTGGAGCCTGTCACATCCCTGTTCTGGATTCCTTGTATCGCCTGAGGAGCGGGGATTTCAGGTAGAGAGGGGAGCAGGCAGGACTAGATGCACAGGGCACCACTTTGCAGGAGCTCCTTTTCTAAGACCTCTGGCCTGTGGCTGAAGTCCAAGCAACTAGCCCAAGCCTCTAGGGAATTCCTGTCTCAGCTACAAACAGTCATGACCCCTGAAGCAGAAGCCCTGGCCATGAGCCCCCATGTTGCAAGCATTTGACTTGGAGGCCCATTTGGAACATAGTCTCCGCCCCTACCCCCTTTTCTTTGGATCCAAGTTCAAGATGTAGGTGGAGGAACAGGTGTGGTTGGTTCCCCTGGCTGCCCCAGGCCAACCTAGGCCTGGCACGGAGCGGCTGCTTCGAACTCGTGGGTGCAGACAAGAACACTGCTCACTTGAATGCATGTGAGAAACAGCTATTTCAGTCTTCCAGGAAGCTGCTTCTGAGATTCCCTTATCTGGTGTCAATAGGATCCTGGGCCTTCCCCTCCCTATGGTACTGAGTTTCTGGGTACCAACTGTGACTCTTGGTACAATGTTCAGTAGCCCCCAGGAGTGGAGGGGTCTGCTTGGTGGTGTAGTCCCTTGCTGACACAGAGTTTCGGCCAAGTCCAATCTATCACCTCCACCCTTGAGGATGTTCCCACGGATGGACAATCCTCCCAGGAACAAAGCAGGATGAAGAAGCAGCCCACAGAGCCTGGCCTCCTGACCCGATTTCTGGACTGAAAAAAAATCATAACTCTGGAGCCATGAGTTCCTGATCCCTTCCACAGGGCTGTTGTGGTACATGGCGCCAGTGGGGAAGATGTGCCCCTCACCTGGACTGGCCGCCTATGTTCACTAGTCTCGCTGCCTAGGCCTCACCCTCCTTTCTCCTCAGCCCCGAGTTCCCATGCCTGCTCAGGGATCCAGGTTCCAAGGCCAGCCCTTCCCCAAAGCAGCCATGAGACTGACTTGTGAGTGTCACCCTTCCAGCTACTGCTGGGTGTACTTGCTGCATGCCTTAGGAGCTCATCTTGTTCAGTGCTCACTCCAATCTTGTGAAGTGGTCGTAGTTAATTCTCTTTCCTCCAGAGAAAGAAAGTGGGGCTCAGGGAGGTAAAGTCACTTTTTCCAAACCATCCAGCAGTGGGCAATGGAATTGAGATTTGCATTCGGTCACCCCAACTGCCTTAATCACTCTGGCCCTCAGCTTAGCCTTCCACTGTTACCATGCTAAGGCTGGGGTGTCAGAGGAAGAAGAGCTGGCCTGGGCACCTGGCTCCCTGGCAAAGTTTTGCCCAACATATTCCCAATGCCAAGAATTTTCCCTAGAAAACTCAGTAAGAAGAGTTAGGATCCAGGGGTTCAAGCTGGCTCATCCTAGCACTCACCCTGGCATCTTGGCAATGACCTTGCCCCTCTCACATCAAGAGCAGTTTAAGGGTCTCTGAAGATTTGAAAATCCATGTGGGCCCTGAAAGACAAAGCCCAAGAGACCGCCCTATGTCCCTCCCCCCACACCTATGAGGCAGGGTTCTCAAGCTACTCTGCAGAAGGTCTTCTCCAGGCCCAGAGCAAAGACACCTTAAATAGCATCCTAGGCCTGCTCCCTCCACTGAGGGTGGGGGGTGGCACCCCAATAGAAGCCCATGGGCTTTAAAACCATCATTCCTCAGGGATCTTAATTATTCTGCCTTCAGCTTCTCAAGAGGTGAATCTGGTTTACCCACCACTCCCAGGTTTCCACACAGCTGGACTGGCATTCGCCATTCGGTTGGGTGGAATCTTCCAGACAGGCCACTCTGTCTTACCAGACGATGAAAATCCTACCACCCTGGGTGCTCCTCTGAAAGTTCCCCTGCCCCTTCTTTCCAAGTCATCACCAAAACCCTGTGACAGAGGCCCCCGTAAAACTTAGGTTGTTTCACGACCTAAGACACTGAGGATCTGAGAGTGGGCTTGCTGGCGCCACCCAGCTGGTCAGCGATAGGGCCAAGACCCAAACCACATCTGTCTGCTGCAGAGGCAGGGCCCCAGGGGACACCTGAACAAACATCAGCACTCTCAGCTCTCTGGCCTCACCAGGGCGCCCCAGACACTCCCACCCTGGGAGGGGGCTTCAGGCTTTCTCAGCCCATTTTGCCGAGGGAGATAGGAGGCTAAAGGAGGTTTAGTGGCCTGGCCAGGAATACAGCAACCCTTCTGGGTTCCAAGAGACTGGAGCGACTTGGTCTCGTTTCTCCAACCATTGCCTTCCCCTTTTGGGCTGAGTGCTCCGGGCTTCCAGGGCATAATCTAAAGGTGTCTAAAAGTCTAGTCGGTGTCCGTTGAGGTCGGCTAGTCCCTAGGAGTCTGCTTAGGCCAGCGCTGCCGGCTGGCTTTGTCCCTGGTACTGCGGCCCCAGCTAGGGCTCCTATGAGAACAAGAGGTTGGGAGTGTTTCCGCCGCGGCCTCCAGGCAGACGGGATCGGGGGAAAAGACGGCGGGTGCTCTGCATTCAGGCACTCGCTTCGGGAACCCCGAGGTCCTGCAGACGGAGCAGGAGAACAATTTTCTCGCTTGACCACCTCCGGGCGTCGGGGCGTCCCCAGAGGCCCCGGGACGACCCGCTGGAGCCTCTCCTGAATAGCTTCACGGCCTTCGGAGCCTCGGCGAGCCCCCCTGGGCGCTTCCCCCGAAGAGCGGCGCCCCGATGGGCTCGGGGGCGGTACCCTGGAGCTCGGTCCTTCTGTCCACCGCCCGGGCGCGCGTCTGCAGCCGCGAGGGACCGCCCACCCCCTGGCGCCTGTCCCAATCGGCTCACCCACCGTGCACTAGTCTTCGCATGTCCTGGTAACGAGCCCACAGGTACGCACTGAGGTCCGCGCCGCTTGCGGGCTCCGGGGTGGGTGCAGAGCGCGGAGCGCCGGGGCAGTGGGAGCCGGGACCCGGGGGCCCGCAGCCAGGGCAGGAGGGCGAAGACGAGGCGGCTCGCGGCCTGCCGTGGCCTCGGCAAGGCAGCCAGAGCCGAGCGGCCGCTCGCAGCCCCGCACCCACCATGCCCGCTGCTTGCAGCCCGTGCAGCCCTCGGCCCATCTGTCGGTCCACCGCCCCCCGACTGCGAGCCCGCCACCGTGGCCGCGTGCTCCTCACCGAGGCCAGCCAATGGGAGAAGCCCGCGGAGCCCGGCCAGCCAGTGAGCGCGTCCCTCGGCCCGGGGGGGCGGGAGGTCCTGGGACGGGGCGGGGCGCGGCGGCCTCCCTGTCCCCCTCCCCCGAGTCTCCGGAGCTGCTGAGAAGGACCCTGCGCCCCCCTTCGGTCGCCACGGAAGCGATGGCGGTTCATTCTGTCCTCCCGGGAGGTCGGAGGGCCTGAGAACAGCCGTCCCTGCGAGGCTCCAGACGGCCGGGGTGCGGAGAAGAGAGGGCCGGAGCGCGGCGGGTCTTTTTTCTCCATCTCCGCCCTCAGGTCCTTCCGTCCCTTCCTTCACCCCTCGTCCTGCTGACCTCAGCTCCTCCACCCCTCCCCCCAAGTCCCGCTCCAGGGGTCCTGTTCCTGGCCTCTGGCCTCAGACTGACTGTTCCCGCAGACTAGAGGCCGGGCCGTTTCGCTCCTTTAGTGAATAAAGAACCCTTACCGCGCGCTCCCGGGTGCAAGCCCCACGTTAGGTGAGACCCGCAGCGCAGCCAACGTCCGCGGAAGCAGCCACTTCTCTCTCCCACTTTGTACCTCACCCAGGTGACCCGTTTTAACTCAGAGCGGGAAGACTGGGCCTTGAGCTCTAGGGCGATGGGCCAGGGGTCACTGCTTCTGCCTATTCTGACCTCGGTAAATGGCTGCACCTGCCTGCCCCACTCCTAGCTTCCCAGTGCAGGCCCTCTCTTGAGATGCCTTGGTGTCTTCTAGCAACGTCGCTAGACTTTCCAACGAAATTCCTCTTTCCTAGCTGGAACCACTCTCCACCCTCGTTACTTCTACTCAGATCCGTTTTCTGAGACCGCCATACGTACCATTTCCTGCACTGGGCCCTGAGGAGGCTGATCCAGTCCTGTTGGTGAGGAGCTGGCCATCCGTACGCTGTTTCCTAAGGGCGGTGTACATTCAAACATCCACTACACCTTGGCTAAAGTCCTACAGTGTGACAGACTCTGGGCCAGGTACTGGTGAAGGACGGAGGCCTAAGGGTTGCCCCGTGGGTGGGTGACTGTGCTCTCCTGTGTGCCCCAGTGAGCTAGGTGGGCACTGGGGAACTGGCCACATGTAAAGTCTCTTCTGGGAGGAAGCTGGGTCCTCTGATGTATTTGGCCCCCGGAGCCACCAATAAAAATATGAGTGAGCACTAAGCAGGTGTGTGTGTGTGTGTGTGTGGTAGGTGGGGTTGGCCCCAGAAGGCAGGTTTCCCAGGCAGCAGCTGCTGCCTGGCTGTTCAGCCACAGATTCTATGACCCTTTTCTATGGGTCCTGCTTGCACTCTCTTTTCCAGCCTGTTTTTGTTGATTGTGTGTCCACATCACCAGACTTATAATGGTTCTTAGTTTTCATTTGATTTTCTTGAATTGTCTAATAGCTGTCTCCCTTAAAGATATTCCCCAGTTTTTTTAAGCTTTAGTTAATGAGTTGATAGCCCCTTACAGACAACTTCAACAATCACAGCAACTCATTGAGAGTAAAAGCTCTGAAGTCAGAGCTTTGCTTCAACCTAGCATAATCTCTTCTCATTTCTCCATCTATGAAAGATGATGAAAATAGAGGGCAAGATTCAGTAGGCTCCGGAATACAGGTAAAGAGCTAGGGCTCAATAAATCATCATCATCATATAGCCAATGTTAATTGATCAGGTATTGAGTTAAGCGCTTATTTTGTATTATCTAAATCCTAACAGCATCAGAAGAAGGTTCCCATTTTGTGTAGGGACCTGAGGCACAGACCAACTAAGGGAATGTGCTTTGACAAAGCCTATGCTCTTGAACCAGTCTGCTCTTCTGTGATTGTGAATAAGATGCTTAAAAACCACCTACAAGTCCCTAACGGTAAGTGCCCCATACAGGATAGCTTTTATCAATTTTAGAGTTGTCACAAGACTCGTACCTAGATTTTGGTGATAATGATAAAGTTCAGCTTTCCACAATGCATATCGAATTTCTATTTTTTGAAGTCTAGTTACCAATCACGACTCTGTAATAAATACAAGACGTTGCGTAATTGCATTTTAGATTATGGTGCAGTACACGTTTAATCCATCAGAGAGGTTCATCACATCTACCAGGACTTTAAGAAAAAAGATGGCGGTGGCAGAGTAGAGCACGTACGGTCACCAACTCCAGCGTTAGCTGTACTGGGCGAGGGGCGGGGAACCGGGAACGGAGCCGGGCCGACGCCACGTGGGAGGTCCCGCCCCCTCTGTCGCCCCGCCTCCAGAACCGAGGCGCCTGCGTCCGCTCCCTCAGGCCGGCTCGGCATCACGGAGCACGCGTACTCAGTCGCATTCTATTGGCGACTTCCCGCGCTCCACCGTGCTCTGATTGGTGGAACCGCACCAGGCTCTAGGTCCGGAGCTCGGCCTAGGCACCTGAAGGTCTGCGCCCTCCTGGAGGTGGTGTAGGGCGCGCGTTGTTTGGCGACCAGAACCCGGGACTCTGCCAGGGTTGGCGAGACAGCCTTGACTTCTCTGCACTTCATTCCAGGGCCTGGCACAGCTCTCGTCTCTCTTGATTCCGTCGTACCCCTCTCTACGACCTCGATAGGGCATGTTTTCCAGGGCCCAGGTGAGGTGGGCACTGCAGCAGGTGCCTGGGAAGCAGCGACTCGGCGTCTACAGGTTTTTGCCCTTCTTTTTTGTCCTGGGAGGAATGATGGAGTGGATCATGATTAAAGTACGCGTGGGCCAGGAGACCTTCTGTAAGTGGGAATGCAGCAGCCTCCTTTTCATTTCAAGAAGGCAGGAGGAGGTATGGGGGATTTTCCTGGGGGATATTCCTAGGTTGCAGACCGCTCGTTCCACTCAGAGCGCTGAACTGCTTTTACCCTGGTCTGAAGGGCAAGTACGGTTCTGTTCACTGGACCGTCGAGACCCATCGTGGCTCTCTTGTAAGTGGGACAACAAAAGCACTTTGAAACCCTTTCTATGCACAGAGGGCAGGGCACGTGACTCTACTCAGGATGCCCTCCTTTCAAGCCTGCTGGTGTCATTTGGCCTAAGGAATAGACTTGCTCACTGTAGAAGGGGGTGGGATCTTGAGGATTCATGGAAACGCCTGTTCACTGGCCAGTCCTCTGGACTCTTCAGTCCAAACCCTGGAAGGACCTGGTCTGCCCAACTTAGCTAATTACCACTGTCTTTACAGGCAGAGACATTGGCAGTAGGGCCCAGCTCCGTGAAAAGAATGTCTGGCATTGCTTTGTTGGGCACTAGCTCTGGCCAGGCTAGTTCATCTTCTGGAAAGACTTTCTGAACCCCTAGATCCTTTCTGCTTTGTCTCTCTTCAGAAACTGTATCACGAATGAACTGCTAACCCTCCTTAAAAAAAAAAAAAAAAAGTTAATGCTTTCCGAAGATATTTAGCCCTTCTGTTCATCCATTCATCAATATTTAATGAGCACTGATGAGAGAGGGTATAATGAATATGGCAGAGGGTCCCCCATCCCAGAAGAGCTCTAATGGGAGAGATGGATCATAAAGATAGTTACTGTTGTAATGAGTGCTGTGAGGGGAACATGGGAGTCTTGGGTGCAGGACTAGATGGCGCAGGGAAGGCTTCCAGGAGGAGTTATATCATGTTAGGTAGGACCTGAAGATTGAGTAGGTGTCAGTCAGATGAGGGGAACGTTTGTAGCATTGAAAGTGTCTAATGCCAGTGGTAAGAGCAGACATAGGGGCCTTGGTGTGAAAGTGCTGTTTGAGGGACTGGAGAACCAAGACTGTATCCCGAAAGACTGAAGGTCTTTAAACAGCAGTGGATTAACACAATGACTTCTTGTGGAGAGATTAGCAGGAGCACTTAGGCTGTGTGGTTGTTCAGGTTTGAGATGGTGGCCTGGTCTAGGGTGATCAGAATAGATCCCAAGAAGTGGGTGGAGTTGAGAGACATCCCTGACAGAGCTTGTGTGGACTTAGGAGATGAGGCTTGGAGGTTTCTGGTAGGACAGTTGGGGCAGGGGGAACATGGGTAGGGCAATCCTGGGCTCTGTTTTGGATGTGCTGAGGCGAGAGAGCTGAAGCCCAGGAGGCAAATCTGGGCCATAGATCTGGTAGGTCATTCACAAGCAGATTATGATGATAGAGTCAAACCCTAACATTTTAAGGGTGACTTGAGAGTGGCCAGAGAGGCAAGGAGAGAAATCAGGAAAGTTTATCACAGAAGACAGGAGGTTCAGAAAGTTTGACTATGCGAATGAGAGGTAACCAACCCCCCTTTCCCCCACCAGAAGAGACTTGAAGATATGCAAATATGATCAGTAGAGAGAGGGTGGAGAGAGGCTGGAGGTACCTTGGCTCTTGAGAAGGTAAGGTGGGAGAGGATGGGGTCAGAGCAGGACAGTAGAAGTAGCTCTTGAAAGTTAGCTGGGAGAGTTCTTTACTGATGATTTTTCTCTGTGAAGAAAGAGTTCATAGCCATTTGGGGGTGAAGAAAGGCCAGGGTCATGGCTGAGGAAATAGGCATCACAGTGGACCCAGTTAGATGCATTAGTTTGCCTCACAGTGCAAACACTAAGGCATGGAGAAAGAAATACATTGGATTAATCTGTAGTTGGATTTTGAAGGTATGTGAAGAAGTTGATATCAATGAGACTGAATTTCAGCTGGTTTGGGCAGGAAGAGAGAACAAGAGGGGACTCAGGGGTCAAGGGCCTGTGGAAGAAGTTGCTAAAGGGCCAGGAACAGAAGGGCTAGAAAGGTAGTAAGGGCTGTGGTCCGGGCAGAATGAATGCATTATTACTCTAGAAGAATACTGCCAATGGGTAGCAGAAGTCTGGAGAAGGCAAGGGAGTGAAAGAGGCTGGCACTTCATTCCTGTGGAGAGTGGTGGTGTTATAGTCTGGGAAGATGGCATAGAACAGGATCAAGGAGTCTGAGCTAGATGCTGTTTTTAGTGATTGAAGAGAAGCGGAGAACAGGGGCCAGTGCAGAGAAGATAGTGCCGAATGGCATAAGCCCCAAATAGAGAGGGTGGAGAATCAGTAGGCTGGAAAAGCGGCAGCTGAGAACAAGGAAACTGACCTCACCACCCCACCTTGAGCTCCCATGCGTGGGAGAGGGAGCTTCGGAGAGCTGCAGGTTAGGAAAGGCCTTTGAAGGGGCCAGGTTTCAATTCAGATGGATGATTTCAGAGAGAATAGAAATCGTGGGGGGTAAGGAAGTGAGGGAAGGCTTAAAACATTGTTAAGAGGTATGCTAGGACATGATCCTGTCTTTGAAGACACAGACTCTTATCTTGCTATTAAAGTGCAGAATGCCATTAACATAGTCCTCATTTAACTCATTTTGTTTTAAATTAAGTTTGTAGGTAAACATTGAGATTCAGAAGTAGGTGACAGATCTAGATTACTGGTTAAATTCTCGGATCTGGGTATTTTTAATTCCTCAGTTTCTTAAAATCTTAAGTAAAACTTTTGTTTGGTACAGATGATGTCTACCGTAGAAAAGCCTCAGAAAGACAATATCAAAGAAGGCTGGAAGATGCATCAGAGATTGAACTTCAGCAGTCAACAAAGTGAATATGAAATTTTACTACTGATTTCAACTCCTTTAAAAATGTACCTTTCAGATATCTTACACAGCCTTTTCGAAAAATTTTTAGTTTTCCTGTCTCTGCTTGAGTATTTCCCAAGTCACTGTGGGACAGCACATGTGGGAAAATTATTTACTCCTAACACACCTACCCATTGAAAGTATTTCATGAAATATTTCCCAAACAATTCAAGGATCACAGTGCTTTTCAGTGCAGTCTGAATTGTTTGTGATTTCCTGTTTTAGGCAACAAATGGTAACCTTATTTACTTTTTTGCGGAATTAATATTTAATCATGTACATAAAAATGAAAGTTTTGTTTGATACAAGAACATTGTGACCAGGGTAATTATGTATATTACATTCCTGGCAGCTGCCACTTTGTAAACATTTTGCTAGGGTGATACGAATTCCTGACTGACAACATATTACTCACATTAAGAGTTCTTATGAACAGAAATAACCCCTTCCTTTGCCTGGCTCCACTAATATACAAGGAATAGGGGGTAACAGGTTTCACACCCCTTTGTGATAAAGACATCGCTTTCACCCAGCTGCTGAAGCTCCTTCCCTAAGAAAGTGAAACTTCACGGTGTAAAGCAATCACACTTCAGCTAAGTCAGAGGCAAAGATGAACAAAGATTTTGCAGTTTGATCCAGAATAAGTTTGGGACAACTGGTATTAAAAAACAAAGACATCTTCCCATGCTTGGATAACCATGTTTAACATCTTTTCAAACAAGAAAATATCTACATATTAAGACTAAATTTCAAAAATTTCTATTTTTATGAAGCAGATGCTTTAACGCCACAGGGTATCAAGTTATTGATCTCTGTCACAAACATACCCCGTCCTAAATTTTTCTACGGATTTTTTTCTATGTCCATTTACGTTAGAACTAATTCAGTATAAATAGAGCCACTAACTATTCACATCTCATTAAAAGTATTACGTACAGCAAGCTCAAGAGTCAGTGTTCAGAGATGGCTTGAATGTGACGAGCAGCACCAGGGAAAGTGGTTCATGTGTGCTTGTGTCACCTGAAGAATTTGTGATTAGACTGTCGCTTAAGAAATTAAAATTGTGGTATGATTCTATTATGTGGCCTTATGTCATAAGTTCCCCCACCCCATTTTAGAGTTTAATATTTACACCTTTTAAAAATAATAGTTGTAAATGCTAATAAAACTATCAGCTAATTTTTGTGTCTGCTATGGGTTCCTTCCCTTGCCCACCCTCCTGCTTCCATCCCAGAATCACTAGCTTAAAATTTGTGTTGACTTTCCCAAGAGTTTTCTTCTTAAAAAAAAAAAAAAAAAAAAAAAATTTATATATAAGTTGAAGATACTTTCAGAGCACATTAGTTTGGATGCTAGAGTTAAGAGCTAATCTTTGTTACCTAAGGTGCAAACTTTTTAACTTTGCCTCAAAAACATTTTTTTTAACTCTTACATTTTTGCCTCAAAAAAGAATTTTAAACCCTCCTACATATGATTACCCTATCAGTTCCTGGAACTATTTAAGGGAATTTGACTAATTTAAAGAGCAGTGAATGCTCTTATATGCTGATTACAGATCTGAGTGCCCCCTAGTGTCAACTACCAGGCAAAAATTTAATAACCCAAATTTTAAAAACCACAATACCAGAATGACGAAAACCTAATTAGCATTTGTCACTAGAAATTTACTTCCACTCTAGTGCTTTATAAACTCAATTGATAGGGTAAGTACCTAAGTTAGGCACATGGTAACTTTGTTCATCTAGCAGTCCTATTTTGGAATTTGTGCCCAAATCTGACATTGTAACTTAATCACATCAGCCTTTTTCTAAGTTTCATCTTTTTTTTTTTTTTTTACAGAGTCACCTCTCTTCAAAAAAATATACACTTGGCCTATAATGTTTTCCAAAGCAATTTCGTGGTAGAGCAGTATCAGTTTTTAGTCTTCACATACATGTATTACATTTGGAATTTCTGGCTATATTTATGTACAAGGTATAATAAATACATTCTATTTTGGGGATAAAATTAGTGTTTGTTCAGTTCTGAACTTTTGTTCAGCTGACCTAGCATACTTCCAAACCAAAAAGGAACAGAGTAATACTTAGCAGTATTTGTTTGCTCATAGTGTTCAACTGGAATGTTTGAACTATACATCAATGATCATTCAAAATATGCTCATGAGTATAGATGGTAGTACAACCCTAAACTCTTAGGAGAAGAGAACCCCAGGGATATGCAGTGATTAATTAGAGGAAAACGGTTGATATTATTAATACTTCCCATTACAAGTGTGGTCATGTTTTAAGAGATTACAAACGTATTAAAGACATACCTGGGCCACTATGTCTTCTGGCACAGACAACTATGAAATGGGTTACATACTATAGGATCCAGGACATGCTTTCCTTACCTTTTGCCAACAGTAACTCTCTCTTTGGTTTTAACTTCAAGCTGCATTTCTGCCTGTGCTGAGGACATGTTTGGAATTCCTTGACTGCCAGCCTCAGAGGCTTGGTGTGGGGCACATTAGGTTGCAGTGTGACTCCTACATTCACCTTTTGTGTTAATGCAGTGAGCCCTGAACCAGTGTCTGGACACTTTTGCTTCCACCTGAGATCTCGTCCCCTAAATTGGTAGCTGCTTCCCAGTCAGCCTAAGATCAAGGCTTGCAGGAGTTAAACCTGCTTAAAACTAACATCTGACGCAAGCTTTAACAGAACCACCAAACTGGTTAAGCCAAATCACTTCGCAAACTTTTTATTTGGATTAAAAAGCTTTAGATGAACAAACATATGATACATACATGTTATAAGACTAGTTACCACTTAAACCTCTTTTGATACAGAAATTAAAATAAACCAAGTTTTAATCAGGTCTGAAAATGTTCAAGCTCAAAAGTCAACAACACCAATTTGGAGATTTTACACAAAGAAGCATCCCCTCTCAATTCTTCCTCATAGGAAGAGGAGGGTGGGTTCAAAAAAAAAAAAAAAAAATTCAAGGCCTTTTCAATCAGTTGAATCAGTTGGCTGACATACTATTTTAAACCTACAGGTTCCCCCCCGACACAAAATTCTTTTCCACATGAACTTACATTTTGATAACAATTAGGCCATTATACTTTCTAAGCCATATCGCTACAGTTCCTAAAACTTAAGAAAAAAAAAGTATGTATGGTTAACTTGTACTTTCTCAAGTCAGGACTTTTTCTTTTTTGGAAGATGGCTAACCTTAAACCTTATATCCTAAATATAACTGATATTTTCTAAGTTAATATACAGAAAGACATGATTCTAAAATAAATATTTTAAAAAAGACTTAATTAGGGCCTGCCTAGTGGCCCCCTGGCCCGGCTCTGCAGTGCCTTAGGGAAGCCCCTGGCTGTATCTATGGTCTCTACAGCACCTCTAGACACTGGGAAGGAGCCTGGAGGAGGAGTGCTCTGGCTTCTAATGCCCAACGTAGCCCGCAGTGAAGTTTTTAGAGGCTTCCCAAGAAGTCTCATCCAGACCTTAAAAAGGGAAATAAAATGGTGCATGGAATAAATAAATAACTTAACCAAAATTAAATTTCAGGTTCTTTGGTGTAATTCAAAGATGTCTAGATATAAAATATTCTGATCGTATTATACAGTCCATGATGATGCAATGGCCCAAATAACCAGGAACTGAAGATTTCTTTATCTGATTCAATTTAACAATAATGTACTGACATACTATGGCAATACATTTAAAAAAATCCAGAATTATTTAAAATACTTGATGCAAACCGAGATCCAGTGGTTGACTATAGGCAATTAAGTTACAAGGGCTTCCTGTATTTAAAGATTTAGATACAAGAGACTTTTTCCATTCTATACTCTTGTCCCCATGATTTAGTAAGTGGTAATTAAATATCCAGGTATTAATTCATACCAGATTAAAAGGAAAAAAATATCCTCTGAGAGTCAGTTTTTCAACTTACAAACAGCAGTGTAACGTCCAGAACGGCAATCGCCTTGTTACAATGAAGTAGGTTTCCAAAATACCTACTGAAATACTGTTCCATGTTTGATGCTTTCTACCTGTCTGAGTATCATACTCTGCCTCCAAATGTTTATTCTAGGGTCATAAAAAAGAGGGTCATCAAACCCAAGTGTTTGGGATCTGTAATGGTCTTTTATGTGAACATTTCCTTAAATTATGATTCTCATGAAATTCAAAAGCACAAGCTAAATTTAAAAAGTATTTTAGAAAGTCTTAAATTTCTGGTGGAGAATTACATATTGAAACTTAGAAGAAGAAAATGCCACATCTGAGAAGGAAACAAAGAATACTAAAACATCTGCATATGCAGGTGTTCTACACTTTTACAATTATGCTTTTGGCGCAGCTCATATCTGGTTATGCACTCCCCTCCCTATGTAAGGTTAAATGTTATGTTTTAAAATAAATCACCTCCATGCACACCTCAATGCTTTCTTCAAGATGAACTTCAATGTTTTTCAATGTAAGAGATTTAAAATTTTAAATCATCTAACGAGTATAGGCATTGTGAATTCATTATAAATAGATCAAAAGTACCCTTAAACTTACCTGCCAAGACTAAATATAATTCAGGGTTGTGCACATGTTCTGCAAAAATAACTGACACCATAGATGTCTAACTCAGCACAAGAAAAAGTGCTCTCTCCTTCCAGGTGTCCAGGAGATGCTCTAGCTGCACAAAGATGCACAGCACTGACTTCAGATTTCTGCAGTGAGCCTCTGAGTTAACAGAGCAAACGTGTCATGTCTGCCAAACATGTATAACCTAAATAATAGCCTTTCACTTATCCTGTAAGACACAGTTTCTGGGAAAGTGGCTTAAGATATTCAGGCACATGAAACAGACACAAGTACACTCCCCTCTCTAAGATGTAAACTAGGACCAACTTCACATTTCATTGTCAACTTAAACTAATCTGTAAACTCATATGTGTGTGTGTGTGTATATATATATATATTTTTTTCTTTTATAAAAACAAAAAAACAAAAACAAAACAAAAAACCCCAAGCCAAGACAAAACCTTTGTTGGTTTCAGTTCTATGGCAAAGAGTAAAAAGATAAAACTCCAAGTCTACATATACAATCAATTATGAAACTGGTTTTAAACGAAGGAAACATATGCAAAAAAATCTTTGTGTATTTGATAAAGTCAACTTAATATAACAAAAACAAAATAGCTTATTAAAAGTGTCCTTATATAAAAATGGCCTTGTGATGTACAGTAAAATGCAATAAAAATTATCATCCTTTGTTCCTCCCCCCACCCACAGTAACTAAAATGGCTACTATTCCACAAAACTCTTTATGCTTCTATAAAAGAAATGTTAATTGATATGATTATAGGTTTTCTAGATTGTATGCTTGGCGAATGTTGAGGGTGTCTCGGAGCATCAAATCCCGAAGGCGCCAAAGGGCATCTGCCATGGTGGTGTGAGCCCCTTTACTCTTCAGCCAGTGAGAAGGTAGGCGGCTTTCCTGTTCTTTTGACAAATGGACATCACGTCTTCGAGCTGAAAATTAAAGTGCAGACAGAGAAATATAAATAGGAATTTTTGCTCAGTCCTACGGTCTGAGACATTTATTAAAACATAAAAATATTTATTATTAAATGTTATGAATTTCACCTCTGCAGATCATTTCTAAGTACATTTCTTTTATCATTTTATTAGGTTCTTGGTTTTTAGAAAACTATTTCACTTAGACATGAGACTACCTAGACAAGGATGTCTCATTTATGCTTTGTATTTTAGAAATTACCTAATTTATAATGACTTCACGAGAGCTGCACAATTAAATGTAATTCTCTACTAGATTGAGAACACGAGAGTTGCACAAATATCTAAAAGATCAGATCATTACTATTTTGGTATAGGCACTCCTGATATTTAAAAATTACTTCAATTTTAACAAAAATTACTAAAAAAGAAAATGTGAAGGGAAAACATACATACTACTCTTTCAAAAGAAATAAAATGATCCGATTTGGTTTAGAAATGAAGAATGAGAAACTTCCAAATTTCTTTCCAGAAACTAGACAAGTTATTTTAGTATATACTGAAAATACATTGTTTGCTAAACTAAATGAATAACTTCATAGTTTAATAGAAACATTTTGATTTTTTTTTAAAATTGAGGTGGAATAATTTTAAATTTATCCAAATGCATTTATGCTAATACCCAAATGCCTGAAAAATACTTGAACTCAGAATATACTTAAAAAGATTAGTGATGTTTATGACAAAACTATGCTTTGAAATACAGCAAAAAAAATTTTTCAAAGTGTGATGCCAATATACAAAGAAACTGCAAAATCTTCTATTAAATACACTATTTATTTACTTGTTTAAGAAAAATGGGTATTTACCTTGATATAATACGCCAATAGCAGCGAGAAGATTTTAATGAAGCGTGGATTTTGTAAAGGTTTATTGAGAAGAACTCTCCTTACCTGCCAGAGTCTGGTCCCACTTGCTAATGCTGCTAGACTCAGCACTGAGTCCTTCGATGTATTTCAGGTAGGCCTCTGAGTGGAGAAGCCGTTGGGTCTTTGGTGGGGGAGCCACAAACATAGGCGTTGTTGGCTGTTGTATGACAGGGGGGCCAGCTGGATGTGGGCCAGGATATGGAGGTGGTGCCTGCTGCCCTGGAGGCCCCAAAACTCCTACCTGAAAGAGCACAGACCACATAGTGAGGGGAAAAAATACTCGGCACATGTTCTGAGAAAGAAGATAAGGTGAATTCTGTCAAGTCCCAGAAAATCCAATTGGGAGGCTCACCTGCTGTCCATATGGACTTCCGCCTGGTGCTGGAGTCCCTACCATAGGGGTCACTCCTTGGTTCATCACCCCTGTAATTCAGAATACAATAGCACAGTTAGAGGCTCTGGGTTGACATGACTGAAAAACTACTGTCTGATAAGAAATGATGCCATTTATAATGCAAGCCTATGGATCTCTGCCCTTGAGCCTTTGTAGACAGGAACCATGAGCACCCAAAACAGGATGTAGCATTCAAATAGAAAATTCATATTCTTTTATTTCGTAGGTATTTTACAATGCTAGTACAACCTGTCAGATGTGTATTACTTATGCATGGCTTAGAAATGATTAGAACCCTACATATAATTGTAGTATTTCCCTAGGTAAGCTGTAATCAGAATACATCTCTATTTTCAAGGTATTTTTCTTCTGAAGCTGTATTTAATTTCAGCAGTAATGGTGTTGTAATCAGGCTCAGCAGTTTGTAGTATGCTAGGACAGTTACACAAGGGAAGAGGTTGTGCAAGTACACAGCTAAATGAACTTTGTGGAGGCCAGGGGCACATCCTTGCTGTCTCCTTATAGGCCACCAGCACCTCTGGTTATAACTGGAGTCACTAATGTTGACAGAGGACACTTCCATCTGATAGAGCAGTACTATGAAAAGGGACCATCTGGAAGCAGAGCAGCCTCGCTGCTATCACTTCAAATACAAAGTGACAAAGGGAAAGACAAAGATTTCATGGTCTTACTATATTTGTACTATGTATCTGATAGTAATTTTGTAAACATTCCTTGGTGACTCCTTACAATTTGTCTCAGGTACTAGCTGATAATAATGAGGCATTTTAAATTTAGTGTTTGGGGTTATTGTAATCATCATCTCAGACCATCCACTTACTATTCTCATAAAACACAGAAATAGGCAAGGGACACGGTTCATTAAAAACTAACAAACTACAACCAAAACCCTGCCGAACTGCTGTTTAAACCTTAAACAAATCCTGCTGGCTGCATAAAAGGATCAAGAGAAGCTAACTTCATATTTTACAGCTCCTCTGGATTCGAAATGTTGATACTTTGACCAGGCAGAACCAGCTCACTATTCTAACATTCAGAATTACTAAGTGCTGCTTGCAGGAAGTATTAGACCTTTGTTAGAAAAAGTAAAAATAAGCTTTCTGTTTACAAAGCAGGGATTTTTATATTCTAAGTACCCAGAAGGATACCTGGATCACCATAGGAAGATCCTAATGATTATTTGTGAATGAATGAAGGGGCTGTAGTGGTTAAGCTGCTACTCCAGCAACATATTTACCCCTGCTGCAAAGGACCATCACTGGTCTTAAGATTCCACAACAGAGTGGGCATCCCTGAGCTGCCTGTACCTTTGCAGAGCAGCACAAACAAATCATCAACCTCCTCAGTTTCCTCTGTTTACAAATGCCATGCCATGGGGCAGCAGGTAAGAATGTGGGCGAGTCACCAGAATTCTCACTTAATTCTCTCAAAGTCTGATTACACCATGTGTGTGTGTAGGCACTAAGAGGGTTTCTTCCCTGTCTCCCTGACTATAATCAGGTGTGTGGTGTTTCCTTCAAATGCAACTTAAAATCTGAAGGAATAAAGGGAGATAACTGTAACCTAACACTGACCAGAAGGTATATGCCACTTAGAGGGAACTGGCCATAGATGTGGCTCCCACTGGGTACCACATGCACCTAGAACTCAGCTCCAACCTGGTCTGACTGATTAGTCACATACCCTATGCCACGGTGAGAGGGCACAGAATTAAGTCCAATTTTATCTGTTACATGGGCACACCTATTTTATGACTAACTCTTGCTACGACAGCACCTCAATATGCACCTCCATAATGAAGCACACACTCCCTCCTTTGAGTACAACTGGAACAAACACGTTTGAGGAGTTATGGCCATTCTCTAGCAATACTCACAAAGAGCATGGCCAGCAGTTCTAGGCCAAGCCACCATGTTTGTTCACCCTACACACTGCTGGGTACACCCTCTGAAGCATCATTTGGAACTCTATAACCCTAAGATCAGCAGGTCCAATACTAGTGTAAGCAAATCTAACATTTCTACATGTTATCATCTGGGCTGGCCTTCTGCTGATATTTTGGATAATGGACCAAATGCGATTCCAAGTCATCTTAAGGTCACATTCCCTTCCAACTATATAATAGCTAATGGTCAGTTCTTTTGAATATGATGGCAATTAATATGGGAACCTATGATTTTCCTTTAATAATAATCTTTCAACTTGCTGATTATAAAGTAACACTGTCACTATTTCATGTTTCTATATGAAGTAACTTCTGAGCTGTTGACAAACAAGTGTCAACAGTAGGGTGGACTATACTGTTCTTTAAAATGTCATGTCATGCTTCTTAGGGGACTCAGGTATGGAAAACTAATTCACTGCAAATTTGTTCCCTCCCTCCTTTTTGTTCCTAGAAGGACTGACTGAAGGATTTCTGAAGAGTCCTACATTAGTGACTCTGCAATCCCTTTGGAAGTGCTGTTTGAGAAGCAAGAGATGGAGTAGGGACTCTTTCTATACAGAAGACCTTGTAAGATAAAAATTGAATCAGAGGAAGAAATGCACTTAGGAGCAAAAAAGTGCTTTAATATGTGACTCTCAACTAGCAATTTGGGAAACTTCATTCACAGATAAAGAGGGCATGACTTTTTAGGCTGTGTTTGACTTTTTAAGCACATGCCAAATTGTGTGATTTCAGAGTACGCCTCCTGCCCCTTGGTTTGCTGAATCTGGTCTCTGCCATGTCCCGTGCTGCTGCAAGGCAGCCAGGTGCCCAAGGGCATGGGTGCTGAGCCACTTGCTCAACATCCCTGGGATCTCAGCAGCCCTGCTGCTGACATCCTTAGGATTTTCAGAGAGGGAAGGCCTGCCCACAATGGGCAGCAGGTGCCTCCTGGAACAACTGGCTGAAGGAAGAAAAACAAGAACACAAAGATGAGATTAATGAGTGAATGAGGATGAAGTTCTTACCCGGTGGTGGGATGCCCGGGAGACCGGGCACACCTGGCGGAAGATGGTGGGGTGGAGGCCCCCCAGGGTGAAGTGGCTGCATGCTGCCCATGCTAACAAGGCCATCAACTGGGCCCTGCAAAGGTGGAAGGCCTGGCGGATAGCCACCCATCATGCCTTGAAGGACACAACAAATTTCAGACATGCATCATTAACATGCAACATAAGTTAAGTAAAAACAAACTTCCCACATGCACTACCAATGAATAAAGCACCCTTAGTATTGCATGATACAATGGCAATTAGTGCAATTATTTTGTTGCAATAATGAACAAAATAAAAAGTTACAAGTATGAAATCCAACATTTCTGGATGAATTAGTACTTAGTATATTATTTGTAGTTATCTTCCCTGGGATAAATATGCTTCATGTTTTCAGTTAAAAATAAAGAGGAGTTCCAGTAACAGCCTTCCCAAGGTCGTGATTTTTGCAAGCTGTTCCAACAGAGTGACCAGTTTTGCAACTGCAATTCTAATTGAACGGTAATAACCCCATCATTCCACTCTGCCCACACTCATATGCCTATCATGGGTACACATGAGGGGAAACTGGAATGGAGGGAAATGAGGCGCACAGCCCGGATCACAAAGCATGGTTCTCCAGCTTCGGGGAGGATGACAAGAATTTTTCAAGACTTCTACATCCACTCCTCTCTATTAGCCCCACCACTGCTGGTAAGAATGCATCATGCTCAAGCTTGAGCTGGGGAACTGCTAAGAGCCATCACAATGTATGATGTTTCATCTTTAGATCTCAAAACAAGTTAAAGATAAACCCTAAACCCTCCCAAACCCAGGTCACTCAGTAGCCTGCATGCAGACCTTAGGAGGAATGGCTGGAGAATCAGGCTCTGCTGACATGAGAAAATGCCAATTGTCATCGCTGTCTCCACGCTCACAAATACCCTCGCATAAACCATCAGTTAACAGGGAGCATTTTAAATAAGGTACAAAATATCTGTGAACAGAGGCTTTTATTCCTTTATTTTCAAAGTGCATCTTCATATGACAAATATTTTCTGCTGGCTAGGGAAAAGTTTCAAGAAACAAGTATTTTTGGCAAAAGGAGTAAAAAGAAACAATTTCAAAATGTCAAAGACTCACTGATCAAAAGTTCTTTTTAAGCCACACTTTTTTTTTTTTTTTTTTTTTAAGAAAAACAACTTGACTTTTCTAGGGTTTGAAATAAACACAATGAACAAAATATAAAGCTTCCCCCCAGAATGCAAATCACCTTTGGTCAAAATTCTTGCACGAAGGGAGGGCTGAAGGACTGGTACATCAAACCTTACTTTTATAAAATCCTCTTTGTAGAGGGACTCTGGGAAATAGTGGAAAACTCAAGATTCTAAGAATTTTACTCTTTGACTTTCCCTAAAGGATTATTTATTTATAAAAGTTTAGTTTTTTAAAGCTATAAAATTACTGATAATGCTGAGATTGATTCAGCCTGCTTCCTTAGTCATATCTAAGATGACTGAAAAACTTAAAATTACACGAACCAACAAATTTTAAATAGTAATACCTCTATACATGAAATAGAATTAGGAGTTTCATTTTTAAAAAAAGAGTTCAGAGAGTAAAAACTACTTTTGAACAGCCACCATCATCTTAAACATGAGAAGATCCAATGTTGCCAAACTGCCTTTTAACCACACCACTAGATATAGCTTTTAGGGATAAGTAGGTGAGAATTTAAGAATTTTAGGAGGCTTTGCTTTCAATTACAAAAGCCCATCTGAACGCACCCTTCATGGGCTGTGGTTGAAGAAGTTATTAAGAACTGAAAGACATGACACTTGTCTTCATTAAACTGTACTTTGGCATTTATTATCCCAGTCACATGTGTTCAAATGAGCTTCAATGCTTGTAAGCAAAGCGGGTCTCAGCAACAAGGCTAAAACTTAGGCCCTATGCAACCAGTAAATCCATGAAAAATCGCCCACTTAACTGCAAAGTTACCACTGTAGATCAAAGACTGGTTACTGTAGAGAATGTCTGCCCTTCACTCCCATGGCCCCGAAGTCTGGGCAGTACACAATAATGGAGCAGAGGCTTTCTAGAAAGGGCCCCCAATCTCCCCACATATCAGAGCTCTATGATGTTATTCCCCAACAGGAAGCTAATATGCTGCAGCTGCTTTTTTAAATTTATTTTATTTTTTTTAAAAATATTTTTAGCTGTTTGAATGCATTTTGTTAATGTGTCCCTGGGCTTTTTCAGTCAAGGGCACAGTGCTACAATATCACACATCAAATTGAACAAAACAATGTCAACAAGGGAATTCTAACTTTCAAAGTCCCCATGTTCAAGGCCTGATTTCTAAAAACCTTTGCAACCCCATTAACCAAAATGGGCCATGGAATAGAGAAGGTGATTATGAGATTTGTTAGATCAACATCAGTTACACCAAAAGTACTGAAAAGCCATGATTTGATGCGCTTTGGCGAGTGCAACTGCTGAGTTCAGCGATAGTGTATTTAAGAACTTGCCATCATGAAAGGTAGGAGCAACAATGAAAAAGTTATTCTATGCTACTCTTCCTCAAAAAGCAAATACAAAAAAAAGAGCAAAAGCAAAAACAAAACAACATCTCAATGAGCCTGCCCTGAATGACACTGTCTCAGGCTCCCTATGTAAAGAGGTCAAACTGCTTCTGCTTAAAAAGAAACAGGGTTTTTATGGACTTCACTAGGCTTAGAGAGATCACGAAAAAGGGACCTGAGAAGTGGTCTGCAGGCTTCTCATTGGAGACACATCAAACAAAAATATCCAATTTGAGAATAGCCGAACTTGCTATGGCTACCAGAATCAGAGACAACATACACAAGCAAACCACATTCATCATTTTCTTTTCTTTTCTTTTTTTAAATATGTGACTGGGATACTAACAGAAAATGCAGTTTAATGTAATCAAATAGAAAAGCATTACAGAGTGGGCACAATGAATTGAATAAGGACTATGTATTCCACTTAGCAGTCATGCACACTGGTGACTGAGAACTATAATTCACTGTCAAAAATCCTTTAAAATGGTCAGTTTTTAAGGATGGCTGCAGCAGAACAAAGGCAAGCTGAATACTGGAATGAGACGGGAAAATTAACATCACCTAAAGACTAGTTTTGTGTTTTCTCTTGGAAGTCTCTCTAAAAGAGAATTCAGAGTGTATTAATATTTTCTGCCATAATGCTCTATTCAAGAGCAGTCTGGAGTGGAAAACAGCACCAGACCATGCCCACAGCCAAGGAAGAGCTGCTTCCTACCAATTTCCAGGGTTTGGTCCAGGGCCCCTTTCTGGGGCAGAGAGGAGGCATTGCCTATATGGGAAAGGCAATATAAGGACAACATGGATGACTTCAAACTTTGAATTTGTCATGAGAAAAGCCTAGAGACTGTGGCCTACTCCTCAATGGAGAAAAAAAAAATGAAGGAATTTCTTAAAGTGGAAAAAAATGGTCTTAGCTCCTGTTTTTACCTGCAACAGGTGTCAACTGCTGATTGAGCATCCCCATTGGTGTTGGTGGTGGCACCACCCCCATGAGAGCCCCCACAGGGGTGCCTGCTCGGGGAGAAGCACTCGGCTGCTGTTGCTGTGCTGCTCGCTCTCTCTCCTGCTGCTCAGCAACTTTAGCTGCCCGCTCTGTAAAGGCATTTCAGATTTTCAATTCTGTTTTTAACCCAGGAATTCAAAACACCATCCATTGCATTCAACAGGACTAGTAAAAACACAGGCAACAGTTCTGTCTCAATGGAAGGAACAGTAGATGACTAGTCTCAATACAGGAGCCGGGCCGATTTCTCTTGGTAACCTAGGGTCCAGCTTTCCTATCCCATCTTGAGAACTGGTCTGCAAAGATTTCAAGAATGTTAAGACTGCAACACACATTCAGAAAGCACAGGTTTTATTTAAACACGTCACCAGCGTAACCAACGTGGTTATCTCACAAGGCGCCCTGAAGATGAGAAGTGCTACCATTATTCTAGTATTAATAGCAATGCAAAATATTTTTGATTTCAACATGAAGCAATTCCATGGCCCATTGTAATTTATGGCACAATTGTTACTTACTATATTTTCCTGATTCCTAGCACCCAATTTTACTAAGATTTAAGGACTCTTGTTATTAGTGTCATGGTAGGTTTAGCAGCTGAAGAAAATTAACTCTGTAAGGGAAAAGTAGCTCACTGCCTCCTCCACAGGGTTTAGGGAAAATAAATGCTATTTCGACATTCTAACGAAGCAAAAAGGTCATGTTTAATAAACCCCAAAGGAAAAAAATGCATGATACTCCAGGCTACAGTTATCAGAAAAAGGGAATAATTATAGATACACACATGAAGCAATGGAAAATGTATTGACAGAACCAGGTTTACTAAAGCTGAGCAGTTTAATATTGACCATAAATCAGCCTAAATCATCAAAGTTTCCAGAATTCACTCTTATTACATCTGAAATACAAGAGGAGAGGTTGCTTGTGCCAGTTCTGGGCGGTGGAAGACACCTTGCTATACCTCTCATTCCTTTCAGCTAGTCTGCCTGCATCTCCATAGTCACTAGCTCCAACAATCACATTCCCAGTCTTTTTGTGATCTAGCAGGCTGGTCTCTTACTAGAGAACTCTATAAATGTGCATTCCCAAAGCTCCCACAATACAGAATTTATTTTGCTTCACCACTCAAAAATTGGAAATCTGTCCTACTCTTTACCTGGGCAAACTGAAGTTGGGAGACAGGTAGATAGTGACTTGGACAAGGATACAGACAGAACCAGCAACCTGTGGCCCTGACTCCTGGTATCACACTCCAACTACCACACATTAACCCTCCAACATGGAATTCAAAAGACTACCACTGGCTCATCTAAGGAGGGGGAAAACAACTTGAGGTCACACGGGTTTAAAAAGAATCAAGCAGCAACAACTGCAGTCCTCTTTCAGTGTAAGAATGTGAAAGTCAAACAAGTCAAATCTTCTTTGGCTACAACACAGTTGCCTGCATAGACTTGTCATCACTAACACTGTTCCAGTTTATAGATCCTCTTTACAATGACCATGAGGGACAATAGCCATTTAAAACACCTATTTATTTCCTTGAGGTAGCAGTGAAAAAACACTGATAACTTACTAGATCCCTACATTAAATTCTAGTGTTTTCGTTACACAAATGACACAGCAAAATGGGAGAGCAAAAAAGTGGAGTTGAAAACAAAACTATTCAGGCCTGTGCATTGAATACTGGACTGGTTACTGGTGGCTTTCTCTGGGAGGAGCCACTTAGGCTGTCTTGGAAAAGAGAAATATTAAATGAGGCGAGCTAAAGTCAAAACTTTGGGTTTTGAATTCTATGAGTTAGAACACTGAAAGTTACACTGCTGAGTCATATAACTTGGTTCCCACTGAATTTTATCCTCTCCTTTAAATTTGGGAGAATTTCTGAGAAGTCATCATTTCTCCCTCACTTCAGCTCTGCTATAGCATTTTTACTTTTACATTATCTCCAGACACATTTCTCTTGTTCACACTCTAAATAACCAGCCACGTATTACTAGCTTCGTTTGTGCTAGACTAGGCTTTACATCCACGTAAGCTTCATATGCAATACTCCTCCTCCAAATGAAAGATATATTTGGTCTTAACCTTAACTAAGGTCTGAAATATCAAAGCTCTCCAAAATTCTAGGTTCTTATGGAACTGCCTAGGATTTCCTAAAGTATGTTCTGCAAAATATTAATTTCACAGTAATCAATCAATATTAACAATTAATTTATGTTTGATGAAAAATAATGGATTTGGAACCAGCCAAGAAGAGTAATGGTTGACCATTGTGGTCAACCACTGAGTGATGGCTCTCAACTGGCAAGATAAACCATTAAATACAATTCCAAATGGAGAAAATAAAGCTCCAAGGACAATAGTCCTGTCTAATCTAATGTTTACTACTTTATTCAAGCCATTCCTGATACTAAAAAACAAACAAAAAACAATAAAAAGTCTCTCTCAAGTATTTGTCCCTAATGGCTAAGAACCACAAAATCCTTGAATCATATAGCTCGACCAGAATGATTTAATTACAGAATAAAAGAAAAACGAAGGCAGTTGGGTTATCAAAGAAAACCCAAGTGCCTTAAAAGTAGCTATGAATGCAGACACAACACAGGCCAGGACTGGCCTAGGAAACCAAGCGCTTCAGCCAATCTTCAGCTTCAAGTTTAAATACGGCTTATCAAGAGCCGTAATGGAAGTCCACTGATTCTGAAAGCCCCCTTTCAGATGAATTTTAAACAAAATTATATTTAACACCCCGTATAATCATTCCCCAGCTCAACACATGTGTACTTACAGGACTCAATGAAAGAAGAAATCATGCAATTTTTAATACCAAAATATTTGTTTGAGAAATTTTTTGGGGGAAAAAACTCCACATCAGGATCAGAGGCCAAGTCAAAGGCAGTGTTTGCTTAGTCACAACTAGGCTGGCATTTAAAATGCTGGATGAGAGCCATCTGAGACAGTCCCCAACACAAAGTTCATGTGCAAGTGGTAAAGAATAAGAGAGTAAAACCTGTCTATGCACGTGCATTCGTGAAAACATCCCTTTGCTTAGAAAGTTGAGACAGTTGTGTTTAGTCTCTATTTACCTTCATATTCTGCTTTCTTGGCTGTCTCGAGGTTTCTCCATTCTGTCCCCACTAGTCGGCTGAGTTCCCCAAAAGAGTAATCTGGATGCTGGGCCTTAATTACAGCTCTCATCTCACTGCTGAACAGGATGTAGCCACTCATGTTGATTTTCCGTTTGGAGCCTTCTTTCTTGGCACTGCCTTTGGCAGACTTTGGGGTAGACTGTAAGACAGAAAGCTCTTATAGTGCATCAGAATATTGCATTTGGTTAACTGCTTAAAGTTTCTGGAAGCCAGGAACATGTGATTCAATAGCTACTATTTTAAGACACATTCAGTTTATAGATGGCCATTTTCTTGGTTAAAACACAGCTAGCTCTTCCTTGCCTCTTACTATACAAGAAATGGAAGTTTTACTGAATTCTATGACTGCAATCTATAATGGTGACCTCACAACTAAGTCTTGAGAAAATTCTGAAAGAGAAAAAATTACCAACAGGAATCACCTCAACCAAAAGATGAGGTCCTAAAGGAGAGACTAAAACAGGGGCAATAAAAGCTAGAGTAACAGGATGCCGTTCCTCATTGCTTTTCTTTAATACAAGGCAAGGAGAGCTTTCTCACTAAATTTTCTATTAAAAAGAACTATCTTGAAATTAAAAAAATATATTAAATTTTAAATAATGGCATTATGAAAGAAAAAAATCTGTTCTGTCTTGCAGAATTCTAGGTTGAAATTCACATGTATAGGGGCTAGATGTCTTCTTACTTTGGTTTGAAGCTGATGCAAACCAAAGTTAGGAATAAGACAAGTAACCAGGAACTTGTCACCTTCACCTGTGGGGGTGTGTAGGGCATGAGATCCAGCTCACTGGTCAGGGGAGTCTGAAGTTGAGGTAGAGAGGGAGGCTCAATGACTTCACTATCCTCTTCTCCCATCTCTTCGATATCATCATCTCCACCTTCTAACTCAGCAAATTTAGCTTCTAGTAACTGGATCTTCTTTTCCAACAAAGGTGAGGGCTCCTTCTGAGGAACAATTGGTTTTCTAAAAGAAGTGACATAAAAAAAAAAAAAAGTCACCTAATACTACTCCAGGATTGGTCAGAAAGCAGTGTTCTGCCTTAATATCTAGAAATGACTTCTTGCAACCTGCAATATACACTTTAAGTAAGCAAGGAAAGGGATTTAAATGTGTATTTATAAAGTCACACCTACTTATAGATGCTTGTTTTTAAAGGATTCTGTTGAATACTCACGAAAATACCAGGTCCAAAGTTGGGATCTATTTGCCAATGTATAGTGAAAAGAATTTTTGTAATCTGTGGAACTGTGCAATCTCTTAACAGACAGGCTATAAACCAGAACCAAGGATTTCTGCCTCCATATTACAATTACTAGACTCTATGACAAGGGCACTGTTAGAGCAGTTATCACATTTCAGCGGATTATGAGGATTTCCTTTAATTTTTAACTGAATTAATTAGTATTTAAAATGTATACTGCTCTACTTTAAGACATAATAAAAAAAAACAAAAAAAACAGCCCACACTTCACTATTTATCAGTTTTACTATTAAGAGCTGAGGTTTTCTTTCTTCCTTTGTTTTTCAAGCTTTACCTGAAGTAATAAATTTCATCATCTACCACTTTAGCAGAGAGTGAAAACCTCTTTAGTCCCTTGAACTTCTTCATCTGCTTGTCACTCTCATTGTAGCGGCTCTCACAAAGCAGAACATCATTTTCTGGAATTTCAGTTGGCCTGCAGGAGAGGAAGTCCTTGAATGACAACACAGAACACTTTCCTGAAAAAGCAAATTGGACAGAAGTTAGAATAAATTATGGTCTTAGCTAGCAATTATTTAAAATTTTTTATTTTTGAATTAATAAAATCATCTGATTCAAAATCAGAAGATAGAGTATACAGTAGCATAAAGACAGATAAGCAAATCAATGGAATAGAAAAGTATAGAAACAAACCGATATAATCAGGTTTTTAATTAATCGGCAAGGGTACCAAGACAATTCAATGGGGAAAGCATAGTCTCTTCAACAGATAAGTGTTGAGACAACTGGATTTCAACATGCAAAAGAACTGAGTTGGGACCCTTCCTCATACCAAATATAAAAATTAACTCAAATGGATCAAAGATCTTAACTGTAAAAGATACAACTATAAAACTCTTAAAAGAAAACAGGCATAAATCTTAAAAGAAAACATAGGTGTGAGCATAGGCAATGGTTTTGCAAAATCACAAGCATTCAAGATGGGGAAAAAATGGTATAGATGGTAGAGGCTTTGTTCATCCCTCTTGTGACCAAATCAAAGTTGTGACAGAAACATGGGGCAAACAGCAAGGAAAGTCACCTAGGATCTAGAAACAGAAGCACTACAACTAGGGAGAAAATAATTAATCATCCTGCAACAGTAGGAAGTAGGAGGGGGCAAAGACGCGAGGCTGCCTGCCTGGCCCCACAGCTGAGTGGGACAGAGGCTATGGCAACGGCAGCCAACAGCTGCAGATACTTTTTAAAGGGGCCATGTCCGCAAGTGGACTTTTGCAGTGATGGACCTGCCGCTCTAAGCACCAATGCCAGATTGGCTGCCGTGGGGAGGGGTGGAGGGAACCAGTGGCACCAGTGACTTACAAGGGAACACTGAGGTGTCGGAACGAGGGCCAGAGGCAAGGATCTCTCCCAGGAAGAAGTGCCAGCAGTATCCATTATTCCTCTATAGAGTACCCCCAATTCTGCCCTCTCCCTCCACCCCCCACCCCAGTGTGAGGACACAGTGCCACCACAGCCGAGTCTTCCTTAAACTGGATAACAGAAGTCTCTCCATCCAGGGGATTCTCTGAAACTCCTCCTTGTGGCCCCAACCAAGCCACATCCAGTTGTGTCCTCAGTGAGTCTGGTGCTCCCTGCTGAGCAGCACCGAGACTCATACTGGAGGCAGCTGGCCTCATTTTCTGGTGTGGTTTCTTGAGTCAACAATATGCACAGCATCTGTGGATTGCGTGCTGAGACTTAACAGGTGGTCCCAGAGGGGAACAGGCTTGGGCTAAATTTGGCCTGCAGCTGAACCCCTCTCATGACTGTGCCACTGGACACCTACTATATAAAGCCATGCTAATAAGACCAGGAGACTGAGTAACTTTGCTTAGTACATAGAAACACACAGAACGGTGGCCAAAATGGGAAGACAAACAGAAACCATATGAGAAAATAGAACAGAGATCCAGGAATAATGAAGTGAAGCAATCTAACATGCAGAGTTCAAAACACTGGTTATAAAGATAATCAATGAACTTAGGGGAAGTGTAGATGAATTCAGTGAGAACTTCAACAAAGGGGAAAAAAAAACAAAAACGGAAATGGAAATTATAAAAGGGAATCATCAGAATGAAGAACATATTGTCTGAGATGAAGAGTATATTACAGGAAATAAACAGAGTGGATAAAGAAGAGGATCAAACCACCAATATAGAGGATGGGGAAGCCAAGGACACTCAAATTGGAACGGCAAGAAAAAGAAGCCAAGACTATAATAATAATTTGAGGAGCCTATGGAATACAATTAAATGTAAAAATATCCATGTCATAGGCGTAACTGAAGGAAAACAAGAAGGTGAAGAGCTATTTGAAGAAATAATGATAGAAAGCTTCCCTAACTTAGTGAAGGAAACAGACATAAAACCCCAGGAAGTTCAGAGAGTCCCAAAAGAAGAAGCCAAAGAGGCCCATACCAATACAAATCATAATTAAAATGCTAAAGGTTAAAGACAAAGAAAGATTCTTAAAAGCAGCAAGAGAAAAGCAGTTAGTTACCTACAAGGGAGCACTTATAAGACTGGCAGCTGATTTCTCAAGAAACTATGCAGGACAGAAGGACTTCACACAAAACATTCAATGTGATGACAACTCAGGATCCTACAACCAAGAATACTTTATCCAGCAAAGCTATCATTTAGAGTCGAAGGACAGATAAAGAGCTTCTCAGACAAAAATTAGCTAAAGGAATTTATCACCACCAAGCCAGGAAATGCTGGAGGGACTTCTTTAAGAATAAAAAACATGTATCAAAAACAGGAATAAAGACTGGTAATAACTACATTCCTATCAACAAGTACCTCAAATGTAAAAGAATTAAATGCTCCAACTAAAAGACAGAGTGGATGAATGGATAAGAAAACAAGACCCCTACATGTTGCCTACCAGAGACTCATTTCAGATTAAAAGACACACAGACTAAAAGGAAGGGGATGGAAGAAGATATTGCCTTGATGGACCTAGAGGGTATTGCACTGAATGAAATGGGTTGGATAGAGAAAGACAAGTTTTGCATGATTTCACGTACAAGTGGAATCTAAAGAAAATAAAACAACAAAAATGGAAATAAACTCATAGATATAGAGACTATTTTGAGGGCTACTAGATGGGAGATTGGGGGGGGGATGACAAAAAAGGGCAAAGTGATTAAGAAGTACAAGTGGATAGTTACAAAACAGACATGGCGATATAAAGGGTAGCATAAGGAAAATAGTTAATATTGTAATAAATATCTAAGGGTACCAGATTTAGTCAGGTGACCACTTTGAGTTATATAGATCTCTAATCACTTTGCTGTACAACTGAAACTAATATTTTATTGTATGCCAACTATAATTGAAAAAAAAAACTCTCAATGAATTATACAATATAAATACAAGCAACTAATTGTCTATTATATTTTTAAAAAGCTGGAAACAAAGTCACAAGCAATCAAATAAAGTAAGATAAATTGGACTTTATCAAAATTAAAAACTTTGTGCTTCAAAAGACACTATCAAGAAAGTGAAAAGACAACCCAAAGAACAAAAGAAAATATTTACAAATCATATCTCTGGTAGAGTCAGTATCCAGAATATATAAAAAAACTCCTATAACTTAATAACAAGACAAATAACCCAATTAAAAACAGGCAAAGGATATGAATAGACACTTCTTCAAAGAAGATATACAAATGGTCAATAAGCACTTGAAAACATCATTAATCATTTGAGAAATGCAAATCAAAACCACATGAAATACCACTTCAAACCCATCAGGACAGCTATTACATTAAAAAAAAAAAAAAAGAAAAGGAGAAAATAACAAGTGTTGGCAAGGATGTAGAGAAACTAGAACCCTGTACATTGCTGGTAGGAATGTAAAACAATACAGCTGCTATGGAACACAACTAGGCAATTTCTCAATAATTTAAACAGAGTTGATATATAATCTCGCAATTCTAAGTAAATACCCAAAAGAAATGAAAGCGGGGACTCAAATAGATATTTGTACATCAATATTCATGGCAGCATTATTTACAATAGCCAAAAAGTAGAAACCACCCAAATGTTTATCAATAGATAAACAAAATGTTATACACACACACACACACATATACATACATACATACAATGGAATATAATCAGCCTTGAAAAGGAATAAAATTTTGATGCATGCTATACCATGAATGAATTGTAAGAACATTACGCTAAGTGAAATAAGCTAGACACAAAAGGACAAATATTGCGTGATTCCACTTATAGGAAGTACCTAGAACAGATAAAATTCAAAGGCAGAGAGTAGAACACATATTACTAGGGGCTGGGACAAGGGGAAATGGTTAGTCGTTGCTTAATGGGGACAGAGTTTCATTTGGGATGAAGAGTTCTAGAAATGGATAGTGATGATGGTTGCACAATACTGTCAATGAACTTACGTCACTGAATTGTACACTTAAAATGTTGCATTTTATGTTATGTATATTTACTGCAATAAAAAAAAACCCTTAAAAATGGTAGTATATTGCTTATATTGTTTTAGACCTAAATTTTGTTTCAAAATAATATATCTTGAGATTAGTTACTGGTATTAATATACTGTATTTATTGAAACTAGCTCCCTATTGAGGGACATTTAGGTTGTTTTCAATGTCTGCACTATCACTGCAGCAAAACAATGCTGACATAAATAATTTAAGACATATATTAATTTGCACATAGGTAAATATATTTGAGGCATAAATTTCTAGAAGTACAAAAGCTGGCTTAAAGAGTATGTACACTTTAAGTTTTATAGGCATTACCAAATTACCTTCCAAAGAGGTTGTGCTAACTCACAAACCCAGAACAAAGTGAAAGAATGTTGCTTCCTTACGTTTGTAGTAGTAACAAAAATCTGAATCTTTAACAATTTGATAGGTAATCCAAAAAAAAAAAAAAAAAAAAAAAAGCAGCGCATGAGTAGTTCTAATTTTTCATTTCTCTAATGGCTGAAGATAAGCATATTTTCATTTAAATTACTGGTCATTTCTTTCTGCTGTCTTATCCGTTGCCCTTTTTTCTGCTGAATGTTGATATTTTCTAAATGTTTTATAGGAGCTCTTCGCATGAGTGGAATTTGATCTTCATCTATGATACACTGCAAATATTTCCCCAAAGTTGTAATTTTTCTTTGCTTCTGCCAGTTTTGGTTATGCAAACATTTTCAACTTTTACACAGTTGAATTTATAAACCTTTTCTTGTATGGGTTCTGGGTTCCCTTCCCATCATTTCTTTTGGTATCTTTGCTGCTTTATTTTATATTTACTTAAACCTGTAATTCATCTGGGGATTTATTTTGAAGTTGATGAGAAGGATAGAGAAAATTTAATTTTTTCCAAATGGTTATCCAGTTTCCGAATACCAGTTAGAGAAAATCCATCTTTTCTCACTTATCTGGGAAGCCACCTTTATCATAAATTAAATTATATTTGGGTCTACTGCTGAACTTTCTATTCTAGTCAAAAATCTGTTAACTCATATGTCATATAAATAATCTTATTATAGTGTTATGTTTTAACAGACACTCTACCCTTCACTATGCTTTTCAGAATTTTCCTGATTTTTACTTCCTTTTTTGACATGATTTTAAAATTCAGTTTATTTAGTTCCAACTTCTCATAAGAAAATATCCATTGGTATATCTATTGAGATTGCATTAAAGATTAATTTAGGGAGAATAAACATCTCCATGATGTTGAGACTTAGCCAGTCAAGCACATGGCATGCTTTTCAAGGTGTTCAAGCGATCCCTTTTTAAATGCATTAAAAGTAGCTTTTAAAAATGTTCTTTATGCAGATGTGGCACAAATCTTCTTATATTTATTCCAAGATATTTTAATTTTAATTATTATTGACAATTTTAAGGCAATTGATTTGTTACTAGTTTAATACTCAACCAGCTTACTTCTTTTTTGTGTGCCATGGTTTCATGGTTGATTCTCTTGAATTTTCATCTCTGTAGTCCTTATTTTATAATTCTCTTTCTTACTTTTAACTGCACTTGTTAGTACCTCTAGAACAATGTTAAGTAAGTGATAAGGACATTCTTATTTTGTTCTTGACCTTAATAGGAGTGTTCATGATAACAATTTAGCCAAACATGTAAAACACGTAAAAAAAGGTCAGAAACATTTTAGAGGCTTAAAACAGCTACAGTTACTATCACTGCCATGGATACATAGCACTTTATTTACATAATCCAAAGACTTTGCAATTCAGAGAAGGAACAGTCACTATTTTCCGTATTTCACAGAAGGAAAAATAATGATTTGGAAAGGTAAAAATTCTGTTCAGAGCTAAAGAATAAAAATGACTGGTGGCCCTGGAATGGATGTGGTATCTCTGTACCCTGACTTGGGGCTCTTACCAGGCTCTCAAAAGATAGAGAAGAGATAAAAATTTAGAAAGCATCATTTGATAAAGCATAAAAAAATTTATAAAACTTGCTGGATTCTGACTGGAACTGCAATGAACCCATAAATCATTTTGGGGAGAAATGATGTTTTTATAATACTGAATCTTCCACCTATGAATGTGATGAATCACTTCATTTTTTAGGTCTTCTTTAGTTTCTCTCATTAAGTGTATGTATAAAAGTCTTATACATCTTTTTAAAAATTTATTCCTAGTTACTGAATGTAAATAGCATACTTTTAAAATTTAACTTTCTAACTGTTCATTGGTAAATAGAAATATAGGTGATATTGATATTTTCATGTATTAATTCTAAAAGCTTATCCGAATGTCTCTTGGGGTTTCTGTGAACCTAATAATGTCTGCAAAAATTAATTTTACTTTTCCTTTCTAATCTTTAAGAACCTTTTCTTTTCTTGCCTTAATAAGAACAGTTTTTCAGTTAATACAGCATAACAAAATATCTACTATGAAGAAAACAGAACCTGCAACTAAATTAAGAATTTCTGGAGTCCAAATTCCTGGAAATTTTACCAGTAAAATGTCTAAATGTAGAAGCACTCTCTGCTAGGTGTGGCCATGCGCATTCTCAAACACAACGTCTCTGTGACCATTTGATTACCATTTAAGTTACTGAAGACAACTCTTAATAGAACTGAACAGAGCAGAAGTATAATAGTTAGGAAAACGAGACAATCTCCTAAGTGAAATGGGCCTGCGAGATCTACATCACAGATGAAAAAAATTATATGATCCCTAGTTATCTTTAAACCTTTTGTTTCAGAGAGACAAAAAATTAAGTTTACATTTGCCAGGGTGTATAGTTAACGCAACAAAATTATAAGTCCTCTAAGCCTTAAATTTAAACATTTCAAATTATTACTCTCTACAGAAACAAATGAAAAAAAGCTCTGCTTCCTTGCATTCAAAAGTCAATATAAAATGTGCCAAATCCCTTTTTCTTCTTTGGGGGGTATAGTGAAATCCCACACACTGGGCTAAAATCCCATTTTGTACCATTAGATACATTTCCTTTTGGGGTTTATCTCAAGATGAAGTAACCATACATCTCATTGTATGCCTGTTGTCTTGCTTAATGTTCTTAGCACCTCCTTACACTTTAAAAAGTGTCCCAGTTGGCTGTAAACCAACTGACAATCCTAATAGTAGTACAGGATTAGAAGTGAGAAGACCTAGGTTTTTGTTTTGGTCCATTTCTTGGAGACCAACTTCACCATTCTGAGGATATCAGCATTTTCATATAGGTCATGGTGAGAAATAAATAGGATTCTGGATATAAATAAGTTATATATATAAACTATAGAATGCAACACATTCTAATAGGTATCTTTAAAAACAAGTGATGTCAATAAAAACTGTGGAGTAGGGAGGTCCAAAGGCCATTCTTTACTGAAACACAGAAAAGCTAGCAAAAACTGTCAGAATCAACATTATCAAAACTCCGGAAAATGGCCAAAAGTTTATAGCAACCAAGCAGAATGCTTAACCAAGAAAAAAAGTGACTGAAACCTGGCAGGAGACCTTTGTGGCATTTTAACTTACCCTCTCCCCATCACCCCTTTCTGGCTCAGGGGCAGTCTTGGAGATGGTCGCCTATGTTCCTGGTATGAGTTTCTGGTGCTGCAGGGAGCAGAGCAGTCTTTGTTCTCAAAGAACTGTGGTTGTCTGTTTTGACCTGTTGGGTGGCTTCCTGAAGAACTATACGTTCATTTCATCTGACTTGGATTTCTTTTCTTTTTGGAAAATTTCGAAAGGCAGAGAAGTAGCTTTGATACTTTTGTTGAAAACATTTAAAGGCAAATGAACCAGCTGCTGCCAACAGAGGCAAAGGATATCAGTTGAGGCAAGCAGCACATATGCTGAAAAGCTTGGGAGAAAAAGCTGAACAGTAAATTCTGAAAAGCTTCCACTTATTCCTGGGAATCTAGAAAGCCATGCATGTGCCATGGTCAGGGTGAGTGCTCAGAAAAGACCTAAGAAGGCCCTAAGCTCTCACCTTTGCCTGGCTGTTAAACCTTGTGGAAACAGGAAGTGAAGGCAAAGGCAGAGCCGTAAGCTGGGCTGAGTGTTGAATGTGTGTTCCAATACAGACATAGTATCCAGTTGCAAAGACTGGGAATATTTTTCTTTTTTGATCCAAGCACTTAGGAAAATCTGTTAAGTCACTAGCTAATCGCTAAGCTAGCAGAACAGAGATTTCAGTGACCATGCACAACAAAAAACACGATCTTTTGAAAATAGTTTAGAAAGTCACTAAACAAGCAGATACAACCCACCATGAGTAGTAACGAGAAAGCCCGCAGAGGCGAGAGAATCTAATTTTCAGAGTTATCACATAGTATTTAAGTTATCCAGTTTTTAACAAAAAACTATGAGGCATATGAAGAAATAAGAAAGTATAGTCCATTCACAGGATAAAAAATAAACAGATACTGTCCCTAAGGAAGCCCAGACGTTAAACTTACTAGACAAACACCTTAAATCAAATATCTTAAATATGCTTAAAGAGCCAAAGGAAACCATGGTCAAAGAAGTAAAGGAAACCAGAATGATGTCTTACCAAATAGAGAATAACAATACAGAGATAAAAACTGCAAACACTAAATATAAATTCTGGAGCTGAAATGTACAATAATTGAAATGAAAAATTCATTAGAGGGGTTTAACAGAAGATTTGAACAGGTAGAAGAATCAGTGAACTTGAATATAGGTCAATTGAAATTATCAGTATGAAAACCAGAAAGAAAAGAAAAACGAAGAGTCTAAGAGACCTGTGACAGACCATTAAGCATGTCAACATAGGCATCTTGGGAGTCCTGGAAGGAGAACAGAGAGAAAGGAGCAGAAAAAAATATCTGAAGGAGTAGTGGTGAAAAACTTCCCAAATTTGATGAAAGATGTTAAAGAAAAAAACTGCCAGGGAGAGAGACTCCTATATCCAGCAAAAGTATCCGTCAAGAATGAAGGGGGAAATAAGATATTTCCAGATAAGCAAAAGATGAGGAAGTTTGTTGCTAGTAGACCTGTTCTACAAGACATGCTAAAAGGAGTCCTTCAAGCTGAAATGAAAGTATGTTAGACAATAACTTGAAGCTCCCCCCCTCCACACACACATGTGCGCACACATACATGCACACACAAACACCAGTAAAAGTAACTACCTAGGTAAACATAAAGCCAGTATTATATTTTTAGTTTGGAATGCCTCTTTTTTTCTTTACAAGACTTAAAAGTCAAATGCATAAAGCAAAAATCAGAAATCTATGTTAATGAGCACACAAAGTATTAAGATGTAATTTCTGACAACAGCATAAAGGGGAAGGGATGAAGCTGCAGAGCTGAGTGTCTGTATGCTATTGAAGCTAAGTCAGTGTTAATTCAAAATAGACTATCATAAATTTAAAATGTAATCTGCATGGTAATCACTAATAGCTAAAAAACAATAAATGATATAGTTGCCCTAGCCAAGGGAGACTTCAGTCTCACCTTTGTCATGCATCCCTTGAGTTTCCAGGCTGGGTTTACACTAGGGGGTAAGGCTCTAGGGCTTTAGTCTGGATCACAAGTTAAAAGGAAGACATTCTCTGTTATAAAAACTCAAGAAGAATTTAATAACTTTGCTAGTCTTTGCTCCTTCTCCCCAGGATGGGAAGAAGACAATGTGTTGAACTACCAGGTCATTCAGACATTTTTACCACATCTGATTCTGAAAAAATTCACAACACCAAAAATAATCAAAACACTAAAGTGATCAAACTCTAAGTGTAAAATATTTTTTAATCTGAAAGTTTCCTTTTAGTCATAAGCATGGTGGCTGCTTCTTTATAACCATATGTAATCAATATAAAGCTTGTGACGAGCAACCTTTTGCAATGCCATTCCAAAAGATGTAAAGAATAGCTGCTGTAAATATGCTGTAGAGTTAACTCAGGGCCAGAAGGAACACAATAGCTGAAAATGATGACAGTATATGATGTAAATAACAAGATCTGAGAAGCAGTATATCACTGTGAACACTCAGTAAAATGATAGAATAGAAACCAGAATATAAGTGCTTCACATTTCTGGAATGGGAACAATAACATTACTAAAGTTGAGTCCAACAGAGACTGTAAAAGTCTTTTAACTGCTCCCCTGCTGCTACCTTATTCTTATATATCATATTCTCCAAACTTCAGCCACAATTATTCCTCTAATGCGTATGTTGGATCACATCGCCTCTCTGCTCAAACCCCTCGCAGGACTTCTTATCCACTCTAAACCCAATCTCTGCACTGTCTGTAAGACCTATCATGACTGGGTACCTAGGCACCTCAGAGGGCTCATTCCCTAACACACATCCCATGCCCTGCTCCAACCACCTGGCTTGCTTATCGTATCTCAAACATGCCTAAATACTTTGCCTAACGGTCTTTGCATTTGGAGTTTGCTGTGCCTAAAAGGAGTAAAAATCTCAGGTATTTGAACAGTTTTCTTCCTCATTTCCTTTAGGGCTCTACTCACATGTGACCTATCAGAGAAGCTTTTGCTGACCACATTACCTAAAACAGGACTACCCCTCAATATTAATCTCTAACCTCTTCCTCTGCTTTATTCTCATTCATAATCCCAATTCCTATCTGATGTTCTATATATTTAATGTCAATTTACTGACTCCCCAACCTCTGTCCCACTGTAAGTTTCTAAAAGAGCAGACTTTGGTATGTTTATTGCTGTATACCTAGTACTTAGAACAGTGCCTAGCACAGAAGTATTCAATCAACTGTGATGGAATGAATGTGATTAAATGAAATGAAATGAATACCTACCCAGAATACATGTCATGGGACAGGTTTCTTCCAGATTACTCAGAAATACTTCTTTTTTGTAGAACATTTTTGTGGGCTCATGTTCCGTCTCTTCTGGGTGAATGAAGATAGGGCCATAAAAATATGCAGCTCCATCTCGGACCCATACTTTTTCAATTCTTGGAGGAAAAAAGGAAAAATTCCATTAAAATAGAATTCTGATGAGTTTCATTCTTGAAGCTAATAAAAATTCCATTAACCAAAAACTTAATGATACACAGGAGAGTTTCACTGGCTATTTTGATAAGATAATTTCCTTGATTTTTTTCCCGCTTTAAGCACATGAAAAGATATTTGGAAAAAAAGAAATGAACATTTGTCTATTCATTCATGTGAGGGAAAAACATTTTAACATAATATATACTATACACTTTACTTATTCACATTTATTGTCTTCCAACTAGAACAAACATTCACGGGACTAAGGATATTTGTCTGTTTTATTCACTAATGCATCCTCAAATCCTGGCAAACAGTAGGTGTGTAATAACTGATTAATGAATGATGAACAAATATGATGAGAAAACTGAAGCTCAGAGAGGTAAATCATTCGCCTAAGGACATGAAACTAGCAGAGCTGGGACTTAAACCAAGATTTCTTGGAACCAACTACTATTCTTAAGCACTATCCTCTATTGCCCAACTCTGTACCTGAATCCTTTTTATGTTGTTTTATACCATCCAACCATACTTTCATCCATTTACTTGTTTTTCATATATCTGAGCACTCACTATGTTTCATGCACTGTGTCTGGAAAAGAAGCTACAAAGGTGAACAAACAGAGAGAGTCCCTACTCCTAGAGCACTTGCAAGTTGGTACAAAAACCTAACAATAATATAATGTGGTATGTGTTTCAAGGAGAAGGAAATAAATGGTGCTCGGAGAGTGTGTAACAGGGAGGCTTAACTCAGTCTGGAGGGGACAGAAGAGGCTTCCTTAAGGAAGTGCCATTTCAAATTTAAGCTAGAGGAATTCACCACATGAAGTGGACAGGGAGACTTCTGGGTTGAGAGTTCAGCAAACGGTAGAAGATTAAAAAGAGTTAATGGGAAGAATTTAAAAAAAGAAATATGGTTGCAGGAAAAAGCAGGTAAAGTGTGGTATGAGAGAAAGCTGGAAAAGTTACCTGGGGAGAGACTTTTGTCTTTATCCTCAAGAGTGATGAATTTTTTAAACTGGCTCCCCATCTCTCAGACCCAACCTCATTCCTCCTACTTCAGTAACTCACCTGCCCACGCGAGGGCGCACCAAGCCATGGGACTTGATGAAGACACAGTCGCCAACCTTCAGCCACATGTCATTGTAACGGAGCTGCTCAAAGTAGTGGCAACCTGGTTCACCATTTGACATTTCCACAGGGACATCTTCTTTTTCCTATGGTAAAGGAAACTGGCTGAAGATAGGCAGCAGGCAATCAAAGAGTAGACAAAGAAAATAAAAAAGGAAAACAGACTTTCTTTCATATTAACTTAAAAGAAAAAATAACCATAAATGGAAGTTTTGATGAAGATAAGAATCAAAAGATTAGGTTACTGAAATCAAACTAAGTCTTTTCAAATATTTTACTTTAAATTTCTAGTTAATTTTCATAAAATGTTACTTCAAGGTGCTTTTATACCTCTCTCCCTCCTTCTATCTCCACAGCCTTTGGCAAAAAAACACTGGAGAGGACTTAGTAGCATTCAGAAGCTGCCTGTTTGTGCATTATTAGAGTATAAGGAGCAAATTTCACATGCTTCCTCTTCACCACATTTTCTGAGCTCTCAATGTCTTAAAATTAACAATTAACAGATTTAAATTTTTTGTCATTTTGACTTATTCCAACATAGAAAGGAGTAACATAACCTCTGTGACCTATACTCACATACATTGTTTTTGAATAAACGACAGGGTCTGTCACCTACTAACTGCTATACATTGGCCAAATTACTTGACCTCCTATGCCTTAGTCTCCTCATTTGTAATAAAAAGATAAGTGTGCCAATCAGACAGGATTGTTAGTAAGCTTAAATGACACAATCCATGTTAAGTACATAAAATAATGCCAGACTCATTAAAAGTACATTCATTATTGTTGTTTTATAGTCATGGCAAAAAGAGAGGAACTTCTAAATAATGGAAATAAAAAACATCATTTACTGGAAATCTAGCAGATAATGGGCAGAGTGCTAGGTATTTTAAATATAGCAACTCCAAAATGTATAAAAGCAATGGGAATGCCAGAATCTTAAAATAGTTGACTGCATCTCACTATTTCTCTGAGAATATCTGAAACTTAAAACTAAAAAACTCAAAATGGATTAAAGACTCAAATGTAAGGCCTGAAACCATAAAACTTCTAGAAGAAAACATAGGCAGTAAACTTTTTGACACCACGCTTAGTAATATATATTTTTTAAATATTGTGCGAGGGTAACAAAAGCAAAAATAAACAAAAAAGGCAACCTAAGTGGGAGAAGATATTTGCAAGTGATATATCCAATATCTGAAATACATAAAGAACTCATATAACTCAACATCAAAAAAAAATCTGATTAAAAAAATGAACAGAGGACCTGAACAGACACATCTCCAAAGACAAATGGCCAACAGAGAAATGAAAAGATGCTCAACATCACTAATCATAAAAGAAATGTAAATTAAAACCACATGAGATATCACCTCACATCTGTCAGAATGGCTATTATCAAAAAGATAACAAATAATAAGTGTTGGCAAGGATGTGAAGAAAAGGGAACCCTAATGCACTGTTGGTAGTAATGCAAACTGGTGCAGCCACTACGGAAAACAGTAAGGAGTTTCTTCAAAAAAATAAAGAACCATCATACCACCCTTTTGATTTTTGAAGAAATCAAAAGCACTAACTTGAAAAGATATTGCATCCCTGTGTTCACTGCAACTAAAATATGAAAGCAACCTGTGTCCACCCATAGATAAAGAAGGAAGATGGAGTGTGTATGTGTGTGATGGAATATTACTCAGCCATACAAAAGAATGAAATCTTGTCTTTTGCAACATGGACAGACCTAGAGAGCATTACGCTAAGTGAAATAAGTGAAACAATGAAAGATAAATGCTATGATTTCACTTATATGTGGAATCTAAAAACAGAAGAAACAAAAGAAAACAGAAACAGCTTACAGACACAAAGAACAGAACTGATGGTGTTCAGAGGGGATAGCTGAAAAGGTGAAGGGGATTAAGAGGTACAAACTTCCAGTTATAAGATAATTAAGTCTTGAGGATGTAATGTACAAGACAGAAAATATAGCCAACAATATCATAATAACTCTGTACAGTGACATAAGTGACTAGACTTATCACGGTGATTATTTCCTAAGTGTTGAATCACTGCTGTGTACCTGAAAATAATATAATCCTGTATATAATCTATAATTAAAAAAAAAAAAACTTTTATTTTTAGGAATGGGTTCTGTTCTAAAATAATTCTTTAAAAGAGTTCCTAGAATAACTTGTCTTGGCCATGCGATATCAAAATAATGAGAAAAAAGTAACTCAAATATGGAGAGGACCCTGAGGACTTACGAATTCTAATAATAAAAATAAGAAATCTAAGTTAATTCCCACATTGGTGTCCACTGGTATCTCTTCTTTTAAAATTAATGTCTATAATTCTCACATATATTGGTAAAATGTAAGAAATAGGATGTGTTAGGACACTAAAATAGATATTTTCCCTTTAGACACTAAGAATTCGATTTTTTTCCAGTTTTTACTAACAATTTAAAAACTTTGTCTTTTTTGATTATAAAAAGAAGTATATTTGTTGGAAATAATTCAAACATTAGAGCATGTAAAACTTAAAAAACAAAAGTCTCCTGTGATGTATCCCCGGATAATCACCCAGTTTAATATACAGTTTTTGCATGTTGTTTTCACATTCAAATGTACAAATGTATAAATGTATATTTTTTAGTTTTTTTTTGAATGGTGGAAACACATCCTATTCTACAACCCATTAATTATTAACATCTTTTTTCCACGTAAATTGGAAAATTTTCAATGCTACTACTATATTAGACCTACTTTATTCCTTTCATTGGCTGCACAGTTTGCATTGTATGGATGTATGAGAAGTTAATGCCTATTCGTGGGCATTTGGGTTAACCTACGGATTTTGCTTTTACAAACAATATCACCCCTTGAAGAAAATCCTTTAGTGTACCTAGCTGAGGACTATGTTGGAACACATTCCCTGTCATTAAACTGCATGGTCAAAGGGAATGTCATCAATGGGAGATGAGAGTGTGGTGCCCTAGACAAGGCTGCATGTGTTATCAGTCTTTAAAACTCTTGCCAATATGTTAGACATTTTAAAAACTAGTAAATTAACACATTTTCTTACGTCTTTTAGATGCCTTCCTTCTATAAATGATCTATTTTGTACTTTGCCCATTTTTCTAGATTTACTTTTCCTCTAGACTTCAAAGAGCTCTTTGAACATTAGAAATAGTAGTCCTTAGACTGTTTTATTAAACTAATTGATATTTTCAATTACAAATTGATAAAATGATCAAAATGATTTTTTTCTTTTATGGCTAATGGGTTTTATATCAAGCATAGAAAGGACCCATCCCAAGCTTATAAATGAATAAAAGATTACAGGTAAATATAGCAAATGTAATTATGTTAGAAATTAGTAGTTTTTTTTTTTTAATGTTTATATCTTATTTATTGTTAAATATAAAGTGAGGGAGAATTCAGATTTTTTTTCATTTTTCTTTTCCAAATAGTTATCAGTTTTTCTAGTATCACTTGATTCCAACTTCTCCTGCTGATTTAAAATACTACCTTTAAATTATGGACTTCACTTATGAAAAGCTTATTTCTTCCATTAGCTAGTCCTGAGCTAATAACTCATTTTTTTTTTAAATGCAGTTATATAAAATGTAATGTCTGTCAGTGCAAAACTCTTATTCTTTTTTTCCTCTTTTTCTGGTGACTGCCACATATTTGTTCTTTCATAAAAATGTTAGAATAATTTTGTCTAATTTCAAACACAATTTACTCAAGTCTTTTACAACCTTTAGTAAAATGACTATCTTCCCACATGTTCTATATATTCCTCTTAAGGTTATTTCTTAATCTATTTTGATGTTAATGTAAATTAGATATTTTCGTCCATATATTTTTTCTAACAATTGCTAAAGTATGTTTGATGTTTTCATTTTACCTTTGAAAGTCTTAAGAATTATTATTTATATAAGAAAGCTATAGAGTCTGAAATTTCTAATTGTTGAACCGTTTCAAAAACTTTTCAGTTAATCTCTCCTCCCTGATCTGCAAAAATAATCTTGCCTCTTTATTGTCAATATTTTCATTACTTTTGTTCGTCTCACTACACTGGCTACTTTCAGAAAAATATAGGTAATAGTATAGGAAGCATCTCTGGAATGTGCATAATTTGAAAGGGAATTTCTTTTACAGGCCTTTTAGGCTTGAGGTACAAAAATAATTTTAAAAAAATCACTTTGAAGAAATATCCAACTAAAAAGTTAAAGAAATCAAGACAGGCAGTGTTCTTTAACAAAATAATTTCTCCTTTAACCTATTAATATAATAAAATGTATTAGTGAGTTTTCTTAACTTTGAACAATTCTTACATTTTTAGAATGAACTCCCTCCTACTTGGTCAAATAACTAATTTGATTTCACTTATACAAATACTTTTCTTCTCAAGTATTTTTTGCATCAGTATTCATGAGACTGAACTATAATTTTTATTTTTTTATTTTGTCAGGCTTTGGAATCAAGATTATTCCAGCTTTGAACAACAAACTGAGAAGTTTCTTTGTTCTCTATGCTCTGAAATAATCTAAGCAACATTATAATTATAGGTCTCTTAAAAGGTTAAAATAATCCACCTATGGAATTATCTGACCTCGGTACTTTGGGATTAGCTCTTTGACAATTTTAAAATTTTCTTCATGCTGCCTTCCACTATGTTACAACTCTTCTATATTTCACTTTAGTAATTTGTAATGATCCTAGAAAATTATCTGTTTTAGTCAGGTTTTCAAATTTATTAATACAACTGTCTGTACAAGTCTTTAACTTTCTTCCACATTTTGTATGTCTAAGCTTAATTCCCTTCTTTTTTATTAGGGTAGTTGGTAGTTTACCTCATTAAACTCATAGAAGTATTAGCAGCACTTGGATTTACTTTTAAATTCTACTGTTCTGTAAGTTAATTTCTGTCTTTCCTTTATAGTTTCCTTCTTTCTATTGGGCTAAGGTTTTATATTGTTTTTCTTTTTCTAATGCTGAATTTGAATACTTCATTAATTTATTTTCTGGAATAGATATTTTGAAATGTGAAATTCTCCTCTGTGAGGCTACTATCTACATACCTTTTCCAAGTTAAAACTTTCTTCAGTTCGACTGTCCTCTGAGTTGTCTGTGTTCTTCTCATTATCCCCTTTGTCTGCATTTGCAAATACAGAGGCCACTCGGACCACAGGCAAGGGTACATCTCGAGGAACAAATCTAACTGAGCTGATGGGCATGGTCCACAGTTTAATTTTCTTAAAAGATTTGGTTTTGGCAGAATATCGTGATTCACAGACAAAAACATCTTCATCACGAAAGTTTTCTGGGCATAATTTAAAGTATTCCTGGGGGATATAAGAATAAAATTAATTAGGTGAATTTTTTGAAAAGTCATCATCCAAAAGAAACAAAAATATACACCAACCAACTGAACAAGAGTTAAACTGTTAAGACTTTCTGAAAGTTAACAACAAATGGTGAATGGCTAGAGATCTAGTAGCATTTCCTTATTTCAGAATGACTTTATTAAATATATACTCTTTAGCTTATTTTAGCCTAACAATTGCCTTTTTGAAAGTATGTTAGTATTTCGTACAGCTCTAATGTTCCTTAATGCTGTGGGTGGGGCTCATGTGCTTGTATCAGATAGATACACACAAAAAGTAACATTATTATCTAAAATCTGCCACACTGCCAGTTTATAGTGATCTTTCCAAAAATGTTATCCTTAAAAATTAGCCTGGTGATATAAAAAATTTATGTTGATTGTATACAGCTACATAGTGGAAGTAACAAATAGTCTTTACCATTATATTCAAGTTAATTTCTTCCTAAATCTATATACAGCCATATGGACACAGCTTAAAAATTTTTTTCAAACAGTTAAAACAGAGCTCCTAATTTTTTAAGTGTAAACTTTTTGTTTGTAAATTTTATTCTCTTGGGATGATTTACACTTTGGAACTAAAGTTTCTTACCTTGACAAACATGACCACACATTTTCCCAGAATTTTACTAACAGGAACTTTATTGTAATAGTCACTCTTAAAAACTTCTTTTTCTAGAAATTTTCGTGTAGCCAGATGGAATGTTTCATTTGGCCGATAAAACCAACAGCCATATAACCATTTTTCGCCTCAAAAACAAAAAGAGGGAGAGAATTTACCATCAACAGAAACCACATATACTTTGCAAAATGAGCAAATACTTCATCTATTCTGTCATGGCCGGCACCTACTAATGCACTTTTTTAGGCCACGGTTCTTCAATCTAATCATCTTAAAAGCAATAATACTTTAAAATAATGAAGGGTAACAAGGCCTAAAAGTGCTGCTTCCCCCTCATATTAAAAGGTGTATAAAATACAGAATGAGGAGGGTGATGAGACTTGCTCTATTATGCTAGAGTCAGGACACAACTAAAGTTGTGTGCTTTAATAAGGATACAGATATACTGAAGGACATATTTAGCACTCGGGTGAAGGAATACAAAATTATTTCATATGATGAATGGCTGAAAGAACTGGATTGCTTGGATCACATTTCTGCCTGCTTTTGGCTTCGTTAACTCCCATTCAATCTTCATGTTTCAAGTTAAAGGCAACTGTTCTAGGAAGCCTTTTCAAAATCAAATTCTAAGTCAAGGCACATGTCTCTCTATAATAATTTATTTGTGATTTTTATTTGTGATTTATTTGTGGTTTTGCCAGAGGCAAAGTATGAGCCCTTTGTTCCTCTGAATCTCTGCCATCCTACAGAGTGTGGCTCATGGTGTGTTTTTAATAAATATCAGTTGAACAAATAATCCTCAATTAGACTTTAAGTACTCATTACATTGTTTTTGATTCAACTATGCCACTGCTCCAATGTATAAATAAGTAGTGGGTGCTTATTTATACATTGTAGAACTATTATGAGAAGATAAAAAATGTCTGAGTTATAATTTTCTTTCCTGAGGACCAGAAGTAAAACAGTCACATTTCACTAACCTGCCCTTTGACTTAAAATAAACGTACCAGCAGAATCTTCCCACAGTCTTTCAATACAGACTATATGTGGTTGTAGGTTGGCTTCTGCAGGCTCCACATAGACATAATCTCCAACATGGTACATGCTGTTCTTAAAGCTGCAGTCTTGGCTGTATGTGCGATGTAAGCCTGAGAGACCTGCAGCACCTGCGGAATCTTCACTCTTTTCAGCCTCTTAGGTAAAAATGACAGAAAAGTTCTCATTAAAGGGACGTTGTAATTAGATGTAGGATTCAAACAACACATACTAATACATACTAATTCATTTCTAGACATTCAAAGGCATGATTCAAGACAGAGTATGATATCCACATTCTCAATAGCCTCTATTCAAAATTACCTTCTTTAATTACAACCAACTGCCACTAATTTCAATAATTACATAAAGGATCTACAAAATAAAAATAATTATCATAAAACATATGCTCAACGTAGTCATTCTGGCTGATACAGAAAGGTATAAGGAATTAAATAGTTCATTTGGAAATCATGTAATCCTAGAGATAATCTCATATGTACTTCATCTGCATCTTAATGCCTCAGAAATTTTCTTCTCTAATAGTTATTACGTGGCTATGGCACAACTAACAGAATCTTAGAATTGAGGAAATATGGAATATGGACTTTACATAATATACTATAAATTGTATATATGTATATTTAATATATCATGAACATTTCTCCTGAGATTTAATGTTTTTCACCAAGATTTTTATTTTTTTAAATAAAACTTTTTAATGAGTCCAGTATAAGCCATCATTTGCAAATGCCATAAGTTTGTTTGTTTGTTTGTTTGTTTTTTTGAGAATAAAGTTCTGCCCATATCTTTGATAAACTCCTTAGGATAATTTTCCATAAATGGAACAGCTGGTAATAAACATTTTAAATGTTTTTTAATACATATCCAAACTGACCCCTAAAAGTCTATACCAATTTAAGTCCCTCACTGTTTGGTTTACAAGGGGTCAATTTCTCCATTCCCTCTCTAACACTGGTATACTAGACCCTTATAATTTTGTTAAAACTTTGCCAATTTTTGTGGAAAATGTTATTTAGTAGTTCATTAATCAAATGAACCCCTGTAACATACACAGCAAATTCACAAGGTTCTTGAGAATTTTATACTGGTAGGAACACTGTCAACTGGGCAGAAAGGGAACGGAGAGCACAAAATGAAAGAAGGCTGTTAAATCTCCAAAATTCTAGAGACAGGAAAATAGGCTGATTAAATAACACAGCTGCAAACACGTGCTGCCTTTCATGAAAAAAGATAATTTGGAGGGCAGAGTACTAAGCCTCAGAGGACTATTTCCTAGCCTCAAACTTAACGAAGTTGGCCTGGCTGGATTTCAAAATTGCTTGAAATTGATGACTTTTTTTCCTTTCCATTTCTCTCTTTGAATGGGAATATCTCTTAACTGTTATCCTCTGCATGTCCCGTCAATTTTATTTATCTTTTTAGCTTTACAGGTTCACAAATGGGGAGGACTTGTGTCCCAGGATGGATCACACTCAGAGCCTCATTCATACACATAATTTAGATAATTTAAATAATGAGGTTTGGGTACCTGGTAGAAGAATGTTACTGTTAACAAATATCTAAAAAATATGGAAGTGACTTTGGAACTGAGTAATAAGCAGCGAATAAAAGAATTTTGAGGAGCATGACAGAAAATTTTCCTAGGTTGCCTTGAATAGACTGTTGGTAGAGAAACAGACAACTTGGCAGCTGAAGGCTCAGAAGGAAATGAGAGAAAATGCTTTCGGAAAGTGGAAACAAGGGGATCCTTGCTTTATTTATTTATACACACACACGCGTGTGCACTGTATTGGAGCAAAGTTGCACTATTTAATGAAATTAAGTCGTATTAACCTGAAGTAGTAGATAGTGATAAGTTAAATATGCATATTGTAATGTCATTAAAAAAAATAACAAAAAAAAATCAACAACAAATGGAAAGAAAAAAATAACTAAAGGAACAGTCCAAGAGGCTCAGAATCAAATAACTGCAGGACTCAGTTCTGCTAAGTTTTGTGCCACTATACACACACACAGGGGATGCAGGTTAATGTTTTTCATCAAATTTGAGTCATTTTCAGCCATAAGTGCTCAAATACTTTTTTCCCCCTTTCATTCTCTTCTCTCCTCTGAGGATCCCATTGTAAATATACTAGGATACATGAAGTGAAGGGTTACTCCTAACTCTGCATAGCATAGCTAAGGATTAGCCAATGATTTAGGTGATGACCATACTCAAGTACCTCAAATTTGTAAGGATTCACCCTCTGATGATTGATCTATATGTGGCTTGAGGGATGCATTCAAAGTTGTAACCAACTTCTGAGTATCCCTTGCATTTTTCTTTTGTCCAATTCTCATATCTCCCTTGCACATGCATAGTTTTCCAGTTATCTAAGAAAATGTGTGGAGAGCTTATTTCAGCCCTTCTATGGATAATTTCCGAGATATTCCTCAACTCCACTGTCACCTCAAGCTAGTAAAGCTGCAGGTTTACTCAGTTCATTTCTCCATCAATCACTTTTAGCTGGCGAGGATACAGACCTCTGCTCCCGCCCAATCACTATCTTGAATGAGTATATCCCTTCTGGCAACAGAGCTGCTGGGTTTTACAGGTATCCTTATGCTGATAAAATAATTATTATTTTTTATCAACTAGGTTCCTCTTCTTTTTTGTATATGCCCTTGCTTATGAAAACTTGCTAAAAACCCCTAAGAAGCAGATTTGATGCTAAAGCCTAATATAACTCTTAGAAAGTCATTCTAGGTATCTATGTGAACTTGACCTTTATCAGAAATTATTGAATTTCTAATGAAAATTCCTACTGTCAAAATATTTTTAACTGCTGGCAAGTGACTCAAATTAACAGCTTTAGGTTGATACGATTAAAAAATTTTTTTCTCCTACTTATGAGATTCAGCCAAAAAATCATCTGCTTATCTGGCCTAGAGTCTGTACAAGGAAAGCCATGCTGCTGAATGATGGAGCAGAACCTTGATGTACTCACTACCGAGAATGCTTTCTAGCCTCAGGTGGGCCCCTCAGATATTCATATACCAATAGTAGTATTAAGAGGTATTAAGCTCCCATAATAGTGAATTAATTGACTCTGTTCCTGAAATATTAGGGTAACAGCTGTGTCACATGTAACTTCAAATCTTTTCATCTGATGACCAAATTACTAAAAGCATTTTCATCTCACTGTTAAGAGTCAACACCCTGAGTCTTCATTTACACAAACAAGACTCTTCTCCACAGCTAATTATATAATATTTCTTCATAGTTAATAAAATGAAGAGAAACCAACCTCTTTTTTCTTCTTCTCGTTTTAGTTTATCTTCCTCTATTTCTTTTGGTAATTTTTCCTTCTTCTCTTTCTCCACATCATTATGCAAATGCTTTGTAGTATAGCTGAGTGCTGGTGAAAGTAGAATCTCCCCATTTTTGCAAAGTTCATCACGAATTTTAATAAAAAACTGCTGAAGTTCTACCGCATCTTCGTATATTTCGGAATCTGTCCTATAACAACATCAGAGTATCTATTGACACACAAATTGCTTCTTTTAAACATTACAATTATATGTTAAATTATATTGAATGTTTCTTTAATGTGTTAGTTGATATAACTGTACTTCTGCACAGTTCTAAGAAGGGTATCTCCTTGAAGTTCATTAGAACAGAATGTGAAGAGTCATTTTTCCTTTGTGATGCTCGTGCCCACTAGTTTCCTTTTTCTGAAGGCTTGTTCCTTGCACAGCTCATGTCAAAGGAAAGGCCTCATTCAATTTCCTGGGGAGAAACATGGTGCATGCAACCACTGATTTTGGCAACAGAAGGGGGCTGCCAGAATCAAGGACTATACTAGGCTCCACACCATGTACGACAATTACTTGCATCTAATCTTTGAATTAATTTTTACTTTCTCTTAATTGGGAGACCAACACATTAGAGAAAGTGTTAAAAAAAAGATTTAGGAAATGTCTACTTTTTTCTTTATGGATTTGTATATCATGGGTGCTGAGGCTGGTAGGACTCAGCTAAACTGCAAAGTCATGAGGGCATCCTATAATGATAATCGGTCTCAAAGTCAATATTCACTTTAGTTATTTAGAAATAACTACATAATTCTGAGGAACCAGCAGAGGTAACATAGTAAGAGATGGAAAAAATAATCTGTATCATATTGAAAATTTAAGACTCTTTCCTCATTTATAAAATGACAGGACTAGGTAAAATAAACTTCAGAATTTAGAGTGAAAAATTTTATTACTATTTCTAATCGATTGTGGTTGGAAGCAGGCTTAAATATAATTATATTACCTAAGAATACCAGAGTCTGAAAAATTATTCACAAAGGTAACCACAGACAAACTCTTAGCAGCAGTTATGGAGACATTCTGGTTAGGGAAACGTGGTAGGCACAGCAAACCCAAACCCAGTCATCTGCCTGCTGACACTCACTACTAGAGCATCAAACTTTAGTGAAGCCTCCAGAATGCTTCTCCTCATCTCAAAAAGTGAAATGGCAAACAATCTGAAAACACTGCCAATAACCACCAAAATGGATGGTTCTAACATGGTTTTCAAAATATATTCTGGTTATAGAAATGCTAATACTTGCAGGAATGCAATCAAAATAAAACTGGCCAATAAACACGTACAACACTATTTTGGTGACTATTTTCTGAATGGAACTATCCAAAGACTGTTTGCTAGAAATTAAAACTCATTTTATAATAGCTTACAATTTTAAGTATAATATTAAAAGTGAAAACACACTTTTAGTAATCCATGTTACAATGAAAGGGCAATTTATAATTCCATCATGTCATATGGTTTAGTAATGAAAGTTTTATACAGTCATTAAACAGCTAACGTATCCTTTCCGTCTTATTTATTTAAATAAAATATGTGAAGAATCTGTTAATCTAAGAGGTCAAGTGTTCCCTGCATGTCAAGCACAAAAACTCGAGATAGAAAAAGAAATAACTCTCATTACTCTTAATTGATGGGTATTCCTTACATATAAGGCAGATATTCAGTAGAAGAAAATAAGATTATAGGAGGTTCTTAGTGCTTCCCTTGTCTTTGTTTTTCCATGGGGCCCCTTACCTGCAAAGAAGTCAGATCATTTAATCGAGGAATATTGCCAACAGATTAGGAAAAAACAAATTAGAGGCCAACTGGCATGAGTCAGCGCTGTACTATTACTGAACACTGCTGATGGACAAAACCACTGTCACATAAGTCAACTTTTCTCTGCTATGCCTCACTGTTCAGATCCCTTCTATTTCAAGGTGTGAAGTCCTAAGTGATGGGGAGAAGTGGTGGGTAGGATTAAGTGTGAAGAAGCATTAACACTGTTAATGGAAATATGCTGCATATGGACGTCATTACATTCATGAACTTAAATACTTTGGGGACATCTATCTTCATTACTGGCAATGCGATAAATAAAGCCATGGTTTATCATTCACTAAACTGATTCATCTTCATCTCAGCAGCATGGGGTTATTCCTAAATACTGTACATGATCTTTATTCACAACAATAAGAAAGGCTTCCCCTATGCTTTGCAACAAAGCTCTGGAATCAGAGTGAAACTGATCACCATCTCATATAAAAGAACTCTGGAGTCTACCTCTGAGATCTCAAAAGAAAAACCAATCATGTGAACAACAGATGAATGAAAAGAGCTCATTTCCTAGAGATACAAATCTGCTTAATTCTTAAAATAATCATGTCACCGACACAAGATAAACAAAGTTGCTAATAATCTAAGAGACAAATGTACTTTGGAAGACTCACAGAAATGATCCCAAGATGTAATAGGAATGAGATGGGGAGTAACTTTAGACTTAAGAGTTGTTTATGTAAACTAAGAACAAAAACAGAAGTCAAAGCTTCCATGAAAGCAAGATTTCTCTGTTTTGTCCACTGGTATATCCCATGCATTCAGATAATGCTCATAACTAGCAAACACTCGATAAACATTTGTTGACTAAATGAAAACAATAAATGAATGTAGATTTTGACTTCAAGATGACCCCTTCCTTGGGTCTTTCTTTTTAATTTCTATCCCTACTGTTGAATAAGAACTATTTCCTAAATGTGTCACTCGAGGGTCTCTCCAATCTGATCCCAACTCCACCCGTCCCTTGAACACACTATATTCATTTCCTAAGCCTTTACTCATACTTCCTGCCCTATGTGAATCCTGCTCATTCTTTCATTCCTCCCTGATGCCTCAAGCCTTTTAGAACTCTAGTGGAGAGTTCCTTACTTCACCACATTTACTAAATATCAAGTTGTTATATATATGTTGTCTCATACATTATTTTTCCCTAAGCATAGGCCCTATCCCAGTTGTCAGACTTCAAGCTCTCCAAGCACAGAGCTCAAGTCTTATCATTCATGGCTGTGTGTTCCATGATTGGTGTCGGTAACTGTCTTAGTCCTAGCCCTCTACAGTGGGGAACAAGAAGAGCCACCACACTTACTAGTTATGTGACTCTTGACAACTTCTTTGTGCACTTATTCACATGTAAATTGGAAAGATTATCACCTACCTAGAATGGCTATTATAAGGGTTAGTGATTATTTACATAAAGTGATTTACAAAGAGCAGGTGCTTAACAGGAACAGTAAACATTACTATTAATTTTTCTTTCAAGATCCAGAGCAAATGCAGGCTTCACAGATTCCCCAGCTGGAATCGCCCCCATGCAAACAGCCTAAATAAAGGTCTAGCTTTCAGCATGATAGACTACAAGCTCCAAGAAGGTAGAGTTTGTCTCTCTAATTTTTGATATTCCCCCAACGGACTCCAAGAGCACAAAGAAGACATACTTTAATTGCTGAAGTGAAATTGTTGTAACAATCAAGTATATTATTATTGTGTGGCAAAGATATACCAAAAATCAAAATTAAAAAGGAATTTAAGTTTGATGGAAATTTAAATTTCATTGCTTCTTTCAGCATTTAATGCTTGTAGAAGGAACTTAAAATGAGAAATCTGAGATTAAAAAAAGCCTTTTTAGGTATCTAAAATGGTGATCAAATTTAAATGTCTAATCTTGATCAATATCTTAGAACTATTTTATTTAAAGCATGCTTGAACTGAACTCAAACTTTAAAAGAAAATCATATTACTATTTCTAATTATAAAATTTTTATCCTTTAAAAAATGTTTTGCAAAAGGCTGTATTTTAAGAGCTTGTGCTTTGCAACAGTTCTTCAATTTTGTCTTACTCCCTCTTCTTATTAGTCTTAATCTAGATGCTTTCTGTTAGTTCTGCTAATTAGAATTCAAAAGAGCACCCCGCCAACCGTAATCATGTACCTAAAATGAAATAGTACATCAAAGCAGAATTCTTTCTTCTGTTTTGCAATAAATATCACACTTTCTCAAAAAGAAATGGCTTTGAAAACATACCGATTCATCCTTCTTGCCCTTTCCAATACTTCAAACATATGTTCTTGAAATAAATCGAGCCGCCGGTAGCGATTATTTTCAACATTCTTCCTAATTATGTCAAAAGTAAGAGGAGGTTTGTTTGGAAAGTTGGGATCCACAGCAGGAATTTCTGCTAAGGAATCACTATAACATCTTCCCTCATCATCCTGATGACTCATGACTGACACAAAAAGATTGTGGATAAGCTCTTGAATTAGCAAGGTCACATTTGGGACATGAGAGTCTTCATCTCCCTCTAGGTCTCTCCGAGTTTCGAGAAGGACTTTGTGCAGGACAAGGGCATCTTTATAGATCAAAGACTCAGGTTCATTGTATGTACATGCATTGTTAAACATCATGACGAAGTCCTCAACCATGGAGTCTATATCTTGGTATTTGTTGGCCATCATGTGACTTCGAATTTTTTCCATGTCCATGGGCTTTTTAATGGTCAGATAATAGTCAGGAAGCTCAGATCTGGAGGGAAGCCTCAGAAATATGGCACTGAGGCGGCGACCTCTCTTATCAGTATAGTTCTTTACCGCTTCATAGACTTCATTTAGTTTCTGCTGCATTGGAGTCATGTATTTTGATTTTTTAGGAGAAATGCCACTCTTCCTACCTAAAAAAAAGATTTAATGTTAAACAGATAAAATTTTAAAAATGAACCTATATTTGTATGTAGTTGGTAGAACGGGACTATTCTAAGTAATTTGTGAAACACAGTAATGAGCGTTATCTCTAGAGTAGTATATCCTACTGACAAACGAAAAAAAATGGAAAAAAATTTAAACTATTTTCAGTAATCATATTTTTGGTGGGAGAGTAAGTACTGTTATGTTGAGATAGTAAAAAATGAGGTAGAATAAAGCAAATAAGTAGTTATGTGACATTCTAAGTGCATCACCTATGGTATCCTTGAGAACTGAGTTTCATCACAAGTCAAAAAAGAGATACAGATGTTAAAACAAGGACAACGAATAAAAACCTTGTAGCCTTGAATCTCAATTGAGAGTATCAGTATGAACTTAGTGTGTATTTTATCTTTAAACAGCACACGCATACACTCACACACTTTCCTAGGTCTGTTTACTAAAAATCCTGGAAATAATGACCAACGCAGTAACAGTATACTCTTATATAGTTTTGACTATACAGACTTTAGTTTTGAAATACTGATTTCAAATACTTATATCAGTAGCTTCATGGGAAATGGCTGATTACCAGTCTGCACAAGATAAGCCTTACCAGTAGCACTAGAAAGTAAAGATTCTATCAATTATTTACCATAATAATGTCAAAAAAACACAGCAGCAAAAAAAAAAAAAAAAAAAAAAAAAAAAAAAAAAAAAAGAGAGAAAGAAAGAATAAAAGAAAAGAACATTGCAGATAGCCTGGGACAACATGAACATCAATAAAGACAATAACTACAATGGGTTAAAATTTGACAATATATTTAAATCTCGTAGTTATTAATGATTTATAAAAATGAACAAACAACTGGGTAAATGTTAAAGGATGTTAGTAAACCAATGCATTATTTTGAAAACTGTAAATAAAGGGGAAGAAAACCTAGTTTTTATTCTTTCAAAAAGCAAAACAAAAAAACCAAGACAAATCAACCAAAAAACTGTACCACCAGGTAATTAAATACTGGATGAAGCAAAGTTTCTCTATATAGAAATATTCTAACTAGTAAATAAGGAGTGACAACATTAAACTACCACTATTTTTACCTCTCTTTAATGAATTAATGTACTAAGTGTTAATATACGGACAGAAACAACCATATATTACAAGCTACCTGATGGAAGACCATTTTTACCTCTGAAGTTGGTTTTTGTGCCAAAGGGAGGAGACAGGGATCAAATCTAAGTCAAAATTCAATCAAGTCTCTGGCTCCGACTACCAATTTATAAGAAATACAAAAGACAAAAAGAACGTTACCTATAGCAAAGGGACACAGTTAGCAAAACCCAGGCAGTGGGAAACTATAGTGCAAACCCACTTTATTCAACAAAGAAATTGTGAAGAAAAAAATAAAAGAGAGAGATGGAGGGGAATTTACAGATTAAAAGAAGCACTAATCAAATGCAATGTGTAGATCTTCTTTGGATTCTACCTCAACCAAACATTGCCCCAAGATATGATGCAATATAAATGTAGAAAATCTATCATGAAGTAGCCTTGTCAAGCTGAAATGAAATCTAGTCAAGCCTTTAGAATTAATTTCCATTTTCAAGAAATAAGGGTAACATAAGAAAAAGTTAACTGATATCACAAGGAAGTAAACTCACTAACCCAGAATTTTGGACTGACCAAGAAAGTGACCTGGTTCCTAAACAGTCAATAGCATAAAGATATAAAAAGGAGGGAGACTGCTCTAGATTATGAGTTTAAGATTATAACAATTAAAAGTATTTATATATATGTATATATGTTAGATCCTGATTTGAAGAAACTAGCTGTAAAAGTATATTTGTGAGACAATCAGTAAAATCTGAAAATCTGTCAGGTATTAGATGAGATCAAGAAACTAAGAAATTGCTAAATTTTTTAGGTGTGATAATGACTTCACAGTTATTGAACAAAATTCAATTGACCTTTGAACAACATGGGTTTGAACTGTGCAGGTCCACTTACTTGCATATGCACTTTTTAAAAATAAATATACAGCTGGCTCTCTGTGTCCTTATGTTTCAAATTTGTGATTCAACCAACCTTGGACTGAAAACAGTATTTTTGATTCTGGGTTGGGAATCTGTGTACGAGAGCTCACTTAAGTGATGTGAGAGATTTTAGGCATGCGCCCCTAAACCTCAAGCTAATCAAAGGTCAACTATACCTGGATTTTATGGATGCAGGATAAACTAAGTAGACATGATTGCATCTCCTTTAAAATAATTTAAAACAAAAAAAAAAAGAGAGAGAGAAAAAAGGGAATATAGGAATTAAGTGTGACACAATCATGATGATGCTGATTTGTAACTAGTATAGCATACATGGGTGGTTCACTGTACCATTTTTTATATTCGAATGTGCTTAAAATTTTCCATAATGTAAAACAGAGAAATGAAAAGGAAATTAACATTACACATGAAAATTCCTTTTAGGGGATGGGCAGAAGGTGTGGCAGCTTCCCCGAATAGCCCTGCATGGGAGAGCTGTGAGCTCCACACAATAGCAGTACCCAGGGATCAGGGCAGAAAGAAGAGAAGTGGGAACAGCACAGAAGCAGGGACAGCAGAGAAACACATATTAATTATTACTAGCTGTGGTTGCAAAACAGGAGGCTGAGCTGCAGCCCCCATCCCCCAACCCAGAGGGCCCCACACCCCATGTCCTCCAAGACTGAACACCATGGAGCCCTAGGGAAATTGGAGCAAACACTACCAAAACTGTCTCTAACACTGACAAGGACTGAGACTGAGGGTAGCGAGAATGACTGAATATATATAAGGAAAAACAAAAGGCATCATTAAGACTTTATATAAAGCAGGGATCCAAGAGGTTTAGTTAGTCACCATTTACTGGAAACCAAAAGAAAAATACCATCTTACCAATGGGCTAAAGAGATACCTTTATATAATAAATCTTTTATTCTGATTAAAAAAATACACTTCTATTAATACCCAGGTGGAGAAATAGTCCATTAAATACCATGAAAATCCAAAGTGAAAAACCAGCTCCAGAAACTAAGCTTACAGACATAGAAATGTCACGTAAATGACAGAGAATTTAGGATGGTACTTCTGAAAAAATTTGATGAGATCTGAAACAAATCATATCAACAATTTCAGGAATTGAAAAAAAACAATTAGATGAGCAGAATGAGTTCTTGAGTTCTTGAGCAAGGAGACTGAAATCCTCAAAAAAAAAAAAAAATAGAACTTCTGGAGATGAAGAACACACTCAAAGAGATGAAAAATGAAACAGCAAACTTGAATCAGTGACATCAAAGATAGAAATCTAAAACTAAAACAGAAGAGAGAAACTGAAGAATGAAAAGTAATGAAAAAGAAATACAAGAACTACCTGATACCATCAGGAAAGGAAACATAAGAATAATGGGAATTCTTGAAGGGGAGGAAAAAGAACAGGGATTAGAAAGCATTTTCAGACAAATAGTGGATGAGAATTTCCCAAATCGAAGGAATAAGCTGGACCTTGGAATTCAAGAAGTCAATAGAACACCCAATTATCTCAACCCAAAACGGCATTCTCCAAGACACACTGTATTAAAATTATCAAAAATCAACGACAAAGAAAGAATTCTCAGGGCAGTCAGGGAAAAGATGATGATAACCTATAAAGGAAAACCCATTAGATTATCCTCAGACTTCTCAGCATAAACCTTATAAGCCAGAAAGGGGTGAAATCAAATATTCAAACTATTACATGAAACAAACTACCAGCCAAGAATAATATATGTATCCAGCTAAGCTCTCCTTTAGATATGAAGGAGAATTAAAGACCTTTCCAGACATATAAAAATTGAATGAATTCTCCACTACAAGGCCTGTATTACAGGAAATACTCAAAAGGGGTCAGCTCACCTAAAACGAAATGACAAAAAAAAATACACAACTATATGTAAGTTAATTAGTAGGCAGATAGAAGCAGAGGAGTGCAACCCTTACTAAGAACAGGGCATTATAATCTTAAACAGTAAGAAGAGATTTGCTACAGCAAGATAATAATGAATGTTCAGCATACATAGGGGCAAAATAAGACAACAATGACTGAAAAGGGGAGGATTCAAAGATCCAAATTCATAAAGGGGAATGGAGATAAGGTACACAAATGAGAAAATGGACTAATATGTATATGTGTATATATGTATATGTGTGTGTGTGTGTATAACTATCCTCTACATATCTGTAATGGTAACCACATGCCAAAGATTCAGAAATGAAGTATATAACACAAAACAAGAAAGACCAGAAGGAAAATCCACAAAACCCAAACAAAATTAAGAAAACAGACACACAAAGACAAAGAAGCAATGGAAACACTAAACTACCAGAAAGCAAAAGATCAAATGGCTATAGGAAAACCTCATATTTCAATAAATATAAATGGACTGAACTCACAAATAAAAAGGCACGGAATTGAAGACTGGATCAAAAAACAAAACCCAACCATATGCTGCCTCCAGGAGACACATCTCAGTTCCAAGGACAAATAAAGACTCAAAGTGAAAGGGTGGAAAATGATATTTCAGGCAAATGGCATCCAGAGAAGAGCAGGAGTAAGCACTACTAATATCGGATGAAACAGGCTTCAAATAAAAAAGGTAAAGAAAGATATTGAGAGACACTACATAACGACAAGGGGAATCATACACCAAGAAGATATAATACTTAATAACATCTATGCTCCCAATCAAGGACCCCTGATATATGTAAAGCAATTACTAACAGAACCACAAATACACAGAGATTAAACAACATGCTACTGGGTCAGAGAAGAAATAAAAAGAGAGATCAAGAGATACACAGAAACAAATGATAATGATAGCACAACATATCAAAACTTTTGGGACATGGCAAAAGCAGTGATGAGAGGAAAGTTCATATCATCACAGGCCTACCTCCAAAAACAAGAATGAGCCCAAATAAACAACCTAATGTTTCATCTTAAAAAACTAGAAAATGAAGAACAAATGAAGCTTGAGCAGAAGGAAAGAAAGAATCGAAATTTGAGCAAAAATAAGTGAAATTGAAAACAAAACAAAACAAAAAAACAGAAAAAATAAATGCAACAAAGAGCTGGTTCTTTGAAAAGGTTAATAAAACTGACAAACCCCTGGCTAGACTCACTAAAGAAAAATGGACACAAACAAACAAAATCAGGGAAAAGAGGGGAAATGACAGATGCAGTAATATAAAGGATCATACGAGAATACTATGAAAAAGTATATAACACCAAATTTAATAATGGGAAAATATATTTGCAAGCAATGCCTCTGAAAAATATACTCTCCCTAGACTGAATCAAGAACTGGAAAATCTAAATAGACTGATCAGCAGTAAGGAAATTGAAACAATCATCAAAAACCTACCAAAAAGTAAAAGTCCAGGACCAGATGGCTTCACCAGAAAATTCTACAAAACATTCAAAGAAGATTTAATACCTATTCTCCTCAAACTCTTCCAAAAACTCAAAGAGGAAGCAATACTTCCCAACTCATTTTAGAAGGCCAGTATCACTCTGATACCAAAACCTGGTAAAGATAACACACAAAAAGAGAAAATTACAGATTAATCTCTCTCAAGAACACAGATGCAAAAATCCTAAATAAGATACTAGTGAACTGAATATAGCAACATATTAAAAAGATTATATACCACGATCAAGTGGGCTTCATCCTAGGGGCCCTTAATGGCGAAAAACTAAAAACCTTTCCTTTAAGATCAGGAAGAAGACAAGGCTGTCCACTCTCACCACTATTATTCAATACAGCATTGGAAGTCCTAGTAAGTGCAATTAAGCAAGAGAAAGATATAAAAGGCATCTAAATGGGAAATGAATAAGTCAAACTGTCACTATTTGCAGATCATATGATTCTCTATATAGAAAACCCTACAGACTTCACAAGAACAATAAGCAAATACAGTAAAGTTTCTGGATACAAAAATCAATTTTCAAAGATCCATAGCATTCCTATACTCTAATAATGAACTATAAAAAAAAGTGGGAAAAAAAATTCCTTTTGCAATTGCAACAAAAAGAATAAAATACCTAGGAATAAATTTAACAAAACATGTGAAGGACTTGTATGATGAAAACTACAGGACCCCCCCCCCAAAAAAAAATTTGAAGATACAAAGAAATGGAAAGATATTCCGTGTTCTTGGATTGGAAGAATCAACATAGTTAAAATGACTTTATTACCTAAAGTATTATTCAGATTTAGTGCAATCCCTATCAAAATCTCATCGGTATTTTAAAGAAATAGAACAAAAAATCATCAGATTCGTATGGAAACATAAAAGACCCCGACTTGCCAAAGCCATCCTGAGAAAAAGAACAAGGCTGAAGGCATCACTCTGCCCAACTTCAAATGATACTATAAAGCAACAATGATCAAAACAGCATGGTACTGGTAGAAAAACTGGCATACAGACCAGTGGAACGGAAGTAAATCCATGTTTATATGGGCAAATAATTTTTGACAAAAGAGCCAAAAACATATAGTGGAGAAAGGAAAGCCTCTTCAATAAATGGTGCTGGGAAAACTGGAAAGCCACAGAATGAAAATAGACTGTTGTCTATTAGCACACACCAAGATTAACTCAAAAAGGATTAAGAACCTGTATTTAAGACCTAAAACAATAAATTGCATAGAAGAATACACAGGAACTAAAACTCGAGGACCTTGGAGAAGATTTTATGAATCTGTAAAAGCAAAAATAAATGAATGGGACTACACCAAACTAAAGAACTTCTGCACAGCAAAAGGAACTGTCAGCAAGGTAAAGAGACAACCATCCAAATGGGAAAATATATTTGCAAGCAATGCCTCTGATAAGGGTCTAATATCCAAAATATACAAAGAACTCACACAACTCATTAACGACAGAAAAATAAAGAATCCAATTAAAAATGGGCAGACGATCTCAACAGACACTTCTCCCAAGAAGACATACAAATAGCCAACAAACATATGAAAAGATGCTCAACATTGCTAGCTATTAGGAAAATGCAATTTAAACCCACAATGAGATACCATCTCAAACCTTTCAGAATAGCTGTTATCAACAGGACAAGAAATAACAAATGTGGGAGAGAATGCAGAGAAAAAAGAACCTTCATACACTGCTGGTGGGACTGCAAACTGGTACAGCCACTATGGAAAACAGTATGGAAATTCTTCAAAAAAAAAAAAAAAAAAAAAAAAAAACCAAAACTAGGAATTAATCTACCATATGATCCGGCAATCCTTCTACTGGGTATTTACACCAAAGAATTGAAAGCTCATATCCGAAAAGATACTTGCACACCAATGTTCATAGCAGTACTATTCACGGTATCCAGAGCATGGAAGCAACTGAAGTGTCCTACAACAGACGACTGGATCAAGAAGCTGTGGTACACATATATAATGGAGTACTGCTCAGCCATAAGAAGACATGACATACTGCCATTTGTGACAACGTGGATAGACCTCGAGATAATCATGCTAAGTGAAATAAGCCAGACAGAAAAAGTTGAAAACCACATGGTATCACTCATATGTGGTATATAAACCTAAAAGCAACAAACGAATAAGGACAAACAGAGACTCAGGGACATGACCTATAGACTAGTGGTTACCAGAGAATAGCAGGGAGGGGGAAGAAGGAGGTAGGTGGATGGGGTAAAAGGGATCAAATATTCGGTGACAGAAAGAAATCTATGGGTAGTAAAACACAATGCAATACATATATATGCCTTACTGAAATGTATTGGATTTCATTAACCAATGTCACTATAATAATAAAAAAAAATGTAAAAAAATTAAAAAAATAAAATCTCCTTTTCTTGAGCTTAATAATGTATATGTATTTATACATATTTAAATAGTTACTGTTAAATTATCTATTTATCTATTTATTGACAGACTGATCCATCTTTAGTTTCCTAACTCAACTAATCTAATTAGTTCTAGTTTTAAAAGGTTTTGTGTCTCTAAAAAGTAGGTTTTCATTTCTGTAAATCATCTGTATGCTTTTACAGTTCCATGAAAAAATAAACAAACATCTTAACAAGAAGGAATCATCACTTAGCAATCATATTCAAAGCTATTGTAAAATTCAGTTTCAGCCATTTCATATAAAAAGCCAGGTTTATTTGTTTTTCCCCCTTTCAGTAAATATGGCTTTAAAAAATATTTGACAACATCACTACCATTTGTTGGTATTTACTTCATTTATATTATTTAAATAAGACAGAAACCTCTTGTTTAGCTCAATGGTATTAATTACTTTTACTGTTTTCTCTTCCCTCACATTTTTTAATATAACCACCATCCATGGAACACACTCAAAAGACAGCTGACTTAATTTACAGCACAGTGGTTGGACATCTCTAACCTCTCAAATTCTGTCTAGGAGAAGCTGGTGGGACTCATTTTTAATTTTAGTAATCAGGAAACAAACACACAAAAACAAAATCTGCCACCATACTATTCCATTTTCATAGCTAGAAAAAATATCTATTCTTATTATTTAACATTTACAAAATGCCAACCACATTCAAGAAAGTAAATGAAACTGATGACATTATATTCAATTCTCACATACTTTCTATAGTTGGCTTAAAATAAAGAAGAGAATGCTTGACAGAAGAGAAGAAACTCCATGCTAGAGTGCAAGTTCAAATATATTGACCAATTAAATATTATTTCAGTACACCAGTAATCTATCCTTGATAGACTACACTAAATAACAAAGTATAAAGCTGCCTTACTCAGCTTGAGTTTGGGAGAAGCCATGTCGTCATCATCAGGCAGAGGGCCGAGCTCTTTCCTTTTATCCTTGAGTAACTTCTCCAGGATGTGGGCATCATTGTAAACCTATATTCCATAAATATATTTAAAATGAGTTTCTAAAACACTTCCTATTGAAATATACGTCCATAAAGAAGTTTTAAAAACATAGCTTAGAATAGTTTGGAACTAAAGAAATAAAGTTTGAGATCACTACCAAGTAACAAAATCACATCGCTGTGAGGTAGGCCTAGGCCTCAATTGGTTGTTGTTTAAGCTTTCCAGGTGATTTATAATGTAGCTATGCATGCTAAAGTTTGAGAACTACTATAATAGGATCATTTTACGTTTCTACAAAAGTTCTGAAATATATTTATATTTACATGTGCTGTTTTCTTCATAAATCTCTTCCACTGGACCCTCAAGGTAGCAGACTTAGCTCAATGAAAATTAAAAATTAAAAATTTCTGTTAATTGAAGAGCACTATATCAAACCCCAATTTTAAAAGGAAATTAGCATCAGTGTGGGTTTACAGTCTGGAATCTGATCTGTGAAATGCAACAATCCTTGCTTAGGATCTTTCTTTCTGAAGACTAAGTCAAGACTGGTATAATGTAGCTGAGAATAAGGTTACACACCCACTGGCCTCCCAAATCCCCCTGCAGAGGCTCTGTCCACCCTGATTGCTATCAGGGCAGAGGGCTGAAGGAATAAATGACCTCTCTTCTTTGACCATCTCTTAAGAGTGCCTTTTTTCTCTACTTGTGGCAGACAAAGGGCACATTACCCAATGACACTGAGGACAGTGTAAACCCCTTCAATAGAACCATTTCTTTGATCATAAACACCCTCAGTGCCTACTTTATTTCATAGTCAAATATAATAGAAGAAAAAAATGATTTAAAAATGTTATTTTATTTCTGGGAGATTTAAAGTAGGTAAAAAAAACTCAGTAATATATATGCACTCCCATTCATGTTCACTAAAATAGTCAAATATGGAAACAACCTAAGTGTACAGCAATGGATGAAAGGATAAAGAAAATGTGGTATGTGTGTGCTCATGCATGTGTGCGCATACACAAATACTATTCAGCCATAAAAAATGAACTCCTGCCATCTGCAACAACATAGATGAAACCTGAGGGCATTACACTAAATGAAATGTCAGAGAAAGACAAATACGATATGATTTCACTTATATGTGTAATCTAAAAACATAAACATAAAACAAACAAAAAACCCCCCAAACCCTCCAAGCTCATATATACAGAGAACAAACTGGTAGTTACCAGAGGTGGGGGTTGGGGGTTGGGTGGAATGGATGAAGTGGGGCAAAACGTACAAACTTCCAGGTATAAAATCATGGGGATGTAAGGTACAGCATGATGATTACAGTTAATAATACTGTACTGCATATTTGAATGCTGCTAAGAGAGTAGATCTTAAAAGTTCTCACCATAAGAAAAAACTTTGTAACTATGTATGGTGATAAATCTTAACTAGATTTACTGTGATCATTTAACAGTATATATAAATACTGAATCATTATGTTACATACCTGAAACTAATATGTCAATTATACCTTAATAAAAAAAATTAAAGGATATGAAACAGAAAAAATATCAAAGAATGTCTCTTAGCTACATTGATAAAAAACTGAAAATCAAGATACTTCATAACAAAATCAATTATTTAGAGGTGCATTTATGGGAATATTCTCATTCTTATATAATCATACCATTTTACAGACAATCCTTGAAGAAGTATGGCTATTGAGGATAGTAATGATGATTATGAAAGATTTTAATGCTGTTGTCTTTCATTTGAGTGCTTATTCAAATCCCAGGCACTGTTACATGCTTTGTATACTTATCTCATTTAGATCCTACAACCACCTTGATGCATGTACCATTATTATCCCCAACTTAAAGATGAGAAAAATGAGGCTTAGAAAAGATAAATAACTTATACAGGAACTTGCAGAACAGGATTCAAATCTAGGATAACAGAGTATAAACTTTTAAACTTTATAATGTACTGCCTCCCATTTTAAACATTTAAGAGAAGATAAAGTATTTAAGCTAGTCACTGAGAAGAATAACCTAAGTTAGGCCTCTAGACCTGGTCTCTCAAAATGCATTATTCCACAGGCACCCAAAAGAAAATGTGTCCACTCCAGGATTTTTATATATTCTTACCTGGGAACCCTCCTCGTTATAGTGCCTGGCATTCCGGAACATCAGCTTCATGTCTTCTATCATACCTTCTTCTCCCGCATATTTGTCATTGCGGATGTTATGCTCAATTATTTTCAAGTCCATTGGCTCCAAGATGATTTTGTAATAATCAGGATAGTCCTTTTTAGATGGTTTAACCATAAACAGATCACAAAGTCTTCTGCCTGTACCTGGCTCACGAGCTTCAAGAACAACATTGAATAAGATTTTCATTCGCTGCTTTCTTATGTTCTTTTTACTGTTAGAGGTGTAGAAAAGGGAAAAAAATGAGAACAGATTCAGGTTTTTTTTTTTTTTTTTAAATATACATATGCAAAGGTGAACATGAAATATAACAAATTAATCTTATGGGCAGGTGCTTCATTATGATTACAATTTATTGATTACATATGCCATAAATATAGTAAACATGCTGAAAGCTATGAGCAAATACTAGGAAAATTTCCAAAATCATTAAAACATAGTGATTTTGGCAGGAGCAGCCAATGAACACCAGACAACCTATTTAGCCTATTTATGAAATACAAGGCTTGAAAAAAGATCCTGTCAGACACAGCCAAAGAAAATGAAATCTTACTACCGACTGAAATATATTTTTTCATTTTTAATAAAGCAAAAGAGGAAAGATGATTCTCTATTGCTTTTAAAAGTCTTTACTAAACAAACAAAAAAATAAACACGCACAGAAAAAAGGTGTTTAATCTCTTAAGACAATCACTCTGAACACCTGCACATCCTGATACCAGAAAACAAAGGGAGGCTGTCTGCCAGACTAGTGTTTCTATAGTAGGTACAAGTCTATCTTGCATTTATCCTGTCAGGGTCAGTCCCTGCTCCTTCCCTCTATCAGCATTATTCCACAATCCCAACCTAGCTTAAAGAATAAATGGTTTGTGGTTCAGCTAAGCTTTTGAGTAAAATTTTATCTTTGAGTATGAATCCATATTTTCTTCTCCAAATTTTCCTAGTGAGACATGATGCTAAGAAACAGATGTGAATAGTATGGAAAAAAGTACAAGGGACCACAGATTAGAACCTGAGTTCAAAAGGGGCCCATAAGAACACACAGGCTAATCTCCTAATTGTTGAGAAAACTGGCTCAGAGAGGCTAAATGACCTGCTCCAAGTGAGTAGTCCAGTGAATAATTAGAAGAAATGATCTTCCAATATGATTTCTGGCCCACTGTATGTCTTCAGGACACTGATAAAATCTAGCCAGATTTGAACCAGCAGTCTCCAAGTGAACAGTCAGTAGGTAATTAAAAGAAATTACTTATGACTTAGTTTCTAATCAACAGACACTTACTAAGATCCTATAATGTAGTACTTAGAGATAAATATTTTTCATCTGTTTCCTATTTTATAAAGGGAAAGAAGCTCATTCCTGAAGCAAACTATGTGGCTGAATGGGTCTCCTAGGTCCAGTTATCTGACCACCACTTACTCTACTGCTGTGTCAAGAAGTCAAAGGCTAGGTATTTGCTCTCCAACCTTCAAAATATGCTTTTTTTAAAAAAAAAAAAACAAAAACAAAAAACAAAATTCAATAAAGAATAATTAACAGATAATACATATTTATCTTTAAGTCAAGAATTTAAAATGTCTCAGAAATGTGAATCTTCTTAGAATCATGGGGCTCAAGGGAACCTGAAAGTGATTCTTTAAGGAGAGAAAAAGAACCTGTTTCCTAGGACTGGGATCATCTTCATCACCTGTCTCTTTACTCAGACTGCTCATTTCCCTTGGTGGCCCGGGATCATCCTTGCTATTTCCTCCTCTCAGTATTTTTGTCTATGTCAAGTAAGTGATTGTGAGATGATGGCAATCTAGGAGTTGTTTGATTTAGCAGACTATTTATCCAAAGAGGTATCCTAGAGCAATGATGTGAGAGGAAGAGTAATCTCAGTTGAAGACTTTGGCAAGTGAATAATGAAAGGGGAACAAGGGACAAAGCTCCAATACCAGAGTTCCACATCTAGGCAGTGACTAGGACACAGATGACTTTAACTTTCAGGAAGCCTCTAAAGAAAAATTTCAGAACCTGAATCTGATATGACAGAATACCTAAAACTACTAAAGTCAAATATAGTTTCTTTATATCTCGATTGTGCAGGCTGAACTTCAAAAGGAAGACTCAGGAATTTAATTTTAAAACTCTGAAATTAAAAGGTTTCTTCAATAATCAACTCAGAATGAAATTACTCCTCATTCCAGGAATACCAAGCAGAACAATTCAATTGAGGCTCTTATCTGAACCAAAAGGAGATATGTTCTATTTGCTTCCTAGTTCCACCACACTACTCCCATTACCATTAGGTTTTTCTGTATGAAACTACAAATACTATAATCTGACAGCGACTCTAGGGCAAATTTTTACAAGATTTTTTAAAGAGGAGGAAAACTTTTAAACTAAATTTTAGGGAAAATGTCAAAAAGTAAAAGAATGATGAGTGGTTGGTTGGTCCATTCTTCTACCTTGAATATCTCTGACCTTAGGCAACTCTGAATATGACATACTCAAAATGTCAAATTTAACTGTATTTAAGAAACTGCTCTAATAACTGAAGTTTACTGTTTTAGGACTTATGATACTAATAGCATCTTTTCTCCATTCACATCATTCATGCTTTAAGAGAGTGACATATAACTGGTTTCCATCCTCAAAGACAAGCAAAACTTTTGTTATTCAGGTCACTTAGTAATCTTTGAAGAAATTCAGTTTTGTTATTTTGTTTACATTTTTCCAGATTGTTATATTGCCTTTGAGACTGAGCCACTGGCCCATTACTTTTATTCTGGCTGCCAGAAAAACTGCAGAGCTAAACTTTCTACTCTTTTATAATAACTGTATTAGATTGAGTGGCTGGTATATTTGCTTTATCTTTTTCTAATATGGATGCCAAACCTTATTATCCTATGACTTTTGAAAGTAGCTTCAAATACTTTTTGAAATGAGATAAACTCTACGTTACAAAAAAAAGCTGGTATTCCCCTATTTGATATTTACTAGTTACTGTTTTCAATTTCACTTTGCTTTTTAGATTCTTTCTAGAAACTTTCTATGCATCCTACTGCTCGTCCCCTCTGACTGTAAATTCTTCCCCATATTGAGAAAGGTGCATAAAATTAAATCCTAGACCTGGCACCTGAATCAGTTCCTTTGAACACAATAAGGTAAAATACATCTTAAGGGAGTTCAAAACCAGGGCTGTTTATTGCTGTGGACTTAAGGCAATGCTGATTCAGACCACATACATTGTTTTAATAAACATATAATTCTAGAATTTTACAGGAAATAGGCCATAAATGGTCCTATGCGAACAAAATCAGTATATTACAGCAATCTTCCAACAAATGAAAGTCAAGTATCTTGAGAGATGGGCGCTTTTTCTAATTTGTACAAAGATTATAAGCTAGTAGAGGCTCTATTCTGTATCCCTGGTTTTCCAGGACGACCACCAACACCAACCTCCTGATCTACAACCCAGACTGACACTGAAATTACTATTACTACTTGTTTCTCTTAGTTTTCAAGAAGTTTAAGAGGAACTCCATAGCCCTTCTAGATCCAATCTTTCAATTTTTCACATCACAGTGTTAGTCCTAACCCACATACTTTGTGGCTCACCATTTTCTCAAATGTCCTTATCATTATTCTTCCCCTGAAACTATTTATTATTCTATGTATTCATATCTGTGTATATACACATAAAAATTATAGTTATAGCTAACACTTCTATCATATGCCAGTGATGGTTAAGCACTATAAATACATTTTCAATTAATTCTCAAACTTTGAAAATCAGGTACAATTTTTCCCAACTTTGTAGATGTAAAAAGAGAGGCTTAGAGAGGTCAGGTGAATACCTAAGGCCATAAAATAAGTAATCAGAAATGAGATTCGAATCAGCTGATAAACACCAGGCTGCTTTTATCATGTCCTTCCCTTTCCCAGGTTAACACTTACCAAGAGCCTATCTAATCAAAGTCAACTCTGTTTATAGGCTTCAAGGTATCCCAGTATTTAAATTCCTATCCCTAGAGTTTCAGTGGTGCCTGCTGTTAAACTAAGTAAAGCCAAAGGGCTCTCTTTTACAAGGCTTGCTACATTTTATCTTTAAGTCTTCAAGGAATAAAACCTTTTTATTCATCTCTTCTAATGTGTTTTCCCAGACTAGTAACATTTGCCTAAAAACAAAATGAAATGTACTTATTTCAAATCCTGATGTCAACAGAAACTACTTCCAGAAAATAACCAGAGCTACATTTATTGAGTACTTACTGCATCCAGGCTCAGTTCTAAGGGCTTTTAACATATTAACCAATCAGGTCTTCACAGCAATCCTATGCAGGTGCTGTCATCAAGTCTTTGTTCAGATGAGGAAATCTGAGATGAGGCTCAGGTCACAGTGCTATAGAACTTGGGGTTATAACAATACTTCACAATGCCTTGCATTTCTATTTCTACTACTACCCAGAGTCAGTATCATATACTATGAATGGTATGGAAAAAAATACAACCTATGACCTTTAAAAATTTACTAAGGAAACTTTTAAGAAAAATATTAGGAAGAAGATGATAACACAGTAATTATATAGGGTAGACTAGTTGTGGTAGTAACATGTAGATAAGTTTAGAATACCTAACTTCTAAGGAAAAGCATGGTAGGGAAATCTTATTTCCTAAAGCTATTTGGGCAATTATGCAACATTTCCATACCACTACACAATTGTGTACCTTATATAATTATTTTAGTATATTGCTTCCACATAGTTTGATTTTTAACTTGACTTTTCTTGGCCAATAAGTTCCTGGCAGGTAGAGGAATTAAACGCTAACCTTTATGACCTGTAAGAGCAGAGTTTGGTTTCTGCAAGCTATTGACACTCCATGAATGCCAGATGACAAAGGTAAAAATAAAAGCACCACACAATGATTACTAGGACAATGACATGGCAACTCATAGGCTGTTTTTAAAATCGTAAGTAACATGCTAAAGAATGGATACTTTTAAAGAAATAAAACATGGACAAGATCAGAGACTGAGAAAATGTATTCATGGTTGAAAAGCACTAACTCAACGATAGGTGCCAACAACTTGGATTGTCAACACTGATTTTAATCCCTCTGCCATTCCCCAGTTTATAAAAGGCACCTCTGAAAGGGAATTAGCACCTGTTAGGCCCTGGAGGCTGGCAATACCACCATATTCTCAGCCTCTACCTTATGCGGCAGAAGCACAGCCACAATGATTGGTGAGAGGGCTTCTCACCCTCAGCCAAGTTAGCAACAAATTAAGGCTCCTGAACATATCTAGGCTAACTAATTCTGAATTTACTTTACTAATTATACTTCTAAGTTATACTTTCTTTATTCATAAAATAAACTGGCACCCAAATAAAAACTTATTTCACATGCTTAAGACCTGACTTTTCACCTAATCAGTACTGACCATACCACAGAAGATTGATTACATTTTTGAAAACAAGTTTATGCATAAAAAAGGACTGCACACCTGGATAGCCTCCTGAGACCCAACATCTCACTGTCAAGAGTGTTCCTGGGGAAGCAGAAACAAACATTACATGTGAAGAGAAACAAAATAAGCAACATTGGAGGGTCATGTATAAACCAAATATGGTTGAGAAAAAAAGGATTCTTCAATCCAAATGATAAAAGATATTAAGAACACTTGGAACATTTCAACATGGAAGAGAGCACACAGATTTTTGGGTAGAGGGATGGGGGAGAAGAATGCACTCCCAGAATGGAAAGAATATACCAATATTATTTTTTCTCATTTTTTTAACATTAAGAAAAAATACAAAGATAGAAACATACATACATAATACTTGGGAGTTAAACCAAGTGGTACTTGGTAAACTTGGCCCTGATTTCTCTGGACAAGCTTAACTTAACTTACTAGGCTGCGTGTTTGCCTAAATTTTGGAGAAGTTTATTTCTTATTACCAAAACCTCTTAATGTAACTACCGTCTAAAAAGGCTCATTATGTTACTTCCTTTGTTAAGTCCTGAGTAAGCATAGGACCTGCTTCTATCAACCTCTTAATCATCCACTCTTGTCGGTATTTCAAACCCGAGTATGTTCTTTTACTGCTTTAGCCATGTTTTTTATTTGTTCTTCTCTTATTTCTGTTTTTCATTTTATTATATAAAACACTTCCTAAGAAACCTATTCCCAAAGGGGCTTTTTTCTGAAGTGAGATTTTGTTTGAAGAACATAATGCTCAGTTTTCTTTTTACAGGAGGTTTTAGAGTAATATCTTTTATTTAATCTACTTGGGTTATCCCACAAACTACATGCCAGAAATAGCTAATTTTAAAGATCTGGCCTGAGTTAATGCTTCCTTAGTACTGTTTTCTTAACACTTAACTAGTTTAAGATCTCTCTTTTCATCTAGTGTTGGCACTAACTGTACCATCACTTTTGCCTCCATTACCTTCTTTTGCCTGAGAAGTTTTTATCTTTGATTGGTGACTGATCTGGAAAACACAGGTGATGTTGTAGTAGTTATATAATTACACTCAAAGATGTTCTTGATTTGATGTCTCTGATCTGCTTTCACATTTTTCCTCCGTTGTCCCTGGTATAACAAGGAATTAAGAACTTGGAAGGATGAAATTCATAGGCCAGTAATGGAGGAGATTCACATCTCAGGGTACACCAATCAGTTTAGTTACCATGGCATAGCATAGCAAAGTTATTTTTCAACGCTAAAAAAATTTCCCCAAACGCTATTTATAAGAGGGTAAGATAGGACAGCTTATCTTTTCTAGACCACTTTTTAAATCCTCTGATCTTAGTGGATCTTTTAATGCATGAACTGAACTGTATCAACAATTACTAATGACTTCTTTCAATTTTTGAATCTGTCAAGCCCCACTATTAGTGATTAGCTTATTCCTTATCTAAGGTTTCCTCCCTAAATTGATTACTGCTAAAAAGATGGTGAAATAGTTAAGGTTGAGGGAGAATATGGTATTCCACAAAGATCAAGCTAGAGAAACTCCATGTAGGAGGCACAGACAAAAGAGATGATCTTGCATAATTCTTTATAGGATTCTAGCGTCAGAATCTCACAGTAAGGTCCCCGTCCATAAAACCCGTGAGAGAAAGAAAGGGTTAGGAAAGTTGAGAGAAAGATTAGAAAAAAAAGAAAATCAAATATTTAGCTTAACATTTTATGAACTACAAAAAGTTATGACTTGGTATTTTATAATCTGACATCCTTAAAATGGCAAATAAAGATCAGATTAACAAAGAAAAACAAAGGGGTTAAGGGTAATTACTTCACTATGGTAATGGTACCAATTTTTATAATTTACCATGTAAAAATTGCCTAAATTAGATTTAAGTGGCACCCTTTAAATGTCACATTAAAACAAAGTAACCTGGACAACAAAATGAATAACATGTTTTGCCAGCCTGTATATGTAGCTGTCACTTTTATCTATATGATTTAAAAGCAATATGCTACTTACACAAAAAGTGCTAATCATACAATTTACAAAAGAATTCTAAAAGACATGATACCAAATATTTAAAGCTTATAAGAGAATTCATATTTGATAGCTCAAAAAAATTTTTTTTCTGCATTTATCTAGAATGAAATAAAGAGAATCCAAGAAGATATCTCCAGCTATAAGAAGAGTATATACCTTTTTCTTTTGGCGCTACCAGTATCAGAGGTGGCTGAAGAGATCATGCTGTCTCCATCCTCAATGTCGTCTCTCCTGGCAAGCTCCTTCTTCTTTGCCTAAAACAGAGCACATCCCAGGAGTCAAGCTCACTCTGCTGAGCACTCTTAGAATATATGAATATTAAAAAGCTAGACATACCAGATTCACTCAAAAAGATCCTACCACACATAGGATGTATAAAATTAAAGTCATTAAAGATTTTCAATAACCCAGTTTAACAAAAGCCTGTGTGACAAAAAAAGTAGGTTAAGAAAATGGATCCAGAGTTGAGTCAACACTAGCAAAACTGCATTTAATACTGCAGAGGGCACTGACTTGTTAAAGCACTGAGGCAAGTTGTAGGGGCATCCTGCTCCGCTGGGCACATTTAAGCAAAGCCAACTCAAAGATGGCCTTTGGTACCCTAGACTTGAGCAACAGTATGGCTAAGGAGAACGTTTAATATGAGAGGTGAAAGATCTACTTTCATCACATGCATTTTTAAAAGCTTTCTGCCAAACAGCTGAAAGCCAAACTATAGCAGACATGAGGAATACACACAGAATACTAAAAAGGCATATCTGATTAGACATCAAATCAGAATACTTGAAACCTGCAGCACTGATCACAATGTTGACCATACAAAAAGGAAGATTCTACAGGTGATCTAAAACTGCTTTTACTGCTTCCTTGCTCTGAGATTCTCTTTCTAGATTCTATCAAACACTGACAGGTAGATAATTTTTATTTCATATCTATGCCTTTCTGTCTCAAAACCCCTAGATGACCTGTGACCTCAGATATCCTCCAAGGTGTTCTTTCAGAAAGAATCTGATAAACACATGGACATTGTACAATGATTAACTAGCCCTAACGTGCTTTTTCCCCTAGAATCAACCTTACCTCAACAGGTCTAGAACCACAGAAATAAAATTTAAATGACAGAATATCACCTGTGATTAGAGGGAAACTTCCTGAGGACCCTAAGATCACTCCCCAGACACAAACCTCTGATTCTTCTACCCACAAAGCTAACCCTGTCTTAACTATTATTTCTATTCCACATGGTGCTGATGACTCTAAAAATAAATACTCAGCAGTACTTGCGGTTGAAACAAATGATGTGATATTGCTGGGAGAAATCACACATCTTAAAAACACATTCAAAATGTGTAATGTTATTTCAGTAATACATTCAACAACTTAGCAAAACCAAGAAATTCTACCTGCATGACTTGCTGCAATTTTAGAACTCGCTTGTAGATAGCTGAGTTGGGAACATTATAGCGTTTGGCATTTTCAAACATTAAATTCAGATCACACTCCAAATGATCCAAAGTTTCATATTCTTGGTTCTTTAGCTTTGTCCTGTGAAAGACAAACACATGGCTAGAATTTTCCATTATGACAAATCCTTCCTGAAAGTTCAGTGCAAAAATCCTGATACGCACTAGATGGTAATCTTTACTAGTGAGACTCACGAGAGATCTGAAGTGACAATTTCAAAATATAAAGTGAGGAGGCAAAAATACATTATATTTAGGCATTATGACAGTTTAACTGAAAATCCTAAAGAACAAACTCAAACGCTATAAGAAGTAATGAGAAGACCTAGTAAGGGGTAAATTACAAATATACTAGCAAAAATCTAATGGAAAAATCCTGTTAGTGGCTAGAAGAAACAAAAATCAGGGAGGTTTACTAAGCTATTCTAATCAAGAATCGTGGTGATCTACCTATTTCTGAAAATCAGAGGCCATTTCAGTTCATGAGGGTTTAAAGAAAAGAGAAAGTACTGGCCACATATTGAAAGAGCATTTAGAATAACCTATTTATCCCCAGGGTGTTGTAAATAAGAGGCAGATATGTTAGAGCCCATTCACTGCTATTCTTCCAATACAAACATTTGTAACTAATTAAAATTAAGGTTTTAAATTATTTTACTCAAAAGTCTTAAGAATTTTGATATTTCAGAATGTCTTTCAGACACATGGTTATTACTAATACCAACCCCCATAAAGTCCCTATATGCTTTGTACCAGGTGAAGAGTCAGGGCTAGCCCTAACTCTAATTCTATATGGATTTAGATAGGATAGACTTAAATGTCTTTATCGAAGCCCTTGCATGCTATCTATCAAAGCCACAAACCACCATACCAAGAATCACCGTATGTATAAACAGCTTCACAGAATACATGTAGATTCCAGACTTTTCTCTCAGAATGGCATCATCCATTCTGCATGTAAAGTTTTACTTAAAATTGATAAAAATCACATGCAGATTCCATGTAGTACTTAAGAAGATATTAAAGTTAGAGAACATCTCTAGGATGAAACGAAAAACAACTAAGCATAAACTCAGCTCAGTACCAGCTTAGGTAGTTAGCATCCAGAATTTAAATTACAGCCTCAGACTTCTTCTGGCCAAACCCCAAGGGTAATGTGCTAGGTGTCCTCCACACCCACAAAGAACAGAGAACCCAAGTGTATAAATGACACAATCTATAATAAATTGGCGTATAAATGACAACTATAATAAATCAGAAGTTATTTATCAGACTGATGTTAATCAAGGATAGTGGGGAGAGGGAAGGGTATCATGGGGAATAAAAGATGGAGCCACACTCTCCAGCTCCTGCCCATCTTGCATTTTTGTTGCTTTTGATGACACTTAACTATCTTTCTTCTGCCAACAAATCTTCCCAAGACTGTGTTGTAATATAGTAGCCATTAGCCCTATTTAAATTTAGTGGCTATTTAAATCAAAATTTAAAAAATTTAAAATCTAGTTCCTTAGTTGCACTAGCCACATTTCAAATGCTCAACAGTAATGTGTAATTAGTGGCTACCATAACGAATTGCACAGATTAAATAACATTTCCATTATCTCAAAAAGTTCAACTGGACTACTCTAGGTTTCCCTGCAGCTCTGATGTAGAGCACAATGGAAGAAAGCCCAGCTCCTGTAAGGTACTACTGGACTAGCATGCGTCCTTAGAAAGAAGGTATATATAAGACATCCTAAAATCTGACCCTTCAGAATTCTAGTGTGCTACTAGCTAGGCCTCAGCCATTTCTCTATTCCTCACTCACATGTATGTCAGACAACTGTTAAAGTTAAAAAGAGGGGAAAGGTAGAGAATTACTGACTTGCCAAAGCAAGGTTTATATTAGAAAATTCTAACTTGGAAGAAGGTTGTGGGCAGGTGAATGAGCTGGCTGAAGATTTGTCTTCTGAACTAAACCAATTAGACTGATTTAAAACAAAAAGTCTGGGAGAAAAAAACTGATGACGAAGATTGTTCAATTAAAAGGGAAGCTCTTAACATCTATAAGACTGTCACCATCTTTTCTAAGAAAAGAGTATAAAAGATAATTTTCTGGGCTATTTTCTTAATGAATGGCAGCCTTTAATTGCCATGTTATTTTAAAAGGGCCAAATTAGCTGATTTTCTATATCCTACTTGTGTGCAAAACCTCCAAACTTTGGATTAAATAATAACACCATAAACTTTACTTATCAAATCATGAAAACAGAAGTTACAAATGTAAACTTGCGAAACATATGTTGTTAACCTTATTTCTTAGACTCCAGTAAATACAAAAACTTTAATTCCTGTTTGGAAGGTTAGTTATCTACCATCAAAGCATCATGTACATACCAGCTGAATCTGACATTGCCCAGTTATTTTTACTTGCTTCTTCCCTTTGAGTGTACTGCAAAACCTAACCCACATGTGGGAATTACAAAACATATTTTATAATATTACTTATTTCCTACCAATTTTATTGATACTATAGTGGTGTAAGTATTCTGTCTGGCTGAACTCCCGATGATCACTTTCACATTTTCTAAACAGAAAAGGGTATCTAAGATGAACCATCTTTCGGTTATTGTTTCAGTTGATGAATTCTCTAAGAGCTGACTAAGTTTATTCTGGGAAGTTCAACTACAGATACAAAATTTAAATACAGATAAATTATTGTACATAAAATATCAGTAAAAGATATAGGCAAAAAGATTTTTATACTTTGTTCACTTATAAGAAAAAAAATAGTTAAGTTTTGAGCTGCATGACTTTTTATAATCTATAATCTGACACAAAAATGTCTAGCTAGAATACTTTTCATTTATTTGTCCCTTGACTCTATTGCAATACAAAGAATATTTGTATTTAACTAAATTTATTCCTCACTTTTCATGTGGGAGTGATATTCTAGCATACTCTAGACATGCGGAAACATTTTTACCTTTAATATCCTCATCCATTTTAGGAAGGAAGATATATGTGCAGGCTCAACCACAAGAAAATGGATTTATAGTGAGTAATGTAGAAGACACTTTACTAATGTAGAAGACATTTTACCTAATCTGTTGTAGTGATATGGGCATTTTAATTTGTTGATAATAATCGGGGTATTTCTTCTTTGAAGGCAAATGGAAAAAGGGTTCAGCTATTAGCTGCCCCTGGTTATTCCGACAGCTCCTAACTGTGTCATAAAGCTGATAAAAAGGATTTGAAACATCCATAAATGAAGTAATGCTCTCTGCTTCTGACTCTCCTTCTTCATAACGTGCAGCTAGAAAGAAAAAGAAGGCATTTGTAAGGGAACAAATTGTACTTCAAAAAACTCTTTTTAACAATCTTCCAGGTTAAGCTGTATGTTTGAAAATACTTATTTTAAAAGAATAATCTCTAGCCTCCATTAAAGATGTTAGTAATGCTTAATATAATTGTATGTTTACTTAGAGAAATATTATATAGAAACTAAGTAGGAAGTTATACAGTAAGTTATGCTGTTTTTAAAAAATTACAAGATAGTTTCTTTTTAAATGTGCTCTCTTCAGAGACTCCATGCTAAGTGTGCTTGGACAAGAAATAGTCACAGATCTCAGAACTAAATACAAAAGCTAAAAATATAAAATTCTTAGATGAAAACGTAGGTGTAAATCTTCATGACTTTGGATTAGGTAATAGCCGAAGTTACTACATAATCTCTTGTGACAAAGGTACTACTTATTAGGAAAAAAGGCAATAAATACTTTTTAGGAATTTTGTAAATGGTGTGGTTTTCCTTCAATTTGTTATGATACTATATGGTGAATGAAGTAACCAAATGTTAGAAGGAAACCTAAACATAACGTGTGCCACTATTATAATCAGCAAAAAACAAAGCTAATGAAAAGATTAAGCCTAATTTAAATAAAAAATATTTAACTCTGTAGATAAGTGTCAAAAAATTAAATTTGTACTTTAATAAGTAGTGTACAATAATTATGAAATTTCTATAGATTTAGTAAAAACTAACATATAGCTGGAAAAATCTGTTGTATCACACTTGATTATAAAATCAAGATATGCTAAAATAACTTCATGAAACAAACTTTATCTCTGCATATAAAAATATCTACAGTAAAATAAAAAATACTATATCACATAAGAGAAAGACAGATAATGAAATCAAATACAGCTCTCAGCTATTCTTTAGGTTGCTATTTAACAAATTGTATATTTTTACATGGATTTTTAGTGCCCAATGCTCTTTGTCAGATTTGTTTAAATTACAATTTAAGATACTGCTCTTATTGTAATTTATATCTGTCTTCAAATCATAAGGTCTAGCAGAGAAGAAATTACAGTCTACTGAAACTATAAGCCAATGACCTGAAAATCTAAGATGATGTGAATATCTTCCTGAGATTTCCTGATGGTGTCACTAGTACTTATTATTTATCATTGTATGTTTGAAACCAAGATCTGCTAAGGCTATCAAACCAATTGTTGTGAAAGAAGTACTTATTTACTCAGATATGAGCTTTAATACAAAATAAATCAGCAAGCTTCTGATAAGTCTGCCAAACAAAGCGTACAATCAAAATGTAATAAAATAGCTTGTACTCCAAACTAAAACTCCCAGCCAGACCAGTCACTGCAATTTCCCTTAACCAGAAGGATCCACTGAGAAGGCACTGATATCTGTCACAACCTACGGCCTACCAGCTAAAGTAGCATCCTCTTCACTTTCTGAGCCATACTGAAGTGCCATGGTTATTGCTGATAAACGACCCCCTTGGACTGCTCTTTTATTACTACAAAGGAAAAAGAACAATTAGAAGACATGGAAAGATATTATAATAATTTGTTTATAGGAAACAGGAACTGCTAACAAGGCATTTGTATCAAAGAAAATGAATTCCTATTCAACTGCCTCCTCAATTTATCTTTGTACCTTTTATATTCCCCATAATCAGTTTTAGCCAAGACCATTTTCTTTTTTCTCTCTTAGAGTGTGGTGGTAAAAAGCCTAAAGTAGGCTACTTGCAATTTGTTTTATACATAAACACAACACTACACTTTAATAAAAAAATTTATTTAATTCTATGATGCTCATATTTTATAATAAATACAAATTCTATTATGAACACAAAATCTTTTAGAATTTACCATACATTTTAGTAGTAATATTTAGCATTGCCTAACAACTTCTGCTTAAGCACTCTCTAAAGAGGTGAGGACAGCATCTCAACTTTTAAATACGTATTTGATAACAAATTCTAATAACTTAACTATACCCAAAAATATTACTTCAAGAAAGTTATCAATCAAACACTACTATGCCTATCCTCATAAACATGGGTCGGCTCTCAGACTAAACACACTCACTCTCTCTCACCGGTAATACTTGCTAGTAGCATTTCTCTCTTCACCAAGGCTGCTTTTACTGTGGGAAGGAACTGTCATCCTGGGTCCGGCCAAATTTGATGAAGTTCTATTTAGATATAAAATTTAAAAAATGTCAGAAAACTGACTGCTGAAATTAGAATGCTGGGTAAGCAAGAGAAGACTACCAGTTTCATCTTCTTTTTTAAATGCTCAAATATTTCTGAGCCTTTACTGTACAGCAGGCTTTGCTCCAAAACCTGGGGACTCTGCAGAAGAGAATGAACCAGGACTGGTTCTAGAGAGCTTACGGTCAGTCACTAGTGACCAGAGGATCTAGCAACAAAGCAAATGTCAGGGTCAGAGAAAAGCTTCCAAAGTAGTCATGCAACCTTTTCACTTCAGGTAGGAGGAAAGAGAATCATAAAAATAAAACTTGTTCAAAATCTTAGTCCTAGCACAAGGGAACGGCAGGATAAGACTAGATCTCCTGACACTTGGCTAAATGTTCTTACTATAAATAAAAATACTACTACGTATTACATACAAATATCAAAAAATATATATTACATATAGTATACATTATAGGCATGCTATAAGTTATATACAAATATACATATACATATAATATTTATACAAGAATACACTGGTGCCAAGTGTTAAAATTGTTTTTTAAAATAAAGCCTTTTAGGTACAATAAAGGGGCTAGCTAAGAGTTATTCTTACTCTCTTTAGTATCACATTATTGACTGTAAATATAACCTATAAATGCAACATTTATCTTGTTTTCTACTGTACTGATTTCACTAGCTAGAAAATCTGGCAAATAATAAAAGCACAAGGATTACAGAGTCTTTTTTTCTTAACCTACCTCATTCGAAGGCTTGATTTAGCCATTTCATGATGTTCAATTTCTGCCTTTTTCATATAAAATATTTTTTTAATAGAATTTGCATCCTGTCAAGATAAAATTGTTTGGCTTAGAAAAACTGTAGGAAAAAAAAGAGACAGTTTAAAATGCTCTCAATCATGCACTGGACACTTTCTATGGCACTCCTTCCATCGAAAGTAGCCTTCCATTCGATATCCACAAAGCTGCCTCCCCTAACCTTTCCAAAAGCTTCCAAAACATCTTCATAATCACACCTAAGTTAAAAAGCCTCCTCACTCATTCACAATAGTCAAACATGTAGAAAAGATCCTATGATGAACAGAAAAAACTGGTGAAAATACAATGAACCCTACCCGTGTACACTGACCTAAAAACTGAAACAAAGATGCACTTCTAAGATAAAGACTATAACATAAACTTAGTATGAATATATTTGCTTAAATTAATAGCATACTAATGTATCAAACCCAAAGTTTCCCTTCTAAAATTTCATTTAGGGAAAACAATCAAACCAAAAAGAAAAATTTCAACTGCATCAACAATTAGTATAATACTACTAAGATGTCTTATTTAAATGTCCTATCAAGGACTAAGTACAAGCACTTCATAGTTTATTCACTCAAAGTTTCTTAAAAGATGAAAGATAAAAATTAAAATTAACTATCAAAAGTCACCGTATTTGAATCAGCATTCTGAAAGTCTAAATGATTTTCCTTTCACAAGATTTCCTGAGCAACCTTTGCTAAATTCTCAGTGATACATTATTAGTTTAAGAAATTTCTACAAGCAACTACTCATTACAGGACTACAAAACTCCTGAGTGAACTGCAATGCAATGAAATAGTCATTTTACATTGTGTATTATACTAAAGACTGCTTTTTATATTTATGAGGTTTAAATGTAGGGACTAAATCAATATTTAACTAAAAAGTGAAATGAGAATGAACCTATATGTCTACCTGGCATAAAGGCAGTCATACAGACAAATGGAAAAGAACTGAATCCAGAAATAAACCCATATATCTGTGGGCAACTAATTTTCAACAAGGGCATGAACACAATTCAATAGAGAAAGAATAGCCTTTTTAACATAAGGTACTGGGACAAATAATACACCACGTAAAAGAATGTTTCTGGACTCCTACCTTATACCTACTTCATATAAACAAAAATTAATTAAAAATGAATCAAAGCTCTAAATGTAAAAGCTATAACTATAAAATTCTTGGAAAAAAAAAAAACATAGGTGTAAATTTTCATGTCCTGGAAGGTAATGGTTTCTTGAAATGGCACTAAAAACACAAACATTCAAAGAAAAGACAAACTGGATTTAATAGAATTAAAAATGTTTGTGCCTTAAAGGGATACTATTACAGAAATGAAAAGACAATCTAAAGAATGGGAGAAAATATTTATAAATAATATATATAGTCTAACGTCCAGACTATTTGAAAAACTCTAACATAATAATAAAAAGTAACCCAACTAAAAGATTGGCTAAGGATCTGAAGAGACATTTTTTTCAAAGATATATGAATGGGCAATTGCCCATTAAAAGATGGTCACATCACAAATCACTGTGAGGGGGAAAATGCTAATCAAAACCACAATGAAATACTATTTCATGCCCAGCAGGACAGCTATGATAAAAACAAAAATGGAACAAAAGTGTTGGTGAGGATTTCAAGAAATTACACTTCCACATTGCTAGTGGGAATGTAAAATGGTACAGCTCTTTTGGAAAACAATTTGGTGTTTCCTCAAAAAGTTAATATACAGTTATCATGTGGCCCAGCAATTCCATTCCTAGGTATGTATCCATGAAAAATGAAAATATATGTCTACATAAAATTTATACAAGAATGTTCATAGCAGCATTATTTATAGTAGCCAAAAAGTGAAAACAACCTAAATGTCTAGCATCTGATGAATGAGTAAGTAATATATGGTATATACATACAATGGAATATTATTCAACAAGGAAAAGAATAAAGTGATGACATATAACATGTATACCTTGAAAACATAATAAGTGAAAGAAAACAATCACAAAGGACCAAGTATTAAATGGTTCCACTTATATATGAAACGTCCAGAATAGGCAAATTCATAAAGACAAAGGTTATCTAGGGCTGGAGGTAAATGGAGAGTGATTGCTAATTGATTGTGGTGATGGCTGCACAACTCTGAATATACCAGAAGCCACCAAATTGTATTCTTTGGGTGAGATGTGCAATATGTGAATTTTATCTCAATAAAGTTGTTACATGAAAATTATTAGCTCTAAATTAAGGTATCTACTCTTACCAATGAAAATAACAAAAAGAACTAACCTTGAATACTTGAGAACCAGGCTCATTATAAGTTTTGGCATTTTTTGCTAGGAGATCTATATCTTTGGCCATTGCATGAATACTCTTGTAGCTTCCATTCTATAGTAAACAACAAAATACAGCAGTTTCTCTTTTTAAGAGTTAATCAGTATGACCTCTAAAAAAAAGAACTCCACATATTTTTAAATTGTCACCAGGTTCTAAGACTTTATCGGAAAGCACACATGTGAACAATATGTAAAGTCATTTTCTTTTATAAGCTATTAACATTGTCTAATTTACAAATATTTTTTGAGATAAATAACAAAACCAAAGCTACATCATTCTCATAAAAATTTGCAATTTTTTAACAAATGAAATAAAGTAAAAGTTATTTTAGCGAACACATAGTGCTTACTTATGTGCCAAGTACTAAGTTCTTCATTCATACCAATTCATTAAAGTGGATTTAATAATGTGAAGTAAAACTCTAGTCAGGTCAGTCTAGCACACAGGTTAACATTTTGTGAGTACCTACTATGTACCAGGCTCCATATTAGAGCTTTCACATCTTATTCAATCCAAAATAGCCCAGGAGACTCAAAATTGCTTCAATTTACAAAGGAAAGGAAGAAAGAAACAATCTATGCAGAATGTACACATGAGAAAAAGACAGAAACGAACAGGCATGTTCTAGAGACTGAGAAAACCAAATGAAGGGGAGTACAGAATGGGGAGGGGTAGAATCGTAAGCACAGGCTGCATAGGTAGGGTAGGGACAAATGAGATAGAGTCTAGGCAAAGCAGAGGAGCTGGTTATTTGCCATGTAGGAAGACCCAAAATCTGAGCACCCTTTTTATTTGCAAGAAATTCCAGCACAAGTGGTAGGAAAGGACCAACAGAGAGTAAAACTGAGCAGATGGTAGGTTTGCCAGCAGCCTGGGAGCCAGGGAAAGAGGAAATAATTCATGACTGTCTTGAGGGACTAATGCTAACAGCAAGGGAATGGAAGTCCTAACTCCTGCAAATGACAGTGGTAATAGCAATGGCATCGCAAAGAGAATGTGCATGACCTCAGCTGTGCCATGATGTCCCTGACTGAGTACTGCCTATTTTCCTATGGCTAGTTCTCCCACCTTCCTTCCCATTGAGTCCATATGATATCCAATATTCTTTTCATGGATTTCCTTTCTGTTTAAATTAGAATTGGTTATCACTGAACTGGTACAAGGAACTACAACTTGCTTTAGCAGGCGATAGAAGACAAGTCTCTGGGCACTGAAATAGCAGGAAAAACGCTAGAGTTAGAGAAGCAATATACAGAAAGCACTAGAGAGCCTTTCATTAGAGAGAAAAACTATTATAATAACTCAGATATAAGAGAACAAGGATCTTGATTAGGGTGATGATGAAAGGAGGTAATTCTGTGGGGCTTTTAGAAGGAAAAAAGACAAAACTAAAGGTCATAGAGAGAAGACTAGGGTTGAGGTAGAGATGTTTGAAGATCTTATTTGATTTTCAGTATTATGAGAACATCTCTCTTTCCTAGATAGATGTCAGGAACCCCAGGGATCTGAGTTCTAGGAAACAAAGTCACTCCCAGGAGCAGCTACTGGGCTGCCTGAAAAACCAGGTGATACCTTAATCTGTATTTTAACATGCAATGCAAATATATCTATGGTACCAGTAATTACTGCACTGTTACTCTTTACTACTCTCAGAATTTAAAGCCAAGGAAGTTTTTCCCTCCTGGCAAACCACTGTGCTTTCAGTCCCATTTCTCTCAGTGAGACTATATTATTATATTTTCCTTTTTGCTTTATCTATTAGGAGCGCCACACCCTCCTTACCCTGGGAGGACCAGTAGCTCACAATGGCCAAGGCCACATCCCAGAGGTGCTCTGAGAGATGCTTCATATACATTATCACCAACCTCTACAACTCTGTGATACAATACTACTGCACTCAGTATACAGCAGAGGAAGTAGGCACATTGCCTGATCAAAGTGACATAGCTAGTAAGAAGCAGAGCTAAGAAAATAGCCCATATCAGTCCAAAATCTAAAAACCAGACTTCTGATATAATTTAGCTCATTCTCCCTACACCTCCCTTAACCTTTGGTCATCCAATTTTAAATCTCAGTCATTCATCCACTGAATTAATATTACTGAGCACCTACTTTATGAAGAGGAAGTAACAATGTAGCAGTTAGGAAGGAGCACAGACTCTGGAGCCAAGCTATCTGAATTCAAATCCTAACTTTTTTCCTTACTAGTTGATGACTCGGGCAAGTGACTTACCATCTCCGTGCTTCAGTTTTCTCATCTCTGAAATGGGGATAATAGTATCTACCCCATGGGGTTGTTTTAAGAATTTATTGGCTAATACATATAATACATAAAACACAGCAATCACCTAGCAACACCTATTACTGCTGGAGATATAGGAAAGGGGGACAAAGAGAATAAAATCTCTATTTTCACTGATCTTACACTCTGACATCTGTTTCAGGTAACTTTTATTCTGAGGTATCCTAAAACTATTTGGAAGATAAAAATAAACAAAGCTTTTATTGCCAATGTACTTTTCACAATTAAAAATATCCATGACCAATGCTTTTTAATTTTTGTCCTAAGAGCAAGATCTAATATGCCAATGAATAATTTGCTTTCCTCCCTACAGAAAAAATGCAAAAGGGATGCTACACTGCCTCTTTCAAAGCTATAATCAGTAACATCACTCTCATTTGCTAATAACCCCTTACAAGAGACATCTGCTTCTGTTTTCTAAAAGCCCGTAATAAGACCATAGGGCAATCTACCTTAAACCACATATGATTACATATACTCATCTTCATACCTGTATCCTCTGGGCAATGGTCTTGAGATCTATAGGTTCCTTAATTATTGCATAATAGTCTGGATATTGCTGGAAGAGAAAACCCCAAGCATGCTAAGTAAGTAAAAGTATCCAGCTAATGAGAACAAGGAAACACACTGACAATCTTAATCAACTGACCATCTTTGTAAGATATAAAAATCTTACAAAGACACAGCTATACAGCATATTGTTATATTTAAAGCAGAAAGAATTAGATTTAACAAGCTTCATGAAATACCCAACAGCCATGTTGTAGTTTATAGTTAGCATTTGGTAATTATCATTATATACAACTAATATATCACTACTTAATGTCTAAAAACATTCTAAATTCATAGAATCAGACAAATTAAGGTCCTAAGATACTGATGCCTGGAAATAAATTAGATGAAATGTTTTTGAAGGGCTAACTATAAGCTCTTTTAATTTTGCAATCTAACTAACACAATAATATCCTATTTCATAAAAAATTCTTAAGGAACTATAAGAAGTCAGGTTGTAAGATATATCAGTTCCATGTTTAACGTAATGCTTCTACTTATTTCAGTCAAAACATTTTTTTCAAAATAAAACATTTTAAATAAAACTATGTTAAATAAATGAAGCAAATTATAAGCATTCATTTTATCAATATTAGCTTATCACAAGAAAAGAAGCTAAACATGTTAAAGGAATGTCCTTGAAGGGTTTCACAAAACCTAGAGTGCATGCACTGCCCTAAGCCTTTCCTACAGGTTTTGTTCCTTAGAGGAAATAATTGAAGTCAACTAAAACTCAAGTTGGTCTCCTTAGGTTGGGAAGTTAGACTATGCTCTCCAGGCTCTTCATACCTGTTCAAATCCTGGAGCCCAAACAATAAAAAGCAGGAGGCCACAGCTTTCACATAGTTACTAGGCTGAAGGGATGATCTCAGTGATGCTTCATCTTATCTCTCACTTTACTCTTCTGTTTTTTTAACCTTACTCTTTTCTTTGCTTGGATCAAACACCTTTCTTATCTCCTCTCATCACCAATTTTACTTCTGAGTAACCTAGTTTAGAAGACAAATTATGGCAAAGCCACCCAGGCTGGGGTACAAGGTAATCCAAGCTGTTGGCCCATGTATTCTCAATTGACCTCTCCCACTTGGGAAGAATTTATAAAGGAAAGGTAAAAACTGCCCTCCATTCCAGGTCTCAGTCCTGTAGTCTTTCAAATTATCATGCCCTGAGAGACCAATGGGAATCTGATTTCCCCAACCAACTCCTGCTGCATGGTGTCCCCAAAAGCCCTCGCAGAATGAGGGAACCAGATATTAATATATTACTGCTCCAAATCACTCTTAGTGGCTTGACCACTACCAATTATCTCTATCTGTAGAGTAAGAATAAATCTTGAATAAAGATTGTATTTTTTTCTCCTAATTTTTGTACTGGGGTAAAAAATACATAAGATTTACCATTTAACCATTTTAAGTGTCAGTTCAGTGGCATTAGGTACTTATTGTACAGCCATCAACATCATCCATCTCTAGAGCTTTTCGTCTTCCCTAACTGAAACTCCATACTCATTAAACAATAACGATCTACTTGCTGTCCTCTTCCTGCCAGTCCCTGACAACTGCAATTTTACTTTCTGTCCCTATTAATTTGACTACTCAAACTACCTCTTATAAAAGGAATCATACAGTATTTGTCATTTTGTGTTTGACTTATTTCACTTACCATAATGTGTTCAGGGTTCATTCTTATTATAGCATGTGCTAGAATTCCATTCTTTTAAAGGTTGAATAATACTCCATGGTATGTATAAACACATTTTATTTATGCATTCATCTGTCGAGGGACACTGAAGCTGCTTTCATGTTTCAGCTGTTGTGAATAATATTACTACGAACATGCATATACAAATATCTTTGAAACCCTGCTTTCATTTCTTTTGTGTATACACACCCAAAGTGGAACTGCTGGGTCATATGATAATTCCACGTTTAATATTGAGAAATTGTCTGTTTTCCTCTTTCCTTAAAAGTATTTCTAAAAGCAGTTTTTACAGTTCCACAGGCTAAAGTGGGTGTGACGCCAGACAGGGACCCTGACACTTTTTAAAAGGGTCTTACTTGATTAGAATAACTCTTCCTCTTTGGGATAGAAGAGAACCTATTAGGTCTCTTTCTCTTTTCTCTCATGAGGTGACCAAAGAGAACTAAAAGAGAAATAACTCATTTATCTTCCTCTCACTCTGTCTCCTGAGCAAAGAGAATGTTTCTTTTCTTTTTATAAATAAATTGTTTTGTTTAGGTGCTTACTTTATCATTTAAGAATTACCCATCTTAGAAACAACCCAAAAGTCCATCAAGAGATGAGTGGATAAGCAGATTATGGTATAAACAAAATGTAGTATATACATTCAACGGACTATTATTCAGCCTTAAAAAAGGAAGGAAATTCTGACATATGCTACATGGATGGACCCTGTATATATTATGCTAAGTGAAATAAGTCGGACATAAAAAGATAAATATTGTATGATTCCTCTTATATCAGGTACTTAAAGTAGTCAAATTCACAGAGAACAAAGAATAATGGTTACCAAGGGCTGGCTGGTTGGGGATTGGGGTTACAGTTTAACGGGTAGAGAGTTTCAGTTTAGGAAGATGAAAAGTTCTGAAGATGGATGATGGTAATGGTTGTACAATAATATCAATGTACATAACACCACTGAACTCTACACTTAAAATGGTTAAATGGTAATCTTATGTGTATTTTATGACGATAAAAACTAAAAACAAAAAGAATTACTAATCAAAAAACAAAAACACACATTTTTTAAAAAAACCCACAACCTCCTGGTTAAGTAAAATGATAGAACATATCCTACATGCCTTCCACTAAGGCCATGAGAAGGGTCTGCTGGCTACCTCCAAGCCTTCCATTAACCTTACTGTATTTACTAAGAATAAAATTTTTGAAGTACTTAAACACACACACACATTAATTCACCTGTCTCTGAATATATCACTTACCACTTTAGAAGGCAGTTTCTGAAAAAGTTCGCTAATGAGATGTCCTGATGGATTTGTGGCTACAACTATGGCTTCAAGAAGCTGCTCCAGGATCTCTTTCAAGTAACTTGGAGAAGACTAGGAGGAGAGTGTTAAAAAAAGAGATAAGAGAAAGAAGTATTTTGTGAGAGAAATCAACAAATAAGTGCTGATATTAGTTTCTAACATTTTAAAGTAACTCAAAAGAGTAACTTCTAAGCAGTACTTATTTTAGGTACAAGTTTTAAGAATAGCACAGAAATGCTCTGATGCTGAATGTGGAGGTTATACTCCTAGAACAGCATATATGAAACTAATTCCTTATATATTTCAGTAACTAAATCCCATAAATCAGGTTTTTACTAAACTCTACTTCTACTTCACAGTAAACACTATAACTGAAATTCAAGTGCCATATGTGTGAATTGATGGAAAAGCAAACCTTTTTTAGGGTTTGAGCAACTGAGACAGAGAAAACGCATCCCTTGATATGTGGTAATTTCTACATGTGCTGTTCATATCTATTGAAGTCTTGGTATTCTAGAAGAACAATTACATATGTAAAGTGAGAACTACATATTTTTAACCATGGGGTGCTCTGCTAGATTTAACAACAGAATTGAAGTTATATCAAAACTGAATGGAGATTAAGTTCACTGATGCACATCACCTTTGCTTTCCGGACTGGCTGGTTAATTCCTATCTTAGTCACTGTTTCGACATAGGAAGTATATACCCCAAAGAGTACTTGGCCAGGGAGAGTCTAAAACCAGTTTCTAAGATGAGGAATAAAATGTCTCAGTCAAGGTGTATATTAAATGGTACTTCAAATCCAAACCATGTTTTGTGAATATAGAATAAAAATTAATGGTTATTTCTGGTTTAAATAATAAAAGCACTATTATTTTTTCCCTAATCCAACAGAGATCTTTTTATTTAGTTTAGTCGTAAGAGCCAACATTAACTCTACTGAAAGGGCACTAACATCTCTTGGGCCTACCATGGTGCCTGGCAAAAAGACACACAATAAATATTTAACACTTAAGACATGTGATTAGCTGGGAGTCCCCAACCAAGTAAGCTTGAAGAACCAACATAACACAGATGAAAGCAGATTAAAATACTCATGTTTAAATCATTGACTTCCTGACTAAAACATGGCACTACAGAGTTAGGTTCAAAAAGAGGAGAGTTATATTCTACAGATGAGATCCCTTTCCTCCCAATCCTACCACTACTCTGGAAATGTGTTACAGGTGACAAAGGGAGCAGGATATGTGAATGCATTCATATCACCTATTCCCACAACTGGGAAAATCCAAGAAAATCATTCTTAATTTAAAAATGAGAAACTTGAAAATTCCCTCTCTCTTTATGAGAACTTTAGGGCTAGAAAAAAGCTTGGGAGGTATAAATATGAACATGTGAGATTCTTCCAATTTCTTACTGAAAGAAACACAGGCAAATCCAAAACGTAGGCATTTTCATTTTTGACTATAACCCTGGTGGCCTATAATAAGGCTGAGCCCCCTATTGGAAATGAATGTTCTACTCAGGAAAGCACGAGTTAAGGTGCTGCTCCTACACTAATATCAGAGAGTAAAATTCCAGGGAATCCCTAGTTAATTGCCTAATTCCGATCACTTCGTTTCCAGAAAGAAATTGACAAGATGCCTAAGAACTAAATTTTGAGACTCCAAGAAGAATTCATGTTTTGAGAAATTCACCCACCACTGCTTCCTTGTGTTGACGTTTCAGCAAAAGGTGATCTACATAACTTGGAGAAGAAAGGGAAATGTTCTGCTTTGAGTACCTTGCTATTTAGTTGTAGAAGAGATATATAATTCCATATACTATTATTTCCCCCTCTTTTTAAACGTGTGTTTATTCAGCAAGAATTTATGAGTACCTACAAGTCAGGCACAGTCTAGATGCCAGCAATAGGTGAACAAGGTGAAATCTTTTGTGGACTATCATTCTACCTGGGGGAAAACAGAAAGTAAACATGTAACCTAATAAACGAGATATTTCACATATAGGGATAAAAATTGAAAACCATAGAACAGAGTGATGTGATGATAGAAAAAGAGGATTGTGGAGCAAACAATTTGGATAGGCTGCTCAGAATAAGGCTCTCTTACTTGATGTTATTCTAAGTGATATTAGAATAATGAAAAAGAACCAATGACAGGAAGAACCAAGGGAAGCACGTTCAAGCAGAAGTAAGAGCAACTGCAAAATTCCAGAAGCAGGAATATACTTGACACGTTCTAGGAACAGTACTCAGTCTAACCTATGAAAATATTACTAAGGTGATTCCACTGACTCTCCAACTTTTAATCACAACACTGCATACTCTTACATGATATCTCAATCTAGAAATATTAGATCAGTTCTTGATAATATGAAGATTCTCTTTAAAACTCAGCAGGAAATATGCATCGATATAAGAGCAATTCATAAAAATAGTCACGCATGGGACACATTGTCCAGCCTGTCTTAGGATCTCTTGTAATTGTGGTGGGGCTCTCTGGCTGCATGCCCCTTTACCCTCCCAGTTACCAACACAACTGCATAGAAAGCCGAGCTGCTTACAGCAGCCCAGAAGAAATCACAAGGGCCTTGCCCACGTCCCAGAAGCCAATCTATCATCCATTCCAGCTCCACACTTACTCCTTCAGTCACTGTGCCTTGATTGTCTTGCCCATCTTCATCATCATCTTCATCATCCACTTCTCCTTTCTGAACAAACTCATTTCTTGTTCGAAGGTACAGATCCCAGAGTTTGCAAGCAGCTTTATATTCAGGAGAATCTGGCTATACATTAACAAAGAGAAAAAATATCATGTTAGTACTTTATTATATAAATCAATTACTACTTTTGAAGAATTTTGTTCCAGCAGAGACTGGTATACTACGACAGAACTCTGAAAACGCTATTACAAATTTTAAAATTCTTCTAATTAAAAGATACAAGGGCCTCAATTTCTCGTCTGTGTATGCTTTAAAGGCATTCTGAAATCAGATTAATTAATTTATGCCCTATCTTATTACAGAAACTTGAGGCAGAAGATAAATGATTTGCTAAATTAAGACTAATTATTAATAAGAAGGACAACTTAAAGAATAAGATCTATTGCAGCCACTATGGAAAATAGTATGGAGATTCCTCAAAAAAACTAAAAATAGATCACGTGACCCAATTCCACTTTTGTGTATTTATCTGAAGGGAAAAAAAAAAACTAATTTGAAAAGATATATGCACCCCTATGTTCACTGTAGCATTATTTATAATAGCCAAGCTATGGAAGCAACCTAAGTGTCCATCAATAGATAAATGGTTAAAGAAGATGTGGTATATATACACACAATGGAATATTATGCAGCCATAAAAAAGAATGAACTCACACTACAACCATATGGATGTAGACGGTATTATGCTAAGTGAAATAAATCAGAGAAAGACAAGTATCACACAGTTTCATTTACATGTGGAATCTAAAAAAAAACAAATGAACAAACAAAACAAAACAAAAACAGACTAAAAAAAAACTGAGACCAAAGGAGGAGGGGATGGAAAGATCTCGGTGAAGGGGAATATAGTCAATGATATTGTGATAAGTTTGCACAGTGACAAATGATTACCAGAATTAGTGGGGTGATCACACTGTAAGGTATGGAAATAGTCACTACATTGTACACATGAAACAAGTCAAAAAGATAGACGCTACTGATTGCTCTGATACCACTTTTATTTTTAAAAGTATTTAATACCTTATTTGAATATTTCTTTTTCCGTGGTGCAAATGAACTCTAAAACGTTCCAGTAAAACCAATGCCTTTTTAAACCAACTTTAAAAATGCATCCATGTGCCGCCAATAAGGAGTAAGCAATGTTCAAATAGCAAGAACTGAGCAAGCGGAAACCCACATTGTAAGTAGAACACTGAAGGTACTGTTCACCTTGACAACATTTATAACACAAGATAAACCTCAGCTTTAGTTTTCAAAGCTCCTGGAAGATGCAAGGACAAAAGATAAAGGCCAGGTTCCACCAGAGGCTGGGACTCCAAAGGCCATGGCTACGGTGTAAGTGGAAACTCAAAACAATTTAGTTTCTGAGCTGCCCAGGAATAAGGAAACAAGGAAGACCACACACTGCAACCTCCACCCAGCTCAACCCATGCCTATCTCAAACACTGGCACTGTGGGAAAAGTAGAGGTGCAAGATGGATCTCCTTTGAGAACTCTTCATTAGCTAGTCCTAACAAAGATAGGCCAGATGCCTGGAATAAGCAAAAAGTATCTTCTTTGGATTAACCCAACTTCCATCTAAGCCTCAAAAAACCTCTACAGATAGTTCCAAAAAATATGAGATCATGGACAAAATTCATTAACACACAAGAATGAAAGAATCACAAGAGAAAGTCAGCAGAAATGAGAGCAAAATCAGACATGCAAATACTTCAGATACTGGAATTATCTGCCATAGAAAAATAAGTATGTTAAATGTTTAAAAAAACAATGGGATTAGATATAAACAAAGTGCAGGAAACCATAAAAAAGAAATTACATCGAAAGTACAAAAAATAGAATATTAGAACATAAAAAAGCAATATTGGTTTAAGAGCAAATTTCGAAGAAAACTGGAAAAACTAAAGAAATGATCTAATAAGCAACACAGACATAAAAAAGGGGACTATGAACGGTTAAGGGAAATGGAGACCTAAGAGAGTTCTAATATAATTTCTAATCTGAGTTCTATAAGGAGAGAGAGAGAATGGGGCAAAGGCAATATACAAAGACACAGTGGCTTGAAAACTTTCCAGAGGTGATAAAAAGCACCAATCGAAAGATTTAGGAAGCCCTAAAACTCCCAAATTATAGATATTCATATCTAGACATATCAAAGTGAAACTGCAGAATACAAGACAAAAAGATACTAAGTAACTAGAATGAAAAAACAGATAACCTTTAAAGGAATTACAATTATCCTGGCATGAATTCTCAATAGCAATAAAAGAATGAAGAATAAAGAAAGTAGTATGTTTGTGAGTAAAAATACCAACTATACCTTAAAAATGTGAATTATATCTCAATAATAAAATACATAGTCTTAAAAATCTAAAAACATTTTTGCAGTATCTTTATGAACATTTAAAGCGTTGCTAAATACATTAAAAGATTTAAAGAGACACCAAATTCAAAGATTAGAATACTCAATATTATCATGTCAATGCTCCAAAATATGATCTACAGGGTCAATGAATTTCCAAAACAAATTACAAAAAAATTTTTTGTGCTTAACCCACAAATATTAAAATGTAGAAGGAAAAGCCAAGAATACATAAGGAAAGGGCCAACAATAGTTGGCATGCTTTCTTTAACAGATAAAGAATTATAAAGCCAAAGAAATTAAGGCAGAAATAGAATAGCTCGGGAAAAAGATAAAACTGGCAGAACAAAAGGAACAGATTACAAGGCTAGAAAGAGACCTATAAGAACATGGAAACAATGATAGTACTGACAAAGCAGACAAATGTGGAGAAAGTAGCCATTTCAAGATGCTGCTTATACCTGTGGGGAGAAAAAAACCTCTACCTCACAAAAATCAATCTCAACTGCACTAAAGGCTTAGATGTAAATGATAAAACTATTAAACCTTTAGAAGAAAATATGAGAAGAATATCTTTATAATCTTTGGGCAAGTGGAACAAGACACAAAGGATAAACCACAAAGGAAAAGACAGATAAATTTGAATATATTAAAATAAAAAACTCCAGTTCATCAAAAGACCCATAAAAAGAATGAAAAAACAGACACACATTGGAAGAGGGTACTTGCGACACATATAACCAAAAAAAAATTAGTATTCAGAACATATAAAAATTTCTAGAAATATAAAAATAACAAATCCAAGAAACACCTGGGCAAAAGATTTGAGCAGAGATAGAAGAAAGAATGTTTCATAATGACATGAATGTTCAGTCTCTTTACTAAGAAAAGAAATACAAACTCGAACCAACTGAGAAACCACTATTCCCCTACCAGATTGATAAATATTAAAAATCTAGACAATTATCAAATTGGATACCTTCCAAATTTGATGCTTTCTTACCTTATAATAGGCTTTTGCATTGTTAAAAAGCAACTGGAAGTCAGCAGTCAGCAGATTCACATCATCATATTCCTCCATTTTTAGTTTCTGTTGGATTTTCATCAAGTCAATGGGCTGAGAAACCACTTCATAATAGTCTGGTTGATTTCTGTTATAATTTAATATTTTTTTAAAAATATATTAATCCAAAGACTATAAAAAGTTATATTTCAAATATAAAGTTACATTTCAAAATATCTGCAGAATGTCCAATATTCTAAGCGATAGAATATACTACCATTACTAGAACTAAAAGGGAATAACGAAATCAAGATACAAATGCATGCCCTGTTCAAAATATATAATAATGATATAAAAACCTAAATTAACATCTGAAATGGTCCTTTATATGCTAAATATTTATGATTTAGGGCACCAGTAATTATTTTTCTCAATTCTCCCTCAAGGGTAGGTAGTTAAGTCCATTCTAGACATGTAAGAGATTACTACTTATAAATAATCTCATGGTCATTAAAGCTTTAATATCTCTTAGGACCCTGATTAACATGTTACAGCCATATATGTATATTTAATTTTTAAAACTTTTTATTCTGACATAAAAGTTGCAAAAATAGTACAAAGAATGCCTTTTATCTGACCATTTTGTGAGTAAGCCGATGAAATGATGTCCTATCACCTCTGAATAGTATAATGTGTATTTTCCTACAAATAAGGACCACAGTTCAACAGTTAATATCAGGAAATTAACTTTGATATAGTATCAATATCTAACCCTAAGACTTCACTCATATTTTGCCAATTGTTCCAAAATCGTCCTTTATAACAAAAGGATCAAGTCTAGTATCACATGATGCATTTAGTTGTATTTCTTTAGTTTCTTTCATTCTGAAACAGTTCCTCGGTCTTTCCTTGACTATCATCATCTCGATAATTTTGAAGATTACAGTTCAGTTTTTTGTGGTGTCCCTCAATTTGGGTTTGTCTGTTTTCCTGGTAAGTTAAGGTTATGCTTTGGCAGGATTATGACAGAAATGATGTTGCATTTGTCTGTCTATTAAGTGGCACTTAATTTTAATCGTCTCATCATGTAGATGAGGTTGATTTTTGATCACCTGATTATCGTGGCGCCTGTCAAATTTTCTGACTGACCAAGTTACTGTTTTCTACCTGTATTTTACAGAGAGATACCTTCAGACTATGTAAAAGCCCATAATTTATAAATTTATTCATTTATTTATATCGATATGGGTTCCCGGATCCCTATTTTACTCAGTGAGTTAAAAACATTATAATTATTTTGATGCTCTAAGTGCCCAGGTTTGGCCAACAGGAGTCCTTTCAAGATGGCTTCTATTTCTATGTCCTTTGACATGTTCCTATCACGTGCTGAGCACTTGCTTATTTTCTGGCACCATAAGATGCTACAAGCTCATTTTTACTTTCCTTGCCCTTGAAACCATCCATTTCCCCCAAAGAACTCTGGTTCTTTTTAATAGTATATGATATTTAAAAACCAAGACCACGGTGCTCACTTCCACCGAAGGAAAAGGAAGAATTGAGTTTTTTAAAACTCTTATTGACTACTTACAATTTGAATGAACTATAAAATTAAGTATGAGGGGAACTAAAGGGGTACTCAACCTGCTATCCAGAGAAAATGTTAATTACATAACAGTTTCAGTGAGTAAATAATAAAGGATCATCCAAAGCCTAAGATCAATATATCAGTGGTGCCGAGGGAGTGAGCATTAAGGCTCTGTTAACTTGATATCCAAGGTGGCTCTCTCCATCTGGGCCTGATGGGCGATATAGCCCACTGCTCCCTGCTAAGGCTGGACATTAGCAGCCTCTGAGGCATGGAGGATTATCTGCAAACAACTGAGAACTCAAGGAGGACATGTATAGTAGTCTCTCTTTGTCTGCAGTTTTGCTTTCTGTGGTTTCAGTTACCCATGGTAAACCACGGTCTGACAAATTAAACGGAAAATTCAGAAATAATTTATAAGTTTCAAATTGCATGCTATTCATGTCATCCTGCTGTTTTCGCCAGGACCTGAATCATCTGCTTGTACAGCATATCCATACTGTATCCACTACCTGTCTGCTAGTCATTCAGTAGCAACACAGTTATTAGATTTTTGCAGTATCATAGTCCTTGTGTTCAAGTAACCTTTATTTTACTTAATAATGGCCCCAAAGTGTCAGAGTAGTGATGCTGGCAGTTTGGACATGCCAAAGAGCTGTAAAGTGATTCGTTTAAGCAAAAAAAATTAAAGCTCTTAACTTAATAAAGAAAAAACGTTGTATGCTGAAGATGCTAAGATATATAGTAGAATGAATCTTCTCTCTGTGAAACTGTGAAGGAAAAAAATTAGTCCCAGCTTTCCTATCACACTTCGAACTACAAAAGTTACAGCTACAGTACATGGTTAAGTGCTTAGTTAAGATGGAAAAGGCATTAAATTTGTGGGTAAAAGACATGAACAGAAAACATGTTCCAATGATGGCAACGTGTTGCACCAGAAAGCATTGAGCTTTTTCGAAGACTAACAAGGGATCCTCTGAAATAAGCGATATCAAGCCATTAACTGCAAGTAAGGGTTCATTACCAAGATTTAGGAAGAGGTTTGGACTGGAGAGGCTGCATCCATTGATGTATCTGCTGCCATATTTCCAGCAGAGTTGAAGAAGTTTATTAAGGACAAAGGTATGCATGTATAGGAAAAAATATACTGTATATATAGGATTCGGTACTCTTTGTGATTTCAGGTATCCACCAGCGGTCTTAGAATGTATCTTCCATGGATAAGGAGCAAATTACTGTACCTAGAAAGGACACAACCTCTTGGTAGCTCTGCTAGAAGGCTCCTCACAAACATCTTCAGAATTACCACAGAGAGTAAAGGAAGATCAGGACCCAACATTCCACTCTACATAATATGGTCAGAAAAAGGATCCTTCGACTTTCAAAATGAAATAGCTCTACTAATTTTTCCCATTTAAAGAAAAGCATAAAAAAGCAAAAATTGTTCTTATTTACCCAGAGTTAAAAGCTCTGGTGGTATTCTTCCAGACTTTATACACATGTAAACACAAATAGGACTGTATAATACATGTTCTTTCATAACAGCTTTTCTCTCTGAACAATAGATGAGGGTACTCTGCCAAGATATGGCTGCATAATAGCCAAAGCATAGCTAAAACTTAACCAAGAACAATGAGAAACACCAGGCCTGATATGTGCAGAGCCTGTGGCTATCCCTAAACCCATTTCCCCTCTTCCCAAGCTGACAGCATTCTAAGCTGCTGCATAGGTACGAAAGATCGTATTCTCCAGCCTCCCTACAAGCAAGTTCTGGTCAATGCAAGAGCTGAAGTGTGCAATGTCCAGGACACATCCTTCACATGTCTTTTTCCTACAGGCTGGAAGGTAGTTGTGGTAGTAAGCCATCTCAGATCATGCGGACAAAAGTGATAGCCCAAGGATAGCAGAATAGAGACACAATACCTGGGTTCTGAGGACTATACAAAACAAGATTCTTACATGAAAGAGAGCAATTTTTCTTATTTCAGCCATTAATTTGGATGTCTTAGTACAAGTAGCCTAATGTACTAATGGAAACAAAGTCTCAAGAGATTCACAACTATGTATCTCTGAGCTACTTCCCATAAACTCTTGAGAAAATATATGCATTCCACTGAGAGGAAGAGATACCCTCCTGGCACAGCACAAGGGGAAGGTAGCAGTGCTGATAAGGCATCACCATTACGGAGGTTGGAAGAGAGTGCTCCAATATCCAGGGCCCATATCCTCTGCCCCTCGACACTAGCCTGCTGGTAGAAAGCAGGCAGCAGAGGGGCAGTCCTTTTCTATGAGGGGTTTGTGTATTCTAGTATGATGTTCCTCCCTATACAACGTACTGGTTAAGAGCATAAGCTTTAGAATTGGAAAGACTTGGGTACGAATTTTGGTTATCTTTTAGTTAGTTCTGAAAGTTCTCATCTATAAACTGTGATAATACAAGTTTAAAAAAGTTAAGGTCTGGAAAGTGCTTGGCAATGTGTCTAGCATATGGTAAGCAATAAATACAGGCTTTTAATAGCACATGCTAATTAAATGACAACTTTTAAAAGACTGTTAATAATAAGCCAACTGAAATCTAGAGATGATTACTCATATGAAAAAGAGCCCTTCTTTTTTTTGGCTATGACTAAGTTGCAGGACTCTTTCTCTTAATTGAGAATGGTGACATTGCATCCTTTGTTGCTTGCTCTTTGAGGTGAGAAGTCTACCTTCAGCTAAACCTGCAGCTTGTTGGCTACTCACTGTAGCATCGACAATCACGAATGGGTTTAAATCTTAAATTAACTTATTGTATTAGTTTCCTACACCTGCTGTAAACAATTGCCATAAACTTAATGGCTTAAAGCACCACAAATTTATTATCTTACAGAAGTCCAAAATTGGTCTCACTGGGCTAAAAAAGCAAGGTGTTGGCATTTCTTCTAGAGGGTCTACAAAAGAATCCATTTCCTTGCCTTCTAGAGGCTACCTGCATTTCTTGGCTTGTAGTCCCTTCTTCATCTTCAAAGCCAAGAGTATAGCATCTTCAAATCTCTAACTCTTTACTCCTCTGCTTCCCTTTTCCCTGTTTAAGGACCCTGTACTTACATTGGGCCTACCTGGATAACCCAGAATTATCTCTCCAACTCAAAGTAAATTGATCGACAAACTTAATTACTCTTTGCCATGTAATCTAACATATTCATAGGTTCTAGGAATTAGAACATGGACATATCTGGGGGCCATTAAACTGTCTATAACGTGTATGTATACTTTCCAAACAAATTAACCTCAACTGCCAGAGTCTGAATGGAAGAGTGATGTTATTTTGACAGCAAGAGAAGAAGAAAACTCTAATCAGGGGGGAACACAGCCTCTACAGGGAGGTGTTTGCAATGTGCATATTGGAACCAGCAATTTTTTTTTTGTTTCACTGGACCACAGAGGTCAAGTCCAAAAGTAAGGTGAAAGAGAAAGAAAAGGTGAAAATAATTGTCGTGCATATTTTGAAAAATTAACCCCTTTAACTATGATAGCTACATGTTCAATGCTATCTTAAAGGCTGTTAAATAATTTTTTCAAACATGCTTTACTTTCACAGAACTAGAGAAAGAACAATAAACCAAATCCAAAGCTAGCAAAAGGAAATAAAATATAAAGCAGAAATAAATGATGTGAAGAATACAAATAGGAAAAAGAAAATCAGCAAAGCTAAGAGCTGTTTTTTTGGAAAAAGCTACAAAATTGATAAACCCTTAGCTATATTAAGAAAAAAAGAGATAAAATCAGAAATGAGAGAACATTACAACTGATGCTACAGAAATAAAAAAGATTATAATACTATGAAAAATAGTATGACAATAAATTGGATAACCTAGAGGAAATGGATAAATTCCTAGAATATACAACCTACCAAGACAGATTATGAAGAAACAGAAAACCTAAATAGACCCATAAGTAGTATGGAGATTGAATTAGTAATCAAGTCTCCTATCAAAGAAAAGCCCTGAATATAATGGCTTTGCTGGTAAATTCCACCAAATGTTTAAAGAAATAAAACTAATCCTTTTCAAACTTTTCCAAAACATTGCAGGAGGGAAAACTCACTTATTCTATCAGGCCAATAGTGCCCTGATACCAAAGCCAGGCAAAGACACTACAAAAAAACTGTAAACCAATATCCCATATGAACACTGATGCAAAACCCTCAACAACATACTGGCAAAATGAATTCAGCAGCATATTAAAATGATAATACACCATACCAAATGGGATTTATTCCTAAATTCAAGGATAGTTCAATCTATGAAACCGATAAAAGTAATGTATTATATTGACTTAATGCACATGATGATCTCAATGACGGAGAAAAAACACTTGACAAAATTTAATACCCTTTCATAATAAAAACTCAACAAATTAGGAAAAAATAGAAATGAACTCAATATCATAAAGGCCTTATATGAAGAGCCCACTGCTAATATCATAATCAAATTGGTGAAAAGACTGAAAGCTTTTCCTCTAAGATTAGGAATAGGACAAGGATGTTTTGCTCTCACTACTTGTTTTCAACATAGTATTGGAAATATTAGTCAGAACGATTAGACAACGAAAAGAAATAAAAGGTATCCAAATTGGAAAGAAGAACTAAAATTATCTTTGTTCACAGATGATATGATCTTATATGCAGAAAACTCTAAAGATTCCCTAAAACAAACAAAAAAACCCATTTGAACTAATAAGCGAATTCAGCAAAGTTGCAGGATATAAAATCACCATATGCAAAAATTAGCTGCATTTCTATACACTAAAAAAGAATAATCCAAAAAGAAAATTAAGAAAATAATTTCATTAACAATAACATAAAAACGAATAAAATACATAGGAATAAACCTGACCAATTAGGTGAGTTATACACTTAAAACTACAAATCTCTGTAAGAAATTAAAGAAGACATCAATAAATGGAAAGATCTCATGCTCACTGACTGGAAAATTAAACATTGTTAAAGACACCAATACTACCCAAAGCAACAGACAGGTTCAACACAATCCCTATCAGAAGCAGATTCGAGATGGCATAAAAGATAGAGGCAGTGCATACTTCCTCTCGATGATGGCATAAAAGATAGAGGCAGTGCATACCTCCTCTCGCGACCACACCAAAATTACAACAAAACTACAGAGCAACCAGTATGCAGAGTTTCCAGAAGTCTGGCTGAACAGAAGCCCCACAACTAGGTCACCTCAAATAACAGATCACTTCAAAACAACAGGAGGGGCGAAGATACAAAACGGCCTAGTCCCACAACCACATGTGCCGATCAAGAATCGGGAGGGGTATCCTAGACGGAGCGCCACCTTCCCCACCTGAGGTTGTGGCTGAGTGAGATGGAGGGCTGTGAGAAGCAGAGACCTTCCTCTTTAAAGGGCCCATTCCCGGCCTTACTCGCTGACGGACTCACTCGCTCTGAGCTCCAGCGCTGGGGCAGCTGCTCAAGGAACACCTGGGATATATGGGGAAGCACTGAGCTGTTGGGCTTCAGCACAAGGGCTGGAGGGGTGTCAGCTTGCACCCAGAGGTGGAGCCATAAGCCATTGTTCTTTTGTTGAGCCCTCCCTCCTTTCAGCCTGCAGATGCAGACACCATCGACCTAGATAACACAGGTCACTACATTCAGGGGATTCCCTGAGACTTCAACTCTCCCAACTTGTGACCCACTCAAGCTGCTTCCAGAGATTTATTCCATACAAACAGGCTGTCTTGGCTCCTGCTTGCAAACTTTCACAAAATCTCTCAAAGGCTCACAAAACCTGAAAAAGCAACATCTGGCCTCGGCATGCCCTATACCTCTTGCTGAGCAGCCCCAAGCTCCGTACCAGTAGCAGCCAGTCTCGGTTTCTGTCTTGGCCCCTTGAGGCCCCTATAAGCCCAGCACGGATGGTAGCCATATGTGGAATGCTTGGTGGCTCCAGAGGTGCACAGGCTGCAGCTGAATTTGGCCTGCAGCTAGACCTCTCCCAAGGGGCCCCACAGCACACCTACTACATAAAGTCACTCTACTAAGACCAGGAGACAGATACAGGGAGACAATCAAAATGGGGAAACAAAGAAGCATGTTCTACATGAAAGAACAGAACAAAGAAAAAGAATTCATCAAATTGGAGACAAGCAATATACCAGATGCAGAGTTCAAAACACTGGTTATAAGGATACTTAAGAAACTTAGAAGAAGAATAAATGAACTCAGTGAGAACTTTAACAAAGAGATAAAAAACAAATAGAGAGGAAAACATAATAGGGAGCCAGTCAGAAATGAAGAATACAATATCGGAGAAAAAGAGCACTTTAGAGAGAATCAACAGAGTGTGTAAAATGGAGGATCGAATCGGCAACACAGAGGATGGGGTAGCAGAGGACACCCCAAACAAAATATCGACAAGAAAAAAGAATGCAGAAAAATGAAGACAATTTAAGAAGCCTCTGGGACAGCATCAAGCATAACAACATTCACATCATAGGATTACAAGAAGAGAGCAAGCAAGGAATTGCAAACCTTTTTGAAAAAATAATGATGGAACCCTTCCCTAACTTGGTAAAAAGAAAAAAAGGATACAACCCCAAGAAGTTCACAGTCCCAAACAAGATGAACCCAGACCCATCATAATTAAAATGCTAAAGGTTGAATTCAAAGCAGCAAGAGAAAAGCAGTTAGTTACATACAAGGGCATGCCCATAAAACTGTCAGCCAATTTCTCGACAGAAACGTTACAGGCCAGAAGGGCTTGGCACAAAATATTTAAAGTGTTGAAAACCCAGGACCTACAACCAAGATTACTTTACCCAGCAAAGCTATCATTTAGAATCGAAGGACAAATAAAGAGCTTCCCAGGAAAGAAAAAGCTAAAGGAGTTCATCACCACCAAGCCAGTATTACAGAAAATATTAGAAGGACTTCTTTAAGAAGGAAAAAATATGTATCAAAAGTCTAAATAAAGAATGGCAATAACTACATATCTATTGATGAGTATTAAAAATGAAAAAGAATTAAATGCTCCAATCAAAAGACAGGGTGGCTGGATGTATGAGAAAACGAGACCCTTACATATGCTGCCAATAAGAGACTTCATATTAAAAGACACACAGAGGCTAAAAGGGGAATGGAAAAAGATATTTCATAATGGACATAGAGGGTAGGTGTCAAATGGAGCAAGTCAGATAGCGGAAGAGAAATGCCATATGATTGCATGTATATATGGAACTTAAAGACCAAAATAAACAAGATTTATTGTGGTGATCACTTTGTAAGTTACACAGATGTCTAATCACTATGTCGTACACCTGAAACTAATATAGTATTATATGCCAACTATAATAGAAAAAAAAAATTACAAAAAGGAAAGAAAAAAAACCCAATCCTATCAAATACCAACAGTATTTTGGCAGAAAGAGAAAAATCCATCCTGAAATTCATATGTAATTTCAAAGAGCCCCAAATAGCCAAAACTATCTGACAAAAAAGAACAAAGTTGGTGGACTGCCAAAGCTGATTCATAAACCAATCATCACAGAGGACTCACGCTTTTTGATTTCAAAACTTACTACAAAACTGCAAGTGTGGCAAAGATGTGGAGAAACTGGAACCCTCGTACACTATTGGCGGGAATGTAAACGGTGTGAAAATTATAGAAAACAGTATGGCGATTCCTCAAAATATTAAAACCATAATTAATACAGATCCAGAAATCCCAAGTCTGGGTATACAGTATAGCTAAAAGAACTAAAAACAGCATCTCAAAGAAGTATTGGCACCCCATGTCCACTGCAGCATTATTCACGATAGCCACGAGGTAAAAGTAATTCAAGTGTTTATCAAGAGACAAATGCATAAACAAAATGTATATTAATACAATGGAATATTATTCAGCCTTAAAAAGAAAATCCAGTCACATGCTACAACATGTATGAATCTTGAGGACATTGTGCTACATGAAATAAGCCAGGCACAAAAGACAAATACTGTATGACTTTACTTATAATAAATGCAAAGTAGTCATATTCATAGAACAGAAAGTGCAATGGTGGTTGCCAGGGGATGAAGGAAAGGGGGAAATGCGGAGTTATTTAATGGGTATAGCGTTTCAATTTTGGAATACAAAAAAGTTTTAGAAATCTGCTGTACAATAATTTGAAAGTACTTAATACTTATTGAACTATACACTTAAAATAGTTAAGATTATAAATTTTACGTTGTGTATTTTTTTTATAATTAAAAATTTTTAAATATGCTTCACTACGATCTTGACAACTTAAAAAAAAAAATCCAACCCAGTTATCATTTAAGTTATTCATTTCAAAAGAATACTCAATTACTAAACACTTTAAGTGTGGATGCAAAACCGAATTCCTCCCACTCACCTTCCAACTCACCTTCGCTTCGGTGCCCTAATGAAGAGCTCACAGAGGAGCCTGCCCTGTTCATCCTTATAGTCTCGGATGGTGTTGTAGAGTTCATGGCACACAGCAATCTACACATAGAAACAACAGAAAAATCACCAGATAAGTGAACAGAAAGCCAGTGTGGGCATATAGATTATCTTTAATAAAAACACACACATAAAAGGCAAGTAGATAAAGGGCAAATCCCTAAATAGCCATTAGGAACCCAAGCCTAAAATATGCTGACAGTATCTGTATTTAAAATAATTTAACTGATAAATATTTTGGTATCTTTCATCAGATTTATGCTACTGATTTTTTTTCTTTTATACTAAATTAATTCATATCAGTCTCTTGTTTAAAATCATCCAATAGAGGGGCTTCTCACTACTCAGAAAATAAAATCTAAACTCCTTACGTTGCCCATGGAGTATGTAGGGTAACTGCATACCCTGGCTGGGCACTTTGCCAGTCTCCTACCTCTTGACCATCTTTCTGTAATCACAACACAAAAAACCCATTCCTAACCCAGCCCCTCTGCCTGGAACATTCTTCCCCAGCACTCTGCAGGGTTGGTGCCTTCTCAACATAGAGAAATCTTTCTTGAAGGTCTGTGCCAAAACAGACCAAATCACCCAAACTTTTCTTCTTAGTACTTATCACTAGCTGAGGATACTTTATTATTTTTTATTTATCTGTTTCCATTCTCCTTCCCCTCCTACACTAGAATTTAAGCTCCATGTGAAAAACTGGCTTGTCTTGCCCAATCACCAGAATAGTGCTTGCCACCTGACACAGTTATTTGAGTGAATATATAATGTGATATATTGATATTCCTTATTTCATAATACTGATGTATTACTGTAAGATTTATGGCTCAACTTTTTATAAAAGAAAGGTTAAGAATATTAATCAAGAGGAAAAAGAAATGGAGGCCTTGCATCTTAACCATTTATTATTAAAGGAAGGGTAGAGTATCATAGGAAAAGAGGAAGAAACTGTGTGATCCAAATTACTCACAGGATCTACAGTTGGAAGATTGGAAAGTCTCCTCCTTTTCCTGCTTGGGCCTGGTGTGGACACGGAATGGTGCCCGTCGTCAAAGTCCCCACTGACACTACTGGAAGGGGAGGTAGCTCTTCTTCTTTTGGAACCCATTGAATCCAACTTCTTCTATAAGAAATAATTAGCCATGTTCTTACATTTAAATTTAGACTCTGCCACCAAGCCCTCAGCTGGCCACCTGATATCCAGCTTCTGGTTCACAGGGGAGGATATTTTAACTGTTGCAAAGAAGCTTGACTAAGTTTTTTCAATGGAAGTCCTGGACCTTGTTGCTTTAGTTCCTTCATTAACCAGAATGTTACATTTTCAGCTTGGATGCAATAAATTTGGCAAAAGTGTACTCATTTGTATATCACTAATTTTGATATACTGCTTCAAGGACCCCAAATTATTCTGAAGTCTGAAAACCCACAAGTAATGGTATACCACTGTACTGAAGGTATTGATCCCTCATCCTCTAAGACAGCCAGGGAAACCTTGGGGACAGAGGCCCCAAAGCAGTCACCTCTGAAGTCAGCAGCCTCATCTGTCTTCCCCAGTGTGCCTTATAATTATGATCATTTTCCAAGTAGGCCATGACATAATAAAGAATAGGGAACTGTGCCTGTGGCAAAGGAGCAGTGCAAAAAGGCAGGGGAACAGAGAACAATGAACATTCGAGCATTTTAGATGCACCCTAAAATTAACGCATTGAAAATAAATTTTCTCCACTTATTAAAGATCCACAAGACATACCCCTGGAAAACACTTAATGTAACTTGCCATACCTATGCCAAATAACAAAACTGTGCTTTAAAACTTTTGTCAATCCAAACAAACGAGGTACCCTATCCCTGAGACCATAGCTTTAAGTTTCAGTTAATGACCCAGGAAAGTACCACAGAGGTGAGCTTTTAGGTCTTTGGCCTTTCAGAAACACAAAAATTTGCTATTAGTTTCAGGCAGGCAGGCTAAGTGTCTAATCTTAATACAACTTGACAAATACATACATTTGACTATAACACAAGAAACGTACTCACAGAAATAATCTGCTATTGCTAGAGGGAAAGGATATATACTGGCAGGTCCTACAAGCTTATACAATTTTACAAGTGTATCAAAGGTGTTGTGATTTCAAAGGTCTTTCTCTAAAGCTAAAAGAAAAACTGATCATCATCAACATTCATCATCAACATTCAATTTTTCATCATCATCAACATTCAATTTCAGATAACTAAGACACTGGCAGCTGAAAGAATGGGTTGCCAATAGTATGGAGAGAAAAACTAGGCATCTCCAGGGAACCAAAGCAGAACAATCCTGGCAATCAACTAAGACACAAAAGGAGTCTCCTGCCTTCTTTCAACAGTCCACATGGTATCTGAAAACAGATGTTCCTTCCTCTAGGCTTTGGTTTGTTACAGTGTATTAGTTTGCAATTGGCTACAACTGGTGAAAAGCTTCAAAGGGCTTAGGCCAAGGGCAGTCTAAGTTTTGTTGATTTTTGTTTTATAAAAAGTCTGATGAACTGGCCTCAATTCATTAAGATGAAGAAATTAAGGACCCATCCTTTGTAAACAATCTATGACAAGGACACAAGTGAATCTGATGGACACAAGAGGGAATCTTTATGGAAAGGATAACAAAATTTAAGATGGAAGGGAAAAGGCAAGGAAGGACAGAAAAGGGAAAGGGTGTAGATGATCAGTAATTTACCAGCTTTACCAGAGCACAACCAGCGCCTCGAAAAGCCAGTCTCCTCATAATGTCTGAAGGCCAAGTGAAGCCAGTGGGAGAAGGCAGGGCTTTAGAAGTGCTGATTCAGTGTTAATATATTCAAAACTGAAAGAGAAGAACAAGACAGAGAAAAGGGAAATAAAAAAGAAGGGTCAGGAGTAAAAATGAGCACGAATAGATAGAAAACATTCAGAAGAACTGCTAAAGAAAGAGAACTCAAGAAAAATAGGCATATCAATTTCCTTGTGCCAATGAAACAAACTGCAGCAAAGGCTCAGGCATTAAAACTAACATTTCTTCCATTTTAAAACCAAATGCTTTTTATATGCTTAAAGATGTCTCACTGAGGTTCCCCTTTACTCACATGGAATGACTGTCAATTCCAGGAATGAAGCATGCCTGCCCAAATGCCCCCTAGTCAATAAGAGCAGAGTTCAATCACAGAGCTGGAAAAGAGAGTGAACATATGTGGAAGGTTCACACTGTGATACCAAGTGTTGGCAAGCTGGAACAAACTGAAAATGGCTCATGTGAGCAAAGAGTACAGAAAACTCTCCCCAACCCCACCCCCCAAAAAAATTCAGAGAAAGACATTTCTTTCCAAAAGTCCTATGAGAAATGGGAAAAAACCACATACAAGTTAGAAAGGTTAAAAAAACAAACAAGTCTTCAACCACAACGGCAAGTCAAAGTTACTTTTATAAATAATCCACTGAAAAGCTGAACAACAAAAAATATAAATCATTGGTGTGTATATAGTTTAGACTATACAATATCCAAAACTCCTTGAGTCATTAGGTTACTCTGATAAAACAATAAAAAGATGTAACTTAAAGAGTAGTTTTCAAATATTTTCTTATTCAAAGGATGCATTTAAAAACATACTTTGAAAGTTTGGCAAGAAAGGCAGTGTGGCCAGGTGGGTAAGAAGAGCAATATGATCTGAGCTCAGAAGACAAAAAGAGCCCCAGTTTTTCCACTGCTAATTATGCTTTGATGTTGCTTGAGTCACAACTTCTCAGGTCTGTTTCTTCATTTCTAAAATGAGAATAGTAAAGTGTACATATCTCCCCTGGATTGTCGTGACACTCGAAATGTACTTCAAAGCACAACAAAAATGTTGTTTCAACTGTAGGATTACATGTTCCCTGGGCATGGAAAAGAATTTTATTCATTTTGCAGTCCTAGTTTATAGAATATTTGGTATTGTTTGGGTGATCGACTTATGTTTTTAATAAACATATTAAAAATGCATTTAAATGAGACATTTAAAAAAGTTTGTGTAATTGAAAAAACCTGTGAGCGTCCCTTCAGCAATTCTTTTTCCATGAAAAGAAATAGATTCCCTGGGTAACAAATTTTCAAAAGGCATTGATTATGGTCACGTAGTCAAAAGACTGATAACAAATAATAAATTACAGTAAAGAATAACATTATAAAATGTATACCTGGAAAAATATTTACTCAGTATAGCCAAATGGTATATTCTGACAGCTTATAAAGTTTAGTAATCTCCTGTATTTCTAGTGGTACTGTACACTGTAAATGCATGCTTAAAACAAAAATTGTGGGAAACATAACTCAAAGGAAAAAAGAAATCACTTATAATCTCATTTCCCAGAGAAAAAGCACCCTTAACTTAGGTTTTCACAGCTTTCAGTATTTATGTCTCAATTACTTTTTATTAGAAGTGTCAATAAACTATGTATTATTTTGCAGCTTTTTTCAAATTAAGGAGATTCTTCCAAGTCAACATCCTTCCACATATTTGATGGCTTGATAGTTGTCTAACATATAGATACACAACAATTAATCTTGGGGATTTGGGTAGAATGTTTGAGGTATTCTGCACACTCCCAAAGCTAAAGAAAGTGGTCAAGGCCCTCCATTTATCCACTCACACAACTGTTACTGTTTTAATTTGAACTACTTCTTCAAAAGATACTTTCCAGACTTACTTTGGATCTTAAAATATGGGCAATCCGTTAACAAGTAAAGCAAACATTATATTACTCTCTTATATTTGTATTAAGTTCAGTTGGTTTCCGACTTATATTTGGGAAAGAATGCGTTTCTAAATGGAGGGAAAAAACACCTAAAAACATTTTCGAGGAGCCCTAGTTTGTTGGAAAATAAGTTAAGTGTTTTACTCCATGTTTCTATAATTGTAGTAATAATTTCTATATCCACTACAGTGTTGTACTTGTCACTTGTCTTTCAGAATTTCTTCTACATTCCCGCCAATCTTCTCCTTTACGTCACCAATATCTACCCTATGATAACAAAACTGCTTCTCTTTCAGTAAAAAATTGTGATATGAAAAAATGTTAAAAATCAGAAACCTCGATTTTTTGTGTTGCAGATAAGAAACTTAAGTGTCTGGCAGGTACTATAAATACAAGTCCCATTGATAAAAATACTCAGTCTGAGCACAGTCATCCGGAAAGTATAAAAATCACTAAAAGTTTGTGTCAGACCGTCAAGCAGTAACAAAAAAGAAGGTCTTGACCTGCGGAGGAAATAACTTTCTCCATCTGTCACTGACAAGGGGGGCTAAGGAAAATGCTGACAGCTTTGAGGCTGCCCGCGACGAGCACTCGGACGGCCGCCGGGGGCGGGAAAAAGAAGCGCGGGGAGTTTCCCGGCTGCGGCGCGCTTTTGTCCAGAAAGGCAGGTGCGGCAAAGCTGCCAGGCCCGTCTCGACGCCCGCCGCCGTGCCCCACCTGCACCTTGCGCCCGGCTTGACCCGCGCATCCAAGCGGTCGAGGCTGGGCCTCTGCCGCGGCTCCCGCCTGCTCGGGCCCACACAAAGGCCCGGCAGCCAGACGAAGAGGTGCGGCCCCGCCCGTCCCAGGCCTGGCCTTACCCAGCCGCTTCGCCGCCTGCAGCCCCGGCTGCGGTCCCCGACCGCCGTGCCCCGCCCCGTGGCCGCCACGGCTGCTGCTATTGCTCCTCCGTTCGCGGCCGCTGCCGTCGCTCCTGCACCCGCCGCCCTCACCACCCTCACCCCTCCCGGTGCCGCCGCAAAACCAGCCGGGGGCAGCCGAGCGAACCCGGCCCCTCGCGACACTGCGTGCGCGCGCACCGCAGACCGGATGCAGCGCGCTTTACGGCGGCAGCGTGAGCGCGTGACGCTCGCTGGTGTTCTCAGTTCGCACGTGGCACCGGCGGCGGCACTTGGTAGACCGTATCGTTGCCGTTACTGCTGTTCCCACCTCCAGAATGAAGCGACCGAGTGAGTGTGGTAGCGGGGGCGGGTGTGGTGGAGCCTCTGTCTCTGATCGTCGACGAACCCATTAGTGCGCTTTTTTCCGGCTTGGTGTCTTTGGGAATGGGGACCTGCGGGTAGACCGTCGGTCATCGTCCTGATTCACCGTATAACCTAGGGTTTGAAGGCCCCACATTAACCGTAAGCTCATGGTGCAGAATGAGGGCTGGGCCCCAGAGATGGAGATCAGGCCAGAGCCTCGTGAGGAAACAGCGTCTGAGCCAGGTTTATTGCCCAACTTCTCTTCTGCGGCCACGTTCAGTCTGGCCCCAGCGAGGTCTGAGAACCGCCTCTCAAACCCACTTTTCGTTCCTACCTTGTGACTGGTGTAGTTTGACAATAAGTGGATGTCTTTCTGGGTCTCATACATTACTGAGTACCATCTCAGTCTAATATGAGAAGAGTAGGAGCAGGGGAGTTGGGCTTTACTCTGGATCTGTTGAGTCAAATTTTCCAGAATTTGAGAGTGGCATGTGTATTTTTATTGTGGCCCGACGTAATTCTTTATGTTGAGAGCTTATTAATTTCTTAATGTAAAAAGGGACATGACCCCAGAGCACAGTCACCAAAACCTGATCATTTGTGTCTAATCTTTTTGTGATGTATTTCTTTGCAGAGTTAAAGAAAGCAAGTAAACGCATGACCTGCCATAAACGGTATAAGATCCAAAAAAAGGTAAGTCTTGTCTATGGGGGAGCTATACCAAATATAATGCTAAACTGATTTCTTCCTTACTTCTCCAGAAGGAGGTCTGGGTAACTGATTTCTTCGCAGGAAATAGAGGTTGAGTACATTACCATGACACAAACTTTCAGGCATCAAGAATCCATCCGTAGGAAAATGCTGTAATTCAGTGAATAAGAAAGTTTGTAACTTTGATCAACATGTTAACAACCTGTGCGAAAAGAATCTGGTGATCTTTTCTTGCTGTTTTATACATAAATGTGCACCTCTGTGTGATACAGTTAAAGTTCCATTTTTCTAGGTCATTTTACAAGTATAACCAAACTGCATCCAGATTGGTTTCTCACAGGAATTGTGTAATATTTTTGTGAACTGATAAAAATTTTTATTATGATAGGTACGAGAGCACCACCGAAAATTGAGGAAGGAGGCTAAGAAACGGGGTCGCAAGAAGCCTAGGAAGGATCCAGGAGTTCCAAATAGTGCTCCCTTTAAGGAGGCTCTTCTTCGGGAAGCCGAGTTAAGGAAACAGCGGGTAAGATACCTTAGCTGAAATTTTCAATGAGTGTTGTTTATTTCTTTTAAAGTAAAGTAACAAAACCATGTCATTTTGGCTCACTTGTTTCTCTTATGGTTTGGACACAGCTTGAAGAACTAAAACAGCAGCAGAAACTTGACAGGCAGAAGGAACAGGAAAAGAAAAGAAAACTTGAAACCAACCCTAGCGTTGCACCACCTAATGTGGAACTTGTGAAGGTACAATTAGGTTTTTCCGTGAATGAGATAACATTATATAGAAGTAAAAAGCACATAACTAGGGCAGGAGTTGAGATGTCCCTAATCAGCCATGAGAAACAGATTATAAACTGTTGAACTTCTAATTTTGTGTCCTTTTTCACTTTTTTAGGAATTTGGGCAATGCTACGCTAAAAACAAAGCAAAGTTGGGCAAACAGAATCCAAAGAAGCTGTATTGTCGGGAACTTAAAAAGGTATCTTAGTTTAGATTAGTGTTTAAAAATGGTGCTCAGGTTTAAAATACTAGTCATTCCTTTTTCCTGACACCAACCTCATAAAGTTGGAAGTGGAATTCACTTGAGCTGGAAGGAAGACTTCAGCAAGTTGACTTATCTTTTTTAGGGCCTTTCTGTGATGTTTAGCTGAAAGAAATATTCATTTTAAATTTTTGCACAGGAATAATTCCCGATAGCATGATTTACAAAAGTGGTGGTTTACGTTAAAGTAATGTGTTGACATAGTTGTTTTTAAAATAGTGGGAAATATATCAGAGTAAGCAGTGTGAAAAAGAGTCTTTAAAGTACTTTGTTGAAGCTAAGTGGAGATCACTTGTTTTTTCCTAGCTCACTCTCTCCCCCTTTGAATAGAACTTGACTATGCTTCTCAGAAGCTTTTGGCAGGGCCACAAGAGCTTATCAATTTACTCAATTCACTAGGTTATATATTCACACGGGGGATGTTTCTGCTTTTGAAGTCTACTTTAATGAGAGGCCAGAGGCTGCCAAGCAAACCTGTATTTTATTTTCCTGTGAGAAATGAACATTCTTCATACCAAAGTGAATAAGTGAGATCCCACACAGCTCACCCTATTGTAAAGTGGATGCTAGTATACTTGTGTAGAGGGTGTTCCCAGAGCCAAGGATGGTCTTTTGATAGTTCTACCTTGACAGGTGATCGAAGCTTCAGATGTTGTGCTGGAAGTATTGGATGCCAGAGATCCTCTTGGTTGCAGGTGTCCACAGATGGAAGAGGCTATCATCAAAAGTGGGCAGAAAAAACTAGTACTTGTATTAAATAAATCAGGTGAGCAAAAGGGATGCCCTTTGTGTTCCATATGCACTAGTGAGGTATGATGAAATGAACAGTCTGATTGTCACTGAAGACTGATAAGATCCAACTCTGACCTCAGCAAAGCCAGTGCATTTACTCTCGTTGCCAAAGACAGTGTTGAGCAGTGGTGTGGGGGTGTTTTCTACAAGTGCTCTGACTACCTTCTCTTGTTCTTTTTCCATTCAATACTTACCTTATTTAAGAGTGTAAGCTTCCATACTCAGCTTATTTTGCAATATATTTCACATAGGAAGTGATGACAGCGTGTGATTCCCCACACCTACACAATGCTGATAGGTGACAGTATTTGGATGAAATGCATAGTTACGTGTCTGAGTTTGAGCAACAAGAGTAAGAGAACCCAGAATAGAGACCTGTGAAGCAGAGGTAATATTGTGATCCGAAATTACTATTGGAGTCAGTAAACATGGCTACTATTGGAGCGTAAATTCTGGAAACATAGTCATAAGGTTAGAAGGGTAATAATCTAGAGGTTGACTTAATCCTGAAAGGGTGAGCAGTACAGAGGATAATTGAAACAATACACAGTTGTAGATATTGAACTCTGTTAAGGGCAGTATGATAGAGCGCTAACCCTCATTCCATCTTTCAGTTAAATCCTTTGAAGGGAGGAAAAAAGGGAAAAAAACGAGAGAGCCATAGTTTACCAGGTTTTACCAATTCATCTCAACAAAGTAACCAAATTTCAGCATGTGTCTTATTCCTAATCCCTATCAGACTTGATACCAAAGGAGAATTTGGAGAATTGGCTAAATTATTTGAAGAAGGAATTGCCAACAGTGGTGTTTAGAGCCTCAATAAATCGGAAGGACAAAGGGAAGATGACCAAGGTACCCTTTATTTTCAGTGGTGAGAAGTGTGCTCTTCAGATTTTTGGATGGCTGAAATATGATGAGTATACAAAATCTTGATAAAAAATGAGAACATATAAGATCCAACTCTGATTTCGTCCAGAGATAATCTGAAAAGCAGTAGATTGTGGTAATTTTCACAGCTGGGCTCTGGAGTCAGATTTTTGAGTTTTGTATAGTTATCAAAAGTAGTTAAAACTAATTACTTGAAATTTTAATGTGAAGGTAAGGAGAAAAGCTGCTCCATTCAAAAGTGAAGCCTGTGTTGGGAAAGAAGGTCTTTGGAAACTTCTTGGAGGTTTTCGGGAGACTTTCGGCAAAGCTCTTCAGGTTGGAGTAGTTGGTGAGTTTCAATTCAATACATTTTATGTATTAATCTCTTAAGTGCTAAGAATTTTTCATGTTAAGAGTATATGGGGTTGTTGCCAAATAAAGGGCTTAACACTTTAAACACTAGGTTCTTGCCCACCTTACCACACACACACATACATGCAACATAAAAACAAATTTTAAGTAATTGTTGCCTGTTTTTATTTCATTCATTCATTCATTCATTCAGCCAGCCAGCTGGGCACTGTAGGAAGATGGCTTCTAAAAGCTCTTGGTTTATTTGAAATAATCTTTTCCTACTCATTACTTGGGCAAGATATGAGGATGCTAAGATTGGTCTTAGTGTTGAAGTGAAGACACTCAGATCCAACTCTGATCTTGCTGTAAACATCAGGCAAGCATGAAATAAGCAATGGAAATGTTATAATTACCAGCACGTAATGCCTTTTGTATGGGGATTTACCATTTGTAGGTTTCCCAAATGTGGGGAAAAGCAGCATCATCAACAGCTTAAAACAAGAACAGATATGTAATGTCGGTGTATCCATGGGGCTTACAAGGTAAACTGAGTTGTTCCATAATTGTAATATTTCATGATGAATAAATATGATTTGGTTTGGCTAGCTTAAGAAAGACAATTTCACATTCTTTAGAAGTGTCAGTGAAAGGAAAAAGGGTTAAGGGAGTGCTAGGCTTGGGGAAGAATTAGAGTGGAATAACTGCCCATAATCTGGTTTGAAAGACAATTAACGAATAGATTCTAAACTGCCTCAGAGTAAGTGATCCTTGAACCTGGACTGGAAATGAATACAAGTCTGCCAGATAGAAGAGAGGAAATCTGGCAGAAGAAACAACATGTGTTCAGGTCAATATATAAGCTCTAACACATGTTTTTGTTTAGAAGGGGATCGTGCGATGTTAATGATTTTAGATAAACATGAAGCACATGATGATAATCTGGATCTGACGGACTGTGCTGAGTTTGTTCAATCCAACCCTGAGCTTCGTGTTGTCTCGTCCTCCACATAAACTAGTACCCTCATCAATTATCATCTTACTCTAGGAACATGCAGGTTGTCCCCTTGGACAAACAAATCACAATCATAGATGGTCCAAGTTTCATTGTGTCTCCACTTAACTCTCCCGCTGCACTTTCACTGAGAAGTCCAGCAAGTATTGAAATACTAAAACCAGTGGAGGCTGCCAGTGCCATCTTGTCCCAGGCTGACGCTCGACAGGTAAAAGAACCCTTTACCCCTAGAGCTCTATTTTCTCTTTTTTCTTACGCATTTTAAGTAGAAAATTTTCAAAGTTGTATTTACAACCACATTGTATCTGATGAGTGAGTTTTTCTTTTTCTTTTTTTTTTTTAAGGTAGTATTGAAATTCACTGTCCCAGACTTTAAGAATTCTCTGGAATTTTTTACTTTGCTTGCTCAGAGAAGAGGACTGCACCAAAAAGGTGGAAGCCCAAATGTAGAAGGTGCTGCCAAATTACTGTGGTCTGAATGGACAGGGTAAGTCTTTCTCTTGGCATTTTGGTAACCAAATAGAATGAAGAAACTGATTTTTGACAAATCTTATTTTTAATACCAGTGGCTCCTTAGGTTATTATTGCCACCCCCCTACATCCTGGACTCTTTCTCCACATCTTAATGAGAGTATTGTGACAGACATGAAACTGGGCTTTAATCTAGAAGAACTGGACAAGAACAATGCACACAGCATACAAGGTAAGCAAGGATTGTGTCTGATTGCTGTCTTCATTAGCTGATAGCCAATAAAGATCTCATCTGTTTACATGCACTGCGTTCCTTTCCTAGCCATCAGGGGCCCTCGTTTAGCGAGTAGCATCCTTTTCCAGTCCTCAGGGATGACAAATGGAATAGTAGAGGAAAGGGACATACCTGAAGAATTGCCAAAACAGAAAGAGAGAAAAAAGGAAGAGGAGGGGGAGGACTATGAAAACACGGACAGTGACCAGGAAAGTGTTGATGAAGAAGCTGATGTAAGTATGTTGTCTAAATTATTTAAGCTGAAATTTTCCAGCATTGTAATGTAGAACAAATGGGAAGAGGTGGAAGGTAGAAATAAAGTATTTCATAACAGATTATCAGAAAGCCCCATACAATTTAGGTATTCAAGTCTTCTAATCATTAGTCTTAGTTTTGTGCATTCCATTACGTGTATCTTCAGATACTTTTCCTAGGTACATAATTATTTAATGAGCAGACAGTTGCTACTAATACAGTTTTTCTTTGTCTTACAGGAAGAGGGCTCCGACATGTCACCTGTCAAAGAGGCCTGGGAGGTACTACTACCTGAGGAGTCTCAAGCAGGTGAGTTGGGTGTAGGATCTTCCAACAAACCAGTGTGGTATTAAATAGTTTTTACTTTTTTTAATCTCACTTTTCTTTCTTCATATAGATGAACAGTCTGCACGATGTTTTATCTTGGATAGAATGAATGAAGATGATGCTTACGACTTCAGTACAGACTATGTGTAACAACTTTGTCCTCTTATAAGGATTTTTTTCCTTTAACATTTTGAACAGACTCCTAAACTGTTCTATGTGTGATGTACTAGTGTTTGTAATATGACATAAGCTGTGTAAATTTTGTAAATATGTATCATGAAATTCATTTTAAAAAAATCAGGCAATGTAGAAAGTATATGAATTCCATAAAGAGATGTCTTATACAGAGACTGGGTGGAAGTATCCTTTCCTGGAAGCAAAAAAATCAAACTAATGAAAAATGTAGGTTTCATTTTATTTATAAAGATCAGGCCACAGGTTATAAAATTAAAACCAAGTAGTAGTGTTGAACTGGCTGAACTAGCCATTTGAGTCTGTTCATCTCTGGTCGGTCATTCAGCACCGTAGTAAGCAAACACTTGGTAAGGCAGATGGAGACTGTAGTCTTTATCTCAGAAGCTGACTGCCAGACAGTGTAGTTTGTCCTCTTTACCCAGCTGAAATGTCCCTTTTTCCATGAGTTGCTGCTACTGTTACTTTCCATACATACTGTCTTCCAGAATTTCCTGAGAAATGCTTATAGCACAAATTTTATTTTATTTTATATTTGAAATCTCCATATGTCTTCGGATTAGGCTGAATTTGCCTGTTGGGTCTGGAATATACCATTTTTCCCAGACATCAGTATATGAAGCAGTTCTTCCCCATGGCTTAAAGTGCCCATTCCAATGGAGTAACTTGGCAGCTTTTACAAACTGGGGTGAATATCGTTTTCCAGCACTGGACCCTTATGTTGAGAGAGAAACAGCCAAATGATTGTACTAGTTAGACATGACAATGCCATATCAACTGGAGAAAAGGAAAACCGGATGTATCCCATCCCTGAGTACAGTCCTTTAGATACTTAATTCTTTATTAGCTTAGGCTTGATTAATTATTTCTACTTACCAAGGTGGCGGACATTCCACATTGGGTCAATAGTGGAGTGCTGTTGATAAAATACAATCAGCAGAGGAGGTGTTGTGATGCTGCCAGCCAGTGTTCTACTATACAGTCCTTCTCTTGATGGGACAGATGAACAAATGTAAGCTGTTAGTGGAGAATCCTGACCAATTCCTATATTTGTATTTCAGGGTTGAAATACAAGAGTTTTCACAGCTAGGGCAGTTTTATACTTACTTTACATTGAGTTTCATCCATTTTTCCAGTTGGTTGGTTATGTTCTGTCTTTTCCATTCTGTTAAGTTTGCAACAAAAACTCCAGGATTAAATGAGCAGGTACTGGCTTTCATGGAAAGCTTACGAATTCTTTCCTTTTTATAGTCAAGATATCCAATGTAATTGTACTAAAAACAAATGGAATATATAGTATGTTCACTGCTTCAAACAACAGATACATATAGCCATGTACCACTTATTACAAGGATAAGTTTCTGAAATATGCATCATTAAGCAGTTTTGTTATTGTACAAACATCAGAGTACACTTAGCAAACCTGATGGTATGGCTTACTACACACCTAGGCTATATAGCTTGTTGCTCCCAGGCTATAAGTCTGTACAGTATATCACACAGGATTAAATCAAGGTTTTGTTTTTTGTTTTGTTTTGTTTTAAAGTAATGTAATCAAGAGTAAACGTTGAGGTATGATGCTGCTACAGGTATAAAGGCATAATGTTTTACAGCAAACTTTTTCTAAGTAAACTTTAATAATAAATATATAAACTAGTAAGTCATTTATTACTATGTATTGTAAATAATTACATGTACTATATACTTTTATATGACCTGCAGCACCACAAACACAATTAATGCATTGTGCTTCAGCATTAAGATGGCTATGAGGTGACTAAGCAATTAGGAATTTTTCAGCTCCATTATAATCTTATGGGACCACCATTGTAGATGTGAAACATCCTTGTGTACTGCATGGCTGTAATTTGATAGCCAGTAAAAAAGGAATGCTGCTTATTAAAATGACTTCAAGTTATTAGCAAAGGGCTCTACATAAAGCAAATTAAAGTGGCATTTGGGATTCCAAGTTAGGCAGAATGGGGAACTAAACATTAAGCCAGATGTTCAAGGAGAATTAGGTTGTCAAGTCCATGAACTGATCTATAGGAAAGCAGGCTTGAGTTCTGAGATAATAGGGGAATATAAAATGCAGTTAAAAAAAAAAAAAAGCTCCCTAATTTTACTGCCTCTCATTAACTGCTTTATAAGGTGTAGGGTATTTGTAAGGTGTGTAATAAGTAATTTACCTGGTTCCCTGCTCCACGGATGACAACTTTAGTGGAGGCTGTGTCACAATCTTCTGAAAATGCAGCTGCATGTCCTGGCTTCAGTGGTGTATTGTAGAGGGCGAGAATATCACCTGAAATAGGTATAAGATTTACACTTTGAATTGCCTTGTGATTCACTTTCCCACTTCCCAGGATGACCTTTTATAGTACACCATAAATAAGACAACCACTACAGCCCACACTCTGGATGGAGAACAGCAATAATGGGTGACATTCTTTGTTACCTTGTACAATTACATCATCATCCATATATATGGCCTTCTTTGCACTGGGAACCAGAATTGGCAAATAGAACCTTGCAAAGGTTAACTGGGAAAGAAAAAGGAATGAGGCATTGGCATAGGTTCATCAGTGGCTACACTTTAACTTACTAGAAATCCACCCATGCAGGAGAAAGCTGAAGTTCTCTTAGAATTGTCCAGGCCTGGTCCCAGAGAACTACCTGCACAGTACCCACAATTACCCAGATATTCCAATCATTTCCTAATACTCCCATATACAAACAAGGATGCATGGAACTCACTGGTTTTATGGATTGCCCCTGGTCAGGATCCTCCTTTACTTTCCCTTCCAAAAGCTTAGTGTCAAAATTCACAATTTTGTACCTGATGCTTTTCAGGGTATTACTACTGAGCCAGGACCTGATGAAAATAAAGCACCAAATATGTTTTAAATAATCATGTCCCCAAAACGCAGCCTTTTGTGCCTTCCAATGAGGGCATAATCTAAGAGGAACTCTAGGTACCAAATAGGTGTTTCTCAAGCCTCTTCTATGAGCTTTGGTTTCCTCATCTGTAGCAAGAATATTCCCACCAAAGTCCCTCCTTGAACCAAGATTCTATAGTAACAGATACTGCTACCAAAAGGCTCATACTTTTGATCACTCGTCTGACACTAAAACTGTAGAAAAACACTATGGAACTCAGAACATTCCATCACCACATGGACCATTCAATGCTTATCCCTCCAAATACATGGGTGAAGAAAATGAGTATGATAGTGAAAGCTAATTAACAAAATGTAATACAGACCCATTCACTGTGATGACTCAAGTAATTCTTCCACCTGAGTCTAAGGAACTGCCTGTAAGAAAAGTCAGTGTTTCTAAAGTACTGCACATTTTTCCTAGGTCTATTTTAATTCAGCATTTTGTGAACACAATGTTATTGTATAGTCTATTTTAATGTAATAATTGTTTCTACATTATGTTAATGGTTTGAGTTTTTAAAATATGGAAAAATAATTCACAACTTTCACTAAACATGAACCATGTTGAGAAAGCCACAAGGACAAATGTTTTAGAACTTTGACAGCTATTAACCTATTAGACAAGATGTTTCTTAGAATAAACTTCGTAAACCTTAATTCAAAGCATTTTCAAAACAGATGAGACTCCATCAGTTTGGGTTACTATTATTAATCACAGTAAGGATTATTTTGAGCATGATTATGTGCTAGGTGATTTTTATATTTGTTCCCACTTAACACAACAGTCCTCTAAGTTGGGTATTTTTTGCTCCTATTTACAGTATAGATGTAGAAACAGGCTCCAAAGCGTTGGTTCCCCTATCACTCTGGAATTTGTATGAGTGTCTATGCTCATTTCACCATACTACCTTGCCATTGCTCCCATATCCCGTCTCAAACAAGAGCCACTCAGCATGCTCATGAGATAAGGAACTTGTAACAGGATATAAGTCAACATATTGCTTCCTTCATTGAGAAAACCTTATTACCAAAAAATTTTTTAAAAATACCTGCTTAACAGCGTACATAGATAGTAAAACAGTTGATTTATACCTTGGCACAAGTTCCTTATATAATAGTTTCTGCTATCACAGGGACAGGTTCATGGTACAATCACATAGAAAAACATACATGCAGCTTACATGTGGTATAATCAATCATATATAAAAAAAATATAGAGCATCCTCTAGAAGCATAATCATCAGGCAAGCAGAGCTCACCGGAGATGGTCTGCTGTACCATTGAGTGTAACAATGTAGAAAATCACATTGGATCGAGTGTTGTGCTGAATGCTGTTTATGGCTGCAATGGTCCCTCCAAGCCTATCTTCAGATGCAGCAATGACCACAGGAATCTCCTCTTGTCTCCCGTCTACCGCATGTCGGGGAGCATTGGGGACAAAGTCTATGGGCTGAAGCCCCACAATTCCTGAATCTGCAAAAAATACACACAGGAAGGTACTGTGATACAAACACAATCTCATGAGGCTTTGACATAAAGCCCAAGACATGAAAAGAGATAATGTGAGGACTATGATGCTTATTTACCTTATTCTAATCCATTACAAGGTAAAGCATACGGCCTAGAAATTGTATGCTGTCCTACATATAACCAGGCTATTGGAGAAGCAGAAGCAGCATTTTAAAAAAAAAAAAAAAAAAAAAAAAGGTTGACAGAATTCTGATACACTATGGTGGAAGCAGAATCTTTCTAGAATGTATTTTGGCAATTTGCATCAAGAGTCTTAAACAAGTACATGGCCTCTGACCCAATAATTCTTCTTGCTTCTCTTAAGGACAACTGAGAGGTAATGAAAAGCCACAGTTTTATTTACAATTGTGAACAAACTAAGAGTTTTTCAAGCCATGAATTATGTCCCATAAATAGGCATGAAATCAATTTGGTGAGTCATGATCAGAATTTGAGTAGAAAATGTTTCTCAATTGGAATGTAATACTGAATTTAAAAATATCAAGAGTGCATCACACACAGCAACTGCACATGTTGTTTCATAAACCTTCCTTTTTGCCTCATATTCATTTACTCATCATTCATTGAACACCGAGCACCAACAACATGACAGGCAGTATCTAGGAACTGGGGTTATAGCCATGAATAAAACAGACAAATCTCTACTATCATGAAAGGCAGAGAGATGATAAGCACATATACTTGCATATGTGTGTGCTGCATGCAATGCATTTCTTGTGGGGTTACCATGAAGTCTGAAAGTCATACCAAAAGACTTTCCTGCAGAAACAAACTACATGGCATTCAAATTACATACAAAGAGTTTCTACTATCATGGTGACATACTTAGGGTATAATCACATGGAAAAATGTCATATGTGCAGTTTATATATAATATGATTTCAACTTTGTAGAAAAAAATACATATATTTGTAAGGTACTAAAGCCAAAATTTTTATAATAGTTATCTCTGGGCAATTATCATTTATTGAATAAATATTTACTAAGCACCTACTATGTAGCAGCCATCATCCACAGGCATGGGAGATAAGCAGTAAACACACTGCCCTCATGGAGCTTGAGTACTAGTTTCTTTTTTATAAATGTTCTAATTAGCAGCAGGCAGTCCTTTACAAACATACATATGCATATGTATAAACACACACACATGTACAGACACAGCTATAAAACATACTATCAGAGTACTCAGTGAAAGTCAGGGGAGAGCTATTCGTCTTTTCTTGCTCTGGTCAACTATGGTAGGGGGCAATTCAATAATTTTTGACAAGCACTGTGAAGCTTCAAACATCCCCCAACAATGTAGAACAGTGTGAACAAATAATTTTAAATAACTGGCAAAGGAATTATTTAATAAAGTGTGATTTTTGTAATCATTCAACAAGCCCTTATGGTTTTGTTTTATTATTAGGGTCATGCTGATACAGTTCCACAGGTTACAGGAAAGTAACAGGTGAAGGAAAGTAACCACACTGACACTCTAGTGAACACAGCAATCATTAAACACTAGTGACACTCAACTGTCTCTACCACCTTCTAAAGCTCAACTCTGCTGAAATGTGAGCAAATAGCAGCTCTCAGAGGATCCTCTAAGGTGTCTGGGGAAGAGGGATCTTTGGTTAGATCTAACCTTTAGCAAACAACTGCAGAGCAGGGAGAAGAAGCAGGGGTTGGGGGGACTGCAAGAGCACAGTGAATATCACCATGCCAAATCCCAGAGACTTTCAAAGCTTTTGTAAGGGAATGAAGAAAGTTTTCTTTTCATTTAACATAGTGATGTAACTTAGGATGTGGGACACAGGGAACTCCAGGTCTTCAAAAGATGCTAAGGCATCAGTAAGGGTTCCCATACCTGAAACCTCATTCCTTAGCAAACTGCTCAGGCTGAGGAAGTTATGGTGCAAAATCAGTAAGAAGAGAGCAACAGCCAAGACCAGGATGATGATGTTTACTGAAACACAGAAGGGAAAAGCCTGCATTACATTTCTTTACCTTTTGACCAGGAATAGAATAAAAACAACATATCTTGTAGCAAAAGCATACCTTTACGGAATGACATCTTTCTCTTCGGTCTTACATAAACATTAGTTATTATTCCTACAAAACAAAAACAAGCCCCCAAATTCAGTAGGTATATGAGAATGGCCATCAAAATGCCTAAATACTTTCATTCAGGGAGAAACAAGTACTGCATACTTTTCTATCAGAAACTTTTTTTTTTTTAAATAGATGGAAATAGAGAAAGGGAGGAGGAGAGGGACAGGAAGAGAGAAATTGAGTTTCCTCATTTCATTATTTTTTTATTTAAATTTATTGGGGCGACATTGGTTGATAAAATTAAGAAACTCATGTTGAATTAACAGTTTCCAAGAACCCAATTTGGGATCTTTTTTTACAGTAGTCATGATAAAATACTTCCAAATAACTTGGAAAAAGAAATAGCCTTGTACATTATATGCCACCAGATTAAAAGCAAAAGAAATTCTATCAAGAATAATACCTGGGATATAACCACTATGGAAATGTTATCTAAATAAATTTCTACATAAAATTCCTTGTTAGACAGGGACTCAGTTGTCTATAATCAAGTAACCTGAAATTAGCTTTCTGAGTTGTATCTTATTTACCTTGAATTGGATCAAAGAAGAAGGCGGGGGAAAGAACATTTTTTACAATCATTTAAAACTATAGCAGAAAAAAATTATAGCAGAGAAACACAATTAGAAAAATTCACAAAATCCAATCTTGCTATTGAAAGTTTAGAGTGCTATTCTCAAAATTAAAATCCGCTAAAGAAAAAATGAGCTTCTTCCTGTGGCTTCATCTCTGTTGGTTAATTACCCATCTCTTAAGAAAGTGGTGTCTAATACTGTTACTCTGCCTATGGCCTATGCTCCCCAGATCCTCTGATGCCTTCACTTTCAAAACAAATAATTCAATAGAAACAAAATTGTAGGTGGAATCTAATTAAATGATTAGATTTCTACAAACACTTCTGGGAAACGTTTCCTTAAAAACAGATTTTAAACAAGATATTGTGATCCTACATTTGAGACCTTTACCCTTTCTACTTCATCTTCCCCCATAAGTACCCAACATTTACAAAAGGCTATTAATTTTACAAAGCATTTTTGAATACAGCATATTTATAAAATCAAAATAAGTTTTAATTAATTTCATCTTATGTAAAGTATGTGTATATTAGGCACTTGATTTCTCAAGGCCTGTAAGAGAAAATAGATTGAAAGGCTGTTTAAAACAATGGGAATCATAGGCCAGATTACAAATTTGGGAGAAACAACAATCTAAAATACTCTCTCTCACCCTTCACCTCTTCTTTCCTTCTAGAGTAGTATATGTAAAGTACATTATACCAATGAACTTATTATTTAAAGAATACACATCATTATATATTCTAAGCCATATGCTTCTATCACATTGTGTTCTAAGCCTTACCTATAGAAACTGGCAGACTGGGAGTTGCTCAAAGTTCTAACATCTACCTGCTTGGAGCCAACTTCCACCAAGACTAGAAAATACTGTCTAACTCAAATAAATCATTTAATTAACAGTACAAGTTTTAGCTCAATAATGTTCAGTAACAGTTACTTACAGGTAGTACGTGCATCTTGAGATATATGTATTTGTGCTATTTCGGTTAGCTAGTCCCAAGAAAAACATAATCCTCGCAGGTATCTGATGTATTTAAGTAGATGAGCATGGAAGAAATCACTTGCTCCTAAAACTCTTCCTTTGTTATCTATATGCAAAATGCCAATTATGTCTGATCCATAGTTCCTTTCCTAGTGCTATTCCTGGTAACTTCTTTGAAATGGTTAGAAATGCTCAAAACAAAACTGCATGTAGACCCTGAGATGTATAATAGTGGCTCATATTTTTGTAAGACTACATGACAGTGTACGATTTGATCAGCAATATTCGAAGTGTTCATTATGAAAATTAGTTTTTACAAACTTTAAAACTTTCACCTTCCCAATTTACTTACAAAACACACACACTCATGCAGGGCAGGCACACCCAGAAATATGTGTGAAAGAAGTTTTTTTTTTTAACTTGCTAGTTACCTGCATTTGTACCCACTTTTTCAGAAGCTGTGCTTACCTCTTCTGCTTTACTTTGTACATCAAAGGCCATTCCACCAATGCTCTGCAATCTATCCTGTAACTGTTTCCTTGGTTCAGCATCAGCAAACTCCCTCTCTGCTGGATCACACCCATCAGCATATTATCATGCTCTAGTAATTTCCAGTTAATTAAAAAAAAAAAGACACTACTCCTCCATCCCAGCTGACACACAAATCTATTTCTCTGACTCCTCTCTAAAAACTTTAAGGAATTTAAAGTCTCTAGCTCCACTTCCTCTCATGTTCTGTTTAGCCTCCAACTAGACTTCTCTCTCTACTGCTCCATTCAATCTAGTCTTGCCGCGGTCACCAAAGACCAAGGTCATTTTTCTGTCCTCCTCTTACCCATTTCCTAAGAAGCCATCAGGGAAGTTCACCACTCCTACTCAATTACAAAATCTCATGTATTTGTTTATTTCTGTCTTCCCCAACTAGTATGTCAGCTCTATGAAAACAGGACTTCAATTAAAGTGTTTACTGATGTATCCTCTTCACCTAAACCAAATGGCAGTAGGCATGTAATATTTGTTGAATCATCCTGTTAATCTAGGAGCAAGGCTAGTGATTATCGGCTCAGAAAGGGAATGCAATCTTTGATGATAATCATGAAAACAAATTCCAACATAAGGTCATGGATGGATTCCAATAGAGATGTCTCTCAAATGGAGCCTGAACAGACGATTCCCTTTTCCCATCTTATTTTTATAGCTCAAATACCATGAAGTCTCCACAACTATTGCCACCCTGTGAAGTGCATTTAAAGAGGGCTAACACAGAGAAACATGTCTATTTCTACCTGCAACAAAAATCTCTGCACTATAGATATTCTCTCCCCTACCTGTTCATCTAGCTAGCTCTTACTTGGCTTTCAGGAATCAAGGGAGCCTCCCCCAAACTCTACTTTCAACTGCACCTCTCCTGAGTTCCCACATCTCCTGGGCCTCTGTATCTGAGTAAATCCGGCTGTCACATATTCTGGGGTAATGTAGCTGTATCCCTTGACACATTCTGGGGTCTAGGAAGGCAAGGACGTGGTGTTTGTTGGTCACAGCCATATCCTCAGCCCTCTTCCTGGCACGAGCGCGTGCGCGCGCACACACACACACACACACACACACACGATGCTGTGAATGTTTGCTGACTGCATGAATGAGGGTGGCAGCCACACATCAATCGGCCCTGGGAGTGCTTAGAAGCCCCTCTATCAAAAAAGGAACCCTCATACACTACTGGTTAGACTGCAAATTGGCACAGTCACTATGGAAAACAGTATGGAGGTTCCTCAAAAAACTAAGAATTGATTTACCATATGATCCAGCAATCCCTCTACTGGGTATTTATCCCAAAGACTTGAAAACCCATATCCATAAAGACATTTGCACACCAATGTTCATACCAAAATTATTCACGGTGGCCAGGGCATGTAAGCAACTGAAGTGTTCTACAGTTCGGTTGGATAAAGAGGCTGCGGTACATATATACAATGAAATATTACTCAGCTGTAAGAAGAGATGAAATACTGCCATTTGTGACGACATGGATGGTTGAGATACTCATACTAAGTGAAATAAGCCAGACAGAAAAAGTTGACTACCACATATCACTTATATGTGGGGTCTAAACCTAAAAGCAACAAATGAACAGAACAGAGACTCATAGACGTGGACTATAGATTAGTGATTACCAGAGGGTAGGCAGTGGGGCTGGGGGGAGTGAGGTAGAAGGGATAAAGGAGGTCAAATATGCGGTGACAAAAAAATCTAACCATGGGAGGTGAACGAACACATATTGTAAATAAGTGTGTGTGCACGCGTGCGTGTGTACACACCTTATTGTTAAAGTGTAGAGCTGAAACTTATTGGAGTTCATTAACCAATGTCGAAATAAAAAGTAAAATAAGAATCCCTCTATCTGTGACCATTATGTGCAACATAGCATAGAGGCCAAGGAGCCAGCTAGAATCAATAGGCTCGGGTTCCCCAGAATGGTTTCTCTCAGAAACATGGAAACCACCCAACCCCTCCGCGGGGATTCCCTTTCTCTCGAGGACATGAACTAGGATAGTTCCCTTTAAATTCCAAGGGTCAATGGGTCCCCCTGACACTTAGGGCTGATAAGGGGTGTAACTCTCAGGGGATTTCCCCCAGACCCATAAAGACTCCCGGTTAGGGTTACGGCAAGCCGTTACCCTCGACGTTACCGGGGTCCGCTCTTACCTGCGGGCCGAGGAGGAGGAGCCGCTGCCCGCGCCCCGGCCCGCCCCGCCAGCTCAGCGCCCACGGCGCAGGCCCCGGAACCCAATCCGCCGCCTGGCCGCCCGTGGTACCCGCACTCCAGACTGATCCCGCCCACCCACTAGTTTCCCAGCCGCCACGCAGTCCCCACAAGCCCCAGTTCGTCCACCAAGCCTTCTGCGAGAACGTCATAACAAACAGGCGCCGCCGGGCAGCCCCGTTGCTGGGGTCCTCGCAGAGAACAGCCCGTCGTCATAGAAACGGTGCGCGTGCCGGCAGCCGTTAGGCCGCGGAGGCGCAGTCCGGGACAATTTGGCGGGGGCTGGGGCTGCGGTTCCCAGCACCCATCAGCTCCGACGGCGAACCCGTCACGGGCGCGCGATGGCCCCGCTCGGTCGCCATCATCACAACCTCAGCCCTCGAAAGCAATGCACCCGGCTCCAGCCGGCTCCGAAAGCACAGGGTGCCTAGCAGTTGTGCGGGGCGGGGCCTCGGGCCGTCTGGGTCTGCCCGAGACATCCGCTTCCGGGGCTGCAGCCATCGCACTCCCTACCTCCGCAGGCCGATCTAGCTGTACTCGCGTCCAGACCCCATTCGCTACCGCCTCTGAGTCGCGGCCCAACTCGCTTCGCTGCTTGCCTCCAGCACGCCGCTGTCTGCCTCCTCAACTAGTCATGCTGGAGCATCTGAGCTCGCTGCCCACGCAAATGGTGAGAATGCGGCCCGCCTCGGCCCCAAGGTCCTCGCACGCCGCTCGCCACTTTTGGAAGCTTCGCAGCTCTTGTCTGAGACCCACCCGCTGCATCTGGCCCGAACGGCTGCCTTACACTGTCTTCCCCATATTGTGCCTCCTGGGCCCCCTCCGTCTTAATCCGCCAGAATCTCCCTGCTTGTCCTTCGTTAGGATGCTTCATTTCCCCCGGGAAACAACATTTCATTCCTTGCCCAGGTTCTTGGGGGTAGTCCCTGATGTATGTTAGGGTTGCTCTGTGCCGAAGCTGTGAGGCCAGGGCTGGAATTGTACTTCTTCGGTGGGGAAACCAATTCCTGCTTTGCTCTCCTTCACCTCTAGGATTACAAGGGCCAGAAGCTAGCTGAACAGATGTTTCAGGGAATTATTCTTTTTTCAGCAGTAAGTATTGGTTTTGCATAATATTTTCTTTTAAAAATTTTTCCCCTGGTTTGACTCTGTTTAATATATTTTGTCTCTAGATAGTTGGATTTATCTACGGGTACGTAGCTGAACAGTTCGGGTGGACTGTCTATATAGTTATGGCCGGATTTGCTTTTTCGTGTTTGGTAAGAAATTCACGGGTGTTTGGATGATAGTGGCATCTTGGGTTTTTTGAATTGGGTTGGTTTGGACAAACCTATTAGTGAGAACCGGCACCAACTTTTCCCTTATCCTTTCCCATCAACGTTTCCCCTTGTCAGTGGAGTAGTAGAATGTCAAATAGTGTCAGATAATGGACGTAAGCTGCATAAAAGAATACACATGGCTCATTTATTTTGCAGGTGCTCTAAGCATTGTTCTTAAGGTCAAAAGTAGCAGGAATTTATTAGGTCTTCACTTTGCTCCCTCCTCATCCTTCTTTTAGCTTTTAAAGCCCTTTGTGTAAACAGTAAGGTTTGTTCCCATCATTTAAAGTATCTTCTCAGGATGGTAGGGAAGAGGGTGGCACAGAGTTTTCATAGGGAGTGTCAGTTTTGTTTTGACCTTTAAGAGTCATTTGGGAACCGGGCATTATACATATGCTTTTTAATGGCTGTAATTGATATATTTTGTTTTCTGGCCTAGCTGACACTTCCTCCATGGCCCATTTATCGGCGGCACCCTCTCAAGTGGTTACCTGTTCAAGACTCAGGCACAGAAGACAAGAAACCAGGGGAAAGAAAAATTAAGAGGCATGCTAAAAATAACTGATTGGGGTTTTCATGATTCAGCTTTACTATTGCACCTGCTTTTGTTTCGTGTGAGATGAGCTAAACTTTCACACCCAAAACACAAGCTAAAAACCACCTATGCTCTTACGGTACAGCTGTGTGTATAGATTTTGTTTTCAGTTTGTCACTTCTAACTCAGTTGGGCTTTCATTTATACATATTTTAGATATCTTCATAATCTTCCTCTGAAATGGAGAACAGAAAATACAAGTATGCAGAGTTTCTTTCAGGTCTACAAAAATAATGAATATATGCCTCGTAAATGATAGTACAATTTATCATCGAAGTTTTATAATTCATTATTAGTTAAACTGTTTTAGTATTTCCAATTAAAATTCAGTGCAAGTCTATGGCTAGAGTCTTTTGTTCATTGTTCTGCCAGACTAATAAAAGCCAATGTTAGACATTCATGGTTCTGAAAGTATCAGTACCATTTCTATTTTCTGTAGCTTCAAGTTCCTAATATATTTCTTACCAGCAGCACCTAATGAAAAATTACTAATGTAAATTTGTGATAAAGTAATATTTTGTACTCCTAAAATAAGGCTGTTGTTAAGCAGAAAACATTTAATTATGCTTTACCTGAGGTGGACAAAAGTGATAACCTATGAAACTATAAATTCTTTTTAAATTTTACAGAGGGCTGAAGAGAAAATATTCTAAAGGTCTCGTGTGAGGGATGGAAGTATGAGGGTTATTAGAGATAATATTCTATTTCTCAATACCGCGATATAGGCTTTAACTATGAGTCTAAAAAATGGGGAGCAAAGACCTTAATACAGCAAAAGTCAGGAGACATTTTTAAAAAATAAGAAAAATTAAGAAGGCAGGAATAAGACCAAATGTATCAGTAAGTATAATTAATTGGGATTTAAAAGTTAGGAGCCCCCAGGTAGGGTTAAAATCAGGTTACCTCATGTTCTAAAAATGATACCCAAAGGTCAAAAACAAGACAAGGATAACTAGGCAGGTACCAAGCAGAAAGGAGGGGTAATAGTGAAAGAGTCAGATACTCGATATCAAAGCATTAAATGGGGGCAAAGAGGGACATAAAAACTACCAAGATATTACTGTTGTGAATTGGGCATTGAATAAGACATGAAATTCATAAAGAATATTACCAATAAGAGGCTACATTCTTGGTAGGGGACCAACACTGTGCCTTCTGATTTCCACAGATCAAATGGACAGGTGACTAATAGACTTTTGTACTTGTTCCCTGTAGTTGGAACATCTTCCCTTAGATATACATGACTTGTTCACTCCTTTCATTCAGGTTTCTACCCAGATGTAACTATAAGGAAGCATTTCCTATTACCCTATCAGTCAAAGTAAAGTGGTATGCTCATCATTCTGTATCCACTTAGCCTACTTTATTTTTAATGACATTTAGTATATCTCACAGTGGATATCTGTTAATTGTCCTCTGTAGAATGTAAGCTCCATGGGAACAGGGACTTTGTTTTGCTCACGGCTCTTTGCCCAGTACCTACAAGAGTATATGCACATTATAGGTGTTCAGTAAATATTAATGAGATCAGCACTGTGCAATATGTTGCCACTAGTGAACGTTTATTTACATTTTAATTAAAAATTTGAGTTCTCAAAACTAGACACATTTCAAGGGTTCAACAGCTATATATGACTAGTGGCTTCCATATCAGACAGTGCAGATAAAGAACGTTTACATCACAAAATTCTGTGGATCAGGTCTTCTATAGACTTGAATAATATTTAATAGACAAATGATACTGTTATGTGCATAACAATTCAGTTTTATTGAATGCCCATATTATTGACCCTTCCAATAATGAACTATGTACTGAATCACAGGGAAAAACAAACAGGTTATGCGGGTCATAGTACCAACATCACAATGTAGCTGGAGCAAGAGGATCGTTTCCTTGGCTTTCTAAATATATAGAAATTAAGAAACACTTCTAGAAAAGAAAATCAAAACCAGAATTACTACTTAGAAACTGATGTCAAAAAGAATATCATAGTCTGAAATGTGGCCACGGTATAGTCGGAAGAAAATTTAGTCTTAAAAATGTGTTTTATAATTAAATAAGATGAAAAGTGATTAAGCATTCAAGAAAAAAAAAATACAGGATGAAAACAATGTTAAAACAATAAAAATACACAAAACGGGAATAATAAAGTATAAGATTTTTTTATTCTAAGAAAATAATATATACAACTTCATACCAATAAGAAAAGTTAAATCAATGACTTTCCAAAAAGATGTAGACTTCTGAAACATGCAAGAAATGGTGAATAGCTCGTGAAGACCAACAGTGTGCTAAAGATTTTTCCCCAAGTGGGCACTAGGACTTGATAATTTTATAGTTGAGTTCTAACAAACCCTTCATAGTAAACAGAAGAGGTCTCAGAAACCAGGCTATGAGCATTATAAGAGCAGGGAGTATTGTTTTACTCACCACTGTATCTCTAGCTCCTGGCACAGTACCTGGCACACCGTAAAAAAAAGTAAAAGGTCTGTTAAGTGACCAGAAAGCAAACATTTCATTAGAGTATGATGTGTATTTTCAAAAAAGGTAAGATACATTTTGAATTATAAAAACAAAACATTTCTGGAGCAGAATTCATTTGTAGAGTCCCTTGAATACAGAAGTGAAAATTTAGTAATCAAGACTTTTATAAAAACTATTTCCTAGGTAGGCATTACTTATTAAACAATAAAATATATGATATACAAGCATACATTTAAAACATGGGAAGACAATATCTTGATGTATAAGAAGCCAAACTTCAAGAGACAAATATGACCATAACTAAAAGGAGCTGGGCTCTACTTACAAATTGCTCAACTGGAAAAGGAATTAGTATTTAAGAAATGTTTTCACTGATGGAAAAATCTAAAAAACCAGCATGTAGTAAAAACATTGATTTACAAAACCAAAATATCTCTTAGTTTCAATTCTTGTATACCCTAAACAAAGTGCATATTACATGAAAATAAAATGTTAAAAGACTATAAGAAGGAATTCAGTTGCTCAAGTACTAGATACAACTTCATATTAAGTCTACTTCCAGAATTGTGAATTGGCTTTTTAAAAAAATTACTGATCAACTACTACATAAGGAAATTAACAATGACAAGTAATATCACTGGACATACTATGTCATTTATTTCTACTGCTTTTATCACTATAAGATAATATAAAACGTCCAATATTATATGGTCCTGTATTCAAGCTAATTAATACCTTAAAAAAAGTTGTAAGTATAAAGTTGATGATTTAAGACTCACTAAATTGTAACCAAAGTCTAGATTTTTCCTCATAAAGCGAATAAGCTAGACGATGTTTTTTTTCTTTCTTTTGTGAGCTTGCTTCTTTTACTCTGTTCTGTCTCATTTTTTCCAGTAAAAAAACCCCAAAGAGAAGGACGGTGAATGGCCTCCAGCCATCATTATAGGTTTGTTTCAGGTATGCCAAAAACCTTTGAATGTAGGTCTTTTAGTTCTGGCAGCAGATCAGAATTCTCAAAAATTCACATTTTCTTCAAAAAATTTCAACTGGCGAGCTTTCACACCGTAAGTAGTATATTTTTCACCCATGTGCTCCTGTAAACGTACCTATTTGGGAAACAAAAAAATTAATATGCAATAGGAAAAATATTTCTGTGATCTTAGAAGGGCTTTTCTAAGCATGATACCAAAATCCACATGGAAACCATATGGAAAAATGCTGTTATGTTTACATAAAGTTGAATTTTAAAATAGCAACGAAATAAACTTAAGAAATTAAAGAGCAAACTAGGGAAAATATTTTCAACATACATGCCAAAATTTAAATATTAATATATAAAGAGTTATTAGAATCAATATAACACAATATTAGAATATTAGAATTGATAAAACAAAAAAATCCCACAATAGTTCAGTAAAGACATTTACAAAATAGAGAAAATTCACTGACTAGAAATCAAAAAATTTACAATATAGAATTCAATGTTTGACTGTTGAAAGAAATGCCTGAAATTAACACCTAATAATGTGTTAAACAGAGTCATGCACCTCCTGATAACAATGCACTGAAAAGGACACAACATCACTCTGGTATTCCTACCAAAAATGTATAATTTGAATCTATTCATGAGGTCAGACAAATCCAAACTGAGAAGCATTTTATAAATCATATGGCCTATACTTTTCAAAAATGTCAAGGTGATGAAAAACAAAGACTGAGTAACTTCTAGATTTAAGAAGAGAAAGCAACTAAATATAAAATGTGATCCAAATTGGTTTCACATCTGGCATGACAGCACGAGGACCTCGGCAACCCCCTCCTCAGTGAAACGGGAAAATTATTTTTAAAACTAACCATTTAAAGTCTCTGGAAATGGTCCTAAGGGCATACAGAAAATAAAGACTTTTTTTTTTTCAAGAAAATCAAAAACTTAAAAACAATGAGATTCTGTGGTATGTGAACTAAGGTCAACTGCCCACTCTTCAGCTGAGACAATAATTGCATCAGATTGGTGAAGTCAATAGCTTCTAGTCGGAAAACTATCTTCCTGGGAGTGGCAGGATATCGGAATACTTAATCCTGCCCTTCAATACCTTGAGCTGAGGATAAATTTTGGAAGAGTGCAGCCAAGAGGTGGAAGCTTCCTTCTTATGCCAGCTTGGACTTGTAGGATGCAGGCTCTACCTTGGGTGCAGGGCCACTGAAAATAGTGGGGTCCCAATCCACCTTTGCCCCAGAACAAAAAGTAAAGATTCCATGCTGGGTAAAGCTTGCAGAGAAGACAAAGGCTACAGTCTCACCTCCACTGAGCTTTTAAAGTGGGGGTATCGCTCAGAAACATGCTATTGTCCTCATTCCCAGCTCCAAAGCTTTGCTCAGAGATTCTGCCTGGGAGAAGCAAGACATAAAACAGCACCAAATTTTTTCCTAAATGAACTGACTTCATTTGGAACAAACCATGGAAAAATTCAAGCCTCAGGATGCTCTCAAAAAAAAAAAATGAGGTGGTAGTGAAAGGCAACTGGTAGATTCACTGAATATATAAGCTAAATTGTTGGCTACTTTGTTGGAAAGAAATAAGAAGCTAGGAGGAGCCTCCCTGCGGTCAGAACTATCCCTTCAAAGGAGACCGTTTGATGGATCAATCTGTGGAACAATGTATGCCCCTACTGGACATTGCTGAAAACAGCAAAGCAATCAGCTGGCAACTAAAAAATCTTAACAGCTGGGTGAGGTAAGGGAAAGGGAAGGTCAAGAGAGCTCTGTGAAACCCACTATCATTCCAAGGTGGTTGCAGACATACTCAAAGCAGCACCCACTGAGGTGCAACATCAGAGGCTTTATATTGTAAAGAAAGGGGAAAGGGATAAAATAAACTTCACTAAAATAATACAGCCAATCACTAAACAAATAATCACCACCACCCCCTCCCCGGGAGGCCAGTACCCAGAGTTGTAACAATATATTATCTAAAATGTCCAGTTTCTAATAAAAAGTCGTGAGACATGCAAAGAAACAGAATAGTACGGCACACTGAGGAAAAAAAGCAGACAAAGAGAAACTGCCTGTGAGAACAACCAGATGTTGGATTTAACAAAGACATTAAAGTAGCATTATAAATATGTTCACATAATTAAAGAAAACCATGATTACATAAGTAAAGGAAGGTAATGATGACAATGTCACATCAGATAGAGAATGCTGATAAAGAGAAAGAAATCATAAAAAGAACCCAATGGAAATTCTGGAGTTAAAATGTGCAATAACAAATAAAAGATTCACCAGAGGGGCTCAACAGTATATCTGAACTGGCAAAAGAAGTCAATAGAGATTATGTAATCCAAAGAATAGAGAGAAAAGAAAAAGAAAAGTAACAGAGCCTCAGAGAATGTGGGACACCATTTAAGCACACCAACACATGTAATGGGAGTATCAGTGGGAAAGGAGAGAAAGCAGTAGAAAAATATTTAAAGAAATAATGGCTAAAAACCTCCCAAATGTATTGAAAAAGCACTAAACATCCAGGAAGCTCAATGAACTCTGAGGAGGATCAGCTCAAAGAGATCCACACAGAGACACATTAAAGTAGAAGTGTTAAATGCCAAAGACAAGGAGAAAATCTTGAAAGCGGCAAGGGAAAAATAACTCACTACATATGTGGGAACCCAAATAGCATTAACAGCTGACTTATCATAAACAATGCAGGCCAGAAGCATTGGGATAACATTTGAAATGCTCAGAGAAAAAAACTGTCATCCAAGAATCACATAGCCAGTAAAACTATCTTGCAAAAATCAAGGCAAAATACATTCCTAGATAAACAAAAACAATGTGGCTAGTAGATCCTCTTTATAAGAATTACTAAAGGAAATTCATCAGGCTGAAAGCAAGAGATCCAAGGTAATAATTTGAATTTACATGGAAACAGAAAAAGCACTGAAGAAGGTAATTATATAAATAATACATATGCATATTGCTTCTCTGAACTGATTTTTAAAACAACTGTAAAATACGATATGTATAGAAGATGGCAGAGGAGGAAATACTAGGGATAAATCTCACATAAACATGAATTACAGTGGCACAATCTGCCTGACGTAACTTTTTTGGAACTCTGGAGTCTATTAAAGGCTTGCAATGACCAGGGTAAGACTTTGATGGAAAATTGTGGTTAATTTCAGCCCATTTCAGATTGTAGTATCCACCCCAGCAGGAAGCTGTGCAGATGTTCCTGGTGTGGCGTGCACACAGCTTGTGTGAGCAGGGTAAGCAATAAGAACCCTGTCCTCCAAGTACTGGGATCTATGTATTGATGGCCAAATGCTGCTTTTGATCATGGTTGTGTAGACACAAAGGTAGGCAGCCATTGTTACAACCCTCACTGACATTGTTCCGAACCCCTCCACTCCAGCAAAAGCAACTTCCAGGAGATTCAAAGGGACCAATATATGCATTGTATGAATCCCAGAAGGAGAAAAGAAAAAAAGGAAGAGAGATTATTTAAAGACATAATAATCAATAACTTCCCAAACTTGAGGAAAGACATGGATATAAACATTCAAGAAGATGAACAAACTCTAAGGATCAATACAAAGAGTTTACTGCCAGACACATTATAATCAAACTGTTGAAAGACAAAGAGAGAATCCTTAAAGCAGCAAGAAAGGAGCAACTCACCATATAAGAGGGATTCCCCAATGAGATTATCAGCAAATTTCTCATTAGAAATTTTGGAGGCTGAGAGTTAAGTGGGATGATATTTACAAAGTGAAAATAAAAAACATGTCACCTAAGAATCTTGTGTCTGGCAAAAATGTCTTTTTATTTTTATTTCTTTCTTTCTTTATTTTTTAAGAGAGAAAAAAGAAGGAAACCTTGCCACTTGCAACAACATGGATGGACCCTGAAGGCATTATGCTAAGTGAAAAAAGTCAGACAGAGAAAGAAATATAGTGTATGATCTCACTCATATGCAGAATATAAAAAAAAACAAACTCATAGAAACAGAACAGATTGGTGATTGCCAGGGGTGGTGGGTGAGGAAAATAGTGGTCAAAAAGTACAAACTTCCAGTTATAAAATAAATAAGTTCTGGGGATATAATGTATAACATGGTGACTATAGTTAATACTGTATTGTATATTTGAAGTTGCTAAGATTAGATCTTAAAAGTTCTCATGACGAGAAAAAAAATGTTTTAACTACAACAGGTTACATCTCAACTAAACTACAGTAATCATTTTGCAATATATAAATAAATCAAATCATTATGTCATGTACTTTAACACAATGTTATATACCAATTATATCTCAATGAAACTGGGGAGGGGGAAGTGAGGGAGAACTTAACATTCCTACATAAATAAAAGATGAAGTTTCTTACCATTAAACCTGCCTTGTAAGAAATACTAAAGGGAGTCCTGTAGGTTGAAATGAAAGGATACTAGAAAGTAACATGAAGCTGTATGAAGAAATAAAGATCTCAGTAAAGGCAAATACATGGGCATATACATTATTAAAGCTACTATTACTGTAACAGTGATTTGTAATTCCACTTTTCGTTTTTGCAGATACTGAGAGATTTAGTAGTTAAATTTTTGGGGAGTCAAAAGTTACATATGAATTTTTGACTGCATGGGGGATTGTCAGTGCCCCAAACCCCTATGTTGTTCAAAGGTCAACTGTAGTTCTAACAGACACATACAGAACACTCTACCCAACAACAGGATACACATTCTTCTCAAGTGCTCACGGGACATTTCCTAGAAGAGATCATATATGTTATGTCACAAATTAAGTCTCAACAGATTAAAAGATAGATATCATACAAAGTATCTTCTCTAACCACAACAGGTTAAAGTTAGAAACTAATAACATGGAAACTGGAAAATTTAAATTTATGAAAATAAAACATACAAATAACCAATGTATCAAAAAAGAAATCACAAGGGAAACTAAAAATAGAGACAAATAAAAGCGATGACATAATATACCAAAACTTATCAGATGCAGCAAAAGCAGTGCTAAGAGGATAATCTATAGCTGTAAACATGTTGAAGTAGGTCATGAGTCAACCTAACTTTACAACTAAAGAAGTAAAAAAAGAAATGAAACCTAAAACTAACAGAAGGAGACAAGATTAGAGCTGAGTATAATAGAAAATAGAAAAAGAGAAAAATCAATAAAACTTAAAGTTAATTCTTTGATTAACAAAATTTACAAACCTTTAGCTATGCTAAGAAAAACAGAATACTCAAATTATAGTCATCTCCAGGGGATTGGTTCCAGGACCCCTTCAGACAACAAAATCCGTGATGCTCAAGTCCCCTATATAAAATGGGTAGTATTTGCACATCCTCCTGTATACTTTAAATCACCCCTACATTACTTTTAATACTTAATACAATGTAAATACTATGTAAATAGTTATGCTGTATTGTTTAGAGAATGACAAGAAAAAAAGTCTGTACATAGTACGCATCAGCAACAATGTAACTTTCCTTGAATATTCTATCTGAGGTTGGTTGAATCTGTGGATACAGAATCTGTGAATACTAAGGGCTGAATGTACTAACATCTGAGATTGAAGTGGGACATTACTGCCAACCATACAAAAATAAAAAGGATTTTAAAAGAGTACTATGAACAACTGTACACCAACAAATTGCATAACCTAGATGAAATAGGCAAATTCCTAACATAAAACCTACCAAGACTGAATCATGAAAAGTAAAAAATCTGAATAAACCTATAACCAGTAAGGAGATTGAATCAGTAATCAAAACCTAACAAGGAAAGGCCCTCGACCTTTGCTGGTGAATTCTGCCAAACACTTGGAGAGGAATCAATGCCAATCCTAAAACTTTTCAGAGAGTTAAGGAGGAGTGAGCACTTCCTGGCTCACTTATGCGTCTAGCACTGCCCTGGTGTTGGGGCCTGACAAGGACATTATAGGAAAAGAAAAGTAACAGACTAATATTCTTTATAACCATTGATGCAAAAATCTTCAACAAAATACTAAATGACTGAGGTGTTCACGAGGGATGTTTCTTCATGTAGTGTCCTTGTTAGGTTTTGATATCAGGGTTTCTCTGGTCTTGTGGGGTGATTTGGGAAATAACTCTTCTTTTTTTGTTTTTTGAAGAAATTGTGTAGGATTTATGTTATTTCTTCCTTAGATGGTTAGAGGAAATCACCAGCAAAGACATCTGGGCCTTTATGGGCAAGCTTTACTTTTTCTAGATGTTGTTTATACTTTGTGTTAATGCTTAGAGTAGTCAAATTTACAGAGACAGAAATCAGAATGGTGGTTGCCAGAGGCTAGGGTGGGGGGTAAATGGAGAGTTATTGTTTAATGGGTACAGAGTTTCAGTTTTGCAAAATGAAAAAAGTTCTGGAGATGGATGGTGGCGATATTTGCAAAACACTGTAAATGTATCTAATGCCACTGAACTGAACATTTAAAAATGATTAAAACAGTAAATTTAAAGTTATGTGTATTTTACTGTAATTAAAAAAATGTGTATCATACATTGTTGAACCTATAGCATATGAAATGTAATGTATTTGTCAATAACAGCATAAAGGTAGGTGGGAACAAAGCAGTATTAGGCTAAAGAAGTGACTCCAGATGGTAACTTGAATCCACGGGAATAAACAACAAGATTCTGAAATGATATATAAAAAGCTACAAATATATTCTTTCTCTTCTTTCTTTTCTGGATTTCAGGAGACATATAGTTAGATAAAGTAACTATATCAAGGTAATATTTGATTTATAATATTTACAGGTGTGATATGTATAATATCACAATAAAGGATAAAAGAAATAGGAGTAACATTTTTATAGCTCACTGGAATTAAGTCGGTATAAAGCTGATTCTGTTAATTTAAGGCATACATAAGCCTTAGAGTAATCAGTAGGGAAAAAAACTATAAGAAATTTCACAAAGAAATAAAAATGCTACATTAGAAAATATTAGCTTAATGAAAAAGAGTAGTAAAAGAGAAAAACAGGAACAAAAGACATGAGACAAATCCAGACAAAGACATCACAAGCAAAGAACATTAAAGACCAATAACTCATATGAATATGGGCACAAAAATCTCAACAAAATACTAGAAGCATGATTCTAGCAACATATAAAAAGTAGTATATACCATGACCACATGAGATTTATCTCAGGAATGCAAGGATGGTTCAATGACCAAAAATCAATCGAATAAAAAAACCCCCACATGATTATTGAAAGAGGGAGAAAGCATTTGGCAAAACCAATATCTTTTCATGATAAACAAACAAACAAACAAACAAACAAAACCACTCAACAAACCAGGAATAGAAAGGACATTCTTTAACCTGATAAAGGACATCTATGAGAACCCAAAGTTAACAATATACTTAATGGTGAAAGACTAGATACTTCCCCTCTAATGTCAGGAACAAGACAAGAATGTTTATTCTTGCCGCTTCTACTCAACATTAAATTGGAGGTTCTGGCCAGGGAAATTAGGCAGGAAAAGAAGTAAAAAGCATCCAGATTGGAAAGTAAAATTAATTCCATTTGTAGATGACATGATCTTATATATAGAAAATTCCAAGGTCACACATACAAAAGGCAATTAAACTCAATAAAAAAGTTCAGCCAGGTTGCAGGATACAAGGTCAATATTTTTTAAATGAAATTTACTTCTATGCATTTAATCCCAAATTAATATAATTAGAATAGCATCAAACAGAATAAAACACTTAGAAATAAATTTAACAAAAAGTGTATGAAAAACTTATACTCTGAAAACAACAAAACATTATTTGAAGAAATTTAAGATCTCCCATTTTCATGGTCAGAAGACTTAATACTGTTAAGACAGCAATATTCCCCAAATTGATCTTCAGACTAAACACAATCCCTGTAAGAATTCCAGCTGGCTTCTTTGACAAGCAAATTCTAAAATTTATATAGAATTGCAAGAGCCCCAGAACAGCCAAAAGAATCTCAAAAAAAAGAATAACAAAGTTGGAGGACTCATCTATCCCAATTTTAAATCTTACTAAGCAACAGTAAACAAGATAGCATGGTACCTGGATGAGGACAGACATAGATTAATGGAATAGAACTGGGTGTCCAAAAATAAACCCGTGTGTCTTCAACTTTTTGACAAGGTGATAGAACAGTCTTTTCAACATATGGTGATAAGACAAAAGGACATCCATATCCATAAGAATAAAGTTTTACCTTTACTTCATTCTATATATATATACATGAATAATGTAACATACATCAAAGACCTAAATATGAGGACTAATACTGTAAAACTCTTAGAAAAAAACTCAGGAGTAAAACTATGTGACCTTGGATTTGGCAATGGACACCAAAAACACAAGAAGCAAAAGAAAAGTAAATTGGACTTCATCAGAATAAAAAAGCTGTTTGTTTCAAAGAACACTATCAAAATAAAAAGACACTCTCCCATTCCCACAGAATGGGAGAAAATATTTGCAAATCATATATTTAATAAGAGATTTGTATCTAAGATATATATAGAACTCCTAAAAACCCAATAATTAAAAAATAAATAACAATTAAAAATGGACAAAGAATTTGAGTACACCTATCTCCAAAGAAAATATACACATGATAAATAGTACATGACAAGATATTCAACATCATTAGTCACCAGAAAACTGCAAATCAAAACCACAATGAATACTGCTTCAGACCTCCTAGGATGGCTATAATCAAAAAGTCAGATAATAATAAGTGTTGGTGAGGATGTGAAGGAATCAGAACCCTCTTATGCTTCCAGTAAGAATGTAAAAGGGTGCAGCTGCTTTGGAAACCAGTCTGGAAGTTCCTCAAACATTTAAATGTAGAATTACCATATGACCCAGCAATTCCACTCCCCGTTATGCACCCGAGAACTGAATCCACACAAAAGCTTATACCAATACTATTCATAATAGGCAAAAGGTGGAAAACCAAATGTCCATTAACTGAGGAATAGATAAGCATAATGTGGTACAGTATTCCCCTTTATCTGTGGGGGATATGTTCCAAACCCCCTAGTGGATGCTTGAAATCATGGACAGTACAAAATCCTATGAATGCTTTTTTATATATATATATATATATACATACCTAAAGTTTATTTTATAAATAAGCCACAGTTCAGAGATTAGCAACGATAAGTAATAAAATAGAACAATTATAGCATTCTATAATAAAAGTTATATGAATGTGGTCTCACTCTCTCACAAAATATGTTATTTACTAAATGTTAAACATTAATATGCTGGACAAAGGGATGATTCATATCCTGGGCAGGAGAGACCAGAATGGTGCGAGTTTTCATCATGCTACTCAGAATGGCGTGCAATTTAAAACCTATGAATTGTTTATTTATGGAATTTTTCATTTAATATTTTTGTACCACAGTTGATTATGGGTAACTGAAACCACAGAAAGTGAAACTGTAAGTAAGGAGGGAGGACTACTGTATATCAATATAATGGAATATTGTTCAGCCATAAAAAGGAATGAAAAACTGATATATGCTACTACACGGATGAACTTTGAAAACATTATGCTAAGTGAAAATAGTCAAAAAATACATATATTTTGTATAATTCTATTAAATGAAATGTCTAGCATAGATAAATCTATAAGACAAAAACTAGATCGGTGGTTCCTTAGGCCTGGAGGGAAAAGAGAATAGAGCGCCAATGAAGTAAAAGTACAAAGTTTCTTTTTAAGAGACAAAAATATTTAAAATAAACTGTGGTTATAGTTGCATATATTTGCAAATATGCTAAAAACTACTGAATTATATACTTTAAATGAGTAAATTGCATGGTATATGAATTATATCTCATTAAAGCTATTAGAAATATAAGATCCTTATTGAATTGAATTCAATCCTGATTGAATTGAATTGATTAAATCACAAAACAGAAAATTTTTTTCTTTTCCTATAAAGGATATTAGTGTAATAATTAGTGAAATTTACATAAGATCTATAGACTTAGACAATATTATTGTATCGATGTTAATTTTCTGAGTTTGATAACTGTATTGTAGTTGTGTAAGAAAATATTCTTGCTTTTAGGAAATATGTCGAAGAATTTAGGGGTAAAAAGACGTTGTGTCTGCAACTTTCTCAAAAATTGATAAAAAAGTAATTATACATATGGAGAAAGAGAATGATAAAGGAAAAATGGTAGAATAGTAACACTGGAGAATATAGGTGAGGAATATCAAGAACTCTTTGTATTATGTTTACAACATTTCTATTAGTCTGAAATTATATCAAAATAAAAAATTAAAATAACACTTGGATATAATTAATTATTAAATTGGTAGAGAAGCAACTGTATTTCTAGGAATTTAAAGCTTCATTGTTGTTAGTTATTATTACAAAAGAAAAAAGAAAAAAACCGTCCAGAAACATAAATATCCAGAAAGTACAACTAGTCAAAAAAGTGTTTGTTCAGGTACTTCTACCACTCTGAAGATTTTCATAATGCAGATGTGACGTAATGCAATTAATTCACTGGGAAAGAATCTGTATAACATGAACTATGATTGTTCATTACAATCAAGAATTAGCTCTGGGAGACCAGGAAAAGAGCAATGGCCTTAAAAGCATAGGAATGATCAGGGGTAACTGTTACTACTAGGGGCTGGCTCTGTTTCTGAGCTCAGGTAACTGTTAAGCAAAAAATAAAGGCTACAAAACTGTAAATAGTATAACCCTGTCTTGCTAGAAATAAAAAGCTATGATATGGACGTTATGGATGTATGAATATACACAGCAAACTACATTCATATGTATAAGAGAATGAAAGGCAGTATAGAACAGTGCTTAAGAGAATGAACTCTGGAATCAGACTTTCTGCACTAAAGGCGAATCGTTCAGTCACTTGTGAACAGCGAGATTTTGGGCAACTCATTTAACCTGTCTGTGCATACAGAGTCCTCTGTAAAATGAGATACCAGTACCAACTTAATTGGATTGTCGGAGATTTAAATGACTTAATACATGTAAAGTGCTTAGAACCCTGTGTTGCACTTTTTAAGTGCTACTACTACTACTACTACTACTTATGAATGATAAAACAAAATCTAGAATCACTGAGTGCTAAGATTATACTAATATTTAAAAAATTTGTATGTTCTAAATGTTCTACAACAACCATGTCTTATTAGCTTTTTATTTAGATAAGGAAAGACAAATAATTTTTTAAATTAGTATAGAATTGCTTGTGTTACATAAACATGCCTTACTGTTTACTTTCAAATCTGGGTACATATATAATGAATCTCTCAAAAAGAAAAATATTTCAGTATAACAACAGCAACTTCAAGCAGAAAAGTCAGGTGAGTCAAACTAAAATTCATTCAAAAAAAAATTCTACAGTGTCCTAATCAAAATCCTAGCCGGCATTTTTACAGAAATTAAGAAGTTAATCCTAAAATTTACATGGTAATACAAATGATATCCAAAATAATCTTGAAAAAGAAGGGCAAAGATGAGGATTCATGCTTTTTAATTTCAAAGCTTCTATGAAGCTTACTTACAAAGCTACAATAATCAAGCAGTGTAGCACAGACATAAACACAGACACATAAATCAATGGAATATAATTAAGAGTCTAGAAATAAACCCATACATCACAGTCAATTGATTTTCAACAGGGTTCCAAGACAATTCAATAGGAAAAGAATAGCCTTTTCAACAAATGGTGCTAGGACAACTGAATACTCACATGCAAAAGGATAAAACTGGAGCCCTTCTCACAAAATACAAAAAATTAACTAAAAATGGATTATGGACCTAATTGTAAAAGCTTAAATGATAAAAGTCTTAAAAGAAAACATAGGAATAAATCTTTGTAATCTTAGGTTCAGCAAAGCCTTCTTAGATATGACACCAAAAGCACAAAAAACAAAAACAAAATAGATATCTTAGACTTCAGCAAAATTAAAACCTTTTGTGCTGCAAATAATGCCATTATGAAATGAAAAAACCACAGAATAGAAATTTTTGCAAATCATGTATATGATAAAGGACTTCTACCAGAATATATGAAAAACTCTTACAACTTAATAATAAAAAGATAAATAGTAATTTTAAATGTGTAAAAGATCAGAATAGATGTCTCAAAAATACATATATAAAATGGCCAATAAGCACGTGAAAGATGTTCTACATTCATTATCTATTAGGGAAAAGTAAATCAAAACTATAATGAGAAATCATTCCCTACCCACTAGGATAACTATAATGAAAATGATGACAATAACAAGTGTTGGCAAGGATGTGGAGAAATTAGAACCCTCACATGTTACTGGTGAGAAGGTAGAAGTGTGCAGCCACTTTGAAAAATAGTCTGGCCATTTGTCAAAATGTTAAACACAGACTTTTCATATAATTCAGCAATTTCCACAACTAGATAGATACCCAAGAAAAATGAAAACATATGTCCCCACAAAAACTTGGACATGAATGTTCATAACAGCATTATTCATAATAGCCAAAAAAAAGAAACAATCTACATGTTCATCAGCTAATAAAGCGATAAACAAAATGTGATACAGCCATACAACAGACTATTACTTGGCCATAGAAAGGGATGACATATGTGATACATGCTACAACGTGGATGAATCTTGAAAACATTATGCTAAGTGAAAGAAGATAACAGAAAAAGACCACATATTTTGTATGATTCCATTTCAATGAAATATCCAAAATAGGCAAATCTATAGACAGAAATATTAGTGGCTGCTTAGGGATGGAGGGATTTGGGGATAATGGGAAGGCATTGCCAATGGGTATAGGGTTTCTTTTGGGGTAATTAAATGGTCTAACATTTAATGTAGTGATGGTGGTACAACTCTGAACATACTAAAAACCACTGAATTGTACATTTTAAATAGGTAAAATGTATAGTATGTTAAGGCTGTTTAAAAAAATTCTATTGCACAAACAGCTGACGCAGCTAATGGGATACTCACCTCTCTCTCCAATTCGTCTTCTTCTTCCAAAAGATCATACACCTGCTCTAAAAGCTGAATCCCCAGACCTTGGATTACATCAGCTCTTAAGACTTCAACTATTCTTCTGATCTTTTCAGAACCTGGCACAATAACTAAAAAGCAATAACAAAGACAGGGGAAAATAAATACTTTCACCACTGTAACAAGAAGAATGCAATGTTTTAAAAAACAAAATCTTGTCATGTTAAGATTCTTTTCACTTTAACAAGAGTTTAGTTTAATGATGTGATGTATTTTTAATGACTAAAAATGTATATAGATATTGCAGGTATGATTCCAGACTACTGGATTAGATAAGTAACACAAATTTTTTTATTTCCCAGCACATATAAAAGCTATGTTTACACTATACTTTATTCCATTAAGTGTGCAATAGTATTATGTTTAAAAATAACAATGTATACACCTCAATTAAAATATCCTTTACTACTAAAAAATGTTAACCATCATCTTGTGCCACACAGACTTGCTCAATGCAAAATTGCCGCAAAGCTTTAATCTATAAAAATTACATACAACTTTTCAGGAACACACTGTTACATAAAATAAGATACACCTTATACAGATATCCAAGCGAAATAATAAAAAGACAAAAAAATTTGCAAGCATTATCTCCTTGGTTTGACACTTTTCTCCAATAAACATATACTTTCCAGTTTGCTGTAAAAGAATAAACTGATTACCTAAAGGTAGCTCTTTAAACTGGAGCTCCTCTGCCTCTTCCACAACTTTCCCATGAAGTATTAGCGTGTCCCGATACTTCCGATGAAGTTTAAATTCTGGCACTGGATCTGGCACTGGGAGATCTTCACAGCTCTCTTTAGAGTCCAGTTTTAGGGTCTGAGTCATCAATTGTACCAAGTCACTCATTTCATTTGTATGACCTTTTCTGGAAAAAAAAAAATCCCACTTGTTATTTAATTGGCTTCATGAGAATTTTTCATTAAAAATTATATGCAAAATGGTCTTAGGAGCTTCTGCTTCCACATGGCCAAGTATGCACCTACAGACAGGCCCTTCCACACATAACAAGTATAAACTCTGGACAAAACACAAAAATCAACTATGTAAAGGCAAAGATTCTGGAGGGGAGTCAACACCTTTTAGCCAGGCGGGCCACAGACAGTTAAAGTACAACAGAAAACCAACAGTCTTTCTGGCTTACAGAACCAAAGGACACAGTTTGAGATAACCACTGCCACTAGAAAGTGAGAGAGGAATCTCGGAAAAAAGAGAGCCAGAAAGAGGAAGCCCCAGATTCTGTGTATAAATTATAAATTCTGCTCAACTCTTTCTAAGTAACTTAATTACATTCAAGAGCAAAGCTCAAGGATATTTAAAGAAATAGAAAAATACAAGCCCCTAATAGGAGAAAACTGACAATGTCTGGAATCCACTCAAAAATACCAAACATTAGAAGAAGCAGGAAAATAGCACACGTGTGATGAGGAAAAAGCAGGTAAAAGAAACAGACTCAAAAGTGACACAAGTGACAGAACTAGAGGCAAGGACATTAAAGCTATTATAAATAATAGTTATAAATATGTCCCATATGTCCAAAGTAGAGAAAAGCATTAAATATTAAAGAGAGGCATGGAAGACAATAAAAAGATCCAAATTGAACTCCTAAAAATAAAAAGTTCAACTTGTTAAATACATGGGATGGGATTAACACATTAGACACTACAGAAGAAAAAAATCAGTGAATTCAAAGATATAGCAACAGATTCTATGAAAAATGAAACAGGAAAAAAATGCCTAAAAAGATGAACATCATCAATGAGTTGTGGGACACCTTTAAACAATTAATATACATGTAATCAGAATCCTCAAGGAGACAGGAGGGGGCCCAAAAAATATCTGAAGAAATAAAGGCCAAAAAATTTTCCAAATCTGATGAAAACTTTTAACCCACAGACCTTCATAAGAATTCTAAATGAAAATTAGATGTCTTCATTAGGAAAGATATTTTTAGTTCTAGCATATACCAAAAACCATTTATAATGTTATTCATGACAATACTACGGATCTGAATACTACTATAAGTATACATTTAGGATTAATTCAAACAAAACTAGTATATGAAGGGAGACAGAAAAACAAGAACTTACCCTTCTCTGGAATCTCCATCTGATTTATCTGTTGAACTTGTAGAAGAACTTAACTCTTCCTCTGAGAAACAATGGGTGAGTTTCTTTTCCTGTTAATGTTTGGAAAAACAAAATTCCACATAACACAACCAGAATGCAATACATGAAAATAGTCTTAGATGCTATGTCTAGATACAATGTGCACCTATGTCTAATTTAACAGGAGAAACTAATGGATATAAAAATTGAAGTTACTTTACCCGATGATGTCCCAGTTCACCCATGAAGTTCACAAGTGAAGCCTGAGGAACATGAAGGTGAAGTTTTACAAGGCCCTGGAAAGTCTCAAATATGAAGAAATTTCCTTTCCAGAGGAGAGGAAACATTTCTGGTATTCCAGCTCCTAAGCAGAAAGCTGGTACCATAGGGAATATTAGCATTTTAAAATAGATAGAATGCCACCTAAATAAAAGCAACCTCAGTTTGCTCATATGTGAGACACTGTTAAAATGCTTTAAGGATTATTTGATATAATTAAATGCGAACCTTACAATTTGGGGAAATAGAGAGAATTGTCTTAATTAGTGAAAGAAACAAATCTTCATTTATTTCAAGGGCAGGAAGTTTCCATTTAAAAAATAATAATATACTCTTAAAAATAAGGTCAGAAACTGGAATACATGGTTGGAAACCTTGCAATGAACTATTTAGCCACCAGATGAGAAGGTAAGGTACTTTGTCACAAACAGGAAATTGAGTATGTGAGACTAAAATCTGGCCAGGTAGGTGGGTATATAGGTAATACAGCAGAATAAGCAAAGTGTTGCCTAGTGGAAGCCCTTCGGAAGTCTTGTTTTAAAGACTACCTAAGAAAGATATTTAACTAGGCTACCAATTGTTTACAGGAGTGCCTGAAAAATTTATTCCCTTAAGTAAACATAACCCTTTTAATTATTATTGATCAGTTCTTTTCCTTATCAAGAGTAAAAAAGTATAACTGAAGCCAGCACTGTCCCAGAAGTAAATGGAGCTAGCATTTATGAGGTTTACTGTATTAGACTTGCTAAATGTAGATATGTCCACCTTTTCCCTTAGAACCAAGTAATGTACCTGAGCAAAGCTTTGGTCAGAAGACAACCATCGGGCAGGGGTGGGCTGGCTTTCTTCTTGTGGCTTCCCTTGCCCCGTTGCACTCAGAGAAGCTTTCCTCACTGAAGGGCCTGAAAAAGGGACCACCCCCACCTGTTGTCTGTGGGCTGGCCTCAACAGAAGACGACTTTGCATCGTGTATGGAAGATACCCCAGTAAGGGCCAGCCTAAAAGTAACTCAGGCAGCATGTTAATTATCACTCTAGTATCTGACAGTTCAGTTCAAAGCTCACCTCTAGGTCTACCAGCTCTGTGACCTTGAGCAAGATATTTAATCCCTCCGAGCCTCAGTTTCCTCAGCTGCAAAAAAGGAATAATGTTGCCTACCTTTGATAGTTACTGTAAATATGAAATGAGATAATGCCCTTAAAATGCTTACCATAATGTATGACATATAGTTAGTATTCAATAAATGGAAACTGCTAGTACTGTCTTTAGATAATAGTAATAGGAATGATGACAGTCCTCAGCCCCGGGCAGCACTATTCTCCTCGCTTCCTCTCTATTCCTGATAAGATAGCACTTCTTTGACCAGCAAACTCTGAACATGGAAACAAATTAAATATTCAATTTCCTGTCTGAAATATCCCAGGAGTTACTGTCACTCGAAGCCCTCTTGCTCTTTTTAATATCTTCTTCCACTGATAATACAAGTTCCGGGTCCAACAGCCTATGCTGATTTGTTTCTAAAAGCTTGACTAAGAAATTTCAAAATTTCTTCCAAATCAGTTTCCCAGATGTATTACTGATGCTTCAAAATTCTTAACACCTCAAAATCAGAAACAATACTTATGTCCATAAGTCACAGCAATACTCTCCAGTAGATGAAGGAAATAGAACAACTTTACCTGAGAGGAATATCTCTTCCTGTGACTGCTTTAGTCGCCTCCTCTCTCTTGCTGACAATGGTCTATCCTTTTAAAGAAAGCCAGAGTTATTTCCATTTCTACTCACTATTCTTATAATATGTATGATGCATGATAAATCACCCAGCACTAGGAAAAGGCTTTGCACATTTTAAAGCAGTGTCCATTTGAGATCAGTCTGTGACAGGGTTATAGCTACTAGCAAGGACTAATCACAGCCCTCATTTCTGAAAGTACTATACTCATTTTTGGAAGAGCAATTAAAGAATTTTGCACTTCTTCCATTCAGAACCTACTTGGTCTTCTTAGTTAACCACAAGTGACCATCTCTGGAACTATAAAATCTGTCCATTTCAATCAACGCTTCTGCTGAGAATCACAAATCTATCCCTTCCAGTGTTTGACAAAAAGCAGGGCTGAGATGTTTTAACACAGAAAAATATATGTAGGATTTTATAACCAAAAAAGCTTTATAAGGTTTTAAAAAAATCCAACATATACCCCCACAAACCTTTGATGATGACATCTCACTGCTCCTCGAACTATTCACAGACCCAGTGACCACTCTACTTTGGTTTTCAGTTTCCTTTTGGGTTGCTGTGACATCCGCTTTTCCAACAGTAGAAAGAGAAGGCAAAAGTTGAGGAGGAGCCTCTTGGAACTTAAATAATTTAAAAAGAGAGGGAGATTATCAGTTTCCTATGATAATAACCCACCTCCAAAGTTCCCCCGTCAGTAAGTCTCCTATGTATTTGTCAGTGATTTGCTCTCAAAAACTTTAAAACATTGGATTTTAGGGGAAAAAAATTCTGCCAAAAGTCACTAACCAGTTAAGAAGCTTATAAGAGGGTGCCTATGAAAGTTACTTCAAGAAATGAGGTGTAATGTCTCATTAAAGAAAAAAAGAAATGATGTGTCAACATGATTTTATGCAGAAGGGAAAAATTTTTCTTCAATATAACAGGAAGGATCAAAGTTTACCCTTGTTAGCCTGTTCCTTTAACTCTCAAGATGATCCCTATCTTTGCTGGGGAAGATAAAATCCTTACCCTGCTTCCAACTTACTGATACTTGAAAACTAATATTTAGCATCTTGCCATCATCGCCCTTCTCCACATATTCCTTGCATTTCTTATGTGCCCTTTCTGGCAACTGTTAACCATTCTAAATAGAAATTGAGCTTCCTAAAGTCTGTTTTAAAGCAAAAGCACAACAACTATTCCAAAGAGATCTCAGCCAACCTGTCTCTTTTCCTCACTGTGTTCAGTCTGTTCTCTTTTCTTCTGCCGTCGCTGTCGAGACAGGGAAGGTTCAGACCCAGAGCTCTGTGGCTGTAAACCTGGGTGGATTCTGTCCTCTTTCTCTGTAATACATTCACCAGCAACTTGATCCTTAAACAAACAAACAAACAAAAACAACAACAATGAAATAGCCTTTTGAATTTCCAAATGGCCAAAACCTCCATACCTACTTTTAAAATTATAAATGAAAATGAGAAGGAGTTGTCTTTCTCAAAATAAATGCTTATTTGCAGTGTTAACAGGAAAAGACAAAATATTAATATGTTTGTATTAACATTTATTCTGGCTTTATTCAAATTAAAAAGATAATTACTTTGATCGAATTACTCATACTGTTATTAACCTGAAACTACTGATATTTGATTTAGATTTTTTTTATCTTTTCATAACTTTTACTAGGTTTCCTATTCCAGAAAACTTTTCTTAGTTTTAAATGAAATCAATTTAATATGCATGTATTTATTTCCCGAGTAAACATCAGTAATTTGGATGCACCATGAAAAATGCTCTTTAAAGCATCATGAAAAGAACACTGAATCTGGAGTTAGATGGGAGTCATATGTGAGAATCTTAATCTTCCTGAACCTCAGTTTCTTCATTTATGAATGGATATAATGCCTCATACACATTTGTATAACTATTAGGGGAGTAGTGAAGACGGTGCACTAATACTAAAGTACTTAGGACTATGTCTAGCACACATTAGATGCTCGAAAAAATTAGAGCTATTACTAGCAGTAGTAATGATAAAATAAATTACCTTTTAAGTTATAAAGATCACCAAGGACTTAGTATTTTATTGGGATAGCTGGTTTTAGAAACAAATTCATACCAAACGTTAAAATAAAATATTCTTACATTTTAAAACAATTTTTAACTATTAAAATATCCAAATTTTCAAGTAGATGGACACACTAGTAATTGAATATGATTTAATAAACAATTTTTATCAAGAGCCCACTATGTGATAATTTTAGAAAGAAAAACAAACAATGATATTATTTAATACAAGGCGAAATTGCTTCTAAGAGCCATTATCATCTAACATTCAGATCCTTTGACAAAGACAAAACAAGGATGCCTGTAGGTAAAATAACTTAAAAATTAGTCTTTAAAAGTATACCTAATATTATATATAAAATATAGTTAATGATTAAATTTTACAATATTATTACATAATATGCAAGCTGAACAAAAAGACCAAGATAATAAACAACGATACAATTCTGAAGAGTGAAGTAAAGGTTTCTCTGCTGGTAGAAAGTATAAACTGTTTAAAATAAAGCTTATACAAGTACAAGAGTGACAGAACAAATGACTTAGGGAATTTCTCCATAAAATTCAATTGGTCCTAAAAAAAGTTCTTCCACTTTTAAATATAATAACGACACACAAAAAAGGAAATGCTGGACATAAAATTCTATGAAACAAAAAAATCTGCTCTAAAAGCATGATATAAGAAATAAATTTGATCAGGAACAAGACAAGGATGTTCACTCTCAACACTTCTATTCAACACTGTACTAGAGATTCTAGTCACAGCAATTAGGCAAGAAAAAGAAATAAAGCAATCCACATTGGAAGGTAGAAGTTATACTACCTCTATTCACAGATGACATGATCTTATATCCAGAAAATCCTAAGGGGTCCACTATAAAAAAAAATTATTAGAACCAATAAATGAGTTCAGCAAGGGTATTAGGATACAAGATCAATATACAAAAATCAACTTTATTTCTATACATAAGCAATGAACACTATGAAAATGAAATTAAGAAAACAATTCCATTCATAACAGTATCAAAAGGAAAAAATACTTAGAAATAAATTTAACAAAAGAAGTTCAAGGCTTATACACTAAACACAACAAAACATCATTATAAGAAATTAAACACCTAAATAAATTGAAAGATGTCCTATGTTCACGGGTTGCAAGATGTATATTATAATAGCAATATCCTGTCAAATCCTAGCCTTTTTTTTTTATATCAATTGACAAGCTGATCTTAAAATTCATATGGAAACACAAAGGACCCAAAATAGCCAAAACAACGTTGAAAAATAATAAGTTGGAAGACTCAAACTTCCCAATTCCAAAACTTGCTACAATAATTAAGACAATATGTTACTGACATAAGGATAAACCCTTAAATCAGTAGGAGAAAACTGAGAGTCTAGAAATAAACATTATATGTATGATCTAATGATTTTCACCAAGAATGATAATTCAAAGGAGAAAGAATAATCTTCTAACAAATGGTGCTGGGATAACTGGATATTAGCATACAAAATAATGAAGTTGCACCCCTTCTTCAGACCACACACAAAAATTAACTCAAAATGAATCACAGACCTGCAGAACTAAAACTATAAACAGAGGACAACCCAGGAATAACTTTTCATGACACCGAAAGCACAAGCAACAAAAGAAAAAAATGGATTTCGTCCAAACTAAAAACTTGTGCTTCAAAGAACACCATGAATAAAGTAAAAAGGCAACCCATAGAATGAGACAATATTTTCAAATCTTATATCTGCTAAGGGACTAACAGCTAGAGTAAAGAACTCTTAAATCTCAACAATACAAAGATAAACCAACCTAAAATGGACAAAGAATCTGAATAGATATTTCTCCAAAGCAGGTACACTAATGGCCAACAAGCATATGAAAAAATGCTCAACATCTTTAGTCATTAGGGAGATACAAATCAAAACCACAATAAGATACCACTTCACATCTACTAGGATAGCTAGAATCAAAAAAAAAAAAAAAAAAAAAACAGAATGAAGGAAAAAGAAAAATAACAAGTGTAAAGATGTAGAGAAATTACAACTCGTATATTGATGGTAGGAAGTAAAATGATGTACTCGCTTTGGAAAACAGTTTTGCAATTCCTTGAAAAGTTAAACATGGAGTTACCATATGACCAAACAATTCCACTTCCAGGTATATACCCAAGAGAACTGAAAACATGTCCAGACAAAAATCTGTACAAGAATGTTCATAGTAGCATTATCCATAGTAGGCAAAAAGTGAAAACCCAAATGTTTATCAACTGATCAATAGATAAATAAAATATGGTATATACATACATACGGTAGAATTTATTTGGCAATAAAAAGGAATGAAATACTGGTACATGTTACAACATATATAAACATTAAAAAACATTACACTAAGTAAGAAAAGCCAGACACAAAAGGCCATATATTATATGATTCTATTTATATAAAATGCTCAGAATAAGCATATCCATATAGACAACAGGTGCTGGCTGCTGAGGGCAAGGAGAAAGAGAGAATGACTATCATTGTGTATAGGTTTATTTTTGAAGTGTTGTAAATGTTCTGGAATTAGACAGTAGCTATGATTGCAGAAATTTACGAATATACTAAAAACCACTGAATCTGTACTTGAAATTTTTTTAATGAAAAATATAGAAGAAGTAAAATTGAACTTAATTTGACAGTCAAGTAGAACAAGCAGCACACATATAATTTTATCTATAAGTACTAAGGATTCCTGTGTCTAAAGAAAGCTTAGAATAAATTTTGGTTTCACTCCAATGACTTTAAATGACAAGAGCATTACACTTGTAGTTTTCCATAAAAACAAAAACTTCATTAAAGACATTTGACTGTAAATGTATAAAACAGTTTTAATGTTTATATAAATGATGCTAAATAAAACATGTAATATATCCAATTCGAATATATATAGATCATAAAAATAGTCACTATATCTTGTTAAATATATTTTTAAAATATTTTACACATAAAAACATAATCACACGCTCTGGCTTTCACTCTAATGCTCAGTTATCACCATGCTTCATTTAATTTAGACTTCTTTCCAAGTTCAAGTAGAGATAATTATTAAATGTGCTCAGAATAGTCTCTCAGTATCAAAATTCTTTTGTTCCTTTCCTTTTTTCCTCGTCTTCTTTCTTTTTGGTTCCAATATATAAAACATTTTTTTATTCCTGAACTTAAGAAATCAGATAAATCCACTAACTTTTCAAAAGCAAGAAGGATTGTGATATTATCTAAATGTTGGAACCATCCATCAATTGGAAAACTAAGGAAGAGTCATGTAGAAATAGGAAAAAAACATACAAATAGCATGCTTCCACCAAATACTCTATTCCAGGGCACAGAAGGGATCTAAGAATTCCTTGGGTCTCATCCTTTGGTTTCTATTATTTTTAAATGTACACATAACAGTTGATTTTCCTAAAACAACTAGAGCACAATAACACAACCCACACCTTTGTAACTGCACTTAACGGCCTTCCCTCTGAAACCAACAACTCATGCATATCACTTACCTGGTCCTTAGACTCTTGGTCATTTAGAGGTTGTAGAGGCTTTACTGGGTCATTTCTTTCCACAGTGACATCGTCAGGGGACCATATAGGAATCAGGTTTTCGGGTTGAGTGCTGGACTTAGTGTTATCCTGCAGCCTCTCCTTAGCTTGAGAAATACTGCATTTACCTTCTAGCTCATTAGAGGCATCTGTGTGTGTTGGCTCACTTTCTTGAACTAAGCCATCACTCAAGTCCCTTTCTGCAGGTAAGATATCAATATTCACTCTACTGATTGTGGCTAATGACTCTGTGGCACCGCTCATGTCTGGTTTGCAGGTATGGACTTTCAGACGTGCAGGTGTCTTCAAAGGACCAATGTCTATGTGTTTCTCCTGGGATAAACCTTTGTCTTCACCCTGAGTGAAAACATGCTTCCAAGTTATAACAGCACTCCTTACGCCATATAAAAAATTTAACTCAAAATGGAATAGGTTTCTCAGAAAGTTAAAACACAAAATTACCATGTGACCCAGAAATCTCACTCCCACCCCAAAGGGCAGAAAGTAGGGACTCAAACAAGTATTTGTGCACCAATGTTTATAGCAGCATTATTACAAGAGCCAAAAGGTAGAAACAACCCAAATGTCTATTAGCAGATGAACAGATAAACAAAATGAGGTATACATACAGTGGAATATTATAAAGCCATAGAAAGAAATGAAATTCTGGCATATGGATAGACTTTGAAAACATGCTAAGTGAAACAAGTCAGATACAAAAGGATAAATATTGTATGGTTCCACTTACATAAAATATCTAGAATAGGTAAATTCATAGAGGCAGAAAGTAAATTAGAGGTTACCAAGGCTTGGGAGTAGGAAAAATGGGGAGTTATTGCTTAATAAGTACAGTGTTTGCCTGGAATGATGAAAGAGTTTTGGAAGATAGTGCTGATGGTTGCACAACACTGTAAATCTAATTAAGGTCACTAAATTGAACACTTAAAAATGATTGAAGTGGCAAATTGTATGGTACATATGTTTTTCCACACGCACAAAAAATTTTAAATGGATCAACAACCTAAATATAAGAGCTAAAATTATAAAACTCTTAAAAGAAAGCACAGGCATACATCTTCATTATCTTGGATTTGGCAAGCAATTCTTAGATATGACACCAAACACGAGCAACAAAAGAAAAAAAATTATAAACTGGGCTTTGTCAAAATCAAAAACTTTTGTGCATAAAAAGGCATCAAGAAAATGAAAAAATAACCTATAGAATGGGAGGAAATGTTTGTAAATCAAAAGCATATTTTTAAAAAGCCTATAATATCCAGAAGATAGAAAGAACTCTTAGAACTTAATGACCAAAAACAATTAAAAACGGGCAAAGGACACTTTAGTAGACATTTCTCCAAAGAAGGCAACAAATGGCCAATGAGCTTATGAAAAGATGCTCTTTGACAATAGTCATTAGAGAATTGCAAATAAAAGCTATGAGATACCACTTCACATTCATTAAGATGGCTAGAATCAGAAAAACAGAGAGTTGGCAAGGTTGTGAAGAAACTGGAACTCTTGTGGATTGCTGGCAGAAATATAAAATAGTGTAACTGCTATGGAAAATAGCATGGTAGTTACTTAAAAAGTTAAAGATTACCATATGACCCAGAAATTCTATTCCTAGGTATATACTCAAACGAACTGAAAAAAGGTACTCAAACAAATACTTGTACACAAATGATTACAGCAAGAGCCAAAAGGTGAAAACAAGTCAATGTCCACCAGTGAATACCTTGGGATATTATTCATATGTAGAAATAAATGAAAAATTGATACATGCTATGTGGATGAAACTCATAAACATTATGCTAAGTAAAAGAAGGCAAGACACAAAAGCTCACATATTGTATGACTCCATTTATAGGAAATATCTAGAATAGGTAAATCCACAGAGACGGAAAACACATTGGTGGTTCCCAGGCACTGGGTGGGAATGAGGATAACTACTTAATGAGTATGGGGGGTTTCCTTTTGGGGTGATGTGAAAATGTTTTAAAACCAAATAGAAGTGATGGTTGCACAACACTGTGAATGTACTGAATGCAATTAATTGTTCACTTTAAAATGGTTAACTTTATGTTATATAAATTTTACCTCAATAAAAATAGTTCTTAGAACAAAGTTATTACAGCACTGACTTCATGAACAGTTTGGATAAAGTAGGCTAAATGAATCACTTTTATCGGTATTCTTTCTTTACAATACATGATTAATCACACAACAGAATCTCTAGCAAAGTCTAATCATTTCATTTACAGTAACTTATTAAGATAACCTATTATTTTAATACAGTTTCTAAAACACATACCCTTTAAAAAGAAACATACCATTACATGTGTCTTGGAACCCTCAGAAGAGAGTGGTTGGGAAGCAACTACTTCATGATTTGATTCAGCCTTTTCAGAAACCACAGAAGGAACAGGCTTGGATTTAGAGTCACCATTTTTAATATTATTTTTGGAGGTTTTTCTTTATGAAAAGAAGAAAAGATGAAAAAGGCATTAATATAAGGAAGAGTAAAGGTTTTTATATATATGAATAAAAGTATATATGTGTTACAGTCCCTTATAAAACTACTCCATTTATAGAAAACAGACTTCTAAAAACCAAGAAACAAGAATACTTGACCAGTACTCTTCAAGAACAATCAAGGTCATGAAAAACAAAGAAAATGAAAACTGTCACAGACCCAAGTTCACTAAGGAGACATGAGGACTAAATGTAATATAATCTCCTGGATTGGATCCTAGAACAAAAAAGGTATATTAGTGGAAACATTGGGGAAAGCTGAATAAAGTCTGGAGTTTAGTCGACAGTAAGGTAGTGATGTCAGGCTCTTAGTACTAACAAATGTCCCATGACAACGTAAGATGATAATGGTAGGAAGAACTGGGTGCCGAACATGCAGAGAGTCTCTGTACTATCTCTGCAACTTTTCTGTAAATACAAAATAATTCCAAAAAAAAAAAATCTCTGAGAAATTGCCTCATGTACAGAAGTACCAGGATAATTTTTATCTTCAAGTTTCATATGTTTCTAACACCACAACTGCTCTGCCAAGTTTGAGAGTAAAAATGATTGGTATACTCAGCCTTGACATGCAGAATTAATGTATATAGAAATAATATCCCTAACTATTTTAGTGTGAAGTTTCTACAACTGGACTAAACCTCTGGAAAATTCAAGGGAAGCATGAAGACCAGCACTGCCAATGGAAGGCTAAAGGTCTACTTGGTGGGAAATTGTAGACAACATAAACGAGAAGATGATCCTTCATTATCCTCTGCGGCCATTCTATTACTGTCTCCCAAATTTAACATGTCACAAAGCAGAGATCATGAAGGTCTTTTCTAGAGCTAAGTCTTAGATCCTGGAACAATTGTTTAATGAAGGCAGGACCTACAAGTCAAAGAAAGGAATTCTTTTTCTCTTGTGAAGTTATGAGTGAAGAGGTAACCTTATGAGCTTTCAGAAATTTGAGCACCATATTTTAGATGTGATATCACCTTACATACTAATAATGTAATAAGTTTTTTAGATAATGTCTCATTTTAACATGGTTTCTAAAACACATCATTTTAAAAGAATCATACTAATATGTCTTAGAACCCTCTGTGGAATGTCAAAGTGATTCTCTAAATGGTTCTCTAGATTTCTGATTTGAAAAATTAAGCAAATCTCAATACATGCTCTAATCATGCAATTTTACTTTTGGTTTAAAAGAAGCTCACCATAAATTCTTGCACATTAAAATGATAGAAGCCACCCTCTTTTATTCCCTCTATACAGCCCAGCTATTTGCAAGGGAATTATCTTACGCCTTGGTGGCCTCCAAAAACAAGGAGATCTGGCGCTTTATGTAAGGCTGCCTCAGGATGCTCCTCACAGAGGGTCTTTCTTCAGGCCTTTTACTCAACATTGTTCTTATCAGTTCAGCCAGCTCTGGGCTATAATCTTTTGGCATTGGTGGCAGCTACAAAGAAATAATACAGCAATTATGACTAGTTGAAGGCAGAGGTTTTCTAATATTTATTTCAAGCCACTATCCGCATAAGCAGAAAATAACCAATGTATTACTCTGCAAGAAGTGTACTGGTGTCCTGGTTATAATAGCAAGTTGTAAAATTGTAAAAGTATATCCTTCAAACCAGCTGTGCCACTTAAGGACTTCAGAAATAAGGGTATGAGTTCCTAAAGATTTATGTATCAGAATATTCACTGCAGTATCATTCTTGTGGTAGTAAAAAACTGGAAACAACTTAAATGTCCATCCATAGAGGACTTGTGGAATAGACTATGGTACATCCTTCTAATAAAATATCAGGCAGCCTCTTAAAAAATAAAGACTTAACAGGTACCAAGCTGGAAAGATGTCCCTCATATATTAAGTCAAAAAAGTGAGTTGTGTACCACTATGTTCAGCCTGATTCTGTTTCAGCTACTTTTTAAAAATATCTGCATGTATATGTGCATATGTACACCTAAAGTTATATCTATTTATGATGTGAAAAAGCCAAAAAGGCCATGCATCAAATTATTTGCAATGGTTATCTCCAGGGGATGAAAATGGAAGAGAGAGGGGAATTTTACTTCTTTCTTCTTTAATTCTTTTAGTAGAATTATGGACAAATTTTACTTTATGTTTTTCAATATTTCTTAAAATAAAAAATTAAATGAGTCTTGGTATAATAGAATAGGTGATTTATATCCTTAAACTTAATGGTGTGTAGATGCTTAACATTGCAGAGGGCAACTAGTCTCATGGAACTAACATACAAAGTTGGTCACTGTGGCGTTTATATCATATACAATGCCTTCTGCAATCCTTAACTGGTTTCTAGTGATTGTGATGATTATCAAAAGAGCAACAAGTGCAAACAGAGTAGACTCATTTTAAATGCGGCTCATTTAATCATAAGCTGCTTAGAAGAAACTACCAATAGTCTCTGAGGGCGCCTGCACGTCCTGGGGTTTTCAAAAAGCCAATTCCTCAGAACCATTAAGCCACTTTTATAAATATTAAGAAATGATCAATTCCTTTTCCTCTAATTCAACCTTTCCCACAGAAAGGACCCACCATTCTTAACTATCCACCCAACACCAATGATTACTCACTTTTGCTAGTAGCTACTTACAAAGTGCATTTAATTAACGTTACTCCAAATTATTAAAAATAACTAGTTCCAGAATATTCTTTACCTTTCCTTCAATAATCCGATAAACTAAAGAATTCATGTCTTTTGCATTGAAAGCATGCTTCAGGGTAGCCATTTCATAAACACAGCATCCTAGAGCCCAAACATCAGACTAGAAAAGAAAAATAGTAAATGGTTATATGTCAGAATGCCTTATTTATATTTTTTCTGTTAAAAAAAAGACATTTTCCTTAAACCAATTCACAGAGGATTCTTTGATTTAACTACCCTAATGGGCTTTGAAATTATGAATACTGTCCTATAGATAGTATGAGCTGGCGCACATAGCCCAACCCTACCTTATAGTTGTAGGGTTTGTTTGAGAACAATTCAGGGCTCATGTAGTAGGGTGTGCCAATGAGGGTGCTAGCCATATCACAGTGGTTCTCTAACACTCGAGCAATTCCTAGGTCACCCACTTTGATGATGTTTGTTCTTGTCAGGAAGACATTTTGAGTTTTCAGATCTCGGTGAAGGATGTGTTTTTCATGTAAATACTGAAAAGAGAAATAAAATTTTATTAAATATAAATATATTTATCTACTTATTTATTCCTGACTTCTTACATATCATCAATAATTACATGAGTTGAAGAGTTACCTACATATTAAAACACTATTGTTTTATATTCTCTAAATAAAAAGTCTAATTTGAAATTTTCCAAAGTAAAATAAATTAAGTTTCATGCATTAATTTGTCCAGTGTCATTCACAATTGTTCCCTGGTACTTTGACCATTATACTGTTTATCATTATATGCATTCAGTTAAAAAAAAACATGCTTACAAACTGCCACTGAAGGTAGGAAAGCAATTTATACAAGGTCAGATGAACATTCTTCTTGAACTCATAAAATCTTCAGCTTAACGTTTTCAAATATAATAAAATCACTTTTATTTAGAGAGAGTATCTCAGAATTTAAACTACAAGGTCAATTAATTCTGGACAAATGTGTCCAGCTGGAGTGGTATTTCAATAAAAGTCTCACTTTTGAATTATGTGTATATTAAAACACAAACATGTTCTGCATTTCCATGCAGAGCCACAGGGTTAAAGCCTAAATCCCCATAGTTTATGCATATTCATTAGCCCAGCCACCTTGGGCTAATGACATAGCTGACTAGCTGATAACAAACATGGTCGTTCTTTTCTCTTTGTCAACTCAGGGCCCTTAAAATGGAATTTCCTATAAATAATAAACAAATAGAGGCATTGGCTTCCCCTCCAATTAGACGTGAAATCCATGTCTACTTCAATATGGGTATCACCCATTCAGAAACATTCCAGTGCTAGAACATGAGCAACTAGGTCCACTTCATAAATGGATTTTCAAAAAAATATATTTTTTGCATGTACGTACTTGGGGAAATTTTTTCCTAAAATATGCCTGTCATCCCCCCTGTTCCCTTGGAGCAAGTGGGATACTGTGAGTCTGAATAGTACCTGCAGAGCCATAGCAATCTGAACAAACCACTCCACCACTTGACTCTCAGGCAGAAGCTGCCCTTTCTGCTCCTTGAGCTTTCGGTACAGATCGCCTCCTTCACAGAAGCCCATGACAATGTATAGTCGACCGTCCCCTCCCTCCCACGACTCCTTGTAGGTGACAATATTGGGGTGCTTCAGCCGAGATAATAGCTGGGCTTCCTGTTCAGCAGCTCGCCGCTCTCGGCTGGAGGCATTTCGGAGGTTCAGTTTTTTGATGACGTACTACAGAAGAAAATACATGTTTTTACAATACACAAATAAAACACAGTTTTATAGGTTCGAAAGTAGTTAAGGATTCTCCCGAATGTCCTCAAAATCAATATTCTGCAGCCTGTCTAATAACCTAGTCAAAGCACAAAATTGGGAAAAACATTTGCTATCATTAATGGTACTTTTTACATGTTAACCTTATAGCAGGATAGGGGGTCACAAAAAATTTCTGCAGAATGGGTCCACGGGTTGCATTAGATACTCAAAGGAATCCATAGCCCAACAGTTAAAATATCACTGACCCTCAACACACAAAATTATTCCCACTTAAAAAAAAAAAAGAATATTCTCTAACACCTAACACACTGTCCTTGGTCAACTAAAAAGCACAGAATTCATTATTTGACAACATATACATGTGTGTTTTGTAAAATGTAAATTACTAAGGGGTTATTATTACAGCTAGAACCCCAACCTTGAGTCAAAAAATTCAGTGACCCTCCTTTCCCCCTTTGACTATGGAATAAATCTCTTATGCCTGACCTTTTGTTCCAGGCAGAGCGACCAACACCTGAGACAAAGCAGAACAGGTGAGAAGGCTTTATACTTAGGGGCATATCTCCTCTAAGTTTGTCTGAGGCAGTCCTGTTGTCTTGGTGTAATTATTAGTGATGCCTCCTTTCAGTTTCAAAATTGTCCCAGTTTGTACAATATGGTCACCCTACTTATAAACCATATTAATAATTGGCTTGTTATCCTGAGGGCAATGAGATAAAGTGCTTTAAGCAAAGGAGTGGCAACATTAGATATAAATTTTAGGACGATCAATGAAACTGCAATGACAGGGATGGATTGGAGAAAAGCAAGTCATGTGGCAGGGAAGACCAGTGGGAGGTCAACAGTTTGACAATAGTTTACCTAGAGATAACAGTGTCCCAGATTAAGGAAGTACCAATGTAGATGGAGAAGAGGCCTGTTGGCTCAGTGGACAAATGAATGGGGGTGAAGGAGAGAGGGGAGTCATGAATGACTTCCAGGTGTCTAGCTTGGGCAACTGGCTGGTTGGTGGTGCAACTCACTGAAATGGAGATAATAAGAGAAGGTCTGGCAGGGAGGTGATGAGTTTTAAGTGAGTCCAGTAGTCTCCAGGTCGGATGTATGGGGCCCATTGTTCAAGGAGTAGTAATATTTGCCAGGTGCTGTAGAAGAACTATAGGGTGTTTTTTCGGGGTGCATATTATGGGACGGCATGGCCTAGTCTTGGTGGTCTGGGACATTTGCCCTGAGGAAGTGCCATCAGAGATGAATACCCTTTCAGACCATCCCGGGACCTAACCTTGGTTGGTGGTGCTTCGGCGAACCCCTGCGTGCCCCTCACCCCCATGACGGGCCCAAAATCCGCCGACCTGCCTGCCGTCCCGCCGGTGCCTCACGAGCGTCACCTCCCCGTAGCTGCCCCTGCCCACGACCCGCAGGTAGCAGTAGGCGGCCAGGGGCATGTTCCCGGCGCGGGCCCACAGTCGGGATGCGGCGGCGGCGGCGGCGGAGGGCAGAGGAGGAGGCCACAACAGGACGCCCGGTGCATGTCCGAGAGGCTGCGGTGCCTGTGGCTGCGGAGGCAGCCTGACCCGGGCCAGAGCGCTAACGGGCCCACGGCGACGCCGCTGCCATAGCGATCCCCGCCAGCGCAGCCGCGCGCATGCTCCGGCGGCCCGGGAGAATCCACAGAGCTGAGGTACCAGACGGCTAGAGTTGTCCCGCCGTCTCCGGAGGACCCGCCATAGAGCCGAGGTGCCAGGCAGCCAGAGCGACTCCTTTGTGCCCTGAGGCCGCCCTCCGCCTCAGCAACTCCGCCGGGAACTTCCGGGTTTCCGGCAAAAAATGAGGTCTAGGAAGCTTCGGCATATTGGGCATTTACATTAAGCGCTTTGCAAGCGTTATTCATTCCTTCTGCAAATATTTATGGGCCGCACACCATATGCCTGACCAACAAAGTCCCTGCCCTCACGGAGCTCAAATTCTAATGGAAGCAGCGGTGGTGGTGACAGACTAAATTCTTAGAAGTAACATTTGTTTTTTCCCATTGTCACATGTTCAGCAATCCAGCTTATTTTTTATTCACTTCAGAGTAAATTAGATATATCAGTACACCTCATTTCTAAACACTTCAGCTTATGTATTGAGAAGTGCAAGAGACTCTCATAGTGCAAGGACCTCCATCTTTTCCCCACCCCTACCCCACACTAAATGACTTGACCAAATTCTGGCATAGGTTCTTACAGCTTAAGGCAGTGTCCCTAGGAGGACCCTGGCCACCCTTAAAAGACCTGCACATGAAAGCCCAGAGCTGCCAAAAGAATTTGTAGTTTGTACCAGCTAACACCTCCCTTTCCTAGAGCATTTGCAAAGCTTGCAATTGTAACGTTTGTGTCCCTTTAAGAGGGTAGATATTTATTTAGTTTCTACAACCCAAGAGTGTCTTTCTCAAGAACCTGAAATTCGTCCCTTGGAAATGTAAGATTTCTTCTGCCCACACCCAAGAACCAAATTTGCCCAGTTGGGGGCAATATTGCCCCTGTTGAGAATGCATAATATAGAGCATTACCATTACTCCGAGAAGTTAATTCATGCCCCTTCCCCCTTCCCAGTTAATCCCCAGCCTCCTCCCATAGTGCATGGGATCATTTAATCTTCACATCAACTCTGTGAGGCTGGTACTATTATCATCCTTATTTTACAGTTATGGAAACAGAACCTCTGAGAAGTTAAGACATTCAAAACAATATTCTACAACAGCAGTCTTCAACCTTTTTGGCACCAGGGACCGATGCTCCTATGAGAACATAGTGCCTGATGATCTGAGGTGGAGCTGAGGCGGTGATGAAGTTTCGCTTACTCGCCTGACGGTCATTTCCTGCTGTGTCGCCCAGTTCCTAACAGACCACAGACCTGAATCTGTCTGTGGCCTGGGGGTTAGGGACCCCTATTCTAGATGACTTAGGGGTTGCTCACTCCTAAACTCCCCTATAGTCACTGCCCCACCTGCCCCCAGGAAGGCTTCCTGAAAAATGATTCATATTCCCTAGACACTTTTCTTAGCTTTCATCCATCCCTCTTCTTATCAACGTTTGTCCTCTGGGGAATCCTCTTGTTTCTTGGTTTCTAGAGCTTTCCTGGTTCTCCTGTACCTCTTGCCCACTCCTGTTCTCTTTTGACTGCCCATGCTCCCCTCAGGCTTGAGGTGTTCCTCGGTTCTGTGCTCTGCCCTCTGCTTTTTACCTCCCCCAACTTACTCTTTGTCAAATCCATCATTCACTCTACAGACACTTAGTATGGGCCTGCATAGTGTAAGGTTGGTGTCCTGCCCTGGAGAACAAAGTGAACAAGACTAAGTCCTGCCCCTGTGAGGCTTATAGTCAAAGAGAGAGATGGTCATTAATCAACGAAGCATTTTACAAATTATTCTCGCCAACTGAGAACAATGTCATGGAGAAAGGTCACTGAACCCAGCCTAGGCATCCAGGGGAGGTTGCGCCAAGTAAATATTGCTTAGGCTTAAGTTTAAGAAAAAAAAATTTCAGGCAGAAAGAACACCATGTACCAAGGCCCAATGGACTTATTTTGTGACTCCAACTCCACACCTTAGTGTGAACTCTCTGTACACTGGGCTGGGCTTGCTTTCTTCAACACTTAAACCCAGGAGTTGGCATGAGGTTGGCACCAACCAGGTTTGAATGGATGGACAGGGGGTTGATAAATAATTACGTGGAAAAGCACCTGCCTATATGGATCATGAAAAAGCATGGTTGAAGCTGAGAGAACTAGAGGGGCTATGGCTAGGTGAGATGGAGGGGCAGCTGGGGCCAGACCACTTAAGACCTAGAAGTGTGTTAGATAGGGAAAAGACTAGAGCAAATCGGCCTTTAAAAATGATGACTCTGATTGCTTCTAGGTAATAGTTTGTAGGACCAAAGTGGAAACGGGAAGCAGCCATTTAGGTGAGAGATGAGGGTGGCTTAGACTCAGTGGTGACTGGGGACTTGGAGAAAAGTAAATGGATTAGAAAAATATGTTGACGGTTGGAGGTGGGGATAAGCATAGGTGTTCTAGGAGAGGGATACATCCAATATGCCACCTAGTTTTCTGGCTTGGACACTCGGGTGGATGGTGGTGGCCTTTATTAGGGTGGACAAAAAGAGAGGAAAGCTCAGCCTTGGTGGTGGGATACATACAGGAGGGGGAGAGAAAGGCCATGAGTTCAGTTTAGACATATCAGATTGAGGGACTCTGAGAAAATCAAGCGAGCAGTTGGCTGTGTGAGGGGGGCTGAGACCAGGTCTGGGCCTGTGTGCCCTCCTGTTGCACCAGCAGCGCAGCCAATCTCTCAGGCCCCCAGGTTCAACCATCAGCAACCTCAGCTGCTTTCTGTCCACCCATCTCCTCACCTACCATGTCCACAGAGTGACTCAACCTATCCTCTAATATGGGATCAATAACATTATTTATCTTTTAAGGGTAGTTGTGAGCAATAAATGAATTCAGATACAAAAGATGATGAGGCACTAGTCACTGTTAGCTCTTCTCATACCCTCTCTCCTCCTCAGATCTCACAAACATGTTTCCAGCACCTTTTATGGACTAGACTTGGTGCTAGCCATCTCCCAACAGCCCGGTCTTGATCTTGTCACACCCCTGCTCAAAATGCTTTAGTATTTCCCTCCCAAAAGACTGGACACTTTCAGACCCCTGCACTGAAGGAGTTGAGCTCTACCCCTTCTACAGCTCCTTCATACACCTCTTTCGCTTCTGATCATTCCTGGGATTCACTGGGTTTCCTTTAACATGTCTGACTTCTTTTCCAAGGCATCAGCTCACTGAACACAGCAAAGCACTCGAGTTCCATCATTGTGGTATCCCAGTGCCAGGTACTGTGCCCAACCCACCACAGAGCTCAGTCCATACTGATGCAGAAAAACAGAACTTCAAATGCAGTATCATGTTGATCCAGCTCATCTTTCACAAAGGCCAGAAATCAGACCAGAAGGTCATTCTGGCCTGGGGACAATAAACTTTTTCCTAGAAGCTGCTCTGTGAGACAAAGTCCACGGCAAGCAAACAGACATCAAAGAGGCCTCTGGGCCCCCTCACTGTATCAGGGTTATAGCAGCCAGTACATTCTACCCAGGGCCGTGGAGTAGATTGACCAAGGGTCATGTCTGCCCAGTATACTGTGGCTTGTAGGGGACGGGGTGGGTTTGGGCAAAAAAATTAAGAAATTGCAGGTACAAGAGGGGTCTTCGGGGTCTTGGACTCTGTTTCTCCTTTCTAATAATGCAGAGGACATTCCTGCCATTATGTGATGGACTTGGGCTTTGGAGTCTGAAAGACCAGGGTTTGAATACCTGCTCTGTCACTTGCTGGTCCCTTGTATCAGAGCTAAGCGCTGAGCCCCAATATAACACAGAAGTCTCTCACATGTTCAGAGGCCCCATCCCAGGAATATCCAGGGACACTATGAGGATAAAATTAGACAAAAAAGGAATTAGAGCAATGCATGGCACGTAATCAGCTCTCCATTATGAAAAGGTGGCATTCATCTCCGTATTTCCTCTACCTGCCAGGCACCCCTGCCCAGGATGTAGAACAATGGGGCTACTTCTGTTCTTCTTTCCAAATCTGGATGAGAAGGTCCAGAGAGATGAAGCAACTGTCCCACAGCATAGGTCATCCATTGTGCGTCCCAGGACTACCCAGACTGCCTCTGGCAGAACTACTGCTGGAGTTGGCACTATAAGAAATGAGACACGGACAGACACTTTCTAAGCCATAGTATTTATCTCCTTGGTTGAAGTGTAACTATATGAAATATTCATTGATACTTAAAGAATTTTGAAAATAACCTTAACTAAGTTTAGAAACCCATTTTTAACTGTGGCTTCTTGACATGTGTCACCATATCACTGGGGTTGCCCTGTGCCAGACCCAGGATTAGATGAGCAGCTGGGGTCTTCACGATTCACATTGGCTGAGTGTAGTTCTGTACATAAGGGCACAGTCTGAGTCTGGCCAGAAGTTTACACAGTTGGGAATCTCCTGCAAGGAAAAAGCATTTGCTGTCAAGTTTGATCCTCCAAATTGTAATATTTACCTTCCTCTTGTGTAATGTTTAATCTATGTTTATCCAGCACCGTATTGATTAATGGTCTGAGTGAAGCGACAAGGCAGTGGGAGCTGAGACCATGGATGGTGCCATGGGGCTTCGGGTGCTGCTGTGCACATCCTTGGTGTCCCTCCTCATCTTTCAGGCCGTGCCTGCTTGGGGTTCACCCCAAAAGCCCAAAAGCAGCAAGGTATGTGGGTAAACCTTCGGGGCATAAACAGGCAGGTGGGCCTGGATGGGGCCAGGGAGGGATACAAGACCCTCAACCCAGGGGCTGGGGCCACCCCGACCCGCCTTGACCAGCTCTGACTGGAGCGGTCAGGCCAAGGGGAAGAGTACTAGGCTGCGTCCCATGCCTATTCCTTAACAAACCGTCTGCGGGCCCCGAGCATTCACACTCACATCCACCCTGGTTTGCTTTACAGAAACGACAGGCTGTGGACACAGTGAGTAGGAGTCTCCACAAAGGAGCCTGTGGTGGGGCCACTATCACCGCTTGTTCTCCCTGTCCCTCCCCCGCCCCAGGGGTGTGCTCTTCTGTTAGTGCCCTAGGCAGAGGGACGCCCGTCTTCAGGAAATGGGGGCTTTCCCATCCCACCTCATCCCCACTGCATGGTCTCAGGCAGAGAGAACAAATGGGCCTCCCCAGGAGGGCTGGTCTGCTCTTCAGGCACCTCGTGTCAGTCAGAACTGGGTGCTAAGCCCCAATACAACACAAAGTCTCTCACTGGCTCAGAGGTTCCCATTCCAGGCCATAGCACCCTTATGTCTTACTTTAGGCTGTCGATGGCGTGAGCATCCAGAGTTTGAAAGTCAACTGCAAAGTCACCTCTCGCTTCGCGCACTATGTCATCACCAGCCAAGTGGTCAACAGAGCCAATGAAGCCAAGCAAGTGGCCTTCGATGTAGAGATCCCCAAGACAGCTTTCATCAGCGACTTTACCATGTGTGTGCTCTGCCTGACTCCCACACCTAGAGCTATCTCTATTCACCAAGCCCAGCTCAAAACCACAGCTTAGGGTAGCCAGACAGTGTCGACCAACTCCTCAGTCCCCAAAGGGCCACGAGCCATTTCCAGCTCTGAGGGGAGGAATAGTCCTTCAGGTCTGGTCTGGGCTCCCATTGCAGAGAGCAAACTGTGGCCTCTAACTATGTTTTCAGCTTAGGGCCCAAGGAGCAAAGGCCAGTGTCTGGCTGTGGCTGCCGACCTCACTGCCAAGGGGCCTCTGAGCAATCTTTTAAGCAGTAGGAAACCAGCAAGGACACCCTCCCATGAGTGCTCACCTGGACATGACCTTTTCAGGGTCTAGGCTGGGAGTACCTCCAGTATGAATGACCTGTGTGAACAGGGAGGGACACCTCCCCTGAGTGCTTCTTCTTCTCTGCAGCACAGCAAATGGAAAAGCATTCATTGGATACATCAAGGACAAAGCAACTGCATGGAAAAAGTACCGGAAAGCGGCCATCTCAGGAGAGAATGCCGGCCTTGTCAGGTGAGTTCTGAGCCCTGCTGGCCCAGTCTCTGAGGCTGCCCTCCCCAGCCAGGACAGATCTGAGGACTACAAGGTGGTTTTGGGTGGAGAGCGGCCCCAGGCTGATGGAAAGTGAGCAAACTGCCCAAACCTGAACACCAGCATAGGTGTACTGGGCAAGGCTGGTGTTGACTTGCCTGTCTCCCAGACCAGCCTGAAGGAGAAAGGGGGCCCTGTCCTTGGACCCTGACCCTGACCAGCCAGTTAAGACAGGTTGAGGGTCAAGGACACATGGGAGCAGCACTAAAATAAGAGAAATTGATTCTGAGACCCATGCTTTAGGTGACAAGAAACCACATGTCATTTTACCGTTTGTCTGTGTTGTTGCCTCTGGTGGCATGTCCAGAGCCTCAGGAAGAACAATGGAGCAATTCACCATCCACATCACCGTTAGTCCCAGAGCAAAGGTCACGTTTCAGCTGACCTACGAGGAGGTGCTGAAGCGAAGATTTAAGCAGTACGACATTGTCATCAAAGTCAAGCCCAGGCAGTTGGTGCATCATTTTGAGGTAGATTGGAGGTGACCATACACCCAGGGGAGTCGTCTCAGGAGCAGAGTTCCTGTCTCTCTCTCACTGTGGTTCCAGGCATTGGCTTGGTACCCATCATGTGCCATGCCAGGCCTGAGCACAGGGGAAGGGAACTGACTCTTCAGGGTGGGCTCTATTGGGCTCTCCATGGGCAGGAAGCTCCCTGAACCCTTCGATCTCATCCTCCTCTCTGAGCCTCAGCTGGCTCATCTGTTAAATGGGGGTTCCTACATGTCCCAGGATTGCTGAAAAGATCAAAAGAGATACTAAATATCCAGATAGTTTGTAAACCATAAAGTCCTGAGTAGCCTAAGAGACTGTAATTGTCTCTGGCACCTCAGTAGTGGTCGAGTTGAGGGGAGTAGGCACATGCATCTTTATTTGGCCAATATTTTTGGAGCGCCTTTGATTGGCCAGGCCCTTAGCAGTGCTGGGTGGGCGCTGTATGTAGTAGATGGCCAGGACACATTGGTTCTTGGCTGAGACTTGATGATGGGCCAAATGGGAGCCTTGGTGTAGGAATTGCTTCAATGATGCAGATCGACGTGGACATCTTTGAGCCTCAAGGGATCAGCAAGCTGGATGCCCGGACTTCCTTCCTTCCCAAAGAACTGGCGACCCAACTCATCAAGAAGTCTTTCTCAGGCAAAGAGGTGCATGGGATGGCCAGAGGCTGGGGGGAACAGGTCTTCTGGGACTCACTCAACTTGGCCTAACCCTTTATGGAGTGTCTAAGTTTGGCCTGGAAACCACGCCGGGGGTAAAGGCTAGGGGTAAGAGAGGCAGGTGTTTTATCATTGATATCCGGGGGAACTTGGCACTCTTGGTTCTCAGAGCAACTTAGCAAAAGCCTGCATGCTAAGGCTGGGGAAGACACAATCCTGTTAGCTGCATCGTCTGGGGTGAGTTGCTGGCTTTCTTGAGCCTCAGTTTCCTCTTGTTTCACATCCATAGGAAAGCATTCAGGGCATATGAGCAAATGTCAGATGCTGTTGAGGTTAGGATTCCAAACTCCAGTGTTCTTGGAAACATAATAACGTTTGCAAAGGCCTTTAGCCTACCCAGCCTCTTGCCACTTGTTACTTGCCACCCATTTGCAGGAATCCCAGAAGCCTCCATGCTTGTCCCATCCCCAGGTCCTGGAGGAGTATGGCATATGGGTGGGTGATACCCAACTAGTGCCCTGCTTCCTAATTTGCCCTCGGCTGGAGCCAGGAGCAAACCCTTTTGTGTTCACCTAGTTATGGTAGTGACTCTATAACGATTCACTTAAAAGAAATGTTTCGTACAGCTTTGGAGGGGTTCCTTTTAAACAAACTATGACACCCCAGAGTGTTAACAAACATGCTTGCACTCAGTGGGGAACCACAGGGATGGATTTTTGTCTTCCTACCAATTCTTTTCAAGTTTTTTTTTTTTTGATGAGCATATCTTACTTTTATAACAAACAAAAGCTAAAACTAAAAAAGCGTTTAAAGAAAATGTGGAATGTACAGAAGTATAGAAAAGTACTGAGTGAAAACCACCCTTCATTTTCCTGAGCACTAATACTAAGTAAGTCCGGACCTCAACTCTGAGTCTTTCCTTCCAGCCTCTGTTCTTTATCTATGTGGGTTCTATTTTCCAGCATGGAGTTATAGCTTTGCTTTTTTATTCCATAGTTTAAGTTGACTGATGCTCTCCTGCTCGTATACTACTATTATTTTGTACACAAAGTGGTGATGCTTATTGTAGAAAATCTCAATGATTCAGAAGCGTATAAGCAAAGAAATAGGTCTTCTCTCCTACTACCTACAAGTGTGTACTCTCAGCAGCTGGGGGAAGGGCCCACCTGACTCATTTTTATGCTAGTGCAACACACACACACACACACACACACACACACACACACACACACCCCTTATGTTGTCTTTGCGAACATCCTATTTGCAGCTGCACAAACCAGCAATGACTCACACTCTTGATGGTTCCAGGGTCACGTGCTTTTCAGCCCCACCGTGAGCCAGCAGCAATCCTGTCCCACATGCTCCACAACCTTGATGGATGGGGATTTCAAGGTGACCTATGATGTCAATCGAGAAAGGCTCTGTGACCTCGTGGTGAGCCCAAAGCTTCTAGCCCAAGCCTCAGAGGGTGAGCAGGGGTGCTTGCAAGAGATGCCTCACTAGTTTTTTTTGTGTGTGTTTCAGGTTGCCAATAACTATTTTGTCCACTTCTTCGCCCCCCAAAACCTGACGAATCTGAATAAAAACCTAGTTTTTGTGATTGACATCAGCAACTCCATGGAAGGTCAGAAAGTGAAGCAGGTAAACTGTGCCTTTAAATAATTCACCCAGTGGAAGCTTCTTCAGCCCCATTATCCACACCATGATGATTTTGCCACCAGAGTCTGGGTTTGGGATTTCTGCTCCTGATCAGACGCAGGGTGACTTAACCAGAAATTCCAGTGGTTAAAGGTTCTGGAATCAGCCACTTCCTTGCTGTGTAACCGTGGGCAGGTGATTTCACTTCTCCTCAGTGGTAAAATGGGACTAATAACAGTGTCCACAGGGTCACAGATTATCAGTGAGGGAGCACCTGGAAGATACAACCTGGGGACAATTGTGGGATCCATGGGAAGTGTCATGCAACAAGGCCATAGTCTGAGGCTCATAGTGCTCTTAAGTGCCCAGTCCATGGGGCAGTGGAACCACCACCGGACAAGCAGAGTTTTAAAAACTCAGCCCCCTGGGGTCCTTTGTTCTTAATCCTGCCCCACTCAAATTCCTGGTCATTTTTTCTCCCTGCACTGGGTCCCTTCGCCTTCTCCCTCTCCCCTACCAACCACCAGAGCCCCACAGGTTGCTCCTCTTCTGGCACCACCTGGCCATCTCCTCCTGCTTGTCCACCATTTACCTCTGCCCTGCAGATCTCTGAAATGGGTTTCTGGAGCAGACAGAAGGTACTATCCTGGGGCTCTGCCCCTCCACTGACTGTCCTGTCCTTACAGACCAAGGAGGCACTCCTTAAAATCCTGAGTGACTTGCGGCCAGGGGACTACTTTGACCTGGTCCTCTTTGGGTCTCAAGTACAGTCATGGAAGGGCTTTCTGGTGCAGGCATCTGCTGCCAATGTGCAATCAGCTAAAGACTTTGTTCGGCGTTTCGCCTTGGCTGGGGGTAAGGTCATGCATCTCAAGCCACCTTGGTGTCACCTCTATCTTCTCAGAATGAAGGCATACACTTGTCTGCTTTCTGTTCTCTGCAGCCACAAACCTAAATGGAGGTTTGCTCCGGGGAATTGAGATCTTGAACCAAGCTCAGGGAAGTATCCCAGGACTCACCAACCATGCCTCAATTCTCATCATGTTGACAGATGGGGAGCCCACAGAGGGTAAGCATCTAGAGGGCTGCCTGGGAAGGTACCAATCTCTTCATTACTGAAGGTATTCAAGCTGCTCATGGAAACCCAATTAGGGAGGGCAAGAAAGGCTCAGGGCAAAGACAAACACTGATCTAAAAACAGAGTTCAGACCATAAAGTCTGCAGGAACTCCAAGGCGCACTTCAGTCCTGAGCTTAGATGTTGAAGTTTCTGCATGACACCACATTGCACAGGGCCTAGGAGGATGGGCAGGATTGTTAGGTTGAGTTTAAAGAACTATGTATTTAGCGCTGTCTGTGTGCCAACCACAGCACTAAGGACCAAGAAGAGATACCAAGAGAACAAGACATCTCTCTATCCTTAAGGAGCCCAGGGCCCATGGGGAGGCAGACACAGAAGCAGAAGCTCTGTTGAATGCCCTGAAAGAACAGGGTGCCAGGAGGCTGTGGGACCAGGAGGCAGGGGGGAGGGCAACAGAAAAGGGGCTCTTCGCCCCGAAAAGATCTCAAAAAGCTTCTTGGAGGAGGTGACCCCTGAGCTCAGTGTGGAAGGAGGAGAAGAGACGCAGGAAGGGGTCCCTAGTGGAGAAGGCAGCTTTTTTTTCTTATTGTACAAGAAATTTTTATTATCTTAGCCCTTGGTATGTTGTGTAGTTTATACTGAAAAACAAACAAATCCTACCTCTTCTTTGCAATAGGGAACATTAAATTAATGAGATATACCGATCTATAATATTCAAAAAATTTTCTAGGGAAAGATCTTAAGAAAAATTAACTAGTGTCAATTTTTCCTTTTTCTTTTTCTTTTTCTCTTTTAATTAATTAATTAATTTTTTGATGGTGACATTGGTTAACAAAGTCCAGTAAGTTTCACCTGTACACTTTAAGGTGTGTGTGTGTGTGTGTGTGTGTGTGTATATATATATATATATATATATATATATATATATATATATATATATATTTTTTTTTTACACTGTGTGTTCACCTCCCATAGTTAGATTTCTTTCTGTCGCCACATATTTGACCCCCTTTACCCCATCTACCTTCCCCCTCAGAGGGGGTAACTTGAGCAAAAAAAGATGTCCGCAATGGCAGGGCCTGCCTGGGACTTTCAGGCATGTGTAGAATAGGCGAAACAGGAGTGGGAAGGTCAGCAGGGCCTCACAGGCCACAGCAAAGAGCCATGGGAAGCTTTAGAGCAGAATCAGATCTGCTTGTGATGGATCCATATAGATGGGCAAAGTCTGTGAGGAGCTGTTAGTAACTGTTGCAATTGTTCAGGTGAGCCAGCAGGAGGCATTGTCTCTAGATGTGGGTGGTGATGGAGATGGATTAAGATGGGAGGGTTGCTTGCAGGCAGTGTGCCTCAAAGCCCCTTCATGTTCCACATGCCTGTGAGCTGGTATCCAGTGACTGCCTGGGTATGTGGCTGCAGGGGTGACAGACCGTTCTCAAATCCTCGAGAACGTCCGAAACGCCATCGGGGGCAGGTTCCCACTCTACAACTTGGGCTTTGGCCACAATGTGGACTTGAACTTCCTGGAGATCATGTCTATGGAGAACAATGGACGGGTCCAGAGAATCTATGAGGACCATGACGCCACCCAGCAGCTGCAGGTCTCCTCCTTGCCCACTCCCCCATCCCCAAATACATCACCAACAGCAGCCCATGGGGAACCCTGCCTTGGCAGCCATTTTCCTATAAGCCTAGAGGAGGAGATAAAGCTTCGGCATGAGTGTGAATTAGCTAGGTGATCTTGAGCCAGTTACTTAACCCTTCTGAGCCTATGATTCTTTCTATAAAGTATAGATCCCAACACCCCGCTTTGTGAGTGGGTTTCTCATTGGGTGCCCAGGGTGACCCATCAGTTCTAAAGCTGTGCTCCCCACCCTTGCAGGGTTTCTACAACCAGGTAGCCAACCCCCTGCTGGTGAATGTGGAGTTGCAATACCCCCAGGACTCTGTCTCGGCCCTGACTCAACACAGCCATAAACAATACTATGAAGGCTCGGAGATTGTGGTGGCTGGGCGCATCGCTGACAACAAGCTGAGCAGCTTCAAGGCTGATGTGCAGGCCCATGGGGTAAATAGTGGGCTGCAGACAATGAAGAGGCCAGGCAGTCCCCAGAGGCTCAAAACCCACACCGTTCTCCAGCCCGGGCCCCCTGGCGGCCTCTCTTTCTCCCAGAATAGTGCCCCTCCTCTGCACTAACACGGCCCAGGCCTGAACATTCCTCTATGCAGTCGTCCCAGGGACAGGTTGGAATGGAGTCAACATGGCCTTTATTGGCAGTAGCTTGGGCCAAAATGGACCACCTGTTACTCCTCATATTATTTCCTCCAAGGCGTGAGAGAATAAGAGGCTAGCTTCTTCCTTCTCATTTGACAACCATTTCCTGAACACCTGCTATATACTCAACTTTATGCCACAGTGCAATGTGTGTGTGTGTGTGTGTGTGTGTGTGTGTGTGTGTGTGTGTGCACGCGTGCTCGCATGTTGGGGATCATGGTGCGTGAGACCTGGACCCTGTCCTGCACAGTGTGGGCTCAAGTGCCGCATTGTGGTTGAAGGTGCAGAACTTGGGCTTTGAATGAGGGTAGCTGAGCTGGACCCTGGCTCTACCCTGACTGACTGGGTGACCGTGAGAAAATGTGTCCAGCTCCATAGGCCTCAGTTTCCTTTTCTGTACCATGGGGATGACACTACACTGGGGAGTTGTATGGAGTAAATGGAATAGTCCACATAGTATGCTTACACACTGCCTGGCATGGGATTCCCTCAGGAAATGGTGCCCAATTGTTGTAGCTAGGGAGAGAAGGCACATTTGTGTGTGAGGGCAGGTTAAATGGTGCATCCCACCAAGGACATGGTGGGCATTTGGAGCACCAGGGCATGGTGGAAACAGCTACGTAGTAAAAGCAGCCGGGTGCTTCTTGACATCCCTGAGAGAGTAATTCCATGAGGGTAGGGCCTGGTTCTCCTAACCCTGGAATGCCTGAGGCCTAGGCCAACTTGGCTCACAGAGGGTGCTCAGCATGCTTTTGTGGAAAGAATGCATGCGTGGGGTTGAGGAAAGCAGGTTTAGGAAAGAGGATGGTGCTGAGAAGAAAGCCGTAGAGACCAGACAAGATTGGGGCCTCTCAGAGCCTTGAGCACCAGCCAGCCATTGTGCTCCTAATGGCTCATGGCCCTTTTCCCCATCACGACCCTCAGGAGGGCCAAGAATTCAAGACAACCTGCCTAGTGGATGAGGAAGAGATGAAGAAACTACTCAAAGAGCGGGGCCACATGCTAGAGAACCATGTTGAACGCCTCTGGGCCTACCTTACCATCCAAGAGCTGCTAGCCAAGCGGTATGACCCCCGAGGCTGCCTGGTGGGCACTATTCACTCCAGAGCACCCTCTACCCTGACGCCTTTGGACTGACTAGGTGACCAGGGCAGGGGCAATTCTAGGCCTTTGAGGTTACAAACAGGTCAGATTCATTGTCCTTCTGTTTTGTTCACTGAGTTACTATCAACCAGTCAGTCAATAGTGTGGGCGGGACCCCCTGGGGCCATAGGGCAGCCCACTCTGCCCCAACTGAGCTGCTACTGGGGAGCTGCCCTTAACTGTGGGACTGCCAAGTCCAGATATACTAATTTAATCTTGACATGCAAGGAAATTTCATTATCTCCCTTTAATAGATGAGCAAACTGAGGCCCAGAGAGGTGAGACAACCTGCCCAGTATCTCATACTTGTTAAATTCTCTGGGCATTTCCAAGGCACATACTGCAACCCTGCCAAATTTCTAGGTTTTCTGTGTGGGAGGTCTTTAAGTTATGAGGTCTTTGAAGACAGCCACTGAATGGAGACACTGCAGGTGCTCAATACATGTTTGCTGGATGAGTGAGTAAATAAATGACTGAAAAGAGGAGAGATTGTGAGTCCAGAGTACATTGTCATGCAAGTTGTGGGGCTTGGAGCAGGTTTCTGTCTCACAGAAAGAAGCTTGAGGAGGAGGAGGAGAAGGCCAATCTGTCAGCCAAGGCCCTGCAGATGTCACTGACCTATCAATTTGTGACACCACTGACCTCCATGATCGTGGGGGGCATGGTGGACGAGGACGGCCTGCAGCCCATCATTGACAAGCCACCGGAGGGTATGAGCTCTGCAGAGGGGAAGGCTGTGGGCCTTAGGGAGGCTTCTGAGGGCCAAAAACCTCCTGGGCTTTAATTCTCTTTCCTTTTTCTCCCTTTCAGATTCTCAGCCCTTGGGTGAGTTTTTTAAATCACATTGGTTTTCTCGAGGAGCTCCTGGTGGCTGGGCAAGTGGCACTTGTTCCAGCACCCAGTACCTAGCTCCCCATCCCCACATCTCCCCACCTCCAGCCCTTTATAGTTTCTTATTCCCCGAGATGCCCTTTCCCACTTTACCACAACTAGTTGCTTCCTCCTGTGTGTGTGGAGACCCTTGCATAGCCTGAATCCCATACCAGTCTCCATTGGGGCCCTCATATGAACACGTGTCTGTGAGGATGCCTGAGCCCCTGGGAAGGGCTGGAACCTCCCTAGAGGAGGGTCGGCCCAGGCCTGATTGGCCTCTGGGCCCTGGGTGCGCTTGGGAAATGAGGTGAGTGTGCCTTTTATGTGGGGTGGCAAGGGTAACACTGTCCTCTGTTGTACTCCACAGAGATGCTGGGAAAAAGAAGGTGTAAGTGGCAGCCATTTTGATGATGCACAGCTCTACCTCACTCCTCCACATATTACTCTCCCTCAGGCTGTGAATTCAGTCCTGAGCAAAGCCCCTAGGTTTTGCCTGATGAGGAAACAACAGCCCAAGTCTTCCTTTCTCTGCTCCAGCTCTCCTCACTGCCTCTCACTGGGAATCCTCAGACAGTAGCCCCGATGTAGGCCTGGCCTCCCCCACCCTTATGCCACCAGCTCCACCAAGTCCCATGGAAGGAGACAGAGAGGGTCAGCCTACTGCGCTGGCCCAAACTTCTCTTCCTATCTCCCAAGAGGCATCAAGGGATCGGTGTCCATTCCTGTTCTTGTGGCCTCAGGGGTGGGAGGGGTCTTGTAAAAGGAGCCAGCAGCTCTAGGGAAGCCCAGCTTCCTTCCTTTTAAATGCCATTTGCTCTTGCCATCAGCATTTGTGCTGTCAACCGAGCAGGCGCCTCCTCCAACTGACTCCACTTCCGTTGTCCCTCAGTCGCAAAAGGGAGTAACTAGTGGTGAGTCTTCAGGAGGGTCTGAGGGACACCCTGACCGGTTAGACCTTTGCCCCCGGCTGGCTCCATCTGCCCAATACCCAATCTAATGGACTCCATGCTATGCTCCCAGTGGACACTGACCCTCACTTCATCATCCACGTGCCCCAGAAAGAGGACACCCTGTGTTTCAATATCAACGAAGAGCCTGGTGTGGTCCTGAGCCTGGTGCAGGACCCCAACACAGGTACAGTGACATCACACCCTCTGCCAGAAAGGTCAGGGCCTGGGATCCTCTGCCCTTGATGTTCAGCCATGGATAGTACAGTGACCATGGCCTCCAATTCCTATACCCTGTGCATCTGTCTGTCACCTGGCTGACCTTGACTTGCCTCCCTCTCGCTCCATCTACCTGCCTGGGCCCATGCAGGCATTCTGCATCCTATGCTTAGAAGGGCTCTATCTAGACTTGGTTCCATGCTCTTTTGTTGCTGTCTTGAAATTCTTAACAATTTTAAAACAAGCAGCCCCTCATTCTCATTTTGTACTGAGTCTTACAAGTTATGTAGCCACCCTGCTCTGCCTTTTCCCCCAGTATGGCTGAGGGAGCCTCAGAGTCTGTCTCCATAGCAGTGCTTGGGTGATGGGAATGACATCTATCTTTTGGTTACTTCTGACTTCTCAGTCCAGTCAGTCCATCTGCAAATGTTTGTTGAGCACCTGCTTGGACCAGGGACACAGTGGGAACTGAGACAAAGTCCCTGCTCTTATAGAGTTTAGAGAAGGGAGACTAATAGGTAAACAAATTCTTAGATGACAATTTCAGAGCATGAAACCTGTTGCATTAGGATAGTGAAGAGGACGAGGGGGCTTTTTGGCTGCTCTGGTCAGAGGACACTTCTGTGAAGAGGACCCACAAATGTGTCTGCAGCACCTAATGTCATCTGCCCTGTGTCAGGGACTAGGACCACAGAGAAGGAGCAGACCAAGTCCTGCAAGACCTTTCCTTCAGGGCCCAGGCCAGAGGACTAAGTACTGGATAGTTAGTATGGGGAGGAGGCAGATAGTATTGTGTGCAACCTGGACCAGCCCGAAGGCTCCTCTCGGGGGGAAAGACCCTCAAAGATGGTGCGGCATGGGTGGAATGTAGGGATCTCACAGGAAGGAGGCATGAGCAAAGGAAGGCTGGGCAAGGGGCTAGCGAGAGCTGACCTCTCCCTAACCTGGATGGCCCTTCACCCCACTGCAGGCTTCTCAGTGAGTGGACAGCTCATTGGCGACAAGTCCAGGAGTCATGGGCAGCATGAGGGCACATACATCGGGCGGCTGGGGATTGCGAACCCCGCAACAGGCTTTCAGCTGGAAGTAACTCCTCAGAACATCACTCTGAACCCTGGCTCAGGGGGGCCTGTGTTCTCCTGGAGGGACCAGGCTTCCCTGCGGCAGGACAAGTAACCGGGCTGGGACCGGGGCCTGGGCAGGGAGGCAGGGGTGGTATGGTGGGGGCCAAGGCAGAAGCCCCAAAGCCAGCTCTGCTTCCTGAGCCTGCCAGGCCCTCGTTGTCCCCTGAGTCATGTCAGTGAAATATGTTTATATGGCCTCTGTGTGGGACATGCAGACATGGATCACCTCATCCCTCATTTCCCTCAGTTTTTAGACATGTGTCCCGGACCCAGCTGCCTGGATGCCTGTGCTACCATGGTGCCCTCACCCTGCAGTCCACCTCCATCTCTACCAAATAAAGCCAGCCCATCTTCTCAGGCCCAGCACAAAGGCTACCTCTTCCCTGAAGCCCTCCTAATCCCTTCTGTTGAATTTCTCTGGGTTCCTCTTTCAGCACCTGTCTTAGTATACCTTGTCTCATGTTTGTTCCTTCATTCATTTAACAAACTCTACTGAGCACCGGAGCCCAATGCTAGGTAGCAGAGCTAGAGGAAGTGGTGGGAAGAGTCTAATATGGAGGACATAGGTCATAAGCAGGAGTCAAAGAGCACAGACTTTGATATTAGACAGGCTGGAGTCCAAGTCCTGGCTTTGCTGCTTATAGCTGTGTGACCTTGGGCAGGTTACTTAACCTCTCTGACCCTTAGTCCGCACAGGATCAGAGTGAGAATTAAATGATGTAGTTTGCACGGAGGGCTTGGCACAGGGTCTAGCACATTTTAAGGGCTCCATATACAATAGCAACACGTGGGAAGAAGCGCAGAACAGGTAACACCCAAAAATCTGGGGGTGAGGGTAGGGAGGTCATAAGAGATGGGTCCCAGAGGACAAAGGTAGCTGAACAGAGAGGGTGCAGTGTAACCACACCTGTCCTCATGGCCACCTGCCCCTGCAGGGTGGTGGTGACCATCAATAGGAAGAGAAACCTAGTAGTGTCCGTGGAGGATGGGGGCACCTTCGAGGTCGTTCTGCACCGAGTATGGAAGGGGAGTGCCATCCATCAGGACTTCCTGGGCTTCTATGTGCTGGATAGTCACCGGATGTCAACGCGGACACATGGGCTGCTGGGTATGGCTGACTAGGCAGGCAGATCTGTGGGGTGAGGTATTGAAGCCAGTAGACTGGTCAGCTTTGCAGCTGGGCACCAGGACAGGCCCATCTCCAACGTGGCCTCCAAGGCTCAGAGCTCCAAAAAGGGCTTTTCTTGGTGAGGGCCATGTCCCTCAAAAAGACTGCAATTAAACACATAGCCTTTATTTGGTGGAGACGGGGGTGGTCTACAGGGTGATACTAAAGTGTAGGTAAGCCAAGGAGCAAATGGGGAGAGGCCCAATTAGCAAACAGAAAGGTCCAATGGCTCTCAGAGACCTCCCGTGTGGGATGGGTCATCAGCCACACTACTTTTCCTGTGGCCTTCCTGAAGACCCTGCTTTCCATGGGTACCTACCCGTCAAACCTCTCTACTGGCCAGATTCCTTAGGAATTGACCACAAAAGTCAAGAGGTATGGCCACTTGACAATATATCTGCTTCTTTATAGCAGGCGAACTAAAGGAGTGGCTTTGATGCCAAAATACATCAGAAACAGTCAAGCCCTTTTAAAAAATAGTTTAAGCAACTCTCTAAACCCCCATTGGGCACCTACTAAGGGCAAGGCATGAGCAAATCTCCCCAATGGTAACTGCTGCCTCCAATGTACCTTTCCAGGACAATTCTTTCATCCCTTTGATTATAAAGTGTCTGAAATCCACCCAGGCTCAGACTCCACAAAGATAGATGCCACAATGGTGGTGAAGAACCATCAGCTGACAGTCACCAGGTAGGTGAACTGCCCTCCCAGCATCTCTGCCATTGGCATTGCCCATTATTGGTCCAGGCCTTCTTCCAGGTCTCACAGGAATGGTGTAGCCCTGCTGGGTCCAAATGATAACCCTGAATGACTTGTCTCTTCCCAGAGGTGTACAGAAAGACTATAGCAAGGACCCCCGGCAGGGGACCAAGGTGACCTGCTGGTTCATACACAACAATGGAGCCGGGCTGATTGATGGTGTTCACACTGACTATATCGTCCCAGACATCTTCTGGGCCCCCTAGCCAGCACACATGTCCTGCCTTGGGTCCATGGCAGAGGAGGAGGACAGCATCCTGATCTGCTGACCAGGCCATACCTCCCTGGCCAAGTGGTCACCTGTATCAAAGCACGCATGATTTCCATTAAAGAGAAGCTGTGTCCAGCCCAGGCTTGGTACTCTTTGGGAGGGAGGGTGGCAGAGAGGCAACCCAAGATGCTGCCCCTCAGAGGGGCTTAAGGAGTTGGGAAGAAGCCCACAATTCACCCCACCCCACCCTGTTCTCTGCTGCTGCCTGGTCCCATATCCTCTGAATGCCCTGAGTGTACCCCACACACAGCTCCCCTGACAGGTCCAGGGACCAAATGACACTCTGGCAGCATGTACGGGAATGACGAACAACATCCACATCTGACTAAGCCCTTCCTGTAGGTAGGCACTGTTCTAAGTGCTTTAGTTTAATTAACTAAATGTATGTTCCCAGTAGCCTTAGGGGAGGCTTTTATCAGGCTCATTTACAGCTGAGGAAACTGAGGTTAAGTAATTTGTCCAAAATCACTCACTTTGTAAGTGGCAGAGATGGGATTTGAACCTATGCTTTCTGGTATTAGTATCTGAATGCTTTATTATCCCTACGTAAATACTCCAGTCAGGCTGGGTAGCTGATAGCCAAAGCCTGTTGAGATTTGGTTCAAGATATTCCAAAGAATCACTTAAAATAAACATATGAAAGAAACATGAAACATATATGAACTTAGGGTCCTGAAGAAGTCCTGCTAGGCCCTACAGGCTACACCCAGTGGGGTCAGGACCTTGGAAAACATTTCCAGTTCCCCCACCCTAGTTTGATTTCCTAGCCAGGGGTTTACAACATCTGAATGAGGATGAAATCCCCCACAGGCAGAGGCAGCCACTGCTCAGAAGCTGTGATCTCAGTGACCAAGAACAATAATAGCTTGGCTACTCCTTACACTGATTCCTGATATACCCCATCAGGGCTCCTTCTTTCCCTTGGCTTTGCCTTGGGACCAGTTAAAGTGCACTGTCACAGGATGCAGGGAGGTGAACCTACACTTCAGGGAGCTGCTGGCACTTTAAGGAAAAGTTGATGGGCCTCCACCCACTTCTTTCCAAAGTGTTTCTGTTTTTTCTCTGCTGGCTTCTGTTTAGTTCCGATTCCAAATGAAGCTCTCAAGGGCTTAGATCAATAATGCAAATGCTGAGCTCCACAGCTTACCCAGGCCCAGGAAACAAAGAGCCCTCAGTGGCAGGCCAGGGGGTGGCCAGTGGAGTTTCAGAGACCAACCCGCTGTCTGGAGTATCCTGGGCTTTTTGAGGGAGAGCCATGGGCTGCCCTCTTGCAGGTCACTCTGAGCAAGGCCCTGCCCATATGAGGCCTCTTTTTCCCCTTTTATAGAGAAGAAATGGGGTGAACCTGCATATCTCTTACATTCCATCTAATTCTAAATTCTGTGTGATGACTCTGGGTCCCTTTCAAGTCCCCAGCTGTCCCTTAGGGTCCTCTTGAGCAGCTTTAGAATTCCTATTTTGAGTTGTCCCTCCCACAAAAGTCCAAATATTTGGGGATGAAGCAGGTTCTTGCTGTTTCTCTGTTCCCAGTGGTCAAACCTCTATATATTTCACAGTCAGATGCAGAGCTTTCAGCCAAGGCCATGGTGCAATCGATAAATTAGCCACCTGGTGCCCAGGCGTCCTCATCAACTCCATTTAGTAGTGGCTAAGAGGGAGAATCCCAGGGTCATTTTGCTCAGAAGAGCATGGGTATGGCAGGCACATGGCTACCATTCTGGAAGGTCTTGGGGCTAGCAGGGCCATGGTGTGGCCCAGAAGGTCCCAGCCCCCACTAAGAAGGAAACAGACCCTGCCTCTGAGGCTCCCACTGTCCTGGAGGCCAGCACTCCAGCCTCACTGCAGATTTTTGGGGCACAGCTCTTTAAGAGATTGAGGGTAGCTGAGTCCCTGGCAAGGCCCTGGGAATGCAGGGATGAATGTGACATGACCTAGCCCTGCAGAAGCTTGGAGTCTAGAGGCAGCAATCAATCCTAAACAGGTAAACCTTAACACAAGGTAAAGATGGAGCAGATTGTGGCGAGCTAGGGGATGAAAGAGGAAGGCTTCCGGAGGAGGGTACTGGGGCTGGCAGAGATGAGAGATGTGATGTGCAGAAAGGGGAGGGCATGCCAGTGGGAGGAGAGTGAGTTCAGAAAAGCAAGTTAGAGCCAGGTCACAGAGAGAGCTGGATCACAGGACTTGGGGTTCGTCTTTTTCCCTGGGGCCATGAGAACCACAGAAGGATAATGAACAAGGGCTTCAAGGGAAATCAGAGCCTTAGAGTGATGGATCTGATTCTGTGCCCTGGCTGCCTTGAGAAGAGGGTGGCTGAGATCCAGAGGCCATGTCAGTGGTGCGGGTAAGAGGCAACAATGCTGAGAGATGCTGTTGGATTTAAATGTGACTCCACACCCTGTCACTATTGCTCCCACACAGGGAGTCCCAGGGCTCATTTGCCAACACACAGGTTTGCTTTCCCCAGGGCCTCCATGTGCCCCGGTTCCTGGGGGTGAAGTTCCAACACTGTTGACAATACCCACTACGCCCCCTTGGTACAGACAGATCCAGGCCCTGTTACTCCACCCACACCCCAGCTCCCCAGAAAGCCTCCTGCCTCCTGCTCCTCCTACCCTGCGCTGCAGGTCACTGACCCTACTGGTCAGCTGACTCATATAAAGACGATGGGCCAGGCCTGTGTGCTCAGCGATGGCATCTGCTCAGTGGCCCTGCCTCATCTTGGCCCTGTTCTCGGTCTTGGTGGCCTCTGGTTTCCCAAGAAGCCATGCCCGACTGCTTGAGGTAAGTCTATTCCCTCTTCACCATCTGGGCCTGTCACACAGGCAGAGATACCAGACTGGATGGTCTATGTGGATGAGGGGGTGGCAGAGGGTTGGACAGTGAGCTGTAGGGGACAGGGCTGGGTGTTGGGAGAACTGGGCTCTAAACCTGCTGTCTAATCCTGGACAAGGCTCTTAAATCTACCTGGGCCTGTTTCCCCACCTGTCCAATGGGTGATGCACCATAAACTGCTCACCTCACTGAGGAGCTATAAAGGTTCACTTTTGAGAAAAAGGCGGAGGTCTCTAGGAAGGGCTGAGCTAAGCTCTGTGGGGTACAGTGATTCTGAGAGGAGGTCTCAGAGGCCTGGGGTACAGGGAAAGGCAGAGTGAGTCAGGGGATATAGAGCAGGGAGAGTTCCGGGTTTTGTTCCTGCCCTGCTCCCCTGGGTAGCCTGGAGACATGCCCTTTCCAGATCTGTTTTCCCACCTCCTCAGAGCCCTTTCTGCTCGACATGTGGCTCTGAGTGAGTCTTGCGTTCAGAGGCCCCTCAAGGTATATGTGGGGAGTCATTCTGGCTTCAGCCCAGAACCTGCACCTTGGCCACAGTGGCCTTGGCCTCGGCTTGACCCTTCTGTTTATCTTTGTTTTTGCAGAAACGGAGCCTCCTGGAAGGGGTGAGGACTTTCACCAGCAATGGGGCAGGGTAGAGTAGGGCAGGATGGAGCTGGTTGCACAACAACTAAAGAGGTGCATCATCACAGCAGGTCCTTCACAACTGGCTAACAGCTCACAGCTCCCTGCCCTGGCATACCCCCATGTGACTCAAGACCCCTGGGAAAACGTGCCTCAGAACCATGTCCCCTTGGACCTCACCAGATGCAGCCCAGGACAGCCATTCTACCAGTCCTTCCTTCCACAAACACCAAGCACTTGCTGCTACCAGACTGGGCTGGGGACACACAGTGCATGGCCCCGTCCCACCACCATGAAGCATCTTTATATCCATGTTTACCCCAGATATCTCCCTAGAGCCCCCTTCAGTCCACCCTCCTCCTCACCATGGACAAGAAGGTATTGGGGGCATGAAGGACCTTCCCACACACAGTAGTTAAGTGCCTATTTGGGAGACAGGATCAGGCAATCACCAAAGGACACAGTAGGCAGGTGGAGTGTGTGTGACCATAATCTTTCTAAGTAGAGGTGTGAGGGATGAGCAAAAGGAACTAGGAGCAGAGAACTGGCTTGGCTGGAGCATGTTGAATGGAGGAGGCAGAATCTGTCTGGAGGATCTCAGAGCCATGGGGAACACTGTCTTGAGGATGATGGGGAGCACAGGAGGGCTTTAGGTTGGAGCAGGAACAGAGTCAGATTTGGGTTTTTATAAGATCTCACCAGCTACAGCTGCATAGAAATAGATTACAGGGTTAAGGAGGCAGAGCTGTGTCCCCTCCCCCCTAACCCCCATTCTGCTCCCTCCCCACTTTCCTCTTGGCACAACAGGAAGTTCTTTTTCATGGTACAAAAGCCCCCTCCCTAAGTGACTTCTTGCTGCTGAGCAACGAGGTAGGCTGAGCTAAGGAACTTGTGGGGCCCAGTGAATAGAGAGAAACAAAGGCTGAATCAGACAAGGCCTCTGCCTTCCAAGAAGCCCCTCATCTCTGAGGGGAGAGATGTGCTCACAAAAGCCAGCACAGGCCAGAACGCAACAGGACTGCCCATGTACCCACCATCAGAAAAACGTTGGCCAACTGAACTTGGGGATGAAGGACTCTGTCCAGGCTTCCAGCACGGATAACTGGGACAATAGAGTGGTCACTTACCAGGCAGAGGCTTTGAAATCTGTAAAGGGAACTTGGAAGGGGAATGGCAAGGTTGAAGACCTGGTTTCCAGTGGCCCAGGCTGACAGGCCACCACTGTTGACTACCATCCCTACTCCCACAGGAGGTCGACGGCATTGAGGTCTACAGCACCAAGATCAGCTGCAAGGTGACCTCCCGCTTTGCTCACAATGTCGTTACCACAAGGGCTGTCAACCGGGCAGATACTGCCAAGGAGGTTTCCTTTGATGTGGAGCTACCCAAAACAGCCTTCATCACCAACTTCACTTTGTGGGTGTCTCCTTGGCTGCTGGCTCTGGGGTCAGGATGGGAGTCTGGCCCAACATGAACTGGCCAACTCTCTTTTTCCCTGCAGGACTATCGATGGTGTTACTTACCCTGGGAATGTCAAGGAGAAGGAAGTTGCCAAGAAGCAGTATGAAAAGGCTGTGTCCCAGGGCAAGACAGCTGGCTTGGTCAAGTAAGCATAGACCACCCAAGCCTTGAAGAGAATGTCTGGGTTGCCAGGGATGCAAACAACAACAGCAGAAATTATCATTATTGTTATTACTATTATTATTGCAAAATGTGCCTGTAATTCTCACATTATCCTATTTTGAAGTCGAGGCAACCAAGGCTTGGAGTGGGAAGGTGTTTCCCTTAAGGGGCTAGTACTTGAATCCAAGGCCCAAGATGGGTGAGGTTGTGCAGTCAGGGAGGCAGTCATTGTCTTACACCCCCATTCAGGGCCTCTGGGAGGAAGCTGGAGAAATTCACGGTCTCAGTCAATGTGGCTGCAGGCAGCAAGATCACCTTTGAGCTAACCTATGAGGAGTTGCTGAAGAGGCACAAGGGCAAGTATGAGATGTACCTCAAGGTCCAGCCTAAGCAACTGGTCAAGCACTTTGAGGTAATCAAGCACCCCTGCAGCCTTTGCTGAAACTGAGGGGGATAGGGTGAGGGGTTGGCGTAGAGCCCTTGGGACAGAGTCCAGAGCAGGGTCAGGAACACAGAAGTCTCGGCCCCACAACTTGGCTGAGGAAGTTTGGGGAAATCACAATGGTTCTGGCTACAGCAACTGGGCAAGAGGGAGGAGGCTGGGTTGGGCCTACTCAGATCCTTGGGTGCTGGGGGCCACATCAAAAAGTGTTTCTGTATATCTTGTAACTGGTCGTGTGAGTGTTTTACCTACATCAGAGCTGAAAGTGTAAGGAAACGCGTTAGCAGTGGAATTTAAACACCACCTAACAGGAAAGAGGGAGAGCTTTGGGGTTAGAATACCATCGATGGGCAATTTTGGTCATTTTCTCGGTGAGAGACACCAGGTGTGGCTGTCACAGAGTTGTCCCTGCACCGTCACTGACCCATCTCCTTCTCCTTGGCCTTGTCCTGGAGGCTAGCCTCCGCACTGTCATGGAGTGAGACTTCCTTACCTTTGGACATTTCAGATTGAGGCAGACATCTTCGAGCCCCAGGGCATCAGCACACTGGACGCTGAGGCCTCATTCATCACCAATGACCTTCTAGGCAGTGCCCTCACCAAGTCCTTCTCAGGGAAAAAGGTGATGTAGATGCCTCTCAGGCCTGGGGGGCGGGGCGGGCAGGGGCAGGAACACAGACCCTAGCAGGACCAGTCTAAGCCCTGGGCTAGGCTGGTGCAAGTGTGTGTGTGTGAGGAGCAGGGAGATAAATCTATAATCATAACTGTCTCCCAGGTCACCTGCGTCAGGAGTAAGGATGCTGAAGGCATAGGGTTGCTTGCTGACGATGATCCAGCAGAGAAACTGGGGTCTCAAATGCAAGGGGTGGGGAAATAGGGGAACCATTCATCAAGCCTGGTCCCATTCTATCTTGGGAGGTAGGCAGGGCAGGTTAATGTCCGTGTTTTACAGATAAGGAGACTGAGGCCAAACGGGGTCATTTAGATCTACTGACTCCACATTGAGGGGTGAAAGATGAAAGGAAACTTTATTCTTGGTGCTGGTGGTTGGCTCTAGTCCCCAAGGCTCCCAGCCGTTCCAGGGCCTTGCTGGTTGTGGATGCATAAATGTTTACATAAATATCAAACTTCGGTAACTCAGGACTTCCAGGGCGAGGCCCGAGGAGCACATACTCAGAGGGCTGCTGTCTTCTGCAGGGCAGTACCCTGCCCTGGGCACTCTCCCACCTCCCTGCTCCGCTTCCTTCCCCTTCCCCCTCCATTTGGCACCAATGCATGCAATACCACCCAACATGAAGTTCCTTTTCATGGTGCAAAAGTCTCCTCCCTAAATGGCTTCTCAGTGTTCAGTGCCAAGTAGACTGAGCGAAGGGACTTGTGGGGCCCATTGAACAGGGAAGGACAAAGGCCGAATCAGACAAGCTCATGTCCTTCAAGGAGGCCTATTCTCTAAAGGGAGAGAGGTGCTCAGAAAGGCCAGTGCAAGCTGAACATTGGCAGGGCTGCCCAGGTGCCCATCTCCAGGAGCCTCCCGTGAGGGCAGCCCTCCGCTCACTAGGTGCCCCTGGGCAAACCGAGCGAGGCCCTTAATCTCTCTCCCTCAGGGCCACGTGTCCTTCAAGCCCAGCTTGGACCAACAGCGTTCATGCCCAACCTGTAAGGACTCCCTCCTCAATGGAGATTTCACCATCACCTATGATGTGAACAGAGAGTCTCCAGCCAATGTGCAGGTACCGCCTTACTGTCTCTGTCAGGCTGGTCAAATCCACATCATGGTGGAGTGAGGGCTGATGTGGGAGGGACTGCAGCTGCATCTAGTGCCATCACCCTCAATCCATAGTCCAAGGCTGAGGTACCTGCAGGGCATGGGGGTGGCAGGCAGCCCAGAGCCTGTGTGGCACCCCCCGGAGGGTGGGAACACACATCTTGGCCTGCTAAATGTCTGCTTCTATTTGTAAGAGTTGCCAGTGTGAGGTTGCTAAAGAGACATGGGCCTCCAGTCTCTCCTTCTCCTTTCCAGATAGTCAATGGCTACTTTGTGCACTTCTTTGCACCTCAAGGCCTTCCTACGGTGCCTAAGAGTGTGGTCTTCGTAATTGATATCAGCGGCTCCATGCATGGTCGGAAAATGGAGCAGGTACTCTCCTCCTTGCGTGTTGGGGTTAGGGTGGGGGGGGGGAGTTGTTTTTTTGTTTGTTTTGTTTTGTTCTGTTTTAGTGGACAAATCAGATATTTCCAGCGAAAGAGGAGAAAGGGGTACGGGATTTAAAAAAAAAAAAAAGGCACAAAGCATCTGCTTCTTTTTGTTGCAAATGGCACAGCACAGGCCCCATGGCCAGCCCAGCAGGGCTGGAAAGACGCTGGGCAATCTGTGGCTCCATCTCCCAGCTTCTTGTCTGCTTGTCTTTCTCTTTCCCAGACAAAAGATGCCCTCCTCAAAATCCTGGATGATGTGAAAGAAGAAGACTACCTGAATTTCATCCTGTTCAGTGGAGATGTGACCACTTGGAAAGACAATTTAGTTCAAGCCACTCCTGAGAACATTCAGGAGGCCAGGACATTTGTGAGGAATATTCAAGATCAAGGAAGTAAGAACAGAGGAGAGAGCAGACTTTCCCACTGCTCTTCTCTCTGAGCAGCCTGTTTCCCTCGTCCTTGGGATGCAGACTCTGCTGGCTCAGGCCCTGCAGAGCTTGGCTGAGGGCAGAGGTGGGAGTGGGGGGGATCTTCAGGCTTGATATCGGGGTGTCTTCTTTGTGGTTTAGGAAAACTCGCTGTTTCTAACCCATGATCCTGGTGCCCCACAAGTCCCAGCAAGCTAAGGCCATAGAGAACCCTCATCATTAGCCATTTCTTACAGAAAATCAATAGTGACGTCTTTATTGCTCCCTTCTCCTTCCAGTGAGGGGCTGGGAGTCCATCTGTTTTCCAAATTGTTTTTACAGTCACCATGTGCTCCTATCCTTCCTGCAATGCTGAGAGTCTGGTCTTCTTCTCCCCCACTTAAAAGAGTTAACTGCTCATTCTTTACTCACTTATCAGTATTTTCGGAGTGCCCCCATGCATTGGCAGACAGGGTCCTTGGCACGTGAGCAGGGCCTTCTTCTGTCTTGATCTCCTTCACCCTGGCGCCCTGAGGATCCTGTCTGTCTGTGTGACAGTGACCAACATCAATGACGGGCTGCTGAGAGGCATCAGCATGCTGAACAAGGCCTGGGAGGAACACAGCGTTCCAGAGAGGAGCACCTCCATTGTCATCATGCTGACCGATGGGGACGCCAATGTCGGTGAGGCAGGCAGCTATGGCTCTGAATCACAGCCAGAGTGTCTGATTGCCGCTCCTGATTCTGTCACTTGCTTGCTGCAAGACCTCGGGCAGCTCTCTCCAGGATCCTTCATGGCTTGTGAACCCTCTTCAAGGGCAGGACCCTACATCCTCCTGCTGGGGCTCCCCACCCTCTGCCCTGATGATGGATTGTGGTCATGACTCCATCAGCTCTGCATGTGTAGGAGTCAGATCTTATCAGACAAAGCTGGTCCAGACAATTGTTGGGACTGTGGCTAGAATGTAAATACCACTTTCTCCTGCAGGTGAAAGCAGACCCGCCAAAATCCAGGAGAACGTGCGGAACGCCATCGGGGGCAAGTTCCCCTTATATAACCTGGGCTTCGGCAATAATCTGAATTATAACTTCCTGGAAAGCATGGCCCTAGAGAACCATGGGCTTGCCCGGCGCATTTATGAGGATTCTGATGCCAACTTGCAGTTGCAGGTATGCCTTGTCTTGCATGCCTCCAGGAATGAGGAGCTCATTCCTTCCTCAGGAAGCTGTTCCATTATGTGACAATTTCGGTTATTAAAAAGAACTTCCTCTTGGGTTTAAATCTTCTTCTGGTTACCTCTTACCCATTAGTAAAGTTTCTGATTTTATCCTCAGGCTACACAGAATAGACCTGCTTCCTTCATAGGATTGCCAGATCAAATATATGACATTGGTTAAATAAGAATTTCTAATTTTTAAAAAATGAGTAATTTTTTAGTGTAAGTATGCCCCAAATTTTGCATAGGATACTGCATTAATTTGCTAGAGCTGCCATAACAAAGTATAACAAACTGAGTAGCTTGAACAACAGAAATTTACTGTCTCAGAGTGTGGAGGCTAGAAATCCAAGATCGACTTGTTGACAGGGTTCATTCTGAGGGCTGTGAGAGAGGATCTTCCAGGCTTCTCTCCTTGGCTTGTAGATAGTTGTCTTCTCCCTCTCTCTTCATATTATCTTCTCTATGTGTGCCTGTCCCTGGGTCCAGATTTCTCCTTCATAAGGACACCAGTCATATTGGATGGGGGCCCACCCCAAAGACCTCACTTTAACTTAGGTACCTCTGTAAAAACTCTATCCCTAAATAAGGTACTAAGGATAAGGAATTTAACCTATGTATTTTGGGGGCACACAATTCATCCCATAACAGACATATTTATACTAAAAATTACTTAACGTTAAAATCCAACTGCATATTCTGTATTTTCATTTGCTAAATCCAGTAACCCACTCCTCCGCAGTGCAGATAACTGTGTCTCCACCTCTGAAGTGGATTCCCCACACCTCCATACCCTGACCCTCATCTGCTCCCACCCATATCACTTTCTCTAGTCAGCATCTCCTCCTTTCCTTCTCTCTTTTTTACTTTCATTCCAATAGTTTTGGAGTACGATCTATGTGCCAAGAACTCTATCCTTACCTTTTTTATTCTTCCCAGTCTCTGCCTAGGGGGTCAGGGAGGTATCCCACACATTGAGGGGCACAGCCAGGGCCATATAGAAACTGAGATCAGGATCCAGGACTGCCTATCCTGTGGGACTCATCAAACTTCGGAAGCATCAGTGGGAACCAGCCCTCTCTGTCCTCTCCATGCCCACCTGCGTTGGTGGCCTGAGATGACCAGGTACCTATCTGGACTCCAGGGTTTCTATGAGGAGGTGGCCAATCCGCTGCTGACAAGTGTGGAGGTGGCGTACCCTGAGAATGCCATCCTGGATCTCACCAAGAACACTTACCAGCACTTCTATGATGGCTCTGAGATTGTGGTGGCCGGGCGCCTGGCGGACAAGGACATGAATAATTTTAAGGCAGATGTGAAGGGCCATGGGGTGAGCTGGGCCAGGGCCTGGAGGTGTGCTGGGGTTGGGGGATTGGAAACGATGGGGCTCTGGCCGCCTGGCTGATGGTCCAGCAGTGGTGGTCTCTGAACTGGGCCCACCTGGCTCCAGGGCTCCAGCCCTCAAGCTTCTCACCTTCTCCCACCCCGCCCCAGGCCATCAATGACCTGACCTTCACAGAGGAGGTGGATATGATGGAGATGGAGAAGGCCCTGCAAGAGCAGGACTACATTTTTGGGAACTACATCGAGCGGCTCTGGGCCTACCTCACCATTGAGCAGTTGCTAGAGAAACGGTGACCCTGGCCCACCTCTCACGTTGCCATATCCCACGCCGGGCCCCCAGTACTGCCCTAGTACCTCCCTGTGCCTGCCCCTGTGCTGGCTGTGCTCTGAGAGTGCCAAAGAAGAAGCAGACTGGGCCGCACCTGGGGAAGTGCATCCCACGCACACTCCCAGTCGCCCTGCCCTCTTATCTTACCAGCCCCTCAAAATGTTATTCCAGGGTCAGAGCCCAGGATGACATTTGGGGACAGTGTTGGTGAGAAGGCTAGGATCCCGCCCTCAGTCCCCAGAGGGCAGAGCCTGGGCCCACTTGAGAGGGCCATGCCAGCTGTTTTTGGGGTGAGATTAACCTGTAAAGCCCTTGGTGTAGGGTCTGGCATATGCTGAGTGCTCATCATGAGTGGCAGTGGCCATTTGAAGCTCCTTATATTTTATAGGTAGGGAAACTGAAGCCCCCTCAGAGAAGAAGCACAGCCTGTCCATCTGTCCCAGGGAGCTGGTTGAACTAGTTTTTTTTCTAAGCACTAGTGGGCTCCGTCCTGGGGAGGGGGGCTCCTGGCTGCCTCTGGGGCTCTTGGCCTGGTGCTGGGAGTCAGAGCAGGGGAAAGTAGGCAGGGAGCTTTTCCGGGCTGACCCTCCTGCCCTGCCCCTCTCCGCAGCAAAAATGCTCTTGGCGATGAGAAGGAGAACCTCACTGCCCAGGCCCTGGACCTGTCTCTCAAGTACCACTTTGTGACTCCACTGACCTCCATGGTGGTGACTAAGCCTGAGGACAATGAGAACCAGATGGACATTGCCAACAAGCCTGGAGAAGGTGGGCATGGAGAGTGGGAGCCAGAACTTGGAAAAATTCTTCCAGGACCTGGGCCGTGGGTGCTCTGAAGAAGAGTGGGCCAGGCTGGGGCCACCTAGACCTACTAAAGAGAAGCAGGTCCAGAGGCACTGAAACTGGCCAAGGGCTGGGGAGGGTGTTGTGGAGGGAGTGAAGCTGTCAGCATGTACAAAGGGATGTGGAGTGAATAGAAGCCTCTGAGTCTCTAAAGGGATGTGCGTACAGGGGCACCCTGCCCCAGACCATTTCCAGTGAAAGGACTTAGGCTGCAACATGGAAGGAGTCAGTTAGACAAGAAGCACTTCCGGCCTTAAAGTTAGGCCTGAAGCATACTCCCAGGGATTATAAGAGTAAAAATAGCCCTGAAAGCTAGAAGCTGGGTTCAGGCCTGCTCAACTAGACCCAAAGAGGGGAGTCCTGAGTGTACCTGCAACTGGGCTCAGTGAACAGGAGGGTGGAGGGGGGGTGATGGCTTTGGGGGACATGGGAGGCAAAGAGCAGGTCCAAGGAAGGCCTCTGGCCTCCAGGAGCTCCTGGTTCCAGGGGATACCCAGTGGGACCATAGCTGGCTGATGGGAGGCCCACAGCTTAGGGCTGATTGGATAGGCAGCAAATTGGTCACACTGGCCCCAACACAAGGGGTCTGTGGCTTCTAACACATTTATCTTCTTCCTCCCTCACAGGGCCCGTGGATGTAGGTGAGCTTCAGCCAACAGCTGGGTGGGTGTCCCAGGAGAGAGACAAAAGAACAAAGGCCTTTCCAAGCACATTGAGGATGCCCAGCCTAGGAAGGGACCCTCAGGACACCTGGGTTCAGGTCCCAGCTCTGCTGCCAACTCATGGCAACCTTGGGCCACGCTCTGTCCCTCTCTGAGCCTTAGGGTCCTTGTCAGCTGATCGAGGGTAGCTTCCTCTGCCCAAGGAAGGAAAATCGGTTTGAGATTTCTGTGACCTGCGAAATAAGCAAAATTTCCCACATCAGGTGCTTATATTCAAGGGAGTCCTCTTACAGTTCCCATTTTACTGTGAGGAAACTGAGACACAGAGTTTAAGTCTATCTGCTCACGGGCTCAGTCAGCAGGTGGCTGAGCCAGGACTTTGGCTCAGACAGTCTGGTTCCAGTGCCTGAGCTGGAATTCACAGCACTCTGAGACTCTCTCATCATAAAATTGGAACCTCAGCCCCCACATGCCCATCACCACCAGGCAGGGCTACCTCCATCAGTACAGGTTTTTCTATCCAAGCAGCTCATTTGGACTGGGCCATCACCTTCCCCTCAGGAAAGCCCCGTTAAATGTACAGTCACTGGTGTGTGTGTGCGCATGATGCGAGTGCATATGTGGAGGTGGGTGGGTGTTTCACTGCCAAGGACAACAGGCAGCTGTGAGCCTCAGCCTACCCAACAGGGGGTAGGATGGGAGTTCAGAAGTAGGGGATGGTGTCTGCTATGAGCATTACTCATGATCAACAAGAAGACCATCTAATGGCTTGCATTTTAGCCACATCAAAATGCCATGCTGCTGGCCTTAAAATTATAGCCATATTACCACTAGCCCTGGAAAGAAGTTCCCTGGTCATGTCCCCATTTCTACAGCCTAAACCCAAGGGTCATATCCTCTCCCTTGATCTGTCAGTGTTGGGACTTCTTTGGGTAATGGTAGCCTTAAGACAAGCAGAAGGCATAGGGGTGGGGAGAGGAAACCCTGGACCTTGCTCACAAATGCTCTTCGGCTTCTTTTTTCAGAGACCCCCTCCATGGCTTACCTGAGTGAGTATACACTGTTGCTGCACTCCCCTGCCCACTGCTCACAGTGTGGCCCTGTGCCATTCCCCACTGGAGTCTTTCCTAAATTGGTTCTCTAGAACAGGCAGATGATTAAATCCTGAGGAGACTGTGGGGGAGGGGAGTTGTTGAGAGCATTAGGGACAGGAAGGGCAGAGGCATGGACCAAACTCTGGGTGGGGTACTGGCACCTCTTTGTTTAGCTCAGCCCTCTCTTTCTTTGGGTCCACAGCCAGCTACCAGAGTCCTCTAACACCCTACTACTATGGTGAGTTCCTTGGCTCCTCCTGCGATGAGCCTCAAGGCCCAGAACCCAGCACCTCCTCTTATCTAGGAGCCCATCCCCCAGGGACCAGGAGGCAAGGGGAGGCCCCTGGAACAGTGAGAGGCCTTGGGAGCCAGCTCCTTCTCTGATGTACTCTCAGTGGACGGGGACCCCCATTTCATCATCCAAGTCCCAGAGAAAGACGACGCCATCTGCTTTAACATTGACGAAGAGCCAGGCACAGTGCTGCGCCTCATTGAGGACCCCATCACAGGTGGGGGCGATGGGCTGGGGCTGGAGCCAGAATATTTTCCTGGGAAGGCCTGGAGCCCCCTAGCGTAGGCACATGGACCGGGTCCTTACTCTACCCATAACACACCTATATTCATATGTAGATTATATCCTGGAGGGATGTCCAGACCCACAGGCTCATCAAGTCTCCCAGAGGCCAGTGTGCCAGGGAGATGGTTAGCCCCTGGGGAGATCCTGGCCCTGGGAGCAGGATCCAAACTGTATCTGGGGAATAGTTTTTCTCTGAACAACACTCCCTAGCCCAGACGAGGGGAAGATCTACAATGTAGGCCCTCAGCTACCAGCGTGACCCAAGTATCTAGGAACAGATAGTATTAGCTCTAAATTTCTGGTTCTACCTGGGGCCCTCACTCTGCTACTTCTCAGCAAATCTGGCTGAGTGAGAAGGCACATCCATAAAGGCCAGCTGGACTCAGAAGGTCTCATGGTCTCTCACTGCCCCATGCCTCTGACAGGCTTCACAGTTAACGGGCAGATCATTGGTGACAAAAGAGGCAACCCCAACTCTGAGACCAGAAAGACTTACTTTGGCAAACTGGGCATTGCCAATGCTCAGATGGACTTCTGGATTGAGGTGACAACGGAGAAGATTACCTTGTGGAATGCGGCTGCACAGAGCACTTTCAGCTGGCTGGACACAGTTACAGTCACACAAGATGGGTAAGACCCCACTACTCAGTCTCTGAGGGGTGTTATAGTCTAAGGATCTAAGGAGGCCTAAGGGATGTAAAGAAATCCCAGAACAGAAACTCCATGTGGGGTCACAGGGGAAATCGGTAGCCTTGAAATTCAGCTCCTGCTTGCCCAGGGAGGGTAACTATGGTGGACCCCAACCAACCCCTGGGGCCCCTGTCAGAACCAGAAGTTCACAGGGCTGACCTTGAGAAGTTTGCATGGATAAAAGCATTAATTGGACCTGGCAATCTGATAACAATAATCCTATTTGCATCTTTTCTGGCTAAACTTGTTAGTTGTCAAACTACTCAGCCTCTCCTGTGTCTTTAGATCACCCAGAGCCTGGTGGGCAGGGGTGTTACTTCCACTGAGGCTCAGAGATGGGGCAGGACCTGCCCAAGGTCACACAGGAAGCCAGCAGTTGAGCTGGGGCTCAATTCCAGGTCTCCAAGCTCTTAGGACAGCCCCACTTCTTGCTTATGGAGGAGCAAGGACCCACTCGGTGGAGGGCACAGTCAGCACGCATAAAGTGTCTTTTGTCCATTGCCTCTGAGATAGTCTCTGGGGTCTGTGTGCTCTCAGGCACCATGCACAGAGAAGGCCCTGCTGAGATGCCCTTGATTCAGATGTCCAGTGTTATGGCCATTGGGCCCCTTGCTGCCCTCTCTTTCTCTCCTAGGCTGTCCCTAACGATCAACAGGAAGAAGAACATCATTGTGACCTTTGGAGATGGGGTTACCTTTGTGGTTGTCCTGCACCAGGTGTGGAAGAAACATCCTGTCCACCAGGACTTTCTGGGCTTCTATGTGGTAGACAGTCACCGGATGTCAGCACAGACACACGGGCTGCTGGGTATGGAATGTTCAAGCTTCAGGCTGTTCACATGGCAGAGAAGAAAAGCCATGTGAAAAGCCATCCTAATTACCTCAGACCCAGCACACAGCATCCCATTCAGCCTTTGCCTTAACCCTGAAAGGCCAGTGGCCATATCACCTAGGGTGATGCCAGGAGCTGACAGTGTGAATGTTTTTATTTCAGGACAATTCTTCCATCCCTTTGACTTTAAAGTGTCTGACATCCACTCAGGCTCTGACCCCACAAAGCCACATGCCACAATGGTGGTGAAGAACCATAGGCTGACAGTCACCAGGTAAGGAGACTCCATTCACGCCCTCACCCTACCCAGCGACAAACCAGGAGGAAAGACCCCTCTCTACCCATGCACATCAGCCCGGCAGGGTTTTGTCTTCTGTGGGGTACCCTCATTTCCCTCTGGAGTCTTGGACCCCTCTAGCCCCTTCTAATCAGGAAAAGGCTAAACTTGGTCCCTAGGAAGAGTGACTGTGCAACCTCATTCTTGACCAAAGAGCTCTGGACTCATAGGATTGGCAACTTTGCATCCTTTTTCAATCTTGCCTATTCTGTGTATCTCTCTTATTTCTTCAGGGGCTCCCAGAAAGACTATAGGAAGGATGTCAGCATCGGCACAAAGGTTGATTGCTGGTTTGTCCACAACAACGGCCAAGGGCTGATTGACGGTGTCCACGGTGACTACATTGTCCCCAACCTGCTCTGAGTAGCCACACTAGCTCCTGCTGAGGTGGCTGGCTCAGCTTGCCTGGGAGCTGGAACAGGGGCGCAGGGCAGGGCCTGAGGGAGGGCTGCAACAATACAATAAAAACCAGGGTGGAAACCGGACTGCCGCCAGCCTGCGTATGCCTCTCTGAGCCCCTGCTCCAGGGAACACTAGCTGGACTCCCAGGCAGCTCAAAGGAGGGTCTGACTGCTGGGAAGGCAACTTCCCAGGCCTCCCCACCAATGCGGCTGAATGATAGGGTTCACTGGGGTGGCACTTTAGGGAGTCAAATGTATGATGGTTGGGAAAAGAAAAAATCAAGAATTGACTCAGAAACAAAGAGGCTCTGAGAAGTTGGGAAGGGCTGAGTGTATTTCAGAGTCCAGGAGGGTCATATGAAAAATCAGAGGTTCTGACTTAAAAGCTCCTATCAGGACCTTCAGGCCTGAAGATCCTTCTATGACTCAGAAGCAGAGAGTGCTCCAGGGCACACACGGCCTGCAGCTAATAGTGGATGTCATCCCTCCAATCATCTGGTCATCCATCCACCAACCCACCTACTATCCATCTATCCACCAGCCATTCATCTATTCAGCAGATAAACCCAACATTCTGGCCCAGGATCTGGGGCATGCAGCTTAGTAAACTAGTTCCTGATTTGCATGGGTGCCTCAAGTCTGCCTTATAATCTTGGCTGGGGATCCCAGGGACCCTCCAGTCATATCCCACAATGACCACCTGCTCTACCCTCAAAGTAAGTCCTGGGTGAGGTGCGGGGGGTCAGATAGGTTCCTGCAGAAGGTGCTCCAAGAGCCTCTCCCACCTGGACAACTGCAATGACTCCTTCCTCGGTCTCCCTACCTCCAGAGAGAGCTTTCCACAGAGCAGAACTGATCATTGTTCCCTGCCTAAAACCCTAAAAATGACATTTTCCACTCGTTTTGGGGACAAAGACAAAAGTCCTTCTTATGGCTTCTCAGCTTCACGAACCCCATATACCAGGCCCTCTTCCTTACTTTTTGGGTTCCAGACACACAGACTGCCTCCAGTTCTGCAAACATAACTCCTCCTGCCCCAGTTCCTTTGCCTCTGGTGCTCTCATGAGGGCATGCTGAGCAGAGGGTACCCCATTGAAGGAAGCAGCGGGTAGCTTTGTTCGAGGACATGGCAAGGGACACAAGCTGGAGGTTGGAGTCAGACTGGGAAGAGTCATAAATGCCAGCAGGGGTGGGGGTGGGATCTTGTCATGGGTCATGAGGATATTCTCCTACCTCTCACTCTGGGGGTCCCTCTGCTAGAGTCAGGCTAGGGTTTCCGAGGGACACCAACCTGGGGATAGAGCCTGGAGCGTATTGGGGGTGGGAGCAGCTCTAGGAGGATGTGTTTATCACCAGAAGAGACCCCTTAGGAGGCTACAAGAAGCTGCTCGTGGACTGGCGGCTGTTGCTGCTCTAGGGAGATGGCCACATGAGATGTGGCTCCAGAGTGAACATGGCAGGTGTCTAGGCTGAGCTGGCAAAAAGGGCTTAGGCTTGGGAAGGGATATCCTAACGTGGGCAAGCCCTACCACCTATTCAGTCCCCTGAGGAGCCATGTAGTTTTAAACCAGTCATCTCGAGGTCAGTTTTCACATCTGTGAAATGAGGAGAAAGATTCTACCAGATGGAGGGTGTGAAGACGCATCATCATTATGGTTTCCAGTCTTCCTGAAGTGCCTTTGTTCTGCCACTCCAGCTAGCAGCCTAGCCCAGCAGGTTGGGGAAAGGCAGAGGGGGTCTGCAGCTTAAATTCTGCCTCTTGCCCTCTCTCAACAGAGTTAGGGAGGCCCTCCATGCAAACTCGAGGCAGACTCTGTCCTCTTCCCAATCTGTCATCCTGGCTGTGCCTGTCCCTTCCTTCAGTCTCTGATGGCTCTGTGGCTTTCAGGATAGAAGTCGTGATCCGTGGCAAGGTATATATAGAAGTACTGGTCCGGCCCTGCTTCTCCATCTCTCCAGCATCCCCTTCCACCTCGCCTCATGGCACTGCTTTCCTTCACCTATCCTGAACTCATAGCTTAATATCCTGGCTCCAGGCCTGATGTCTTTGTCCTGCTTTTTCACTGGGCCGACTACTGTTTATTCTTCAAAACTCAACCCCAACCATGAGGCTTCCAATGAGCCTTCCCTGATATGCCCCAGATTGGGCAAGATGACTCCCTCTGGGCTCCTTGTGGTACTTGGTTGTTCTCTGGGCAGCAGCTGTCACAATAGCCACTGTATCTCTCACAGTGCCCAATGTACCCATAGCAGTCAGCCCAGGCTTGACCTAAGTATGTGCCGGAAAGCATTCAGTAAACAAAGGAGTGAAGGACATGGACTTACCTCCAGTTGCTCATGGAGGACACCTGCCCTGCTGGCTGGGCCAGAAAATCACCCATGACCCCTCTGCTGTTGTACGAATTCCACAGCCCAGCCCAAGTGGTGCTGTCCCAGAGGGGTGAGCACCCCTCTCATCTCAGTATTCAGAGCTAGCTCCACACAGCAAGTCTGACAGAGCCCCTAAGGCTGTCTCCTTGTCTCACAGCAACTTGGGCTGAGCTCCCTGACTGCCAACCAGGCTTGATGGAGAGACAGCAGCACAGGAGGGTTCCCATGCGGCAAACCTGCTGCTAGAGGCCCCCTTCCACTGGCCTCTCCTCTCACCCTCCTAGAAAGGCTCACTCAGTACACACCCTGTAGAGCTCAAGAGCTGGGAGGAAAATTTGTTTTCACTGCTGATTTTATTTGCCTTCTCTAGGCAAGAAAATGAGCTAATTTTCTGCTTTACCCTGGCTGCTAGGAAGCTCAAAGCCAAACTCTGTGGTGCTGTGCTGCAGCTCACCTTACTCTAGTGTCACGGATTTAACTCTCGCCACACTCGGCTCTTTTACTCTTATTCTCATTCGCATGGTTTTTGCTTTTATTCTCTTTATGTTTATTTATAAGGAAAGACGTATCATTTTTAAAAGAAGTAGGTGAAATAATTATAAATATTTTCTAAGTATGCTTTGTCTGGCAGGAATTGGGTGGAAACTGTGGGATGCCTAACCTGGGGCATGGATAAGAGAAGAGACACTCGACAGCCCAGAATTTAGAGTTGTGGGCCTGGGTCATTCTCATAAGACTGGAGGCTCTTGGGAACAGACGCTTCCTTCCTGGGACAGGAGCATCTGTCTCCTTTGTGTTCCAGTGCTAGCTTCTTTATAGGGCAGTGAGCAGACAGGCCTGTTCCTGAAAACTGGTGTGAAAATCAAATTATGTCATGCAAATCTCATTGCAAAGGGGCCCAAAAACTTGCTGAGAATGGGGAAGTTGGCCTATAAAGAACTGCTACTCATTTCACTTTTTTTTTGAGTCGAAACTGGTTTTCATGGACGGGAGACTGAATCTTTGCTCCCAGAGAATGTTCTCTTGCCCTAGGCCCTCAGCTGGGGGCTGGAGTGATCATTTAAATGGGTGGTTTAATTGTTCTAAATCTTCATTTCCCTCCTTGAATAATGAATGGACTGGACTGAAAGCTCTCCAGGGGCCTACTGGCCACAGGCCTTTGAGGTGCTAACAGTAGAAGATTCTAATGTTACACGATGCTAAGTGTACAGGACACTGTTCTGAGGTGCTGAGATTTGGCCCGATGGAATCACAGACACCCACTCCTTGGACTCACACCACCTTTATTTATAATGGCTGGAACTTCCCTTCCCATCACAGCCCGGGCTTCACAGGTGGCCCTGTGGTCACAGGATGGCAGCCATCTGCATGCAGTGGGGCAGGATGGGGATTGAAGAAGGCGTAACTCCTCCCATCAGAACTATAGCTCGACAGACCAGCAGGAAATCTCTGTTCCCGGGGCCTTCTCTTGATAATCCAGCTTGAGCTCTCTGGGATGGATGGACGGACGAACGGACAGATGGACAAATGGATGGAAAGAAGGACAGACAGACAGACAGATGGTCAGCAAACCTCAGGTGTAGTGGGGAGAGGGAAAGAGCTGGAGACGGGAACATAGAAGGTGGAGTTTCAGGGACCCATAGAATTCCCTCTGGCATAGGCCAACAAGGCTCGGTTGCCCATGGGGACTCAAACATGTGTGGTCTCCAGGGTCAGGGGCTCCAAGAGTTCAGAGGGAGTTTCCTACTGCTCCCAACTTACCCTAGTGATCACTGGGCTGGTGTGTTTTCTATGGGTCTGAGTTGACTGTCTTTTGTGGGGTTACTGAGAGCTGGGTCAGACATGTCTAAGGCATCAACCTTTTACCTGCCTATCTCTAGTTCCTGTGCAAGGACAGGGAAGTGGGGGCCCGTAGACACCAGCTCTCAGTCTTCCAACCCCACCCCTGGCAAAGCTCAGTGGTTTGTTTGTGCTGAGTCACCTGGTAGCAGAGTAGTCATGCCCCTGAACACTCAGTGTTCGTTTGCTGTCATCTGCCTCTGTTGGGGGCCCCCAGAGCACATCCTGGTAAAACTGGCCTGAGAGACAAAGGGTGGATCAGCAAAGGATAAAGACAGGGAGGCCGGGAGACACATAGAAATTCGGGGCATTGCTTGTTTGAAGGCAGAGGTGATTTCTGAGGATGCCCTGAGTGTAGGGCCATGGGCGGCATACCAAGGGTCCCGCCAACGTGGCTGGAGAAGCGGTCAGTATCCCGCAGAAGGAGCCGGAGCCCCTGCCCAGGGCCGTCCCAGAAGAGCAAGCCAATGGTCACTTTATCTGGGCTGCTGAGCAGCAGGAGCCCTGCCTCGTCCTTGGTCATCTTGAGGCTGTAGGGAAATCCAGCATCCTGAGAGGAAGGTAGACATGGAGACACCCACAGAGACCCTTGGCAGTTGGGGTGGGAGTGAGTGGGGACTGCCCCCTTGTCCTCAGAATTCCTGTTGTAGCCTTGGGGGGGAAGTCCATTAAATTTCTGGGTTTTAGTTTCCGCATTAGTAAACTGGGAACAAAGTTAATTTAATGATATCTGGTTATCTCAGTATTTATAAGACAAAATAATCGTTCCTTTCCCTCTTAGATTTGGCTTCTCATGAATTTATTTTATACGATTCAGGGGGTACCTGATACATTTATTCTGTCCCTTTTGTTTTTATGGCTAGTGCCACTTTCTTTGGATGACTAGTGTTTAATCGTGTGTTTTTATTTCCAGAAGGGCAAGTCTCTTCTCATTCTATTCCGTTCTTTTTTACTTAACGTAATCTTTGAAATTCTTATCTTTTTCATTTTCTTAGAAATATTAGGATCCTTCGAGCATGTTGAATATGACCCTGCTGTTTACCTGAGGTTATTTTAAATGGACTTACACTAAACTTACACTATCTTTTGACATGATTCAACATAAGGGCGTGGTCTGTTTTTCTTCACGTGTATCTTCTGTAGCTCGTGAAAGTGTGTGCACCGCCACTACGATCAATAGGAATTCTTTATTCCATCTTCTGGTGTGCATGACCAAGGCATAAAAATGCTATCAATCTTTGTGTATTTATCAGATCATAGGAAACTAAGATCTTTTTATGAAATCAGGAGGTTTTCAGGTGAGCCCCTCAGGCTTGCTAGGTGCTTATTCATTTGTTAGGTGGAAACCAGAGTCTGCTGAGGGGCTCACTGAGAGGAAACAGATAAGGATCTTTGTACTTGGCACAAGCTGGGGGCTCCGAGGCCAATGCTCAAAGAGGGCCAAGGTCCTCCACCTCTCTCCCAAGCCCCTTGTGACTTCAGGAGCCACAGAGCTATGTCTGGAAGACTCTATGGTGGGGCAGCCCCATCCAAAAGAGGTCGACATCCACCTTCACTACCTACCAGCTGCCCAGTGCTTGATGCCAGATAGACCTGTCTTTCCTCATTGGAGCTTCAAGACTATGCTGGGGATAACACTCGTGATCTCCATGAACAGTACCCTCCAGCTTCTCATTCTAGTCATCATTACCTGACCACATACAGAGCTGCCTTCCAGTATACTCAGCAGACACTATCCCTTTTAATGAGCAAAGTGCTTCTTGGCCACATTCTTCCCTTAGCTTCTAACTCAGGACTGGGGTCATGAGTTATGAGTGAGAAAATAGGCTCAGAGGGGCTAAGTGCCCTATCCAGGGTCATAAAAGATTAGCAGTAGCACTAGCTCCAAACCACACTGTCCCTTGCACAGGAGAGTGACCTGGGTTAGGTATGAGGGCAGCCAGGTCCCCAGGACAACCCCTAGGTGCCCTCCAGAGGAGGAGTATAGTGCAGGGCTCTCTGCATCTCTGCCCGTCCTGTGGGCACAGCCCACTGCAGAGGACTCATGCCCAGCCCAGACACTCCATCCCCAGGCCCATGGCCTCAGGCTACCTGCTAGCGCTGTCACCAGCTAACACAGCCTGAGAGATCACTGCTGGCACCTAGCCTGAGACTTACCCAGGCATCACTGAGAACAGTGTATTCTTCCACTTGTACGCAGAGTTTCTTCGATTCCGAGTCACTACCACACGCGTAGGGGTCGCGTGGACCTGCAGCTGGGGGTCCCTGAAGGTCACCTCAATCCATGAGAACTGAGCCTTCTCTATCTCATAGTGGCCAGTCACCTCAATCCCTGAGAGAGTCGGGAGCAGAGGGGTCAGAGCTATGGCCCCAGCTTGGCACTGGCCTGAAATGCACGTCCTCCCTGATTATGTCCTGGAGAACCGTCCTTCACCAACTCCCCAGGATTCCCTCACACCGGAGCACGGTTTCCACAGTCTTTTTACTCATCCCTTGGTTTCACATGGCTTTGGGAGGGCCCCCAAATTCTCAGTGATGGCTACTATTTAGATGAGAAGGGAGATCTTGTCTGAAGTCAGCTAACTTTCACAAAGCCCTTGTGGTGTGCCTGGCCCTGAGCTAAGTGCCATGGCCAAAAGCAAGATGGAAAATCGGTGGTCCCCACCCTCAGGGAGCAAAGAGACTCTAGGCCTGGCATGCCGAAGCGGGAGACTGTGTTTGGGTGAGTGTCCCTGAGTGCTGTGTGTTTCCATGTCTGATCTGACGCTTCAATTCAACCAGTAAGACCCTTCTGGGGCTTGGGGGCAGGGCTGTCCAGCATATCTCCTTCCTCCTACCATTCACTTCCTCCGTAATCTCTACAGTCCCACTAGTATCTTTCGGAGCTCTGGGCTTCTGACTACCCCTTCCTCTGCCTAGTGGACCCCCATTTGTCATCTGCCAAGGCCCAGTCACTCCTATGTGACCCTGTGCAGCCTCCCCTGACCCTCAGACAGCCCATGCCTCCTCCTCTGGACTTGTCTCCACATTGCTCTGGGCTTTGACTACAGACCATTGTGCTTATCTACACCCAGGTTTGTTTTTCCTCCCCTGAAGTATGGCATTGCCTGGAGGCAAGCCCACATCTGGTCACCCTGGAGTGCCAGACCAGGGAGACCTGCATATGTGTGCCCAATGAAAGGCCTGTGGGGTGGATGTATGTGTGCAAGTGTTGGTGCTCAGGGGTGTGACTATGCCACGACCGAAGACAGGACAAGGCTGCTCATGTGCCTCCCTGGGCAGGTGTCCCACTGTTGTCTCCAAGGTCGTGAGCTGGAGGTGAATGGTGCCTGGGTCTCTCTGGGTGAATTGACTAGATGTGTACCTCTCACCTTGGTCAGGGTCTGACAGCAGGTTCATTGGCCCCTGAGAATGCTCGATGTCCACACAGAGCCGGTCCACGCTTTGCCCAGGCAGTGGCAGGATGGCAGCAGGAGCCTCGGTGAGGGCTGAGGGGGATGGCAGCTCACCTGGGGGTGCGTGTGTGCTGGTTGTTTCTGAAAGGAGAAAAAGTCTGGGTTTAGGTATCCCCTTCCTGGGGAGTTGGGGGCAGGGGTCATTGAAAGATGGAGTAGTGGATGGGTGTGGCTGGGGCTCATTCTCCACTTCAACATTGAGAAAACTACACTACATGTTCGTAGAGATCCCTGGAGCTCTCTCGTCCCAGGGTCTCTCTGCTAGAGGGTTCTGGTCTAGGGGCTACCTTTGATCTTGAAATCCACGCCATGAAGCATTTCATCGAAACCCGAGGGTGCTGATGTTAATACAGGCGCTAGTGCAAGAACAGTCAGAAACAGAAAGGGAGAAGGCAGTCAGGATTCAGAGCAAGCAGCATGTCCTCCAGCCATCACTGCCGACGACCATCCACCATGGTCCAGCACCATATCCCCAGCCACACATACATCCCACCTAGGAAATCCTTTACAAAACGATTTTCTAACAGAAGAGCATGCTATTAGGAAAAACACTGAGGAAACAAGGTCCAGCCTGGCTCTGTGCCTGTGTCTGAGTCCAGATTTGGAGATCGGAAACAGCTCAAGGGATCAATGATGGCTTTGGGAATGGAGGAAGTCTTCCCTTTCTAGAAGGCTCTATCCTGAGCTAGTCTCCAGAGCATAATGAATCTGATTCAGTGAAAATAAAGGACACACTACTAATGTCATGCCCCACAGCAACTCTCCCTGGTCTTGTTGTGCCTAGCCCTGAGCTTGGTTGGTGCTTACTCTCATCCAACTCTACAGGCAGATTTAATTGTCACCTTAGGGAAACAAGGCCCTCCAAGGTCAGGAAGTGACTTACCTCTTAGTCTTAGATTCGGGTTCGAGAATGAATCAAAGGAATAATGAGGGCGAAGAGGTCCGGGTGGTCCCAACCTTGATGAGAAGCTGGGCAGCATCTCAGCAGCTACAGTTTTAGAAAAGTTGACACCTGCATTCTCTTAAAGCAGTGTCATGGGTCCCCACAGCCAGGGCTCCAGGACTCACTCCAGGAGAGGGATGTGAAGAGGGCAGATGGCTCCCTTTCCCACACCTGCCACTCTCAGAGCCTCTCTCCCCACAGCCAGGAGAAATGCAAAGCTGGAACAATAAACCTTTCTCGAACTCCTCCCTGCTGGGATATCGGCTGCCCCTTTCCCTGGTAATGCTCCTCATTACCTTGTCCTCTGAAGCCTCTTCTGTGGGTGAGCAAAAGGTCTGCATGGTTGCCTCCTAATCAGACACACCTGAACTTGAGTCCCAGCCCTACCACCGGCAAAGCAAGTCACTCCCCCCAAAGCAAGGGCAGAGCCCAGTCTGTAGCCAGGGTCAAGGTTCTGTCAATCTCCCTTCCCCTTCCTTCCCCTCCTTTGCTACCTGTCATCCCAGACCTTCTCATTCCCATGAAGTCTTGATATCTGAAGACACTGTGACCTGGAAATGAGAGAGACCGGTATGTGCATCCAGCTAGATGGGGATTGTGCCCCTAGGGCCCAGGACTGCCAATATCCGAATGAAGAGGAAGTTGATGAAATGCACCAGCATGCTTGGGCAGACGATGCCCCCTCTTGGCAGACGGACTAGGCTGGAGAGGCCCTGGCCAGCGACCTTGTGGGGTTGGTGTCCCAGGCCTTGTGTCAGCCAACTGTTACCCAGACCAGCCTTTGAGGGTACTGGCCCTTACCTAAGGGGACGTTCCTGTTTCTGTTTTCTGGATAAAACAAAAAGAGAAGAGAGACAGACAGACAGAGACACACTGTTGAAGTGGTTTTGATAAATTCGACCTTGCTTTCCCACCCCAGCACTACAAAGATGCAGTAAACTTGGGGAGGGGTGGGGGTTGGGAAACCTGGCCTCAGTTTCCTCATCAATGAAATGGGATGAGTCTCATGGGGATCCTGGGAGTCTGTGTGTGGCAGGGTTAGGGTCTTGATTGGGATGTGGGGAAGGGGCTGGGGAGAACACTGGATCAAAACTCTGCTGCCATGGAGGCTGGGAGCCCACTCTCATACTCACCATTTTCCACGGGCTTCTCAGCAACTTGAGACTGTTCTTGGCCTTCAGGTTTGGTGACTACCATGGATGTGAGGGGGGTGACAAAGCTGTAGTTGAGTGACAAGCCCAGAGCTCGGGTCTTGAGGGTCTGCTTCTCAGCATCTGATGCAGAAACTCTGCAGGTTGATAGCATCAGAGGCTCAGCTGGTCCCTGAATGCCTAGTTAGATTTTCTCTCCCTTCCAGACCCTTGAGAGGTGGGGTTCCCGCTGGGAGATTCCGGAGCTCAGACATGATACCATGACCCACTCTCTCCATGTCCAGGAGATGCCCCATGCCAGCTGCATCTGCCCCCCACCCAGTGAAGAGCTTGGGGAGGCCCTGAGGCTGTGTGGCTGCCCCAGCAGGCCCTTGAGGGTACCGGCCACCCACATTTGCTCCAGCAGTTGCTGGATGGTCAGGTATGCCCAGAGTCTCTCCATGAAGTTGTGGAAGATGTACTTGGTGCTCTGGAACTCCTCCTGCTCTGCCATGCTGGACTCCGTTTGGAAGGTGATGTTCTGCATGAGCTGGAAAGAGGGGCCCAGGCAGGACAGGGGCAGTGAGGGTCTGATGCCCATACCCAGCCTGGCGCTTCTGAGAACTTCCATAAAGAACCTGGTTGGAGCTGGGGCAGGTCCCATGCACTGGCAGTGAGGACTGCATTTCCTTGGAGTAGAGTGGGGAATAGGGAGGGAGTTTAGGGGTGCAAGCGGCTCAGTCACAGATCTCGCAAGAGTAAGAAGGAGGCGGAGAGAAAAGGTAGAATCTATCCCAGGTGCAATAGAGCAGGCACAGAGCCAGGATCAGATGAAGGCCTTGGGAGAAAGGGAAACGAAAATGGACTCTGAACCCCAGGCCGCAGAAACAACAGCAAGAAGGATGTACAAGAGTAGTGTGGAGCAGAAGGGGCCCCCAGACACAGCCCACCCCCACCTCAAGGAAAGAGACTCGGGACAGAGAGGGAAGCGCCTTCTCTAGCAGTTGGCAGCAAAGATGAGAAGAGAACTCAGGTGTCATGGCCCTCATAGGGTTTGGGGGCCCTGTCCAAGCTGGTACCCTCTGCTGGGCCTGCGCGCTTTGCAGTGGTGACAGCCAGGCATGTGCCCAAGTTCTAGGTAGGGCCTTCTGGTGTCAGGCTGATGTGGCCAGCAGCCTGGGAAATGGGATCTGGGGCAGAGGAACCCCAGCCCTCTCTTGTCACAACAATATGGCAGCTAAAGACCTTTTCATTGTGGATCAGATCCTGCCTCCCCTGCTGGAACCATCCTCCACTGTCTCTCGCCCAGTGCCGGGCCTCAAAAAAGCTTTGTCACATGCAGGCCATCTGCACATTTTGCCCTATTCACATGTACAGCTATTTGTTTGATGATTTTCTTTAAATGAACTTTAAAAAGGCTAATACTCTTTACTTGGCCTTGTCCCAAGCAAAAATACCTGTGAAATCTTAGTTCTAGGGTTTGAGTTTATTTTTCAGAAGACACATTAAAATAAATACATAACTACTAAACAAAGACATGTTTGTTTGTGAACTACCCAGAGTCATCTTGGGTTCTGCACTTTGGGAACTCTTGGCCTCCGGGATAATACCAGCAGCTAACACATATGGAGTGTTAAACCCCTCAGCAGCCTTACAAGGTGGGTAAGGTAACCGATTCTCATTTTAATACGGGAGAAAACTGAGGCACAGGGAGATTAGGTGACTTCCCCAGGCCTCACACGTGGGACGTGGCAGGAGCCAGGCAGGCTGGCAACCTGGCATGCACTGCCCATCATGACACTTGGTTACTTCTTCAGAGACGTTGTCCTGGGCTCCCCATGCCTGCCTGCCTTGCCCATCTGCTATTCTCCCTTCACATCCTACTTGCCACAAAAGCCTGAAATATTCCTCCATCGCTCCACCATCTGGCCTCTGCCACCTCCTATTCATCCTGCAGTCTCAGCTGAGCCTCCTCCAGGAAGCCTTTCCTCATCTTCAGGCCAGGTTGGGCCTCCTAATACTGCTCCCCTGAGTTTCCGGGTTTATCTCATCAGGGACACCCCAGCCTATAGCTCGTTGTTCGTGTCTCTCTCATGCTGTCTCTCTCATCAGGGCAGCTTCCCCAGGGCCTAGAGAAGGATCTGGCATAGGAACGGGTGCTCGGTTTCTCTTTGTGGAACAAGAGGGCCCCCCTGTGGCATAGAGTCTGCAGGTAGGGCTGGGTAACGACAAGGGCACCATGTGGAGCCAAGCTCTTGACCCAGCTACAGTGGGGCCTAGGGCAAGTTGCCTGCCCTGCCTAGACCCCAATCTGCTCGTCTGTGAAGTGGGAGCAGCCCTTCCTATCTGAGTGCAACCCCAGAGGGCTGGAGTGAGGACAGGAGGGGATGTCAAGCACCTGGAGCCCTCAGGCATACAGCAGCAACAGAAGCACAGACTGACGACCACTGAGTGTCTACATTTGCAGGCATAGCATAGTTGCTCCCAGAAGAATCACATTATCTCATTGACTCTCCACTATGAGCCCTGTAGTGGGGACCGATGTCATCCACAACTGGCAGGGAGCAGTTTGTCATTTGCTCATGGTCAATTAGCTGGGGTCTGGCAGGGCTCAGGTTGGAACCCAGCTCCTCTGAATGCCTGCTTCAGCTTCCCTTCCTCTCCAGGATGGCTGGCCACACTCACCAGCTGCCCACTGACTTTGGCTGAGAGCACATCAGGGCTCTGGTCCCGGAGTTTCCCAGCCACCACCATCTCGGAACCCTTGAAGAGCAGCCGGAAGTTGTCCTGTGTGACATCCTCCACGGCGTTGCTTGGGTACTCGAAGGCCACCGCTGTCAGCAGTGGGTTGGCCACCTCCTGGTAGAAGTCCTGCAGGATAGGGGGTGTCATGAGGTCTGGGCTGGGATCTGCCTGCCCCTCTGAGCCACCCTCACTCATGCAGCCCACTGGGGTCAGGCTGGCACCTGGAGCTGCAGGGCGGAGTCTGAGTCCTCATAGATGCGCCGAGCCAGGCCGCCATTGTCCAGTGCCAGCCTCTCCAGAAAGGCGTAGCTAACGTCGAAGCCAAAGCCCAGGCAGAAGAGGCTGTACTGGCCACCTATGGCATCCTGCACGTTCCTCTGGATCGTCTCAGGGTTGGTCTCCCCTGGACCCAGTGGTTTGGGAAGGAGTGAAAAAACAGCGATTTGCTCAAGGGTTATTTCTAGAATCTCAGAGTCAGAGGGGCCTCAGGAATCCCTCCGCGCCCCCTCCCTGACCCCCCCCCCCCCAAGTCGGGACCCATAGCAAGCCATTATGGAGGCCCAGCTGCTTCCTCTGGGCAGCGTGCCCTTGAATTGCTGGCAGTGCCCTCACCCACGGTAGGGTCGCCATCAGTGAGGAGGATGATAAGGGAGACGCTCCCTGAGGGCAGCAGCTCCTCCCGGGTGGCTCTTTCCAGCAGCTGCACAGCCATCAGCATCGCGCTGTTGATGTTGGTCCCTGAGGGGCACACATTCTCAGCATGGCTCCCAGGTGGGGTTCAGTGCCTTGGAAGCCTCCACCTCGCAGGGCTGCAGAGGCACTCACCTCCCTGGGCCTGGATGCCAGCAGCGTAGGTCTTGGCCTTCTTCACATTCTCGGCTGAAGCTGGCACCAGTGATGGCTTCCACTGGGTTGCTTCCTCACTGAAGGGGACAAGGTTGAACTGGTCTTTGGGGCTGAGATCATCCAGGATCTTGATTAGGGCTTCCCGGGTCTGGGCAGGGGAAGTGGAAACAAGGTGGGTTTCTTAGGGGGAGCCTCGCTCATGTGCCCTTGGGCTGTACTCCTGGGCCTGCATCGGGAGTTGGGACATGGAGAATGCTCTAGGGGAAGGATTTGCCCCACACTCTGACCAACCTTGATTCCTGGGAGCCCCCTACCCAGGAAGATGCAGGAGGGAGGGTCTGCCTGCTGGACAAGAGCTGATGGTGTGAGGCATGTGGGAGGTTTCAGGGCCCTGCCCTGGCCCACGGGACCCACCTGCTGGATTTTCTTGCCTCTCATGGAGCCACTCTTGTCAATGACAAATATCACATTCTTGGGTATCGTGGGCAGGCCCTCGGGGGCAAAGTAGTGCACAAAGTAGCCATTCTCAATCTGTGACCAGAGTAAGATGAACCCCAGGTGACGAGAGCTGCAACCCTGCCCTGTCCCCGCCCAGCCTCCTCACCCCCAATCCTCGGGTCCCCATGCTCTTTTCATTCCAGCTCCTCTATCTCTGTCCCACTGCTATCCTCCCCCAATCCTTGCCATCTTTTAGGGCTCAGTCTGGCCCCTTCTTGCTGAAGCCTTCCCTGCTCACACATGGCCCACAGGAACTCTACATGCACTTTACCTCCTATTTGTTTGAATACTTGAGGTAGCTTATACCAAAGTTCAGACATAATAAACCTGAGATCCAACAAAAGAATGAAGAGTCCAAAAAACAAAGTCCATCGAGAGTAGAGGGGAAGCACAGAAACTTCTGCAAAAGAAGCTACTGCAAATGAACATAAAACTGAGCTGTGAGCCTCCTGGCAACCAAGGCAATAAGGGAAATGCTGCAGGGCAGTTCTTTAGCAGAGATAAAGTATTGTTTTTGTTTTTGCCTCAGAAAGGGAATTCTTTCAGGTACTATATAACTAAACTACTTGTTTTCTGTCTAGCTGCCCCTGGTACACATTGATAAGTAGGAGCAGTTATTTTGACTTTTCTTCTAGAACATCCAGGCTTAGGCTCTTAAAGGTGGATGGGTTTCCTGGTTGTCCTGTTCTCGCCTAGAGCCCACACACCTGAATGGAGCCCCCAGAAAGGGTCCGGTTCACATCATAGCGGACGATGAAGTCGCCATTTATAACTGTATCCTTTTGCTCTGAAGACTTCTGCTGCTGGGAGAGCGTTGGCTTGAATAGGATGTGAGCCTGGAGAAAGGACCAGACTGAAGTTGGGAGGAGCAGAAAGGCCATGCAAACACCACCTCTCACTCGGCCTAAGTGAGAATTCTAGGATGCAGCCTTGGGTCAAATCACAGGAAACTTTCTCTCAGGCTGAGCTGTTAGATAGACTGCCTCCATACAGAGGAGGGGGTGTGAGCATGGAGCCCCTGCTCCTGGAGTTGTGCAAGCAGAGGCTAAGCTCAGGATGTGTACAATCCAGCTATCTCCTCCTCTCCTCCACGTCCTGGGACCCTCACATCAGCGTCACGTCAAAGTCCTTCCCCCCCGATTTCAGAGTTCAAACCTGCACACACTGTCTTCCTCTAGGCCTTGCCCACCCCGTCTGTCAAAGGATAACATGGACACAAGAGACTTCAGAAGCCTGTCCAGCTTAGAAATTCTGCCCAACTGTCCCATTCTCTGGAAATCCAAGGCTCACAGGGCTGGCTTGAAGACAGGCCCCTTGGTACCTTAACCCACTGACTGTGGCAGGCCCACCTTGGTCTGGGTCTGTGAGGTGGTGAGAGCATTTTCCAGTTCACTGGTCATGAAGGTGCTGTCTGTCTCCAAAAAGCTGATGCCCTGAGGCTCGAAGATGTGAATGTCCATCTGGAGGCAAGAATTGGGTCATCAGGTTAGCTAGGAGCCAGGGCTACTCCTCGCAGGTGGCAGAGGGAGAAGGAGAGGCCACCCTCTGCAGCGCAAGGGTCATCTAGGAGCTCTCCTGGAAGGAGGCAGCACCAGTACCTGTAGGTGCTTGACCAGCTGTTGGGGCTGGACTTTCAGTAGCAGCTCATACACTCCCAGATTCCGCTTGAGCAACTCTTCATACACCAGCTCGAAGGTGACTTTGGCAGCAGGAGCCACACTGACTGATACCTGGAATTGCTCCATCTTTCTCCCAGTGGCCCTGGGGGAGGAGGGCATCAAGTCTGCCCCTCCGGACCACGTGGGGTATGGGCACCGGAGGTGGAGGAAATAGGGCTAAAGGGTTGAGGGTTGGGGTAGCTTCTGTCCCTCCCCACTGGGGTCCCCCGCCACCCCTTTGGGCTCACTTGACAAGGCCAGCGCTCTCTCCCCTGGCCACAGCTGCACTATACTGCTCCTGGGCTGCAGCCTTCTCCTTGATGTTCCCTGGGTAGGTCACACCATCGATGATCCTGGGGCAGGAGAGCAGGTGTTTTTTAGAGCCTGGTGCGGGCAGTCCACTCCAATCCCACCTCTTCCAGGGATCCTCTCTAGGATTCGATGTGTCTCTTGATAGAGTGCCTGCCACCTTTACCGTTTATTATGTACAAGACTCTGTGCAGGGCCCTGGGTAAGGGCAGGGGCCTCTGCAAGGTATGCTAGGCTTCCATCAACCCTGAGGCGTGCACAGTGTAAGTGAACATTCGTTTCACTGAATGGACAAGGGAGGGAGGTTGCAGAAGAGGCAGGGCTGAGCTAAGTCCTGGCCTCTCTTCTCCCTTCCAGTCTGGCCCCACATTCCAGTTGCCCCTTCCAGGTCACAGACTGCTTCCAGAGAAACAGGTCAATCACCAGCAAGAGCTTTCTGAGCCACATTTGCATCCAGCCCTCTGTCCAGCTGTGTGAGGTAGACTGAGGAGGAGGGAGATGCCACCCTCCCAGGCCATTGGGAGACGCAGGGCTAAAAGGTTCTGAACCCTCTCCCCTGTGGCTGTCCCTTCTTCCCAGCAATACAAGGCAGGGGACTCTGCAGAGAGAGTGGCCTCCAGGAAAGTAGGTTTTGGACAACTGCTGGACGGGACTTTTAGGGGTGGGGACACAATCCTAGTGGCCATTCTTTGGAACTGAGAGAACTGCCTGGGCTGTTCCTCGAGGAGGAAAATGAAGACTCTAGAACCTCCTTGTGGGGTGAACAGGGACATGACAGGTAAACATAAGCCTGCCATGTTGTGAAAGGGTGGGAGCTGCAGAGGTAGGCGGGGAAGGGGCAGCCAGGATGTCAGGATCGAGTGTTTTTCCTCCCCACCATCCTGACCTTTCTGGTCAGAATTTAAACCCGGGCTACAGATGGGGCTGGTGCATGGATCGTAGGGCTCGTCCTTCCAGATGACTTGTTGAGTCCTAGCCGGGTCAGGGAGAAGGGCACCCTGCCCGCAACTTCTCTGTTTCACTCAGCAACAGGATCTGGCTGGACCCAGAGAAATGTGCAAGTCCTGGGCTCTTGGCAGATGCGCTGGGCCTAGAACCTTGCAATCTAGTGAGTGGTCTTGGCACCCATGTGAGGGGCTAAGTTCTGCCTATTAAGCTCATACTGTGAGTTGGGAAACACAGCCCCTGGCTCTGGGGTTAGAAGAAGGAGGGGCTGCTGGGGTGGGATGGGCAGGGATAGAAGGAGGAGCCAAACACAGGGACCCAGTCCCCACTGCCATTTTTTCAGAGGTCTCAGGGTACACTGGGGACCCTGTGTGAGAGACGCTCGCTCTCTCTGCTTTACCCATCACCCTCCCTGAGTTTCTGGGATCAGCCTCCCTCTGGCCTGTTCTCAATCACTGCCTCTCCTGCGGGGCCAGGGACAGACAGAGTTCTCTTGCGTTTAGCAAACATTGCAAAACTGAGTTAGGAAGAGTGGGGGAGGACAACGTGAGGATCATCACCAGCTCACAGAGTCCACAGAAATCCCCGGGGCCTCCTAATGTGGCCTCTGACCTAGAGCAGAAATGCTCTCTCTGCAGTACCCCAGTTGGGGTGTGGGAGACTCGCCTGGCTTAGAACTTCTGGTGCCAAGGAGGTCTCCTTCCTCAAGGCATGGCTCCATTGTGGGGCAGCCCAGGGGTTAGGAAGTTTTCTGTATTCTGAGCTGGAATCTGCCTTTTGGTAACTCCCTCCCTGCCTGGGCCTGGCTTCAGGCTGCCCAGAGTCTGAACTCCTCAAAGACAAAGACACAAAGATGCAGTGGTTCTCCACCTGCCACCAGGGTAGCACTTAGGGATGATGGAAGATAGATGGAGGGAAAGATTGAAGGAGGAACAAAGGGATGGACAAATGGATGAAGGTACGGAGGTATGGAGGGAGTGATGGATGAAGGAAGAGAGGAAAGAATGGATGGATAGAGAGAGGGAAGGATGGATGAAGGGAAGGAGGAATACATGGAGAAATGGAAGGAGGAATTGATGGAGGGAGTGATAGATAGAGGAATGAAGGGAAGAATGGATGGAAAGAAGGAGGGAAGGAGATCGACAGAGTAACCAAGGGAGGAATGAATAGATGGAGGGAGGGATGGATGCAGGGAACAATGGAGGGAAGAAGGGATGGATGTTAGGAGAGACTGATGGAGGGATAGAAGGATGGAAGGACGGAGAGAAGGAGGAATGAAAGGATGGATAAAGGGTGGGAGGGATGGAGAGACAGAAGGATGAGTGGAGGGATGGAAATGTCTCTGAGAATGCACGAAGTTTCTGGGGAAAGCCTCTGGTTTCCTGTATTGCCTACAGGTGGAGTGCACACACCTCACATCAGAAAGAGGGCCTCTCTTCCTGTCGGGGCACAGGGGGGATGGTGTCACAGTGCTGGGTCGGGGAACAAGCTGAGGAGGAGGGCAGGAAGGTACCTACATGGAGAAATTGGTGATGAAAGCTCTCTTGGGCAGCTCCATCTGGAAGGTGGCCTCCTGCATAGTGTCAGCTCTGTTGACTACACGGCTGGTGACAACCGTGTGGGCAAATCGGGACGAGACCTTGGAGTCCACAGTGAGGCTGTAGATGTCGATATCATTCTGGACCAGTGAAGGAGGAGGGGTTTCAATGTTAGCCTAGCTTTGGACAACACACGTCAAGAGCGAGCCTTGGTCCCAGACCAAGCCCTGACCCTCACCCCCCGACTGAACCACTGATCAGGCCTCAGGATAAACCCATGAAGCATTTCACATGTAAACCTTCCAGAGGCAGCCGTGTGCTTCATCCCCCATCCTACGGTGCCATGGGGCAGGGGATCAGTCTGTCAAGCATACAGCGGGTGGTGGAGCCTGGGAGGGACTCTCATTTATCCTGGCCCCGGCAGGATCAGGAAGCTTATGATCTTAGCTCTGCCCAGTGAAAGGGCAGAGAACAAGTCCTCTGATTTCTGGCAACCTTGACCTCCATGGAAATTGAAGAAAATAGCTCCTGCCAGTCTCCCACCAAGGGCCTACAGAGCTGGGAGAATCTGGAGGCAACAAGGGTCCAGTCTCTAAAAGCTGGGAATCTTCTTTGTCCCCGTTCCCTGCAGCCGTGGACCCTCCCGTTGTCCTGCCTATCCTCACAGGTCACTGACCCAAGTGTATGCTCTCCATCCCAGGTCTAAGGTCCCTTTGTGCACACATGAGGAGCCTTACACATCTCCCGCCTGACTGCATACAGCACACTTGTGTACACACCGGCTCTGTTTAGCTCTACACACACCTTAGCACAAAGGTGCGTGACTGGCTGAGTGGCTTGTATACACATGTGAGTGCCCGCTCTGTACCAGGCACTGTACTAAGCACAGTATTATAAACTTCATCTTCACAACAAACCTCTATTATTACCCTGTTATACAGATGAGGAAAGTGAGACAAAGAAAGTATAATAAGTTCTTTCGAGACCAGCCAGAGAGAGATGGAGCTCACTAAATCCATTCCTACCCACCCCACTCACTGTCAGCGTCCAGGGGCAACTTGCTAAGCTGCATTTCCTCACCTGGAACATGGGATAGAATCAGCCCTTCTATCAGATGGGACAGTGTCCCTAAAGCCCTTAGGACAGTGCCTGGTGGATGGTTAGCACCAATTTCCTTGAATACACACTGATCCATGCTCACGTGTACTTACACTTACACACATACAAGCTCTCTTTTTCACTCAGTCACTAGCTCACACCACTCACACTCAGGCACACATACAGGTGCTCGTGGCACCTGCTACCTTTTGGGCAGTGGTGGTCTGGAGAACAGCCAGCAGCAAGAGCAGGACCAATGCAAGACCACAGGTCCAGGCAGGAGCTGGGGTCTTCATTGCGGCTCCAGTGTCTGGCAGGCTGCTTCTGAACTTGAGAGAAAGTGGGGAATGAATTAGTAACTTGTTCACTGCCCCGCCCCTGTGGGGGCAGGTTCTGGGAAATTGGGATCTACAAGCCAGAAATTGTCATGGCCTCAGATAAGCAGGCAAACTGCGAATGTCCTGTGGACCTTGGCTGGGGACAGGAACATGTACAGTAAGTCCTCAATGTCATCATCGATAGGTTCTTAGAAACTGCAACTTCAAGAGAAATGACATATATTTCACCCTTGGTTAATTGATATAAATGAGTTCAGTTCCTACAGCATATTTCTGGTCACTAAAACATTACCAAACTTCTAAAGACAGACCCAAAACATTTCTAATATTAAATATTGAAATAAATGTGAGCTATACATACATTCTAGAAAGATAATATAAATAAGTGAGAAAATGTTTTTTCCAACCCACCTGTTCCAGTTCAGGGTTGCGGGGGACCAATGCCTCTCCCGGTAGCTCAGGGCTCAATGCGAGCTCCCACCCTGGACAAGCTGCTCTTCCATTGAAGGGCACACTCACACATGCCCAAACACTCAGACTGGGGCAATGGAGACATGACAGTTCACCTCCTGTGCACATCTTTGGGATGTGGGAGGAAACTGGAGTACCTGGAGAAAACCCACACACACATGGGAAGAATGTGCAAACTCCACACAGATGGTGGCCCTGGTCAGGAACTGAATTTTTTTCATCAGCCTTATAACCAAACGAGATTGAATGAAACATTTGAGGACCTGCTATACTGAGGAAAGGCAGGCTCAGGTGGGAGTTGGGTATTGGTACCCCTTCCGAAAAGGTCTAGAACCCTGTCAGGTCACCACCACGCCTCACACCAGTGGTTCCACCAGCTCCCTAGGGCTGGGGGACACAACCAGCACATTCTTCATAAGCCAAGCCTGGGGGAAACAGAGCGGTGGCCAGGAAGAGGAGGGCTGGGGGTAACTTCTGAGAAGGAGGAGCCTGCGGGCCAGGTCAGTGTGACGGGGCAATGGGGCCCTAAAAGCACTAAGGACCCTTTGGGGTGTCTGAGTGGAGACAAGATTTGCTGTGGCCAAGGCAGGATGGATCTATCCTATTTTGGGGGTAGAGAGGCTGGGCCCAGGAGCCCCCAGGCTGCTGCTGTTCAGGCCCCATTAATCTAATCAGGGCTCTCGGTTCAACTCCAGCAAGGCTTCCAACAACACAAGACCTGCACTCTGGCAGTACAAACAGAGAGCTGAAGATGCCCACACTTTTTGGCCCAGAGGCCTCCCTCAAGGGAATTCACTGAACAGAAGAGAAAGGACAGAGCTCGAAGGGGCCGATTTAGTGCGGTGGTGTGTACACTCAGGCGGAGGTCAGTTGTACCAAGAGAGCCCATGAACTGCAGTTTGGGTGAGAAAGGGCAGATCACTGATCCATAGCAAGGCAGTGCCCTTGTCATGAGCCCAGGCCCATGGTGGGATTATGGATGACTTTATTCGACTTTCCTTTAATAACGTCGAAATGCTCCTTTCATAACAAATAGCAATAAAGTGGCTCCTGAGTTGGGGGCCACAGCTGGGATAAAGATGCTTCAGAAGTGCGACTGGGTGCCATATCCTGGGTTGAGGGAGTATTGGGTGACACTAGCTCTGGGTGGATGGGTAGCCATCTTGGGGGCCTACTCGGGCCCTTTGGGCAGTGATTGGCTTGCAGAAGGCTGGGAAGGGGTCTCCTCCATCTGTCCTGCCTTGGTCAACACCAGTCACGTCTGGCCCCGAGAGAAGGGAATCCTGGACTTTGCCGCTGTGTCTGTGGCTGCAGTCAAAGTTCCCTTTCTTTTTAACTACCACAGCCAGAAGTCTCATATCTGTGCAGTTAGACTGCTCGCCCTTTGGCTGATGTGACTTGATTACACAGGGGACAGACTCCATCAGCGATCCAGGGGAGGAGCCTCTCCAAGGAGCTCAGTGTGCAGGCCCAGGCCCTGTTCCCACAGAAGGTCTGCTCCTTTGGGACAAAGAGCATGGGCTCGGCCTGGAAACAGCTATATAAGGAGGCCAGGCTGGCCTAGAATGTGGGAAAGGCTCCGAGCAGCCAGCTCTACCTGCCCAGGTGACAGGTGGAGAGCTTCCCTGCAGGCAGAGCTCTAAGTCAGGCACTGCAAGCCCGGGCGCTGTCAGTGCAGCCCCCTGACTGTTGGTGGTTGTGCTGTCACAGCTGGACAGGCCTCTGCAGTTCTCTGAAGCTCCATGCACACAGGGGACAATGAGGCCTGAAGAGGAAAGGATCTCACAGAAGCTGAGAACCTAGTGTTCCCACGGCTCAGGTAGAACTGTGAGAGTGGCAAGGCAGAGACGCTCACCCTGAATTTGGAGAGGGGAGAGTAGCTTGGGAAGCGGACTGCCACTGGCCAGAGAGGAGCTTCAGTTGAGGGATGTAAGATGGCAAGGAGGTAGTACAAATGAAGGTGCAGAGTGAGTGGGGGCTGTGAGGTTCCTGGCTCCTGCAAAGCCTTGGGATCCCATGGCATCAACAGAATATAAGGGGAGAGCCCCGTTCTCCCACCTGCTTCCCTCTGAGCAGTGTCACTGTGGTTTGTTTTATGCAATAGGCTCCAGCTCAACTCCCTTGTCATATACAAGGAGAAACCGAGCCTCAGAAGAGATGGTCTGAAGTCACAGAAAGTCAATGCCAGTATCCACATCCAAGGCTTTCTAGCATGTAGCAGTGGCCGTAGGGTACCTGCATTATCCTCTAGGACTGGCCCCGCAAAAGCCAAGAAGGGCCCCCCCACTCCTGCCCTGCCCTCCTCTCCCCTACACTTAAGGGCCATGGACAGTGACAAACCAACACGCTCCAAACGCTGGGGCCACTTGGGCATCCTCTTTATTGGTGTTTCTCAGGTGCTGATACAGTCCCTGGACTGTTGGGGTAGGGTGGCGGTCCCAGAGGCAACAGGTGAGCAGGTATGTTCTGGCATAAAAAAGAGTTCTTGGGAAAGACTCCTGTGTCTAGGTATTGGCAGTGGTGAGGGAAGTGGCGTGCACGTCTCAGCCAAAGACACTCTTGGCGGGTCCGGCTTTGGGCTTCTCAAAGACGGTCTCAGTGCCAGTCCGGGTGCGGCTGAACACTGAGGGGGCGGCAGCACCAGCTTGCTCTGTAGACAGGAGGGGGAGGTGTGCTCAGGGGCCCGGCCTGGCTTCTTAGGGAGAGAAGGCCCCTTTTCTGGGGAGCAATCCCGAGACCAGGAGCTCTGGACTCTTAGAAAGGACCCATTGCCCCCCACATCCTATCCCCCCTCCCATTGACACACATCTGCACCCACTGCCTCCAGCACCTCAAGAACACTCACCACACTCTCGCATGACCTGGTAAGTCTTGGACTTGATCTCCTGGTTCTTGGTCAGGTTCCATCGGGCCCCCTTCAGATCCTCCTCCTTCACAGGGGGCCGCTTCTTCTTGATGGGGGTTTCCGGAGTGCCAGCCTTATAGAGTCCAAACCCTCATCTTACAACCCGAGGCCCTGAGGCTGAGACCCCTTTCCCACTTGTGCCTTAGCTGATAACTCCTCTTCCTTGCTCACTGAACTCAAGCCAATTCAAGATCCCATTCCTCTTCTAGCAAGCCTTTCTGACTATATTTCCCTCCCCGCCTATCCCCGAGTCTCTCTGCCCTTTTCCAGACTGAGAGCTCTGGGCCTGTGGGTGCTGTGGCCTCACACTGTCTGCTTGCCAGGCTAAGCTGAGGCCTGAGCACAACAGGCAAAGGAAAAAGGAAAAAAGGAATTGGCTTTGAGGCTGAATTCCAAGGCTTTTGGTGAATTCTAAGACCTGACAGGGTTTCCCTTAGGGATTGCCACTTTCCCCCCAAATTCCCAGTATCTACCTTGTGTGTTTGGAGGTGAGAACAGGGAAGAGGAATCAGATGCCCATGAAGTCTCAGTCTAAAGTTAGCATACACCCACTGAACAGGCAGCAAGGACAACCCTTCCCTTAGCATGCGGGTCTGTCCCTCCAGTGCTGGGCATACCCAGATTCAGTGCTATACTCCTTCTCAATCCCAGGTGCCCTGGAGTCTGAGGCCTTACTCCTTCCTAAGCCCTGGGGGCAGGCACATGGACTCCCTGGTCCCCAAACCTGGGCCAGGCTCGTGGGGCAACACACTACATCCCCTGCTGAGATACATCTTGCTGGAGAGACACCCAGGCATAGACTTGTACACTGACAGACCCAGCCTCACAGGTGTACACACACAGAGCTACAAACATGCACAACTCCACACACCAAGTCGTACAAGCCCCCTCCTCAAACACAAAGGCACATGCAGAGACCCTGAAGTACCACACACATTTTCCCTACTCCTAACAAACCATGGAATACGACCAAACCCAAGCTAAACAGAGATAATCTTAGTTAGGATAAACTGGGCCAGGGGCTCTCTTCCCTGATCCCCAGCCTCCCAGGGGCTGCAGAGCCTCCTATGTTTATGCCTGGAACTCAGCTCAGGACAGAGCAGCTGGAGATGATGGTGTCCAGTTCTCCACCCCCCAACCACACCAACACGGCTGCGGTAGGCCCTCCTACCTGGGACATGGTGGGTGTTGTGGGAGCGCTGCTTCGATGGCTCCTCTCTGGCAGGCAGGAGCTGGTTGAAGAGATCTGAGTGGTGCCCAGCCCTCTGGAACTTATATAGTCTGCTTGCCTGTCCTGCCTGAGAAGTCACTCCCCCTGCTTCATCGGACTTCCCAGTGATTCAGGATCACACAGCCACTGGCTTCAGAGTTTATTCTGGGGGATGATAGGGGCTCACTGAACACTGCTGCCTGGGGGGCTGCGGCCCTGGCGACAGCAGACAGCTGGGGAGACCCTGTACTCTCAGGAACAGCTGCTCTATTTTCAAGTGGGAGGTGCCGGGACTGGCAGCGACTTGTGTTTATGAATGTAGGTCCTGGAATGCGTGGCAGTAGAAGCTGTCTGCCTGTAAGTCCATCTGGGGGGGGGGGCGGTGTCCCTGAAGAAGGGAGGGCCCTGAGCCGGGCTGGATCGCTTTGAGTTTGCTTTTCTTGGTCTTCTACCCCTTCCCTGGATTCCAGAGAAAAGGGACTTCCGTCCCTGCAAAGCAGCAGGGTGGGAGCTTTGCTCCTGCAGGCTCTCTGGGCCCCCGCAGTGGACTCAGAGCACAGGGGCTACCCCTGATTCACAGGTGGAGAAACTTCAGCCAAGGGAAGCCTGGAGAACTCTCCATCTGAGGTTTTGCTAATGCCTTTGTCCAGCTCCTAGTGCGATGTTTAGTAAAGGGATGAAGAAGGCAGGGGGTGAAGTGCCCAGGAGAGAAGGAGGAAACCATACTTTGTGGTAAATAAGGGTAAGCTGACAGCAGGAAATAGCACCGAGCCTCTGAGATGAAGTCAACAAAATGCACCTGGCCTGAGGACATTTAGGTTGCTGAAAGAGGGTAGGGGAGAATGAAAACCATTCCAGGTATTGAGCTGTGGAGAGAGGTACAGGCCCAAAGGCTCCCCTGAAGATCACTCAGTTCTCCTCTGCTAGCTCCTAATACCCCAAGCCTTGAAGGGAAGGCCCCTAAGGCACAAGGCAGGACTCTAAGCCTAGGATGGGTGTGGGGAGATGTGGATAGGTCAGGGCCACTCTGCTCTTAGTATCGGACACACCCAAGCTCCTTGTCAGTTTGTGATAGAGATTATTTTTGAATGCCTGAAGGCCCCAGACAGAGGGAACTCAACCAGGCACTGACATCTGGTTATCCCGAATGCAGCTCCATTGCTGTAATATATCAAACCCCACCCAAATACCCACCTGTCTGGTCCTGACCCCGGGAGGCCAATGTGAGGACTGCCAGGCTCCATCTGAGACAAGTGCTGACATGAGGAATGCCTTCAGATAGCTATGGGCATAAACCCAAGACTCCAACAGGGGCCAAGAGACAATGTGGGCAGGCCCAGCCTGTGAGGGCCCAGTCCCCAGGGTGAGTGCTTTGGTGCTGCCCCCACAGCTGGCTCTGCCCAGGGAGGAATCTGCCTTCCAGCCCCATGGCCTCAAAGACCAGGGTGTGGGATGTTCACTCTTCATACTCCATCTCTCAGAACCCCACTCTCCTCAGAGGAGGTGGAGTAGCTTTTACTCACATTAGCAGGAAAGTGGAACGGCAAGAATATGTTTGCTTTTTTCAACATCAGATTCTGGTTCCCACATCATCTATGAGGTGATACAAGGTTCATTTTCACTGTTTCCTGGAGAGAACCTTTCAATCCACTGGGGAAATTTTCTTGACCCCATTAAGTTGTTTTGATTCCAGATTATACACAGCTGACAACCACAAAACTGATGTTTCTTTTCTTTTCTTTTCTTTTTTTAAAAAAACAAACTGTAATAAGATGTCAAACTTTATTGTAAACCATTTTACAATGTAAGTACATCATCTTCCCTTTCATTTCAAAATTATGTTTCTGTGAATCGTAACGCCACCGATTAAACACCCCCACTAGGCAGACAGTGGAAGTAGACTATGGTTTGTTCACATAGGTCTGATTGCTAATAAACTTCATGAAAAGAGAAATCACATTAAATCCACCCACCCACCCACCCACCCAAGGAGCTCAAGGTGCTAACAACAGATGGACCAGAAGTCCCTCACCAAGAACAAAGCCCTTTAGAGCTACCGATGTTTCACAGGGTAAAACAGAGTTCTCCTCTCCTGGCTGGAAACATGAAACTTGTAAAAGCTAGCCCTACACCCTATAAGGCAGCTGCTCTGAGTGATGGGAAGCTCCCAGTGCCACCTACGTTGGCCTGCCTACAGAAAGGTCAGTGAATTGCAGTCTGGAGGGCGGGGTGGGCTGCCAGCCTACAGGCCTATCTATACTGCCTAGGGGAAGATACAACTTGGATTTGAGCTTTTATATAATTTCCCTTTCAAGGCATGACAGGTTGACATTAACCCAGGAATTCTTGCTGCCAGAAAGGGGCACAAGTTAAAGCTCGAGGCAGGAGGCCACCAGTGTGCCCAAGGGCTAACTGAGAGGCCACAGACCTTTGCCTTGCAGGTCTTCAGGCTGAGTGGACCAAGAAGCCACTGGTACCCGGGGTCTCACCAACATCCCTCCTTGTCCTTATCAACATCCCATCGACAGCAAAAGGAAATCAGGGCCACAATGATCTCCTCCATTCAGATATGACAGCTCTACCTCATCAGGCTATTTCCATTAGTTATAAGAAACTTGTTCATGACCTTGACTTACAAGTTTCCATCATGGGTGGCTTGGACAAGGTGCATATTTGGAAAAATGAGATGGATAGTGCACAGTCGGTGTCCCAAGATTTCTCAAGCACAGTGATACTTGCCATGTTGCTGAGTGAAGAGCTGCCCCTCATAAGGCACCTTGGAGCAGGTGGTGAGGAAATTTGCTCGGGGAAGGAGGACAGCTCGAGAGGAAGTACTGACACAGCCCTCTGCATCGACTCTTTTAGGACAGCGCACCACGGAAAAACCCCCTATGACAGCAGGAGGCACTCCCTGGGACTGCAAACTGTGTGCACACGCATGCGTGCTCATGTATATACACATGCGCGCGCACACACACACGAGGAGGGTGAGGCCAAGCACGTGAGAACATGCTATCCAAGCCCACGCAGCATAAGACCCTCTATGACCAGACACCATCCGCTAGTTAGCCAGCTACACAGCTACAGCTCAGAGTCTAAAGCCCTTACTGAAAATCAGGATACAGGGAGAAACCACCACTCATTCGTTACCTCTTCATCCCCCAAACCCACTGCGCAGCAGGCCCCAGGGCGAGCCTTGAGATGAGCAGATAACCCGAGGTCTATATAATCCAGCTTCCATCTTTCACAGACTGTGGCTCCTCCAGCCCGTCCTTAGTTTGGAAACATCAAGAGCCCCGATTTTGAGCTCAGGAAGGAAAAGGAAAGAGCTTTGGGCACAGGTTGTTCAAATCAAAATGAAACAGGAGGAAAAAGTAAGGAGAGCCAGTGATTGCCATGAGGGGCTGAGGTCCAGCAGGAATGACGTCAAGTCTTGGTCTTCCCAAATGGCCATTCTCTAACAGGGAGACAGACATCCACTAACAGAGCCAGGGGACAGGAGAGGAGCGAAGGGCATGCAATGAGAGCAGAAGTGATGTGAGAGTGGAGAGGGACTCCAATCTCATGCGAGGCACTGCCCACACAGATGCCCATACTGGCAGTCGCCTCCTACTGTAGTTATAGCACTTCGCAGCCCTCTGGCTTCTAGACTCCTAGAGAAGTTGGGCTGAGAAGACCTCCCCAAAGGCTGGCCCTCATGTCTCAGACAGGTGGGACTTTGAGAGGCAGAGGGCAGGCCCAGAATGCTTGTTTTGAAAACTTGGCTCACATGCTACAATTCAGATCCAATCTGCTTAAGTGAAACATGTTTTTTTGTCAGTCTAAAAAGAAAGTTCTAGGTAGTGGGGCCTCCCTTGCACATGTCTCACGTCCAGCTCACTCCTTAGCAGTGTAGTGTTCTGTTCCTAAACTTCCATGGCTGCCTCTGGCTGTGACAAGACACTGGGCTGCTCCACCTTGCTTCTTCCACAGCAGGGCAATTGCCCAGGTTAGCGCATCCCACTGCTAGTCAGCAGACTCCCGAAGCCATAGGGGCCCGTGCTCAGGCGGAGAAAACACAGCTTAGAAGGACCTCTTCCTGTCTGTGGATGGAGAGAGTGAGTTCTCACCTTGACTCACCCCACGCCCAGCCACCCCACAGCCCTGGAGTATATGAAAAACAGAATCATGTGGTTAGACAGGTGGTCTCCAGAATCTTGTGCAAAATAAGTAGACGAGATGACCAGCCCAGGGCAGCCTGACCTGGAGCTGGGTGCAGAGACTGGTTCTGAAGGCTGCACCACTGGGAGACAAGGAGGCTGAGACATTTTAAACTTCAGATCTGGAGGCTCTGAAGAAAGGCAGGGAACAAATAGGACTGGCCTCATAGTCTCAATATCTCTGAACACTAAGACTTCTTAGCTTCCTTTCCTGGTCACATTTAAATAAGACCTCTAATCTGCCAGCAGAAATGCCACAGAGCTGGTGGGCCCTGGATCCAAGTCCGGACCAGCTGCCTCCTGCTCGGGCCTGACCTTTACAGAACCACTGGGCTTGTAGATTTCATACAAGGACCCCTACCCCTTCCTGCTGGGTTCACTACCTCATTTTAATGTAGATCACCGATTTATCCAAAAAAAAAAAAAAAAAACAACTCCCAACATTTTCCCCCTATCGGTTCACATCTCACAAAAGGCAAACAAACCCATTTCTTTGGGGATTAAAAAGAGTTTTTAAATACAATAGTATGAAAATATAACTTAAAAATATAAAAGTCAACTGCATACGGAAGACTTAAAAATCTATGTTTTGCTCATTAGTCCCATAGGAAATAAACACATACTCAAAAAACATTAACACTGTGACAGCTCATAAAATTGGCTTTAGAAATCAATAGTTATAAAAGCCATTTCGAGTAAGAAAGCATTGCAGTTCCAACCTGGTCAATGAGTGACTTTTAGCCCCGAACACATTTTATCTTCACTCTCCAAGCCTTGGGGAAAGGTTGTACACACACAGTCTGTGTGCGTGAGTTTCTTCCTCAGTGCCACCATGCCAGACACAGCACAGGGCTTCTGGGTCCCTCACAACACCATCAGGACAATGACAAACAAACAAAATGCCTTGCTTGCATATTTGGTCAGTGTTTGTAGTGCAACTGAGTAGGGACCTCCAACTGCCACGGCCCCCTCGGCGCTGGCTCGTCCTCCCTCTCTCAAGTCACAGTAGTCTGGGAGTGGGCAGAGACAGCAAGAGGATGGAGGTAGAAGAGGAGGGGCAAAGAGAAGAGGAAAGGAATGATGCTGCAGAGCGACCGTCTGCCGACCCAGCAGCAGGCTGGGCCCCCAAACCTGACCCCCTGCATGGGAATGTGTCATACAGGCAGCCCGAAGCGGTGCTTCTTTTTCTTCACAGGCTTCAGGGGGGTCAGTCTGCAGAGGTCCTCCTCCACATCCGACTCCTCCATCTCATCGTCCGCCGAGATCAGGATCTGAGGCAGCAGAGAGGCGCGGCCCTGAGTCACTGCCAGCAGTGCCTTCTTCCTCTGGGGGCGCCAGCTCCACCATGAGGCCTGGCCTCTCATGTTTCCTTAGAAGAGCATTATGAGACAAGCTGGCCCACCCCAGACCCCATCTGTGGGCTACTGAAAACAACGCTGAGTTGGTGTGCCCTCCCCTCTGCTAGTGCTCCCTGCCACTCCGCCATCCAACCTCCAGCTGGAACTGAACCCCAGTTAGAGCAAACTCAGCAGGGATCTGTGGCCTAGGGCCATCCTGGCAAAAAAGTCCCATCTTGAAACATGGGGTGCCAGGCCCTTGAAGATGCCTCAAATACACAAACGCAAATTCACGAGCCCCCTTCAAAAGGAAAGAAAACATCTGTGGGGCACATACAATGCAGGAGGATTTCAGAGTAGCTGCTTTGAGCCAACTTTCTAACTTTTGAAAACAAGAGCCCTCTGCTTGTGTGAGCCTCTGGAATGACTTGGCTATGCAGCCAGGGCACCCGGGGCATCCACACAAACATCTGCCACCCACCTGCCTGGCACCTCAGACCTCTGAGCACCAAGGAAGGACTGGGACAACCCAGGTCAGGATGGAGAGACCCAAAGCATATCTGTGCAGAGGCCGCTCATTCTATTCCAGAGCAGGGCAGTCTCACCACCTCTCCCTGGGCCACTTTCTTGTAGGGCTTCCTCCCTCCAGCCTCTGTCCCCTGATCAAACACTCCCTCTGGCTCCCTACTGCCTGTACAAGCACACCCTACACCTTCAGCCTGGATCACAAAGCACCTTGCCCATCTAGCTCAGACTTTTGCTTCTAGCTTATGTATCATTCCATCCTATTCTCACATACACGCTGCTCTGGCCATAATGAATTTCACATTATTATCCAAATGCCAAACCACATGACCAGGATCGCTCATGAGTGACTGCTTCTGCCTGTAATGCTGCTTGTCATTCACCTAATGTTCACTGAGCTCTTATAATATAACAGGCCCGTGCCAGATTCGAGGACTTATCCTTTGTCCTGCCATATATTCAGCTTTCAAAACACCCTCCAGGATGCCCCAGGAGTTAAACAGACTGTCCCAGAGCCTTGCAGGGTTCTGTTAATGCCTCAGTCTCAAACCTTATAGCCGATGTTATGATGAGCTGCTCAGGCATTCACCTTCACCTCACCCACAAGTCTGAGGCATCTTGGGGAAGACATTCTCTCAGCCATTTCTGCAGCCCCTGCACAGTGCAGCGCTCAGCACAACCTGGCTTCCACGCTGCTGCTCATAACTAGCAGTCTCCCTCAAGTTCGATCCTTTAACTTAGGAAACTTGAAAATAAGAGATGAGGTTCCCCTGGAAGGTTTGGCTACCCCTACCTTTTAGCAGCTTCCAGCTGGCTCAGCTAACACATCCCTTGCTTGTTAATGATCAAGGATTCAAACACCTTTATGCTTAAAGGTCAATGGTCAGGCCCATGAAAGCTCTTGCCAGGTCCCTGGAACAAAGCAGCTCCTCCCTTTCATGTCTTTCTCCACTAGTGGAGGGAATGTGGAGAGAAGCCGCCTTCACTAGGTACTCCACCACCCTGCCCTGGAAAGGCCCACAGGACAGCAGAAATGGGTTCTGGCTGGATGAGAACTGTCGGCCTCCTTTCCCACCCCTTGGCTGGCGTGAGACATCCTCATGTGACCAGCATCCTCAGGTGAGCAGCGCAAGGGCTCGGCCCTACCTCAGACTCAGACTCCTCGTGGGACGCGGCCCTTCGGTAGCGGACCTTGCTCCCATTCCTCGAGTCCTGGTTGGCTCCCCGTTCTTCCAGTTTAGCTTTCGTCCTCCCCTTTCTCATGAGGAAATTGTCCACTACCCAAAACATCAAAGCCTGTGGGGAGGAAAAGTGCAAGTTACTCTGGGATAAGCCATTTGCGAAAACAAGGCAGAGCAGCCCCAATCCCTATCCTATTCTAGGTTATAACATTCTGAACTAGGGAAAGAAAAACCTTATCCAGTCCCCTGCTATCCTCTCAGAGGCTTAAAAAGAGATTCCTAATCTCTATTTCCTTTGATTTCTTATCAGAGAAAATCCTGCCCTATTCATCCCGAGGGTTTTGTGGTGGTAACTCATGGGGATAGCCTGCCTTGGGCCTTGCCCCAGCTGTTGGTAGAGCAGGGCCTGGAACCAAGGTCTTCGGACCCCTGGTCCGGGCTCCGTCCTGGGCTGAGTAGTTGGCCAGCACACTCTGCCAAGTCTGTCAGCCCCAGGTTCCTTTATATTATCTTCTCATGTTTCCTAACTTCTAGCCAATGTGCTCGTTTCTCTTGGAGCTCTGTGGCCAGGAATAGACAACCGGGGCGAATTCCTAATATTCCTGATCTAGAAGGCGCTGTTACACAAGGGGTGAGAATCCTCGACAGGAAGTTCCTGGCAGGGAGGGCAAGACAGAGTTCCCAGGACCCTCCATTTTGCACAGAGGTCCTAGAGCAGGAACTGCCTGGCGAGGAAGCAACCCTGCGATTTCCAGGTCTGGGGTAGGGAATGGAGAGGTAGCAAATGCCACACAGAGGGACCTAAGGGCTGTAAGGTGTTTTCTCTGTCAGACTCAGAACTCTGAACAGGAACACCAGAAGGCAGGGAGAAAACTGGAGTTAAAAAATGCAACATGGCACTGACATTGACAAAGAAGGGGACGATCAGCATGACGATGGCCAATTTCAGGTCTGGGTTTTCAATGGGATTCAATAGGGCTACCTGTAAAGAGAAGCAGAATGAGAGATGTGAGGGAAGACCATAGGGAAAGTCACCCATGCGGCCCCAAGAGAGGGGCTTAGGCGCTGACCCAGAGCCCTGAGAAGAGCACCGCACACCCAGAGCTGTGCAGCCCCAGATTTGACTGCTCCTGAGGGACCGCCTTGGAGACCACTTGGAGCAGTTAGTGCTTTAGCAGCTTTCCCTAGGGTGCAGACTTGGGGAGTGAGGTCGATAGATGCAATGAGGAGTCACAACACTTTCTCACAGAAATCTGCACCGCGACCACCTCCCAAAGGACGACAGCTCTGAAATGCCTTGGACTGTTTTCTTAAAAAATACAACTCAGCCATGAATAAAACCAAGGGATGGCCAACCTATTTGTTCCCAAAAGCTCTTGGGATGATTTCATGTGGGCATGTGGAAGAAATGGGCAACAGAGGCTTATGTGAACAGTACTGGGGCCAGAGGTCAGGGCTGAGGAAACCTTGGGAAAGATGGGTGACCGGTGGCTGCCCACGGCACCTAAATGCTCAAACCACTGGTCAAGAGAAGTGCGTGAATAAGATATTTGCAAATGCAGAGAACACCTGTCTGACTTTTACAGTTGTGAGGCCTGAAGGCTAATATCGGACAGTAAGCAACACAAGGGCAGGGGCTATATTTTCATCGGCTTTATATGTCCTATTAGCTTAACCTAGAGCAGACATTAACATAGTTGAAGTGGACGGATGCCACATAAAAAACTGTCTAGCTACTGCTCTGGAAAGGCACTCAACAGCGGCCATATCGGACCAAATCCAGAGTGTATTCACAGAATTAAAAAAAAAAAAAAAATTTGGTTTTCCAATACAGTTGGCTGGGGGGAGGTGGCAAAGGGAAGAAATACTGTTTTACTCAGCATCTCAAGGAGCTGCTAAAGAAGAGACAAGAGACAAACCTTTTTCCACTGAAGTATTAGGAGGAAGATGAAGACGACAGATTTTTCAAAAATCATGATCAAGATGTAAAGAGCGCACTGCCCGAACCAGGCTCCACACTGCATTGGATCTCCTGCAGGGAGAGTGGGCGCTTAGTTACACGCGGCTCAGACATCGGGATCCGAACTGGGTGATGCTTCCCCACACCGCACAGCTTACGTGAGCCCGCACACCCCCACTCCACACCAGAGCCCTGGCTCTAGAGCTACATAATGAGTCTCCAAAGCACCAAGAATAGCCTCAGCCTGAATAGACAAATGTGGCTGTTTTAAACAAAATCAGAAAATTCCTAATTTGGAGATACCAGAGTGGCTTCTCTTTCAAGAGATTCTAAGATATAATTAAAAAGCACTAAAGTTAGTAAGTGCCCATTGCTGAGCTCAGAAGAGCCAGTTCTTTTCGTCCGCTGGCAGCAGAAGCTGTGTTAAGCAAGACTGCTATTATTACCCACTGTTGATTTTTCCATTGACTGTGGTGCTATCCACCCTCTCCTCCCCCCATGAGTGGGCCAATATTTCTGAATTAAGAAGGCAGCAAACAACCTTCTTGTTCATTTCCCACTCCACTATCCCACTCCCCCACTGTTCCTGCTGCCCTCAGCCCTAAAAGCGGAAATCTGACTCTGAAGGAATTCAGATTCTGTCTGGGATGGGGCACCCCAAAACACCCTGGGCTGAAGACAAAGAAGAAAAGAGGGACTTGGTGAAAGGTGGAGGACCAGCTCCTCTGGGTGATGATCTACATCCTCAGTGACAGGCAGAACCCATGGGATGAGCCTCTGGGGAGCCACACATGCCTCCCCAGTGAGAGAACCAGGGGAGAACAGGGGTGGGGGCTGCCAGGGGCCTGCTACAGCAGCATCCCCGGGGCTGCCCAGCCACAGCTGGCCAGAAGAAGGGCTGGAGAATAACATTTCAGGGGAGGCAAAGGCCCCAATCCAGGCTAAGAGAATCTGGCCCAGAGAGAAATCCCAGCTTCGATTCTACCGTTTCACAGCGATCCCTGTCCAGGTCCCAGTGCGGGAGACCCCAGCCCTGCCTGAGCCTACCAAGCATACATGGTGGAAACGCGGTGAATACCTTCATGCCGCTGTAATGGACACGACACCAGGCCTTCCCTTTTCTGGAAAACCTTGGCAGAAGTGTGCAGAAAGACGTCGCTGCCTCTTCTGAGGGCATCCTATCTACTTTCACTTCTAGGATAAGACACATTTGAGCCAAAAGGCCATTTCAAAAGCACAATCTCTCCTAGCCAGATTTTCAGTGGAGTTGTGTAATCTTTTCAGTAAACTACCTGACCTTACTGAGAAAAGTTCTCAAAAACGGATCAAAATATTTGTTAAAAACTGGAGAGTACGTCTGGGGACAGTCAGACAGCACTAGCAGGAAATATCTCTGAATTGGGAAGAGCATGTTCAGAAGTCGACAGAACAAATAGCAATACTTATTTAACCTCAAAAGAAAATCTACTCGCTCATAGTGTATTTACTCCATTTGTTCTTAAGTTTTAAGTGACTGACAAAAGAGGAAAATGTCTCCCTTCCATCTGCCTCTTGCCCCTCACACTGCTGAGTTCCGGAGCCAAAACTCAGCTGCCTCTTCTTTCCTTTATATGCTTTAATAAAAAACATGAAAAAAAATCATGTGAACCCCACTCTCACACAGTTTCCCCCGTGCACCAAGACCACACGTAGCAGGGCTGGAACGAGCACACACGTGCTGGTTTTCTGATTTCTGCTTCATTTCAGTCTAACGTTCCCTTGGCCTCAAGCCAGGCATTCTTGCTGCATCCTGCTTTTAACCACCCTGGGCCCCCTCAGGCACACGCGTGTTTTTTATTTTATTTTTTTAGGCAAGACAACCCTTGGTTGACCTCACAGATTTCAAGGACCTTATCAGCTTACAATTCCTTATTTTTTTATTTTTTACACCTACAGCACCTGGTCTTCCTAGGTGGTCTCCCATCCAAGTACTAACCAGGCCCGACCCTGCTTAGCTTCCGCGATCAGATGGGATCAGGCGTGTGCAGGGTGGCACGGCCATAGACACATGCATGTTTTCTTTTGCTGAAGTATTCCCTCAGGATAAATCATAGGGATAGGGGCCAAACGGAAGGGAGAGCATGTCCGTATCTAGAGGGGCTTCCAGAAGGGAGTGTTAGGACAGGATGGGCAGCAAAGCCCACAAATCACTGGTGCCCATGGGAGACAGACCTTGTTTACAGGGCTTCTACATGGGGAAGAACAGCTTGGTCACCAAGCTGCAGATACCACATATTGCCTGGATCCTTTCTCGGCCCTCGGGGCTATATAGCACTGCCCAAGTCTCATGTTCTTGTTGGCAACTTCATCTTCTCTTCTAGAGGCATGGAAGCACCTAGAAAAAAAGCACCTCTTCTTCATTTGCCTAAGAGAGCTATGAAGCCTATATGGAATTGTTGTATCAAGATGGGCCAGTTAACAGATGTGGTAGGTAGAAAAATGGCCTCACAGAGATAGTCATATCTTAATCCCTAGAACTTGTGAATATGTTAAGCAATATAGCAGAGGGGAATTAAGGCTATAAATGGAATTAAGATTGCTAGATACCTGCCTCTTAAAGAGTATCCTGGAGTATCCAGGGGGGCCTAATGTCATCACAAGGGCACTTCAAAGTGGAAAGAGGTGGTGGAAGGTCGGAATGATACGACATGAGAGAAACTGAACCTGCTATTACTGGCGCTGAAGATGGAAGAAGGGGTCACTAGCCAAGGGATGTAGGCAGCCGCTAGGAGCTGGAAAAGGCAAGGAAATGGATTCTGCCCTTGTAGACTCCAGAAGGGCCTAGTCTTGCAAATACCTTGATTTTAATTCATGAGACTTGTGTCAGACTTCTGAGCTACAGGATTATAAGATAATAAATTTGTGCTATTTTAAGCCACTATTTTTGTGGTAATTTGTTAGAGGAACAACAGGAAATAACAGAAATTGAAAGAAACAGAGGACACACGCTGTTCTTCCTCAGCCTGGCACGAGAGGACTTGGGATGGTCCTTGATAGGGTAGCTATATCTGGAGACATTCTGGTTTGAAGATGCTGATTCCCAAAGGCAATGGTAGATGACCCAAGGAAGGGGGCAGAGGCAGGTCAAGTGGGTAGAGGAGGGTGGCATAAAAGAGGTTCAAATGACCATTGTCTTATTCCTCTTACTCTACTCTTGGCGATGCAGATAAAACATGCTAGGAACAGGTGTATAGGACCGGACTTCATCTCCACTCCCATGTCAGAGTGGCATATAATTGGTTGTCGGTGGATCTCCCATGGCATTGGCCAGTTAGAGTTGCATTGGAAGCCGTTTCAGAAGGGACCCCAACAACAAAGTAGTTATGAGTACAAGCATCCCCCACCTCCAACTGTTCCCTGGCTGGGTGAGCTTCCTGTGTCACTTAACCCCTCTGAGTGCCTATCCTATGAGGATACCACCATTTTGGTACAAGGACGCTGTGGTCCATTTTTGTCCTCCAAGCTGAGGAGCCAGTGACTTGCGGTGTCTCAGAAGCCTTCCCTGGAGCCACAGGAGCACATGCTGTGTGTCAGACACTATCTTAAGTCAGTGACTCATCAAGCATCAAGTAACGGGGCTAAGAAAAGCCCTCCCTTAAGCTCATCTCCCCTCAATGGAGACAAACAATTACTAAGATTTCTAGAAATACCCTAGGCACTCACGGCCAGATCCATAAATTGGCTCCCCTTTTAAATGTCAGTCCCTTGTAAAACTTCAGCCACGTAGGAGTGAGCAGCCTAGGGCCCAGGAGAGTGGGAATCCGAGAGTCCACCTGCACTCCCTCTCTCTTGACCTGTGTGCCTTTTTCATGGCGAAGGTTCCACTCATGCTGTTCCCACTGAGAACACGAACTCCTACCTCCAGACACCAGGGCCAGCTGTGAAGGCGGGAGAGAGCTGCTGTTATCCCTTAACTCTGGGTCCTGAATCTCCAGGGGCTGGGACAAGGTCCAAAGAAGGCACTTCTTACCAGTAGCCCTGCTGAGGCCATATCCAGCTGTTTTTTTGGGGAGTACAGAGTAAAAAGCACCGCATCTGTGCTTGGAGCCAGCACGGAGGCAGCTTCCTATTTAAACTGTATCCCATGGAGTCTGATGAGATGTGAGGGGGGGTCAAAGCCAGGGCAGCATCCATAGGTCACTTGTTTTAAGCCATGTCTCTGTGAGTGAGGCTGGAACTGGTGTCCTTCATGACTGTATGTACCAGATGGTGGGTTGCGGGGCCAGCCCCCACAGTAAGGAGACAGCAAGGCAACTTGGTCCTGGGAGACAGACCCTCCAGTCCTGACTTTGTGAGCCTCAGTGGGAGGATGGCTCGACGACAGGACAAACATAGACAGGCAGCAGAAAGAGGAGCAGCTCCCTACTGAGCACCTCCCAAACCAAGAACCTCCCCCACTTCTCTAATGAAGTGGGCAGGTGGCAGAGTGAGGTGGTCTTATGGCCCTATAGGTGAGGCTGCCAGTGCCCTCCGGTGGAAGAGGCAAATGTTGTACCCCTCCCTGCACCTCGGGTATCTCCTGGGTCCTGCCACCAAGGCAGGAACCTAAGCCTGGGGCACTCTGATGCTGGCAGGAGAATGGTGCTCAGGACCCAGCATCAGCTCCTCTGCCACAGAAGTGTCAGCTATCAATCCTGAACCTTCTCTGAGTCCACTGGCCTGGAGAGCTGCATGGGCCAAGGAGCAGAGCCCCATCTAGAAACCCCCTCCACGCCCCCATGCAGTGTACATTACCATATTCGCCGAAACGCAGGGACTCCCACTGCTGCCACTCCACCAGGACGCTGACGGCACGCACGCCCACGTAGATGAGCACCATGCCCACGGTGGCATCCAGAAGGAAGTTGATGAGGTACCTGTGACGAGGGGAACAGTGGCACCATCAGGAAGCACCACCCAGGGAGCAAGAGCCCCTGAGCCAGGCCCTATGTGCGTACCAGGGCCAAGGTCAAGGCTGATGACCCAACACTTTATTTGACTTTGTTTTTTTTTTTTTTTTTTGGGGGGGGGGTGCGGGGGAGGGCAGGGAGCCCTCAATGTGCCTGTGCAAGAGGCTACAGTGCTCAATTCTGGGAGCCCCAGCGAAACCTCCCCAGTGTGTGGACACTCTTCAGGGGTTGGACAGCTTGAGGGAGGGGTGGAGGAGCAACAAAGACTTGACAGACCACAGTATTTCTGCCAAAGACTCAACATAAGACAGAGTAGCTGGAAGCAGCCAAGGAAGTCAACAGGAAAACAGAACTCGATTGATAAAAAAGTCTGCTCAATGACTATTCATTCCCTGACAGTCCAGCCCACCCAAGGCCCAGAGTCAGTGCCACTGTACCAGAGCAACTCAGGAAGTAGCCTCTGGGGTTTCTTAGACCGAAGAGAATAGGTCGACATGGCCCTTGCTTATCCCTGTGCTTCCGAGCATGCCATGGAGACAAGTACAAGTAAACATTTCTGAAGAGGGAGCTTTATTTCCCATGGAAACGGCAAGATGATAGAGCAAGACGAGGGACAGAAGGGCACATCCGCCTTGACCACATGTTCTTATAAGGTCTGCTTCCATCTGTCTGACACACTCCTCTTCCCTTACAAAGGAAAGGTCCTTTGCCCACTGGCCCTCCTTCAAGGGCCCTGTACCCAGATCTCACTGGGCACCACTGACCATAGGCCCCAGCTCTCCAGACAGCAGGAAACAAGCAGCCACTGGGTCAGGTTCTAGCCTTCTGGGATGCCACTTGGCTTGGAAATCCTCAAGAGACGCTCCAGATACCAAGGACCAACCGAGGTGCTTTCAAGTTACTGAGGCTCGAGACATTTTATGGCGACCCAGCCCCTCCCCAAGACCTAGGTTTTGACGCCACACACAGCCACGCAGTGCTCTGACACCAAAGGCGACCTACTTTGTGCTGCAGACGCCGGGGCTCTGCCAGCGCCCTGAAGTGACAAAACCAGAAGCAGGGGCAGCATTTTCTCCCGCCTGCCTTTCCTTTTTAAAATCACAAGGGGTCACTCTCAGACCAGAGATAGAAGGAATAGCAACTGCTTCCAAGGCAATTTCTCCAAGTTCGCAGCTGAGCTCTGGCCCCAGGCTATGTTGCTCTCAGAAGCTTACTTACATCTAATTGGTTTTAAGTGGTTCTCACACCTGAGACCCATCCGGAAAATAACAGGAACACTCGAGAGGCATAAAGGCATATCTTGTTTTATTGCAATTCACAGATGTTGCATTTTTTTGTTTACAAATTGAAGGCAAGACACTCCAACAGCAGAACAATTACCACTCGCTTTATTGTGGTGGTCTGGAACGCAACTCACAATCTCTCTCAGGTACGCCTGTGTGTGCATTAGTTCACTCATTCCCTCACCAAATAGTGATTTGAGCCAGGCCTTGGGAATAGACAATGCTATACTATGAACACAACACAGGTGAAACTGGCAGACAGGACAGTATCGTGTGGGCCCTGGAGCTACACGGGCTGAGTTCAAATCACAACTCCATCACTCTTGAGCTGTGTGAGTCTCTCTGTGCCTCAATTCCCCAACTTTAAAATGAAGATAATCAAAGTATTGATACCGCAGGGCTGTTATGAGGATCAAATGTGTCACTATATGTAAATAGTCCCTGCCATTTGTATAGTAAGTGTTCTTAGACTCACAGCCCCTCAGAGTTACAGAACCCAGGATGTCACAAAAGCTGAACTCTCACCCAAAGCAGCATCCTCAGCACACGGGACTCTGGCAGCCACAGGAAGCAGCTCATCCCTTGCTGTCTGCAAGTTTCTCTTCTCCCTGAGCTGAAACTGGCTCCCCTTCTAGGTCTGCAGGTCCCAAGATACCCCTTGTCCAACTCAACCCTTACGCCATCTATATAAAGTCACAGAGCAAAGCGAGGAAGCAATGCCTGCCCTGCATCCCTAGCCTCCCACCTAGCGGCTCTTCAACAGACTGCTGGAGCTCTCATGTCTTTCTCAAGTTTTAACGACGATATCATCCAACTGAACTATTAGCATCTTCATTGATAAGTGCCCTGCAGTTCCCAATAGCACTTATACTCATCATCTCATGAAACCTTCACAGTGATCTTAGCAGGACACATGAGGAAACTGAGGCTCAGAGAAGTTAAGCTGCCTTCCTACAGTCCGGCCTCTCAGTCAAGTGCTCTTATCACCACCCCAACCTCTACCTTGGGTCTTTCCTCCTCTAAGCTGAACACTCAAGATCTGTCAACAGACCCTTCTCCACCCTGGTTGTGATTCAGTTTGTGACTGTCCCCCGTTAAAGCTGTATCCTCTTCGTTTTGCTGATGGGCAATGGAGGTGCTCCAAGGATAGTGATGTGGCCAAGGCTCACCGGGAGTTAGGTTTCCTCGCCCCAGAGCCTCTGGCAAGTAACTGGCTCTCAGACTTCACAGCCACCAACATCACGATGATTCACCAAAGGATGACCCAAGCTTACTGCTGGTCAAGGACTGGAAAGACAAGGCCCTTTCCTAACCACCTCCCCTACAGGAAGATCACCCTTCCAAGCCCCCTGCTTTGGGACTGCACCCAAACATCCAAACTGATCACAACCTATCCAGGTCTTAAGAGAATAGAGGAGAGAGACATCACAACTTCCTTCTGAAATCTGAGCCTGGACTAAATCTCAAAACTACACTGACACCAAAAAAAGAGAAGCTTAAAAGAATCTTCCAGTCACAATGAGTTAAATATACAATAAACCTATTGGCGAAGAACTCATCAGCCCTCTGCCCTGTTCTCTCACAGAGGCAGGGCAGAGCTGGAGGGAATTCCAGGCAGAGGACAGCATGACAAAGGCACAAAGGCAGGAGACGGCTGGCAGGGTTGAGAGCCATCAGCAGTAACCCAGCATGGCTGGAGCACCAAATTTGAGCCAGGAAGATAGGAGATGGAGCCAGGATAAGACAGACGAGCCTCCTTTTCCACTCCATCTGCTAAGCAAGGCACTGTGTGGGTGCTGTCAGGAGGGAGAATAGCATACTATGGTCCAACCGGGGCTTCAGGCAGGTTGCTTTGGAGGCTGTGTGGATGGCATACTGAATTGACAAAGAGGAACCACCTCCATGGTCTTCGGGTCAAAACAGTCAACAATGGTTAATGACGGCTTTGACCCTGAGTGGCTGACACCACAGAGAAGCCCCTGTGTCCTATTACAGCACAGAGATGTTCCTTCAGGGCATTATGGGCGCCTTGCCAGGGAATGCTTGCAAACTGGGAAACACAGAGTACTAGAAAGCCAAAAATCAGAACTTAGATTGATTAGGAGAAAGCCTGTACACAGGGCAACTGTCACCAGGCAAAGCGCTAACAGCTAACCAACAGCTGTGTGTCTGAGCTTATAGGCAGCATGCACAGGATGACCTCTCAGAGGAGCAGAATGACAAAGATAAGCCATCCCCTCATGACTGGTGGCAGAAAGCAAGGCCAGCTGACATTTTCAATGGAGGAGCAGGTTTGTACTCAAATACAGGCCACTTACAGTGAACAAGGGTCCTCTTCGGTGAGATCTGCTAGGTATACATTTGCAAAGTGGATGAACAGCATTCCTATGGCTTGTTTGGAAGTGTCTAAAAACCTGTACAGAATAGGATAAGCACTTATTATCACTCCAACAGGAGAGTAATATCCAACTTGGAAAAAATGTTAAGTCTGAAGCAGGAAAAAAGTTGGGGAGACCCTAACTTTTGGGGTGGAGATACCAACTTCCAATTACTAGTCACCTCTTCCTGGGGCTTCAGTACTAACTCAGGCTTGGTGTTTCAGCTACCTTTCAAAACCATCAATAACACTGCATGGAAATCCCTAAAACACCCTTGATTACTACACATTTAAATATATTAAACACATATAAAATGTGGTTTTGATTTTTCATTTTTTGTTACTTCAAAATGAAATGCTTGATCACAACTTTGTGATGAAGTCCAAGGTACCTCTATTTTAAAGAGCTCCCATTTGAATGACTTGAGATCAGCCTGACTATAGAGCTCAAGTTGTTATATTACGATTTCCTTCTTAATTATGAATCTCTAAAATTTTACCTTAATGGTCAAAAAAAAAAAAAAAAGTGATGTGCAAGACTAACAAGAATCCAGTATGCAGCTGAAACTCTAAAAGACTTTCAGCTGCTGCCATTTAAACAACTGTCCTAGATTACGGGTGGGCAAACTTTTTCTGTAAAGAGTTAGAGAGTGAATATTTTAGGCTTTGCGGGCCATCGTTCTCTGCAGCATTACTCACTCTGCCACTGCAGCCTAAAAGCAGCCGTAAGCACCACCATCCCTATAACACTTTATTTATGGAAAAAGACAGTGGGCCAGGTTGGGCCTATGAGCAACAGTTTGCCAACCCCCAGGCTACATGACAAGTTTCAAAAGAAAAAAAACAAAGTTGTTAGTCTTTGAAACAATATGTCATCCCTCCCTACACTCCTGTCCAATCTATATCGCAGGAGCAGGGTGGGTTTTAGTTTCTTCTCTGTCAGGAACACCTGGAGACTACTCATGGTTTGTGACTAAGGAACCTTTTGGTGGAGGCCATCTCTCAGCCTCCCCAGGCTGGGCATCCAGAGTTGGCCAGGACACTGAAGTGGGTGATCAAGGGGTACAGAGGCATAGACATCAGCCATGGGGTCTCAGGACTGGAACAGACTTTAGAGATAAATCAAGCCAACCCTGTGACTGAGGCTTGAAAATCAGTTCCTAAAACCATGGCGAAGTAGGAATCCCCAAAGGTCTACATGTGTAAAACACAGAGCGTTCCAACTCTAGGTCCTCTCTCGGTCTCCTCAGCCCAAGTTAGATACCCATATTTCAGAGGAAATGATGAGGAAAAATAAAAATTATTATCAACATCTGGAAAAAATGCATTAAAGATCAATTAAGCAAGTGCTTTTTTATAAAAAGGCCTTTACCACAGTGCTTTATCAGAAGTTTTCTCTGGAGGGGAAAATGGCTAGGGAAAAAAAATTTAAGGCAGGTGGCAGCCTAAGGCAACCAAAGAATGACAGTTTCTTGTGGATATCATGTCCTGAAGAGCCTGCTGTCTCCTTCCATGATTTTTTTTTTTTTTGGAAGTTTTGTCTATAGAAACTATGTCTCAAGCTTTACCACCATTTTTTTATGAAGGAAAAACTGCCACCACTGGGTCATCCTAGGACTGAGAAAGACTAGTTTTGTGGGAAAGAGCATTCACATCGTTTATCTGACTAATCCCCAAATTTAATTTTTTTTTGCTCTTGCATATAGACTATAGCATCCAAGGATTTAACATAATCCAGCAGAGAGACATAACTAAAGGAGCCTGTAGTATAGACTGATATTTCTGTATTTTCGTCCCATCTTCTAAAACTGGACAACGAAGTGATGATAGAATAAAGGTAGGGCTCAATTATCTGGAGTAATAGAAGTGCTTTCATGTGGTACATATTCCCATTAATTCAACTAACAGAGTCCAATACTTTATGTTATGTATAATTGCTCACATTCTATTCCCCTCCCCCGCCAAGCCCCTTAAAAAGTCAAAAACATTATCTAGGAATGAGTTAATATTTAAATACCTACCATATCCTCCATGGACGTCTTTCATGCTTTGGTTCTCTGAAGCGTTTGACTGAAAGAAAAGACACACATTCAGTAGCTTTCCACAGCAATAACAAAACAAAATGCATATAACGAGTTGGGTTATCAGTGCACTCAGTGTTTACATTAAGGTGCCAGCTCTTTCAATATGTGACAATGTACAATAAGCCACGAAGGTCACAGAGGCCCTGTATTGCTGCTGACCAGTACAGACTCTTCAGAACTGGACACTTAGGAAGAATGACCTTAGGAAGAATGACACTTAGGAAGAATCACAGTTTGTGGAAAATTGTATTTTCTTCTTCTTTGTGACAAGGCTCTCTCATATAGGGACTGAAGACCACAAAGTAGAATGTAGCTTCTTGTAACTTCAGGATATGCTTTACCCAATGACAAATCTGTCCAGCTATCCATCCACCCAAAGATTCACTGAGTGCCTGCTCCAAGCCAGACACTGAAGAGACAAAGGCAAAGGCAGCTGTCTGGCAGGAGGGCAGACACATAATCGTATGTATGGCAAGTGCTAGAAAACATACAAGTCTGAGGCAGAGTGAAGACACGAGGAAAAGGATGACCAGTCCTGTCTGCTTGGAGGAAGGGTGCTAGTCTGCTTGGAGGAAAAGCTTCCTTGGTGAGAGGTAGCCAAGCCAGCCTGAAGGCTGGGTAGGAATTTAGCAAATAGATCAGGAAGGGCAGAGAGGTACATTCTGGACAGGGCACACACCACAAGCTCATAGGTACAGCGACATAACATGGCAGAGTGTGTTTGGCATAAGTTGATTTGGCTTTGATATAGCAGGTAACGAGGGAGACAAACTGAGCAGGGCCACATGAAGGAGGGTCTTCGATGCCAGCTAAGAAGTCTGGACTGAATCCTGTAGGGAAGAAAAAGCCAGGAAAGATGCTAAGCTGTCAAAGACAAGGGGTAATTGTGTTTTAGAAAAGCAGCTCTGAATTGGGTAGAGGGTGGGTTTCAGGGGATGGAAAGGACTGAGGAAGGATGCTGGCTGCATCACAGCACCAGGCGTGGTACTCCCCGTTATAGACCATCGGTCGGAGTGAGGTGCTCATTCAGCAACAGCCTGACTGACCTCAAATGGCAAAAAAAAAAAAAAAAAAAAAAAAAAAAGTCCCTACATTGACACCTTCACCTCAGGTCTACAGACACAACTGTTTGAATAGAAATAAACAAAAAGATTCTAACGGTCCTATCCTCCATTCACGCTCCAGGCAGAATATGTCCACAAGGATTCTATCTACTAAAACAAACACGGAAAGTGTTGCATGTGTGATGTATTCCCACACTCAAGTACTGTAGTAGAAACAGATACGGATGCAAGCCCACAGAGGATGCTGCGTTACACTGGTAGCAGGCAAGAGCCAACTTCTGGCAGAGCCCCAAGCTGACAAAGGGAGGGCAGGAAAGGGAAGTGGGAGACAGGGAGAGAGAAAACAGCGACCAGATCAATAAATCCTACTTCTCTAAATAAATACAGGCAACCCACAGTTAACAAAGCAAGGATTGTCTGTATACAGAAATGAAGTATGATGTTTAGAGAGTCATTTTGGTAGAGATCAAAAAGCAGGTAAAATTGTAAGAGGGTCTGTCATTCCATTAATACATCACAGATCTGGAACATCAACAATGCTAAAGAATCTGGAGTTGAGGCCAAGAAGTTCTGCTTGCCCAAATGGTTCCTGAAGGCAGAGGCCTCCTTCCCACAAGCACCTAAGTTTCACGAAGGGGCTGAGGCCTCAAGGAGGAGATGCAAAGGACACTGGGCCAGGACAAAGTGATCTGGAGGGAAAGCCTCCAGTCGTTTGCTCTTCTGCCTCAGGGGAATCTGTCCCCATCAGTATAAAATAAAGAATATTAAGACATACCCCAAGGAGAATGCCCTCATTCTTAGGAGATCCATGCTGAAGTACCAGAATGGTTGTAATGTACTTTCAAATGGTTTGGGAGAAAAACTACACGTGATATATTATAAAATAAACATATTATAAATGGTCTAATTATATTATCATTATAAATAATAAATACAATGAATGTAAGCAATTATATAATAAATCTATTATCTATATTAATACATATACTACATAAAGAGAAGCAAATGTGGTATTACGGACCAAATTTTCTCTCTCCTCCCAATCCATATGCTGAAGTTCTAACCCCCAGTACCTCAGAATGTGACTGTATTGGAGACAGGACCTTAAAAGACAAAATGAGGTCAAATAGGTGGCTCCTAATCTAACCTGATATCCTTATAAGAGGAAATTAGGACATTCACACAGACTGAGGGGTGACCACGTGAGGACAGTAAGAAGGTGGCCATCTGCAAGGAGAGAGGCTTTGGAAAAAACCAAACCGCCGACACCTTGACCTGGGACTTCCAGCCTCCGGAACTGTGAGAAAATAAATTTCTATTGTTTAAGCCACCCATTTTGTGGCCCTCGCAAACTAACACATGTGGTAATGCAATAATTGGCGAAACTAGATGAAACAAGACAAAAGATATTTTGGGTATTCATTAAATTATTTAGACTTTTCTGTTGGTTTAAGACTTTTTGAAATAAAAAGTTGGGAGGAAAACATATCCTAGAAGAATGAACTAGTGTCACCATTCGGGGGTCATGTGACAATGTCTATCAACATTTTACTTGCCCGTGCCCCTTTAAACTGCAATGCACTGCACTGCCTGGTATGTGTTCTATGGGTATTACTAAAACATGATTAGATATATACGGACCCTCACTGTAATACTGTCATAACAAAACCCCAGAAAGAAACCAATGCCCATTTATATGAGATTGGGTATATATATCATGGTATAATACACATTAGTTACTAAAAACAGGGTAGATCTATATGAATTAATATGAAAAGATTTCCAAATTATGTTGAGAATATGCCCACCATGATTCTGTTCATATACATTTTAAAAGGTGCATATTTATGCTGATCTTATGCATATACCATATTATGTTTTTTTCCTAGAAGGATATATGACTATTAACAAGGGCTACCTTTGATGAAAGGAATTATGAATCAGGAGAAGAGACTTTTTCTATCATTCTGAATGGTTTAAAACATTCTTCCACATTCACATTCTTTTTATTTCAAAAATTTAAAAATAAAAAACAAACTCATGTCAGAGACTTCAGCTAATGCTGCAAAGTGGGACATGGAAGAAACCATATGACTCACAGTTGGGCTCTGGGACGAGAAAGGAAGAATGGTGTGTGCGGGCCGGTCCTGCTCCAGGAGCGGCCTCACATAGCAGCGCCTTAGATGGAATTCAGGATGAATACAGATTCTGCTTCAGAGCAGAAATGTGGCTCCTGCTCTCCACCTCCCACCCCCTTTCCCTAGACTATTTTAGAGCCTAAAACAAATTTTTTTTTTTTTTAATTAAAGAAGAGACATTAGAAAGCTACTCCACATCTAACTTGGTAGGGGAAAAAAAGCCAGAAAAATTTGTTCATCTGTCCAGTCATATTTTATTAAAATAGACAAAATCCTTGTCTTCTTTACATTCTAGTTAGGGTGAGAGAGGAGTAAACCTGGAGCACGTCAGACTGCGAGGACTGACACTAAGGCAGGAAAGGAGAGAGGAGGGCTGGGGGAGGCAACTGCAGATGAGGATGTCTGAAGGTGAACAAAGGCCTGAAGGGAAGGGGTGAAGAGCCCTCAGGCAGAGGGCCGAGGCCTGTAACTGGCGGGGAGGGTGGGACATGAGGTCAGGCCTTCCCGGCCTTGTGGAACAGGCTGAGGGCTCCACCTTTGCCCGCAGTGACTTGGGGGTGGTGGCAGGACACAGCAGGACAGCTGTGACCCACAGCTGAACAGGCTCACTCCAGCACTGCTGAGAGTAGTCTGAAGGGGCAATGGTGGAATCAGGGAGACCAGTCAGAGACTACCACACTCACCCAGGGTCAAACAATGGTGGCTTGGTCTGGGTGGTAGCAGGAGAGGTTGATAAGAGGTCAGATCCTGGTTGTAACTTAAGCACTGAACTGACAGGATTTTCTGACAGAGTGGAGATGGGTGAGAGAGAAAGAGAAAAGTCAAGAATGACTACTCCAGAGGGGGAATTTACACTGTTTCACTGCATCTCTGGTTTTGTTTTGGTGGTGGTGGCGGTGGTAAAGTGGGGACACACAAGACTTCTCTGCAAGTAGGAAATGAGGGGCTGCCTCCAAGTCTCTCTTGGATGGTGAGCCAGGTACCCAGTCCCACTCTCTGTGGGGGCCTGACAGCTGCTCCCTCAGAAGCCACAAATGAAAAGGCTCACAGAGAGTGGCTCAGGCACAGCCCTGGGACAACTGATCTTTTCTCGGTGCTTCTATTGGATGGGAAGGACACAGATGGAACAAGAGGCCAAAGCAAAGTGCAATCCATAGTCTCTAACATACATACCACGTGTTCCCTGAGGTGGCAGGGCCAGTGGAGGGGGCAGCAGGCACACCTCAAGTGTAGGTCTGTCCCTGACACGGTGATACCAGAGCTGGAATCCAAGGCTAACAGAGCAGTGCATGAAATAGCCCCTAGTGGGAAAAAAACAGTGGGGTATGGGGAGAAGGGACAGAAAAGGGGGCCTATGGGAGTGTGTAGCAACAGGCCCCATTTCACTCCTTTAATGATGCTGTGTGCCAGAGTGGACTCCTAAGCAGGCTTTCTGCCTTTATGCACAAGTGCCCTGAAGACAGGCATGGGGTCCCGTCACCCTTGAAAACTAGTAGTGGCCAAGAGCCACACAGACATTGCTTAAAGTCCTATCTCTGGTACTATCTAGCTATGTGGCTTTGTGTAAAAAAAGAGGGGTTAAGACTGTGCAGCTATGACCTACCTGGCTGGCATCAGAATTAAACAAGAGAAAACAAGTGAAGGGGCAGGCACAGAACCCGTGCTCAGGAAAGCAAACAGCATTCTGCGTTCCTGCCCTGGACCCTGTCTTCTCTCTCCTCTCTGCTTCCATTCTCCCTGGGCTGAGTCCTGGGCTGAGACATCCTGTCCTAGTCTCAAAGAAGCGTGTGACCTTGGGCCTGCCAGCTACAACCTGACTCTCCACACCCCTCCTTCCCCCTATGCCTGCAGGCAGCCCGGGGTCTTCCTGAATGCTAGGAGGGTCCTAGGATCCCAACCCTGTTCCTCTCCACCCCTGTGACATGCTCTGAATTCAGAGTACATTCTTTTCGTTAGTGTTTGTATGGTATATCTTTTTCAACTTTTTCCTTTCAACTTTACATTTAAGGTGGTTCTATTGTAAGCAGCATATAGTTGAGTTTTGTCCCCCAATTAATTGTAGTGGGTTAGATGGCAGTCCCCAAAAATATATATCCAAATCCTGACCTGCAATACTTGTGAGTGTGACCTTGTTTGGAAAAAGGGTGTTTACAGATGTAATTAAGTCAAAGATTTGAGGAGAGATCATCCTGGATTAACCAGGTAAGCCCTAAACCTCATTACAAGTATCCTTATGAGACGGAAGAGCAGAAGACATACAGGGAAAGGAAAAGGCCTTGGCACAGACAGAGGCATAGACTGGACTTATGCAGCCATAAGCCGGGGAATCCCTGAAGTGGACAGACAAGAAAGGACCCTCCCCTAGAGCCACTGGAAGGAGCGTGGCCTCGCCAACACCTCAATTCTGGACTTCAGGCTTCCAGAACTATGAAAGAATCAGTGTCTCTTGTGTAAAGTCAAGAAGGCTGTGATTGTTAAGGCATCCCTAGTAAATTAATAAGGCAATTTGTTTCTTTTCCTTAAAAAAAAATTTCAAAGTATAAAGCATATTCATTGAAAAGTCTCCCTTCCATTTGAAATCCCAGTTCCTGTTTCCCTTCTTAGGGCCAACTTCTGTCACCCTGACCTTGTGCATCCCTCTAAACACATGCTAGGTGACTACAAAGATGGACAGATGGCTCTTTAAAGGGAAGGACAGATGGTCCCATAGTTTACACTGTCAGATCCTTGCTGCTCTCACCGAAAATTCCCCTGCAGTTTAAGATACTATACACGTGGCTCTACCTCTTTTATTAGAGGCTATGTGGTATCCCATGGCATGGCCATGCCATCTCTGAGTCACTCCACAAGCACTGCTACAGTGCATGTCACTGCCATGAGCCATCTCTGCCTATGTGGGCATATTCCTACTGGTGGGCTTGCTGCATCAAAGGTTCTGTGCAGTTGATTCTGTCTTTCCACAGAAATTGCAGCAACTCACACGAGTGCCCATTTCCCCTACAACCTTGCCAGCACAGAAAACTAGAGAACCCTTTCACCTTGATGATTTGATCATTGAAAAGGATGCCTCATCAGGGTTCCCAGGCACCTGCAAGGCTCACCACCACCCACCAGCACAGGTGGGGTTGGCGAGGCTCCCACCTGCCCTCCTCTCAGGTGTACACCGTCGGCTCCTCCTGCTCGACCTCAGCTCACACCCTCCCTTGAGGTGTCAGGGCACAGAGCTCACTCCTCCTGTTGGTGCCACACAACAGAAAGGCAATTATGGATTATACAATGCTACCTGTTTCACACCAGTGGCCAGATCATTGACTGCTCACACGACGCTGTCACTTGATTTTACACACCCCTTCGTGTCTACATCTAGAGGGAGGGGACCAGGCACTACTTCACTGTCCTCAGAGCTTCACCTGACTGGTCCTCCCACAGACTTGCTGAGTGGCAGAAGAGAACTGGGGTTTTACAAGGAGTATTCCCTTTTATGTCACAAGGAAGAAGACATAAAAGGCGGCATTAAAAGTCAAATCACAGGAGTTGGAAGGAAAATAATCTCCACATAGCAGCTATAGTCCTATTTAGAAAATAAGTCATAAAAAGTACAACTCTTGAAATTAAACCACACAATTTAAGAGAGCTGTCTGGCCAATACTGGGCACAGCTGGAGAGAAGCAGAATTACAAAGAGTGAAAGAGATGGTAAGAGGCTCCTAACTATCAGGGGAAAAGAAAGGCTTTCAGCTGAATAAAGAAGGGGTAAACTGGGATTCTGCAGGCTTGGTTACCAGTGGTGACAGTCCCTTGCGCCCCTCTTTATCTGATGGCATTTCCCCAATCATCACTATGTGGGTGGAAAATTACTCCCTGCTCAGGATATACTGGAAGAGGCTACTGAACCCAGTAAGGCTCTTGGTAGAGAGCTTCTCTTTGCCATGAAAATCCACCAAGGCAATTCAATTACAATATAAAATGAATGGAATATATTCTTATATCTAAAGTGTAATCTGAAAGGAGGAAGGTGACCACAGACCACAACAGTAGCCACTGCAGCTTCTAACATTTTAAAATATGACACAACAGAAGACAGCTTGGATGGCTCCTCCTCACAGGCTATGGGAAATCAGTCACAGGTTCTTCACTGGCACCACAAAACCACCGATCTGTGTGTGAGATTATGGACCTTGGGATGTGAGCGGATTTCCCACTTCTCAGTGTCAGGGAGCCCGAGATCATGAGCTCAGGGCCAAAAGTCTAAATGCTTTATTGTTCATCCCTGGAGAAAATACTCCCCTGTCAAAAACCTGGAGCCAGAAAAATACCAGTTTTGGAGCCTTCTGCCCAGTGACATGCTGCTGACCTGGATCAGACCCCTGATGGCCTCATTTCTCAAGCTGTACCACAGGCCAGAGCCTCATGCAGCACAGGCTTCCTGTCGAGGGTAACAAACTGTTCACCTAGCAATAGCAAGCAGCCCCTTCCCCAGCTTAACAGCAAGCCCAGTGACAAAGCAGCTGCTGTCAGATCAGCTCATAAACTCAGCAGCTTGCACTCTGACTCAGAGCCGAAAGGGTCTTGAGGATCCAACGCTCTCAGGGTAAAAGGTGGGGAAAACAGTGGGGGGAGCGGTGATTTGTCCAGGATCACCAGGTAGTTATCAGTGGACCTTGCACAAACTCTGAGTCACCTGGGACAGGCCTCTCTCAACTGGCACTGGTTGGACAAGGGACCTCAAGCCATGCCTTGCTGGTTCTATGAGCCCAGGACTCCCAATCTCAAAGGCCAGAAACTGTCCAGGGGGATGAGCAAATCCACCTCGAATAATGAAACCGGCAATCGAGAAAAAAACCAGAAGTGTTTCTGCACATTCCCTAAAGTATAAATGATCATCCCCACAACTAAGCCCCATCCCAAAACTCCTTAGTACCCCCCGTGGTGCAAAAGCCCCAGAGGCACTCAGTTTCTTTCAGGTAGGGAAAAAGTCCCAGGGGACAGTGAGATAGACTGTTGGTTGCCTCCCGCAAACCCACCCTCCCCTCTCTTCCTAAAGGAATTCTCTCAAGTAGCTTGCAGAATGCGTTTCCAGCCTCCCTTGCAGCTGGGTGTAGCCATATGACTAAATTCTGGTCTACGAGTTTTAAACCCAAGTTTGGCTATTTTTCAAGGAGAAATGAAGAGCCAGGTGATTCTTATGGCAAGGAACTAAAGGCAGCCAAGTTGGGGGTGGTCTGAAATCTAGTCCCCGCTTTACCAACAATTTTATTTTAAGCAAGTCACTTAACTCTTTGGGTATAAGTTTCCTCAGCTGTCTACTTAATAAGGTCAATGTGGAGAGAAAAGCAGCAACCACCCCTCACCGGGTACGTTACATCATTATGGCCAATCTTTATGACAACCCTGAAAGGTATCGTTCTCATTTTATAGATAAGGTCAAAGGATCTGCCTAAGGCAAAAATGGCACAACCTAGATCTAATACAACAATCTTTCCACAAAAGCAAAAAGGGGACCTCTCCACCTCAACGGGTTCCCCCAACTCCATTCTTCTTCCCATAACCCCCGCCCCCCAACACTGGAGCTGGAGTGAAGTGAGTATGGCATGTCTTGCTTCAAACCTTTCAGTGCCTGCCCCACCTCTCCTTCCTCAGGGAACACAATTCATACTTTGTAAGTTGGCAAACAAGGTCCCCTGGCCCGGCACCTCCCATCCAATGCTGTCACTCACATTGTCCCTTTGACTTGAGAGGGCCTCCACATTTTTTTCTCTTGGATAACTCTAAAGCATCCTTCCAGATTTAGTTCAGACAGTTCTAAGATTTGCCTCTTTTGCAATTGAGCAAAGCATTCCACCCTCCCTCGGGCTCCTCAAAGTTTCCTATGCTACGCTGGGATTAATACTTCAAATTCAGTACTAAGGATTTGTCTGTTTCTCCCACCAGACAGTTAGTTACCGAGACGGACAGGGACCTTGTCTTATTCACATTTCAGCACCCAGCCCAATACCTGGAACAAAGCAGAAACTTACCTACTAACCTGAATAAATGGATCAGAACACACTGGAAGAACACACAAATCAAAGGAGGCGACAGCTTGGTGCTTACAGTGTGAGCTTTAGGTTCAAAGCCTTGTTTCAGCACTGACTGTGGGGTCCAGGAAAGTTGCTTAACCTCTCTGGGCTGGGACCTATCCCTCTTTAAAGTGAAAGAAATTATAGCACACACCTCATAGAAGCATTAACAAAACAATATAGAGTACTTAAAACTGTGCTTTGTACTTCGCCAAGGACTGTACATATTTTAGTAAGAAGTAGCAGTGGTATTATTGATAGAGGAAGAGTAAATCCTCAGGCGCAAAACCCAGGTGTAGGCAGCCAGAAAGTGCTCATCTGATTATATCACTTGTGGATCCAGGACCTCCTTAAAGTCTTTAACATTTTTAATTATAAATCATCATAAGTTTGGAAACTATAGAAAGAGGAAAGTTACTTAAAATGTCATCGTCTGAATATAACCATTGGTTTTTCTATCACTGTAGTTCTGGTTCCAATTCTCCTTCTGGCCTGCACGTCCCATGTGGGTCCAGAACAAAGCTTCACTCAGCTGAACCCTCTGTTCCCTGTCAGTCTCCATTAGCCTCAAAGGTTGGCCTCGGGAAGAACTCTCCAAATGCTGGTGCCCTGAAAGGTGAGCACATGAGAGCAATGACTGGAACAACCTGGGCAGAGTGGCCCACGCTCCATGGGCTGATACAGCCCATGAGCAGCCCATGAGCAGCCCACGAGCAGCCCACGGCAGGCAGGTCTCCTCCTCCTGTCTCACTACCATCAGGGTAGGATGCATGGATGTGCTCAGGAAGAAGTGACAGGAAAGGAGGCTCAAGACCAACTCCAAAGACTCAGAAGATTACCAAGGGAAAGGGCTGGTTCTTGTCAAGGTATCTCAAGCTGCTTTTTGCTGATGATAAAGAGACACACCATGAAATCAAGCTGAGTATGCTGCAGAATTTTTTCTATAATCAGAGTGAGAAAAAAAGTATATGACATACCAATCGCTTCAAGAAACACCATGAAATGAGAAGCCTGTCATCACACCCCAATCCAGCAGGAAAAGTGAGTGCTGCTGCCCACACAAGCTGGCTGACCAAGCTGGCTGACAGCATGCCTACGGCAAGTGCTACGGTCAGAATGCAGCTAAGGATGCCTCCTCCACGGGGCACTACGGAGCTCTGATGAACAGTAACAACTGGTGGAAGACTGGGAGACGCTTACGCAGACTTCAGTGGCTTTGCAGCGCTTCCCTGGTGCTGCTGCTCCTTCCCACTGCAAGCTTCTCAGGCCTTGGTGCTAGCCCCTCCTTCAGACCTTTCCACTCAGGACAGAGTGCCTCAGGCCTGGATCTCTCTCAGTCCCCAAGCAAACTTCCAAACCTGCCTGCCCTGAATCCTGCTACCTTCCACTGTTACACTGGATGCAATTCTACCAACTACTGCTGCCTCCTAAGCATGATGATTCATGGTAGCTTCACACATTCAAAATCAAGAGATTTTAGTGGTGGGATTTTGGTACCAAAAAAGGTTGATAGAAAAACTATCTTTGAAGAAAAACCTTTTCAACAACCCTTAGAATCACACCCTGTGGGTGAACACCATTGCCTTTTTGACCACATGACTCACATTTATCTTAGGCTGAGTCAACTAGGTCCAGGCAGAGAGCAGAACCCAGGCTGGATTTGCTCCCTACAATCAACGAGCACTTTGTGTGGGCAGAAACAATTGCAGTGTGACCATGGAAGTGTAGAACATGCAGGCTTGAGTGAAAGAAAGCTGCACAGGACTGTGAATTTCACCCCCGTCTCACCTTAGTTTTTACCTGGGGCAGGAAAAGCAGAGGAACAATTTCAAAGGCCACCTGCATGATGACCATTTTCCACAAAACATCCCACTCTGCATTACAATATGTTTTATGTCCAGCTGTTCATCCATCTATCCCACACACAGTTGGTGGAGATCCCAAAATATAAAACTGTCACCCTTCACTCCACTTAAAATTCCCATGACACATAAACCTGCCAAAAGTCAAACTTTACGCTTAAGATCTATGCATTTTACTTTATGTAAATGACACCTCCACAAAAAAAAAGAAAGTTTAAACACAAAACAAACACATAGCGTTCCCATGCCTTTCCACAGCAGTTAGTATAAAATGCAGGCTCCTTCTCAAGGCCAAGGTACCACATGACTTAGGTCTGTGCCTACTTCTCTGACCTCGTCCCCCCTGGCTTATCCTGCACTTTCTATTTGGGACACTCTTCTCTCAGCTCACCTGGTGGCAGCTCCTCCTTTTCATTCTTGTCTCAGCCCCAAGGTCACCTCCTCAAAAGCCTCTCCAGACTACCTCCCCTACAGGTGTGCACATCCTGCCTTGCCTCATCCTTCAGTCTCATTTCCCTATTTTATTTTCTTCGCAACTCTAACCCCGTTCATCTCAGAAAGTCTTAAGTGTTTTCTTCCACACTATAAAGTAAGCTCTATAAATCTTGGAACTTTTGTTCTGTTTCCTCCTGTACTCCTAGTGTCCAGAGAGTACCTGGCTCTTGACAGGTACCTAAGCAATATTTGCTGAACAAAGGAAGTCATTCAGTCTGTCACTTAAAACATATCTATTGAATACTGCCCAGGTATTTATTTTTAATTCAGAAAGTTTCGTGAATTTGCATGATGAGTTCTCCCAGAAGCTTAGTTTGCAAGCCATTATTATTGCAACTGGACTAAAATTGCTTAGTTCTCTCTGGTTTTGGACAAAGTAATCTGCCAGCAAGACTGCAAGAGGACAACTAACTAAAACCTTTCTCTCTCTTAACTAACTAACCACAAGGCAGGGTGAATGCTCTCCCTCACCACATCCAGCCTTAGACAGAAGAGCCAGAAAATCTAATTTGGGTTTGTTTTAGTGCTCAATATTTTTTGGCAAAGAGTTGGCTATTTTTGAACCAGATGAAGTCGACGTTCTAAGTTAGCCAGCTTTAATCCTCCTACGTGGAGGTTTTGCCAAAGGCTGAGAAAGAACCAAGAGAAAAAGCTAAACTGTCTAGCAAATAAATATGCTTAGTTCTCTAAACACGGAGCCTCCTTAGAACCACAGCTTCCTCCTGAGCAGGCCAGCGATGCCATCTGCTAATGGTGATGATCTCAGCAGGGGTGAGGGAGCATCGTCAATATGCAAGTGGTTCCATGGGGATCTATTTGATGGAAAGAAATACAAATGGCTCACAAACAAGATGTGCAACCTCAATAATGTCGATTTAAAAAATGCAAATTAATAATTATTCTTGCCCAGATTAGCAAAGATATTAGGAAATAGGCACTCTTAAACTGCTGGTGGAAAAGTAATTGTTACAACCCTGAAAAAACCGAGGAAGTGGATCTGTAATCCTAGTCCTCAGAGCCACCCAGGTAAAAGGGGTCATTAAACTGGTGTTGGGGTGGTCACAATGAACAGAGTGTTCTGGGAGCCAGGGATGTTGCTAGAGGTGGGACAGATGAGGCCTCCAGGATACAGAGTGCATTGCAGTATTGCCTGTAAAAGTGGAAGCTTTAAAAACCACATCTATCAATAGGGGAGGGATTAAATGTAAGTTATCACACAGTGGAATTCAATTGTTAAAAAGTGAGGTAGAGATGGTATTCTTGCAATGGGCACATTTTATGATATGTATATTATACTTCAAAAAAGCTGTTTAAAAAGTAAGGTAAATCTATATATTGATATGGGGAAATGCCCATGTTAAACAGGAAAAATCACAAGTCACCAATGTGTCATGTAAACCTATTTTTTAAAAATGATATATACAAACAGAAATATGGAGGCATATACAATAAACTGTGAAACATGGTTAGCTCTCCAGAGAATGGAATTATAGAGAACTTTCACTTTTTATGCTATGTATTTCTATGTTTTAGCTGTTTACAAAGAGCACGTATTACTTTTGTAGTAATAAAAAAGTCTAAAAAATTATTTGGGAAAAAAGATTTTGCCACTAAAAACAATAATTTAAAAATGACAAGATTATAATTTTGTACATTAGGTAATTAATAGCCTTCCTCGAACCGAACTCATTTAGAAATTTTCCTTCCAAGATAAAAGATTCCTGGAGGCAGACTCACTAAAGATGTCCCTTTAGCCCATTTAGTCCACATCAACCAGGGGCTAGGATTCTTGCTGTGCAATTTACTATCTGTGGTGGACAAAATGTCCCACTGCTGTGCTCCCGTCAGCCAGGCCAGGGGCTCCTCTCATACCTGATGCTCAAAGCCATAGTTAAAATAAAATGTATTGTATATGTTTGTATTTTGTAGGATTCCCTGGTTTCCTTGACTTTTAAAAATTAACCAAGCAATAATTAATCCTGCGTTGGATAAGAGCCTTTGACTATAAAAAGTAAAAAAGACCAACCTTCAATGCAATCTCATGGCTAATTAAACAGAAAAAGGCACCGTCTCAGGAGTCTGCATTTCTCAAAGGGAAAATTTTCAACCCCTGGCCCAACCACACCACAAAAGATGATCCTCAGCCCAGGCAGTACAGAAACTTGTCTTGCCAGTGCTTTTTATGGTCAGAGGGAACACCCACCATGCCCCTCATGCAGTGTGATAAGCTGCAAATTGCAGGATGGATTTTCATACTTGCAACCCAAGACTCTGAAATGATTGCTGCTTAGGGTGACCCAAACTCAGCAGAAGACAGAACATTTAATGGGTATAGGGAGGGTTCTTGTTTTCACACCTTGAACCTGGAAGGAAAAAGTGGAGATCAAGCTATATATCCAACCACTAAGAGTTAAACAAAAGCCAAAGGACTGAACACAAACTGCCAACTCACTTAACTGGGTTACTCAACTCCAAGAATTTCACTTTGAGAAAAAGCCCTATGTACTGTATTTCATTCATAAAAATGACCCCACTTGCTCTTGATTTCTGCAGGTCATATAATTCAAGTGTCATTCCCTGGCAGTGGTGAAGTGGCTGGCCTCAGCCACCCACCTCTCTCATTCAGCAGCCCTTGTGAACACTTTGGGAATCCATGTGTGGCAGACTGGCAAAGGACAGGTTCAAATTCAGTACAGACACCAACCAAAACCTGCTTCAACTCACCTACTACCTAAACCCAATATGTATGACCTATTCAACTGAGTTCCTAGAAGGATTTCTGAGAAAGCCTGATAAGCCATTATTATCAGGAATACTGACAGCTCCGGGCACTCAAGACAAATCCACTCAATCAACCTACAGGTTGGAGAGTTTCTTCCAAATTTTCAGATGAAGAAACTCATGTTCACTGCATTTAAGAAACTTGCCCAAGTCCCACAGGCACCAAGCGGTAGTCAGGACCAGAATCCAGGCCACTGCTGACTCTTACCCCCATTAACCCTTTTCCTGTTTAGAGAAAAAGGTACGGCTTGCTGCCAGCATGAATTTAATATCATGAGTAGGAATACTACGTTTTCTAGGATTTGACATTTTCAGTGATCAAGAATTACTACATTTTGTAAGAGGTAAGGTACCCCAGGGTACCTGAAGCACCCATCAGACCACTCTGGATGGGATTTCCACTACCAGCCAAGGAGGACTACAGATATTATTACATATGATAGGGGCTGATGATTTCTTCACTTAAGCGCCCAAGCCTCCTTGGGGTCAGGTTATTACGATAAAGTTAAGGCTTCCTCTGCTGCCCTGCTACCTAATTCTCAGGATTTGGGACTGAGGAAGTGAACTCTGTGGCTTCTCTTCTCAGATTCTGATTGGTTACACAACTTGTAGTGTTTGAAAAGAAAGGACTCCAAGTGCTAACTTCACTAGGCTGAGACGCTAGAGGAATGGTCTTAAATGTTTTATAACTTCTTCACTTAGAAACAACAGGGGGACTAGGTGACAAGGATTGGTGATAAATGAGAACTGTGAACACCAATACAGAAGAGAGACGCTGTTAAAATAAATGATGACGCTTAGGGCTCGGGTTACCAGGCTGTCCTAGAAAAGGTGGTTTGAGTCGAATTACGATTCCAGAACTCCCAGTGCCTACTTTGTTCTTCTATCTGCTGGGATCCCTCTAATTTTCCTTCTATGACAACACTGGAAAAAGGACAATCATGTGCATGGTGGTCATGAGAAGTACTATCAATCGAATTTTTCTTCATTCCTTATCCTATTACATGAAATGTAGAGTGAGTGGCCTCAGGGACAAAGGCTAGGCAGACAGCTTGGTTGAAGAGCAAGTCAAAGAAGAGGTCTGCCTCCATCTCTTTCCTTGATAGCTACGAACCACAGCAATAGGTAGTGAGGGGAAGTGCCTGAGCATCCTGGGTTTGGGAGAGGGGCTTGCTAGGTGATGTTTTGGGATTGTCTCATAACTCTGTCCTGCTTGGTTCCAGCATTCCTAAAGTCTAGAATGAACATAAAGCAACCCCAGAGAATCAGCATGCCCTGGCGCTGCTATTTCTCATTTGAGACAGGTCTGGTTATGCCAGCTCCTGATAAGACCAAACAATTCACAAGACCTTGGGGAAAAAGGAGGCGCAAGGCCCAGGTAGAGCCGGCTCACCTGTCCTTAGATTCTCTGACCTGGCGATAGTGCAGGGAGCATGCTTCCTCTGGGTTTGCTTGTCCATCAAGCTATCTGCAGGAGACTTAGCTCTAAGCATCTAACCATAACTGATGCTATGCAAAAGGAGCCAGAGGCAGCAGCACTGATGTGGGTGGGCAAGTACAGAACCCAAAGAAGGCAGAGTTAAAGCACTCTGTCAAGAAATGATCAAACAATCTGATATGAGAATCAGGAGAGTGGGAATGGCAGGTGGCTGGGAAGAGACATACCCAGTGCTCAGGGCAGTGAACAAAGACTTTATACAAGGACTATATAAGAATGCTCTATACTGTACACAAGCTAGGACTCTAGCACTTCCTCTCCCTTAGCATTGAGATATGAGCTCTTTGGCCTGCTGGAATCTTTGAGAGAGGGGGAAAAGAAGAGCCATTAACTGCCTTTTTACAAAAAAGGTATTGAGAAGTCTGAGAATGTGTAAAAAGGCACTGTGCACAGAATGGCAGACTCCATTTCGATTATTAGCTACTGTTTGACTCCCACACTTAATTCAAAGGCTCTTTATAAAGCAAATTAGTCTGAAAGGTACCTTATTCAACAATCCAATGTAGACTGTAGAAACTCTGATTTCCTACCAGTTAAAATACAAGCAGTGAGCAACCAGGTTGGCTTACCAAGGGCAAGGCAAATGTAGGAATACGACAAACTGCCTGAAGCCCTTAAGACTGAAGCAGCAGCTGACTGTCATCCTGGATGAGATGTTCGCTGGTGTCTCTGAGCCTGTTATCACCAGCTCTGAGGGTTCAAGAGGAATAGTGATGCTACAATCCACTCTGTGGGATTCTGGCAGCCCTACTCACCAAGACGATATCCAGTCAATAAGTACTCACTTGTCTATCCAGTATGTAGGTATACCTGAACCGACCTTCTGTGGCCACTAAGCATACAAGCCTGGAATTGTTAGTTACTGGTTCAAGTAATCTGTCTTCCTAAATTGACTGCAGACTCTCAGAGAATTGGGACAAAGTCTCTTAACTTTTCCCATACTCATCTTTGCTAATTAGTTATGTATCACTGTGTAATGCATAAGCCCACAATTTAATGGCTTTAAACAATACACACTTATTATCAGTTTGGCTGAGTGGTTGTGGCTCATGCTCTTGTAAAGTTTTAAATTACAAACCACCTGAGGCCTTGACTGGGGCTGGGGGATCCACTCTGAGTAGGCTCACACACATGTCCTCAGCTCCTCACCAAGTCAGTCTCTCTACAGGACTCCCTGAGTGTCCTCAAGACATGGTACCTGGCTTTCCCCAGAGCAAGTGATCCAGGAGAGAGCGAACATGAAGCACACCCGAGGCGAAAGCTGCAGTCTTTAATAACTTAATCTCAGAAGTGACATACCATTACTTCTGCCACTTTCTACAGATCACATACATTAGCCCTGCTCTGTGTTGACAGAGGACTACACGAGGGAGTGATGTCAGGAGTGGGGATCGCTAGGGTGCATTATGGAGGCTGGCTGCCATATCTGCCATCCTAAGTTCTCAGGAAATTTTTACTGAAACTAGAATGGATGAACCTTTCAAGGGGGAACTTGAAGCTGTTGCTTTACTTTCAAATTAATTCAATCTTAGCTGATACTCTCATGCTCTCTGCCAGTCTAGTTGATTAACAGCTCTCCAAGCCAGGAAAAAAGAGCAAAAAGCACCAAAAGCAGTCACCTGTGCATCTGTCCATCCCTACGGGAGCTTTCCCTTCCCTGATTCCACTTCAACAACCAAAAAGGCATTTTAAGCTAAATTACTCAGTTTCTCACTCACCCAAGCAAAGGGCATCCTATCAATGCAATGAACTCTACTGACAAGGGCAGCACAGACCCAAATGATGGCACAATGGGGTATCAAGAGGAGCTTAGAGCCTGGCACTTATAGCATGCCTCAGCAGAACAGGGGAGGGTGGAGGAGCTCATAATAAAGAGAAGGCCCTGGAATCACAGGAGTTCCCAGCATCATCTCCAGGAGCCCAAAGCCACACTGTTATACTGCTTTTGATAGTGTAGTGGCAGTAATTTTTAAAGTTGGGAAAGCAATTTAATTTCTCCTCAACTTATATAATTTACTACCATCAGACATACTCTTGACAAGTAAAGATGATAAAACTTGTAAAAGGACCCAGAAGCTTAGTTGGTATGGCAGTATATAAGGACTGAAGCCACTTGCTTTGGGTAAGGAAGTATCAAAGTGCCTTCATCCATTTTTTTCTCTGCCTTCATTTATGAAAGGTATTTCTCACGGGATATAAAATCTTTGATAGGTTTTTACTTTTGGTACTTTAAAGATGTTCCAATGTCTTCTGGCTTGATCTGATGAAAGTCTTTATTAGTTCTTACGTTTATTTCCCTATATATGTCTTTTTCCTCATGGTTTTCATATTTTTTTATTATCGATTTCCAGCAATTTGATTATGATGTAGCTTAGTGTGATTTTATTTGTGTTTATCCTGCTTGAGGTTTATTAAGCTTCTTGAATCTCTGTTTCTAGTTTTCATCAACTTTAGAAAATGTTCAGCCATTAGTCTCCAAATATTTTTTCTGCCATTTTTTCTTCAGCCTCTTCTAGAAATTCAATTACACATTGGACCTTTGAAATTTTCCCATGGGTCACTGAGGCTCCATTTTTATTTTTTGTCCTCTCTGGGCTTCAATTTGTGAGGCTCCTGTTGTTATATTTTCAAGTTTGCTAATCTATGCTTCTACAGAGATTTATTTCTGTTAAGTCCACCCACTGAATTTTTCAGAAATTGTATTTACGTTAAAGAAATTCGATTTGGTTCACCTTTATATCTTCTATTGTGCGCCTCATTATGCTCCAGTTTTTCTTTAAAACCTTCATCATACTTATCATAACTGTTCTAAAGTCCTTTTCTGGTGATTCTATCATCTCCGTAATTTCTCAGTCTACTTACATTGACTGACTTTTTCCTGATTATAGATCACGATATCTTGCTTCTTCACATGTCTAATAATTTTTTATTAGAGGCTATACATTATGACTGCTACATTGTTAAGTATTTAAATTTTATTGTCTTCCTTTAATAAGTACTGAAGTTTGTGTGAGCAGGTAAGTTTGTAGAGCAGCTTGATCATTTCAAGGTTTTTTTTCTCCTTTCTCTTTTAAATCAGCTTTGAGGTATAATTTACATACTAAAAATGCACCCATATTAAACATATAGTTCACTGAGTTTTGAGAAACATGTACACTGATGTAACCCTCACTACAATCAAGATACGGTAATTTCCATCACCCCAAAAGTTCTCATGTCCCTTTGTGGTTGCTCCCCTACAACCCCAAGGCAACCGCTGTTTTCTCTCATTAAACTTCCTGTTTCTAAAATGTCATATAAATATAATAATACAGTATGTATTTTTAATCTGGATTCTTTTGCTCAGCATATTCAACCACATTGTTGTATGTATCAGTAGATCATTCCTTTTTGATGCTGACATGTATTGCATTGTACTGATATACCACAATTTGTTTATCCATTCATGGTGACAAACATTTGAACTGTTTTGTTTGGGGTAATCATGAATAAAGTTGCTATAAATATTCATGTACAATTCCTTTATGGTCATATGTTTTCTTTTCTCTTAGGTAAATATGTAGGGATGAAATTGCTGGGTTGTATGGTAGGTGTACTTTTCTTTCGAAGGAATTTTCAAACTGTTTTCCAAAGTGGTTGTATCATTTTACATTTCTGCTAGCAATTTATAAGAGTTCCAAAGTTCGCATTCTTTTCAACTCTTGGTATTGTCAGTCTTTTAATTTTAGCCATTCTTGTGGTCATAACAGCCGTATCTAATCATTGTTTAATTTGCATTTCCCTGATGACTAATGATATGGAATATCTTTTTATGTGCTTATTGGCCATTTGTATATCTTCTCTAGAGAAATGTCTATGCGGATCCTTTGCCTATGCTTAAATTGCATTGTTTTTCTTTTTGCTGAGTTGTAAGATTTCTTTACATATTCTGAATGCAAATGTTTTGGCAGATATTCATAATCCAAATATTTTTTCCCAGTCTGTGGCTGACCTCATTTTCTTTACAGTACGTTTTGAAGGTCTGAACTGCTTAATTTAGATGAAATCTAATTTATCATTTTTTTAATGGTTTAAGCTTTTATTTCCTAAGAAATCTGCCTATCCTAAGGTCATAAAGCTTTACTCCTTTGTTTTCTTCTAAAAGTGTTCACTTCTACATCTAGATATGTGATGGATTTCTACTTATTTTTTGTGTATGGTATCAAGGCTTGTTTTTTAAGCTACGCACCCTTCCCTCTGCGGCTAGATAAGGCATAATTCTTTTGAAGTGTCTACTGAATACCTCTGGTGTTCAACAAAAGCTCTCACTCTCTCTAACTGAAAAGAAAAACATCTCCCAGTCCTAGAAACAGTTCAACTTACAGCTTCCCAGCAGTTGTTCTTTGCTTTGCCTCATGTTTCACCCTATGCACACAGATTCATATTTAGAAAAAGACTTGAGGAGACCCCTAAAGGCAAATGTCCAGAGTTTTTCTTCGATGTCGCTCTTTTTCTCCATACTGTCTCTGAAAATTCCAACTGCTCTGGCTTCCTCAACTCTGTTTTCTCAACTCAGCAAGACTGCTGGGCTCTGCTTGGGTTCCTCCTCATAGCTCTGAGATCTGGAAATTGCCTCTAGCATAAAGTTGGGAAAAGACCACGCAGATTGGCTCATTATCATCTTTCCCTCAGGGATCACTATCCTAAGCTGCCCTACCTGCTGCCCAATGTCTGCAAATAGTTCTTTCATATATTTTGGTCTGTTTTATGGTTGTTTACAGAAGGACAAGCTCTATACTAGTGACTCCTTTATTGACAAAAACCTATTCATCCAGTTTTGCACAGGCTTAAATGGAAAATTTATCCATATAGGAAAGATTCTTCTGACTTCAATGACAAGCCCTATTGGATTACAATTGCCAAGTGAAAAGCCTTTAGCTTTTTCCTACTCTACCTTATCATGACTAGAAAATGACTTCAATGATGCTCTCAGTAAACAGCCAACCAGACGAAGAACAGAGGCAACCAAACGGTGAAGAACTTTACATGCAGAGGAGACAGAAAACCCAGGTTAGAGGTTAGAGACGCTGTGCTCCTGTGTCACCAACTGCACATGAACACTGCACACGGCAGGCAGGCAGAGCCATGGAAGTCCCAGTATTAGAATGAGACCAGTTGGATTTGAATTCCAGTATTCCACTTACTGGCTGCCACAGCCTTAGACAATTCCGTGCCTCAGTTTCCCCCAGAAATAAAGTGGGATAATATGAGTACCTACCTCATGTGGCTAATGTGAGACATAAAAGATTTAATATATGTATGTAAGGCACATACAGAGCTTGGCACACAATGAGCACTCTATAAACGTGACTCAGTACTGTCACCAGATCAAAAAAGGCCAAAGCACCGTTAGCCAAAGTACCTTCAGAGCCTGCAGCTCTGACTTCCTGACCAGGGAAGGCTTTACAAGGAAGACTGAAAACAGATCCTACATTTACATGGTCTCAAAATATCTCACCACAAGTTACTTATTAATTACAAAAGGGGGAAGTTGTAACTTCATAGCAGAGACCTGGAGGAAACATTTTACCCAAGTCATTAAAGAGAACCTCATCAATACTGGGACAAAATCAGGGGTCTGATACACTGAGGTCATCACAACATCACTTATGCATCACCCCCACCAAAAACACACACTTGAATGGAATCACGATAAAACATCAGATAAACCCAATGTAGGGCATTCTACAAAATCACTGGCCTGTACTCTTCAAAAGCATCAAGGCTAGGAGAGACAAAGAAAGTCTAAGGAACTGTTCTAAAGTGATGTGGCAACTGAATGCAAAGTACTACCCTGAACCAGGAAAAAATAGCTATGAAGACATTATTTGGACAACTGATGAAATGTGAACATAGACTATGGATTGATATAACGCGTTAACGTGAGATTCCTCAAATTTTGATAGTTGTACTGTGGTTATAAAAGAGAACACCTGTGTCCTTAGAAAATTCATTGTGAACTATTTAGTGATTAGAAAATCACAGCCTGCCCCTAAGTCTTATTGCTCTTCTTGTGATTACCTTCCCGGCTGAAAGCAAACTGCCACCTTGGGCTTGAGCGCTGAGCCAGAGTACCATCATGTGCCAGCACCAGTCTGGCAGGTACGCAAACCAGGCCCAAAGTGAGACAGAGCCATGCAGAGACCTAACATGTACAGTACAGACTGTACATCCTATAGACTTCAGAGAAGAACAGTATGGGCTAAGGTTGTTATGGAAAGTCTCCTGGAAGATGGGCAGGATGTGGCTAAGGAAGGAAGGAAGAGGAAAGCATTTAGGGAAAAGAGGGATGTAGGTAAGGGGAGGAGGCAGAACCAGGTTTGGCAGGTGCAGGGGCTGGAAAAAGAGCAGCCCATGGCATCTTGCTAACATCTCAGTGACTAATAACATGGCTATTCTCCTTGGCCCAGGCTGCAGGGCACCATCCACAGCACAGAAAGAGCTCAGAAAGGTTGGAGGCAAGTTCAGGAGTCTGGCTGTTGGGCAAGATGCCAGGATATCACCTTAGTCCCAGGCAAAGAAGGATACACCACATAACACTCCTGGCAGCTATGGTCAGAGGGAGCAAGGACTGAGACACTTCCTGCTATGATTAAGTGGTTCACATGCTATGAACACCTTCAGACGGCACTGCCCCCCACCTACCCTCCTCACCCTCATGCCTCACATCACTACAAATCTTGATGGAAAATAACCCACATTTATTTAAGTCTCCCTACACTGTGGCTGCAGACCCCAATATCTGTCTTTCCTCATCAGCCTCTTCCAGGGCTTCTGGATCTCAGTTTCAGAGCTCAGGCCAAGGGCGGGATAAGCAGCGGAAATGGCAGGGCTGCAATCTTCAAGTCTGTTTCCTCAGAAATCCCAGGGTTAAACCCTGGCCAGGGAGAAGTAGCCTTGTCTGTAATGTGCCATGTTCAAGTGAGCGTGGAGGAGTCTTCCCGGCCCGCTGGGCTCCTCCGCACATGCAGACGCAGCCCACACTGGGGGCAGGTGGCCTCACGAAACGGCCTGCAAAACTCACCACCAAACACAAAACCTGCTGTGAGGCGCTGACGCCACCTTGGCCAAGACACATGCACTGTGTGTGGGTCTGGGCAAGAGATGTGGTGTGCACAGAGGCTGTTCACCTGTTCCTACAGGACAGCATCTTGAGCTTGTGTCATTTTACCCAGGAGTTGTTACCACCTCACCTCCCTACAGCAATGTGATTCAGTAAAAATGTCTTCTAAGAAAACAGGAAAACCCATGAAGAACACTGATAAGCTTAAGAGGCTATAACAGCCCATGGACTAGAACAAAGTTGGGGGCAAAGCATGTTGAGAAAGGTAAACAAATAAAAAAATGTAAGTTTTGCCCTCAATGTGTCCCAACCTACTGTGCACACAACTTTGTCCATGAAAAAGAAAATAAGAGAAAAAGCTTGCAAGCTCTTGACACCTGTCTCTGCTTGGTGATAAGAAAAGCCACACATACTTGACACCAAGTCTTTAAATTTTAGAGCCAAGAAAAACACTGGTTGAATGTCCCAGACAGCTGAGTGTCCCTTCTTCCTCTATCGTCCCCTTGCTGCATGCCACCACCCCCACATGAAACCAGGCCCTAGATAAGGCATAGAATACCTTTCAGAACGAAGAGGACACTTTGAATCAAATGAAAAGGGGAGAACATGTCTGATGATAAGACGGGATTGTGGTAACTCAAGCAAGAAGTCTTCTTCTCATAGGCACAAAGGCGATTCCAGTGGTTGACAATTCCTCTGTGGCGGGAACAGGAGTTCTACAGTGTGCTGATAACTGGGGAGTGCTCATAAGAAACATTTTTTTTAGCAACTCCACTAAAGCCTGGAACCATGTTCACCAAGCAAGCTAGAGGTTCCCAGGTTTCACCCACCCTGGCATTAGTCTCTGACAGCTGTCCAGAATTAAGGCTGGACTAAAAATCCAAGAATGTAAGCATCTCTGCTTTCTCTACACCTAAGTGGAATGTGGTGGACAGTCAAAAAAAGCTAGTCAACAATAAGAGCTGCTTTACTTAGCTAAAAGCAGTATCTCCAGAGCCTGGTGGCCTCTCTCACTTACTGGCTGAGTGACTTGGGCAGGTTACTCAACTTCCCTGTGGCTCACTTTCCTTATCTATAAAACAGAGATAATATTAGCACCTACCTCTCAGGGTGGCTGTCAGGATTAAATGGGCTAATACACAATGCCTGGCACTGAACGAGTGCAGCAGGTCTGCCCACATCATCACGCCATTTATCTTAGGAGGCACTGTCGATAGGACAGGGCCTGGGAAAAGGTCACTAGGTCCCCATTTCTTCTCCTACAGCCCAGAAGATACAAACAGCAGATATTCCTTACGGGGTCCCCAAGATATCTGAAAGCGATGTGATAAAACTGCTTTATAAGACAAGTTCTCAAAGAAATAATACCAATGGAGCATGAGGTAAATGCAGAAGCTGACTTTCCACTCAATAATTTAATTCACCATATTTTTAAAATGCAAGATATAGAAAAGAAGCCTGAAACTGAATAGGACGGTTCTCTGGAACCCCCTCCAAGCACACTGCCTCTTTTTCTGAGAGCTTCTGCCTGTTCGCTCTCTAGCCCCTGGAACTGACAGCCAAACCCCAGATGTCCTTTGCTCTAGCAGGAATGATTCTGACCCCCATGAGACATTTGGTCATGTCTAGAGATATTTTTGGTTGTCATAACAGGGGGAGCTACTGGCATCTAGTGGGTAGAGATCAAGGTTGCAGCTAAACATCCTACAATGCACAGGCCAGCCCCCAACAATGAATTATCTGGCCCCAAATGTCAATAGTGAGAAATGCCAAGTTGAAAAACACTGAATTGGATGATAACTTCCTAGTAGTGGAATATCTAAAGGAGACTCACGACCCACTTCTATACATCCATGAAGAAGAGGATAACTCATAAGGGTCATCCCTAACTCTTAAGATTATTAATTGCTCTCCTTATAGTCATATGGCACCAAGGAAACAAATTCTGTGAAAATCAACAGGTAACCTGAAACCACACAGGGCCCTAGAAACCCCTTGCCAGTTACTGAATGGATTCATGTGCTCCCCCCGCCCCTGCTGCTCCAGGAGACTCCACCTCTTACACACTGAACCTCAGTCCCAGGGTAGGATTGCCACTTCTGCACAGTCAGAGCCCAGGCCAGAAAAGCAAATCTAAGATGTAACTCATACAGGCACTACATGATTGGTCACTTCAGATTTATATTTTTAATGCTATTAATAGCCATAAAATAGCCTAAAGCTCCAGATAATACTTGGGACATAAAAAAATAAAAGAGTTAAGAAAATCAGAATTATTCAAATAGGAAAAAAACGAGGTAAAGTAGCCAGAGCTACACAGTAATTAGAGGGCACACCTGTGTGGAAAGAGGGGTTGAAAAAAGGCAGAGTAGGGCTAAGAGTTTTTGGAGCCTCAGGGACCTGGTTTACATTTTAGCTCTCCACTACTAGCCAGGAGTTTGTACTAGACACTTCTCACCCGTTCACCATCCTTGTTTGTAAAATGAAAATAACCCCTCCTTTCAAGAATCCATAAAATACATCAAGTGCCAAGCACAAGAGCTGGCACACTGCGAGCTGCAGAAAAGAATAAGCTGGCTCTAGTGGCCAGTGGCACCACCTGCTTTCACAGGACTTGGAGCCGATAAAGCCAGGGATTCAGATGCATATTCATCACCTGTAAGTGGGCTGCCCCAGTTCACCCACTGCCCTCTCAAGGCTCATGAGAGACTCTATGGGTAAAAACACAAGGGATGGGTGAAGGAGGGATATTATTATATATACTGAAGCCACTTGGTTTGGATATATGCTAATCTGGAATTCACAATCATTGTGCTGGTTGGGTTAAAGTTTTTTTTTTTTTTTTTTTTTTTTTTTAGTATTATACGCCCCATGAAAAGAGGGTGAAAGGCAAACATGTTGTGCAAACAATATGGAAAGGAAAACATTTAACCTAATTCAGAAAACAAGTTACTCAAACACTTGTGAGATGTTCCACAGGATTTATGAATGCAAACATTGTAATAACCATGAAAGTGATGACATCACCCCCAATCCCCACCTCTTACCGAGGGCCTAACATGTGCCTGACACCGATCCAGCTTCCTTACAGACATTCTTTCTAATCCCTGCATTCCCAGAAAAAGTATTATGCCCATCTTGCTGGGGAGGAAACTAAAGCTTCGAGAAATATGTAGGCTGCCCAAGGGCACTACAGGACAGTAGTAGAAATGGAAGCTTAGATAGACTGGTTCCAGAGCCAAGGATCCTGCTATTTTTAACCACCTGTAAAACTCTTTCAACAGGACTTCATCTTCATGCAAATATTATACTAATTGCAAAGGATTTTAAACAGATCATTAAAACAGCGGCTTGATAGGCCCATACAGGGCAACACTTAACAAACAGAGGTATTTAAAAACCTTAAAAAAGCATTTTATTAAATTATTCTACAATTCAGATTGTCCCCTATTCAGACAACTCTCTTTGCTCTGATTTTATTCCAAATTAACGAAGTTTTATTATAAAGGAGTAGATCAGCATTATGAAAAAACACTACCAGAAAAATCAGCATTTAGAAAACCTAAAAAGTTTCTAAAAATAAAGATCTCTAACTAGCCCCCATGCTAATGTTGGCCATACTCCTTTACCCAATAGGCACAAAAAGGAAATGTTCTCCCTTTGTCTTGGCTTGCATTCCGGAGGGAGGAAAGGAAACTGGCATTCTGAGTGTGCATTGGGTGCCAGGCTGAGACAGGTGCCTTCACTCACGAGCTCCAGCTCCAATTCAGCCATCACTAGGTTTCATTATTATACCAGGAGGTGGTGGTTACTGAGTGACTATTTACTGAAACAGGATATTCACATAATCTCAAAGTATTACTGATATAATTTCTTAACTGCAAAGAAGAAAATGTATCTTTAAAATGGAGAAATCTAGAGACCTGCCCTATGCCTAGTAATTGACATTATCACTAACAGTGGGACTGCCTGATGTCATGTGCCTCCTAGTATGCTGTAATATGAAGCACACAGCATTATTGTGCAGTGTTCTCACTGTAAAAAAAGGTTATCTGAATATAATAGCTCTACCAGACCAAATTCAGGAAACACAGGGCTCAGCAAAACAGCTCAAGCACCACAATAAGGAAACATCCATACAACTCCAGAATATGAGTTGCTATATATGTGAAACTGGTCAGGACTCTTCAAAAAGGCAGTGTTGCTTAAAAAAAAGAAAAAAAAGTGTGTGTGTATGGGAAGATTCTTCTAGAGTAAAAGTGACTTACAAACATAACTAAATGCAGTGTGTGGACCTTAACTGGAACATAGTTCTTAAAAATTCCAGCTATTAGACTTGTGACATTTGGAAAAGTCTAAATATGGACTAGTATAAATGTGCAGTTATTTATTTTCCTAGGTGTGATAATGAAACTGTGATTATGTAGACAACTGTCCTTCTTCTTAAGAAACTCAACTGAGGTTTTGAGGGGTAAGGTGTGATGCTGACTACAAATGGCTCAAGCAAAAAAAGAAAAAAAAACATAGAGAGATAAATGTGACAAAATGTGAACAATTTCTGAATCTAGGTGGAGGGTGGAGTTTTTCACCCTATTACTATTCATCTTTTCCATATGTTTGCCATTTTTTAAGATAAAAACTGGGACAGGCTGGGAAGAAGTGATTCTAAGACTGTCCCAACCTGAGTGTGTCTGTACAGAACACATGGGAGGCCAGTGCATCATGTGAGAAAACACCAGGGACTCTTATTTGAGATTAAGATTTCAGAGCTGGGTAGACTGGTCTGTGATGTTACTTTAGGCATCAGGTGAAAAAGCTATCATTTCTCAATGCCAATAGTGTTTCTGTAAGACACTGACATCTTCTCCCAGATGGCTAGTCCTCATATCTGTAACGTGAAAATAGGCAGGATGATTTATCCAAGCTCCTAAAATGCTTGTTTTGTTGATAAACCAATTCTGTCTACACTTAAGCCCAGAACTCTGACTGTGCACAGTGAAGGAGGCATGAGTTTGCTTTGCATTCACATGCTTTAAGAGTAAATACCCCAAAAGCCAAGACACACACACTGGCCAGTACTGACCTCTGGCTGACAGTGGGGCCGCTGCCCTGCACAGGAGCAATGTGATGTGAACTCCAGTACTGATTGGCTGTATTCTGCTGTAACGTTAGTCTAAGTGACTCCATCAAGTCAAAGACTACAGATAAATCCACCAAAATAAGAGGAACTGTTTGGCAGGCAGATCATGACAAAAACCCCTAGTTTATAAAGCATTTCTTTCTATTCAGATATCCAATGCTTTTCAGTGACATCCCATAAAACCCTGAGTGATAATTCCTTTTATAAGCCTGCTGCTGAGTTTGTTCAGCTTTCCTAGCTGGACCCTATGGAAAGCTCACCAACTTAATAAAGTGATGCTGACACTGGGACACAGATAGGGGCCTGTAATAGTCTGTATGTTTATGCAGCTTGGAGGATCATGTATCCACATGTATTACCCAATACACAGACTCTCAACTGCTTGAACTAAGACTGTTTGAAACACTGTCACATGGTGAGCCAAGCATCAGGATGAAAAATCCTTGTGAGAATCAAAAATCTACCCCAAGATGTTAGCGTATATGAGCAGTCTTTCTCTAGGACAAAACACTCCAGGGTGAAAAACACAGCAACCTGTAAATGGAGAAAAAAAGTGATTTTCTGGGTAGAAAAAGAAACATAGAGACAGTGGTATGAAGATTCACTGAAATCGGGATGTAAAGTGATGACAAGTATCTTATAGCCCGTGTGGCAGAGAAGTGGGTCTATCTTATAGAATTGGGCTGGTCCCAACAGGAAAAGGGAATACACCTTCCCCCAGAACTAGGGGAAGTGTCAAAGAAGAGAGGCACTGCTCACTGCTTAGGGGGACAAAAGAAGCCAGAAGGGAAAAGACTATGATCCCAAAGAGGGCAGGGACTATTAGTTTAAACTGCTTAGGAGAGGACACTGGTACTTAAAATACACTTGAAGAAAATAACAATGAAACTGATGGAAAATGGAGTGGCCTCTTCTTAACAAACAAGATCTCCCGCAGGAGTTGCAAAGTGGACACTCTTGATGGGAGCCTGGCACTTCTGACAGCATTTCTGCCAGACTGAGGAAACAATGCTGTGACTAGAAGATTAAAAGCCTGGACAAAGACAAAGAGCTCGCAGATATACTTCCTTGAAACCACTTCCACCCTCCCCACACCAGCTCCCCACCTCCGCTTTTTTGCCCCCAGCAAAGTCATTCCAGATGTAAAACAGTACTTCAGATTTCCTTATCTTCCCAGCAGTGCAAAATGGAAAAGCCTCACAGTTCTATTTTACCAGAACCAAGTTTAAGAGCTAAGAAAGGAACTTCCAAGACTGGATCCCAGTCAGTGGGGTTCTCCTTGGCCTGCTATTTGCTCCTAGGTGGGGGACTAAAGCTCTCACTCTCATCTGCATTTGTGTCCAGGGTAGACACAGCTCTAGCCTTTCCAACTTTTCTCCCCATCACTCCAACTCATCATCGCCCCAGGACCTACTACCCATTTCCACAAGCTTCCTCCATGTCTAGTCTCACAATGAGCAAGAGACCACTTTCTAGTCTGGTTTTTACATGAAGTACAACTATAGTGGGATCTGTGCATGCACTCACATCGAAGATTAAGTAAAGAAGTGATTATGTCCCTGAAGACTCACAGTGCTAGCACAATAACTCCGAACACATTCAACCTGGCACATTTCTCAGTTGCGAGCAACAATCCCTGTCATAATCACATTTCCTTCTCTGAATCACAAGTATAAAACCCTAGGGAGTAAGTCGGGCCATCAGCATCAATCAAACCCACAAAAATTGCCAGAGCAAGGCTAAGAAACCTTAGGTTAGGAAACAAAATAAAAACTATGACTACAGCTCCTTTAGAGAGAAAGGAAGGCCAGCTAGAAGAGAGGTAAGTGGGAGGGGAGTGAAGACCCACACACTATGTCTTGAAAACACAAATAGTTCATGCACACAAGTCAGGAACTGATTTTGGCTATGTAATCACAAATCATTACTGTAGGAACAAGTGGGTATTTGTTCAGCAGTGAAAATAGCAAGAGAAGTAGAGACTAAAAAGGACAGAAAAAGTGGCAAACGTACAGTCTGGCACTTGTTGCAAGATGTATCAAGGCAAGGCAACCAGGAGAAAGTGGTGTCCAAAAACAGCCCTTCAGGGTTACCTAAAGCTTAAGAGAAATTAGCAAATAGGTTCCATGTTACAAACAAGCAAAGCTGCAACTCCAGCAACTGGACCCTACAAGACATTCATACACTGCTGCAGGATCCCTCCCCTGTGCAAAAGGGAGTACTTTCTGCAGGAACTTCCCTCTGCCCACGTGAGCACAGTGGAGAGAAGCGCTAAGAATAAGTCATTTTGGAATGAATCCCTCTGTACAGATAGTTATAACCCTTCCTTCCCCAAAATGCAGTCACAGGGGCACTCTTAGGCCTATAAGGCAGCCAAAACTTCTTGATACTTTAATAAAGGGAAGGATGCACCCTAAGAAAATTCACAAACCCCCACCACAATGAGGTGGAACTTCTAGTTTCCCAAAAAGGCCATCTGGGGCTTTCTTTTCCATCATGAAACCTTAAAGAAAGGGCCCCTGGTGACACAGCACAAGGATTCGGAGACCTCCCAGCCCTTCTGTACCTCCTTCTCAATTACGACGCTAGGTTGCCCAAGTGTAATAGAATGAAAGAAAAAATGAAAGATAAATAATAAAAGTGGGCTGGGAAAGGGAACAGCCAGGGGATGGCCAACACGCAACTTAATTAGGAAAACCTGGGACAAAGATGGCACAGGTGGACCTGTTTAAGAAGAAAGGAAAGAGGAAATGTGCAGAAGGTAATATGGGTGGGTCCTGCTCCGACCAAAAAAGAAAATAAAACTGAGAGAGAATGTTCCCGGGTAGGAGATGTCGGGGAGGAGGCAGGACCGAGAACGGAATGCTTGGCCTAAACAATCAGGTATTGATTGCAGCGTAGCGGCATTTAGATGCGAACGGGAGATAGTATATTATTGAGTGTGTAGGTGAAGAAAACAGTTCAGCATCAAATTGGGGATGTAGGAATAGAGGTTCAAAGTGCGGAATGGAGGCTAAGAAGAATCTCTAAGAGAGGGTTACGGCCCCAGGGTGAAAGTGGGGTATCCTTAATTCGCGCTGACAAGGTGGGAGGGGAATGAGTTTTAGGCGGGTATCTCAGAAAAGGTGTGTATGAGTTGTAGGAGAGGAAGGTGACCAGTGGCTACAGACTGTATCAATCAAGCCAGGGGCTCAGGACCCTGGGTCGGGGTCCAGAGCTCCCTCTAGTCTGGGTATGCCCAGCCTGGGCTCGCGGGAAGAAGGCACCTCTGCCAAATGGCCAGGGTCCTCAGGCCTGAACTCTCCAGGCAGGAGGGTCTCAAGGGGGGGGGGGGGGCCGGGCGGCAACTCGTGGTGCAGGGCCTCAGGAGGGGAGGGGGTCCCAGACTCACGCATCAACGTGCTGAAGGCCACGACGCCGAGCAGCCCCTGCAGGAAGATGCCGAAACTGTGCATGAGCGCGCCGCTCTCGCAGCGGCCCGCCCCGGACACGACGGTGGAGGGCGGCACACCCGGCAGTCCACGGCTCGAGTTCCCAGCGGGGCCCTGCATGGCGGGCCTGGCAGAGGGGCGCGCGGTGCCGCGTCCGGCACGGCCTCGCTGCCTGCGGAGGCCGCGCCACCGAGCCGGGAGCCGGGAGCCGGGAGCCCGGAGCCCGAGCCCGGAGCCGGTATCTCCGCTCCGCGGCCCACTCGGCGCCGCGCGTAACCCGACGTCTGAGATTGCAGCGCCTGATTGGCTCTACCCGGCGTGGGGGCGGGCCTGTGCTGCTCCGGCTCTCCCCTTCGGGGGGCGGGGCTCCGGCCGGGCGAGGGGGCGGGGCCGCGGGTCCCAATCATAGGTAGGACCAACCAGGTGAGCCCGGTGAGCAGTTTGCTAAGCGAGCCTTGGGACCCTGAGCTTCAGAGCAGGACCGGAGGAGGGACGGTCTCTAACTAAGTTCTCTTTCCCTACAAGATAAACCCCTCGTACCCTGAGGAATTTATTAAAAATACCCTTGGATTCCACTTTCAGATTCCAAATCAGTAGTTCTGAGTTGGAGCGAAATAATCTGCATTTTCAGCAAGCAGCCTGGATTATTCTGAATCAGGTGTTTGAGGAAAACAACCCAAGACTACACATGGGTTTAGGCTTTCCAATCCAGGCGTTTGGCATCTTTGTACTTCCTTAATGTCAATATCCTGGCCAATCTGGCCCTAGTCAACCTTTCTTCACTAAATGTAATTTAAAGGGTCATTTCAATCCAATCGTCTTCACTTAGAAATAAACAAGGATTATGTTAAAAATGTGACTATACCCCCATCTTATTTATTTGAACATGATTCTTAATTTGTTGGTATTTGCCAGAGTCCATACACCTCTCCACACATGTACACTTATTCCCACGGAACCCTTTCTGATTCCTTCCAACCTGCTATCTCTACCAGGGCCTCTTGTCCCTATTCTTTCATCTACCCTTTACAGCCCCTTCTGGCTTTTCTCCAGGCACCTCTTGATGGTAGAGTTCCTAACCATCCTCCTGTGTCTACTTAATGCCAGTGTACAAATGGTATTTCCAGTAGACTTTGGGCTACGTTATGAAACAATAAATATCCTATCTAGGAAAAATTTCCTTAAATGATAGCCACTAAGAAATTCTAATTATGTAAGAGTTAAATGGTATACAAAAGCTTTCTTGGTTAATTGGAATATTAATGTTATTGTCCAGAAATCTCTAGAGCCAATTTTCTAGCCCTTCTCTTACAATGCATTTTCATTCCTCTTGCCTTTACATGTGGCATTTTCACTGCATGGAATACTATATTCCCTTCTCCCTGCTCCGTGGACTTCTACCCATGCTTCAAGGCCTGCCTGACCACCCTCTCCCCACTGTGCTTTCACATTACCTTATGTGCACTACTCCACTAGAACATTTCAGACTGCTAGATTAGACAGCGTACACCGCTCTCACAGCTGTGAGCCTCCTGAGGGCAGGAACTAGTCTTTATACACACTCTTGAATCCAACATAGTCCCTGGCATAGAGAACATGCAACAAAATGCTTTTTAAACTGTATTTTAATTTATAAAATTTAAAACTCTCCACAGTATTCACCATGGGGAAATACAGAAAATTAGGTGAAGAAAATACATAGGTAAGGGAAATTTGCATTACTGTCTTTGAGTCTAAGGTCTCTTATGGGGATGCTCAAAAGTTACAGTCCATGTTCAAAGAGAATCAAACAAGATGAGTACTTAAAGCAGAAGGGCATAAGGATACTATTAATTGCTTGAAGACACAGACAGCTCAAGGAAAACTGCACATAGAGCTGAAAAATGAAGTTTTTTTTTTTTTTTTTAACAAAGCACCACTCTGCACATCCAGATGTGGAGGAATCCTTAAGGCCCATTTCTGCTGTATCGAAGCAAATGTAGCAGAACAAGCAGTCTTCAGAGATCAGAAACAGAGTCTCCAGTGTCAGCAGCAAAGTTGCTGTGGGTTAAGAAATTCTGCTCTTCCTATCTTTTCTGAACTGCAATAAAAAAGTACCTAAATTAGAGAGGAAAGAATAAGACAGAAGGAAAGGGAGAGAATTCTGGAAAGGTTCAATTTATTAAAGGAGGAAGGAATTTTCTCCTCTATTTAGAGATAATTCTCTGAGGCCCCAATGGAAAAGTTATTTTGAAGGATTTATTCTGGCCAAGATGTCTTCTTGCTGTCAAATGAAGTTAAACATAGCTTAAGACCTGTTTTAATTTTCTCACAATAACTTAAAACTGTCATAATATACCACTTTATATACACTTATTTACACACACACACATACAAAAAAACCCACACAAAATATTCATCCAGAAGTTATTTTTTAATCCCTTGAAATATCATCAAACTTGGTGGTTTTTTTAAAATAAGTATTCTTATGCATATTTCTTAAGTATACTTTATCCTCAATGTGTACTTTTTAAAATTAAGAGAAAAACAGCAAGCACTAAGGATACAATGCAATATGCATTTCATTTTGTCCCAAGCAGCTTAAAAAAAAAAAAAAAGACAACATACATAAACAAAGTGCAACAGTTCCAATGAGTTAGTACTAGAAAGAGGCCAAGGACAGTGCTGGAACAAGCCAGAAGTCCTGCCCTGGCAGGCCTCTGATTGTCTTTAAGAGAATACTCAACCCAAAAAAAGAAAAGGGAAAGAAATGAGAGCTTTAAAATCTCAAGAGAAACACACAAACTACACTTCCCTAGGGACTTCTTGTAAAAGGAGCTAAGGAATTCCCACATTTTAACTTTGTCTAAACTTTCTAAGTGCCCTCAATCATCTGCTTTGGGACTTGATTTGCCTCAAAAACCTACCCTCATCCTTTCAATGCTGTTTGCCACCTCCATTCTGCCAAGCTAGGCATGCAGTTAGATTGAAAAAACCACGTAGAAGCTCTTAGGACTGAGCTCCCACACATCCTGAGAACATGCACCTCCATCAGAAACGGTGGCATCATTTCACTAGTCGGTATCACCCTTTGCATTACGTGGCTGAGGGACACACTTTACTGCTGGCGTAAAGACTTGTCTGACAAGGCTGGGGCCTGTTTCCCTTTTAAAACAGTCCTTTGTGATAGGCCACAGCATGAGGACAAACTCAAAAGATGCACTGTCAGAAAGGACATGAAGGGAGGGGGTTCTAAGCCTGCTTCTTCATTCCCCCAATCCCCAACCCTGGTTCTGCTAGTTCTTATGAAAATCTAAGACTTTTCAAACATTGGAACCAAGAAAATCATTTACCACCCACCACTTCCTATACCTTCACTCCTAAATCAGCCCTCAGAAACAAGACTGCGTGGTCTAGAACAAGCACAGAGGCAAACCCAAGTGAGTGGGTTTGGAATCAGACCCATTCAGACTGGGCTTTGAGTTTAGAACTCCTGCCAAAACTCCAAGTCCATAGGTGGCGCATAAATTGGATAAATTGAAATTTCCAAAGTATGTACGTTCTCACTTAATGGGTGAGAATTATCGAAATTCACTAGCAAAACATTGCAAAGTGAATAAAGTCAAAGAAGAATTATGATTGCATGAGTATAATTGACTCTTTTTGGTTTTGCAGGAGGCTCTGTCCTATAGTTTCTGAGCCTACAATATGACCATGACACGTGGTTCCTTACAGTGGAGCCAGGACCAAAGAGACATTCAGATTTTAAAAGAGGGTACTCGGTCCCCACTAAGACTATATTTCATTTGTTAGTGACATCATCTTCATCTTCATCAAACCAACTATTAACACAGAACACTTTTCAACTTACACACACACACACACACACACACACACATCCCCAATACAGGACCAGAGTTCAAACCCAGTGTGTGTTTCCACTGTTGAGGCTAAGCTCCTAACAATTCTCTCAGAGCTTCTGTGGGCATCAATCAAACCAGTAAGTGGTATCTTACATATAAGTCTTTGGTGATAGGTGCCAAGTAAATATAAGTGCCTGTGACAGTTTTCCTAATGTCCCCAATTGGATAAATCTTACTTACTGTTAACAGTTCCCTGATGTTCTCTATGTCTCCTAGAAATACTTTTTGGCTTGAGAGAGAAGGATGATTCTGAGTCTTACGCTACCTAAGGCCTCCTAAAGCTTTTAATTTGTATACCAAATACATAACATAAGTGACCGACTTAGTATAAGAGAGCAAGTAAAATGCATTTACGTCCTCGGGAAGCTTTGGTCCAATGCTCTCTTTCTCACAGTGAGAATAACTTCACTTCCAGAAGAGAATAAGTTCTAAACTGGCTTTCTATGTTTGCCTCTATCACATTCAATAAATATTTACCAAGAAGCCCATCTTTTCCAGAGATTGGTAAGTATCCTTCCCTGACCTCATATAGCAATAACGTAGATGCTGATAGCCACCTACATTGCTAAAGAAAGGCAAATAGGGTAAAAGCCCCCATTAATGCATTCCCTGCATTAGCCACTTTCAACTCTGCTTCAACTGATGAAGGTAGTTTACATAAGAAAAACAGTATAGTTCCCAGAAGCTGACAAAATATAGTCAAAATGTCACAGCAAATATTAATATGCTGTGAAAGGTTTCTCTAACACATTAGCATAGCAGTAATAGGTTAGTATTTGTCAGCCAACTTCAACATCCAAGAGGATGATATAGTCCATTCACCTGTTTCCAAGCTTGTCAATTCAGTATTAAAAATGAATTAAAGAAAATTTTCTGATCTTAGGCAGACTGTAGGGTCAGCTAAATGTGAAATTCAGACCAATGCAGTACCTTGCAATGCACCTCTCATAAATTTAAGAGGTTGGTACCTTTACAAAGTTCAGCACCTGTGTGCAACATACAAACATTTAAGTCCCCCATGGTGAGCTAGTAGCAGGGTTAAAATCTGGTTCAGAATCATAGGAATCAGAACGTCAGTACCGCCCAGTGGAGCTCCTACAGTTTTAAGAGGCAAATGAAATCTAAATTTTTTATTTAAAGTAAAAAATGTCCTGTATCAAATTCCAAAACAAGTATCCTCTTGTGTACTTTCTGGGAGTAGGCGTTGGGGGTATATAATTCTTCTTCAATGCAGCTGTCTGATAAACTATATCTCAGTATGAGAATGCAAAATATATTAAAGAAAACCTATTTCCTTTCCAATTTGAGTCAGCCTCTCTCTAGGAGAAAGCTGAGCTTGAATAATCATGGTATAGACAGACAAGCTGGTTGGGCCCTGATTATTCAGATCAGAGATTAGTTAGGGCCATCTGATTCCTTTTACTTGTGAAGGGAGGTGTTCTAAATTCTATGGTTTCTAGAGAAGTCACAAGAGAGGTAATATAACATTCAATGTTGCATTTGGTAAATTCCTTCTTATAAAAAGTAAACCTCATTTTCCTAAATAACATAATAGTATTAACTCCAGACATCTTTTTGTTCCATTGATCTCCAAGAAACCTCCTTTGCCTTTGTGTCTTGACTGCTAAGCTCTCAGGAAATCTTCTTATTCAAGATACACCGCCCTCCAAAGTCTATCTGCTTAATGTTAACTGTCCCCATGCATCTTACACACACATCTCTTCCGTGAATATAAAATTAACCAATTTTTTAAAAATTGAGTCTCTGAGTAAGTTCAAACATATTAACTTTTACTTAAATCAAGTTCCTTTCCAGGTGTATCCGGTAGTAGCCTGACCAGAGAGTTAATGTTTTGATATATGATTTGGTTGGAAGGCTTAAGTTAAGGTGGTTCATAAATTGTCCAATGAAGAATCCAGACTACAGAATGTTTGCTAATGTCAATAAAAATAGGTAGGTGCTGGGAGGACGAAAAGGGAAAAAAATCACAATCAGTTTACAGTTGTAGTAATATCACCTTATATTTATAGCTACCTAGAATTTGCCCAGTTTGTAGTTTTAAAACATTTTCAAACCTTGAAGAATAATTATATTATAAATTTGCAGATGACTAGAATACTTAAAAAAAAAAAATACACTCAGCAAAGTAAACCATTTAAAGAAAGCAATCTACATATGTATCTTTCCCCATTCCTCATGGCTGGAACAGTTTAGCAAATGCTATTCTATAATAGCTAGCAGTGCAATCATAAGTAAAAATCACCTGTAGTTTTATGTTAACTTGAGCTGGGTCAATGGAAGGACCTAAAAGAAAACCGAATTATTGAGTGGAAATTCTCAGACCATAGATTGCATTCAATTTAAAGGTTTAACTGAACAAACTGTAGACATGACTAGGCAGAGGGGTGTCCAGAATCCTTAACTACCTCTCAGTCTTTACCCAGCCACTGAGGACACACAGTTACAGAAACTCCATGCTCTACACCACCACCCAAAACACGTTTTCTCTGTTGTGCTTCTGCACTATTTGCCTGGAGACATCAAAAAAGAAGGGGAAATGGACTTAACTGTGGGTCTAAGGAACACCATTGATTTTTACTCTAGAGATGAAACAACTATAAAGAAAAGTAAACACAAAATAAAAACCACTAAAGTCCCTCTGAAAACTAATGGGGAGAAAGCAATTAAACTGAAATACCAAGTCTTTGAGATACTTCTTAACAGGTAGCCCAAGCTGGGTCAAGGTGGAAAACACTGACAGTAGAGTTCTTAGTTCAGGACCATTAAGAAACTGGTGTTAAGTGCTCACACAATGTTTTGAAAGCAAACAGTGTTTATCCCTCCCACTTCTGTCATAGTTTTAGTGTTCATGTAGCTTAAAAATGGCATTATACAAAAAACCTCATACATGGCTGTAAGCTCAATTATCGACAGAGGTAGTAAACAAAGGAACTCCTAAGAACAGATTTTAAACTGGATCAGAGTTTTACTGTACATTCAAAACCCTAGAGCCACGTAATCATCCCCGAAATGAATCGCTTTAATTTTAAAAAGCTCAGAAACACATTGACAATAAAGCACTGATGTGCCTTAGGCACAGTCCCAAATCAGTGCTGACTTAAAGCTAAGTCCTCTCTTTCTAAGAAAGAGAAAGCAGAGAACAAAGTTCAATCTACAGTGGGAAGGAACAGAACAAAAATAAAACAAACAAAAGGGTGCTTTCCAGCAGCCTAGATTACTCTTCATTTTTCGGCCACACCACTGGAAATGCTTATTCTTCTCATATGAGTCTTTTCTTTACTACCTTTATTTTTTAAAAACTGCTATCTGCTGAACAAGAGATGCCCATATTTCCACTGGCAGGAGAGCCACTTCTGTGCAGTTTTTGCTTCTTCAGTGTGGGTCCTCTTTCCCTGAAAGTGCAAAGAGCAAGCCTACACCTGCAGGGCCCAGAGCCCCAGGACTATTTCAGCTCCACTTGCAGAGCAGGCGAAGGATTTGCTGCATTTGTGCTTCAAAGATACAGCTCACTTTGGTTTTCCTTCTCAGTTGGCAAACTGCTCATAAAAAGCAAACTTGATCCTCTCTATATGATGGCAAAGTTTGATGGCAGGGCCCAATTTTAAGTCCATGCACTCTTGAACCGTGGGAAGGGTAAGGAGCAGCAGGGCCTGCCCATCGATTTCCTGTTAATACATAAAATACAAGTTATCTATGATGTGTACAAGAATGGCAGCTCGATCGACAGCCCTAATCACTATGGGTTTCTCAAAATCGGAGTCCCTGTGCTTTCCTTTTATTTCTTTACCCCTTTGAATAAGTTATCACACATTTCCTTTTAAATGCCTCTCATAGTCCTCTATACTAATGAATCTTCAGAATAACAAAATTTTACCAAGGATAAGAATCCATTCTATAATTTCTACTCTGCAGAAATTAAGTAAACTAACTAGCCTTGTAACTGACAATTAAATGCACCAAAAGAAGTATCTTTTTAGAGGACTCTTTCTAAATCTGAAAGAAAATATTAACTATAAATGTCAATGTTTTCCTACTCTGTAACATTCATAAAAGCCTGATAAGCTCTTCAAAGATGTTCAGTTTCGAATCTCCTCCATTATCAAAACAAAATTTATTTCAATATTTGTTTAAGGCCGCAGATATTTGTTTCATGATCATTGCTTTAAAATGATCATGCCTTTAGAGCTTAATATATTACAGATGCTATTATTATTTTTTTAAATAGGCAAATCATTACTGTGAAAAAGAGGAAGACAATTAAGCATAGTATGCTTGATTTTAAGGCACTTAAATATTTGGGGGATGAAAACAAATTTTTAGGGAAAATGGGAATGCAATGATCATCTGCTTCACCATGGAAGAGATCAGATAAGTTTTTAACTAATTTCTACTTCTAAAAAGGGAACTAAAATAATTTTTTCTATTGCATAGAAATACTTTTCCTAAGACTTGTAAATAAATTGCCATTACATCCATAGTCCCTTGTTAAAGAAACAAATTACTAAAATTTAAAGGTCTTAGTGATTACCTGGTCTAGGAATATTCTTGCTAATGGCGCACAGTCAGTGGACCTGATGAACCGCACAACATCTGCCACACTCCACTTCAGGGGGTTACTGTCCAGGCGAAGCCTTTCAGCAATTTCAATTCTTATTTCCTTCATTCCCCACAACGAAATCAAACCAAATGGTGTAAGAGTGATTTTATTCTGAAAAAGTCTCTCTATATAAATGGATAACCCCTCAAGGTAGCATTTAAAGTGGTTTTACCATGATTTCTCCCAGCAAAAGTGGCAAAGGCCCATATACATTAGGTACTCAGCAAATGGTTGTTTTTTATAATAACAAATGTCAATGTGGAAGAATTTATCTCAAAGTTTCGGCAGACATAATTTGAGCAATTTAACAGAGAAAAATAGTTTTAACATCCCCCATTTGTTCCTCCATTTGTTCTAAATCTCTCATTTGTTCAACTCACTCTCTAGTAGGGTGCTAAAGTAAGTGAGATGATATTTTTCAATGAGAGAGAAGGCTAAATTATCAGGAGAAATCATTTATTACTTCTGTTCATTGAATATATTTGAAAAGCAGCCCAGTTTTACAACACTAACTTAACTGACATTCTTTAGTGTATATGTTATATAACATGCATATATGTAATATGTTAAATATACTAAAAATGGCTTAACTAGAATCAAAAGGTATTTCTACAAAACCATTATATCTCTATAAAACCATACACATTATGAAAAATATTTAAAAGGCAGTTTTCCCTAAAATAAATGACAGTCTACAAATAAACCAGCAATGAAACATTCTTTTAATTAAAGTAGCCACTCTGAGATCTTCTTCCTGATAAGTAGTTGATCTCCAAATAATTCTGAAACACAGGTAAATCACTGAACTTGGAACCATTTAAAAAGTGACTCAAGAAATTCAACTGAAGCCTGTATTGAATTAAGTGAAATGCCGGTATTAACAATTAGATTCTAGAGGAAAATTCTAAAGAGAGAGAAAAAGAGTATATTTTTTAAATGGGTACCTTTGGTGAAGGAGGTTTATTCTCATCATCAGAAAATGAAAATGTGCGAAGCTCTCTTTTTCTCCTTTGTCTGTCTGGAGGCAGTGATGTGGAAATCTCACTTTGGGTGGGAGAGGAGGAGCATGACTTTTTTTCTGACATTTCTGACTCTTCCTGTAGCTCATCCTGCTGTTCAGATGTACTGCCCTCACTTAGGGAATCATCATCTCCTTCATCTGGGTCATCCTCATCTTCAGGGCCACTTCCCTAGAGGAAAGAAAGAGATGTCTTATTGAAATTCAGGACAAACCAGTTCTGGGGCTGCAAAACCATCTTTGATTGGCCAGAGATGTGAATTAGAGAGACCTGCAGGTATTCTTTCTGCATCTGTACTGTAAAGCAGTGATCTCTTGGCTTCCAGATGGTACAGGCACATTAGATCTCATACCTGGGGAGAGCCCGCCGGGGTATTATCAACAGATGCAGAGGAACGTTTCTTCTTATGAACAAAAACATTTTTCCGCCTCTTTCTCCTCTTACTGGCTTTTTTCAGGGCACATGCTAAGTTACTATGCCCACCAGGTGGCCTCCCAATTCTTTTACTTTTCTTCTTTCCATAATAGTGTGCTAAATATGTATGACAAAAAAAATGAAGTAGCTTCATTATTTTTGTGTACCTCAAACCACGAGAGTCTATTAGCACAGCTGAAAAAAAGATACACTGTATTTGATTAAAGTTTAAATTCCATACAGTGGAATAATCTTAACTGTACAGATCTTAAATGTACAGTTTGACTAGTACTGACAGATAAACAAACTTGAAAAATCCTCCCCCTACCAAAACAGAATATCTACATCCTCCTAAAAAGTTCCCAGGGTCCCTTCCTGGTCAGTCCCCCTCACCAGAAGCAACCGTTATTGTGTTTCATCACTGGAGGTTAGTTTTTTTTTTTTTTGCCTCATCTACAGAACCATTCACTAGGTACTTTTTTTGTACAAGGCTTCTTTACTCAGCATAATATTTTTGAGCCTCATATTTGCTTTTTGTGTATGAGTAATTTATTATTTCATATTGATGAACAGCATTCCATTGTACAAATACACTAGTTTATCTATTCTTCCATTGATGGGCACCTGGGCTGTTTCCAAGGCTTTACTATTATTAAGTTGCAATAAACATTCTTGTACAAGGCTTTTAGTTGGCATGTTTTCATTTTTCTTGGATAAATACCTAGAAATGGAATTGCTAGATAATATGAATATGACAGATGTATGATTAACTTTTAAAGAAACTGTCAGTTTTCAAAAGCATTGTATAATTTTACACTCCTACCAACAATGTATGAGAGGTGTAGGTGCTTTACGCTTTTGCCAGCAGGTGGGATTGCCACTCTTTACCACATATCCACCAGATTGGCTGAAATGAACATTTCTCATTATAGTCTAAATTTGCATTTCTCTAACGACTAATGATATTGAGCACATTTTTTCATGTGCTTATTGGCCACTGTCTATCTTTTTCTGTGAAGTGTCTATTCGAATCTTTTATTCATTTTTTTTGTTTTAAATTGAGATACAATTCTCATAACATAAAATTAATCACTTTAAAGTGTATATATTCAGTAGTTTTTAGTATATTCACTATATTGTGCAATCCATCACCGCTATCTAATTCCAGAACTTCTTCTCTTTTTATTTTTTTAAATTGTGGCATAGTTATACAGGCACTTACATGAATAGTATATTTCACTTACCTACTAAAAATTGTAATTTTTTTGGCAATTTGCTAAACTAAGTGTTGAAGTTGACACACAAATAAGCTAAGACGATCTCTGCCTTTAAGGAGTTTACAATCCAATAAATAGAAATAGAAACTAGAAGGTTAGACTCGTATGATTTTGTGATTCGAATACTGATTAGAAAGCTCATCATGCTAAATGTGAACCTTAGAACAGCAGCATCAGCAGCATCTGGGAGCTTGTTGGAAATGCAGACACTTGGGCCTCAGATAACCAAAGACCTGACAAATCAGAACCTCCATTTAACAAGATCTTCTGGTGATTTACATGCATGATGAAGTTTAAGAGGCACAGAATTATATATACCTAAAAGTAATCTTCTAATTAACAAGGTAAAATCCTTCTCTGTATTAATTCTCCCAAATGACATCAGCGTTTATAGGATTTAAGGATAGGACCAGAATTGTGTGTTTAGATAACAATGGTTTGACAAAGTTCTAAATTGGAAATTTCATCCTGTATGACTTTTGTTTTGTTGTTGCAGTTTCCCAGTGAGAAGGAGGAGTTGTCATTATGACAATTCAGAGTGAAGTCCATAACTACTCCCCCTCCTACTTATACCTCTTATCTACTGTGGCCTCTTTGCTGCTCCTCACAGATACTAAGGATGCTCCTGCCTCAGGCCTGTACTCTTGCTACCCTCCCTTACCCAGGACATTCTCGCCCCACATCTGCACCGCTGGCTCTTGGTTTCCTTCAGGTTGTTTGTTACCTGTCAGGAAGAATTCCCTGACCACCTGTATGAAAAGCACCCCACCTCCTAGCCTTCCTCACTCTCCTACTTTGCTTGCTCATCTTGCTTCATTTTCATCTACAGTACTTCTCTCTCTGTATTTGTTCACGTGTTTATTACTTGTCTCCTACATTAAAATGTAAAATCAATGAGGACGGGAATTTTTTTCTTTATTGTTGTATTCCAGTGCTAGGACAGTTGCAGCAAACAGTACATACATAAGAAATACTTGCATACTACATGAATGAATTATATAGCCTAATAAATGCAATATAGCTAATTTCTATACATGCTATATAAAAAAGTTGGCAAATGTGCCTCATGGCTTATTTTGGTATGACCCTCAAGCTAAAAATGTTTTTCATATTGTTTAAAGTGTTTTTTAAAAAGTGAAAATAACCCAGAATATACAACAGAGATTACTACCCATAGCCTAAGATATTATCTGGCCCTTCACAGAAAAAGTGTGTATACCTTTTTACGTGGCTGTCTGCAAATAAAAACTTTTCATGATATAAGGTATGGTCAACTGCTATAGTTACCAAATTTGAAAAACGTGACTCACTATATTTGGTCTTTGTAAGTACAGAGCAGTTCTCAGAACACTTATCCAGAACCATCCGTGGACCGAATAGATTGGGACAGCACTCCAGTTTGATACAGGTTTGCCGGCAGAATTCAGTCACCCGATCTGCTGTTTTCACTATCTCAACAGTAGCTCGATAACTCTTTCCCTTGTATCTGCCATCGGAAGACATCAGATACCAAGTTTACTGGGCTAATAATTACCCAAAGAAAAATCAAGTACATTAACAGACTTAAAAATATTTTTACTTGTTAGAATATTCTATCTTTTATATTTTGAGAACTCTAAAAATAATATGGTTTATACATTTTGTACTTAAATTTATAATCTAGTAAACTATGGCAACTAAAAGCTGAGTTATTCAAATTAGCAAAAGAAGGTTCCTGCTTTCTGTTTCTAAGTTTGAAGTTTTTATAGCAACTCCTACATTACTAAAAGAAAAATGAATTTCATTAAGTCTTTCTTCATCCTAGGGTAGTGATCCTCAGAATGCGGTCAACTGACCAATATAACCTGCCAACTATCACCTGTCTTTGACAAGATTAGGTCAGAAAATGAAAGTAAATGTTGATAAACTTTCACAGTAATTTGAATGAGTAATTTTATGTCTACTAAATCTAATTTAAAAATTGTTCTAGTATTTTATACCTTTTAAATTTTATGTATCTTGTGATTCACTTTTACCATATAAAAGTATTGGTCCATGACAGAAGAAACACTTAAAAACAAACCTGGTCCTTCAGCAGAAATAATTGAAGAAACAATGCCTCAGGAAATGTAAATAGTCTAATATTATCCTTGGGAAGAACTGGTTCTGTGACTTGTTAAGGATGACTATGCATTAAAGGCAGAGGAGCCTACTCACTTGGCTTTTAGGACTTCCCCACATCCATGCCACACAGAGTCTTTGTCCAGCTGCAGCTCCCGGAGGACACGACTGGGTTTATAGGCTGCATTGATAAGTAAAGTGAGGACCTGCACTCCATTTTTAAAGAAAAAATATGGGTTGAGAAGGAGAAAAGCATACTATTAGGAAAAACCTCGCTAATCTCCAGCATATCACTTAGGAGATTAATCCTAGTCATGTTAATTAACAAATGTTAATAAAATAGTAATACTGAAGATATGACAGCTGACCAAAGTTGCAAGTAAGAGATTAACCAGACCCTCTTACATATTTAAAACATTATCATTAGATAGAAATAGGTACCATAAACTTAAAATTACTCTAGTATATGCTTCTAAATCCTTTCCCAGTCATGGTACACACAGAAAATTCTGTTTGTTTGGGATATTTTGTAGTTAGCTGAGCCTTCTTGTGGCTGGAGGAGTCTGGTGGAGAAACTCCAACTTCCCTAGATCCTGAGCCTTGCCTCTTTAGAGGCTAAAAAAGTTCAATACTCCTCACATCTGTTACCCACCCAGTAGCCTGGCTGGGAAGCTCTGCAAGTCCAGGTGTGTAGCTTTATTGCAATCATGGGTTAATGCCACACAGCCACTATTCTCACACTCTTCTACAATTCTCATGTGGTCTCTGAAAGAAGATCTTTCTACATTGACAGAGGTGAGCCTGCTATATGAAGAATTGCTCAGGTGAATGTTCCCTGGGGGAGAGGGAGACCAGAAATAACTATGTGTCCAGTTTATTGTCCAACATGAGAAAAGTTAATCACTTATGATAAAAACTAGAGTTGTCACATCTATGGCAGGTATGAATGAGTCTATGAGACTGCTGTGAAATTTCCAAGTTCTTTGCTTTAGACCAGAACCTTACCTCTCTAAGGACTAGAACACAGTTCCCAGGTCCTACACATTGAGGCAGCTCAGCGATTCTTCCTTTGTTAAGATATGGCCCTGAGAAGCAACGGTGGTTGAAATATATCTTTGGACAGCAATATTTTCCATTAATCATAACTAGGAAATGAAGAGAAACAAATATTCAGAACACAGTCATTTTCCACCTCATTTCCAAAGTTGGATTACTGGGGAAGGGAGGAACAAGCATATTCACCATTATGTAAAGTAAGGAATTATGTATTTTGAAGCTTACCATGTTGTCTGAGGGTGCCCTCGAAATACTTACAACTAACTCTATTGCAGTGCTTATCACTCTGCTGAAATCAAACAATGTCTGGAATTATGGGCAGATTAACTTCTGGGTTAATTTGACATGGTTCCATAGGCTTATACTTCTATCAATAAAGGAAGTAGAAGATTGACTTCAAGAACCCATGATGATTCCAGACAACCAACTAACTATTCAAAAACCTATTCTGGAATATTTCTAGAGAATGATGGTGAATATTATCCACAACTACAGTTTGTCTCCTTAAGACCACGAAACTAGTATTCAATGACATGGGAGCCTTCCTATTTCTGGGATTTCTGAAGGGCTAAAAGTACTCTGTGATCACATCTCTAAATTCTTTAAGTATTGAGGGGTCTAAATGGGCCTAGAGATCCCTTTCTTCAATTGTTTGTACGAATACCATACTTCAAGATAATGTTTTTTAACCCCCTCATCGTGATTAACAATTCAGCTACTGAATGTTAAAAATTCAGACACTAAAACATCTTCATTTTCCTCTCAGAGAGAAGCTCTTCTGATGGATACTGCCTCGATTATCCAACATTAAGAAAAGGAGATGTGTGTACACTGCCCACTGTTCATAAGACCTTGAAGTATATGATGTTTACTCTAAGAATACTGTCATAGCACTCTGCCACCGAAAGTCCCCTCTTCAGGATTAAGGCACTTTTGCTCCCCACTGCTGGGCATGTTGGCAGTTTACAGCTGCCAACATTGAGTCTTAAGTCTACCCTCATTCTAGGACTGCCTACAGTAAGAGAGAGCCAACCTGCTGAAAATTCCACCCTTTGTGAGGTGGAAAGGGAGAAGCAGCTTACTTCCAATATCTGACCACGAAGGATTACAAAGGTGTGGCTACCATGCCTCGCATCTTAGAGGCTATACCAGCTCCAAGGCTCCCTGTAGGACTGGAAGAAACTTCTGTACAACTGTTCTATTCTCTGCCCAGTTCTGCTTCCTTTACCCCTCCAGAAGCTGTTCTCCAAAACACTACCCAATGAAACTTCTGCACAAATATCAGTTTCAGTCTCTGTTTCCAAGGTAATCTGACCTATCTCAAAATCCAAACCAAAAAGAACTTGGCTGTGGTGAGGGAGATATTAATATCTTAATTCTGCAGTTCCAGTAGGTATTAAAATGGCCAGTAATAAATCAAAAATAAGGAGTTACACAGACCTGATCCTCTATGTATAAATGACATAATGAAAGGGCAGTGAGTAGGAGACAAAAAGAGTGCAGGTTTTGAACTTAAGAAAGATTTGAGTTCCATTTCTGACCCTTATATGCACATGCTGTGTAACCTCTCTAAAATTTGGTTTTTCTTTTCTTTTCTAGGCATTTAGTAAATACCACCCAAATGTCTAACCTGTGGTAGATTACACACAGCCAAGATGCTAAGCATTAAGCAACCAGCAAAGACAGTCAAGAGTAGGTCCAGGGAGAGGAAGGATCTCCGTCACATTTATTAGGCATTGCCTCTGGAACAATCTGTTTTTCCAGTGCTTACTTTTTTAAATTGTGGAATGAATATATATATATAAATATATATAAATAAAACGTGTAGATCATAAAAAGGGTTTAAAGAAGAAAAACATCCACCTCTGAACCAACCCGCTTAAGAAAGAGCACTGCCTGGAAAGCCTCAGGTTCTTTATCTAAACTCAGGGATAATAATATTGACCTCTGGAGCCCTTGGCACCCAATAAGTGGTCAGTAAAAAATGACTATAATTATTATGAATGCACAGAGATATAAGCCTACAGATAATTATTAAACTAAGTGCATCTTAGACAATTGTAAATTAAAAATCACAATTAAGATAGCCTTCTATGAAGCTACATCTTATAAATCAAATGCATTCAGTTATTTTAGGTATAGTCCATTAAAAGAAAGTAAAGGTACTCTTTTCCCCAAGATTGCATGCACATATACCTGAGTCTGTAGAGTTCAGTTCCTGATTCTTCAGGCCTTCATGGACAGTCCTCGAGGATGGTATTCTGGGTCAAGAAAACACAACAAAATAGTGAGATAATCCTTTAAGTCAGTAGAGCGTGAGGGTTCTTTTCCTTCAAATCTAAGAAGAAAGCAAATGTGGCAGACTGCAAAATCTATAATAGAAGGTGCTTTCTTGATTATACTTTTTTTTTTAATGTACATAGTTTTTAAAACTATGTACACAGGCTAAGGAGCCAACAGTCTATAGACAGTGCTGTGATACTGCATGTTCAAATGAACCTTCTTCCATTCATGTGAGCAACAATTACAGAATTCCTTCTGGGATTCTTAAACCACAAGTAGAGTATTCGTTTACTTTAATAGTCAAAGAATGGAAACTTTTCTTATGTAAGATTAGTTTTATCAGTTTCTCGAAATTCAAAACAAATTATATTATTTAAAAAAAGATAATTACTCTACTTGCAGTGATCATTCAAAAAGGTTAATTGATCTCTTTTAATTACTTTTTAAAACTTTGAATTGGTCTTGGCAACTAAATCAAGGAAAAATCCAAGGCCAGATTGTTGTCATCGCTATCTCACTTCACTACCTGGAATAGAATTCTTTCTGTGTCCTTTCTCACTACTTCTATTGTCAGTTTTATTACTCACACAGCCACAAAAGCAACTATAATTTTAGATTATTTGTATAGACTGAATTGTGTCCCCTTAAAATTCACGTTGAAGCCCTACCCCTCAAAAGTGACTGTTTGGAGACAGGGCTTTTAGGAGGTAAATAAGGGTCCTCATAAGAAGAGGAAGAGAAAAAGATCTCCCTTCTCTCTGTCCCTACCATGTGAGGACACAGTGAGACAATGACAGTCAGCAAGGTAGGAAGAGAGACCAGACCAGGAACAAATTGAGCTAGTACTTTGATCTCAGCCTTCCCAGACTATAAAATTGTGAGAAAATAAATTTGTTGCTTAAGCTAGTGGTCCCCAAACCCCAGGCCATGAACCAGTACCAGTCCGATGCCTTTGGGAACAGGGCGAAACAGCCGGAGGTAGTGGCAGCTAGCATCACTGCCTCAGCTCCACCTCAGATCAGCAGGCATTAGATTCTCATCGGAGTACTGGTCCATGGTGCCAAAAAGGTTGGGGACTGCTGGTTTAAGCCACCCAGTCAGTCTGTGGCATCTGGTTATGGCAGCCTGAACAAACTAATACAGAATGAAAACCCAATGTTTAAAAGCACACGTGTATACACAGAAACTCTTATATTTTTAAGGTACCACTAATCACTTGCTTCTCAAAAGCTAGGTATGAAGATATGCTACAGAGGGTTTCCTAATGGCGCACAAAGGCACTCCTTTTATTGTGCTTTTCAGCTTTTAGAGTTGTCTTCTAGCTGAACTTTACTTTTTCACAACGACAAATCATATCCTAATTTACATTTTTTGCTCTTCCTTGACAAATGCCAGCACAGAAACTCTATTTCCTCTCTTATTCAAATGCCTTTAGGCTCTACAGCCAAAGAAAACTCAATTTGGGGAACATCTTGAGAATGCATTTTACCCTTTTGTATTAATGCCATTTTAGGAAATGCATGTAAGTATGTAAACTATCAAAAGCAGAATTAAAGGATTATGCTTCCATGTGAGAAAATAACATTTGAGAAGATATACTCTCTTAAATAGTTATTTCTTTTACTAGAGAGTCTAAATTTCAAATGTCAACTGTTCAAACATACTGTTATATTACTTACTGTTTTTCTGGCTGAACCACTGCAATTTTCCTCTGTTTGTGTACTATAAGAAAAAAACAAAAAAGTAAATGCCAAGAAAAATTAAGAGACAGATGATAACTGCATATTTAAACCTGGTTAATATGTATAGCAAATGCTATAAATAAGTGCTGATATGATATGTCTGAAATGAGACTAAAGCACATTTTCTGGTTAAGAGTCTTTAAACAAAGACCAAAATAATATTTTCAAGGATCCCTGGGAAAATCAACTCCTACAAATACTTTCTAAGCAGGAATAGATATTCAAAAGAAAAATTGATTTTGACAAGGGTACCAACACATTCAATAGGGAAAGTACAGCCTTTTCAACAAACTATGCTGAGAAAACTGAATAGCCACATTAATGAACATGGACCTTTACCTTATACTATTACAAAAAGTAACTTAAAATGGACCAAACACCTAAACATAGGAGCTAAAACTATGAAACTCTTAGAAGAAAACAGGGGAAAATCTTCACGATACTGGATTTGGCAATGATTTCCTTGTTATGACACCAAAAGCACAGGCAACAAAAGGAAAAATAAACTGTATTACATTAAAATTAAAAACTTTTGTGCATCAAATAACACTATCAAGAGAGGCAAAGGCAGCCCACAGGATGGGAGAAAAATCATATATATGATAGGGAAGTAAAACCTAGGATACATAACAAAATCCTACAACTCAACAACAACAAAAAACAATTAAAAAATGGGCAAATGATTTGAATAGACATTTCTCCAAAGAAGATATACTGATGGCAATTAAGCACATGAAAAGATGCTCAACATAACTAATCGTTATTAAGGAAATGTAACTCATGACCACAGTAAGATACCACTTCCACACCCACCAGGATGGCTATTATATAAAAACAAACAAACAAACAAACAAACAAACAACTCCCCCAGAAAATAACAAGTGTTGGGGAGAAATGTGAAGAAAGTGAAACCCTCACACATTGCTGGCAGGGATGAAAAATGATGCAGATGCTTTGGAAAACAGTTTGGCTGTGTTAAACACAGAGTTACATCAAAGCCTGTACACAAATGTTCATAGCAGCATTATTGATAATAGATAAATAACGGAAATAACACAAATGTGTAACAACTGATGCATGGAAAAACAAAGTGTGGTATATGCATATAATAGAATGTGACTCAGGAATACAAAGGAATAACGTACTGATACATACAACAAAATGAATACACTCAGAAAACGTTATGCTAAGTAAAAGAAGTCAGTTACAAAAAAGACCACATATTGAATGACTCTTCCATTTATGAGAAAAGTCCAGAATAGGCAAATCTATAGAGACAGGAATTAGATTAGTAGTTGCTTAGGACAAGAGATCAGGAGTAAAGAGATGACTGCTAAGGAGTATGGACTTCTTTCCAGACAAAGAAATGTTCTCAAATTGACTGTTGTGATAGTTACACAATTCTCATTACACTAAAAATCACTGAATTTTATATAGTTAGTCCTCATTTAACATCACTGATAGGTTCTGTGACTTTAAGTGAAACAATGTATAATGAAACCAATTTTACCATAGGCTAACTGATATAAATAAGAGTCAAGTTTCTATAAGAGTCAAGTTTCTATAGTATCTCATCAACTTTATAATGAAACAAGGTTGAATAAATAAACATTATTGAAGGACCTACTATACTTTAAAAGAGCAAATTTTATGTTATATAAATGATATCTCATAAAATCGTTTTTAAAAAGAGGGGTGGATGTCACTTTTAACATCAGGTTAAAGAAATACTCTGCCTACTATATTGCTCAACCTCTCTTACTCTCTCACTTGCTGGCTGACAGAAGCCAACTGCTGCTATGCTGTGAGCTCCCCCATGAAGAGGTCCACCTAGCAAGAATTAGAAGGAAGCCTCCAATAGCCAGAAAGAACTGAGGCCCTCAGTTGAACAGCCTACAAGGAAATGTATTCTTGCCAATGATCACCTGCATAAACTTGGGAACAGACCCTCCCCACAGCTGGGCTTTGAGATGACTAGAGAGCCCTGGCTGACATACCTTGACTGTGAAAGATTCAAATACAAAGGACCCAGCTAAGTTGCGCCTAGATTCCTGACCCATAGAAACTGTAAGATAATAAATGTTTGCAGTGATAAATAATTTCCTGTGCAGGAACAGATAACTAGAATATCACTTTGTTTTTCTCTGAAATGCCCCGACATCCTAACTGGTAGCAGCCACACAACAGATTATCTAATGATCAACACTTTCACCCAGAAATAGAAGGGTACCTCGTGCTCGACGAGGAGTGCTGAGGGGATGGCCATTGGTTTCACACCAGCCCAAAGGAAATATATCCATGGATTCCACACTCACAATACATTCAGGAATGGGCTTCTTAGAACCTGTTTAAAAAAAAAAAAAAAAAAATTTAGACCATTAAGTAGCCTTCTTCAAAAACTACTTCCTAGACAATCAATATTCTACTATTACAAAAATACAGACAGAAAGTCTCTTGAACAAGTTCCTTTTATACGGAAGTCATACTTTTTCATGAGTGATAAACATTAAGGAAAAAAAGTAAACTGTCTTCCATGTGTTACTATAGAAAACCAACGTGGGTATTGAATATCAGGGAACAGCAAATAAGAAACTAGAAGTATCAGTAGTATCATTCGGATGGTTGACAAATGTCAACCCCATGAAAACTGGCAAACAAAGGCAAAGGTGATGATTCCACTCAATGAGAACATTAGTTGTGGTACATGCGGACAAGCCAGAATTCAAATCAGAAGGCAAGTTGCTCAGAAGGGGCTGCACAAAAGTCTATCTTCAATGCTGTCCTTGACGTCTGTATTAAATGCTAATTCTACAGACTGGAAACAGTACGTACCAAGTCTATTTGGCAGCCAAATAAAAAGAAAACCTAGGCCACATACAGTAACTGTGGCACTGAGTGCTCACATAGTGCTTTTGTTACACAAATCTGTCGAACTGTTAAATACTACTTTTAGTATGTCATTTTACATATTTTTTGGTTCTAATGGTTAGGGGCAACCAAAATACTATCTCTTGAATAAGCTAGTTGTTAATACTCAGATATTTTGGTCACATCAAAATATATGCTATTTGACTTATCCTTTCCCTTTCAAGAAAATAGGGGACTCTGTAGTAAAGGCTTTTTATTCACATTCATTTCCTAAAATTTGAAAGTCAAGGACATGAAAAGAAATTTGAGTTTAGAATCTTGCATTATAAATTAGAAGTCTATGAACAAAATGCTTATTTAGCTAATTGATTAAGTTTAACAAGCCACATTACAGGGGTAAACAGGAAAGGCAAAGAGCAGCCACAGGAAGGTAGTGGCACTTACCCTCCAGTTGGAGCCACAAGTAAGAGCCTCTCACTGCAGTAATGGTGGCAACACACACTTCTTCGGGGAGAAGAGGATTCACTGCCTCAAGCTTCATGTTCTCCTTAAATTCATGCTCAGAAATTGACTAGCAAATAAATGAATCAAATTAAATACATACTAAGTATTAACTCATGTGCTCATCTGAGAGACCTTCTCCAAGTAATATTTAACCCCAGAAGAACACTTTAAGGCTATAATTTTTTTTTTTTTGCTTCGTTTTATTTCTTAACGAAACAAAGGGAAAATGTCTCTCTTGATATTCTAGGTAGTCTCTAAAGTTAGATATACTTGCATTACTGCTACCTGTATGAACTTGCTCAAGTTGTGTAACTGCTTTTTGACTCAGTTTCGCCATCTGTCAGATGACAGTGAGAACACCTATCTCACTGGGTAATGTTATGAGGCGTCAATAAAATAAAACACCCAAGGCTTTATGCCCTGAACCAAATGGCTCTTCAATCACTGTTGGTTCATTTTCCTTCCCAGAAAGGGTACTATCATACAATAAACCGCCTGGTTCCTACTTCTATATGTATCATAAAAGGCAGTCAGGATAATGCTTAAAACAAGAGGAGAGTCATTTAAAATATGTTTTAACAATGTGCAGCTTCTGGGTCAAAATAAAGAACGAAACTTCTGTACTTAACTGTTCTCTCTTCCTCCTGATAACTCACTAAAACTAAAGTGCTTTTTTAAAAAAGACATAAACCTATTAGGATGAACATAACAGAAAGGAGACATTTAGAAGAGTGTCTAGAACTAACTTAGCTGATTAAAGAAAGGTGAATCTAAGCTGGCAGTAAAAAAAGCTAAGAACTGGCAGCATCGGTACTAGACAACTAGAGGTGAGAAAGTCAAAATAAAAACATTTGTTGAAAACATTTAAGAAGCATTTATGTCATGCCAATGGCTCCTTCACTCCACACCTCAGGAAAAGTGTCCCTTCCCCTTCCCTATAGAAGATGAGATTTATCTTCCAGAGAGGGTAACACACAAGATCCCTGGGAAGGAAGATGCAGAAACTGTTGAGGGTATGCATGCAGTGCCCAAAACAGGGGCTTGCATGTGGAATGTGAGAGGTTCAGCCCTTGCCTCTACCCTCCAGGCAAGTGACTAGAAGGGGCTTCTTGTAGCAACATGATAAGCCCAAGAAGAAACATATAAAGACATGAATATAGGTGTCCCCAACAAATGACCAGCCAGATTCCACCCTACTGGGAAGTTCAAGGTTGACAAGCCCCACCAACACTCAGAGCTTCCAATGAGCTTTTTCACTTTGTCCCCCATTCTTTAAGCAAACAACCAAGAACTACCGGACATCTAAAGATATAAAAACTAGAGACAAAAAAAAAAAAAAAAGCAACTTGAAGAAAACAGATTATGCAAGAAGAAAACTTCCCCAAAGGCAGGGGTAATTAACATCCTACAAGAAATAAGAAAAACCATTGCATCTTTAAAACAAAAATAATATGCTATTAAAAATAAATATTCAAAGTACAGAAATAGTTCTGGAAAATCAAAAATGTGATATTAGAAATGAAAAGAAGGGCTGAAAAATAAAGTTTAGGAAATCCTCCAGCAAGCAAAACCAAAAGACTAAGAAACAGAAACAAGAGAAAAAAGTTAGAAAAGTAGAGATCTGATCCAGAGGGCCAACATACAAATAAAAGAAATCCTAAAAAAGAGAAGAGAAAATAGAATGAAGAAAATCAAAGAAGAGATTCAAGAGAACCTCCTAGCACAGAGAAAGGCTACAGGAAGGTATCAGAAGAACTAACAATAAAACAAAGAAAATTAAGCTATTAAAAACAGGCAATTATTAACTTGAGGACAAATTAAAAAAGGAAACAATCATAAAATACTGCAGAGCTCGACTGTGAATAATACCTAAATGCATATGATAATGTTAATACTCAGTTCGTATTTAACCAAAAATTGTAATGTAACTCTAACAGGAAGAGCAGGTGGGGGTAAGACAGAGAAGAAAAGTAATATGAACAGCTAAAAGCTTTTTTTCCCATAATGCTGAACCAGCAGACATGTTTAAAATTAATGACTCAAAAGATAACAGCATATTATTTTGTGAATGAGAACTATCAGAATGACAGTGAGAACAGGAAGAAAATACTTATGGGAAGGGAGACTGTGGAAAAGGAAGGGCACAGAACTGTTTTGTTTTAAGCTTTTTACTGCTGTTTTGCTTTGTCAACCAAGTGCAGGTATTATTTTTATAGAGGTATTTTTAAATAAGTTTAACAATTTTTCTCCACTCATATCTGCATGTTTTTCATACTATGATCAACAGATGCTTATTTGTGTTGAGTGAGAGGAATGACTTCAGAGTAATCATAAAAAAACACACAGGAAGCACAGGAGGCAACCCTGAAGCAGTGGCCAGGGGGGTAGGAGGGGCGGGGCTTCTCACCGAAGGGAAGCACCTCTGGGGAGCAGCTTCAGCACCACACTGTTTGAGGTAGTCAGCCCAATCAAAGTCCTGGCCTGTGTAGCCTAAATAGGGACAAAGGAACAATGACTCACACCATACATACCTGCCTCCATGTCTCAATTTACTGCCCTGCTAGGTGTCTACCTGCAACTTCTAAGTTTGCTAGTATGAGAACTTCGACCATTTTAGAGAGGGTAAAAACACCTTATATATCCAAAGCATTGTTAATTTTATAAAATGGAACAAATATGGTCAAACTATGTAACAATACAATAAAATTCTCTGGATAAATTTTGAAACTTTAACATTTCAAATCATGCATTTATTTTGAGCAATATTTTATGATTAGCGGCTGGCAATTCACCAAAAGAATTTAAGACAGTTATGACTGGATTTGATTTGTACCAACAAGTCCAATGTTATTATCAATTCTATTACGATTTAAGCTCTAAAAGAATAGAGACAGGAAATAATGTTCAGTGCTATTTATTCAGTGAAGACTTTTTTTTCTTTCATAAAGCTATTTCTTTAAACATATCTTAGCTCCTACAGATACCATACTCTCAACACTGTTTTCAGATTCATGTTCTACAGAATCTCAATGCTCTTATAACCTGAAATCATGAATTCATTTCATAAAGAAGGTTGAGCTTAACTTCCCACTTAAGTCCATCATCAAGGTTCTTGGTAGAAGCCACTGCATACCTATGTGACGAGCTGGACTGGGCCTGCAGCATCCAAGCTGCTCTCTGCTCTACAGAGCTTAATATCTCACAGGCTCAAAGTAGGCTACTCAAGATTATACCATCCTACAGCCAAACAGCCCCTGCGATGACCTCTTCTGCCCAGCTGAGACTGGCATCATGTTCTCCCTTTGCCCCCACCTCGATTTTCCTCACAGTATACTATCTGCCATTTTCACTTATATGCTACTTTCCATCTATTTACAAAGACAGTTGAGTTATCTATATAATGATGCTGCAAGCTCCAATATCTTTAATAATTGGTTTTTCTTTTCACATGAAGGCAGAAGGCAAGATAAACAACTTGGAATGTCTGAAGACTTCCAGTAAAACAAGAACTTCCTCCTGTAGATGTGTACCAACCACCACCACCACTAGGCAGACACTCCCATTCTCTATTCACTGATGAAGAACCTGGGAGGCTCTCCGCTACTGTTTTCTCCTTGAAGGAACTGTGTTGTACTCACTTTTATTTCCCCAGTGACAAGCCCAATCCCTGGCTCATAGCAAACATTCCATAAATGTTTGTTGGATAAATGAAGGCCGAATGGAAGGCAAAGGTTCTAAGTTTATGACTCCAGCTAATACAAAAGAGCACTTTCAGCCCCCTATTCCAGCAATCACTATTTAGAAAGTAAAGCTATGTTTCCAAAAGCCTACTAACAAAAGATTTATAGACTGCCAATCAAATAATCTGGTTTGTTGATATAAAAATCAGATAAATGTTTGATACTTCTAGATACTCCAAGTTAAAAAATACTAAAAATTTCAGTCAAGCTCAACTAAGTTATATTTATGAGTCTTAATTAAAGGGTCAAAGACTATATTCTGCAAACTGCAAGTGCAAGAAAATAAGCTGCTACTTTCATACCTACAGGTTCTCTATATCCTACTCTTGACCAAAAATGTCTCTCTGGAATCCAAAGAGTACTCCTCCAAGATGAGGCCTGGAAACCTAAAAATCACCAAAACCTACCTCCTATCTCTGGCTCCAAGTTCCCTTCTCATAAGTCTGCTCTCAACACTCACTGTACAATCTACTCCCAGCCCTCTGTGACCTTCCAACAAACACAAGGGGGAATAAACTAAGGAACCTTCATGGAACCCCAAGTTGTTATGAGGATCCATTTGTCAAGGTAAAAGGACAGAACATTGCTTACTTAATAGTTTAGCTTAATTCATAACTTTCAAATATGTAAACATATGCAATCTGAGCCTTCATTTATACTTGTCTTAGGCCTCCAAAATGTGGAGGATAGGCTGAGACATGAGAAGCAAGGGGAGCAAAAGATCCAGGTAATGCCATCTGATAAATCTCATTTCATAGAAAAGTTTCCAATGAACAATTCAGAAGAGAATGAATGCATACCAGGAGGGGGGCTGATGTGTAAACCATTCTTCAGACTCCATTGCACAGGGAAAATGCCAGGACTGTCAACATGGCACACAAATGATCGCCTCACATGATTCTCTGGTCTCAAATCATCCATTTCCACCAGAAAGTACTTCTCATCAAAAACCTGTACATACAATTTAACAGATAAAATAGACAAATGTTTTTATTGGTATGGGTAGCCAAACATTACAAGTAGCCAAACATTACAAAAGTTCACAGCTACAATGGGTATTAATAATAACACTAAGCACTAGAAAAATTTTGTCTCTGTGTCATGTACTTTTTAAAATGCTTTTCATGTTATAAGTCAATTTTAATCCATCAATCTAAGGAGATAGGTACCATCAACAACCTCATTTTGCAGATAAAGAAATTAAGTTTAAAAGGAGGTTAAATAATGTGTACCATGTTACACATCCAGAAAGCAGCAGAACCTATATTCAAATCCAAGTATTTTAACTCCAAACAAAATTTAGTTTAGGCTTAGTAAGGAGTCACCTACACAAGTGTGCCAGATTTTCAGAATCTAGGCTAGTTTTAAATGTCTAGTCTTATGAACTTCCTCTGGCTCCTTACCACTTATCAGCCCTTCTGATGCCAGATAGGGCCTCCTAACTCCGTTTCGGGTTCAGAATCCCTACTTGTCCTAAGAAGAATCTTTTTCCAAGGCAAGAAAAACTTTAATTTCAACAAGTCAGACCTCAATAAGCCTTGCACCTGGTTGGACACTAAGGACACTGCCTGCCTCCACAGTTTTTAGATCCGCCTACCTGCTGGTTAAACCTCCTCTAGTTATGTACAGGTAGGCCTGCCCCCAAATGTGCCCCCCCGTTATAGTGTCCAGGCTTTGGTTGGCTTGGGCAACCAAACTTGGAAGGAATGGGCCAGAACTGGACAGTACAAATACGAAGTGTGTACAGAAGTAATTCTAGCCTCACATCTTAGGAAAAACAATGGGCTGGATTAGTAGAGCCTGAAGATCAAAATACTACCAATTTCTTAAACCAGTCACCCTGACAGAAATTCTTACCAAGAGAGTTGCCCCTGTTTTACCTTAACAACTGTAGCAGGAGAGATCCCAAAAGGAGACCAGGGGTCTACAGCTTCCAATTTCATATTTACAGAGAATGAATGGATGCCAATCACTTGTTTATCCTAAAATGCAAATATCAAGGAGGAATAAAAATATAGTATTTTTGCCTTAATCTTATAATCTTATATTCTCATATAGCTGAATACTACTCTTAAATAAAATAATGATTCTGGTAAATAATCTAATTCTATAATTTTCTTCCCTGGAAAAAATTATTCAGGAATAAAACCACAGAAAGCATTCCTATTCTCTACACTAGGAATAGAAAGACCACCTGGAGATAAAACAAGTTTATTTGATAAAAAGTCAGGGCTATGTAGTTGAGTAGAAAAGGGAAGACCCAAAATGCTTTGAGAGAACTTTGAGGGAGAACCTAGACTACTATGAGAAGAAGAAAAGTATGATCATCATTCTGGCCTTCAAATCACCTTTTTCTTTCAGACACCGAAGCACTCTCACAGATTCCAGGGGTTATTTAATGCTTTGCACCTCCCACAAATTGCTTTTCTCTACTTGTTTTTGTTTTTACCTTAAATAAGTAGGATGGTAATGGCTCTTCTTCCTCCTCTTTCACTCTGGCCAGGATCTCCTCCCACTCAGCTTCATTTTTCAGATGCCTGATGGCTTTAGTAAAACAAGACGGGATCTTTAAATGATGACAGAACTTACACACTTTATAACTATTCTAAAAGCATTCACATAAACAAAAAAGTCACCTTCCACCCTCACTCAGAGAATTTGGACCTTAACTTTAGTACTGTGTCTCCTCTGTTCAGAGCCTACGTAGTTAAGTATGGTAAAACTACTAGTGAGATCATAAGGACTGCTGTAGCCTGCAATATATAATACAACATCCAAACTGGGGTATGTAATAATAAATTCAAATTAATTTAAACAGTAACTCCAGTTTAATTATTACTGGAATTTCTTTTAATCAACAATTTGCTTTGAATTCAAATCTGTTCTACTCCTATATCTATACAAATGCTACCTAGGGAATTTTTCTTTAATTTTGGTAAAAGGTCAGTATGAGTTGGGACATGATCTATGAGGTACATATATTAATATGTGTGGCAAATTACAAAAGCAATAAAACTGCCCCCTCCCCCCAAAATAGGCATTTAACAACTCCATATACATTTTTTTGAATATCTCTATTATGCAAAGTAACAAAGGCTTTTATAATATGCAAAATAATGCATTTTCAGTCTTATATCAATAAAAAGTAATATAACAATAATGCAATAGTTGAAAAAAAATGTTATACTATTCTTCACCTAATGGGGGCTGAAGTTCATATCCCTGTTGAGCTGCCCAACCAACGTGATGAAGAAATGGATCCAAGTAATACAACCAATGTTCGAAATTGTCAGAACTTTCAAGTCCTTCATAACGCAGCTTCAGCCTTCCCCCAATGTTTTCGACTACAGTAACAATCCAAGTGCTTAGAGAATCCTGGAAAGCTTGACATTCTAGCCTGGAACCTGGAGCAATGAGATCTAAAGGATTTCTCCCATTACGGAGCTGTAGGTTAAAAAACAAAAAGTGAAATGAAAAATACAAGTTAACATAATCCTTAAAAAAGTCAAGTTTTAAATTATCTCAAACTAGCCTTTACATTTTTACCATTCAAACCCAATGACACTGAATTGCCTAATATCATACGAGATCCTACAGTACACGTTTATCTCAAAGAAAATCTATATATAATACAATAAAATTATTCTAACAGACCTCTATCTCTAGGACTGTTAGTTTCATGTATTAAGAACTTTAAAAATATCATCATTAGTCTGATTATAAAAGCAAATATGATCATCATTAAATAAAAAATCAGCGAACTAACATCAGAAACATGGTGGAATGAGACACATTCCCAGATCTCTCCCCTTGAAAACAATAAGATGAACAACTAAAACTCAACAAAGAATACATAAACTGCACACCAGTGTGTCTGAGCATGAAATCTGCACATAAGAGCTACCACAGGCCAGAATCACTGGTGTCAAGCGTGGACTTGGAAAACAAAAAAGTTGCCTCTTGCAGCCTGAGCTTCTTGCAGGGAGGAGGGGAGAAGGTGCGATAGTTGAAAAAAAATGTTATACTATTCTTCACCTAATGGGGGCTGAAGTTCATATCCTTGAACAGTACCCTGAACAGCCCTGCCTGGGAGTGCTGTGAGCTCCACACGGCTGCTGGCAGGGCCCAGCTGTCAGGACAGAAAGCAGAGAAGTAGGAATGACAGAGAAACAGGAACCACAGAAAAACGACAGTTGATTTTTACCAGTTGTGGTTGCAAAACAGGCTGAGCAGCAGCTCCCATCCCCCAACCTAGAAGGCCCCTTTCCCCATATTCTCTGAGACAGAACACGGCAGAGCCCCAGGGGAATCTGAGCAAACACTATTGAAACTGTTGATAACACTGACAAGGACTGAAATTGAGGGTAGTAAGCATAATTAAACATCTATAAGGGGGGAAAAAAGGCATTATTAAGGCTTTATATAAAGCAGGGATCCAAGAGACTTAGACGTCACCTACTGGAAACCAAAAGAAAAACGCCTTCTTTGCAACAAGCTAGAGAGACCATTACATAATCTTCTTTCTGGAAAAGAATAAAGCAGAATACACTTCCATTAATGTCCAGGGGAAGAAATAGTCCATTAAACACCATGAACAACCAAGGTGACAAGGCATCTCAGAAAAAAAGAGAAAAATCTCCAGAAAACAAGCTTACAGACATAGAAAAATGCAATTTAAATGACAGAGAATCCAGGATGGCATTTCTGAAAAAATGAATCATATCAACAATTTCAGGAATTGAAAAAACTAGATGAGCAGAATGAGTTGTTAGCAAGATTATAACCCTCAAAAAGAACCGAACAGAACTTTTAGAGATAAAGAACACACTGCAAGAGTTGAAAAATGAAACAAAAAGCTTGGGAAATAGAGCTGACCAAATGAAGAAAGAATCAGTGATTAAGAAGACAGAAATCTAGAAATAAATCAGAAGGAAGAAGAGAGAAACCAAAGAATGAAAAATAGTGAAAGAGAAATACAAGAACTGGCTAACACCGATGGGAGAGGAAACATAAAAATTAATGGGCATTACCAAAGGCGAGGAGAAGGAGCAGGGACTAGAAAGCATTTTCAGACAAATAGTGGACGAGAATTTTCCAAATCTAAGGAATAAGCTGGACCTTGGAATTCAAGAAGACAACAGAACACACAGTCATATTAACCCAAAACGGCCTTCTCCAAGACACACTGTATTAAAATTATCAAAAACCAATGACAAAGAAAGAATTCTCAGGGAAGCCAGGGAAAAGATGAAGATAACCTTTAAGGAAAACCCATTAGATTATAGCCAAACTTCTCAGCACAAACCTTACAAGCCAGAGAGGAGTGGAATCAAATACTCAAACTATTAAATGAAAGAAAATACCAGCCAAGAATAATGTATCCAGCTAAGCTCTCCTTCAGATATGAGGGAAAAATAAAGACTTTTCCAGACATACAAAAATTGAGGGAATTCTCTAGTACAAGGCCTGCATTACAGGAAATATTGAAAAGGATCAGCTCACCTAAAACAAAATGACAAAATAATAATAATAATAATAATAATAATAATAATAATAATAATAATTAGAAGTAAGGTGACTAGCAGGCAAATAGAAGCAGAGGAATGAATCCCTTACTAAACGGGGCATTACAACCTTAAACAATAAGAGATTTGCTTTAGCAAGACAGTAATGAAGTTCAGCATACATAGGGACAAACTGAGACAACCATGACTGCAAAGGGAAGGATTCGAGGATCCAAATTTGCAGAGAGGAATAGAGATAACGCACACACATTTTTGTAATGGTAACCAGATGCCAAAGATTCAGAACCAAAGTATATAACATAAAACAAGAAGAACCACAGGGAAAACCCACATGAGCCAACCAGAATAAAGAAAAACAGAAACACAAGGACAAGGAAGCAACGGTAACACCGAGCTACCAGAAAGCAAAAGATAAAATAAATGGCTGTGAGAAGACCTCATATTTCAATAATCGCCCTAAATGTAAATGGACTGAACTCACCAATAAAAAGGCACAGAGTTGCAGAATGGATCAAAAGACAAAACCCAACCCTATGCTGCCTTCAAGAGACACATCTCAGTTCCAAAGACAAATACAGACTCAAAGTAAAAGGGTGAAAAATGATATAACAAGCAAATGGCATTCAGAGAAAAGCAGGAGTAGTAGTGCTAATATTGGATAAAATAGACTTCAAAATAAAAAAGTTAAAGAAAGATACTGAAAGATATTTCATAATGATAAAGGGAATCATCATGCACCAAGAAGACGTAACACTTATTAATATCTATGCCTCCCAATCAAGGACCCCCGAAATATGTAAAGCAATTACTAACAGAACTAAAGGGAAAAACAGAGCCAAACACTATTGTACTACTAGGCGACCGAAATACCCCACTGTCGGATGTGGACAGATCGTCCAAACAGAAAATCGGTAAGGAAATAACATCCTTAAATGACACATTAGACCAACTGAACATGATTGACGTTCATAGAGCCTTTTACCCCCAAACAGCTGCTTATACATTCTTCTCTAGTGCACACAAAGCATTCTCAGGGATTGACCACATAATGGGACACAGGGATAGCCTCGATAAATATAAGAGGGTTGAAATGATACCAACCATATTCTCTGATCATAATGCTTTGAAACTAGAGATCAACTGCAAAAAGAAAGCAGGGAGAACCACAAACGCATGGAGATTAAATAACACGCTACTGAAGAATAACTGTGTCAGAAAGAAATAAAAAGAGATATCAAGAGATACACAAAAACGAATGATAATGATAGTACAACATATCAAAATTTTTGGGACACGGCAAAAGTAGTCATAAGAGGAAAGTTCCTATCATTACAGGCCTGCTTCCAATAACAAGAACGACCCCAAATAAACAACCTAATACTTCATCTTAAAAAACTAGAAAAGAACAAATGAAGCCTGAAGTCAGCAGAAGCAATCAAAATTAGAGCAGAAATAAATGAAATTGAAAAGAAAACAAAACAAAATAAATAGAAAAAAATAAATGCAACAAAGAGCTGGGTCTTTGAAAAGGTCAATAAAATTGACAAAACCCCTGGCTAGACTCACCAAAGAGAAAAGAGAAAGGACACAAATAAACAAAATCAGGCATGAAGGGGGGGAAATTACAACTGACACCACAGAAATAGAAAGGATCATACAAGCATAGTATGAGAAAGTATACAACACCAAATTTAATAACCTAGAAGAAATGGACCACTACTTAGAAAAACACAATCTCCCTAGACTGAATCAAGAAGATCTGGAAAATCTACACACACCGATCAGCAGTATGGAAATTGAAATCATCATCAAAAACCTACCAAAAAGGAAAAGTCCAGGACCAGATGGCTTCACCAGTGAATTCTACCAAACATTCAAAGAAGATTTAATACCTATTCTCCTCAAACTCTTCCAAAAAATCAAAGAGGAGGCAATACTTCCCAAGTCATTTTATGAGGCCAATATATTACCCTGACACCAAAACCTGGTAAAGATAACACAAAAAGAGAAAACTACAGACCAATATTTCTCATGAACGCAGATGTAAAAAATCTTAAATAAGATACCAGCGAATTGAATACAGCAGCATAGTAAAAAGGTTGTACACCATTATCAAGTAGGCTTCATCTCAGGGCCACAGGGATGGTTCAACATATGCAAATCGAATAATGTGATACACCACATCAACAAATTAAAAAATAAGAATCACATCAAGAGATGCAGAAAAAGCCTTGACAAGATACAGATCCATTTATGATCAAAAGACTTAACAAAATTGGTACAGAAGGTAAGTACCTTAACACAATAAAGGCCATCTATGACAAACCCACAGCCAACATTATACTTAATGGTGAAAAATTAAAAACCTTCCCTCTCAGATCAAGAACAAGGCAAAGATGTCCACTATCACCACTGTTATTCAATGTAACATTTGGAGGTCCTAGAGAGTACAATCAGGCAAAAGAAAGAAAAGGCATCCAAATAGGAAATGAAGAAGTCAAACTGTCACTATATGCAGATAACATGATACTCTATAGAGAAAACTCTAAAGATTCCTTAAGAACACTACTAGAAACAATAAGCAAATACCGTAAAGTTTCTGGATAAAAAAAATCAACATTCAAAAATTCATAGTGTTCACATACTCAAATAATGAAGTGTCAGAAAAAGAAGTGGAAAAGATAATTCCTTTTGCAATTGCAACAAAAAGAATAAAATACCTAGGAATAAATTTAATGAAACACGAAGGACCTATATAATGAAAACCACCCTATATTAAAAGAAATTGAAGAAGATACAAACAAATGTTCATGGATTGGAAGAAGCAGCATAGTTAAAATGACTATATTTCCTAAAGCATTATACAGATTTAATGCAATCCCCATCAAAATCCCATCGGCATTTTTTAAAGAAATAAATCAAAAAATCATCAGATTTGTATGGAAGCACAAAAGACCCCTGAATTGCCAAAGCCATCCTGAGAAAAAAGAACGAGGCTAGAGGGATCACTCTGCCTGACTTCAAATTATACTACAAAGCGACAGTAAACAGAATGGCATGGTATTAGCAGAAAAATAGACACACAGACCAGTGGAATAGAACTGAAAGTCCATTAGTAAATCCATATTTATATGGGCAAATGATCTTTGACAAAAAAGCCAAAAACATACAGTGGAGAAAGGAAAGCCTCTTTAATAAATAGTACTGGGAAAACCGGAAAGCTACCTGCAAAAGAATGAAACTGGACTGTTGTCTATCACCACACACCAAAATTAACCCAAAATGGATTAAGGACCTGAAAATAAGACCTGAAATAAAATGCATAGATGAAAACGTAGGGACAAAACTCAAGGACCTTGGACTTAAAAGATGATTTTATGAATTTGACTCGAAAGCAAGAAAAGTAAAAGTAAAAATAAACGAATGACTGCATCAAACTAAAATGTTTCTGCTCAGCGAAAGAAACCGTCAACAAGGTAAAGAGACAACCATCTCGATGGGAAAATATATTTATAAGCAAGGCCTCCAATAAGGGCTTAATATCCAAAATATACAAAGAACTCATACAATTCAATACCGAAAATCAAATGATCCAATCAAAAAATGGGCAGAGAACCTAAACAGACACTTCTCCCTAGAGGACAAACAAATGGCCAACAAATATTTGAAAAGATGCTTAACATCACCAGCTATTAGGGAAATGCAAATCAAAACCACAATGAGATACCATCTCATACCTGTTAAAATAGCTATAATCAACAGGACAAGTAATAACAAATGCTGGAGAGGATGTAGAGAAAAAGGAATCCTCATACATTGCTGTTGGGACTACAAATTGGTACAGTCACTATGGAAAACAGTATGGATGTTCCTCAAAAAACTAAGAATGGATCGACCATATGATCCAGCAATCCCTGAAGACTTGAAAACACATATCCAAAAAGATATTTGCACACAGATGTTCATTGATAGCAGCATTATTCACAGTGGCCAGGACATGGAAGCAACCAAAGTGTCCTATGATAGATTACTGGATCAAAAAACTGTGGTACATACATACAATGGACTATTACTCAGTCATAAGAAGAGATGACATACTGCCATTTGCATCAACATGGATGGACCTCGAGATAATCATGGTAAGCGAAATAAGCCAGACTGAAAAAGTTGAAATCACATGATATCATTTATGTTTGATAGAAACCTAAAAGCAACAAATCAACAGGACATACAAATAGAGACACAGAGACATGGACAACAGATCAGTGGTTAGAGGGTGGGGGAGGGAAAAGGTAGACAGGGTAAAGGGGGTCAAATATGTGGTGACAGAAAAAACTCTGGCTATGAGAGGTGAACACAGTGTAAATACATATATGCCTTACTATTAAAGTGCACAGCTGAAACATTGGATTTCGTTAACCAATGTCACCATAAAAAATAAGTAATTTATAATAAACAAACAAGCAAATAAATAAAGATTAGGATGTCAGAATCAAGGTCAATGTAGAGTAGGATCTTTATTAATTCCTTTGTTCATGATTTTATTAATTCAAATTTTACTGGTGTTTAGTATATGCGAGTCCTGACTAAACATAATAAAATGAGTCAGAGTATAAAATATAAAGATCAGCTTGAAATAGTGTTCACCAATCAAGTTTTACGGGCCAATGCAAATGGATCATAGAATTAAATTTAAGAGTTAAAACTCTAAAACACTTAGAAGAAAACATAGAATTACCCTCAAGACCTTGAGTTAAGCAAAGTAAGTCTCCTTAGATATGACACTGAAATCATAAGCAACTAATTCAGAACACTTTAGGCACTGAGCAAGCCACTAGTTTGCAACCTCTGAGGATAAGTTTAAACCTCTCATTATCCATGCCTGTGTCTATAGTAACATGCTCATTTGCCTTGGAGTAGAAAATGAGCAACCAATTTAAGGTTCTTTGGACAGCAAACAAATATCACTAAAGATTAGAGGGGTCTTCCACACTAATTCTGCAAGCAATAATACTCACGCCCTCTAACAGTGGAACAGGAGGACTACATGCTCCCATCAGGGTCTGCCGCAGGAACTCATCCCAATCAGACACCTTATCTCTGATGCCTAGATGAGGGAATAAAATGAGTGGTTACTCATGTTAGCCACAGAACACAGAGAAACTAAACTAAGCAACTACAGAGAAATTAAACCAGTAAGAATGGTTTAGAAGCGCATTTGCTGTTTTTGTATTTTAAAAGTCTAACGTATTGCTTCCTTGAGAGTACAACAAAAATCTCTATATAAGAGCTACTTCCTGGTTAGTTTAATAAGAGTCATATGGAAAACAAAGAGAATAGGCCCAACTCCTTGTTACTATAATTTACCCAAAAGGTACCTACTTTCTTTACTATGAGAACTTTCATATATATATAAGTAAAAGTAGAGAAAATAGTATAATGAATCGTCATGTACTTGAGCTTTAACAAATGGCACTTCATGGACCATGTTCAAATTTCTCCAGAGGTCTCACGAATGGTTTTATCAATTTGTTCAGTCCAATCAGGATCCAAATGAGATATAAATATAGCAAATGGTTGATATATTGCTTAAATCTCTTTTAATTTATATGTTCTTTTACTGCCCCTCATCCCCTATTCTTTCTCTTGCAGTATATTTGTTGAAAGACTCAGTCTTTTGTCCTATATATAGTTTTTCTGAGCCTAGTTTTACTGGTTGCCTTTCCAAGGTAACCAGCTGTTTTCACTGACCTCTATATTTTCAATAAGTCAGTATTTAGAGCCAGAGAGTTGACCAAATTCAGATTTGGGGGAAGGGAAGTAAAAATACTCTGTAAGTGGAGTTGCATCTTTCCACCAAGAGGCATATTCAGTCTGGTAGTCTTTCCTTTTGTGATGTTAGCAGCTTTTAATGGTCATTACATAGATACATCCATTCATTAAGGGCTAAAAATGGTAGTTTTCTATCATTTCTTCTTTGTTTACTAACCAAAATACTTGAAGAAAAAATTTCTCTTCTTCAACTATTTGATTACCCTAAGGTATAGTTCATAAAAAGAGGGCAGGATATATTCTTAACTCTTTATTCCTTCCCTTTACCTCCTAACCTTCAAAATTATCAGCTGATCACCGAGCATCCTCCAAAAGCAACCAATGAAAGTGTTGTTCAAAAACTTCACTATGGAATTATAGACTAAATTACATATGATATGTTACAGGCCATTGCCGGTCTTAGCCTGTTAATGCTCAAATTGTCCTATCTTAAACCAGAGAGAGTCTCTTCAGGTTGGCTCCTCAGTCCTTTTGGCATGACCCCAGTAAATAGTCATTGATATCTTTCTTTTTGGTATAAAATGATATTTCAGGATCATCTTGTACATTTCTGCTATAGTCTAGAAATCAGCTATATCTCTACGGAGCCCTAATTTGTTTCAGTGAAATGGTATTTAGAGACCATAATTAGTGTGATGACGGTGCTCATCGCTACTGAGTTTGTGTTTCTAGGCCTTTTCAATATCTAGAACTAAGAAATATCTTCTTTTTAAGATAAATCACATCAAGAGTTCATATTGATAGTTCCAATACAAGTTCATGAAGATAGCATTTTAACTTTATTCATCTGAGCTGATTCCTTTCTCTCATATTGAAAACCCTAGTTCTCAATTACACATTTAATTATTAATTTGCTTTATCCCAGCAGTCCACAACCAGGGCTCCTATGAGATTCTAATGCCTGATAATCGGAGGTGGAGCTGAGATGGTAATAGTAGTGCTGGGGAGTGGTTTCAAATACAGATGAAACTTCGCTTGCTTGCCAGCTGCTTGCCTTCTGCTGTGCGAGCTGCTTCCTAACAGTCCTCAGACCAGTTATCAGTCCACGGCCCAGTGGCTGGGGACACTTGCTTTAATTTATCCCACAACACACAATAATTATTCCAAAATAACATCAACACTACCACCAACAATGATTACTAGCACCTTACTTTATTTTTTTGCAATTTTATGTCATTATGGTTTATCACTACTGGGGATATACATTTAAATTACTATATTAAAAAGTCACTGAAATGGTTCTTCTCTGAGTAGTTATTTCATAAGCTACATTCATAGTTATATTTCTTTGATTATGCTTTTCTAAGAAATGCTTTTAAATTTTTCATTGTTTTATAGTTACATAAAATATTCACACTGTTCAAAATTTAAATCTACAAAATATGGTACATTCAGAAAATCTAGCTTCTATTCCTGTTCCATTCATCCTATTCCCCTTTTTCTCCATAGGTAAATTTTAAAATGATTTATTTTTTTAAAGCACCACTATGCTGTACAACTGAAACTAATATAAAAGATTTTTTAAAATTTAATTTAAAAAAATTTATAGGTCCCAGATCACTTGTGGGTGAGAGGAGAGAGGATTAATAAAATCAAAAAAAAAGGAATCGATCTGGTCCAATGTACTTAAAGATAACGAGACTTACAAGTTTTAAACTCAGAGAGCCTCATGGTTCTTATAGGATGAATGATAAGTAACTGATGCTCCCTGTATCATAAAAACCTGAGGCTTTATGGAGCACAGAAAATAATTTTTTTAAATAGGGATATATGCATTACTCCTTATGAATATTTTCCTTTAAAACGCTAACTCAAAAAAGTTAGAAAAACATATGTGTATGGGAGAAAAACCTATGTGTGTGGGCGACTGAAAACCTCAACATTGTAGATAGCCCAGATTTCCCCACAGCAATAGTATACCATGTCTTGAAAGGAAGTACTGTATTACCTTCCGGGGCTTCAAGGGTCTTCTTATTCTGCTCACACCACCCAATGGGGTAGAGATCAGCCTTCCTGATGTCGCACCAGAAGTCTGCTCTCCGGTCTTCCCCATAGCCATCGTAGCGGAGGAGGAGCAACTGCTCACAGGTGGTAATGATGGTGGCAACCCAGTAGGTTTCAGGATCTGTTTTTACAACCACCTCCAGTTTCATCCCAGGTGCAAATCCATTTTGCAAACGTGTATCCACCTGAAGAGAGAAATGTTATTAACCACCAGATAATACTCAAATGAGTATTTCTTTGGCCGACATTCTTTTTGAATAATAATTAATAATAGAAAATTTAGTGTTCGAATCTTGACTTCTAAATAAATAGGAAGGGCTCCATGCAAAAAAAAACAAAAAACAAAAAACAAAAAAAAACTAATCCTAATTCTGGGTTAGGGAAAACACAGTAAGAGCCTGGCATATCTCATGATACCAGAAAGGAAATGCTCCAAAAATGATGCAGATATTTGGAAAGGACATGAGGGTCAACTAGAACTATGTCCCAATGGTCACATGTGAGACGAATTGAGCAATAAAATAATGAGAGTAATGGACTATAACTTAGAGATTTAAATAGAGAGCCATGAATCCATGCTGTTAAAAATAACAGAGAAGGTACAGACCTTCCTTAGAGAAGACCAATTAATAGAGAAAAATGATGGAAATAGAAAATCATCTTTAGAAAACAGCACAGAAACAGACATTGCAGGCAAGAATCATGGGTCAATACTAAAATGACTATGATGGCTATGATATTTGCATAATCTCAAAGGTTCTCCCTGCAAGATTCTTATTAATTGCAAAGGGAAAATTAGTAACATTACAAAGAAGAAATCTGGCAGAAACCACTCTAACTGATCAAAGTTAACAACACCAGTCTGAAAATATCAATATCATATACCCTCAATATCATACAAGCACAAAATCATTTTATGACATTTTCACCAAATCTGCATCAAATCAAGCTAATCATGAGAAACACCAAACCCATACTGTTGAATATTCTTCAAAATAATGCATAAGTAATATGCTGTCCAAAACTGTCAAGGCCATGAAAGGTAAAGAATGAGGGACTGTCATACATAGGAAGAGACTATGGAGATCTGACCACTCAATGCACTGTGGCAATTACAACCACTAGAAAGTGAGGGGGAACCCAGAAAGAAGAGAGCCAGAGAGAAAGTCCTGAAATCTGTGTAAAAACTCCTCCCCCTTCTAATCAACTATCCTGTTGTACTCCTAAAAGGTCATCACTATCCTGAATTATAGCGCCATGGTTTAATATTGCCTGTGTCTTCACACTCTGTTAGAATTATGCAGTATAAATGTTTTTCTGTGTGGGGTTTCTCTTGCCCAACATTGCTTATGAGATTCGTAAATGCTGTTGCATGTAACAGTTGTTTCTTTTCACTGCTGTATAGTATTTTTATACAAACGTGCCACAATTTATCCTTTCTAATGCTAATAATAGTAGGAAATTTGGATAGTTCCCTGTTTTGGAAAACTATAATACTGCTATGATTACAGGAATGTTTTTTTATATCTCTTGGTGCATACATACATGGATTTCTATAAGTCAAACTGTTTTCCAAAGTGGATGCACCAATTTACTCTCCCAGCAGTAAAAATTCTTTTGCGCCAACATTCTAACCATTATTTTTGCATTTTCTTTATTTTCATTTTACCATTTGGAAGGTGTATAATACGTCTCATTATGATTTTAATTTGCATTTTCTGATTACTGAAATCTAAAACCTTCATATTTATTAGCTATTTAGATTTCTTCTTTTGAGAAATGACTAAGTTTCTTGCTAATTTTTTATTGAGTCTGTATTTTGGGTATCAAGTGTTTGTCAAGTTATCTGTGCTACAAATATTTTCTCACTTTTTTGATGGTGGTATTTGGGGAACGGAAGTTCATAATTTTAATATGTCTGATTTACCAATGTTTCTCCTTTTAAAAGTTAGTAGTCTTTCTACATTTTTAAATAAACTTTTTCCTATTCCTATAGGTCATAAAGATACTGTACTATATTATTTCCTAGAAACCTTTCATATTTAGAATATCCATTTTGAATTGATCTCTGTGTATAGTACTGAGTAGGGGTCAGGTTTCACTTGTTTGAAAATGCACATACAATCAACCTACCTAAATTGCCACTTTTGTTATAAATCAAGTGTTCCTACAAAAGTGAATCTTTCTGATTTGTTTACCCTTAGATTAGCACTACACTGCCTTAATTAATGGTTTGAAGTTTCTTTGCAAATTTTTGCCACATTCATTTCTAGCCATTTGATGTTTTTCATGTTATTGTAAATCACATCTTTCAGTTTCCATTTTTCTTTGTTACTGGTATATAGGAATGTAATAAATTTTTTATGCTACCTTGTATCTAATAACTTGCTGAAATTATTAACATTATCTGCAAATTATTTTATTCATCTGCAAACAATGATATTTTTTCCTTTCTTCTTAATCTTTATACATTTTTTCTTACCCAATTGCATTGGCTAGAACCTCTAATACATATCAAACAGAAGTCATGTTAGCCAGCATCTTTGTCCTGCTCAATATTAAAAAGAAGGCATGCATACTACAATTAATAAAATTTCCTATAGCTTTTTTACAGATATACTTTATCAAGTTAAGTAAAGTCCCATCTATAGTTTTCTAAGAGTTTTACCATGGTGAGTGTGGAATTTTATAAATTTTTCCTTTATTCTGCTACTATGGCGAATTATGCTGATTTATTTTCAAATGTTAAACAATCTTCCAATCCTGGAAAAATCAACTTGTTATTAATGTATTAGCCTTTCTAAATAAAGCTACATTCAGTTTGCTATTATTTTGTATGCAGAGATATATGCATTGGTCTTTATGAGTGACACTACATTCTACAATTTTTCTTTCCTAAAATAGTCATATTAACTTTGATGTCAAGATTATGCTGAACTCTAAATAAATTGGTACCCTACAATCAATAATGGATAGAGTAACCAGACAAAAAAGGAAACAGAGGACTTGAACAAGTCCAAAAACCAAATAGACCTATCAGGCATTAACAAAACACTTCACCTGACAGCAGAATACATATTCTTCTCAAGTGCACATGGACCATTCTCTAGGATAGACCATAATGTTAGGCCAAAAAACAAGTCTCCAATTTTAAAAAGACTGAAATCATACGAAGTATCTTTTCTCATCATACCAGAATAAACCTGGAACACAGTAATTAAAGGAAAACTAAGACATTCACAAATGTGTTGAGATTAACCATACTCTTAACCAAGATACATTCCAAAACTCCCAATGGATGCCTGAAACCGCTAGTAGTACCAAACCTGTATATACTATGTTTTTTCATATACATACAAACTTATCATAAAGTTTAATTAAAAAATTAGACACAAGAGATTAACAATGATAATAATAAAATAGAACAATTATAGCTATATACTACATAAAAGTTATGTGAATATGGCATTATTAAAATAAGGGTTACTTGAACACAAGCACTGTAATACCACGACAGTCAATCTGATAACCAAGACAGCTACTAAGTGAATAACAGGCAGAAAGCGTATACAGTTGGACAACGAGATGATTCATGTCCCTGGTGGAATGGAGTAGGATGCTGTAGGACAGCACGAGATTTCATCATGTTACTTAGAACGACATGCAATTTAAAACACTGTTTGTTTCTAGAATTTTCAATTTAATGTTTTTGGACTACAGCTGATGGCAGGTATCTAAAACCGTGGAAAGTGAAACCACAGATAAAGCGGAATGCTGTTGGTCAAGGAAGAAATCACAAGGTCAATTAGAAAATACCTTGAGACAAATAACAAAAATACAGCATATCAAAATTTATAAGAAGCAGTGAAAGTAGCGCTGAGGGGGAAATTTATAGCTATAAATGACTATATTAAAAAGAAGAAACATCCCAAATGGAAACAAGAGGACAACATGCAAGAACAGATGGATAATATAAGCAGAAAAATAGAAACTCTTAAGAAAGAATCCAAAGGAAATGCTAAAAACCAGCAACCCTGTAACAAAAATTAAGAATGTATTTGATGGGTCCATCAAGAAACTGGGCTCAGCCAAAGAAAGATTCAGTGAACTAGAAAAAAATGTCTAGAGGAAATAACAAAACTGAGAAAGAATAAAAAAGGTAAAATAGTATCAAAGAACTGTGGGGCAATTACAAAAGGTGTAACGTGTAACGGAAGTACTAGAAGAAGAGAAAAAGGAATAGAAGAAATATTTGAAGCAATAATGACTCGGATTTCCCAAAATCAATGATAGATACCAAACCACAGATCCAAGAAGCCCAGAGAACAAACAGGATAAAAAAACCCCAAAAAATCTACACCCAGGAATATCATAGTCAAACTGCAAAAAAAACAAAGACAGAAAAAAATCTTGAAAGACAGAGAAAAAATTAACACTCTACATATAGAGAAGCAAGCAAAGATAAAAATTAAATCAGACTTCTCTTCAGAAACCACGCAAGTATGAAGAGAGTGGAATAAAATACCTAAATTACTGAAAGAAAAAAGCTACCAAATTCAAATGCTACACCCAGCAAAATCAAACTTTCTCAGACAAATAAAAATTGATGGATTTTGTCACCAGTATACTTACCTTGAAAGAAATGTTAAAATAAATCCTTCATTTCTGAATGAAGGAAATGATATAGAAAAATAATATAGGTCAGAAACTCAGAGGTAAAGAAAGGAAAAGTGTAAGAAAAGGAATAAATGAAGATAAAATATTTAATTTTTCTTAGTTCAACTACAAGACAAGTTTGTTCAAAATAATTGCAACAAAATATTTGGTAATTATATAGTTTATGCATAAGTAAAACAAATGATAGCAATGTTGTAAGGGACAGGAAGGAGTAACTGGGAATACTCTTTTACAAGGTACTGGCACTACCCACGGAGTGATACTGTATTACTTGAAAGAGGACTTGGAGTAGTTGTAAATATATATTGCAATCACTATAAAAGAGTTTTTAAAAATACAACTGACCCTTGAACAACACATGTTTGAACTGTCTGGGGCCACTTATATGAAGATTTTTTTTTTCAATAAATACTGTAAATGTATTTTCTCTTACAATTTTCTTAGCATTTTCTTTACTCTAGCTTTCTTTATTGTAAGAATATGGTATACAATACAAATAACATACAAAATATGTGTTAATAAACTGTTATCAGTAAGGCTGCTGGTCAACAGCAGGTTATTAGTAGTTAAGTTTTTAGGAAGACAAAAATTATATGTAGACTTTCGACTGTACAGAAGGTCAGTGTCTCTAACCCCTGCATTGTTCAAGGGTCAACTGTGTAACGATATGCTAAGAGCATTGTGTTAAGTGAAATAAACCAGATATAAAAGGGAAAATATTGTATTGTTCCGCTTATGTAAAACAGGTTACTTCATAAAGACAAAGTATAATAGCGGTTACTGGGGCATAGGGAAAGGAGAATATGGGGAGTCATTGTTTAATGTTCAAAAGGTTTCTGTTTATGATGAAAAAGCTCTGGAGATGGAGTAGTGGTAGTTGTACGACACTGATGAAGTATTTAATGCCACTGAACTGTACACTTAAAATGGTTAAAACAGTAAGTTTTACACACATTTTAACACGATGATTATATTTTTTAATTTAGTGGTTGCTGGTGTTTATGTACCTTTAATTAACTGTGGTCTACTTTACAAACAATATAATACCACTTGATGTGTTGCATAAAGATCTTACAACCATATGCTCCCAAATCTTCCCTCCACCTCTTTTGTGCTATTATAGTTATATACTGCACAATATATAAAAGCAAGATGTATTTATTGCTACCATTTTTATTAAAAATAAGAAAAACATGAACTTTCTATCTACTTAAATTTATGCCATTTACATTGTTCTTTATTTCTTTGTATAGATCTAAGTTTCTGCTTTATATCAAATTCTTTCTGCTTTAAAAACATCCTTTAACATTTTTTTGCAGGTAATGAATTCTCTCAATTTTGTTTTCCTGAAAAGTATTTATTTCCCCTTCACTTTTGGGGTAAATTTTTGCTGGGCAGAGAATTCTGGTCTACAGGTTTATTTCTTTCAACACTTTAAAGATCTTACTCCGTTGTCTTCCAGTTCAGATAGTTTCTGAAAAGAATTTTGCTATAATTCCCATACTTGTTCCTCTATATGTAATGTGCCTTTTTTCCTTTGGCTGCCTTCAAGATTTTTCTCTTCCTTTTTTGTTTTCAGTAGTTTAAATACAATGTGCCTGGATGGATTTTTATTGTTTTTGTTGTTTATCCTGTTTCACATTCCCTGAGCTTCAATCTGTGGTGTGGTATCTTTCCTCTGAAAAATTGTCTGCCATTATCTTTCTCTTCAAATATTTTTCTCACTTTCCTTTCTCCTTCTGAGATTCCAGTTACACATATACTATACTTTTTTATATTGTCCATGGCTGTTTGATGTCTGGTCTGCTTTTTTCCTCACTCTCTTTTCTCTTTGCATTTCACTCTGAGGAATTTCTATTGACCTATCTGTAAGTCTATTGATTCTTTCCTCACATGCGTCAAGTCTACTGATGAGCATGCCAAAAGCAGTCATAATTTCTGTTACCATGTTTTTCATTTACTATGATTCCCATTTGATTCTTTCTAACAGTTTCCATCTCTGAAATTCCTTTTGTGTTCATGCATGTTGTCCATCTATTCTGCTAGAACCTTAAACATATTGATAATGGTTATTTAAAATTCTCTTGAGAGTTCTAACATCTGGGTCACATAAGTCTGGTTCTGTTGACTGTTTATGTCTCTTGACAGCTTGTTGTTTTTTTTCTTGCTTCTCTGTATGTCCCATAATTTTTATCTGAAAGCCAGATGCCCTGTGAAGAATAGTCAAGACTGAGATAAATATCATTCATGCCTGGAAATGGGCATATTTCTTCTTATACCTTTAGTCTGAAGGAGAAGGTTACATCAATCTAATTAGGAGTGGAAGTGGATTTGGGTTTTGTTGTTGCTATGGTAATTCACAGTACACCACAGGCTTCCACCAGTATTTTCAAGTATTTTAGGCTAATTTGCCAAAGGATTTTCTCCCCTCAATATTTGCTGCTCTACTCTCAAATTTAGGTCTTCTCTTTGTGACTACATCTCACAGACTATCTCTTTCCATACTCTCACCTCTCCCCCACAGATAAACATCTATTATCCAATACTTTCAAACTGGTGGTTGGGGACAGGCAAGAAGGGGCATTGTCTGAGATTCAGCCTTAGTCTTAATCAGGTTCTTGGAAGCAAGAACGTCTCAGAAAACCTACCCAATCCCACAACTGTAGGAGACATCTAATACTCCAGCATGTATTTCTACCCCCTCCCAACGACAGGCGGCTTTTATTTCTTCTATTTTAGCTCTAGGCTGCAAAGGATCTTCACCCGTACCCTGGGGGTTAATAAAGCTTGCAACCCTTTCCCTAGAAGCTTGAAATTTTTGTTCTAGAAGACACAGGTAAAGATTAGTGCCTTTCCTATAGTGTGTGCTATTCTGTCCACCAGACATGTGCCATGAGGAAGGCCTTTTCACTATCTTAGACCTGTACCCCTTGAAAATGTAGTTTATTTCTAATTCCTACTTCAGCCCTGTCTTCCCTCTTTCCTTTATTCCAAACTGTGTCCTATAAAACTCTAGCCAGTGGCTTGCACATCCATCTCTACTGTTCTGGAGATCTGAATTATGTCGGCTCTGCCTGCAATCTGCTAGCAAAGGCATCCCTTCTCAGCATCTTCCCACATCCATGCTTGATTTTCAGTATATCTGGCAGCCTTTCGCCATCATAGACTGATTCAGGTTTACAAATATTTCTTACATTTGACAGTGAGAGAATAATATGCATTTATCTTTCATTTTCCTTGTTGCTTTATCATTCAAAAAAAAGGTGCAATCTGTCTCTTTAACATTTTGTAGATCGGAATTTTGACCAGGGAATTTGTCCTCCTTTTGCATTTCAGTATATATAAACAAATAACCTTGTGTAAATACATATATGTTTACTAATAACATTAAAAACAAGAATTCAAGAATTCACTAAACGACTTTCCATGTTAAAACAATACTGAAAACAATTGCAAAAGATTAACCAATGTGACACAAAATAAAATCCTTACCTAAAATAGGTTAATTCTCACCACTTCAACTCTAAGACAAAATGAACAAAGAAATAATCAAATAGGACACCTACTATGACTGAGTTTTTACATGAGGACAAAATGAAAATAGCAGCACTCCTTAGCTTTTAAAAACACCTAAAAGAATACAGTCCAACTTCACAAATTCATAAACAATACTGAATGAGCATTAGTGTCTTTGCAAATCATAGAACAAAGGAACTATGCCTTATTGAAATGTCCTATAGTTTGAACTGTGTTCCCTCAAAATTCATATGTTCAAATCCTAACTCCAAATGTGACCAAATCTGGACATAGAACCTTTGTGGAGGTAGTAAAGGTTAACTGAGGCCATTAGAGTGGAGCCCTGACCCAACGGGATTCATGTCCCTATAAGAAGAGGACACAGCAAGAAGACAGCCATCTGCAAACCAGGAAAAGAGCCCTCACCAGAAATTGACTATGCTGACACCCTGATCTCAGACTTCCAGTCTCCAGAACTGTGAGAAAATACTTTCTGTTGTTTAAGTCGCCCAATCTATATTATTTTGTTATGGTCTCCTGAGCAAACTAAGACAAACATGAAATCAGTAGTTTTAGAATGAATAATTTTGAGTTTTTAAAGAAAGAGTGAAGGATGAACAGGTTAAAAAACTAAGTCTAAATATGAATTATTTTAAAAATTTGGAGTATTTTCTTACATTCTAAAGGCATTACATAGGGAAAATATGCTGTCCATTGATAAAGCATAAAACTGGGCTATTAAGGCATAGAACTATGCTGCACAGGCCACTAAAAGACCAGCTATATTATATTACTTGTATTTATGCTCAATATACTAGAAAACAAATAATGTTACTAAAATGACTTTCAATGAGCAAACCATCAATCATAAAATGCTATAAAGTACAAGAAAATAAATCATTTTCTCTATTAGATTTTTAGACAAAAATAAAAGAATATTCATAATCACTCAAAGAGACAATTCTTACATTAGTGGCAGAAAATACACAAAACCAAAAATAATTTTAAGAGTATGTCAAGTTTACTTAACGAGGGTAGCAGGTGGAGGGAAAAGGAAAAAGCACTCAAATTCTTATAAGTTCCCCCACTTAAAATAACTCTAAACTCTCTAAACTCTGTAATGACAGTATAATGAATCAAAGGAAACAAATATAAACAATAAAGCAAATACAGTTACTGCTTACATGTTTAAAAGATCCATAGGGAACTGCTGTGGACCCTGTCTCTTCTAGATAATCTTCCCAGCTTAATTCCACTTCTTCCACACCAGATCCAGCATCTGGAATTAAAAACAAAATAAAACAAAAACTGGTGAACCACAATTAAAGAAAACTCAAGGTTCCAAAACATAAAATTAATAATAAACCTAACTTAGATTTTACTTCACAACAAGTTAATTGGTTTTATGGTAAATTCCCTTAACATAGCATCAATCGTCAATAAATCTCAACAGCACAGAAATACAACATGCCGACTCCCACTGGGATCCATTTAGGATTCACCCAAATGAATTATATAAAGCTGGTGAAAGTGTAGCTACTACAATCACTTTGGATTGTATTTAGTAACTAATGCCAAATATTTGAGATACTTAACAGGCATTTCAAACTTGAATTTTCAATCTGAATCTTCTTTAGTTGTCTCCAACTGAGTAAAAGATACCACTAGTTGATATGTTGGCTAACTCTAAAAAATCCTTGCTTTCCTCCCTTTCTTTCACATCATACATCCAAACCACCTTTAAAAACATATCCCAAATCTAATCACTTTCCCACCATTTCTATTGCTATGTCTCCAGTCCAAGCCTAACCATAACATTGTTCACCTTTTAATCGCATTTATAATAAAATCTAAAATCTTTGGGAGACTGCAAGGTCTTACGTGATCTGAACTGTTGACTACCTACTTTGCCCCTTTACTCCTAACTAGCTTCTTGTTTGCTCACTGTATTCAATTGACACCAAGTTTCTTCCCATTTTTATCTAATCCTGTTCTTTCCTCAAAGACTGTATTTGCAATTTCCTAAGCTCAAAGACTCATTCTCTAGTGTCATTCACAGCTTCACTGCATTCAAGCCTCTACTCAAATGTCACCTCTCCAGAAAGGCCTTCCATCAGTATCCATCTAAAGTAAATGGGTTCTGCTTTCAGTGCCTTCAAGGCATTCATTCCTACTTGACTGTACACCGTAAGATTTTGTAATCTTCCCCATTAGATAATAAACTCTATGAAGGCAGGAACTTTGTTTTTGTCACTCTTACATTTCTGTCACAGCAGAGACTCAATAAATTTTTGTTGAGTGAGCAAAGACTCAAACACTCCATAATCTAATAATCACAACAATGCCTGGCACTAGCAAATTCACATTAAACAGTTGCTGAATGAGTACACAGTAGGGGAGCTGTGCTTCACACAAACACAAGGAAGCAAATACAAGGATGCTAAGCACAGCTCTGTTTGTAATAGTGACAGAAGCAATCAGTAAAAGAGAAAGTATGGCGATCTTACCAAAGAAGTTGAAACGAATGAATTAATATTGACTTAGACAAATCTCAAAAAAAAAAAAAAAAATCAAGTGAAAAGGGCAGGAGCAGAATGAAAAGCACAAGAAGATATAATTTAGGCTTCAAACAAAATTCTGCAGTATAATGTTTATAAATACATGCATATTAATAAGAGTATAAAAACAAAGATGGGAAGAAATATATATATCAATTTCAACAGGGCTACCATTGGGGAAAGAAGAAAACAAGATTAGAAGGGAAGTACAAAAGAGGCTTAAACTGTATTATATTGTATTTTAAAAATGGAAATAACACATGAAAACATGTTCAACATCATGTAGGCAATGTAAATCAAATCTACAATGAGATACCACCTCACACTCACAGGAAGGCTCTGATCAAAAAAGCAGAAAATAAATGTTGGCAAGAATGTGAGAAATGAAAATCTTTGTGTACTTTTGTCTAGGAATGTAAAATGGTACAGCTACTGCGGAAAACTATATGGTGGTTCCTCAAACAATTAAAAATACAATTACCACATGACCCACCAATTCCACTTCTGGGTATTATCCAAAAGAACTGAAAACAGAGACTCAAACAGATATTTGTAAGGTTCATAGCAGCAATATTCAGAATAGTCAATAGGTGAAAGCAACCCAAGTATTCATTGATACATGAATTAACAAAATGAAATATTATTCAGCCTTTAAAAAGAAAAGAAATTCTGGCACATAATACAACATGGAAGAACCTTGAGGGCATTATGCTAAGTGAAATAAGCCGCCCACAAAAGGACAATACTGTATGATTCCACTTATATGAAGTAGCTAGAGTAGTCAAATTCATGAAGACAGAAAGAAGAATGGCGGTTTCTAAGAACCATGTGGAGAGGGAAATGAGGTGGTAAGTGTTTAATGGGTAAAGAGCTTAAGTTTGGAAAGAGGAAAAATGTTCTGGAAATGGTCTGTGGTGATGGTTGCACAATATGAATGTACTTTATGCCACTAAACAGTACATTTAAAAAAATCAAAATGTTAAGATTTGTATAAAGGATATTTTACCAAAATAAAAAAGCAGAAACAAACATTTGACAGTGTTCACATTTATTAATCCTTCAGAGTAGGTATGTGTTTTTCTATTGTTTCCCATTCATTTTTATGTATTTGAAATTTTCATTAGAAATACAACAAAGTCTTCACTGGGAACATTCTAAAGTATGGGCCAGGAGAAAGTCAATTTCCATTACTAAAACATAACAGGACTAGAGAATCGTGATCCTTAGGCAAGGATCCTAAGTCCCTAAAATAACATGTTAATTTAACAATAAAAAATAAACGACAACAAAAATAATGAATTAAGGGACTAAAAGCCTTCACACATTAAAAATTGCTATAAAAAAAAAAAACCTAAGAAGAAACAAGATTAATGACCTGACAGAAAAAAATAAGCAAAAATATAGGAAAAGAGAATTTATCTAAAAGAAATGCAAATTGTCCTTAAACATATGAAAAGATGTGCAAATTTACTCATTTTAAGAGAAATGTAAATTGAAACTACACTGAAATACCAGATTGGAAAAAACTGCAAAGTTTGACAACATACACTATGGTGAGGCTGTAGTTAAGCAGGTAAAACATAATGACACACCCTGGTGAAATAAAAGTTGGCAATATCTAGCAAAATTACATATTTACCTTTTGATCCAGCAATCCCACTTCTAGGAATTTATCCCAAAGATATGCTGGCAAAAATACAAAAAGACACATGTACAAAGCTATTCATTGCAGCACTACTTGTAATACCAACACTGGAAACAACCCAATGTCCATCAATAAGGAACTAACTGAATAATCTATGCTTTATACATCTAGTACTATACAGTTGTAAAAAGGAATAAGAACAATTTTCATATACTGATGTGGGACAATCTCAAGTATATATTAAGTGAAACTGCAAACTACAGAGCAGTTTTTATTGTATCTCTACTTTTTAATGTAAGATGAGAGGCATGAATATAAATACATATGAACATACACATTTATCTTTTTTTAACACTAGAAAAATAAAAATAATTAGCTAGTATGTGGAAGAATAAAAAGGATAAATAGTGTCAGGTTGACAGTGGAAATGTTATATAATTGTGACTTTATAACTATAAAAATTACTTTATATGATTTAGAAACATTTAAATCAAAAGAAAAAATGATCTGAAACAAATATGCCTATTGGTAGCAAAACCAAAAGGAAAACAGGATTCCTATAAATAATATTAAAATATAGTATTTTGACTGCAATCCCCCGTGGAATATATTTAAAGACAAAAAAAAAAAAAAACATAAAAACCTTAAGCTACACAATGTTATCTTATTGATATTTGGAATTTTGTTATTGTTATTTTCAAAAATTATAGAAATATTATAGAGTAAAAACAAGTAATAATATTAATATCATAATGAAACAACACATTTCAAAAAAAAGGCATAAGCATAAAAATCAAAGACATAAAAACTGTAATTTTTAAATTAAAATTGTAAATATCAAAGAAGCCAATGATTTTCTTTTTTCTTCAAAAGATGCATTTTTCTAGCTATGTCTATGGGATGAGGCCTAAAAGAACTGACGACCTAGTATCAATGAGCACCCTATCACCAGATTATGGTCTCTAAATATCATATCCACTAAAGTAAGAAGGAAGGAAAGAAGGAAAGAAGGAAAGAAGGAAGGAAGGAAGGAAGGAAGGAAGGAAGGAAGGAAGGAAGGGAGGAAGGGAGGAAGGGAGGAAGGGAGGAAGGGAGGAAGGGAGGAAGGGAGGAAGGGAGGAAGGGAGGAAGGGAGGAAGGGAGGAAGGGAGGAAGGGAGGAAGGGAGGAAGGGAGGAAGGGAGGAAGGGAGGAAGGGAGGAAGGGAGGAAGGGAGGAAGGGAGGAAGGGAGGAAGGGAGGAAGGAAGGGGGGAAGGAGGGAGGGAGGAAGGGAAGGAGGGAGGAAGGAGGGAGGGAGAAAGGGAAGGAAAAAGAGGAAGGAAGGAAGGAAGGAAGGAAGGAAGGAAGGAAGGAAGGAAGGAAGGAAGGAAGGAGGAAAAAAGCTCCTTGAGAAATGGCAAACTGTAAATTCAGGTACTTGGAAATCTTACTAAACCAGAAAGCTAGGATTTTAACTATCGAAGATACATGACATCACATCAACAGAACACAGGAACCAATGTAAAAGAACTCTCACTGCTCTAGAATGGGGCGATTTGATCATCGAATGAATGATGACACCAATGGACTGAAACTCATCACATGTGAATATGAATATATATATTAAATACATGAGTTAATAACAACATTAAAACAAGAAAACAACTCAACTTGCTAAATGGCACAGTGAGTACCTCAGAACCCTCTCTCTCAGAAAAAGTGCAAAAATACTGGTTAAGCAATGAAAATCAACCATTTCTAAGTTCCGAAATTAACTGAAGGCAGAGAGCAAACTGAAAAGCATCTATTTAAGACAAACTACTAAACCACAGTTAGAACAGTGGGATTGTGGCATTTTAGGATGGGACTAGTCTCATCCCTCATTCCTCAATTTGAAATAGAAATTTTTAAATTGAAAATGTAATACCCAAAAGAAAATTCCATAGATAAGCTCTACAGCAGACTGGGGAGAACAGAGGAAAGAACCACTAAAATTAAAATTGAGCAAGTAAAAACATCCAATCTAAACCACAGAGGAAAATATTAGGGGGAAAAAAATGAAGAGCCTCAGGAAGCTGTGGAATAACAACAAAAGATCTAATATTGGTGTCACTGGAGCTCCAGATTAAAAGAGGACAGGGCTCAAAGTGTTTTAAGAAATAATGGCTGAAAATTTTCCAAATTTGGCAAGAAGCTAAGAAAACCTCAAACAAGATAAATTCAAGGAAATCTGTGCAAAGATATAACAAACTCAAACTTCTGAAAACTGAAGACAGAAAATATCTTGAAAGCTTCAAGAGAAACAAAGCTCTCTCAAGGGAGTGTGAGAAGAGGAGAATCCAATTACAGCAGATTTCTCATCAGAAACCATGGAGGCCCCAAAGTATAATAGTTCTCAAAGATGAAAGAAAAGAACTTTCAACCTAACAGTTTATATCCAGAAAAAATATCCTTCAGTAATGAATGGGGGATATCAAGCCATTGTCAAGATGAAGGGAAACTAAGAAATTTTATCATCAGCAAACCTATTCTAAAAAGAAAAATGGCTAAAGGAAATTCTAAAAACAAATAAAACGACAGAAGGACATCTTAAAAAATTAGGAAGGAGTAAAGAACGGTGAAGAGAGTAAAAATATTTAAAAATATAATGCATTTCCCTTCTCATGAGTTTTCTACATTATGTTTAACATTTGAAGCAAAAATTGAAATATCTGATATGGTTCTCAAAGTATGTAAAAGAAATATTTATGACAATTGTATTATAAATAAGAGAAGGTAAAGAGATATAAAAGTATGTAAAGTTTCTACACTTCCAACTAATAAAATGATACCAGTACATAACTGTGATAAGTTATATACTTATAATGTAATACCTAGAGCAACCATTAAAAAGCTGTACAAAGAGATATACTCAAAAACACTACAGACAAATCAAAATGGAAGTCTGAAAATATGTTCGAGTAACTCACAGGAAGGTGGGAGGGGGTAGAAAAAATAAAGAAAACAAATAACAAAAATGGCAGAGTTGACCCCCAACATATCAACAATTACATTCAATGTAAACGGTCTAAATACACCAATTATAAGACTGAAAAATTTTTAAATGACTGCATGCTGTTACAAGCAGCTTACTTCAAATATCATGGGATAGTCAGTTTGAAAGAATGAAAAAGATATACCACATAAACATTAATCAGAAGAAAGCAGAAATAGGTAAATCCATAGAGATAGACAGATTAATGTTTGGTTGCCAGAGGCTAGATGGAATGAGAAATAACTGCTAATGGTTTCTTTTGGGAGATGCTGAAAATGTTTTAGAATTAGATCCTAGTGATGGTCACAAAACTTTATGAATATACTAAAAACCACTGATTTATGCACTCTAAAGGGTGCATTTTATAATGTGATTTATATCTCAAAAAGAAAAATAACTTTAATAAAGTTGTTTTTAAAACCTTGATAGTAAAAAAATCAAAAATTAAAAAGCGAATAAACAATATAAGTAAATGAGCCAAAGACACTGTATTGAAGAGGATATAGGGATGGCAAATAAGCACATGTTCAACATCACTAGCCATTAGGGAAATGCAAATTAAGACCAGGATAAGCTGTCATTACGTGCCTACTTAAGCAAAAAATAGTGACAATACCAAAAGGCAGTGAGGATGTGGAGAAACTAGGTCTCTCATATGTTGCTGATGAGAATGTAAAAAGGTAAGCCACTCTGGAAAGCAGTTTTGCAGTTTCTTTATTAAATATATGATCCAGCAATTATGCTCCTGGGCATTTATCCCAGATAAATGAAATATTATGTATATAATTGCTCATAGCAGCTTTATTTGTAGGCCAAACCTGGAAGCTACCAAAATGTACTACCATAGCTGGATGGTTAACCAAACTGTAGTACATGATGAAATATACTACTCAGGAATAAAAGGAGACAAACTATGGAAGAATTCGGATGGATCCCAAGGGCATTATTTTGAGTGAAAAAAGCCAATCTCAAAAAGTCACATACTATGTGGTTCTATGTATGCAACATTTTTGAAACAAAATTATAGAGTTGGAGAACATGCCTAGGGTTAGAGAAAGATGAGGAGAAAAGGGCAGGTGTAACTATGAAGGGGTGCACAGAGGAACTCTTTGTGGTGATGGAATTGTTCTTTATACATGTCAATTTCCTGGCCTTTATACTGTATTATACTTATATGGGATGTAACTAACTGTAGAAACTGGTGAAAGGTACATGGGACCTGTCAATACTTATCTTTGCAACTTCCTATAAATCTAAAATCATTTCAAAATAATTCAAAAGCAACTATTGAATTTAAACTTTGTTTTTTAAAAAAGAAGTCTGCTCATAAAAGTTATTTACTTTTTCAGCAAACTTTATGAGTACTCCCTAGTGCTAGGTTCTCTGCTAGGTACAGAGAAAGATAACTCATATTTTCAAAGAGCTTCCCATTTAGTGTTAGAAAGATGTCAGACAACATAACACATGTAGGTAGGTAATAATAATTATGTACTCTGAAGAATAAATTCTGCTCACCAAAACCAATACCTGCATCAAGCTGCTGCTCCCCGTTCATTTCCACAGGACATGGACTACTTCCTCCCAGACAAAGGACAGGCCTTATGGTTCTGCTATAATCAAAAGGTTACTTGTAGGTCTCAAGCATCTGTCAATGGGCATCCATGGGTCCAAATGAAAGTGCTGAAAAATCAAAAAGAACACAATTAGCCTGAAGCCCAACTGTGTTAACTCATTCCTAAGATATATAGGCACTCCAGTGGGTTTAAAGGGCAGATAAAACAAAAACACGATGGCAGAAAAAAATGAGATTAGAAAAAAAGTTGACACCTTTTCTAATTTTGAAGACTGGCGGGGGTGGTGGGGGGGGGGTGTCTGTGTGTGTAACACTGCCCTTTAAACTTAGATTATAATACTTAGTACCATAATTCCTATCCACAAAAACTCTAATTCATATAATTCATAATGAATTCTTGGTGAAGAAAAGGTAACTTTCAATGCTCTGTCTTACCCCTAGGATGGAGGATAATATATTATCTAGTTTTCCATTTCATTTATCTAAAATATTATGCAGAACCAAAAAGTATTAACTACATTAGTCTACTGTTACACTTGGTAAAAAGAATCCCTCCAAAATAAGCTCTGAACCCATTTATACTTTTTTTAAAAATAGCTTTAGTGGGATGTAACTCACGTACCAAAATTTACCATTTTAAGTATATAATTCAATAATTTTAGTAAATTTGCAGAGTTGTGTAACCATCCCTATACTCCAATTTTAGAATATTCTATTACCCTAAAAAGAAACTTCATTCCCACTTGCAGTTCCTTCCCCATTCCACCCCTAGCCTTAGACAACCAGTAATCTGCTTCCTATATCTACAGAGTTTGCTTTTGCTGGACATTTCACATAAACTGAATCATACAATATGTGGTCTTTTGCTTCTGGCTTCTTTCACTTAGCATGTTATTGAGATTTGCCCATGTTGCAGCATGGTTGAATCTATTTATTCTCGCTTAACATATGTAAAACAATTTAAGATATTGCCTTTGTACGTGCTAACAGATTATAAAGAATATATGAAAAGGGGGAAAGGAGCTGCTATAGGAAGAAAGCATGATGGGAACTAACTACGAGGGCAACAATACAGAAAACTGTGAGAGCGGAATAGATACTCAACAGCCACAGCTATAAGGTGTGACATTCTATAGGATCAAAAAGATTAGGGGTGGCTCCATAGTACAGTGGTTAGCACGTCTGTTTTACATGCAGAAGGTCCTGGATTCGCGCGCCTCAAGTGGAGCCATGGACCATTCCCCGGGTGCACGAGGCCCCACGTGCACACTGTGAACCTGTGGAAAAAGATACTCCGCCTTCAGAGATCCAGTTCTTAAGGGAAACAGCAATATCCATAGGTCAAAGGTGGAAGGGGAGGGATCAAAGAGGGGAAAAAGAAAAGATTATGAGTATTAGAGTCCCCAGTAATCAATCCTCATAAAAAGAAAAAAAAAAACTTTAAACACTAAAAAAAGTTAGTTTAAATTTTAACATACCCCTTGAAAAGGTATAAGCTACCTAATGTGCGACAGCTTCAGGTGGGTAATAGGGATACTCAGGTTCTAGTTCCAACTCTACTGATAAATAACTATGCAATCTTATTCAGACCACATTATGTCGGTTTTTTAAGCTATAAAATCTTTTGGATTTTAAAATTATATTTCATAGTTAACAGAAAGTCTTAATAACTATTGAAATTAGGGACATTCTATTTGAGATAACTGCTAGCTATCCCAAACATATCACACAACATAGCACTGAAACCATACTTGCAGATTAAAACAACTGAATAGAAACTTGGTAGTAAGATTTAAAGCCTCTAAATATGTTCTCGTTTCTCAGTTTACTTTTCTGCCCAAAGCTCAAAACATTCAAACTTTACCATTCCACATACTAATTCATTCACTCCCGATATTTAGCAAACACCAACTCATTGCTGTTCACTATTCTATGGGATAAAGGTAAAACAAGACATGGTTCCTACTTTTGTGACGCCTGTTTTCAACAGGAGGCAAATTAAGCCAACAATTTAAAGTAATTATTTAAAGTGTCATAAAGGAAAAGAAGTGAATGCTAAAACATAATATAGTAGACCTAACCAAAACTGAGGTCACAGACAGTATCTCGGGGGGGCGGGGGGAGGGGAAGGTATTTTAGCTAAGACTAAAGGATAAATAGTAGTCAGGCAAAAGGGAGAGAAGAAAAAGAATATGCCAGGCATATTGAACAGCACATACGAAGGCTCAAGGTGGAAAGAACTGAGAGAAGATCTTTGTGTCTGTAGCATGAGAACCAACAGGGGGAGTGGCACACAATAAAACTGGACAGGAAAAGAAGGAATAACAGCAGCTAATATTTACTCAGGATATACTATGTGCTCAGCACTGTCCTAGACACTTCAACATATTAACCCCATTTAATACTCCCAATAACTTCACAAGGTGAGCATCATCATAAGGAAACAGGAAAGAAGCAGGCGCTTGACCTGTCCGGGTCCCACAGGTAGTAAGAAGCAGAAGCAGGTTTCAAAACTAGCAAAAGTCTGTATTCCATGTCTTCAAACACTATATTATACTGCCTTTCGATGGAAAGCAACCAAAAATAAATTTTTAAGCAGGGAAAGTAAATGATAAAATCTGTTTTTTTAAAAAATCAAGCATATGAGAAATGGGGGAGAGGGGATGTAGACAGGATAAAAGGGGTCAATATATGGTGACAGAAAGAAATCTAACTATGGGAGGCGAACACACAATGTAAGAAGTGACAGTAAAGACAACATAAAAATATAAAACTTTTATCCAGCAAAACACATTATAAATAAAATTCAAAGGTGAAAGGGATTCACGGAAACATGGAACAGTGAGAGACATCCCCAGATCTCTCCCCCTGAAACAACAATAAGCTGAACATCTAAAACTCAACAAAAAACACCCAAACTGCACACCAGCATGTCTGACTGTGGGATCTGTGCATAAGAGCTACCACAGGTCAGAACCCCAGGTGGTGGGCAGTGGACTGGGAGAAATAAAGACGCTACCTCTAGTAGCCAGAGCTCCCTGTGCGAGGAGCGGGGAGAGGACGAGTGGCGAGTACCCTGAACAGCCCTGCCTCAGAGAACTGTGAGTCTCATGCGGCTGACAGCAGTGACCAGACATCAGGGCAAAGAGCAGAGAAGCGAGGATGGCAGAGAAACAACAGTTGATTTTTATCAGCTGCGGTTGCAAAACCGAGGCTGAGCTACAGCCCCCAACCTCAACCCAAAGGGCCCCTCCACTCACACCCTCCGAGACCAAATATGGTGGAGCCCCAGGGAAGTCTGAGCAAACACTACCGAAAATGTCACTAACACTGACAGAAATTGATACTGAGGGTAGCGAGTGTGATTACATATCTACAAGAACAAAAAAGGCATTATTAAGGCTTTATATAAAGCAGAGATCCAAAGGGCTTAGATGCCACCTACTGGAAGCCAAAAGAAAAGCGCTTTCTTTGCAGCAGGCTAAGGAGAGACCTTTATATAAATAAATCTTTCTAGGAAAAGAGCAGAATGTACTTCCATTAATGCCCAGGAGGAGAAATAGTCCATTAAACACCATAAACAATCAAGGTGACAAGGGATCTCAGAAAGACAGAGAAAAATCTCCAGAAAATAAGCTTACAAACATAGAAATATGCAATTTAAATGACAGAGAATCCAGGATGGCATTTCTGAAAAAAATCTTGTGAATTCTGAAAGGAGTCATATCAACAATTTCAGCAATTGAAAAAACACCTAGATGAACAGAGCAAGGAGACTGAAACTCTCAAAAAGAACCGAATAAATCTGGAGATAAAAAAAAAAAAAAAAAAAAAAAAAAAAACACCACTGCAAAAGTTGAAAAATGAAATAGCATGCTTGGGAAATAGAATTGACCAAATAGAGAAAACAATAAGTGATATCGAAGACAGAAATCTAGAAGTAAATCAGAAGGAAGAAGAGAGGAACCAAAGAATGAAAAATAATGAAAGAGAAATACAAGAACTGGCTGACACCATCAGGAGAGGAAACATAAGAACAATGGGCATTATCAAAGGCAAGGAAAAGGAGCAGAGACTAGAAAGCATTTTCAGACAAATAGTTGACGAGAATTTCCCAAATCTAAGGATGAGCTGGAGCTTTGAATTCAAGAAGTCAACAGAACACTCAATTATCTCAACCTCTAAAGGCCTTCATCAAGACACGCTGTATTAAAATTATCGAAAATCAATGACAAAGACAGAATTCTCAGGGCAAGCAAGGAGAAGAAAACAGTAACTTATAAAGGAAAACCCATTAGACTATCGTTGGACTTCTCAACACAAACCTTACAAGTCAGAAAGGAGTGGAAGCAAATATTTAAAATATTAAGTGAAAGAAACAACCAGCCTAGAATAATGTATCCAGCTACGCTCTCCTTTACATATGAAGGAGAAATTAAGACCTTTCCAGACATACAAAAATTCAGGGTACACTCTCCACTATGAGGCCTGCACTACAGGAAATACTGAAAGGTCAGCTCACCTAGAACAAAATGAGCAAAAAAACAAAACAAAACTATGAGTAAGGCAATTAGTAGGCAGATAGAAGTGGAGGAGAACAACCTTTACAAAGAGCAGGGCATTATAAGCTTAAACGTTAAGAAGAGAATTGCTATAACCAGACAATAATGAACGTTCAGCATACACAGGGACAAAGTGAGACAAGAATGACTAAAAAGCAGAGAATTCAAAGACCCAATTTCCCAAAAGTGCAAGACACATCAGGAAGTTTTAATGTATCAGTATGAAAAGCTCATTGATATAATTTCAGATTACATATTGCAACTAAATTTAAAAATATATATATACCATTGTCAAATTCTGGTGAGGTATGCAAGGAGAAAATCCATAATTATCTAGGTGGCTATCATAATATTCTTCTTTTCAGACTACACATCTGTATGAGGCTGGATTTTCTTCACAGACTTCAACCAAGACAACATATCACACCAGACTATATACAGAAATACGTATGAGAATGCAGTGTCTTAAATCAGACGATAAAGAGATTTGCAAAAATGTAAAAAAAAAAAAAATTCCAAATTCACAAAGAAGAATGGAGATAAGGCATCCACAGAAGAAAATGGACGACTATATGTATGTGTGTGTGTATATATATAACTATCCTTTACATATTTGTAACGGTAACTGCACGCCAAAGATTCAGAACCAAAGTATATAACATAAAACAAGAAGAACCACAGGGAAAACCCACATGAGCCAACCAGAATAAAGAAAAACAGAAACACAAGGACAAGGAAGCAACGGTAACACCGAGCCACCAGAAAGCAAAAGATAAAATAAATGGCTGTGAGAAGACCTCATATTTCAACAATCGCCCTAAATGTAAATGGACTGAACTCACCAATAAAAAGGCACAGAGTTGCAGAATGGATCAAAAGACAAAACCCAACCCTATGCTGCCTTCAAGAGACACATCTCAGTTCCAAAGACAAATATAGACTCAAAGTAAAAGGGTGAAAAATGATATAACAAGCGAATGGCATTCAGACAAAAGCGGGAGTAGTAGTGCTAATATTGGATAAAATAGACTTCAAAATAAAAAAGTTAAAGAAAGATACTGAGGGACACTTCATAATGATAAAGGGAATCATCATGCACCAAGAAGACGTAACACTTATTAATATCTATGCCTCCCAATCAGGGAGCCCAGAAATACGTAAAGCTATTACTAACAGAACTAAAGGGAAAAACAGAGCCAAACGCTATTGTACTACTAGGCGACCGAAATACCCCACTGTCGGATGTGGACAGATCGTCCAAACAGAAAATCGGTAAGGAAATAACATCCTTAAATGACACATTAGACCAACTGAACATGATTGACGTTCATAGAGCCTTTTACCCCCAAACAGCTGCTTATACATTCTTCTCTAGTGCACACAAAGCATTCTCAGGGATTGACCACATAATGGGACACAGGGATAGCCTCGATAAATATAAGAGGGTTGAAATGATACCAACCATATTCTCTGATCATAATGCTTTGAAACTAGAGATCAACTGCAAAAAGCAAGCAGGGAGAACCACAAACACATGGAGATTAAATAACATGCTACTGAAGAATAACTGTGTCAGAAAGAAAAAGAGATATCAAGAGATACACAAAAACGAATGATAATGATAGTACAACATATCAAAATTTTTGGGACATGGCAAAAGCAGTCATAAGAGGAAAGTTCCTATCATTACAGGCCTGCTTCCAATAACAAGAACGACCCCAAATAAACAACCTAATACTTCATCTTAAAAAACTAGAAAAGAACAAATGAAGCCTGAAGTCAGCAGAAGCAATCAAAATTAGAGCAGAAATAAATGAAATTGAAAAGAAAACAAAACAAAATAAATAGAAAAAATAAATGCAACAAAGAGCTGGGTCTTTGAAAAGGTCAATAAAATTGACAAAACCCCTGGCTAGACTCACCAAAGAGAAAAGAGAAAGGACACAAATAAACAAAATCAGGCATGAAGGGGGGGAAATTACAACTGACACCACAGAAATAGAAAGGATCATACAAGCATAGTATGAGAAAGTATACAACACCAAATTTAATAACCTAGAAGAAATGGACCACTACTTAGAAAAACACAATCTCCCTAGACTGAATCAAGAAGATCTGGAAAATCTACACACACCGATCAGCAGTATGGAAATTGAAATCATCATCAAAAACCTACCAAAAAGGAAAAGTCCAGGACCAGATGGCTTCACCAGTGAATTCTACCAAACATTCAAAGAAGATTTAATACCTATTCTCCTCAAACTCTTTCAAAAAATCAAAGAGGAGGCAATACTTCCCAAGTCATTTTATGAGGCCAACATATTACACTGACACCAAAACCTGGTAAAGATAACACAAAAAGAGAAAACTACAGACCAGTATTTCTCATGAACGCAGATGTAAAAAATCTTAAATAAGATACCAGCGAATTGAATACAGCAGCATAGTAAAAAGGTTGTGCACCATTATCAAGTAGGCTTCATCTCAGGGCCACAGGGATGGTTCAACATATGCAAATCGAATAATGTGATACACCACATCAACAAATTAAAAAATAAGAATCACATCAAGAGATGCAGAAAAAGCCTTGACAAGATACAGATCCATTTATGATCAAACGACTTAACAAAATTGGTACAGAAGGTAAGTACCTTAACATAATAAAGTCTATCTATGACAAACCCACAGCCAACATTATACTTAATGGTGAAAAATTAAAAGCCTTCCCTCTAAGATCAGGAACAAAGTAAGGCTGTCCACTATCGCCACTGTTATTCAGTATAACATTAGAGGTCCTAGTGAATGCAATCAGGCCAGAGAAAGATATAAAAGGCATCCAAATAGAAAACGAAGAAGTCAAACTGTCACTATTTGCGATTGATATGATATTCTATTTGGAAAACACTAAAGACTCCACAAGAACAGTTATCAAAATGGCATGGTATTGGCAGAAAAAGGCACACAGACCAGTGGAATCAAATTGAGAGTCCATGTTTATATGGGCAAATAATTGTCAACAAAAAAGCTAATAACATACAGTAGAGAACAGAAAGCCTCTTCAATAAATGGTGCTGGGAAAACTGGAAAGCCACCTGCAACAGAATGAAACTAGACTGTTGTCTATCACCATATACCAAAATTAACTCAAAATGGATTAAGGACCTGAATATAAGACCTAACACAATAAAATGCATAGACGAAAACATAGGAATGAAACTCAAGGACCTTGTACTTAAAGACGATTTTATGAATTTGACCTCAAAAGCAAGGGAAGCAAAAGCTAAAATAAATAAATGGGACTACATCAAACTAAAATAAAAAGCTTCTGGTCAGCAAAAGAAACCGTCGACAAGGTAAAGAGACAACCATCCGAATGGGAAAAGATATTTGCAAGCAACGCCTCAGATAAGGGCTAATATCCAAAATTTACAAAGAACTCACACGACTCAATAACAAAAAGAAATGATCCAATCAAAAAATGGGCAGAGGACTTGGACAGACTCTTCTTCCTAGAGGATATACAAATGGCCAACAAATATTTGAAAAGATGTTCAACATCACCAGCTATTAGGAAAATGCAAATTAAACCACAATGAGATACCATCTCACACCTGTTAGAATAGCTATAATCATCAGGCTAAGTAATAACAAATATTGGAAAGGATGCAGAGAAAAAGAAACCCTCACATACTGTTAGTGGGACTGCAAATTGGTACAGCCACCATGGAAAACAGTATGGAGGTTCCTCAAAAAACTAAGAATTGATCTACCATATGATCCAGCAATCCCTCTACTAGTATTAACCCAAAGACTTAAAAACCCATATCCGAAAAGATATTTGCACACCTATGTTCATAGCAGCGTTATTCACAGGATATGGGAACAACCAAAGTGTCCTACGATAGCCGTAAGAAGAAATGAAATACTGCCCTTTGCAACAAAATGGACGGACCTCAAGATAATCATGCTAAGCGAAACAAGACAGAAAAAGTACAAAATCACATATCACTTACACGTTTGATAGAAGCCTAAAAGCAACAAATGAACAGGACAAACAACAGTGACTCAAGGACATGGGCTATAGACTAGTAGTTACCAGAGGGTAGAGGGTGGTAAAGGAGAGGAAATGTAGATGGGGTAAAGGGGGTCAAATATAGAGGGTTAGGGGGAGGGTAAAGTGAGTAAAGGGGATCAAATATATGGCAGCTGAAGGAAACTGGACTTTAGGTGGTAAACACAATAGAATATACAGATGTCAAATTATAATGTACACCCAAAAATTATATAATTGTATTAACCAATGTCACGCCAATAAACTTAAATTTAAAAAAATTCAAAGGTAAGAGTAGATATTAAAAGTTCCCATCACAAGAAAAAAAATTTTTAACTGTGTATGGTGACAGATGTTAAACTGTAGTAATCATTTGGCAATGTTTAATCAAATATAAAATCATTATGTTGCATACCTAAAATATGTTATATGTCAATTATACTTCAATAAAAATACATAAAAAATAAGTGAAAAAATTAGCAAAATATAAGAAAATGAGTTTTTACATATAAGCTCATGTAATTCCATAAGAAAAAAGAAAAATGGGCAAAATATGTAATTAATCAACATTAAAAGCAGTTAATAGTTATAAAATTGTGCTCAATCTCATTGGTTGTAAGGAAGTAAGAATTTTTAATTCCATGCTATTTTTTCACCTTTCAGATTGGTAAAAATTTTAAAACTAAAAATAGCCAGTGCTGGCAAGGAAGGTGAATTAAATGGGAGAGCCTGGGAGTATAAGTGGGTACCACTTTTTATGGTGAGAAATGTAATGATAAATAAACTATGATGACTTAAAGATACAAATTCTTAGGGCAGTTAATTCTACTATTAAGAATCTTTCATACAAAACAAATGTGTGGAAGGCTTCCTAACCAATGATGTTTGCCACAGTATCATCTATAATAGCAAGAAAGCAGAAACAATCTATATGTCCACCAAATGGGAATGAGATAGCCACATATATTATGATACAGCTATACTAGGAAATACTCTATAATCATTTAGAAGAATTTAGGTAGATCCATAGAAACACACAGGAATGCTGTCTATATTGCTGAGTGAATAAAGGAAGTGAAAAATATTATTTATATTAACTTTTAAAAACCCTATGTCCAGGGGTGGTTCCATAGAGTAGTGGTTAGCACGTCTGCTTTACACGCAGAAGGCCCCGGGTTCAAATTACAGCAGAGCCACGGCCCATACCCTGTGTGTGCCAGGCCCCCACTGCGCCAGGCCCCCAGTGTGTTGGGCCCCCTGGGTGTGCCAGGCCCCAGGTGCACCAGGTCCCAAGTATGCTCGGCGTGTGCCATGAGCACGTGGGAGGAGACGCCCCACCTTCAGAGATCCAGTTCTTAGGGGGAGACGGCAACATTCATAGGTCAGTGGAAGTGGAGGAGGGTAGATTATTAAAAAAAAAAAAAAAAAAAATCCTATGTCCATTATTTACTTGGTTATGTGACTTTTAACAAATGACTCATTTATACCAACGGGATCACCCATAAGAGGGGGATAACAGTACTGTACCACCTCACAGGACTGCTTTGAAGATAAGTGAGATAATCCAGAAAGAGCACTTAACATAGAGCTCACTACACAATAAATGCTGAGTTAATGTTAACTCTTATGCAATGTTGACAGATTCAAATTCCTATGACATTAACTTCATAAATCATCTCAGTATAAAGTCTTGACACGTCAGCATGGGTTTGATGTAACAAAGCCAATGCTAAATAAATATCTGTAGGTGTAGGCTTTGAAGATGTCATCCATTGCTTATGTTCATAAAGTCTTGAAAGACCCTAGTACATTTTGTGCAGAGACCACACAGTAAATAATAATAATAATAATAATAATAATAATAATAATAATAAATTAAGCTTCAAAGCCAAAAAGACATGAGTTGGGAGAAAAGCAAGTCTTATGTAGCTGAAAGCTAAGACTATGGCATTTTTTCAATCTTTCGACATCACTTAGAATTTAACCAATGAACAATCAGCTCATCATCTTATAAAAGGATCATGAAAAATGACATGATGTAGCATTTTGCTGTAGAACAACTATTAGATCTCTTATTTTATTGCTAGTCTGCTGGGTTTTGTTTGTTTGTTTAATACAATGAGGAAGAAAAAATAGTAAAATATCTAGGAGCTTAGGATATGGTAATTTAATTGACTTTACATTTATTTCCTTTTATTTCATTTATCTCCTAGTCATATCAAATTGTTTTACTGTCTTTGTTTATTTTATCATTGATTTTGGTATTTAATTTCCTCTTGTGATCAGACTACATCAAGGGTTATTTATTTAAATAAGTTCTTGTGAACTAATTGATCTGGACCTTGCTCATCTTATTTAGAATATTTCTGTAAACTAAATAGGTGCCTAGACATTTACAGGGGGTTTTAATAAAATACACTGAAGCCAGTTTGAGCCATACTAAATTTGAAACACTTCTAAGAAATATAAATAAAAAGTTAAAAAGCAAAGCTAAGGGTACAAAACAAGTTGGATGTCACACACACACACACACAAACGAAAATGACATCCAAGTGAAATAAAACCAAAATGAATTCACTATTGCATTTTTTTTTTTGTGACATATGTAAAAGAAAACTACCATGGAAAAATCACCTTTTAACAGATCTTTTAAAAGATCTAAAAGTCACCTGAACAACACACAGCTACATGATGCCTTCCCCTCCCACTTTGTTTTTAGTTTACACATATAGTCTACACTCTAAGCCTATACTACTTGGTTTCATGTTAATGTACTGTGTTTCCAAGGCAAAAATAAAACAGTAAGAGTATTTATCACATGGAAAAGTTACAATAATTCAAGAGCGATTTCTGTAGGATGGATCCTCAGCCAAATGATTTAACATGTCTGATATAACTTTTAAAGCGCTTAGGAAGTACAGGAACTCAGTGTGGCTCTAAAAAAATATGTATCAGTATACATGGTGGTTACAACAAAATACTTTAATTCAATAAATACTTACCTGAAAGTTAAAAGAAAAATTCTCATTGGAATGTTTGAATTTGTACTCCTATCCCTCAATTCAACAGATGGAAGTCCAATAATAATTTCAGTATGCTGTTAAATATGGAAAATGCAAACAATTCAGCAAGTTGGATGTTCCCTTTTTGTCAAATTTGCAAAGTTAACCCTGCCCTTGACAGTAAATGCTAGTGGTAGAGTCACTATATTTTTTGTTCACCAAAAGGTGTAGATTTCTGTTAACCTTTCACTCTACAAGTTAATCATCACTCCCTGACCTACACATCCTATATGACAGGCTATCTAAATTAAATGTTGTGGTTGCATCTGTCAAATATCAATGTAACTTGATTATCAGGAGTAGAAATATATTGTTTTAAGCTATTTGTTGTTGTTGTTTTCAAACTACTGTAACATGTCCAGCTAGGGAGATAAAATGTAAATTAAGTCTGATAAAGCCATTCTTGGCCACTAAGGTGGTAAATCTTAGCCACTCATCATCTAAATTAAATCTGACTCTTGACTCTAACTTAATTTTGTCATGATTATTAAACCGAACACAGGGTATATCTATATCAGTTGAACAAATCAGTACTAATGAATTTATAAAGCAACTGAAACACTATTTTTCTTACCAAATATCCTTCTGGTCCTTCCTAGCAAAGTTATATAGTACACATTTTTAAAAATTAAATTCCTTTATTAATTCTTTGACAGAATAAATGACATCGAGTTTAGAGAACAGTCAAAAGGCTAAAAAAAAAAAAAAAAAAGAAAGTGTGATAAACAGCCATCATCAAAAAATATACAATCAGGAGGAAAGCACATAAACAAAGCCTTTGCACCAAAGGAGTATGAGGCTTCTCCCTCACCCCAGTGGCTGAGAAGAGAGGAGAGGTGAGAGAGCAAGCTATAGTGATTTAATGTGTCCAGACCCTTGGGAGTCTGCTTCTTGTCAATTCACTCACAAAACTTTAACTCCCACCCTTTCTCCTTAAAGTCTTCAACAAAGGGACTGACTTTAAGGCAGGATGCTTTGGGGTTTTGACACTTTGTTTTGTTACATTAAATACAAATAAATTTTAAAAGCTTTATGCCAGATTTTAAAGACTTCTGGACAGTAATTACATGTGCTGTACAATTCGATGGAATTTGTCAAAGAATTTAAGTCCCTACAAGAAACAAATTATCAGTTGTAAATGCCAAGGATCTTTGGATAGGCTTGCATCCCCTCAAAACTACTATAAGGACCTATCCAGCATACTTAAACAAAAACCAGTACTCCAGGACCACCTCCCAACCCCAGGTCAATGCTGCTGCCCCTTGGGACATCCCTGGGAAAACGGCATGATGGCCACAAGCTGCTGCAGAACACTGGGCCATCATGTCATGTCTGCAAACTAAGAAACATGCTGACCATTTAATAACAACAGGAGCCTAAGTTATTTAGGAAAAAACACACTCTTCAGTAGCTTTAAAGATAAGGGCTTCCAGAAAAGGAGCAAACTTCTGGTTAGTACCGGAGATATGCTGCAACAGATGTTAAATCTATAAATTCAGTGCAAAAAGTTAAATAGGTATAAGGGGAAAAAAAAGCCTAAATTACATTAATTAGAAATTTAATTAAATTCATATGCAAGATGTAAAACCAAAACCATAAACTGGCAGTACAAGTCTGCTTAACCTGTTATTCTAGAGCTCAGAAGGATGCCTGGCAGCTTTTTTTGGTCAGTATTAGAATTCAGCTGCAGCTTGTTCATTGCTTTTATAGATTTCAACATCCACATTTATTAATCTAGAAAGTAAAAACATCTCCTAAAAATTAGAAGTGCCTATATTAAATAATTGAAATTTTTTGTTAAATCTCTGTATCTTTTAAACAAAAAAAAACCCCAATGCCTCCTCCTCTGCTTATCTATTTTTTTCCCTATGTTTCCTTCTTACCGTCAATTATTTAAGTAAACTTAAATACATTACAAAGGTTGCCAGTTTTCTAAGATTAGCATTTACCAATTCAATTTCCTAGCATGTAGTACAAAATTATCTACATAATTTTCAATCCTTAATAATTCTGACTATGCTACACTAGTTTTCATGTTTTATTTAAAAAGTCATTTTTACAAAATATAAAACTTTTCCAGCCTTGGACAAAACTATAAATGAAACAGAGGGATGTGCCTTACATCATCAAAACAAGCTGATAAGAATTCTAACCTTTGTTATTTGCAAATTAACAAAAAGGTAGGCTTAAGACAAATAACTGGTTATGTATGTCTCAGAGGGAAAAAATTTCTAGCACCATCTATGAAAACTGTTCTGACATATTCCAAAAGTTTGTTGTTTTTTAGGATGGGGTAAGAGGACAGAGAAAACAAGGTTGTTATTTTAATTGTACTGAAGCTGTTCAGAAAATAAACGAGCTAGTTGATCAAAACAGCCAATCAGGAAAAATCTCATCATAAAGATAACTCAAAGCACACACTCTAAATCATTAACATGTTTTTCCTCAGTATTTTTTCACAGGATGTGAGGCTGTACAAATACAGCATTATTACCTATTAAAGTATAAAAGAAAATTCAATTCGGTTGTTTAAATTCACATTGAATTCCCTCTAAAATGATCATTTGAAGATTATCACAAGCAAAGCCACATCGAGTTTGGAATTCCATGGCCTACTGTCAGATGACAGACGGGACACAGTCTTTGCTGACTTGGAAACCAAACCCAATGCTTGCAGAGGCTTAATGTCAAATCTAACTATCAAAAAGTCATAAACTTAATTCATATTCCTTTCAAAGCAACCTTTTAAGAAAAAAAAAATTGTCTTTCTGGCTGGAACCATGGAGGGTGCAGAAGAAAAGAAAGTTCCCTCTGTGCCAGAAACCCTTAAGAAAAAAGTGAAGGAATTTCACAGAACTGAAGATCAAGCACCCGAGAAAGAAGTTTGCCCAAAAGATGTTTCGAAAGACAAGGAGGAAGCTTATCTATAAAAAAGCTAAGCACTATCACAAAGAATACAGGCAGATGTACAGAACTGAGATTTGGATGGCTAGGATGGCAAAAAGCTGCCAACTTCTATGTTCCTGCAGAACCCAAACTGGCATTTGTAATCAGGATCAGGCATCAATGGTGTGAGCCCCAAGGTCCAAAAGGTGCTGCAGCTTCTGGGCCTTTGCCAGATCTTTAATGGTACCTTTGTAAAGATCAACAAGGCTTCCATTAACATGCTGAGGAGCGTGAAGCCATACATTGCCTGGGGGTACCCAAACCTAAAGTCAATGAATTGATCTACAAGTGTGGTTAAGGCAAAATCAATAAAAAGCGAATTACCCTGACATATAACACATTGATTGCTCTTCTCTTGGTAAATATGGCATCATCTGCATGAAGGATCTACATTTATGACATCCACACTGTTGGAAAATGCTTCAAAGAAGCAAACAACTTCCTATGGCCCTTCAAGTTGCCTTCTCCACGAGGTGGAACGAAGAAAAAGACCACCTATTTTGGAGAAGGTGGAGTTGCTGGCAACAGGGAAGACCAGATTAAGAGGTTTATTAGAAGGATGAACTAAGGTATCCACTATGTTGTTTTTGTAATCTGTTATTAAACAGTGCCTGTTTTAAATTGAAAAAAAAAAGAAAAAGAAAAAAATCAATAAGCCATTCAAACACCAGAGTAGTACTCTTGCCTGAATCTTTAACAAATTGCCAAAGGCAGTCTGCCAGTTAGTTAAGACTTCACGGAGCCATCTTAATGAAAAAGTCTTGTCAAAAAAGGGAGAGAATGAAAGTTTTTCAGGCTTTAACAAATACTATGATGAGAACTAAACATCATGGAATTTTGGCCTTGAGAATTGAGACATTAGCACACTTTGTAAAATAACAAAGTGAATAAATCTAGTAAACATTACTACTGAGAGGGTTACCCATTAAACCTTATAATTGTGGAGGTTTACTGATGGAGTGGGGTGAAGTATGGAGAGAATAATTTTTCCACTTTATTCAAATAATGAGTGATGAAGTTCAACACATAAACATTTTTTCATTTTACTTATTTCCCCCCCAAAATATTTAAATACTTTATACTCACATCACTGTCTCATTTTCAGACATTTGTTTAGTGCCATCAGGAACTATGTCTAGCCTTGCACTTTTACGTACATTAAGTCAACTGCCTGGATGACTTTTTAAAATCTTTGTTTCACTAAATTACTGAGATAGGTGAATTGAAAAGTCAGAAAGAACTTCAATAGGACACATCTAATCTAATGGTCCCCACAGTTTTTTTGGTTACACACTACTATCCTCAAGTCCCAACATTTCTACAAATAGCAACTCTCCATTACCCAATGGTGTTCCTCTAACAAGTTCTTCCCCACCCATCCCTGAGAAGGAAGTTGTCCATCCTACATTCAAACACCATCAATGCTACAGTGACAGAAAATTCCCATGAATACTTCCTGGACAATCTATTCTACTTCAGAGCAGCTCCACCACAAAGTCTGTCCTTAAACCACCCCCAAGTCCCAATGGTTTCTACCCATAGGTGTTGCCCACTCAAAATGAGTATGTACCTTGGTTCACACAAAAGCCCTTTGGACAGCTGAGAGAAATCACAGTTCTTCCCAAGACAGGTCCTGACTTCCCTCCCCATGCTAGTCTTCCTCTGAAATACATTTATTTCAGTTTATCTATATTCCAGCAAAACGAAAAGAATTAAATTAAAACCTTAAAATAATTTTGATTTAACTTTACGCAATCTACTACTTATGTGACCAGGCAAAATATTTCAAAGCTAGGTTTGCTCAATTAATTAGACTGATACTATATTCTCATAGCATGAGATGTTTCTCCTTCATAGCACTTATGGGCACTTCCTTTTATTTTTAAGAAAATGCTTTTAATAACTAGTTTTATTCTGGTTTTAATTTTTTAATTATAGTAGAAAATCAAGTGGCATATTCCTGAGATTCTGAAACACAACTTCTTTATCATCTATGTACAAAAGAGAAATACTGGGTTTTTGTCTTTAGTCCCTTAAGCCTTCGGCAGCACCATCATTCATTCTTATTACCTTGGGCATCCATCTTAACCCTAGCCAATACATGCATCTGCTAAGCTGAAAGTCTATCCGCGGTACCAAAACAGGTCTACAGAGAGGAATAACAGAGGTCACAACTGTCTCAGTTTGAAGCCCCCTTCTTGACAACAGGGTACTCACAGTAATGCAAAGGTATTTATCCTTGCCGAAGCAAAGGACAGTTAAGTCAAATGTGCTATAACTTTTAATAAAATACTAAACTGGTAGAGTACTAATTTTTTCTTAGTGTAAATTCAGTTTGTGTTTTAGAAAAGTCAGGATTTTTTTGTTTTAAACTCTGAGAATTGGGTTGAATATAGTCAGGTCACTTTTCTTATAACCCAGAAACAAAATTTATTGAATACTACATAAATATGAGAAATATAAACACAAGTTAAATACAGCCTCTATACATGAGATCATAATGCCAGTTGGGAAAATCTGACAGCAATGCATAAGAGGGCAAATGATGATGACCAAATGCTTTGGATAGACTTAACTGTACACATGACAGGAGCAAAATGAAGAAATGACTTGGTTTAACCAGTCCAGAATAAGGATATAATTATGAAAAATGGAGATGAAAATTCCAGGCAGAAGGATATGAGGAAAGACATAGAGATGGGAAGTGCAAGATGTGTTTCAGAAACAAAAGATCGGACCAATTTGGTTTGGGTTGAGGGCTTCAAGACCAGTAACAAGCCAAGTTTAGAAAGTTAAGTTGGAGCTAGGCTGGAGACTTATTTATCAATGGTTTGGACTTCAACCTGAAGGAAAGAGAGGAACACTCAGGCTGCTGAACAGGGTTAAATGATATGAAAGTCAGTGGTAATACAGATATAGAGATGGGCAGTGATGTTCAGAATGGAGTGGGGAGGAAGAGCCTAGCAGCTAGTTCAGGTGATGCTTACTTTGGTTAACTATAAAAAGACTAGAAATACTGGAATATGGATGATAGGAAAGAAATACTTTATTTATACAACATGTCTACAGTTTACAAGGGACTTTTGCTTAAATGATTTCATTTTATCCTCAGAAGAATTTGTTAAGTAGAACATTTGTCACATTTCACAAGTAAGGAACTGCTGCTCAGGCATTTCCTTTCATGACTGTTTGCCATTCCATGTTATGTATCTCTTAACCACTGTACTGTAAGCTCTATGAAAATACAAAGGGACCTGTTGATTGCTGTTTGCCTTGGGTCCCAGCTGCCCTGCAAAGAGTTTATGCTCCGTCCCCAACTCTGGTAAATATTCACTGAATACCAAGTGGATGACATAGCAAACAAAGAGCAGACTTCCTCTTCCACTCCTGTTCCAATGATATTGAAAAGACTTTTCAACCAAAAATGCTTTTTATTTTGTTTTGGTTTGTTTTATTAAATTACTGACAACAGAAAAGTTTTGACAACTACAATACCTTTTCTTGGCACTTTCTAGACAAAAAGACCTCTTTTCGCCCCTAAGTAGGGGAAAGGAAAAATAGGAATATCTGGTTCTCTGCCACCTTAACAGTATTATCAGAACGTCACTCTAAGTGATATATTACCAAGAATACAAAAAACATTAACATTTAATAGTTATTTTTTCAAAAATGTTCTTTTTTTTTTTTTTTTTTTTTTTTTACAGGATGGGACAGATACTAAGGTAAATAACCATGCAGATGAGCACTTACAGTGCCAAAGGTGAGAAATTCTGGCCTAAAACACTTGTGCCAGAAAGCAAGAAAACGATCCAAAGAATAGTGGAGACATATAAAAAGGACACTAACCAAATCTGGAACAATTTCCACATCAATGAAAATGAGAATAAACAAGATTAGAGCTAACTGAATAAAATAGGGAACCATGAGTCCATAATGACATAAATTAATAAATCAAAACCTAAAGTTTAATGAGGAATGGGACAGTTACACAGTTTCAAAATACTTATCCACAAAATACTATTTAATTACAAATGGAAAAAGTATTTATCAATGGAGACACCATGCAGCCACAGCCTTTAGCAGTTGCTCATCAGAAATAGGACAGCTGCAGTTTATGCTCACTGACAGGATACGAGTCAGCATGATGTCTGTGTTATTCCTGCCAAAGGTGTATAACCTGAGTTTAAGTTTGAGACCATCGGACAATCCCAAACTGAGGAACATTCTACAAAATAACAGGCCTATAATCTCCAAACACATCAAGACCACAAAAATCAAAAGAAAGGTTGAAGAAGTCTTGGCAGCTAAATGCAAAGCATGATCCTAACTGGATCACTTTGCTCTGACCAAAAAAAAGGGGTGGGGGTAGGAGACAGAGACTTCACTGGGGCAACTGGTCAAACCAGAATGGGGTATGAGGAGTGCTGGATGATAATAACGTATCAATATTAATTTCCCAATTTGGATGGTTGTATTGTACTTATGTAAGAGAATGGACTTACTGCAGGCATACACACTAGGGTATTCCAGAGTGATGGAGCCTGAGATGGACAATTTACTGCCAAAGGTTCCGTGCGGGGAGAACGTTTTCTCTGCTGTACTTATAACTTTTTTCTGGTTTTGACTGTTTTAAATATTTAAAAATTTTTAAATGGTTAGATCTCTTCAAAATGAAAGTAATCAATACACTCAACACATGCATATGCATACTTTCCAACAAGAGCGTTCTCTTTGTAGGAAGAGTACTAAATAAGTCTTACATTCGATCACTAGGGAAACAGTATAAATCCGTTGGGTAACAAAAAACGAAAGTGAAAAACAGGCCTTATGAGTAGTAGTAACCTTGATTTCAAACTCTAGTTCATCACAAACAAATTCATGACCTTCAAAGATTTTTCACCCTTCTGGGTTTCAATATTCATCTACAAAGTGGAAAAACCATCTTTTTTTTTACAGAGTGGCTCTGAGGATGAAATAAGACGGCATGTTTGAGAATGCCTTCGAGATTGTAAGCACTCAAAACTAGTTCTTTCCTACCTCTATTTACAGCTTGCCTCTAGTTAATAACTATACATCTTAGTAAGTCTAAGAAGTAGGCTTCCTAATATCAAGCATTTTTTCAGGTTAAAGTGATGTTAAAGATCCTTTAATCTGATACCCTTGCTTTACAAATAAGGAAAAAATGAGATCCTGGACTTATGAAGGGAAAGGTAAACAATCTCCTGTCACAGAGAAACCAGCACTGGTCTGGAGCTCCAAGCTCTTGCACATACTTTCATTTCATTTCATAGAACTATGAAGCAAGCATTATAACAGCTTTATAACCCAGGCTCGAGCAAGATCAAGAATTCAACTCTGACTCCAAAATGTATGAACTTCCTCCTAAATGTTATTGCAGCCATTTCCAAATGTGAATAAGACACCACGCACATTTAAAAGGTTTTTCTGTAACCTCTGCACTCAAGAAATTATTTCCTTACCTCCACAATTCCCAAAATGTTATCACTGTAAAAAAGAAATTATCTAACCCCAAAGTCTTTGCACAATGTACAATAATCTTGTCCACTCTCCTTTCTCTGTTCACTAAAAATTAGCAACAGTGCTAGATAAGAAAATTTCTTAAAATGTTTTCCTACCTTTAGCAGTTTCTCTAATTCATTTTTACAGCAAGGTTCTTGAGCTGAAGTTCTAGGTTCAATGTAGAAAACTCAGGGGTTCATAAATTTGAAGGAAAGGTTTTACATCTGTTTTCACTAACCTCAAACTGAAATTTAAGGTTTCCTTCAAATATAAGTGTTGGCAACAAATCAAAGCAACATTAACAGTAACTCTGTCACCAAAGAAAGAATAGATATTTTCATATTACATTACAGATGATACAGATATATATAACAAATTTCCTTTTTAATCCTATGTATTTTATTTATTTGAAACCAGTAAACTGAGAACAAGTCTACAAGCTTCCCTAGTTTACCAAAGGGTACATGAATACCAAAAAGCTTAAGAACCCCTGGTTTTAAACAACAAATGCTGAGAATTTGAGAGAATACAAGAAAAGAAGTTTGTCTTTTAAACACATGAATCACTTATGCATTAACAAATATTTACTTGGTTCCTATACTGTGCTCTCCAGTGTAGCAGATAAAGATAAAACATTATCCCTTTCCTCAAACTAGTAGGAAAGAGGACAAAATCAAGTAACAAGGTAGATTATCTTAAGTACTGGAGGAGAAGGACAAAAGAAACCTTTGAACTCAAACAATGGAGATATTCTCTCATTCTCACCAAACAAACAAGGCACATTTGGGTACAGGGAGAATAGGAAAACTATTCTAGCACTCAGTTGTTCCTACACACTGGAGTGGAGGGGGTACAGGCAGCCCCTAATGGCCTTATCCCAGGGGAGGACAAAGGCAGACAGATATCAAGAGGGAGCAGCTGGGCAGTGAAGCCAGGGGAAAGTAGCTCCTGGGTCCTGATTTAACCCTTTGTAGAGCTGGTAAGCCCTTTCTTTCCAGATATGCTTTTGGGAAAGGAAATTATACAAGAAATATTCTTAATTTTCTTTATAAAATGTTGACACAGAAATGCAAAGTGGGGTAAATGGAGCCATGTTTCAAAGTAAGATGACATATCAACAAAACAATACCAGGTAAAAATCATTAGCCTCATAAACATCTATTTACATCTTTACCTTTACAACAGTCTTCCAATATTTACAAATGCAATCAGAAACCGACTCATTAACAATTCTGACAATTTACCTCCACCCACTAGTGAGCACCTCCTCTGTTCCTGGCACTACCCTAGAGATGGCCAAGCATGAAACGAAGCTGTCTTGCCCTAAAGGATTGTACAGTTAGGGAAAGAGCCACTGGGGGAATTTCTGAAATGTAAGGCATTAGAAAATTAGCTGCACAGAGAAAGGGAAAGTTCAATGTGAGACAAGACAGCTAGCTTCACTAAAAGCAAACCATGAACTTTATCTTAAAGAATGGACAGATCCTTGGAAAGAGTGGAAGACATTCCAAGCAGGGCAAGTAGCATGCAAAAGGTAGCAAGGCAGGCATAGGCTGGCATCAGATGTGTGTTTGTGTACTGGGGGTGGGGGAAGGGGATGACAGCTGCATGTAAGGTGGCAGGAGAAATCAGCCTGCCAGTGTACGGGATAACAAAGCTAGACAGAAGAGTACACAAAACACGCCAAAGTTACATGCTATACAAAAGGCACCAAACAGGAAAGATTTGATGAATACTATATTTTAAAGTTTATGTTAGCTGACACAGTTAAAGGACAGTTAGGGCTAGAGGCCCTAACTTCCAGGAAGGTGCTGGACTAGCCCAGGAATGAGACTGAGGGTTTGGTTGAAAGGCAAAGAAGTAGTCATTAGAATGGTGAGCAAAGACTGAACCTAATTTCAAAGCAGGAAATAACAGAAAAATCAGAAATGGCTCTAAATTCTATCATGTGAAAAGCCAATGGTAGTTTTAAAAGATCTGAGATTTGGGAGTGGGGGACAGGGCAAAAAGACTGGTACATTCCACTGTGACTCACATGGATTCTGGGGTTAAGAGTGGGACATCCAGGTGAAGAGTACCAGAAGCAGCTGAAAACCAGGCTGCTGTCAGACCTTACAGTATAAGATGGGCTGAGCTGTAGATTAACAAATCAACTGACACAGTGCAAGTAGCTACATATCAAAAAACCCAAGGAGAAACAAACAGAATGAAGAAAAGGAGGTAATAAAAAAGGGGGAAAGGAATTAACACATTTTGTCAGCCACTATGAGAGTCATTTTGTATACATTAAAAAGAAGAAATTTAGAGGTAGGAAGGCAAAAAAACTTCCTCTTACAAAGAGTACACCATCAACAAAGCCAAATATGAAGGAAATTCAAAAGAGAATGAAGACTGAGAAAAGGCACTGCACTTGCCAAAGCAAAGATCAATGGCAACCTCTGAGAGAGCTTTCCAGTTGTGTGGTAGGAACAGAAGCTGTGATGTGGGTGGCTGACAAGAGAATGCGTAGATGAATGCAATGAATGAGACGTGTATATTTAAATATTTGGGCAGCAAATGAATAAGATTTAAAGGCCACTTAAAAAGGGCAGCAATGTCATGAAATTTTCATAATCCTTTTAAAAAAACTAATTAGGAAAACACTGACGAATAAACTCAAACACTTAAGGTTAGGGACCATTATTTATATTACTCATATTATTCAAGGTGCTAGAATTAAAGGAAAATGACAGATACATTTTAGTTTTTGCAGGCTCTGTTCCATGACTAGCAAATAAGTGTTCAGCTATAAATGTAACAAATTAACATATACTGACTAATTAAAGCACATTCCACATGCTTTATAGTTGAAAAGCTAACATTCTCAAAACTGAATGTTAAAGAGACTAACAACAAAAATACAGAGATTGTTGTTACGGAAAAATTACAAATATTTCATACTATCTTTCCCAAATTCTAAACCATGTTTTTAGAAATATAAGTCTGAAAGACCAATCACAATAATCTAGAAGCTTGCTATAGGAATTGTAGTGCTATAGGATTTGATTATAATGTTGGCAAAAACACCCACTGGTTCAATGGAAAACATTTTTCCATCTGCTTCCAGGGCTGTGCCTTAAATGGAGGTAGTCCAACCTATTCATAAAACTTGCTAAGTTACAACTTATGCTTTAGTTTGCACTCAAAATAATAAAAGAAGTCATTCTTCAATCCTTCGCCTTAAAAATAAGCTCTGAGTTGCTAAAGCTGACCAAAGGCAAGCATTCTGCTAAATTCACCTTTCTATTCACTACTGTTTCAGAATCTTTTAATACTGAACACAATGCAAGAACTATGCCACCAGATGAAAGAATTCTGGACAACAGGGTCCTTGTGGATTCTTAAATTCATTCAAAGTGTAACAGACATTTACTATTGTTACTGAGTCATTAACTCAGGATGCAAACCTCACGGGTTACAAAGCATGACCTGATACCATCTTACTATATAAAAAGAGCAATTTTCTCAGGTAATGATTTTCAATAAAAGGATGGAAAATAAATTGTTGACTTTATGATCATTTCTCCCTGCTTTTTATCAGAAACATTCTTACAAATTACTGTTGTAAAGATGTACATTTTGTTTTAGAATATGTATGACTTACACTTTGAACTAGAAAATCTAGCATTGGCAAAAAAACAGTATAACTCCTACGAATTAAGAATGATTTAAAATTTCATCAATTTTGTTACATTCCAGGAAATGATTACAACTAAGTACTTCACTGTTTCCTCTTGTTTTTCCTTTTATTGAAATGTTCTCATAAACCTGTTACTATTTGATAATAATCAGTTAATTAGTAGCTTTAATTACTTCAAGAAGGAACATGGCTTATTTATGAAAGATTTTTTTTTTTAATTGTCTTGAGGTAAGGGGCAATGAGAGCTAACACTTGAATGCTCATTATGCCAGACACTGTGTGATACAATATCTCATCTATTCTACCACCCTTTGAAATATTACCATTTGAAAGGTCAGGAAATGAGGGTTAAAGAAGTTATTTAACTCGTCCAAGATTACACAACTAGTAAATGAGAGCCATCCAAAATAAAAATTCTTTCTCTATCATACCAAGCTGCAATTCAAAAACAAAATCTTTACATGTAAGCTTTTTCCAAAATGATTTCCTACTTTCTCTTAAGACATTTTACTGTACATTCTAAAGCCTCAATTCAGAAAATAAGAAGAGACCACTTCTTAGAAAGTTTTTAGAACCACCACGTAATCAGCTAACAATAAATAAGAAATATATCTAAGAGCTGTCACTGATAACAGGAATTCCGTTGTTAAAAGCTCTGGGGAACAATAGCACATCTAGTCTGCCTTATAATTTTATAGCTATTTTACAACACTCTTTATTCCCATATCACAAAATCAGATGTCGTAGTTCCTGACAGGAGTGTACTAGGCTCTCTCAGGACAGGACTCCTGAGAAAAGCCCTCAATGAATGTTGATCGAAGCAAGTGAATAAAGACACAGCTAGCATAAACTTCAATAGAGCAGAGAGATATGAAGATAGAAAACCTCAAAATGAGAGCATAAAGCAACTTACTTCACCTCAACAAGTCATTTAAAAAACCAAAATCATCTCTGAATAATATAAAAAATAACAGACCTCCTCATATTTCCTACTATCACATTAAATATTTGCATATCTGATAAACGTATAATGATATCTCAGTGTATTTTAATTTCTATTTCCCCAATTAAAGCCACAAGAATGGTTCTGAGCAAGAGAAAGAGAGAGAACAAGTGTTGACGAAAATGTAGACAAACTGGAACTCTCATACGTTAATGGTGGGAATGTGATATGGTGCAACCAGTTTAGAAAACAGTTTGGAGGGTTTTTATTGAAGATTTTTTAAAAAAAGAGTTAATAGAGTTAACATAGTACCCAGCAATTCCACTCTGAGGTATATAAAAGAAAAATGAAAATATTACACACAAAAACTTGTACACAAATGTCCATAATTATAAAAGGTAAAAAGTGGAAACAACCCAAATGTCCAGCAATGAATGGATAAATAAAATGTGACATATCACAGTACAATATTATTTAGCAATAAAAAGAAATGAAACACTGATACATGCTACACCATGGATGAAACCTCAAAAACTTTATACCAAGTTCAAAGAAATCACGAACGATGACATTTTGGACAAAATATCCAAAATAAGCCACCTAGAGAGACAGCAAGATGATCGGTGATTGCCTCTGGCTGAGGGAGAAGGGGGAAGAGGGGAAGGGGGAGGGAGTAACGGCTAACAGGTACAAAGTTTCTTTCTGGAATAATGAAACATTCTAAAATTTAAGATTATGATGGTTGTATGACTCCATCAGTATACTAAAAACCACTGAATTGTACACTTTAGGTGAACTTTATGATATGTAAATCATCTCAATAAAGTTCTTTAAAAAATACGAAAAAATTAAGTCTACAATTGTTTGTTTTCCAATTTTCTGCTTCAAATGTCAAGGTAGGCAGTGAGGAAGACTTATTTCATCAAAAATATAATTGTTAAATATATATGTATATATATATACGTGTGTGTGTACACGCGCGCACACACACACACACACACACACACACACATTTATCTTTTTATTTAGATTGTTTTTTAGCACCCTTTTAGCTGTCAAAGAAAAGAAAATATGGGCTTTCTACGATCCAGAACACATTCACTGACAAAGGACAATAAAAAGAAAAATTATTAGAACTAAATTCACACTCCTAACTCCAAAGTAGAAGCAATTTGCTCACTCACTATCAGACACCAAGGGCCCCTCTGAGCTCTAGTAACCTTACAATCACAGCCTTGATCATTGCAATGCTAGCCTCAGGCCACAGACATGACAATCTAGCTGAGGTTGGAATGAGTACATATCCAACTTTTAAAACAGACAATGTCCAACTTTCCCAAAGTGGTTGTACCATCTCACACCCCGCCAGCAATGAAGAGAGTTCGCATGATCCACGGCCTCACTTTCTACAGTGAGATTTTTAAATTTTAACAAATCTAGTGAGTGTATAATAGTATCTCACTGTGTTTTAATCTGCATTTCCCCACGAGACACTGAACATCTTTCTTATGTTTACTGACCACTGAATTTCTTCTTTTGAGAAGTACCTGCTTAAGTCATTTTTACTTATTGATTTGAAAGAGCTCTATATATTCTGACGGTTAAATGTAATTAAAATTTATTCTCCTACTCTGTCTCGTTTTTTCATTTTCTTCATGGTGTCTGTTAATAATGGCTTTAATTTTAATATAGTCATATTCACTAATCTTTTCCTTTTGGTTCCTTGTTTTAACATCTTGTTTTAAATAAATTATTCCTCATTCTGAGGTCACAAAGATCTCTTCTATTATCACCTAAAAGTTTTCTAATTATACCTTTTACATTCAGTTCTTTAATCCATCTGATATGAGGGAAAGCTCCAGGGTCATTTTTTTCCCCCTACATGGAAAACTAATCACTGGGAATGAGATCTGACTCCAATACCTAGCCAGATTCAACTACTAAACAAAACAGGAAACTACTAAGATCTTCCTTTTGTTCAGGGCCTATGGAGCCAGGTAGGATGTTGAGTATTTTATATATATTATACAAATATGCAAATAATTACTATTCCCATCTTACAGATACAGAAACTGAGGCTACAAAACATGTCTAGTGTTAAAAGATAAAGATGGGATCCATATCTGTCTGATGTAATGCTTGTGTTCTTTCTACCATACCACATTGTTTTATGCAAGAATTTGATTCCTAGATTGAAGAGGAAATATTTTCATTTTGAGGATGCTGTAGTCACTTTACTCTCCAGGTCTACTAATATAGTCATACTTACTCTTGTAACAGATATTGAGTGCCTATTACTTGCCAGGCATTGTTCCACGCTCTGGGGATCAAGTGGTGAACAAAACTATCCTCTTGGGGGCTTAACGTCTCAATTGATCATAGTTTCCCATGTCCTTTCTATATGACTCAGTCTTATACCCTTAGTAAAGAAAACCTTCCTCAAATAGAATAAAAGGACTGAAACATGAGTTGCAGCAACCTAGAGAAAAAGCAACTTGAAATTCCAGCATTCACACTGAGAGAACCTCACAAAATAAAGCATCCCCATGTCTTTCCTTTTCCTGCAGCTTAAACTTTTCGCTTTTCAAAAATTAGCAACATTTCAAAAGTAATTAAATTACCTTAACAAAATGTGACTTCTTGTAACCATCTACATACATCTTGTGCTATTTCTAAACCCCTTTCTCTCTCTCCTTAAAAAGGTACATTTCAATGTATAATAAGTAGTAATAAACCCTTGCTTTAAATACATCAAGCTTATGAGGCTTATTTACTCGCTGAGCTCCAGACACATATGTCCAACTACTCATTTGGAATATCCATTTTAATGTTGCACAGGCAACCAAAACTGAACTCTAATTTGCTTCCAAACACAACTCTCCCCTGGCTTCTCCATCTCAATACTACACAACCACCAAGCCAAACTTAGAAACCACTACTGATAACTCTTCCTCACCCTCACCCCATCCATTAGCAAATTCCATTGTCTATTGTCACCATATAGCTTGAAATCAATCACTTCTCTCCATTTTCACTGCCATCTTCCTAATCCAAACCACCTGACTATTGCAGTAGCCTCCAAACTGTCTCCCCTTTCACACATGAAGTCTATTTTCCACCAAGCAGATACTTACCTTTTTAAAAGGTAAAGCAGATCTTGTCACATCCCATGTAAAGTCTTTCGGTAGCTTCCTAAAAAACTAAAAAACAAACAAACAAACAAACAAACCAACCCCTAACTCCTTACCAGGATTACAAGGCCTGGCAAGATCTGGCCACTATTTATCACTCCATCTTTCTTCCATTCACACTCCTTCTATTGGTTCCTAATTCACCACAGACTCTCTCCTACCTCAGGGCCTTTGCAAGTGCTATATCTCTTTGCCCAAAGTGCTCTTCAAACAGCTACTTCCCACCCTTCATGTCTTATAGTCTAAAAGTCAGTGGCACATATTTGTTTCTAATTGTGCTATTGAGAATGTCCCCACCTTATTCTCTAACATATCACTCAGTCTACCTGCCAAGTATTTATACACTATAAATATAGATACTATTTACTTCCCTACTGGTTTATTATCTTCCTACTTTACCGCAAAATAAGCTCCCACCTTATTTAGGTTGTATATGTAGTGCCAATAAATATTTGTAGAATAAATGGCAGAAAGAAACACAAATGGAGGATGGAGAAAGAAAAAAAGAGAAGAGAACATTTCCAGTCTATATCTAGGTTTCCACCATAGTTTTGTAACACAGATTTTTCCATACTGTAAGTGAAAGTAGATTTTCCTTCCCCATTGGATACACTGAGCCTAACAGTTATAGTTTATATATAACTTAATCAATTAGTTAAATACAGCTTTAGCAGCAATTTGTTTATTTCACACTCAGTACCTTTCTGTTGAAAGATAGAATTCAGTTATTGCTTCTCAACTAGTCTGGGGAGTTACCAGCACACACCTAAATCAGTCAATGTAAATTAAGAAAAAAATCTGCTTCAAACATAATGTCAAGAGAAGGAAAAAATAATAAAAATGGAAGTGTTTTCTGCCTAAATTCATTAGAAAATGCCTCTAAAAATAATAAAATGTTAATGCAGGGTGATCAGTAAATGGGGGTACACTGTATTATCATCTCTTCATTTTTATATAAAAAGTGATGCAAATAAATGTATCAAGTCAAAAGCAAATAACTATCTCCAAGCCACAGAAATTCTCCTGGCTCAAGTGTACTTGGTTGCCATTTACAGATTTAATTTAAATGAGTAGATAATTTATAAAGGTGTCTTCATAAGACATAAGCTTCTTGGGAGCATCTGAGGACACAGGAAAATAGGACCATCCTCCCCCCTGCTCTGTGTCACAGCCTTCCAGCCCCGGCACAATCAGCCCAGCACCTATGAGATTCCCCATTAACCACAGTCCAAAACCTGAGCAATTTCAGGGAAGGAATAAAATCATTTAAAAGAGGTGAGTAGTGCAAGCTTGTAGAAAGAGAAAATAAACATTGTTTGCTTAAATTTAAACAGAATATTTTTTCTGTAAATGTAATCATTGCAGAGGATTTCAATTTTTTTTTTTTTTTTTTTTTTTTTGAGGAAAGGTGGAGTGGAAGAGGTAGTTTCTTAGTCTATCAATGATAGAATTCACATCCAAGAAACAGACATTCTACCTAAATGCCTAAGCCAATCTTAATTGGGGTCTAGGGAAGTGTAGAAAAGGGCAAGGGGAACAGAGGTCCCACCAATTCCTACCATTTCCACTACTTTCTCCTTCTACACTTTGAGAAATTATAAATGTTACTATTCCTAATTAAAAGTAAGCTTATTAGTGATAGATTCATGTCATAAATATTGATAAGCATTGAACATAAATATAGTTAGCAAGAAAGTATATTTAGACTTTGGTGTTCTTGTTCATAGTAAGAAGAGAAAGAAATGGAGGAAAGGAGCAACAAAATTCTGACAGTATGTTTTGGGGGAGTATGGAGCAAGGAATAATTTCAGTAGCAAAGGCAGGAGCACTTAGAGGTGCCACAAATACAAGCCTATCACATCTTAGACCTGTAAATGACAGCAAGGCTCTGAGTGATGACAGGTGTAATCAGATTAGGGGAGGCCAATATGATCCTTTAGGTGACAGAGATCTAATCTGGGACACAATTGGGCCTAAACACAGATTTATTGAAGTCACGGAAATGAGCACTTAAATCACACTAAGAGATCATGGCCACAGTGAAGATATGTTTCCTGTCATGCTCCATTTCTAGAGCTGAGTTCAGTCTTGTGGTTCAACACATAAATGTGACTAGGCTAAATTGGGATTTAATTCTTAGCTTTCTAATGTTTTACTCACAGCCTAAGATCTTACCCTGTGCTATTAATTTGGCATCACAGCCCAAACTACTCAGTTTAGTTTGTCCTGTATCTAAGTCTATCTCCACACATGAATTGAGTAACTACCACATGTGCAGCATAGTTTATGTGGGCACTTTGCCCCACACCTACCCTTCTAGATTCTCACTGAATCATCGGGCCTGAAATCTACATTCCCAACCCGCCTTGGCAGCTGTGCTCACATTAGGCTCTGGCAACAGCACTAGAGGAGTATCCAGGGTTCTGCTTGGTAGCTGTGAACTCAAGCAGCAAGGATGGAAAGTGGTGTGTGGGCTTCAGGTAATACCATCTCACCCCTGTGCTCCTCCACCCTTTCCTTTTGTTACCAATTCCTAGGATTATATGCCCTTTTGACTGAAGCACCTGGAGTGGTTTCCTGACGAGACGCTAAAAGACAGCCCACCAAATTAAAAATTTATATAAATCACAGACCAAGATAGGGAGATATGCTATAAAATATTCACTCATCCATTCATTCAACCATTTTTTACTGAGCACCTACTATAGGCCTGATACTGTTTTAGGTGCTGGAGATTCACAGTAAATAACACAGACAAAAATCCCTGTCCTTAAAGACCTGATATTCTTCTGGAGGAGAGAGACAATACACAGGATAGATAACTAAAATACACAGGGTGAAATAATAAATGCTAAGGGAAAAAAGAAATAAGCAAGGTTAGGAATATGAAATGTTGAATGAGAGCTCAAATTTTAAATATGCAGGTCACTGAGGTAATTTTTGGAAAAAGGCCCCAAGGAAGTGAAGGAGCTAGTCACGCTCATACCTACAGAAAGAGCATTCCGGGCAAAAGGAACCACATGTGTAAAGGTCCTAAGTAGAGAGCCCCTTTGGGATGATAAAGAGTACCGGAAGTCCTTTGTGGCAGGAGCGGATAAGAGAGAGTCTGAGAGGTGGGGAGGCTAGGACATGGGAGCCTTGTGGGATACAATAACGACTTGAGCTATAGCAGAGGAGTGACTTCATCTAACTCAGCTGTTAACAGGGTCCCCCTGTGACAAGGGTAGACTGGTGGTAACCAGGACAGCAGAAGGGGAATCAATTAGGCTACTGCAATAATCTAAATGGGACTATATGACAGCTTGGACCAAAAGAGTGACAGTGAGGATGCTGAACAACTTCTGAATATTTATTTTGAACTTCTAAATGTTCCTTAAAAAGTCAGGGCTGATCCCTGAATCTTGGTGAAATTCACATTAATAGAAATTTCTATAGGACTCCTACGAGGTGAGAATATAATGTCTTTAGCCAAAGAAAATTTAATAATTATCAATTACATGCTGCAGTAGTCAATATAGGGAAAAACTAATGTGTAACACGCCAGGGATATAAAAATTTTAATATTTGTATAAAAATATAAAGTAACAGTACAGAAATACAGAAGTACCTATAAATTCTCTTTTTACTTATCAAGTAAGGGATAGAATATTACTTTAATTCTACTTCTGAGAGGAAAATCAAATGTAAATTTTCCAGAGTAATGAGGAATTTTAGAACTAGTAAGAATTTGGAAGTCCCATTCCCTTCATTTTTGGACCAAGGTAATAAAGCCCAGAGATAACTGAAGCTTGTCCTTTCTTCAAGCATCAACACATATTTTAACAGTTGATGGAAATAGTTCTAAAATACATTTTTACTTCCTTATCTTCTTAAGACCAGGAGTCCTGAACACACTTTAAGCTTTCCTCTTGAAAGAATCCTATGTATATAGCCCAGATGTAATGCTGGGCTTTGCTAACTGCTAAAGCCGCTATGCAACACTAACAATCTCTATACTTCTCCCTTCCAGCTAGCTGATGGTGCCTGATGAACTGAAGGTTGGAAAACACAGTACTTAAGAGCCATACATAAACAAAAGTGAGACTAGGTAAGGACCAAAGAAGAAAAATGATCAGCTCTGGTACAGGAGCTTTGCAACAACTATTTTCAGCATTTGGAAACCTTGCTTGTTTGAGGTGACGGGCTGTGTTCTAAAGGGCTAAGACTGGCCCCCGAATGAAAAGCTGCAAAGGTGTTTTATGTGCAGTCCTTCAGAAAGAGTTCTACCCCCAAATGCAATTCATCACTTTTGAGAAAGTGTAACATTTAAAATTACTTTAAGAGAAATTAACTTTCTGACTATTAACACCATATATATCGCAACATAAAAAAGCAAATTGTCAAGGTAATATTTACATCCTAAACAACTTAAAGTATAAATAGGAAAGTAATAAGCTATAATAAAAAGGCATTTCTTCTAAAACCTCCTATCCTACCAAATTTATCGATTAGGCTAACATAAACTCAATTTTCTATTCTCCTTCATATCATTCAACCAAACCAGCTTATTTTTTAAATCAATAATTTTTAAAAGTTTAAGATTAACCTGTATTAGAAAAGGAAGATTCACAAAAACATGGAATCATAAATCAAAATAGCAAATGACTCACATATAATAATCACTCAGCATAATAACCTCTCTCAGCAATTAAAAAGCAAATAGGGAGCTGAACAGGTAATAAATAATGAAGTAAAAAACTGGGACCCATTTAGAATATACTATAATTCTTGCAAAGTTGCATGCACATGCCACAAGTTAACAGTTTCCTCTCCATCTCCATGTCCCAACTGGTGCTCGCTCCAATTCCAGGCAGGTCCCTGTGGGCCTGCTTGTAGTTCCAGATATAACAGCCCAGAGATCACTATAGCTGGTTCTCTGCTTCGGCCACTACTCTTGAAGAGGAAGAGTTGGAAGGAATCTCACCGAAATTAAGTAGCTTTAGGAAGAAGCAGCACTAAAATAAAAGCTTAGAAAGGGATTTGAAAAGAAGAAGTTCAGGGTTATTTTTACCTCACTCTGGGCCTTTTCTCCATTAAGAACAAATATTTTAGCTTATTAGACATTCTTACACTAACAATATAGTATATGAATAAGTATTCATGGATAACTTACTCCCTAACATTTACTCCCATGACTTATTTCTCAAAACAACACCCTTCCCACACCACTGTCAAAATTTCTTCCACAGCAGACACTGCACCTTTCAACAGAACTTAAACACAAGCTATTTTGTATCACAATATCTTACTCCTTAGTAGAAATAAGAATACTGAAACTTAGTCTTGGAAGCTTCTCCAGGACAGAGAACTTACCAACTTTGCATTCCCAAAACCACAGGCACCACTGCTTCACTTCAAACCTATTTAGTACTCGCTAAATGAATTTCTATGGTATTAGATCATGGCACCTCCAATTCACAAATGAAAAAAAAAAAAATAGAACTTTCTAATGTGCAGTAATTACATGCTTGCCTCCAAGGAGGGGTGCTATCATTTTCACTGAGAAGGAAATTCAGTGCCTGCCATTTGCCTTGAAGCCAATATTTCTGACTAGTCCTAGTATATATACTACCCGACTGGGAGTGCCTTTTTCAATAAGAATTAGTGGAATCAGAAGTCCTGAAAACAGAATCCCTGTGTAAATTTGTGAGGTGTATCCATAGGCAATTTGCTTGCTTTTCAGACCTCTTCAAATCCTCTGGTTAAAACATGCCTTCGAGCCACTTTCTTCCACCTGTTCTTTAAACAGTGGATGGTCCAACCTGCAAGGTGCCCATTATTTACAAAGCCTTTCACAGTACAAAGACCTTGACTAACCTTAATTGCCTGATTTCTATCTAGGAGTTCCCCCTTTAACCAAGGCCCCCAATGAATGGCTGAAACCCATCTATACTATGTTTTTACCTATAAAAGAAAGCACTTTACAGCTTCTCTTTGGCATATCCAAATTGCCAGCATCACTCCGCTTGTACCTTGGAGCCATTATTAAGGATTACTTGAACATTACTAAGGGTTACTTTGGAGGCCAAAATAAGAGTTATTTGAACACAAGCACTGTGGTACCATGACAGTTGATGTGATAATCGAGAAAGCAACTGACTATTGGGCAAGGAGCATATACAGTGTAGGTACCCTGGAAAAAGGAATATATCACTTCCCGGGCAAGACAAAACGAGATGGAGTGAGATTTCATGCCAAGGCTCAGAACAGTGCACTATTTAAAACTTATGAATTATTTCTGAAATTTTTCATTTAATATTTTCAGACCACAGTTGACCACAGGTAACTGGAAACCGTGGAAAGCAAAACTACAGATAAGGAGGGACTACTGTATGTACTTCTTTTTCTCGGATCACTTCTTGAAGGCACATTACCAATCCATAAAACTCACTTGTGACAATGTGATACTGTTTCTTTGCCACAAGTCCAACTACACAAGTCACATCCTTTTGTCTACTTTCATGGATCAAAACTACTCAAAACACAAAATAAATGGCAGAAAAGAAGGCTACAACAGAGCAAATACACTTGACTCAGGAAAGCCCAGCAAAGCACTCAGGGGCTGACAGTGGCTGAGAACCTGTAGGAAATTTCCCCTGCAGGAAACTGCACTAGCGCTTGCTCAGACAGCTTTCCACTGGCTCAGTGTGCATACCCTCTGAGCAAGCAACAGGTCATGGGTTAGAAATACACACACACACAGAATATAATACCATAAATTGTTCAGATTTTTTGAGGAAAGCATTTTACAAGCAATGGCAGAATACAAAGGAGATACTGATGGAGGTATGAATATATGGTCTGAAGAGTGTTCTGAAGTTCTTCCACTAAAGAGTAATAACTAAGAATTTGGACTACTGAGATAAACATAATACTGCTGGGTGCAACTACAGAATGTCTCAAGATTCCAAATTCAGTTTTTCAGAAATTACTGCACTGAAACCAGAGCACTGTGTTAAAAATTCCTTACCAAGTAGCTCAGATAAAAAGTAACTGTTTTTTTTTCAATTTAGCTGTATTCTGCCGACAAACAAAAGAACACAGAAAATTTTCCAGAAATTATATAATTTGTTAGCCAATCCATGCTGCTACAAATTTCTAAAAACCAAAATGCAAAAAAAAAATTTTATCTAAATTTGTAACAAGCAGCATGTACTCCGGTCTTGGGCTTTAAAGGCGTGGCCACACCTCAGGAGTGTGTGGACATCTTCACATGCTTTGGTATCCCAAGACTTGGCTGGGGGTTCTGCATCGGCCACCTCTTCCGCAACACGGGGCAGGGAAAGAATGGTAAGGGTGAGGGAAGGCCTCTGCGTGACTTTACCTCTGATTCTTCTTCTCTGCAACACCCAGTTCCTTTCTCTGCATTTGTGGGGCAAGGAGTGGTTGAGGAACTAGCTACCTTTACAAATTACTAATTCCAAAAAAACCACTTTAAGTATTAGAAAGTCTGTTTTAATCCAAGCAAATTCAGCCCATGATACTTTTTGTAGCATTTAAAAAGAAAGAAAGAAAGAAACAAACAAACAAACATATACAGAAATCAACTAAATAAATCCTGGTGTAACCATATAATGTACTAATAGGCAACCATTAAAAGAATGAGGCAGATCTACCTGTACTTGGATATATCCAGGATATTTTAAATAAAAAGAGCATTACCATTTGATTTTTTTAAGTGGGTGGGGAAATACATGTTTTTATACAAATAGAATTCTTCTGGAAAAATATAAAAGAAATTAGGAACAACAATGGCCTACAGAAGGGACTGAGGGACTGAAGGTCTCAATTAAGGAATACACTTTTTCACTATTCAAAAAAGAGTTTACTATGTACATGAATCCCTGCTTTAAAAAAAAAAAAATTTAAGGAGTACTTAAGTCTGTGATAATGATAAAATAAAGTAACAGAAGAAAAAGTGATGCATATTAAAAGCAATCTCATCTTTCTTAACTATCTCTAAATTCTTTGTGGCATAATTTGAATTCAGTACAACAGGGGTGGGTGGGTAGAAGGATGGGATAGGGAGATCCATTCTACCGTTTTCCTTCAAAAACAGAGTAAGTTTCAACTTCAAGCCACAATGCTAAAAGAGAAGTTACACTTGCTTCTCAAACCAAGATGCAAAAAATCCCTTAAATGTTTGCTCTCTTGTAACCAAAATTTAAAAGATTTGAATATATTAAGTCCTCGACTAAAGTTCAACTCCATTTCATATGCTAATATCATATGCTAATCACATTTTAAGTAAAGTTTTACAAAGTATCTTTTTGTTTCTAAACTAACAAACAACTTTAGAATTACTGAAGAGTCCCAATGTTCTAAGCTCTCTCCAGCCAAAAATCAGTTCAGTTAAAAACTAGAGGGTTTTCCCCCATAGCGTCAAAATTTACAAAACTTCATTTCCAAGCAGGACTGGTTTGAGGAAAAAGGGAAAAGAGACTGTAGCCTGTCCGACCCTCTTCCACCTCATGGATGCCTCCCCAGGTCTCAGGAACCCACAGGACCTCAACCAGATACAGCCTTCATCAGTGCTCCCACCATGGTAAAAGCACTGATTCAGTAATAGTGAATCTGCTGGATTTGATTATGAAGCTTAAAGTGAGGTTCATGTGGATAACATGAACTCATCAGTCACACTAGGGCAAAGGAAATGGACTTGCCCCATCCCACACGCATATAGAACTAAACTGCTGATTGCCTCTTTGTAACTACTACCATGAAAAGTAAAGCAAATGACTATGCTCTTCAATTTGGTTTTTACTAATAGAAATGCATTTGTTAAAGGTATGCAGTTATCTCGGAAAAAGTGATGTTATAAATTGATATAAAGAATATGAAGTTGAGGAAAGGAATTTTGCTAACCTAAAACATTAATCAAAATAGACACTTCAAGCAGCAAAATATGACAAAATGCTGATTTCTCATTTTAAAAATCTTCTGAACGTTCAAAACTAAACTATAACAGTGTATAAAAATCTCTGGAATTAGAAAAAATATTTCTTAGATCACTTACAAGTTTGTTGTTTATTCATATCTCCATTTAACATATATGTATTTGCCATGCACTATCCTCAGTATGAGGGATGTAATGCTGATTAAAAGCCAGACCCAGTTCCTGTCTTCATGGAGTTTACAATAACAAAGACAAGGAATAACACATTAGTGTATTGTCTAGTTCTTTCACAAGGAATAAGGAAAAACATCCTTGTAGTAGGTTTCAATGTTCTCTACAGTGTGGCTTCACAGCATTTTCTAATTAAAATTTGAAAATTAAAATATTAAAATGACCTAAAACTAAAGTAATTTCATGTAGTGATAAGTGGCATGAAGAAAACCAAACAGTAATGACAATGGGAAATGGAAGCAAAAATGTGCTGGAAAACATTCGCCGCTGGGCTGAACCCTCTACGATGAAAGGAACTAGGCATAACGAATTTAGTGTACTTGGAGGGACAGAGAAAAACATGTGGTTGGATTGCGGGGAAAGAAGTCAGAAAAGTGAAGTGGGCAAGGAACAAATCACAAAGGGCATCACAAGCCACAAGAGTATGGATTTTATTCTGATTACTATGGAAAGACACTGGCAGGCTCTAAGCCTGGGAGTGACAAAATGGGATCTAATTAAACATAATAGTTTCTCATTTAGAACATAATACATTTTCAAGTAGAAATTATGTTATAAATGGTGGTGGTGTAGTATTGCTTCTGTGCCTTCATTCAACTACAACTTATCTTCTGTCTATTTTCTATGAGATGTATACAAAGTACTGATGAGTAAAACAGGGTTTCTGACCTTGAGCTCAGTCTGGTAGAGACCAGAAACACTGAACAAAAAAATTACAACTGTAATATTCATAAGAGTGGAATATGCAGAATGCCTTGAGTGCCCAGGGCAAAGGGTGTTAATCTAGCCTGGGAGAATCCAGGAAAGGAAGACTTCACAGAAGACCTGGGTTTTACAGGAGGGGCAGGGATCTACTTAGCGCATTCCCCTAAGTACAATACTCAAACCACTGGTGGGACACAAGAAAACTTAGGGGCTACCAAGACTCTTTCAATGTATTTATATAGGATTAAGGTAGAACGGGGGAAAATAAGAGTTAACATATAAAACTTGCAACTGCAACTTCACGAGTATTACTGAAATAAAGCTTATTAAGAACTTCAATTATTTGGTTTTCCTATAACACTGAAATGTAATAGTCTAAATATCACTTTAATGAATGACTATTCATGTGTGTATGTATGTGTTACCCATTATGAATTGGGTTTAAAACTTCAGACATATTAAAACTTCAAAATATACCAAATTATCAAACTTCAAACATAGAGATTTTCAAAAAATTCTAAATACTCTCTACTAGATTAAAAAATTATTTAAAAACTTCCTTATTTGCTTTCTTTCTATATATGTGCATATACACACACACACACACACACACACACGTATATATATATACCTTATGAACAATTTGAAAGTGTTGAAGACATCATATCTCACCTCAAAACTCTTCACCATGCATCTCCGAAGAATAAGGGCATTCTCCTAGGTAATCACAATGCCATTATCAGACCTAAAAAAGAAAAATCAACAATTCTTTAATATCACCTATTATCAGGTACATATTTTTTAAGTAAAAAGAGCTTTGTTGAGAACCTTACAGAAGGAATGCATTTTAATAAACTGATTAGATTTATTACTTGTATGTCATTATTTTTATTATTTTTAATTCAACTTACTTAAACCGAAACCAAAAACATTTCGCTCTCCTACCCATCCCACCCACCCCCCAACCCCCCACCCCCCGCCCCCGCAAACACAAATGTGTTCTCTATATCTATAACTTGGGGGGGGAGGGGGGAGGTTGTTTTGTTTTGTTTTTAAGATTCTACATAAAAGTGTGATCATATGGTAATGATCTTTATCTGACTTATTTCATCTAGCAAAATGCCCCTCAAGGTTCATCTATGTTGCGATGAACAGCAAGATTCTTCGTTTCTATGGCTGAATAACATTCCACTATATATACCACAATTTCTTTGTCCATTCATCCATGGATGAACACTTTGGTTGTTTCCATATTTTACCTATTGAAAATACTGGTGTAATGAACATGGGGGCAGTACAGGTATCTCTTCGAGTTCATGTTTTCATTTCCTTCGGATAATACATAAAGTGGAATTGCTGGATCACACAGATTGACATTTTGGGAGCATGGGGGCAGTACAGGTATCTCTTCGAGTTCATGTTTTCATTTCCTTCGGATAATACATAAAGTAGAATTGCTGGATCACACAGATTGACATTTTGGGAGCACTGTGTTAGTGAAAAGACACTCTAGGCAGAAGGACATACACAGGAAAGGATTTACAGAAGAGTACAGTCTCAGCATGGCTGGAGCGAGAGCACATGTAAGAAGATGAGTTGGACAGGTGACTGGGGAAGAGCTCTTCAAGGATTCTGCATGCCTTCCTGAAGAGTTTAGATTCTGCTCTACCGGCAGTGAGATTTTTTTATGTGATAAAATCAAGTTCAAAAAAAACTATCTGGTCAGTGTCTTTGGTGAGCCGAAGAAGAGATGAGATGAGGGCTCACTGGAGGCAACAGAACAAAATTTATATTTTTCATAGCAAATATGTAACATTTTAGTTATATTATAGATTGAATAAACCTGTCATATTGGTAAATGAACAAAACAAAAACAGTAAAGCCAAACTATCTTGAATGTTGTAGAAATGCTGCATCAAAGAGAAAAAGATAGAGTCAGTATAGACACATAAATTTTGAAAGGAACCTTTGAGCATTTTAGAAGCATTTAATAGAGCTGGTTCTTTTTAACATATAGCTTCACTTTCCAAAGTGGCTTTCCTTTTCCTTGGCAAGATTCATCACTGGTACTAATTTTATGTTTATCAGTCACAATAAAAATAAAAATTTCCAAAGAAAACCAACAGGAAAGAGATGATGTACAAACATGCAGCATACTCTCAGGGTACGCTGACAGCAATTCTAGGCAGCTCCACTTACAGAGTCCAAGGGGAAGGCTGTATGCAGCCTTGGGTGGCTGGCCTACCTGGCAGGACAGGATACTGGCCCTTCACTCCCCTTCTACCAGGAGAACACTAGTTTTATTTATTTTACACATTGCGCTTTCTAGCAAGACTCCATCTGACACAAAAAGAGTTCCATAGCTTTAAAAAATATATGAAAGTCAAGGGGTCAGAGCTGCAAGGTATTAAGTCAGAGGTCAGTAATTCAAAATAAGATTCCAAGTTCCACAGGAAAGCTGCCAGGGGACAAAACAAACACCATCACTGAGAAGAAAGAAATCCAGTGAGATAGGCCTACCAGAGGAACAGCAGCTTTAGGGCAGAATGAGGGAGACTTGTAGATTTTGAGGGGCTACTGGGGCATCCAAATTTGAGAGGTCTAGACAGCAGAGAACACATGCATCTGCAGCTCAGAAGAAAAGTGGAGGGCAGTAGGGCAGGTGAAGTCTAAATCTAGATGAACCCATGGAGGGAGGAATGTAAAGAGAGAAACAAGGAAGGGTTTGAAAAGGTCACAGAAAGCACAAAGTGTCTGCCTCAAGACATGATCGTGTGGAGCCATCGAAGCCCACTTCAGAAGACCCTAAATTTGGGGTAGTCTGTGTCCAGGATCAGGGAGGGCACAGGCTAGACTGGTTTGGGATGGTGTTCCACAGAGTAGAAGCCAAAGAAGGGCAAGGGGGCCAGAGTAAAGGGTACTGGCAAGGAAGGAAATGAAAGATTAGACAATGGGTCCAGGCCTAAAAGGGCTGGAACTCAGAGAAAAAGAAGGTCGCAAGGTGGTCAAAGATTAGGCCGGTAGAGTAGAGAAGCCTCTCCAGGAGGCTGTGGAAAAATACATAACCAGAACCTACAAGTTCACTAGCAGAGTGGTTCTGGAAAGAGCTCCTTTCAGATAAAGTTAATAGGAAGCCAAAATCAGGGTAAAGGTCAACAGTGGGGAGGAAGGGGATAGAGAGACAGAAATTAACCAACTGCCTCTGGTATATAAACTAGACTTTTCAAAATACTTAACTGTCAATTCAGGAGTATAATGATACATAATAAGGACAGAATGCTGGGGGAAAAAAAAGAAAAAAGGAAGAAAAAAGGCGCTCACTACTGCCCTAGGGATAATATCTTGCCTAAGAAACATAACTTTCAGAAAAGCCTCACTAACTCTAGGAAAGTAGAGGAGAATTGGGAGATATTATAAATGGGTACGGAATTTCAGTTTGGGAAGATGAAAAAATTCTGCAAATAGAGAGTAGTGATAATTGCACAATATTGTGAATGTCTTAATACCCATGAACTATACACTTTAAATTGGTAAATTTTATGTTATGTACATTTTACCTCAACCAAAAAAACTTCAAAGTCTAGAAGTAATAAAAATTTACTAATTATTTACTATGTTCTAGACAGGTGGTATGGTAAGTGCATCTGTGCTATCATCATCTAATCACTTTAAGGTTCTTTTATAATGACATGAGTAAAAACGAGCCAAAATGGTTTCTTATAATTAGGACTCCAAATTACCATATACTATTTTTAACATGGAAAACACATTTTATAGGAACCAATACATAATACACTAGCAAAAACTCAGACAAGAAAGGACCCTAGTCTAGGTAGCAAATTAATGGGAAAAGAAATGAAAAAACTAGTGGTAACTCAGCATATATTACATAGCAGCCATATTAAATGCTTTTCTTAAAACTATTCTGGGTAAAAAATGATAATATTAATTTGGAATTCTAATCAAAGCAGTTGTTGACTAACAATTTAAGTTGAATTTTAGCAAGAAAAACTCTTTACGTATTTTAGGAACTGCTAAATTTCTCAGCCCATCTCATGTTGTCATTCCAAATACAAGACTGTCCTATACCTGCAAGTGACAACAAACCACCTTCCATCTCTCATCTAGGACTCTCTCCAAATGTTATCTCAAACCAGAACCAACTTTCCCAGATCAGCAGGAAAGTTACTCAACTATCAAACCACAAAGTTCAAAAGGGACTTAATATCATTTAACGCAATATGGAGATTACATTTTTTGTTTCTTAATTGTGTCCTTGAGTGATCACTTAAAAATAGAGCTGATTAATATTATAAACAACTTCTTAAATAAGAAACTAGAAAATAATTATATACTAATCCATAGGTGCCTCTGAGTTACAGGCAAAGGTATACAATTAAACTTGTTAAAACTTCTGCAGTAAAGTCGTAATTCTTCTATTAAGAATTTGTCTTTGTTCTCATCCTCTCTCCCACTTTTGTAAAGTTTAAAAATGAATTTGCAACAACCTGACCACAACCTATTTAAATCATTTTCCAATAGGGCTAGTACCACTTGAAGAAGCATACAGTCATATCAAAATCCTACTCCCCGAAGTCTAATGGTTCAAAATCTCCCAGGTAACTACAATCCCCAGAGGCTTTCATCCACTTTAACAACTATGTATAAGGAAAAATATTTTTTTTCAATTACAAAACATCAGATAACAAATGGTATTTACTAGAAAAAAAAAAATTCCTGCTGCCATGACAAAGAGGTACCACTTACATGTTCTTTTACTTACTTAAATTATTCTGAAATAGTGGCTAACTGCCAAATAATTCCAGAAAGTTTCAGGAAATTATAAGATAGAAATTTTTATTATTATTATTATTTATGCCCACAGTACCTGGTCTTCCTAGGTGGTCTCCCATCCAGTACTAACCAGGCCCGATCCTGTTTAGCTTTCGAGATCAGACATTGGGCTTGTTCAGGGTGGCATGACCATAGACTATGGACCCCAATGGCTACACTGGGGTGCGAATCCAGGATCTTCTGTGTGTAAAGCAGATGCACTAACTATGGAACCACATCCAGAAAAATTTTAATATAAAAAACATGTGGCATTCAAATTATCTGCCTATATAATGGTCTTCTAATTTTTGGGTTGTATTCATTTATTTAATGTAAACTTAACATGAAGTCACCATTAAAAAGCTAATGAAGTTTGGACAGTTCACCTTTTCTACAGACTTTAGAGCCAAACATCTGCTTCTACACCATCATTCTATAGCTAAGCCCAGTCTAGTTAACACTGTGAAAGCAAAAGTACCCTTAGGAAGCAGCAAGATTATGGATAGGCAAAATATTTTTAAAGAGAAAGATCAGTTTACAAAGAAACAAATATTAAGAGGAATTCTTTTATACTTATTGTTTCTCACTGTATATCTATAGCTGTATTCTTAAATGTTTACTATGTTTCAAATTAAATATCTGATAAGGCCAAAAAAAAAAAACCCACACCAAAAAAAAGGTAGATCAATTAAGTCAATAATCAATTACTCTCTTGCCTAATGATACTATGAATCTTGCAGTAGAGTAACCAAATCTGGTTGTTAGCCAACTGGCTAGCTAACTTAGTCACAGAAAAACAGAATTTCACAAAAGAAAATCTTTGAACTCTGTGAACTATGCCCCATACAGCCCTATCGCAGACCTTCAGTGTTTCCAACTTACTATTACATAGATGTCCTCACAGTAAAAGACACAACCTCTAACTCCTCTCCTTTAGCAGTAGAAACAAGAAAAGGTATCAAAATAAATTAAAAGGCATTTGGGAAAGATATGCAAATTGCTGAAGTACTTGCTTCAGTGAAGAACATAAAACACCCAACTTCCTAGGGGTCTAATACAAAAAGGTATCTTTATCATGTTGAATTTCTTTAAAAATCACACCTGACATAGTTTTCAGTTACCTTCTGTTTTTGCTTTCATTGCTAGTTTTAATGATTTGACAAACCAGGAGAACATCCTGTATATATAAATCAAGTTAATTGCTGTCACTTAAAAGGTTGTTAAAAGCTTTATACTTAACATTCTTTAATTCACTGAACTTTAAAAAAAAAATCAATTTTCATTCAATTTTCTCAGCAAATCCCTAGCTTTAAGGAACTGATTCATCTACTCACACATTAAACTCTGATTTACTAGAAAAGTTCATGATTCAAACCTACTGTCTGTAAATGTACTTGTATGCCAAAAATGGTAAATCACAGATTAATACTGGGCCTGTGACCACACATACTTCTAAGAATCACAGATCCAAACCTTCAAAGTTATTGCTTCAGCTAAAAAGAGACCTTCTGACTTAGAAGTCTCCAGGGTCAGAATTTTTAGTTACTCTGATAATAAAAAACATAAGAATTATTTTTAAAGCATTCAGAGTCACGGCAAAATGACCAGAACTCCAGGTTTATACACCTGCTGTCCTTAAGCTTAATTATTAATATTGCTCCCTTTCACGCTCAAAAGGATCTTGTTCTGAAGCAAAACTGGTCAGTAGTAATAGATGTCAGAATAGTGGTCGCCTTGGGGAGGCTAGAGGGGTTTACTGAATGGGAAGAATGTAAAAGGGAGCCCTTTGGGAAGTTGAAAATGTCCTATACTTTAATCTGAGTGTGGTTATCAAGGCAAGCACACGTATGTAAAAAATCGCTGAACTGTACTCAAAGATCTTACTGCAAGTTAGACCTCAATAAAAAAAAAAATTAAGAATTTAAAAGACACACTGAAACACATTTTTAAATGTCTTTGTTCAGGCAATAAATGATATAAAGTAATCCTAGCTATAGTTACCAAGATTTTTTTTTCAAATGTATTTTAATAAAGAAGTGGTTGTGAGCATTTGTAAGTAGAACATTTCAAAATATACTGTGGGTTCTTTTTTAATCTTTCATTTTGAAAAAAGTCACCAAGTTTTAGAACTGAAAGCACACAGAAAGATGATCTACTCATCCTCTAACTTTGCAAATAAAGAAAACCAAACTTATAAAGGGTAAGAGACTGCCCTTTATAAGGCAGTTTAGTCAACGACAATGGTAGTAAGAAAACTGTTTCCTGATCCTGGGCCACTCCCGTTTCCACCAGGCCGTTACTTTTCTGACATCGTAAACAAATGTGAAGCCTAAATCTACCTGTGACCTAGGAATCAATATATACCTCAAAACACCAGGCCAATAGGCCCCAAAGTGCGCACAGAAAAACACACATTCACCTTCCTTCTCTCAAGAGTTGACAAATGAACAGTTACATTTTCAGGCATTTTACTTCCGATGCAATAAAGTACGACACTTTAAAAATGCGGTTTAAAGAGAAGACAATGCAGGGATTGAAAAAATTCATCCTATTTCCTTTCAAATCTTTTCGGCGGTTACTCTGTTCTCAAACTATATCACTGCTAAGTAGGCTCACGAAATATGGCTTGGGGCCGGTCACCAACATTATTTTTAGTAGCCCACGGGGAATGACCCCCATTAATAAAAACCCTGTCTCTGATAAGAGTGCCGTACCCCACTCCCAGCACAAGACCTGCAGGTGACCTGTGCTTCACGGCTTAGTTTTAGACCCTAGAGAACAGCTGATATCTTGTAAAAAAAAAAAAAAAAAAAAAAAAAAAAAACTCAACATACATCCTTTCCGCGGGAATTTCTGTTCTCAGAAGGCGTTTCTGCTAACCAAAGAGCAGGCCTTGGTTCTCAGGACGCTCTGCTTGCTTCTCCACTGCCTCCTTTTCAATGTCCAAAACGAGACTTCGAGAACAGAAATCGAAACAGTCACGGATTCCCGAATGGCAGATCGGGGCCGGAGACCCGGCGAGCCCACTGCCCGCTCGCGCGCAGCCCGAGGAGGCCCGCTGCACTCCACCACGCCGGCTCGAAGCAACCGGTTGCGGCGGCCGCTAGACGCTCCGCCACCGTAAAGTGGCCACCTCGGCCCTCCGAAGTTCGGACCAGCGCGCCCCCGAACCCTGCTGCGGGTTCGCGCCCCAGCCCTGGAGCGAGCCCGGGGGGCGGGTCCGCGGGGGCTCGGCGGGCGGGAGCGGCGGACACGCGGGGAGGGGCGCTCAGCGGGCCCAGCGCTCCGGGAACTTGGACAACCCACTGGTGCCGCTGCCCGGCCACTTTCCTTCCATGCCCCACGCTGCCCGCCCGCGGCTGCTGGCCGCCGCAGCCGATCGCCGCCGATCGCCGCCGCGGCGAGGCGCCCAGGCGCGTTCCTGCAGCCCGGCCGGCAGGCGCGCGGGGCCGCGGGGACGCGCGAGGCCGAGCGCGGGCGCCGCGCTACCCACCCCCCCCCCCGCGCCCGCCCCCAACGTGCCGCCGCCGCCCGTTGGCGCCTCAGCCCGCGCAGCCCGCCGCCCTTCGGCTCCCGGCGGTTTTCGTTAGCAAAGTTGAGCGGCTGCGTCGGGGGGGTTAGGGGGGCGCCTCGCGGTCTCCCGCCCCAGCGCCGCCACCGCCCCTTCAGGCCGCCGCGCGGGAAGGCCCGGCCAGCAGCCCCGCTTTTTACCTGCCGGGAGTTTTCGCGCGCGCGCTTCTCAATCGCTCGCTTTCCTCCCTCTCGCGCTCGCTTTCTTTCTTTCCTTCTTCTCGCTTCCCCGCACGGGCGCTTTTTTCGCTCGCACCGCTTGCGTCCGCCCGCTCGCGCCCTCCTTCCTGCTGGGCTTGGCGGAGCGGGGCGGCCGGCAGCTCTCCCCGCCCCCCTCCACCCGCGCTCCGGCGGAGGCGGCGGCGGCAGCGGCGGCGCTCCGCGCTCCGACTCATTCCAATATGGCACGGGCGCAGGGCGCATGCGCCCGCGCCCCCCCCCCCCCCATCCGCGCTCCTCCCGGCAGCCCGCGCCCCTCGCGCTGCGCGCGTGGCGCCCCCAAGGCACGGCCTTCCCGAACCCGTCCGCGAGTCCTCCAGCCCAGCTGGGGCCGCGCTGGAGGCGAGGCGTCCTCTGACTGAGGTGCTGGGGGTCCAGCGCCGCCAGCCACCCCCACCCCTCATGCCACCGGCCCACAACTTGCCGCGGATACCCCAAGGCCGTGGCGCAGGGCATGCGGCGACACCACTGTCCCCCGACGACGCTATGGTCCCGCGTTGACGAGCCCGGACAGGGAGATGCCCCCACAGAGACCCAACGCCCACCCTGTTCCTGCTCCGACCCACGAGAGATGGGCCCCAGCGCCTCACCTCGGGTTATGGACGGAGCCCAGAGAACCCAGCGGCGTCCCGGGTCGGTCCTGGCGTCTGGGCTGGAGCGAAGCTAGTCGCTGTCGTCCGCACGTGACGGCCTCCAGCAAAATGGCATTAGCGAACGAACGCACAGAGCGGCGGCCAGATCCTAGATGGGCGCGTGTCGCCCCTGGAGAGGGCTGCGTCCCTCCGCTTGGCCCACGTCCGGGGTCTGGCGCGTCCTTTGAGACCTGAATTAGCATCCAAGTTCCCAGTCTGCAAAGTCAGACTCGGGCTCCCCCAGCGCACCCGATGTCTCCAGGCTTCCGCCGGAGGCGTCATGTAAATCCAAGTTTTCCTGCCGCTCGGGGCCCCGGCGAGGGGGCACAAGACGGCTGCCGAATTTGAGCAGGAGAGCCGGGGGCCCAGGCTCGGGACAAAAGCTCGAAGGTGGCTGCAAACCGGCCTCGAAACCGGCGGTGCCTACGGGCGGTTATGTTCCCAAAGCTCACCCTTTACCCACCAAGCGCAGGTGCGGTTGGGACACCTCTCTCCCCACCTGCTCTGAAAAGTTCCCTCCAGCAGTGAGCCCCCGCGCCGCGGAGACCCAGGAGTGCCCGGACTCCCAGGCCGGGGGAGAAGGTCTCAGAGTGGGCGCTGATTGTTCTTGGTTTTCAGGAAGGAGGAGGCGCCCCCATCTCAAAAAGGAGGTCTTGGGTTCCAGAGGCAGATTCAAGTCACTTCCCACTGACCTCACCGCCGCGCTGGGAAATACCACCCCTCTTGACAAACTTGCTTCAAGTCACGCCGCTGGCTGGATTTAAATCCAGATTAAAAAAAAAAAAAAAAAGTTAACATATCTGAAAAGACAACATGACAACAAGAAAGAAGGAAAAATGTAAAAACAAAGTATCCATAATGCTACTATGGAATGCAACTTTTCACGCATAGAACCTCTCACTTTACACGTATGTCTTTATATAGTTGCAACCACACATTCTCGTTTGTTTGCTACTCTCACTTTTTTCTTTTGTTCACATCATTCATTTTTAAGATATGCAGGTATCTTCATCCATTCACTCAGTCTCTTAATACGGTATATTTGGGTTCTTTACAATCGTTTACTAATCTATATTTTTAATTCTGCACTTGGAACAAATTCCTGGCAGTCAAATATCCAAGTGGAAGACTAAGGAAAGGCAGAGTTGTCTTGCTCCACAATGCCAAAGGATTTTCCCAAAGAGCTGGCCCATTCATTCTGCTGCCCCTCGGGAACAAGTTTAAGGAATGTAATATACATTTTAAGCAATGGGTACCATCTCTTTTTTCTTTCTAATTTAGTAGTGTCTATTGGTAGTTTAAGGTTACTTTAGCATTTCTTAGATGACTTGTAAAATGAAGGTTTTTCCATGCATTTACTATCTGTATTCCCCTTTCTTTGAATGATCTGTTCATATTCATTTGTCTGTTAGGGACTTGAACCTCTTCTGACTTTGACTTAGCATTTTTCATGTTATAGATATAATTCCTTTATCATCAGTGATGCAGATATTTCCCAGCCCATTGTTCTTTTTTTGTTTTAATGTTCAATTCATCATTCTCTGGCTTCGCGATTTTTTTATTGTTTCAGTGCTGACAAAGTGAGCTTTCTTCCACCCATCCAATAGTTCATTTTCTACTAATTTTCTACAGTTTCATTTTCTGCCGATTTTCTACAGTTTCATTAAATAATTCTTTGATGATTATCCATCCCAAGTTTATTTTACTGTGTGGAGTAAAACATAGGTTTAACTCACCACCAGCATCACCAGTTTTTATTTTTTATGCTGTTATCATTTATTAAATAATTCTTCCCTTATCCTTCACTTAGTAAAATCTGCTTTTATGCTAAGCTTCTGATGTTGGTTGATCTATTCTGATTTTTTGACATTTGATATTTTATATTAGTTTCAGATGTACTATATATAGTTAAACATTTATATAATTTACAAAATGATTCACCCCCAGTAAGGCTAGTACCTGGTACCTGGCACTATACATCGTTATTACAATATTATGGACTATAAACCCTATTATGTTGACTATTTTGTAACTATTTATACTTCTTAATCCCTTCACCTTTTTCACCCAGCCCCCCACCCTGCCCCCCACCCTGCCCCCCAACTGGGCAACCATCAGTTAGTTCTCTGTATCTATTAGTTTGTTTCTGTTTTGTTTGTTCATTTATTTTGTTCTTTAGATTTCACATATAAGTGAAGTCATATGGTATTTGTCTTTCTCTTTGTGACTTATTAGCATAATACCCTCTAGGTCCATCTATGTTGTCACAAATGGTAAGGTTTCATTCTTTTTTATGGTCAAGAAATATTCCACTATATGTATATACTACATTTTCTTTATCCAGTTGTCTGTTGTTGGGCACTTAGGTTGCTTTCATATCTTGGGTCAATCTATTTCTGAAGTCTCCATTTCCTTTCATTAACCTCAGTTTGGGCAGACATCATATAGATCTAAATATTGTTTTTTAAAAATAACATCTAACAGAGACAGATTCCCCTCATGGAGTCTCTTATGCAGAATATCACATAGTAACCACACTGGTTTATGTGACTGTGCACATTCCAGGTAGTTAAATAGGGGTTAAGAGTGCTGGCTTTGGAGATGGGACTATCCAGGTTCAATGCTTACCAGCCCCGTGACATTGGCAAGGTATTTATCCCCTCTAGGCCTTAGGGTCTTAGTCTATAAAATGGAGATAAGAGTAACACTGGCCTCACCAGCTCAATGGTTGGCACATAGTAAATGCTCAGTAAAGTCAGCTGTCACTACGGATATTTTAAGTTCCAAAAGAATTGAAATTTTTACATGGAGTTGATTAAACTTATGAATTAATTTAAACAGATCAAATAACCTATGATATTTCCTTTTCCCATTCAGGACATGTGCTATCTTTCAATTTATCCAAATATTTTTAAATTCAAACAGAAGCCAGTTTTCTCGTTAACTCCAGCCTTTCTCCACTGCTCACCTTTGTGATCCCTGAGGAAAAGGAAGAGCAGAGAGCCCAGAGAACAGTCGAAAACTACCATTTGAGTCTTCCTTGTTCCAGGCCTTATGTGTGTGTACCTAGATGAAATCTCCTTTAGCCCTTGCAACATCCGTCAGGGTAATTATGTCATTCCCTACGGGCAGAAAGCAAGCTGGGAGCTTCTAGGTTACCTTTAGAGGCAGAGCTAGGCCTCAAACCAGGCATGCCAGCTCCTCAACCACTCTACTGTGTGGAAATTCAGGGTGGGAGTTAGTCACAGAAGAGGCAGCCCCCAGAGGAGCATGGAAAAAACTGACTTCTGGTCATGACACACCCAGGTTTAAAAGCCTGTCAAGGCTTTTGTTTGCATTTAGAATAAGTCCAGAGAAGACTTACTCTGGCTTATAAAACTGCCCCTGCTCACCTCCAAACTCACCTGTAACCACTCACCTGCCTTTTTTTTACTTCAGTTTAATTACACCTGTCTCCTTTCCATTCCCACCTCAGGGCCCTTGCACACACTGTTCCCAATGCCTGGCACTTTCCCATCCCACCTCCTGCACCCACCTTCATATAGTTGGTAGGTACCCTCTCATTGTTCCAGTACCTATTCAACAAGGCAGTCTCCTCGGAGAACCTTCCCTGTCAACCCCATCTAAACAGCTGTTTTCTCTCTCTCTCCTTTAGTTGTTTCCTTCACAACTGTATAATTTATATCTGTATTTGTTTGTTATTTGGTTAGGTTCTGTCACCCTGTCTAATACCACAGATAGATATTAGTCCCCCTGAGGGCAGATAGTGTCTGGCCCTTTCTCTGACAGGTGGTAGGCGAATGAGAGGGTGGCTATTGGGTCAGCTGTCAGCATCCAAGACCTAAGCTTGGCATACTCATGAAGCACCTTGGCCAGTCCCATTGCTGTCTCCATTCCCTACTGTATCTGGAGTGGGGCTTATAACTCCTTCTCCTCACTGACCAAGGTTTCGGTGTTTGACCATCCCATGTGAATGCCCTATCTCCTGAAGACATGCCTGCTATTTCCAAGCAGGCCTGCTCTCTGTGGGTGGGTGTTGACTCAGGACCTTCTTCTGAATAGCGTAAGGGCCAGGCCTGGACCCTGAGAACCCACAGATCCCTCAGCCAGGGCATGGGGCTATTTTCGAATCAGGAAGATTTTAAGTTCTGCAGTCTGCCAGGCCCTATGTCAGCATTCAGTAGCCCTTCTTGCCACTGACCAGCTAGCTCAATCAGCCCAAGTGAGGCAAGTCACATAATGACTCCCTGTAGCTAATTATTCAAGTGATCAACACCAAAGAGTCACTGCTCACACCATGCCACTCTGCTGAGGCCCAGTCTACTATGCTGGCCCTGCTTCCCTGGGGTCACAGGCCACTGCCACATGTCTCCCAAACACCTGCCCTGCTTCACCTCCATATCCTGGCTCCTGCAAATCTCCCCACCAGGCATCCCTCTGCATCCCTCTCTCCTATGCTGTGTTGTAAGGGAAAAAGCAGTGAATGTTGAAGCAGACAGGTTGGAGCCAAGTCCACATTTAGTCATTGCTTCTTTATGAGACCTTTATGGGACCCTTCCCCTTTCTGGGCCTCAGTTTCCTCATCTCTGTAAAATGGAGATGAAGCCACCTATCTTGCCAGGTTCTGAATTGATGTTTATAAACATTCTTTGCAAACTCTAAAGCACAACAGAATTATGAGAAACAATTGACCTAGTCTCAAAGTCGCCACTGCCTAGAGGCCTCCCAAGATCTCTCCACTTCCTTCTCAGTGTACCTCAGGCACTTAGCTTATATTTCCCCAGTCACCTACCTTGAGAAAGGCACATGCCCCCTAACCCTGTTTCCATTCAAACCCAGTGCTATGCCTCCATTCATTCCCAGGGAGCCCTCTCTGCTGCCACAGCACTCTTTTCCTGATTCGTGGAGGAAATAATAAATTAATGAGCAGAATGTTCCCAATTTTATATTATTGGGCCATGTATTTTTCTTAAACCTTTCACACCTTCAACTTCTTATCTACTAACATGAGCTCACAGGTACCAAACAGGTGACCAAGGACACTCAGCTCAGCTATACAGGGGAAATAGGGCTGGGGGATTCTTTTCGAGATGGTGAAATGTTCTAAAAATAGATAAGGTGATGGTTGCACCACTGCATAATATACTACGTACCATGGAATTGTACACTTTAAAAGGGCGAATTTTATGGTATATGAAAAATATCTCAATTGAAAAAATTATATGAGAAAAGAAAAGTCTACAGTGATTGGTAGTAGGACACAAACTGGTAGCCCTTTGTCCAATGTGGACCATATGATATATGATGCTTTGCGTGACCAGCATAGCGAAGTTTTTTTACAATACTCTTTTTTTAAGACATAATTTGCATACAATAAAGTGCACCTATTTTTTAAGTGTACAGTTTTTTGAGTGCTGACAGAGGTAACTACCCCCTCAATCAAGATACAAAGCACTCTATCATGCAGAAAGTCTCTCCCGTCCTCTTCCAGTGACTCCTCTGCCCATAGGCAACCACTGATCTGATTTTTATCTCCATTGTTTTGTCTGTTTTAAAAAATTTCATCATAGAATAATACTCATTTATGTCTATTTTTGAAATTCATTCACATCATCACATGTATCTGAAGGTTATTCCTTTTTTTTCCTTTAATGATCAATCATTCCTTTACTTCCAGTTAAATAATATTATTTCAATCATATAGAATGCCCAAAGGATAGAGATTCAATAGCTCTCTAGTCTACTGGTCTTCAAAATATTTCACTCACATCAGTGAAGTTTTTGAGCATTTGCTATCCAGTATGTTTATTTGTGTCTAAATCACATTATTTTATACATATATACTATTCTAGTAAAAAATTATGCACATTATAAAACATACACAAAATATAGAAATTTACAAAGGAAGAAGTAAAGATGAGATAGATCATTTTAAAATAATTTTATTTTATTTATTAAATGAATATGATCATTTTGCCTCTCACAAAATATTATATTAAATGATTATTGTTAAATGTATTAAATTATTAAAAATACCAATAAGATGGTTAAAGGAACATGATTGAAAATGCTTCTCTTTTACTACTAAAATATAATTGGAATATAATAAAGCTCACATGTTTAAACCACACAATTTAATTTTGACATGAATATACCACTGAAACCATCACAATAAAGAAAATGAATCTTTTCATCACCCCAAAAAGTTTCTTTATGTCTTTTTGCAATCCATCCCTCTCTCTGCCACCACTCCTAGGCAGCCACTGAGCTTTTTTTTGTCACTACAAGTTAATTTGCATTTTCTAGAATTTTATATAATAGACATCTATAGTAGGTTCTCTTTTTTGGCTGTCTTTTCTTATGCAGCCCAATAATTTTGAGATCCGTCCATATTGTTACATGTAACTCACTTCTTTTTTGCTGAATAGCATTCTGTTGTGTGGACGTACCAAAATTGTTTACCCATTCCCTTGCTGATGAGCATTCAGATTGTTGTGTCCACCTTGAGGCTACTATAAATAACTCTGCTATGAGCATTCATGTGTAAATCTTTCTGTGGACACATGTTTGCAATCCTCTAGTTAATAGCATATATATAATATAATATGTTCAATATTAAACACATAAATAATATACATAATAATAAAACATGAAATATGAAAATATATAGTAAATGTATATGTTATATGAAATTTTAATGTATCAATAAAATATAATAAAATGTAATTAATATAACATATATTAAATATACATGAATATATATAATAAATGCTCCATCAACAGTTATATACACTAAAAACTATATATATACATACACACACATATATACACACACTTACATATATATATAAAGATATGAATACACATACTTTTATTTAACATGTATGCCTTTGGTGGGGCATTTAGTCCCCATTCCCCATGGGCTACCCACATGCTCTGGACAACACATTGAAAAGAAACAGTCATCTGGGCTTCATCCCAGAGAAGCCAATTTATAGATTTATAGACCTGGGAGGTTTTGGAACCTTCAAAGATAGCGTTCCAAGTTGGATTGGGGCTGAGGTTGGTTAGAGTTGAGGGGCTGGCATTTGGAACCAGAACACAAAGGCTTATTATGCTGGCCTAGGCCTCCTATCTCTGGCTGCTTGCAGCCCAGGAGCCAGGAGGAAGTAGGGAATAGCATCATCTCAGGCATAGAACATTCTCCAAGCCATCATGGCTCTCCTGGAGGGTCATGGGTGGAAATTTCATGAAGAGGATTGGGTATCGGGTATCAACCCCTTGGAAGGGAATTAGCAGAGCAAGCCCACCAGGCAAGAAAGGGATGAAGGGAAATATGACCATGGACCCTCCCAGTTTCTCCCACAAGCCACCTACTGAGCATGGGCAAGCACAGCTTGCATCCCTCTGGTTCTCAGGGTTCTCTCTCCATACCCTGCCTGTTTGCCATGATGAGAAATCACAGTACTTTCCCATCCCATGCCCTCCATCCCACTCCTTGCCTCTCTCCATGTTGCCATTTTTCTTTTTTTATTAATGTGTAGCTTACATACAATAACTGTTAAGATATTGGTGTGAATCTATAAAACATTAACAAGGACATTTAATATGCGTGTTTGATGCCTATTAGAGCAACAGGGCAGCTTAATCTCTCTAGTAAACAAGAGCCTCACAGATACCTGGCTAGGCTTACCGGCCAAATGCATACTGCCATCTCTAAGCCCCTAATGTGGTCCTTGCATGTCAGCACTGGGCAGATTTGGGAGGAAAGAAATTTCCACCCAGTACAGGCAAAATCAGGCCAAATACCAATGGACCTTGCTTTCCCCAATAGCTTTGTACAAAATGAAGTATGGGCAATTGAATCCTAATTTTCTCATTACTTACTTATAATTTCTGAGATGTGTGATGTTTATTACTATTGGGTCTTTCTCCTAGGGCCTCCAGTTTCCATTCTCCACTGTCTTCATCAAGTCATTCTGTCAGGTCTGGATACAAATCCTGAGGCAGCCATTTCCTGATGTTAATTACTTTATCCTTAAAATTCAACTAGTACCATGTGGACTGTTGAAAGCAGAGCACCACACTCAAAGATATCTAGAGGTTCTTTCCACAATTTGGGATTGAGCTGTGAACATACCTGTGAATATTTCAGAGAACAAGTTTTCTAACATTTTTCCAAGCAGCAGAGCCAGACTCAATCACTCACTCATCTTTCCTCTCATTGATGCCTGGCATAATAATACCCGACAGGCTCACAGACAGGACTGTGACATGGCCCACCCAGAGGTGCTCCCAGCTGAGTGAAGCTCTCCCTAGGATTGGTTTGATGAGAGAGGAACATAGAAAGGGCCTCTTTCCAAGAGAGGAGGACTGTTTTTCTCTCCTAAGCTGGGAGCAGAAAACCTGAGTTGTAGCCCAGCTGTGCTTATAACTGTGGAGTAGAGTCCTTCTTTCCCAGGGCCTTGCTTTTCCACTCTGTGCAGTAGAGACTTCAAGAAAGGTTTTACGGACCTTTCCCAGAGCCTTTCTGCTAGGATATGTGATAGATCCAGCATGGTGGCCAGGGAGCAGCTGCCAGAGGGACAGGCATCTTGGCAGGTGGGGGCAGGGCTCTCAGCAGACAGCAAATGTTTCGTCTGCCACTCCTGGCAGGACCTCAACACCCAGAGGATAAATAAGTGCATATGTGTAGGGCTTGACTAGTAGCTGGTAATTACCAAGTGTGGGTTCTCTTCTCTATTGGTTCCCCGAGGGTGTAACCCATATCAGCCAGACCCCTCCTTGCAGCAGGACTTTGGGTTCTTGGAGGACGCCTGCCACCCAGCAGCCAGGTTCACCTCCAGATGGGGCAATGATGGGCTCTTTGGGACAACCAAGGTTCTGGAGCAGAGGAATCTCTAGTGATGAAGAACGACTGGAATTTACATACATTGCCATTGGCAGTTTCTTATGAAGTTTAACACACATACTTACTGTGTGATCCAGCTTCTCTACTCCTAGGTGTTTACCCAAGAGAAAGAAATACATGTCCACACATATAGACTTGGACAAGAATAGTCAATGAAGCTTTATTCATAATAGCTGAAAACTGAAAACAGCTCAAATTTCCATCAACAGAAGAACAGATGAAAAGAGAGTAGTATATCCATATTGAGCAATAAAAGGAATGAACAAATGTTACACATGACATGGATGAATCTGAAAAACATTATGCTGATCAAAAGAAACTAGACACACACACAAAAACATACTGTATGACTATATTTATTTGACGTTCTAGGACAGCCCAACTCATATCTGATGATAATGGTCAGAATCGTGGTAACTTCTAGGGTAGGAGATTTTGACTGGGAAAGGACACAGGGAATTTTCTGGGGTAACAAACCTTGTTCAGGGTCATAGTTACACAGATGTCCATTTGTGTGAAAGTTCTCAAGTCGTACAGTCATGACTACTATACTTTACTAAATGTAAGTTATTCTTTAATAGGAAAAAGAAGGCTCCAGGGTGAGCTCCAAAACGAGGAGTCCCCTGGGAAGGACCGGGAAGTGGAAGCTTCGGGGAGAAGCACACAGCGGCCTGTGCCTGCACACTAGGGCTCCCTTCATCCAACCCATCCTGCAGAACCCTGGTCTGGAATTGGCCCTCCTGGCTCTGGTATCAATGACAACCGAATGTCTAGCCCACTGGCCAGTGAATAAGGTCACAAGCATATAAATAGCACTTTATAGCATGGCAATTTGGGAGGCTTTACTGCCAATGTACCCATAGATCACAGCCTGATGGGCCACGTCACGTCCTTCGGTGAGCTGGACCACCTGTCACCACTGAATCCTAGGCTGTGCTGAGGGCCCAGGACTGCCTGGCTGGGGTGGCACATGAAGAGTCAGCTGTAGCCAACCTTGCTCAACCCCATCCTCTCCTGAGTAGCAACCTTGGTACAGGAGGTGACAGGGCTTGACCTTAATAGACCTTAGAGACTGCAAACAGTGTGGACTAACATTGTTTCTGTTTTTTTTTTTTTTTCCTGCCCTGTCTTCTCCCCAAGCTCAGCCTGTCCACTCCTCCCTCCATCCAAGCACCAGCTTTCCCCCAGACTACACCCTACCTGTTACCTTCTGAGCAATGGTCCTGCAGGAGAAATGATCCCGACAGACCCACACCCACACCTGTGCCAAGACACGGTTGTCTACATGTGGAAACACACCACACACACACCACACACACACACGCACGCACACACACACACACGCACACACGCACATCCCAGGAGGACCTCAACATTAGGCATAGACTTACAGATGTGCAATTTCCGATTAGTGATTGCTTGTGGCCCACTTCATGTATGTGTGGCACTGCATTAGATAATCTGTCCACGAGTAGACTCAATCAGTTCTCATCAGAGCCCTGTGTGCTAGGCAGTATGTTGATGAAGCAGAACCTCAGAGAAAAGTTACCTGCTCATGATTTGTCCACCCAGACATTTTCCAACACAACGCCCAGAGCACTGCATCCGGGCAGAAAGCCCAGTCTTGTGCCTGCCCCTGCACTTCCTCCTTACCCACCCTCTCCTAGGTGGGACCTTCTTTGGTCAAAGGGAAGGGAGTCCAGGGCCCCCCAAACCGGACTTTTTTAAAAAGCCCATTTCCATCATCAACTGAGTTTGCCCTCTATTTCCCTGGAATTCTTGGTGCCTCCTGGCCAGAAAACCCCCAGTGTTCTTCATGGGAAAGCAGGGAAAAGGGACAGTGAGCTCAGGAAGGGCCAGGAGAAACATCTGAGACAAGTCCAGGATAGCCCCCAAACTTGACATTTCAGCCTCTCCCAGCACCCAGCCTGGCAGATACTAGAATCCATGCTGAGCCCCGAGGACCTGGGCCCAACCTTCCAGCTACCCAAAGCACTCATCTGCCCATCAACCTGTAACCTTCTGTCCCAGGTCCCCTTTTCCCATTTTCTGGAGGCAGAAAGTGAAGTCAGAGAGAGACTGGGATTTGCTCATTCAGAGTCAGAGGTCCAGGAAAAATCAACCTTTTCCAAGAGGATTGCTTTAAGGCAGTTCCCTGCTAATTAGATTTAGCCCAAGCAGGGACCAGGACAGCCACACCTTTAGCCAGCCCTTCTGTCAGATGCTAGGGAGAAACCTGGGGTTGGTGTGTAGTCCAGGTCCAGTCTGGAGGAGAGGGCCCAGCAGGCAGGTGACCTCAATCTCCAGAGTCTCCTCATCTTGAGGAAGGAGCCGGGGTCAGGAGCTGGTGGCATCTGCGTCAGAAGAAGTCTGACAAAGACCTTTGGGATGGGATCAGGGCCTCTCACCTCTGTAGTCTGGGCACATTCTGTGGGTTCAGGCAGAGGTCAGGCACTTGGATAATCTTCCCATCTCTTTCCCTATCACCCATGTGAACTGAGTGTGGGTAGTACCTTCTTGGTTCCTAAATTCAGACAGGAGAGTAGATATGAACTTAGGCCCCAGTGACATTCTCAGGATGTGCTAGGGGATGGTGTGTATTAAAGATGAGCAAGACACAGCTTTCCTCCCTGAGCAGAATACTGCCAATGGGAAGACCAGCTGGGTCCCAACTCACAGTCATTCAGAAGCGAGATTGAGGGGTGAGCCTCAAAAAACAAAAAGAAAAAGAAGGGATCCCAGAGTGGAATGGGGTGAAGAGGACCAGGTCTTAGACAGTGGGAAAGACGGAGATTTAGTGGGGGTAGACTGAAGAATTTTGAAAGGCTTGGGGAGGGGAGGGCAACAGAGAGGAAGGAAGGGAGGGACATGTAGGAGGAAAGAACTGAGTGTGCAAAGATGGAAGTGGGAAATATGGGCAAGCGTGTGTCGGGGGGAAGAGTGAGTAGTTCCTTTGGGCTGGAGTACAGGAGATGAGATTGGAAAGCACTTGGGGGGTATGATCATAAAGGGGCGTGATGCCAGGAATGGTGACAATATTGAAATTGATGGGTCCAAGTGTTCACTCCCGCTATGACATTTCCACGGCAATGGCACAAGGTGGGGACTCTCAGCCCTGTTTACAGTTATGAACACTGAGGTTCTGAGAGGCCGCACAGTAAACGAGAGGTGGAGCCCATGGATTCAGTCTTTGCACTCCCCTGACAGGCTACTGGCCTGGATTGTAATCTGTAGATACAGCAAAAAATTTTAGTGATGAAATAAGAAGTTTAGGTATGCATTTCAGAAAGAAAGTATATGTCTATGTGACGCCATAAACCAAGTTAAAATACAAGTGAAAGACTAGAAAAATATTTGCAACGAATATGACAAAGGATTAAAATCCAGAATACATAAAATGCTGCAAATCAACATAAAAAAATAACAGTAGGAAAATAGACAAATGGTATAAACAGACTCTTTATAGAAGAGAAAATAAAAATGATCATTAAATAATGAAAGATGAATCAACAAAATAAAATGGAATTCTATGGACTGGGAGAAAATATTTATTTGCAAACCATATATCTGTAAGGGGTTAATATCCAAATATTAGAGGAACTCATATAACTCAATAGTTAAAAACAAACGATCCAATTGAAAAATGGGCAGAAGACTTGAATAGACATTTTTCCAAAGGAGACCTACAAATGACCAACAAATACATAAAAAGATGCTCAACATCACAAATCATCAGGGAAATGCAGATCAAAATCACAATGAGACATCACCTCACACAGTTCGCCCTGCTCCCCAGATTACCCGCTCACCATCTCCCTGGAGGAAACACATGGGCGGGTTCTGCCCTCTAGTGGCCACCCGCGGCTGGGCTTCTCCTCTTGGCTCCTGCACCTCACAGGAGCTCACTGCCCCCTCTACCGTCCCAGTGTCTGCTCCATGGGAACGAGCCCATTTCACAGGGGCAGAAACTGAGGCTGGTCCCAGGAATCATACCCAGGGATTTTAATCTCTGAGCACTTATGAGCTCTGAGGGCCCTGCTTCCAGATGTGAGGCCCCCAACCTGAGTTTCTGGGTGGTCTTAGGGTGACAGGGTCTGAGTCCAAGAGCGAGGCCTGACTGCCCAGGATGAGGGTACTCATGAACGATTGTCAATGCCAGCACTACAGGGGGCAGGGAAAGCCAAAGCTGTGGAGTGGGGATGTGCTTCTGCCCAGGCTGTGATGGGGCCTTCCCCCATGTGCCATACCACGCTTCCCCCTTTACAGCCTTAGTCATCAGGCCCGGGGGCAGAGGGGAGCGTCACCGGAGTTGAGAACTTAGTCTAGGGCTTGATATAAAGGGTGCTTTGCCTCTGGACACCCCCATCTCTGCCCCAAGTGATAGGAGGTAGGGGGTATGGGGAAGAAGGGGAAACCGAGGGGAAGTCCCAGCTCTCTAGGGAGGGCCTTCACACCCCCTGACCCTCAGGAGAATCACAAGTGTGTACCAAGTCAGATAAAACAAATCTTTCCTTGCCTTTACTGAGCTGTGGGTGAGGCTAAGACTGAGGGTCAGCGAGAGCCTCAGGAGCCCCTTTTGCTAGGTGCCTCTTTTGCTAGGCCCTGAGCCCTTCTCTCCTTCATTCCTATGGTGTGAAACTGTGAAGAGCCATGGCTCTGTGCCAGGCCTGAGGACTCAGCCCCATACCCCCTACCTTCTGTCCGGCCCTGGGGGCAGCTGGCACCCCAGGTAGGAAGTGGCCAGTGACAGTACAAGCCCTCTGAAGAGAAGGTCTTAGTGCACCCTATGTTGGGGGGTGGAAGGGAGACCTGTGCGATCCCACCCAGGCCCCAGGGGGCTCTGGGGAAGGGCCTGTCCTAGGAAGCATCTTGATCCTAACAAAGACATCAGGCTCCAGGCCTCCCCCACACACATGCACACACTTCCTGCTCCCAATTAGCACTAATTGGACCACTGGGAGAACCCACAGACTATATAGCAAAAGCAGTCAGGTCTGAGGGGTCCTGGGGAGGCAGCCCCCATCAGGGACCAGGTGAGCTAGGCTCTGGAGTATCTGCCCTAGGGTCCCTATCTCTCTGACGGGGGATCAAATGACAAGGCCACATTTGCCAGGGACTTGAATGGTGTCTCTGGAATATAGGAGCTGCCCCAGGGACAAGGCAAAAGCTGGGGAATGGGGAGCCTACCGACACCACCCCCTCAGCCTAGCATTTGGGGCCTTCCCACCAACTCCTCCCCTCAACCTTGCCTCTCTCATTTTCTCTGCTCCCAGTCCTTGCTCTCCATGTCACCCATTTATTCATTCACTTATTCACTCATTTGTTCATGCATTAGGTATCTGTGGAGCCCCTCCTATGGCCAGGCCTTGGGACCACAGAAATGGACATGCAGCAGGTCAGTAGAGCCTAGGAGGAGCCAGAATCTCATCCTAAAAGCACTGCATGGTCAAAGGCAGACCAGTGTAAGGTAGGTCTGAAGGCAGCAGAAGTTCCTTGTGCTTAACTCCTCCACTTGAGCAGCCCTGTCCTCTACCACCCAGCTCCACCCAGGCCTGGGCCCAGGTTGGCATAGACCATGGGGGCAACCCACTGGGCTGCTCCTTTTCATTCTTGGTAGGGAAGCCAGGCTGGCAGTATAGGGCTATACCCTCCTCCATGCGGCTTTGGTTGGCACTCTCTGGCTGAGACTCTGGGTCCCTTGATCTTTCAGACTGAACTCAGAAAATGTGCCAGGCTAGGCCCATGTCCATGACAAGGCTTGTGGGCATAAGCACTGCCAGGAAGTCCTAGGACTAGGGAGCAGGAGGAGCCAGCAGGCTCCAAGTCTGAACTGCTGGGGTGGCACTGGATCTGGAGGAAAAGGGAGAACTGGCCTCAGCGAGGGGCTGGCTCTGGAACATCTATGCCCGAGCAACTAGGCCCAGGCCCTCAAGTGAGAGCCCTGAGCCAGCCAGCCCTCTTTGCACTATACCACCATGGCTCAGGGCCTGAGGTAGGGTGGTGGGAAGAATGCAGGTGTGTCCGGTCTGCCCCCCGTGCCCCAGAACATACCCGCCAGGGACACGAGGCTTGGCTCTGCTTCCCTCCCTTCCCTACCTTAGAGAGCAACAGGGTCCTGGGCAATTTGGTGTTGCCATGACAACCACACACTTTCTTCTTCCCTATTTAGCAGATTGAATCTGAGCTGCAGATTAATTCCTAGTGAGTTGTCTATTTAGAAAGCATGCGGCCACTTGAAGAGATCTATGCATCTTCATTTCCCAAGTGCCTCTGTCACCCACTCCTTGGCTCTTACTGGCTGAGGCGGGGGAGATGTGCCCTGCCCCACTCCCTGTGCCTCTGCGGTTGTCCTGGCCAATGGCAGAGCTTCCTTGGGGTCCGGCCTCCCACTTAAAGGAACACATGTAGGCTGACACTCCAGTGTGCGGTGAGCTGGACGGTGGTCTTCTGAGGGCTCACACAATGCACAGGCCTCTTCGTCATGAGGCACAGGGGTTTCCGACAAGAGCTCTGGATTCAGGAGGCTCTCTCTGATCTTTCAGGGGTGTGTACTTCCCTTAGGGAGTTGCCTGTTTGTGAACAACTAGGTTCCTAGGCCTTCAGGCCCCAGGACCCCCAGAACAATATTAACCTCCACACTTTCCCCAGAATGGACCTTAGCAAACTCTGGCCAGCAAAGGAGAAGAGTCGCCTCCAGTGCAGAGCTTACTGGGAGTTGGGGCAGAGCTCAGCCTCAGGTGAAGGAGACCTGGGGTGGTAGTAAAGAGTGGCCCTGTCTGTGATGAGGGGGTGCTGGTGGCCCTGGGAGACACTCATCAGCTTGGCAGGTGGGGGCTGTTTTAACATGTTTAAGGGAAAGTAGCTATGTGATGGTCAGAGAAAAGTGTGGGCAGACCGAAGCCTAGCCCACTCTCATATCTGCCCAGGACAGGGATGGAAATGGGCATAGGGGGACTTGCCAGGAAGGGTCACTCAGGATGGACCTGCCTTTGCCCTCTGCAGTCAGGGCTGGATGTTTCTGTACCACGTGCAATCTGCTGCAGGTGTTAAACCCACCTACTAGTCTTGTTTACATGGCTGCTGCCCACGAGGCTGCAGCATGCTCCATCTGAGGGCTGGTCCTTGACCATAACTTCATCTCCCAGGCTAGGCCCCACATCTCCACCCTGATCTTACTAACTTTGCAACATTAGGAAAAGTTCCTTAATCTCTCTGAGCCTCAGTATTTTTGCTCCGGGAAAGCAAGGGGACCAATGGATGGAACGATGAGAGTGGAATAGGAGGGTGAGGGCCTCCTGGAGCAGTGTATCCAGGGAAAACACAGAATCCACCACACCTGCTGGGGTTAGTCATGCTGAGAAGAGATATGTGGTATTTGATCAGTTTTGTGATTTCGTAGGGGAGAGCATAAGGTACCAAAAAAAGTAAAAAAAATAAAAAATAAAAAATAAATGAGATAATAATAGATTGAGGAAAAACAACAGATTGTAGCAGAAATAGGATACTATTTGGTTTAGCAGAGAACAATGTTTACACAGTTTTAAACATGTAAACACTAAATATCAATTTACCCTAATCATGACATTGGAAGGAAGGATAAGGAGAGAAGTGTGTGAATAAGTGTCTATCAGAACTGATTTTTCCATATAAGAGGTGAATATTTGAAAGGAAGAAGATCAAGAAATAGCAATATAATAAAATTATTTAGAAATATGAAAGGAAATGGAAGAAGAAACGGCCAAAAGAACTGACAGTCATGGGCCAAGGAGGGGAATCTTGGGGTGGGGAGCAGAGCCTGCAGTTTTGGGTTATTGGCCTTGTAGTATTGTTCAACTTCAAAAACTATGTACATGTATCATTTTGATCAAAATAAAAATTGAAAATAAAAACAGGCAAGGTTTAGCTGGAGAGCAGGCTGAAGCTTGAGAGATGGAGTAAATGGTCCAGAGTCTCAGAGTGTGCTGCCCGAAGGTGTGGGAGCTTGGAGTGACCTTGTCAAGACCATGGACTCCACCAAGGGCTAGGTGGCTCACCAAGTGCCCATGAAGGATACAAAAAATGAGCCTTGAGCCTAAAAGACTGCACAGGGAAATAAGACCCTTGAAAAAAAGGCCTGAAGCCACTTGCAGAGGCCACATCATTCTGAGGGAAGAGCAGGAGCGGAGGGTAGAGATGCCTGCCTGGGTTGTCCCACTTCCTTTCTGTTCACTGGTAGCTTTTATTCCCAAATTTCCCATCCATTTTGGCTGATTAATGAGATTCTCTAGAGGAAGGGCTAGAGAATCAATGACTTTACTGACACTTCTTGGGAACCAATTCCTTGTGACAGACACACTCTTCAGGCTGAGCCTGCTGTACCCTTCTCTCTGTGGCTTAGGAAGCAGTGGAGCCTGAAGGATCAGGTCTTTGTTGCTACCTTGTACTTACCAGGGACATCAAGGGCCACTGATCTTCCCGGGTTCTTCTGGCCTGCCCATTGAATGACCAAGTGGCTGGCTGCCATGATCTCACAGTTAACACTGACCATTGCCTCTGCGCCTAGCATTGCACAAAGACTTTTTCAGATGTGGAGCCCAAGCAAAAGGAGAGGTTCAGCCACTGCCCAGTAGGTCCTGAGTCCAGGACTCCAGGCTGGCTGGTCATTAGAAACAGTGTGACCTGGGCAGGCTTCTTTCCATCCTGGGCTCCCTCGAGGGCAATGTTCAGGCTGAGAGGCAGTAACCTGCTCTGATAAAGCAGGTGCGTTCTCAGCATTCATCGGCAGGCAAAATGCAGAAGCACATCCCATATTAGCAGTGTCTGTGTCAGGACATTCACTACTACATAGTTTACGATGTAGCAAAAAACTGGAGATAACCTTAAGTGATACACCATGTAGTAAAAAAGAACATTACAGAGGGCAATAAAAGCGGAGCAAGATGTGTGCACTAAATGTAAAGTGAAAAGAGGCCATGGGCATGATGTGGCATTGTAGACAGTGTCTACAGGCATTGGCTACCCCAGGAGAATTTATAACTTACAATTTATAATTTAATATTAAAACATTTGTATAATACATAACACTATCAGGAGATAAGATTTGTTATCAGGAAAAATAACACGGGTAGATATTTTAGACTCTGTGATAACTTCTCCTCTGGTCTAGCTCCTTTGCCTAAACACAAGGCCCAGGCTCCAGCCTCAGAGCACACAGGCCCATCAGCTCTCCAACTCTCCACTCAAGCCCCAAAGAACTGCTGCACAGTGACTTACCTTTGGCTCCCATGATGGCCCCAGAGCAACAGTGGACAGGGATTAGAATCTTTAGTAGGTGGAGAAGAGATAAAGCCACCCCAGGATTTCATGAAGAGACAAAGGCAAGGCTGGAATTAGAATGTGATTCTCATACTCTCTAGCTCTGTTGATTATATGGACCAACAGCTGCTCCCTGGGACAAAACATCATTTCCCAAGCTATGAAGGCAACCAGAGCCCTAAAGTGGGGGAAGTGGCCCATAGAGGTTGGAGGAGGCCTGGAGCAGTGGGCTGTGTGAATCGGGCACTCCCAGGTCACAGCTCTTTGAGCGAGGGCAGGAGGAGGAAGAGGAACAAAAAGTCCTGATAGATGGATCCCCACCACTCAGATATGAAACCCAGGCACCAAATGTCAACAGTCAATTCCTTTCCCAAGGACCGGCATCGGGCCCAGACATGTCTGGTGCCCTACCATCCGTGAGCCCTAACCATGTGGAGAGCACACTTCCCCTCTCAGCAAAACTCCACCCTAACTACTGTACCCTCTGGGCACCCTGAGGTCTGACCTTTCTCTTCCTTCTAGCTACCTCTGAAAGAAGAAATCCTGCTGATCTGAACCTGGTATGCTTGTCCCAGTGCAGTGAAGGAAAAACAACACAACAACAACAGTTTGCAGAGGTTAAGTCTGGTAGGCTGACTGCAAAGACAATGGTTATTTGTCGTCTTTTTTTAGGTTAAGGAGGAAAACTCGAAGTGTCTGGATGAGTGGGTGCAAGGTGAGAGACACTGGCAAATTGGTGAGTGAGGTTGTGCTGGGGTGCAGGAGTGTCCTTGTGGACCTCCACAGCCCAGGCCTAAAGCTGAGGCCTGGAGCAGTGGGCTGTGTGAATCAGGCACTCCTAGGTCACAGCTCTTTGAGGGGGAGCAGGAGGAAGAAGAGGAGCAAGAAGAAGGCCTGATGGATGGATCCCCACCACTCAGATACAACCCAGTCACCCACCCAGATGGCAAGACCAACTCAGGCCTTTGTTTTCTTCAGAAGCTGCCTACAGCAGCTGGTCCTCCTTGGAAAAAGTTGCATTCTCTTCTATCACCAGGGGCCTTTTTCTTTCCTCTTTAATCTAAGACTGCAGAAAAATCCAAACAATCGGCTGAGGCAATTTCTGAAATCACTAAAAATCATTTAACAAACTTCCGATGTGTTCCCTCTTGTTCTGAGGAGCTGTTCAGGCTGAGCCTGAAAGGGGGCATTTACCACAGTTGTGGTTTTGCTTCCCCAGGCCTGGACGTGGGAGCTTGCCAAGAATCAGGCGGCCTTGGGCAGCTCTGCACAGTCCCCTGACCACGTCCTCACCCTTCTAAGCTCCTCTGGGTGAACTGGGCTGAAAAGGCGCTTTCGTTTCCCCTTCACGCACAGCCTTGCCTTCAAGGAACAGGGAAGGAAAGGTTTCTACAGAAGGAGAAGACTCTCAACCACATGCATGCAGCTTCTGTGGACTGGGATTAGGTAGAAAGGAGGAAACAGGTGGGGGTGAAACAAATGTTCCTGTTTGGCAGATTTATAATTCCACTCATGAGCAAATATGAAGCTGGCACTAGGCATCCTCTACTCAATACTTTCTTTACCTGCACTCCCTCATTTATTTCTTATCATACCCTATGAGGCAAGTGCTCTTATGCCCATTTTTAGATGAGTAAACTGAGGCTCAAAGCAATTAACCACCTTGCTGAAGGTCACTCAGCTTGAAGTGGGGCTGAGCCTGAGTTCTGCCTCCAAGCTCCTTCTGAAACCACCACAACCTGCCTTCCTAATTTTCAAGGGGGAAAGCCAATAGGGCTGTTGGAAGAAGGAATGGGAGAATGATGAGGATAGAGCGGCCTGGGTGATCAAGAACACAGACAACTGAGTGTGACGGGTGAGGTGTGAGAGTTGCAGGCCGGGAAAGCAGGTGGTGCTGGGGTGAGGGCACCCTTGGAACCAGCCCAGGCAGCAGCCAAGGAAAAAGGTTGGGGAACTGTGTTTACCAATACCATGTGTTCTGGGATACATGCCTTCTGTGGGTGACAGGGCTAAAGGAAAAGTGGTTAAATCACGAGTATTTGTAATGTCCTCACTTTTCTCCTTTGCGAGCTCAGCCATAAACAGGCCTTCGAATTGGGCCAATGCTGCGGGGCAGGGGTGGGGTGAGGTGGAAAGAGCAGAGCTTGGGCTGAGGGTGGAGGTAGGTGGAGAGTGTCAGGGAGGACTGGAGGAGGAATGGGGAGCTGAAGAGAAAGCAGGCAGGGAGGTGGAAAACAGGATGTTCGGGAAGCCTTGGTGTGGGTTGTATTTTCCAAGGCTTTCACAGCTCAATTTGCCTGTCCCATTTCTGTTCTTTCATCCTTCCTGGACCATGCAAGGTGGGCTAGAGACAGATGAGGAAACTGAGCACAGAGATCTCCTGACCTTGGTTACAAAGTGAGGAAGTTGCCTAAGAGGCCCAAAGTTAGCTGCCTTCCCACTCCTTGGTATCACTTGGGGTCAAGGACACCAACGGATGGGAGCTATGGAGTACAGAACATTTTTCTTTGTGATGCAACATAATTTTTTGAGAAGGAGAAAATAAGTCATGGAGAGTCAAGGAAGAGGTTTAAGACATTCGAATCCTATGGGTTTCAAACTTTTTTTTTTTTTTTTAACAGAAAGGACCCTCTTTCAAGCAAATTCTTAAACGAACCCCCAAATTTCAAAATAGATAAAAATGGTACTGTTCCAATTGGAGTAGGAGTTGGGGGAAGAGTGGCCTCTGTCCTCTCAGGGGCATAGTGTTAATTTGACACCACAGATCAAAACCAGCCCCTTATTGAATCAGGAAGGAAAGAGCCTGGAGTAAAGGGTGTGGGGTCAGGAATCAGGCAGACCCAGGGTTGACTCCGTTCTGCCACTGTCTTCCTAGCTTAGTGGCCCAGGGCAAACTAAGTCATTTCTCTGTGCCTCAGTTTCCTCACCTATAGCACGTAAACAATAGGTAGCGGAGCGGCTGCTGTGAAGATGTAACAGATAACTCATGCAAAGTGTGTCATTACACAGGACCTGGCACATTCTCAGCGCTCCATAATTGGTAGAGTGAAAGAGACATGTTCAAGGTCACCCAATGAGTAGAAAAGGGCGACTAGGCTGGGGAATAACCAACGGCATGCATGCAACACTATGCGCCATTTAGAAAATGAAACTCTGCTCATGTACTTTAGAAGGCAGACAGGGACGCAAGTGGGAACCCAGTGATGGTGTAGATGGAAGAGATGCTGCAGACAGGACACCTCTGGGTTCCTTTCCCCCCAGAGCCTGGGCCTCAGCCCTGTGTTTGCAGGTTTGCCGCAGGAGCTCTGAGAAGAGGCGAGGACAAGTGGCCAGTGTGCCTGGGCATCAGGACATCAGCCCCAAGGGGGAGCTAGAGCTCCACAGGATTTTACTCATCTTACTCATGGTTACAAAAAAGTACAAGTAGTTCTGTCTCTTCTATTGCCCCCACCCTCCGCCCCACCCCCACAGCCTGACATGTGCACACCTGCAAGAACATTCTCTCATCTTTGGAAAGATGACCCTTAGGGATCTCACAAGCCACTGTGAGGAAGAAAGGAATCTTTAGCTCTAGCTCAGGAAAATAAAAAGCACTATGCTAATCTGGTTAGTTCATAAAACTGTTGTGTTAATGCCCTAGGGGAAACAGAAGGGAAAGCTGCTTTAGCAGCATTCCCTAGTTAAGTTGGGATTATGTGTGGAAGAAAACATTCCTCCTGTTTTTCTCCTGGTCTTTATGGTTCTCCCAGAAGGGCCCCTGCTGTGCCCTGATGAAGGCCAGATGTGAGTGTGCTCCCTGACTGGAGAGGCTGGAGTTCATCAACGGTGGGGTTTTCAACACACGCCCATTGAAAGGACCGAGGGCTCTTATGTCACCCAGCTCCCTCTTGGAGTTCTCATAATTCTCCTGGGAACAGTAGTAGAAACCAAAAGGCCTTCTGAAAGAGGCCCTCTGGTACCCCTTATATCATTCGCCCTGGCACCACCCTTCGTGATTTTTGCAAAGGGGTGAGGGGTGGGTAAGCTGGGACAAAGCTGGCGCTGCCCACAGTGAATCACGCCATCATTTCAGACTTCTCCCTTCTCTCCCATGCGACATGGCTACATGGAAGCCATACACTATTAGTTCCACATAATTGAAAACTATGTCAGGATTTCCCAGACACAAACCAGAAACATGCTGCTCAGTTGTCACCTCCAATGTGACTAATGCAGTTGTGTCATAATTAGTCACTGCTCACTGACTGTGTTAACAGCCATCAGAGCCCCATTCCAAGAACCCAGTTTGTGATAGGGCAGTACAGATGAGGTTAAGACTTAGAACTGCCAGTTTTTTGGGTCCCTTTCCACTGAGCATTGTGAACCCAGGTGGCTACTGCCAATTGCATTTGTCAGGCCAGGGCTACACTGTGACAATAGTCAACAGGGTCATAACTTTGGGACATATTTATTGGCGGGAGGAAATGAGACAAATAAATGGTGGTCTAGAAGATTCCTTCACAAGTCAGCATTATGTCACAAGCCCTCCATGCAGCTCTTCTCAGGCTGAAGGGCCAACCCTGGATGAATCAGGTCGCCCTACCCAACCCTTTCCCAGAGAGAGCTGATTGAACCAGGAGGCTCATCTGACCCAAAGGCAAACCACTCACTTGCTTACTTATGATGCATGACCCACAGTAGGTGCCCTAAAGATGACCAGGGCCAGTTCCATTTCTCCTTCAGGGGCTTTACATTCAGAACAGAGTTTAAAGCTAAGAGGTTAAAGCTGAGGGCTGAAGATAACAGGTATTGAAAAATAATGTCTCATCAATAGAAAAAGCTGGGCCTCTACTCTTCTTCTGTAGCTCTGTCCAGTTCTGTTTACTATTAAAAAATTTCTATGGGACCCCTGACAATTAGGTCTTAGCTCATCTCCTTTCCAAATCTGATCCTGACAGGTTCCACGGGCTTCCTGGCTTTCAGTTTCCTTCCAGAAATCTTCCTTAGGGTCACTGAAAACCTTGAGCAACCTAAGCCCATGGCTTGGCTCCCCAAGGTTCTCTGGACCGAACTCCTGGTGGGAGTTCTCCTCACTTTGCCATCAATGCCAAAGGTCTCCTCATCCTGCCTCTGGCCTAGCCTCCCCTAGGAGCAGGGGCTTGTAGGTACATGAAAGCTGTAGGTACATGAAAAGGTTCCCCAGCTTCTTTCCCTTCTCTAGTCCCCACCCAGGCCTGCTCCATTTTCAGTCATTACTTGTTCAAGTCTGGGCCAGGGATCACATTCTCCTTGGTTTCTCCCCATAACAGAATTCTATCCAACCCAGAGGCTACAGAGCAGCATTCAGAGCAATTACCTCTTGGGCCTGCACAGCCTCTCACCTGAGGCCCTTCTCCTTCAGGTCCTGGATGCCCTCAGCACCTGTCTCCTCAATATCAAAAGATGCTCAGGAAAGAATTTCTGATGAGTTATTTTATATTTTAGTATGAATGAATCACTGAGTTCTCTCTGGGGGAATGGAAATTCAAGCACCAATTAAGAAAGATATGGGTGAATGGATACTCTGGACTCCCTAAAAATCACACTGCCTAAAATCTCACACTTGCCCTTCCTGCCCCTGATATTAGTCCTGACCTGTCAAAGAATGGCTGCTTAATTTAAAAACATAACCAAGACAAGGACCAACCCAGACAGAGAGGATAGAAAAAAGTAGAATAAATAATGGGAAACACTGCTTTGAGTGAGAAAGGAAGAGCAATAAACAAATTGCCAGGATTTTCAGTCCTAGACACAGAAGATTCCAACGCAGAGGCCAGGAATACACCCCTCTGTCAGTCAGGAATCACGGTCCAGTCACAACATCCATGTAGAAAGAAATGTGACAACAAACAAAAATGGTTCACATACTCCAAACTCTACTTGCTCACCTTCCTTTTGAAATTTAAGAAAAAAATTTTTTTTCCTTTTTGGAAAGAGGAAGGGTATGAGAGATCTCAAGATATTTAGAAAACAATTTATTCCTTTATTATTTTTATTTTTTTAGGAGAGGCAACCCTTGGTTGACTCACAGATTGCAAGGACCTTGTCAGCTTACAATCCCTTATTTTTTTGTTTTTTATACCTACAGCACCTGGTCTTTCTAGATGGTCTCCCATCCAAGTACTAACTAGGCCTCACTCTGCTTATCTTCCATAAAGAGATCAGACGGGATTGGGCTTGTTCAGGGTAGCATGGCCATATACCAATTTATTCACTTTAAAATCAAAGACTGCATATAATTAGCAACATGAATATAGGAGTAAAGACAAAAGACAGGAGGAAGTGCCCTGTTAAAATGAGGCTCGTTAAGTGGCAGAGAGGGGTACAGATATAGCACCTCCAGAGCCAGGAGTCACATTAAGGGAAAAGCAACTCAGCAGCAGCTGTGGCAGCAGCATCCCTTCACGGAGGGATCTGACGGGCCACATCTGAAGTCACCAACACACGTGTGTGGCCAGAACAGCACTGAAAGAAATACTGTTATTCTCACCACCAATTCGTTTCATAAAAGGATGTGCTTTAGAGACTTGTTTCCATGGAGAAGTAACCTCACGTTTTAAGTGGTACTTAACGGTAAAAGTGTGATTCCCACCAAAAATCCTTTTTGCGTAAAGGTGGACTACACGGGGATGAGAGATGAGAGAACAAGCACTGGCTGTCATGCTGGAGGGCAGAGCAGATTTCTTGGTAGTCTGGCTTCCGAAGACCTGGAAAGTCAACAAATCTGCTCAGGCAACAGCAGCTCTCCCTGGAGCAGAGAACGGACTCTGTGAACATGTGCACAACTGGTCCTGTGCCCTGAGGCTGACGAGGACAATGGGTTTGCCAAAAAAGCTGATCCCAGAGATCTGTCCCCAGAGATGCAGATTTCAAAGGTCTGGAGTGGGTCCTGGGAACTACATTTATATAAAAATTGAGGGGATTCTGCAGCAGGTAGTTCAAGAACCATGCTTTGAGCCTGGAGTAAAGTGGGCATGGGATGAATGATAAGGTCCTAGGGGATGGTGGATGGTTAAGGGGCAAAAGAGAAGGAACTTGTAAGGGCTCAAGGCCCATTTCCACACATTCAAGGGACAAAAAAGGTAAATGGCAAGGAGGGCTGCCTTCTGTGTGTGCTGTTTACCCTATTCCATTGGACAACCAGCCATTCTGAGCTAACCCTGCCTTACAAAGGCATGACCAAGGTCATGCTTTTGAAGGGCCTCTGATTGCTCAGTGACACCTTGCATTTAGCTACTTTCCCAATGAGTGCAAAGCATTCTCCTTTGAATAGATAAAAAAAGGTGTTTGGGCACTAGTCCGGGTTTGCTACTGGGTCTTGATCCTTGGACCCTTGGCTCCAGCTACAGGTCAGTGAATCTAAATGCATATATTTTAGCCAAACAACTGTCTGATACAAGTTGTCTTTGCTGGCCCAGGTGAAAACCTGCTCTCTGAGTATGAACAGAAAATTTAGGGACATTGGGGCCAGATGATAACTATTACTACTCATGATGGAGTTTGTGCACGTAGATCCAAAGGTCAATGATATGCAAAAGAAATTAATACATTAACAAAAGAAGAAAAATGCTTTGCTGCCTAGGAACAATGCTCAGTGATCTCGCCTGCTGGGTCAAGGATCCAGGGCAGTGAGCCTTAGCCTGGGGTCCCATTGTAGCCTGGAGGACCAGACCCCAGAGCTGCTGCTCTTGTCTTGTAACTGGAATTCGGGTGGACTGACCAGTTGTAGAAGTAATGGGAGAGGCCTGACTCAGTGATACTTGCCATACAGAATTTACCCTATTTTATTTTGAGGTAAAAAAGATACATCTATTCAACTTTGGTTGCCATCTGTGCAATCTCCATGCAACAAGTTACAGTCAGCTGCAAAGCAGTGTTCTCTTCAGCGGACAAGGCAGCTCACACTGGATCAGTTTCCTTCAAAATCCCCCTCTCACAGGTGGCCAGGCGAAGGGTGGCCATCTTGCACCTACTGTGGGAAGGCATGTGCTGGACCCGGGGACACAGCTGTGAAGATCAGGCATGATCTATCCTAGTTAACTCTGGGAAACATAATCTCAAAGACTTCATGTTTTCATTTCTTGGATTTCTTATTGAGTAACATTTCTCGTTTTCTAAAAACCCAGATCACATTGTTGACAAAAGAAAAGCCACTACTCCTAGACTACCTTTGTTCTTATTTGGTATCTCACACCAAGTCTCCTTCCTTCTTTTATAGAATAAGTCGAATATTCCTGTGAAGGGTAAAATGGTCATCTCTCTTTTTCTGGACCAGATGGTTATTAACTGTTAACATCCAAGATATAGTTTGTTGGAACATGTAGCTCTTAAGGTCAATCACAGCCAAAAGGAATATATTAATCAAAAGGAAAAATGTTGATTAGTACAAAATGGTGGAAAAAAATAATTATTCATTTTAAAAGAGATTTTAGGCCTTCCTTTAAAAATAGAACACCTCCTTCCTGGTTGAGACTTCAACTGGAAGGTAAGTGTTTGGTCTGGTGGTTCTCTCCAACGTCTCACCTGCCTGGGTTGGTCTCGCTCCACTGCAGACACCTCTGTGGAGCTTATCCACACAGAACGTGTGTTCTGCCCACAAAACCGCCCCACAGCTGGTCCAGGTGCACAGGTGTCAGTGAATCCCTGAAGTCACGTCATTTTGTCAGCGAGTCTGGACACAGCTAACTGAGTCCTAAGAAAGTGGATCAGCTTGGTCTCTGTGAGGAAAGCTGTCCCGAGAGTTACTCCCAAACAGAAGGTCCCCACAGCAACATGTGCCAGCCTGGATGGCCAGCCCTGCTCACAGCAGAGGAACACCTGCAGAAAGAAACCACTGTCACTGCCCTGGCCCCTCCATTTGTACCCCCTTCCTCTAGAGCGAGAGAGGAAAAGTGGAGGCCCTACTGTTCCACCTTTGAGTCAGATAAAAAGCATGAAAACTGTGTACTGAGGGTCTCCTCTACCCCTACTGGTAACATGGTTTGGTCACATTTATCATAAGATACTGTCCTAGAGGCTTAGGGGAAGGGATAAGAGGAGGGAAATACTTGTCCAGCTGCTTTAAGCAGAGCGGGAAGGTGAAGCCTAGAGTGAGGGACAGTGGACGGCCTTCCAAAGCATGTGGTATGAAGAGTGCAGGAAGTCTCACCTCTGAAATACCAGTAATCCCACCACTGAGGGCAAATGCTCCGAGCAGGACTGGCGACAGGTACAGGCCGGTCAGGGGCCTGTAGGGGCTCTTTTGGTAGTAGCGGTGGATGAAGCAAAGACTCTGTGTGATCCGAATACCCATGTTAAAGCAGTTGGCCAAGATGAAGCCCACACTGCCACACCAACGGGTCAGGAGATAGGCTAACACCAGGAATGAAGATGATAGGGCCAGCATCGTGAAATTGTACCTAGGGAGAGGGAAACAAACAACGCAGAGCAGTGGGTACCTTGTCCTAAGACAGGACTGCTGCTGCTCCTGCTGCAGAAAAAGTGGCTATGAACATGAAGTCACAGAAAGTACCTCTCAGTTCCCATAATCCATACCATTTTCATAACACTGAATGCTACATGGATAACACGGAAATGTCACTGTCCCTCTCACCTCTGAATAGAAGAGTAAGAACATGAGCAACTGAGGATATTTATGGTTTTTAAGAATAATAATTGGTTAGTTTAAGTGACACTTTGTGATGAAAACACGTAAAAATCCTGTTCTGCCTAAGTCTTGAATGTGAAGCACAAGATTATGACATGAGTAATAATTACATGAATGCTAACTCTGTGACAGAGACTGTGAGGAGTGCTATGAATGAACACACATGATCCTTGCCCTGTGGAGTTTAAATTCATTTTACAGACAAGGAAACAAGGCACAGGAAGTCTGAGTAACTTGCCTACAGAGTGAGCCAATACTCCAACCCGACCTCTTGCTCCTAAACTTCAGGGCCTCATACCATTTCCCTTGGGAAACACAGAAGCCCTGTAACCTTGGCTAGTGGACCTTGCTCAAAGCAAATGTTCCAAAAGGTTTGCAGTAAACCCATGAACAAAATTCTCCAACATCTGGTTTCTGCCTAGTACATAGTAGGCATTCTAAGTACATAGCTGTTAAGGGAATGAAATCCCTTACACTCCCCTTCCCCCAACCCCGAGCTGTATCTGCTGGATCAGGAAACCTCGGAAGCCACTAGTCAGGTTATACACATGACGGGGCCTAAAAAATCCACTGTGTCCCTCGAACGCCCAGGTACTAGTCCTTGGGCTGACTAAGCCTAAGGTGCTACGGAGATACATTTTATCAGAATGCATGGTAAGAGTATCACCCCCCAAAACACCTACACTACTATACTCCAACAGGGGAGGTGTGCTTTCATCCAGAATTCCAAAGAGGGAATTTGTTTGCTTCTTAGTTGGGAGGGTCTCTCTTAACAAGCAATGGAAGTACATGAACCTGTACCTTCACAGGGGAAGTTTCTTTACTACTAATCAATGATCAGAGTCACCAACTTCATAAGAAGTCACTGAGGTAGGACCCATTATAGATTAGTACTCTGACCTCTTTTCCAAAAGAAGCAGAGATGTGTAACTTGGTTTATTTCCAAATCCCCTCCACTCCCGAAGCTCTCTCAGAAAGGTCTACTACACCAATCTTTGGAGTTTAGGCCATAGGTTCACAAACTTTCAAAGTAATCCTAACCCAACTCCAAGTAAAATGGCAATAATGAATGAAACCAGTAGCTAATTCAAACAGGGATAAATTCAACAGTGCAGCTTATTTGGTGTGGCCATCTGGGAGGGGCTAATGATGGGGTCCACTGTTTTTCACTAGAATAGGACTCTGCAGATGTTGAACTTTCCAGAACTCACAAATCAATAGCCTTAAAGGCATAATCCAGGAAAAAACGAGAATTTCAAAGATGCAATTAAAACACCACATTTTAAATCAATTCAAAATTAGTCTCTGGCAATAATGACTGCTTTATAAGGATTGGTTAACATAAACAGTAAATTATTTATGAATGCTTGTTTTTCTATCACCCCAAGAAGATACTGGGCTTAAAATCAGGCTTATCAAAAGATAGATGGCCATGGATGTTGACTGCATTAGCAACTAAAGTGTCCCCCAGTAGATGATGGTTGACTACATCAAGACACAGCCATACAGTGTAGCCCCTGCAACCATGAAAAGGATGGCACCAACCTGTATGTGCCACCATGAGGAGACTGCACTCATCCTTCATTCAACAGTTATAGACTCCCACTTCATGTTGGGCACTCAGCGCCAACAAATCATACTAAGGAGCTGTTACCCATGGGCCTTTTCGTCACTGTCCCCTCTGCCTGGAAGGCTTTGCTCCATCTGTGCATGGCGGACACTTCTTGGTCATCCAAACCTCAGCTTACATGTCACCTTTTCAGAGAGGCCTCCCAATCTAAAAGGACCCTCACTACGTAATGCTGTTTTAGTTATCTGCACAGCACAATACTTCTTATTTGCTTGCTTGCTATCTGCCTCTCTCACTGTCAGCTTCATGAGAGCAGGGATCTCATCTGTCTTATTCATTGCTATATTCCTGGAACTTAAAACAATGCCTGTTAGAGAGAAGATGCTCAAAAAGCATTTGTCAAATGAACAAAAGAAAACGAGATAGTTTTAATAAAACAAAACAAAAATTCTTCAATAAGGCATAATTAAAAATCTATCAATCATATTCTACATATATATGAGGTTACTGACAAAAAAAGTAACTTGCAGTTAATTCAAAGGATGTTCTAATATTTCACATCCAACTAAATGCCCTGAAAAATACCGATTAGCTTGAAGTTGGTTAAGTGAAAGTCCATGATTTTATCAATATTTTTTAAAATTCAGAATCTGAAACACCTAATGTTAATCAATCATTACATTTAAGCTTCCCAACTCTACTATAAAAATCCTTACTAGAGTTTTATGTCTAGTTAAATTCACAGAGATGAAAAAAATGCCAGGGGTCTGTGATGAGCCCAGGGGCTCCATGTGCTCAGGGCCTACTACGTTTAATATGTATCATAAGACCACACTTAAAGTCACCTTTTACCCTTAAGGGAGGTGAGATATTTCAGGTGAGAACTGTATTAGCAGGCACACTGCTCTGTCTTTTCTCTATGTTGACTTCCAATACCATGAAAATAATTTTCCAGATGTTTATATACTGTCAAAATCCCATTAAGACTAACTTAGAATTGTTTCATTGGTGCAATGCAACATAAGAGGAAAGAAAGCAAACACGCACTCTCTGTATGTCCTCATGATTTGGTTGTAAGATACGTTGTTTTCAAAATTTTAAGCAGGCTACAGTGTTGATTCTTCCTCTCAACACTAATCCTGATATTATTGTAACGAAATTCCCATCAAAGAGATAGATTCCTAGTCCAGAGCTCTTTCCACTATGCCTCAGTCCTTCATTTAGTATGTTTTAAGTTACATTTAAAAATTATTTCATATTAGATGCTCCTTTCAAATAAAAACATAGTGTTTCCAAAATTAAAACTTAAATAGACCTTTCCATTCATGGGAGGAAAAAAAGGTGAAGGGGATGGATTCAAAGTAGTTTTACAGCTATAAATTTAACTACTTGAAGTAAACACCATGTCTAGACTACTATTTGAAAACTATGTGTTGTGACCTGAAAGTGGGCTGGAAAATCAATTTAGTGCATCATGATATGGAACTTTAAAAAATGAAATAGAACAGGATTAAAAACCATCAGTGTGTCCTGAGCATAACTGGAGTATTTATGCTTCATGAAAGCAGAAAGTTTCAATTATATTCACCTAAATATGTACTGAGTCACAATGCTCAATGTAGTTTTTACTGTGAAAGCAGGTTTGGGGCAGCGGTTTCTAAGGTCCTAGCCATTATATGAAATCTCCTGGAGCTTTGTAATAAAAGATTCCTTGGCCCAAGACCCTATAATTCCAATTTAGCTGGTCTAGGAGGGGTCCAGAACTTCCTATGGGAATCTGATCAGTCTGCGTTGGGACTGCTGCTCTAGACTAGTTCTAATCTATAGCAAACGAAATCACAAAGCTTCTTTGTAAGACAGCCCAAAATGGGAAGAAGAGAGAGGCTGCTCTGAAAGAGAAGAAGGGTCCTCCAACTCTTTGAATTATCCTTTCCGCATCCCATCCCTGCCACAGGGTCCCTATGGGCTTTTAACAGCACTCAAGGCATTAGAAAGACAGCATGAACACCACCAAGGGACCCAGGCCTCAAGGAGTAGAGAGATAATGAGGGCCATTCACCCCATTACCACGCCCACCCCTCCTACCCTCTATTTTTCCCCTCTCTTCTTTTCTCCTATCGTTTTTATCCTTCTCCTCAACCTCATCCTGTAATGATGTCTCAAGATACTGCCTTGTGACTTTTGGCATCTGGGGACACAAGAGATAAATAATCCTGGATGTGAGGCTCCTAACCAGCAGTTCCTATCAGAATCATTGAGGAGCTTCTAAAAAACATACACATGCTCAGGGGCCTGCTGATTCTGTAGGTATGGTGGGAGAGAGAGAGAGATGGAAGTAGACAGGAAATCTGCATTTCTAGTAAACTCCATGGGAGATTTTGACTCACAACCAGGGTTAAGAAGCACTGCTTGAGGCTCCAAAGTAGAGGTCCTCATCTGGGGTCAATAAATAAGAAAAAATTATGGCAATACGTGTATGTGCACTTGGGCCTTTTTCTGAGGAGAGATGTCAGAGATCCTAGAGATTCTCAAAGACTGAAGAAGCAGATTCTCAGGTAGGACTGCATGTTGAAGAAATTCCTTGGTAACCCACTGGAGCACTGGGTAAGAGGTAGAGCTGTGAAGCTTGTCTTATACTTATCTCTGCAAATCTGGACTACCACAACCCTTCAAGGCCCAGGTTTCTTCCTCCACAAACAGAGAAGAGCAGTTGCTGCCCTCAGTCCTACCATTGGGAGGATTAATCAAATGGTGCCTGTGCAACAGACAGCCCAGGGAAGGCACCGCACTCATAGTCTAAGTGCTACCTCTAAAAGAGCCTTGTGCATGCATGTCCAGAATGAAAAAAGGAGGAAGAAGAAAGAAGAAGAAGAAGAAGACAGGAGGAGGAGGAGGAGGAGGAGGAGGAGGAGGAGGAGGAGGAGGAGGAGGAGGAGGAGGAGGAGGAGATTGGCAAGTTACTCCACTTTGGCTAAAGACTATGATTAAAGATATGTCTTTAAGGTTACCTACCTGTCGACCTGCTCTTTGCTCATGGCAGCGAACGTGAAGCACTCAGTAACTCCATTGACAGCAAGCAGGAGGACATAGAGACAGTAGGAACGCAGCAAAACAGGACCTATAAGGAAACAACTCACTGAGATGCCAGAGCCCAAACAAGAGGTCCACATTCACCTTCAGTTTGGCTGGGTAGTCAGAGAACAGGGTCAGGAGCCCTGTTGCTATCATCAATGGGTAGACAGACGCATGCTCAAGCCTATGGTTTTAATTATCTGGAAGGATTCCCAGTATTCCATAGCACAGACTAAATGAAACGGGTAGTAACAAAAGGACAACTGTGAATAAATGTACAGATCCCTTGCTTAACAACTAGAAGCTTATCTGGCCAGCTAGCAAATCTTCTCGCTTTTTAAGTCAACATGAAGAAGGCAGTTACTTTGAGCACTCAAGGACACTAGTGGCCTTGCATGTTAAAAGAATCTCAGTTAAAAAGGTCCTGAAGAGAAGACCTTGGGGACATGCGCAAGCTTAGGAACAGCAGGAAGCTACAGAGATAGAAAGAACACCCACAAATCTGCAGGGAGAATTGGAGCCCACAGTGTAATTTTCTTCTCTAACAAAGTAATGCAGTTCTATACTTAACAAGCTTTGGAAAAAATCTGCTGACAAAAGATTGGAAGACTTAAAAATGGGATTGAGCCCCCTTTTCTAAGAGGGCCTTTATCAAAAAAGGTAGCCAAGTAACTGCTAATAAAATAAACACATACCCAACCTATGACCCAGCAACTACACTCCTAGGTATACCAAAATACATAGAAATGAAAGCACGTGTTCATGAAAACACTTGTACATAAATGTCCATAGGAGGTTTACCAACATCAACAGAAGAAAGGATAAACAAACTGTGGGCCAGCCATACAAAGAGATACTTCTTAGTAACTGAAGAGAAAAAAACATGGATGAATCTCAAAAACTTTATTTTGAGGGAAAGAAGTCAAACACAAAAACAAATAAAAATTTAAAAATTTAAAAAAGAAGCCAAACAAAAGTGTCCATGTTGTAATATTTAATTTATACGAAATTCTTTTGAAAAGCAATACTAATCTACAGTGATAGAAATCAGAACAGTGGTTACCTCTGAGATGAAGAGGGGGGTAACTGACTGGAAAGGTTTCTGAGAGAACTTTCTGGGGCAACAAAAATGTTCTATATATTAATCTGAATGGTGGTTACATGGGTACATATATTTGTCAAAATTCGTCATACTGTACTCTCAAGAGTATAGTATTTTACTGTATGTAAATTAGACTTCAATAAAGAAAAAACTTAACCACGAAGAGTGGAGAATTAAAGTCCCAGAGTCTCAGAATCTAGAACTTATTCGTAGTTTACAAAAGCTGCTTAATATGAAAGATTCCTGTGCCATAGGGACCCTAAACAGCTTTATGAAATTCAAAAATTACAAAAGGAACACTAACAGGGAAGCCTTGATGCCCAGCAAAAAACTATTTTCCATTGGCCTCTCCTGGGTTCCACATTTTATCATGTCTTATTGCATTCCATTCCCCAATGTGCTGCAGATAGCCTGGCCCCCACAGTAACTGTGGGACAACTCCAGTAGAGGAAGCAGGGACAAAGTTCTGCCCTGGGATGGTTTGAGGCTATGTTCAGTGTGCTTCCTGCTTCTCTCCATCCTCTTCTCTCAGGCAGAGAGAAATGGGGTTCTTTTCATAACATGCATCTCTCACTTGGTAACTGAAAGCTAATGGCATGTGTGGGTCTATCTGGAGGTGGATAGCAAACTGCTTTGCATCATAGAGAACACAAACTCTTGCATGAAACAGTGATTCCAGTAGAAGAGCTTTGAATCATTCTTGGAGAAAGAAGTTGCAACTGGGGAATTCATGGATGAAACCTTAGACTAGTGATTGATTTGAAGGGTATTATAGGTTGAAGTGTATTTCTCAAAAAGAACGTTGAAAAAGTATGTATCCCCTAGTACCTTAGACTATCTCATTTAGAAATAGGGTCATTAGAGAGATAATCAAGTTAAAATGAAGTCATTAGGGTGGGGCCTTAATCCCTTATGACTGGTGTCCTTATGAAAAGGAGAGATTTGTATACACAGAAACACTGACACAGAGAAGATGATATGAAGACATATACAGAGAAAACAGCTATGTGACTGGAGTAACACATCTATAAGGCAAGGATTGTTGACGTATGCTAGAAGCTAGAAGAAGCAAGGAAGGATTCTTCCTCCAGAGCCATTAGAGAGAGCATGGCCCTGCTAATGCTTTGATTTTGGACTTCAGAACTCCAAAACTGTGAGACAATACATTTCTGTTGTTTTAAGCCATCCAGTTTGTGGTACATTGTTACTGCAGCCCTAGGCAGTTAATGTAAGGGGATAGAGAAGAAAAAAAAAAATGATTTTAAAAAGAAAGGGCAAAAGAGAAGCATCTAAGAGATAACTATGAAAAATCTCAGGAAGTTCAGCAAATGTTTTTCTTGAGGATGGAAAAGCTAGGTATGAGAAAGATTTCTGAGACCAGTCTCTAGAGCACTTACGAAACCCCTGATTATATACAGTGCTAATCCTAAATACTGCAACACAAAACCACAGTGCCCTGCAGGAAAGCTTATCTATGCTGTGTGCAAGTCTCACATTTGGAGATGGCCGCTCAGAGGATGGAGGGTCTAAGAGGCCAATTCAGGTCACAGGTAAGTCTACTTCATGGGTGAGGACAAAGGTCAATACGCAATCGGAGGATGAGGACAACAGTGTCACAAGCCCACTTTCAAAACTACCATGGCTGGACAGAGTCATAGAAAATTGCTGTTCTTTTCCAATTAATTCAGAAAGACTTTCTGAAAAAAGTCAAGTTTTGTGAGGTATTTAAGTGAGGAACAAAGACTGTGTGGTGAGGAGAGCAGCAGTGTTAATATTTTCTGGCACAGAAAAGGCATTCAGATATGCAGCAGTGGTCCGAAGAGTCAGGCATGGGGGGAGATGAACGGCACAGAGACAAGGGAAGGAAGAATAGTGGGCACCCTGGAGAGACCCACTGTCCCTACCAGAAGCAATGATGGACTTTACAGAGAACGGGAAGTTGGTCAAAATGAGAGGCAGCTATAATGAGGAAATAAAAATGCTAAAAGACCCTGCTGGGACAGTGATACTGATGCAGCCCTGGGCCAGGCAAGAGATGACAATGGTCCTGAAGGTCCTCACTGGCACACCAAACCACTCATTCTTTGCACAGATGAAGAAACCAGACCATTGTCAAGACTCTCTTCTCTCTGAAGATAATACTGAGAATGCTTTTTGAGTCTAAAGTTATTAATGACTCTCATGGGAACCATTAGAGACAGAATTTATTACATTAGAAATCAACTAACACTGACCCTTTAACGGATATATCTATTACCAATGCTCAAAACTGGCACCAACATCTCACTTGAGTAGGAATATACAATTGGTCATTTGCTTATATACATACACACACACACACACACACACACACACATACACACACACATATAAATATATATATGTCTATGATTAATTACTCCACCAGGTGAACACTGTATCAATGGGACAGCCCTTTCCTCATGGCAATGTTGTGTGATTACATTAAACTAAAGGCTGTTCCCAGGTAATTACCTTTCTAAAGCGGCAGAGCTACTATGAAATAACTGAATCCCCAATCTCTGCACACTTCCTACTGAGGCCTCCTTGCACTTGCCTGATAGAAATGTACTTCCTACAGCACCAGTCCCAGGGAGCTGAAAACCACATCACTGGTTTCACAGCAGGTGTTTCTCCAGACATAATGATCTTTGCTCTAGTGTAGAAACTTGGCCTTTCTCCTAATACCAAAAGTTTGGCCCTTTACAGTGGAGACTAAAGCATGCCAGTGCACTTGTAAAATGGCAATTGACAAAGCTCTTTACACTAAGATGGGACAGCAGAAAAATGTCTTCAGGGTTCTTGTCTAGTGACCTGAAGAATTAAAAACACCGTTGCTAACCCCAAGATGAAACACTGTAAATGGACTGCCAGCCCATGGCCCAGCACATTTTGAAATTGGTAACATCCCCAGGGCTTAACAAGTACTGTGAGATGCTAGTGGACTGGGCACCAGATGTTTCAAAGTTGGACACATTCAACACTTTTCTCCTTCAAAAACCAAGAGTCACTGGATTATATACACCATTTTATTTGCTGAGATCAATTTTATTCTCTGCAAGCGGCTCAGGGTTATCCTTCAGAGGCTTTTATGCATCAGGCTGTGAGATTTATGTGGTATTTACTATCTTCAGAAGTGTTCAGTACCAAGCAGAGGCTCATTAGAGCTGGCTCTCTGCCTTTCTCCCTCAACCCAGAGTGGGCAGCACAGGAAAGCAAGTGCCTGGCAAAATACAGTTTAGGCCTGAGAGGAAAGCCAAGGATTCATAACAACTTCTCCAAGTAAGGCTGGGGAACTGACTGACCTGGGGCCTAAAATCCCAACTGCACCCTGAGCTGGTCTGACCTCATGGAAGGGGAACAGTCCCACAAAGCCCCAGCCACTGACAGTTTTCCCTACATGACACAGATATCAGCTGTGTGTGTGCACAAGTTCTAAATTTCATAAAACTATTTCTGTTCAGAAATTAGAACAAAACTGGCAAAACTCTTATGCATACCTGATCCTGCGCTAAGCATGGTCCCTCCATAGATATCCAAAGCCAGCTGAGAATAGGCAAAGCCAAAAATGGTGATGGTCAGGCCGGCCAGCAGAGCCAGCTTGAGCAGGGACTCCAAAACTGCAGCGGCAACAGCTACGTCCTCCTGGTGCCAGGGAGAGGGAAGGAAGTTGTATGAATCATGAGCGAAAGAAAACTTCACATCTAGCCTTCTCCCTTTGCTGTTTTATAGATCACTCTTCCAACTGGTGAGGGGCATCACTGCTTTTCTGTAGCCTGTGTTTGCTTCTGTCAATTAGCAAATGCAGGAAAAAGACAATGTGTGCCTTCTTCATAGTGCAAGGAAGGTTTAGTTTTTATTTCACTTAAGATAAATTATTTCAAATATTGTTTGGAAATACTTTCCCCTCTGATACTTATTCTTAAGTAGATAGCAAATTTTTACATTGCTAGCTAGTTTTGCCAGTGTGCTCTTCCTGACAAACATCTCCAAATCCTGAGGTTCCTATCAATGTAGTTTAGGAAAATATTCCTAAATCAAACGAAGACCAGATTAGCTCGTTTTGAGATAGTGCACAAAAATATATTTTGCAAAATGTCTTCCAAGACACGTAAGAGGCCAGCTTAGTTTGCTTTTAATTCTAAATTAAGCCAGACATTTTCAATGGTTTTAGGAAAAGGGAAGTTTCTACAAACAAATACACCTAGATTAAAATCTCTTCTGTATTCACCAACCGGAGTATGTAAATTCTCATGGCCAGAGTCTAGCTCTGGGCATTTCACCATCCTTAAAAAGCTTAAATGACTAGTGTGGTGAGAAAACTGGAGGTAGCCTTGCCATAGTCTCTGCAACCCTTGGCTCACCTTTTGTTCTTACACCTAAGACTGACCCTGGGAAGGGGTCTGCCCTTGCACTGGAGACAGCTATCAAAAGTTCTCAGAGAGCTAGGTCAAGAATAAGGTCACATAGAAAGGGAGAAAGCCATGAAAGAAGTGAGTGATCAGGGTCTTGTCATTATTCAAAATATGATAGAAGAATGAAATCTAGAGGAAAATCAGATCAGACAGAAGGGAAACAGACTGTTCCACATTTCTAATTATCTTACGATTAGAGAGAGCATTCATTTGAGATGGTGACAAAGAACCAAGACTACCTGCTTCTGAAGTGTGGCATCCTTTTCTCTCTCCAGCACCTTAGCAAAGAATATATAAAAGCTCTCCTCTATAGGCTGGAAAATTAATCTGGCCACAAGGGAGCCAAGATTATTCACTATATCATATACACCTACAAAACAAAAAGAATAAAACAGCAATCCTACTGGCTTTCCTATTTGATTTTTCACAGTACTTTAATTTTTTTTTCTAATTTAATTTTTAAAGGAAACTTTTTGCGATAGCTATAGATTTACATACAGTTATATAAGAAATAATAGAGATCCACTTACCCTTTATTCACAATTAGGATACAATGTCACAACTGGGATACTAACACTGATACAGTCAGTCAGGATATAGAACATCTCCAACATCAGCACTGTTTTATGAAAGTAACTAATGCCAAATTGATTTTTTTACTATTTTTATTCCCATTATGTTGGGATCATATTAAAAAATAATTATGAAGACCTATGTAGCCACAAAAACATGCAACGAATCTTAGTGATTGTGATGGCAAGCTCCCTTTTCTCTTAGCACCTCCCTGCCCCCCAAAATGAGCACAAAAGGTCTGCAGAAAGCAGAGTAAGGGCAGGGGATCTCAACAGAGAACCTGCCACCCAAGTCACATGAGAGGAGAGAGTCAATACTCTGTATATATTTATAAAGGTCTACGATTCTCAAACTTCAGGACTTGTTTTACAATCTTCACTTTTTATAATCTTCAGGTTCATTTTTCATTAACCATAACAAACCACAAAGAAAAATATCAGCAAGTATCTACTGACAGTATTCACCTTTAATTAAAACACTACAAAATTTCACCTTACCCTGATCGCCAAAATTTAATACATTCAAGAATGTCATCACATATCGCTCGCCTACAAATAAAAAAGCAAAATAATTAGCATTTCAAATATACATTATTTTCTTGTTTCCTTTTCTCTTATCATCTATCAACTTTTCCAATTTGCAAATACTCTCAAAGGAGAAAAATTAGATAATCAATGAAAGACATGTTTCTTGCCCTAATGTTGATTTTAAATAATCTCAAAGTAGTAACAATTTGGAAAGTGCCGGAGGATGTATTGACAGCAAATTTCCAAACCAGTTAAAGACAAAACGAAATAGAATCAATAAAACCAGTCTAATAAGATTTTTTAAGTATGGAAAGATTACTAAAATATTAATAATGAAAATGCTTGTCCCAAGTGTTAAGGGAGGTCAGATAATCTATGTGTGAAATCTGTGAAATGAAAGGTCCATAGTTATGTGCACAGACTCATCAAAAATTTCCTCTCTGGGTGGAGAAAGTTCCATGGGGGCTGGCAAAGCTCTGGAGCCTAAATTCACAACTCAAATCTAAGACAATATAATGCCTTCAAGGTGAAGACATCAGCCCAGAGCCCAACTCCACTCCCAATTTCTGTTATTTTATTATCCATGAATGGAATGCAATGACCACTATGGAGATAAAGCACTGAACTGCACCTACAGCACATTCTTACCTCCTAACAACTTGCTCAAAAAAGAGCAATATTAAGAGACTAGAAGCAGTGATCTATCTCTCAAGTCTCTCTTGTCCTTGCCTCCCTATAATCTCCCAGCCACTGCATCTGCAACAAGAACCTCTGTGGGGGCCTCCCAGGCACTGGCTCACATGGTTGCTCCCATCTGCATCTCTGCACTTCTTTGATCCATTTTCACTGCTAACAGTTCCAGCTTTTGCAAATGCAGCTCTTAAGTCTACCCCTGCTTTCACACTTTTAAATGGCTCACTAACGAATTTGCAAAAAGTCCAGGCTCCTTAATTCTGTATTTGAAAACATTTATAAACTGACCCTAAGCTATGTTTTTGGCCACCCTTCGCCAACCTCATCCACACCTCCCATCATCACATGGTCATCCTTGAGTACACTCAGGTTTTAGCCCTTCCAGCCTGCTCTGAGTCAGGCTGGGCTCTTGTCATTCTCACCGCCTAGAATGGCTTTTCCACAGGGAACTCCCTGTGTTCTAGCACAATAGGCCTCTCCTTCCTATACTCTATAAGCTCCCTGAGGGCAGAAACCATGTCTCAGTCCTATCTCTATGTCCCTGGTTTCCTAGCGGGCCACCAGGAAATGAGAGGGCACTCAGAGATGTGTGATAAATGAGCTCATGTTTCCAAGTACAGCCCTCACAGCCCTGTGTCAGATTTAACCACACAATGTCTGCATATTTGATGAGAGAATGAACTCCTTGAGGCTGTGGCCTGTTACTCATTCATCTGTGTATTCTCAGCACCTGACACACAGTGTTCAGGAAATGTGGGGGCAGAAGGTAACAACATATACATTTTGCCACTATAATGAATAATTTCAACTTTTTTAGAGCTGTAGTTTTTAAATAAAAATAACCTAGGAGTCCTTATCAAGCCACTTCCTTATTTCACAGCCACAGGGATGGAGGCCCCGAGAAATTCCCAGTGGCCTTCTGCCATTCAGGCCAGAATGACCCAACTGTGGAGCGAGGAATCAGCACCACTTTCAGGCCTAGATCAGGAGTGCATGGCTAACTTATACCTGCTGCTGCAAACACATGTCTCGCCACTTCAATTGAGACAACCAATTTAGGATCGTCACTGAGTAGATCCATTCCTCAACTCATTTAAACTTCTCTTAAAACTCTGGGAGGAAAAAGTACACATAAGCAACTGCTCTTTCCAAAATTTTTAACAATAAAGTGAACTACCACAATTCACAATTTCACTGCAGTTACCTTTCTTTTCTTTTTTTAACTTGGAATGTTTTTTTTTTTTTTTGGTATTTCTAATTTCTTAAAAATTAAATTTATTGGGGTAATATTGGTTAATAACATGTTTCAGGCAAACAATTCTATAATACATCACCTGTATATTGCATTGTGGGGTCATCACCCAAAGTTTAGTCTTCTTCCATCACCATATATTTGACCCCCTTTACCCTCTTCATCCTCCCTCCACTAGTAATCTTTATTAGCAAATACTTGTTGAATGCCTATCATGTACGGTGAACAGCATACTCCCTTGCTCTCAAAAAACATACTTAAGGCACCTCTACTCAGCTCTCGGAAGGCTTCTGATCCTTACTTCCCCCAGAAGTTCTGCAAACAGTTTCACTTTTGTGATTGTTACAGGCTCACACTAGAATGTTACAGGCAATGTTATAGGCTCATGCTAGAAGCATGCACTCTCAAAGTTCAGAGAGCCTCTAGACACCTCCTGGTCTTATCCCTTAACTCAGGGGTCCTCAACCCCAGACTGCAGACCAGTACTGGTCCATGGCCTATTAGGAACCAGGCCACACAGAACAAGGTGAGCGATAGGCAAACAAGCTAAACTTCATCTGTATTTGCAGCTGTTCCCCAGTCCTAGCATCATCGCCTCAGCTCCACCTCAGATCATCAGGCATAGATTCTCATAGGAGCACCAGTCCCTGGTGCCAAAAAGGTTGGGGACCTCTCTGTTCACAGATGGGGAAAGTAAGGCTTACAGGGAGTTAACTTCCATTTAGATGTATAATTAGAAAAAAGTAAAGATAGAAGGAGAAAAAGGAAAATAACAAGATAATAATAATAATGATGGTTGTAGAGTTCTAGAACTATAAGGAATTTTTTTTTATTTTTCAAAATTTTTGTAATAAGGTTATATTATTTTTATAATTAAAAGATAATTTTTGAAAAGACTTAAAATATGTTTAGTAATTGATATACAGATGGATGGACATATTAAGTTTATATAGAGAAAGAAACTACTACCTTCAGCAGCTTACAACTGCCTCAAATCTCATTCTCTGAATTAAAGCTGGGTATAAATAAACCAATACTAGATATACTTTCAGCTCCTTGCTGGCCCTCTGCATCAAGAACTCTGTCATTGTTAAACTGAAAAGCCTTAAGAAGTTGGAAGGCTGACCAAACTATCACACAGGTGAATCTTACCATTTAAGAAAATAAAATGATGAAAACCTGGTTCTTTAAAAAGTTCAAAAAAGTAGTGTATAAGAAGTTAGGATAGGATAATGAGATTGCAGATAGTGTTCTCTATTTTCCAATTTTTCCAACATTCTAGTGTTGATAAATTTTTGTAATATATTTATTTAAATGATATAACATGAGGCTTGCAGTTAGACTTGGATTCAAATTAAGTTGTTTCTCATCACTTAGGACACTGCAGAAATTGTATTACCTCACTGGCCCTCAGTTTCGTCGGCCATAATATATAAAGACAATATCTTTTTTACAAAGCTGTGGAGAGATTTAAATTAGACAATTAAGGTATCAAACCAAATAAACATTAGTTTCCTTTTCCTTATATAAAAAGCTCCCATTTCTGAGGTTCCTCTGCCCAGGTACTACAGATACCAGATGGTCTGGATCGAGGTGATGAATATTTCTGTGGAATTCCCTTGCTCATACTCTGGTTTTCCAACTGCTCAGAGTGACCTTTTACTTACCTTCTGTCAAAATCTGTTTCAAGAAAGACTGTTTGAAAAAACTCCAGGTCAATTTAGCCTCTTTCCAATTTACAAAAGCCTAAAAGAGAAAACAAAACAAAACAAAATCCCAGGCACTGCAAGTATTAAGAGTAGAATTATGCTATGTGAGAGGCGAACTCATTTTTGTCTCTAAATCCTAACTTGAATAGTCCTCACTACTTTTTCATTTAATGTTAAGTGCATAGAGGTATCCAACAAATGCTGGCAAAGAATTTATAATCCTAAACACGAAGACAAAATCTCTAGGTGAGACGGCCTCCCCATAAGGGGCTTGCCCAAGATTCATTCACTGAGACCCCTAGAGAATTGTGCTTCTGCCCAGACAATAAGCTGACCACATCTAACACATACAGCTCATTCAGTTCTTTCCTTAAAAAATGTCTGAAGCATGCCAAGCTATAGAACAAATTTTGCTCCATTTACTCTACATTTTAATGCTATATTTAGCCTTCAAGGATCCCGTTACACCAAATATATGAGCTTTGCTTGTATGTTTCAAAAGAAAGTCCAGCTTCCCAGGTCAGTTAAACCACTCAGAATTGGTATAACAGAGTAAAGAAAAAATAGATAAATAAAACTAAACTTTTCATATGGCTCTTTCAAAACTCCCAAGGAGGGCACCAAACTGCCCGTTTCATAGGACAAGTTGGGTAAGAAGGAAGCAAAGCCTTAGGAAGGGCAGAGGTCAACCTGTAAGAAACAAGCAGCCTCAAAGCCAAAGAGCTGACCATAAAAAGGAGGATTGGGGTAGCTAGCTAGACATGACTTCTTTTTTTTCCCACTTCTCACCAGTTCCCTCTGGGGGGCCCTCCTATATCATGAAGGTATCCTGGATCCCAAAATGTAGTGTCTAGGTATTAGGTTCCTAATCCTGGGGTACCTACATTTTGAAAGTTCCTATTAACTCAAAGTGATGACTTTTGAAAGGTAGGATTTCAGGGGGCTCTTTGGGAGGTGAGGGGTGAATCACAAAGGCCAAGTCTACGCCACCTCTCCAAAAGGTCAGCTTTAGCTGGAAGTTGGACCAAGGGCAGGCCTGGAACTTGTCCCAGTCACATGGGCTCTTGTTCTTGGCCTAAAGACTACCTGGGTAGAACAATGCTATCCAGTAGAAATATAATGCAGGCCACATACATAATTTAAAACTTCCTAGGAGCCACAGTGAACAGTAAAAAGAAGCAAACAAAATTAATTTTAACATATTTAACCCAAAATATCATTTCAACATGTAAAAAAATATTAGAGGTATTTAATTTTTTTTCATAGTAAGTTTCTGAAATCCAGTATGTATCTTGCACGTATAGCTCATCTTAATTCCAAATGCTTTATAGTCATATGTGGCTGGTGACTGCCATTTAGGACAGAGCAAGTTTAGAGTACCCCTTGAAAACAAGGGTCATTTCCAGTCCTCAAATCTCCTCACCTCTTGGTTTCAGAGCCCTTCTTCCAGATACTTGGAGGCAAGGCCTGAATCCTCTCAAACTACGCTTCCTTCAGCGCATCACTGGACCTGGGCCAATGCTAGAGGTAGCTCCAGTCCAGGAGTAAATCTTCCTCAGTGAGAAGGAAGTGGGGCATCCCTTTCCCCCAGAACAAAGAGCACCAGACTACCTAATACCACTAGGGGGCACTGTGGACTATGTCATGTTTGGGACGCTGAGCCTGCCCATAGCTTCAAGGGGGCAACAAGCACCTTCTCTCTATTATATCCCGACCCCTATGTCAGGTGATCCTCTGTGGGGTCTGCACAGCACTACCTGTGCTCTTTAAAGGAAATGAATAGTTACAGTTGGCCCACAAGGCTCTTCTGAAGCTTAACTGCTGGAAGGTTGTGAATGAGTTTGGAAAAATGACTGCACTACTTAAAAAAAGTTCTTTAAAAGCCCAATACTGTCTGATCTCAGAAGCTAAGCAGGGTCAAGCCTGGTTAGTACTTGGATGGGAGACCACCTAAGGAAGGCCAGGTGCTGTAGAGAGTGAAATCATGGCAGTCTCTGATCTTATACTTCATACTTCAGCATTCCTTTCTCCTAACGCCTTCAATTTAAATGGACCCATGGTTCGGAATATATGGCCACACTGCTTACTGTGTGCAAAGTCCTCAACATAGAGAAAGGAAGTCCAATCAGAGATTGGGTTTCTTTTCAGAGGCATCTGCTAAGTGGTAGAAAAGAAGAAATGTATACTTTGGGCTTTTCTCATTCTGTTCAGAATGGATTTGTTACTTGGGACAGTCAAAACAGGCTCATCTCACAAGAGCTAGGTTAGTACTACTGAGATGGTCCACAGGCTATGAATTTCTCTGCGATCCTCTAACCAAAAAGCCATTCAACAGCCTTGTGGCACTGACAGAGAAACTGAAGCATGGATAGCAAAAGGTGATGGGCAGTACCTCTAGGAAAGGTCTGGGATCATAACTTTGGGGCTGCTTGTGCTTTAACCTGAGTCATTCTTCCACTTCCCAAACTCTTCTAACTCAGGATGGTCCGACCAACTGCATCCTTGATGAGCGTCACTGAAAAGTCTTGGGTCACAGTCCTGACCCCTGCCCTCCATCACCTCCAAACCCCACATAGCATTCCTTTCTCTCCTTCTTGCTCCAGGGCTATGGAGTCTTCCCTGGCTTTATCCATGCTCCCATTTCACCCACCTTCCCACTGATCTCATCACTTCTCATCTGGACGATTGTCACCACTTCCCTGTGAGCTTTTTCACTTCCAACCTTTTCTCTAGCCCATCCTTCTTATGGTGGGGTTTGGGTTTTGGAGTCAAGCTCAGAGACTGGGTCTCAAACTGCAGTTTCCGACTTATTAGTGCATGGGCAAGATACTTAACTTTGCTAAGATTCAGTTTTTTCATATGCAAAATGGATAAGAAGTCCTATCTGCTGGAGCTGATATGAGGATTGAATGGAAGAAAATGAGACACTCAGTAAACCTGTAAGAGATGGTAAGCTTCTCAACACAGGAAATTAGATCATGGAACTGTTCAAAACCTTAGGTCCATGGCACTGAGGCCACCACTACCTATTCCTAGACCAGGAGGCCATAACCTGCTTCCACCATTTGCTTCCTCTCCCCTCAGCCAATGTACATACCCTAGTCATCTCTGAAATCCCAATTCCAACACAGTGATGGCCATATTATAGGCCCTGAGCAAGTGTTCTTTCTTGCAGTCACAAATGAGCAAATTTCTACCATACCTTCACATCTGCCACCCGTGTCAAGGCCTAGCTCAAAAGCAGCTTCCTCCATGAAGCCTTCCTTGACGCTCCAAGATGGAACTCATCAATTCTTCCTCTGTGCTCCTATTTTGTTAACACTACACTACACCACACACACACACACACACACACACACACAATTTTCTTTCAGTTTAGTTAAATGAGTACACATCTTATCTCCTCACCACAATGCAAATTCTGAGGGAACTCAGGGTACTTGGTACAATGCGTAACACAGAATACTGCTTAATACATGCTTGCTGTATTAAATTTGTCAGCTTTACTTAAATATTGGCAGATCTCATATTAAATCACTCAGAAGTATCAAAATTATAAAAGACAGTCATTATTTGAGGGATTATTAATTTATTTTAAGGCTAAATATCTTTAAAGAAGATGGAATTCTATGAAAATAGGGAAGAAATCTGCCAATGCGGTCAAACTGATTTCGAGTGTAATTGTTTCACCAGTTTCACACAAGGAACGCCCAGTGCAGAAAGCTGCTCCAGAGAGTGGAGTTAGGCATGTTGCCAATGGTAAAGTCATCCACTGCATTCAGGATTCGTCTCATTTCTTTTCTCTTTAAAAAAATAAACTTGAATAATAAATTGTTCTGTCTGAAACTTCCCAAACATTAAGTAAATAAATAACTACCTAGGGCAGTATGCCAATTTCTTTTGAAAGACTATATAGCATAGATTTAAACACATAGACTAAGGTTAGTCCACAGACAGAAGTTAGAGAGAAGTAGGTTAAAAATCAGCTGGGTGATTTTTGGTTGGTCATTTAATGCCTCTGAACCTCAGTTTCTCATCTGTAAAATGGAAACATCATATTTATTTCATAAGGTACTGTGAGGATTAAACAAAAAATTCCACATAAAATGCTTAGCATAGTGCCAGGCAGAGAGTAAGCATGCAGTTGATGGCAAGTATGATAAATGGCTCTTTGCCAAAGTTCAAACACTTTCATGGAACTCCTTAAGTCTTCAGAGGGGCCTCACGCTTCATGTAGACCAACAACCCCACCTTAAGCAATGAGGACCCTGAGGTCTGGAGAGTCCTGCAGGCTTCACATCTGCGTCTACTTCCTCCTAAATGAACTGGAAGCCCCTAAGGCACAGAAATGACCTTCTTATCCCAGACAGGATCTAGCATAAAGCTGTGCTCTGTCATCAGAAATGGTGCCACTGTGTATGACAGGTACACATACCCTTCTCATAGTCGAGGCTTCTGTCCCAGTAGTATGAGTAGTGATTCTTTCAGGATAGATTGCCAGATTAATTGCTGAGCTCTCATGCCAATGCCATTAGTATTTTCCTTGCTAGTATGTTTCAGTGGAGCTATTCTTGATCTCAGGCAGTAGCAAGATGTTGGTGATGGTATCACTGTGAACAGCTGTCACTATGGACACCCAGTTGGGTCAAGCCACAGTGTTAAGCATCTTATATGCCACATCTAATCTGGCTCTCACAACCATGTGGGGAGAAATTCTTATTATCCCCATCTGACAGATAAGGAAATGAGACTCAGAGTTCTGAGCCTATCATAGAGTAAATATACACTTGATAGATTTTTTTCATTACCCTCTCTCCTTGCCTGTATTAACAGCCCAAATGCTCCTTTCGAAAATATTGCTGGAGTGCAGGGGCGGGCCCAGTATAAACTGGCCAAGCTTGGCACAAGTGGGCCCTGGGGAGCACTAAGGGAGAGGACTTACTGCCTGCTCAGACCTGCTGCGTGGGCAGGTGGCAGAAGCTCCAGGCAAGAGAAGTGATCCCAAGTCCTAATCCTCTAAACCTGCAGATGAAGGATCGTGCTATCCCAAACTTATCTTATTGTTTTAAGTTAAAGGTAAGACCTAGTTTATCAAAATGGAGGACTCTTATCTAACAAATCAAAACATATCTGGCTTTGTTACATAGTATCTGTATTTTCTTGAAAAGTTGTAAAGCAGGATTCCATAAATTCTGAGACTAAGGTCACAAACATTTCATTACTTTTTAAAGTAATCAAAAATGAGAATAAGGGGAAGTCTAGTCAAAACTTTACCTCAACTCAGAGCACCATATCCAGCAATCAAACAAGTATGGGAAAGGAGAAAGTGGTCAGCCTAGAGTGGAGCAGTGCATAAACCATCTGGGCAGAGGCAATGCAGCATAACATCACTTGCGCAACTCTAAGGCCACAGACAGCAGCACTGACCCCACAAGAGTTAGGAAATACAAGTCAAATGAACTGAGAGTTGAAGAGCTGAGTAGAAAAAGATTATGCCTTATTCTCACCCAAGAACATCTAGAATCCTCAGTGGTCTACATGGTTAAGTGGATCATCTGAGAGACAGACCTGACATCAGATGAAGGAACTATGCAGAGATCATCCCTGCTTAGGCAGCACTCTGGAATGTCTGTGCCAGAGGTCAATGCTGGGAAAAATCAAGAAATACAGCAGAACAAAGAGTGGAGCACAGAGGTTACAGCTTGTGCTCTACTGGGATTCAATCTATTCTACACTCCTGCCCTCACCTTGCACAGACATTTAGTCGCTAGACTTCAGTTCCTCAACCCTAAAATATAAACGATAGTGTCAACCTCACAGAGTTGTTAGAAGCATTAAATGAGGGTATGGAGTACTTGGCATGGGATCTAGCTCAGTGGTTCTTAACTGGGGGCAATTTTGTCCTCCAGGAAACATCTGACAGTATCTGGAGACATTTTGGTGGTTAGAACTGAGAGGTGATAGCTACTGGGGTCTAGTGGGTAAAAGCTGAGAATGCTGCTGAACATCCAACAATGCACAGGCCAGCCCTCACAACAAAGAACTATCCAACCCAAAATGTCTGAAGTGCCAAGATTTAGAAATCCTGGCTGAACACATAGCAAGCACTCAATAAATATGAGCTATCAAATTATCTTTACTACTATAATAGTAAACAATCAAGCTGTAGTTTCCTTTCCTCAAGGATTACCAACATCTGTGATTAAAGAGATGATCTGTAATCATAATGAGATGATTCTGACATTATTATTATAGGAGACAAAACGCATTACTTACTCCACTTCTTGGAATATTGGGTAATAGATCTGTCATTCTGGAGACAGGAAGAGTTTGCTGCTTGGTTGATTCTGGGGAACCCAGTAACTTTTTGAAATAAATAACATAGCAGAGCACCAGAACTGCAGTATAGAAAAGCTGAAAGAAAAAAATAGGTTTAAATTATACGGTTTTAATATAGGCATAATTAAGATATGTCTACAATTTTGACCTCAAAAGCCAATCAAGAAATAGAACCTAATTAACTAATTAACTGTACCTGCTATTGAGCAATGCCTCACCCTCTGGAAAATAGCGCTAATTCACTAAAACCCAACTCCATTGCAGCATCTCTGGGGAGTGTTCCAAATACTTCACCTGACTAGGAGAATAGAAGTTCTTCTGGGCAAGCAGAACATAACTTCCATGACAGATATCCACTAGTACAATCACCACAGTGATATCAGATATGTTCTCGAAAGATTCCCATTTGGCCAAAGGAATGGCTTTCCCGCCTAGATAGCACACTGTGAGGACCCGTGTGTCCTGGCTGTGCCAATATCCAACGACCCGCCATCATCTAGGACTGGGAATTTTCCATAAACCTGGAAACCTGTGACATTATGATTACAAAGCAGAAGTGAGCTGCTGGCTCTCTCCTCTCTGCCCAGGACATGGGCAGAGCAAGAGCTACTACAGGATGGGGGAGGAAAGGTGGAGTGATAAGAAGGCCTACCCTCCCTCCAACCATCCTGGACAAAAGAATGGCTTTTGGTCAAGAGCAGCAGCCTGGGGTTTTATTTGCAGGTTGGGGAGAAGTATTTGAAGAGACTCTTTTCTCAAGCTCCCTTCTATGCTTTTATCCCCTTAGAATAGCAGTGCACGCTGGCTCAAGAAGAAATAGGACTTCCAGGCCCCACTTTTAATCTGGAACACCAAGACTGCTCCTGTAGGAAAGGCACAGAGCAAGGATAAAGAGGAATCTCAATTTAGCTGGTTTAGGCTCCTGTGCTCTCTATGCCTGTCCCATCCATACCTGAGGACAAAGCCCGACATCTACCATTTTTTTTTTCAGTTTTATTGAGAAGTAATTAACATATATCATTGAACAAGTTTAAGGCATACAGCATAATGATTTGATTTACACATATTGTAAAATAGTTACAATAGGTTCAGCTAGCATACATATTCTCATACAGACACCAACAAAAAGAAAAAATAAATTTCTTTTCTCCTGGTGATGAGAACTCATAGAATTCACTGTCTTAACAACTTTCCTATATATCATACAGCAGTTTTAGCTATAGTCATCACATTGTACGTTACATCCCCAATACTAATTTACCAGGTAACTAAAAGTTTGTACTTTTTAACCATTTTCCTTCCATCCCCACCTTCTTCTTTCATGCCTCAAGCCCTTTAAGACACAAGCAGCACTGCTGTGAGCCACACCATCTGCTGCCAACATCCTGTGATAAGTACCTTTTTTCCAGCTCCCTCCTCCACCTCTCTTCACCTTCTTGCTCATCAGAGCCTAAGAAAACAGTAACAACCTATGGGTAGTCTTATTCTGGTATACTAACTATATGATCTCTCCCCTTTTTTTACTGAGAAAAAATTCATGTAACAAAACAATGACTATTTTAACCATTTTTAAAGCATACCATTTAGCGGCTTTTAGTACGTTCACAGTGTTGTACAATCACTATCATTATCTCATTCCAGAACATTTCCATCACTTCAGAAGGAAATTTTGCACCCATTAAGCTGTCACTCTCCATTCCCCTACCCTCTGGCAGCTGCTAATGTGTCGTCTCTCTGGGCTTGCCTATTTTGGACATTATATATTAATGGAATCATACAATAGGTAGCCTTTTGTGTCTGGCTTCTTTCACTTAGTAAGTTTTCAAGCTTCATCATGTTGTAGCATGTATCACTATTTCATTTATATGGCTAAACAACATTCTATTTTCTGGATACACCACATTTTGTTTATCCTTTCATCAGGTGGGCATTTCGGTTGTTTCTACCTTTCGGCTATTGTGAACAGTGTTGCTATGAGCATCCATGTACAAGCTGAACATCTGTTTCAATTCTTTTGGGTATATACTGAGGAGTGGAATTGTTGGTCATCTGGCAAGTCTATATTTATCTTTTTGAGGAACTGCCAAACTGTTTTCCACAGCAGCTGCCATATTTTACATTTCTACCAGCCATGTATAAGAGTTGCAATTTCTTCATATCTTTGCCGACACTTGTATTTTTTTGTTTGTTTTATAATAGCCATCCTTACACTATCTCACTGTGGTTTTGGTTTATATTTGCCTAATGATTAATGATGTTGAGCATCTTCTCGTGTGTTTATTGGCCATTTATTTGTATATCTTCTTTGGGAAAATGTCTATTCGAGCCCTCTACTCATTTTTAAGGTGGTTTGTGTTTTTGTTGTTGAGTTGTATTAATTCTTTATGTATTCTGAAGTGACCCTTGAATGACATCTGATGCCATGAAATGAGGGGCTCTTTAAGGAGGAACCTAAGGTGAGTTGGACAAACAGGAAACCCAGAGTCTTGGGTATGCTCTGCTGCTATCACCTGCAGGGCTCACCTACTCATATGAGGTGCTATTGACTCTGAGACTTCTAACACAGACAGTGACAGAGAATGTACCAGAGAAGAGCTCTCAGAATTCTTACGATAAGGAAGCATATAAACTCAGAGCTGGCCTAGTTGACCTATGACCTATGTAGAACATAACCTCGGTGGGAGTTATAATAATCAGCAAGTCATAGTATAAGTGCCTTTCCCAAGAAGAGTCAACCAATAACTGGGTGTCTCTATGGACCTTCTGTCCTATTAGGGAGAATGCATCAAAAAGCATAATGAATACTGATAACTGTAGTTTCAGATCTAATCAAAAGTGGCAAAAATAATCACAAATTACTTCTCTAAAATATGCAAAATTTACAATTGCTTCTAGGAGGCGATTCTTGTTTCTATTCTATTATTTAAAATTTAGCTCTTCTGTGTTTCAGAAAAATATTTGTAGCTTTGCCTAAGACATGGGAAAGACTTTAACATAAATCATTACTAAAAATTTTAACTTATATTCCTATACATTAAAAAAAATTACAAACTGCTTTATACAATAGGATAGTCTGGTAACTATCTGATCTTAAGTTTCATTTCTTAAATTAGCACTTATACGTTATTATATTTTTATTAGTACAAGAAATATGAACTAGAACCAGAAAATAAGATGAAAATGATAACATGGAGATGAAGCCAAACTGCTAAAACTGAAAATATACCTGCTCAGACTTGATTTATACTCTCTGAATGATGTGAGAGTTCAATTTAAGTTTAAGACAGGCTTGGCAGAACTCCCCCCTATTCTGAAAACAATTGATTAAAATCCAAAGAAAATAACACACATGCATTTGATTCCCACCCCACCCCCTTACCGCATTTTTTTTGTCCTCTATAAGACAGCCAGATGATCAAAGATCAGTTTGATACAGGCTTGCCCACAGAATGTCTAAAGGAGCTTTTACGTTTGACAGTGAGGCCTAATGTATGGCCTGCTCCAGGGCCCCAGGGACACCAGTGGTGTCAGTGCATGCAGCAGGATGAACATGGTGGCCGGAAGAGAAACAGTGTGAAGATCATCTTTTTGGAGCACCTAGCCTTCCTCACGTGCATGAATACTGCAAATGTAAACAATGTAGTAACTGAAACAAGAAAAAACAACCAGATAGAAAAACAGATTTTACGAAAGTTAAAAGCCATAGCTATTACCTGAGCCAAAGAGAAAATGTACAGTCCCCAGTGAGGCAACCACAGCACAAGAAAAGCTGTCAGGACACTCTTGAGGATTACCGACAGGCTCTCAGCAATCACCTGCAAACGTGTGGTAAAGGGTGCACTTTATAAACTATGCGAAAACTGTTTAAAAAGATGCAAATGAATGACAAATAGAAAATTTGGGACATTGGTTACCCTAGCAGTGGCGGTGGGGCAGGTCACTGGACTATCAGTAATGTTCTACTGGGTTAGGTAGTAGGTTCATGGTTTTCCAGAACATTATCATGCTTTAAGATTTATATGTGTTATATATTCTTTTGTACATATCAAATTATATATTTTAAAATATGAAGGGAAAAGTTAATATTTAGTATACAACTAAAACAGAATCACTAGAAAAATCTGAAAAACCTTTACAGTCCTCTTAAATTCTTATTTAAACAAATAACTTCCCTATTAGCAAACCTGCATTCTGTTAATAGCATAGCAGAGGTAAACTTTAGCCCAGCCCATCTGCCAAATTTCAAGTGAATAAACTAAACTGATCATTAACCTATTTCCAAATACCTTTTTAGATGCAAGTCTGAAAAAAATTATTCTCTCCTATAAAGGCATTTTTTAAAAATCACTCTTTCCCTTACTCTTTGCATTTCCCATTAACAGCAGAAGGCACACAGACCTTGAGCTTGACAAACATATGTGCTTGCGCCAAAACCCAGAAGGGCTCTCCCAGAAGTTCCACCACAGCTGAGAGACCAAACACCACCACTCCGGTTCCATAGTATGGGACGACATCAGGATCAGGCACTTCAAGCAACCGTAACCAGACCCAGCCCAGGAACATGGACCATAACACACCTAGGGGAACTCTAGAAATGGGAAAAAAGTTTTTTGATATGCTAAATATAAAAATGAATATAAGTATATGTTAAAATAGTAACACTGAACAGAAAAGAAATACAGGTATAGTCATAAAAATAGCTAACTCTTATTAAGGCACTGACTACATGCCAGGCACTATGATTTACCCCTTTTATTTTACTGATACTTCGCAAAGAATGATGAATTTAAATGATGAGAAAACTCAATCTGATAGGCACTAGGTAGTTTGGCTAAGGTCATTAATTGCTAGTCAAGGGAAGAAGCAAGACCCAATCCTGATCTAATGCCAGCCTACACTCCTATCCACAGTACTGACAGGATAAGTGAACTTCCCAGAAAGCGTGTACCTGCTGTTTGCACCCAGAATGACTAAAAGACAGTAAACAGCTGATACTTACACCCAAATGACCAATAGTCCAGTGCACAATATTCCTTCATGTGTGTACCACAGAGCAATTAAATATGACTGGGTAGTTAACAGTCATTCCTCTAATAAAATGAAAACCTACCAGCCCTTATGACACTCGTTCCCATGAAGCAAAAAGGAGTTATGCAAGGGCGGCATTGGGAAACGACCTCAACCACCAGTTCTCCCTGCTGAGATCTAACTGCAGAAAAGCTATTACAGTTTTTAGCTGGTATACTTGGTCTTCGAGAATATTCTAAAAGGCTCAGAACTGAAATCAATATAACAAAATCTAAGAAAGATATAACGAAACCCCTAAAACTAAGTGGTTGTTTAAAGCTTAGAAAATATCACAGGGGGAAAATATTAGGGTTAAAAAAGATGGCACAAGCCCAGTGGGGCCCAGAGTAGGAATCAGGAACAGCAAAAATGACTTCCAAAATTGGCAGAAATAGGGCTAGAAACCTGGCTCAGAAACCCCCACCTGGGGCCTCCTTCTGGCTCCTTGCCATCCTGAGAGAAAATAGCCACAAAGCTCCTTCTACAAAGCCCTTCCTGTCCCATGCCAAGTCCCCAGAAATCTACTGCAAAACCAAAGTTGGAGACAATTCAACTTTAGGCAAGTATTGCTATTTAACATAAAACATTTGTTACACTTGCCTTTGTGAAACTGTCTCCTGACAAAGCACAACTCACGTTAGCCACAGGAGGTTGAGGGTCTGGTTCCAGTCTCGCTGGGTGCCCCCACTCAGACAAGCTCTACGGAAGGCCTCTCTGGCCAGGAAGATGGTGGTCGAATAAAGCAGTGTTAGCCTATAAAGGAAAAGCAAAAATCAATAAGGTCTCTTGTTCTTTTATAGACAGAATTTCTGAGATTTTGCCAGCAAGAGAGAGGAAAAAAGTCTTGGTCAGAAATCACTGATGATGATGTGGAGGGCAGTGAGTTCTTATAGGACCCTTCACCAATTCGATCCACTCAAACAATAGAGTTAGGAGCCAAACAAGAGACACCTGAGTGTGTGCCTGCAGAGTTACGCCCAAGATCAGAAATTGCCACAGTGGCTCCCAAAGCCTTCAAGCTTTGTGGATATAGGCAGAGGTGTGGTTCTTACAGTAAGGAAGAGAAAAGGACAAGATATGATCCCACACAGCAAGGGGACCTCTTGGTCATCCTGAGACTGGTGACCCAATAGCCCTTGTGAGAGAAGTTCAGCTCTACTGAATGGAGGCTCTGGCCAAAAGAATCTCAGGACAGGCATTAAGGCTGGTAGCCATTACAGAGGCTGCTGCAACCCAGGTCAGTGAGGCTTGCCCATGTACGTCCTCGGTGGGCAGCACCTAGTTATACCCTCTTACACCTTAGTGAGGAGTAGTGTGGTTTCCCTTCCTCAACAGGCCATGGCCCAAATGAAGCCAGAATAGGGATGGCTGAGGGCTAAGGTTTCTGAGGTTGTCCAAGGATCATCCTGATACTTGGTACTTCCGTCTAACACTGGGAATGCGGAGACTGAACCATATGTTAAGCAGGGGGCAGGCCAGGCAAAGGCTATCAGAGCAGGGAGCTGCCAATCTGGAAGAGACTAAATGGGAAGAGGCCCAAACTGCTTTAAAGTCTGAGCACCTAAGAAGATTTGGCCTTCTTCCTTCCTGCTTTTAAAACAGTATTTCTCAAAAGTATGGTCCCTACTTTGAAATAATCTGAGAATCTTGTCAAAATGCAGATTCCTAGACCCCTCCTCAGCCCTACCTGGTGCAAAGCTCCCCAGATGATTCCTTTGCCCATCAATGTTTGAGAATCTTCACTCAGCTCTAAGAACAGAGCCAAGAACATATGTTGGGTAGATTTGAGGCATGAAATTCTGTCTGGAACAGACTGTTTTGTTTATTAGGATATGAAGACGCACCTTAGCTATTTTGAGCACTCACGTGGACTTCATATACTTTTATGTCATTTGTGAATACAGAATATATGTGGGTGTCTTTGAACAGAAAAGAGAAGAGTAAAAGAAACTAACTGAGTATTAAGGACAAAGCAAGTCAGCTAAGAGCTTCCAAAGAACTAATGACAAGGACTCGAGCTCTCATCCTAGCTTCCATTTTCCAATTATAAAATTCACTGAGGAGAGAATGAATTTGGCTGTTCCAGCCCTGCAAGTACAAAGCACATTCTCATGAACTGTAGCATTCTTGCTTCCTTTGCTGTCAGCAGGACAAGAACACAGAATTATACCTGAGATAGTGTTTGCAATAAATTACTCCCACTGCTCTCCTGGGTTCTAAAAGCAGGCAAATTTGAACAGCTAGCAGAGAAATATGCATTTGGAGGCTACTAATGGAAAACACTCCATGGGTCCATTAAAAGAAACACAGCCTGCTCCATCCCAGCATGCTCCTCCTCAGCCCACTGATAAAACATTATGATTCTAGTAGAAGTCCATGCTTCTAAAACCCAAGAGTGACATACAGGCACAGAGTTTGAAGGACACCTGACTAGGGATGTGAGTTGTGGACAATGCCAGAGCACATCCCTTCTTACCTTACATTCACTATGCCAACAATTTCCTTTGACAGGAAGCGAAGAATAAATGCATTCAAGATAAAGGTGATCAATCGAAACAATACCTACAGAAAAAGAAGAAAAATAAATAAGAATAAATTACATTGGGAGTGTTTACTTTGCTGAAATGCAAACAATGTGGCTGCTCTTCCTAGTGTAAGGACATATAGCAGCTTTGCCATAGAGACCTTCTCTAAAATGCGCAATGTCTGTATTTCTTCCAAAATTTCATTCCTTGGGGTCTCTTGACATACCCAGGCCGTGGTCAAAGAACCCTGGAAAGCAGAGGTCAGAGAACCCTCCTGTGAACTCTATTTACTGATAAGAAGAGGGAGGCCCTGACAAATTCAGGGAATTTCTTTGGGTTTCAAGTCAGGCATTCTAGGAGGCAGAAAGAGAATGTTAGATAGTGCTTCACATCGCCCCTCCCTCCAGCCTGTTTAGAAATAGCACGCCCTTAGCAAGTGGGAGCCTGCAGGGTCTAGAAATCACAGGGTCTAATTACTCTCTCTTCTCTGCCTAGTACTATATGGTGATTCTGATAATGACATTTAATCTCTTTGAACTTCAGTTTTCTCAGTTAGAAAGCAGAAAAGGCTGTATTTATTTACTGAATATTTGCCACTTTCCAGAGAGGAGCTGAAATACCTTTTAAATGAAAACTCCAATAATAAGATATATAAAATGGGGGGAAAGAGAGACAGAGTCTAGCTATTGCCATTTGAAAGGGCTATATCCTGAGACTTTCAAACTTGGCAGTTCAAGAAAAACACCTTAGCAAAGAATTCTTCCCATGAGACAGAGAACAGGTTGCAATTAAATGGGGTTGCTAAATGGGGATGCTGGCTGGGGTGCAAGCCTCACTTGTTAAGTGACTCTCCTGCATCCTGGCAGCCCGACAGGTAGTAACTCAAGTGCACTCAAAAGCAAATGACAAATCACTTCTATGTCTAGCACTCTCGGAGTTACCCATGAACAGCTGCAATCTGGAAGATTCAATCAGAGTATGACAAGCAACCACTAAGGTCTGAAAATCTCCAGGGAAAGGTATGACCGAAAAGGGAGAGTGCAGTTTAACACTGTTCCTGAAGTGTCATAGAGCAGCAAGGTCTCCAAAGCCAAGATATCACAATCTTAACCTTTACAGAGTCAAATGGGACTTTTGAGAATCTGGTGAAAGCTCTGTAGCTATTTTGAAACAGGCAGGTACACACACACACACACCAAATTCTGTACTCAATTTTAGAGGTTTAAAGCCAATTCATAGAGTTAGTGGACCAGGCCAAGAGTCTCAACTCAAGATTCAACTGTTAGCCCCCATGATCCTCTAATGTTTATATTTCCTCTGTCAAGTAAGCCTGCCTTTATCACGAGGTTGATAACAAAGATCAAACGAGATTGTGTAGGTGAAACCATTTTTGAAAAATGTATACCAATGAAAGGCATTAATACTTTTACTATGGCCAGATCAGAGTTAAGACAGAGAATAAACTCTCAAATTTTTGCAGATTACAATGTAATTGCAAAGCTACCGCATGTCTGCATTGTCATTTGAGAAAGCATACAAGACTGAATTAAAACACTCAAGAAACCTAAAGATTATGGCTATTTTTTAAAAACCACATAAATGTGTTTATGTTCAAAGTCAAAGTTATCCTTTTCTAAGAAAGTTAATGTCTCAGGCTTATCCCAATCTCCTAATTGTTTCGAATAAAAGTTTGAGCTAATGAAGCTGAGGTTGGTCATGCTACCCAGTATTTGCTCCACATAGTAACCCGTATTAACAGTAGTCTTCACTTTGTAAAGAAATTTAGTTTAAGAAAAGCTCTTTCACATCTGTTAATTTGACCCTTAATAGCAATCAGGTTAATGCACATGAAGCAAGTAAGACTCAGATAAAAATAAGTTGTCCAACGTTACACAGCAAGCAAAGGACCCAGCTTGACCTTAAGGGAAGGCCACTTCACTCTTAGTACATTTTCTGCTATGACTTGTTTTCTTTTTATAAAGCTAATCTAGATAATAAGGTATCATCAAAGGTTGAACAATCAACACTATGGATAGAGGACTGAATCAGTTATGTTGCAAAATAGAGAAAACCTAGGTAAACTTAGGGTTCACCTAAGTTAGGGTTAGGTGAATGGCTGTTTATTAAGCACATATCTTGTGCAAGGTACTCTACATGTTTTATGTAGATTATTTCATTTCATCTCTACAATTACCATTTAAAAAATTCTAATCCCCATAATAAAAATAGCTAATATTTACTACTTATGTGTGACACATGTAACAGGTATTTCATCTAATCTCCTTAATGACACTCTGAGGTTGCAGTATTGTTCTCATTTAAGATGAGGAAAATGATGCTTGGAGTAGTCAAGAGATTTCTCCAAGGGCAGGTATCTAGCAAGTGACAAACTTGAGCCCAAGTCTGCCTGATTCTCCTAACCTCCATGTGAAATGTTGCCTCTCTAAAATTTGTGGGGAGATGGATTCAGGACTTTTGTGAGCAAGGGTTGAATAGCTCAAGAGACAGAGAAACTGAGCTGCTTGGCTTTGAATGACCAGTCAAAATAATCTGGAGATACCATTTGGACCAAATGGCATGTACCATATCTGATAGATGATGAAAAATAGGGACAAGACAGAAAAGTGACTGGTCCAAGGTCACAACCAGATGGGACACAGGCAACATATACTAAACACATACTAAGAGCCAGGGACTGTGTTAAGTGCAATTATCTGAATAACCCGAATCAGGCCTCAGAGCAACCCTATGAGCTAGGTACTATTATTAGCCCCATTTTCCGACAAGGAGCTGTGGCTAGCAGGTAAAATCACTCGTTCTGGGTCATGCAGCAACAACATGGCAAAACTAGAATTTCAATTCAGGCTTGCCTGAGCCAAGGTCTCTGTTCTTAGCTATGCCATATTGTTTCTCTGAACTCAGTGGGAGTCAGAGTTTGAGGAAGGTTTTTGAGGGTAAGGGGTGGGATGTGGAGAAAATGAGTACCTTGCCCTAAAAATATGTCAGATTCTAGAGCACCACAGGTGCCTCTGCCATCTAACTCTCTCCTACTGCCATATAGGAACTATAATTCTTGAAAGGAAAGTGGCTTGTTTGCAACCTCCCAGCCGGGACTCTGAACGCAGGTTCCCAGCTCCAACTCCTGGAGTCTCCTCTCCGCGGCAACCTCCTCCTGTTATAGAACCCCTCCCTAGCGCTATCCACACTGGGACTGAGTCCGCCCCAGGCGGGCTCCCCGCGAATCCCGGCTGCGGGACGGCCTGGGGCCAGCCGGGCAAAGAGTACCTGCAGGAGCAGACCCGAGGAGGCCAGCCGGGCCGCCTGGCCCAGCACCTCCTGACTGCCCATAGCCTCGGCGCCCGGCCTCCGTGACCAGGAAACGGCGCCGCTGGGCGGCTTCGTCGCGAGCAGATAGCGTCACGGAGCAGCTCGCTCGCTGATTGGTGGAGGAAGGCGGGGCATCAGAAGCTCGGGCCTTTTAAGTGGGCGGGATTGGAACCCATATGTGTTCCTGCGCCTCTTCTCTTTTTTCTTCATTGTGAACTTTTTGTGCCTATACCCACTTGTCTCAAAGAAGTTAAATAGTGACAGGTTCGAAAAAACATGTTAAAGTAGCTAAAGCCCCTTCTCTGAGGCTCTCAGCCTACCACCCAAAATACACTAACCTCCCTGACCTCACAAATAAGATCTTTGCCATTTCACCTTTGCCTACGAAATCGCAGGCACAGCCCCGTGAATTACACTGAACAGAAATTGACCCAACTTTACAGAGAAAGAACTGAGGACCAGAAAGAAGTTAAATACAGAATTTTCACATGTGTGGTTTTGTGTAATCCTTCCTAAAGTGCTGAGAATTGGGCCCTGTTGTCAGAGATGAGTAAAGTGAGACTTGGAGATGTAAAGTGACTTGTTTGTATCTACACATCTTGTACCTGGATGGAGCAGACCCCAGGCTCCTGATCCTAAAAGTCCCTCTCCTGCCTGCAAGCTACGAATTGTGAGGACAGAGCAGAATGGACAGGAAGTGCTTTGTGAAATGTAAAGCACCCAACATACAATCAGCTGTTGTTCTGTTGGTGTTCTTATTATCTGCCATGTAGGCTCTAGGGAGCCCAATCTTCCCCAATCTCTTTTAGGCCCTTTGTGATTTGACCCTACCTATCAACCATTTTTCATACAATCACTATCCTTTCCTAACACATTCTAGGCTCTAGCCATTTGGAGCTTGTAATGTTCCTCAAACAGGCTCTGTCTCATCTGCCTTTGCTAATGCTGCCCTCTCTGCCCAAAGTGCCTTCCATGATGGAGGCCCACTGACCCGCCCAGGCTCCACTGTCCTGACTTTTATGTGTACCACAGTCAGCTCCTGCTGTGGACCATTTAAATGTTTGTGTCCTCCTCAAATTCATATGTTGAAGCCCTAATCCCTAATGTGATGGTATTTGGAGGTGGGGCCTTTGTCATGAGGGTGGAGCCCTTTAAAAAAAAAAAAAAAAAAACTCCCCACTGTGTGAGGATGGCAGCAAGAAGGCAGCTGTCTTCAAACCAGGGACAGGGCTCTCACCAGAAACTGAATTAGTTAGCACTTTATCTTGGACTTCTCAGCCTCCAGAACTGCAAGAAATAAATTCCTGTTGCTTAAGCCACGCAGTCTATGGTATTTTGTTACAGCTGCCTGAACAGACTACAACAGCACCTGTAAAGCACTTCGTACCCCTTTATAGCTCTTAACATAGTCTGCTTTGCAATGAAGAGACTAGAATAGGTGTCTTGTCTAAATAGCCTAATAACAGACGTGAAGCACAACTGGCAGACGTGAAGCACAACTGGCTTTGCTTTTTGCAACAGTGGCAGAGAAAGTTCCAAGGACTCCCGTAAATGCCTCCTGACCTGTAATTGCTGTTACTGTTGCTGGAAACATGATGGGGCTCAAAGCCTACATACTTCTCCTACGCCCATCTTGCCAGATTAATAAAACTCTGTCTTATGATGGAGGCTCAGAGTATGAGCTTTTGACAATGAGAAAGAGCTGGCTCTGAATTCTCATTTTATTACTCACTAACCAGTGACCTCATTATGCTTAACTACTAAATAGAGGATATTATCTGTCCTGTGAAGGTAAGCATAAAGATTAAAGTAGACAAAAGTCTGACCGTTAAGGGGCTTAAGTTCTAGTGGAAGGGGGACTAAAAAATAAAAATAAAAAAACAACCCTCATAAACAAACAATAAAATTTCACATAGTGATAAGTGCTATGAAAGAATGAAACCAAAAAAGGCATAGAGGCTCTTGGAGGGGAGGGAAAGGTGTTGTTCTGGAAAGCAGAGCCAACTGGGCACCTACCTGAGAAAGGAGTGTACCTGGAGAAGAGAGCAAAGTGTTAGAAGGTTGAGATATTCAGCCTAAGGGCTGAAATGCCCAAGACCTTGATCTGGCAGACTGCCCACTCCTAAAGACCTTAGGCTGGCAGGTAAGGTAGGCTCTTGCTCCCTTTATCCCCAGCCAAGCAACTACCTCCTCCACAGCTCATCCCTTGAGCAGAGCCAGCCAAGAGCTCTTCATGTCCATATACTCCTAACCTTGGGTATCCAGGTGAGTTTGTCTGGGAGGGACAAGGGGATCATTTTGCTGGGGACAAAGAAACCAAAGGGAAATGCTCTAAGCTAAGTACAAAGAGCAAAACCTCCAAGGAGTCCAGGGTACAGACTCCAAGGGGCTTCTGATCAGGGAGTCCTGGTTTTTTGTTCATTTGTTTGTTTTTTGTTTTTTTGTTTTTTATCTCATTCTGAAAGTTAGGACTTATCAAGGAAAGATGGAGCCCAGAGCCATGCTGGGTGCCGGGGCAAGTAGGGGAGAAGGAACCGCAATGAGAGTCAACACATACTGACCACTGACTCCATGTCAGGCACCTGTCTGAGGACTGTACTCTTTTATCCTTTCAACAGCCCATGAGATAGGTATTACAAATGAGGAAACTGAGGCACGGAGATGTTATGTAACTCACCCAAGGCCATTCAGCTAGAGAGTCATCAAGCTGGTATTTGAACCCAGGTGCTTTCTGACTCCAAATGCTAAAAGAGTGATGTTCTTGCTCTCTGGTCCTGAAAGAGACCTAAGAGTCCCCATATGTAAACCACAGAGAACAAATGTAGCACTGAGAGGGTGGGCTCTGGGAGGGTTGCAGTGGCTGAATTACAGTGGACTTGGAGGCTTCCCCACCTCCTTGTTGAGCCTCTTCAAAGGCCTTGTCTCTCTGCTAGCAATATTGGCACCAACAGGGCATGGCACATTCCATGATCTGTGTGTAGGGCTAAGCTTGGGGCTGGCAAGCTATGGTGCACTGGCTATGGCCTGCTTCGTACGGCATGCAAGCTAAGAATAGTTTCTACATTTTTAAATGGTTGAGGGAAAAAATCAAAAGAAGAATATTTCATGGCACATGAAAATTATATGAAATTCAAATTTTGGTGTCCATAAATAAAGTTTTATCCGTACAGAGCCCCATCCACCCATTTGTTTATGTATTGTCTAGAGGTACTGTCTTGCTACAACACCGAAGTAGTTTGGTTCCCAAAGCTGAAAATATTTACTATATGGCCTTTATAGAAAAAGTTTGCCAACCCTTGTGACCACCATTGAGCCCCAGTGCCTGCAGGACATGCAATAGACATTTCAATATTAAATGACTGAATACATGGATAAATGAATAATGAAGGACTAGGAAGACAAATAAGAAGGTTCCTGTCCCAGGAGTCACCTGGTTTGGGGAGCAAGTGATACTTGGAGAACACCAGACCATAATTGGTGGTCATTGAAGGAGATTTTTCCCCAGGCTTCCCCCCTTCCTCTTGCCTTCTTGCCAGGTGGACTCCTTGCCAAGGAAAGCTGACCTGAGCTAGCTATTTTATTACAAAGCTGGAGTGAGTGCCAGGGCTGACACTGGGCCAGTCAGACTCCCAGGGTAGCGGGGCAGGGAGGGAGGCTGCCAACAGGCTGGGAGGCAGGGTGGAAGCTATGGCAAGCAGAGCCTTGGACCTCAGCTAGGTAGAGGTGGGAAAGCTGGGCATAGTCCCCTACACCAGCCACTAGGTGGTAGGACATCTTGGGCCAGCGGGCCTGCCCTTCCAAGTCTTCCTGCTGCCCACCTGGTAGAGGACCCCCATCAAAACCCCTCCCTGCAAGAGAGCGTCAAGGATCTACCCCTCACTCATTAGTCCTTGGTTATGAGAATATGGCTGTGCCCACATTTGTTGAGCTTGCATAGACACTGTGCTGGGCACTTCAGTTTCATGATTTAATTTTATTCCAAGTCTAGGGCCATGCCACCCTGAACAAGCCTGATCCCGTCTGATCTTGGAAGCTAAGCAGGATCAAGGCCTGGTTAGTACTTGGATGGGAGACCACCTAGGAAAACCAGGTGTCGTAGGAGTAAAAATTTTAAAAAAAGGGATTGTAAGCTGACGAGGTCCTTGCAATCTGCGAGGTCAACCAAGGGTTGCCTCGCCTAAAATAATAATAACAATAATAATTTTATTCCAAGAGTTGGCCTGCAAGGCAGGCACTGTTGTTATCCCCATTTTACAGACACAGAGACCAAGGCTTAGCAAGGTTAAAGGACTTGCCTAAGGGCTAGTAAATGGTGGTGCCAGAATTTCCATTGGGCAATGTGGCTCTCAGACCTTTAACCAGGACCGAACCAGCGTATTTATTGGTAGTACTGATTCCATGGCTCTACCTCAGTGGCTCTGACTCAGAAAGGCGGGGCGAGGTCTAGGAATCTGCATTAACCCACATCCTAGGTGGTTCTAATACAGTGGACCAGGCTGTGAGAAGCACGGCTTCAGGGCAGATCTTTAGGCAAATCTGTCTCTTTTTGTGGGCTAAAAGATTCTGACTGCTTAAAGTAGGCAAAGCAAATCCTGGGACCTGCCCCCAGGCTTATTCAGCCCACAAGGGATCTAACTGGGCCATGGGTCAGTGGTCAGTGCAGCAGGAGCTGAAGGTAGTGCCTGTGTTAGAGCCTTGGGGAAATTCTGTTCGGGGAAAGGTATACGGTGTAGCCCCTGGATCCCAGGGTCTGTCCTGGCTTTGCTGGCTCCTCTGGGCGTTGATTTGTGAAGATACAAGAGAGCAATCTGCGATGCCTACATATCAGCCTGGTTCATTTCACTGCAGCCTCTATTCCAGAGCCATTACCCTGTGCTGGGCATAGGGAGGAGGCATGAGAGTGAATGAGCCACAATCACTGCCCCCTCAGAGCTCAAGTTCCCTTCAGAGAGAAAATAAGTATGATATCAGGCAGGCTGAGGTGGAAGAAAATGGTCCAGGGGAATTCATGGGTGGGAGACAGATCTTTCTGGCTGAGTCATTAAGAGAGCTTTCTGCATGGACTGTTTTTGAGCCTCACCTTGAAGAGCAGAGGCTTGGTCAAACAGAGGGACGTGCCAGGCAGAGGGAACACAGAGGGCCCAGGAATTGGCTTTGACTGCCCTGGAATGCAGAAATTCTTCCACAGTGATCTGTGGCCGATGTCAGGCTGGTGGCCCAGAAAACAACAGCAAGTTCACAGATGTGGACATGCATGTGTGAGTGGATACAAATTCAGGAACATGTGTTCACATATAAGGGAGAAAGTGAGTGTGTATGTGTGCAGGCCTATTTGCCAGGGTCTGCCTTCAGATACATAAAGTCTGTGTGTGGGTGCGTGTGACGTGCATGTGAATGGATACATGCTTGTTAGTTTATTTGTATGGCTGGGAAAGCATGAACGTCTCATCACATGCAGTGCATGCAACGTGTGGATGCGTGGGGGGTATGAAGGTGTGCATGCATGCAAACGTACAGATATGTGTGCTGCTCTAAGGGTCAGCCTTTAGGCTTTCTGATTCTGAGTCCTTGTTCCAATAAGTGTAATAATGGCTGATATTGTAGTGTCAGGCCGCCACTTTCCATGCATCACCTCAGTTAATTCCCTCATCGATCTTATGAGGTGGTCTTATAATAGCTATATAATAACCTTATGAGTTATTATCCTCACTTTACAGGTGAAGAAACTGAGGCTCAAAAAGTAAAGTGACTTACTCAGGGTTATCCCGCCAGTAAATAGCAGAGCTGGGATTGAGCCCAGGCTGTCAGACCTCTGAGGCCCCTCCTTTATTATCTCCTACAAGCTGTTTCTCAGTGATTCAAGAAGCTCCTGGTGAGGAAATGCCACTGGCACATTCACGGCTGGCCTGGATCATGCTAAGGATGAAGGGACTGTCCCTAAGGCCTGGCTATCAGGACCCAGGGCTACACATGTAGAAACACCACACAGAGGTGGGTGAAATGGAACAGCCCTTATTAATCCAAAACCCCAAAGAATTTGGGCCAGAGCAGCAGAGGCCCTCGTCTGAGCATATGTGGTGCTTCCTGCCCTTTGGAACAGCAGCCCTGTGTGGAGAGTTGCCCCAGATTCTCCTGGGCCAGTTTCTCAAAGGCTACTCAGGAGCACCTGCCCTTGAAGAAGGCCAAGATCCCAGGCTGAGGACCAGACTAGAGCAAGGAACAGGGCAGGTCCTCCCTCGACCCTGACAGCCCTTTAGCTGCTGCGGCACCACCAACTTGCATTCCTGTCTTTCTTCTTGCATTGAGGGCCCAAGTGCCATGTTAAAAATTAAAACAAACAAACAAACAAAACAAAAAAACAAAAGAACATAAAAAAGATCACATCTCCATATTGGAGATGCACTGATCTAAGTTCAAACATCTTTTGGTCAAGTCATTTCATTTCTCTGAGCCTCCATTTCTTCATCTGTAAAATGGGGGATAAAATAATAATACCTGCCTCAAGGGTTATGGTGAGATTTAAATGAAATTATGCATATAGAGGCTTCTACACTGCCAGATATATAGAATGATTATGCTTAATAAATAGGAGCTATTGGTATCATTGTCAGTGACAGAACTGACAACATCTCCCTGTGACCTTTGAAAAGCATTTACTATTTTTGGCCTCCATTCCCTACAGAGATTCTTTTGACTTTTTTGTCAGACTCATTTATATATTTTAAAATATAACTTATTTTCATAATTCAGTACCATAAAATTCACCCCTTTTAAAGTGTACAACTTAGTGGGTGTTAGTATATTTTTAGAATTATACAACTATCACCACTGTCTAATTCCAGAGCGTTCTCATAACCTCCAAGAGAAACCCCATGCTCATTAGCAGGATTCCCCTTTCTCCCTTCTCCTCAGCTCTGGCAACCACTAATCTACTTTGTGTCTTCTTAGATTTGTCTCTTCCGAACATTTTATATAAATGGAATCACACAGAATGAGGTCTTTTGCATCTGGACTCTTTCACTTAGCATAACATTTTTGAGAGTCATCCACGTAGTAGCATGTATCATGTATTCGTTTCATGATTGAATAATGTTCCATTTTATGAGTATACCACATTTTGTTCATCAGCTGATGGACATTTGGGTTATTTCCACTCTTTGTTATCATGAATAATTCTGCTATGAACATTTCTATATAGGTTTTTGTGTGAACATATGTTTCAACTCTCTTGGGGTATGTGGGATTGCTGGGTCTTATAGTAACTCCATGCTAAACCATTTGAGGAAGAATTCCCAGAGTGTTTTCACAGTGGCTGCGCCATTTTTCATTCCCACCAGTAGGGGATGAGAGTTCCAATTTCTCCACATCCTTGCCAATACTTACTATTGTCCATGTTTTTTATCTTAGTCATCCTAGTGTGTATGAAATGATGTCTCACTGTGGTGAGATAGCATCTTAATTTACATTTCCTTAATGACTAATGATGCTGGGCACCTTTTCATATACTTATTGGCCATTTGTATATCCTTCTTTTTGTAGACATATTATTTCAAGTCCTTTGCCCATTTACAAATTCTTTTTATTTTAGCTAACACTTACTGAGCGCCTACTGTGTGCTGACGCAATGAGGAATGGGAAGGGGCACACAGAGCCAGGGACTCTGCTTGAGGCATGAAGGCTTGCCCTGCTCTGCCTCCCAGGCCTGTCACACTGGAGCGTGTGTGCAAGGGAAGAGACAGTGCTCCAAAAGGGGAGGAGGCACAGAATGGAAAAGGGCAGCAAGTTTCAGAGACTCTGTACCATGCTTTCTCTCAGGGGCCTGCCCTGCCCATTGGCTGCCATGCCACACCTGACACCAATGTGATCAATACCTGGCAGTCAGAAGCTGACTGGCCATGGCAGCCGACTACACCACCAACCAAACAGGCATTCCCTGGGTAAGCCCCCTCAGAGAATCCCAGTTTAAACCCATCACTCCCTAGCCAGGGCCAGCCACACAGTCCCTGATTATCTCCAGGCAGCTCTGTAGTGTGTGTGCCAGAGACAGTGAGGCTACTGGGGCCTGAGCAATAGGGAGACAGAACAACCCTGCTGTACCCTAACTGCTGTGCATCTTACACATGTCCCTTGATCTTTCTGAATCTCAGTTCTCTTTTTTGTGATATGGAAGAATAACAGCACAATCTTGAGATGGTTATGAAGCTGAAATGGAATGATACATGCAGAGTGCTTTACACAGGTTGGGGCAGTTCACTAAATATAACTCATATTATTTTATTTTATTTTATTTTTTGTCATCTGAAAACTGAGAAGGACAAAATGATCTAGAAAGCCCGAATTCTTTTACAGAAAAGAGAGGTGATAAGAGCCAGGGTTACCCTTGGGTCAGATAGAAGGAGGAAAGAGGGGTGCCAGAATCTCTTAGCCACAGCTACCCCTATGAGGGGCAGCCACTCTGAGTTCAAGGTTTCCCAAAAAGGATTTCAGAGGCAGCAGCCCAGAAAGCCCTCTGGGCTCTGTGGCTCTCCCATTTCTATCCTGGCTTTGCCTCAGCCCTCCCGGCCCATGCCACAGATGCCAAGAGCCTTCTCACTGATCTGCCGAGCTCATGGCTGAGGGGAAATATGTTTCCAGATAGGGTGAAAATAGATCTTTCTCCAAATATGCTCAATGTGGCTAAGAAAAATAAATAGAACCAAGAGGGAAAAGAGAGCAGGGAACAGTCATCAGATGGGAGAGGCTGTGGATAGGCAGAGGTTGGGCGTGTGATGTGTACATGAGTGTGTGTGCAGATGTGTGTGACTGAACGAATTTATGCATGAATGAATATGTGTAACAGTAAATGTGAGTGAGTGTTAGGTGTGACTGTGTGTGTGTATGTGTGAATGTGTATGTGCTTCTATGAGTGTGTATATGCAGGTTGAGTGTGTGAGCATGTCTTTTAGAGTCTGTGTAGTGCATTTATATAAGGTGAAATTACATGAGCATGTGCTAGCATGAGTGTGTGAGTACATAAGCATTGTAGGAGTCCATGTGTGAGCATGAGTGGAGCGAGTGAGTGTATATATGGCTGTGTGTAAATGAGTGTGTAAGTATGTATGAGTGCAAATATGTGTGACTGTTTGTTCGAGTGTATATGTGTGAATGTGTGAGTAAGCATTTGTGTGTCTGAGTGTTCACTAATGTTGTGTGGTGTATGTGTGTGAGCAAGTATAGATGAGTATGTACATAAAGGCGTAATGATGTGTGTGTAGATTGCTTGTGTGAGTGCACGTGTGAGTGGGTGTGAGCTTCTGTGTGTGAATGTGTGCGTGCATGTGCTCCTGTGTTAAGGGTGCCCTAAGTCATGTGCTATGGGAGGCAGCCCCAAGGGAAGAGAGAATTATCTGGGCTTAGTCATTCATGGTTCAGACACAGCCAATCAGAGAACAAATTTCAAAATAGACCTGGTTGCATTTATCATGACAACTTCCTGTTGCGTGGTGGCTAAGGAGGCTTCCTAGAGTTACAGTTTGGCAGAGACCTCTCAAAGGCATAGAATGTTGGAAACTAAAAGAGTCTTGGAGCTCCTCTACCTAGAGATTTTATGGTAAATATGGGGAGACTCAGGCCCAGAATCACACAGGGGTTGGGGACAGAGTGTGAGGCAGAGTGGGGCTTGGAACTCAGGCCTTCTGAGCGTCCAATGTTCTTATACTTTCCACCAAGATGCACCTTCTGCCTCCCAGGCATTTGTTCAGAGTACCTATTCAGTGCTAGGCACCAAACTTGGCACTAGGTCACAGACAAGGACTGCTTCAAGGAGCTTTCTTCCCAGTGAAGAGAGGCAGACTGTAAACTAATAACCAAGTTACTAAGATGATTCTAGATCCTGATAAGTGCCTTGAAGTCAGGAAGGCAGGGTAACGTGATCCTGAAGCCTACTTCAAAAGGGTGGTCAGGGAGGGCCTCTGCAGAGTGACACTGGAGCTGAGGCCAGGGTAAGGGAGCCAGCTCCTCACCCCTGGGTATCCAGACCCATTTCCTCAACCACCTTGTAGGGGCAGGTGGAACTGCCAGAAGTGTCACAGGTCAGGAAGCTTCAGCCACTTCCCTAATCAAGTCTGACAGGAAGTGATGGAGAAAATCCTCCTCTCCATGGGGACTAGAGGAAACCTTCCTCAAGGAAGGCCGAATTGGGAAGTAGGTGGGCCCGAGGCTGCTGGGGCCTGGAAAATCCTCACCCTCCACTCATGCCCTGAAGCTATGGTCCAATCCTCACTAAAATAACAGTAACAACTGGTGTTATATAATAGTAACTCCTGACGTTAAGCACTTAGCAAGTGCCGGGCACATACCAGATGCATGATTGCATTTAACCTTATCAACATACCTTTAGAAGTGAGCATTGATGTTACCCCTATTTTACAGGTGAGAAGAGGGAGGCCCTGTTGAAGTAACTTGCACAAGGTCATATCACCAGAAAAAGACAGAGCTGCCATTTACACCCAGGTCTTAGTGATTATAAAGGCCACGGCCCCTGAGCACACACCTCAGCCCTCCTGCCTACCTGACCTTCACATCTCATTGGTATAGATCCTCATAGCTTCCCTGCTCATCCTGCCTGCCCTTGGAGCTCCTACCGACTCAGGCCTCACGACCTGCCGTGTAGCCCCGAATTATGCCATCATATGCAAGGCCCCGATCAACATCATTGTCCTAACAGCCCCTACTGTGTGCCAGGAGCATTGGGACCTTTACATGTGTGATTTCAGTCTTCATAAGAACCTTCAAGGTCAGGATTATATATCTCATCTTACAGCTGAGGAAATAGGGACTGGCCCAAGGTCAGGCAACTGCAGGAGTGTGGGGAACCCGACCCCAGAGCCTGATAGCCACCATGCCTTCACACAGGGTGCTGGAGAAGAGCTCAGCCTATTTCACTTCATTTAAGCCTCAAGATCAGTGACTTTCCCACTACCAGCCTTGACTTATGCAGGGTTTAATTTCATGCCTCAGCAATGCTGCAAGTGACAGAAAATCCTTGACCTTTGTGGTCACTCTCAAACATATGAAACACCTAATGTTGAAATGGCAAATGCCAAGGGTTCTCCACATCTATACCTCAGAGCTGTGAGGGCATAATGTAAAATAATCATCCAAATCTTAATGTAGGGACCCTGGGCAAGCAACTTAACCCTCAGAGCTTCGATTTCCCCATCTGCAGAATGGGGTTATATAGTAGCACCCACCTCACAGATTTGGAGTCAGGTAAAACTAAGGTGACATAATGATACTTTAGTAAAGACTTGTGGGTCCATTGGTTGGTTGAGAGTTGGCCTGGTGCTGTTTGGAATCTAGATGGTGGGGTGGAGATTTCAACCTCCTGGGTTTCTGGGGACTTACTCAGAGGGCCTCAGTCCTCAGCTCTCTTTCCAGTTCTTCGTTGTTTAGACCCAGCAGTCCCCCAGCTTTTTTTCTGGGCACCGTAGGGGCAATGTGCAGGCCTCAGCCTTTCCAGTTCATAAACAAGCTGAGCACAGGAAGCAATAGGTTTTCTAGACTACCGAGCACCCCAGAGCTGCAGCCCAGGGAGGGAAGTGCGCGATCAATGGGGAAGTTGCTGCCGCAAACACCCGGTTGAGAAACATGGTGGGGAAAATCCGCCAGACTGCTGGGCTCGGGGAAGGGGATCTCCAGGGGTAGCACATGTATACCACTCCCTCCTCCTTTGTTCCTTTAGCCTGAGGGGAAAGGCGGCTTCCTGCTGGTGCTATAGTCCGGGCTGCCTTTCCATTCTATAGCTTCTCCACTTTTTTAACACCTGTGTAATGGATTCTCTAGATTCAATTCCCCCTATTTGAAATGCTTTCCTTTTTAAAATATCTTCTTTTCCCCTCATTTGGAAATACTTTTATTTTCCTGTTGCACTCTGAAGCCTAGAGAGGTGAGGCCACTTGTCTGGGATCGAAGGGATCATCATCCTCTGCTCCCTCAGCCCCCTTTCTCTTTGGATATCTGCCTTCCTAATTCTACCTCTGTGCCAGCTTCCCTATGCTTTTGTGGAGTGCTGTCTGGGAATACAGTACTTTAGGAACCTCATCAGTTGATCCTCACTAAAATATTACTGACTGATACTTGGGTTATCCAGAAGAAGAAGCTGGAACTTCATTGGGCCTGTTCAGGGAATCTGAGGCCATAGAGGAGGTACAGCCACAGCTGGAAACCTTATTTTTTTTTTTTCCCTCCACCTTCTCTCCAGAGCTCTCCATAGGATAAAACAAGTCACACAGAAGTATGGGGAATGCAGCCTGAAAAGGTTGGCCCCTCTTCCATAAACAAAGATCAGGACAGGGGAAAGGTGAAGAATGATTTAAGGCTAACAGGCCCAAGATGGGTACCCTTCTGTGTAATTGACAGGTGGTCAGACCAGCTGGTCCCTGAGGACTCGTGCTCTCTGAAAGTCCGCAGGTCTGTGACTCTCAGAGCAAGGGCAGGAATTTCTCTGGATTCTGGTCCCATTTCTGATCTTATGTGGTCTTCTGATCCCTCTTCTCTCTGCTTGTGTGCCCTTCTGCTCAATGGAAAGGGTGGTCAGGTTGGTCTAGGAGGCTTCTAGAAGAAGACCTTGGGTGCGTGGGCTGATTTATCATCCACATTCAAGCCATAATTCTCTTGAAGCTCCTCTCAGGAGCCTGCTCTTCATTGTCCTTGCCCAACAGATGTCCTGTCCACCCTGCTGTCCAAGGCTGGAGGGACCCAGACCTGTGTCCACTTTTCCCTGTAGCCTAATCTTCATGAGACTGAGAGCCCATCAGGCACAGGTCCAGACTTCCCACTCCCTGGGCCAGGAGTGATTCTAGCTGTTGGAGGCTCCACCTTCTGCCTGGCTAAGGGTTGCTCCTACTCAGAAGAATAAAAGGCACCACCTGGCCTGGTCAGAGGTTACTTGAGCCCCTCACTCCACCTCCCTCTCTTTGTCCGGGGCTGTTCTTTATTCCTTTCCAGAAACAAATAGGAAACTGGGCTGGTGTCTGGAAGGATTACCAGAAAGATTTCTAGAAAGACTCCAAAAGGTGCGAGCAGAGGGGCTGACTGGTTTTCCTCCCATGGACTGCTGAGGTTAGGTCCTTCTAACATTTCTTCAGGCTCTTGGCTCTCAACCCAAGCAGGTTAAAATGTACCCACTTCCCACATAAAACACTTTTGAATCACTGTGTAAGAGTTGTGGTATACTAGAGTTGAAAGGTTGTCCTAACATGACACTTTGCAGACATTTAACGAAACCTGTTAAGAATTTCAAACTCCCCATCGCTGAGTTCAACACCTTGTTCTCTGTCATCTCAATCTACTCAAAACACCAAACTACAAAAACAAAAACAAAGCAAGACAAAAAAACAAAAAAACCATTGTGCTTCCGTTAAGCCCATTTTACAGGGGAGAGAACAGGAGGAGAGATGTTCAGCACCCTAAGACTGTAGCAACCGGTGTGCGCTGGGCTACTGTCTGGGTCTGCCTCTCACTGCAGCCAGGACCTCTGTCAGCCTGGATTCCCGGCTCTGCCCTGGGGACGTTGGGGCGGGGCCTTCAGGCCAAGGGGCTTATGCCTCATTAGAAGAGTTCAGAGTTGCCAAAGGGCCTGGCCTGCTGGACCAGAGCCTGCCTCCTGGCCCAATTAGGTGCTTGGCGCCAGCATTCTAGGACTCCTCCCAAGGGTGAGCTGCAGGGCACATGGTTTACCTGCCAGGAGCCTAGAGGTAGGAAAACAAACACCATAAAACATCAGGAAGCCTGTGTAAATATTTTATAGCTGGGACAGTAAATAATGCAGCTCCCTGGACAGACCCGACCTACTTCATCTGTCCCACATCCAGTACCCAGGCCAGTCTGTCTAGACCCTTCTGCTTTGTAATTTTTAAACAAATGCTGAGGCCCAGTGCTGGGCAATTTTATATGTACCATCTTTACTGCCTAAACTTTGCTCAGGCTGCTTCCTCTGTCTGGAACATCTTCTTCCTTAAGTCTGGCTAATTCATTCTCTTCCTTTATAAGACACCTCCTCCAAGAAGCCTTTGATTTCCTGGTTGGGGTGAGGAGTCCTTCTGGCTCTCCTAGTGCCTAGGCTTTCCCCATCTGGGCTCTGCTCACACTCTGATCATTTCCTGGTGACTTATCTACTCTCCTTCTGACTGTCCGTGCCTAGAGAGCAATAATATCCCTGGAGCTGAGTATGGAGCTTAGTATACAGTAGACACTCAACAAATAAATTATCTTGTTTAATCCTCAAATAAGTCTGTGAAGCACATGTTCTTGTGTTATTGCTAGCACCCTTATTTTACAGATAAGAAAACTGAGGTCCGGTGGCAGTGCTGGGATTGACCTCTTGCTTATCTGATCCTGAATCTAATACTTTCTCAATAACCTGTCTAAGGATATTCCTCTTTCTCCTGCTCAAGCTCCTTGACTCAGGAACCCTCTGTTTCTGCTTAGAGAGGCCCTCAACCCCTCAGAGGTTCTAGTACAAGTGGGTGCTAATTCATGTGTTTGAATGGCTGTAAAAGGCAAGGCTGCAGTCGGATCTTGACCTGGGAAGGTATGCATAGTGAGCACCTTGGGAGCAAGAAGCCAGGCAAGGAAACCTGTGATTCCCAGGCCCTATAGCAGCTCTGAGAAGACATGCATCTGGGGAATGCCCCAGGTCCCAGATGGAGGCAGCTGTGGAAGGTACTCGAATGCAGTAGCTCAGATGCCTTCTATCCAAAGGCACTGTGTCACTTTGGGGCCAAGTCTCTAACCAGGCCATTGAGGCCTCACAGGAACCTGAGACACAAAGACAGATGATCCTGTCTGCCTTCTCCCCATCCTGTGTCAGGCGCTGAGAAGAAAGACAAAGAAATCAGGGCACAGGCAGTGTGAGGTGAGCTAGGACAAGGACAGCTTTATGCAAGAAGCTCTGGCCTGACCATGACCTCAATTGTCTGCAGGAGGTGGGAAGTTAAATAAGTTTGGACTGATGTGTCGATTCCAGCTGGTTGCCAGTGGATCCCCTGAAGTTGTGCTGAGAAGGATTCTGAGCTGTATCCCTCCAGGATCAGCAGAAAGTACTGTGATTACCTAGCAACATCTGCCACAAGCAGAAAGGTGGGCATAGCAGCTCACTTCCAAATTTGCCACCCTCTCCTTTCACTTCTTCTTAGCTCTCGGTACAGAGTAGAGACTAAATAAAGGTTTGTGGATTCTTTGTTGATTACTAATGAGGTCAGTGCACAAGTCATTTGGAGTTGTCATTTGTGAAAATGAGAAATATGAACATGTGGTCTCTTTAGTATGGTACCTGCCAGAGCCAGAAAGGAAATAGGTAGAAGAGAATGGTAGAGAATGACAGACAGCAAGTTATAAGCGAGATGCCCATAATAACCTACTGGTAGTGTGGACTAAGACCCTGAGAGCCCAGGGACAAGGGCAGCCATAGCTCTGCCCTCATCAGCCAGCAAGAACCAGGAGTTTTCCAAAGCAAATTCCACAGATTAACCTTGGCAAAAGCCCAGGCAGTGGATCCTTGTGCGGCAGGAGGCTGGGGCCAAACCTTCTATGCCCAGCAGACTCAGATATCCTCACTGGGCCTAAGTCAGTGTGAAGGGCACAGAGGAGTCCTGGGTGGAGCTCCTGCATGAGCCTCTGCCCTCACACAGCTTCTGCAGGAGGCAGTCAGACTTGGTATCTCTCCCCAGTCTCTTACTGCCCCTTGGACACCCACCCAGTGAGTCCACACAGGCTGGGTTATGAGAACTTTCGCAACTGGGGAACAAGCCTCCAGAAAGCAAGCTCTGTCCTTCCCCTGCCAGTTGCCAATGTTTCACACTCATCACTTGCTTAACTCTACCCAGGCTAGTTACCAACTGTCCCACCCTTGCTCTTGTAACTTTAGGGAAAGCCTGGCCTAGTGGCTGTGATCACTGACCCAGAATTCATAGCAGTCTGAGATGTAAGGCTCTGTTTGGCCACTTCCCAGCCATGTGACAATAGGCACATCATTTAGTTCCCCTGGGCTCAGTTTCTCCTCCAGTAAAATAGAGCTATAATGGTACCCACATTGTAAGAGCTTTGTAGGAAACTTGTGAGTTAATGAGCACCAAGTGTTAGTTCGAAGGCTGCTAGGTAGTGAGCGTTTGATATGTGGGGCTAGAATTACTGTCCTTATTATGATTCTAATTTGAGACCAAATTCATGCTCTCTCTACATTCTCTGCAGAATCCAGGTTTCACCCAGACTCCCAAGGGACCCCTTCCAAGATTGGTAGGCATGTTGGCTGGTGGAGGGCCCTGGAGCTGGGAACCTGACATGCTCTAAACCTAAAGGCTTGGGGCAGAACAAGATGGAGAAGGCAGGGGCTTCCTGCAGCCCTGTGGACCCTGGGCCTGCCAAGCTCTGGGCTGTGTGCAGAACTGGCCATCTCAGGTCACCTATAATTACCTTCCAGCAGCACTGGGAGGAAGCAGCAATTGTCAGGTTTTATTCTGATACACAGACAGTGCCCTTGGGCAGCCCCACATGGGCTGGCTGCTGCCAAACATAGATGAAAGATGATTTCTTCGGGAAGGAGGAGCTGCCCAGTAGGTTGACCTCTGAGAACAGGGTCCAAGGATTCAGGATCCCATGGTCTCCAGAGAGGCACCTTTGCCAGGCTGTGGGGGCAGAGGCTCCTCTGGGGAGCCTGGGCGGCCAGGAAACCTGATTGGGAGCACTCCGGAGCCTCTTGGACACAGCGTGGAACTGGAGTGCAAAGCTGGCAGGAGGACCCAGGAGACCCACAGTGGGCTCTCTGTCCTGTTTTTCTCCCCTCTGTCTCCCTTCCCTCTTCCTCTCAGCTACCCAGGACTTGATCTTACATGGGAAGATGCTGGCATGACTTCCACTGGGGTGGCTTGAAGTAAGGATGCCTCAAGGGCAAACCCTGAGCCTGAGCCATCTCTGGAGGCCATGCACCCTTGTTTACTTAAACCTGGCCCTTCTCTTGCCCTCCTAATGCACTTGGACACTCATGCTCTCCCGCCCTGCTGCTCCCACTCCAGGCCTCTCACACATAAGAATGTATTCACACACATATCCTTGCACACTTATTCATGCCAGGGGCTACCAGAGTGATGATGAAGGAAGTAATGGTATCTTCCCACCCCAAACTCACCGTTCTGAAGCAGCAAGAAGGGGGTGTGGGGAATCTGGAAGTCAGACTCTGGCTGGTGAGGAAATCCTGTATGCACCTCTGTGCTCATGGACACTCTCAGGCATTAGTACAGGTGGGTTTGCCCTCGAGCTGCTTAGTCATGCATTACTGCTCCTGTTTCTTTTGGGCCTGTCTCCTCCTACTGCATCTGACTTCCCAGGACAGAGCTAGGTATCTCTGAATCCCCAGAGGGACTTCTGGAGGTAGAGCTTATTAGTGCCACAGTGCAGTACAGTGCAAGGAGCCCAGAGGCCCAGGCCAACTCCAGCCAGCTTGACTTCCATGGAGCTAGTACTCTCCAGCCTTTGCCTGTGGAGGCCCAGGGTACTGGGGAAGCCAACACATATAGTTGACAAATGCTGTTAAACACCATCTCTGGGCACAGTGGTGCCACCATGGGAAAGCCAGTCTTTACGGAGTGCCTACAGGGTAACTGGCCCTTACAGAGTGGGAGCCACATCTATGATCAGGAGGAAATGACATGGTCCTTAAGGGAGTGACCTTGCACCTAGGGAAGAAGCAGAGATGTACAGGGTCTAAGGCTCAACCCTACAGACCCCAAGAAGGTCACAAGCCAGAACGATGGCACCAGGGAGCCCAGAGATCTATAGGCAAAAGTTCCAGAATCTACAATGAAGAAAGAGTCTTCAAGATGGTCCAAGAGCCCCCTACACACACCCACGCTCTCACCCATGAGTCTGCTGGTCGGAGTCCCCGTGGCCCATTGTTAAAAGGGCTGAACCGCCAAGCTCACAGAGCAAAGGTCAAAAGAGCAAAGATTGGTGAAATTTTCCTGGACTCACACCCATGTGTACCCCCTCATGTGAGCAACCCCTATGCTCATGGAGCAAGCTGTAACCAGCCCTGGACACTGCCCCAGAGGAGGAGCCTGGGCACATGGGCAGGTGAAGGCCTCTGGCTCTGCACCTCCACCTTTGCACTGACTGCCCTTTTGGCCCCAGGAAACGCAGATAGCATTAACAGGGATAATAAAGGCCATGTCTTCATTTATCCACTCATTTAAAGGTGTTTGTTGTAGGTATTCCTGTCTTCTGGCCTTTGTTCTTACAGTTTCCTGATCTTTTTCCCTCCAGTCTCAGCCTGGAAAAATCCCCTTTCCAAGGCTTTATTTCCTACCTTAGTCACAGGTCCAAATGCAAGCCCAAGCTTTTGCATGACATCCAAGTCCCCTGAGAATGGGAATCCTCTACTAGTCCCTTGTATACCACCTGCTCCGGCCCCAAAGACTTATCTTGCTGCTTCCTAGAATCGGCCTTGGACATAGTAGTTCATTAGCTCTGAGTCTTAGCTCTGGCTGTTCCTTCTGCTTGAAGAACCTTCTCTGCTTTCCCACCACTGCCCAGGAAGGAATTCCTTCTTGTCCTTCCTGGCCCAGGCCAGGGGTACCTTTGCACTGGAGGTTTCCCTGCGTCCTTAGCTCTATAGTACAGGGCTTAGATTACAGTAGGCACTGATTAAATGATTGTGAGAGTGAAGGAACAATGAATTAATTTCTATTCTTGACTCTGCTGGAATCTGTTGCTGGTAACCTGGGCAAGTTGCTTTGCCTCTTGGGACCTTACTTAGTCTCTTACCTATTCAATGGAGAGTCAGGTGAAAACGTTTGTGGTTTAGACTTTACGCAGAGGACTTTAGGCCATGTAAGTTTCCTTGTTCCATTCCCAAACACAGCCTGACAATAACACAGTTAAATCATATAACAGAAAGAGCAGTAATCTATTGAAAGCTCCCTCTGATCCAGGCACTGTGCTACATTCCCTAAGCCTCTGAGGGGTTACAAATAATCCTATTTATAGAAAAGGAATTTGAAGCCAGAGAGGGGAGGTGACTTTTCCAAGGCCACACAGCTGAGTGACTGAGCTCCATACAAGAAGGCCAGCCCCCAATGGCCCCAGGAGGCCCCTACCCTCAGGATAGGGCCTCCTTGTGACCTTGTAGAACTCAGTCTCTCATTATCCTTCCATTGTGTTTCAGAGAAGCTGACCTACCTAACCAAGGTCCTTCAACCAGCGAGACTGAGCTGCGAGGGGAACCCTGCAATCTGGGGCCCAGGCTTAATCACTAGGTGTCCTACCTCTGAAGCCACCAGGTCTTTCTCCTGAAAGCTTGGAGGCTGTCGCCTCACACAGACCTGGGCACCTGCAACCTGACTTGCCAAGTGACCTTGCCTCTCTGAGTCTCAGTTTTCTCACCTGTAAATTGAGCCTGACCTTACTTTGCAGGTTGTACTGAACATTAAATGAAAAACTTAGCCTGTCCCTGGCAAGAACTATGATCCTAGTGATAGCTGAATATGTACCATTCCGACGCCTCCCTTGTGTAGCCGAAGCTGTCAAAGCCCGGAGGGACAGGAGCCTGCCAGGGTCCTGCAACAATCAGATGCGACAAGATGAGACTTCAGCCTCATGGTTCCCATCCAACCATTTCCTCAGGCATGTTCACTGGGGCCTATGTAAGCCTTCACTCTGCCACAGCCCCACCAGTAATGCAAACTCACTGTGTGCATTCAGACTCACCCCAGACCACTGGTCAGAACTTCTCCAGAAGCTTCATCTCATATCTACCTCCCATCAGACAAGACCCAGGATGCTGGGCCTACCCTCAGCTACTAAAGCTCCCTCTAAGCTGGAGCTCAGCTAGGGAACCTGGGTCAGTGGGGAAGCCAAAGGGAACAGGAACCCAAGCCCTGGAAGCCCCAGGGGAGGCAGATTTTGGGGACAGTTGGTGGTGCCAGCTCCCAAGTGAGGCTCTATAGGCAGGTGGAGCAGGGCTACAGGAGGTATCCTGAGGTCCCCTGGTTGTCCCTGGCCCTCGCTTCTTCCTGGTCACTTTCTTTTCTCTTCTTCAGAGACCTGGGAGCTGAGGTGAGGCATCAGGCTGGGGCTTGGCAGCTGGACAGGGATGGGTGAGGAGGCAGAAGGACCACCAAGTCTTGGGCCTGGGCAGTATCGTTCCCCAGGGATAGAGGGTATGGTCTGCCCTGAGATCTATCTAACCTGGTACAAAGGGCAAAGGAAGGCTTCCTAGAGGAGGTGGAAACTAAGCTAGGACCTACCTGAAGACTGAGAAGGAGTTAGCTAGGTATGATATTCCAATCAAAAGGAACAGCATGGGCAAAGGCTGAGAGGTGAGAAATTGAAAGATGTTATTTATCAGAAATTGAAAGGAGTTCCTCTCCCTGGAGCTTGGGGACTTTCAAGGGCGGGGCTAAGCCATACTGGGCCTGATGGCCATCTCGGGACTTTATCCTTTATCCTGAGAGACCCAACTTCAGGGCTGGGAGTGATTATTAGTCTTTGGCATTTTAGGAGGACCGTGTGGCTGCTGTGAGGGGAAGATAAGGGTGGGGAAGTGTGGTCCTGAGTAGAAGAGACTGCAGATGGCCAGACAAAAGACACCAGTGGGCCAGGCCAGGGTGGTGGCAGTGGAGACAAATGAATGAAGAAGTCAGAATGGGGGACTGAGGCACCAGGGGACGAGGACCTGTAAAAGCTTCTACAATGACCTGGGCCCTGGCTGGGGTGGTGACCATTGCATGTGTAGGAGGCTGAACATGGGGGATGGGGCAGAAGGCTGCCAAGTGCAGGCCTGCTTGGGTTAGCCCTGGGGCTGGGAATTCTTTCTCCCCACTACTTTTCTCTTGGAAAAAAGCTTCTGCCTGAGGGAAGTAAAGTTCATTTTTCTTCCTTTGTACCTTGGCTGTGTCATGCATACCCCACAGTGGCTGTGGCGGAGGCTTCCTTGGGGCCTTCTCCTCTAGATTCTAGTGGCTTCATGTAGTTGGTATGGAAGTAGGGAGCTTGAGGAACAGAAGGGAAGACTGGGCACTTCTACCACTCTCCCACCACTTCCCCCCTCCCACACACACACACACGCATATATACCAGCTGACATTTAGGTGCACACACAAGTACCCAAAGTCAGTTTCCACAGAATGATCCTACTGTAGCCCCTAAAGCTCAGCATTCAAACCCACTCATATCTCCCCTAATTTCCCTCTTCAACCTTCTAGCTTTCCTTCCAAAGAGATGCCCCCAAGGCTAGGAGTGGCCCATAAACAGGGAGCTACATACCCCAAGGGACAGAAGAGCATGATTAAGCTGCAACATGATGGAGCTAGAGCAGATGTCGCATGAACTTCCCAAGCTTCCAAGTTGTGAAACCTGAGGCCAAGTTGAAAGTCTAGTTCATTTTTTTTGCAAGGCCCCCAAGTGGGGTCCCAAATTTCCCCATACCTGGCAGCTACTGTGATCCTGGGCCTTGTACCTAAAGCTGAGGCCTCAGTGTGAGTGCCCGCCCTGGGGAAGCCTGGTGCAGCTGGATTTAGCTGGCCTGAGTCCTCACCCTAATGGCCTAGGTGTAAAGGGTCCCACATGTAGCCTACCAAAGGCTTAGATTGTGTGCCCCAGTCCTTGACCCAAATACTACCCCCTATCCAGAAATTCCAGCCTTTTTCCTTACCACCTTTCACTACCTTGGGATGACTGCTGTTGCTCACAGGCCCTAAGGGGCAAGCTCAGGAACTGGCTGTTTTTCTGGTCCCTAGGGCTCACCATTCCGCTGCCCAGACCTGCCCAGAAGCTTGGCTGCCTGCCTAGCTGCTGTGACCATCTTGGCCACAGCCTCTGCCCACAGAAGCCTGTAGGCAGAGGCAGTGCCCAGGTGTGTGAAGGTGGTAGGGTGGGCAGTAGCCTGAGTGTAAGACTTGGCTCCCTTTGAAGGCTCATTCCTTGCCAAACCTCTGCCTCTGCCCACCGAAGCTGCTGGGCATTGGGAAGTAGGCGTGCTTCTGCCAAAGGAGCTTACAGTCTAAGGGAGACGGACGTGAACAGCCCAGCTACCTGTTTCTAGCGCTGGATACAGGGCTGGGCCCACTGCACCCAATATTTCAAGTCATCCTCACAGTAGCCCGAAGGGATAGGGATTTTACAGATGAGGAAACTGAAGCTCCCAGAGGACTGGCACTTGCTCAATGTCACACAGTCAGTTCACATAGAGGCTGCCTGCTAGTTCTTCTCACTCTGGAGCCTCCGTACCATGTGGTCGATGCCTCAGGAGAGGCACTGGACCATGTGAATAGTGGTGGGGTTGAGTTGAGGGGAGGGCTCATAGAATGTAGAGGACCCTCTTGGCTAGGAGCAGGGATCTGGAAGGCTCCCTGAAGGACCTTTGTCATGGAGCCTTGTTAAATAGCTAAAAGGTTGATGGAAAGGCAGTGGAGGAGCAAAGCTCAGCCTGAGCAGAGGCAGGGGTATTAATGAGCAGAGTGTAGGGGAGAAGGAAGGTGGATCGGCAGGGGTGTCCTGGTGCCCAAGAGCCTCTCATACCCTTGGAGGACCTGGGATGAAGGGTGCTGGCTATGCAGACACCTTACTCAGGCTCTGCTGGTCCAACTGGCCCAACCACTTCTCTCTGGGCACAGCAACCTGCCCTTGCTCATAGCCCTGCCAAGAGTTGTTGGCAAACCTTGGGCGAAGTCTGGATCAGGAGCCTAGGGTCCCCCCCCCCCCATTCTGGTCCCAGGGCAAAAAAAGAGGTTCTGAGCCCTAGACTGCTCTGACATCCCACGGCACCTCTTTCAGAAAGCATACCCTCATTGTGTCCTCCAACAGAACAATTTCTAAGATTCATTGAGAGTGTGGAGAGGTCTCTCTGGGGAGATGAAATCATCTGCAACATCTGTAAAGATTTCTACTTTCCTCTGTAAACTTGTCTTTATGTTCCTTATTTGCTCTGTTTTTCCTCAGAACAGCCAATGCGTGTCACCACTTTTCTAGGTTTCTGTGCCTCTCCCTCCTCATCTCTCATCCCTCATCCAGCCACCTGTCCACACAGTTTTCTCAGAGATTCCCAGCTAGGCAACAGTCTGCGGTGCTTTGGACGATAGTCACGCCCAGAACCTCGGTTGTGCCATCCATGAAACACGGGTGTGCTCAAGTCTCCCTGACTTTCTTGAATAGAGCCCGCAGGGAGAAAGGGCGAAGAGAAGGCGTCCCCTGGCGCCCCAGTCCAGGTGCCGGAGCCGGGCCAGCCTCCAGGTGGCTGCCCGGCCCGTGAATAGAGCTGTGTCTTTTATAGCCCGGCCTCGGTCACGCCGCTGGGCGGGGCCTCCGCTCCTGGCCAAGAAGGTGCCGCCGGGCGGCGCGGGGCGGGGCCGCGGGCCTGCCAGTATCCGAGCGCGGGGACTGGCGGAGGGCAGATGGGCGTGCGTACGCGCTACAGTGGTCGCTGGTGTGCTGGCAGTTCTTCTCCGTCCTCCCTACCTCTAGGGTCCACCCTCAGCTCAGTCCTAATAATCCCCGGCCCCTCCGCCCCGCCTCCACCGTTTCCCACGGACCGATCTGGGTTCTGTGAGCTGCACTCTCTGGAGGAAGACTGAGCTTGCGAAGGCGAGACAAAGAGCAGGCTTGTGAGGACCGCGGCCCTCCCCGCCCTGTGTGTGACTGAGCCCCTTGGTCCCAGGTGTCAGACCTAGTGTGAGACCTGGCAGATCAGAGCAGAGGGGGTAATGTTTCGTGGGAACTCCTTTAGATATGTGTGCTACGGCATGGCTGTTGCTCAGTGACTGCCCCCGACAACACCAATGCCCAAACTGCCCCTCCCCCAACACCCTTTTTGGCACACGATGGTAAGGGAGCGGGAGCGAGACTAGGGGACTCAGATGGGCAGGGGCTGTGCGGAGGTCAGTGTAGGACTGGGGCAGTCCAGGGGAGCTGCATACCCCATGTGAGAGCCCCAGGAAAGCCCTGTGCCCTGCACTCCAGGAAATCACCCTGCCCCCCCTCCCCACACACACTTCTCTACCCCAAGTATTTCTCAAGTTTCACCCAAACACAAATGTACCGAGGACAGAACTTGGGGGCAATTAGCCAGGCCTCACCAACTCTTTGCTTTGCAATGAACTCCAAAGTAGATTGAGCCTTGCACCCAGTACTGCATGAGCTTGATCTCTTTTATCCTCTCAACAACCCACGAGGAAGCTGAGGCACAGTTAAGTCACAGGTCAGGGCAGAGCCAGGATGTGAACCTGGATCCTGCAAACCCCTGGCACTTCCCTACCATGTGGCACTGACCCCCAAGGCCACTGCCTTTATTTACCCCCTACCCAATGCCCAAGGCTGAGATTCCTGCTCATGACCATCTTGCTGGCCTGAGGCATGGCTGCAGGTTGGATCCTGTCTCAAGTGCCCTTTTCACTTGCTCTGTCCCTCCAAGGCTCTGCCATCCCCAGCAGTTTCCCAGGCACACTATTCCTGCTGGTCTAGGTCTCTTTCAGAAACATGGACACACTGTACCTTGGCCAGGCCAGTGCTCTGGATGTGATGGGGATGGTGGTGGTAGCCAAAGCTTCAAAGACAGGGATGGTGATACAGAGAAGGACAAATGGAAAGAGGGTGAGAGGCAGAGAGGCCAGGACAAGGACTAACTCTTCACAGGGATCAAGTGGGGGACCCAATCCTGCCTAGAGCTGAATGGGCCTCAGGAACAGAGGGAGGTCCAGGCCTTTTCCAGGTTGCTTGGCTGAGTTCTGGACTTCCTGTGGAGAGGTCTGGACACCCCCAGGTTCATGGCCTCTGGATGGGGTAGGGGTTACAAGGGTCAGGTTGGCCCTTCTCTGGACAAATCCTCCAGGGAGCCCTCAGAGGAACAGCCCTGGGCAGATGCTGGGGATAGGAATCTGAACACTGTCCAGTGATGAACCTGATGGGCCCGTTTCCTCTGCTGCAGACCTGGAGGAGGAGAAAGGGTAAGTACCATTTCTGGGTGGCTGCTATGGTCCCAGCCCTGTTTGGAGATTTATGTCCATATAACAAGAGGCTATTAAGGGCTCTTCCAAAGCTGACAGCCCTGGCCAATGTGAGCTGAGCCCTCACCAGTTATCCACCTTTGTTGAGGCTTTACACATCTCAGCTAACCCTTACTCAACCTCTGACATGGTGGGTCTGTTATCAGCCTCTTTAACATGTGAGGATTCAGGATCAGAGAGGTGTGGTCACATGTTCAGGGTCATACAATTAGCATGTGGCATAGCCTTGTCCCCAGGCCTCAGCAATCCCTTCTAAGGTTGGATCCAGGTAGGGGAACAGAGGCAAACTCCTCTGGACTCTGCACTGCCCTACCCAGTATGGCACCCAGGAGCAGTTCCACCATGCAGAGTGGCTGCAGCTGAGCTTGGCATGGACTCCCTGGGGCCTCTGGTCCCAGGGGCTATCTCTGGAGAGAAGTCCATCAGCGTGCCTCCTCTGCCTTCACCACAGTATTGCCTGCATAATTGTGAGGGCCAGGAAAACGCTTCCTAGTGTTTAACGTAAATCCTTGCTCCTGTAACACCAGCCCCACTTTAAAGCGGTAGTTCTCAACAAGGGATGATTTTGGGCCTTCAGAACATTTGGCAGGGTCTGGAGACATTTTTATCTGTCACGACTTGGGGGAAGGGAATGCTATTGGCATCTAGAGGGTGGAGGCCAGGGATGCTACAATGCACAGAACAGTTAGGGACAACACACAGAATTATCTGGCCCAAAGGTCAGCAGTGCTGGGGTTGAGAACTTCTGGAGTAAAACATGGGCTTTGGAGCCAGGCAGACCTCAGTTTGAATCTTGCCTTTGCCATTTACTAGCTGTGTGTACCTTTCACCAAGCGGCTTTACCTTTCTTTGAGACTCAGTTTACCCATCACGAAAAGTGGCATTAATAGTGGCTCTCATCTTAAGGAGTCTTGAGGGGCAAACAGATCACACGCATTTAGTACCTGCGCAGGGCCTGGTATTGGGGAAGCTCTGTCAGTGATAGCCATTATTTTTATTTTCCATTTTCCAAGGTGAACCTATATGTGGAAGCAAAGGTCTGGTGGCTGAACCTGGAGTTCCCCATGGGTCAGCCCTTCCTCCAGTGGTGCCTGGCACTGGGTCAGCCTATTGATATTGTGGGAGAGGCTGGATTGGCCACTGTGGACCTGGAGGAAGGAGCCAGGAAAAAAACTTGATCTCAGGTGGGCAAAGGTCACCTGAAACTCACCTTGCTCACTCTTCCCTCCGCCCCCACCCCAAGGAAATCATGGGGTGTGTGCGTTGGGGGGAAGGGGATTGGGACATAAAACACACTAGTGAATACATACAGAATCCAGTCCCTTAGCTTAGGGAATTTCCATGGATTCACAGCTGGACTTAGAGAAGAGTGCCATTAAAGTGAACACAACCCAGACAGGTAGAGATATGGGGGTGGCTGGGAAATGGCATCCTGGCCCAGGTAATGGCATGTTCAAAGGTCTGGTTGTAAGGAGTAAGGCATAAGGCCTGTTTCCCAAATGATTGTCCAGTGTGGTCCAGCTTGGTGGAAAGAGCCTATCCCAATGGGGTAGGGCACAGGTATTGGGGCTGGGAACCTGGACATTAAACTTTTCAATCTAGGTCCTCCTTCCCTCTGTGCAGCGAGAAGAGTCATTGCAGTTTTTCTTTTTGCAGTCTAGACACTACCCCCTCCCCCTGCCCCAATACTGAAAACAGAATTTTGGATCCACATCTCTGCTCTGTTCCCCATCCCTGGGAGTCACATTAGACATACCCAACCCCTACTCACAAAGCCCTGTAACCTACCCATCTTACCCAACCCAGGATCCTGCCACCCGAACAAAGTGACAGCCCTTCTGCTCCCATCCAGCTCTTCCCTTCTCCTGCCCCTCTGCCCCATTCATCCCACCAGGAGCCCATTCCGCTGTAACATCTGCCACCACCTGCTCCTTGAGAAGCCCAAAGTCAGCTCAATGCTCCTCAGGATTGCCCCCCATTTTCATCCCTTAGACTTTGGTTGGGTAGAGCTGTCTGGACTCTCTTCACTCCCTCCAGGGGGTCCTCCAGGAGGCCTGGAATCTGGAAGTCTCTTCTTTGCCTCTAGAAAGTGACAATTCTTTGGAGTATAGAGCCAATGGCTTGGCTTTCTGAATTTTGGGGGCAGGGGAATGGACTCCATGGGCCCCACTCGGTCCCCAGACTTCAGCCCAGGGAATACTCTGAATGAATGAATGAATGAATGAATGAATGAATGAATGAATGAGTTATGCCTGACAGTCAAGTTTCAAGTCTGGAAAGGAAGTTTAGGCGTTTACCAAGAGTGAGGGAGAGCTCTGGAAAGCAGGGCTAGGAGAGCGGACGACTTGGGGATCGGGGTACGGACTGCTCTCAGAAGCGCCTGACAAGCAGCAGCAGAACAACTAGAGCCTCCCGCCCTGGAGTCTTCTCAGCTCCTTTAGGGGCAGGGCCGAGACCAGCCTGCCTGGCGGCAGGCACCGAGCCCAGCAGCGTCCGCACTCGGGAGAGCCAACAGGAAGAGAAAAAGAGAGGCTGGTTGAGGCAGGCCAGCTGGCCAGTGGGGAGTCCCGGGCGTGGGCGCCGGGATCTGGGGAACCCCCTCTGGCGCCTCCTGGCCTGGGTGCGTGGGGGTGGGGGTAGCGCCCCCCAGCCCTCTGGCCTCAGTGTTCTCTGTAAATGGGGCCCCTTCTAAGGGCTGGTGCGCGTGCCGATGGAGGCAGAGGCGAGGTGTGCGGAGAAAGGGGGGAGGTCCAGACAATTTAGTGACCAGCACAGAGAGGCGGAGACGCTGGACCCTCCGCTCCCGGCGGGCGGAGGCGGAGCCTTCGAGGGGCGGGCCAAGTCGGGGGCGGGGTCGGGGCCGGCACCTGGGTGAGGTCGCGCCGCCCCGCCCCCTTGCACTTCCGTGTGCTGCGGCGCGGGAGCGGGAGGCTGTGTCCCTTGGATCTCTCCCGCGACCCCCGGCACCCACCCGCTGCGCCGAGGCCTGGACGGTACTTCACCGGCTGCCAGGCGCGTCCTGGTCGCCCCCCGCCTCAGACCCCTCTTTGTGCGCACACTTAGGACCGGCGCTGGGAGCTGGACCCCAGCCGCCGCGACCCCTGGCTCCTGGCCCTGCGCCTAGAGGTGAGTGAGGCGGGCCCGGACGTGGGATCTGGGCTACCTCAAGGGCGCGCTGCTCCTCCCTTCCCCCCTTCCCGCTCCGGTTCCCGTTTTCGAAACTGAGAAACCGAGCTGCCGCCAGCGAAGGTCCCGCCGTGCGCCAAGACCTGCCGGTGCCTCGGTCCCCCAGTCTGTCTGCCCCTCCGTTCAGCGGTAGGAGCCAAGGCCCTCTTGTGCGTCTGCTCCCGGCCCCTCTACCCGCCTGTGTCCCCAGCTCCTCCAAGCGTCCTCCCGTCCCTCCCGAGTCTCTGGGGCCTTCTGTCCGTCCATCTGTCCCCACTTCTGTGTTTCCCTGTCTATCTCTCTCTAGTCCCTCTCTGTCCACCCTCCTCGTACCCCATCGCCCCACGCCCCGCTGATCCCTAGATCCTGTCCTCCCTGAGTCGCGCCCCCGGCCCACGCTCGCCGCCCCCAGCCTGTCCCGCCGCCTTTCCTTTTCTACCGCGGGGCCCAGGCCAGGCCGTCTGCCGGGCCTCGCCTCCCGCCCCTGGGTCCCTGCCCGGCCCGTGCGGCGCCTCTTTCTCGCTCTATCTCCTTTCAGTCTCAGTGTCTCTTGATCTCTCTCTTTCTCCATCTGTCTCCGGGCTGGGCGTGGCTCCAGTGTCCGCCCCCTTCCCGCCCCGCCCTTATGTTCCTCTGAGCCCCCTACCCTTCAGGGACCTTTCTGCCCCAGGCCCCTCCCAATCCAGACGCCACGCGGGTGGGGTCCCAGCCATGTGAGGGGAGGCGGTGGAGGAGAGCCGGGGCGAAGAGGCAAGAGGTGGGCACCGTCAGAACTGCCGGACTTTCCTAACTTCCCCACTGAGTCCCCCACTTAAATCTGATTATAAGGATTGCGGTAAATGGAGGGTTGTCCCTTCCTTTGCTGGCCGCTGCCCTGTATGTGTGGATCCTCTCCTTGAGATGAGTCGCTTGTATCGGGGCGTGTAGGTATGTTGTGTCTATGTCCGCTTGGGTGTTGTTTGTCACTGTGTCTGGAACTTGCCCCTGTGATTCTTTTTTCTCATGTATGATTTGCCAGTGTGCATGTGGGTATGTCTGTCTGGGTGTTCTGAGGCTCTGCGCGCCCTTTGCAACTATGTATGTGCTATGTCTTGGTGTGTTCTTTATCATCACACTCCCCTCTATGTGTTGGAGTGTGTGTGTGTCTTTGTGTGCCCATGTGAGTGCATCCATGTGTGTCTAGAGGATCCTATGTTGTATACTGGGTGTGTCATGGTGACCCACTGGCCATGAGTACATTCAAGCTGTTAATTGTGGGAGCCCATGATGTTAGTATGCCAGCCCACCAGGCTCATATGTGAGTGTATCTTTATTAGTGTGTATGTGTGTGCACTCACATGTTGTTCTTCCTCTCCCTCTGCCACTGTCATCAGGCCGACCTGGTCACCAAGGGAGGGGACTGGTCCCTTGGGTTTCCTTGTTCCTTATGTGGACTTGAGTTAGGGTGTGGTGGACAGGCCAGCAGAGGGCAGAAGTGGTGTGTGTGTGTGTGTGTGTGTGTGTGTGTGTGTGTGTGTGAGAGAAAGAGAGAGAGAGAGAGAGAGACACACACACACACACAGACAGACACACAGAGAGAGATATGTAGTGTGATGTGGAGGTGTTTGGACAGCTGTACCTAGCTGTAGGGTGGTATAAGGGATCTGCTGTGTGATAGGACTGAGACTAGGGGTGAGTCTGGTGGTATGGGCCTATGACTGGTGGGAGACTCACAGTCTGACTGTATGAAACTGTGAGTATGTGTGTTCTGGCAGTACTGATTGTATGGTACCAAGAGTGCTTGGGCGTGGGTATCAGGAGCAGGAGGGAATGAAACAAGGTGTGTGGTGCCTGCACCCAGGGTTCACAGTGCTGGTAGGTAAGGTGAAAGCCCCAGTGTGTGGGTGAGCATGTGGGAGGCTGTGCGGGGTTGGGTGTGCACACAGCATGCTCAAGTCCAGCCCTGGCTCCTGGGGAGAAGATGGAGTTCTCCATCTCTCACCTTCCTCTACGCCCCCAAGACATCAGAGGACAAGTCTTGGAGTTTGTGGTATTGTGATCAAGACCTTGGGCTCTGGACCCAGGAAAGATTTGGGCTCAAAAATTACTGTGCCAGTTAAAAGCAAGGGGCCAAAGCTAGGCCTCTGTAAGACTGTTTCCTTATCTGCAGAATGGAGAAGTTGTAAGGACTAGAGGTCCTGTGTCAGAGATCATTTAGCACAGCTTTGGCCTATAGTGAGAGCTCAGTACATGCTAAGTCTTATTTTGTGATCACTCACCTCCCCGCACTATATATGGTCCCCATTCTCCTGGGAGTTGGGGCCAGTAAAAGCCCAGATAGTCCCCCAAACCAGTTTCCTGCCAGAGATCTGTCTGTTGCCCCCCTCTCATCCTCTTGACCAGACTGCTCTGTGGGAGGGAATAGGGCTGACAGAAACCCCACCAGCATCCAGCCCTGTTCATCCCACATGACACCCCCCTCCCAGTCTCAGCAGCAGTGATGGAGGAGAGAGTGGTGGGAGGTGATTTGGAGCTGTGACTGCAGGGCACTGACACCGTTTAGCTGGCACAGCTAATTGGAGTTTAAATTAAAATTAGAAATAAAATATAGACAAAAAGATAAAGCCTAAGGATGCCTCTGCTTCTGGGGAATGGTGATGTGGGGGTATTCAGCTAGAGGAAGGGCTCACATCTGGGGATGGGAACCTTTGGTGGAGGCCAGGCATGCAGAAAAAGAACTCAGACTTTTCACATTGCTGCCTTTGTCATTCCTCCCAAAATCTCTCTTGGCCTCAGTTTTTTCAGTTATGTAATGGGTACAACAGTAATGTGAAAATCACCTCGACTAGAAAGTGTAAAATAAGGAACAAAAAAGTTACTATTCATTTGGCACTCCTAATGTGAGTCTTGCAAAGGAGCCAGCATGCCACATTATTGGAGCCTTGGAACTACCTGAGGAAATGTATTTTCCCCATTTTAAGGATGAGACAAAGTGAATCTCAGAGGGATTGCCCTAGGCCACAAGGCGATGGTACTTGACTGTACCTTAGGTTTCTCAAGCCCACAGGGCAACCTCTTGCAGAAAGAGGATTAGGAACAGCCTTCTTGCTGTGTCTGTAGCCTGGAAAGGCTCTGAGGGCTGAAACAGTGTTCCAAACCCTAGTATGGAGTGGATATATAGCCTATGCCCTGGAAAAGTTGGGCCCAACACCCCATTTCATAGAGGAGAAAGTCAAGTTCAAAGAGGTCTCAAGTATCAGAGTCAAATTAGGCTTAGCCAGGCCTGTATTGGTCATGCTGGGGCTGAATGATGAGGAGAGCCTGTCTGGTGATGCCTCCCAGCTCAGCTGTTTTTTCTTGTTCCTCCAGGTCTGGTGGGAACTGACCCAGGTGAGGGGTGCCGACCTACTTCTCCTGGTGGTTGTTGTGTGGTGGTGGTGGCAGCAGGAGCCAGGACTAAGGACAAGGGGGAGCCAGAAACCCCAGGTAAGACTAGGTCCTCTTAAACAGATGGACAGTGCACAGCGTGGACTTCCGCTTTGGGTTGGTCCCCTTCTACCCTGGGATGGAATACTAGAGTGGCAGTAGGGGGTGGAATACTAGAGTCCTTGGTCTGGGTGTGGGGCCTGGGTGCCCAGAGTGGGCAGCAGTTTGCCCTGCATGTGAGTGCTCCTGGCCTAGAACTGGCTTCTGGCCCAGGAAAGCCTTTGGCTTTGGAGCCTAGAGGCCTGATGCCCAATAGTGATTTGGGGCGAGGAGTAGTGACACTTTGCTGGTCAGTTATAGAGAAGGTGGTGTGTGAGCTAAGGGCTGAGGGTGGATGTATAAGCATTTCATTGGTTCTTTATTTCTGCCTCAGGCAGGCTATCCCTATCATCACACAGAGAAACTGAAGTTTGCCCTGGGCTCTATAGCGGGTTGGACACCAAGCTAGGAATGGAATGAAGTCTAGCTCCTAGCATGACTGAGTTCTCTTCGACATCCCTGTTCCCTTATTTCCCCAGCCTCTCTGGGGACAGAGGAGGGACTCTAAATCCTCCTCACCAACCCCCAGATTCAGGGTGAGCTGGGCTGTCACTGAGGAATGTTGGGGAAGGCTGCAGTCTCTGAGGCCCCTCATAAAGCTAGAAATTCCCTCCTTTGGGACCAGCCTTGCCTCCTTCAGCTCCCATTGCAATGAAGAGAGCTCAGTGAGTTACCCATTGCATGTCCAGAGCCCAGTCAGCAGGATTCTGGGAGGCATTGGGGGAGGATGCTGTGGGTACCTGGAACCTAGAAAGTGACAGTGGGGACAGGTGGCAAAGGTGATCTTTTCTCCAGGAGTCCTGCCTGATAAATCCCTCGCTCCTAGCCCTTACTGCCTATCAAGCACCTACAGGTCTTGGGGGTGAATAGACAGATGGGCCTAACTGGGCAGAGGGGTACAAGAGGGCAGAGCCCTCACTCCTGGGGTTGGAGTGAAGCTGAACAGAAGCAGAGTCTCCACTAGGTCTTCTGTTTATTCAACCTACCTGCAGATCTGGTGGGGAGGAGGTGATTTGCCCTTAGCTAACTGGGGCCTCTGCCACCTGAGGTCAGGGGCTCATTCCCTCCCAGCACTGAGCCTCAGTTCTTAAGCAGTTCAGTTAATTAGCCTTGGAGCTAGCCCCCTTTCAACTCTCAAACATCACCTATCTAGCTGGCATATACATATATATGCTTACAAAGGGGTGCAGAAACTGAGGCTGCACTTGGCACCTATGGCCACAGACCTACGAGTGCCTACAACACACACATGCACACACAGACACAGGTGTTCACATGCACTCACCCACAAACACGCTCAAACGTGCACAGACACTCACCCAGTCATCCTTTCATTCAGATGCCTGCCCACACACACCACACTGTGCCCATTCTGGGTCAGGAAGGGGATGTCCTTGGTCAGGGTCATAGCCCAGCCTGTGTCTGGCACTGAGAGTGAGGTTTGAGGTGTGGCTGTGACCACAGATGCTCCATGGGGCTGGGCCGCACTGAGAGGTGGGCTCTGCCTAGACATTCACCAGCTATCCTGCCACCTGGCCCAGGCCCCCAGGCTGACCAGGGCTTGGCATTGAGATGGGGGCATATGCGCGTGGGGGAGGGGCCATGTCAGCTGTGCTGCACCTGTTTGTGGCTGCTGCCACAGAGGAGGAAGTGGGCTGCTTGTGGTCATAGGGCCAAGGTGCTAACAGGCCAATGGGGGTCCTATCAGCTCTTCAGTCCCCTCTCATTGTCTACTCTGGTGGAAGTGGAGTTGCTGGGCTCTGAGGACTGGAAGGCAGAAAGTGTACTTCTTCTGGGGCAGTCTGTGCACTTTCCAAGGCCTAGGCTTCGGGGAGAGGCCTGTCTATCTGCGGTGTTTCCGGAGGTTCACTTCCTCTGGGCTGCCCAGGAAGTGGTTTCAGAATGGGACTGACCAGCCCTCTGTCTGTGGCTTGCCCCGCCCTAGCCTTGCCTGTAAGAGGAGCAGTGTCTGGCCAGTGGATTAGGCCGATTGGCCAGGCTTTCTACCACCTTGGCTGGCCAGGCTTTCTACCACCTTGGCTGGCCAGGCTTTCTACCACCTTGGCTGGCCAGGCTTTGATGGAGGCTCAGGTGAAGGCATGGAGGACTGAGGCCATGAAGCCCCTGCAGTCCCCACAAACCCCAGCTCTTCCCTTACTCCAAGCCTGTAAGCTGAGGCTTAGAGCAGAGCCTTAGCTCCAGCAGGCATGGCCCTCTTGTGTGTGAGTGGCCCCCTTGTGTGTGAGTGGGCTGCATCTCTGGGATGAGGCAGCTCCAAGGCGCTGTATGAATGAACCTAGGCAAGTGGCTTTGACGCCAATGCCTCTATTTCCCCCTCTGACAAATAAGACAATGATAGCATCCACCCTTATGGAGTTGTGCCAGAAAGAACAGATAATGTTGTCAAAGTAGCTAGCACCATGCCTGGCACATTGTCAATGTTTAAGGAGTAGAAACTATAGTTATGTAAAGAATTAGCACCCAGTTCATGGTAACTGTTTAAAAAACAGCAAGTAGTACTGATGATGGAGTTATTATGTCTGATGGCCTGGGCACTGGCCCAGTGTCACAGGGCCAGGTGGCTGCAGAGCCTGGCTGAGAAACCAAGTCTCTGGCTCCCTCATCCCCCCTTGATTCTGCCTCCAGAAGCAATGCTGCAGGGTGGGGAGGGTTTCATTAGTTCAATAGGTTCCATGTCCTCTGAGAGAAGAGCTCTAGGGTGGAGCAGCTGTGCCTACTGAGTGGCCCAGCCCCCTCCTGCCCTTCTCCCCCTCACTCCCTTACAAAGGGAGAAAAATAGATCTCATGACAAATAGAAAGGAAAGGCAGTCCGCAGCAGCCTGCTGCCCTCCCAGGCCTCCCCCGAGCCTCCTTTCCTGCTCTGGCTCCCTGCAGGACACTAGGCTTGGAGAAGCTGAGGCTGGTGGTGAGGAGGTGGGTAGAGCCCTCCTGCCAGCCTTCAGACCCCTGGAGTCATCCTTTGACTGGGAATGGGGGTGGACATCGGGCTCATGGAGGCTAGAGGAGTGGGGGAAGCTAGAAATGCCCCCCTACACACGCATCCTTGACAAATGGCAGCTGATGGCAGGGAACTGCCTGTCCCAGGGACATGCAGAAGGTCAGACCAGTGAGGGCTGGGCTGAGTTTTGGCCTTTGCTGTCTGGGGCTAAGAGATTGGGGCCTTTGAGTGTTGGAGTGATAATGATGGTGGGGTTAGTTGGCAGGGGCCAGGAGGCTGGAAGACTGGAGATGGGCAGGGCCTGGGCTGAGAATGTGAGTGAGGGCATCCTGAAGGTTTAGGAGCAAGATCTCTGCAGGCATCAGACAGACCCGGGTTCAAATTTTCACTGGATATTTACTGGCTGTGTACTTTTGAGGAGGGGACTGACTGCTTTGAGCCTCAGTTGACTCATCTGTGAAGTGGGCAGATCAGGGAGTGTCCACCTGAGACTTAAATGATGAGAAGGAACCAGTGTATTTTGGGGAAGGGGAATGGAAGACAGAAGAGCACGCCCAGAGGCTCCTAAGTCGGGTGGGACTTGGCTGTTCAGAGAACTGAAAAGGGTCACTGTGGCTGGGACAGAGAGGAATGATGGAGGGCAGTGGCTGAGGAGGTCAGGGAGGTAATGTGGGCCAGTTGGGGGTAGGAGGGCTGATCAGGGAAAGGATACTGAGCTTATCAGAAGGGAAACAAGAAATGCTGGGGCTTGGGCAAGGGGCGATGAGATCTGCTTTACTGTCTTAAAAGACCCACGTAGTCTCTGCGGCAGAGGGACTGTAGGGGCCAGAGCAGAGGACGGAGAGCAGTGAGCAGGTAGGTAAATTTCCTGGGGGAGATGGTGCCAGGATGGGGGCAAATGGCGGAGAGAAAAGAGGACTTCAGCAGAGACTGCAGAGGTGGAGGATACTGTTGCTGTGTAGGGAGGAAGGGAGAGGAGGAAAATGACCCCCAGGTGTCCACCTGAACAACTGGGCAAGCACTCGTGTGGAGGAACATGAGTAGGTCTGTTTTGGACATGTTTGAGCACCTCTAGAGAGGGGTGAGGTCAGGAAGATAGGTGGGTTCAGGATGGTCTAGGCTGAAAGTGGGGACTTGAGAGTCGAGAAGTAGCACATATAGCACAGATTGAGGAGGAGAGGGTTCATGGGGCCTTTGTTGGGGAAGTTTGAGAGGCCCTGGGAACAGGCCCAGAATGGCTTTCCCTCGAAGGTCCCTGCCAAGGTGCCCAGGAGGGCAGGATTGTGGTGGCTGAGCTACTGTTTTCACAACAGCTCCGGAAGCTTTGGATCATGTCTGTGGCTGTGTTGGGTAAACAGGTGCAGTGGAACAGCCAGTTGCCAAGGCTCAAGACTGGATTAGATGTCTACTTGGTGTGGGCTGTGAGTGCTGGGGGCTGGTGGAGGTGTGGGGAGATAGGAGGAGGACTGCAGCATCTTCTAGTGTCAGGGATGGAGAAAACTTAGAGGTGTACATTGTTAAGACTGAGAAACTGAGGCCATGGAAGGGACAACAGCTGGCCTGGGGTCTACCAGTGAACTCATGCTATCTTTGCCTAGCCTGGTCTCTTCCCAGAGCAGTAGACCAGAGCAGGGCACTGCAGGGCTGAGTGGCTTGAGAGAACCTCTTTAGCCACTGATCCAAGGAGTCCCCTATAATTACCAAGGATAGCTGGATATGGGCATTGGGATGTGAGGGGCATTGGGATGTGAGGGGAGAGGGCCAGATGTGAGGATGGCAGTAGTGATAAAGATGATGGTGACAGCTGCCTCAGTGTCAGGAGCTGCATTCAGCACAACTTCTAAGGCAGGACAAGATCAGTCCCTTTTACAGACGATGCCGGAGTACCTTGGCCAAGCTCTCAGGGCACCCAGGGAAGACCAGATCTGAACTAGCTTGTCCAGCCCACACCCAGACCCCCACTCTCCAGTTCCTCTGTTCACTGCCTGCTGTGGGATGGCGTACCACAGTCATGCCTCTCCAGTTTTCTCCTGATCCTAAAGTGGAGAGGGATCATCTGGGCCTTCTCTCCTTATAGGAATGGATGGCAAAAGCCTTAGGTGGCCAAACACAAAGATGAGGACTCTAGTAGGAGGCTTCTGTGGGTGCACAGAGAGAATGGCTGAGGAGTGAACTTGGGGCCCATCTCTGTGGGGGCTGGTGGGGAAGCTTTCCCACCCCAACCACATGCATATGCCTTTGCCCAGTTGGAGGCCAGAAAGGCAGTTCTGGGGCTAGAACCAGAGGATCCCTCTCTGCTTTTGCTGGGGGCTTTGTGGCTTTGGGTGAATTGCTTCATCTCTCTGTGAGTTTCTGCCTAGTGAGTCTGGAGCTCGATGGAGGTCATGTGTGCGGTGCTAGGCATGGCTGTCTTACCTGTGTACGTGCGAGCCCTCCCCTTCTGTGCATGAGGCCTGTGACTACCACCCGTGACTCCCCATCTCATCCTCAGCCTCCGCTGACTTCCCCTCAGTCAGGTGGGCAGAGGAGGCCTGCCCAACAATGAGCCTGACCCGCCTACTCCTTCCTGACCAGCCCAGTCTTCCCTGACACACTTTGGACTTTGCTCTGGGCCAGGAGGGACTTTCCCCACCTCCCCTGGTTGGGAGGCCTAGCCTGCCTGACACCCGGCTGCCCTTCCCTCTCCCTCATCTCCCCAGCCATTGTGCCCCAGGGGCTGCGGTGGGAAAAGCTACATTTGGACTTTCCTGGTGCCAGACCCCAGTCAGGCATGTGTAGGCCGTTCCGGGCTTGTGTTTTTATTTTTGTGCCCACGTGGACATTATGTGATATGCACCCTGTGTGTGTATGTACATGGATCTCTGTGCTGGTGAATACACGAGAGTATTAATGTGTGGGCCGAGATGTCAGTTGCCATGTGAGAGCCAGGGTGTGGGGGTGTGTTTCTCAGTGTGTCACTGAGTGTCGAAGGAATGAGTATGTGCCTATGGCTACAGCTGCGTGTGTGTGTGTGTGTGTGTGTGTGTGTGTGTGTGTGTTAAACAGCAAGCACGGCTCCCTGTGTGTAACTGTGTGTTTGGATTGGTGGGTGTGCCATATGTGCACATGTGTGTGGTTATTCTAAGAGAGGCCCTGATGTACCCCCCACCCTGTCTCCTCACAGAGGCTCCCTTGTCCTCAGTCCTGCCATGAAGGGGCCTTTATTTTTCCCTTGGGGGTACTCAGGGGTTCCTCCCTCTGGCTGAGCCAAGGGCTTCTCCAATCCTGGGTCTAGCTGAATGACTCAAGACCTGTACATGGTGTGGGCTATGCCCCCAAGGAGGTCCTACCCACCACACCTGCTGTCAGGGGTGGGTGGGAGCTGATGGTAGCCAGGGTCTCATGTCCTGCTCCTCAAACCCTTCCAGACTCTCTGGCTTAGTGGGCCCGTGACACCTCAACTCATCTCTCAGATCGAAGCTCTCTGTAACTCCCCCAGGCAGCAGACCTCCAGCCCCCATGTTACTCCAGCCCCTCTCACTCCTTTCAGGAGTGATATGATCCTGAGCAGTGATCATATCCTCCTCTTTAATGATATATTTATGTGACTGTTCTTACCAAGTTGAGTTCCATGGGCTTGGCTTGGTGTGTCTTGTCACTGTGGTGCCCGCTACCTGGCTGGGCCTGAGGAGGGCTGGGGGTTACCTGGGGCTGGGCTGGGCCTTTGGGACCTGCAGTTCCCACCCTATCATGTGCAGATGTCACATTGTCATGTGTGTGTTTTCCTGGGAAGAGGTCCCAGGTATTTCATTGGTTCTCAAGGTATTGTCACCCCTTTAACATTGTAAATGTTTCAATCATGCTGTTCATGCCTCACCTCTGATTCCCATCTGATTCCAGTGGGCTGGGTTGGGCCTGGCAGTGGAATTTTTTAAAATCCCCCAGACAGTCAGGTGGGCAGCCAACGCTGAGGAGACTGAGCCAGAGGCAGAGAAACTACCCAGACAACAGACCCAAGTCCTCAGCAGGAGCAGGATCGCAGACACCTGCACAGGTTATCTGTAGGGGGCATGGAGTCAGGTAGCAGCTGGCTTTCTGGGGAGTGTGCAAAGATCCCCCAGGTCTGACTTTTAGAACTGTTTGGAAAGATACAGAGGAATTCAGGAGGACATTCTGGCTAAGGGAACTGCATATGCAAAAGCGGAGAGGCTTGAAACTGGGGCAAAGTGAGATCTGAGGTGGAGCACAGGCCAGGGTCAGGCTAAGGCATGGGCTTTCTCCAAGGACAGTGGGAGTCCAGGAGGTTCCAAGCTGTGGGGAGAATGAATGGGGAGGGGCCAGGAGCGGTAAGAGATGGGAAAGGTCCCTGGGGGAAAGGAGGAGCGTCTAGGCAGAGTGGTTGATGTGTATGGAGTGAGGGAGCCCTGGGGTGGGGGGTGGGAGGTGGGGCAGAATGAGGAGCTAGTCCTGGAGAGGAGCAGGTGTGGGGAGTATCTCCTGCTTTGGGACTTGGCCCTGACCTGAGACTGTAGCTGATCCTCCTCCCAGGACAGTGCTGGACAAATGGGGACTATGACATAGAACCTGGTGAGGGGCCTTGGAAGGGTCTTGCTAACCCTTCCCCTCCCCCAGCCCCTGCTTTTCTTGCTGAGCCTGTTTCCTGAATTGTGAAACCCCTGTGACCTCCTTAACTTGCTTCCATCTAGGAAGGCTGTCTGGGGAGGCCAGCCTCCCAGCCAAGCTACTACTCGCCTACCTGCCCAGCCTGGCAGCTTTTGCCACACCTGGCCCCCTTGCCCAGTTTCAGCTACCAGGGACAGCCCTGGTCCCTCCTGCTGATCACACTGCTTCTTAATCCTCTCTCCCACTGCCTGGGCCTCACATGCCTTCTCCCTCCTTCATTCATTCTTCAAGGCTTATGTGGGCTGGACCTTGACAGGATCTCCATCTCAAGGAGGGCCTAGTCCAAAACCACCCCCACCATTCTTGACTGGCAGCAGGTGGTGCTTTGTATGGGTGGGCAGCAGGGGCTGCCCCAAGGCTGGGCAGGTGCATGTGGAGAGGGTTGCATGGAAGGAGCATCCTCTGCTCCTCAGGTGTCCGTTTAAGGGAGCAGAACCCAGACCTACCAGGCGACTCAGCTGATCTCTACTCACTCTTGCTTTCCTGGACCTCAGCCTGTCACCTCTTGATTGCCTGGCAGACTTTCTGAGGGAGCCTCCCTCCATGTTCACACGCACTCTAAGAGCCTGAACAAGGCCTTTCTTTCTAGGCCCTATTTTGCTCCTCTGTCTAGTAGGCATTACCCTGTGGCCTGTAAGATGGAGTCAAACACCAAGGAAGTGCTGGAGTGGAGGGGACTTCATTGTCCTCAGTTTCTGCCTCTGTTCTAAAAAGAGATGGGCATGTCAGTCTCTGAAGGCCCATCTCTTGGAGATGTTTTGACTTGCTGGGCTTTATTTTTCACCTTCAACACAATCGTTATCAATTTACATGTTGTAGAAAAATTAGTAAATGCATTCCTGTTTCTGTTGGTGTCACCCCTTAGGCCATGTTCCCCACCTTGCCTTCCTTGCTGAAACACACTCATGTGCACACGTATGGATGTGCAACATTCATACTTGTCTTCTGTGTCCCAGGAACTCTGACTGGTACAGACACTCTGGTCAGTTTGAGACCAGCCTTGCCCACTGCCTTGGACAGGCTGGGAGCAGGTTTCCATTGCCCCGAGGAGGTGACGTGCCTGGTCTGCCCTGGCCCGGCCTGGCCTGGTACCACCTTTCCTTCCTCTGAGCTGCTAGTCTAGGGCAGGGTGGGTAGCAGGGCCAGTGGGCCCTCACTCCTTGAAGCTGGAATCCAGTATGGCCTAGCCTTTCCCAGGTTTTGAGAACCAGAGGCTGTCCCAAGTGGCTGGGACAAGAAGGAGGGCAGCAGTTCAGGGGTCTGTACCACCCGCATTGTATAGAAAGGGGGCGGTCCTCAAGGTCAGGCCTAGGACTGGCCTAGAGGGGGCTGGGTGAATAGACTCTGGTCAAGCACAGGGTACCTGTCCTATTTATTTTCTGTCTTCATGAGTATGTCGTGCGTTCTGTTCTCTTTCCCTTCATCTCTCCTTGACATGGCACATTGAAAAGAATGTGGGCTGAAATATCAGGCAGGCTTGGATTCAAATCCGTCTGCCACTTACTGGCTGTGTGGTCTTGGGCAAGTCATTTAGCCTTTCTGAATCTGTTTCTTCATCAGTAAAATACGCATCTCCTGGACCTGTACAGAGTTAAAGTATGTTAATGCCATTATAAGGCTAATCTGGTATGTTTTTGGCCTCAGAGAAGGACGATTCTTCTTATAAATGGGGGCTCTGAGATTCATACCCAGACCCTTTGACTCCAACCAAGTCCAGTGCTCTCTGCTTCATTGGGCTGCCTCCATTGTGTGCCAGAGAAGCAGGAGAGCAGAAACTAGGAGCCCACAGGTGGCTGGGAAAGTCCTGGCTGGCCTCAGCTGGCCCCAAGGAGCTGGCCCCTACAGAACGCTGTGTGGGTCCAACCCTGCCACCCCCACGGCCCTGCAGAGCAGCGATGAGGCTGAGCCAGGGGCCTTCCTCTGGGGCCTGTGGGCCTATTTGCATGAGGCTATAAATAGTTGGTACACCTTGCTTTTGTGCCGTTTCTTTACCCTCAGCCTCACTACCATTGTTCAGACACTCCACAAGGTAGGTGGATGACTCTGGCTCTACTGTGCAGGGTGGAACTTGGTGTGTAGGGGTCCAAGACCTCTTCACCAGCTCATCTTCACCCAGCCTGTCTCCCTCCTGGGGTCCAGGTAGTGCAACGGGGTGGAGGAAGTGGAAGAACCTGGCTGGAGCCATGATCTAGTTTTTGTCCGAGGACTAGGTGATCTAACCCTAGGGTTACCGCTGAGGAGCGCCAGGAGGTCTCCATCTTTGTGGTTCTGTGGCCTGGCTGTGCAGGTTTGGGCTTGGGGTCTGCTGTGGCTGTGGTTTTCCCTCTAGTGGCTTCTAGCTAACTGTGAGCAGCAGCTGCCCTGAGTGTGACTGCAGAGAGCTGGAGGACAGGCCTAATGGGCCGGGGGGGCTGGACTTTGCCTCACCTTCCTGGGGCTTCTCTGATACCCACTACTCTCCCCTCCTCCATTTAGCCCTTGGGTGGTCCCCATGAACAGCTCCTGCTGGGCCACCTAGAGGCAGAGGAGATCATGGAGTCTGGGGGCTATCTAGGCTGAGTCCCAAGGGGAAATACGGGAGGAGAAGCTGCCAGAAGGTGTTTGGTGCACTTGCTGCTTCAGGCTGAGCAGCTCTGCACTCCTGGAGACCTGGTCGCCCTATCTGAGATGTGGGCTCAATTATCAGGGCTGTCTTCCCAGTCTGATGGGCAGGTGGAATGGATGCCATGGGGGATGTGACTGTATTTTGTAAACTGAGAAAAGAAGTGCACAGGTGAGAGATGGAAGGAAGAAAGGGTGATAGCATTAAAAAGACCCTACTCTGAGGCCTGTGGGGTTGATGTTGGGTCTTGTCCCTACACATCATCATGGCAATGTATCAAGGGACCACTCTTTATTTGGCAGGTGGGGGGACGGGGAAGTTTGGGAATGAAACTCAGAGAAGCCAAGAGCCCTGCACGGAACCCCATAGCCAAAGCAACATTGGTATCAGGGTCTTACACCCAGCTTGACCATTATTTTGCCCCCCAGGGCTGTCCTCACTCCCCTTTCTCCAGGAGCCAAGCTCCTGTGGTGCAACTACCATTTTATCTCTGCCCACCTGCCCACTCAACCTTCATCCACTGAGACACTCAGAAAGTCTGTCATTGCCCCACCTGGGTCTCAAGGTTATCTTGTGAGGAGGCACGAGGCTGAGCCATAGCTGGTGGGTTCAGGCCCTGGGAATGTGGATACCGATATGTGGCAAGTGCGTGTTGTGCAGGGGTGCCGCCGAACACTGTGGACCCCCAGGGAGCACTCACCTGGGTGTTCCGTACCTCAGGCCTTCAGGCCAGGCAGGGCGGCAGGCAGGGCATGATGTCCTTTTTGCTTGGAGGTTTGGGACACTTATCCATACTCCTACCCCCATTCCCAGCCAGACCCATGCAGCTCACTCTTCACTTCAACATTACCTGAGTACCCATCATGCACCACCCACTCACGTTTGCACAGGCACACACATCTCCACAGCTGTGCAGTCAGTACACCCACACGCACCCTTACACATATCAACTCGTACACTCATGCATGTTCTGGCCCAGGGAGGAAACAGTGGGAGCCCACAGTTGGCTCTCCCTCCCTTCTACTGAGAGGTTATGGTAGCTACTTGGCTTGGCTCAGGCTGAAGGCTTTGAGACCTGGGTTCAGATGCTAGTTTGCACTCTCACTCCCTCAGAATAGGAGCCAGGCCCAGGCAGGGGACATGGTGGTGTCTGCCCCTCCTGGTTGCTCCTCTCTGCTCTGGCTGCTGGCCTTAGAGGACTGGCCAGCTACTGGGCTGGGCTGTAGGCTGAGGTCAGTGTTTCCTGTGAGCTCATCTGGCCTGGGAGCTCCCAGCAGACTGGTCTAGCTGCTGCTCTGGCTTCCTTGTGGAGGAGCCGAAGGAGCCATCCCGGGACAGGGTGGCTGCTGCATGTGCTCACATACATGTGTGTGGGTAAGGGTGCGTGTCTGAGTCTACCTCTCTGTCAGTCTGTTGTGTTCAGGATGGAGTATGAGTATATATGTAGGTGCATGTAGATGAGCAAGTGTTCATTCAACCAGGGTTATGGAGCACCGTCCTAAGTGGGGCGTAGACCTAGAGCTAGTGTCCCAGTAGGTGTATATGAGTATGCAAGCGTGGGCTTGGACATGTGAGCATCTTCCACAAATGACAGCCCAAAAGACCCTCAGGGTCACCTCCTGTAGTGACCCTCTATTTAAGGAACAGTGAGGAATGGGGGAGCATCGGACCAACCTGTGTAATTTAAAAAGCAAATTCACCATTACACTGAACATTATAATAGTGTTATATTTGGAAAAAAAATGTGTTTGAAAGTGCAGGCAACCTTCTGTGTAGATGAGAGGCCCCCAGTCCCAAACAAAGTCAGTGCTTCATTAATAGAATCCCAGCTTTCGGTGCTGGCTTGACCTCAGGGTGTCAGTTTCCCTGTCTGAAAACTAGGGGCAGTCATCTTGTCCCTGTTTGTCCGCTTGGGTAGTTAGGAGCAAAAATCTTTGAAAACCAGAAAAGGCTATGTGGGGCAGGATGTGGGGAGGAGGGGGCACTGTCCTGCCCATTTTGGCCTGCACATGCTGGGTACCTGGCACATAGTAGTGTGCACAGTTGGGTATTAAATGGGCATTGAATGACTCCTCAAATGAACAATTAGGGGTCAAATAGCTCCAGGGCCCAGGTAAGTTTTAGAGAGGAGCGAAAAGGAGTCCCTGCCTAAAGTAGACTGGCAGGGGTGCCTGACCAAGGGGGCAGTGCCAGCCAGCTCTTGCCTGATCTCTCATCTTCTAGTTTTACCGAGGATGCCACAAATCTAGACTTATATAAAACTTCTCAATTTTAACATTGGCAACTAGGACGAGTGTATTATAGGCACCGTGTGGGCCAGACTCAATGCTATGAGAGCCTTGTGGGGAGTGGATACCTGACCACCTCCCAAGGCTTTATCTGTTGGTCCTGCCCTGCTACCCAGCCTTACCCTTTCTGTCTGCAGAACCCCACTGCAGGCCCCAACATGGCACCATTCCTGCGCATTGCCTTCAACTCCTACGAGCTGGGCTCCCTGCAGGCCACAGATGAGGCAAGCCAGCCCTTCTGTGCCGTGAAGATGAAGGAGGCACTCAGCACAGGTAGAGCTGGGAGCTTGGAGAGGTAGCAGCAGCCGGTGGGGTGGGGAGTCTGGGCTCAGAGGGCAGCACTGGTGGGGGCCAGGTTCTGTTTCCTCAGAACCTCTGAGGGATCCTATTCTTCCTCATCCCCCTCCCTAGCCAGCTGTGGATGCAGGACAGCAGAGGCCTATAGGGCCTCTAGTACTGGCCGCATGGAGCTCTCACTGTGGCTTGGGGCTTCCAACTCCTCCCCATTGGTTGTTTCACCCAATAGTTTTCACATGTCCATCTGTGCCAGGCCATGTACTGGACACTTAGGACACTACTGTTTTCCAAGACTGACCTGGCCCTGCCCTTGTGGGGCTCACAGTCAGGTGGGAGAGCCAGACAATGAGTCCTGTGATTGGGAAGCTGAGAGTAGGCACTGTCCCAGGCTAGAGTTAGGGATGTCTTCCTGGAAGAGGCAAATATCTTCCTTCTTGTTCCTGCCCTCATCCGGTGAACTGTGTATCATCCTTTAGGTCTCAGCCGAGCTGTCCCTTCCTCCAGGAAGCCTTCCCAACCCTTAGGCTGGGGCAGGCCCCCTGAAATGGGCAGGTCTAGAACCACTGGCCTTGCTCACTTCAATTTTGTTACAGCTATGATTTAACATTTACCTGAGGAAGGAACTGGTTCACGTCTCTGCCCAGGACTGAGGCTCTAGGAGGGCAGGCACCAGTTTAACTTTTCTTTCTGCTGTGTTTCTTGCCTCCAGTAATGTGGCTGGCATGTGAGAGCTCTCTTCACGTATTCACTGAGTGAATGCGTAGGGAAGCGGACATCTCAGTGGGGCTGGAGGAAAAGGGTCACAGGAAGAGGGAATAGCAGGAAAAAAGGCCTGGAGCTAAGACCTGGCAGGGCACCCAAGAGAAGCTGCCAGCAGTTCTGTGTTCTGGAGCACGCTGTGAATGAGATAAGGCCAGTGAGGTGAGCAGAACACAGTTGTACAGGCTGAGGAGTGGAGACTCGGCCCCAAGGACAGTAGGAAGCCATGGCAGACCCTTGAGGGGAGGGAGGGCCAGGCAGATTCTATCAGGGCTGAAGGCTGTGGGAAGTCCAGGGATGGAGGAACCAAGGGGCCTTCACCTGATCTGGTTGGCTTGGCCCCTGTTGCAGAGCGCGGGAAGACACTGGTGCAGAAGAAGCCCACCATGTACCCTGAGTGGAAGTCCACATTCGACGCCCACATCTACGAGGGCCGTGTCATCCAGATCGTGCTGATGCGGGCAGCCGAGGAGCCAGTGTCCGAAGTGACAGTGGGCGTGTCAGTGCTGGCCGAGCGCTGCAAGAAGAACAACGGCAAGGCTGAGTTCTGGGTGAGGGGTGCACGAACTGCAGTTGTGCATGTGTGTGTGTGCACGCTTGCGCGTATGGTGAGCGAGCATGGCTGCTGGGTGCAGCTTTGCAGCCGACATAGCCTGAATTTGAATTCTGGATTTGTGGTTTATCAAAGCCTCAGTTTTTCTGAGATTGTTTCCAGAGCTGTAAAATGGAGAAGCCACTAAATGATCCTACTGCAGGGTCAGTTGTTCAGATGAAATGAGCAGTTGGATTAAAAGGGCTAATTGTAGAACCGGGCACAGAGTAGGTGCTAAAGAGAGCCATCCTTATTATTGTGACTACTTTTTTCCCTTTTAATTTTGTAAAGGCAGGATGTACATATAGTAAAACATTTCAAACTATATGTAAGAATGTGTTTGACCCTAACCCCAGGCTCCAGGCTCTCTTCTCGGAGGCACCCATTGCTCCCAGTTCTGTTTAGACTGCCCAGGCAGGCATCGGGGGAACATCGGTTATGGTCTTCAACATGGGGAGGGTGAGAGAAAGGGAAGGTTGATGACCCGCCACTTACCTGCCAAATTAGGACTCTGCACATGCATGTTGTCATGTGTCCCTCATGACCACAGGATGCCAGTGTCGACAGAGCATCTCCTACCCCTTGGGGTTACATGTGGTCTCCTCCAGCCGAGACATCCCATGGAAAAGACTCTGTGATCATCGGGGCCCCTAGTCAGCCTCCAGTGAGGGATGAAGGGGTTGGGCCAAGGGAAGAAGTTAACCCAGGCCTGCACTGACCCAGTGCTGAGGTCTGTCTACTGCCCCAAGGGACGATGTCAGTAACTAGGCTGAGTTCTAGGGGTGGTGTGGGTCCTGCCCTTAGAACCAGCTACTCTGTGTGAGGAGACTGGACATGAGAACCCCCAACACAGAGAGAGAGAACCAGCATGAGTGTGTCAGTGTGCATGTGTCTGTGTCTCTGCATGTTCAGGGGGGGAAGGGGGCTCCATTCTAAGATCATTGTTAAGGGGACAGCAGGGTTTGAGGGTGGGGAGTTTCCCTTCTCACTCTGCTCCTGGGCCATGTGGCCGGGCTGGGTGTGGGCTGGATCCTTTCACTTCCCCAAGTGTAATAATACCCCTTGGGTTGGGGGCGTGGCTCAGGGGCGGGGCCGGGCCTACCCACACTGGTCCAACTGGTGTTTGCCAGGCTGCCAGGACTTCCTTGGCCTTGGGGGGGGCCAACCATGAGGGCGGGTTCTGAGTCTGGGCCCGCCCTCCTTGACCCTCCCCCCACCCTCACTCCTGCAGCTGGACCTGCAACCCCAGGCCAAGGTGTTGATGTCCGTGCAGTATTTCCTGGAAGATGGAGGTAAGACCCTCCCTACCTGGGCTGGGGATGTTGGTACAGAGGCCAGAGCCAGGACAGAGGTTTAGAGAAGCAGCTTCTATAAACAGCCTGTCCAGGGCCACCCTGGGAGGGACTGTAGGAGTGTCGCCCCTCTGGGGCTGCAGCTGACCTCACTATTCCATGGCTCCCAGATTGCAAGCAGTCTATTCGGGGTGAAGACGAGGCCATGTTTCCAACAATGATCCGGCGTGGAGCCATCAAACAGGCCAAAATCCACTACATCAAGAACCACGAGTTTATCGCCACCTTCTTTAGGCAGCCCACCTTCTGTTCTGTGTGCAAAGATTTTGTCTGGTGAGGGCTGGCTGTGCCCACTGGGGGTGGAGTGGGGGTAGGGACGGGTACACCCAGTGCTTCCTCACACTCATCCTGCCTGGGGATTTGCTTTTCAGGGGTCTCAACAAGCAAGGTTACAAATGCAGACGTAAGTATCTCCACAGTCCAGTTTGTACGTACACGTGTGCCTGCCAGTGCCTGTGTGTGTTCACAGGAGAGCCTGGTCCCAGTGTCGAGACTGCATGTCTGTACTAAAACTCTCTCTGCTTGAATGTGAGCATGTGGGATTTTCCGTGTATGATAGCTGCATTCAGTGAGTGCTGGAGCTGGCTTGCTCCGGCTCATGAAAGCTAGCACATGTGGAGCATTCTACATAAGAAAATTTGTCATTATTATACATGCTGTGTATGTATCTTCAGGTGTCTGAGCTGGGGTGCATCCGTCTGTGTGTGCGTGTGCATGAGAGCTTAGGAGTTTATGTCCTGTGGCATAGTAAAGGCAAAGGGGGCTCCCCTGCCTCCACTTCTCTCACTGCAATACCTCACTCCCCTCACTTCTGCCCCATCCGCCCAGGACTCCTTGAGCCTTTTCTAATCTCAGATCCATGGGCCTGTCCTCTCTGCCCTGCCTTTCTCAGGCCCCTCCTTCAAGGGCTGGCCAAAGGAGAGAAAAATCAAGCTCTGGGCCTGAGGCCTCTGTGGGGTGAGGGTGTGGGCAGTTGGGAGAACAGTGGCTTTGTGTAGGGGGCTGGACTGGGCCAACTCACAGACTCTGCCCTTCCTGGTGCCTTCCCATCCCCCTCCTGGGCCCGGGCCTCCTCAAGAATGCAACGCTGCCATCCATAAGAAATGCATCGACAAGATCATCGGCCGGTGCACTGGCACTGCGACCAACAGCCGGGACACCATAGTGAGGCTGGGGCAGGGCCCTGGGGAGTTGGGAGGGCTTGGCCACGTGGGAGGGATTTGGGCTGTTTCTCCCCAGTTCCCTGTGGGGCTCACCCTTCCTCCCTGTTTTTCTTGGTCTTTCCTTGGACCTCCGGGTTTCCCCATCCCTGGTGGAGCCCTGTTGGTATCTCACTATGCATGGGGTTGGGGGAGAGCTAGGAGTTGGGAAAGGGGCTAGAGCTGACACGTGGCCCTTGATCTGTGACCCCCTTACCCCAGTTCCAGAAAGAACGTTTCAACATTGACATGCCTCACCGGTTCAAGGTTTATAACTACATGAGCCCCACCTTCTGTGACCACTGTGGCAGCCTGCTCTGGGGACTGGTGAAACAGGGATTAAAGTGTGAAGGTGTGTGCTATCCAGCTCTGCAGGCTGGGGTGGAGGTTGTGGAGGGGCTCCCAGCTGTGCCTACTTACCCGGACCTCATAAACTCCACCTAACTGATGCTGCCTTTGCCCCCTTGCTGAAGGATTTCACATGGCAAGACCTTGACAACCCGTTCCCACTGACCTAACTAGCTCTACCGTTTAGCTGTTGTGTGACCACTGGACAAGAGGCCCCACCCCTCTGACCTCTGCATTCTCAAGTGTAAAATAGGGGTAAGAGTAGAGTAGGACCCAGAGTCACTGCTGCACACAAACAGGTGCTTCCCAAACGTGCCTCACAGACCCTCTCCCAACCCCAGCTTTACTGCTAGAGGGGAAACAAGAGACCCCTGGAGAAAAAGGGACTTGTCTGGGTCGTCCCACGCATTCTTTGAAGGGTTCAGAATTAGGTCTCATGGCTTCTGATTTTTCTCTTTCTTCTTTAAATAATGAAAGATTTTGTGGTTTTGATGGCTTCAGATACATTTTTTCTAAAGATAGGACACCCAGCAGACCCCCACAAAAGCCTTCTTTCTCCTGCTCTCTCCTCCACACCTCCCTGTCCTGGCCGGGCCTGGGGCAAGGGAGACAGTTCTCTTGGAGTCTGTTGGTTGCCCTGCTTGGGGTGGGGCCCTGATGGCCTTGCTTCTCTCTCACCTCAGACTGTGGCATGAATGTGCATCACAAGTGCCAGAAGAAGGTTGCCAACCTCTGCGGCATCAACCAGAAGCTCTTGGCCGAGGCATTGAACCAAGTCAGCCAGGTGGGCAAGGCCGTGGGAATCCAGGACAGATGGCGATGGGGTTGGGGGTAGTCAGGACTCACACCCACTCCCAGAGAAAAACAGTGGGGGACCTTGTACCCACCCAAGATCCCGCTTCTGGAAGATCCAGTTCAAGAAGTAGAACTCAAGTTATTCAAGTACTTTACTTGAGGGTGAACTTGGGGGCCTCAAGGTTGCAACACTTTGAATGAAAAGCTTTTGTGTGTATGTTTTGTGTATGCATTGAGTGGGGCTGGGGGTTGAGGATTGCCACAAAACTTTAAGGTACAATTTTAGAATCAACCACAAGTGAAGACAACACAAACAAAAATCTATTGACTAAGTGGTTGAGAAAGTGGTGTCCAATTTACAAAACTTTTGTTGTAACCACTGCCTTCCAAAGCACCGAGGCATCCCTGTGCCGCTGGAAGAGAGGATACGTGTGCGTGCGCACGTGTGCGAGCACGTGTACGTGTGTATGTGTCTATGCACTGCCTGGGGGTCCCTGCCGTCCCCCACTGGTATCAAGGGTGGAATTATGGCTGGTCGCGATCCTTCCTCTGAGCTGGGAGTTCTAACCATGGTGTGACCAACTGCCTGGACCGCCAACCACCAACCCCTCCCTCCAGAGATCCGTCCGGAAGTCAGAGACAGAACCTGCAGAGCCTTTTGGGATCTACCAGCATTTTGAAAAAAAGCCAGGAGTCTCTGGAGACGATGTCCCAGGTAAAGCTGGGCCCATTCCCCCAGGAAAGCCCCCAGTCCCCACTAGGGCCCAGGTTGGGGCTTGGCCTGCCTTTCTCAGTCAAGTGAGGCCTGAGAGGAGATACCACTATGGGGGATGAGTCCCTTCCTCTCTGTGGGCCCTCACCCCAGCCCATCCCTGGGCCCCAGGCAAGGGACTCAGCCAGTGGAGACCTCAGTCTAAAGTGTTGTTTGTCCAGCAGACAACGGGACCTATGGCAAGATCTGGGAGGGCAGCACCAGGTGCAACATTGAGAACTTCATCTTCCACAAGGTCCTGGGCAAAGGCAGCTTCGGGAAGGTGAGGTGCCACATGGCTCTGGAGTGTCCCAAGGGACCTGGGCCCAGCAGCCCAGAGGCATCTGTTTCCCACCCTCCCTGGCTTCTTCCTGGTTGTGTGGGGCTGTGGTGCCCTGGCCTTTGGCCCAGGCCTTTCCTGCTTAGCACGGACACCCACACTTCAGGTGCTGCTTGCAGAGCTGAAAGGCAAAAAGGAATTCTTCGCTGTCAAGGCCCTCAAGAAGGATGTAGTTCTGATCGACGATGATGTGGAGTGCACCATGGTGGAGAAGCGGGTGCTGGCGCTCGCCTGGGAGAATCCCTTTCTCACCCACCTCTTCTGTACCTTCCAGACCAAGGTGCTTGACCCTCTCACTACATCCCCTCTCAGGGCAGGGCTGGGTCCCTGTCCTCATTTTCCCCAGCACAGGGCCGTATCCTCCCAGTACATCCACCAGGGCAGAGTTGTCTTTCACTTTGGTGGCCCTTAATGGGTGGGAGTCCCCCACCCATTTCTGTGCCTCTGCACCCTCCCCACCCCAGGATCACCTGTTCTTCGTGATGGAGTTCCTCAACGGGGGAGACCTGATGTACCACATCCAGGACAAAGGCCGCTTTGAGCTATATCGTGCCACGTATGTGAGGGCCCTGTGCAGGGGAAGAGACTTCTGCTGGCCTGCCTCTCATTCCTTCTTCCTTCTTCTTGGAGAAGCCAGCCTGGGCTAGATCTGGGGTGGAGAGATTTGGGGTAGCCAGGGCCAACCCCACTGTATGGGAAACCTGGGCAGTAGGTGGCTCTGGCTGGGAGCACAACACAGACATGTTGGGTCCCGTTCCTTCCTTGGGCCTCAGCCAGGGCAGATGGTGATCCTGCTCAACTCAGGACCCTGGGTGTGACCTCCGGACTAGCACCCACCCCCAAAACTGTGTGTGCATGTGTGGGTATGTTCATATATATGTACATGAATAGAAATGCATACACTCTTATGACATAAAATTGTCTTATTTGGAGGTTTTCCTTCATAATCTTTTCTACCCTGGCTGTCAGCAGTGTGCGCGCGCGAGCACCCCCCCCCCCCCACCCCGCTCCCGCCTTGTTGCCTGATACAAGATGTACTTGATCTCAGCCCAGGTCGTCCATGGAGTTATTTGCAGCATTTCCTGCCCCTGGGGAGGGGGGGGGATGAGGGACCAAGGAAAAGCAAGTACTGATTGGCAGAAATTCCAGAACACTTTCTCTCTCTCTTATCCAGGTTTTATGCGGCTGAGATAGTCTGTGGACTACAGTTTCTACATGACAAAGGGATCATTTACAGGTACTGGTTGAGAGCTAGGGTTTGGGGAGCTTTTAGGAGGGGAAGCTCCAACCCCATGATATCCTCTGAAATTCTCCTAGTGGGGCCCCAGCCCAACTATGGCCCCATCTCCACTTGGAGTTAGTCTTTAGTTGGGTATTTGCTTAAACCTCCTACTCCATTGCTAGAATTCCTTTGGCCCCTCAGCTGAGGCTGGCACGGCTCCAGGGACTCAGAACTCACTGGCTGTACTCAGCGACATTGTCAGGAGGGCGGCACTGACTGGTGTCGTGTCTCCCTTCCTCGGAGCAAGCAGTCTTGCTCTGAAGTTCCATCTGAGCAGTCTAAACTTCCACCAATAGCAACTGGCTTCATAAATTTACCCACCCCAATAAATGATGGTCCCACCCTACAATGGATTACTATGTACCCATCAAAAAGGCTGAGGTCATGCTCTGTGTCCTGATGTGGGACAATGCCAAAATATATTGTCAAGTGGAAAAACAGTGCATTGAATGTTAGAGTTCAGGTTTTAAAAGGTGAGGATAACATGTATGTTGTAATGTGCTCGTCCATGTCTAGAATCACTCTAGGGAAGGCCTGGCATCAAGGTTAGTGGAAGGTAGACTTTGTTTGTGCTATTTGCCCTTTTCTAGTACTTGCTATTGTGTGCATAAATTACCTACTCACCCAACCAACTACATAAAAATAAACATGGTCTCTGCCCTTGTGGAGTCAGACAAACCTGAGCCCAGGGTCACTTTCACTGCTGGCTAGCCAGATGACCCTGGTCAAGTGACTCTGTGAGCCTCATTATGGGCTTCAGAAAGTAGGACAGCATGTGTCCAGCATGTAGCACACAGTGGGTGGCTTGCAAGAAGCATCCATTTTAGTACCTCTTTCTCTTATGCTTCTTTTCTCTTCCTCATTCCCTTGTTCCCTTGGGGAGAGTCCCAGGCTTACGTGGCTGAAAATGAAAACATAGGGGTTGGGGGGCAAGAGGAGAAGTGACTCCTGAGGACTCCCTTTCCTGTCCTTTCCCCTTAGGGACCTCAAGCTGGACAACGTGATGCTGGACCGGGATGGCCACATCAAAATTGCTGACTTCGGGATGTGCAAGGAGAACATAACTGGGGAGAAACAGGCCAGCACCTTCTGCGGCACTCCTGACTATATCGCACCTGAGGTGAGCCGCACCCTCCCAGCCACCAGCCTAGGCAGACACCTTGTCTCAACAGCGTGGAGCCAGGAAGGCTTCCCAGAGACACTGATGTCCATGCCAAAGCCAGGAGGGTGAGGAGGCCTGGCCAGGGCTCATACTCTGGGGCGCCTCTCAGCTCCAGCACCCCTTCTCCTGCCCCAGATCCTACAAGGCCTGAAGTACTCGTTCTCTGTGGACTGGTGGTCCTTTGGAGTCCTTCTCTACGAGATGCTCATTGGTCAGTCCCCCTTCCACGGTGACGATGAGGACGAACTCTTCGAGTCCATCCGTGTGGACACCCCACATTATCCACGCTGGATCACTAAGGAGTCCAAGGATATCCTGGAGAAGGTGGGAGGCCCGGGCTAGGCTGGCTGGGGCAGGGACCAGTAAACTTGGGGTCGCAGGAAAGCCAGAAGCCTCCTGTCCCTGGAATGGCAGCTGATGCTCTAGTCCTAATACACTGAGTGTATTACTCTCTCAACACCTTCCCAGGAGCTCTTGTCTGAGTACCCTGCAGTGAATCTGTCTGGCATGGCAATTACAAGCTTAAGTCAGGAGACAGACCTGGAGCTGAATGCTGAGTCTGTCTTATGTGTCTGTCTTATATACAAATGGAGGCTTCGAAAGAACGTGCCTCACAGTTGTTGGGAAGAAAACATAAATGTTATGATACTCAGGTCTGTGCCAGGCAGAAAGCAAGTACTCAATAAACAGCCACTGTTTTTACTCATGACTCCCAGCAGCCCCCGTCCGTGGCCTGTTGTTTCTGGGGAACCTGGGAGCACAGCAGGCCAGGGAAGATCCCTGCAGTCCCAGAGGCCCTGGGCTGTGCCGCTGGGCTGGGCCATGCCTTCCTGGGCACCCTGGATCTGCTTGGGGGTTGGCTGAGGTTCCGATATCCTACGGCCCTCGGGTACTAACCGGGGCCCCTGCTGGGTTGCAGCTGCTTGAAAGGGATCCAGCCAAGAGGCTGGGAGTGACTGGCAACATCAAAACCCACCCCTTCTTCAAGACCATCAACTGGACTCTGCTGGAGAAACGTCTGGTGGAGCCACCCTTCAAGCCCAAAGTGGTATGTGATCCAGCTCCAGTGGGAGCCCTTAACTCGATGTTGCCGCTGCTGTGTTTTGGGGTGGGCACCTCCTTTGCCCTGCCTCTCTCCAGCATCATTTACATGCTTTCTTCCTCTCTCCTTCCAGCAAACCTGCTTCCCTGATCTCCCTGGCATGTTCAGTTACAGCCTCTACACTGATATTCCTATCCTCTCACTCACTCAGTCATTCAACAAACACTGGAATCTGTGGATACAGCCATTCTTCAGCATACATTCTTTAGCACCTACTGTATGCAGGGTACTATGCTTTAGGAATCAGGGTTAAGCCTCTCTTCCTCCATCTATCCAATCTATTTTCCAATAAATATTGGAAATACTGAGTGCCCTAGCTCTGTGCTAAGCTGCTCAGCAAAGTGGGAGGCCCAGCCCCACGGCTGGAGGAGCCTTGGCTTGACATAAAAGATATGAAACTTTAACAGAAATGATCATGAAACACAACAGTACGAGAGATGCCACAAGGCCACACATGATCAGTTGTCATCAGGTGGAGCCCAGAATGCATAGAATGGGGTGGGTCTGAAGGGAAGTGAGATGTGGGCAGGGCTGGGGCAGCTGGGAGGTGTTCTAGGCAGAGGAGGGATAGTTCACACAAAGACCCAGAATCCACAGAGACCACCATGAGCCAGCGGGAAAGCAGAGGCAGGTTAGGGCCAAAATTCCGAGTACTCCAGACACCTCAGAATTTGGACTCTGTGGCCTTTCTCCGATCACTGTTCCTCCCTCCCACTCCCTTTCTCTCCACTGCTTCCCCTCCTTCATCAGGACAGGCTGTCCACTGGGCTGCCTGTGTGATGTGTCCCATGATTATGCCTGGAGGGTTGCAGAGCACTTCCCCTGCTCTAGGGACCTTAAACTGGACGCCTCCTGGGCTGGGTACATCAACCCCAGGCCAGGCCAGCTTCAGGAAAATCATGCAGCCTGCCTTCAGTCCCTCGCTTGTGATAGAAAGAGGATAGATTGGATTTCTCTGCACTAAAAGCAGTGGGAAGTGGTAGGGCTTGTGGCGAGTGGCCCAAGGGGGCTTCAGCACCAGGAGAGGACATGCCAGGAGATGGGTGGAAGACTGCTCTGCTCTGCCTATTTAAAAAAAAAAAAAAGCCAGAAACCTGGATTTTTATGTCAGATTTCCCCATTTAAAAATATTGATTCAAATGCCATTAAAACCCACTGCCAGCCAAAATGATTGTACTTGCCAGCTCAGTTTGGCCAGAGGGCCACCAGCTTGCGATCTCTATTACCATTTCGCCACATCCTCAGAAGCAGAGTTGGCAAATTTTTCCTGTGAACAGCTCAATAGTAAATAGTTTAGGTTTTGCAGGCCGCACGGTCTCAAGCAGCCACAGGTGAGGTGATAACATCATTGGATAGATGTGGTCACGTACTAATAAATCTTTGTTTATGGACACTGAAACGTGAATTTCATTTAATTTCCACATCATAAAATATTATTCTCCTTTTGATTTTTTTTCTTACTGTGTGGGACTTACAAAAATAGATGGTGGGCAGGGTTTGGCCCATGGACTATAGTTTGCCAGAACCCTGCTCAGGACATGCCCACCTTTCCTTATGCAGGTCCAGGGTTCCTTGCTGGCTTCCCTCATCCTCTGGGGGAACTGGCATCCACCTTCTGGCTGGGCTCCTCTCAGGCTATTGGGAGACTGCCTTTTCTGTTCTTAACAAGAACAGCTCCGACTGGGCCAGCCTGACAGGGATTCCGAGGTGTTTGGGAGGCCACCCTTGGGGTCCCGCTCACCCACACCTACCCTCTGCCCGCAGAAGTCCCCTGGAGACTACAGCAACTTTGACCAGGAGTTCCTCAATGAGAAGGCGCGTCTCTCCTACAGTGACAAGAACCTCATCGACTCCATGGACCAAACAGCATTCGCTGGCTTCTCCTTCGTGAATCCCAAATTTGAGAGGCTCCTGGAAAAGTGAGGTTTCCAAACATACCCTGCAACCCTCCCCAGCCAAGGAACCCGGGTCAGCCAGCATGGCCTGCCCACCCAGCCCAGGCAGAGCAGGTTTGCCCCGCCCCCTGCATCGGCACTGGCCTGCCCCCCACGATAAGCAACTGTGTGACTGTTGTGACTTCTGCTGCTGCCATCCCCACCCCCCACCCCCAGGAGGGGCCTTGGCGCCTGTCTGGCTGGGCTCTTAATGGTACTTCCTCTGTGAACTGAGTGTGAATTTGCTTTTCCTCTGCCCTCAGAGGGAAACTGTAAATCCTGTGTTTCATTACTTGAATGTAGTTATCTATTGAAAAAATATATTATATATATGCATATATATATGTATACACATACACACATATATAATAAGCTGTATATATTGCTCAGAGAAAAAACATGGGGACTGGTAATGTGTTGATCTTTTTTAAAAAAATGTATGTACGTATATATATGTATATAGGTATATACACATATATATGTGTGTGTGTATATATATATACATATATATAATATAAAAAAAAAATAGGAGCGCAAGCTGTTTGAACCACCAGGTTCTTTTATTTGTGTGTCTAAATAAACACTGAATGGTACTGACTTTGCTGTTGGGATGTGTTTGTCCCAGAAAGCTGGCGGCTGCTGCTTCCACTTGTGACAGCTGTGTCCTGAAAACTAACGGAGCTGTTAGCTGCAGTCACAGACCCTGTGCTTTCTCATGCAAATGTGTTTGTATTTATAGGTTTCCTCTGGTTCTAGGGCCCTGAGCCTAAAGCCAGGTTTTCTGGGTGGCTTACAGAGCCCCAGATGTCTGTGTGGGGTGACAGACAAGGTGGAACAAGCTGCAGGGTGTTTCAGGAGAGTGAGGGGCCAGTCTGGAAGAGCAGAGAGCTGAAGGCCTGGCCTGGCTGGAAGGTAAGAGTGAGGGCCTAGAGGCTGACCCAGACTGGAAAGGAGGACAAGGAAGAGAAAGTTGACATAGCTCCGGCTTCAGGCAGATCTAGATTCAAATTGCAGAGTGGCCAAAACACAGGCATGTCACCTAATTATTTTAAGCCTCAGTTTCCTCATCTGTAAAATGAAGTCAAGGCAAGGCGATGCTAGTTGTAACTCCACACCTCGTTACTATTTATCCGTGACCTTGCCACAGAAAAGTCTGTGTCTGAATTCTGGAATCTATTTCTCAGGAGCCCTTGCCTGCCTGGAGAAGGGGAAGGGAGCAGGGTAGAAGAAAAAGGTGAGAGAATGCCGAGCGGCTAGACGGAGTTTGAGAGCCGAGCTCCAGTGTGCCTGTTGTTTAGTGAGGAACCTGGCTCCAAGGTGGTGGTCAGTGTCCCCTGAGCATGCAGCTCTTTCTCCCACCACCTCCATGGCTCCCCCTCTCCCATTTCCTATTCCTTCCTCTCACTCTGCCTCTCTCCCTTCTGTTCCCTCTTTCTGTCTCTGGGGCACAGGCCCTTCCAGCCTCTCTGGTCCAGCCCCCAGCCCTTTGTCCTTAGAGGTAGGCAAGGCGCCCTCAGCCCCTAATTGGCTGGCCCTGGCAGCCAAGCAGCTGACTTCCAGCAAGTTCACTTTTCTAGGCTAGGGTACAAGTTTCCATAGCTGGAGAGAAGCAGGATGAGGTGGGGTTGGCCCTAGCGAGGGGAGGGGGCTGTGGGGTTGAGAGAGCTGAATTCTCCCCAGAGAGACTAAATGTCCCCCTCTGCTCTCCACCCACCATCCTATCAGGACACACTCGTTGAATCCCTTCTCTGCATAGAGCAGTGCAAAGTGAGGAGTGGGGCTTTGTCCCTTGGGTTCACAGTTAGTCAGGAAGACAGACAGCATGGCATGGGCTGTGCTAAGGGATACGAGGGCTGTGGGATCCCAGAGGAGGTACCTGGGAGCCCCCGTCCCCTATCTATGTTGCAACACACACAGGCCACAAGAACTTCCCCTTCCCCCTGGGGCTGTCCAGAGTGGGTTTAGAACAACAGTATGGTTGGTGTTTGAATTCAGAGACACTTACAATTCTGCTACAGCTCCAAGGCAGAGCTTTGCACCCAGAGCCCCACTTTCCTTCTGTGTGGAATGGGGGAATAAGTAGCTTATTAGCCAGAGGCAGTGGAGAGTGGTGGAAAGAATATGGTACCCAGAATTGGGAGCCTAGGTTTTGAGTTCCACTCTGTCACTTACACATTCTGAAACCTCCAAGAGTTTCTTCATTGGGCTCCTCTACTGTCAAATGGGATCATTAATTCCTACTTCCTTGTGGAGCTCTCAGCTCTGGGGAACCCCTTAAGGACTGATACTGGTACCCTAGCATACCAAGCAAAGCCCAGGAAAGGACAGGGGCTGGGCCTGAGAGGCTCACCTCAAGCAGGGTGAGATGGGAAAGCGGCTGTCAGAGATGCTGCCACACTGCATGGGAGGCCGTTAGGCTCTAGGTTTCTTCCCAGAGTTGGGTAGGCGCCAGGCCTGACCCGTCGGTCTCAGGAAATGCCTCTTGGCGCTGGGCCCAGAGCCACACTTTCACTGGGATGTGAGAGTCCGGAAGCAGGCAGGCTGCCCCACCCCACCTGCCAGTAGGTGTACAAACAGAGCTGTGAGCTCGACCCCCACTGTAGAGCCAGCTGGGACAACACACCCCACCTGAAATGTGTGCCAGGGTTCGAGCTCAGTGCTGAGCAGAGTAACGCGGAAGGTGGAGGGTCCAAGGGGCAGGAACATGGACTCTGCTGTCCGACGGCCCTGAGTTCAAATCCTGTATGTTCCTAGTTGTGTGATCTCAATGAGTGACAACCTCCTGGAGTTTCAATTTCCTTTTCTGTAAAATAGGGATAACCACGCTGCTGCTTGTGGAGTAGAATGATGTCTGTAAGCACATCCCCTGGGCTCGGGACACAGTGGATTCTTAGTAATCAGTAGCCATTGTGATCCATCCCCTCAACGGGATGAAACATGGCAGGATGTTAGGACTGCCGGCTGCACATTTGAATCCCTGGGCCTTCTGATTGGGCCATAGTAGGGCAACTTGGCAATTTCAATTAAAACCTAAAATGGCACTCCATGTCCAGTGACCCCTGCTTCTCAGGCTGAGCCACCCAGAAAAACCTCATCCCCAGGGCCCAGGTGGCTGGACCAGGATGCCCACCACTGCAGGGATTAATTGGGAAAAACTGGAGGCAAGCAGAACACCCAATAATTGGGGAGCTGGTTCAATACTTTCCTGATGTGAGAAGTGGTGCAGGGCCAAGAGATTAAAAAGGTCAACTGAGAGAACCAAAGGTTCAGAGTGATTCCACCCTGTGGTTCCATGTACCAGCTTGTGACGGCACCCAAAGGTCCAGGAGCACAGTGTGGGGATACAGAGGTGAAGGACCACAAGTTTCCCTTTAAGTCAGTGGCTCTCAAGTTAAGTGTGCAGCCCATACTGGTAAGAGATGTCCATTATGGCAGGTCCTTACCAGCAGGTCTCAGCCCTGACTGTACATTGGAACCTAATGCCCAGGTCTAATAAAAGGATGATCTCTGGAGGGGGCCCAGGCATCAGTATTTTTAAAGTTCCTGGGAGAGTCCAACCTGCACCAGGATTGGGAGCCAATTGGGTAAGGCCCAGGAATATGCATTTTGCCTAGTTATCCAGGTGAAGCCAAGAAATGCTGCTCTGAGCAGACCACACCCTGGTAGGTGAAGTTACTGCCCAGACTCTCTGTGTTGGGCAGGATCCCACACTGGCGGCCGGGTGCCAGAGCTCCCACCCCTTGTCTAAGATTGGTGAGTGGAGGCGGGAGGCTACCTCCGGGGCGGGCTGCAGCGCTCCCTGGTGGTTGGCCAGCGCAGACCTGGGAGGACCTGTTTTGCTGCAAGGTTCAGTGCTGGGTTCTTAACCTAGCTCGTGTCATTAGTTCCTGAGGAAATGTTCTTGCAAGGAATTGCTGGAGGGCCATTTCGCAGAGACTCAAGAGACACACGTCTAGACAGCTCCTCTAACGTCAAGAGGCTCTCTGGGTCAGTTTATATCTCAACCCCATTCTCTGGCATTCACCCCAACATTAATCACATTTCCTCAATTTACTCCTTATTAAGATGTGCATAACTGATGAGTTGGGAGTTCCCTCTTTTCTGCAGGTTTTAATAGCAGGAAATAAGGAGGCATGCTGCATTCGCCAGGGTGGGAAGGGCTAGTGGGCTTCAGGGCTTCCCATTGATGCCCTTGGCCTCATTCCAACAGACTGGGGGTTCCAGTCTCTGCATCCCACCATGCACCTGCCTCCTCCTTGGCCCCCTCCAAGATGGATGGGACCTCTGCCTCCCTCCTGCACCTAGCAGGTGACCTCAGACTGCCCTGGGAGAGGCTGGGGGCTGGAGGCTGATTTCGGTTCCTCTGAATACTGACCACTCTCCAGGGCACCTTCTTATCTCCTTAGGGCTGGGGCAGGGGAGATGCACACAACGGAAAACATGAAAGCTTGGAGCAAAGAAGGGGAAAGGGGCCAAAGAAAAGCCCCTAAAAGTGTGAGCCAGGCCTGAGTCAGTGTAGCCCAGGTTAGGCCGGACCTGTGAGGTTTGGGGCACTGGGGCACTCCCTTCACCTTTCACGTGATTGAATCCAGTCCTCACCAGCTGTGGCCTCAGTGACTTAAGTCTTTGGAACTTTAATACCAGTTCCCAACTTCTGTTTCCCTGCAGTGAAATGTATACTCTGATGGCCCTCACATTTGCTATTTAGCCCATTTTAAGTACTATACAAGCCCAGAGCATTTTTGGGACAGTGTTTTTCCTTTTCTTCTGAGAGGGGAGTTTAGCTTTCTATTGGTTTCACCTGTGGTGGTAGATGCAGGCACTGTGGGTGGGTGGCAGTGTTGGGCTCTGTTCTTGACTCTTCATGCATTCATGGCACAGGTGCCTGCTCTGTGCCAGGAGCTCGATGGGCATCACTTGGAGCCGTCACTTTACAGGTATGATCTAGCACTCACTGTGTTTGGCTCAAGAGCTTATAAGTATGACACTCTGGGTCCAGCACTGTGCTTGATACTTCTCCTGCACTATTAATAGCAATTAATCTTTACAATCCCATGAGGAAACGACTGTTAGTCTTTCCATTTTATGAATCAGCAAACTGAGGCTCTAAGAGGCCAAGGAATTTTTCCAGTGGATCTGGGCTTGTGTTGTTTCCCATAGAGATGAGCAGTATTCTGGGCTTGCTCAGGAGCTAATGGGTAGAGGTCACGGGTCTCTTGTCCTGGTCCTCAGAGGCCCCAGGAAGAGGGAAGGCGAGCCTGGTGGCAGGCAGGGGCAGAAGAGTGCAGCTAGGATGGGGTGCTAGCAGGCTGACTCGGAGTTGGAAGGACCTTGGAGATCACGGATTGGCATTGGGGCTCTCCATGGATCCAGAGTAGAAAACTGAGGCTAGCAAGGGGAAGGGGCTAGGCCAGGGTCACACAGAGAGACCCTCTTATAAGGCAAAAACCTGGCTCGCTCTTTTTGCCCACTGCAGACTCGCACTGAACACGGCATGCTGTGGGTGGTCAGTAAATGTTAATGAATGAGCACAAGTGAGTGAGTAAACAGAAAGTAACTATGGAGTGCTTACTGCACACCTAACACAGTCCTCCTCCTCACTCTGCTCCCCTCCTCCTGCTCCAGTATGGGGGGCGGGGGCAAGTCTTGCCTTGGCACATTAGCAGCAGCAGGTAACCAAAGCCTAGGGACCTCAGAAGCCCATGTCCACCAACCCCAGCTCAGGGTTGGGACTCAGTTCAAGAGTAAGGCAGCTGTAGCAGGCCACAGTTCATTAGAAACCTACCGTCAATAGTATTGGCAAGGCCTTTCCTAGTCACTTCCTAGGTTTTAAATCATGATTTCAGGGACAATTAAGCCAATAAGACATGCTTTGCATCAATTATAAATTTAAAATAATACACTACATAAAATGCTTGCATTGAATTAGAAATAGATCTTGTTAGCTTAATTGCTCTTGAATGCTGGTTGGAAACAAGGTGTTTTTTTAAAAAAAAAAATTGTCTTTAAACCCTGGCTCAGATTTACTGTAGCTGGATAGCAAATGTCCCTATTTATATTGGACTCATACTCAGCCTAGTATGTGCCAGGAGGTGGCAATGCTCATAGCCAGACCATAAAATACAGGCTTGGAGATGGAATCTCAGCCTACAGCTGCCTGTCCCATCCCCAGGTGCTGTTATGCCTCTCTGACCCTGTTTCCTCATCTGTAGCTTGTGCATAATAGTACCACCTTTATAAGTTTGTTATGAAGCTGATGCATGGCAAACTCTTTGTGCAGCCCAGCACACAGTAAGTACTCAGGAAATCTAAGACTATTGCTTTTCTTCTTAACTCCACGAACATTTTAAGTCTTCATGCATGTTCACCTTAACAATGCATAACAATGCATGGCTGGGCCCAGGCTAGGAGCATCCAGGAATCCTGTAGAAAGGGGACACAATTTTCCTGAGATAGGAGTGGAGTAAAAAGCTCTGGATTGTGAGTCAGTAGGTTCCAGACCTTCACTCCCTCCCAGTGGGCTTCGGGTCGTCAGCCAGCTTGACAGCAGGAAAATGAGTGTCTAAGACTGATATGAATGGCGAGTGGGACTCATGTGGTTTTAAATTTTGAAAAAGAACATTTGAATGTCAAATGTCCCAGTTCTTGGCACAAATTAAAACCAACTGATATGAAAGGCATTAATTACCACTGTCACGAAATTCTATTGAACATTGTGGCAACAGCAGAAAGAGCAACCAATGCCTGGAGCGTGGCCCCTTCTCTGCCCCCTCTTGTTTGGTCTTACAGCTCACACTGAAATCTTTCCCTCGACCCTCATGACCTTCCCCGGCATGTTCCAGAGGCAGAGCTGGAGAACCTCCCGCAGGCCCCCAAATATATCCCCTACTGGTGGCAGATATGCTGGCTAGGCTGATGTTTCTTGAGCAACTACCAAGGGCAGATCCCGCACTGCAGGTTTTTCTAGTACATTTGTGGTCATGATCCTGAAATGAATGCTGTCCTGGTTAATTCATTACGTGAACATTTAGTGAGCGCCGACTGCATGTCAAGGACTCCGCAGGCTGTTGAGAAACTGGTGTTGGTCCTGACAACGCTCATGGCCGTGTTTGTGGAGTGCAAAGTTGGAAACAGCCCAAATGTCCTCTATGGGAGACTAGATTGAGAACTAGAGGTGAATTCCTGCAGTGGAATGCTGGTTCACTCACCTTCACTGTGGGAGAGAGCTACTTGCTCTAACACCAACAAAATCTCAAACCCATGTGAAGGGGAAAAGCACGCGGCAGAGGGACATGTGCCGGGTGATGAAATGGTGCAGAATAATAGAGCAGCTTACGGCTCAGGGGGCTTCTGTGCGAATTGCTCAGACCCATGGGGATGAGAACATCTTGCCAGGACACTGTCTACCTTTGGGGGGTGAGGGAGAGGCCTGGGGTCTGGAGGGTACCTGAATGGCTTGGCTTCCATCTTTGACATTTTGTCTCTTTTTAAAATCTGCAGCATGCAGGGAAAACCATTAGAGGTTTAAAGGGTTCGGGGGAGGATCTGTGGATGCTTATTTTAATCTGTTTTTCATGTCTAAAATGTTTCATAATTTTTAAAAAGTGTTTTTTAAAGAACGGGTAGGTGTTCTGTCTCTTGACCTGACTGCTGGGTACCAAGGCATCCCTTTAAAATGGTTTGTTACACTGTCCATTTGATCTATGTGCTTTCCTTTAGGGAGGTGACATTTCACAGTTTTGAGAAGTTAAAAGGAATAGTAAGTAGGCCAGAGGCTGGGGTCAGGGAAGCAGTCCTAGGCAGAGCAACTTACAGAAGCCCAAGCCTGGGAACGGGGCAGAGTCCCTTGTGTGCAGGACCCTGGGAGTCCAGGACCAGGGAAGAGGGTCCCTGAAGTGCTTTCACCAGTGCCTGGTGCTGTAGGAGGTGGCTGTGTGGCCTGCAAATGGGGGTTTTTATGAGCCTAGCATTTCTTATTGGAGGCAGCAGGGGCAGCTGTGTTGATGGGGGAACTCGTGGCAGCAGCAGGGGCAGCATGACAGCTGGGCTCGGGGGAGAGAGAGCGGAGTGGCCCTGGCGCAGAAGAGCAGCTGTCTTCATGAGTCTGGTGGGCTTTTCCAGGGCCTTTGGGAGATTGATGCACAGCACAGGTAAGGGTGATGGGAAAGCTGCGTTTTTCTGGGGGAAGCGACAGATGAGCTTCAAGAGGAGAATGCTGTTCCTAAAATTCCCCAGTGTTCTTTCTGTATCAGAGCTGGGGAGTCACACCCCAAACACGTTGCTGGTGTTCTCAAGGTGGTGCTGCGCAGGCACAGGAACGGAGGGGCACCTGGCATCAGGGGAAAGGCTAGGTGATTCTGACAAGTAATCTTACTGAGAAAACTCACACATAAAGAAAAGTGCAGAGACTGATTCTGCCCCAGAAAGGCCAAGAAATAAATCACCAGAAATACAATTGCTGCACTTTGTACCCGGCTCCCCAACACACGCTCCTCATTTCCTCTGCGTTCTTCCAGAGAGAACCAGCACCTGCTTTTAGTGTGTGGATCATTGTGATCTGGAACTGCAAAGACAGGCAAATAACTTCCAGAGGCGTTCTAGAACATAGCTAGAGAATTGTTTTGCATGTTTTGAAGCTTCATATAAACTGTTATCTGTGCTCAAAGTAGTCTTCTGCCACCAGATTTCCTCCTGGCATGCTTTCGAAATCCTTGTGGCTCAAGTGTCTTTCTTTTCTTGTTCACCCATTTGAGGTATATAATTCAGTTATTTTCAGTATATTCATAGAGTTGTGCAACCATTGCCACAAATTTAGAACTGTTACATCACCCAAAAAAGAAACCCATACTTGTTACCCGTCACCCCCCAATTCCCACATAGCCTCAGCCCTAGGGAACCACTAATCTGCTTTTTGACCATATAGATTTGCCTATTTGGGCCACTTCATATAAATAGAATCATACATAGACTTTTGTGACTGGCTAAGTCATTTCTTTTCATGGTTGTATGATTTCCATCACATAAACTTACCACAATTTATCCAAATGAATGATGTGTAATCCTGCTTTCAGCTAAGGTGGAATAAAAGAAACTGTATTTACTTTCCTGCCTGAAAAAAAAACGAAACTAAAAATCAATAAAATTGATAAAACAGCAGTACTCAAGATGCTGGACATCAGGCAACAAAGGGCAGTTCTCTCTGAGAGGTGAGAAACAAAGAAGGCGAGCCCTGTGATTGGCCCAGCTTTGCTGGCTGGAGACAGTCTCCAGGGAGGCGGGGACACAGGTGGTACACAGCAGACTCCCCAAGTTGAGAAGGCGAAGCTGTGAGTTCAAGGAAGCTAAGGTGGCTAGATTCACAATGCAGCCTATTGGAGATGAGAGAGCTACAGAAAGAGAAAAGCTGTCTATGGTCATGCCACCCTGAACACGCCCGATCCTGTCTGATCTTGGAAGCCAAGCAGGGTTGGGCCTGGTTAATACTTGGATGGTAGACTACCTAGGAAGACCAAGTGCTGTAGGTGTAAAAAAAAAAAAAAAAAAATAGAAAGAAAGAAAGAAAGAAAGAAAGAAAGAAAGAAAGAAAGAAAGAAAGAAAGAAAGGAAAGAAAGAAAGAAAGAAAAGAAAGACAGGGAAAAGCTTGGAGCTCTGCAGAGGAGCCTCCTCGGAGTGCTCAGTCTCAGCCAATGCTCCTTAGTGTCTGCAAGTGAGGAAACCCTGCGCCCCGGGCGGGGGTGGGGCAAAGACCCATCTGAGTGAATGAGTAGGAACAGCCCTCAGAACTCACACAGGGTTGGGAACAGTGTCTGTTCTCATCAGCCAGACTGGAAAACCTCATGATTTAGGGTCATTGTGTAGAGTACCCAGAGGTTTCTGCTTCCTAGAACAAAGCCCAAGGATATTTATGGGAATACAAAAAGCACCCAATCAGGTTAATGTCTGGTATCCAATTAAAAAATTATCAGGCATAAAAGGAAACAAGAGAAATAGCAATCAATTTAAACTGACCTAGAACCAACAAAGATATTAGAATTAGCAAACAAGGACTTAAAACATTATAACTGTATTCCATATGTTCAAAAGTTAAGCAGAGGATGACTAAGTGGAGCACAAGATATTTAAAGCAGTGAAACTATTTGGCATCATACAGAATATATAATTCTGTATCATATACGGGGTATATAATGTTGGATACATGTCATTATACATTTGTCCAAACCCATAGAATGTACAACCCCAATGTAAACTATGGGCTTCGGGTGATAATGATGTGCCAGTGGAGGCTCATCCATTGTAACAAACGTACCGCTCTGGTGGGGGATGTTGATAATGGGGGGGGGGCATTATGCATGTGTGGGGGCAGGGAGTATATGGGAACTCTACCTTCCACTCAGTTTTCCTGTGAACCTAAAACTGCTCTAAAGAATAGAGCCTACTTTTTTAAAAAAAAGTTAAACAGAGATACAGATATATATAAAAAAAATTCGCAGTCACACTTCTAGAGACGAAAACTATGATATCTGAGGAGAAAAATATACTAGATAAAATTAGCAGTAGATTAGACATTGCAGATAAAAGATTAGTAAGCATAAAGATATAGCAATAGATAGTATCCAAAATAAAACCCAGAGGCAGAAAACAATTTTTTATAAAAGAACAGAGCACCAATGAGTTGTATGATTTCAAGCAATCTAATACTGATATAAGTGGAATCTCTGAAGAAGAAGGGGATGATGGTACAGAAAAAATAGTGAAACAAATAATGACAAATTTCTAAATTTGTAGAAAATCATAAACCTACAGTATAGATTCAAGAAGCTCTACGAACCCCAAAACACAATGGATATAAGAAAAACTGCACCAAAGAACATTATAATTAAATTGCTAAACAAAACAAAACAAAACAAAACAAAACAAAACCCACAAAAAACAGTGGTAAAGAGGAAAATCTTAAAAGAATTGAAGAAAAAAATAGAGAAAAAGAAAATAAGGATGAGAGCTTTCTTTTTCAAAACACTGTAAGTGACACAACGGAGGCAAATCTTTAAAATACTAAATACTAAATCTTTAAAATGCTAAAGAGTCAACCCAGGATTTTATGACCGGCAAGGCTGTCAGAGTTTTTCAGACATCCGAAGCTGAAATAATTATCTCCAGCATCTATAGAAAATGTTAAAGGAAGTCTTTCAGGAAGAAGAAAAATTATTCCAGATAGAAATATGGATCTACCCGAAGGAGCAAAGAATGTCAGAAACAGTAATTACATGAGCTAACTATTATCTGGTATTGCAAAGGCAGGCAAATAACCTCTAGAGGTCACTTGATTTAACATTCCTTTGTAAAAGTAAATGTCCTGACTGCTATAGGGGTGGGCACAAGGCAGGAAAACTGTTTCTATGTAGATAATGAAATGCGCGAACTTTTCAGCAAGGCGAATGTGCAAGGAAGTTTCTCAATCAAAATGAAGTTTTCTCACGTAAATGTACTATTTTGCTACTCCTTTCTCAGTTACTCACTTTGTTGGACAGACATTCGTGTGGTATCTACCCTGTATTAAATACTGCGCCTGGCTATGTGGAGAAAATAAAGATGAGCTAGAAACTTTCCAGGGTTTTAAGGATTTCACAGTCTAGAACAAATCACCATAACAGATGATAATAGATACAATTGCCTTATGAAAGGGAGAAACGCAGAGGAAAGTGATCTAGTAGGTCTTTCAACTAGAGGGCCATTTCCTAGGTAACCCTCCAAAGCATGAGAATTTAGAAATATTTACTAAAGGCTGCATTTTATTTGTTGTTTGTTGGTAACTTCTGATTAAAATATTATAATTTCTTCTGCTGCTTCCCCCACATATGTTACTCTACTGCGTTTGAAACTGGATTGAGGAGAGGGAGCGGGAACGTGCAGAACATAGAACACAGATAATGGATATGAAGCAGGGGAGGAAAATCGTTTATACCACCTGCCTCCAGGGGAGGCTGGTGAGAGGGTGGCCAGCCTTGGAAATTATGACTGAATGTTGGGCTTGCATGCGGATTTCTCGTGTGTGGGAGATGAGAACAGAAAGACAATATTATGGTTTGGGAAGTTTTAGGAACCTGTGTCTAAATTTTATACTTCGAGTCCTCCGGGAGTTTATGTCCTTTCTGTTTGCTCTTGTTTGAGTAAACCCTTTTTTAAGAATTTTAGCTTGTGCTGTCTTGGCTAAGGAAAGCCACAGAAAGGTGGTGATTTGAGCCTAGGCCTTGATACCGGCAGACATCTCCCATTCTGTACTTCAGCCAGGTTTGAGAAATCACTGGCCTGGTGGACATGAATTAGGGCTGGTTCATCTTTGGCTTCTTATTTGCACAGGACCTAGGCGGTGAAAAGCGTATAATAAAACACTGATTGGAGAAGGAACAAGAAAACTTCCTCTTCCTGCAAAAGTTAAAATGGAAGTCTCTGCAGGCATAGTTGGGGCTTAACAACTGATGGAGTTAGCATTCAACGCTGCATCGTCCCATTGTCCCTGCATGTGCCCTCCAGTCAAACCGGATGTCTGCTGTCGCCCAAGCAGGTTGTGCCTTCTCAGAGGCCCTCGCCCACTGCCCATGCACACTCAGCTCACTCTCAGTCAAAATCCAGCTTATGCCCGAAGGCTTGGCCCAGAGGCCACGTTCTCCCAGACCCTCTTCTAATTCTCCCCCAACCAAGTTCTTTCTTCTTCCTCTTGGTCCCTATTTCCTCCCTATTGCCAAACTGACTTGTGTTTTCTTCTGCCCTAAGTGTTCAAGCACAACCCAGGGAGGGATAGGGGGCAGAAGAGGAAGCGGGAGAGATGTGGAGGAACTGAGAGAAGCTGGGCCTGTAGAGCAAGAGGTGGGTGGGCGGGGCAAGTGGAGGCCATTTAGGGCCTCGCTAGAGGCTGGGCTTAATCCAGCGAGAGTCATGGGGGTGGGGATGTGTATGAAAAGGAAAGTACTTGTGTCAGGTTCTAGAAGGTTCCCTTGGGCTTCTATGTAGAGAATGGATTGTGGGGAGGGGCAGAGGCCAGAAGGCAGCTGGAGGCTGCCTGTGTTGCTTTGTACAGGGATAAATAATGGGGCTCTGGACCAGGATGGGGGAAGGAGGTGGCACATTTGGGATAATTTAGGAAGCAAAATTAATGGGAGCTGAAGTTATTGGGAGAGAGCCTTGTCTAGTCTCTCATTGGCTATTACTTGGAAGCTTCCTCTTTGTCCCAGAATGCATCTTGCAAGTTTGGTGCTATGTGACTACCAGGAGGCACTGTTACAGCCCAGGGTCTCTGATCCATAAGCCCACCCCTCCTCAGTGCTACAGCTGGGGGTGCAGTTTCCTCGTCCACATTGGCCACTGCTTACTGAAAAGCGATATAACTTGAGCCTCTGAGGATGATGGGGAGACTGGCTAGTTGTTGAGATCTGTGTCCCTGAGATCAGCTAAAATGAATTTTTTGATGGGGTCTGAACTTAAAATGTATACCTATAACAGGTGAATTATGTACATCTCAATAAAGCTTTTAAAAAACAACAGTTGTTTAAAAAGCATCCTGAACTACTGCAGGTAGAGCCCTGAGCTTCCTAAGTATTGTAGTCACTCAGAGCCCAGCGCTAACCACCACTAGCCTCCTGCCAGATGCCCTTGCCTATGGCTTGTCAGGCATTGCAACTGTCTTCTGAGTCCTCATCTCCCTGGCATTGTGCTAACGACATTATCATATTTGTTATTTCATTCTCATAGCAGCCTTATGAGGAACCTGTCATTAACAGACGAGGAAATTGAGGTTTGGAGGGATGATTCTCCCAGTGGCACAGAGTGAGAGTTGGGGAGGTGGGATCAGAACCCAGACCTGTTACTCCATAGTGTTTTGGTCTGAGGGGCTTTGTGAAGTACCTCCAGCCCTGCCTGCTTCCCTGCCTGTCCCTTGTCAGGCTCAGCTGGCTGTAGCCTCACTTGAGTGGCTTAGGGACTGTGAGGTCTGACCCAGGGCACCCATACCCCCACACCTCCTACAGCTCTGTCACATAGCTATGTGTGATGGTGTGAGGAAAAGTGGTCTCTGGCCTCCCTTCTCTGCCAGCTGGGCTGGGAGGGCCTTTTCTTTGGTACCAGGAGAGGTTGTTGTTGGGCAGGAGCTGAGGGAGAAATAACAGATTCCTTGGACTCCCATGAGGGTCCAGCTGACTGTCTCCTAGCACATTCTGTACCACATACATTCTGCACTATGTCTTCTCAGCAAAACGAGAGAGGAGGCAGTTTCAGAGGCTCATCATAGCCCCCGGATCCCTAAATGTCCCACAATTGCCAGTGTCCCTGCTATCCCAGGACTGGGTCAGAGGCCTTGGGAGCATTGCCATTGTCTCCCATCCTGCCCAAGCCCCAAGTGCCTACCTACCCAGGCCTTATCTTCTCCTTCACAAGCTGTGTGGGCCTTTGAGAGGCTAGCAGGCTGGGGTGAGGACAGCCGCCTCTTCTGTTGGATTAGCCGGGACAGCCCAGGTTCTGAGGGACCATGGCTGCCCAGGGTATATGGCCCAGCAGGTCTACCCTAGTCTCCCTGCAGGTCTGGGTCTGTGCCCACGGTTCAGGTGCCCGCCTCACCATTTGCTTCTAGAAACTTCTCTGTGTGGGATGGTAGGCTCTGGGGGCCACAGGCAACTATGCTGATAAACCTACAGGTCCTGAGCTCCCTCCACACTCCCATGAGCATTTTCTGCAGGACGCAAGGCCCTTCTCTAGGGGGCCTGCTGTACAACCCCTGCTACAGGATGGCCCAATGTGCAGGCAGAGGCTGGGACCTCTGGAGTCCCAGTCCCTGTTCTGCCCAGTACTGTGCTGGGCTCACTGGTCTATCCTCTGAGCTTTAGTTCTAGCTCCTCCGTAAAATGGGGATGATCCTATTGTTAGGACTAAGTAAGATATGTACACATAAAATACTGGCTTGCAGGAGGTATACCGTCACCTTCACCTCCCACTCCTGCTGCTCACTGTTCCCTGCTGGCTGCAGCCCCGTTATGACAACAGCCCCATTGCAGTCCTACCTCAGCTCCACCTAGGGGCTGTCCCAGGCATTGCAGTACCAGGACGACCACTAGGTGGCACCCACCCCACCTCTCTTTCCCAGGGCTGCTGCCTACAGACCTTTGTGGATTTCCTTCCTCTTTTATGGTTTTAGGTTATTTTGGGTTATGGTCATGCGCCACCTAACAAAGGGGATGCTTCTAGGAAATGCATCCTTAGGCGATTTCGTCGTGGGAGTATCATAGAGTTCCACAAACCTAAACCGTATGGCACACTACTATAAATGCTATACTTTTATGACTGGTAGCTCTTTAGGTTTACACCAACCAGCATCGCCACGAACATGTGAGTGATGTGTTGTGCTATGATGTCACTAGGTGATTGATAGGAATTTTATGGGACCACTGTCATATATGCATTCTGTTGACTGAAACGTCATTATGTGGCACATAACTATACAAGGAGGCATCACAATTGCGTCAGGACACAAAGCTTAGGCTGACAACTGTCCCTCTCACCCTACCCCTACTGTCTAATGTAGAAGGGAAGGGGCTCGCCCTCGCCCTTCCTCCTCCCCACGTGGGCTCCTGTAGTGCCTGGTGTCCACAGGCTCCCTGAGGCTTGCTCAGACCCCCAAGTCTAGTGCTGAATTCACCTCCAGCTAGTGCTCACAGGCTGAGAAGCTCTAACCCAGAGGTGGAGAGTGGTTATGCCAGCCCAGGCCTCTTCCCCAGCCCTGCTCTTCCCCTTTCCTCTGGCACTGATGAGTTGAATGCAGGCACAGTCCCTGGTACAACCCAAACTAGCCAAGTAGCTGAGTGGGTGGTGGTTTGCTGTCTGTGGGTCTGACTGATTCATTCTGTCCAGACTGTCTACAATGTATTTCATCTTCCCCAAGGGCTGACGATTTCCTGAAGGTCCTACCAGTGGCCGGGGGTGTCCAACCTTTTTCTGACATTAGTTTGTCCTAGGCCAGTACAAAGGTCTCCACAGTTAGCACAAGCAGAGCTGACTCCTACTGAGCCCCACGCAGCAGGGGGAGAAATAAGTTGTGGTCACAGGGAGTGAGGGAACCAGCAGAGGGTAGGGGCTGGAGACTAGGCCAGCACCACTCTCTAAGTGTGACATGAGAAGCTCCTGAGCCAGCTGTCGAATAGAGTCCCAGGCTCAAGAAGCAAGACCCAGAGACCTACGTTTTAGCAAGCTGAGGGGAGGCAGTCCTGAACACTCAGGATTGAGGATGTCTGGTCTGTGGTGGAGGGTGGGAGCTGGACCTTCTTGTTTAACTTGCCACCTGCAGCTCTGATGCCAACCTGAGGGTCCCTCTGCTTCTCTGAGATTACTACTTAAGAGGATAAGGCAAGGGACAGTGACAATAAGCAAGTGCGCCTCCCCAGCCTGAGAGACCTGAGGCAGGGCTGCAGGGCCTTGAGGGAGGTGAGGCAGCTCTAAGAGGGCTTGAACAGCCCCTGGCCTGAGGCAGCTTCCAGCCTCCCTGGGGCTGGTGGCTGAGGGCGAGGTGAGGGATTTGGGTTTGCAGCCTTTGGGCTGGAAAACAGATTGTAGTCAGTACGTAGGAGGCAGCAGCAGTTGTGGCAGTTGAGGCAGAGGCTGGGCTCAGGAAAGGTGGCTGCAGAGGCCTTAAGACACCCGGGTTCTGGACCAGAGCCAAAGATGCCAACCTTCCTCCCTCTCCCTTCTACCCTTCTTCCCCAGAACCAGCACTGGCCATATCCATGTCAAAGAAAAAACATTTCAGGAGCTGATTCGTTTTTCTCAAAACATATATTTACCACTCTTCTCAGTACATCTTTGAGCACCTCTGCCAGAATCTCTCCGGAATGTGTAGAATCCCCGCCCCACACCCTGTAACTCCCTAGGCCTTGGTGACAAGACCCCTCACAGCTTGTGCGATGGCGTCCTTGTCAATGCCGAACATCTTCAGCAGTTCAGCTGGCTTCCCGCTTCTTGGTACCTGGCTGACAGCCAGGCGGGTGACAGTGACGCCAGGCTCACCCACTACTGCAGAGGACACTGCTTCACCTATGCCACCTTGGCAAAGGAAAGGAGGTGAGTCAAGTGATTCAGTCTCAGAGTAAGCAGTGGGTGCATGCCCTGCCCTCTCCCAATCTGAGTTTACTCCCTAACCCAAGGATGGCAAAGATGACATATGCACCAACCCCTCCCCACAGTTGCAGCCACAGCGGACATCGCTAATCAATAACCACACTTATTGTCTTTTCATAAGCCTACATGTAGCCTCTGAATCATTTTTAACACCATCCCGTGAGCAGCTGTCATTAATGGACGAGCATCTACACCTGACCCCAGAGTCTAGGACCATCTCCTCTCCTGTGAGAAGGTGGTGTGAGAGGGTTGCTTTGGGAAGGACTCATGAAAGGCAAATTCTGTGTTGCTTTCCCAGTTTGAATCTGAACAGCCTTAACTTTCAACTACTTCTGGGACACAAGCCACCTTTTTCACTCTTAAGAATCCCCACTGGCTTCCTGTGGGGCAAAGACTACATGAAGAATTCCATGTAGAGTTCTAGCTGAGAGTTCACTGGGTCCCAGGCCTAGCTTGAGGCCTAACAGGCCAAGACCCAAATGCTCAGAGGGACAGCTCTTCGTTTCTCGGGCCACAGCTGCCTTACTGGGGCTGGGCTAAAGGAGGGATGTCTAGCACTGGGACCCTGGGCCCCTCCCTGACCCATGTGACCTGGCTCTCTGGCCCAGGCCCTATTACCTTCGTAGTAGTGGTCCTCAACCGTCAGGATCCTGCCCTTGGTAGCACGGGCACTGTCAAGAATGAGTTTCCGATCCAGGGGCTTGATGGTGAAAGGGTCCAACACTCGGATGTTGATCTTCTCTGTGAAGGTAGATGCAGAGGTGTAGCTGAGGGGAATGGGCTAGGTGCTGTGGGTCTACCTTTTGGTGGCCTTTGATGGGGCCCCTGGGAGGGGGCCTGGTTGGTGTGTCCTGAGAGCTGTCATACAGCTAAAAGCTCAGTTTGTGGCCTGTACGTGTCCCAAGGAGGATCACCTGTCCCCTTGTTCCCATTGTTGGGCTTGTGCTTGCCGGTTAACCCCCATGGCTTGCCCCCTTCCTGTTTATGTGTGGTGCCCATGTCCTCTGGCATTCTGCACCTGCCCACCTCCTCCTGGACACCTTTCTTGGCCTGTTTTAGGAGCAACTGGTCCTAGGAGCTATTGACCTTTATACTGTCAAAGAACATTAAGTGGCCTATGTGTGGGGCCTGCGTAGCTTTGTCAGGTGATGACCCAGCAGAACGACCTCAGAAGGCCAACTCCAAGTCAGTGACGCCTGCTTCACATCCTCCCCCTGGGGCTGCATCCCTGCTAGGACTAGGTTTTCCCTGGCTTCTCAAGCCCATCTTACTCCTGTCTGGCCCTTCCTCCAGGTCCTCAGAGCTCTGTACATGCCATTCCTTCTGCCTGGGTCTCTTCATTCCCCTCTTTGCTTACTAGTCCTACATACATCTGAGATCATTTTCCTAAGGTTGTCCGTGTCCACCCTCTCTTTCGTGCTCAGCATGGACGAGACGTGATATCTACTGTGATTTTATTGTAGGGGGTGCTAATGCCTGTCTCTGCTACAGTATTGGTAGCTAACATTTGTAAGCTCACGATGACAGTAACAACATCAGATCACATTTACTAAGCCCCCAGGACAGTATCTCCATTTCATGGATGGAGGAACTGAGGCACAGTGATGGTGAATAACTTATTTAACTAGTGCTCAACTGAGTGGTGACCAAACCCCATTGCAAGCCCAGGGCGTCTGATCTGACTGCCATGCTGGGGCACCTTAACTCTAGGGCCATAGAGCAGGGACTGTGGCCACTGTAGCCCCAGAACTTAGCATCATACTGGGCACATAGTAAGTGCTTAAAGGGTGGCTTTTATTTTTCACTATTATCATTGAACTAGGTAAAGTTCCCACTCCCAAGACCTAGTATGCAGTCAGCTCCCGATCAAAGCCTATTTTATTTGGGTTCCTCCCTCCTCACCTTTCTTCAGCAGGTCAGCAGCAGCCAAGGCCTCATGTAGGGTTACCCCAGCCCCGATCACAGTCACCTGGTCATCCTTGCTCTTCAGGACCACCTGGGGGTGACACAGGAGGTCAGTGAGGCTCAGGTACTGGTGGCTTGGGGTAGGCCCCTACTTTGGGCTCACTCTGTGAGGTCTCACTGGGGCATGAACTACACTGACCTTGGCTTGCCCAACTTGGAAGTCCTCATTGTTGTTATAGATGATGGCATTTTCTGGGCGGCTGGTCCGGATGAAGCAGATGCCCTGGAACGAAACAATAACTGAGGATTACAGGATGTTGCACATTCAACCTCCAAGAGCAGTCTTTTTAGAAAGGCTTCACTTCCCACTTGCAAACAAACCTCCTCTACCCCACTGTCCCCACGGAGGTGTTTGTCAGTCACCTCATGCTGGCCGCTCCCCTAGCATGAAAAAGGACTCGTTCTCTGCAAGCGTGCACTGCTCCCAACACTCCTCCTGAGTGAGAGCCACTCAAAAGCTTCGCCAGTCCCAAGCCCCAGATGGAAAATGAGTTTTCCATCAGGTAGACTGGCCTCCCAAGTGGGGTCGCTCCCCTAGAGTGCATCTGGCATGCCTCTGGCCCTCAGGCAGAGAACTGGAACCACAGGGCACTCTGGTCTGTGGAGCATGGCTCTTGGTCAGGACCACACTGCTTAGCTCATTTTGTCTTGGTGCATCCAACTCAAGGAGGCCAGAGGGGCATCAACTGCCAACGGAGAAAGAGTGTGATGATCAATTAGCAATGTCTGCCATGAGGCAGGAAGGGTGGTGTGTATTTTGTTCTTCCTAGTCTAACTTCTAGCTATAAATACCAGAGGCGAGCTCAGGTGATACCACTCTGGGGTAGTGAATGACCAGCTCTGTGCCTGCATGCTGGCCTCCCCTGCTATCCCTCTAGGGAAGAGCTAGCTGCCAGCAGAAAAGGGTACAGCTCTGTGACTAACCTTTGTATTGGCTGCTAATTCCACCGCCTTCTCTGTAGATACCCCATCGCTTGGGTAAAAGACAGTTGACATGGGGACCGATCGAAACATAGCCAGATCTTCCAGAGCCATCTGAGAGGGACCGTCTTCCCCTGTGGTGTGGGAAAGGACATGCTGAAGTAAGACCCAATCTGTGGAATGGAATCCTGGCCTCACTGCCCCTCACTGCCTGGTCCAGAAGGCCAGGGAAGCTCCAGTTGTAAGCATCCTGGCCTTGATTCAACTCACCAATGGACACACCGCAGTGGGAGCCGCAGAGGTTGACATTGCTCTCGGAGATGGCTGCCATGCGAATTTGGTCGAAAGCCCGCGTGAAGAAGGCTGCAAAAGTGCTACAGAAGGGTATGGTCCTATTGCGTGTGGCACAGCCCACGGCGATGCTCACCTGGGGGTACAGAAGGGAGAGGGTGGCCAAGGAGCCCAGGACCCCTTGTGAGGGACTGGGGGCAGGGTTGTCATCCTAGTAACTGTTAATTCTCCTCCCCTCATGCAACTGATTTCTATATAGGCATCACTCCACAGTCTGTTTCCAAACACAGAAATCCTTCAACTTGAAATAATCATTTCAAAAGTTGTCTTAAAATTATTGTCCTGGGGAATTTTTTTTCCCTCTAGAAACAAACAAAAAGTCTTTCACAGAGCAGGCTACTTAAGTTTGGCCACGGATGGTCCAGCTTTTTCAACTACACACCTCACCACTAATCTCCCTCATGAGCCCCAAGGCCTCTGCAGAGACCAGGCCTCCCATCCCCTCTGTCTCCCCACAGAGGCTCAGCCCCAAACCTCTTGCCCAGAAGCAGTGAACAATGGCTTTGGTTCCAAATCAGCTGGAACCAATTGGTTTCAGAAGAGGCCTCCACAATCCTGAAACCCACTGCTGACATGAGCCCTCCTTCCCTAGCACCTGGGGCCTCCCCAACTCACAAACCCTGGCTAGTCTAATCTGGACCCTCCAGCTGCCAAAGCTAGAAACCAGAGAAAAAAATTTCATGTTCCGCTGAAGAACTTTGGAGCCAGTAGACTCCAGAGAGATCTGTAAAGGCCTGCAGACCCGGCTAGGGTCCTTGGCCAAGAGGAGCGAATATTTCGAAAAATAGGACAAAACATCATTCCTGACAAATGGCTGCTTATCCGACTGTGTGCATGTCAGGAGTCTAGACCTTGTGCATAAAAGGGGTTCAGGAGTCTTGACTGCTAGGCCCATCACATTCAAGCCTTCCTCCTGTGCCCAGAGAGCCCATTTACCACCCCTGGCCTACATGCAGTGCTCCTGTGTGCACCTGCACCCCGTTCAGCTCCTGTTTGCACACTCGTTCAGTACATTCGCACCTGGGCATGACACATCCTCCACCTTCAAATTATACCTACTCAAGGTCAAGGGTCAATGCTGGGTCCTAGCTATTCTGGAGTCTCTCTGGGCTAGCCCACAGCAGTCACCTGGCACTCCCATCGTAGGGGCCCAAAGGAGCAAAAGGGCTTTGGCCCTGCCCATGCTCCCCTCAGACCTCTGCCCCAAAGCCCTGTGTCTACCTGCTCACACCTGGCACCCACCATGTTCTGCTCGGCAATGTAGCACTCAATAAACCGATCTGGGTGCTCCTTTTTGAAGATCTCTGAGAAGGTGGAATTCTTGGTGTCCCCATCCAGGGCGATGATGCGGTCGCTGGCATGGCCCAGCTTGGCCAGGGCCTGCCCGTAGGCCTTGCGGGTAGCTATCTGTGGAGTAGAGTGGGAAGGCTGAGCACTGCTGTGGCATGTGTGAGGTGTGGCCTGGAGCCATGCACAGCCTCGGGGTAACATCTTTTAGAGAGGAAAAGAATGAAAATTGGAACAGAAGAAGGAAGGCCAGTAACACACGACCCTCTGGAAACTTAACTTCTGTAAGGTTGCCAAGAACTTCTACAATGAACAACTTGGGAGTCCCTTGTCCCTAGCACAGCTGTGGGCTGTCTGAGCTGCAAAAGATGTACTAATACCCTCCATTTTCCCCTCCCCTGCGACAGGTCTGGGAACTCACCCTACTATGCATGGTGATACACTGAAAGTGTGGGAATCAGAAAGCCTGACGGCAGTTGCAATGATGGGTTCACCCAGGGGAGGGCCCTGGAGTAGGGCAGGTCTGCCTAGCCTTTGCCAGGCCAGACACAAAGGAGTCCTGAGCATAGGCCAAGGCCCAGCTGGACCAGGAATGGGGGACTTAGAAGTTGTGGCTTTGATCCCTGCAGCCAGTACCTTGCTGTGTGACTATGGGCAAGTCCCTTGTCCTCTGAGTCTCTGCAGGTAAATAATTCCAGAACTGGCTGTCTCCACGAGGAACTGGCAGAAGCAACACCTCAGGGTTCCTCCTCACCCTGCATTAATCGCTCTCCTCCCTTTCCCAGCCAAGAGCTTCATCTTAGCCCCAGGCTTGGGGAGCCAGAGAACCACAGTCACCCCACCCAGCTAGTCCAGAAAAGCAAGGCCCGACTCTACCTTGTCCCCGACTTTGTAGCTGGGTGGAGTGGGCATGCGGATGTTGGCGATGTCTACCGAGGGGGCATCCTCCTGCGGGGGAGTTGCCAGGATCTTCTTTTTGCTCTGGATCTGGCTGTGAATTTCCTGGATGATCTGCTCAGCCATGTTTTTGGGGAGGGGCTTCCCATGCCAAGACTCCTTATCTTCTATTCCTACAGGTCCAATATAGGAGGACAGAGGGCCTGGTAAGACAGAAGCTCCCAGAAGGCCAGGATGGTGCTCAGGAGAACCCGTCCCTCCACCATTGAGGGCAGGCCAGTGGAAAGGGAGGAATGGTGTCATCACAGTCAAGCGTGGCCCTGCACTGGACACCGCAGGTTAGAGAAAGGAGAGTCCTGGTACCAGGACACCACACCACATGCCTGGCCTAGTCCTCCAGCAGCTTACAGAGTAGGAACGGGAGCAGGTATGAGCAGACTGCCCTGTCCCATTCTCCCCTATTGCCTTCCCAGCCCAAGCCTGCAGAGAAGAGTCTGTAGAAATCACACTCTGTTCATTGAACAGGTCGGGATCCTGGCCGTCAGTAGGGAAGCTGGGATGTGGCTCAGGGCAAGCACCGCCAAGGTCACCTGATACATTGGTGAGTCACAGAGTGGGCCCTCTACTACCACCACAGTTAAGGTCCCTCTCCTCCAAGGTCATCTCAGCTTGGGCAGAGCCAAGGACTGATCCTCCTAGCAGCCCTGTAGACCTCCAGGGACCCCCCAGAAGCCGCAAGCTTTCCAGATCCCACCTGGTGGTGACACCTGAGGAGTCCGTGTCAGGCAGTAGCACTGAGGCCGTGACATCCCAGAATCCTCTCCTAGATGTCCACCCCTCCCAAAAGGCTCCCAAAGCCATGCATCTTCTCCTACATTTCAGTGAATGTCCTCAATTACCAAGCCCACACGGGGAGAGGAAGTTGTGAACCCCATGCAAGGAGGGGCACAGCCAGGGCATGTGCCACAGTAAAGCTGGCCCAGGGCCTGCAGTTAGGGCCCCTAGTGTCACAGACTACCTGTGTCTCTGAGCAAGTTCCTGACCGCTTCTAGCCCCATTTTCCCATCTTTAAAATGGGCGAAGGCCATCCCAGACTCAAGGTCTGGAGCCGCACCTATGGGCTAGAAAGCCACAAGCCAGCATAGCTCTCATGCGTGTCCTGACGCAGCCATCATCTTCCAGACCCACCCAGGCTCTCCACCCACACAGGCTTCTAAGCACTTTTCTACTGCTTGAGATGTTCGACTTGCTCACCTCTAGGGAAAAACCCAGGTCTTATCAGGTTCTCCCAGGGCTCCCTGTCGGCCCTTCGGCTCAGGACAGACAGCTGGAGCCATCAAGGATGCTCTGCAAGTGCCAGCCAAGGAGGGAGTATGGGGGATGGTCTTATACCAGGTCCTTTCCCTGACACGCCTTCCCCAACTCCCTCCTCTTCTCCTACCTACACACGCCCCTCAGCCAAGGGTTTGAGTCTTGGCTCAACTATGTTGACCACTGAGTCACTTCAGCAAACAGTCTCTTGCTCCCCATTCCCCAATCCTGGTGTACTCACTATGGCAGCAGAGGGATGGTGCTTCCCCCCATACAAGATCTCAGAGACACGCCCCACCATACCCTCTCAGTCAGCCCCAGGCATAGGAGTGGGGAGGGAGGCTCATGCATACAGACCTGAGATCCCTCGACCCTTGAAGGTCTTGGCAATGATGGCTGTCGGCTGGTGTTTGGCCTGGCCGAAGGCCTTGCACAGTTCCTCCACGCTGTGTCCATCCACAATGATAGCATGCCAGCTGGGGACAGAGAGGGGGGAGTGAGGGGCAGGGGCCAGGTGCCTGAAGACCCTGAGGAGGGTCCCAGAAAAAGGTCTGCCCTCACTTCACTGCACTACTGCAATCTGGAAAAAAGCTGGAGGAGTCAGGAAGTCTAAAACATTCCTGTTTCCAATCTGGGTTTTATTTTCTCTTTTCACATTATTTAACTTCCTCTTGTTTTCCCTGAACAGATTTTTCTCCTCTCTCCTAAGTAATTCAAAGCTTAGTTCATTTATTGCATCTTTTATTCCTGACCTATTCATTTCCTACTGAAAGCTGCTTTTGGGATGATGTACTAGGTTTGGAATCTGCTACTAGGTATTTGATGAAATTTTGGGCCCAATTTTCATTTAGGGGAACATCTGATCACTTCACAGATGCTGGATGAAGGCTGGAAACATTTTTAAATGAGCCGTGCTGTCAAATATCTAGGGGAAGGAGCCAGTACAGGGCAACCTTTCTCTTTAAGGCTATCCCTTCTGGGACTCTTTATGGCCCATTTATAATGAACACAGCAGCTAACATGTACTCTGTAGGCAGTGGGCGAAGCACAACACACAACCCAGTTGTCTCATTACAACCTCCCCTACCCCAGGGCATGGGGCGCTGTTACCACCCCCTCTTTATAGACAAGTACACTGAGATACTGAAGGCAGAATCACTTGCCACAAAGCAAGTTAGTGACAGAGCCAGGACTTAAGGAATCTGCCTTCAGAGCTACAGGGTTATATAGACACAGACCTAGCTGTCAGGGTCATGTACTCAGCTCCCTAGCCTGATGTGGCCTTGGTGAGGTCCTTGAGGCACTTTATGGCTGTTTCCTCTTCTGCCCAACAGGATACTTGCTCTCTTTACTTTCTCTCTCTATAAGGTCAGCCTGTGTAATTGGTATTGCAAGTCCCTCTTGACTTTCCCTGGTCACTGACTCATCTACAAAGGGCCCTGCGCAGCCACATCCCAGAGTCCTCCACAGTCTTCTCAACTGAGGCTGAGCCTGGAACCTGGGTGTCTTGGAGCCCTAACGGCAGAGCAGCTTGTATCTGGGGCAGGGGAGGGACACTGAGGTGAGGGCCCCTCTGGCTGACACCCACCCAGATGGACTTCCTGGCTTTGTAACCCGTGACTAAGAACTCACAACTTTCAGGCCCAGGGGGTCGTCTGAAAACTGTTTCTCCCATCTCACTAGGAAGGGGTACTGTTCCTCTTCCACAGGCTGGCTGGGGTTGGGCACAGGAGGCAGCCACCTGACTTATTATGTTCAAACCCCTACATGTCCCTTAGCCTCAGTGACCAAGCCTGGTTCACTGTGTCTACCTCCCCCTCCTCCTCCTCCTCCTCCTCCTCCTCCCTCAAGAACAAGTGAAGATGTGTGAGAGAATAAAAGCTCTGAGAACTAGGATGCCACACATCCTAGTTCAGACAAAGGAACTCACTCAGAACTGGGCCTTAGCCTACAAATTCACAAGGTGGCCTGGGCTGCTACTTTAAGTCCAAATGCCCAAAGTCTGAAATTGCGAGTCAAATCCTGAAAAAGGAAGACTCATTAGCCTCTGGCTTCAGCCCAGGTACCTGCACAGCTTCTAGCAGATGGCTCCCGTGCTGTGAGGGTGCTCAGGCCACAGCCCCGTACATACCCGAAGGCCTCGCAACGCTTCTGGTAGACGTCCAACTGGTGCTGCAGCGGGGCAGGGTCACTCTGGCCCAGGCGGTTGATGTCAAGAATGGCGACGAGGTTGTCCAGCTTGTAGATGCCGGCGAAAGCCATGGCCTCCCACACAGAGCCCTCCGACATCTCTCCATCTCCCAACATGCAGTAGACGCGGTAGCTGCAGATGTGGGGAGTGGGTGTGAGGCTGGCACCTCACCTGGGTCACTGTGCTCCTGGCCTGACCCTCCCAAGGAGCCTGACCTCTGAGTGAAGCGGCCACATACGATGTGCAAGGGTGCCATCGGCTTTCTGATGTCCACCCCAAGCCTACGCCCTGAGGAATGGCTGTGAAGAAAGCGGTCAAGAGCTCCAGAAAGTACTGGCTTCCAAGAAACAGAGCTCCAAGACGACAGCAATCTGGTCAGAAGATCCGGGGGCTCGGGGGTCGTCAGGACACAAGGAAAATGAATATTCGTCGGGGCTAACTGCTCACGCCCGGCTGGCTGGGCTTGAATTGCCCACTGCAGGGACGCGCCCACTTCCTTCCACCCTCCCCAGAATCAGGATTGTTGGGGGAGCCCTGGGACTCCCTGGGTGAGCCAGAGGGGAAGGGGCCCTTCCTGCTCCAAGGAGCAGGGCTGGGGCAGCCCTGACGAGTGCCAGGCAAAACTCTAGGGGAAGAGGCCTCAGGTGAGGAATGATCATTAATTAATGAGAGGACTCGAGGACTGGGCTCGTGGTGGGGACAGGTGCCTTATAGGATGAGCTCTCCCCAGTGGACTGATGTTGGTCCTTGCCTAAGACTGGAGCTGGGGCCAGAGCTGGACCTGGGCCTTCTCCTGCCCTCAACACAGGCAACTGTGATTGTTTCAAAGGTGGTGTGACATGGCAAAAAGAAAACTGGCCCCAGGGAAAAGTAAACCCTGGGAGGTGAGGCCAGAGTCAGGGAGACCAGTTCAGGAACTGACAACCCACCCTCACATTACCATGCCCCAGATGTGAGGGGATGGCTGAGGGGCAGCAGCCACAGGTACAGAAACAAGAACCCCATTCACGTGGCATTGAGCGGCAACTAGGGGCTATGGCAGGGTGCCGGGCCCTGTGCGGAGTAACCCTCTGAGGGAGTTAAGTGGAGTTTTATTCCTAAAACACACAGAAAAGGAAACAAGTTGAAAAGTCAGGGGACTTGTCTGAAGGTCATGTGTAGTGGGGGAAGTAGTGGAACAGAGATTCAAATACACATGTGACTACTCAGTCCAGACTGTCCACTCCTTGCTGTCTAGAAATGCACACAGGGGGAGGAGCTACAGGACTTGGAGATTCCCCTTTCTTCTGTCCAGTGAGCAAGGCTGATGCCTGGATGTGGGCTCAGAGGGGATGCACCTGCCCTGCTGCTGCATGCAACAGGATATAGCTCTGGAGCTGGGGCTTAAGAGCTGGCTGTACCTAAGCAGTCGGAGCCTCCAGGCCTCTTTGTTGTAGAGCTAAAGCAAAGGGAGCTGGAGAAGGGGTGGGGACAGCCATGGTGCTGTCAGCATGACTCAGCACCTCAGCAGGCCAGCAGGTCAGGGAGGGCTCCGGCTTCCCTCCCTTCTGTGACCTCCAACAAGCCAGGTCACTGGTTCCCTGGCCGGGAGAAGTTCCCAGGCCCCATACTCAGAGGCTTATCTGAAGCTGCATCCTGCAGGGTGCAAGGGGGCCCTGGGACCCTGGAGGGCTTGGGTCTAGCACAACAGCTCCCACAAATGACCAGCTTGATGGGGCTGAGCCAGAGAGGCCTCTATGGAACTCGACCTCCCCAGAAAGCAATTCCAAGGAAGCAGACTGGCTGCCTTCCCAAGCTTACACCACTTCCAAGGAAGTTAGACCGGGGCTAAAAGCAGAGTGCCAGCACCTCAGCCTTTGAGACCTGTCTCTTTGGGGCCAATAAGCTCAGGTCAGGAGGGTGTCCTGGGGTACTGAGCAGACACTAGCGAGGCTTGTTATCAAAGGGGCCCCACATAAGCCGGGGCTCACCCTAAGGCTCTGAATTGCCCAAAGCTGTTAGAGTTAAGGTGCTCAGTCATGAACCAACATGAAGGGAAGGGGCCCTAAACAGGGGGCCAAAGTTTGTTGCAGAGGTGTCTGAAAACTTCCTCAAACGTCCAACCACAGAGGACTATGTAAACCGGTTACAGCAGACCTGTAGCAGAACATCATGTAATCACTAAAACTAGCTCTTGAGTTATAACATGAGAAAATGTTCATGATGTTTAGGTTTTTCTAAAAAGAGGAATGTAAATGCGTATAAATACCAGGAGTCCAAATTTCTAAGTTTCTTCTCATGATAACATGGAGGAAATGATACATTGAGATTTAAATAGGGGAGTGGTTAAGCATAAAGAAAATGTTCATTTCTTTTTAATGCTATTCTGTATTTTTCAAATGAGTAGATAAAAAGAGATACAAAAGTGAGGCGATTTGCTGTCCCCTTCCTGCTGGTGGCTGGGGGACATGCCTGAAGGTCAGATCTACTCTATCATGACACTACTTCCTGGAGCCTGGCATGGCCTGATAATTCTCTTGATGCCTCTGCCACTCCCCTCCCCAGGGAGGCCCAGGCCCTAAACCTTAGCCGCTGGGAACAGAATTAAACTCCTTCTCCATACACTGGCTTGTTCCATTATGTTAGGGTCAGGAAATGACTCTTCATAGGGAATTACTTCAAGCAACTGTAGGGACTAATTAACTCACATCTCTGGTTCTGTGCCAAATAAAATACTCTTAAACATACACCCCATTCTTTGTGACTTTCCTCGCTTCACGATGAATCACTTCTGGGTATAGCTGGGCCTGGCCCCAAAGCCCAGCGAGGTTCTGAAGGCAAACATGTGCTGGCGGGTGATACTGGCCTGAGAAGTCTGGGACACCTCACAGCCTCAGCTCACCTCCTGGAGAGCAGTCTCTGAAGCCCCTCCCCCTGCACACAGTACGTGCTCCTTGCAGCGTAGCTTCCAGTCAGGCTCCTTGCAGCCAGCCACCTGTCTTCGGTGGACCTGAAGTCACCACCACTCCCCACTAACCACCCTGGCTATAGCCCTTCTCATGCCAGTGGGGTGGACTGGAGGGCACTGGGAAAGCCATGGCCGCACAGCTGGGCCTTTCCTCCCACCTGCAGGCAGGGTTCCATCAGCCCCTCTTCTAGGAAGCTTCCTACTCACAGGGCTTCCCAAACCTTTGCTTCCTTTAGGCCTTTCAGAAGAGCCTGGAGACTGACTAGATTCAAATCCGACCTCCACCACTAGGTGCGTATCTTATCTCAGTCTCCCCCATCTGTGGAAGGGGTATCTACACTTATGCCACCACTCAGCCATAACGAGTGCTTGCTTATTAAGGTGGAAACCCTTGAAAGCCCTGAGCACCAAGGACAGGGCCCCAAAAGGGAATGGCATGGAGAAACCATCTGACAAGTGCTTTCCTTAAAGCCTGTAGTCAACACTCTTCCTCTCCCCACAATAGAGACCTGTCTGCAGACCAGGGCCACGGTTGCCAGCCTTATGGCTGAAATTTGCCTCAAGGGGTTCTCCTCCAAACCACCAGGCACTGGAGCAGAAAGGTCTATGATAAGGTCAATCTCTCCAATGTTTGTGCCCTCCCTAGCTGACAGGTGGGGCTTAGGGATGCCCTGAGCCCTCTAGAACATTCTTCTTTCCAAAGATATAGATAAACACCTCAGCCTGGCACTTAGTCAGACATTGGAGGACAGGGCCTGCTGAGACTTCTGGGGTCCAAGAGCTACACTTGGGGGTGACACAGGAACTCATCAGCCAAAGCACTGGCCAAAGAGTACATGGTCAGGAGCATGGGCTCTGGGTTCAAACCTGGCTTTGCCAGTCACTATCAAGGGACTCTGGGCAGGTCCCGTCACTCTTTTGAGCCTATTTCCTCATCCGAAAAGGGATCTGGTCCTGGTATCATGCACTGTTAACTCAGCTCCTACTCAGGCAAGAGGAGGTATCTGAGAGCAGTGGTTATGGTGGAACCCCTCCCCAAACTATCCAGGGTGGGGGTGGGGAGTGGAAGTGTTACCTGGCTTTGTCGAAGTATTTGCCTGTGTAAGCCATCCCACAAGCGGCTCCAAGGCCCTGGCCCAGTGAACCAGTGGCCACATCGGTGAAAGCTTGTTTCTGTCATAACAGAGGGACACAGTTACTCACGGGGGAAAGATGGAAGTGGCTTCCCTCCCAGGAACCTGGACTTGAGGGTCAGCCACATCCCCACCTAGACTTAGCGGTGCTGGCTGGGTCTTCAGGAGGCATAGCCCCAGGGCAGCCTCTCCCCTGTGTAATTTCTCATTCCCATACAGCAGTAACTGTGGGTGTGGTTCAAATACCAGCGCTGCCCACCAGGAAGCTGTGCGACTTCGGGCCAGGGACTGGAACCTCTTTGGGCCTCCATTCCCTCATCTGTAAATGGAGCCCATGTCACCCACCTCACACAGTGACTAGGAGAATTCACGACAAAACTGATAGAACATTTGGCGCTAGTGGGTACCCAGATTCGGGGGGGAGGGGGTTTGACAGTTTCTATGGTAATCCATGAACTCCAAACAGGTACAGGGGCAAACTGGGCCCCTTTCCTGGGGCATCACCAGTATCCTGTGATCCTGTATTGACACCCTGGTGAACTCCTGATTTGTGTCTGTATCGCCAGGGAGGCCCGGAGGGGAAGGGGAGCTGGGTGTTTGGTGCTTGGGGAGAGGCTGTCTCTGCAGGTGACCCAGAGAACCCTAGGCTGGGGCCCTGAAAGGTCTTGGACTTCACCAGCCTGTGGGGAAGAGAGTGAGCCCCTAAAACACCCACTTCTTTCCTTCCTCAATTTGGTGCCTTTCTCTACCTTTCAACACCCTCAGCTTCTCATTGGGCACCCCTGCCCACCTTCCAGCATGCCTTGGGAAACAGGAAGTGGAGATAGAGGCCTGTGCGGATCCTGGCAGGGTGTACTTACCGGGACAGGGTGCCCATCCAAGTCAGAGCTGATCTTCCTCAGGTTCAGCAGCTCTGTCTCGGGTAGGAAGCCAGCCTCAGCCCAGACTGCATACAGGATGGGAGCTGCGTGGCCCTGCCAAGGGATGGATGGTGGAGGGAGAGGTCAGAGGGGGAGCCGATACTGGGGGGCTGTTCCCACTTCACGCTGAAACCTGAGGCCTGGCTAAGCCTGTGGGCCAGGGTATCCATTTCAGGGGAGGAAGCAAGTGAAGCCACTTCCCTTCCTTTCATCCTTCTCCAGTCTGAAATTCCCGTAGCCAAAGCCAAGCGGGCCCTAGGACAGGTGCAGGAGGAGCACAGCTGTGAGGCTTGCCGAAGCCAAAACCCCAGCAGGCAGCCGGCTGCCCTAATCCCTGGTTTCTGGCATGTGAGTGGACTTGGACAGACTTCTAAGCTTTCATGTCTGCTCCAAGAGACCAGAAGCCACAGAGTCAGGACTGGGTACAGGTGGATTTCAAGAGTTTGTAGCATAGTTTGTGGCTGTGATTCTCATGTAGGTGGCATAGGACAGGATGCTTCATCCCAAACCCTGCTGCAATGCACTACCACTCCTGAGGGGGTGAGCTGTGGTCTAGGGGTGCTGGCACAGCACAGGAAGATGCGTCCAGAAAGCCGCAAAGCCATACCCAGACCTGGACTCGAGTTTTGCATATCAACACCAAATGGGCAAAACACAAGGCAGATTATTTCCATTGTCCCCTATTAATTCATTCATTTATTCCTTAACTCAGGTTAAGTTTACCACCTAGGTCCGCACAGGAGCCTGGGGGGGAGGAGGGTGGAGATGGCTCACTGCCAGCATCTTCTCACCCATCCGGGGCCCACATGACACCCAGACCCAGGTGAAGGGTAGCAGGCTGGTCTCCTACCTTAGAGAGCACAAAGCGGTCGTTGTGAGGGTTCCGGGGGTCCTGGGGCTTGTAGCGCATGGCGTGGAAAAAGAGGACAGCCATGATCTCCGCGGCGCTGCAGCATGACGTGGGGTGGCTGTGGCCAGGAAAGAAACCCGCGCATTATGGTCCTGGACCCCTGACCTACAGGGCTCACCCCAGCCCATGCACAGGGACCCGGGGGTATGTGTCGCAAGGAGTCAGATAGCCATGTACTCAAGGAGGACACTGCTGGTGGCATTGGCCCCTCCCAGGGGCCAATAGTCTAGATCCTCAGTCATACAACTGAAAAATTTCTGTGCTGGACTAGAGTAAGAGAGAAGGGCCCAGAGACTATGTACAGCACAGATCCAGGCAACACCATGGCTGGGGAGCGGCTGGGACTGAGTTGAGCCCAGTTCTGGCCTCGTGGTTCCTAGCAGCAATTACAAGGATTCAGCAGCCGAGGAGTCGTGGCCCCTCTGTAACTGACCAGTAAGCCACATTCTGGTGCAACTGCCCAGGACTCTGCTTACTTACTTGCGAGGGGCACTCTGTCCTTCCAGAACCCAGGGATGCTAGTCCTGAGGCCATGGGCAAGAGGTAAGGGACTGAGGCTTATGGAATTACCACAAACCTCCCAGCCTCATAGTCTGAAAACTTGGGCTTCAGACTCTCCAACAGCATCATTGGGCGACTTGGTAGCTTTTTAAAAGGGCATTTTGAGTGCTGGTGTAGCCACTAGGAACCATGCTTTTGTGCATAATTTGAAAGACAAAACACAAGATCTCAACTTCTGCAAAGGCTACAATCATGAAAAGGTAACAATCCCTTCTGCCTGTGACAAGGGCTGAAGTGGGGCTGACAAAAGCAAGAGCCTGCCCTTTTGGCCCTGGAGTGGTAGGATCAAAGGGCCCCCCCTTTTTTTAACCTTTTGCATTTTATTAATTGTTATTTGAATGGCTCCTGGGCAAAGGTAATGATACAAAGTATAAGCATTACATCCTAGAAGTGAGACTTGTTTAGGTCTCTTAGGACCCACTTGATTTATCCAGGCACTTCCCCCATGAACGGGACTAGAGGTTGGGGTCTTGCCTAACCCTGCTTGAAGCACTCTGTCCCAGTTTTGTTAAGATGTCAGCATGACGAAATGTGCCTCCCCACCACTCCTCCATGCAGCCCAGCGCAGCTCTCTGATGCTGCCCTTTGAGGTCTTTCACGCTAAAACACACCCAATGCCAAACCTAAGGGCACATGCAACATCTGGAGTTCACACACGCCTCCCTCTTCCCTTGCCAGTCGCTTCCCCGCCCCCTCCACACCGGGTTAGGGGTGAGTCACTCCTGGTACAGACGCATTAGTAGAGAAATCCAAAACTGTCCATGCTGGTTTAGTACCCACATTCCCAGCACGCAATCATCTTATACTTAACCATTTCTATGAGCTCCTGGTCATGGGGAAAAGACACTAGACCTGAAAGAGGGAGTTGAGGAAATGTAAACGAGAAACCTTTCTCTGCCTGGCAGGGACCCAAATCCCTTGTCCCCAGTGCCAAACTTCAGCTGGAGGACATCCCTGTCAATACCAGTTAGTCTGACCTCATGTCCTTCCCACCTCCAAGGGCAGTCTGTCCCTGAGGAATCCTGTTTCAAAAGTCTTGACCCTATAATGAAAGGAGTGGAGGAAAGATGTAGGTAGATAGTGGGCCCAACTGCTCTGAGGGGAAAGAAGGGTGCAGGGACTTTGCCTGCCTTGTCCACCTTGTGATCTCAGGGTGACGTTCCCCCTTGACTACCAAGAAGGGCATCAGGGATAAATGCCATGGCACAAGCACTCTCTGCCTGTGGCAGAAGCGTACCGAGGCCCAGAGTGGATGCGGAGGGAGGTCGGCCATGAAGAGACACCAGCTGAAAAGTTAGTTGATTTTAACCTTTCCTTGGTAGACCTATGAGGGGTTAGCCTGCGATATTTTATACCTTTCAAAGCCTGCATCTGGCTACACTGCTGGCCCTGTCTTCACGCTTACCTATAATAATAGGTCTTTAGGGGCCAGGTATCCACCCTCTTCTTTCTCCGAGCTTTCATGGATCTCTCTTTGCAAAGTATCCCGGGTGGGGATATAGGCTGTGTGACTTAAGTGTTTCACCTCCCTGAGGCTCAGCTTCTTAACTTGTAAGTGGGGATACTGTGTGTGTGTGCGTGTGTGTCGCGGGGGGGGGTGCAGTCTAAGAGTCCCAGTAAGATAATGCATTCAAACACTCCAGGTAACCATCTGCTGGAGGACCAGATGCCAAACCTCTCAGTGCCTCCATCTATCTTCTTATTGATGGGCTAGGAATGTGACCACTGGCCCCCCCCCCCTCCACTGCTCCCTCCAACCCTAACCATAGGGCAGGTAGAAAGAAATGAGCCATGAACTGAGACAGAACTCTGTTAACTGTAGTGCTAAGCAAACAGGAGACACAGTTACTCTTAAATGCAAACTATTAGAGGACCTTCAGGCCAAAAATGTCTTGCATCTACGGCCTCAGGGCCTGAGATTTTCTTGTCCTCTCTGTCCTCCCCTGGGGCCAGTGGGTGGGCAGGAGCAACTGCAGGCGGAGGTCCCAGTCCGGGGCTCTGTGTATGTCACACACTGGCTAGATATAGGTGAGGGATGGGGTTGGGGTGAGGGTAGGGGCGCTGCTGGGTACTTTACCAGAGAGATGCATGGGAGTTTATAAGTTTATTCAAAAACTCTGCCTTGGCTTGAATAGTTCACTTATGATGCCAAGTAGTTCAACCTATGAAGGTGATGCTGAGTGCTTAGAGCTAGGCCTAAATAAATCGTAAGAAAGTAAATACAGGAGTGGAAAACCATTAGCTGAGATCTAACTCAAAAGTTAGAAAAATAAAGTGAGCTCAAAGACAGTAGAAAGAAAATAAAAAAGCAGAAATTTATGAAATAGGAAGCAATATACAATATTTAAACATCGAAGCCAAAAGTTAATTCTTTTTTTTTTTTAAAAAAAAAAAACCTTTAAAAGAGGACCAAAAACCAGGCAAACTTCTGATAAGGCAGAATCCAGGAAAAGAAAGGGGCAATACTAGAAATTGAAGGAGCAAATAAGACTCGATGCAACAAAATGTGAAAACTGGAAGTCTAGGGAGAAATAATTTACCAAAACTGACCTGAAAAATAGAAAACTTGAGTGATCTTTTAATCATTAAAAAGAAACCAAGTCAGTAGCTGCAGACGCAGACACACAGCCACTAAATGTCCACAGCTAAATCACAAGCTCTATGAAACACACAGGGATGGCCCCTGCATCGCTTGCTACAGCCAGATCTGGAAACCACCCACATGGCCCATCAACAGAATAGATAAAACACAATATATTCATATGATAAATAGTATGCAGCAGTGAGAATAAGTGAACTACACAGATCCAACATCAGCACCAACTCACAAATGCAGCATGTGAACGAAGCACACTACAGAAGGATCTGTACAGCAAAAACCAACACTGTTTATGAATATAAACAAATGCTATGAAACTATAAGGAAAACAATGGAATGACAATGCAAAATTCAGGGCATAGTTCTTTCTGGGGGGAGGAGGGACACACAGGAATTCCTCAAGTACTGTAATGTCCTAGTTTTTAAGCCTGGTGGTGGGTACATTTGGGTTCATTATAACATATGTACAGTATATTGTTTTTTATGCATATATATATATATATATTTTTTTTTTTTTAAAAAAAAAAAAACAACAACTCAGACTCAGGTGAGAGTACCAGGATGCCAGAGAGGAAGTGAACTTCAGAAGCAGTCCTTGTTCTTTCTGTTCCCCGAAGTGCTCTAGCTGGCTCCTGCCAGGAAAGACTCTGCCTCCACACCTCAGAAAGTTTCTTCAGAGCTCTGCCCCATGCCGTCTCCTCTGAGAAGCCCTCCCTGACCACACTACCTAAAATACCTCTTCATCTCTTCACTTATACTTGCCAACACCTAACATTATGTGACTATTTATTTGCTCCAAGAGGGTGGGGACTTTGAGCCTTTTAACTGTTGTGTCCTTTTGGTGCTTGGCACAAAGTGCACAAATGAATAAATGATGTATCCTGGCTCCAAGACTCGAGATGTGAGCTGAACTTCAGTTTCCTCATTGTAAAATGGAGATATTAACAAAATCTGACTGACTGAGGTAGTGTGTGGGTAAAGAGCTTGGCACAGTGCATACGAAGATGGCAATTGCTCAGTAAATATTAGCTCTTAACATCAGAAATGAGGTCTACCTTATTCCTCATTTTGAGGATGGGATCTCTTACCTCTTAAGTTCCACAGAAGGGAAGTGACTTGCCCAAGGTCACACAGTCTGCCATCAGAAGAGCTAGGGCAAAAGCAAGATACTGTGAAAAGCTGATGACTGGATTAACAAAAATGTGGTAAATCTACACAATGGAATATTCAACAAGAAAAAGAAATGAAGTACTGATTCATGCTATAACATGAATGACCTTATAAAGATCATGCTAAGTCAAAGAAGCCAGACCTCAAAGATTTCATTCTGCATGATTCCATTTATGTGAAATGTCCAGAAGAGTTAAATTTATAGACAGAAAGGAGATTAGTGGTTGCCTGGGAGCTGGGAAGGGAGGCAGAAATGGAGAATGACAGCAAACGAACACAAGGGATCTTTCAGAGGTGATGAAGTATCCTAAAATCAGATGTGATAAATTCATATGTGATGACAGAAAGAAATCTAATTATGGGAGGTGAACATACAGTATAAACATATATATGCCTTATGTTAAAGTGTGCAGCTGAAACCAATGTCGCCATAAAAAAATAATTAATTAAAAAAAAAAAAAAGATGTGGTGAATTCACTAAAACTTATTGCATCATCCAGCCCATGAGTGCACCTGACTTCTGAGCAAGACGCCTAAACTGTGCAGGTCAGGTCTGCCAGACCCACCTGCTGGTGGAATCGCTCCAGCTCACAGAAGGCCATCCCTCTGAGTGGACTCTGTCTCACCGTTCAGGAAAAGAGAACAGAGTCATTCAGGGCAAATAGCTCTGGTCTGTGGCAATAAGGGAGTTCCTGATTTTGTGGGTCCAGAATCTAGTGGCAACAGCCCTTCCTAAAAGAAGCCCAAGTCCAGGGGTAAGAGCTGTAATAGGGCCAAAGTGTGGTCAGCTCACAGGAAACTGAGAATGTCTTAGCCAGACCCTAACCAGGGGCTGCACCTGGTTTCCAGCTTTGAGAAACACTGAACATCAGCCCTGCTGAGTTAGAGTCACTTGGGCAGAGCACTTGAGACATGTCAGAGCAGTCAGGTGTCTTCACATCGTGTTGGGAAATGCTGCTGCTGGGGCAACCTCAACTGGCTTCACTTTTGCCTCAGTCAGGGCCAGGCTGGGTGGAAGGCAGCCCAAATAGAGAAGCAGGCCCTGTTGTGGTATTCTGCCCAGAGAGGCCAGAGACTTGAAGGGGCCCTCTAGGCACTCAGCCAAAGCATACTCAAATGCCAGAGCTGGGTACAGAGATGTACTTCCAGCCACTAAAGTCACATGGACCACCAATGTTAAATCCCAGAGCTCCCTGTCACACTCCTGAGGGACCCAGTTTGGAAACTATCTATCTAAGAATTCTTCCTTTAAAGATGGGGAGACTGAGCTCCTGGATCGGAAGGGTCTTTTGGACAAGTGCACAACTGCTCCGAAGGGAGCTGGAGCTAGAGTTGGAATCCTGTCTCCTTGTGCCCACTAGTCAGACCCGGCTAGACATTAGCACCCAAGTACCTTCCCCAATGCTGTGGGGCAGAGCCCTGGGGACATGTTAAAAGCACAGCCTGAGCTTCCCTAATTTAGGCCTGATTGTCCTCAGATGACACCTAGCACTGTTTGAATAATACCATAGCCTAGCCCTGGTCATTGCAAACTATGAAATTGTTACCACCAGCCTCAGCAGCCGGGCCCCTTCTGGTAAGGTCAGTGGGTTTTATTTTTTTAAAGCCTGTATAAGCTGGACTCTTGCCATAGTTTCCTTAGCATGTGGAAGGAGATGACCCCGGAGAAGCTGTGGCCACTGTGGGTGCTGCCTCCAAAAAGAGCCCTCTGTCCCTCAACTCCCCTGACACAGAAGCCAGTGTCCTCACTCCTGGGGCCTGGTGAGGTCCTCTGACAAGGCGTCAGTGATGGCAAAGGAATGAGAAAGCCAAGAAATAGGGAGCTCACTGAATCCATCCTGTGTGGGTGACCATGAAAAGACTTGACCAAAGTGCTGTTTCACCACCAGGAATGCAAGCTCCCCTAGAAAAGGATGGTCACTTTGGAACCAGCTTGGGCCAAGGCATCAGGATTGGGCCTTCACCTGATGGAAGTCACCTACTGTGGTGAGGGAAGAGTGGGCTTTAAAGCAAATGTCCAGGGACCGGAACACAGCCCTTCAAGTATTCCAAAACTACTTTTGTGCACACCCATAGTTCTTGGCACACATCTTTCAAAACCTCTTGTGACAGGGGTTGCATAGCAATGTTACTTCCTTCTGAAAAATAAGTTTTCTCTAAGTGTTTCTTTCCTGTATCTTTTACACATACAAACATGCAGGAATCACCAGGTATTTTACACTTTTTCTCTTCTTACAAATGGATACTTTGAGTTCAGATAGTTCCTCACTAAGACATTACAATGTAAATCTGGGTATAAAGTCTGTTGCTACATATAGTATCTTTTCCCTACATTGAAATCAGTTTAACTACCTAACAAAGACCCAGGAGACCCGCTGGATACTCCCTCCCTTTGGGAGCCCCCAAGAGATATTAATTAATGTTTCATTTCTCTGAAAGTGCCTTCAAATCAACTGATACCTGCCATCACTGCACCTGATCTCCCCATTTCCAATTTCTCTCCATTCTCCTGCCTGCCCATTAAGTATTCCCAATAATGCAAGCCCCTCACTCGGCAGTGTGGAACCACCACCAATGATCAGCTCGGGTAAGTCACTTAACACACTAACCTCTCAGTTTTCTCATCTATAAAATGTGTTTGTTATAGCATCTATCTCATAGGGTTATTCTCAGAATGCATGAAACAATATTAGCAATAAAGGATGCTGTGTCAAACCAGTGATATCTATTTGGCTCAGTAACCCTGTAACTGTCTGCAGGTCTCATCTGGCTCTGTAAGATGCTCAGGTGTATAACACTATTTAGTTGGGTAACTGCTGTGTTTCTCCAGCTAGATCCCCAGGAGGCTGGCTAGATAGCTCCTATCACACAGTATGGCTAAACAAGGCCCTGCAGGGTGAATCACTCCCTGAAATGGTCAAGGGAAGGGGGCATGAACCACCCAACAAACAATATAGGGTGTGCAGACCTACTGTGTGTCAGGCTGGGGGAGGAGGCATGGAGAGCAAGCAGGTTCCAAGGCTGGGCAGGAGCTCCCACACAGTAGGTAACAGGTCCAAAGTGTGCAAGCCCAAAAGAGCCCCAAAGAGGTAACAGGTCCAAAGTGTGCAAGTGGGTGGGGTGGAAGGGAAAGGGCTTGCCAAGAGGGCGCTAATCCCTTCTGAGAACTGGGTGTCTTAAAGTTGAAAGGGTTAGTGCAGACCCACCTTGAAGGTCAAAAATCATTTACTCATTAATAATATAGCCTGTATGAAACTGGCCAGAGGCTAGAATCTTGTCTTTGTTATAAGTACACAGCTTTGGGAAGATTCTCGGAAATCACTCCCTAACCCAGCCCCCACATACATTTCACAAACCCAGTACATTGTCTCTTCCCTCTCATGCCAGGCCTCAAGGGAAGAAGGCGCTGGCATTCTTGAAACTGCCCAGTGTGTAGGAGCTACTACTATTTGCATTTCAGAGTAGGAGACAGACTCTGACCTTAACTACCCCACTGGACACCTCCAGCTGTACAGTGGTCCCTGTTATTATCACCGTCCCTGCTACCAGCCACCTTCCAGTGGAAGCTTCCTGGAATCAGCAACAGCCTTTCTCCACTTTCTGAGTCAGAGGGCTGACCCGGAAAGAATACTGGGAGAAGATGCCTCAGCCTCTGCCCTGGGAAAAGTGCACCTGGCTGCTGGCCCTGCCCCCAGGACTGCATTCCAACCGCTGGGGCCCTGGGACTAGGCCCTTGCTTCTCTTAGCCTTCCAAGTCTCCCCTCCCCAACCCCTAACCCCACCTCCCGCCTCAGGTCAGATCTAAGACCTCCTCTTTACACCAGGTGCCAAGGCTCTGCATCCACGTGGCCGCCTTCCTCCCCTCTCCCATCCCACTCAGCAGCACGGCGTCTCAGCAGTCCCCTGCTGCAAACTGAGACCCCCAACCCAAGGGTAGCAGGAATGTGAGATGGCAGAGAGACAGCAAGTGTGAGATGGGGAAAGGTGGGGCCCAGAGCCTCCCTGCAAGATGCGGGGTTAAACCCTGCGCTCCCGAGTTGGGAAGCTCGGGTTCAAATTCCAGCTCTCCGTGTGTGGCCTTGGGAAATTGACTCTGAGCCTCGGTTTCCCCACACAGGACATGGTAGGGGTCCAGGAGGCCACGCGTGTAGGGCGCATCACAAGGCCTGGCGCTCCGCGAAAGCACAATTATGGTGGCCTTCCCGGCATGGCCACAGAGGGGGCTGCGCGGTTCACGAGCCGCACAGCGCAGCCGGGTAGCTGGAGTCTTGCGAGGGCAGATACAGCCTGAGGCGCCCCGGGAGCCGAGGCCCGCCAGGCGGAAGCCGGGCCGAGAGGGCGCGGCGCAGCGGAAGGTGCCTAGTACCAGGGTCCTGCAAGGGACGCGTCTCCACCACCTGACCTGGCTCTGGCCGCCTCGCTCGTGGTGGCATTGTGCAGCGCCGCACGGAGCCGGCGCGCCTGCGGCGTCCGAAAATGGCTCCCCCACCCTAACCTGAGCCTCGCCGGGCCCGGCGCCCTCTCCCCGGCCCCACGCTCACCCCGAGCCGGCAGCCGTGGTGGCCTGGATAGAACTGATGCGCAGGCGGTTGGCTGTGTCCTTCAGGGCCTGCAGCTTCTGCTGGTCAGGCTTATGGTAGCCCTCCATGGCGCGGCCGGGTGAGCAGGAGGCTGCAGGACGCGGAGACGCGGAGGTAGCGCGGTGGCTGAGGCAGAGACCGGCAGCGGCCAAGGCCGGGTGCTGCGCGGGGGCGCGTTAAGACTCCCAGGCCCGCCCGTAGGGGCGGGGCGTCGGCATCACCCCAGGCCGCCGCGTCGCCAACAGCGCCGCCCTGTCCCGCCCCGTCCACCCCGCCCCCGGGCCCGGGAGTTGCCGGTGCCCCGGCCCTCCGACTGGGAAACTGAGGCTGCTGCTAGCCCTGGCGCTTTGGGTGGGACTCAGCCTGATGCTGTCCACCCACTTAACCTCCCCTCCACCCTCCCGACATTTGCTTGGCAGCTACAGGCTGCCGGGCTCCTGTGAATCAGGCGGCACTGCCCTGCGGCATTCACCAAACGAACAAATGAAAATAACTCCAGGTTTTAGGCTTGGCTCAGAGCTTGCCTGATGACTCGCATCTTCACTGCAGAGTGCTCTGTCTCCCTGCTCCCCAAGGCTCAGGGTGGAATTGAGAGGCGAGACTTTGTTGGAATTCCATTATACAGATGAGCAAATTCAGACTGGCAAGGTGAACAAGGTCACAGGACTGGGGGGTGTAGGGCTCTGCCCTAGCAGATCAGCCCCATCCCCCAGCCTCAGTTCACTTTCTAGGGCTTTAGGGGCCTGTAAGGGGGATGAGGGTTATGAAAATGAGAATAATAATAGTGTAGTAATGATAATACCAGCTAATGTTAACTTAGAAAGTACTAGTGGCAGGCCCTTCACAAGTTATTAGGGCCTAATAACACTGCTGACTCTTAGGGAAATTATTGGGTTTGGTCCCAGGTCTGTAGGGACAGGAGCACTCACCTCTGCTGTTACCAGACCCCTTGTCTCCCAGAGGGATGGGGATCCTCAGAGTGAGGATAGGAAGGGGACAGTCATTACATGCATTGTCTATGGAATCCACCCATCCCACATGACCCATGAGGTTACTTCCACTTACACAGGAGGAAGTTCCATCTTAAAGAGATAAAGGCAGGCACCTCAAAGCAATGGCTGAGCAGGGGCCTGCACCCGATCTGTCTGATGCTGAGCCCCTGAGAGAACTGTGGGAGGAACCAATAGCTAGGCTTTGCCTGTATCCCCTCTGTTTCCTTTACATTGCCCACACTCAGAGCTTTAGATCGCGTTGGACAATGGATTGGATGCGAATGAGTTCCTCACCCTACCCCCAAGTACACCTTTGCTGCTCCTCTACCTGTCTGGCTTCCACATACCCAGCCGGATCCCAGTGTGACATCCCCTAGCACTTGGCACCTGCTGGCCCAGTCCACAGAAGCCTGCTAGCTGAGGCTGGCCCCCAAGCTGGTCAGTGCTGCAGGCTGGATTGGAGTGAGGTAGCCCAGGGGTATGCCACCTCTGTCCTCAGGCTGCTCACCGTCTGATAAGAGGACACACCTTGAAACTATTTAGAAGCTCTGTGCCTTTGAACCGAGGCCCTTAGAACAGTGGTTTCCTAGTCTGAACCTTGATTTCCCCATCTGCCCAATGTGACTGACTAATCCTTGCCCCTCTATACCCACCCTCGTCTCTGATGGTGGCACAGGATTCACAGTGGCTCTTGGGGTCCCCATAGTGATGGAAAGAAAATTCCTCTTTAGCTAGAGACCCCTGGCTCTAGCTTCTCATCTCAGGGTTCTGGGTAAATGAGACCCAGTTCACCGTGGGTTTCAATCATTTTTTAGGAGCTCTTGGCTTTCCCCAAGGTCAGCTTCAGAACCAGAATCCTGGGCTGGCTGGAGGTGTTGCCAATACCTTGTTTGTCCAAGGTGGCACTCCTGTCCCCAAGTCCTGGGTCTTTATTCAGCTATATGCACCTCGTAAATCACATGGCGCTTGGAAGGGAGACCTTCGCTCCTGGGGACCACAGCTTTCTGCCTGGCTGCAAACTGCCATCTTGCTCCTCTGCTCCCCTCCTTCCATCCTCTTTCAGCCTCCCATTCACATTCGCGATGGCTGCCAGAGAGAACCCCTGTTCCTTCCCAGGTAAACCCCCATTGATCTCCTTCCATCCTTAGAATATAAGGCCCTTCCATTGTAGCATGCTCTGCCCCCCTGACCTCAAACCTCTCTCTCATTTCCCTCCACTCATGTCCCTTTTCCTCAGCCAATTCCAGCCACATTGGCCTTCTTGCTTTCTTTTAAAAACACTAAACTCACTCCACCTAGATAGAGGCTTTTGCAGGGCTGATCTCTGTGCCAGTAATGCCCTTCTTCTTGAACTCTTCAAATTGCCTGGATCTTATGGATGAAAAAGAGGTGCTGTCATAAATCATAAATTTCTGACTGAGCAGGTGAGGGTGGGCAGTCCTGCCCCAGGCCTGTAACTTTTTTAGTGAAAGGTTTTAAGCCAGCCCTGTCTACTGCTCTTGTGCATCTAGGTTAACACACCTTTGAAATGCCAGAATTAATACCTCTCAAAGGGGTATTAACCCTCAAGAGAGCACATAATCTTAACTATCCTGTAATCCAATCCCTGCCTTGCTTTCTCCCGCCTTAACATAATCTTTCTTGAATTTTCTCCTTAATTTCGAATCCATAAAAGAAACTGCAAACTGCTACTCTGAAGTATTTGAGATATTGATTCGCGGCAGTTATTGTCAGTTTGGGCTCAAATAAACTCTTATAAAAATCCTCTACGGGTTTGGACATTTCTTAAGTCAACAATCTAGAGCTGCCCCTCGTTGCCATCACACCACCTCTCTGAGCTTCTGCAGTGTTCTCCTCCAATCTGCATTCTTTATGTGGGCTCCAGGAGAGAGGGATGTGTTCTCTTGTCCCTTGCTGGCTTTACCTCTAGGGACTACAACTGTGTCTCATATATAGTAGGACCTCAAAAAATGCCCGTAGAATGAAAATATGTCACATGATTTGCCTGAAGTCACATAGCCAGCAACTGCCAGGGCTGCACCCAAGGAGAGAGGGCATCAGGGGACCTCAAGGAGGGCATCTGGCCACTCAGATCCGTGCCCTCCATTCCAGCAGTGGATGAAAAAAAAGGCGGGATTCTATGGAAAGAAACCTCACAGACTGATCTGATTATAAATTCCTAACTGGAAAGATCATGGTGGGTAGTCATGCCCCAGGCCTATAACTTTCGTAGTGAAAGGTTTTAAGCCAGCCCTGTCCATTGTTCTTGTGGATCTAAATTAAGGCACCTTTGAAATAGCAGAATATCCCTCAATGGGGGTATTAACCCTCAAGAGAGTTCATAATCTTTTTAACTATTCTGTAATCTAATCTTCACCTTGCTTTCTCCAATCTTCCTTACCTCCCCTCCTTAATTTAAAATCCATGAAAGAAGCTGCAGAGCTATTATTCTGCAGAACATTTGAGATCTTGCTCCCCAGCACATATTGTCTGTCAGTTTGGCTCAAATGAACTCTTATAAAAATTACCTACAAGTCTGCACGTTTTTTGTTTTTTGTTTTTGTCAACATCATCTTTCCAGAAGTTGGGACACAAAGGTGCTGTGTTGGAGAGCAGGAAGTGGCACAGATGTTGTGCGCCCGGTATCAGGCATCAGCAAAGGCCATAGCGACCTGAGAGCAGAGCCACGTGCTGGAGTCTGAGCTGTCTGTCCCCCAGGACAGACAGTGCCTGGGGAAAAGGGAACACTTGGGGAGCCAGGACAGTGCAAGTCCCCATATGAGAGTCTCCACAGCTGGCTCCCAAGGTACCTCTAGGATAACCAGGAGAGACTTGAGTGGGAAATAGGAGTGTCAAAGGGGTGACAGACAACCTAGTACTGTTATTGGGGTGCTTGGTGGGGGGTGGCTTTTGGTCACTGTGACAGTGCTGATGGATTGTAATGGCTGCCCGGAGTATCATGTAGAGCAGTAGAATTCTGAGGTACATTTCGAAAGGAAATGCCTGGACTGATGAGCAGTGCTGCGCAGAGGTCATCGGTACAGGAGGCTGGCAGTACAGGCCAGGCATTACCTGCCTCTGCCTCATGGTCCAGAGATGGCTGCACTTGGGCCAGGCGTGAGAAAGCCCAGGTTACTGGAGCCATTACATATGCTGGTGCACACATACACTCACAGATCCCTCATGCTATTTCCCATGTGTCTTGCTTTACCCTGGAGAAGACAGGCTGGCATCACCCGCAGCACCTTCTTGGTCTCCCGCAAAGCCTGCATACCTTGGCTAAGGCACAGGGCAGAGCCAAGGTCCAGCCTCTCCCGCCGTTCAGCCCTGGACATCCAGTTGGACCCTCAGACATGAAGTCCCCCACAATGCTCATGACCTTCGACTGGGAACTCTGTATCTGGGAGCTGATCCTCAGGGTAGCTCCACCTGCAAGCATGTCAGCAAGGGCAGGGTCTGGTGGGCGCCTGAGCAATTATTTTACCTGATCGGTGTGAAGACCAAACCTCCCCAGAAATGGGCTTACTCTTGGGAATAGAAATTGGATGGACCTTTGGGGAAATGTAACTCAGTGGTTACAATAACTCAGTGGTTCCAATAATCAGATATGACCGTCTTCTAGCTAAGTCACAAGAACTACCTGAGCAGTTATTAAATACAGAGATCCCTGGGCACTACATCTAACCTTCTGAACCAGAATATCCAGGGTGGGGCGTAGGACTCTGCATTTCTAAGAGGACCCTCAGGTAGTCCTGTTTCATGTTCTGAGAACTCTCCAGGGGAAAATACTGGGGAGACTCTTAGGGCCTGAGTTCAATGCCCTGCTGAGTGCCTCATAAGGCTGAGCAGGGTGCAGCAGGTAAAGAATGAAAAGTCCAGGATGTGGCGGGAAGATGCAATATGTTGTTAACAGAGTAAAAGCAAAGTATAAACCAGTAGGTAATGTGACCCTATTTCTGTCAAAAATAATAAAAGCAGGTGTGTGCATGTGTGCATGTGTTCCCGTGTATGTGCATGTTCGTAAGTTTGTACAGGCAAAGCAGAGAGGCTGCTAGCACATGATCCAAGCTGTGGGAGACTCTGGAGGGCAGGACTGAGGGAGACTTCCAATTTCTATGTTACACATTTCTCTTTTGTTGGAATTTAGTGTCAGTGAATATTGTTGACTTTTATAATCCAAAAAAAAAGCAAAACCAAAATTCCATCTTGAAAAAAATATGGCTGAAATTGTGTGGGGGAGTGCATCTTTATGAATGGACTTTTTCCTCTTGATTTCTCATGGTTATATAAGCGGCTCCTGTGTTTCATAAGCCAGGCTGCTGCCCTGGATGTTTTTGGGTTGGGAGAGAACCTCCAGGCGGTGGGTGCTCATGGAGGGGGGTGGCGCTCCTCATACCCAGGGCAGAACTCCCCTGATGTGCTCCTGCACATCCATGGAGCAGGCACCGGTGAAGCATGAACGGAGCTCCAGCAGCTGCGGCCCTGAGTGACAGCGCTGGGCATCGCTTTGGCAGGGCCAGCCTACGTGTGTGCTCCTGGGGCACTCTTGGGCTGGGCGATGGGGGCCCCAAGCCAGCACAGGGCTTGCGGTGGAGCCAACTCCCAGTCTGGGTCCTCAGGGCACTTTCTTTGACTTGCATCCAGGGCTTATGGCCTCCGGAACCTGGAATGATTCTTGTACGAGTCTATGTCCAGCCCTGTGCCCACCGGTGCCTCGTGGAGGGCCTCCTTGTGGCCACTCTGTATGGACTTGTAGGTTGATTAATTGAATTTTAATAAATCCATCTCTCAATGCCTGAAATTTCCTTCGGGAGGTATTTTTGGGGGACATTTTTTTGATAATGTTGCCCCTAGGAAAGTGAGATCGCATACAGTTTAACTGACTCACAGAAAATGATTTTTCTTGAGTTGATTTTTGTTTTTTAAAACACACTTCCTCTCCCCCAAATATAAAAGTAAAACATCCTCACTGTAAAAATCTGGAAGGTATAGAAAATTTTAGAGTAAACTCATATCATGGGTAATCCCATCTAAAGAGGACCACTATTAAAGTCATCTGTTGGTTTGACAAATATCAGTTCATTATAATTGTTATGAAGGAAACAAAACAGGGTTAAGGGTCAGAGGCTGGAGAGGGGGAGTGGAGGTACATTGCTCAATATAGCTTAGTGATTAGAGATTTATATAACTTACAAAGTGATCTCCCCATAAGTCTAGTATCCACCTGATGCTATTCATAGTTATTACAATATTATTAAATATATTCCCTATACTTTATATCACCATGACATTTTGTAACTACCAATTTGTACTTTTTAATCCCTTCACCTCTTTCATTCACCATACCCCTTTTCCATCTGATAACCATGTTTCTGAACATCAGCTTTAAATGGGAAACTACTAGGTCAGAGGATGGCAATCTTTCTGAAGCTCTTGATATATATTTGGCAAGAGCTCTATAGAAAGTCTGGTTCTGCAGCTCAGTTGCTTCACCTCTAACTAGAGAGGTCCCCAGCATGTGCTGGGGAAAGAGGATAGAGAGAGGGGATCTGAGGCCTCTGCCCTTTGCTGGGCCTCACTTTCCACACATCTATAAAATGGGCTCATTCTTATAATGCAGAGGTTGCCTTCTCCATTTGTGCCAGGCCCGCTGTGCCTGGTCAGAATCCTGCGGGGTCGACTCTCTATCTGAGGGAAGCAAATTCACATGAGTTTAGCAGGGCCAAAGGCTGCTGTCATTTTCACACGACTATAAACTCCTAGCAGTGGGATGTAGCCTGTGCAAGGTATTGGATCCCCACAGCCATAAGCAAAGGGAAGATTAATGAGAGGAAAGAATTCTGAGATGAGTTTCGCAGGTGGCTTTTCCCGCAGGTGACTCTGAGGGCCTCAGAACTGGATGAGAGCCACATAAGAGGGAGGTGAATGCAGGGAAAGGGAACCTGGAGACAGGAGATAACTCACTAGCTCCTCAACTTTGCTGGAAGGCAGCTCGCCCAGGTACATGTGGCTCTCTCTCCTCCTTCCTTTCTCATTTATTGCTTTTTTAAAAATCATAGCCTTATTAAGATATAGATAACATACCATTTTAAAGTGTACAGTTCATTGATTTTTGGTATATTCATAGAGTTGTGCAGTCATTACCATGATCTAATTTGGGAACATTTTCATCACCCCTCCAAAGAAACTTGTACCCATTAACAATCATTCTCTATTTTCCTCTCTCCTCACAAGGTCTAAGCTGCCTCTAAACTCCTTTCTATCTCTATAGGTTTACCTATTCTGGATATTTCATATAAATGGAATCATATAATATGTGGTCTTTGTGACTGACTCCTTTCACTTAGCATAATATTTTCAAGGCTCATCCATGTTGTAGCGTTTATCAGTACTGTTGACCTTTAACAAATTTCTCCAGAAAAAAAAAAAGGATTTATTTTGGAAAAACAAAGAATGGCAATTTGGGACATGTGGTTCAATGACAGGCAATGTGCAAATCTAGGGAAACAAAGGAGAAAACTGCTCCCTCTCTTTTGTTTTTACTATCACAGTAGTTTTTTAAAATTTTATTTTATTAGTTTCAAGTATACAGTACATTGGTTAGACATTTAGGTAGTTTATGAAACGATCCCCCAAATTGCTCTTTCAAGAGCTACTCTTTTATGGACTTAGCAGGGGCTGTTGTAAATGAAGAGTTCATTGAAGGACATGAAAATTCGAAGTATAGTGACTTTTCATAGGCTGGGTTATGGCAGCTTCCCATTGGCTGAGCTGTAACTGGGCAAGGAGGAAATAGTATCACTTCCTGTCGGAGATGCAAGCTACATCTCTTTTTATTGGGGTCAGTTGAGCAACATAGGCATGAGAGTGCTCTAGCTTCCTCACTCCATTTTAGATGAAGTTTCTGTTTATTAATTTTCAAAGTACTTTATTTCTTTTTATTGATGGTCATTTTTATTGTGCATATATACCATATTTTGTTTATCTATTTATGGGTTGATGGGCTTTTGGGTTGTTTCCACTTTTTTTGCTGTTATGCATAATGCCGATTTGAATGTTGATGTAAAAATTGTATGTGGAAATATGTTTCCAATTCTCTTGGGTATACACCTAGGAGTGGAGTTTTTGGATTATATCGCAATTCTATGTTTAACTGTTTGAGAAACCATCAAACTGTTTTCCAAAGTGGCTACACAATTTTACATTTCACCAGCAGTGGATGAGGGCTCTAATTTCTCTATATCCTTGTCAATACTTGTTATCATCTGTCTTTTTTATTTTCATCATCATAGTAGTGGTAAAAAGTAGATGCATCTCATGGTGGTTTTGTCACTTAATACTTAGAAAAAGTAATATAAGTAACACATATTCCTTGCAGAAAATTTGGAAATTTAACAAAAACACCAAGATGGTACATTTTATGTGTCAATTCGGCTAGGCTAGAGTCCCCAGTTATTCAATGAAACACTAATTTAGGTGTTGTTGTGAAGATATCATGTAAATGTGGTTTAAGTCCTAATCGGATTTTAAGTGAAGGAGATTATTCTAGATATCCTGCTTGGACCTGATTCAGTTCATTGAAAACCTGAAGAAAAGCGATTTCGCCTATGCTGAGAGCCCAGCCTTCCCTTCCTAAAGGGCTGCCCTGCAGGTTTCCGACTTGCCTAGCTAGCTCCCAATTCCTTGCAACAAATTTCTTAATATTGATCTCCTATGGGTTCTGCATCTCTGGTTGGATGCTGGCTGATACACACACAAAGAAGAAAGTTTCAATTCCCCATAACCCCACCATCCAGAGATCACCATGGACAACTTTTTGGTTATTCCCTTCCAGTCTTCTTTTTTTCTCCTTTTCTATTTATAAACATAAATACTTTAAATAAGGTCATGAACCCTCTGCATGTCTTGCTTTTGCTTACATTGCTGCACATCTTAAATCCTTTCCCAGAGTCTATGTACTTTTCTACCCCAGGGTTATTACTGGCACAGAGACAAATCAACCACTGTTCCCCTTTTGACTGCACATTTGCATTGCTTTAGTATTTATATTCTAACAAACAATACTGTGCTTCCTCCAGCCAGCACTGTTCTCCTAGGAGAGAGGGCTTTTTTTCTAGTCAACAATGTTCGTCCTTGGTCAATCCCAGGACCAGACTGGGTGGGTGACCCTCCAAGTTGCCCCAGAAGGCCTGGGGTTGGAGAGCCCTGGCATTTCTAAAGGTGAGTACCAGTATGGAGCCCAGCCAAGCCCTGCCAGGTCTGCTTTTGTTGTGCATAAAGAAAAGTTGCCTAGTCATTGTAGCTTGCAATTTGAGTAGTGGAGCCTGAGCACCTCCCTGGGCAGTGAGCAGGAAGCTGCCTCAACGGCCCCTGTCGGCTCCTTCCCAGGGGCACTGTGCCAGGCTGGGTTAGGGCAGTGCTGTTGACGGCACTTTTAGAGCAACTGGGCCCCGCCTTTCACAGTCTGCAAGACAAAATGGGGAGAAGTCTTTATCCTTGTCCCCTTTTCTTGTAGTTCCTGGGTTTCCCTGAACAAGCCAGAGTAGTGAAGGTGACTATTGTGTGGATATTAAAGATGTCTGTGTTTGTTTTACTGTGGGAGATGAAGTGGATTTTCTCCTGGGCAGTTGCTGAATAGCTGAAGTGAATGGTTACTGAGGGCAGGACTAAAGCACCCTGGAGGTGTCATTCCCTGTTTGGAGCCACAGATCCTCCTGGGAAACATGAAGCCATTACTGCTGTCTCCCTCATATGGCCGGAAGGGAGGATTAGTGAGGAGATTCATAAGACCTGAAATCCAGGTTTGTTGCCTTCCAAACACATAGCTTTTACTACCACTCTCCCCACCCTTACCCCCAGGATTAGTGAGGGCATCCAGTTGGCCTCCTGTTTTGGTGACTTAGACGAGGCCTTGATAAAGCATTGCTTGGTGCTCCTTGGTGCAAAACAGAAGAATGCTGTCGCTGCTGCTGCTGCTGGTTACCCATTTGGGACAGGGAAACGGTTTTGTCATCATTGTTGCTTTGATTTACTCATCCATCCATTCATTCCTTCCATTTACCAAGGCCTATGTGCCGACACTGTGCTAGATGCTGAGGAAGAAAGATGACCCTGTCTCTGTTCTTGGTTCTGAGGAGGTGACTGGTCACAAGCAGGCAGGGGCTGTGTCCACATGTTTCACTGTCCTGTTATCTGTACAAAAGAATTGCCTGCTGAGGCTTCAGATCAGGGAAGGCTCCAAGGAGGAGGTGATCACAGACAGCAAGTTTTGAAATAACAGTACTCCCTGCAATGAAACTGTGTCTCTGCCAAGCTGGCATAGGTAAGGGGAACTGAGACAATAAACCTATTTCAAATTTTAAAACACTAAATTGGAAAGCAGCAACAGCTGTGAAGGGGAAAAGCGGGCTGGGTGTACACCCACCTCCTGCCCTGGGCCTCAGTTTCCCTGCTTGGCCACTGTCTTGGCAGGGTGCCTCTGGGCCTCCCTCACCCTCCTTTGGCCTAGGGCTGAGAAAGCCCTCTCAGAGCCACATCTGTGAGGGTAATTGGGCATAATTACAATAGGTGAAGCAGTCCCCTAACCCATCAATTACCCCCTCAAGGGGAGCAATGTTGCTGTCATTTCAAAATGCTCAAAATTCTCAGGGGACCTACAGGCTTTCTCCATGTCCATAAGTCCAGAGGGAGGTGGCGTGAACAACTCTTGACTCTGCTGCACTCTAGCTGGGTGAACTCGGACTGATTGCTTTAGGCTAGTTACTCAATAACCTGTTTCCTCATCTAAACAATGAGGTAACAGCATGTGTCTCCCAGCTGGTCAGGAAGGTGAAATTCACTTTATTCCTCAAATAGTCACATGCGCCTCTACTCCGTGCCACATTGTGGGTACAAAGGGGCTCAAAGAATCCTAGTTCTCCACGTGGGTATGTCAGTGTGTGTGTGTGCATGCGCGTGCGCGCGTTTGTACATGCACGTGTTCACATGTGGTCATGTGATGTCAAGCATGGTGTCTGGAACAGAATAGCTGCTATGCCAGCCTCTGAGTCCATCAGGGTCAGTTGAGGACTAATAAGTAGCATCTGTGTGTGTCGCTCCCACCTGCCAGCCCATGGGTCCATCATTTGTGGACTCCAAAGAACTCCAAGAGCATTAATTAATAACTTTATCTTCTCTGGCTGGAGTGCAAACGGCTCTTCACAGTCTCCTTTTGGGAGGGAGCCTACGCTAGTCAGGGTCCTGAGTGCTGAGAGCCAAGGCTGCAAGGATGAAGGGGTGGGGAAGGCTGCCTCCCAGGTGTGTTATGCCCTTTACAGGACAGCAGCCATCTTTTGGGTAGGCTGGGGGCAAGTGTCAGAGTGAAAGCTGGGGCTTCTGTATGAGGTCATTTTCAGAATTTGTGTAGTGATGCCAAGTGTTTATATATATTTAATATGGAGCCTTTTATTGTTAAACTTCTCCTTTATATCACAATTAGGGTATTATTTTAAAATAGTGTAAATGGGCAGGGGTCACATTCTCTATGAATTCCAGGTAAGGACAATAAAGGTAAAATTATAAAATGTTTGTTTAAAAAGGGGGCAAGGTGCCTGCTGGAGTGGTACAGACCATACTTGGTAAATGGGGTCTATTGCCCACACAACTTTGCTAGAGTCCTCTTTCCTATTAGAGTCCTCTGGTAGGTGCTGTGGTCTAACAGAAGTCAGAGAACCTCTCAGGGCCGGCAGAACGGGGAGAGGATGTTAGCCAGCTCTATTCAGGGGAAAGACCCCTTCCTGGGAGAGGCCTGGGAGGGGGAAGGGACACATCAGAGATAGAAACAACAAAATGGAGCTTGGGTAGCAAAATGTGTAGGGGGTTCAGGTTTTGCACCTGCTTCAGAAGCCAGGGCACTGTTGAGGGACTCCATAGAAAATGGGGGTTAGTTTGCTTAGGGTGCCTCCTAGAGCTTTGCCAGGCAGGGCTCAGGCAGCATCAGATCCACCTTTCTGGAGCGACAGGGACCTGGTAAGAAAACAGTAGTTTCTGTGGGCTGTGGCTACCTTCCTGACTCCATATTCTGGGACCATTTTTAGACTGATAGACTGACATCAGTCTAATCACAGTCAGTGCCTCTGCCCCTTCCCAGGACGGCCGAAAGTTGGGGTCATGTGTGGCCCTTTCCCTTCACCCCTCAGGGGTATGGAGAGGGTTAAACAAGAATGCATATGAAGCATACAGCACATGACAAATGCAAGTTATGATTCCTTGTAGAATTGCACTTCAGATTTATTCATACTCGCCTGCAAGAAATGTTTGTCGAACATGATGTGACTGTCACATTGACTTTGTATCGCCTCCTTTCAAGCCATTCTACTTCTGTTGGTTACAAGAAATCTCTTAGTAGTCATCTTTGCTTTTAGCTAAGTTACCTTGTAATCCTGAATAGACGGGGGGTAAGGCTCACTTGAAGCTCAGAGCCCTATGCTCCTGCAAGGGTTTGGATGGCACAGGTTCCCCATGGGTTCTGTCTGAGTGTGGCAGCTGTCTTCTTACCTAACTCCGTTGAGCAACCTCTGAGGTTTAGAATCTTGATCTGAGACCTTTAGAAACCCGTCAGGCCTCTCACATTGCAGAGAACTCAACTGCACTGTCTGAAGGATGGAACTGTAGACAGAAATTCAGAGTTTGAGTGACCATTTCTTTCTGCTCTTCCCTTCTGCCTTCCAAGGACCTGGCTTCATCTAAAGGAGGGCTTCCCTCAGACTGACCACCCGGCAGTTCAGTTTCTAGCTTCGCATCTAGTAGGAGAGACTGGTAGGTTCCTGACAGTTCTCTGAGACAACAAACACTGCTTCCCAGAAGCCTCAATAATCTCACTCACATTCTCCTTAAAGTTCAGGTTTTTAGCAACATCCAATCTATGAAGAACCAGAATCCATAACAGTGAGTGAAAATGTCATTAAAAGCAACCTAGAAACCTAAACCCCCATCCTCTATAGTTTATTCAGTACCCACTGACTTTTCACAAAATTCCAATGAACCTAGTTACTTTGTTTCCTAGGTCATGACAGATGAAAAGCAGCAGGTGAGCAGACCACTCTAGCTTTTAATAAATAGTGGTAACAAGTGACCTAAGAAACCATAAAAAGCAATCTAGAATAATTTATCATGGAGGCAAATAGTCAATAAAGGAATTCTAAACCAGCGCTCTGATCTGCTGGTGTTGGGTCCTTGGCCCAACCAATGGCTTAATAAGCATCTTTGCTACATACCTCATTCACTCAGTTCAGCTTCCTTCTCCTTAAAATGGGTTATTGTGATGATTAAGGAAACAATGGGATAGAAATCCTTAAGTGTTAAATGAGCATGTAGCATTAATGATGATGATGATGATGATGATGTGTGTATAGTCATAAAGAAGTTAGCATATCCTCTGTTCTAAGAAAGTAGGGAGGTATAGAAAACACCTTGGTTAGAAACATACTAAATGTTAACAATTATTAGGAAGATATATGATTAACCCATTTTTTTCTTAAATACTTGTTTCCCATAACACATTTTACTCTCCTCATTCCCTTGTTCTTTCTTCCCTTATCATCCTAGACATCTGGCACATAATGATAGTTCAATACACATGAATTGAGTCAATTTTGGAAATGACCCAGACTGTAAAGTCCTCTATAAATGGTATTTTCGGCCATAATTAGAACTATATCCTCCATCTGGGGAAACTTCAGAGGAGAAAATGAAGTTCTTTAGATGTCTACTCATACAAGGCTTCGGACCTAAGAATCCGTGTGGCTTGTGATCTAGCTGGCCGGAACAGAAAAGAGTTTTCTTTGCTGCTTTTGTTTTCTCAACCCACCCCATCTCACCAGTGTGAGGCTCTGGCCAAGAGGAGCAACTCATTTAAAAGTTCCTATTTCTACAAATTAAATAAAAACACAATTAAAATTTAGTAGGTGCTAAAACTTGGTTTTGAACTTTTATTAAAAAAATATATTTGCAAACATATAAAATTTAGGATGAAAAATGCTCATTTGAAAACATGTAATAACTTAATATTTGCAAACATACGCAGATGGTATAAAATTCATACCATTAAAAATGTTGATGATGCAGTACTGTGCTCATGGAACAAAAATCTTGCTGTAGTTCCAGAGCTCCTCATCTCCACACTTCAGGGAGCTGAGGATCTGGTACACTGAAGTCATGAGAGCCACATGTCCAAAGCAGTAATACAGAATAAAAAACCATTTAGAACACATATTTCAAAAACACGTTAAGGAATCACACAGATAAAAGGGAAACACAATTTTGCATTTTCCCCAAAAGTGAACCATATTGCATCTCAGCATTTCAAATGAAGATATCAAATCAAATACAAAACCGAGTGAAACATTGCACACATCTCTCCTGCTGAATTTGCTAAAAAAAAAAAAACCACAAAACAAAACAGGCTCCTTGAGGGCCCAGTCCACTCAGGGAAATGGTTGTAAGCAGTTTTTAAAAAGCCCAGAGTAAGCTGTTTTCCTTGGTGCAGATCTCAACATTTTAGACACCTGAAAACACAGGGCACTATTGGTTCCAGAAGGTACTCTGAATACAACCAAAGAAAACCAGATAGGTAAGAAACACGTGCTCAGCAGCAAATGTGCAGCAAGAATGCAGGACACACGTCCCTGTGATTCCTTGTCTTCATTCACATGGACTGGGCCCGCTTGTGCCACCTCTCATTCCTCTGTTTTTACATTTTGCCCAGAGTTACAGTATGATGGCTAATTTTTTTTTTTTTTTAAAGCAGTTAGGCACCTTCAATTTCATGTTGCATTATTAGTAATACAATAGCAGTTATGGCCTCTACCACCAAAATGAGAAAAATTTCAAACTATATTTGGGGAGGAGAGTAATAAAGCTGCATGGTTTAAAAATATTTACCTAGAAGAGGATTTGATGTGGTTTAGCATTTTTACAAAAAAACAAAACAAAACAAAACAAAACAAAAAAGGCATTAAGAAGAACAAAAAATTCACATGCAAAATTGGGTCAGACATACCCTAAACTAAGCCTGTGCATCCCCTGGCAGAGAAGGACCCAGGTCAACTTGGGCTCTCTGTGATGGTGACCCAAAAGGTAAGCCATACACCTTCTAAGGTAAGCCACGAACATTTACATGCAGACAGCATGAAATGCTTCTCCTGACACCGACAGTCATTCGAAATCTTAGGATTCAAAGTCACACTTTACCAATCTCAGGAGAGATGCACAGTGAGGAGATTCTGACTTTAAGGAACAAGTCTGTCTGCGGGGTCATCACATTAACCACAACAGAAGAGCAGTGCTACCCCCTGAGGTTGGGGCTGGGTGCACAGATAGACAGAGTGGCCTAAATGTAGGTCACCTGTTCTGTAAAACCTAGCAAGCATCTCTGTTTTGGTGTCCATTTTGATTCAACTACGGTTTAAAACTAAGGTTCTAGTAAAGACACTGCAGCAATGTAAACATGCAACCTAAGCTAGCATGAGGTTCTGGATAGTGAGCCTGAATGAGGAATAAGGCAACTGAACTGTGACTTTTGGGCCAGGGTCATCCACTGCAACTATCCAGGCTCGGCCTGACTTTTCTAGGGACTCATTCTGGCCTAAACTTCCTGGTAATCATGATGATGAACTTCTGGCTTCTGAATTTTAAATAAATGCTTTGAATATATAAAATTGGGAGTTGAAACAGGCTTACCCTTTTCAAGTCTCCATAACTTGGGCACTTAAAAGTTTACTTTCACATTAAGGAAACCCATATTCATTCCTTTGGATTAAAGGGTGAAAATTAAGAGTTGATTACAGACCCTCTTTAGGATATTCTAACTCTCCCATAATATTATACGTATGCAAATCATCATTTCAATTCAAATGTCTATTATAACAAGAATTCCTTGATTCTTCTGTTTAACAAAGCCCACTGAGACCATACTTGGTGTGTGACCAAACCTACCAGTGTGACTGTTTTCTGAGAACTGTCACGAGGCACCTGGACACCATCTCCTGGTGTCAGTAATACTCCATATCTCACTGTAACTTTCTCTTTCCTGGTGATGCACGAACAATTCATTTTTGGTTGCTGAATTTACACACTACCTTTGAAAACAAACTATACCTAATTGAATATGAGAACTTATAAGCTTCCCTGACTTATGCACAATTCACGAATAACTAGGTAGACAGCAATAAGACACTAAATTGAGAAGCAGAAAAGTTGCCCAGGAAGCATGTTTAGATCAACAAAAGCCAATCAAGCATTCTTTATGCTAAAAAGCTAAGAACAAAGTAAAATAAGTATGTAATTCACAAGTAATTTTCTAAAATCTCAGCTAGAAAAAAAAAATCTATGGACTTATGATTGAGTTACCATTAAAGCTTAAATGATTGTTCCCGAAGAACCATCACATCTGTCAGCATTATTCACAGCTAATCCTTATGCTAGCTGGTTGAGCCATTTGGGTTTTTACCCATTCATTAAATAGTGCTCAGAAAAGTAAGCAGTGCATCTTAATTGGTTAAATACTACAAAATGACCTGTATCATAGAAACGAAGACACTTTCATTCAAAGAATATCTTAAAATTACTATTGTTGAAATAAATCAGAATCTACATTAAAATATTACTAATCACCATTACATGCCGTAAAAGAATAAATATAAATCATGGCAGGTTAATAGCAGCATAACAAAGCATCTTTACATATTTTCATACTTTGGGCTGCAAAAGTACTCACAGCCGAGGAATACATTGGTAAAGTTCTGAATTTCACTTTGTTTTTAACCCCATATTTTACAATAAAGTAAGGGCAGTGTGAATAACGGCTCCCTTTTCTGCATAGCTTTATAACTATTCTCAGTAGACTTGGGAGTGGAACCAGAATGGCTTTGTTGGATTGGTCCACTGGTCCTTTTTTCAAAGAGTTAAGAAAAACAATCAACAATGACTTCTGTGTTCAGACAGAAAAGGAAAATAAGGCTATGCTTCACACACAAATGTAACATTTCAAAACCACTGGAGAGTTTAACTTAAAGATTTGCTAGAACTGGAGCTTCACTAGTCCCAGACTTTGCTTCAAAGGTGTGACGGGCCTGCTCCCACACCACCACCGGGCCCGACAGGGCCCTATTCAAATGATCACTGATCTGGGAGCCTGCTGCATGGCAGCACTGGGAACACTTCAAACAAAACACAATTAAGAAATTTTCAGAACTTTAAAGGCCCAAATGGGGCATTCATATAAAACATACTCCACTTGAATAATTCAGTCCTGATGTGCCAACTTGAACTCTAACCCTTAAAACTTGAAGCTACTTTGCACAGGGCTGACTTCTGTTCTGTTCAGAACTTGACTATCAGCCTAATGCTCAAGTTTACAGGGGAGAGATGGGGAAAGGGTACAAGTTGGGTTCAACTCTGACTGCTGCAAGGCTGGTGACACTTTCTCTTTAAGACCTTGAAAGTGAAAGCAGCTAAAAATCAAGATTCCTTATTTCACATACTTGCTTACAGCTGATGAAAACACCCACACAACTTAACATAATGGTCTTTTTTTTTTTTTTTTGTCAAAACAAAGGTCTGCTGGTGATGCTTCACAGTGAAATCTCCATTATCACTGAGAACGTCACTTGGAAAACATTCTTAAGGAACGAGTCTCTTTCTCATAGGCTCAATTTCAGGATTCTCAAAACTGAATGTTCTGTTTAGAATTTTCCATGATGAGGCCTATTTGTTTCTGAGGCTGACATTCTGTGTTCAGACTGATTTCTGTTCCAGTCATAGGTTGTGGTTGTCTTTGTTCTTGGTCAGAACCTGCAAGTAGACTTCATGAAGTGTACTGAGGAAGCTGGAATCATTCTGGAAGAGATGGTAATGTTCCAGTTATGTCCTTGGTAACAGCTTAGGAAAAAAGTTGGATGAATGATTTGTATAACTAATTACCCAAAGAATTTGATCACCCAGAAACCATGATGATTAACATTTTGAAATTCAGTCAGATAGTTTTCCACCAGGAGTATATGCTCAGTAAGAAACTTACTCCCTGCTAGTCTTGAATTTACTTTATGAACTAATTTCTAAGAACTTATAAATTTTTTTTAAATGAAAGAATGAAACTTCAAAAACTAATCTGTATCCTACATACCTTTATTAGATGTATTAATGTATCTTGGAGCTGAGACTTGCTGAGAATAATGGAAGGCTTTCGCTGATTTTCTGAGGTTCCAACAGTTAGAGGAGAAGGGGAGCTTGCTTTCCTTTCAAGGTCTGTGGACCTTGTAACTGTCTGCTGGAAAACACTCGGGGACAGCAGGACTGAAGACACAGCCGTGGTTGTTGCAGTAGCCAGTGGGGGGCCTGCAACCTGCAAGGGAAGAATGGTCATTTTGTACCAAAGTGCAGAAGCTAGCAGCCAGGCCCAAAGTAAGAAACACCTGATAATGTGATAAGCAGTAGGAGACTTGAGCAGAGTCTAACACTAACTATTTGGGGTTGAGATAAACATTCAGTAGAAGCACGTGAGCATTTTACATCTGGTTAGGAAGCTTGTTAGCTAAAGAACGAAGAGCCCATTTATGTGATAAGAATGTCCTAGAGTTGTATGGGAAGCCAAGTCTGATCTTCACAGAAGGAGAATATGATGAATAACAGCATGGTATGCACAATAAGAACAATTCTATGAGAAATTTAAAATGTAAAGTTTTTATATGGGTGGCAGGGAAATGACTGAAAGAGGGCATAAGGGAACTTTCTGAGGTGATTGAAATGTTACATATCTTGATTGGGTGGTTACTCAAGGGATATACATGTGTGGAAAACAGAACAATCTGCATTTTATTACGTGCAAATTTTATTTCAATAGAAAGAGAATTAAAAAATCCAATGATATGAAGAATTAGTTTCTTTTGTAGTGTTCAATATATAAACTAAATCATTTTAGGCATCAAAGATACAATTTCTTAAAAGTAAAACTAACATCTACCTCCTTCCCCCATTTAGATGTGCTTTTAGGCTAACAATGGCTAACTATCAGAACACACTAAACAAGTAATAATCAGTATTTTTAATAATTCTCACATTTGATACAATCAACAGAGATCTGTATCTCTCTTTCTCCTTGTCACCCTCATTTACAATACCAGGATAAGAACTTCTGCTAAGATCACCAGGTAGCAGGACAAGCTACAGAAAACACTGGTTAACAAGACCAGTCAGAAGCTGGCTTTAAATTCTGAGACTTGAAAAGAGGTATAAAAGCTCAGGACAAATGAAAGTGTAAAATATTAAGAATGGAAAAAATTAGGTGTGCATTTCAAGGTTGGTAGGTGATGGAGGGTGGGGACGAGTTTTTAAAAACATGACAGGGGAAGACAAGCAAGAGACAGAATACACAGGCCTGGGAGGCTTGTTGTCAGAACAATGGGAAGCCGTGAGAGCACTGTAGCACTATGGGTACTGATGCTTCCCTCTGTTAACTGGGACAACACAGCTCTTTCAGAGCAAAGGGTATTTCCTACACAGAGAATGAGGCTGATATGCTCTCGCAGTTGCCCATTCACACACACTTAAGTGAGTGCCCACCCTGTGGCTGACCCTGCCTTTGTATACACAGTCAGGGAAGACATCCACACAGAGAGATGCCTCAAGGTCTACAGAGGTCTTGGCAATGAACTCTTTGTTTGGGGGAGCAGGGGTAGCCTGCCCGGGGAGGAGGAATCTATAATGGATCTAGGCTTGAAAGCTAAAACTTTTCACTCAAGTAACAATGTTTTACTTCATACTCAGCAGAACTTAAACATAATGTGTTCTTAAGAAAATGGGCATCCTTACCGTGATGGCACTAGATAACACCTTAGGCTGGGAAAAGACTTCAGGATCCTGGTTTTGCTGCATAGACTGCAATGTTTAAAAAGAAAAGATGAACAGATGTTCCAAGTTTCAATTAAGATTTGGCAGTTGCTGGGGGAAAAAACTAGGTTAGCAATAGGGAATAGTTCAGACATTAACTATTAATCTAGTTCCTAGATTCCTGAGGGAGGAGGCTGACAGGAGCTTGTGACAATGCAAATGATGACTGATGCAGGGTGAGAGATTTGGGATAGATCTATACCCTGTTTAGTTCCCCTGAGAAAAGAGGTGTGTGTAAAGCCTTTAAGGAGTCTCTAGGGAAAAGCTGAAATCTGTGTCTCTTGGAAGAGCTGCAGACAGCCCAAGCATATTTTTGTTGTTGAATCTGCAGAAATGCAAGATCCTGACAGGATACTTCTTGAAAAGGTGATTTAAACTTTGGACAGGTGGCACTAAACAGTCTTCATCCACAGTGACACTTATAATGTGCTAAATTTTGTCCTCACTCACTGGGAAAAGAAAGACCTTTTTGTTGTAGAACAAAAACATTAGACTTCAACGAAGCCCCAGGTCCTCATTTCGATACTGCCAAGTAAATGAAAATGTATACAGATGTAGGTGTCCCTTGAAAGGAGGCATACTGGACAGCAGGGTGCTGTCCCAGAGGTCAAAATTGGAGGAGGTGGAATTCAAAATTGATGGCTGCAGAGCAACAGAAACAGTGGCAGCAGGCACATTTTAGGGGCATATACCAAACTATTAAACAGAATACTCTTTCCTCCTTGTACTGCAGAGAACCTCAACAGGAATGGCTGGAAATAACAATTTAATGATGTAACCAAGATACTAAATTTCCGCTTTTTGTGCAAGATTTCAAAGGAATGAAATAAAGTATCCTGTTAACTAAGGGATAACATACAATTATCATAATAGGCTTTTTACAATATTATTTGTTAAGATTGGGGGTCACAATTAGTAAATGGCATGAGACTAAAATCCTGAAAAGCAACTAATACATGTTCGAGTTGAAAGTTCTACCTTCTTTTAGTTCTGTGATCTTGTAACTCACCAACCATATAAATTATTGATGGATAAATTTCTTCACCCCCCCCCCCATACTCAATCTACCACCAAGTCTTACTAATTATACTTTTTAACATACCCACTTGCCCACACCCCCAAATTCAGGCAGCCTGGGTGACTGCCACAGCCGCATTCCCGACGTGTCATCCTATTTCTGTCTTCTTTCCCAGCAAGCCAAAGTCCTTGAAATATTCCTCAGGGCTCTCAGGATAAACCTCTTAACTCCGTAACATATAGTCTTACTCATCAGCCAATATCGACTCCCCCAAGTTTCTTTCCACAGTAGAGCCAGTTGCACTAAAGTTCAGCAAATGCTTATCTCCAGGCCTCTGTACACGCTATTCTCCTTGCCCCAAACATTCTTCCCACCGAAGGTCTGGCTAACTTCTACTGAGTCTTCAGATCTTAGCTAAACATCAGTTTCATACCTCCAAAACTGGGATGCTCTTATAGTACCCTAGTGTGCCTGGCACAAGGCACACTAGGGTACTATATTTGCCCTCATACCTCCAAAACTGGGATGCTCTTATAGTACCCTAGTGTGCCTGGCACAAGGTAGGCACACCATCGGTACAGAGGGAGTTGGGAATGGAACAAAAGTTGCGATAGTTTGGACTTGAGTGGCCCTAAGTCAAATGAGAACTTCTGGAACTATCAGGCAAAAACAACTGAAAAAAAAAAAAAAACCCTCTAAAATACTCTCATCAGAAAATATAAATACTGCTTCTTAGCTTTAATCAGTTGAAATAATTTTGGGAATTGGAATTGAGTCGCACCATTTGCCAATTATTTGATTGTTCACAAGACTTCTGACCTCCCCTTTCTTTTAGCTCAACATACTCAATAGTTCTCTTTAAAATGACTCTCTCACGTCAGTCAAAATCAGTCTTTGTAGTTTCATCCCACTCAATCATAGCCACCTACCCTCCTGCCAGTACCTGAAGGGGAGCAAGCACCATGTTGCTCAGGGTGGTGGAGGCTCTCGCTGCTGTCTTAGGGGGAGGCTCTATGAAGCTCTCAGGCGTGGCCAGCTGTCCGGCTGCTGGAGAAAAGCTGGGTGCCATTGTACCTTTCCCAAGCGACTGTGTCTGTATTTGGTCATGCTGTGGGGTCAACCTGAGTTTCTGGAGAAGATCAACACTTGGGAGGGATGTACCAGTGGTGTTTGTCAGTGGGGCCCTGAAGGGACTATGGCTGGCAGTCAGACTGGCATGGCCAAGCTCAGGAACTGGCTGACTCAGGAGTGGAGACCTCTGTCTAGGTGTGGTCTTCACTGCCTGCATCATGGTGGTGTTTCGGGGTAAGCTGGGGGGAATCTGTGCAGTAGGAGCTTCTGCTGGCAGAGTGGGACTGAGCCCAGGGCGCAATGGGATTGCATAGCCTGGGGCCTGCTTTTCATTAGACTGTGTGATGGAGGCAGGAGTGATTAGCACCGGGGTAGTGACTTCAGGTTGAACTGAGTGGTGGGAAACAGGATGGACACCCAGGTTTTCTGACTGAGGGGCCCCTACTGACTGCTCAAAGGAAAATGGTAGGAATGAGCTGGGCTCTTTCTGGGAGGCATCTCCTGGCAGCTTCTCTATTTCTTCTGAATCCAGACCCACAACGGTTGGCTGTTCCTTTGGCAAAGAGGTTCCAAATAATTCTTCCACTGTCAGATGTTTGTGTCCAGATGGAACAGACTGAAAAACAAATCAAATCACCCAATGAAAGAAACCTCTTTCAAACCAATGTAACCAAATTTCTCTTCCATCAATCAAAAAGTTTGCAGAAGCAAGGATGGATGGAATCTAAAAATAAGAAAATGGAACAAATAGAGATATACTAGGGAATAAGGCCAAGGTGCATCTAGTTTCCCCAAATTGGTGGACAGAAATCTGCATTAGTAATAAAATTCAAAGTTTGGGGACTCCAGGTGATACTGTTAGAATTCACTTTTTTTCTGGGCAAATGAGTATCAGGTGAAGGGACAATTACATTATTACAAAGTCAATTGTGCCTAATGCCCCATGTCAGTAACACATGTAGGGAAATAACACTCAGGAGGACAAAGGGACCAAAGCTGATCAAGTAATCCTACCTTTATTTTCGCGGTTCTCGATAAAAAGCTAGGCATGACCCTCAACGACTGGGTCTCAAATATCAGAAACTAAATGGAACCATTTTAAAAAAACAGCAGTCCATTCCTCCTTTCTACTCCCAAATCACAAACCCCTAAGAAAGGCAAAACATTTAAGCCTGAAAATGTTAAATTTACATATATCTTACCGATCTGGCTTACTAATAACCACTACAATGAATTAAGGGGGAAGTATTTGTGCTTTCCACCCATGACCTTTCCTGCACCTTCATGCAGTATTGCCTATTCATTTGACCTCTATTTACTGAGTACCTACAGGGCGCCAGGTCCTGCTCTAACCTCGGCCTAAGGGACACAGTGGGGAGTAACAAAAAAAGCTCTATTTTGACAGAGCTTACGTTCACAGGCAGCCTCAGTTTATGGGTTTATTTCTAAAGTGGGTGGACTAGTTAGTTGTTCAGGTATGTTTATATGGAAAAACCAATTCACTGATTTTCAGGGTCTCAGAAAGTCTACAAAGGCCTTTCAGTATATTGTACCTGAAGTATAATCATGATAGTACTATGTTACAATCACTTTTCTATAGGAAAATGAGCTCAGTTTTCCCCAGGCAAATGTTTGTTTCAATCACCTGACAAATAATTATTGAGTTTGCCAAGTGCCAGGGCATTGTGCTGTGATGAGTGGGTATGAAGAAAGGAAGGGCTTTACTGGCAGAAGGCTCTTAATGGGAGGAAGACAGGGATCCCCTTTTGTCAAGGAGCAACAACAGGAAAAAGAGGCTAGCACCAAGGACAGAGGATGTAGGGCAGTTGACATGTGAGGGGCAGAAAGTTATAGGAGGGCTAATGTATATTTTTTCTCTGGTGAGGACAGCATATCTGTTTGGTGAGAGGTGGCAGAACAGGTCTGAGAACACAGACAACTGTGGTTGAATAAGAGGCAAAAGCCTCCTTTTTACTTCTGAAAAAAACTAGAACTTAGGGTCTGGAATTAAAGATACTTAGATTCAATTCCCAGCTGTTAACTGAGAAAATACATAACCTATTTAGTTCCCTCTCCTGAAAAATGGCGGCAACTGTGATAATTACTTTACAGAGCTGTTGTGAAAATTAAATTCTCAATATAATGTCTGATGCCCAACAAGCATTCAATAAATGAAACTGGCTATTATAACTATCATATAGTTTTGATAGCAATCATGATAAATCTGTATTTGGATATGTTTTAACGAACATCAAATAGTATGTTGGAATATTAAAAATTCATCAAATCCTATGAAATATCATATCCCCACAATGCAAAATAATACCACTTGATGGGCTATTAAAAACAAATTTGCTACTATGATGTAAGGAGTCATTAAAGACATAACTGTCTAAAGCTCACTGGTAACAATTCAGATTCATTCAATATAATTCAAAATAGACAATGAATTCGCATTTGAAAGAGACTTCTTTCTCTCTCTGTCCAGGCCGCATAAACTATAGTAGAATGCATTTCCCAAGCCAAACACTGTGATTTATTCATTTTTGGATCCTTGGCATCACAAATGTCTATTAATGAGCAGAGAGATAATCCCCTCAGCCTGGTTTCTAAATATGATGGTAAATGTACTTAAGAAAAGTTACCATTTTAACCATATTTAAGTATAATATTCAGTGATATTCAATACATTCATAATGTTGTGTAACTACCATCTATTTCTAGAACTTTTTCATCAACCAAAACAGAAACTCTGTACCCATTAAACAACTCCCCATCTTTTCTCCTCCCTGCACCGTCCCACGCACAGCCCTTGAGAATCTCAATTCTACTTTGTTTCTATGAATTTGCCTATTCTAGGTAACTTATATAAAATAAAGCATACAACATTTGTCCTTTTGTGATTGGCTTATTTTACTTAGCATGTTTTCAAGGTTCATCCATGTTATGTTGCAGCATGTATCAGAATTTCATTTATTTTAAAGGCTGAATAACTTTCCACTGTATGCATACACCACATCTTGTTTATCCATTCTTCTGAAGACTGATACTTGGGGTGTTTCCACCTTTTGGCTATTGTGAATGCTGCTATGAACATTAGTGTAAAAGTGTCTGTTTTAGTCATTGCTTTCAATTCTTTTGGGCATATGTCCAGGAACGGAATTGCTTACGTTTAACTTTTTGAGGAACTGTCAAACTGTTTTCCATGGCTGCTGCACCATTTTACATTACTACTGCCAATGCAAGAGGGTTTAATTTCTCCATATTGGATGGCCATTTGTGTATATGATTTGGAGAAATGTCTATTTAAGTCCTTTGCCTATTTTGAATTGGATTAATTCCTTTTTATACACATTATATTTAGAACAAAATGATCAAGATTGTTTGGCAAAAAAGTATTGGGAGATGACAGTAATTTTTATTCATTAATGCAAATCATGTAGATTTTAACCACGACATTCTGTTTTATATATGTGTATATGTATGTATATACAGAAACCAACATTTAGATATAACTGCTTTAAAAAACACAGAACATAATGGGGCCATTTTGCAGAAACTTAAGAGTCTTTTCCAGGTAAGAATACTATCTTTATGTTATAAGAAAAGGAGCAATCAAACAACAGATACGGAGAAGCCTCACCATGAAATACACCTTAGGCTTTAAGAATGGCATGATCCAGGCAGCAATTTTTTACCTGTTTGGCGTAACCATCAATCAACTTTTGAACAATTAAAATTACCTGCATTTACATGGGGAACACTTTTATACTTAAAAATAGATATTTCTAATGGTTCAAAACCTACTTCATATTAAAAGATGAAACTGTATGGTAGAACCCTGAACCTGGACTGCAAAAGAGGTGGAAAGTTTCCAGATTTCTCAATGCTGCCTCCTTATAACTTCTGCCAGGCCAGAAGCAGATTCTTATACTTTCTCTGGAACAGGGTGTGTGGTAAAGCATTAGGGTTTCAGATGTATCTCCCTAAAGAAGGAATAAATGAAGTTGTAATGGCAATAGAGTTATTGGTAGACAGAATGCTCACTAAATGAGAGGACCTGACCTGTGCACTTTATATGCATTACTCTATTAACTGATGTGGGTAGTACCACTATTATTGCCATTTTATAGATGATGCCCAAATATGACAACTGAACCAGACTCTAATCTGTTTCTCACCATAAGGTTGCCATATTGAGATGTCAATTAGGCCGATTATAGGTTACCTAATCAACTAATTGGTGATATTGATCTCTGGAAAACAGAGGTGCAGCTAAGGCTTGAATAACAGGTGGTTATAGGTCAAAATGTACTAACATCTGGAAATATGTAACTGGCTGAAATAGTCACAAGAAGCTAAGTAGAGAACAGGTTTCTACACAAGCTCCCTAAAGCTTTACAGTCTCTGCACCTTTACAGAGGACCTTATGGCAAGAAAAACTAGTTACATTCCTTTAGTAGTTAGGTTAATTTATTCATGGATTCATCTTTCATCATCCATAGAAAAGGTGAAATTTTATTCTTCCCTCATATCTGAATATGATTAAAGTTTGGATTCTGAGTTTTGTGCTGCGCCTCACTTGATTTAAATCGAGTGTTAGTCTGACCATTTCCCTTCGGAATGGACTTCACTGAGCAGCAGCATATATTGTGTGCAACGAAATTCTAATATATTGTATCAGGTTTTACATTGTTCCTTCCCCACCCCACAGCTCTTGCTGTTAAGATACTTTCATATTTCTCTCTGGACCTATTGTGTCCATGTCAGATTTCCTACTTGGTCAGCGCACTGAACACACTAGAAAGTATGCATTATTCTTAATCACAGGCATAAAATGAAACCAACTAGGGAAAGAGTCCTAAGGAAATTTTAATAAGTGAATTATGAAACTGAAATGGGTTATTATCAAGGCTTGACAGCATTATTTGCTTTTGAGCACTAGATGGCAGTGTTATTAAACAAATGTACTATGTGTAGGTGCTGAATATGGATTTAAACTAATTTTAGTTTATGATCACTATTTGCCTTAGAGGGTACAATTCTCTGAGTGTACACCACTTGCATTATGTATGTCCACAGATCCATCGCCAGTGGTTTTGTTGAAGGGCTAAGCACCCATGACTTGCCACACTCATCCTTCATCTTTTGAAGAACACTGCTTTTTGATTTTTTAGGCATTTTGGGGGGGGTCTAATACTTCTTGGGTCTCACCCGACCCCATGATTCAGAAAGGAAAGGGGAAGTAAATGGCCCACTGAACACTCATGGCTGATAAACCAGACGAGAGAAGGAATCTAGTGACCCTGAGCCTTCCTTCCTTCCCTCTCTCAAGATGTATTTTTTTTTTTCTATTAGATTTTACATAGCACAGCTTTTAATATATGTTTGACCTTCAGGATCCTAAATACTAAATATAAATATAGTAAAAATGGAGTGTAGAAATGTAGTATACAAAATCTGGTTTAAATTAATTACCTAAATACCTAAAAACAATATGGACACATAGCTGATGGAATATAAAACAGTATAGCCTCTCTGGTAAACAGTATGGCAGTTTCTTATTAAATCAAAACATGCCATGACCAAATGACACAAAATTTGCATTCTTGGGCATTTTTCCCAGAGGAAGAGATATTTATGTGCAAAAAGCTGCACATAACAATTCAATGAATTTCCAGGAATCATGTTGAGTTGAGAAAGACAATCCCGAAAAGTTATATTGTATAATACCATTCATATAACATTTTTGAAATGACAGTATAGAACTGTGGACAGATGAGAAGCTGTTAGGGGTTAAGGATAAGAGGAAAGGGGAAGGCAGGAAGGGTATGACAGGGAAGTCAGTGTGATAATAAAAGGGCAACACAAAGGATCCTTGTGGTGATGGAAGTCTTCTGTATCTTAACTGTGGTATGGATACAAAGCTATATACATGCGATACAACTGCAAAGAACTAAATATATACACTTATACACATGCACAAATGAATAAAAGTAAAACAGAGGAAATGTGAACTCGATGGGTAGACTGTATCAATATCTTGGTTGTGATATTGTGCTATATTTTGCAAGCTGTTATCAATGAGGAAATAGGTAAAGATACATGGGAGCTTTCTGTATTATTTCTTTGAGAATCTATAATTATCTCAAAATAAAAATTTTAATTAAAATGCTATGGGTTTTACTTGTTATCTGCATTTCACTTACCAAGCTATCAGTTATAAAGAAAACTAATTAGCCAACAAATATGTTTAATACTAGATGCTGAGAACACAGCTATGAACAAGGCAGACAAAACTGCCTGCCCCCACAGACCTTACATTTTGGTGGGGAGGAGAGACAATGAATATGTAACAAAACCATAAAACCATGTTTATCTGGGTCAAAGTCTTAGGTAAAAAATAAAGCACAGAGGACGGGGTAGGGAAGGATTGTTATTTAAAATAGCATGGTCAGGGAAGGCCTCACATATATGGAGGACATTTGAGATTTGAAGGAAGGAAGCGAACCATATATGGGAGGAAAGTATTTCAGGACAAGGGAATAAGTGCAAAGGCCTGTCCCAAAGCAGGAGCAAGTCTGGCACATTTGTGGAAAGGCAAAAGATCCAGTGAGACTGGGGCCAAGTGAGCAAAGCAGAGAGGTAGAAGATGAGACCAGGGATAGGGGGCCAGAGCGGGTAGGGCCTTGTGGTCTGCTGTCAAGACCTTGGCTTTCATTTGAGTGAGATGGGACACCATTGGAGTTTCAAGCAGAGGAATGCCAAGATATAACTTATGTTTTACCAGGATTACTCTGGCTGCTGGGTTAAGAATAAGAAAAGGAGCAAATAGGGCAAAAGCTGGAAACCAGACAGGAGACTAGTACAAAATCCAGATGAAAGACTAAACTATAGTGACAGTTACATAGGCCAGGGGAAATAACATGAGTGGATGTCATCACGTTGTTGTCTGTAGGTATCTTGACAGATTAATGACAAAACAAACTTGTACTGCATTAAAATCCTTACAAAATGTTACTCTGTGTTTTGTTATCTTGGACAAAGCTAGGGCTTTAGCTATACAAACCTTATCTTGTGACCCGGATGGCATCTCTTCTAGAGTCTCGGTGCTTCCCAGATTGGAGAGCTGAGTACTTGGCTGCAACCCAGGGCTGGAGATATTTGAGTCGCCCATCTGATTCTTAAATGAAAAGTATATCATGTGAAAAAGTTTGCTGTCTATTATTTGGCTCACAAAATAGCATTTGAAGTTATCGGAAATGCTATTTAAAAAACATAAATAAAAAAATTCCCCAAAATGTTTTGCCCTAGACCCTCATATAAATACCTTATACAATAAAATTTCTAGCAAGTTGAGCACTTGATTTTAGACAACAGCATTAGCAACAATTGTTATTTTAATAACCCTTTTAAGGAAAAGCTAATGACATTGCTTTATTACATAATCTTTTCCATTAAAATATTTTTCCCATCGGTTTTATTAAGAAATAATTGACAATTCATCACTGTATAAGTTTGAGGTGTACAACATGATGATTTGATTTACATATATTGTGAAATGATTAGCACGATAGGTTCGGCTAATATCCATCTTCTCATAGAGATACAATAAAAGTTATTTTTTATTTATTTTTTAAGTTAACATACAGTAAACTTAAGCTCTTTTGGGGTACAGAGTTCTACCTGTGTACCCATCACCATACTCAGGATATAAATTAGCTCTATCACCCCCCAAATCTCCCTTGTGCTCATGTCCTCCCCCTCCATTCCTGGAAACTAGTGATCTGTTCTATCACTACAGTTTTGTCTTTTTAAGAATGTTGTAAAAAATGGAATTCTGGCTTCTTTCACTTAGCATAATGCCTTTGCGAATCGTCCAAGCTGCTGTATGGTATTAATTTTCATTCCTTTTCAGTACTCAGTAATCTTCCATCATATGACTGCATTACAGTTTGTTTGACCATTCACCCACAGGAGGACATCTGCGTTGTTTCGAGTTTTTGGTTATTATAAAGACAACTTCTATAAACATTCATGTACAGGTTTTGTGTGGACAAAAGCTTCATTTCTCTAGAGTTAATACCCAGAAGTGGTATTTCTGGGTCATACGGTAAATACGTTTTTCTTTTGAATTTTATAGTTTCATGTTTTCTATTTATATCTATGATCCATTTTGAGTTATTTTTGTATAAGGTGTCAAATTTAGTATTATTATTATTATTTTTGGCATATGGATGGCCAATTGTTCCCAATATCATTGTTGAAATCATCATATACTCTTAAAAATTAAACTAAATTTTAGGTCTCTATCACAATTACAGATGATGAAATAGTTGTAAAATGTTTTAAAATTCCTGTTACCTTGTATATAACACTAAAGGTGTTAAAGATAATCCTAAAAAAAGAATCATTAGATGGAAATGGAATTATAAAGTTTTAGAAACTTAGGTTCTATTTGGGCAATCTGATACAACATCTATATGGTGAGGATTACCCATATCGAAATGGACACCAAATATAGTTTAGAATACTCAAGATTTTTTTTTTAAAAAAGCTCCAAACTTCAGTGGAGAGCCAGATTAATTTTCTTGATATCGCACTATAAATACATGCTTAGTACAGGGTACCGAATGTTAAATGAATAATATGCATTTATTTCTATTCAAATGCTTTAATCTTTATATTATTTCAAAACAAGTGTTACCGTTTAAGCAGTGTTTCCCATATAACTAGAGGTGAAGTAGTCTGTGAAAGCCTACGAAATATCTAATATCTAACATACTTCTTAGTGCAGTATTGCTATCAACATGTATCGACGACACCTTATGGATAATGCTTGGAATTGAACTGTATTAGAGAAAACATAAAACACTGTTCATAACAACTTCTTAAAACAGAGGTTTAAAATGTTTCAGACATTTTAAAGATTAGGAGTTTTCACATAAAAATCTCAGTTTGTCATTTTCAGAGAGAAGCTGGATAATTTGGGAACTAGCTCATTTGGCAACAACTGGCTGGAGGTGAGACACAACAGATCCTTTGACACAGTGACAAGCTCTCTGTATCAGTTCCACTGTGGCCCTCTGTAGGTACCCACACTGTTTTGAGGCATCTGAGTCTGCAATACTTAATTCAACATGATCTACGAGATGGGCTGTATTTTAAAACGTCTCCAGAACTTCAAATATTTTTTCATATGTGTGCAGGGCCATTCGTGAAAGATTTATTCTGAGTTGTTTGTTAATGACAGTTTCCAGTGTTTGTGAGGACTGGAGGAAATAGACATTCACAGACAAACTTTCTGGAGGGAAATTTTACAATATTTGGTAAAAACAATACGTAAATGGCAACACATTTTTTAAAATATCAAAATCCTTTGGTCTACCAATTCCATTTCAAGTAACATATCTTCAGAGAGAAAATGTACGTGATGATTTAGCTACAAGGATATATTCTGAGTTCTCAATAGAAAGAATCAGAAAAATCTATAGAATTGTTTATATAAGACACAGAAGGAAAAATATGTAGCTATTAACATCACAATTATTTTTTTTAAAAAACTTTCATTCTACCAAATGAAATCTCACAGGGACTCCCTGTGTAGCCACTATCATAAAAAAATACTGTTCTCTGGATAAAAATAGGTTACAAAATAGTAAGAACTTTTAAAGCTAGTTAATAAAACTAGCATATATAAATATACCACACACACTGGGATATTTTTATACATAACAAGGTATTAGCAGTGATTATTTTTAGGTGGTAAAATCATGTTTTTTGCTTTCATTCTAATTTTTAAATATAAAATTTTCTATAATTAATATGTACTGCTCACATAATAAGAAAAATAATGATACTATTTTTTTAAGGACCAAAAAAGTCTGGAGTAAAAAAAATGTCTGCAATTAAATTAAAACAAACAAACAAACAAACAAAAAACAATCCCTACCAAAATCCAGGATTACATCCTATGGCTGGAAGCAACCCAGAATGGGCCAACTGTAAAGGACTCTGGTTTCAGCTATCTTTCTTTACAGTAAAAAGAGGAAAGTTGGTTAAAACTAACTGTAGAACTTGGGGAAAAATTGTTTATTATAGAGAGGTTTTATATATAAACAGTCTCTATTATAAATAAATCCCTCACTCAAAAGTATGGAATTTCATTCATGATATTACATACACTAGATAGAGGAGATTTAGAATTGGAATTAAATCCCATCCCTGCAGCCTAGCTTGCAACCCTGCCTTTTACTCTGTAAGTCTCACAAGTCTCTACCTAAAGATAAACAAAGTGGCCATCTGGAATCATGCGGCAGCGGAGGAGAGCCCATCTAAACACTATGATATGAAATCATGGGTCACTACTAAATACCAACTCCATCTGGTTAGCTGATAGGCCAAGTGAAGACAAGAAATAAAACCGTTGTTTAAGAAAGCTCTACTTATTTACACTTTTCGAAAACAGAAATAACAAATTATAAAGTAAATATCAAAGATTTAACTAAATTCCCAAAGGTTTAGTTTTAATCTAAGCATAGAAAACATTTTATTTATTCTGAAGAATGTTCATTATAATAGTAATTACTGTACTCTCTATATTCTTATTTTTGCAACGTGTCATTAATGAGAAATCACATCAGGTTTTTAGATTGCCCACTTGACCTAGAGTTTCTTTACAGCTTTGTACACAAAAACAAGGCTTAAGTTCTTTCTTCCATTTTGTGGCTTAAGTTCCTTCTTTCATTTTGTGGCTGTTCACTCCTCAGCCTGAGGAGTAAGCCAGGCCACCTCCTGGAGTGTCTGCTCTAGTGAACAGCACCTACACTTTCTGTCCTGTGTGGCGCCTTGACCTAGTCATCACTAGAACAGGTGACAGAACCCTGCACTTATTAGTTACTTGTTATCAGAACACAGAAAGGTGTCTATAAAAATAGAACAAGGTATCTATGTAGACAACCCAGACCTCATTAAGAATTTGAGAGGGGAAATTGGGGAATACAATATAACTTAAAAGTATAGAAAAATGATTCTTGAAATTTATTCTTATCTAGTTTCCTAAGAATCAAAGAATTTATCATAGAGATGATTGCTTTTCTTACATTAATTTTCACAGATCCATAAATTCCTCCTAATTCTCTATGAGATATTGAGGAATTTGGTACAACCTGAAACTTCTCATGGGCTCTATCTACTGTATACTTATTTACCTAGGAAGTCGGACTTCTTTTGGTTTTTGAAGGTAGAAGGTTCATTGTAGTTTATGGTAAATGACTCTTTAGTCAAAGGAAACTGCCTGCCAGAACTGTTTGAAATGTTTGTTCCTTTAACTCTAGATTCTTAAAGAGGAGTATGTGAAAAATGGTCCTACAGTCAAATCAATCTGAGAATTGGTATTACTGTTTTACTTATTGTGGGACTTCAGAGTATTGAGCACTGAGAAGATGGGGGAGGCGGGGAGGAGCCATGCTAACAAGATTTCTTTAACTTTGACCGACTGGAACCTTTTCTCAAGGATCACCTGTTGATGTACAGGCTAGTGTTAGAGAACTAGTTGGGAAATAGGGTTTTAGAGAGTGCTTTTTACACCTTGTTCCTTTATCTTTTAGTGAGGTGAGCATTAAACAAGAAGCAGAAGAATGTACTTAACGCAACATTAGTAAAGAATAAGGTGACAATTATAATTCTGCTGAAACAAAGTGCAACAGTGGAAACCTTCAGTCTCACTCCAATGAAGTGAGGAGCTTTGAAATGCTGATGTTAAGTGAAAAGCCAGGACAGTTCCAAAGCCACAAGATTTGAGGGCCACTGAGGAAATGTCCACTGCTTCACTCACAGTGGACAATTCATAAGTATGCAATGAATAAATCAACAAATGCTCACAGCTTCCATTTTATTCATCTTTGGGGAGATGTTATTGACTAACTTTTAAACTAAAATACGAAACAAACAAAAAAATGAATTCTATAAACTAAGCTTCTTATTTGGGTAAAATTCCAAATGATGCTTAATGAAGGCTGTGGACCCACCACCAATTACAGACTATAAATATACCCTTTTGCATTACAGGATCCAAATTATCAGAATACTGTTCAAAGACTCCATAAATTCCTAAGACCTAGCAGAGACTACAGAGGGTAAAGAGGGGACATGAAGCTTTTAACTACCTGTTGCAGACAAACTTTTGCACACTAAAAGTGTTTTCTCTTACGGTTAATTTTACATGAATAGAAAATGCATTTTCAACTTTCATGCTAAATCAAAAGACTCTAATGTAAGCAAATTTCTTTCCTTATCATTTGTCTTAAAACTATATGACATGTTTTCTTCCTGAACGAATTATTTCTGCTAATCAAGGAGGTGACTTCCCTGGTCCACAAACCCCCTGTAGATCTCCTCCTCCCCTTTTGGTCCTCCCAGTCAGCACGCAGTCTCACCCTCTCATACTCATCCTTGGCTCTGCTTAGCATCTCCAGGATGTCAATGGGCCTGTGGTCACTGCAGCCGTTGGCCTGGCTGGGACTCTGCTTATCTCGAGCAACTTGCTGGGACCGCCGTGTCTCCTCTTCTACCACCCTAGAGGAGAACCAAGTTTGAGAAAGACCTGCTTAGATACAATCTAATACAAGAACTCCTTTCGTGTTCATTTTCCAGGGATACAGGAAAAATGTCATGATAACACTGTTCTCACAATATACAGAGCCTCAGTTACATTACATCGGGGATATATGACTAAACTAACCATCTTACAACTATGTCAACCAATATATTTCACATAGAGGACAAAAATACAGAATTTCATTCTAGAGTTGGGGGAAACAGGTACATTAAAAACAACTGAATTATCTCTCTTTTTCTGATGTATTTCAAAATCAGTCAAACTAACTGGTAAAATAAATTTGAAAATGGACAATGCCACCAAGAAAAAGGAAGCTTGCATAGCTAACAACCCTCTATGGAAAGTCTGTCATGACATTGGGCTGGTAAGGATAAAGATTAGCTTCTTGAAAACAGACATCTTGGTGAATCTTCAAAAGTGAATGATGGCACTACAAGCAAACAAAAGGTTTCCTTTACACTCCTTAAAAATCACTATGTGGATAACTGAGGTCAGGCTGATTGTGGCGAGGCTCATTATTTTGATTGGTGCTGCTGAAGCTAATTCTATACTTGAGAACGCATAAAGCCAAGAAAAGCTGAGGGTTAAGAATGCCACTGAGAGGGTTAGGGTCTTTAAATCTATCTGTGGGGTTTCATTTAAGAATATCCTCTCTCCCACACATAAAGGTCTGATGCAATTATAGCAAAATGTCAGGAAGTAAAAGCTAGGTTGTGAGCACATGGGTATTTTATTGTTTCTTACATTTTTCAAGGTTGGAATAGAAATAATAAATTTTAATAAGGCAACTAATCTTTTTTTTTTTCTTTTTAAGATTCATTCAGGTTTCATTTCCAAGTGTAATGAATAGGTATACCTGCTATGGGATATTATGGGCACAGTCACAACTTGATAATTGTATTAATTGAGAACTTTATGATAGTGATGATGACAGGCAATAAAACAATTTAGTAAAAGGTTTGTTTTTATGGAATGAAAGGAAAAGGACAAGAATAGGCCACTCAGTGTCAGTTTACTGCTTTAAAACAGGCTGCCCAGGAACTTCCATTAGTGTGTGTGGGATGGCTCTTTTTTTGAAAACATTGGGTTAAATAATGTTAGATTTTTTTTTTAACAGCAGAATCATTGAGTTTTTAACATGCTAAAATGATGAATCTTGAAGAAAGGTGGGCTTATACATTTTCCCAAATTTAATTGACCATAGAATCCTTCTCCTGAGGCAGGATTCCTATTTGGAAAATCCTGCTTTAAGATAATGGTGTCATTTCTATCTGGATTCTTACAGCTCTTAACAGGTTTATCATTTCTAAAACAAAGGTAGAACCATGGTTTATGGTAGACTGAAAGACTGGCATATAATATGGAGATCAGAACAATTAGAAGAAATATTATTTCTTTTGTATCCATACTAGTAATCATCTCTTGTGAAAGAAATACTGTATTGTCATAACTGTGAGGCCTGTTGCAAAAGAGAGATATACAGTGATTATTTTTTGATGATGGATTACAAGAAATTTCACTTTTTTTGTGTTTTTCTTCATTTTGCATAATTAACAGGCACTCCTTTAATATTTAGAAAAAAGGACTATTTAAAATGACTTACTATTTAACACTCAGTTATAGGCAATGCCGGCCTGGATCTATCTTATCAGGGACTCTGGTCATACAGTTTCCATCTACCTCTTGTCATGCTGCCTGGCTTGCCCATGCTGTAATTCACCTCTCCCTTGATCTGCACTTAATCTGTGATTTTGGTTCAAAAGAATAACACTTCTAATAATCACCACTGTTCAGCCGTGTAACAGGCCACCTTATAAAGCTCACCACTGTTGAAAGTAGAAGCTATGAGGTGGTGTGGAAAGGACTATCACATGAATGAGGCTGGACACTAAGGCCTCTTCCAATTCAAACTCTGTGAGGAGCGACCTTGCTTCTCTCTCTTCCTCATAAATCCTTAAATATGCCCCTAAGACTATGTGTAAGATCAGGAATAATGCTCACTTCCATGAGTTCTCCAAATTTTATAGTCTAAGTAGACTAACAGTGAAACAAGTTTTATTGTTAAACAGTTCTAGAAGACTTGATTTCCTCTTCAAGAGAGTCAACATTTTTCAAGTTTAGTGGATTTTTAACTTTGCCACTGACCAAAGAAAATTTCCAAACTGAATACAGTAGGTCTAGAAGTTTGTTTGCTCTTTCGCGGCTTCTTAGTTTTATAAACATCTTTTGGAAGTAATCAATATTTTACTTGGAAAATTTTTATTATGTTGCAGATGTTGAAATAGTGATGGGAAAAACTAAATTTAACAGAATGGGCACTGACAGGTACATTTATTTAGACATATAATATGCCAAAAAGAATTTTGCCCATAGTTCTGGTTAGCAGAATGACACTCTGAAATATGTAGCAAATAGAGCCTGTACGTAGGCAAAGTTAGAGCAAAGAAAGATAAAGTAGACTTTTTATCTTAGTGCCATTTATCACTAAGTTAATGTTAACACATAAGGTATTCTCTTTAGCCATGAATAGGCCAGACACTTGAAAACTCACTATTAACAGTTTCATGAGGGCATTCTTTAATCACGTTCAATACCTCCCCTGCTTCAAGTATAACAAGCTGAAAGCTTAAGCAAATGTCCTTCTTTTGGGCAAGTCTAGTAAAAGAACCCTGAATATTCTTCTTTTCCCATTCTGCTTCCTACTTCCACCTTCTCTTCCCATTTTTGGATTCAATACAATATTTTCAAATAGGCCTGTAGTCTTTAGCTTCGCTTACCATCTGAAGTTTTGCATACTAAAGGTACCGCTTGCTCTGATGGAGAAAAAAAAGTTCAAACTGGTTTCCTGTTTCCTGTGAATAGCTGTTAGAGCTCAAAAAAAAAAAAAAAAAAAGTGCCATATTCTCTTCTCTAAGAGCCTGAAAAACAGGACAAAGTGTACATACAACAGACCCTTAAACAATGGGGTGTGTGTATGTTACTGATTCCCCCTAAAGTTGAAAATCTGCATATACCTTTTGACTCCCTCAAAACTTAATTACTACTGTTGACTAGAAGATTTACTGATAATATAGTCTAGGGATATATATTTTGTATGTTGTAAGCTAGAGAAAAAAAATATTATTGAGGAAATCATAAGGAAAATACATTTACAATACTGAAGTATTTACTGAAAAAAATCCATGTACAAGTGGACCCAAACTGTTCAAACCTGTGTTGTTCGAGGGTCAACTGTATTAATAAAGTCCAAATTTTGGATAGTCAAAAAAAATCTGGATTTCAAAAACTGACAATTAAAAAATGTCTTAAGTAAACGAAAGCTGCCACTTTCAAAATTACAAAAAGTAGTCATCAAATAAATGGCTTTGTAAAAAAGTAGTTTTTAATCTTTTTTAGAGAAAAGATGTTCTAAAAACAAAGTGTGGTTCTAGTGAGCCAACATATTTTAAATATAAGTGACACAAGCTCATAAGGATCAATGCCTTTTGGGTGCACACAGTAATAAACATGTTCTGCCCTGTGAGCTCACAGCCAGAGCAAACAAAGGAGGGAGCTGATAAACATCCAATCAGGACATGTTACCAGTCCTGGATTAAAACCTTAGCCATGTGAAAGTCTTTTAAAATGAAAACATACCTGGAACTGAGGTTTTGAGGTTAAATTATTTATTTACATTTTTACAAGAACTAGTTTTAAAATAAGACTTTTAAACAATTAAGAGTGTTTTCTCCTAAACATATAGATAAAAATCTTGCAGGAGAGCAAAGGGAATCTTGACTTGACAAAGGGAGAAGAGAGGTCTACATTTTTGATAATAATCGGGGAAAAAAGCGAAAAGGAAATATAAGTGCACCAGAATACACTATCCACTGTAGCATTCTGCCCAGAGCTCTGTAGCATTTTAGGCCCCCCTTGCACCATAATGTCTTGAGCTCCCGGAATCCAGACTGGCAGTACCAGCAATACAGATAAGCCACATGAGAGGTGGCTCCCACAGGCTAGCTTGAGAAAGGAAAAGAGCCACCCTTTAGAACGTTAATTCAATGAAATTTTTTTTCCAAATTCCAAGATTCTGACTTACAAAAAATCTCCTGATACACAACCCATTAATGGATTGGGGACTACTAAACCTAGAATCTATGTCAAAAATAAGTTCACTTAAAGGAAGTAAACATGGATGTATATAGGAATTTTCCATTGGCTATTGGACATAGTAGCTACCACTTGTTATAGTGGAAATCTGGATGGAACCTAAATCAGATGCACTGCATATGGTGGTTAGGCTGTGCACTACATGTAAATGATATTCTCTGGAGCTAGGCAGCCTGATGGCACTAACCGCATGTTTAACAGTAAGGTCCTGGTTAAAGTATGATCTTTCTGCAGGACTGGATACAATGCAGTCATTAGAAATACTGCAGAGGATCATTTAATGCTCTGTAAAAATGCTGTTGACACAAAAAGTAAAATGTATATATGATACCGTTATTCTAAGAAACCATCAAGCACATCAACCTAACATACACATAAAGAAAAAGACTGGGAAAAAAACAAACTAAAAGGCTAACACACACTTGGAGTGGAAGGAGAATTATAAATAATTTAGATTTCTTTAGGCTTTTCTGCCTTTTCCAAATTTTGACAACAAACAGGAAATTAGGAGGGAAATACACGAGTTAGTACACACTAGTCACAAGGAAAAGTAAGGAGGAAAGTCATTTTTCATCTCTAATGTATCACTCATGAAATAAATCTATGGGGTAATACAATACTTACTCGGCCATGAGTTTGGCTATGCGGTGACAGTCATTCTTGTCATAAAACCAGATACTGTATATTGACACTTGAAAAACAAAGAAAAAAAAAAAGATGAGGGGAAACGAGGTTTCAACATAATGTAAATAATATATTATTGCCATGGACTGTCACAGAATTTATCATCAGACTCAAATTGTTAACAGGTCCTCTAAAGAAAAATAATGCCTCTCCTCAAAAATGTTTAATAAAATTAGGATAAAATATTCAGATGAAAACTACAGAAATAGTTGGTTTTAGACATTTCCACATGTAACTGAGTGTAAGATACCACTAAGATGAATCATTATTTTACATATTATCAAGAAAGAAAAATGACACCAGTTAAACTAAGAATCAACATTGATTGTAAGATGCATTCTAAATTGATTGTAAAATGTAGAAAAGTGTCTTAGTTATTGAAAACCAGGTTTACCAGCTGACCAAACACTAGAATTTGAGTCTCTTGAAACTTAATATATAGAATTAATATTATTTTACAATACAAACAAAGCTTTCAAAACAAATACCAGCTCTATATTCATCTTATGATCAACTATGTTCACATCTGAAATGAAAGTGTTGGGGCTGAGCTCAGTTCTTCACACTTCTTTTCCCACTTTTTTATTCCCAGTATGGTAATCAGCACTAAGAAAGCCCTCAAAAAATACCTGGTGAATAATTTTTATCAAAGAAAATAATGCCGTACGACTATTGTATATACTTTTTGGATAAAGTAGACTAGAAATGCTGAATAGATACATTAAAAATAAACATATGGTTAAGTATGGCTCATTCCTACCATGTGCACCCACTGTGACAAGACTGTCCCAGGCTGCACCTCCTTTCATACTTTTAACAACTCTGGCATAGGAAGCGCAGGTAATCATTATGCTTCTTTATTAAAAAAAAACAACTTTAAATTTTGAAATAATTATAGCTTCACACACATTGTAAAAAATAAACTGAGATCCTGTGTGCCCTTTATTTCCTCCAATGGCAACACTTTGTAAAACTATAGCACAGCCAGGCTACTTACATTGTTACAGTCAAGATACAGAACAATTCCATGGCCACAAGGATCCCCAGTCCCCTTTTATAGCCACATCCACCTCCCGTGGTCCTCTTTCCATTTCAGACCCCTTGGAAAACACACTAATCTGTTTTCTATTTCTATAATCTTATCATTTCAAAAATGTTATATAAATGGAATCACATATAGTATGCAATTTTTTGAGACTGACTTTTCTAACTTGTTGCTTGCATAAATAACTCATTTTTTTTGCTGAGTAGTATTTCATGGTACGGACATATCAGTTTGTTTAACCATTTATCTGTTGAAAGAATTCTGGAGTGTTTCCAGTTTTTGGTTATTATGAACATGCTGCTATAAATTTTAATGTACAGGTTTTGGTGTGAAGCTAAATTGTCATTTCTTTGGGTTAAATGCTCCAAACTACAGTTACTGAGCCACAGCAGTTGAACGTTTAGTTTAATTTCCAGAGTGACTGTACTATTCTGTATTCCTACCAGCAATGTATGAGTGATTCATATATTTCTCTCCATCCTTGCCAGCATTTGTTATTCTATTTTTAACTTCATCCATTCTGATAGTTGTATAGTGCTATTTCACTGTGATTTTAATTTACGTTTCCCTAATAGCTAATGATATTGAACATCTTTTCATGTGCTTGTCATCTGTAAATTCTCTTTAGTCAAATGTCTGTTTATGTCTTTTGCCCTTTCTAATTGGATTGTTTTATTTACTGTTGAGTTTTTGAAGTTCTTTACATATTCGAGACATTATTAGTCCTTTGTGGGGTATATGGTTTGAAAATATTTTCTCCCTGTCTGCATTTTTTTTTTTAATTTTTAAATCTTTTTAATAAGATCCTTCCAGAGCAAAAGTTTTTAATGTTGACAAGGTCTAATTTATCAATTTTTCTGTTTATGGGCCATGTTTTTGGTGTCAAATCTAAGAACTCTTTGCTGACCCTTAGTTCCAAATTTTTTTCCTAAAAGGTTTATAGTTTTATATTTAAGTTGGTGGTTCATTTTAATTTTTCTATAAAAAGGTTTAGAAAAAGATGTGTGTGTGTGTGTGTGTGTCCAAATGTTCCAACATTATTTGCTGAACATTCTCTCTGAGGAATCTTTTGCACCTTTGTTAAATACCAGTTGGGCATATTTGTATGGATCTATTTTGGGATTCTTTATTCTGTCCCATTTATTTATGTTTACTGCTCAACCGATACCCCACTATCTTGATTACCACAGCTATAGAGTAGGCCTTCCTATTGGGTTGAATAATTTTCCCCACTTTATGCTTCTTTTTAAAGACTGTTTTAGCTTCTAGGGCCTGTGACTTTCTATGTAAATTTTAGAATAAGTTTGTCTATGCCTACAAAAAACCTTACTGGGATTTTGACAGGAAACGCTTTAAATCTAGAGATCAATTTGGGAAGAGCTGACATCTTTACTATATTGGATCCTTCAATATATGAAAATGGCATCTCTCTCATTTATTTAGGTCTTCTTTGATTCTTTCATCAGTATTTTGTTATTTTTAGCATACAGATTCTATACTTGTTTTATTAAGTTTATACCTAAGTATTTAATTTTCTTGGTAGAGATTATAAATAGTATTGTTTTAAATTTGAGTTTCCACAAGTTCATTGGCAATATATAGAAATGTGACTAATTTTTGTGCATTGATCCTGCATCCTTAAAACAAACTAAACTCACTTATTGGTTCTAGGAGTTTGTACATAGACAATCAGGTCATCAGTGAATAGGGACACTTTTATAACTTCTTTTCCAATCTATAGGCCTTCTATTTTTCTTTCTTGCCTTATTGCAGTGGCTAGAACTTCCAGTGCTGTATTGAATAGCAGGGGTGAGAGTGCCTTGTTCTTGATATCTTAGAGGGGAAACTTTCAGCCTTTCACTGTAAATATGTTAGCTGTAAGTTTGTTGCAGATGCTCTTTTTGGTGAAATAGTGCACTTTTATTCCTAACTTGAGTTTTTAATTATAAACGGATATTGGATTTTGTCAGTTTTTTTGGTATATGCTAAAACCACAAAATATTGCATTTTTTTCCCTTTAGCTTGTTGACACAGTAGATTACACTGACTGATAGTTACTATTGAATCAGCTTTCTGTATCTGGAATAAAGCCCACTTTTTAAATATTTCTTTTCTCTATATTTTTGGATTTGCTAACATTTGGTTGGGGATTTTTTCATCTAAGTTCATGAAAAATAATGGTTTTTACAGCTTTCTTTTCCTTTTCTGTACTGTCTTTGTCTTGTTTGGGCATCGGGCCTTATAAAATCAGCTGAGAAGTGTTCCCTTCTTTTGTTTTCTGGAAGAAGCTATAAAATTAGTGTTAATTCTTCTTTGAATTCTCTGGTAAAATTGTCTGGGCCTGGAGATTACTTTCTCGGATTTTCAATTAGGAATACAACTTATTTAATGGCTATTAGACTATTCATGTTATCTATTTTATCATAGTTGAGTTTTGCAGTTTGTGGTCTTGAGTTAATTTTGCTCTTCTTTTTCTAAATTCTTCAGGTGGGATTTAGTTGGCTCTCAGCCAGTGTTGCCTAAAGGGGTAGGAAGAATATCCTATGGCTAGGCCACCTGGTATGCCTCTGGTGGAGAAGGGAACCTCTGACCTTTACGGATAAAGACTGTTTCCCAGGACAGGCTGTGATGTGACTCCTCCCCTGCCCTCATTTCCTGATCATGGAAAGCGGGGAAAGTACTCTCTTTGGGGACCAATTATTGTCAGTAGGGCTTCCAATCATTTCTGACAGTTTTGCTGGGCTTATAAAACTGGTACTGTAGGCAGGATTCCCATTCGATTTAGGGGAAGAATGAACCTACCTGGGCCACAGGTGTTGCCACACTGTGTTGCTAGGCTGGATGGAGACTGAGAAACAATAGACCAGGGTCCCCTTATTCGGCTGGGTGGGAGGATTGTAAGACACCCTCCCTGCTGCTGTGTTCTGTCAATCTGGGTTCCGCACCAGATTCTCTTTCTCATCCTACCTTTCAAAGTTCTCCTGACTGTCTCTTGTGTTAGTTCTGGGTTTTCTAGTTGTACTTAACATGGAAAAGTAAGGAGAAACGAGTCTAATCTATTTTGTTTGAATCAGAGCTTTCATTATGCACTTTTATGGATGGAAGACAGGCTCGCAGAAAGACTAAGTGACTTATTAATAAAACAAAGAAAAATAATCTTAGAACTAGAACTCAGGTCTTCTTGTGCCTAGACCAATAGTCTTGCCACCACACATCTATTACTTCATTAGTTTAAATAACAAAATTTTTTATAGAAACAAAAAGTTAATGAGCTTCATTTATGCTTGAAGATAAAACAACACATAAAATATAAACAATTGAGTAAGTCAAAATTTATACACTAAAAAAAGACACAATATAGGAAATACAATGTTAGTATAGGAAACTTTAAATAAATTACAAATAGATTTTTAATAGCTATTATTTGAACTCTATAAGGATACTATTGATATATATTAATTTAGAAAGCCACTGTTAATAAAAGTTATTTTAATAAAAGCAATCAATTTAAATTTTTTGCTTTACCCTGAATTAAGGTAATTACATTTCTATAAAAGACTTCATGGCGAATCATAACTTTAAAAGTTCCTCTTTCAATTAAAATAACAATTTAGTTGGACTTTTCTATTTTCATTGTAGACTGAGTTAAAAAATTATATATAGAGTGAGTAAATGGCTTCTTTTTAATGAATCAAGAGCATGAACAGGAATTTCTTTCCTATCCTGTTCACAAGGAGACTTTTCTGGCAGGGAAACCTTCCATTATACTAAAACTGTCCTAAAATGTTAGACCCCACGGTTGGCCATGTCTCCTGCAGATGACGGCACACACTACTGTGAGGCAGCTGAGGTTGGCTATTGTTTTTGGCCTGCTGTGAATAGTTTCCCGTGTTTGGAACCCATTTTCATAGCCCCCCTAGTTCACAGAACTTCAAAACACTTCAAATAGAATTAATGTCCCATGAATAACAAGTAATTTTGGAATATTTTACATGATGTCAACAGATTAACTTTGACATCCCCATTGGAAGAGCACAGCAGCAGCCTTGTTACAGAGGAGATAACTATTATTTAGCTATGTTCTTAGCAGCTAAAGATTGCCCCAACATAGAGTAAATCAGATTAGGCTTTGAAAAGACTCCATATATAGCAATTGTACACACTTATCTTTCTTTAAATATGCCTCTTCCAACCTTCACTAAAGAACATCCAAAACACAAAAATTTAAGTACAAAATTTAGGTACATAGAACTTAGAGTGATGAGAAAAAGTTTATGATATGTTATACATCAGGCTCACAGAGGAACACACTTGTTTTTTTTTTTTTTTTTTTGGCTAAACAGAGGCATTTAATAATGTTTCTCTTAGGAAAGAATTCAGTTGATAATCAAAATAAGTTCATCAGAGTTGTCGATTCGTCATGACAAATCTTAAGTCCACCTTTTTTCTTCTGAAGAAATACACTAAAATTTCAAAATAAGACAATAAGACACATGCTTTCCACTCTTGTACATATAAAGTAAAGTGCCAAAAAAAGCCAAACACTTTCAAAGGCATGTTTGCAGAAGAAATAAAGATAAAGAAGCCATAATGATAGCTTAATGGGTAAAGGATAAGAGTCACACTCGAATTCTGCCAAAAGCAGACCTGTAGAGGTTCAGACACGCATCTAAGAATCGGCTCTGTCTGCCAACATATCAAATGCTCAGTGCATACAATTGGCAAGAAGGCCAAAAGATCTGCCACTATGCCTGTCACTGTCACTGGTGAGGAAAGACAGACAAGTTTGCCAGATAGCTAAAACTGCAGAGGACCTTATCTCCAAACCAAAGCTAAGTGTTCTTCCCTAAGGAGAACTTACACTCTAAGGCCCAAGACATTTTGCCAACAATTCACTTGCTGAAACAACCTGAAATAATTTTCTTTGATTAACTATACCACAGAGGATTTAGGGATTTGGCAATACAGTATTATTTTGCTATGGCAAATACTGATGGCATCCTGTATTACAAATGGCTTTTCTCAAGATGGAAGCAAACTAGTTGTTGGACAACCACCATGCCTCATGACTAATAATTAACAGCTGTCCTGAGTAAGTCAGGCCACATAGGCAAGTTGCTGAAGAGTCAGGGAGTGTGAAAGGACATTTAATTACCTTTAAGTTTAATTCCATGAAAAATACCAAGACGTAAAAAAGAATACCCAAATTAAATGTTTCCTTTTCAAATGACAGCACTTTTCTTGTGAAAGTGTGAAAAATAAGGCTGACAATATTGAGAAATTTTAAAAAGCTGAGAAGTTAGAGTTTTCCATTTCTTTAGAGAGCCTGTGTGAACACCCAGCAGCGTGTTTTTATTTGACGTGATACTTCACTCTACTTCTCATATGGAGTGGTATATAGCATACACAAGAGCAAGAAAATCCAAATTAATTTGGAGCCTTTATAAAATCCCTGAGACTTCTAGAGATCCTGTGAAATGTCCCAAAAACAGAGCAAAGAATCACTCTTATGCACATGTTGTCTCTTCGATTCATTTATTATTTAGATCGGACCTACTTTTGAAAGGTTGAAGAGGCTGAAGATTTTCTCAGTATGATGCCAAGTAGAAAAGGGGTGTGATAACAGCTTTTTGGTAATGGTGTTCAGAGTTATAAAATTTCTAAGGTCAATACTGATAAAGATCCCTTACACCAGGAAACAAAAACAAGAAAATGGGCTTTGAACAAAATTTACTCTAGACACAAGGAACACCCTTCTGATTATAAAAATAAGAATGGAATAGATTACATAAACATAAGCCTGCCCTGGCAAGCGAAAAAGCAAATGCCTCTGCCTTGACAGATCATTTAAGACAAGAATAAGCAAGGTGGCACCACATCGATATCAAAAGGTTGGGAAAAAGAGAGAAGGGAAAGGCTTCCAGATGGGGGTAGGAACACAAACACAGAGGAAAAAGGGTATGGAACCAAAGACTGACTGATTTGGGGTTTCAACAGGAGATTGTAGGAGGTGGTAAACAGGCAGGTAAGGAAAAACGCCATATACCTATAAGCAAGGCTGGTAGATAGGATTCAATTACCTTAGCAGCTTACTCCTTACACATTGCTTAAAACACCACTGAACACTAATATGGTAGAGATAGAGCCTACTTTAAAAAATTTAAATTGTAAATATTTATTGAATATTGATTAAAAGACCCGAGCCACATAATTTTAAAATGCTATTCTGTAAACTCTTTGGTTTATTATTTAAAAATTTCCCACCCCTCTCTAAATTAAATCAAGTCTGAAAATATTTACCAGCAATTCTGCTTGCTGGTCCCTGTTAACATAAAAATTTCAGTATAGGATCCAGACACATGAAATGACCATTGAAGTTTTTTAGGGATTAAGAAAAGGAACCCAAGAATATCACAACTGATCATTCTTACTTATAAATTTTTTATTATTAAGTGATAAGTAAGTCCAAATAGAACAGCGACTCACACAAGAGTTTTCTGTTGTTAAGATATATTGCCATTATTGCCACATAGCACTCGCCACTCCCTATGGCAGAGCTTCCCCTAAGTAAGCACCACTCAAGTGATAATGGGTTAGCCAAAATGTTGGACTCATCCATCCCTCACTGGTGGTCTATTCACCCCAGTGTCCCACATGAATATTATCATTCTTATGCATCATAAGGGACAGCAAAGGGTGGGAAATATGGCTATTGGCTTCCATGGAGTTGAGTTCCAGTTTTCTGGGTTTCCTAAAATCAGCCAGATAGTCTAAGAAAAGGGGGAACTTCCTTCTTCTCCTTTCCCTACTTCTCTTCTACATATCTTTTGGTCAACTGACTAAAAGATCTTTCAAATCAGGGGTCTAAAGCAAATGACCAGTGGGATCAGTGAGACTGTGGTGGGCAGACCCACCCAGAGCTTTGGCTGACCATTAATAGCATTTGCAAGAATGCAGGTGCTGTGTGACCAGATGTTATGTGTAAAATATCCTAATTCCTAAATGCTGGCAGCACATGCTTATCGTGTGTCTTTAATAAAAAGAAACAGCTGAGCATGCCTGGAAGCAGTAACTTTGTAAGTAGCTCAGATCTGCCTGGATCCTCCAGGGTACTGAACCTCAAGAACTCAAGTCTGAAGGGTTTATTCTGCCTGCCTCACAGCGGCTTTGAATCTTCTTGGATTAGTAGTTTCTCTCTTTCAATTTTCACCTCACGATGAACTTCACTATGTAAATACAAGGTGAAAACCTATGCATATACATATTAAGAACACATTTCTGCCACTTAGCTACAAGTAACTGTTGGTGTCCTTTGTGATTCTCGAAAGAGAAAACATTAATCTAAAAAAAATAATGGTGCACACATGGTTAACTTTTAAAATCTTTACAATTAAGACAACACACACACACAAAAGAGAACTATTTTTTACCTGACACCACCACCTTAGGTGGAAAAATGCCTCAGTGAAGCATCATGAAAATTCTAAAATGTTTGTGGATTTACAAAGTTAACAAGAAGGTACCTGGTAGAGGCTCTACTAAAACACTAAGCAGGGTCTACAACATAAAGTAATACAGATTTTTGAAAGTTCTGACCCAACACTGTCACCAGGGGTCTAAGTCACTCTATGTTTTCATGGTGTTTTTACCTCTTCAATCTACAAATGTGGCAACAGCAAGGCTCTTTCCTTATCTTGGTCCAGAAGGCCAGACTAATGCAGTTGCCACAGATCCTTTCTCCTTCACTGATTACAGAATCATACCCACCACAGCAGTGCTGCTGCTGATGGTGGAAGACTGCCTTTCTTCAGGCTAAGTAGCATTGTGCTGAATTCAAAGATCACAAAGAACGAACTGTGGAACTTTAAAAAATTGTTTATAAATTCCTCTTTCAGTTTGGAGGTAGAACTCAGAGTTTTTGACTTGACAAATTATAAACTTCTCTTGCAAGGAAATATCCTGCACTGTGCTTTAAAGTCTGAAGATTCATGCCAAAGGCCAAAAGCCACCTACCACCTCTACTGTTGTGAGTCTTGCCCTTGAACAGAGAAAAGACAAGCAAAGACAAAAAAAAAAAAAAAAAAAAAAAAAGAGAGAGAGAGAGAGAGGGAGAGAGAAAGAAAAGAAAAAAAAGAAAGAGCACACACGCTACAGTGTTTCTTCAACTAAAACTTTCCAATTGGCAGCTGCATTTTCAACACTATGGAAATGAATCTCTCTGCTTTTTCTAGTGATCTAATTTTAATTCAAAATGCTCTACATCAAGAGACTGATGTCCGATATAAAGGAAAAGTTGTAAGTGAAGCAGAAACAAAGGGGTACTTCTCACAGGCTTTTGAAGGTAAGTTCTTAAAAATATTAAATAGCAATAGCATTTTTACTTTCAATTGTTCTTGCTATGGTAATTTTTTTTTTTTGTTAAGCAAGTCATGGAACAACATACTTTGTTCATTTTTCCAAAAATGCTTTTGAATTATAGAAAACATTTTGAAATATGACAAGTGGTGTTCAGTGGAAGACCTACACCTGGGAGGAGGAAACATGAAGAGTTGTCCTTGTCTCTCTGGTGGATTCGATTTTCACTATTACTAACCTAATCCTTCAAATTTACAACTGATAATTCACAAATCACACATCTTAATTAATTTTTACAATTAATTGACAGGGTTATTTTAGAAATAAATAGGCATAGCACTGGGATTAATATAGTAGCATATTTCATTAAGAATCTTGATCCTTACCAGAAAGGTAGAGTTCTGACACTAAAAGTTCTCACCCAATTTAATGACTTCTGTTTATAATTTTCTAAGAAAATATAATAGAACTTAAGGACTAAAAAACGTAAGTTCTCCAAAAGTATACAGGCTTTAATTGAAATGGCACGTAGCCCTTGGTAAAGTGCTTGGCAAATGACATATCCAATAAATATCACTGAATTAAGGTGTGCGTCTGAGTTAAATAATTATCTTGTTTGTTTAAAAACAAAAGTCGATACGGAAATAGTTTTTGCAAAAGAAAATCATTAAATGCCATAATTGATTTTGCAGAACTTAATGGTACCATAAACCTTTATCTTAATATCGTCTATTAACCAGGTTATAATGTTAAACTGTTTAGCTATAACAAAGAGAAAAACCAATTCGCTTGCTTTAATTTTTTTGTTGATTCAAACATCAAATTTGGGATTTAAAAAATTTACTCATACGCCACCTTATAAAATATTGAGGCATGTCATAATTAAGTTGTAAGTAAGCATATATATTAAAAACAGATTCCAGGTTATTATTTTCACTCAGAAAAGTATCCAAAGTAGAAATCAAAGGACCCTTGATACTGGTCTTGGGGAAAAGCACCTTCTAAGAGAAACATATTTAGTGAGGTATGTTGCTTATAGCAGGTGCTCATCAAATGTTTACTAAAGGAACAGTGAATAACAGAAGCATGACTTCCTCACTGAAGAAGTGGCCTGTAAAGATAAGTTTCCTGTGATAAAAACAGAAATATATAGGTCCTATATCTGCTTTTTCAGAAGCTGGTATCTATATGGAGAACTAACTGTCCTAGTACTATTTAATGAATAGAATCTTCCTGTCAGCATTTTTAGATATCATGGAAGAGATTTTAAACTAGTGACCCAATTACTTTATTGTTTGTGATTTTATTCGGATCTGTTTATTCATGGATATGTTGTTACATATGCTTTTCTAGGTCTGTCCATATAATCTACAATCTATATTACCTTTAGGCAAAAAGTTCTCCATAGTGGTTTCTAATTTTTTAAAAAATGTGTTCTCTACCTTTAGTTGCAATATACATATAATATATAATTCCTAATTTTGCCAATTACGCCTCTCGTCACTTTTTTTTTTGTTGGATCAATCACATTATAGGGGAGTTTTTTTTTTTTTAATTTTGTGGATTCACTCTATTGTTCTACTGCAACTTCTACTTCCTGCAATTAATTTCTACTCATCTGTATTTTCCTTCAACTTAACTCGGATTTCTCTTTTTTTCTCTAATTTCTTAGGTGACCTACATGTGGTAACTTTTATAAAATTCTGATATATACTTGGAAAAATTGCAAATTCTCAAATTTCTGGAGAAGGGTTCTTTAAATATGTCCATTAGATCAAACTTAATTGTATTGTTTAAATATTCCTCAATCTTACTGAACTGTCTGCTTTACCTGTCAAGTACTGAGGTGGCCTGTTAAAATCTCCCACTATAATTATGGATTTTTAAAATTTGGTATGTATTTCTGATATACACTAGGTATTTAGCAGTTTGGAATTGTTTAACTAAGTAATTTATTCCTTTTATCATTGTGTGGTAACTTTTACTCCAATGATGATTTTTTACTTTAGAATCTATGTCTGCTTAATAGCTACATCAGCATTGTTTGGTTGGTTAATAATTGCCTGATATATATCTCATTCTACCCCTTAACTTTCAATTTTTTCAGGTTTTTGAGTTTCAAGTTTTTTGAAAAAGGTATTATCGGTAAATTCTGTATCTTTACCTAATCTCAGAATCTGTCTTTTAACTGGCACATTTAGTTCACTTAAGTTCTAATTATTGATTTTATTTATTTATGCCAGTTTATTCTGGGCTTTCTATTTCCCATGGTTTCTATTCACTTTTTTTCCAATCCTGGTTTGTACTGGTTTAAAATTAAGATATCTTATTTTTGTTCTCCCTGAATCTTTTGAACACATAGCTTGATTTAAAAGACCATGGTTAATCAATTTATCTCATCTTTGTCTGGGTATGCTTTGGCTTTTATGTTATTTCTGTCTAACATTTTTGCTTCACCTTCTTAATACCTCTACTCAAACTAGTCATTTTATTGTTTTATACAGTCAATTCTTATTTTGATTTGCTTCCTTTTCTTTCCTCATTATTGTTTCTTAAATCCTATTTCCTATTTCTGTGCTCAATTTTCTAATTTCTAACTACAGCCTTTAAAACTGCACTATTAAATTTAAATTAAGTACAATTAAAAAGTCAGTTGCATCAGGCATATTTCAAATGCTCAATAACACATGCAGCTAGTGGCTACTGAGCAGTGCTGCTTCAGACACACGTATAGCAAGGGTCTGCTGGAGACAGAGAAAAAAATTCTATTTTTGTTGAGAAAAATCTTTATTCTACTGAATTACTGAATTGTTGGTTGTTTTTTCCTCAGTTTATTCCTTTGTCTTCCAAACTTGGTAGCTGCAACTAAATATGTTGTCAGCCTGTTTGGTGCTCTTTGTAAATAATCAATCTCCAGCAGCATTTGGTTGCTGTCTCATTGTCTCTGATCATTTACCATTAGTGTTCAGGTGTGTACTTATTTCTATTTACTATGCTTGAGGACTTAGGCTACTGCCTAAATCTGAGATTTATGTCTTTCATGGATTCTGGAAAATTCTTAGTCATAATCTCTTCAGATATTGTTTATCTCTAAAAATCTATTTTATCATTCCGAAATTCTTCTCTGCCATACATTAGGCTTTCCAATTCCATCCTGTAACATTTTCCAGTTCTTTTCCATTCTGGGATGCATTCTGGATATTTTCCTCAGATGTCTCTTCCAGTTTCCCAACACTCTTTCCAATTATTGAGTCCAGGTAGAGACTTTATTTCAACAATTAAAATTTTAACTTCTTATTTTTCATACCTACCTGTCATTTTATTTTATAATTTATACCTGAAATTAAAACTATTAAAATATGTGATCATTTCATGAACTAAAGTTTTTGGGAAAGGCTGGCTAATCTTTTTGTTGGTTGTAACCTACCTTTTATTGACTGTGAATTGCTTTCTTGTATATTTAGTAATTTTGGACCATGAAGCTTATCAATGAGATCCCTGGGCAATTTGGGTTAAGGATGTGTCCTTCCAAAAGTGTTCTGCATTTGCTTCTGCCAGGTGTTCTAGAGTACTGACCAGTTGAAGATTAATTTAGTTTTTTGGTCTGGGTAAGATATTATACCAAATGAATGGTTTAACTTGAACCCTAAATCTGAATGAGGGAAGGCTCATGGTTAAAATTTTTAGGGGAAACATTTGCCCTCTAATTCATAGCCTGGACTGAGCTAGATAAGCTTGCCTGTCATCTCTCCCTAGGTTGGTGGGCCAATATTTTTCTAATTTCATAATATGTAACTCATTAGGTGACCTGGCTGTATCCTGGTATATGTGTCTCCATTCCAACTGTGCACCTCACAAAGAATCAAGTTCTTTTCTCTTGATCTCATGTAATAATGGAGTCCATATATTAAGGAGAGCTCCCCATCCCCAAGAACTAGAAGCTGGCAGCAAGTGTCAACTCACAAGTTTTCCATGTTAGCATTCAGTTTTAACTTTAATGCTGGCCCATTGTAATGTCTGTTATTCCCTTTCTGGCTAAGCTATGCATTTCATATTTTATACAGCATTTCTAAATGTTTGTAGGAAGATTTTCTGTCACGATATCACTGGACAGAAGTTGAAGGGTATTTTCCTCAATGTGCTTATGCTATAGAGAAGTTCAGAGTCTAGAAAGATGGCTTTATAATCCAGTTAGTAAGCAAAAGTGATATTGGATGCTGTTTGCAAAAAACCCCAGAAAATCAGAAGATTGGTAGTACTGCATATTTTTACATAGCAAAAGAACTACGTTTTTTCAACTAATTGCAGATAAAATTAAAACTCTCCTCAATGCATTTTAGGAAGATTAAAACATCATTACATTAATATCATGTTTTAGCCAGGAGGGCGCTATGTGTTCTAGTATTCTGACAAAAATGAACACCACGCAGATGGGTACTAGACTTATCAGAGTGATCACTTTGTAAGTTATATAAATATCTAAACACTAGGTTGTACACCTGCAACAAATACTGTATATCAACTGTAACTGAAAAATAAAAAAAATATTTAAAAAAAATGAACTCTACAACAGAATTGCTTCTGTTGAGTTTCATAAATCTGTATCCTCTAAGATTTCTCATTTTAACATATATATTTTTTCAACTTGTCATATCTCAGGCTGTCTAATGATGGCTCCTACAATCTCTGAAAATAATATTGGTAAAGACAGAGTCCGTAGTTTGTCATGGTATTAGTTAGAAGGGATGGGAAGAAGCACACTGTAGGCTTTGGTTGTAAGAGAACCTGGGTAATATCAAAGTCCATATGACTAATAAGATCATTTGGCTTGAATCCAATATGGGGACATAGTCTATAATATTTTATATTTGTAAGTGCTTGACAAAAAACCTTCACATATATGATGCCCTTTTAAGACAAGTAGGTTAGGTCAGTGGTTTAAGTGATTTGTTTAAGGTTACGGTAGGTAAGATGGCAAAGCCTAGAAGTCTCGTCTGCAAACTAAGTTCCATGCCGAGAGTGTTACCATGGCAAAGTTGCCCTAAGAGACATCTTCTACCACCTTTGTCTCTAGAAATCATTTATAAATTTTAAAAAGGAATGACTAAATGGGAGGCATAAAAATTTCATCCAAAGTTTCCCAAGTGCTTGCTCAATTCTGGTGTGGCACAACAAAGGGGTCTGTTTAAGCACAGATTCGTGCTTTAGACTGCCACTATCCAATATGGTAGTCACTAGCCTCCTATGACTATTTAAACGCAAATTAACTAAATTAAATAAAAATAATTTCTTGGTTTCATCAGTCACATTTCAAATGCTCAACAGTCATATGTAGCTGGTGGACCATTTCCATCATCACAGAGATCTATTGGATAGCTGTGCTCTGAAATGTGGACTGATGAAACAATTTTATTATTGAAGTGGAGTAGAAAGAACATTGGCTCCGAAGTGCAACAGACCTAGATTTGAATTCTGCCTCTGTCACTTGTAACCTTTGTGACTTGAGCAATTTCTTAACTTCTCTGGGATTCTTGTTTCCTCATCTGTAAAGCAGGAATCAGAAATAAGGTGCTGGGAATATCACTTTTGCTTAGTAACTACAGAAACTGCAGTCTCCCTAACTCTCACTGCAGTCCTACTGGAGTCCTGTAGCTGCCAAAAGGCCCCTGCATAGTATATAAAAATATACTGTTTTTGAAAGATTCAAGAGAATCTTGGCTAGTGTCTTGAATCTTGGCTAGCATAAGCATTTTCTCTGTGGGACTTTACCTTTTCTTGCACAATGAACATTTTGTAGAAAAAGAAAAACAAAACAAAATAAATAATTTAGAACCAGAAAAACGTTATAGTTCAATTTTCTATTACATTAACTCTAAAAACTGATTTGAGCAAAAGAAGCTGGATGTGAAGGTGTAACTTGAATAAAATGGGTCAGGTGTCTTGGTGCTATTTCCCACAAGAAAATGACAAAAGAGCAGCTACTGAATCTGGTATAATTAACTATATATACAGACACTAATTAAGTTTTTATTTAAAGAACGAATCCCTGAGCAACTCAACAGCTTGCTGACCTGACAAGACTACTCTCCATTTTTAAGACGAGACAGACAAAACATACACTACTCAAGAGAGGTGTATTAACGGTTTCAGAATCACTTTATGCTGTCTTACTACTTCTCCCTGATACAGCTATTCCTTTAAATATTTTCTCCAAGTTCCTCTTCTAGGCTGTTTCCAATACACCCACAGCATTGCACTTGACCTTTTCAGACCTTTCTCTAGTCTGAAAACAAGCTGATGTACTCCTGAATTTCTAATTAGCAGTATCAGAAACTATAAGGCTCTTAGGAAGATGATTCAGAGCCCCCACTAACAGGGAACAGAAGGATCTGGTTGAGTGAGATTTGTTTAAGAGAACTATTGTGGAAATATCTCTAAATAAAATGCATTAGTGCACTTTCCTGCTCAAGATTCTAATTATGTGAATACATAATGCAATATATATATATATATATATATATATATATATATATATATATATATATGCACCTTACTGTTAAATGTAAGTCACATGAAACTTACTGGATTTTGTTAACCAACGTCACCATAAAAAAAATAAATAAAAAAAATGGTAAAAAAATATTCCAATTCGAATAACATACACTCCTGATGATTTACGGTCTTATCATTATGACAAATTAATCTATGTTACTATAGGAGGGTTAAAGTTATAGAATACTCACATTTTTATGCTGACCCCAGGTTACACTGAAGTTATTTGTTAAATTATCACAAAATAAAGCCTAATATTAGCATGTTTTCTTATAATTGGCCATTTCTTCCACAAATGAAATATGGAAATTTTTCCAGATAATTAAGGTTCTGATTAAATTTTGGTTAATTACAGTTCAATTGTATTTGTACTATGTTGCACTTTCAACTTTATAAGAACCTTCACTTGTGAAAGAAATACAGTATGTTTCACTTCAGGCCTATGCTCAATGGTAATTAAGTACATGGGCCTCTGATAATTTTCCTTGCTATTTTAATGATCGAATTTTTCTTAGAAGTAATAACGAGATTAAGTTTTCAGGTAGTAAAGAATAGACTTAATCCAATTGGTCTTAAAAAAAAATCAGGGGAGAGGGGGAAAAAATGACATAGATAGAGGCTCTGGTCATCCTTCTTGTGACCAAATCAAAGTTGTGACAGAAACAAGGAGCAAACAGCAAGGAAAATTGCCTGGAATCTAGATGAATAAACCCTACAACTAGGGAGAGAAATAAGAAATCACCCTGCAATGGGAGGAGGTAGGATGGGGAGAGGATGGAAGGCTGCCCAGTCTTGAGCGGCTGAGTGGGACAGAAGCTGCAACAGCAGTAGCCAGCACCGGCAGACGCCTCTTAAAGGGGCTGTGTCCGTGAGAGGACCTTTGTGGTGACGAACCTGCCTACTCAGAGCACTAGCACCACATTGGCTGTGCAGGGAGGATCAGGGACTTATAGGGGAACACTGACTTGTCAGAGGGAGAGCCAGAGGCGACACTTGTTCTGTACACAAGTGCCAGTAGTATCTATTGTTCCCTGTTGAGCCCTCCTCACTCCCTGGGTACAGACTCAGCGCCACCGAAGCTGAGATGTCATCAAACTAGATAACAGAGGTCGCTCTGCCCAGAGGATTCCCTGAAACTCCACCTCCACCAACTCACAGTCCCACTCAAGCCACATCCAGGTGTATCTTCGGTGAGTCAGGTGCCCCTTGCTGAGCAGTGCCTAGACTCATACTGGTGGCAGCTGGCCTCGGTTTCTGGCATGGCCTTTTGAGGCAACTATAAGCACAGCATCTGTGGACTGCTTGCTGAATCTTAACAGGTGGCCCTGGAGGGGCACAGGTTGGGGCTATAAATTTGGCCTGTAACTGAACCTCTCTCAGGACTATGCCACTAGACACCTACTTCACAAAGCTGCACTAATAAGACCAGGAGACTTAAGAGCTTCGTGTAGTTCATAGACACAGGCACAGAAAGGCAGCCAAAATGGGAAGACAAAGAAGCAGAAACCATGTAAGAAAACAGAACAGGGATCCAGAAATAATAGAGTAAAGCAATCTAACAGATGCAGAGTTCAAAACTGGTTAGAAAGATGCTCAATGAACTCAGAGGAAGCATAGATGAATTCAGTGAGAACTTTAAAAAAGAGATAAAAAACATCAAAATGGAAATGGAAATTATAAAAGGGAAAGAGTCAGAAATGAAGAACATATTGTCTGAAATGAAAAGTGTATTACATGGAATAAACAGTGAATAAAGAAGACCAAATGACCTATATAGAGGATGGGGAAGCCAAGGACACTCATTCAGAATGGCGAGAAAAAAGAAGCCAAGACTATAATAATTTAAGGAGCCTATGAGACACAATTAAATGTAAAAATATGTGTCATAGGGGTACCAAGAGGAAAATAAAAAGCTGAAGAGATAATGAAAAAATAATGATGGAAAACTTGCTTAACCTGGCGAAGGAAATAGACCTAAACCCCCAAGAAGCTCAGAGAGTCCCAAAATCCAGAAACTCAAAGAGGCCCACACCAAGACACATCATAATTAACATGCCAAAGGTTAAATACAAAGAGAGAATCTTAAAAGCAGCAAGAGAAAAGCAGTTAGTTACCTACAAGGGAGCACCCATAAGACTGTCAGCTGCTTTCTCAAAAGAAGCTATGCAGGACAGATGGGCTGGGCATAAAATATTCAACGTGATTAAAAACCCAGGATCTACGACCAAGAATACTTTATCCAACAAAGCTATCATTTAGAGTAGAAGGACAGATAAAGAGCTTCCCAGACAAAAATAAGCTAAAGGAATTTATCACCACCAAGCCAGTGTTACAGGAAATGTTGGAGGGACTTCTTTAAGAAGAAAAAACATGTATCAAATAAAAAGAGAATAAAGACTGGTAATGACTACATTCATATCAACAAGTGTCTAAAATGGAAAAGAATTAAGTGCTTCAACGAAAAGATAGAGTGGTTGAATGGATAAGAAAACAAGACCCCCACATATGCTGCCGACAAGAGACTCACTTCAGATTAAAAGACACACACAGACTAAAAGGAAAGGGATGTAAAAAGATATTGTCTTGATGGACCTAGAAGGTATTGCGCTGAATGGAGTGGGTCAGAAAGAGAAAGACAAATATTGCATGATTTCACATACATGTGGAATCTAAAGAACAAAATAAACAACAACAAAAGTGGAAATACACTCATACAGAGAATATTTTGAGGGCTACTAGATGGGAGGAAAGTTGGGGGAGATGGCAAAAAAAGGCAAAGAGATTAAGAGGTACAAATGGATAGTCGCAGAATAGACATGGAAATGTAGAGTGTAGCATGGGGAAGATGGTTAATAATGTTGCAGTAAATATGTAAGGGGGAAGAGGGGTACTAGATTTAGTGGGGTGATCATTCTGTGAGTTATGTGGATCTCTGATTGCTATGCTATACAACTGAAACTGATATATTATTGTATGCCAACTATAATTGAAAAAATCTCATTGAATTGTACAATGTAAATACAAGCAACTAATTGTCTATTATACTTCAATAAAGCTGGGGAAAAATTAATAAACAAAACAAAACAATTCCTTTGTAGAATTTCCCTTTTAATAGAATATTCAGCACAAACAGCCATCTGAAATAATTCTATTGTTAACATCAATTTAAACAAATCCATCTGAACTTATAAGTATTAAAAAACATGTCCAGTATGCTTTTCCAGTATATCCACAGAAATTAAAATCTCAAAGCAGTAATTATCTGGACAAATAGTTTACTGAAAAGTCAAGAGATAGACTGCATTTCACTCTGATACTTAAAAGTGAGATAGGGAGAAGAATTTGGGGTTTCTAGCTACAAAACAGACCTTACCATTTCTCATTCAGGGAATTAAAGGATGCATAATTTCTAGTAGCTTTTTATACTTTATATTGAAGACATTACCCCAATACCAGTTACCTCCCAGTCAAGTGAACTTCAAACACACTAACTTTTACTTTTTAAGTTAGAAGCAACATTTCTCTCCTTAGCTGATAATTACCATATAATCTTCTGTCCTCACTTGTACCTTCATTACCCTTATTGAAATACAGGAAACAAGTATTGCATACTTTTTAGTGCATTACACCTTGAAAAGGCTACTCGTGTTTTGCTGACTACATTCAACCATTCTTATAGTCTGTAAAATGCCTGAAAGGATCCTGGAGTATGCAGCAGAAAAAAGTGTTATAATCCTTTCTCCACTCACTTCTGAGTCTCAGCTGACTTAACTCCCTGCTTACCCCACATAGGTTATTGTACCATTAATATTAAAGTACAAGATCTCTTGGCCCAGTGTTTGTACCTAGCAGACACTGCACTAAATAAACCAACTGTAAAATATTACGAGAGAAAAGATAGTACTTTGTGGATAAAATATTGGTGTCTGTCCCCATTCTACCTCTTTCAAACTAAGTTCTGTTGCTCATGGTCATGGGCAGCCAATAATTAAATGTCACAAGAAAAACAAAAGGTGAAACTTACCTTCATAAAACAACAAGAATATAATGTAATGCTACTGTATGGAATAGCATAGTTAATTAAAATAATATATACGTTATTGTATATAAAAGTGTTTAAATTTGAGAAGCTCAATTTAAAAGATTTGATCTTACTAAGACTCATTTATAATTATGGGAGTATACACCAAAATTTTTCTGTAACTCAAAACTCCAAAAATAATGTGCTGATAGAAACTAAAGTCATTCAATTTTAATTGGAAAAATATGTACTGTAATGAAACAAATATACTCACAGCTTGCATTTCTATACAGAAGAAATGGTTCATGGAGCTGAAATTCCAAATCTTTATTCACTGGTTCAACCAGATTGTGCATATTCAATCGATTCACAATGGTAAAACCATGGTAAGGTGAAGCTGACCTTAGATTTAATAGAAAAAGAATGAATATATTACTTCAACACAATTAACATTTAAAACTATAAACAAAAAATTTAAGTCAGATCATAATCCTCCTCCTCTTGAAGTTTCCTCAGAGTAAAAGTCAAAGTCCTTATTAAGGTCACAAGGCCACAGGTGATGTGCACCCCCCAGCCCCCTGACTTCATCTCCTATGCCTTTTCCCTTGCTCCTCTTGGCTCCAACCACACTTAGCATCTTAACGTTCTCTCTACAGGTATGCCTCCACCTAAAGACTACTTGGCAAGCATCTAGTTATCTTATCTCCCATAAGCCTTTGTTCAAAAACATCACTTTCTCAATGAGCCCTACCTGAGACCTACCGACCTTTTTCAATGCTCCCAACCTGATCCCAAACTCAATAACTCTAATCCTCTTCTTTTTCCATAACTTATAATTTATTCATTTGCATTTAAAAATGTTTATTAAAGATTGAAAATTCTTCCAACATAAAGAAAAGGTGACCAGACCCACTGTATGATTAAATTCTGACTTGAAGATTGAAGATTTAAAGATGCAACCACTTGTATTTCTTGCTATAAAAGAAACCAAAAGGAGCATAATTTAAAAGATATGCTATGGCAGCAGTTATTAGTTTTTTAGGTCAAATAATCAATGAGCCCAACCCCATGTGAGAGCGGGCGTCTCACTGAAAAGTGTGGCTGAATATGAGGCAGTGAGACCAGCATAAATTACTGCCCTTTGAGAACTGATGTGGTCGCAACTCTTACCATTTTTTATACTCCTTCTCCACTAGAATGTAAGCCCCATGCAAATAGGATTTTTGTCTCCCCCCCCACCAGATGTACCCCCAAGATAGACACACATATACTTAACAAACATCTGCCCAATAAAAATATCATTTTAAATATGGTACAGGATTGGTTATAATGACTGTCAGCCATTACAATAATGATTTTTCTTGCACCAAATAGGTCTTTCCATAGGTCTCTTGATTTAGATAGAAAATGCCTCAAATCCTACAATAAGAAATGCCCTTGATTCCCACATTAGAGTGATTTAGTACATGATCCTTTCGATATCCTTCGCATGTAATACTTTTTTTTTTTTTTTTTTTTTTTTGCATTTTTATAAGAAGTTGAGCCGAGAATGATGACATATGCTGGGGAGCAATATCTCAAATGCTCCCCTGTAACACTTTCTAGTTTCTCATTCATTTCCTTGTATATGTGGGAGAGATTTTAGAATCCTGTTCTACAGATTAGGAAACAAGCTCAGAATGATTCAGGCCTGTGCCCAAAGTCACACAAATAACATAACCAACATTTAGCTTTAGGTTTTCTGACTCCAGATCCAGGCTTCTTCTAAGCTAAGGTGTCTGCAAAATGATATTCTGACATGCTGGTATACCTTTATCTAAGGTACATAAAATGTTTTTACATTTCCCAAATAGTTTCTTTGGTCTCCTTTTACTAGAATCATTATCCTGTAGGCCTCTGTGAACTATATTGTCAAGTCATTCGTTATACTAAATTCTACATTTTCTATAATTAGTGAATCTGTACTATACTCTTATAATAAGGCTAGGGACATACTTTCCAACTATTACAGATACCAAAGTTCTAACAACAGTTGAAGTCTCTAGAGATTTGTATTGGTAATGAATAATGAAAGAAGTGAAGGGTAAAGGCCTTTTCCTCCCAAAATTTGGAGAATATTTGAGAAATTTTTGATAATTACCATGAACAGAGAAAGGCAATCTTAAAAGATACCTCACAATACAAAAAAAAAAAAGAAAAGAAAAGGAAAGGAAAAGAACCAGATGTCAGTAATATTTCCTGCTGATTCTCTAAGCTTTAGAAACCAAGGAAAGGAGTGTGCCCCAGTCAGAGCAAAACCTAAGAGGGATCCAGGAAAACGAGGAACTCCATGGCTATCAGATCCTGTTAGTTGCCTAGTGGCCACAAAACTTACAATTTGAAAACCAATTACATTTTAAAATAGTAATTCTCAGAAAAAGTTGAAAATAAAAAATGTTCAATTATGACTAATCCAGGCTTTCTAAAGGACTCTCAAACTAAAAATACACATTACTGAAGATAACCCAGAACTTTTGCGGAGGGGGTAGGAAAGAGGACAGAACCAGTCATAGAAGATAACCTCTCTTTTAGTAACCACTCACTGAACAGCAGGACTGACCTTTTAATTACATTATTTTATGGAGCTAGTCCATGTATTATATTTTTTCTCAACTATGCATCTTTTTTTTTTATATGGAGGAGGGGAAGGCATCTGTTTTAGACTCATGTCTAATGTCTTCTATTCTGAGATGGTTTTGCTGGGTTCCTAAATAAGTTCTAGTTCTGTTTACTCTGAATCATAGGAAGGATTGAAGACCAGATAACTTGGTTAGAATCTCACAGCTAGGATGAATAACTGAAAAATGAAGCAGAAAGTTTCCAAAGACAAATGTATAATAGAGTTGAACCACTCATATGATATTGTTCACCATTATATTAAAAAAAAGTCATAAAAAAAAAGCTTACCTTCGATATACAAACAAGGTCCCTTCTATATCTGTCTTCTCCTATAATAGACAATGAGTCAATTAGTTTTTTCCCCTAGAATCCAACCCCAAATAGTCCCAAAGGAGAATACTTCATGTTTAAAATCAAATTATTTACATGAGGATGTAAAGTACTGCAGAGGGAATATATATAGTCAATAATATTGTAATAATTATGTATGGTGCCAGGTGCGTACTAGACTTACTAGGGGGATCAATTTGTAAATTACATAAATGTCTAACCACTATGCTATACACCTGAAATAACTATAAATATTGAATATTAACTGTAATTGAAAAAAAGAAAAGAAAAAAAAGACCAGTAGCTCAATGCCATGTTTCAAAACAAAACAAAAAGATCAACTTTTAAAATTAATCACTTTTGAACAGGTCAAGTAAGTCTCACTCCACAAACTACATTTACCAGTTTCTTCTGTATACTTTTTATGCTATTGATACGAATTAATGTATATGCAATGCTCAGTTCAATCCAGCAACATGCCATTTATCTGCAGCATCTTTCTTTTTTAAATTTTAAAGAAGAAAATCCTAGAATTAGCTTTCACTTTTTAAAGATAAAATGTTTTAGCCAAATTTCTTTTAAAGGAAAGGCCCTATATACAGCAATTTCTTCACTTTTAAAGTTTATCAATGTTAGTAGGGGGGAAAAAGGAATTTCTATGGGATACTTTGTTTCCAAATTGGGGGATTTTGGTATACTTTCATGAATAGCAAATGTGGTTAGTTAAGAATTACAGTCAAACACAATTTGTTATTTGTAGAACTTTATTGAAGAATTGTGAATATGAATACTAAAACTATACTCTGCCTTAATGTAATTATTGTAGGTCTTACAAATAATTTTTTTTTTTTTGCTTAAAGTGAAATGTTTTAAGAAAGTACAAACTCACACCATCTTTCATTTGCTGTGATAGTGTATTTAGGTCTTAAACGTAGTTACAAAATTTTAAAAAACCAATCATATTAGTCTGCAGTCACAGTCTAGATAGGACCTAAATATTTTAATGTAATAAAATGTTAGTCATATCAAGTTGAACTTGTTGGGATAAAAAAATATATATGTTTTTAAATTCATCATCTTGATATAGTATAGTGTTAGTATAGTAGTATAGTCTTAGCTTATATATCATCATGGAACTTTTCCTTCCCAAGGATTCAGAGGCTTTTTCTTGACTTCCAAATATTAAGTTAAGTATAAAAAATTGGTAATCAATTGTATCACAGTGAAAGAAAACTTGGCAAACAGGACACTGCAAAGTCACAACTCACTACAAGATAACAAAGAGAGAAAAGATTTTGGTTATACTCTATGTGCCATAATCCAAATGAACAATGACAGACTATTTTTTAATTCAGGTTATTATAGGTTTATTTCATATCTAAAGCAAGAATTAAAATTCCAAAATAGTGAAAGTATGTGAAAAATTAGAAAAGCTTGTTAGTCAATAAGTTCCTGCCCCAAGTCTTCAACATTGTCTGCAATCTATATTTCACAAATTTATATGTAGACCAAGAAAAGAGAAATTTTTCAGAACAATTCAAGTTAAGGCAATGTCTAAAACAGCTGCACTCAAAATCTGTAATATTGTTTTTTGTGGCTTCCCATACCCCCTCCTCTTCCAGGAGGTGGAAAAATAAAAACCAAGATGATTTTGACAACTGCCTGCATCTGAATTAACTTTATAAATGCTGAATGATTTTCATAAAATTATTGTTTAAATATAACCTATATCTGTAAGGACATACTATGATGATCATCTTTCAGAATTTTGTTAGTATAAGGATTTCATTTCTTACTGAAATGTGAATATAGTAATTTATGAATTTAATCCATCAGACATTTATGGATTATTTTCTAAGTGCAAACCCTTTAGCTGAATGAGTTAAGAAGGGTCAATAACGGGAAACTACGTTGTTTAAACAACGAAGGAAGTTTCAAACAGAGGCCAACAAGTCAGTCAGTGAACAGATTAAATGTAACTTTTTGGACCCCTTCAAGTGCAATAAAGCCAAAAAGTATTTAGTCTAATGGGAGCATTTAGAGGTGAAACTACCAGCAGCATTGTTTAGAACGAGAAACATTTAGAGTCTCTTTTCCAAAGGTTTCAAGGGAATCCAATTAACATGGAACCCCTTTTCTTCCTACATGCTTAGAAATCTTATCCAAAACTCAGGAAATACAGCGTAGTCTGATAGAAGCCAGACCTCCTGTCTTTCAAGAATTGAAACTAATTGGATTTCAAGCTTTAAATCCAAATGCCCTCTGCGAAGGGGGCTCTTATTTATGTGTCTGTTCAGGGTAGGGGAGAGAAAAGGCGTTTACTTTATAGATTATATACATGTAACTTATTTAATAATCCCCAAACCCTCACTCTTTCAGGCATCTTTCTGACCTCACCAGTCTAATATCCTCTAACACTTCTGCAAAGAAGGCAGGTCGCCCACAAGCCCGGACCCGACCCCAAAGGACTGATCCTTCTCCAGTCCTCCCCTCCATCGGCTTTTCATCCAGATGTCTTGGGTCTACTTCTCTCGTCCTTCTCTCCCTATCCCCGGGCCTTCAACACCCTTTAGGCTCCGGCGAGGCTCTCGTCCAGTCTCTGGCCTCATCTCCGCCGCCCTGGACACCAGCATCGCCCCCGCCCAGAGCTGTCCGCGTAGTCCCTTTAAGAGGCAGTCGCCGGGCGGGCGACTTCAATGTTCTGGCAGCACTCACCCATTGGTTGGCCTTGGGGCAGAAGGTGTAGAGGGCGACCTGGCCCGTGAGGTCTGCGATGCTGGTGATGTAGGGATCATGCTGCTTCAGGGCCGCTAAGCTCATCTCCTGCCCTGCTCGACTCAGCGACTCCATCTTGGTTTCCGGAGCCGAGCCCCTCCGGCAGGGGCGGAGTCGAGGACCGGAAGGTGCCATGGAAACAAAGCTCCCCCAGTGCGTCAGCGCCCTCAACTTCCGCCTCTCAGCTTGGCCTTGTGGCTGGCGGTACGGTAGCTATTTATGTTCTACTGCACCCACGGCCCGAGCACCGGCTTCCGGTGTCGTTTGGTTCCAGGGGCCCAAAGATCTGGCTGGGCACCGCCGCGCGGCAAAGCTGGCGGGTGGTGAGGGTGCTTGGGTTCCAGGCGTTTCTGTTCCGCAAACTAAACTGTCCCGACGCCGAGATCAAGGCTGCCTGTGAGCTTTCTCTGAGCTCCGCGGGATGAGGTTGGAGACCGACGCGGGCCTGGCTCCGGCTCGTGCACGGGAAGAGCTCGGGGGTGGTAGAACGAAAACCTCGCTGTGGCAATGCAAGGCTCTTTGGACTGTTTAGAAAGCACCGAGAAGCGGGGAGGAAGGAGGGACCCCGGAACTTACCCCAGATCTAGTATCTCACTACATCACCATGGTTATAGCAATTTAGTATTTTTCTGGAGGAAATTTTCGAGAAAAACTAAGTTAACCCGCATGTAACCGCACAGGACTGTCTTGTATCCACTTTTGCTCCTTATTTTCCTCGTCTAAATCCCAGGTAAATCTTTACATCCAGTGTTGGGAAGAGTCTGCGAAGGCTTGAGTTTGTCGTGCATCGTTTCAAGCTTTAAAAAGACAGCTCATTCTTTTAGCAAACATCTGTTGTGAATTTTAAGGCATTTTAAAGAGACAGGTACTAGCTAGAGTAAAATAAGGTGTAAAGACTATATGGAACTCTGTTCCCCTACCTTTTTTTAAAAAAAATTTTCTAATATTGAAAAACCACCCCAATGGAATTTAATTTTTTGAAAGGAAAAAAATCCCATAATAATTGTATTGTTTATTATTTTACATCCTAGGACGATTTGTTAATTGAAAGAGATTCTATGTCTTATATTTTTTTGTAGAATCATATAGGAAGTGTGTACAAATGCAAACAAGGAAACATCACTCGTTAAGCAAGAATTTACTGAACTCCTAATGTGAACTGATAGACCCTTGGGATCTTCGAAGAGTGTTTAAGACAACTACCTGGCTCTGGGAGAAACCAAAAGCAGTAGGACAATGCAAGGAAACTGGGACAATGCTAGAGACGGTTCTCTTGAAACCTGGAGGCTGGAACTACTAACAACTTCTTCTGGTCAAGAAAGGCTAGGAGGCTTCATGGAGGAGGAGATGTTTGAATTAGTGCTTCAGGGACGAGTAGGAGTTCATCAGAGAAGAAAAGCAAAGGTTCCTTTCATTTCACAATATAATGGTGAGGTAAAATAAAGAAGGTGTGGTCATAATTTAATCAAAGCTGGGTGGTGAAGGTGCTGGCTTAAGGTTCCACATGAGTCACAGGGGAATGTGGTATTAGAATCCAGGGACTCCTGCCTTCTACCCCGCTGGTCCTTTCCTCCACAGCATGGCTGCTCTTCTTCCTCCTGAAGACTGAGCTGTACTCCCCTCTACCTACTTTCAGTTGAACTTTTAAACAATCTGTACTCTAATTTAAAAAAATATAGAGTACATAAATTTTTTGATTAGGTGCAAAATCAAAGGCAACCCTGAAACTGAATTTAGTTTTTTTTCTTTTTAAAACTTATTGTTTTTTTTTTTAATTGAAGTATAATCGACAAATAACATTAATTTTGGGTATACAACATAATGATTTGATATTTCTATATATTGCAAAATGATCACAATAGTTCAGTTAACATCTATCACCATAATAACAATTTTTTTCTTATCATGAGAACTTTCAAGAGCCACTCTCCCACCTATATTCAGATATACAATACGGTATTAACTATAGTCACCATGCTGTATGTTACATCTCTGACTTGTTAGTTTTTTATATAGGTTTCCTAAAATAATCTAAGACACTTTCTTTGATTTATTATTTTCGATTGAACAGGTCTAGACTAGTGAAGAACACCAAACTATTTTAGGGAGTTTTCATACACAGAATAGAAAATCACTTCAAAATGCATATTTGCATGGCCTAAAACATGTTAATGTTGTCTTTAGTGCCCTTTAATATATCTTAACTCTCAAGATATATTAAAGAGAATGTGACTTTTTCAGACTTGAAAATCTTCCTCACTAAATGTGAGTTCTAATTTTGCCTATATTTGTCAATCAAACCTTAAGACCTTTCTCATGTCTTTTAGATAATGGGCTCTGAGAAAGCAGAGATTGCATCTTAGGCTGTTAGGTCCCCAATACCTAGCATAGCCCATGGCAGAGTAGACTCTCAAGTATTAGTGAATGAATGTTGTCTTAAAACCCAACTCCTTTAACGCCATGGAAGAGACTAACTGGAGGTGGGTGGCTGGGATCCGAGGTGGGAAGGAGTCTTACTCTGCAACGGAAAACCTTTGGTCACTTTTGAGTTGTGTTCCATAAATGTCAATTATTTTGTTAAAAATACAATAGTTTAAAATATGAAAACATAAACTCTAGTCATCCAACCCTACCACTTTCCCACTCTGAGTGGCTTGTAAAATAAAACTTGCCACTTAAAATTATGCGGGTTAGGTGAAGAACAGAACACTAGAATACAAGTCAGAAGATCAGCGTTTTAGTTCCACATCTGCCAGCTGTGTAATTTTGTCAGTCACAGACTTAACCATTTCTCCAGTGTAAAATCTGAAGTCCTTTCCATGGCCTGGGAGACATTGCTTTGTCTGGCCTTCTGCCATCTTTTCATCTCCTTTTTCTATGAACTGCTCTTTCAATTATTCCACCCTGTACCTCCTAGCTTAGAACCTCCTTGCTATTTCTGTACATGTGCCAAATGAGTCTTGCCTCAGGATCTTTACACTTATTGTTCCCTCTTTCTGAAACATTCTTCTCTCTGCTATTTCTGTGATATCCTATAGCTTATTTTCTGACGTTCTCGCCGACTATGTAAGAACATCCAAACCTATAGAAAAATTTTTAAATAAATTTATTTGAGCCAAACTGATGACATTGCCAGGAAGCAAGATCTAAAATGCCCTGTAGATTGACAGTTTTGCAGTTTCTTTTATACATTTGGAATTAAGGAAGGACCACAAGAAAGATTACAGGAAGGTGAGAGAAAGCAAGTTACAGGATGGTTAACAAGATTATGCGTTACCTTTAGAAGTCTGGAAAAGAGGATTACTTCTGGTATTTCAAATATGTTAACCTAGATGCACAAGAACAATGCACAGGGCTTGCCTGAAAAACGTTTCCTAAAGAAGTTACAGGCCTGAGACATAACTACCCACCCTGACCTGCCCAGGTTAGTAATTTATGATCAGATCATTCTGTGAGGTTACTTTTGGTTAGATTTATTAAAGCACCCCCTTTCTGTCCACATTCTCCATAGCACTTATCTGCAAGTTTAAATTATTTTATTTACTTATGTTTTGTCTGTCTTGTCAGCTTAATGAAGCAGGAACCATGTCTGTCTGGTTTACCATCACATTCTCTGTGCATGACAGAGAGGCACGGCCTGATACCTATTTTTTGGATTAATTGGAATATAAGGATGTTTTATTGCTATTACATAAACCTGAGAGAAGGCATGATTCAACTCTACATCTAACAAAGTATTTGTTTGTTATAAGTACTAAGCAAATAATAATGCCTGATTTGCTTGTATTAATATATTTTGATTCTTGTGCTCTATGCATCTTGAAGCAAATGTATTTTTTTAGTATAGCCCAGAATAATCATTCAGCACCTTTTTAATCTTACAACTTTCCCCATGTCTATTTTTCTCCATCTTCCTTCTCTTCCTCTTCTCTCTCTCTCTCTTTCTCTCTCAGATTTTAAAGATTTATTCTAGAAGTATCTGCTTATTACTGTTCGTCTTTTTAGGCAGAGAAACTAATTTTCCCAAGGTCATATAATGATTCATTTGCTGCATTGGGATTAGCATCTTCTAGCCTTGGCTTCCAGGTAGATCATGTATCTAGCTACCATTCTGCCTGGCACACTCTTAAATTACACTGACTACACGTGAGTGAAACTTGTTATCCTTGTGCAGTTGTTTCACTCCTGATATTTATTTTACATGATTAATACCCAAAAAGTTGTGGACTTACCATAAAATTTATTACCCGGTCCTTATCAGATGCTTAGGATGGTAGTTCTTTTCTTCAGTTTTTTTCCAGAAAGGTCTCAGGCCTCTGTAATTAAAATGTTATTTTATGAAAGTATTTTAAAAGGTGCTATATGTTTTCTAGCATTATATTTCTGATATGTGAACTACTTTAATGTGTCAGTTCCTGTGAAGAATTACTAATGCTTTCCACTAGGAAGAAAGAAATAAGCTGTTTTATATGGAGTAATGTAACTAGAACAAAAGAACATGGTATTAGAACACTATTTAGTTCATCCCTTTATTGCCAGGCAAGATAGCATTTAACATAGGGTTCTAGATAATGCTCTTTAGTAGAAAATTCTATTTTTTACTGTTTCTTAACCCAATGCAATGTTTCAAATTAACAATAACACAGCAATGGATAAACAATAGCAGTATATTCAACTGATACACTGCTTATCCATTGAACTCAAAAGTATTTCATTGGTATACATATGCACAAACTCTCAAGACTGGTATATGGATATAGATAATTGTTACTCTTCTATAAATGAAGGAGCTCAGAAGTACAAGGTTAGTTGACTTGCCTGTAGCAGAGATTGTTTGCTGTTCAGGGACAGTCCTTTTATCTTTTTCCATTGCCTTAAGCACACAGCTAGGCTTTATTTCCCAAGCTCCTTTGGGTTATATTACTAAACTGAACAATAGTTTATCTACTCTCCTACACAAACTGAAAGCAGTATAAGAGCAGCAGTTTACAGTGGAGAAAAGAATTAATTTATTGGGATTGTGCTAATCTGGAAAACGGGTGAGCTCATGCTCCAAAATACCTGACTTACCAATGGCTTACAGACAAGAGGCGTTATAGAGCAAAAATTATGTCATCATGACTAAGAGGTTTGGGGTCGTGGGTAAAACTGATTGGTCAAGGGTGAAGTAAGGACAGTAAATTGTGATTTCAGGTCTTGACATACCTTGTGACCATTAAAGAGGGCCCAGCCATTGTTTGTTTGTATGTGCGTGTTTGTGTGTGTGTGGGCACGCATGTGTGCACTGCCTCAGGGAGTTAATAAATGTAAGGGAAAGGGCTGAGGCTGATGGGGCATGCTGTGAAAAAATTGAATTGAATGCTGGGGCTACATATTAAATCAAAATCATACATTAAATCAGGACCCTTGGTTTCAGGTATGGCTCTATAACCCAATTCTGGCTAACAGAATGTTCGCAGAAATGCTATGTGCCTCCTCCAGGCCAAGATTTAAAGGAACTCTTTGCCCTGCCACACTTTCTTTTCCCCCTTCTCCTGGCTGGGTACGGGCAGCTGAGAGGCCATGAGGAATGGCAGAGCCACAGAATGGAAGGCACTGGGACACCAAATCACCACATAGTGGAGAGCTGCCTACCTACCAGGGCATCCTCCTTAGACTATGATGTGAATGAGAGGTGGACTCTGTTGAGTTTGAAGGATTATATACTTCGGAGTCTTTCTGTTACCTTAGTCCAGCCTATGGCAACTAATTACACTGTTCCAGATTGTTTAGAAAGTCAGCAATAAAAGTTCAGTCTTCTGAAGTAGAATTAAAATGAAGCATATGATTTACCAGAACAGTGCTTAGTGCTTTGACAATAAGTCAAGATTTTAAAAGAATTCCAGCCAGAACTCTGCATTTATAATCAGTTATAAGCACAAATTCGCAGAGTCACGAAGTGGCTAAAGACCAAAAATATTTTTTTGCCTATACCATTACATGATTGATTTTGCAATTGCATCATGAAGTAACCTGCTGAGCCAGAATGGGAGTCTGTCATTTAAAATGCACTTCTCCACGAGCATTTCCACAGATACTCTCAGGCTTCTTTTAATTCTGCCTTTTTTTTTTTTCTTACCTTCAGACAGACTAAAATACAAGTATTTCTTAAGCCAACACAATAAGAAGAGTTTGAGTAAAGGCACCTACCTTCTGTGTCAACTCTGAAACCTGAATGCTTCTTTGTTGACTCACCAGATTAATATGAAAATGTAAAAAATACGATAACAGAACTATAGACTCTTTCTGTTTGCATTCTTTTCTGTATCTTCCCAGTTTCAGTACTGGATATCTTCTAGTCTTATATCATCATTATTCATTTACAAACATTTATCTGAGAAAATTAACAACATCATCATTTTTACATCATAATGCATTTAATTCATTTAATGACTTTTAGCTTTCTTGGGTCTGAAATTTGATTGTTCAGTAGCTAGGGCATATTAATAAGTTGTTGAACTCCAGTGAATTTGCACAGAAATACCCTTACAAATGAATTATTTCTTGTCATTGTACTCTTCCATTGTGAAGTAAAACCAGTGTTAACACACTTAAAGAGTTTACTACTTTAAAAAATTTACATATTGTCTTAATTCGCGTCTTCAACACATGGTCTTCTTGAGGCAAAACTGACAGAATTCATAGGGAGTCTTTTTTGTGTAACTACTCATTATATGATTTGTGGAGTAATAAACGTAGTCTGGATATAGTTTATGTTATTTCGGTAACCTTGAATTCATTTATCCTAAAGGTTCACGTATTAGGAAATTCTATCCCTCTCCCCGCCACAATTACACTTATAACATAGAAATTGATGTAAAATAGGATATATTAAAAATCACTCTGAATTACTGAATCACTATAATTTATTAGAGATTAACTATCACAGTATGAAAATCCATTTGCTCATCTGTATGTTGCCTGCAGCCTTGAATTTAAAAAACATTGCCTGTTCTGGATCTTAATATTCATCATCTAAAGAGAAGAGTATAAGTTACACTTTGCCATTCAAAAAACATTAGCCCCCAAAATAACAGAATGATCAATTTCCTAATAAAAGTGCACCAATTGCGCAATATAATTATTGCCACTACTGTGATAAAAGAGGTTGAATTAGGTCAGGAACAGGCCTTTTTACATTGCTCAAGAACACTAGAGGGATTAAAAATTTATGGATTACCTCCTAGAAACAATGATCTGGTACAGAAATGTAATAAAACACCCACTCTCATGTATCTTCCTAAGCTGCTCTGTGCCACTTCATTTTGTGATTATATTAGTGCGACAACTTTTCAAAGCTCTAGAAACTATCTTTTGGCGAAGATGATTTTCAAACCAAAAGATTTTTCATTGAAGATCCAGAAGCAGATGATGTAGAAAGGTAATGTTAAAATGTGAACCAAATAGAATCTCATTTTGTATATTTTGTATATTTATAATTTTATTTTACTTAGTTCGCTGGTAAGTACAAGCAAAAAAAATGAAATAAAAAGATGTGGTATTAAAAATGTCATACAATATAAATGCCTTTCTGGGTAAAATTATATGAAGAATGTGATATAGTTGTTCTGTGAAATCTTCCAGCAGCAAAATCTGGCAGTTACTTCTTAAAAAAGCTTTATCTAGGTTTTAAAAAATGTTTCTTTGATCTTTCAGACATTTATCTTTGTTATTGTTTTTACAAAGTATTTTAAAGTGTATTTGTATAATAATTAATGCTGGAAAATAGTCTAAGGGGGGCTGTTAGTGATAGATGTAACTCGGTTTTATGGAATTTTGGGGGAAGTTGGGAATTTTTATTTGTAAATGTCTAAAAATGGTGTATTTCCTGAGTATTGATGAAGCCTCCATACAGAAAGTTTTTTTTTTTTTAAAGATCTAATCGGCTTTATTGAATGATTTATGAATCGGGCAGCACCCCATCTAATAAATAGAAAGGTGCTCCTGAAAAGTTTTTGTTTTCTAATTCAGTGACCCCTTTCCTATCTTTGTTTTCCACTGATGGCCTTTTATTCTTTAATAATAAAACACCTGAGAATATACATAGTTTCAAACTTTCCATTTATCTGTTTTTGAGCTAAATTGGCTTGTGGTTTAGTAAAAGTAATGGAAATATGATTACTTGGGTGAAACATTACCGTACGGACATTTTCTGCTTTCTACATTTTCCTGCATTTAAGATAATGTACTGAAAACTAAGGCTTGGGAGGAAAAAATGCCCATCCATAGTCTAGACAACAGAATATATGCAAATAAAAATCTCAAATTTTTTAGTCAGCGATCCCTGAGGATTGTGGTACATCATCTGTAGAAGTAGCCAAGAGTTCCGTTGAAAGACATATTACACCAAAGAAATGAGCGGTGTAGCTTGCAATTGCTAGAAATGCATCAGCTAAACCAAACTGACAGATAATCTTAATGTCATATTTTGGTGTGTCTTTACAGAATAAGCAAGAAGTCTTTTCTTTCCCTCAAATAAGTTGACTGGTTTTTAAGTTTTGAATAACACAGATTGTTCCTTATATAAGCTAGAAAGCGCTTTTTAAAAAATTAAAAAAATTTTTTTTTAAATGCTAGGTTTGATGAAGAATGAGAAATCCTGAAAAGATATGATAGGATAAAGGGTATGAGTTAAGTGTAGTTAACCTGGGGAAACTCGGCGAGGTCCGTTTGTTCTAATTCTTTTCAATGTCCCTTTGTCTTCTGAGGTAAGGATACTCCTCTCCTCTGAGCATGGAAAGGGCACCTCATATAAGGGTTTTATGACCTGCATCAGAGGAATATTGAGATTCTCAAGTTCCTTCAGCTTGAAATATTCAATATGCGGAGGTGCCATATTTTGGGGTAGCATGTCCTGAACCTCATCACTACCACAGAAATATTTATTGCTTACATCAAACTTCCATAAATATTACCTTCTTTAATTCTCAACCTAGGACAGAGACAAGGATGTTTATCCTTGTTTTATTTAGGGGAAAATGGGTTCTCATAGAGGCAGAGCCAGTATCTACCACCACAGTGCCTATCTCACGTGACTACCCTGCCTCACTATACTGGGACTCATTTGAGATCTCAACCCTTTGGCATCCAAGGAATCAAATAGCAAAACTGATAAACAAGTGCTAATGTACCCATGGTGGCCTAGAGGACCATTTCCAGGTCGTATGCATTTTAACTAAGCTGTGCTACTAGTAGCTTTCATAGTGAATGTCTCAGGAAGGTATGAAAGATGATTTTGTGCTAATATGATAATGCAACTGGATTGTGAAGCAAGAAAGGAAAAATATGCAAAAATTCTGGCATCTATAAAATTTTGTTAAGATAGCATAAAAACTTTGGGAACTGTTTTGGGAAGACAGTCATAATTGACTGAACTCTTAATTTTGCGACTGAGCTTTCTTTGCCTTTGAGCTGGCCACAGGTTTCTTTTTCTCTTGCTCCTTTGCTGCTGAACAGCTCAGCACATTCACTCCCACAAGACTTGACTTCGGAAGATCTCTTCCTCTTTCTCTGTAGGTGGGACAAATAAGGCCTTGATGCTATGGTGCTATCAATGGTGCTTCTATTGCAACAGAGTCAACTCTGGATTGGTGGCTGGAGATCCAATCTGTAGAATGTCTATGACCTTTACTTTTTCAAATATACAGTACAGTTTAGTTAACTATAGTCACTATGCTGTACATTACATCTCCATGACTTATTTATTTTAAAACTGGAAGTTTTGACCACCTTAACCCATTTTGCTCACCTTCCACCCCTACCTCTGGCAACTACTATGAGTTAGTTTTTTTTAGATTCCACATATATGAGATCATATAGTATTTGTCTTTTTCCGTCTTACTTATTTCACCTTAGCATAATGCCCTCAAGGTCCATCCTTATTGTCACAAGTGGTAAGATTTTTTTCATTTTATGGATGAATAATAATATTTCATTGTATTTATTTTAGTATATGTGCTGCTGAAGCAAGCACTCATTGTGTTTATACACTGTATTTTCTTTATACATTCATCCATTGATAAATACTTAGGTCGCTTCTTTTACTTTTTTTTTTAGCATTTCTCTGCTTATTAGCATTTCCATCAGGTAATTAGGAGTTGGGAATGAAAGTTAGAAGAGGGGAAACTAACAACATAAAGCAGTAAATGGTAGTGTTAGCCAGGCCGAGTTCCAGATGCAGGGCACCCTGAGAAGCCAGTATGGAGAAGGCAGGGTTGGGTTGAGCCTTCGTGATAGATAACATTAGAATAGGCTGAGAGGATAGGAGAAGATGCTAACTTCTTTCTTTTTCTATACTTTTTCTTTTTCTATATATATTTTTTCTTTAATTCTCTAGTCCTTTTCTTCGCCTATATGTTTTGTTACAGAGAAAATCATGAATTTTCTTTGGGGTTACATTCTCGAATAATATTTCTTGGAACATTCTTGGAAAAATGTCCTCCTTTCCTCCCATTTGCTAACGTATGCTAAAGCTGTATCTCACCAATTGCTTTAAGACACCCACCTCCCGAGCATTCTAAATCAGGTCAAACAAGAACTACAATCCTGGCTCCACCACTCTGGAGAAGTCATTTAACTTCTCTGGATCTGTTTTCTTATCAGAAAAAAATAGGGTTAATAATACCTCTCAGGCTTGTAGAAATTGAGAAATTTGCCCACATTGAAAAATGTGGGCATATTAACTAACATAGTACCTTACATATAGTAAAGTTTCAATTAATAACAAGGTTCTATTTCCTACTCATAAGCCATAAATGATAAGATTTGTTATATGAGTGGGGGACAATCAGTGTGGCTTCTGGCAGTATGTGAAGAGTGTGGTACCTCTGCTGAGATGCTTGTCTCTAGAATTTGGGTCAGTCTTCTTGGAAATCTAATCCTGACCTCTCGCTGGTAGCCACCCAAAGACCTTCATCCTTGTTTGGGAAATGGATGATGTTAGTAAAGTTCATATTTCCTGATACATTGACATCTACAACCCTCAAGAGCCCTGGGACACATACTAGCTGTCAGGAGGATTAAAGGATAGCAGACTGTAGGGCTGAAAAGTGCTGAGGCCAGGCATATATGTTAAAAAGTAAAAATATTTGTTAACCAAGGACAAGTGGATACTACTAGTTAACCAAAAGTTTCCCATTGAGCTAGTCCAGCAGAGAAAGACAGCAATTTTTCTTGCATATATTGTTATGAGTGGACAATTTTCCAGTAAGCCAGCATTAAGTATTTCCTTCTGATACTGTTAACCAGGGTGTGGTAATCTGATCAAGGAGATGCTGTTAACCAGGGTAATCTGATCAAGGAGATGCTATTAACCAGGGTAATCTGATCAAGGATATGCTAACGGCCAACTGTTAACCAGGATGTGGTGGTCTGGTCAGGGATGTGCTGGTGGCTATATAAACTGCCTCTTCTGGGAGCTCAGGGCTGATCTCTTCTAACCCTGGGTGGTAGAGAGTCAGTCGCTGGCCAGAAGAAAGGCTCACAATTCATCTCAATTGGCTCCGTGGGTCTTGGATTTGATCGCACCACAACAATATTTCCCTGGGTAGTGTTCTATACAATCCTATAGTAGTGCAATCAGATGGGGCAGATGCTGGTTAAAACTGATCTCTACTACAAGATAGGGAGAAATGGAGAAATGGCCTCTTTGCTCTATTAGTTAAAACATCTTAGTGGAAAAGTGGCCACTATGATGAGAGAATCTGTTTTTGGAGATTGTTCTAAGACTAGAAATTGAAGAAAAGGGGAGGTTGTATAATCACAGGCCTCCTGGCAAGCTAAATAACGTTACTTCAAAAACTAAATGGGAGGGAGGGAGCAATTGGGGGGATCATTTTACGAACTATATAGATGTCTAACCAGTGTACTGTATACTTGAAACTATTTAGAATCCATAAATTTTAAAAAAAGCTAAATGTAATTTCAGAGTGAATCAGGTACACACCTTTGAGTTCTTATGCTCCAGGGTTTCTGTTGAATTAATAATAACAAGAATGATAACAAATGAAAAAATATTTCATCAGAAAAACAAATTCAAGGCAAACAAACAAACAAACAAACAAACAAACCCAAAACAAAAAACTCCTCAACTCCGAAAGGTAAAACTATGTATTTTAACATTTGCTACTAGTGCTGGAAGGGAAGGACTTTTGTGGCTCTGAGGAATTGCTTCTACTGGGCACCATCTTTGAAGTCTGCAGGGGGCCTCTGTTCTCAAGTTCTTGCTGGAACATTCAGTGAGTCAGTAGAGAGTGACTGGATTCAAGTTGAAGAAAGTGTTCATTCTTTGGGAAACAAGGTTAAGGTTGGCATTGGGGACAGAGTCTTATAGAAGCTCTTAGAGGTGAGAATATGATGTCATTGTCACTACCCTCTTCCTGTCATTTCCTCGCTTTATCATTAAATAGTGAAAAAAAAAGATTACTTTTTTGAAATGTTTAAAAATAAGCTTTTAATGTTTTAGGCAGATGACTAAACTCTTGTTCAGAGTGGCTTTTGGACTGGAAAGTTGGATGGCCATCTGGTGGAAAAGGGAAATTCAAGGTAGTTTTAACTATATGAATCGAAACTTGACACAGTCCTTTATTGTTACTTGATGATGGTGTTACGTGCAAATTGTATTTCAATGAGGACCCAGCCTGTGAAGCTGATGTCCTAAGACAGCTCAGAAAACGATATGCTAATTAGAGCAGAGGATTATAAAGGTGGTAAAAGAAAGGATTTTCTTTAAGGAGTGCTTTTGCCCACCCAAAAGCCAAAGGATAAACTTTCTCTTCTCCTGAGGTTCATTGTATTTCTGAAGTTAATGATTAGTTCATGTTGTAATGACTCTTTGATCCCCTTACCCCTCCCTTCATATCCAAATCCTGGATATTTATTTTGTTTGGTTTTGTTTTCCGCATAAGTAAAAACTGCATAATCTTGGTTAAATCTTAATTTCTATATGTCTTTTTATTTAATAACTTTTTTGATGAAATTTAAATTTAATTCTGTTCCTTCAAAAAAGTTTATTAGTATAAAAATATTTCGGGGTTTTGAGAATGCCTGTGGTAAGTAAGCTTATACTGAGACATCCCTAAATAACCAGGCTGAGAAGATTTGGCATATATGTTAAAATTTAGAGCGAATTAAAAGCACGTTGTGACACTGATTAAAATGTAGAAATACCTGAGTATAGCAAAATTGGGAGATGAAATTCTAATGGCAGTCATTTTTAACCTGGGACCTTTGGAAATTCTGTGGATGCCCTGGGGTTAAAAGCAAGGTTTTTGTGTGTCTTTGCTTTTGTCTTAGGAGAGAGAGGATTTGTGGCTTTTACCAGATTCTCAAAAGGGTCCCTGTCCCTCCAAAAGATTAAGAACCAAAAACATTTGAAAATGCTACGTACATTGGACAAAATTTTAAAAATTGGCAAAAAGGAACTCCTCTGGGTGTCTAATACCTTTTCTTTCCGCATGAAAGATTTAGAATGTTATAGGTATTATAGATATACAACTTAATATTCTACTAAGAATTTTGAATCTCAATGCAATGGTTATAAAAATTATTTCACAAATATATAAATTAGATTTAAAAAAGAGACACCTTGTCTTAGGATGTGGAATGGTTTTAATTCAAATTAAATATTTCCTGAGAGCTGGTGGACTAAGGGTGAAAGTCATGGCTATGGGCAGAAAGTGTTCACCTGAATGCCACTGGGGGGCGCTGTGACACAGGGAGTGAAAGGAACTCTGCGTTTACTTATTATTCTTCAGCTTCCAACCCCTGTAACACCTTGAACAGGTCATTTAATCCCATTCCCGGTCAGTTTTGTTATCTGCAAAATGAGATCCATTCTCGATGCATTTCAATGAACGAAGATATGATAGACAGCAAAGTGATTTTTAAGAAGTGCACTGTAGCCATTAAAATAAATAAGTTGATAAAGATTGCCAAGATATGTTATTTAGTATAAAGAGTAAGGTAGAGAATAGTAATTGCAGTATGATGATTTCTGTGTATGAATTTTTATTCAAACACGTACATGCCGATAATATACAGTCTTTTTTTTTTTTTTTTTTTTTTTACTAGAAAAGAAAACACTGGTTATTGTTAGATAATAGAGCTAGGAGTGAGGAGGCAGGCTTCTACTTTTGATTTTATTACTTCTATGAAAAATATCACAGGGATATCTGGGAAGTGGGAATTTGAGCTGTTTTATTATTTTCTCTTAAAAATTAAAAGTAATTGTTTAAATTAAAATGAAAGGCCCTTGGGAAAAGGGCGCTGTGTAGATGTTAGGTGGGATTTTAATGGACGAAGAATAATCATGGCTAATTTCAGGCCTAATCATAGAAAGGAGGGTGTTTTCAGGAAGAGCCTTCTCATGGATGAGGAAGTACGCCAGATTCACTTCTGCAGCTCCCTTAAATAAAACAAATTTAGACCTGGTTTTCCTCTCTGAGAAACCTATGTCCCTGGCATAATGTGGTTGTGAGAATTGTGCTGGATTTATTTGCAGGTAACTGCATAATGCCTGCACTAGAGCATTGCTCTAGCAACTGTCCTTCTCCTAAATGTTTTCCTTTCTACTGAATCATGCTCTCATTAGTATACAAACCTTCTCTAATATCTGCCATTTTCAGAAAACCCTTCGTTGGCCCCACATTCTTTTCTAATTGCTGCCCTATTTTTCTGCTTCTCTCCATTGGCTTCTCTAAAGAGTAGTCTGTGCTTGCTCTCTCCAGGTCCCCTCTTCCCATTCCCTCTTCGAACTTTTTTTTTTTGGTGATGAGTTTTAATAAAACAGTAGAGAGAATAGTAGAATGAACAACCAGATAATTCTCACTCAGCTTAACAATTATCAATCATGGTAATTTTGTTTCGCTTATATCCTTATTTACTTCTCCTTTTTCATATTTTGAAGCAAATTTTGAATACCATATCACTTTACCTGTAAGTATTTCAGTGTGTATTACTAAAAGGACCCTTGTATTATAACCAATATCTTTAAAATAATGATTTTTAAATAAATGTCATTAAATATCCAGTCTTGGAATTTGTAATTGTTTCACTTGTCATAATTTTTTTCTAACAATATTTAAAATAGGATTCAAATACTTATTCATTGATTGCCTTTGTCCTTACTTGTAATTTGTGTGTTGAAGAAACCATGATGCTTCTCCTTTAGAATTTTTCAGTCTGGATTTCGTCGAATGTATCCCTGTGGTGTTGTGTAATGTGTTTCTTTACCCTTTGTATTTCCTCAAAATTGATAACTGAATCTAGAGTGTTGATCAGATACAGGTTTGATTTTGGGCATGTGGGGCGAGGACTGCTTTAAAGGTGGTAGAATGTTCTTCCCTCAGGACACTTATACAGTCTGTTTCTCTTTTTGAGGTGCTAATAGCTGTTGACGATCAATGCTATTTCCATTAATTCTTTAGGGGTTCCGAAATGGTGATATTTGAATTTTATCATTCCTTTTTTATTTATTAGCTGGAATACCATTTAAAAGAGAAGTTTATTCTCATCTACAGAAAAGGCAGGATAAATTCTTGATTCTTTCATTTACTAGTCTCAAAATAATGAGTTAGTTCCCTAGACTCTCTGAATCTGATTTTTTCGATTTTTTCAAGTATCATTATGAATTAAGTATTTAAACATATTAGATGTGTTTCAATCCATTACAGTTGTTACTCATATTGATGCTCAGATTTTCCCACTCCCACTATCTCTAAACTTGCTTTAGTACTCCCAACCGCTTTTGACAATATCACCATTGACCTCCATGTCCCAAGATCCAATAATCAGTTCTGAGTTCTTATTCTCTTTTAAAGTATACAATTCAGCGGTTTTTTAAAAAATTTATTCGCAAAGTATGCAGTCATCACCACTCTCTAATCCCAGAACATTTTCATCACCTCCCCAAAAGAAACCTCATACCCATTAGCAGTTACTCCGCATTTCTCCTTACCCTAGATTGTAACCACTAATCTATTTTCTGTCTCTGTGGATTTGTATATTCTGAAAATTTTGCATAAATGTAATTATATAATATGTGGTCTTTCACGATTGGCTTATTTTACTTACCATAATGTTTTCAAGGTCCATCAGTGTAGTACCATGAATCATGAGTCTCATTCCTGGCCATCAGAAGCATTTGATGTGATTGATCATTTTTCTTTGTTTTTTTGACTTCCGAAGCACCCTCTCTCTTATGTGCCTCCTACTTCACAGGCTGTGTCTCTCTCATTTTTCTGATATTTCTTCCTTATCTTTCAGTCCTCTTCATGTTGGTGAGCCTCAGGGTTCAGACATCAGACCTCTTTTTTTTTTTTTAACACTCGCTTCCTGGGGTCCTCGTTCCTCCCTCTCATACCTTCATAGTTTCATGGGTTTTCATTCCCTACATATGCCATCAACTCCTAAACTTGTATCCCCAGCCCGGACCTTTCTTCTGAATACCAGGGCTATATCTTCATCTCTTCTTGGATATTTAATATGTATTGTAAAAGCAACATGTCCAAAACGAACTGAGTCACCACACTCTTCTGCCTTTCAATTTGGTCCTCCCACAACCTTCCCTCTGATTGCTCAGACCAAAAACATTGTCATCATGCTTGACTCTATTTTTCTCACCCCTCCATCACATCTATCAGCAAATCCTGCTGGCTTTTCCTTCAAAATACATCCAGAATCCAGTTCCTCCCTCTCATACCTTCATAGCTAAGCCTCCTTGTCTAAGCTCCCATCACCTCTTGTTGGGTAATTGCAATAAATTCCTGGCTGGTGGGTGTCCCTGCTACCAACCCTCTGCAGAATATTCTCTGCAGCTTGAGAGATCACTTAAAAACATAAGTCAGATCATATGTCTCTCCTGCTCAAAATTGTTCAGTGGATCCCCGTGTTGCTCACAATAAAAGCTAAAGTTCTTACAGTGTCTGTCAAGCCCGGCGTGATGTGCCCTCCACTCACACCATCACTGTCTCCTAGCACTCAGCACTCTCTACCTTGATACCCACAGTGGCTTTCTCACTATTCCTCATATACAATGCACATATTCTCATCTCAAGGCCTTTTTGCATGTACTGATCTTTCTTCCTCTAGCTATCCCAATTTCTTATCTTTCAGTTCTGTGTTAATATGTCACCTAATCAATGAAGCCCATTCTGACCACACAATTTAAATAGCAACTTGCACCCAGCCCCTTTCCCACATCCCCTATGCCACTTTCTCCACTTTTCTTTTTTCGGAGCACTTTCCTACTGATACACACATACATACATACATATGTGCATTCACATGTACCCATTTTCCACCTGTTCATGCATATATGCACACATTTTTACCTATGTATAAATTAACGCATACAAGTGTACACAGTTTCCACCTATGCATACATGTATGTACATGTACACCTGCTTGTTTACTTGTTTATTTGTCTGTTGCCTGTCTTCCCCATTAGAATGTAAGCTTTGTGGATGCAGGAGCTTAATTTTATTCTCTGCTGTATTTCCAGTGCCTAGAATAGTGCCTGGTACTTCATAAGCTTTTAATATATTTTCATTGAATGAGTGAATAAACTATCTAACTACTTCTTTCCCCCTCAGAGACAGTGGCAAGAGCAGAAATTTTAAAGTGTATTTTGCCTTCTGCATGATATGAAATGGTAGGGGGCCTTCTGTTTTCTTTCCAAAACTTAGGCTGGTCAGGGATGATGCTGTACCGCTGATCTCTAGGTTCACAATTCCTCCTAGTGGACATTTAGTCTGCACATCCTCCCCCTCTGATCTCCCACAGCGTCCTTGGGGAGCCATCTGTGGGCCTGGCACAGAGCCTTCTTCCCTCCAGATGTATGGACACTTGGCTTTTGTGTGGAGATGCCAAACAAACGAAGATTATTTTTTGGGCTAGGGATTACTTCCAAAAGCCAAATGTGACAGAAATGTTATCACAAAGGTTAGCATACACAAATAGCTTGAAAACTGGATTGAATAATTCTTCTTGCTACAAATAGAGATGAAAAGAAATTCTGAATGTAGTCCCAAACAATCAGACTTACAGAATCAGGAAGGCGTTTCTTTCCCTCCTCTCCCTCCCTCCCTCCCTTCCTTCCTTCCTTCTTTCTTTCCTTCCTTCCTTCCTCAAATAGGACACCAAGGGCCAGAGAAATGAGGCAAATCTCTAGGATCACACAGTTAATGGCAGAGTCAGAGACCAAACTCAGGTTTCCTAATTCTTAGTCTTTGGAATACATTATGCTGCCTTCCTAGTAATCAAGAAAATAGGAGTGCTCAGTTAAATATCTTGGGGAAGTTAACTGCTTAGCTCTCAAAAAGCCCAGTGTCAGTGGACAAGTAGCTAGAGTATCACCCAAGAGATGTAAAAATAAACATTTTGGTCTTTAACCACTTGAAAGTTTTCTGTTATCTCTCTAATCCTGTAGATTTCTCCCAAGGCTATTTATCTTTATCAGAAACCATTATTTGCTCATTTGTTTGCATAGGGCTTATATCCTTTAATGGGAAAGAGGGAAGAGAGAGGGTCTTTAGGAAAATACTTTAAAAATTACTACAAAAAATTACTACAATTTTGATATACATTAAACATGATAAAATAATAACAGCTAACATTTTTTGAACATATTTTGTGTGACAGACACTATTACATTTCATGCATTGTCATAGCTAATCTTCATAACCTATAAAGTAGGTAGGTACAATATATTTTTAATAGTGTATCAATAGACAGGTCTTCTGCTCCTCAGATATCCTGTGTGTCTCTCTCCATGGCTTAGAGGGCATAGGATTGTCTATACAATTTTTTTTTTCTGTTTTTCTCTGCATTAATGGTTTCTAGTGGTAAGATGATATAGTATATAGATTTGGAGATATCTATCTATCTATCTATCTATCTATCAATCATCTATCTCACATGTGTAATTTGGAACACTCATGCTTAATTATGACACCAATTCTCCAAAGGAGCTCTTTATACATGTTGAGTCTAGGATTTGACTCCAGTGACTACCTTCTAAACTGTTATGCTATAGAAGATAAAACAAAAATATATTTTATGTTTTCTATATTTTTGGGACCCTTGTAATAAGAGAACTTTTGTATGATAGTTTTCTTATGTAAATCAAAACATGATTTAATAAAATGGCATTGTACAAAGCCATAAAGCTCTTAGCAAGTAACATAGGTGTAAATCTTCATGATAGTGGAGTAGGCAATTGTTTCTTAAATATGACATCAAAAGTGTAAGCAACAACAACAAAAATAGATACATTGAACTTTTTTAAAATTAAAAACTATGCATCAAAGGACACTATCAAGAAAGTAAGACGACAACCCACAGGATAGAAAAAAACATTTGTAAATCTTATATGTAATAAGGGTCTAGTATCTTGAACATATAAAGAACATTTACATCCCAATGATAAAAAGACAAACAATCCAATTTAAAAATAAGCAAAGGCTCTGAATAGACATTTCTCCAAAGTAGATAAATGGCCAATAAGAACATGAGGAGATGCTCAGCAATATTAATCATTAGGGAAATAAGTCAAAACCACAATGAGGTACCACTTCATAACTCTAAGATGGCTATAATCATAATAATAAAGTGGAAAATAAGTGTTGGTGAGGATGTGGAGAAATTAGAACTGCCATACATTATTGGTAGAGATATAAAGTGCTGCAGCCACTTTGGAAAACAGACTGGCTGTTCCTCAAAATGTTAGAGTTACTATGTGACCCAGTAATTCTGTATCCAGGTACATGCCCAAGAGGATTGAAAGCTATGTTCTTATATGAAAACAAGTACATAAGAACTTGTACATGGACGCTCATTGCAGCATTATTAACAGCCAAGAGGAGGAAACAATCCAAATGTCCCTCAGCTGATCAGTGGATAAACAAAATGTGATGTATCCATACAACATAATATTAGTTTGCCATAAGAAGGAAATACTGATACATGTTACAATATGGATGAACCTTGAAAACATTATGCTAAGTGAGAGAAGCCAGGCAGAGAAGTCCACATATTGTATGATTTAATTTAGGTGAAATGTCCAGAAGAGGAAAATTTACAAGACTAAAAGTAGATTGGTGGTTGCCAGGCGATGGGGGGATGGGGGAATTAGGAATAGCTGCTAACTATCTAGCTGCTATTATATAGTGCTGATGGATGTACAAGTCTGTGGATAGACCATTGAATTATACATTCAGTGGTTAAAATGGTGAATTTTATGTTGTGTGAATTTTATCTCAATTAAAAAATTATATTTTATAAGCTTTAAGCGAAACATATATTTGAATCATCTTATTTAAATTAGGTTTCTATGCTCTTTATTGCAAGCAAGAATTGCTTCTTTTTATATTCTGTCAGGATCTGATTTTGAGGCAACACCAGGCTGGGGCTGGGTGTATGATGTTTGAGTCATATGAGGACCTGTACTGTGGTTGTTTTTCCTCAGCTCCTGCCCGGCTCGTTTTGTAGTTCCTCCTTCAGAAGGTAGGGAGAAAATCTGGTCATTACCAAAACTAGGTCTACCTAATGGCAAAACATTTGATGAGTTTAATCTAAAAATCAAGCTAGAAAAACGGACCCTTAAGAAGTTAGGATTATGGTTGCTCTTGGTGAGGAGAGGGGATGATTATGACTTGGAAGGGTGTTTCTGCAGTGCTGGAGGTATTTCATTTTTTTTTTTTTTGGACATCGTGTGTGTTCAATTTGTGAAAATTTATCCAGTGGTATGCTTACAATATGGGTATTATTCTGCATGTTTGTTATATTTTGATAACAAGTAAATAATTCGGTTCAGCCTCCAGATATATGTGTATGATTTCAACAAACCGGTGTGATTAAATGGAGGCCAGAGTTCACTGAATGACCTGCCACCTTAGAAATGATACCCAGCCATGACCATTTCAAAAGTTTTTATTTCTATGTTACAGCACTTTGTAGGTGCTCTCTGAGCTCGCATTAGGGCCCTGTCTCTGAGGCAGTGAGTGCATCCTCACCATCTCCTAGAAATTGTGTTCAAGAGCAAGGTCATGGCTAACCTGTGTCTCCTGTGCATGGGGCTGCTGGAATGTAGCCCCAATGCACAGGATGAGGTGAACAGGTGATGCTCTGAGTCAGGGATAGTGCTAAGGTAGTACTGCTAGGTCAGTACATGTAGGTGCAAGAGTGTCAAGAAGATAACCTTGCTGAGGTGGGACAGAGTTGCCTGGTGCAGCACAATCCTTTTTTGGATTCCGCTTTCCTCTGTGGCACCTGCTAAGCTGTCAATGCTTGTTAACATTTCTTTGATTCCTGCAGCACATTAGGGCCTTCCTGGAGCGTTCAGCCATAGCCAAGTTTACAATGTAAAATTTCTGGAGACTAATATTTATCTAAATTAAGTTAATTATAGGGATGATAAAACTCACTTAGGCATGTGTTTTGAAGAGATTAGAGTTGAATTCCCTAAACGAGAGGCCAGGACAGCCTTTCCTAAAAAATTGATTTGTTGTCATTCCTGCTGATTATTCAACAGAGTATATAGGTTCACTACAGGAATGGCTTCTAAATGTCTTTCTTCATTATTATCTATAGGAGTTGGAGGGGAATAAACAGAAAAACCCCATATCACATTGGGAAGGTGTCCCCAGGGACTCCAAACGTTAATTTTTGTATAAACTGTTTAAAAGGAACAGTAAAGAAAGTGGTGGCGTGAGATTATTTGTGTGTGTCTGCAAGACAAAGATGGTAGCCAATGGTGGTGGTAGTTCGTAAGCTGTTTCTATTTGTAGTTGGCCTCCCCATATTTCAAGATTTTGCTTATTTAAAGTTATAAACTAGTTAGTGGAGAATATTACAACTCAGATTCCCGACTCCCAGACCAGATGAGGAGAAGTTTTTGTTCTACCTTAATTTTAGAGCTCCTTAAATGTCTCTGAAATGGGCCAATTGTTATGCTTAAATTAAGTTTGGGTTCCTTTCCTCAAGGAGTGGTTGGTATATTCAATCTATGATTTTTAAATAATAACTTTATTAAAATATGATTCACATACTATGCAATTCAAGCATTTAAAGTGTATAATCCAATGACTTTAATATATGTGCAGATTAATGTGAAAACAATTTTATCACCCCCCTCAAAAAAACACTGTACCCATTAGCAGTTACTTCCCAATTCTCTCTGCAACCCCTCCCCCAAACAATGACTAATTTACTTTCTGTTTCTATAGATTTGCCCTTTTTGGAATGTTCACATAATTGAAATCATATAATATGTGGTCTTTTGTTATTGGCTTCTTTCACTTAGCATAATGTTTTCAAGGTTCATTAGTACGTTCTTTTTATTGCTGAATAATATTACATTGTATGGGTATGTCAATTTTTTTTATCCGTTCATCAGTTGATGGACATTTGTGTAGTTTTCCCTTTTTGGCTAGTATGAATAATGCTGCCACTAACACTCCAGTACAAATCAATCTGTGATTTTAAATAGGAATGGCTACCTCATGGGGTTGTTGCAAGAATAGAGTGAAAGGATACATGTAAGGCATCAAATACAGTGCTTGGTACACAATGAGTGCAAAATAAATGATGATTTCATATAATGAGGATGATGATGATGATGATGGAAGTGTCTTTTAGGAGCCGGTGGTGATTATTGATGGCTCCCAAATGTTTGGACTTTAGGGGCTCTATTTAGGTGGCAAGGCCTAATTTAAGCTTTTCAGCCATAATTATCCAAGGCAACCTTTTTTATATGGAAATGCTCAGAATTTTTGTCCTTTAATCAAAGGAGAACTTGAGTGTTTTCTATACTGCTATGCGAGATGGTTATTTTTCATAGACATTTATCTTAATATTAAATAAATTCTCTTTTATCAGTCCAAAGAAAATAGACAATAACTGTGGAGACAATTTGCATTTTAAAGTTCAAGTGTTTAAACCATTTCGAGGGCAAAGCTTTATTTTACTGGTAGGAAATTATTAAATTTATTACTCTGTAAAACACAGTAATCTGTCCTTTTATGTGAAGAGAGACAACTATCTAATTCAATAATATTGCTTGACAGCAAATAATTGATCAAATATTTCAGTGAAGACAGTTTTATGCTCTGTGTTGGTGTTGGATGGGTCTGCATTTGAAAATCCCTTTCATATTAATTCAGTATGTCATTGATGTCTCTCTTTGATTCACACAAAGGAATAGAGATGATTCTTTTCTTTAGGGAGGACCTATAGTTCAGAAGTTGAACTGACATGGTAGAAGAAATGAAATAAGATTCATTAAGCTTTTTTGAAAGCACGCTATGTGGCTGCACTTTCTTCTGACTAAACTGATGCTTTATTTGCTTTTAAAGTGTGAAAGAGAGAAACAGTCACCTGAAATAAACTCTGATCCCTGGAGAAAAGATGGCCTGTCTTTGGGAGTTCTTAGTCTCTTGTTGACTGTTTGCTTTTGTGAACTGCTTCTCTTTACTCTTCTCCAAAGAAAACACTAGAATGCAAATTTGTTTTAAAAAATTAGGTTGTTTTTTATGTTTCAAAAAGTGAACTTTTTGAGTAACCACTCTCTGGGCCTCAGTGTTTTTATGCAAAAATTAAGGAGTATGGACAATGCAAATATTTCAGAAAGACATGCCGGAAAAACAGTTAAATACAGTAATATACTATTGAAAATAACTAACAGACATTAAGAAAATGATAAAAACATAAAAGAACATCATTCATTAGAATTAGAAAACTTAACTAATGAGGTGACAGAATTCAACAAAAAACTAGAAATAAAAGGGAAAAAAAATCATTATAGAAAGACCACACCAGCAGGAACAGTGGAACAAACAGACATAATAGAAGGTAAAAAATATAATTTAAAAATCAGAAAGAAGTGAAGAAAAAAATAAAAAATATTTGGGAGAAGTGACAAATACAGAAAACAAGAAAGTTCTGGAATATGGATAATAGGAGCCCCTGGAGAGGAAGAAGACCAAAAAAAGGGAACAGAACAAGTGCTAAAGCTGAAAGCCAAGAAAACTTCATGCAGTTTTTCCTGCAATGTTTTGAACTAGAGTTTGGAAGAGCACATCATGTACCTAAGTATATTGACCCAGAACTACCAACACCAGGATGTTTTCTAGAATAATTGCTTGACTTCAAAGAAAAGTAAAAAAAATTTTTGAGCACTTAAGGCACAAGTAGCATGTGACTTATGAAAGAAAGATTACATTATTATCAGACTTTTGACAGCAGAGATTTATGCCAGAAGAAAATGGAATAATATACTTAAGATATGCAAGAAAAGAAAATGTGAGCAAAAGGTTTTGTATCTGATAAGATTGACACAAATTGTGATCAACATGCAAGAACTTGAGGAAATTCGTTCTCATGGGCCCTTATTAAAGTGTCTACAAGGGATCAAGTCTACCCCAAAGGGTACAGAGACACTGACACAGGAACTGCTAGTAAGCATGAAACGCAGTGCAGTAGAACCAAGACTTAATGAGGGTTAAAAGGGGGACATGATAATATGTCACGATTATGGGATCTGTCAGCCTTGAAAAAGGAGGAGAGAATAAGATTAGCCTAAGAAGAAATATTTAACTGTTTTTTCTAGTAATAATTTGTGGTGGTCGTGTTATCGTTGTTCTGAGACTGTCGTACGATTATTATAGGTTAGAGTGAATGATGGGATATTCTAATTCTTTTATCCCCTGTGTCCTTGAGAATTAGGATTCTCAGTATAGAACAAAGGAAATAAAATCCCCTAGTAACGAGTCTCTAATGCTCAGATTATGATCTTGAAATGTTCTGTTTCATTAAAAGAAACTAGGGTTTCTTGGAGAAATGGCTGATTCTAGGTCTCAGGCAGAAAATATACAAGATAAACTTGAACATTTTGACCTACCACAAAGCAGGGAGGCTATCAAAGACTGCTAGAGTTGTGGACAAAAGGCTCAGGAGTCATCTTGAAGAAGCTCCCACAGGTCAAAGGTGAAACAATTAATTTTTAATTTTTAAATTTTTTTAAGCTTATTGGGGTAACATTGGTTAATACAATTATATAATTTTCAGGTGTACATTATAATTTGACATCTATATATTCTATTGTGTTATTACCACCCAGAGTCCAGTTTCCTTCAGCTACCATATATTTGATCCCCATTACCCACTTCATCTTCCCCCAAGCCCCTTATATTTGACCCCCTTTACTCTATCTCTTCTCTTCCCTGCCCCACCCCCCCCCCCCCACCTCTGGTAACCACTAGTCCATTGTCCATATCCCTGGGTCTCTGTCCTGTTCATTTGTTGCTTTTAGGTTTATACACCACATATAAGCGATATTATGTGATTTTCAACTTTTTCAGTCTGGCTTATTTCATCTCTTCTTATGGGTGAGTAATATTCCATTGTATATATGTACCACAGCTTTTTAGCCAAACATCTATTGTAGGACACTTCGGTTGCTTCCATGTCCTGGCCACTGTGAATAATGCTGCTATGAACATCGGTGTGCAAATATCTTTTCAGATATGGGTTTTCAAGTCTTTGGGGTAAATGCCCAATAGAGAGATTGCTGGATCATATGGTAGATCAATTCTTAGTTTTTTGAGGAACCTCCATACTGTTTTCCATAGTGGCTGCACCAATTTGCAGTCCTACCAGCAGAATACGAGGGTTCCTTTTTCTCCGTATCCTCTCCAACATTTGTTATTACTGGTCCTGTTGATTATAGCTATTCTAACAGGTGTGAGATGGCTGGCATCTATTGTGGTTTTGATTTGCATTTCCTGAATGCAAATCAATGTTGAGCATCTTTTCATATATTCGTAGGCCATTTGTATGTCCTTTAGGGAGAAATGTCTGTTTAGGTCCTCTGCCCATTTCTTAATTGGATCGTTTGTTTGTTTTTGTTGTTATTGAGTCATATGAGTTTTTTGTATATTTTGGATATTAAGCATTGCTTTGGATATTAGGCATTGCTTGCAAATAAATTTTCCCATTCGGATGGTTGTCTCTTTATCTTTTTGACTATTTCTTTTGCTGAGCTGAAGCTTTTTAGTTTGATGTATCCCATTCATTAATTTTTGCTTTTACTTCCCTTGCCTTTGAGGTCAAATTCATAAAATCCTCTTTAAGTCCAAGGTCCTTCAGTTTAGTTTTTATGTTTTCTTCTGTGCATTTTATTGATTCTGGTCTTATATTCAGGTCCTTACTCCATTTTGAGTTAATTTTTGTGTGTGGTGATAGAAAACAACCTAGTTTCATTCTTTTGCAGGTGGCTTTCCAATTTTTCCAGCACCATTTATTGAAGAGGCTTTCCTTTCTCTCCACTGTATGTTTTTGGCTTTTTTGTCAAAAATTATTTGCCCATATAAATATGGGTTTACTTCAGGACTCTCAATTCTGTTCCACTGGTCCATGTGTCTGTTTTGCTGCCAATACCATGCCATTCTGTTTATTGTTGCTTTGTAGTATAATTTGAAGTTGGGCAGAATGATGCCTCCAGTCTCGTTCTTTTTTCTCAGGATGGCTCTGGCAATTCGGTGTCTTTTGTGCATCCATACAAATCTGATGATTTTTTGTTCCATTTCTTTAAAAAATGCTGAAGGGATTTTGATGGAGATTGCATTAAATCTGTATAATGCTTTAGGTAATATGGTCATTTTAACTATGCTGCTTCTTCCAATCCAAGAACACAGAATATCTTTCCATTTCTTTTTATATTTTTGATTTCTTTTAATAGGGTCTTATAGTTTCATTCTATAGGTCCTTCACATGTTTCGTTAAATTTATTCCTAGGTATTTAATTCTTTTTATTGCAATTGCAAAAGGAATTATTTTTTCCACTTTTTTCTGATGCTTCATTATTAGGGTTTAGGAATGCTATGGATTTTCGAACATTGATTTTGTATCCAGAGACTTAACTGTATTTGCTTATTGTTTTTAGTAGTGTTCTTGTGGAGTCTTAAGGGTTTTCTATATAGACAATCATGTCATCTGCAAATATGACAGTTTAACTTCTTCATTTCTTATTTGGATGCCTTTTATATCTTTCTCTTACCTGATTGCACTTTCTAGGATCTCCAATGTTATAATGAATAACAATGGCAATAGTGGACAGCCTTGCCTTGTTCCTGATCTTAGAGGAAAGGTTTTTAGTTTTAAAGGTGAAACAATTTGAGCTTAATGAGGATAATGTTTAAATATGATTAAATCCATGATTTCATAATAATATCTAAAAAGAAAACAAATTGGTCACTTTCTCAGGATGACGGATAACCAATTAATTATTGTGAAAACTGTGTAAATAAAAACAAGAATTGACTGTTTATCTTCCTGCTTTTTCTTTATGAACTGTGCACCTGGGTAACCAAATGGTAGTTGAGGGGAAACATCTCTTTATAAAATTGTTCCAGCCAATAAATGACAATAAATCTTAACTATTGCAAATGAATTAATGAACCTAGGCATTGATGATAAAGAACTGCCTACATTAAAAAAAATAAAAAGCAAACATTATATATCTCCTTGTGAAAGAACACACCACCACTTTGTCTTGCCAGAGGGATACAATCTGAGTTTCCAATTTAAAGGATAGAGGAAATGCTGATCTGCACCATGAGTATGCAGTCATCAAAGTCCAAATTGGAGGAAACTCCACAAGTGAAATAGCCTACGTCCTTCAACAGATACACTGTAAGGGAAAGGAAGGGACAGAGGAGGCACACGGGTGATAAAACCATAAAGGAAGGTGATTATACTTTCAGAGGGATAGATGAAGGCTGCAATCAGTATGGAGGATAGTTCACCAAGTGTTCTGTCATTAACACATTACTGTACTTGCTTTATCACATATGTAGCCATCTACCTATGCATCTATCCATCCATCAATCCATCTTATTTTCAGATGTGGTTCAACATAAATTATAGACATTTGTATACTTCCCCCTCAGTACTTCAGTACTCTAATACCATTAACTAGAGTTCAATATTTGCTAACAATTTTTAATGTAAAATTTACATAAAATAAAACAAATTTGAATTATACATTCATTGAGTTTTGACAAATGCATAACCCATCTAACTCAAATTTCTATCAAGATATGTTATTGTCACCCTGAAAAGTCCTGCATGTTCCTTTCAATTCCCTAAAAATCTGAATGTATTTTTCCTCAAATAACGAAATTCAAGAATGAAATTGATTTCCTTTTGAGTAAAATGAAAAGAAATTTGCATGCTTTACGTCTCTCATTCCCTGACATTGCCAATTTTTGGAGATATACTCCAGGAATCTCACTTTGAATTATTGCTAATAGTAGCAATGAGAGGCAGTATAGAATGATGGTTAAGATTCTGGAGCCAGACTGCCCGGTTTGTCCCTGATCAACAGTGTGACATTGTTTACTTAATTCCTCTGCCTCGTTTTCCTCCTTTGAAAGATGGGCATAATAGTACCTTCATCAAGGATGGTTGTGAGGATTGAGTGAAGTAATATGTGTAAAGCATAGTAAATGAGATATAAGTGCTTGCTTTTATTGTTATTAGATTACCATTTTACATTGTGTATTATTTCTTTCAAGAACTATTTTGACAATTGCCTTCAGATTTAAAATTACATTAACATAAATTATATTAACAACAACTATTTAGACTTAACTAGATTTGAGGGTCGATTGGAGGCATCCAATTACTTAACTACAGGTCATTCATGTAATCTGGAACCATTCATTCTAGTATCCTCCAGAGACCATCCATTTAGTATAGATCCCATGTGGCCTGGAGGAAGCCATGTACCTTCTTTCTCTCTTCAGTTTTCTCTTCTGTGAGATGTGGGGAATACCATAGACTGATACAAGAGATTCATCAGACCCATCGCAGAAACTTTTTGGCTATAAAGTAGATTATTTACATGAAAACCTTTAAATGTCTCTAGGAAATCAATACAAATGCCTGTTATTGTTGCTATTTACCATTCTCAGAGTGAGTCAGTCCTTTTCAGCACCCAGGCATACGAACTTTGGCAGCTGAGGTTAGCCTGCAGATCATCCATTACTGGTGTCTGCATTTCTTTTCTTCCTTGAGTCATCCTCCCCAAGGACACCCCCATCTCCAGCACCATCTCCCAGCCACTTCTGTACGACACAGTCAGCAGCCATTATGACAGCTCCAGCCCATCCGAGACTCTTATAGTGGCTAGATATACTTTTTTCCTGTGAGAGAGCAGGAAGACTTCTACCATTTCTTTGAAATAGTTAGCTTTGCAGCTATGGAATTTAGTGAAGTCATTTGAATTCTGTTTGATTTTTACCTCGTGTATGTTTACTCCAATGTGATCAAAGCTCTAAGGTTTACTAACAGAATGTGCAGCAGATACTTTACTCCCTCAAGATGGATTTTTTGGTAATGTTAAAATGACTTGTTTTCTGTCTTTTGAGGCTCCTTAATTTCTCTTTTCTCTCCAAAAAGAGAATCTACCTTTAACATTGAAAGACACATCAAAGCTGTCAATATGTATTGTCCTATTAATTCAGATTGAATATTAACTTTTATATTTCATATGTTCTCTGTATATATGATAAAGACGTATCAAATCATGTTAAAATTTTCAAAGATTTGGTAGCATCTTATACATACTTTACATTAAATTAAAAAAAATGTCTAATATATGAAAATATGAATACATAGTAATTCTAGCAAGTGGAGGAAAACAAACCTTAAAGGAAGCTCCAAAACACATCTGTGATAGTCCTTAATCAACAAAAGTTCAAGCATACCATCTCTGCAGAAGGGTTAAACTTTTCCCTCCCCTTCTATTGTTTCTCTTCCAGTAGTCTGCCTTTTGTCTCTACTGTGCTCCTCATTACTGTCTGTATCCATGATATGCTCCAGGTTGTATTTTCTTGGCTGACTACACTATACAAGAGAAAAGCAGCTAAATGATCAATTATGCCTCTTTATCTTCCACTTGCAAGAGCTCACACACCACAGACACGTACGTTTCTTACAGGCAGATGTATGGACAACTAGCCTTATCCCCTAGCTCCTATCTGGTCTGTGAATTTCTGGGTGCTTATGTTCTCATACTCACCTCTAGACCTAGCTTATTGTTCCTTAGAACTCTAGATTTCAGCTAGATCTCTCTTCCTATCAGATGTTCTTTCTCTCTCCTTGATGCTTACCTAGACATGGAACACGACACCTTTGCTTTGTATATCCCAAAATGTCATACACAAAAAGCATTGTGCATAATAGATTTAGAACCACATGGCAAGCAATTTTAAAAAGTAGTTACCAGTGACTCCTGCTATTCATTAACATTGTATTGCTTCCATCTCTGCTACTTTTCTTACTTTTCCACCCAATCTTATCACCAAGGTTCTCTCTATTTCTTGGGTGGAGGAGTTTAGCTATTTCTTGGTCTCACAGTTTTCTTTCAAGTCATGACTGAAGCCTCACTTTTGGGCACCTAAATCAATTATATTGCTACACAAAAGTCTATGGTTCTGCAGAGAATTGTGCACTATTGTCAGGCCAGAAGAGATTACAGTAAAAACTATTTTTAATAGTAGTGTTTATTTTTTCCCTCCACCACTTAGCATAGCACCAAGAAGTTGACCATGACGTGTTGTAATTTTGCTGTCAATCGTAGTTGATTCTCTTTTTTCAATCCTAAAGTGAAGCACTACAGGGAGAAGGGGAGGTAGTCAGGGTACAGGGGGTCAAATATGTGGTGACAGAAAGAAATCTAACTATGGGAGGTGAGCACATAGTGTAAATATATATATATGCTTTACTGTTAAAGTGTACAACTGAAACTTATTGGATTTCGTTAACCAATGTCACCATAAAAAAATTAAATAAATACAAAAAATAAAGCGAAGCTCTACAAAGGCCTTGGTTCTACCTTATGGTAATCAGAATTGACAGTCTGAAAACACTGGATTGACTTCATGGAGTTACTACTTTTTATTACACAGTGTGTCATGTAGATATTTCTGTATATAACCTAATTACTTCTTTACATAATTGTGGTAATATCTTGATTTGATAATATAAATTTATTAAAATGGATTTGGGCTGCTGGTTCTGGAATGAGATGGGATACAGTTTTCCATGATTCTTTCCTCTAAATACAACTAAACACACTTGGAATTATTGAACAGACAATGATTAAAGGACTCCAAAAGCTAGAAAGAAGCAGAAAACTGGCAGAAAAACTTAGGACATGAGGAACGACAAGATGGTGAGTTCGCTGGATTCTCTTTTTGTCTCCCATACACACCTGGCCTGGGTGCCAGAGAGGTCTGAAATCTGGAACTATCAATAGGCATAGACAAAAAAACTTAAGAAAAACCTGCTCTCTCTGGCAAAAGGACCAGGACAGGGGAAGTTCAGCAGAGACCCGGTGGGGAGCTACAACCCTTGTGTTACATCCTGGACCAGTAGGTATTCAATCTGTTGGCAACAGTGGCAGTAGAACCCCAAGCCATCTCAGACACTGCTTCACAACCAGGGCACTGGCAGGCAGTCTGACCTGAACACAGTGGCAGGAGCAGTAAAGCCTGTGTCTCCCTGCCCTCTACCCAGTGGCATAAGGAGACCCAAACCCAGTGGTTTCTGTTTCACCCCCTGAAGATCATCCAGTAACAGCAGATGGCCAAAGGAAGTACTTTCTGCCCCTGCAGATGGCACAAGCAGGAATTGAGCAGGAACTCTAGCAGCACCAGAAGAATGAAGTACACCAGATTAGCATTACAAGGGCTCTCAAAACTAAACTGTCACTGGAACTACAGTCCACAAAGTTGGCCAGAATTTACAAGCTAAACTGAAACAGAGATAGTCTGCTAAAAGAGAAGGTTTTTACAACAGATTTAAATAGGATCAAGAATCTCTTAGTATTATAACCAAAGTATTCAGTGATAAAAGAAATTCACTCATCATACCAAGAACCAGAAAAAACACAATTTGAATGAGAAAAGACAATCACTGATGCCAGTAATGAGATGAATCAGATGTTGAAATTTAAGACTGGAATTTTTTAAAATTTATTATTTTTTAAATTTTTCATTTATAGTTGACATTTAGTATTATTTTATATTAGTTTCAGATATATAGCATAGTGGTTAAACATTTATATAATTTACAAAGTGATCCCCCCCTGAAAAGGCTAGTAGCCACCTGGCACCATATATAATTATTACAATACTGTTGACTATATTCCCTATGCTGTCCTTAACACCTGGAGACTATTTTGTAACTACCAATTTGTACTTATTAATCCCTTCACCCTTTTCACCCAGTCCTCCAATTCCACCTCCCATCTGGCAACCATCAGTTTGTTCTCTGTATCTATGAGCCCTTTTCTGTTTTGTTTGTTTGTTTATTTTTTTCAGATTCTACATACAAGTGAGGTCATATGATATTTGTCTTTCTTTGTCTGACTTATTTCACTTAGCATAATACCTTCTCGGTTCATCCATGTTGTCACATATGGTAAGATTTTATTCCTTTTTTATGGCCAAGTAATATTCCATTGCATGTATGTGCTACATCTTCTTTACCCAATCGTTTATTGATAGGCACTTAGCTTGCTTTCATATCTTGCCTATTGTAAATAATGCTGCAGTGAACATAGGGATGCATATATCTTTTTGAATTAGTGTTTTGGATTTCTTTGGATAAATACCCAGAAATGGGATTGCTGGGTCATATGGTAGTTTTATTTTTAGTTGTTTGAGAAACCTCCAAAATGTTTTCCATAGTGGATGAACAAATATGCAATCCCATCAACAGTACATGAAGGTTCTCTTATGACCAGGATTTTGAAATAACCATCCTAAAAAAATGCTTCAGCAATCAATTATGAATTCTCTCAAAATGAGTAAAAAAAAGAGAAAATCTCAGCAAAGGAAGAAAAGTTATAGAAAAGAACCAAATGGATATTATAGAATTGAAAAATCCAATATTCAAAAGAACTCACTGAATAGACCCAATAGTGAGATGGTGATAACCTAGAATAGAATCAGTGAACTTGAAGACAGAATGATAGAATTTACTCAATCTGAACACATAAAAAAATTGAAAAGAAATGAACAGAACCCTAGTGATCTGTGCGACACTAACAAAAGAGCTAGTGTTTGTTTATCAGGGTCCCAGAAGAGGAGGAGCAACTCGATAGTGCTGAAAGAGTATTTGAAGAAAAAATGGCTGAAAACTTTCTAATTTAGTAAATGACTAAAACTTACATATTCAAGAAGTGAGTGAACCCCAAACAGAACACACAAGGAAATCTACACCAACTTCTGAAATCTACCAACTTAAAAAAATTATTAAAGTATAGTTAACATACAATATATTAGTTTCAGGTGTACAATGCTGTGATTACTACAATAGGTCTAGTAACCACCTGTCACCATACAAAGTTATTGTGATAATATTGATGATCTTTCCTATGCTGTATGTTACGTCCCCATGACTTATCATTATTTTTTTATATCTGGAGGTTTGCATTTCTTACTCCCTTTTCACTCATTCCCCCAACCCCTCCCCTCTGGCAACCAACAGTTTGTTCTATGTATCTATGAATCTGTTTCTGTTTTGTTTTATTTGCTTGTTTGTTCTGCTTTTTGAGATTCCACATATAAGTGAAATCATATGGTTACCTGTCTTTCTCTGTCTGACTTATTTCACTTAGCATAATACCCTCTAGATTCAACCATATTGTCACAAATGGCAAGATCAAATCTAGCAATTTCTGGAAATTAAAAAAGAAAAAGATCTTTAAAATAGCCTAAGAGAAGCAACACATTACCTATAAAAGAACAGCAATTTAAATGACAGCAGATTTCTCATCTGAAACCGGAAGATCCAGTGGCAAGTGGCACAACATTTTTCAGGTGCTGAGAGAAAAGAATTGCCAACCCCAGATCCTATATGTGGACAGATTATCCTTTAAGAATGAAAGGGAAATAAAGACATTCTTAAACAAAGGAAAGCCAAAACGAATTTGTTGCTAGCCAACCTACTTTTTTAAAAAAGTTCTACACACACAACAAATGGTAACAGAAGGAAGCTGGGACCTTCAGAAAGGATAGAAAAATGATGGAATGGGTAAAAATATAGGTAAACACAATAAAATATGCTATAACACCATCCGATGTGGTGCTTTGTATATGTAGAGGGAATACTTAATATTTAAAAATGGAGAAAGTAAAGCAACCTAAATGAAAGTAAGTTTTCTATACTTTGCTGGACTTGAAAATGTCAACACCAGGAGGATGTGATAGTTATGTATGTGTATGTATATGTTTATACATATTATATGAAATAATACCTAAAAAAACAACAAAAAACTATAAAATCATATACTAAAAACATTAGAAACACGTAAAAATGAAATTCTAAAAAGTGTACACAAAAAATTGAATAAATGCCCCAAAGAACTAAAAGCAGGGGTTTGAACAGATATTTGTACACCAGTGTTCACAGCAGTATTTACAATAGCCAAAAGGTGGGAACAATCCAAATGTCCATAAATTAATTCAGGAATAAACAAAATGTGGTATATACATACAATGGAATATTATTTAACCTTAAGAAAAGAAGAGAATTTTGACACATGCTACAACATGAATAAACCTTGAAGACATTATGCTAAGTGAAGTGAATTAGACACAAAAGAATTAGTATTGTATGATTCTGCTTATATGAGGTACTTAGAATAGTCAAATTCATAGAGACAGAAAGTGGAGCAACGCCTACCAGAGGCTGAGGGGAAGGGAGAAGTTGGGAGTTACTGCTTAATGGTTACAGAGTTTTTTTTAGAGCAATGAAAGGGTTTTGGAAATAGTGGTGATGGTTGTGCAAGATAGTAAATGTAATTAATGCCACTGAATTATACATTTATACTTAAAATAATTAAAATGGTAAATTCTATGATATATGTGTGTGTGTGTGTATATATATATATATATATATATATATATATATATATATATATAATTTTTTACCACAGTAAAAAAGACTGTAGTTAGAATACGAAGCTCCTATAGCCCACTGGCAAGGCTGGTGAGAAGGAAGAAACAGACAAATTATTACTATTTTTTACTGGCCTGCAGTAAAGGATCTGTACTCAGGTAAGTCTCCCAAGAAGCCTGTGTTTAGTGGAATCTTAAGCAATTAAGGCATGGAAAGAAAAGCTACTTTCTGAACTGTCCGACTTAAGAATCTTTAAGTACAACTTCAGTTCTCAGCCACAAATTCGGCTGAACTTGGTGTAAACAAGTGAGTTGGGGAGGGCTTTGCATCACTTATTTTCCTTCCTGCGTTTTTCAGATACAAATCTGATTATTAGCTGTGGAGTGATAAAGTAGATGTACAGATCTAGAGAAGAGAAAGAGCTCAGTGTTTTCAGCCAGGGCTACTGGAAGCCTTCATGTTGACCTTCTCTGACTCCAGTCCCTTTGTGCTCATTCATTCATTAAGTCTATGTCCTTGAGCCATCTGCCATCTCAGTGAAGTGAAATGCTCAGGCTTCATTTCACTATAGGTTCAGTGTGTCAAACCCTAAGTGACTGGGGACACTAAAGAAGTGGCCTAACACATGAGGTGCATTCCTTCCCCAAGACTCAGATTCTCAGGGCTCCTTAGATTGCACAAAGAAAACGGTTTTGGTGAATATTTGGCTGAATTATCCCTGAAGTTTAGCTGTTGAAAGATTAATATGGCCTTAGGCAAATAAAAAAATAGGAGAACATTAATGTAACTTGTGAGGCATTAAATATAGTGTTTTCAAGAAATGTTACATAAACATTTACTGTACTTTATGCAAATGTTTAAGTTGAACTATTAAATATGTCAGTTAAGTTCTTAGACATTACTTATGGCTTTAATATATCTGGGTGTATTAAATCCCATGCAATTTGTATGAAAGGACGTATCTAATAGTGTGTATTGCTAGCTAGATCATTCATTCATTCATTTATTCATTCATTCAGCATTTAATCAGTTACTATGTACGAGATTCTCTTCTATTTCTTAAATCCAGATCTAAAAGCACTCTCTCTAACATCCTTCTGCCATCAATATCCTAGAAGCAAGGGACTAATATGGGAGGCCTCGGCAGTATGCCTCAGACTGTGCAAAAGCCACTCTTCTCTAGCAAAGCTTAGGATTGCTTCGCTGCCTTCCCAGGAATTTAGAGAACAAAGGGACAAGATATTGGTGTTTGGTTGATGTTGTCATTTCTTTCAGTCATATAAATAAAGGATTTTATTAATTTTGCATGTCACCAAACATTTTCTCCTAAACATCCCTTGAAAACAGATGAGCTTTATCTCCTTTCATAGTGTAGAACCTGAGATACAGATATGAATTGGCCTGCTCAAATCATCAACAGAATTGGGGACCCCAGATACCAGGAAAAGAAGGGATCTCACTTCAAGGTCCAGACTGTCTCCCCTCCTGTGAGAAGCTTTCCTTCACCTTCCCAGTCAGTCCTGACCTTTCCCATCTCTTTGCTACAGAACTCACTCTCCAGGCTCTCGTGTCACATGGTTTTGCACTGCATCTCATTTCTACAGTGGATTGCAGGCTCTTTGGGTGTCTCAAGCAGGGCGTAACACACAGTGGGCTTCTCTGGCAATGCTTTCGCATTGATCTTCTCTCCTTTCTCTTCCAAAATGTATCCATGCTTTTCTATGTCTCATCTTGCGAGAGAAAGTGCCATTCCAAAACACATTTTTGTCTATATTACAAATAGGATTGCTGTTCTTGGAACAAAATCTCCTGTTTGTGTCTTGTATTCTAAAAGAGCAATTCTCTTTTTGTAGTGGCCTTGAAACACCTAAAAGAAAGACAGAATTAAAGTATAACTAGAAGACATGTTTTTTTAAAAAAATAATAATTATAAAAAATATGATATATATCTAAATATATGTATATGCATACACACAAACATGTATAGAGGTTATGAGTTTTATAATAAAATGAATACCAAATGGTGCTGATACTCAACTTTATAATGAAACATAACAAATGCTGTTGAAATTACCTTTGAATTTCTCCTTAATTTTATTCTTCTGCTTCTCCATCTCTCCCACAGTGAACCACTATCCTAAATTTTATGTCGATCATTTCCTTACTTTTCTTTGTAATTTTATAACACAGGTATATATCACGAAACGATGTGGTGTTTAGTTTAACATTTTTGGATTTTAGATAAATTACATCATACAGAAGCATTTTTTTTTCTGGTATCTTGATTATTTATTTATTTATTTATTCCTTTGAGGTGAGGCAACCTTTGGTTGACCTCACAGATTGCAAGGATTTTGTCAGCTTACAATCCTTTGTCTTTTTAGTTTTTACACCTACAGCACCTGGTCTTCCTAGGTGATCTCCCATCCAAGTACTAACCAGGCCTGACCCTGCTTAGCTTCCGAGATCAGATGGGATCAGGCTTGTTCAGGGTAGCGTGGCTGTAGATAGTATCTTGATTTTTTTTATTTAGTGTTATATTTTTATAATTATAATTTCTTCTTAGCATTATATTTTTTTAGCTTTAAATGTTGTGGGTAGCTGTAGTTAATTTATTCTCACTGCTGTGTCATATTCCATTGTGTGAATATTCTGCAGTATTTTTAACTTAACCATTCTCTTGCTGATGGACACTTTGGTTGTTTCCAGTTTTTACTAACAGTGCTGCAAGAACAGTCTTGTCCATGTTTCTTGGTGCAGAGTTTCTCTAAGGTGTTTGGGAGTCTTGATTGATTTATTCCAAAATCTATTTCTTGCCCTTCTGCTGATTTGCTTTGTATTAGAGGAGGCTGACTCCTGCAGGCTGCGTGTATCAGGCTTTTGTGTCAGCTGGGTGTAGTGAGTGGGAGGCACTGTGGGACGATTGGAGGGCACAAGGAAGAGAGAATCTAGGTATCTATCCCCCTTTTTCTGTCTTGAGCAGTATTTCTGGAAGTGGCAGTGGCTGAGTCTCCCTTTGGCTCTAGGTTCTGAACAGATCACTGTGGATCTAGCTTTTGTCAGGAGACTGTCATCCATGTGTTTCTATAACATTGCTTATTGCCTTTATCCCTCTTGCCTGGGAGTAGTCAACGAACTTTCCTGCAAAGGACTAGACAGTAAATATTTTAGGCTTTGCAGGCCATACAGTCTCTGTTGGAACTACTCAACTCTATGAATAGTGTGGTTGTGTTCTAATAAGACTTTATTTCTCCAAACTGGAAAACACGTATGTGAGACTGGTAATTGTTCTACAAATTCACTTTTATTGAGTTTTATTCTTTCTGTTTTTAAGCTCAGATAACTTTTATTGATCTGTCTTGAAGTTTGCTAACATTTTCTTCTTCTATCAAGCCTATCCAGTGAATTTTTTTTGCTTTAGCTACTGTTCCTTTCAATTTTACAATGTCCATTTGGATCTTAAAAAATTTTTTTTGTTGTTGTTTTATGTCTGGGATTTCCTATCTGTTTACTCAGTAAGACCATCTTGGAACACACTTAGAGCTGCTTAAAGTTGTCTGCTAAATCCAACATCTGTGCCATCTCAGGGTCACATTTTCCTGTTTCTTTGCATGTCTAATACTTTTGAATTGCATACTGGAAATTGTTGCTGATACATTGTAGAGACCCTGGATTTTGTTACCTTCAACAGGAGAGTGATGATTTTTGTTCTAGCAGGTAGTTCAATCACTGGTGGGTCACCTTGAATTCGTGCAGAGTTAGTTTTATGCTTAGTCATGATAGCTCTGTGCAAAGCTCATATGGTGGCAAGCCTACCTGTAACCCCTCGAACTTGGCAGGACTTAAACTCCAAAACTATGCGTCCCCAACAGATCTTGTCAAAGCTGCTGAGTTGTCTTTTTCTTGTTATCGTTTATATATTCCAGATACAAATCCTTCGTTTCTCAGATGTGTTGTAAATACATCTTCTCAAATTACAGCCTGCCTTTTCATTTTCTTTATGATATCTTGATGGTAGAAGTTATTAATTTTAATGCAGTAAAATTTTTCAATTCTTTTGAAGGTTGGCACTTTTTTCATTTTCTTTAGGAAATCTTTTCCTTTCCCAAAGTCATAAAGATAATCTCTTCTAAAAATTTAAATTTGGCTTTCCCGGTTAAGTCTTTAGAGCATTTGGAGTTGATTTTCATACCTGGTGTGAGGTAGAAATACAATTTAATTTTTCCATGTAGATAATCAGTTGTCTTGGCATCATTTATAGCCCACTTTTCCCCAGGTCATATAGAGTGTCACTTTGAGATCTATTACATTTCTACATATGCATGTTTTAGGTTGCTTTTATTTTGTTCCACTGGTTAGTTTGTTAATCTGTGTGCCAATAAACATTATTTTAATTACTGTAATTTTCTGGCAAGAAAGTTTCCTCATATTATTATTCTTTTTCAGGAGTATTTTGACTATACTTTGACTTTTGCTCTTCAATATGTATTTTAGAATCAGCTTGTCAAATTCCTATTTATTATGTTTGCGAGCTAAAGAGGAGTGGTTTAGAATATGTGACACGGTTTTTGTTTGTAATGAGCTTACATTCAAATTGCACAGAGGACTAGCAGACATGACCAGTGAATAACATAAGATGGTATATAAAGTGCAGAATTGTATGAAATACATTAGACATATAGGAGAATCCCAGAAGAGAGCCGAATAAGGATGGTAGAAGAAATTAGAAAGGTTTCAGAAGGGGTGACAGGCCTTGAAGGGTGAGATGAAGGAAGAGGAGGAAAGGCGATGAAAATAAAACTTACCTGAGTGTTAATGCATCCCAGTTTACAGAGTGCTTTTCACATATGTTACCTTATTTAGTCCTCAAAGAATACTATTGGGTAAGACAGGCAACATTTTTATTTGAGGTGACATTTAGGTAAAGTGATTTGCCGAAGAGTCCAGTTTGTAAACATTAGGCTGGACCTTCAAACCAGATCTTCTCTCCATTGTATCCTTTTATCTCTCCACATGTAAGAATGGTTTCTGAAGAAAGCTAGGAAGCCTGGAACTGAGGTCTGCATTGTGCACATGTCTCCTACTTAACCCAGACAGAGCATGCAGAAATCAGGACAGACTGCTTGATCGGAGACCCCATTTTAGCCTTCAGGTCCACAGAGGAGATTAGGCAGAGCAAATATAATGAAAGTGGTAGATAAGAATCACATGGCCTCAAAAAGATCTTGCATACCTCTTAGGAAATTAAATTTAATATAGAATCATTTGTGTTAATACAGTGGCTCTATTATAACAGGCTTGTTGTTTTTTCCCTTAAAATGCCACAAAATAATTATATATTTTTATCAGGCAAAATTTGGAGTTACTCTAATTTGTTCTGAGCTTACACTTGGCACAACATCGTTTTGAGTACAGAACTAGTCTTCTAATGTAAAACAGCTGAAGCTGATAAAGTTGATACTCATTTCCAGCAATTTCCCTTTCTTCCCCTCTCTCCAGCGCTTCAATTGTTGAATCCATCTGATATCTAGTGCCCTCTTAATGACTCTCCCTCACTTCTAAGTAATACGAGTAGATTGAAAGGAAACTGATTCATGCTAGGGTAAACTGATTTATGATAAGTTATTTTGATATCTTTCAAGAGCATCTTCATGTAATCAAAGCAAAGCTTTAAGCTGAAGAGAGTAAGGTGTGCAGTGGTGGACTTTCTGGCAGTCACCACTGTTGGGTGGTAGGTGAGTGACACAATTTGAGAAAGAAAATTTTAGTTTTAGTTCATCTCCGAATATCTGAAATCTCACCAAATCAGCAAGCATTTATTGAGTGCTTACAAAATACAAATCGGCAAACTTTTATGGAATGCCTACAATATATCTTATTGTGGGAAATATAATTTAATCTCAAGAAATTTAGGGTTTATTAGAAATGATGCAAATCAGGAATTCTTAATTTTGAGTCTGTAGATAGTCCATGACCTACTGAAATTTATGTGGTATTTGATGCATATGTTTGTATGTATTTTTTTGGTCAGACTACTCATTAGAATCTCAAATGAGCCTAAATCCCACCTCTGCCCCTAAAGTTTAAAAATTATGGGCAAGTGTTCTCTATTATGTCTGCTTATAGACACCAGGACTATGGTGGTGTAGGCTCATTTTCTTCTCAAATAGTGATGCCATGGTCAAGATTTGGAATCACAACTCAAGGCTTGTTCCACATTTGTTCTTATTGCAGGTTAGGTTTGGAAGCAGACTCTGCAAACAAGATTAGCATTCAATACGTTTATGAGAGAGTGCTGGCTGGGTTTAACACTTATAAAAGGGAAGGGGAGAAAGCAGGATTGGGCAGAAGGATAAGCTGAGCTTTGAGCCATCTCAGAGGGTGCTGCAGTTGATCACACAAGGAGTTCTGAAGCTAGTATAATGAGCTGGGGCAAAGAGGTTGGCCTTTACACCTCAGATTGATCAGTCATTGGATGTGGACTGCCCTAGTAAGCATTACCTTGGGTGAGATGGTTATCTTCATGTGAGGCAGTCCCAGGGGCCGGGGTAGTGTGCAGACTGACAGCTGAGGGCATTCTGCTGGTAATTCACTCAGCAATGTAATTCCTTCCCTTTCAAGGTTCACAAGAGTCTAGCCCTGTGATGCTCAGATCCACTTTTTGTGTGTGTGCAAGTTCTGGGAGAAGCTCCTCCAGGAATGCAATTGGCCTGTCCTCCTGGATAAACTGATTTTACTGATATGGTGGTAAATCTTTGCAAGTTTTATCTCCCACCTTCTGGAAAGCAGATGTCTTAATAAGTCCTCCCAGTACTTGTCCATCTGGTCCTATTAGCATTATGGCCATCTACATAGAAAATCTGCATGATGGTCTGTCGGATTTTCAGCCAGGGGACCAGGTTCATATAGTGCTGGGACAAGACTACAAATATATATAGTATATAAGACTATAAATGCATACTGTTATTTGTTGTAAATGAATGCGGATTGTTTCTAATCATCTTTTCTCAGAGAGACAAAAAAGAATGCAATTTCCAGATAATACCACATGCCTGAGGCCACCTTTTGGCACAGCAACTGCAATTAGGGATAATACTTGGCTGAGTTTGCAGTAGTCTACTTTCATCCTCCAGGATTTGTCTTATTATTTTTTTTTTTTGCAGGAGTCAGACTGGCAGATTAAATGAAGACATGATAGAGACCATCCTCTTTGCATCCTTTAGATCTTTGAGGGTGGCACTTATTTTTGCCATTTCTCCTGGATGAAATATTGATTTGGATTTACTATCTGGTTTGTTTGTAAGCCAAGGGGTGGGAGTCAGTTTCAGAGGTTTTCACTGGGCCTTCTCTGTTATGATAGCTGTCACCCCACAGGCCAGGGAACTGATATGGAAATTCTACCAAATACTAAATATGTCCTTCTACTTACACATTTGAGGATCAGAGAAATGACTTCTTTGTGGGTTGCAGACCCAGTGGACTTTCTGTGAACAGGACCCATATGACCCCGTTGTAATGGGGGTGGAGGCTTGATGCTGTTTTAAGTCTCCGGAAATGAATATCAAATTGGAACCTGTGTCCAATAGTCTTTTTGGGTAGTCCCCTTTCCTCATGTGTGGTTACTGGGTAATGGCTATGGGTCCTCCTGGGGAGGAAACATGGGGAAACACTGCCCTGTAGATTTGCTGTGATATTGCAGGATCCTTCCATTTGGGAGTCTGGCTTCTTCAGGCAATTTTTTCTGTGTCTAAAAGCTGGCTCAAGTTCAGAAACTGGGTAAGGGACCATGACATTTTATTGGAGCAATGTCCCTCAACCTCCTGCTTATCCATCCTTGATTTCTTTTGATTTTTATAGTTCGAGTAATACCCTGTTGGCTCCCCACTTATTTTCTCCCTAAGGATCCTGTGTTCTATTACTTGTCTCCATAACTTTCTCAGGCCTCCTGGCTGCCCCGCTGACCTTGCTGCTCACTATAATAGTTATGTCTCCCTGCCCTCTGACAGTTAAGCATTGCCACCTGCCCTCTTTGAGGTGGGGTCAGTATAGGGATTTGGGGGCAGGGCCTATCACCCTCATCCTCATTGCTATAATGAGTTCAGTTTTGTAATGGCAGCTCTACCATCAGCCCCGTCCCATAGAGAGCAGCCACCATCGCGCTTCTTAGCTTTGGTAAAGTGCTGCATCCTCTGATGGGTTTTCTGGCCTTGCATGGTATATCCACGCTAGTGCCGCACACCTCGACATTTTAATCCTTCTTCCATCATCTGCCACAGCAGTTCTGGTATTTCTACTTCACATAGAGTGGTCCATTGCCTTTTCTATGCTCCAGTATTCATCCTAGTAATGTGTTTACACCATTTCCTGAGATCCTTGTCAGGTTGTAATATCATGTGTCTCAGGGGAGTGTTTCCAAAGTGATCAACTCTTCAGTATTCAAACTTATGGCTTCTCCCTCTTGATGGACCACCCTGAGGACCAGGCCATGTGTGCCCGCCTCACTCCTGCTGCTGCCTGCCTGCAAGATCCTGAAGCTACTCTGTGGCATGGTCTCCTTTCTTCCTACCAGGTGAGAGGGCAGGATCCTCTTCCCACTTTCCTACCAGCTTGCCTAAATGTAAAGAGCATTTACTATTTATAATTACACAGCTGGATTATATGTGACTTAAACCTCATTATTGACCTAGTGACTGGAAAAGGAGGTGACGGTTAATCCTGAAGGGGCTTCATGTTGTTTTGCTGGGGGTAAGCCTCTGCGTCACCTCCGGGCGAGAGAGGAGTGCTAACCTCTACCAGACAGGAGTGTACCACTTCTGCAGGCTCAGAAGTTTTGGGGGACATACAGAGATTCAACATTTTCAGGCAGATCAACCCAGATGTCTCCATCCCATGTGTCATGGTCCTGTTCATTCCTAACTGGGACTCTGTCCTTGGGTTGGTAAATCCATGTTGGTGGGGTGTTTAATCTACTTTGGGGCTGAGCTGCTCTTATTATTAAGTCCTGGAACTGATCAGCTTTTTCTGCTCTCTCACTACAGGCGATGAGAGTCTTTTCATATGCTGTGAAAGAGGCCATCTGCCTTTCACCCTCAGCTTTTAATTGATGATTAATCACTCTCAGATATTCATTATCTTTTTCTACAGTGTCAATTGTGTTTAACAGTAGCCGCCTAATTTCATCATCCTTATTGTTACTATTTCATCTATATTTTTTCATTGCATGATATTTCATACCAGCCAATGCCTTTCTTTCCACCAGTATACCATCCCGGTATACCACAGGTAAAAATTTTAATAACAATACTTTGCGCTGCCTACTGCCACACAGTCCCACCAGTGGTGGGATCCTCATTGCCAATTGCGTACTCCAGGTTCAAAACACCTAACCTCTTGTCTGCTTTCTCCTACTATCCCTGGCACACCATTTGAAGATTAGCATGCAAGAGACTCAATAAGAATTGCTCTTAGCATCAAAATCTGTAAAAGAGAAGGAAAGTCTAACTGTGATGCAATCTCAGTGAAGGCTCCAGCTGACCCCAGAGGGAGTTCAGAGGCTGAGATGGCATGACACTTCAGGATTGTCCTGAGTTGGGACAAAAGGACTTAGTTTTTAAGCTTCCATGGTTATTGGGTGCAGGATGCCCTGGTAAGGGGCCATGACCTTGGCATGCATTGTCTTTCACATGTAGGGTGATTTATATAGGGATGCTCCTATATAAACTTTTTGCTAGCGGTGCTCCTAGGAGCTGGGAGTGACTTTCATCCTTGAAGGGAGCAGGTGGAATCACAGCATCCAATACAGTCACTCATTAGGGTTTCTAAAATCTTGATTGTGACTTCTCCTGACCTCAGCCTTCTTTGTTGATGATATGGACATGATTGTCTTAAAAGTAAAGAGTAAATAGTAAACTTGAAGACTAAGTGCTCTTTAAGATTAGGCAAGATAAGTGAGAAGAGCAGGATCCGACCCTGTGGTCCTGAGAAAGCCTTTCCTTCTCTGTAATGCCAGTCCCTGCCCTGCTTGCCTTCTGTTGATTGAGGATCTCATTCATCATTAGACAATGCATTTGAAAGTGATCTCTGGTTTTAAAGCTTCGGCCAACCTAGCATAGTTTTCTATGCACAGTAGTACCTGTTAATGAGTGATAGATGGTGGAAGGGTCCCCCTTTTCCCAAAGAGTTTCCCTACCCTTAAAAACTTCATTTTACTGGAAGTCTTTTCAGAGTGCTAAACCCTTGAGAAAGAAAGCATACTAAGTTGTTGTCACTCATTCACACCCAGATGTTAAGAAAGGGTCCCAGAGAGGAGATACAGTAGTCCCCTTTTTCTGCGGTTTCATGTTCTGCAGTTTCACTTACCTACGATCAACCACAGTTTAAAACTATTAAGTGGAAAATTCCAGAAATAAACAATTCATAAGTTTTAAACTGCACATCATTCTGGGCAGCATGACGAAGTCCATGCTGTCCCACTCAGTCCTGCCTGGAATGTGAATCATCCCTTTGTCCAGCATATCTGCTGTGTATATGCTAGCTGCCCATTTAGTCACTTAGTAGCCATCTGGGTTATCAAATCAGTTCCCAGAGGGAGAGGAAGGGAGAGACCATATTCATATAACTTTTATTACAGTATATTGTTATAATTGTTCTATTTTATAGTTATAGTTTGTTATAGTTGTTAATCTCTTATTGTGCCTAATTTATAAACTGTATTATAGGTATGTACGTATTAGAGAAAATCTAGTATATATAGGGTTTGGTACTATCTGCAGTTTCAGGCGTCCACTGGGGGTCTTGGAATGTATCTCCCGTGGGTAAGGGGGGACTTCTGTATATAAGAGTGTTGAAAATATGCTCACCAGCCCTGGCCCTACATCAACACATGCATCCCTGGCTAGGTTAGCGAGGATGAGTGAGCTGTGACTCACTCGTTTGCCCTGATGGGAAGTTTGGAGCTCTCCTACAGCAATAAAGGGGCTTCCCTACTTTTCTAGCTAGATTCTAAATCACCTGCGTTTTGTTCAAGTCTACTGAATTCCACAGAAACCCAGAGTCCCTCAGTCATTTCCAAATCATAACACTTCTGGGATTGGCACTGTTCACTGTCTATTCAGTAGAAACTGAGTGGGTGAAGAGAACTGATAAAATGCAGTTTTGAAATTTACCTCATTCATCATTTCTAGTGTTTTAGATTATAGCTAGCGCACTCCACTCAATCACTCCTCAACTCCTGGCAGGAGGTAATAATGATACCTATTTTGGGCAGAGTGGATAATGATAAAAATCCTCTGTATCCCTGAAGCTCCTGTTAATAATGTGTTCTCTACTCACAAAACCCAACTAAAAAGTAGGCTGTGTTAGAGCCCATGGAGAAACAGACCCCAAGATGGCATTAGACACATTAGAGACGTCTTGGGGGAGACAGCAGGGAAGGCAACACTGTGATGCAGGACTCATACCTGAGGAAGGAGGAAGGGAAGAAAGCAGGATTTGGTAAGAAGAGCCTAGGACTGCAGCACAGTTCCAAAAGAGGATCAGGCAGGCCAATGGAGAGTCCTCAAGCCGGTTACACATGGGAAGAATCCCATGTCTTGCTGGAATGAGCCTACCTTAATCTCCCACTATGCTTAATCATTGGCTGGGGCTATTGGTCAATTGCATGCCCCAGAGCAGATCTGAGCTGTGCAGAGTCCACCCCTTGCACGGCACAAATCTATATACACTTCAAGGAGCAGCTTCTCCGCAGTTCCTATCAGCCTCTCTTCCTGAGGGAAAACCTAGAAGAAGTTAATTGAATGCCCATTGTTGTAGTTGGTAGCCGGGTCGCAACTGGCACTCATCCTTTCCCTCTTCCCCATCCATTCTAAATTCCCTCACCCTTAGGCATCACCTTAACGGGGTGCAGCAATGTGTTGGTACTGTGACCCAAATCTTCATCTCTAGGGGGCTGAGCCTTTGGTAATCACCCTTCTCAGGCTGGTGTTGCTAGGTAGCAGACACTAACCCCCTACCCTTCTAGGCCCCTGAATAAAGGGCCATCTACTGGCCACAGGTCTAGAATATTTATACATTCCTATTTCAGGCCACTTCTACACATGTGAATGGGCAAGAGCACTTCTCATAACTCCACCCACTGGGGAGATTTTCCTTCTCTGCTGTCTTTCAAGTCCAACTCTGAAAGTAACTGTAATACAGATGTTGTCCATTTTCAGCTTATACTCACATGCAGCTTATACCTAGCATTTAAAAAAATTGAGTTACAATTCACATACTACACAGATTCGTAAGTCATTTGTAAGCCAGACCTGGACCTTTTCCTGCTCTTTCAGCTGGCTGTGTAGGACTACCTGTATGGCCTCAGGTGCAAGCTAGGAGAGAGGCACTGGTACATCCGTGGTGGGTGAGCTGGGTCTAGGCTACCTGCTGTTTTTGTGTCCTCTGTTGCTGCTCAGGCTCGGTTGCAGATGTACCATTTCCAACTTATGGGCCTGTCCCACTTTATGGCTTGGCAGGTCCAAGAGAATCTAGCTCTTAGTGGATAATGTGCAGTCACGCAGTTACTCCAGGCTAAGCATTCTGTCTTTATTAGGGCCCAGTAACACATTAGGAACTGTTTTATGAAAGGCATAACATCCTTCACTGCAGCTGGTATGGCCTTGTGCCAGAACCCCAAGGGCTTACACTGGGTTTCTCCCACTGAGGCTTGCCATAGCCTCCACAATGCATCTTTTTGCCACCACAAACACCCCTTCCCTGATAGTGTCTGCTGGATCGTAAAGCCCAAGTAGCACGAAGGTTCACTGTGCCTGCCACATAGCACTTTCCTGCTTTGGGTCCTACCCAGAGCTGGCAACATTCCATGCCAACTGGTACAGAATGGAGCAATATTTTTAGGTGTGGAATATGTTGCCTCAAGAAACCAAAGAGGTCTACCAGATGCTGTGTATCCTTCTTTGTGGTAGGGAATGCAAGATATGGCAAGTATACAATTCCAATTATACATCAAGGACTGGGAGAATGATCACTAGGTAGATCTGTGGATCCAGGGGGCCCGCTGTGAGACAGACTCTAGCCAGAACGCTATTACATGGACCCACCTAATATAATAACAGGGAGGCCATGCTGATGGTTTGGGTCTGTAGGCACCAATATTAACTTCGATTCTATGTCCAACTGTTCTCAAAAAGTCTGGAAATTTCCATATCCCACTATATAATTAATGAGTAAATAGCCCTAGGTCCTTTGGAGAAGGATTGGGGAGATCATTTGTAGTATGTATGTGCTGCGCTCTTGAGGGTCTGAGGGACCTGGCCACATCACCTCTTTTAGGCAATGGATTTCAGATCTAAAAATTGCTTTGGGTCTGAGAACTGAGGAGGGAAAGTGACCTTTTATTGAGGTGACTACACTCAGCCTCTTGTCCCTCCAGTCTTGCCTTTTTTTCTCTTGGCTTATAGATGTTAAATTAAGTAACACGCTTGATGGCTGCCTATGTATTTTACATCTAGGAATGCTATGCTCTATTATGCATCTACAAACTCTCTGTGTGTCAAGGCAATCATGGCCTTCATGGCCCCCCTTGCCTCTATTATTTTAGGCCCCCTCATTCCCATACCTATTAACGAGCCTAGCTACATGATTGCCTTTTCTATCATGAGCTCTGGCCTGCAGTGAAGAGCCACCACCCAATTTCTTAGAGATGTTGGTGGATAGGGAGTCCTAGAACCAAAGTGGCCTGTTGGAGGAGTCCGTGTCTTGCTGAAATGAGCCTGCTGTAGTAACCCTGCTATGCTCACTCATTGGTCAGGAGCAGCCTGTGGAAGCTTAGGACAAGTTTGGTGGCAAGTCTAGAGGAGGAGCAGCTGGGGCCACCAGTCAGTTATGTTCTCTGCAGCAGGGAACTGAGCAGTATTTTCCTGGCTGCTGCACAGCCTCTCCCAGGGATGCATCAAGAGTGGAGAAGGCCTTTAGCTCATCACATGGTAACAGGAAGGAACAATTGCACCAAAGCCACTAAGAATAGTTTGTCTGTTTTTTTTCTTAAAATATTTCTTGCTGATCTAAAATCAATTGCTGAAACTTTACTTTCAAACACTAATTCTTCTATGTGATCAACATTTTAAAAAAAGTTGACATAATTCACATAGCATATAAATCACCTATAAAGTTATACAATTCAGTCATTTTTACTATATTCACAAAGTTGTGCAACCATCATCGCTATCTAATTTTAGAACATTTTCATCATCCCAAAAGAAACCTTATACCCATTAGCAGTGACTTCCCACTCTTTCTTACCACCTTGTTCCTGGAGATCACTAATATGGTTTCTTTCTCCATAGACTTACCTATTCTCGACATTTTATATAAATGGAGTCATACAATATATGGCTTTTTTATGTCTCGCTTCTTTCACTGAGCATCCATGTTGTGGTTGTATTGATGCTTCATTCTTTTTTTGTGGTTAAATAACATTCCATTGTAAGGATACAACACATTTGGTTTATCCATTTACCTGTTGATGGACATGTGGGTTGTCTCCACTTTTTGTCAATTATAAATAATGCTGCTCTGAAAAACATGTACATGTTTTTGTGTGAATATATGATTTCACTTCTCTTGGGCATGGGTCCCCAACCCCTGGGTCGTGGACCAGTACCGGTCTGTGGCCTGTTAGGAACCTGGCTGCGCAGCAGGAAGTGAGTGGCAGGCAAACAAGTAAAGCTTCATCTGTATTTGCAGCCACTGCTCAGCGCTAGACTAGCATCACCACCTCAGCTCCACTTCAGATCATCAGGCATTAGATTCTCATAGGAGCACTGGTCCCTGGTGTGAAAAATGTTGGGGACCACTGTTCTTGGATACCCAGAGTGGATTACTGGGTCAGAGGTAACTTTACATTTAACTTTTTGAAGAACTGCCAAACTGCTTTTCCAAGTGTGTGCTCAACATTTTTATAGGCATTTTGGAAGACACCAAAGTGAAGTCTTTGGAAGACATCCAAAGAATTTACAGTAGCTGGGGAGATAAGATCAACATATATAGGGAAAAATGTAATTATAATATAGCTTATATTTAAGAGCCAAACCATGTTATCTCTAAATTAAAAGTGGACCTACAGCCATGCACTCTTAGAACTGGAAGGGAAAAGAGAATGATGACTGCTCATTAGATAGTTAAGGCGATGCCCCTCAGAGCCTGAATTCCCGTAATCCTCTTCAACAAAACCATGATGGGACTGCTGGAGATAAAGGAGCAACTGCTTGAAACTCTGGAAAGCCTGACCAGTGTTGGGGATGTTTTCTACTCTCTTCATTTTACATTATATTTTAAAATGAGAATTGGACATAATGAACAGAGTTCGAACCTATGTTTTAGATTTTTTCTCCAAAAGTGAACATAAATTTCGGTAGAGCTACTCCCATTTTCTGATCTGGTATCTCTTGTGACATCTGATACAAATATATTGACTGATTTGTTGGAGTTATGCTTAAAACTTGTGGCCAGGAGCAGAGGAAAAGCAACTAGTTCACAGAGAAAATGGATCCTGAACTATGTACTCAGGGCCATGGAAAGAAATATCTTGGGGTATTTTCTATTTCATGCTAAAACAATCCTATAGCATTAGTATTCTGAAACTGTTTTTCCTCCAGTGGTCTTCTTAATGGATGGAGTCAAATAACTTTCCATTTTCTACCCATTTATCTTTTAAAAGGGACCATGTAAGTGGTAGAATGAAAGTTATTCCCACTGAATTATTTGCAGATTACTTCTTAAGTAAACTAGACATCACCTTTGGTCCATTTCACTTCGATATTTGCAGGTGATTTCTCATTCTCCGAATTTCATAATTCCTCCTTTCAGCATCTGGGCCTCATTTCTGTCTTCGGAGAAATCATCAGCCATAGGCAGCCTTGGAGGACTGTGCTCACTGTATATACCCTTACTTGAAATTGCTCAACCCGTTTGTCCTTCAAAGAGAGATTTATTTTGAGCTTTACACACCTTCCTTTCTGAGCTTCCTCACCTTCTTACAAGGCTGACATTCATTCTGAATTTTAAGTAAGAAAATATGGGGCATGGGGAAGGAAACCTTTTCTGTTTGTGCACTAAAAAGCATGTCCTATTTTCTTTTTTTTTGAAGGAGTAGAGACTTGATAATGGACTGGTTAACAATTCTCATCTCTTAGTATTTAAAAAAAAATCCAAATTGCATGGTGAATCTGTCTTTCTTTTCTCCATGACTAAGCACTGCATTTTTCAGCACTTAACAAGTCATTGTTCTGAAAAATTGGTTTCAGATCAGACCCTGCTTCCTAATGAGGCAATGACTTTGTTGATAACACATTTTTTTCCTAGACTGTAAACAGCAGCAGACGTGATAAAAAGCACAAAAGATGGATGGGAAATAAAATTTATGCAATTGCTCCTTTCCAGTATGGTCTGTGGATAATAAAAAATTGACGGAAGACCCAGGTCTTTGACTGAAATGTTATTAACCAGAAGTGCTAATTAAACAACTACTGTACGACGAACCCTGGTCTTGTTTATTAAGGACCCGAAAGAGAATTGCTGCAATCTAATCTGGGAGGCAAGACTTTAATCTTGTTATTTCTAGGCTTCCTGTTTCCAGCACATCAAGCCTGAATTCTTCTTTTCTTGGAGCTCTTTCATAATCTGTGATTCACCTGTCCTTATAACTTTATTTTCCATTTTCTTGCCCCAAAGGCAAGAAAGTCTGTCTGGTCTTCTCTCGGCTATTTTCGCTGGCCTCTACCCTAATTCCAAACCCCAGGATTTCCATCTTCTGGAGTTTGGTTCAATTTCCTCTTTTGGAAGCTTCTTTAATCATTTTACTCTATTTTCTCAACTTTACAGAATTTATTAAGCATTTATTAATCATTTTACTCTATTTTCTCAACTTTACAGAATGAACCTATGTTAAATAATTTCATTCTTGCTTATACATTAGTCTGTATTGTTCCGTGTTCTAAGGGGCCCACAAAAATTTCCTTCAGAAATGTTCCTTGAGAAAATATTTTATGTTGTTTGTTTTTCTCATCCATCAAATCAACAATATTTATTAAGTACTTATTCTCTATCAGGTCCAGTTCAAATTATTGGATATACCAAGAGAAGGATGATACAAAATTTCTAACCACATAGATCTTTTGGGGAGCCAGACAATAAACAGATCAAACAAATAAATGATCTAGTACCAGATAGTGGTAAGTGATGAGCACAGTCTTGAATACATGTAAGTTCTTAACAAATCACTTACTTGGAGGACAGTTAGGGACCAATTAGAGAATAACAGTAAATAATAATATCATAGTAAAAAGATCTCATAGTAAATAAGTATTTGTCATTTTACATTTGATCTATGGTGTCATCTTGGGCATTTAACTTGCAATACTTCAGTTTCTTCATCTATATCTTTTTTAAAAAAAATTAAATTTATTGGGGTGATCTTCGTTAGTAAAATTATACAGGTTTCAAGTGTAATATTCAATAATATGTCATGTGTATATTGCATTGCGTGTTCACTGGCCAAAGTTAACTTTTTTTTCATCACCACATATTTGACCCCTTTTACTTTTATTGACCTCCCTCAATCCTCACTTTTCCTCCAGTAACCATTAAACTGTTGTCTGTGTCTATGAAGTTTTTCTGGTTTGTCTTGTTCATTTGTTGCTTTCAGTTTTATATCCCACAAGTAAGTGAAATCATATGGTTCTCAACTTTTTCTATTTGACTTATTTTGCTTAGCATGATAATCTCAAGATTCATCCATGTTGAAGTAAATGCCAGTATTTCATCTTTCCTTATGCCTAAGTAATATTGCATTGTATGTATGTACCACATCTTTTTTATCCAAGCACCTATCAAAGGGTACTTTGGTTCTTTCTGTGTCTTGGCCACTGCAAATAATGCTGCAATGAACATAGGAGTGCATAGATCTTTATGGATAAATTTTTGAGGTAGGAGAGGGATTGCTGGGTCATATGATAATTCTATTCTTAATTTTTTAAGGAACCTCCATATTGTTTTCCATAGTGGCTGTACCAATTTACATTCCCATCAGCAGCATATGAGGGTTCCTTTCCCCCCACAATCTCTCCATCACTTATTATTACTGTCTTATTGATAATAGCCATTCTAACAGGTGTGAGGTGTTACCTCGTTGTGGTTTCGATTTTTATTCTTCTAATAGCTAGTGAAGTTGAGCATCTTTTCATATGCGTTGGCTGTTTGTATGTCTTCTTGGGAGAGGTGTCTGTTCAGATTCTCTCCCCATTTTTAAATTGGATTATTTTGTATGGTGGCAGAAAGAAATCTAACTATGGGAGGTGAACACACAGTGCAAATATATATATATGCCTTAATGTTAAAATGTACAGCTGAAACTTATTGGATTTCATTAACCAATGGCTCCATAAAAATTATTTAATTAATTAAAAAACAAAAATAAAATAAAAAATAAATTGGATTATTTCTTTTTTTGTTGTTGAGTTGTATGAGTTCTTTGTGTATTCTGGGCATTGCTCCTTATCAGAGGTGTTATTTGCAAATATCTTCTCCCATCCAGTTGGTTGCCTCTTTGTTTTGTTGATAAGTTTCTTTTGCTGTGAAGAAGTTTTTAGTTTGATATGGTACCATTAATTTAATTTTGCTTTTACTTCCCTTGCCTTTAAGGTCCAATTAATAAAATCCTTTCTAAAACCAAGGTCTATGAGTTTAGTACCTATGTTATTTTCTGTGTGATTTAAAGTTTCAGGTCTTATATTTAGGTCTTTGATCCATTTTGAGTTAATTTTTGTGTATGGTGACAGGTAGTGGTTCAGTTTCATTCATTTGCATGTGGCTTTTTAATTTTCCCAGCACCATTTATTGAAGAAGCTTTCTTTTCTCCACTGTATATTTTTGGAAACTTTATCGAAAAATTATTTGCCTGTAAGTATGTGGGTTTATTTCTGGGCTCTCAGTTCTGTTCCACTGGTCTTTGTGTCTGTTTTTCTGCCAATACCATGCTATTTTGATTATTGTCGCTTTGTAGTATAATTCGAAGGCAGGCAGTGTGATAACTCCAGCCTTGTTCCTTTTTCTTGGGATTGCTTTGGTTATTCAGGGTCTTTTGTGATTCCATACAAATTTGATGATTTTTAGTTCTATTTCTTTAAAAAAATGCCATTGGGATTTTGAAGGAGATTACATTAAATCTGTATAATATGTAAATCTTGGTAATATGGCCATTTTAACTGAATTGATTCTTCCAATCCATTAACATGGAATATCTTTCCATTTCTTTATATCTTCTTCAATTTCTTTAATAACGTCTTATAGTTTTCAATGTATAGTTCCTTTACATACTTTTCTAGGTATTTTATTCTTTTTGTTGAAATTGCAAAATGGTTTTTTTTTCATTTCTTTTTCTGAAATTTTATCGGTAGTGTATAGGAGTGGAGTGTATTTTTGTACATTGAATTTGTATCCTGCAACTTTACTGTATTTGTTAATTGTTTCAATAGTTTTTTAGTGGAGTCTTTAGTTTTTTCATAGAGAATCATGTCATCTGCAAAAAGTGGCAATTTGACTTCTTCATTCCCAATTTGGATACCTTTTATTTCTTTCTCTTTCCTGATTGCTATAACAGGGACTTCCAATATCATATTGAATAACAGTGGTGAGAGTGGGCATCCTTGTCTTGTTCCTGGATTTAGAGGTAAAGCTTTCAGTTTTTCACCATTAAGTATAATATTAGCTGAGGGTTGTTGTATATGGCCTTTGGCTTTTATTATGCTGAGATATTTTCCTTCAACATGCATTTTATTAAGTGTTTTAATCATAAATGGATGTTGTATCTTGTCAAATGCTTTTTCTGTATCTATTGATAAGAGAATATGATTCTTTTTCTTCTTTTTGGGGATCGAGCACATTCAGGGCGGCATGGCTGTAGACCGATTCTTATTTTTTAATTTCTTAATATGATGTATCACGTTGATTGATTTGTGTGTATCGAACCCTCCCTGTGCCCTTGGAATGAACTCTAATTGATAGTAATGTATAATTTTTAAAAATGTGTTATTGTATTCAATTTGCTAGTATTTTGTTTAGGATTTTTGCAATGGTATTCATCAGATATTGGTCTGTAGTATTTTTGGAGGGTGTGTTACCCTTATCAGGTTTTGGTATCAGGGTAATACTGGCTTCATAAAATGAATTAGGAAGTACTCCCTCTTTAATTTTTTGGAAGAGCTTGGCGACAGGCATTAAATCATCTTTGAATGTTTGGTAGAATTCACTAGTGAAACCACCTGGTCCTACACTTCTACTTTTTAGGAGGTTTTTGATGATTGTATCAATGTCCTTACTGTTGATCAGTCTATTTAGATTTTCCATTTCTTCAAGATTCAGACTAGGAAGGTTATATACTTCAAAGAACTTGTCCATTTCTTCTAGGTTATTGAATTTGGTGGTATATAATCTTTCATAGTACTCTTGTATGATCTTTGTATTTCTGTGGTATCTGTTGTAACTTCTTCCCTTTCATTTCTGATTTTATTTGTGTTTCTTTTTTCTTTAGTGGGTCTAGATAGAGGATTGCCAATTTTATTGTTCTTTGTTAATTTTTTCTATTGTCTTTTTGTTCTCAATTTCATTTAAGTCTGCTCTAATTTTTATTATTTCCTTCCTTCTGCTGACCGTGAGCTTCATTTGTTATTTTTTCTAGTTCTTCAAGATGTAATATTAGGTTTTTCTTTTTTCTCATTTCTTGAGATAGGTCTATAATGGTATGAACATTCCTCTTATCACTTTACTTTCTTCCAAACCAACAACCCAGTTTTTGGGAAACTGAACCAGGTCACATTTATAGGCTGTGCTGATTATTTTTTAAATAATATTTTTCATTTTTCGATTATAGTTGACATACAATATTATATTAGTTTTAGGTATACAACATAGTGATTAGACATTTATAAAATTTATGAACTGATCACCCTGAGAAATCTAGTACCTATCTGACATTGTACATAGTTATTACGATATTATTGACTGTATTGCCTGTGCTATACTTTACATTCCCATGACTATTTTGTAACTACCAATTTGTACGTACATCTTAATCCCTTCCCCATTTTTCATTCACCGCCTCAACTCTCTTCCCATCTGGTAACCCTCAAAATGTTCTCTGTATCTGTGAATTTGTTTCTGTTTTATTGTTTACTTTGTTCTCTAGCTTCCACGTGTAAATGAAATCATATGACATTTGTCTTTCTCTATCTGACTTACTGCATTCAGCACAATATCCTCTAGGTCCATCCTTCTTGTTGCAGATGTAAAGATTTTATTTATTTATTTATTTATTTATTTATTTATTTATTTTATGGCTGACTAATATTCCATTGTATATATGTACCACCTCTTCTTTATCCATTCATCCATTAATAGACACCCGGGTTGCTTCCATATCTTGGCTATTTATTGTAAATACTGCTGCAACGAACATATGGATGCACGTGTTTTTTAAAGTAGTATTTGGGTTTCTTTTTTTAGATAAATACCCAGAAGTGGGATTACTGCACCCTTCTTTGTTGTTATAACCTCTGTTTTAAAGTCCATTTTGTCTAGTATAAGCATTGCTACCCACTCTTGTTTTAAAATGTCCATTTCCATTTTCATGAAATATCTTTTTTCATCCCTTTACTTTCATTCTGTGTGTGTCTTTTAATCTGAAGTGAGTCTCTTGTAGGTAGCATATATAAAGGTCTTGTTTTCTTATCCATTCGGCCATCCTATCTTTTGATTGGAGCATTTAATTCATTTGCATTTAAAGCAATCGTGGATAGATATGTAGTTTTTGCCATTTTATTATTCATATTTTTGGAATTTTTTTTTTCTTGTTCTCCTTAAAGAAGTCCCTTTAACATTTCTCTTAATACTGGTTTGGCGGTGATGCGCTCCTTTAGCTTTTTCTTGTCTGGGAAGCTCTTTATCTGTCCTTCAATTTAAAATGATAACTTTGCTGGGTAGATTAATCTTGGTTGTAGGTCTTTGCTTTTCATTACTTTGAATATGTTCTACCAATCCCTTCTGGCCTACAAAGTTTCTATTGAGAAATTAGCTGACAGTTCTAAGGGAGCTTCCTTGTAGGTAACTAACTAACTGCTTTTCTCTTGCTGCTTTTTAGATTCTCTTTGTCTTTAACTTTTGGAATTTTTATTATGAAATGTCTTAGTGTGAGCCTCTTTGGGTTTATCTTTTTTGGAACTTTCTGAGCTTCCTGGGCTTGTATATTTATTTCCTTCACTGAGTTAGGAAAGCTTTCTGTCATTATGTCTTCAAATAGGTTTTCAAGTTCTTTTTCTCTCTCTTCTTCTGGTACCCCAATGATGCAAATGTTGTTATTCTTGATTTTGTCCTAGAGACCCCTTAACCTATCCTCCTTTTTCTGGATTTCTTTTTTCTTGTTGCTGTTCTGATTGGGCATCCTCTGCTACCCCATCCTCTAACACTAATTCAATCTTCTGCTTCATCCAATCTGTTGATTCCCTCTCATGTACTCTTCATCTCAGATATCGTAGTCTCCATTTCTGACTGGTTCCCTTTTATGTTTCCCATTTCCATTTTTATGTTTTCTATTTATTTGTTAAAGTCTCACTGAGTTCATCTATTCTTCTCCTAAGTTCTTCGAGTATCCTTATAACTAGTGTTTTGAACACTGCATCTGGCAGGTTGCTTGTCTCCATTTTGTTTAGTTCTTTTTTTTAGAGCTTTGTTCTGTTCTTTCACGCGGGACGTATTTCTTTGTCTTCCCATTTTGTTTGTCTCCCTGTATTTCTTTCTATGTATTATGTAGGACTGCTAAGTCTCCCAGTCTTTAGTAGAGTAGCTTTATGTAGCAGGTGTCCCATGTGGCCCAGTGGCACAGTCTTCCCTGGTCATCTGAGCCAGATGCTCAAGATGTGTCCCTTGTGTGGGTTATGTATGCCCTCCTATTGTAGTTGAGCCTTGGTTGCTGTTTGCATGTCGATGGAAGGGATTGATCCTTTGGGTGATTGGTTGTGAGGACTGAACAGTGAGGGGCCAACTCTACAGAGCAGGATTCACCTTTCAGGTGTGTCCTCCTCAGATGCTGTCCTGGGTAGTGCCCTGGCTCCAGTGCTGGTCAAAGTAGGACAATGGTGAAGTGGCCCAGGAATGAAGAAGATGGAAGAAGTATAAGCTATATCATAGAACAGTTAGTGTCAGCATGAAAGACTATCGAGTGAGAGAGGACCAGAAGGTAGACTGAGTCACCTCGGATAGAGTTTTGAGTGTCAGAATGAGGAAATGACATTTAACTTGGTAAGTCTTTGAAGGGTTTTAGCAGAGTTTATAATACCCTTGATCTGTCCTCCACAGGTCCTTCTATGCTCATCCCTTATATATCCCCACTTACAGGTACACACCAACTGAAATGATGAGCTACTTGCAATTTCCTACGCACTCCTTGTGTCTTCATCTTCTCTTCCAGAACTCTAACTTATTCTTGAAGTTTCACTTATCATTTCTTCCAGAAATTTTCCCTGTCCCTTACTAACTGAGTTGGATATGGGTCCTGTATGTGCCTCTCCCCAATGGTTAACCTGTCATACAACCCATCGCTCTGAATTCTAATGCCTGCTGAGTTTTCTATACCCATCTTGAGAGTAAGATCCTTGAGGAGGACTGTCATATGCTTACCCCTGTATTCCCATTGCCTGGCACATAATGGCATAAATATTTGATGCTTGAATGAAAGAAAGAACAAGCAAATAAATACATGACTGAAATGATACATTGGTGTTTACTTTAGGAACATTACCTGGCAAGACGAATAGAGAACAGAGAGAGGTTAGGCAGTTCCTATGGTAATCTGGTTGAAAAAGAATGAGGCTTAAATTAGTAGCAGAAAGAGTACAAAATGGGGACATAAGAAAATTTCAGAGGAAATCTAGCAACTGATTGAATGTACAGAGTGAGGGACCAAAAATAGTTTAAATGCTGAGATTTTGAGCTTAGGGGGATAGTGGCACCCTGAATGGAAATTAGGAAGTCAGAAGGAAAAGGTGGTTTGGGGTGGTAGTAAGTGGTAGGGAGATTAAAGTTTGGTTTTAGACACATTCATGTTTAAAATTATCTACTAAAGCTGATTTTGTGATTAGTTTTCCTGATTCATGAAAATGTGTCAGAATTAAGCTCCTCATGCTTGATTGGATCTGATTCTTCTTCATCCTCATTGTTAATCCTTGGATTTTTCCTTTCTCCGGGTGGATTTTTAGGTTATTTGCGAAAATCAGCTGCTTTTTGTACTTCCTTTATGCCCAGGAAATTTATGTTTTGAGGCTGACTGAAGGAATTCAGTTGAGGTTAAGCCCATTTACACGAGAGGCCTCTCAAATGTCACAGCAGTGGCAACTCTTTTAGGACAGTGCCTGTGGCTAGTGATATTACCTCCCTTCCCTGCATCCTGGGTCAAACTCGTGCTGAGACTCTATAGGTGAAATGTGTTGGTCATGGCAATGACATTGCCAGGTCAGATGGAATGAAATGTCCTCTCTGGTAGGAATACTCTCCTATCTTAACATTTGGCAGAAGAGCGATGCTGAAGAAGTTTGTCTTTGGCATTATTTGGTCACTTTCTCTCCATGTCTTTTTCTAATGATGTTCCGCACTTTAACACTCTTCTCAGCATCTGATCCAGGCAGGAAGCTTCTCTAGATTTCTGAGCAACTTGAAAAAAATAAATAAGATCATACCAGTCAAACTAAGGTGTTGATGCTGGACCATAACTTATTTTACCTCCTTTCTTTGTGGCATTTCTATTTCAATAAGGGTCAGATTCTTAGTAATAGCTGAGAATATTGCAAAGTTGCTTGGTCCAGTGGCATGGTCCCTGAGGACAGAGAGAGTGTTCCTGAGTTCTGGTCCTAGCACTGTTATTGACAGACTTTGTGACCTAGACAAATTGAATGGATTCTCAGTTTCTTTACTTATGAAATGAGGCAGTTAAACTTAATCAGTGGTTTTTAGCTATATCAGCTATATCAATGTCATTCCCTTCATTTGAAGCTCTTCTTTTACTATTTTGAAATGAAATTTAGGGATAACATAAGTTCCATATATATATAATTTAAAAGTCAATATAGTGCCTTACCTGGCATATAAAAAAGAAATCAAAAGGAAAGCATTTTATATAAAACAATATGTGACAATTCAGACCCACCTCCACTGGATGACATATTAAAGTAGTAAGATGTTTGCAGCTATACATAGAATCACCATAAATGTGACAGCTATAAATGCTACAACTATGAGAATGTGGTATTGACCCTCATTTATCATTTTTATTGGCCATCGAATATGACTAGTGGCATTATTGTCGGTAATGTGATTTTCTGAAATGGTGAACATTTCTTGGTAAAGTTCCAAACAAAATAAAGTATGATCTTTCCTTCTTGGTTGCTCTCAAAAAAAAAAAAAAAAAAATCAGTATATATTTAAACTGTGGAAAAAAAAACAACAAAAAATCATGTGCTTATATGTAGAAAGGAATTTTGTTATAGGCTCAAATAATTAATTAAATACTCCTTTTTCATCTGTGTAATTGACTGCCTGGATGTTGGAAAGTTGAAGTGGAAGTGAAACAATTCTGTATGGCTGGGACTTTCTCCACGTTGTAGAAGGTTGAGTATCCCTCACCACCACCCATCAAATGCTAGTAATTTCTCTCCAAAGGATTGGGAGAACAACATAAACACCCACCACAATTTCTAAAACAGACTTATGGGGGGCAGGGCAGGCAGTTCTACCTCCCTTAAAAATTGCCGAACTAGATATTCTAAGCTTATAGAGGCTCTACTACGGGCAGATCCAGTATTGTAGGGTACAAAGCTCATTCAGTTTGGGGGCCCCTTCTTTAAACGATTATAATTACAAATACAAAATTAGATATGAATATGGGTATTTATTTATAATGAGAAAAATTGTAAAAAAAAAAGACGCTAATTTTAAAAGCTGATAAGTACCACAAATGAATTGGTAGTGCAAACACCTGGTATTTTTTTTCTTTTAGTAATTAGCTACCTGATGTACTCTTTTTCCTACATTTTTGGCAGCATACTTCGATCATCTCTTCACATGACAATAAATATCATTTTCTATAAACAAGGAAGGATAATTTGGTCTTTCCTTTAACATAGTTGATCAAATTTTATTTCTATCAGTGATAATTTAGAAATGTTTCATTTGGCTTCACAGCTCATTTTTGGTTATCATGTAAATTTTTAGGATTATTATCAAATTTGTAAAAACTTCTAGCTTCTTTTATACATAAATTACAAGATGAAAAATTTTTTATACAGTGACCAGTCATAAATATTCCTTCAGTTGATAATATTCATTAATTGGTGTATCATTGATGTTCTCATTTTAGAGCTTAATATAAATTTATATTATCTTCATTGAAGTCAGTATTTAATATCAAAACAAGACTTCTAATAAATTCTATTTTCTATGATTCCCACCAAAAGAGAAAAAAATGATGTTTTTATAATTAAAAAATAATGATGCTTTTATAATTTATAATTGGCCTTATTGTCAAGTATATTTCTCTTAGGAGAGAAACTCTCAACATCAATAAAAACTTTATCCTTCCTTCACAATTTTACATGTCTGGTGATTGGAAGAATTTTCCATTGACTATCTTCTGGTTATACACTTTTCAAACCTTGTTTCTCCCCCATTACTAATGTATGCCATCAGCATGTTCATATTATGACATGAACTTAGTTCTGCACTTCCATGCCTCCATAGATACCAGGTGAGTCAGCAGAGTGGGTAGTAGAAACATTTTTAGAAGTCTTTCTTAGACTGAAAGTGAAAGCAAAAACTTAACTAAAGGTATCCACAATTCGACTTTCCTTTATCGAGATTCCCCAAATGACCTTTGCTCCAATGGTACACAACCCACCCTGGAAGTGTGATAGAAGGGGAATCAGTGTGATAAGAAGTGGAAAGATAAAATTTTTAACAATCGTGGTTGAAGTATTTGACCTCTGCAAATGACCTACTTAAAATATATCTAGACTCGAGGCTAGAGTACCTCTACAAAAAAGACATTCAGAGTTGGAAAAAGTATATATATAATATGTGGGGTGTGTGTATGTTTATTTATAAACACATTGCTTAGCGCCCTTCCACTACTTTGAAAGGGGCCTGTGCATATTTAAGCTTCATTAGCCTTATGACACTCTGACTCTAACACTCTATGATTCTATGAATTAATCTCTAATTTTGAGAATGAGAGGAGTTGGGGAGGGAGCCTTCCCAGGGCCTCTCATATTATATAACACATAGTGCTTCTTCTATTTGTGATGAGACATAATTTTCTCTCCTAATTACATGAACTGTTGCATTCTTTTTCTTATGGTGCTGCCAAATTCTGGGTGATAAACCCGTTAAAATTTTTAAAACAAATTTTTACTACTGAAAAAAAATAAATTAATATATTCAAAAAATTTAAGTAAGCTAATAACAAAAATCAGTGGTCCCATGGCTACTCCCACTCCAAGATGCAACCACGTCAACATTTTAAGCCATTTTTTTCCAGTTTTATTTCTGTTTTTAAAAATAATAATTATATACTATGACCTCTTGGGTCATCATTTTAGACATTATTGTCTCTACTATAATAGATGCAAAGTTTAGTCTTCAGTTTCATAGTTTCTTTTTTTAAACTTTTTAAATTAAGTTTATTGGGGTAACATTGGTTAATACAATTATATAATTTTCAGGTGTACATTATCATTTGACATCTGTATATTCTATTTTGTGTTTACCACCCAGAGTCTAGTTTCCTTCAGCTATCATATATTTGATCCCCTTTACCCATTTCACCCTCCCCTTACACCCCTACATTTGATCCCCTTTATGCTGTCTACCTCCTCCATCCTCCCCCACCCCACTAGTAGCCACTAGTCTATGGTCCTCTGGTAACCACTAGCCTATAGTCCATGTCGACGTTTGTCCTGCTCATTTGTTGCTTTTAGGTTTATATCTCACATATAAGTGATATCATGTGATTTTCAACTTTTTCTGTCTGGTCATAGTTTCTCTCTTGACATCTCTTCGGCAGCCTTCTATCCCTCCCTCCCAGTCTGGACTCATCCTTCTCTAGGACTGCAGTACAGGGTTTTCCTAGGACTTCTCTTTGTCATCACCCTGAGGGGTCCTCTCATCTCATCTCTCTCCTGTATTCTAGCCCCTGATTCCTGGCTTTCATATCTTTTTCTTGTTCTTGGTTTACTCCTCTGTTTTAGTGAAATACATCTTCTCTTAGCTTTCTGAAAAAGAGTATGTGGGAGATAAATCTTTAGAAACTGCAAATTTTAAAATGCATATTTTCTACTTGTGGTTGTCTAGGTGTAGAATTCTAGGAAAAAACAATTTCTCATCATATCAGAATTCTAAAGTCATCGTTCCAGGGCTTTCCAGCTTCAGTATTGCTGTTGATATGTCTGATACCATTTGATTTCCAGTTCTTAGTAGGTAAGCTGTTTATTCTCTCTGGATGTATTAGGATCTATTTGACCCTAGTGTTCTGAAAATTTATAATACTTTGACTTGTCTGTGCTTTTTAGTTGTCATGTTGCATACTTGGTAGGTATACTCTTTTAGTCTGGAAGATCATGTCTTTTAATTCTTGGAAATTTCCCTGTTTTTTTTTTTTTTTTTTTTTTTTTTTGATAATGTTTTTGGGTAATTTCCTTCCCACTAATTTCTTCATTCTCTTTCCGGAATTATTATTTAGACACTGGACCTCCAGGATCATTTCTTTTTTCCTTTTTATTATTATTGTCCATTTCTTATTTGTTTGTTTGTTTTACTTCTATTTTTAGGGAGATTTTCCTAGATATTAAAATTTCATGTTTTTTACTTGAAGTTTTTTTGTTTGGGGATTATTATTTAAAAACTTTTATATATAGTAATCCTGTTATTATTTCAAGGATGAAATATCTTTTCTTATTTTTCTGAAGTTATTAATGAGTTTTCTTTTGCTCCCTGGGTTGAATCTGTTTTCTGAGTTTTTATTTTTGTTTGTTTTATTGATTTTCTCCTAATATACTGGAAATATTTCTGGTATTTCTCAAATGTCTAATGATCCTGGGCTGTTTATTAATATTTAAAAATGAGGTCTAAAGGTCTGTTTGTATATCTATCTCAAAATGTATCTAGAAACTTATAACTTCTCACCACCTTCACTTGTGCCATCTAATTCTAAACCACCATCATCTGTTGCTTAGATTATTGCAAGAGTCTGCTAATTGGTCTTCCTACTTTCATACCTGTGCCTTATAGCTATTCTCAACAGAGGATAAAGTGATCTTTTAAAAATATGTCATATTACCTCACTTCTGCTCCAAATGCTCCAATGGCTTCCCATCTTATTCCAAATAAAAATCAAATGATGTATTAGTTTTCTATGCTTATAACAAGTTGCCACAAAATTAGTGGCTTAAAACAATACACATTTTCTGTGGTTCAGAAGTCACAGGACTTAGCTGAGTCCTCTGCTTAGGTTCTCACAGGCTGCAATCAAGGTATTGGCTGGGGTTAGGTTATCATCTGGAGTCTCAAGCAGGGAAGCACCTGTTTTCTAATTTATGTGATTGTTGGGTAGTATTTAGTTTCTGCAATTGTAAGATTCATGGAAGCTTGCTTCTTCAAGCCAGCAGGGGAGGAGAGAGGGTAGGGGCAATCTTCTAGCAAGATAGTCTTACATAATCGTGAGAGTGATATCCTATCATTTTTGCCATAACCTTTTAGTTAGAATCAAGTCACAGGTCCTATCCATGCTCAGAGGCATGAATATCCAAAGTTGGGAATCATGGGGGTGCCACCTCCAGTCTGTCTTTCTCAAATGGTCTATAAGGCCATACATGGCCTAGCTTCCTATTACCTATTTGACATTATTTCCTACTATTGTCATTCACTCTGTCACAGCCACAGAAGTCTTAGGGTTTTGTGCTTTTTCTTTCCATTGCCTGGAACTCTCTTCTAGGTACCATACAGCTCATTTTCTCACCTCCTTCCAGTCTGTTCAAGTGTCACCTTCTTAGAGGGTCCTTATCTGACCACCTTATTTAGAATTACTGGCACTCTTTATTCCCCTTTATTGCTTTATTTTTCTCCATATACCATGTCATGTACTTATCTGTTGTGTTTATTTTCTATTATCCTCTACTAGAATAGAAGCTCTATGAAGATAGGAATTTCCATCTGTTTTGTTTGCTACCGAATCACTTGTATGTAAAACATAGTAATCACTTCATAAATATTTATTAAATGAATGAATATATATGTGCAAGTTGTTGTTCGATAGACTTAATAAGATAATTGGATGGGTGTCCAGCTGTTTTTTTTTTGTTGGGGACCCCCCCAAATGTCAGCATCTCTATGTCTTTGCTCATATGCCATTCAGTTTCTCCAAGAAAGGATCATCTAATCTCCTGTCCAAGGGGTTGTAAGAATCTTGGTTGCCATTATTTTGTAGCTACACAGTAGAAAGAGTTGAGGTTCTCAAATTCAGTATACAAATTTTCACTTTATCTCCCAGTTTGTAGTTCTTCTCCTCACCAAGAGACCTCAAGCCTAATGTCCCTTCGAGTTGATTTTCTGTGGTTCAATTTCTCCAGAGACTTCATCTCCTGCCTCGGGTGGGAAGGGGAATCAATTGAATATGCCAAGTGCAGGGTGGGATCTTGGGGCTTACTTGCTGCCTCTGGCTTGCCCCTGCCTTCTACATGATGCTTACTATTTCTGAATTCATCTCAAGTTCTTGAGGGTGAATTAGCTTCTCTTTTACTTCACCTTCTTTTGTATGCCCTCATGTTTGACCTTGCCCTGTTTTTTTTTTTTTTTTAAAGTCATTCATCCTTCCTTTATTTACTTTCTGACTTTATATGGAGTTTCTCTTTCTGATTCTTTCTTGCTTCATTTTGGAAAGGGGTTTGAGAGGAGAAAAAGGCCATATTGATTCTGAAAATCCCCCCAAAATATTCATCCAGATGTTTAATGTTTCCTTGGGGATAGGATTAAAGTCTAAAAATATTGATGGCAAATGGAAATCTTATCAGAGACAGCTTGATTCTGTACTAAAGGTAAACATTAAGGAAAGGATTCCAGATAATCCGAGTGTTAAATGGGATTGGAGGAGAGGTGAGAAGTACCATCTACAGTCAACACTTTAGATAATTCATACTTTTTGATCCCGTAATTGACATTGTAGGACTCTGCCTTAAAGGAATAATCAGAAACTTGGGCAAAAATAAAAGTGCAGTCATGTTCATCACAATACTAGTCATATGGTTAAAACTGAAAAAACCATATCAAAATAAAATATGGTATATTTGTTGGAGTATTATGCAGACATTAAAAGAGATTTTGAAGGTACTTTTCAAAAGCTGAAGAAACCCTGAGATCTTTAAGACTGTTCAATGACATGAGAATAAGCTCATAATATATTAAATGATAAAAACAAGATGAGTTCATATTACTTTTATTGTAAGAAGTTTTTGAAAGGCACAATGAAATTAGAAGATATTTAATTCATTTTAGACCATTAAAATATTCTTAAATACACAAAATGAGTATCATATGTACCAGAAAGTACCAAATTATGGTTTATAAATTAGTTCAAAAGAAAGTCTGTTTCCTTTCTTAGGTACCTATTACTCCTGTGGCTAGACACGAAAGAAAAAGCAGTTACTACTTTTCAAGAAACCATCATCTTTCCTGAAGGTTATTTGGTAAACTTATAAGCCTTTACTTTCCAACTTTCTAGAATAATCTTCGAATGTGCTTTAAAAGAATGGCCTTTTCCAATAGTCTGCCAAGGTTTTTTTTAAAGAACTATTCTTGACCAAGTTTGGAAAATCACATAAGTGTTCACTGCACATAAAATCAGTGTTTTCATTTCATAAGAAAATTTTCCAGCATGTAGGACAATTTTAGAGTATGCAGATAACATGTAATCTAATATTAATTATTAATGCTAGAAGAGATTAATTCAGTGAAAAATGATTTATTTAGTGCAGACGTTCCTGAACTCTTCACTACATAAAATAGATGTTGGGAAATGTCATGGCTCAGGAAATAATCATCACAGTGCACTCTCATGCTCAGCTTGCACTTATCTACCTAAGGAATAATAACTATGAGACATAGTAACTACTCATAGTCACAGTAACTATGAAAGTCCTAAGGGGGTCCCTCTAATCCTAGCAAGAGTTAGGATGATAAGCAAAAGTTAGATTAGGGTATGCTTTTTGTCCCTGTCAGTTTTTCTTTCTTTCTCTTATTCTTTTTGTGCTTTCTCTTTTCCAGCCCTGTCCCTAACTCCATTAGAAATGAGGAAAGTAAGTACTATCTGTTTGTATTTGCTGTTCTAGCTCCAGAGGAGCTTCTCAAACACTCATAACCTGACACTACCTACACAATTACTCATTTCCATTCTTCATCTCTCATATACATTTACCAGGCATCTTATTATGCAAGACATTATGTGAGACATGTGGCCCCAAGGAGCTCACGCTGGAACTCATGATTCGAGGTAGTTCAGCGTATACCCTGTATGGTGTGGGTCAACAGGGAGAGAAGTCCTATGGGAAGGTTCCATAGGGACTAGCTTCTGCTCTGGGAATTTGGCGTTTTGGACTAGGGAGATTTTCCTCTTTTGTTAGCTTGGATTTTGTTACAGACATGCTTTTGTATATACTCATGAAACTGTGTCTATTGGACTAGGCTTAGCAAAGAAACTTCTCTGCCCAACAAAGTTGGAAGTTGATACTGCAAATTTAGAGGTGAACTTTCCCTGCATTTCTACAGAATGAGATTCATTTGGTAGAAATGTTAGACACTGGTATTTTAACTAAAAATAAAGAAGCTGGGCTACTTAAAAATAGGTTGAGATTCTCAGTTTTTATAGATTTCATACACTTGAATCGTTTTTTGTTGAGAAAATTTTGTTGGCATACTGTTCAGAGTAAAATATCTGAATAAGTCAATTTAGTGCTTCCATAGTCCAGGCCTTTTAATTTTCTCACTTGCCTTTGGAGGATCCAGCAGCTCTTTAATATTCTTGGAATTGTGTAATGGAGGTTGTGGTTTTTCACTTAACTTTAAAGGAGAGGTTTGGTATGACAGTAGTATTTCCATTGTTCCATTATGAAATCTTGTTCACAGATCTCTAAACATAAAAGAGAGCATCCTAGAATCCCACTGCAATACTCTTAGCTGCAGAGGTGAATTCAGTGTTAACTCAGTCTATTTTGGACTTTCATGAGGAGATATAGGTACCGAGAGGCAGTTAACACAGCACTAAATGCACAGTAGGAATTTAATACACAGTGATTCCTCAAGTGATCAGTCTTTGGGGAGCACTGCTGTTTGTTGTGTTTTTAAAGAATTCCCATATAGCATGTGAAGCAGTGATCTATTTGTACAACTTGTTTATGCAGCGACATGGGACCAAAAACTACAGCTGAAATTAAAGAGAGACAACCTTACCCTCCCCTAGTCAGAGAAAAAAAGGGAAATTTAGATTCTTTTCAGAGCCTAGCTTAACCACCTGAAGGTTCCTCTGTCTACTTCGGTGCTCACTGCTCTCCCTCGGCTTTTGGATCTTACAGCCTCTGCACATAGTTTATGACTCCATTCATATGTACAAGAGCTACAGCTATGTTTGGCAACTTCTTAGTGCCCTGAGCAGGCGCTGTACTAGGTGCTAGATGAGCAAAGCAGACAGTGATTCTGCAAAAGGAGTGGGAGAGACAGACAATAAAAAAGTAACAAGAATTAATGGTTCATTGAGGATTCTCAATTCATTTGGATGTAAACTTGAGACAGCTCTATTTTTTCCTAGTGACTACTTTCAACCTTGGCCATCCAATTTCCTACCTCTTAGTGAATGTTTGGCAGATACTATAACTTTCCAGTCAATTTGAGCCGTTGAAGCACAGTCCAGGCAAATTTAAAATTCAACCTGACTTCTGATTCAGAGCAAACCCTTCCCCCATTACATGCTGTACTTTTCTGTTCAGCCTATCTGGGAAGAGATTCTCAGGGATTCTGGCTGGTTTCTTTTCCCGGGGAAACTTATTAGAGCAGCTTGCCTCAAGGCTGTGACTGAATCACTGTTTTCTTCATCTGTACTCATTCTAAATTCCCCTCACCCCTGGCTAGCACAGCTGCTGGCTTACCTTGTGTGGTGAGGGCTGACCACGTGGTCATCCCTGAGATATCTGAGATCGAAGTCTAATGTATTTGTCCATGTATCATCAAACTGGGCAGGGGATATCAAGAGATGTGCCAGTGCGTCACCTGGGTGCAAACCACATTCTTCCTTGTGCCCCTTGTGTAGTGGCAGTCCTGCATCCTGCTGATGAGCAAGATCAATTACCTCTGCCAGTATGGTGACACCTTTCCTTACCTGGTGGCTTTTTGGAACAAGAAGCATAAGGTGACTAAGTGGCAGCTGGTAGAAGTGTTATTCCTATGGGAATAGGATCTCTAGACCCCTATCCTGAATTTGTAGGGAGAAGAAACACAAATTCCCTTAGTAAGTCACTGGGGGTGATGGTAAGTGGGGACACCCCTACTTTTACCTCTTGGTTCCTAACCCTGGCATCGTTCTCTTGGGACACAGTACAAGGTAATGGCCATTGCTTTAGGTATAATTTATATATATACTCTGTGGGTATCTCTAAGCTGGCATCTTGGTTGCACCTTCAATAAGCTGCCACTCTGGAATGTGGCAGCTTCTAGAGAGATGAACAATATGATAGGATCAGTGGCTCTCATGGTTATGTGCCACACCATTTCACCTCCTCTGCTATAAAATGAGTCCCCTGTGGTCTAAAGCACTATTAGGCAGGATCTTGTGTTGAAACCCTCAGATAGTGGTGCTGGCCAAAGCCATGCAGGCATAAAGGACAAAGCTAAACTGTCAAATACCTATGATGAAGTGGTAGAAGGGGTCAAATGCAATGAACTTGCCACCAGGTGGCTAGTTTGTCTCCTCAAATGATGATGCTAGAAAGAATGTATTAAGTATCAAAGTCCGTCTCTGTTTCTAGCAAGTTAGCGATTTGGCAGCAACAGTAGAGGATCAGCCTCATTGTGCCAGCACTGGAGTAGCCAGTGATGGAGTCTGGCTGATGTCGACTGACTACATTGTTCTGTCTACTTGATCATTTAATGCTTTTTCTGTGGTGGATTCTATCTGGTGAGCATTAATACTAGATATGAATATCTTCACACTTTGTTTATCCCCATTGTAGGGATTCCATATATAGAGGAGAGGAACAGCCTAAAGATCTCATGTTACATATGAGAAGAACAACGTGAGATTCTAGACCAAAGAGCTAGATCTAGTTAAACTGAGCTACAGTGATGTATTCACCTGTTAGCTGATAGAGTGTTACAGTTTGCAAAGAGTCCGGAGAAGTAGCTATGGAGAGTAGATTTAAAGGAAGAAAAACACCACATCAGTGAAAAGAATTTTCAGCATTAGCCAGCCACTTTAAGGAAAATCTGCTCATCTTAACAGAAACACACCCCACCTAAAGAAACTTCTTGGTGCCCCTAAAATCAAAGCCATCCCCAGTTTTCTTGGAAAAAGAAAGAAAAAGAAACACAAATTCGTAGCAGAAGGAAAAAAGAAATATCTACATAGGCTCTCCTTGGCATTAAAGAGAAAGCTTTAAGGGCAAGCTCCTGGGGGAAAAGATAACATAAAGTCTTAAATACATATTAAGGTGCAAATGACTGAAGGTAGATCTTTTCTAAGAGAAAGGTATATACATTTTTCTGTGAGAAAGGAGAGGAGGGTCAGAAAAAGTGATGGGGTAGGTGTAGGGAGAAATTGCTCCAAGAGAAGCTGAGATGCAGGAACTTTTTGCCTGGTGCTAGCTCTGCCCACAGTGAGGCTCCGGGTTGCAAGTTTAGTGGTGAGTATTGTTCGTGAGCTCTGAAGTCATGCTAGTGCTTCTGGAATGACTTTGAGGCCAGTGGAAATATTTACCTCGCTAAAGGAATATATTCACTTTATCTCACTCTTCTAGGAATTCACATGGCTTATCAAATTTACATTTCCTCAAATGCATGAGAATTCTATATCCATCTCGTTTTCCTCTCTATGTATTCTAAATCATTCTTTGAACGATTTCTTATGACCTATGTATGCAGAAACGAGTCAGTTTACACAGGGACTAATCAGTTATCAAATAAAAATGAGACCTGTCCCAATGATTAGAAAAGCTGAATTCTAAGTTTTAAAACAAGTAAATTCTTTTAAAAACTCTTTTCAAGCTAAAATCAACTGAGATTCCAAAGATCTGAGTTTCATTACTTATTCTAGCACTAAATAGTCATATGACCTTGGATGAGTTGTTTTACTCTTTCGGGCCTCAGTTTTCTCATCAAACATGAGAAAGGCTACATGAATGCAACTGACAAATATTAAAGCACTTGGTAAACTCTAAATAGCTGTATGACCATTGCTTATGCTGTTGTTCGACTTTTGGTAAATATCCCACAGTTTATAACTGTTTTAGGAATGTGGTCAGCTTTTTCTGCTTTTGTTTGGGTTTTGCACCTGTTTTAGGCAGTTGAGGGCAATATTTGAATCATTGATGAGCTTTCTTTTCTGGTACACCAGCCTTCTGAAAGCTAATTCCTGGGCTTAAAAAAATCTGAATCAGATCTCTTCTTGTCTCTCCCAAAAGTGGTGTTGATGTTTCTGGCTTTTTACTTCTGCTCTCCCTCAAGGCCTCTTAAGTTCCAGAACTCATTTAATTCCCCATCTCCAGTAGGGCGTGTTCTTGAGTTCTGTTTACGTTCCAAGATCTGTGAGGAGACTGCTCATTCCTAGATAGTCTTTTCCTTGTATTGTCAGAATCGAGCACACTACTTGACTTCTGTTTTCTGCAGTTTCCTTTTCTTTCCTCTGTCAGCCTATTTTCTAACTGTTGCCTCCACCGAGAGTCTCCTTCGCCTTGAGTTGGATTCAGTGAGTACTAAATATGTGGTTCCTCCAGTGTGTTTTATACCCAACTCCTCTACTGCAGTTCACACACCCTTGATGATGTAAAAATTTAATAGTTTTTCCCTTTTCTTCCATTGCGAACCAACCTTATGGTTCCAGCTTGACTAAGGAGTCTGGTGGTGTGCATACAATTCTCCCCATTTGTATTTGGGTTTGATTGAGTTTATCTACCAACCTTGGAGTCACAAGATACAAATTTCCATTCCAACTTGCCATCTACTTGTTGTGAGATATCAAGGGGTTCATTTAATCCCTCTGAGTCTTCTGATTCCTTATCTGTACCATGGGTGTCATAATTTCTTGCCCATCTCTCACAGTTATGATGCAATGAAATAAGTTTTGTGATCTGTAAAGTACTATATACACATTAGCGATCTTTGTCATTATTATTATTGTTATGGATGATTTTCCAGGAGTTTAACAGTAATATGACTAGCGACAATGCTCTGAGATTGGTTGGCTACTGGAACACAGGGAAGGTAATGTGAGAGTACTGGAGCGTGGGCAGAGTAACAATGTGGAGCTGCAGTACCTGAGGTTCCAAAGAATGTGAGTGTGCTAATGAACAAGATTAGGACATTAGGTCCTATCTTTAGCCCTGAGATAGGGGCCTCCCATCATCTTCCACAGGGCCCTCTCCAGTCTCTCTTACCTTTAGAGCTCACTGTCAGCTTCTGACTTCCTATAGCACTGGCTATCCTTAACATTTGTCTAATTAAATGAAGATAATCTATGCTATTTATCTTTTTAACTTCAATATTCTTTCTCTCTATCAAATTACAAGTGTTTCAGATTGAGAACCATGTATATTTGTGTTTTTTTATCCCAGAGTGATAACACATCACAGTGATTTATATCTGGTAGGCATCAGAAACATACGGTATTCATGCAAAGCTGGGGCATGTTTTTCTTTATTAGAGATTGAAGAGAAGAAAAACCTTATGTGTGTGTTCTGATAGTCTTTAAAATATTTTATTTTTAACAAAGTCATATGTGAACACACATTAAAAATTTAAATAGTAGCAAAAGGCTTATAAAAATGATAATTCTTGCCAACCACACATTCTAATCTGTTCCCCAGAAGTAACCACTTCTTAATTCTGTAATTGTTTTCCCCTCCATTGTATTGTCTTCTATATTTATAAATAATATATGTATATATGTTTATGTATATTGTCCTCCATATTTACAAATTATATATGTGCCAAATAATATTCCTTTGTCTGGACCATCCTATAGCTCATTTGTCCATTTACCTAATGAAGGACATCTTGGTTGCTTCCAAGTTTTGGCGATTATAAATATGTATATACACACGTATATGCATATATGTATAAATAAACATGTATAAATAATATATGTATATGTAATATAAAATATATATTACTATCTCCTGGTTTATCAATTTTATGAATTATCTACTAACTTTAAAAATTGGTAAATAGAGATTTTTATGTCTCTTTCTCTCCTCTCCTCCTATAATCCAATATAGTTATATTTCAAATTTTGTTTAATCTAATTATCAGTATTCGCGTTATCTATTACTGCTTATCAAATCATCCCAAAACATAGTGGCTTAAAACAACCATGATCATTTTATTCTCTACCACAGTTTCTGTGGGTCAAGAATTGGGAAGGGGTTGACTGGCTGGTTCTGGGTCCCGGTTTCTCATACAATTGCAGTCGGGCAGTGGATAGAGGTAGAACAGCAGGAGCTGACCACAATGTCAAAGAGTTCAATCATACAGTATGTAACCTTGGATTGGCTTCTATCACTTAGAAATATACACTTAAGGTTTCTCCATGTCTTTTCGTGGCTTGATAGCTCATTTCTTTTTAGTGCCAAATAATATTCCATTGTATGGACGTACCATAGTTTATTTGTCCATTCACCTAGTGAAGGACATCTTGGTTGCTTCTAAGTCTTGGCAATTAAAAACAAAGCTGCTAAAAAATTGTATATTCTTTTGTCAGTACCACACTTGATCTATTACTGTAGTTTTTTAGTAAGACCAAAAGTCAGATAGGGTCAGTTCTCTTACATTGTTCTCCTTCAATATTGTGTTGGTTTTTTTTTTTTTTGCATCTCCATATAAACTTTAGAATCTTTTTGTTGATATCCGTAAAATAACTTGCTGGAATTTTGATTGAGATTGCATTCAATCTATAGATCAAGTTGGGATAAGTAGACATCTTGATGCTCTTGAGTCTTCTTATCATGAACATGAAATATCTCTCCATGTATTTTGTTTTTCTTTGATTTCTTTCATCAGAGTTTTGTGAACATATATTTTCTTTTGAGTAAGTATCTAGATTGGAATTGTTGTAGAAAAGAGTAGGTATATGTTTATCTTTATAAAAATCTGCCAGAAATTTTTCAAAATGATTGTACCATTTTACATTATTGTATTCATACCAGTATTGTATGAAAGTTCTGATTAATTGACATCCTTGCCAACATTTGGTGTTGACAGTCTTTTCAACCATTGGTGAATTGTAGACATTCTTCATTCTAGGTACAAGCCCTTTGTCAGTTATGTTTTGGCAGTATTTTTTCTCTGTCTGTGGCTTGCTTGTTCATTTTCTTAATGGTGTTTTTTGATGAGCAAAAGTTTTTAATTTGATAAAGCCTAATCTGTCACTTTTTCTTTTTATAAATATTCCTTTCTGTTCCCTAAGAAATCTCTGCCGACCTTCAGTTTACAGAGGTATAATCCTATGTTTATTTCTAAAATATTTACAGTTTTAACTTTTTACATTTTGGTCTATGACATATCTTGAATCATTCTTTGATATAGTGTGAGGTAGGGGTTAAGATTCTTTTTTTATTTTCTTTCTTTCTTTCTTTCTTTTTTTTTTTTTTTAAATCTTACATGGATAGCTAATTGTTCCAGCACCATTTGTTGAAAAGGCTTTCCCTTTCCAATTTAATTGGTTTGGAAAATTTGTCAAAAGTCTATGAAATGTATAAGTGTGGGTCTGTTTCTGGACTTCCTTTTTTCTTTTCCATTGATCTATTTATTTATTCCTATGCCAATATCTTACTGTTTTGATTACTCTAAGAAGTCAGGTAGAGTATGTTCTCCAAATTTGTATTTTTAAGACAACTACTTTAGTTTAGACTATTCTAAGTTCTTTACACTCCCATATAAGTTTTTGAATCAGTTTGTCAATTTCAAAACAAACAAACAAATAAATAAATAGATAAATAAATAAATAACCTACTGAGATTATGATTGTATTGCACTGAATAGATCAATTTAGGGTGAATGGACATCCTTTCAGCAATGTTTTGTAGTCTTTTATAGACAACATGTAGTTGGGTCATGCTTTCCTATCTAATCTGAAAAATCTATTTCTTTTAATTATAGTATTTAGTCAACCTACATTTAAAGTAATTATTGATATGGTTGTTTTAGGTTTCTCGTTTTTATTTTCTATTTGTCTGATATAATTTTTGTTCCTCATTTCCTACTTTCTTCCTGTTTTTGGAGCTTGACCACATGTTTTAGCATTCCATTTTAATTCTCAAAGACATAGCTATACATTTGCATATTTTTAGTAGTTGCTCTTGGTATTAGAATCCACTTTTTAATTTACACCAGTCAGCTCAGGATTTTTCACATAAAATGTAGGAAACTTCCAAGAGCGCAGTCTAATTATCTACCTGTTCTTTTTTGCTATTAGTTTCATGTATTTTCTATCTATACGCATTTTAAAACTTCTGATATAGGTTTATAAGTAGTTACACATCTTCTAAATAAATTATGAAAAGAAAAGAAAAAAGGATAGTATTCTACATTTATCTACATAGTTACCATTTCTGGTAAGTGGTAATGTAATGTCCATATAGGGTCTGAGGAACTTCTCAGCCTGAAGAACCTCATTTTGCACTTGTAGTGAGCTTGCAATTCTCTAAATTTTAATTTATCTGAAAACTACTTGACTTTATTTTCCTTTGAAGGATATAGAACTCTGACTTCAATGATTTTTTTCTTTTTACACTTTAAAGACATCATTCCATTGTCTTCTGTACCTAACTTTTTCTGTCAGAAGTCATGTGCCATTTGTTTTGCTCTTTAGTGTATATGTAATGTGTGTTTTTTCCTTACACAACTTTTGAGGTTTTATTTTGGCTGTCAACTGTTTGAACATAATGTGTTCAGGTGTGCTTTTTCTTTGTATCTATCCTGTTTGCATTTTTCTGAACATTTTGGATATTTTTGACCAAATTTGGGAAAATTTCAGGACATCCTTTTTACCCCATTCTTTCTTTCTCCTCTTCGTTTGGCAATCATGTTAGATTGTTTTATATTGATCCATAAGTCCCTCAGTTTCTTCCATTTTTGTTTAGTTTTTTATCTCTCTGCACTTTGGATTGGATAAATTACTGCCGAACAATCTTAAAGTTCATAGAGCCTTTCTTTTGCCATCTCCATTTTTTTCTTAAGGCATATAGTGAATTGTAAATTTCTGTTTTTATGTGTGTGTGTGTGTGTGTGTGTGTGTGTGTATACATACATACACATAAATACACACACATATTTACAATTCAATGAGTTTTTTTTCAATTATAGTTGGCATATAATATATTAGCTTTAGTCGTACAGCGTAGTAATTAGAGATCTATATAACTCACAAAGTGATCACCCCACTAAATCTAGTACCCTTCTTCCCTCTTACATATTTATTACATTATTAACTATTTTCCTTATGCTACACTGTATCTCCATGTCTATTTCGTAACTATCCATTTGTACTTCTTAATACTTTCGCCCTTTTTTACTATCCCTCCATCCGTCCCATTTAGTAGCCTTCAAAATATTCTCTGTATCGATGAGTTTATTTCCATTTTTGTTATTGTTGTTATTCAAATTTGTTCTTTAGATTCCACACATACATGAAATCACTCAATTATTTGTCTTTCTCTATCTGACTTATTTCATTCAGCATAATACCCTATAGATCCATCAAGGCAATATCTTTTTCCATCCCCTTCCTTTTAGTCTGTGTCTTTTAATCTGAAGTAAGTTTCTTGTAGGCAGCATATGTAGGGGTCTTGTTTTCTAATCTATTCAGCCACTCTATCTTTTGGTTGGAGCACTTAAGTCTTTTCCATTTGAGGTACTTGTTGATAGGAATATAGTTATTACCATTCTTTATTCCTGTTTTTGATACAGTATTTTTCTTCTTAAAGAAGTCCCTCCAACATTTCCTTTAATACTGGCTTGACATTAATAAATTCTTTTAGCTTTATTTGTCTGGGAAGCTCTTTATCTGTCCGTTCACTCTAAATGATAGCTTTGCTGGATAAAATTTTCTTGGTTGTAGATCCTGGGTTTTTAGTTTTAGATTTTTTTTTTCATTTTTTATAGTTTCAATTTCTTTGTTGAGACTCTGCTTCATTGCATTCATTATGCATATGTTATTATTTAAGTCATCAGATATAATAAAAAGTATATATTTTTTACTAATTCCAACATCTATGTCATCTTGGGATTAGTTTCTATTAATTTATTTTTCCCTTTACATCTCCTTCACTATGTATCACATATTTTTGTTCTTTGTATTTAATAACTTTTGGTTGTATAAAGGACATTGTGAATAATATGTTTTGGAGACTCTGGAATCAGGTATTTTCATCTGTGATATGTTCATTTTTTGATAATTCTTATCTATAGGTGAGGCATTTTGATGAAGCTGTTTTACTATTATCAGACTGGAACCTCAATCATGGGTTTTTTTTTATAGTACCTGGTGCCTCAATTTCCATGACTTTCTGTTCTTTTTCTTTTGGGGGGGGGGGTGCGGTGTTGAATTAGTGCACTTCCTGTTGGAATCTCTCTCTGAAGGTACTAAATTTTACTTTCTTCTGCTTTAAGTCATTTACCTTTCTATATGTACTTTCTCTCTTCATGTACTGAGATTTGCAGTTACAAATATCTTTAGGTTTCACCAACAATAGATTATTATTTTTCTTTTATTTATAGTCATTTCTGGGAGGCGAATGAGGGTAGAAATACCTTTACTCTGCCTTTTGAAACCTGAAGTCTCTTAAATTATTCTTAAATGTGTTTAGATTGTAAATTCTTCTTTGGACTAGGATAGTGTCTCTTTTGCATTCCCTCAATACCATGAATTATAGGAGGTTCATTAACAAAATGCATGTTGAAATCTAGGTACTTTGGGCACATGAAGTTCTTTGAAAAGTGTCCGTGTTTCAGCAGAGTCTCAGTTGCTGTCTAAGAAACAAATAAATAATTCTGTCTTTTGTAAGCCACTGTTCCTGGTGTCCACTTAGCCAGTTTTCTTATAGGACTGTAGAGGTTTTCTATGCTTTCTCAGTGATGTGTAGATCATTCTGAGAGAAAGGTGAAAGTGATGTGTAGATCATTCTGAGAGAAAGGTGAAAGTGATGTGTAGATCATTCTGAGAGAAAGGTGAACATCTTTTGATTGGCAAAACTGAAAGGCTTAATTCTATCTTAGGTTTGAGGAAAAGTATCATCCCCGAAGCTTTTAAAAATGGTATGTATGGGGTGGCAGTCTTAAAGTCAAGCCTTAGGAAAATATGTTTATTCTCAAGATTTTCTCCTGTTTCTGAGAAAAATAATGTGAAAAAAAAAAATCACTTCACATATCCAATAGCAGGTCTGATCTGCTAGAGTCCTATTCATTTTGAAGATAAATCTAGCAATCTGGGTTCATGGCCACACTATATACCATCTGTCTCAGAGCATCACCCATGAATTCTTAGCTACTATGTTTCTTGTGAACTGATAAACTCCTCTGTGCCCAGAAATAGCAGAGCATATAGACATCCTTGTGTGCCCTGGAAATGTCTGTGTTTCTGTGTAAGGTCTCTGTCAATCCAAAGATGAAGGGTATATACGGAAACCTTCGTTTTTTTTAATTAGCCTTCAGGGCACAGCCTGCTCTCTGCACTGTCACAACAAAGGGATCTTTATTTCTTTGGGGATTGGTATTAAGATGCAGGAGTTGAAACTGTATACTTGTCATGCCTGAAACTGCTTTTATCTCCTATTTCATCAGTGGTCTTTGACAACTGATCTCCACTTTTGGCTTAACCATTTACTAGTTGTATAACCTTGGGCAAACTCATGTCCCAGCTTAATTAATCTAGTTTATTTCTTTATAAACTGAGGGTGATAACATTTTTCCTGACCACCTACCTTAGGGGCTTAGTGAGGCCTGAAGGGTAGCATGGATATGGAGAAGAGGTATTAAAAATATTAAGGTAAATTATTGATATTATGGCTTAGAAACCTTTATTTTTTATGAGGAGGGGTAAGGTAAAAAGAAAAAGTCTTAGTTACCACCTGAAAGAGTCCAGTTCTTGCAGTCGAAACAGAATATAGGACAATCTGACACTCAGTTTGTGGAAGGCTCTATTGGCACTGCCATATTCCCCCCTTTACTCGGCCCTCCCTGCTCCTGGGTAGAGACAGACAGTAAGCCATACCGGGCAGGCCTCCCCTGTTCTGTGCTGCCAGGCCACCTACGCCTCTTGGCCTTGTCAGAGTGCTGACAATCAGCTCCCTGCTGCTTTCTCATCTTTTAAAATCCAATTAAATGTCTCTAGTCACAGCGTGACAATTGTCTGGACTCCACACAGTGGAACTTCACCTGAGGTGGCATTAGGAAGCCAAAAGAGAAAAGCTCTTTTATCTTGGAAAGATCATGTCCATGGTTCCTAAAAAGATGGAATCATTGTGAAATCTGGACCCATGTTCAGATTCAGTAGTTGCCCAGCTCAGTTCCCAACTTCAAGATGCTAAAGGTCACATAGCACTTTTAACTGTGCTCGCGTGAGTTCCTGTGCCTAGAAGTGATCCTGGTGGTTTAAGAATCAGCCATGGCAGAAAATATGTGTGAGAAACAGCAAGTCGGGGTGGAATGCCCAGCAGGAAGGGAATCTGGACTCAATCTGCTACTAACCAATTGGGCATGTGAAGAAGCTAATCTCTTCTTGGGACTTCAGCTTCTTTATCAATAAAACAGTGAGGAGACAGCGAGATCAGAATTTCTAAAGTTTTTCTTAACTTGAATGTTCTGAGGAATAGTTTCAGCTACTGAAATGTCTACATTTGTTCATCACCCATTTGCCTTACACATCCATAGGGCCATTGTATTGGACCAAGTTTCTGAGGACATTTTAAAGATAAAGTAAGTGATTAAAAAAAATAAGCCTCTGATCTAATTTGGTGATTATCAGGTGGACTTTCAGCATTTGGGGGCATTTTTCAGAAAGGGAAAATGGCTTGCCAGAAGTTAGAGTGTCGATAGTGGTACCCCAGGATCCAGATCTCTTTTCATTCAGTTTTCTTCCTGCTGTCAACAGCAGAGTGCATTACATGATGCAATGATCAACACACTTTCTATATTTGTGGGAGATTAGATTAGCAAAAAAGAATAACTAAATGATAGAAGAGGGTCTAGGCTGGATTCCAACAGAGGAGTATGATTTAACTATACAAAGAGAAGGGAGTTAGGTATTCCAAGCGAACCAGGAGAGTGAAGCAGGCTGGTGTGTCAGGAGGAGTCAGGAGCTGGCCTTGTGAGTGCAAGAAGCAGTGGAAAATGAGGAAGGGCTTACACGCACTGCAATTCTCAGATACTGTCCATGTGCTTGCTGCCCTAAGATCCTGAGAATCCAAGTGTGGTCTGAGAACTAGAAGCATGGCATGACCTAGGGCTTGTTAGGAATGCAGCATCTCAGGCTCACCCCAACCCTGACTGAATCTGAAGCTAATCTTTATTTTTATTTATTTTATTATTTTATTTTGTAAAATTTTTATTTATTTATTTTTTTAAGGCAAAGTAACTCCTGGTTGACCTCACAGATTGAAAGGACCTTGTCAGTTTACCGATCCCTTATTTTTTAAGCCTACATCACCTGATCTTCCTAGGTAATCTCCCATCCAAGTACTAACCAGGCCTGACCCTGCTTAGCTTCTGAGATCAGATGGGATTGGGCTTGTTCAGGGTGGCATGGCTATAGACATCAAATCTTCATTTTAACAAGATCCAAAAGTGATTCCTGTGCACCTTGAAGTTTGAAAAATATAGTTCAAGACAATGATTTTCTGTGATACTAATGATTGGGCCCCACTCCAGGCCCCCTGAATCAGAATTTTCCAGGGATTGGGCTTGGACATTGGGAATTTTAAGATGCTCTACCTTGTTGTCGGGATTGAGAAATACTGTTTTCATGGCTGTAAGGCAAGAATGAAAATGTTGGATCAGAGAATATCATGGTGAAAGAAGATCTAATAAAGATCAGTCAGGCAGCTGTATGAAGAATATACTCAGGAAACAAGTTAGTGGTGATGAAGAAAGTGAAGAAAGAGACAACACCACCGTGTTAAGTTTTGGTGGTTGAGAAAATGGTTGTGCTAGAAGCTGCCGTGGAGAGCTGGTTTGTAGGAGATAATGAGAAGTTAGTTTGGTTCAAGACATTTTTACTTAGAGTTGTTGGTGACTACACCTGGCAGGTGTTAGATGGTGTGGCATTGGAGCTTAGGTTAAAGGGTAGGACCAGAAGTATGGATTTATAATCCTTTATCGCAGATTGTCTCGAGTCATACAAGTGGTACGAGGAGACCAGATAACAGAATAAAAGCTTTGGTTGTGTATAAATTAGAATGGTAGACTTGGAAGAATTTTAGAGAACTTTAGGTCAAACTTCTATGTATGAACCAAGTGTCTTCACTTCAATGATAGTGCAAGGTATGGCCTCAGCAACCCTCTACCTAGAGTCAGGGAAACGCTATGCTCTGGGTCACCTTGCAGAGCCCTGTGAAGTTCATCAACAGAAGGGCCTGGCCTGTGTAAAGTTCCCCTGCCAACTTTGTGACTCAGATACATGCTTCTACAGTGATATTTTCAGAGTACAATTATGTGTAGCAGAATCTTTTTATCTGTGGAATCATTAAGTTCTGTGTTCTAAAATCGGGGAGGAAGTACTCAGTGGGAGCAAATTGGGAACCTGCTTGAATGATGGGAGCCTAGGGTTCATGCTCTGTAACGGGGCTCCAGAGCCCTAGCATCTTCCGTATAACGGAGTGTGGGAGTTGAGCAGTGTAACACAGATCATCTTAGCAGTAGGGTGTAAACCAGATTCAAGATACATACCAAGAAGAGAGAAGTAGGCTCAGAGTTGGAAAACCAGAGTTCAAATCTAAGTCAGCTCTGCTACTTACTGGCAGTAACCATGTACAGGTTTCCTCATTAAAATGAGGAATTTTCTTTTTGATGTGCTGTACTGAGCAAATGAAATATTGCTTATGAAAGTGCTTTGCAAAAAATGAGGTACAATATAAATACGATGCCTTTTTTTTTTTTTTTAAAAAAAAAAAGGACACCAAAATGTCAATGTCTAGACAGATAAGGAAGAAGAGAGCCAAATGAAATCAGAAGGCCCATTTTCATGGTAGTTAGGGAGATTTTCTATCTTTCCTGGTGTACTAAAAAGTAGGAATTGACCCATTTGTTTCTGTTTCTGCTGTGATCTACTGTTCTTCTTCCTTCAGCCTGAGACTCCCAAGTCAACCCTTTGGGTTTTTATACACCTATGATGTACACCTGGTTCTGTGTGTATTCCTGGCCTTTGGTAAAATTGTGAAGGAAGGAAAGTTGCCTATCTTGAGCTTAAGGCATGCTTCCCAAAGCAGGTGTGGGCATCCCACTTCCCGTCCATGCTCTCCTCATTCTTCTCCCCTCCCTGAGAAATAAAGGGCTCACTGTGATAATTCCAAGGATATTGGCATTTCAGATGGAAGACTAAACTTTTAAGCTGTGGTGATGGAATTTCTGGCATCAGTGAGCTGGGTGGGAATGTGTAGACTTTGATGCCTTTGATGCTTCTGGTATTCTTGAAACTGTAGTACACAAGCTTCTATCAAGTTGTGGGGTTGGCCTTTTGGTAGACTATTTCTCAGCCCCCAGATGTCAAAAATTGTATGACCTACATTATAAGTTCTCTGGGATTTTGTGAAATGAATGCAGTTGCATTACTTTGTTGGCATTTTGTGAGAATCAAGAAGAGAACAGAAGAGAATAAGCTATTGTGCTCCTCACATGGTAAGTACTATTGCAATACAAGGCCATTAATATTCCTTACACTGACAAAGCCTATTCAGAACTATAGCAAGCTTCAACCAAAAGAAATCCCATAAAAAGCAATTCACCTGTATAGTGCAGTGTCTTCAAACTGTAGCATGTATTAGAAGCAGGAGAAATTGTTAAAACACGCTTGCTGGGCCCCATTTCCAGAGTTTCAGATTCAGTAGGTCTGGGTGTGTTCGAGGATGTGCATTTTCTAAGTTCTCAAGTGATACTGATGCTGCTGTCATAGGAACTACACTTTGGAAACCATAGGTCTCATGCTTTATAATTTATAAAATGCTTTTCCATATCAATTTCCTATGATCCCCTTGCACCTTGTGACTGGGTGAGGTAGGCACTTCACAGACGAAGAAGCAAGCTCAGAAAGACCGTGATTGCTGAAGTCACTCAGCCAGTGACAAGCAGGGTTGGGAGGCCGAGTCTCTCACTCTTAATGCCCCTTTTCTAGCTCCAAAGTACACCATTGCTGAGTTCTAGGATGTCAGCTAAGTGTTGCCAAAATGAGAACCTCAATCTTCTGACTCTTTCTATAGGATTCTTTTTATTCGCTCTGCCTTCAGCAGTTTATAGTAAGCTATAATTATTGGGACATTTTGGAGATTTATGAAGAAATGTATGGAGGAAGAAGCAAAGGGGATGGAGGGAAGAAACTGCTCAGAAGAAAGGTCTCTGGGTGATGGGAAAGAACCCAGTCTGGCAGGAGCTGGGAAAGGAAGCCAAGGACAGGCCTGCTGAAGGGATGGGAAGGAGGAGCAAACTGTGTGTAGAAAGTTAAGACTCCTGAAAGACCTTTTATACCATATTAGCATTTAGCCTCATGGGACAAGATGTCCTGTCTGTAAGCCAGTTGGTTATTCTGCCACAGCATCAAAGGTCTAGTCTGTTTCTGATGTAGTGTGTTTGCAAAACCCTCCCATCCGCCCTGGCATTCTTTGCTATTTACCATTTAAGTAGTGTCAGTCTTTGAAAAATTATGAAACTCTTGATATGTTTCCCTTTCAGCCCCATGTGTTCCTCGTATTTATCAAAATGGAACACTAACAAATATTTATTCGGTTTTATAGACATGTTGACAATAAAGACTACCATGTGTGTCTCCCTGCCGTGGTGATTATTTTGCTCAATACATGATTGACTGAGATGTCTTCAGTGTATTATAAACACACATTAAAAATAGCAATCTAAAAAAAGATAAAACTGACAAATAGAAAGTTCCATATTTTTAGATGCAATACAGTGCCACCCTGGTTATTAGAACATGAAACAGATAATCCTTAGTGAGCTATCTAAGTACGTATAATGATTCTTCTTTAAATAAGTGGTTTTGGCTCCTACAATATTCCTCTCATTTATAAAAGTTTCTCAAATTCGAACCTTTTAAAAGTTGCATTTTTTCCCCCTATATGTATGTTTTAATAACCTAGAATATATTAAGATCTGGCTATTTTGTCAAATTTCAAACCAATGGTCCAATTCCAATTTTCATTGTCCATTTATCACCATAATTGTGCACTTTCATATTGCATTTTTGTGAAACAGAAAGAAAATGTTCCTATATTGGTTAAGTACTTTCTACTTTGTTAGTCTAAGGGGATTAAAAGGATACAAAACATTCAAAATTTGTGCCGCCTATTTTTCTAAGGAGTTTATTAGTTAAATTGATGAACTTTTATACTACTTTTGTAATTTCCTACTTAATGCTCCCCCAAAACATTTATTTAAGAGTTGAAAGGCTTATGTGTTTGTTTCAAGGATTTGCGACTTAGATTTCTTTTTTACAGTTGTAAGAAAAGTAAACAGGTCTGCATATGTGGTAGGTGCCGTTTCTGAGAGAGACCATTTAAACTGGTGCCACTTAAACTTCAGTTTTTGTTTTATGAGTTGCATACTTAAACAACTGCTCTGAAGAAACAGAAAGGAAACTATAATGTTGGAACTATAAAATTCTGATGTTTATTGACTCTGTATCTCCCAAACAATTTCCTATCCTTACAAATTTGCTCCTGTGGTTGATCAGATGCAGACTTGTATTACTTTTGCATTACATTGTGTAAATATATCAGTTTTATTTCCAGTGGTTAGCTAATGCTTTTAACCTGGAAGTGGCTGTGTAGTAGTGTTGACTAAGCCCAATGTTGTTGGTGCTCTGTGTGTATGTGTGTATGTGTGTGTGTGTATTTACTTTCATGTTCAACATGTGCCATGGGGCTATACTTATGTTTATGTATGTAAATACCTGTTTTATTATTATCTCTGTTCTACTTTATCTTCTTTGGGGGTTATCAGTATTGACTATTGAATCTTAAATACTAAAGCATGTACTGGAAATTAAAATTCAGCAAAATACAAAGACTATTAAGAAAAATACAACTGTGTTCAATTGTTTTTGGGACTTTATAGAACGATAGAATGTACTTAATGAAAAGGAGAGCCACTACAGTGGCTTGACCTTAATGGGGGTAGGGAGTTAGGTTCTAAAGTCAGGTAAAGGTAAAAACTAAAACCAAGCAAAGCAAGGGCCGACTCCTGTCAGCACTATTTAAGTGGTGCTCTCCCTCCCTCCCTTTCTTTCTCTCTCTGTAACTGTGTATATTTAAATCACATAAGCTATATGATTCGACTTGATAGTATACATCAGAGGCTCTACAACATTATTTTTAATCTTTGCAATAAATCAATAAGATGCGTGATATTATCCCTGCTTTACCCCAAGAGGGTGAGTTCCTCAAAGCAACATAGCTTACTAGCTGGCAAGACCAGGATTTGAGCCCGGATCTACCTGGCTCCAAAGTTTAGGCTCTCTGATACGCCTTATTGGAATGGTAAGAACGCTTAGGGATCATGTTTTATGATCAATTTATTTCACAGATGGAAAACTTAAGACTTGTCCCCTTTACTGGTTCCTTCGGTCAGCGTGGAAAATGGGGTGTTGATTGTCTTACCAGACCCTGCCAGGATTTCCCAACTGGAGAAATGGAGAGGATTTGCTGCATTGGAGAGTGATGGATAAGATTTAAGAATTGGGTCAAGGGGGATGGGAATGAACCAGTTAAAGAAAATGGAATTACTTTGTCTGATGTGAACATAAATCCTGCTGTTCAAGTGAATAGTTGATGAAGGATAAAGACCAGCTGGGCTCTACTTTCCGTGAGGCCAAAGCAAAAAGAAAAGCCTTTATATCTTGCTCAGTGGCATATAAGTCAGTTGTAACCGAAAAGTCCTGATGTTGGGGGTAGGGTAGGAGGTTGGTAGCTAATTAGCACCACAGGTTAGGGGTCTCCACTAGACTGGGAGCTGTCTTCTGCAGGTTTTTCTGATTTCCTGGCCCAAGCTTAGAATAGCAATGCCCCTCTCAATAGCTACAGTTAAGAAGAAATATCTTCTTAATTGACCCAATTGAAACTTTGTGCACCTATGAATCTTTCCACTCTCTGATCCACTCTGCCTACTGGGGTTAGAGTTATTTTTATGAAGCACAACTCTGTTATCACTTCTCTCCTCAGAAGTGGCCCCAGCATAGCTGTTTTCAAAGTGTGGTTTATGGACCCTCAGTGGTAAGGTTGCTGGCTGAAGCAAATAAAAATGTAGGATGAATTTCAAATAAATAACAGGTTTTTTTTTTGTATAAATATATCCCATGTAATATTTGAGCATCCTGCATTTTATCTAATAACCCCACCTGGGGGATCTTAAGACCCTTTCAAGAGGTCTTTGAAGTCAAAACTATTTTCCTAACATTAAGACTTAATTTGCCTTTCCTACTGTGTCGACATTTGCATTGATGGTGCAAAATCAATTATAGTTAGTACCACTAGTGCCTTAGCATGAATCACGGGAGAGACACCAAAGTGTCCCTGTGGACACTGTGTTATGCACAATCTCTGTCATGCACTCGCAGTAAAAACAATTGCCAGTTTTACTTAAGAATCTCATTAATCAAGCAGTAAAAATTATTATTTTTATTAAATCTCTACCTTTGTGTAGATGTTTTAATATTCTGGAGTCAGATGCACTACCATTGCACAACGAGGTCCTTCTTAATATTCTGAGTGACAAATTGGGATGTATGCATGAAACATCTCTGCTGCTTACAATGGTTGTCTCATTTGTGTGATAGTTTGAGACGAGAAGCTGAATGGATTGCTTTTTCATGAAATACCATTTTTACTGACAAACTCAGGTATGCAGACCTGAGTATTTGGCAGATATTTTCTTGAAACTGAATAAAGTGAGCCAGTCACCTCAAAGAAAAAAAACTTGACAGTATTTGTGCCAATTATAAAGTTTGAGCTTTCAAGTGAAAATTAGAATTTTAAAAAACCTCTATCTACCACTGAGAGCTTGACAGTTTCCCAATACTTAAAGACTTTCTGATGACACTGATGGCGATACCAATGAATGTGGTGTTTTGATACTATACAATAAAATGTTTCAACATTTGGAAAATCTGTGTAACTCAGTGAACCAATATTTTCCAAATGACCAATGTATGATGTTACCAACTTATGCATAGGTAAAAAGATCTATTCAAAGTACAATATAAACTGCTAGATTGTAATGGAACAGAATATGAAAAGTTCCACTGACATAGTTTCAAATTCCACATTTCACCTAACCTTTAAAGGTTTAATTTTGATGTCATATTAAAGAAGAATATCCATCATTATCTAAAAAGGCTATTAAATCAGTCCTTCCTTTTCCAAATATGTGAGGCTAGATATTCTTCACACAGTCAATTAACATTCTATCACTGTAGACTCTATGTAGAAGGTAGGAGAATCTAGCTGCCTCCCTTTCAGCCAGACGGTAAAGGGATTTGTGGAAATGTAAAAAAATGCCATTCTTCTCACTCTTTCATTTTGAAAATATAGTTACTTTTCTTTAAAAAACTATGTTAACGTGTATTGGCCTTATTACTATTTTAAAGGGAATTATAAATGATTTTTTAAATGTTCTCATTTGAATGTTGAATATGGTAAATGTCAGTTGATAAAACTTACATATGAAAATTTTTAAGAGTTTCAAGGGGTCCTGAGACCCAGAAGTTTGAGAACTGCAGGCCTACAGGATAACACCCAGACCAGTGAGCCAAATATTGGGGACTTTCCACTATCTCACTTAATCCTGCCTTTGCAACCTTACTTATTACCACTGTTTCTGAAGTACCTGCAGGTCCCTGTCTAACCACCTATTTATTGACTTCTGCACATGTTCTGGACTTTTCTGTCTGATTTTGTGCATGCCATTCTCCTACCTGGAACACATGTTCCCTGCTTTTATCCTTCTGTCTGGTGGTTAGTAGGTCAGGGCTATCCTTTGAGCACATGGGCCTGAGGATGGAGAGACTCATTCAGACCAAACTTCAGTTTATTATGGGTATTTTCTGCATATAGCCTTCAGGATCTGTTTGTCTTCCTTAAATAGAATTCCTGGAGTGCAAAAGACCCAGTTTTCCCTCTGTTTATGTTTTTTTACCATCTAAGGGCCAAGTAAACTTTATGGGATTTTTGTAGATATTAACTAATAATGTCTAGTGGTATCTGTAAGCTTTTATGATCCTGTGCAGATTAATCTGAGTATTTAGTGCCTGCTGTGAGCAGATACTTGGCAGTGGAAGGATGGGGCTAAGGAAGTGATCTTTGCTTAAGGACTTGCACTATGGTTGGGGAGACAGGATTTATAGCCAAGAAGCAATCAAACAAGACACAAGTAGATATGTAATCCAAGGAATAATCAGGTGCTATAGGACTTTGGAGAAGGGGAGGTGGGGGCAGGGGTGGGGGGGGTGGTCATGTGTGTTTGTAGTGGCTGGGGAAATCAGAGATGGCTTCTGGGAGGAGGCAGGGACTTGTTAAATAGGGAGGGTTTAGTTAGAGGTCAGCAAGGCAGGATTTCAGGTCAGTGAACAAACACAAGCCAGGGCATAGAGTCAGAAATGAGCACAGCATGTTCACAGCATAATGAGGAGACTGCTGACCACAGTGAAGGTGAATGGTGCAAAATGATAAGGTTGAAAGCTAGTTAGAGGAGTTTAGACTGGATGTGGAAGGAAGGAGGAACCAGCCTTTTTTTTTTTTTTCTTGGTTAGGGAAAAACATGGTGTTTTTGAGCATGAGATGGGTTATTTGTGGGAGGAGGAAGGAAGATGGGGTACCTAGTTAATGATCCAGGGGTATGAGGTGGTGAGGCTCTAAGCTAGGGTATCAGCAGGTTTTTTGAAATGAAATACATGCAGGTAACCATATCTAGGATACCAGCTCCGTGTCTTTAAATGATGTGTTTTATACATCAAGGCATGGGGATTAAAACTCCACAATAATGTGTTAGTGACATAATTGGGTCTTATCACATGTGGCTGATTTAGAGCTGAAATCTTTTATTCTAGCCTTTCCTCATGTCTTATTGTCTCAGTCACTAAATAATTGTGTATGGTTTGGGGCAAGTTACTTAACCCCTTGGTGTCTTGGTTCTGTCATTTGTAAAATGAGGATATTAATAGTATCTGTCTCATAGCCTCGGTATGAGAATTACTAGTTAATACACGTAACATGCCTATACTAGTGCCTGGTACACAGAAAACGCCTTTAAAAATATTAGCTATTATTTATGTATTCAGTAATTCACATTATTATGGGAATGTAAATATTTAAATTACCCAATGGGCTAAAGCATTCAGAGCTGTGCTGAATCAAGGCCCTCAGAAAAGCTTACTGGAGACACTGCAAAGATGAGTCTCAGAAGCTGGGATGGAAAAATGTTAAGTATTCTAATGCCATAAACTTATTAAGATCTAAAGTGTAAAATCTGGAGACCCAAATCACAATTTAATCATGTCGCTTCTCAGTTTAAACACCTTCACTGGCTCCCACTGCAGAGAAGATAAATCTGCTGTTCTTAGCAAGCCAGCGAGCCTCTTGCCACTGGCCTTTCATGGCCATCCCAGCCTTTCTCCTTAAGTCCTGGTAACCTGCCCCTCAAACCCCATTTATTCTTTATAAAATTAGTCACCTGTTTTTAATGGACTTTATTTTTTAGAGCAGATTTAGATTTACAGAAAAACTGCACAGAAAGTACAAAGTTCCCATATACTCCCTCCCACAAGTTTCCCCTATTAACATCTTGATTAGTACGGTACATTGTTACAATTGATTAACCAATATTGACACATTATTATTAACTAAAGTCCACAGTCATGAGGGTTCACCCTTTGTGTTGTACATTTCTATGGAGTTTGACAAATGCATAATGTCCTACATCCACCATTACAGTATCATACAGAAGAGCTTCACTGCCCTAAATTGCCCTGTCCCCCATCTATTCATCTCTCTTCTCTTCCCCATCTGTTAAGAATCCATAAAAAATGTCATCTCTTTTGTAAAATATCTCAGATTCCCTCAATTATAATCTTTTTAATGTCTGCATAGTACTTTCTTCACATCCGTTACACCTCCTATATTCCTCATAGCATTAGAAACGTAGACACATTTTTCTTCACTAGGTTATACGTCCTTTTGGGAGCAGCAATGCCATAGGTTTGTCCTGAAAACACCTAGCCTAGATGCTGTTCTTAACAAGTGCCTACGGATGCCAGCTGAACTGAACTGAATTGTGAGCAAATAGGTCTCAAGAGGCAAAGCTTTAGACCTAGGGTTCTGAAAGTGAGTTGCGTACATACTTCGGGACTCATGGGTCCCTGGATGGGAAAGTCCTTTGAAAGAAAACAGCTTCTATCCCTTCAGATTTGGGCTCATGAGCAGCCTTGGGTGAGGTGGCCCTAGTCAACTGTATATTACTACTAGGCCACAGGTCTCTTCCCCACCTCTCCTCCTCTCCAAAAACAAGGCAAATGGGGGGTAGGGAGGGATGGAGGGAGGGAAGCAGGGAGAGGGAGAGAGATAGAGGGAGGGGAGAGGAAAGGAGAGGAGAGGACCAGGAGCCTGGTTGTTTCTATCGTCCAGTCCAGACACCCTTCTCAGGAAGGTCCCTGGAGAGTCTTTTGTTTGGTCCTCACTCTCTCTCCCCAGGTGGCTCCTGACAATTGAAGATTCCCAGGGTGACTTCTTTGGTCAAGGAGGACTTTCCCTTAATTTCTTATTTTCTTATTTCATGCTGAGCTTTTTGCTTTCAAGACACTGTTCTCAAACGTTCTGAAACGCTGTAGGAACATGCAGATCGGAACAAAAGCAAATAAATCGAATCTTGTGAAGCAACACAGTAGACACCCTTCTCCAACAGCCAGCAAAACGTTAAATGAGAAATATCAGCCATCCACTAAATACAGTATTTCCCTTCTGGACAGGAGTTGCTGTCCCCGCCCCGCCTCGGCCCCCCCCCCCCCCTACTGATACACTGGAGGCACCGTGAAACAAACTACTCTCCTCAGCTCCTACACGGGTGTCAGCAGTTTTAGCAGCATTACCTATTTCTTCAACAACACAAACGGTTTGAAAGGTCTTGGCTTTTACTTCCCTGTATCTGCCTCCAAACGCACATGTTGGGGAGAGAGATATGCTCCCCACCCTTAGCAGCCAAGTGTCTTAGAGCCCACAGCGGCGCCAGACTTAGCTCAGGGCGGGGGTGAGGGTGAGTACGCTTTGGAAACCTGGTTAGATCTAAAGGTGCTGTTACCTGGGGCATTGAGTGCTCTCCTGAGAGCCCAGTTCCCCGATCCACTGCCCCCCGTAACCTGAAAGAGCCGGAGGAAGGGGTAGGGGACACCTGCTGGGCTCCGGAGAGGTAAGGGAGCCAGGCATAGCCCCTGGACTGACGCGAGCGATGACCGTCGCTTGCACCTGTGCTTCTAGGGGGCGGGGGCTCCTCAAGGTGTGCTGAGGGCAGAACGCCCGCAGGTAGCGGAGGCCAGTCGCGGGAGCTTAAGGGCCCCATCCTTCTGCCCCAAAGAAATGCAGGGGGAGGAGCGGTTAATCCGCACACCACGTCCCTGGGATCCGCAGGCCCCGCCTGCCTCTTTCGAGGGGGAAAGGGGTAGAGCACACTGCGGCGCTGAGGGGGTTAAGCAGGAGGACCGCGGCTGGAGCGCGCTTAACCCTTTGGTGCCCGTGGGTCAGCCGAGCCAGGCTGGGGTGGCAGCACCCCGAGTCTCACGCGGCGACATCCTAACCGCACGGGCCGTGCGGGGAGAGCTCCAGGCGGGGCAGCCGACCGCCAGGGCGCGGCGTGGCCCGTGGGAGGCTCGGGGCGGGCGGGGGAAGGGAGGGGGACGGCGGCGGCGGGCGCGCAGCGTCGCCAGGGCGAACCGGCGTGCGGCGCGGCGCGGCGGGCGCGGAGCGAGCGAGCGAGCGAGCGCCTCCGTCCCCGGATGTGAGCTGGGGCTGCCCGCGGTCCCGAGCCAGCGGCGGCGCGGGCGGCGGCGGCGGCGGCGGGCACCGGGCACCGCGCACCGCGGCGGGCGGCGGGCATGGGGGGCGCTCGGAGCGGCCCTGGCGGCCGGGTCAGCATCACCGCGGCGACCCTCCGCTAGAGGAGGGGACCAAGCCAATTTTCCTTTGCAGCAAAAAAAGAAAAAAAAAAGAAAAGAAAAAAAGAAAAATTACATGTATATATTATTAAGATAATATATACATCTTATTTTATTTTTTAAAAAAAGTTTATTTTGCTCCATTTTTGAAAAAGAGGGAGCGTGGGTGGCGAGCGGTTTTTATAAATTATTCTTATTTTCTGTATCTGTCCTGTCCCTCCCCACCCCCTGCTGAAGCGAGAATAAGGGCAGGGACCGCGGCTCCTACCTATCGGTAACCCCCTTACCCGCTCCTCCCCCGCCCCAACGCCCTGCACAGTGCCCTGCACACAGTAGGCACTCAATAAATGTTCGTGGATGATGATGATGATGATGATGAAAAAAATGCAGCATCAACGGCAGCAGCAAGCGGACCACGCGAACGGTGAGCAGCCAGAGCCTGGGCACTCGCTGCCAAATCGAATCCTTGTCATGGTCTTCCCACTCCCTCTTCGTTCTCACCCCCCTCCCGTCTCTGATGCACTCGGTGGGTTGAGGGGGTTGCCGAGGATGCTTCTAGCTCAGTGTCATCTACAGAAGGGGGAGATGCGTGACAGCCACTCCATTCTCCTCTTCGGGCCTTGAATGTCAGAGTTAATTCTGCATTTGTGGGGTGGGGGCGGTCGTGGAGTCCGTGGAGTACTGAGCAGCTGGAGGGGCGGCGAGCCGAGGTGATTCGGGTTCAGTATCCTCGGGCTCAACTTCCGTCCAACGCTCCAGAGCGGTGGAAGGGGGTGGCTGTTAGTCTTCAGCCTGAGCCCTATTTCCAGCCCCTTTCTTGCCTTCTCCTTCCCCTGGTTGACTAGGAAGAGGGTCTTTGGTGGCATTCGGAAAATTCTGGGATTGCTGGGTTTCACCCTTCGCGCCGGTGGGTGAAAAACACCCTTTCCCTCGAGAAGGAGGCCGGATGTTGGAATCGCCGGCCAGGAGTCGGTTCGAGTGCGTATTCCCGCTTCCAGCGCGGCTGTGGACACGTCGGTAACCTAGCAATGCCCGGGAAGTTGCTGCCGCTGTGGGGCTCCCCTCCCCAGCCCTGGCCCAGGCACCACGTGCAGCGACCACAGCGGCAGGGCTGGGTGGAGGGAGGCTGGAGCAACTACTGGCCAGCCCTCCTCCCTCCTCCTTGGAGGTCGCTGTTGCCCTCCACAACCTCTGTGGGCTTGCAGCCTTCCCAGGTGAGTGCTCCCCAAGGGAAGGCTCGGCACGACTCCTCCCCGGGCTAGGACTGTCTGCCGCTAACCTCGGTGGCAGGCAGACCTGTGCTTGCTTTGACTCTCCCTTGTTCTGTACTTAACAAGAATTGGTTTTGCAAAGCCCATCCCTGTACCTGGGTCACCACTCTCACTTTGACTTCTGTCTCAGTAAAGAGGTTGTGACTCAAGGCAGGCAGGTGCCTGGGAGACCAGCTTGGGTGGTGGCCTGACCCAAAGCCAGAGGGAGCTTTGCACGTTTTGGGGTTCTGCCCTTGTGCAGCAGGATGCCAGCCTACACTGAGATGATTCCTATTTAGGCCTGTTATAATCCAGCCTGTCTGTGGAAGGTGTAGGGGTACAGGCTGCTGGCCTTGTCTGTTTCTCTGGATGCTGGCTTGGCTGCTTCTGCTGCAATTTAAAATGCAAAAAAGCCCTAAAGATGTTTTCTGTTTTCAGAAGCCTATAAGAGGAAATGAGTCCCAAGCATCATGAATTTTCATTTGTAGGAAGTGTCAGTGAATAATCTAGATATTTGTTATGGGGCTTTTGGTATTGCCCTGGTGCCAGTGGAGCATTTTTTACCCCTGTGCTGAAAAAAGTGCATTTGTGGTTGTGGAAAGATGTTGGAGTAACACTCTGAAAATGATTAAGACTTTTGAATTATTGGCACTGACTCTGTGTGTGTGTGTGTGTGTGTGTGTGTGTGTGTGTGTGTGAGAGTTATTTTGGAGAAAAGCTATTGTACAGATCTCAACTCATAGAGATACTTGGGTTCTTAAAGTCAGAAAAGATGTGCCATAAATGTTGAGAATGACCTGTTTGTCTGAAGAAATACACTAAAAGATTCCTTCTGAAGATATGGATGTACAGAGGTATTAACTGCAATGGGTGTCATGCAGCAAGGTCCTGTGTGACTGACCCTTAGGTCAGAGCACCGAGACTTTTCTGACTGCTCTGTTTCTGAAAAACAAGACGTAAGCTTCAAAATGGAAACATGAGAATGATTCCCCCTTGTTATTGATGGGAGTCAACACTTGCTTTTTTCTGACACTGGATTCTCCTTGTTTTTTTAAAAATTTTTTTCTTTTTTTTTCTTCCCAGAAGCAAACTATGCAAGAGGCACCAGATTCTCTCTTTCTGGTGAAGGACCAACTTCTCAGCCGAATAGCTCCAAGCAAACCGTCTTGTCTTGGCAAGCTGCAATCGATGCTGCTAGACAGGCCAAGGCTGCCCAAACTATGAGCACCTCCGCTCCCCCACCTGTAGGATCTCTCTCCCAAAGAAAACGTCAGCAATACGCCAAGAGCAAAAAACAGGGTAACTCCTCCAACAGCCGACCTGCCCGCGCCCTTTTCTGTTTATCACTCAATAACCCCATCCGAAGAGCCTGCATTAGTATAGTGGAATGGAAGTATCCTTTTTTGGGGAAGTCTTTTTTGTTTTATCTTTTACCATCTGTTTTTTACAGGATTAGCGTCCTGAAATGGCATATACAAAGTGGTAGCAGTTTGGAATGTGAGCAATGGAAGAAAGTGTGTGTAAAGGGTTTCATTGTATATACCTTCCTATTTCATTAGGGTGCAGAGGGGCGACTCTGTGGTATATTTAGCCTATTCTGGGTGTGTGTGTGTGTGTGTGTGTGTGTGTGTGTGTGTAGTGGTGGGACGGAGTGACAGCTTGAAACTTCAAAGTGGTAGGTAACTAAAATATGAAGCTAACCTTTGGTCATTTGACGTTAGATGATTAGTTTAAATCCCTCACTGTTTTTGGGCAGTGGTATATATTGAACCTATTGCAAATAAGATATGCTGGTTAAAAAAAGAAGACTTCATGAGACTCTATGAGAAATAAATACATTTTTGACCTTTAGTGGAATCTCCTCATTCTGGTGTTTGGAATTTGCTTCTGAAACTCCAATTAATGATAAGGTTACTTCTAGCTTTGACATTTGGTTATTCTAATTGTTCAGGTAGCTACAAATCCGAACACTTGCTTCACAGGGAGGGAGCAATTTGCTCATCAACGCCATGACTTCCTGGAATTTCCTTTTGACAAGTTCCAAAAAGGCATTTGAAACATGAGCATAAGGGGACATGCGAAAGGAGAGGTTTGTGTGTGCCTCTTCTCCTCCCCACCCCACCTCAGCCCTCATGAGTTAGAGAACAGTTCTCTCAGTGGAGGAATTTGCAGTTGCTGCCTTTATAAAAAATTCTGTCTATGTCCTTGGACTGGAGTTACATTTCTGGGTGTCTCCTTTGTATTTTTAAAACTGAACTCCAAATGCCTCAGGATGGTTGTTATGTCCCAGATCTTGGAAAAGTAGGGTGCTCTGCCTGCTCACGCCCTTCCCTAAATCTGGAGGCTAGGATCCAGTTACTGCCACCCTTTAGAAACGGTTGAGTGAGGCCTTCTTTCTGTGCAAATGGCTTTCCAATTAGTCAGATGATTCATTGGTCTGGGTTAAACAAAGCATTTCCTTTTCTCAGAAGTATATTTGGGGCTGACAAGAGGCCTTAAAGCAGTTCCTAACCATAGGAAGAAGTGTGAATCTAGGGCTTCCCCCACCACTCCCAGGATGGAGGGGCCACAATAAAAAGGGAGGATGTTGGTGACTTGCTACAAAGTGGAGCAGAAACCCTCTTATAGTTTGAGCACCTAGTCAGGCAGCTGTTTGCATGCCCTCTGTCTTAGCTGGCTATTTTCTGTGCTCACGGATATGAAGTAGAATGAGGTAAACTATAGAACAGTTTCAGAGAGAGTAGTCAAGTGCAAGGGTAAGGTTTAAGGGGTTTCATGTGTTTTTCCTTTTTAGGGAGTTATAGTGTCTCTCACATAACTGAGATTGTGTGGATTTTTTTTCTCTTTAAGTTTTTTTTCTAGTCTGAGAGTGAACACTAGTGTTGGCCCAGGAGGGAGTAGGTAAAGTGGTGTGCCTCAGTGGTATCGCTGGAGTCAGAGGCAGTGGTTGCACTTAGCCAGAAAGATCTTTTTCTCTATAGGCTGGTGGGCATGACTGAGTAAGCAGAGGCCTTTTGGTGGGGTCATTAATTTTATGTGGAGTGAGGTGGGAAGCCTGGTGCTGTTTCTCTTTGTGCAAAGTAATTTGTATATAGCAATTTATGTGCAAGGAGTGACTTCCTGGATCGTGCTGCTGACTCCTGTTCCTAAGTCGCCAGACACGTGTGTACAGGAATTAGGGGATGTGGCTGCTAGTGCAGGGAGGACAGTTGGTAGATCCTTACAGTATATGATCTGTTTGTTTTTTCAAATGACAGTTTCCTTCTAGTTCAGAGAGCAGGTTATAGAAATCCTCCTGAAGACAGCTGTGCCAGGCCCAATCAGCATGGGGAGAGCGAGAGCTCAGTTTGTTTTTGCATACAGGAAAGGCAGATTATCCTGCATCTTGGGGGAATGAGGAATGTTCACCTTATTAGGAGGAATTTTTAGGATCAGACTCATCTATTTCTTTATTGCTCTTTTCTGCTTGGCTTGTAAAAATCTCGTGACAGTGAGATAGTATCCACTATTCCTGGAGACTGAAACTGGATCACCATAAAGAAAAAAAACATTTATGTTTGGCCTTCCTGAACAGTGTAGTGTTTTTCAGATTTGGTGGTTTATCACTTAAATATTGGGAAATTAAAAAGAAACAATGGTGGTGTAGAGGAGAGGAGAGGCAGTATGTTTCCGTATAGAATAACATTGGGACAATTGGCTTTTAAAATTACAGTAGGAACTGCTGAAAAGAAAAATTAAAAGGAGATTCTGAAGTCTTAAGGTGTCTTAAAGTTGAGTCCCTAGATAAGTGATTTTGTAATATTAAATGAGTTAAAAGAATAAATATGAGCAAAAGGTAACTGGCTTTAAAAATAAACCTATCAGCATTAGTAAGGGAATAATGTCTGCATCCTTGTTTCAACCAGTGTTGAAGTTCTTGATGGAGCTACTTCATGAAACTCTAGGTATCCCCAGAGAGGCAAGGGTTCTTTGTCTCCTTTGGCGTTTTTGGATTTCTTAGAAAAATATCAGAATGAATGGAGAAGGGTCTTTTCATATCTTCAAAGCTTTAGTACTTCGAGGTGTTTCGTTAAACCAGTGGCCTCTTGTGGGTGAGTGAATAATGGGAGAAACACTATTATAAGATCAAGCCCCGGAGTTGCAGATCAGGTTGGTACTCAGGAAGACTTGCATTTTGAAGGCTGAATACCAGAAGAAGAAAAACAGTCATTTTGGCAGATGTCAATTTTTGTATTGCCAGTTTTGACAATGTCTGTTAATAACACCAGAATGTTTAAGCAAGTATCTCAAAGTGATTCTTCCATACAGACCCCTGAGATTTAGAATTGTTAAATTGTACTTTGAAAGTGTCCGGTGCTGATTTCTTATGGCTTTTTATTCAATTTGTTTATAAATTGAATGCAATAACGTGTTATAAACGGAGCTTCAGTCCAGCTCTAATCTGAAGAAGTGATAACCATTGATTAGTAAAGAAAGGAGAGGAGGGAGCTGAAGCCTGGCTTGCTTATTACAGCATGTGAGGTAATGGAATGAGCCACCAGATAGTCGCAGGTATAATGCAGAAGGTCCTGGTGACTTGGCCTGTCCAAGTTCAGGCAGGAGATTCAGACTGACCCAGCCAAGAATAGCCCCCGAGAAAATGGCTCTAACACATGGAGTCAAGGATTTTTGTGGAAGAGATTTGTCTCGTCATGACTTCTCTTCGTGTCAGGAAAGAAACAAACAGCCGGAAATTTATCTTTCTATGACCCCTGTCGCTTTTAAAACTGTAAGAAGCAGAACCAGGTTCACACAGTGCCCTAATTGGATGTACTTTTAGGTTGTAATATACAATGTACGGCAGAAGAATGAGTGTAACATGATCCTTGTAATAGAGGAAGAGGACATGGAGAGGTCAATTGGAGAGGAAGATCTACTGTGAGATGACCACTGATGATGACTTCTGCTGGAAACCTAGTTGTCACAACAGTTAGTCGAAAAAGGACTTGTGCATATAATTCTCATTTTAAAAGCGATTCAAAAGTGGTGTGATTGGGAGTGTGATGAAAGAGATGGTTTATGTTTGCATAACATACATACATACACACACAAACACATACGTGTATATATATATATACCTTAACAAAATTTTTCAGACCATTTGACATATTTATATTATTGGCTATTTTTGCCAATTGTGTGGCCTTAGCTATTTACATCCCATTCCCTGAAGATGATTCTAATTCAACAAATCATAACTTGGTAAGTGTCTAAGCTTAGAGTTCCAGATGTGTGGTTATCATTTGCCTCTAAACTTAAAAAACTGGTAGCTGGCTTTCTGAGTGGTTCAAGTTTATAGCTATGTATGTGATGTTTCCTGGAGCTTTGCAACAATGTTTTTTTTTTTTTCACTTATATTCTCAAATTTATAACTGAATGAAAGTGTTTAAAGTCATGAATCTTGTGTAAATAGTTGTAGAACATTTTTTGGAAGAGGTTTGTAGCAAATTTTTAAATAACTTTCTCTCCACATAGGCTTTTCTTGTCTGCCATTCTTTTCCTGATATTAGCTTTTTTTCTTTTCTTTTTTTTTTTTTTTTTAAAATTCAGTGTTATATGAGGGTGGTGGGTACTCTGTTAGTTTTTCTGGTAAGAGAATTATAGATTTTGTATATGAACTCTTAATTTTCAGAGAAGTAGAATACTTCCTGTGAAATGCCTAAGATAAAATTATTCTGTGGTTAAATAAATTGGGATACTTCCACATACTTTATTGCCCTCTTAAAGATTTGTAGTGCACAGTAGCTCAGTAAAAGCTCCAGAAAGGTCTGTAGTTAAAAAACCAGTTTTATTTTGTTCAACTCAGCTAGTCCCTGAAAGTAATTGGTCATGGATTCTTTAAACATTTTTTGGCAGAACACATCACGGAACCAGCATTTCATGGACCTTTCTTTGGGAAAGGTTGATATAGTTAAAAAAAAAAAAAAAAGCACTGAAGAGCACTGGAGTGGGACTAGGAGCTCATCCCACTCGGCTGTCAGCTAGCTGTATTTTGGGGCATTTCCATACACTTTCTGCACTGCCATTCACCCACCTGTCAGTTAAGGGGATTGGATAAGATAACTGGGATTGTTTTCACCTCTGACATTCTGTAATCTTTTCTTGATGATTCAGAAGCCATTTCAGGATTTTTCTAGAGCTGCAGCATCCTTGCTGGTTTCAGTCTTTTATAATTGGAGGCTGAGCAGAAAGGCCAAAGGAGGAGGGGGCCAGTGCCAGATAACAGGAAACTCTCTCTATTGTTTCACTTTCTCCTCTTTTAGCTAGTTCCACTTGTTTTGGTTTCTCCTGGTGAAGCTGTATTTTAGTAGGGCTGGTTGTTCTCGAGTGTTGTGAAGGCAAAACTATTGTGGGGATTGCTCTGCTGGGTTCTGAAGATATTGAAATTATGCTTTTGTGATGTTAGCTATAATGGTTTATGTATAGGATTTCATGTTACATTTAAAATGTGTGGCATATTTCAGATGTAGCATGATGTCTGTTCACCTTCAGGGTTTTCTGGTCTGATTTCTAGATAATTATAAAAAGCTTGGATATTGCTACTGAGAATACAATTGTAAATGAGGGTTAGATATACAGATAAACACTGTTAGTACATATTTATACTATGCTAAAGATTTGCATAATTTTGGATATTTTAAATAGCTTCTGTTTTGGTCATAGACAAGTGACATTAGATGGTTGTTTTAAAGGAAAGGCAGAAGTAGTGAAAAGCCCCCATCAATGGGGATAGATCATCACAGTCTAGGCCACAGATGGTGTCAGCCTTGTTACCAAATTTAACAATGTGGATGATGACCCAGTTTGTTGTTTTTTTGTGGCTCAAGAGAACATGATTAAACAAACTTAGATAATAAATACCTTTCAGTAAGGCAGATTAATTCAAATCAACGGAATAATTAATGTAGCTGCACATATAGCCAATTAATATTCCAATTTTTCCCAGGGAAATTAGGTGTACTAATGTAAGTATTGTTAGATCATTGGATTTCTCAGCTAATAAGCGAGGGAATAAAATATAGGAGATGGATAAATCTCTCTTCTTCCCCCTGGCAGCTCCTCCCCAGTGGATAATTTCTTGACAATTCTTTAAGAGTTGTCTTTCTTTGGGGGAAGTGGGCAGTGTGTTACTTTGGCAGGCCTTTCTAAAAAACAACGTGTATTCCTTTGAACTCTTAATATTCTGAAACTCATAGCATTCATGTTTGTCTTGTGTTCACTTGGATGGTCACATGGCCAGATGAGTTTATTCTCTGCCTGACTCTTTAAATATTTCCTTTCCCACTGTGGGAAGGGAAGAGCTTTGTGGATTTCCCCCCTGACTCTTAGCAAGGTCCCATGCCATGTCAGTCCTCCCGCCAGGGAGCCGGGTTTTTTATACATTTGACCCAATTTGTACCCAAGTGATTGCTCTATTTTTGGGATTGGTTTAGAGGCAGCTGAACGAAGCTTATTTTTCATCTGTAGTAAATACCTTTCAGTTAATGTGAATGGCAAAACAAAGGGCAGAGACTGATACGGGTTGCAAAGCTGTACGTATCAGGGAGCTTGTGGGGTTTTGTTTGTTTGTTTGTTTGTTTGTTTGTTTTTGCTTCATAGCTCTGTGGGAAATGTGTATGTCAAGTACTTAGGGTAAGATTCGGGGCCAACTTTGTGGAAGATGATTTTGCCTATAATAGGTTGTTTGTAGTGAAATTACTACTTTTCTCAGATGAGAAATGTAGCCATCCCCATTGGTCCAGTGTGTGTTTGGTCTGAGTTGTGTGTAACTCAGCCAGCTTTGGGGATTTAGAAACCTTGGGGCAGCAAGTTTTCCCAGGGTTAGATTTTTTTTTTTTAAAACATATAAACAATCTCAAGTTTCTATGTGGCTTACATTTGTGGAGTTGCAGGGACTAGCGGAGGCTGAAGCCATGGAAACGGTGCAGATCGGGTCCCACAGTAACATTTCTCTTAGTTCTGTCAGTAACAGTGTTTCCTCAGTTCCACTTATTGAAAAAGTATATCATGTACTTAATTTTCTTCATAGCACGGAGTTTGGCGGAGCTTGTCTTTATGGAGTGTCAGAGTGGGGATGATTACAATATTGTACTTTATTATGTTGAAAAACGCTTTATTTTGCTTCCCAAACTTGTATTTCTCATAAGCAAACTGATGTGATAAAAGTTTTTAGTTTGTGCAACCTGTTCCTGGTACTCCCCAACCCCATGACTACTGCCCAGTTCTCTCTAGTGCTGAACTGTCTCAGGTTAGAACTCCAAAGTATGGATGCTCATCTGCCATTTCAGACCTTCCCTGAGGTCTGCTAATGACTGTACCCACAGAGGGCAAGGCCTATGGCCCTTTATCAGCCTGAGTACCTGGCTCCTACCAGGTGCTCCATAAAGGCTTCTTAAAATCAACAATAAGTTTCTCTCCATCTTTGACCCCTTTCTTGCCTCTTTTCTCATTTTGTCGAGGCCAGTTTGTGTTTTTAAGCCTGTCGACACATTGTCTCTACAGCATCCCTAGGTTTTCCTTTCCTCTACATACATACCACTATTAGATGACTTTTGCTGGATAAGTGATCTTGAGGCTTCCATGTCTGCCCACTGATGAAGGGCCTGACTCCATAGTCAGGTTCCTCTTGGCCCGTCTGACCGCCTTTGGTTTATCCTCCATTCCTCTCCTTCACAGCCCCACCAGTTTGTCCACCATAACTTCTTAAACACTTCCCCTCTACACTTGTCCACCTCCTGGTTTTCCTCCACCACTTTCTCCATCTGAAATGCCTCTTCCTCCCTATTGCCCTTTCTTCACACGTCACTGTCCTTACAGCTGCTCAGGAGCAATCCCAAATGCTGTCTCTTCTGTGAGGTCTCCTCTGACTCTGGTCTGAGGTTATACTGTTATCTGAACCTCTCTTGTGGCCCTTTGCATATAAAATACCCTATATTTTAGTTATTTATAACATGCATATCTTATCTTTGTCTAACCAAGCATCTTCAGATTCCTAGTGAATCATTTTCGATCCCCAACAGTGCCTGGCCTGGAGGTGTGGAATAGATGTTCAGTAAATGTGTGTTGTTGATGACCACCAAGTGAACGACTCTCTCAGGAGAAGCACCTCACCCATTCTTTTTTCTGAGTCATGTTCAGAATTTTTTTTGGGTAGCAGGTCCTTCTGTGGACTCCTTAGAGGTCCTTGGGTGGAGGTGGGTGGGAAGTTGTAAGCATTTATTTCTGAGAAGCATAGGGTCTTGTGACCCTACTTATGCACCTCTGGACGGAGGAGCCCTCAGACTACCTGGTGTCAGAGCTGAGCAGTCTAGCACATTTTGTTTTTGAGGAACAGTGTTGGCTGTGGACAACTGTCAGGGGGACCAGATAATTCACAATGGCTAGGAACGCCATGGGACAGTCTACTTGATTATAGTCTTTCCTCCATGGCTGAGATTCCAATTCACGGTGTCTCCTGGGCTTCAAAAGAAAGTTCATTGGACCTGCATGGTAATATAGTTCAGTATCTCACAGTTTTTACACATAGGGAGTCGTGTACATTGTAAGACTGGAAACACAGTTCCATCACCTGGTTTGTTTGGCTTAGCCAATAAGGTGGGTGTTAGTTCTGTACCTCATCTATATCTTTGCTCTACTGTCTTTCGGTTTGAGTTGCGTGCTTTCATTTCTGCAGGCCTAGACCCCGTCTGTTCTTCCGTGACAGCTCATGTGCTGCCTCCTCAGTTTAGCCTTCTCTGATCCTTGTCCTCTTCCCCAGTCCCCACCCCTCCTGCTTAAGTGTAAGCACTTGCTTTCCTTCTGCACTCCTGTAAGCATGGTAAACTCTAAGCTTAGTAAACTCTCCTCTTTACAGATATTAGACCCTTTCTGTCTGATTTTATAAATGCTCTGGGAAGTGGCGCAGTGTGCAGTGGTTCTGCACATGGGCTCTGGGGTCTGACAGCCTGGCTCCTTGGCTGAATGCTGAGTGACTTTGGGTGAAACTAGCATATGAGTTACTCGAGACTGAGGTAGAAGACTGATTCTATAGCTTTGTAAACTTAACGCTGTGCACATAAGGAAGTGCATGTAGAATGAGTGAATATATAAATGCATGATCATACAAGAGCTTTCAGTATGTCCTTATAAATCAGTAGTTAATTTTCAACAATTGGCTAATGATTAATGTTTGCCTAAGAGGCTGACTTTCATTGTCCAATATTAACAAGAATCCTAGGAAACACCTGTCAGAGTTTGCCTTTAATTTCAGAATTGTATCTTTCTGGACAGATTTAACTCTTTATACCTGAAGCAGGAGAGAAGAAAGACAGTACTTGATGCTTTTGGAATCCCTAAGTCATAAGCTGGCTTTTGTATCCAGTATTGTACACGAGACATCTGTGAGTGACTGCGTTTGGATGGATGTGTGAGTGTCACATTTCACGTAAAGACCAGTGGAGGGAGAGCAGCACGATGGCCAGAGCAGATAGATTTGTGCAGTAACACTTTACCCAAAGCTGGTTTCCTAATCATGACACGTGAGCCAGTTTATGTACTAATCAAATAATCACATCTCTTTTGTAGTCTTAGCTTGGTTGACAAAGCACAAGTTACCTAGCTTGATCTTTAACGGAACAGACTTTGATTGAGCATTGACAGTTTTTCAGAACTCAAGTCCAACTCTTAAAGAATTCAGATTTGTAACTATTAACATTCCTTAGAAAGAATTCCAAAAGAGTTCTTACTCTTTTGGTTTGTTTGTTAAAAAGCAAATCTGTTTTATAGTCATGCCTTTCACATTGGAACTTCCCTGCTCAGACCCTTTAAAAATGAGACTATGTTAGAGTGAGGATATTTGGATATATTGGTGTATAACCAGACTGGATTACACCAGGAAAGGGGCTTAGAGAGGGCATCAGGACCCTATCCTACACCCCTGCCCTCAGTCTTGGTGGCAGAGTTCCACTGGCCTATAGCGGATTTGCCTCACACACTTCACAGGGTCTGTAGGGAGATGCCTTCCTTTCTTAACCTCAGCTTAAGTTCTGTATTTAAAGTGTGACTTTGTGAGAAACAAGAGACCTCCTGTAGCACGGGGTCCCCACCTCCTGGGCCGTGGACTGGTACCAGAGCTTTCAGTATGTCCACGGCCCAGTAGGAACCGGGTGCACAGGAGGTGAGTGGCAGGCTAGCAAAGCTTCATCTGGAATTGTTGTTGCTCTCCAGTGCTAGCATCACTGCCTCAGCTCCACCTCAGATCATCGGGCATTGGATTCTCATAGAAGCACTGGTGCCTGGTGTCAGAAAGGTTGGGGACCGCTGGAGTAGCAGATTTGTGGGCAGTTTACTTTTTTAACTTTCCTTGTTTGTACTGTTTCATATTTTACTGTCTGCAAAATGTGAGAAATACCTGATAGAGAGAGGACCATTTGCTCAACCTTGGAGACATTTATATCTTATTAAATACTGGTGATGGTGGTAGGAGGGCTCCAGAACAGAGCCCAACAGCTCATCATCAAAGAAAGTCCCTAAAGGAATTGAAGAGATCTCGGAGTCCTGGTGGTTGAGCTACAGGGAAGGACTCTGTGGGGTGTTACTGTTGCATGGATGATGTTCTGAGGGGAGGGATGTTGGTGGGTGTTTCTGACCTGCAGGGTGTGTGTGTGTGTGTGTGTGTGTGTGTGTGTGTGTGTGTGTGTGTTTGTGTGTGTATGTGGGGGGAGGGGGTAGGTGGGTGAGTGGGGGTGGTGGCAGGTCATCCAAGAATAGATGGTGACATTCCTACTTCTGCCTCCCACAGTGCTCAGACTCCTGGGGCTCTCTCCCATCAGCAGAATAGGAGGTGTTGCCCAAGTCCTCTTCTGTCTGTGTGATTGAAATAAGATGTCTTCTCTTTAATTGAAATGAGATCAGTATTCACACAGCTGGGGTTCTTGCAGGGAGTAAGGCAGGGCAAGCAAAGCTGCAATAGGAGGTGGGGAGGACACAATGAGAACTGAAAATGGGATCGGAGGAACTGCAGTTTGGTATTAGGTCTGTCTGACATTCTCTCTCTGTCTCTGTCTTTCTCTCTGTCTCTCCCCCTCCCTCTCCCCATTCCCTCCCTCCTCATATCTCTCCTCTCCCTCCCTCCCTGTGTGTGTGTGTCTGTGTGTGAGAGCTGGGGGACATTGTGGGTGAGTGGTTGGATGGGCGTTTTTGACACACAGCTTATAGAATGAAGTCTTCCTTTGGTGATTTTAACTAAACAGGGCCCCTGACACTGCCCTGGCTGGGGAAAATGACTTTCTTCTCCAGAACCTCAAAGCAATTATTTCTGCTATTTTTTTCCCCCTCCTCTCTACTGGCTGAGTGGTAATTTTAGAATGCAAGTGGGACATCTGTTGAAATTATTGAATGAGTGAACGAGAGGTCAGGTTGGAGGGAAATGGGGAGCTGATCTGAGGGAAAATGTGGGTGGCAGTTGGACCCAGGCTGGGAAGGAGGGAGGAGGTCCTTGGACAGCTGTGCCTGAGGACTCAAAGCACGTTAGGGGCTCACACATTTCCCAGCCTTAGTCATATTTTGAGGGGTCTACACTGCCTCGTTTTCCTGTGTCCATGTGGAAGTCTAGCACTATGTAGACTCCCAGATATTTTTGTAGAGCTTTAAGCTGTTTTTAAAAAAGGAAGTCCAGGCACCATTATTCAACAAATATTTATTGAGATCCGCTATGCAGAGCGCACCAGGCTCCTGTGTCCCTGGCTTCAGCTGGTGCTGCTACAGGCTTTCTGTGCATTTTCATTAAGGAAAACTCACAACATGGGGTCAGAGACAGCCTTCTTTGTTTTTCATATTTTGTATTCTTGTAATCATTATCCAAAATTTACACAACACATGAATACATTCTTGTAAACAATTAAAACAATGCAGATAAAATGACAATCTCCTTTTACCTGCCCAGTTCATTCTAATGACAGTAATCAGTTGGATATGATCCTTTCAGAATTCTTCTTCACTGTGTATGTGTATGTATGTGTATATAATCTGTGCATTTTGAAATATATATGCAGTTTGGGTATGTTACATTTTTCACAAATAGGAACATAATGCATGCATTATATAGCTTCCTTTCTCCCACTTAATGTGTCTTCCAGATTTTTCCATATCTGTATGTAGCGATCTAACAACTTAGCTGCTGTAAAATATTTCATGTGTGAATGTACCATGTTTAATTGTTCTCTTTCTGATGAGCATTTAGTTCTTAAACTTTTCCTATCGCAAACAATGCTACACTGAATATCCTTGAAAGAGATTGTGATAAGTACTCAGAAGTAAACTCTGGGTGGGAGGATAGTGCATTTTTAATTTCCACACACATTGCCCTCCACTAAGCCTTGAGATCATTGTCATTTAACTCCATGATAAGTGACCTTATTTGTTTTTTATGTTAGGCTATGTGAAAGGAAGTCTTCAGGGTAGGGTACAGCCTCTCTCTTGGGTGTTTGGTAGGCATCTGGAGCATCTGGTTAGAGCAGAAGGGCCATGAACCCTGAACACTAGTTTTACAATTTCTTTTGAACCACAGACTCACATGCAAGGCACCAAAACTTATTATTCTTTCCCTGACTTTGAGTGCCATGCACTCGGGTGCTGTCATTTCTTCCAAGTGAAACATTCATTCTTATAGCTAATAGGTAAATAAATTCCAATTGCAAAAATTGAGTCTTAGTTTTGGAATGTGTGCTTGCAACACTTTAGTTCCAAGATGAGTACTGCTTTTATGTTCCTTTAATTGAGGAAGAAAAATATCTAACCTGATATATTTCTGCTCTCCCATGTTTTTTTTTTTGTCCCATGTCTCTTGATTATTAATTATTTTATTTTCATGCACAGTAAAATCTCACTATTATTATGGTATTATAGGGTTTAAACCTCTCCTACTTCCAAAAGTTCTGAGGTGGCTTAGAAAATGGAAGTTGATGAAAGATGGGGTACTTGGGGATCAAAACAAAAAAGATTTTCCCAGGTGTTCTAGGTGAATGTATTGCTAACACTTGGGCACCGAATCGGCAGTTAGATTTTCCAGCAGTGGTAGCAAAAGGGAGCACATCTTAACATGGTTTTTATCCTCTCCACAATGGGAAGCAGCCACATTCATTCAAAGCAGCACTTCAGGAACCAGGCCCAAGGAGGAATCTACAGCATGGGTCCTTGTACGAGGTACATTGTTGGGGCACAGTGAGCTCTGTCTTCACTGTGCTTTTTGTTAAAGTAGAAAATGCCGGGCCAGCAGATGGTCTCTGAATTCATGGCTTCACAGGTTTAGGGCACAGTGTTACACTGGTATGTAATGAAGGCACTTCTTTGTGCTATGAGGGTTTGGCATTTTCATTATATAAGTTAGTATAAGACTAAAGCTGGGAAGATTAAAAAAGTAGTTTAACATAGCTGATCATAAAGTACTTTTTTGAGTGTTTTTAAATATAGCCTACTAAATTCATTTGCTTACTGTCCCTACTTGGTTTAAGTCAGAATACAAAAGAATAATATGAATTAATACAAAGAACCCCACCCTAACACCCTCACTTTTGAAGAGATGTGGTTTTATTATTTTACTCTAATGTAAACTAAGGAAGTGACCAATATTTTTAAAAGAAGACATCCTCGAATGTTCTTCAGTAAATAGATAACAATGAGGTATAATGAAACTTTATATTTAAATAATTGCTTTTAAATTGTACAAAACAGCTTGAATGGGTAAATGGGTAAAATGCTGCTCTTTTATACCAGTAATTAGCTCCTTAGTTCTTTTTTCATGATGATGCAAAAGTGAACTCTTTAGGCTTTCACAAATTCTGAATTATTGAAATATAAATTAATGGTGACTCTATCTAAAGCTCTTTTCAGAATTTTTATCTGGTGGGAGTAAAACTAAAACATCTAAAGTTTTAAATTAGAATGTAGGGAAGCAGCAACGCTCAGCAGCAATTTGGTAAAAGAGAAATGTTTAACCTTTTTCTAGAAAGCCATGTGGGGTGGAGCTAGTATGGTCAGGGTAGAGAAAGCTTTGGTAGATTTTAGGTTGGCCAACTGATTAAGCTAATTGATATCATTAGAGCCTGCTGGGGCAATAGTAGGCTAGATGGCCGGTTTTGATTTACCTTGAATGATGCTGAATGTGAATCACAGACCCAGTGAGTTGGGATTGGAAAGACCCTGGAGACCTTCAGATGGATATATTCCTTTTTTTCTGACTCAGCAGTTGACTTGCCCAGAGTCACACAGTGAGAGAGAAGTCAAACGGGGACTTAGGCTCTGCCTGTCATCTTTCCACTCATTCCAGTTACAGCTGTGAATCCGAGTTGAAGCCAGGCACTTCCCATATGGCTGGGGCAGAGTCTGAGAATACCAAGGGCCATCATAGCATCTAGAAAATCGTATGACCAAATGATATTCTTCAAAGCATGTGGCACATTCAGTGGGCTTTTAATTATCCTCGATTTTCTTAATCTTCCATTAGATAGTTTTTACCATTCCTCCCTCTTCTTTAACTTCATAAATTATTCTTATTTTACATATACTAACATACAGAAGTCCTTTGACCACCAATGGCCTCATTAACTTGTAGGAGTCATAGTACTGGCCAGTGGATGTGGTAAGGCAGGAGAGAATCAGCAGAGCTGGTCGACAAACACAGAAGGTCTCTCCTTAGTTATCTTATTTTAGTGTGGTTGACATACCCTGCCTTTTTGACCATAACTGGAGGCAGAGATAATGGCCTTTGCTACTAGCTCATGGCTGACATCTGCTGAGCTAGGTAGGCTTTGTGTATATGTTCTCCTTTAATTCTCATTTAATATTCCCCATAAACTGAAGAAGATACCTACCGTCCTCCTTTCGCAGGTGAGGAAACAAGGCCGAGAGTGGCTAAATTGCTAACACGAGGCCACGTGGTCTGGTGATTGGCAGGGCCAGGGTTCACAGCTGGGCTTTCTGATGCACGAGCCTGCATTCCACCGTTAGGGCTCATCTGAATGCTGAGCAGAGGAAGGCAAAGCCGAGGGGCGAGCAAGTGCGGGACACCCTGAGGAGCCTATGGCAGAACCTCAGGTGGGTCTCTCTGGGCAGGCTTCACATTCAGGGTTTTGGTTAGAGCCTGGAACCTAGGTCTGGGGACTGCCATAGAATTGTTTCCATATTTCCTCATTCTCACCACCCAGAGGCATTTCCAGGCTCAGGGTAGGGGTTGTGGCTGGAGAGAAACAGGGTGAAGGTTTTTTGGAAACCCTGCAGCCCTCTGCTCACCTTCTGAAGAGCCCTCTGCATCATGCAGTTCAAATGAGAATGAGTGGAGGGATTTAAATTTGGACATTAAGTGGATTTTATTGTATTTCAATTCTTTGGAAAGTGTTGACCTGTGGAGGGACAGTGCTGGTGCCCTTGTGGTGTGAGTCAGAGCTTCGTGCCGGATGCTGGTCGGTTAGAAGTAAGCGGTTAGAGTTATGGGCTCGGTCCTTAGCTTAGCCATTCGCTGCCTGTGACCAGGCAAGCTGCTTTTCCTTGCCGAGTCTGGTCCTTTTCTGTGAAAGAGGTAATAAAGTGCTAAAGGGGTTAGCTCAGGCCCTGTCTCCTCGAAAACATGGAGTCAGTGTGGACTATCCCTATTACTGTGTGCTCGGGTCTCAGTACAGTCATGCAAGGGTAGGGGTTGCTGTCCTTAGCTTTACCAACAAAGAAGCTGGGGCTCGGATGACGAACTTGCTCCCAACCTGGTGAGATAAGATAAGGGTTGGACCCCTCTAGCCACATCAGAAAAGTTTCCTAGGTTAGGGGTTTGCTTTCCAAAGCCATTTTATGGAAGATAGTTCCACTGGACTACCCATTTCATTCATCCTGCTGCATAGCCTAAGATGGTAGTAGTCATAGAGGGTGTGGGGTGGACCTGATGACAAAGTGAAAGTTATTCTGCTGGTCTCAGAGCACCTGGACTATACCCCATCTTGACTTAGACAAATGTAAAGAGTGGTTTCTTTCCCTTGGAGCATCGAGGAGAGAAAGGGGGCTGGTTTAATGGTCAGGAACTGATTCTATTGCAGCTGCGAAGACAAGCCTGCTTCTACAGTGAGTTATCTATCCTCGAGGCAGGCAGGAAAGAAAAATCCAGGCACCCTCTCGTGAGTGGTGTGTCTGCAGACTGTTCTCTCAGCTACCTGGGAATCCACTTGACCAGCTGTGTCTTGTTCCTGCTCAGCCCAGATGGGAGACCCCTGACAACCACTTGATTTAAATATTACTCAGAAGAGGACAGGAAACAAGCACTGAGGAGCAAAACAGGTGCCAGGGGAGTTCTGGCCTGATTGCTGTGCACTCAGAGGGGAAGATGGGGCGACCTTAGAATTGGAATAATGACAGTAATCACTAGTGCCCGTGTGGTGCTTCCATCGTGCCTGATTTTGTCCTTGTGGCTAACTTGTGAGTACTGCTCACATTTTATAGAGCAGGCAGCTGAGCACAGGGCAGTGAAATGACTTACCCAAGGTCAAACAGCCAGGAAGTGGCTGAGGCGGGACGCGGACCTCTTGGGCCCTTCCCGCCTGCCACACTGCATTCCTGGGCCTCGTGGAGTCTTCCCTGCAATTCGTTTGGGTGGGAGACTGAGGCGCACAGATGGGATGCGACTTGCTGAAACTAAACTCCCTAGAGCCAGGTTATCATTGGTTCTCTGCCACATGGCCTTGACCTCAGTTTCCTCACCTGTGAAATGGGAATAATGATGGTCACACTTGCCTCACATTGCTGAGAGGATTAAAAATGATTTTGTAAGGAAACCCTTGGTGGACCACAAGCGCTGTACTGTTAATTTCCTTACACAGCAAGTCTCACTTTTTTCAGGCTTTTAGGTTCTGCCTTGATCTGACTTCCTCCTACCCTCCCTCCTTTTCAGCCTGTATTAGCCCTGTCTTTAGAAGAGACTTTACAGGAAATAGATCTGGATTTGGGTCCCACATTTGCTTCTGATTAGCTTTGTGACCAAACAAATTATCTTTCCTCTCTTGGCCTTAATTTCCTCATCTGTAAGATAGGATTAATAGTGCTGGTCTCACCTTTGGTACAGAGTCTTTGGAGGACTCAATAATGTGTGAGCAAGCCCCAGATTACCAGAAGATAATATTTAATTGATCAGGAATGGTTGCAGAGAGAGTCCCTTACCTCCCAGTAAAGTTCAGGGTTTAGCAACATCCGAATGTTGGGGAAACCTCCTGTTTCCCCCCTGGGAGTGCTGTAGGGTTTGTAAAATCACTGTTACAGGCAATGCCTGTTAACAACCTGTGTTCTCCTGTGTATAGCCTTTCTTTGCCCCATGGTTTTTCCCCCTTTTCCTTATTGTGGCCTAGTTCATGGGGGCAGGAAGAGGAGCGTGCCTTTTCCCTTTTCTTCAGCAGGGGCCTTGTTATTGCTCCCAGGTCAGAGAGAGCTGTGTGGGAGCCTGGCTGGGCAGCTCAGTGAGTGGCACTGCAGCAGAGAGGCTGCCTGCCAATGTTACTGAGATGCCGAGGTCAGCATTTTCTGTAGCAGGGAGCCCTGTGTTCGTAGTCTTCAGAAAGACAGTACAGTTCGGAGGTTCTGGGGTTGGTATTCGTGGCCACACTCATGTTTCAGATGGGAGTGTGTTCCCCTCAGTGCTGCGAACTAGGAGGGTCTGTATCTGGAGTCTTATACCCTTGATTTCAGAAGCCAGGCTGTTTCTGGTCTTTACAATAAGTCACATCATAATGACTAGCACCCCTATTTTGCAGATGGGGCAAACAAAGGTCAGAAGAGTTAACTGACTTTGCTGAGGTAATAAACCCCTAAGATAATAAGCGGGTCCCGTGATTACTCTCTCTGTTTTAGCACTATGCCCACCATGTGTGTGAGGCATGTCATGGAAAGAACACAACGTGGAGCCAAGTGGCTTTGAGTTTCTGCTCTGTAACCACACTTCTCTGTGACCTTGGTTTTCCCAAAGTAGGGAGTAAAAAGTCAAATGGGATATTTGTGGAAGTGTTTTATAATCTAGAAAGCAGTATACACATGTAAGGCATTACCCTTATTTGTCTGCTAAAGAATGAGTAATAAGGAGAGGACTCAGGCCTCATCTTTCCCTCTGATTCCTTTAGAAAGCAGCTCACGGCTGAGTCCCAGATCCACTCTGTGTCCCCGTAATGTCAGTGCCAGCAGTTATGTTTGGAGTGTTGAGGAGAGTCTGAGGTGGGGGTAGAGAAAGCCTGAAAAAAACCAATCAGATCTAAAGCTTTCGCTAACCTTTTCTACCTTCGCGATTTTCAAAGACCAGCCATTATTTGAAGCCCTGTTACTTGACCACCTTGAGATTTGTGGAGTTTATCATGCTTGTGAAGCGGAAGCCACAAACATTTGCCTGGTGATGGGCGGGCTTGCAGCCCAGCCAGCCCCCTAGGCAGGCAAGCCCCGCTTCTTGGTTTTAAGTGTGAGCAGAGTGTAGTTAACATCATGTCTTCACTCGGTGCCTAAATCTTTTTGTCTGATGAAAATCTGAAGTCATAAAAGTAGTCCCAGCCTGCAGCTGGGGAGCCATCCGAGGCTGGAGGTTCTATTGTGTGGGTCTTGACTCCTTCCTGGGCACAGTGTTGTGCATGTGGGGTACTAAAGCTGGGGTGGTTAGATCAGTTGGTGTGTTCTCTGTGGAACGCTGCAGACTAGCTCCTTGGGGCGGAAGCAGCCCTGCCATCTGAACCACCACCTTGCTTGTGTTGATCTTCTGCTATTTTCTTATTTCTAATTTCTTCAGCAGAGGCCTTGAACTTCTTATGGGCAGAGACCCAGTCTTCCCCCTGTCTTAAATTCTCAACTGCTCCCGGCACCAGGTGTTAGGTAAATGATCATGTGATGAAGCATCACTCTGTCTACATCTGGTACCCCGAGGTTGCTTTGCTTTGCCTCTTTGCTTAATATAAACCTGATGGCCTCTCTTTCCATCCTGGGAGCAGAATGCTGGAGAGACTGTGATTGCTTAATGAAAACATCAGAACTTACACAACCAAAACATAGTGCCCCCTTCAAAGTAGTAGTTGTGGGGGCTGCACCCTCATTTCAGTGATGCTGGAATGCTTGTCTTCAGAATTGCTTTCAGACCCAATTTCTACTTTTCATTTTACTTTGCTTCTGGATAAAAATGGGGCGATCCAGGTTGATCACTGACCTTATTCTCCAGTCTTAAACTCGTGGGTGTTTGTAAGAAAATCAAATCTATCTTCAAAGAACCAAGTTTTCTTACCTCTGAGGAGCTTGAGAGGCTCTGAAGAAGGTCTTACACTGGCTTTTTGGAAAAGTTCTGAGGAATGGCAGTATACAAGAATTACATGTCTAGCTTCCAAGCTCACTAGTTTGAAGGGAACAACCCTTATTTATATGATTCTGGTGTGTTTATGAAACAAAACAGCCTAACTACTTTGCAATCACACTTCTCTAAGTCTGCAGTCTCATCTGGTCTGGCTCTCTTCTTGTGCCAAGAATTCCTCCATCTAGGCTTTTCTCTTTAGCCACTGGCCCCAAGAAAATGGTCAAGTGCAATGTTCTACTGCCAGCAATAGCCTGATTTTTAAAGACCGCCCTCATCATTGGCAAGGCAGATTTTCACATTACCCCAGAGTCAAGGAACTCAGTTGTGGGTTCCGGGGAGTGATGATACATGTCTGACTCTTACCAGGGCTTGGGGGTCCTTGAAACAGATGTAATTGTACTGATCACAGCTGCTATTCAGTGATTTACACAAGTAGATGGATTACTTCAGTTCCCAGTAGTGCTTGTTGGGCTTGACTTGAAGAATATGTGAGTGTCTTCATTTCTTTTTTTCCTACCTTTAAAAAAATGCACTTTTGATACAAGTTAGACATTTTAATCTTAGCTACAGCAAAGAGCTCCACTCTTGCTGTTTATGAAGCTGTGTGAGACAACAAAAACTGCTTTAAAAATAGTCCCCTTGTTTATAAGTGGAACATCTTTGACTTAATGTTCTTTAGCTAGGTACAGATGATTCCCACTAGTCTCTGGCAGTTGACACTGGGACCTGAATTAATTGGTCTCTACTAACTAGATGGGATAAAGGTATGTACATTCTTTTTCTTAAACAGCCTTTGAGATATAATTTGCATACCATACAATTCACCATTTTAAATTATACAATTCAGCAGTTTTTACAAAATGCAGAGTTGTTCAACCATCAAAATCACTTAGAGAACATTTTCATCATTCTGAAAAGAAGCCCTGTACCCATTAGCCATCACTCCCTGTTGCCCTTTGCTCTCTTCCCCACCTCCAGCTCTAGGCAACCTCAAATTTACTTTCAGTGTCTATGGATTTTCTTATTATGGACATTTTACATAAGTCAAATTATACAATATGTGATTTATCGTGCCTGGCTTTCACTTAGCATAATGTTTTCAAGATTCATCCATGTAGCACGTATCAAGACTTCATCTCTTTTGATGGCCAAATAATATTCCATTGTATAGATACACCACCTTTTATTTACCCTTTTGTCAATTGATGGACACTTGGGGTTGTTTCCATTTTTCAGGTTATTTTGAATAGCCCAAGATGCAATTCATAATGCTGCTCTGAACATTCACATACAAGTTTTTGTATGAACTTATTTTTTGAATTTTATTGGATAGTATATATCTAGGAGTGGAATTTTCTGGGTAACATGGTAACTTTAACATTTTGAGGAACTGCCAAAATGTTTTCCAAAGCAGCTGTACCGTTTTACATTCCCACCCGCAACGTGCGAGGTTCCAGTTTCTCCACATCCTTGCTAACACATGTTATTGTCTATCTTTTGGGTTCTAGCCATCCCAGTGGGTGTAAAGTAGTGCTGTCTCCTTGTAGATTTGCATTTCCCTGATGACTAATGATATTGACCATCTTTTCATGTGTTCATTAGCTGTTTAAATGTATTCTTTGGAGAAAATGGACAGATTCTTTGTACATTTAAAAATTGGGTTATTTAATTGTGAAAAACAAGAGAATGCTTGTTTTTATTATTTTCAATCTAGAATATATAACAATTCCACATAATGATAAATTATCAAAATTCAGATAATAGGTGCAAAAACTGGTGAATTTTAGAAGGCTTTAAGCAGATCTTCTCTCTCACTTGGGAGAAAGAAGTCATCTTAACAATCTCTGGTTAGTGTTCCTTGTCCGGAAAAGGAATTTCCACTTGTTTTGAATGAAACAACTATATCTAGGACATACGTAGGTTTTAATAAAACTTAAAATTCCAGTCTTAGTATTTATGTGGTACTTTTCTAATTAGAATCTTATTTAAATTGCATGTATTCCCAACCTAACAAACAATTTACAAAAGCCATAAAAATAATACATTAAAGAACAGAAATTCTTTATATAAGATTTAAGAAGGAAATGTGAGTTTTTGACCTTTAAACTTGTAATTAACTCATAAGACTCACCCTACTACTCAGTGGTGAAGAAGAGCATCATGGAAAGACTGTAACTTTGAAATCATCCTGACCAGTGTTTGAACTGTTTTTCCATTGTTTACTAGCAACATGACCTTGAACCTCAACTTCTTTATCCATAAAATCTTTGTTATAAGAAGCCTTTAAAATAACATTCCTGGCACCTACTAGTTGCTCATTTAATGGTAACTCTATTATTAATACACATGGCTTTATTCATTATTGTGCTTTTATGTATACATTGAAATTCTTATATTTTTTAGGTTCTTACATATTTTGTCATCTTGTTCAGAAATAGCATGCATTAGTTTTTTATTATTGAGTTGTAAGAGTTCTTTATATATTCTGGATACCAGTCCCATATCAGCTGCATGATTTGCAAACATTTTCTCCCTTTCTGTGGGTTGTCTCTTCATTTTCTTGATGATGTCATTCGGGCACAAGAGTTTTTTGATGAAGTGGCATGTTTATTCTTAGAAACTTATAGCTGGAGAGGGCCTTTGAGGTTGCCTGTTCCAACCTCTTTGGCCTAGTGATGAGAGGCTCTGTGGTTCTGAGAGGTCATGGGCCAAAAAAGTCAGGACAGGACTGGAGTTTGTCTCCTAATTTTCACCTTGGGGCACTTTTAGTTTCCACCCCGCCCCCGTTCTGAAGGTGGGAGTTTATATGTGTAGGGAAGGAGAGTTTGTAGCGCTGAGCCATTCTCACCAACCTTGAAGCACAACTCCAAACTGTTCTACTCATACATGGGACTGACCCTAAGTTGCCTCCCATAGTTCATTTGTTCCCCTGAACTTTATCGAGATATAATTTATACAGTTCATTTATTGTTAAAGTCCTTTCTTTTGGAGAGTATTGCTTAGATTTGAGAGAATTGCTTAGAGTAGAGCTGTCTAGAATGGTAGTCGCTATCATGTGGTTATCAGAGCTTAAGTTTTATTTAATTTTAATTTAAAATTCAGTTCCTCAGTCATGTAAGCCGCATACCCATTGTTCAATATCCATATTTGGCTACCCTATTAGCATACATAGAGAACATTTCCATCATTGCACCAAGTACCGTTGGACAATGCTGGCCTAGACATTTTTGTCCCCTGTAAACTGGTATTCTGTCCATGCCCCTGACCTAGGTTGGTGCCCCGGACTCAGCTTCGATCTACTTGTTTGTTTATCTGCCATGACTTGCTATTTATGTAGCTGCCTCTGGGTTTTTTGGTAAGCCCCCTACTCAAATTAGGTTGTCTGTAGGCCCTACTGGAAGAAACAGCTTTTTATCCATTGTTTCTGGACTAGTTTTCAATAAAGAGACCAGTACCTTTTTTCACTTCAGCCAGTAGATGTGACTTGCAGAAATAGAGCTGAAAGATGCTTAAGAAGAGTTTGTTCTTTCTTGAAAAGGCTAACTTCGAAAAATGAATGAATGAATCGATTTGTTTGGATGAGGGGAAGAGATTGAAGAAGTTTTGAGCTTATTTGTTTTGGCATATTTGTTGGTGGCCTTTCTGGTGGGTACTTCCCTTTAGAGGCAGTTGTTGCCAAGAATATGCAAGGTTGCAAAATGACGCTGGGAGGGAGGAGGGAGGAGTTGGAACCTTGGTGTCCTGAGACAGTGACATGGCAGATTTTGGGCTAGTCCTGCTTAGGGCCCCGGTGGGGGTCACCTTTATTTCAGGTGCCTCTAATCCTGAGGGTCATGTGAATCTCTGAATCCAAGGTCACCAGAGATATACAAAGAATCTCACAGGAAGTACATGTGTAAAAGGATGGGCCACTGCAGTTGTACTAAGCTGAAGGATTAGGGAATATCTCAGGAGGAGAGATTCACTCAGGCTCACAGCAAGTTAGTGGCGGGAAAACAGATTAAGAATCTATGTCCTGTGGCACCTAGCCTTATTCATTTTCCACATGCCATCTTATATATCTTCATTTACACAAGGGACATGTACTTCAAACACACCAACAAACAAAATGACTTCCTGGAGACGTGGCCTGGGCTTAGCATTAATTTAACCCATGCTACGCCTTCAAACCCTCCTTTGCTGCTCTCATCGTTAGAAGGTATTAAGAAACCTTTCAATTAAGGCGAGATCACCCAGGGTTTTCATTTCTTCTCTCCAGCCTATCTCCAGGATCTGTTTCTTCAGGGAGGTCTGTCCTTGACTTAAAAGACAGAGTTGGGAAACAGATTTGTTATTTTTGAGGCCAGCCTTGACCTCCAGACTGCGGGAGCCTTGAGGGCAAGGGCGCACTGTCTCTGTCACCACTCGGGGTCTGGCACGGAGTGTTCCATTTAGTGACTATCTGGAATCTCTCTTTTGGGAAAACACTCTTTTTGATGGATTTCTGAGGTATGAGGTTCCTTCTTTCTATGATCCTAAAACTTTGTCAATTCTAGTTTGGAAATAATGACCAGAAGAAAAGGGGTAATTTTTCTGTCTGTAGCAGGAGAAGTTGCCCATTTGCCTTTGTACTTTATAAGAAATGGAGAACTTTTAGATTTGTCCTGAGAAGGGCTACTTGTTGCTGAATTGGGCAGTAGGTGGACATAACCCAACGGGACATCCTGGGAAGGATTCCCAGAGCAGCGAGTGAGCAAGCAGGGAATTGGCAAAGGAATTCTATGCCATAAACATAGACTATCTTGCTTAATAGTAGAACTTCTTTGCTTTCTCCTTTAGAGGTGAAAAACAGTTCTTTTCTGAGATAACCTTAATGACTACTGTGCTAACATGTAAAACTACAAGATAAATATATGCACCAGTTTAATGTGAGAAATGCAGTTTACGAAAGATTTGCATGAAAATCTTAGGTTGAAACATCTCCAGGTCAGCTGGTGGTGTACTTTTAGTTTATTAGGGACAGGGGTCTGGGGTCCAGATCACGAAACAGGGATCTGAACCAGGTCAGAGCACTTGTCTGCCTGGCCTTTGAAGCTTCTTGGTGGGCTCATTTTGATTAGTTCCTTGTTCAGCTTTTACCAGGGCCTAGGTTTCTCTGGTTGGAGCAGAGTAAGTTTTCAGGCTGAATTACTTGGATCATTGCCTTTGTTTTCTTTTTCACATAGCCTGTAGATATCTGGCCTTTTCAGCCAAGGAAAATGGAAATAGTTTTAAACACTCACTTGAGCCATGAATTTTAACTATGCATTAATTTGCTGCTTATTCCTTGATTTTCATTTCTTCTGAGAAGTGATGAAAGGATACTGAGGCAGGCCTCAAGGGTCCCTTGGAAGGACCTCAAGGGCCTGGGAGCTGGAGGGAGAGGCCAGGGGAAATGGAATTATGCCTTCCCACTGTGTTACCTACAGAGCAACTCCCCTCCCTTCCCCCTTCCCCCCTTCCTTCCTCATGTGTGTTTGAGGTTGCATTTAAGACTTAATTTGGGGAGAAAAGTTTCTGAAACTCTTTATGTAGGCAGTGGAGGAGAGATTGGTCTGTGTCATCTTTGGTTGAGTCAGTAAGGACTCTGAGCTGAACGTTTAGGGCTCAGCTGTTCTTTTCTACTGAATGAGCTACAGATAGATTCTGTACTGAGGTCTCAATTCGGCCTCTAGCTCATAGTTATTGCTTAGCTCTTTGGGGCAGCAGAAGAAACCTGGTATCATGAGTGAGCAAGATTCTATAATAAGTGATTTCTGTATATTATGTACATCTTGAATAGAATTCAGTGTTATCCCTTATTTTTTTTTTTTTCAATATGAAATACAGGGCTATATTGGGGTATGGACTCATTCTTGTCTTTCAAACTGTTCTCTGAGAAGATCCAGGGATAAAGTAGGTATTTGACCATATGAAACATGGCAACTTTGCAGGAGGGGACATAGAAAACAGCTGAAAGAAACTAGAACTGATGAGTAAATGATCAATATAGGGCTTTTCAGGGTTCTGTTATTTTCTGCTTTAGGTATAGGTTTTGCTATAAAGCCTAGAGGTGACCTATTTAATTCTTATATATTTGTGCCAAGGATCAGCCTAATTCACTGACTATTAATGGAGGGAATCAGAAGTCAGTCCCTGACCACAAGAAGCTTCCATTTCAATGCAGGACAGATGGCCCTTAGTGAGCCAGTGTATTAGGACTCCTCTGGTCAAAGTAGTGAGCCCAAACCCAGTGCAGAGTGGATTAAGTCAAAGAGGAATTTATTGGCTTGCATAACTGACCAGTCCAGAGATAAATCTGGAGTCAGCTCAGGGGCTCAAATGATGTCATTAGGATCTGATTTCTCTCTCCCCATCCTTATCCTTTTCCTGTGTGTTGACTCCATTCTCAGACATACCCCCTTTGCCCCCATAATTGCAGGGTGGCTGTCACTAGTTCCCAGACCTGCTTCCTTCCAGCAAAAGAGAGCATGAGGGTATTTGTCTCAGCCATACCAGGCTGTCTTGTTTCATCATCTTGGCTTAGGCTAGGCCATGTGCACATCTTGAACTCATGTAGCCAGGGACATGTGAAGCACTGACTTAAGCCCTAGTCTTGTGTTTCATCCCTGAACCCAGGGTAGAGCCACCTCTATCTATACTAAGCCTTGGGCATAAGAAAGGTGAGAAATTGAAGCATTGATTGCTGGGCAAGGTAACTGTTAGGCTTGAACTTAGGCCTAACTCAGAACCTGGGTCTGCATTCCCACCTGATGGATACGGAATTTATTTTATTGCATGTATAGTGTCTTGTCACCTTGTGGTTTTAGCTGCACCCCGAATTTAGAAACCAAATCTTGTCTCCTCTGAGAACACCGCTCTTGCCAGGGTGGTCGGGAAACATTCTGGGTGAGCCTTAGGACCTTAACTCTAATATTAGATATCTTCATGGTGACTGCTGTTAGAAATTCTCAGACAGTAAGGCTGAATAAGGACAGTTGGTACAATGGCACCCTGCCAGTTTGCCATGTTATTCAGATAAACCTGTTTTTATCTTTCTGGGGTTCATATAGCAGAGTGGGAAATGATACAGACTTTAGAGATTTTGGAGAAAAACTCAGGTGTACATCTTGACTTTGTAGCAACCTCAGCTTCCTCATCTGTAAAATGATAACTACCTCACAGAGTTTTTGTGAGAAATAAATGCAATGATATGAGTAAAGTGCGGTGGACCATAGTAAACAGTCCATAACAGGTGGCTTTCGTGATTTCCTGATTTTTCAAATGAGCAGGGCATACTGCCAGATAATCTCTTTGAAGTTTGTTTTGGTGTTACCATTCTATAAATCTGTGAAAACCTTTCTACTGCTCACACCCACTTAGAATTTGAGAGATGCATCTTCACTGAGTGTGAGATGTTAGAAAGCTCTCAGAATTCATGGCCCTCACAGATTTTAGTGCTTTATAGTTTACTAGGTACTTTTGTATTCATGCTCTCATTTGATCCATAGAACAACTTGTGATGAGACAAAGCAGGAATCACAATTCCCATTTTATAGATAAGGAAGCTTATCAATAACTTAAGGGCATAATGGCTGGAGAGTTATGGGGCAAGTCCTCTGGTCAGGAATCTTCTCAGATATCCTGTGTCCACTGCAGCTTTCTGCTACTCTGATGTGGATTTGCTTTTCTAATACAATTAATTGAATTTGTTAAATATGTACCGCGGTTTCAGATGGATTTGACTGGAGAGCTATATTGTATAGTTTTTCAAGAGAAGAAGCCTTGAGTTCACTGAATGAAAAATAAGATTGTCCTTTTACTTCTATCTTTGTTCATTGGCCCGATTTATCAGGATTGTGTTGCAAACCTCTCCCGACATTAAAGCAAATTAGCTCAATTTGTGTTGTATGAAATAAGTCAAGTTTATAACATTTAAAAGTTATAGTCAGTTGCTTCCTGATTAGAACTTGAAAATCATGCCTAGCTGAGGTCCAAGTCATTTATCTTGGTAAAGGTAAAGATTTCTCAGGGGGATTAAACTCCTGTGAAACAGAGCTAAATGCTAAATTCTTAATCTGTTAACACTTAACTCACATCTTCCTAGCCACATGCCTCAAAGCATTGTACACTAGTATTTGCATACTGGATAATAATTATGACGACATTATTTGAGAAAAATTGAGTGTGCCCAGCAGCCAACAGACTATTTATTGTTAGAAGCTTATTCAAAAGACCTATATGATAAAATTAATAATAATCTATTTAAAGACATTTGAAAATGTAGACCAGATTAATTGAATGCATTGTGCACAGTGTCTGTGTTGCCCTCTTATTAATGTGTGCATGAGAAGGTCACAAGAACTAGCAAAAGCAAGATCATCTAGGGTGGGTTTATCAGTTGTTAGGTGGTTTTAAGATAGTAACATCAAGTTGACTGAGGGTCAAGAGTAAAGCCGGATTACTAGGCTCATGATACACTAAGAATGGGCATTCTGTGAGGACACACAAGGCCTTAACCCAGGCTTTTAGTCTAAAGGTACACAGATGACTCTTTGAAGACAGCTGCAGCAGAATACACCAAGCACCCAAGACCATAGCACAGGTTAATAACATATTGTTGAGGTATACACGTGTTGAGGTGTATAAAGTTCACAAATCTGCAGTGTGCAACCCAATGAGTTTTTACATACATACAGCCGTGTAATCACCACCCAGATCCAGACATAGAACATTTCCATCACTTCGTGCCCTTGCTAACCACCACTTCCTTAAACACTCACTCGGCATCAATTAAGGTTTGCCTAATCATGAGCTGCATTATAAATGGGATCATACAGTATGTACTGTTGTGTGTTTGGCTTCTTTCACTTAATGCCCAAAGCACAGGTTTTATGCAGTTAAAGCTGGCTCCAGAACTCAGGAACCTGGATTAAAAAATTATGAGAAACCTTAATTTATACTGGTGAGCAGTATGCATTCCGAGATAAGGGATACCCTGGAACCTTCATGAAATGAAATAGTATAAAGGCTAAGGAAAGCAGACATCACCTAAGAAAGGACTTCCATGGAATTGGAAGCTTCTGGTATGGCACATCTTTACCTGGTGGAGGGAATCTCCACCCCCACCCCTTTACCACCTATCTTCCACATAGACACTGGAGAGTCCTGGCTACTTGTGTATAACAGGTGTGTAACATCATGTGTGGCTGCTAACATTTAAATGAGTGTGTGATGGAGTCGGTGAATGTGTTAGCTGGTATTCTATATCAACTATTTCTTCCTGATCTTGGAATAATATTCTCATATGTAATGTGAATGGTTGTAAATGACTTTATGGAAAGAGGCCTATTTTTTTTTTTTTATTACTTACATTTCTTCTAAGTTCTCTCTCTCCTCTTGATATCTGTTTCCCTTTGACTCTACATAAACCATGAAATAACCAGTCTCCCTTTTGTCTAACTGTAGTTATTTAATAGAAAGAAACTAGAGTTTTAGTTATATTTGGAAGTATTTTCAATAATGTTAAATAAATCTATACAGCAACTTTGTTTCTTCCCAAAGGTCTAGAACACTCTGGAAATGTTCTCAAATATACACAACCAGACCATATTAAACAATATTTATAACTAAAACTCAACACTTGAATCTGAATTACAACTATTTGGAATCTAGTTTTATTGCTTTTAATTTTGATGTCATTGATTTTTTATGGTTAATACATTTTAAGTCTTAAAGGTCATAAAGATATTCCGTTTTCTTCTAGAAGCTGTATAGTTTTAGCTTTTACATTTAGGTTTATGGTCCTATTTCAAAATTTTTTTCCTATGGTGTGAGGTGGGGGTCAAGGTTTATCCCTCCTCCTCCACCCCCCATATGGATATCTACTTCTTTCAGCAACATTTGTTGAGAACACTTTCCCATCTTCATTGAATTAGTACATTTGTTGAAAATCAATAGACATATAAATTTGGTTCTACTTATAGGCTTTTCTCTTTCATTGATCTGCTTGGTCTGTCTTAATGCCATTTCTATACTGTCATGATTACTGAAGCTTAATTGTCTTAAGTATTAAGATCGGTATACATTCTCCAATTTTTGTTCTTCTTTCCTGCCCCTAGAAATCTGTTGGATATTCTAAGTCCTATAAACTTTGGAATTAACCTGTCAATTTCTATAAAACAGCTTTCTGGGATTTTGATTGAGGTGAAATTGAATCTATAGGTTAATTTGGGGAGAAGGATAGTTTACCATTATTGAGTTTTGCAGTCATTGCACAGAGCATCCCTCTTCATTTGTTTAGATCTTCTCCAATCTCAGTGATGTTATTAGTATAGAGATTTTATATTTTATTACATATATCCTTAAGATTTTGCTTTTTGATACTATTGTAAGTGGAGTTTAAAAAAGAATCAATTGTTAATTGCTATTATGGAGAACATGCTTGATTTTTATGTATTGGCTTTGTACCTGTCACCTTGTCAATTTTATTCTAGTAGTCATTTTGAATATTCTTTTGGCTTTTCTATGAATGTAATCATCTTGTAAATAAAGACAGTTTTGTTTCTTGCTTTCTAATATTTATGTGTATGTGTGCGTATGCGTATATATATATACACACACATATATGTATATATAGAAATAGATATAGATACACACACATATCTTACCTTGGTGCATGGCTAGGACTCTAGTACAGTGTTGAAATGGAAATGGTGAAAATGGACATCTTTGTCTTATTCTTGAACTCAAAGGAAAAGTGTTTAGTCTTTCATCATTGATTACAGTGTTAATTGTAGGTTTTGCATAAATGTCCTTTATCAGTTTAGAAAGTTTTCCCATTTCTAAGTTTGCTGAGCATTTTTGTTAAAGGTTATTTGTCAAATGCCTTTTCTGCATGTATTGAAGTAATCATGTGGTTTTTCTCCATTGTATGAATGTGGTAAATTCCATTGAATTTTAAATGTTAAACCAAATGTTATTCCCAGGATAGACCTTACTTGGTCCTGATGTATTATCCTTTTTCATTTCTGGATTTAATTTTCTAATATTAAGGATTTTGGCATGTGTGTTTTTGAAAGATTTTGGGTCTTAATTTTCTTTTTTGTAATGTCTCTCTGGTTTTGGTATCAGGGTTATACTGGATTCACAAAATGAGGAGCAGTTTGGTACCAGTTACTCGACCTTGACCAGAAGTAGAGTTCGTTTAGTGTTCTTGTTTTTAAGTGCACAGAGTGATGGCTGTTAGGTAAAAAAGGTAGAATTGTATTAGTAATAAGCTAAGAATTTCTGCTTAGTAACACATGAAATGTCTATGGAATAGTATATTTGTTGTGTATGAAGTAATGGATCAAAGATACTGGAAAATACTTTAAATGGGATGAACAACTCATACTCTCCCTTATGCTAAAAAATTTATATTAGCAAAATTTATTTTATTACTAAGGGACTTAATCATTTATCTGTCAGTTTTTTGTGATTTATGGTATATTCAACTAACAAGGTTTTATTATATGTTAATATTTGAGTCATTTTTTTCCTCTCTTCCCTCTTTTGGTTGTATTTCTCTCCCCCAAAAAGCTTATATTTATAAGCTAGCTTGTGTTGATTTATTTTGCATGAAGTTGGTCACACAGCCTCAGATAAAATAAAAATGTTTTTCAGCTGTGTTTGTGGCATTGGAGGTTGCCAGTACTATGTTTTCTGTCTTTGAGAGAACTTTCTTTCAAAAGGAAGGATTATAAGTTCAAACTCAGCAGTGGTTCAGTTTAGAATGGAGTTAGAAGAAAACAAACCATCAATTTTGGTGAAGTAGAAATCTTGTGTTAAGCAAGCAGTGGGTGAGAGGTAATTGGGAGCAATCATCCCGGTTCCCATGGTGATGGTGCATCCAGGAACTGGACAGGGAAAAGGGAATCGTTATGGAAGAGTTCTGCGTGTGTGTTGTGTGTGATGCCTTAGGAAGCATGCCGACTTCTACACCCCTGTCCTCAGAACGATGTATTTAGATACATCCTACACAGCATCTTCAGTACTTACTGTGATTCTCTTTAGCCTCTTCAATCTAGAGGATGACACTTTTGTCCCTGTGTGATTTAGAAGGATCTTTTCTCCTATTTTCTTATTGTCTAGGGAAGATGAGTGAGTTATGGCACCTATAAGCAGGGGCCCACAACATTGCTTGGAGTACCTGGTGACTTCTGATTGGCAGGTGTCCCCTCCCTCCTGCTGTTGTCTCTAGTTCCTGGAAGGTGGGCTGAGTTGCACAATGCCCGTGATGTGGAGTGCATGTTCTTGGGTGCAAGAGGCCTAACTCCGGTGCTGCCTTCTGTAACAGTCTCAGTTGTTCCTCTGGGGGATCCTCACAAGAGGATCTTGGGATTGGAGGCCATTTCCACATTTGCATAAAGTATTCCTTCGGCATGAAGTGTTCCTCCTTGCTCTCTGCCTATCCATATTTTAATCATTCGTGAAGCCTTATTTCAAGTCCAGACCTCTTTAAGAAGCCTTCTCTCAATAACTGCTCAAGTCCCTCCTTTTTTCCCCTTTAGGATCTACTCTGCATGTACATTGTTTAATATAGGCTAAAGAATCACGCATTTTGAATGAATTGAGAAGGCAAGGTTTATATCAGCAGATATAGTCCAGGTCTGATTTTAAAAAGTAACACAGAATGGAGAATGGAGACATTTATTTACTTGACATTCTCAGGTAGGGTTTAATTATTTGGAGATAGGAGAAAAAAAGTTCCTATATTACACAATGGGAAATGAAGTATTTAACAACAAGCAGAAAATTTAAGTTATAATGAGTGTCAGAACAGAGAATTTAGGTTAAAAGAAACAAAGTTAAATTTTTTGGCATCTTGATTTCTCTGATTTGACTCCCTGGATTATTGCCTTATTTTCTTTCAGACTCTGGTAAGATTTTTTTGTAGAGGTACCTCCTTGTCATTATTGATCTCTTTCCAACACAGCCACTCCATTTGGATTTTTGAGGTTTTTTTTTTCCTTTTGCTTTCTGTTCCTCAGCCCCTCTGCATGTTGTTTTTACTGTACTGGTATCAGGGTTAGACACCCTCACGACCAGATTGCAGGCTGTATAATCTCAAGTCAATCTCGCTGGTCTTCCTTTTATTCCTTTTTAAAACAAAGATGAAGCTCGCTTTGCAGGATGGTGGCAGAGTTTGAGAGAACGTATGTCCCAAGCTTGGCACGAGGAGTTCTGATGGTGGCTAAACAGGTGTCTGGCTGCTCTGTGCCAGGTGTCCCATCAGTCCTTGCACCCCATAAGCACTCAGTAAGTGGTCTCCCAAAGGGTTATTACAGTAGGTGTCCTTAATAGTTCATAGCCAAGAAAAGGTGAGTGTCATTAGGCTTAAGTTTGTACACTAAAGTTTACTGAATTGTTGCAAAGGCATGTTTCATGTTTCATGATGTTACCCAGTTGCAGGTGTGACATTTGTAAAACATGAGTCCTCTGATAACAAAATGCATTATGTAACATCTAGGAAGTAGTTAAGGCCACAAGGAGTCAATGGGTATCTTATTTTGTGTCCTATGTGGAGACTTGGGGATAAATAATTAGGAAGAGAGAAAATGTGACATGGACAGAGAATGCTTCCTGAGGACATGGGACTTTAACCACAATAGTAATTGCCACTTATGGAGCAGCTGGTCTGTTTCAGGCATTGTCCCTAATAGTCATAACCACACCATAGGGCCAAGAAATAAACTGAGGTTCCTAGAGGCTATATTGAGGTGGGTGTGTAAAATTTGGAAAGAAATGTAAAGTGGGCATTTCAGGGTAGGGGAAGAGAATGAAGAGATGAATCAGAATAGGAAATTTGAGCACGTTTTAGTATTTTATCGTATGTTTTGATTTTTAGATAAACAGCATTGGCTAGAGTTTGGGATGTTGCTGAATTGACTTTTCCCTGTATGTTCGAAAACCCTGTAAATTAGTTGGATTTTATATTAAGCTTGTTGAAGTAGATACTTTCATAGCAGGGAAAAGTGGTGGGGTGGTGAATGTGCTGAATAGAAGGACGCAAACTTAGATTCGGGTCACTTTCCTGCCATTACCTGGCTGTGGCACTCCGTGCCCGATGCGCGCATGGCGGAAGTGGAGGTGCCGACACGGCCTCAGGCCCCGTGGCCTTTCTCTGGAGCCTTGACTGAACTTTTAGGGTTCTGAGGTTTTCGTTGCAGTGGTGTTGGCACTGTGCAGCTGCACCGCCAGTTAGTGAGGACGGTTGAGATGGAGACTGAGAACTTTGCCCTCTGACCCAGGCCCTTTACCGGATCAGCTTCTTTTGATGTCTTAGCCATGTGACTGAGATATCTCTCCAAGTTGTTACTATATCTGTGTTTCCCATCATGTTTCCCTTTTTGTCTTGGCTTCAAAGAAGTTCAGAGCTAAATTTATTGCTTGATTATAGTTGCTGGGTTGGCCAAGGTTTTAAATATATATTTTTACTTTTTTATGTGATTTTTTTTCTTATTTTGATAATCTTGTTTCTGTGTTCTTTATTGCATATCACCTTAAGTCATTTTGAGAAGTAGGTCAGTTACACATTTAAAAATCCTGTCTGTGGAAGGATGACCATCAGACAAATGGAAAACAGATTTGAAGGGTGACGTTGGTTAAAGAAAAGTATGGGGAAGATTTTGTATTTAAACTCCTTTTTATGTTATTCTCTATCAGATGGTCTGTACAGTTCATTTTATATGTCCTTTCATATGAGGTAAGCATCAGGAGAAAGTTTTCCTTTATAAAAATTGTTTTCTAGATTATGCAAGTACTGGTGGGGTAACCTTCAGTTCTGACCTTGTAGGCAGACCTGTGATTCCCTGAAGTTGTGGGGATAACATCCCTCTCTATTTCTTGTGAGGGACCTGAGGCAGTTCCCGCTGGAGTCCCAAGGCTGCTCTGGGAGCAGGGCCACTGACCTTGTGAAACTGCTGGCCAATCTTCCTGGAATATGGAAGGAAAAGATTTTGGGCACAGCTATTAGGTGTTACTGCAGCCCCAGCCCCCACATGCTCCCCCCCATCAGCCTGGGTTTTGGAAGTAGCTTTCATTCACTTGACAATTATTTGGCCCCAACTATTTGTGGGGCATTGAGATGGGTCCTGTATTTTTAAATATTTAATGATGACAGCAGAGTTGTTAATTACAAATATGATAGAATCATCACAGGCAACACATTTCAGAGGAATAATGTTGAAAAGAGTCAGAGTGGCAGATGCATGTAGCTCTAGTAGAGGAAATGAGGCCACTGTAGAAAGGGAAGACATTAGTGACCCTGGAACAGCAGGGCGCAGAATTCCTGTTTCTGGGTTGTGTTCCTTGCATGTGAAAGCCTGTTCATAGTAATACCAGATATTTGAGTTTACAAATATCTGTATTACATCCCGAAGTTACATGGAGGGGGAGGAGTATGTAGGCTGGCCACGCTTACCTTTCCCCTTTGTGATTGACTGTTCCTTTCCCTAATTCAACTGATTGCTTTTCTTTTCAAAGTGCTGGCTTAAGCTTTATTTTATCTAATTTTATCTCCTCTAGCCTTGTGCATCCAGGCCATCATTAGGGCCTGTGCTCATTCTGTCCCTTCCACTTCTCCTGTGCTCCCTCCATATCCCAAGGGGATAGGGACTGTTTTGCATAACCTCTGCATTTTCTGGCACCGGGAGGCAGCTTGCCTGGTGCTTTTCAACCTTGGGGACCTCTCCTTTCTGTGTCCCTCTTGTAGGTGCATGTCATTGACATGATTTGCTTCTTCCAGGACCAAGTCTTGTTTCTTCTTTATCTCACTTCTCTCTCTCTCTCTTTTTAATTATTGTCCTTCCCACCCTGATTCTGCCTTTTTTTTTTTTTGCCTACTTGCTGGCTTTTCTTACCTTCTGTCACATTTACATGCTCACTATTTCTTTTTACACCAAGCATCTGTTTATCTAATTCATAAACTGCAGTTGGTATAATTAAATATGTAATATGTTTATTTTAACATCAATATGTTGCTTCATGGACATATTTGTAAGAGGTTAGCTGTCAGCATGGGGCCGGATAACTATCTGAAATGTCCACTCCTGCCAGCTGCCCCTAAGGACATTTATTAAGCACCTCATTGGTTCTCTGTCTCTCTCTGTGTGTGTGTGTGTGTGTGTGTGTGTGTGTGCGCCCCCCCCCCCCCGCCCCCGTCCCCTGCCTCCCCTCCCCGACCCTCCCTTCCCTCTGTATATGTCTCTCTTTGCATTCCTGTCTTTCTGGCACAAATCACTCATATGAGGTGGCATCTTTTCCTCTCTATAAATCCCTGTTTGTAGGCACACACAGACACCTACCTGGGTGAATGAGGAGGAAGAAAAAAATAATTTAGATAAGAAGCTGCACATAAGAACCAGTAGAGAATTAGAATTTCATGCCCATATTTTTATTATCCTTCCTGCCACCTCCTCTAATAGGCAGCACTTGAATAGTTTGGAACTTGGAGCTGGGCACCCTCCCCTGAGTATATTGCTGATGCAAAAGAAGCAAGGAAGGAGCAATCAGCCTCCGCCTGCCTACAGTCCCAAGTGATCCCCCCCTGCCCAAATGAATGGTAGGGAAATCAGCACATTTGTGAGTCTTCTGAGTGGAAGGACAGGAAATAAAGGATTCAGTATTAGAATAGATTATGTGGTATTTGCTTGTCACTTCTGTTTAAAGGTAAATAAAAATCTTTGGTTTAGAATTCTAGCCTCCTGGCTTGTAGGTGAATGTTGACTGACAAGCATTACCTCCCATATAGAAAAGGCTTAATGAAGGGCTATAAATTTGGGCTCTGTGTTGGATGTCGCTTCTTAATGTTTTCAGCTGAGTGGAATTAAGACATGTTTCTTTTGAGGTTATGAAAAGCAAACAAGGATCCCCTTCCTCCCAAATTAGTGGAAGTAAACTAATTCTTGAAATGCTCTTTCATTAGCTATAAAAGTTAGATGAAAGCTAGGGCAGATATATTAGAAGATTGTGATATATCTTGGACCACAAATTTCTTTTCCTTTTCTGGAAGTGAAAAACTGCATTTTAGATTTATATCACCGGGTTAAGTTTTGTAGGTTATCAAATGCAAAGAACACTGGTTGAAGTTTCTAGAATCTCAAGTTTCAGTGCAAAGACAGGCAAGTCACTTCATATTCCCAGGCTCTGGTTTCCTTGGATCTCTAAGGGGGATAAATTTTTTTGCCTCATAGATGACAGTGACAATCAAACAAGAAAGTTGTGCCAAGCACATAATATGTGTTAAATAAATATTAGTAACTGACAAGTCCTTCGATAACCTACTGAAGGTATGAGTGGTCCTTTTGTTTTTGTTTGTTGGTTTTATTTTGTTTGTTATAATGTGTGGCTGGACCTAAAATAACACATGCTGTTTGTGCTTCTGTGGACACTCATGATTTGAGGGCCTTAACTATATTGTTTCATGGAAATTTTGAAAGAACTCAAGGCTCCAAAAAAGGCTGAAAAGTTTTAAATTTCCTTTTTTCCTTCTTTGCAAAAGATTTTGAAGCTTAAGTCATCTAATTAATAACAGGGGAGGTTAAGAGTCAAAGGCTTTTCTCTTGCTCTGGTCATTTTTTAAGCCGAATTTGGCATGGGTTGAAGCAAATCCATGTCTTCTTGACCATTCACTTTTTTTTTTTTAACTGAGAAAATAGATTCTATCTCTAATGAAATAATTGCAAACAATTCTGTTACCATATGGTATTAATTTTTCACAGAAGCATTGTTGAAATTCATGGGAACTACCAGGTTAAAAGATGTAAAAATAGCCAACACTCCATACAGTCCAGATGGTATCTCCAGACTAGAGGGTCGAAGTAGCATGAGAAACGTCTAGAGCAAAGATCAGCAAACCATGGCCTTCAGGTCTAACCCACCCTCGCTGCCTTCGTTTGCAAGGCCTATTAACTAAGGATGGGGAGTAATGTTTTTAAATGGTTAAAAAATCTATTTTATGACATGTAAAAAATTATCTATAAGTAAGGTTTTTTGGAACACAGCCACACCTACTCGTTTATGTATTATCTATGGCTACTTTTTTTACTACAATGGCAAAATTGACAAGTTGCCTAAAAATATTTACTGGCTGACATTTTATGGGAAAAGATTGCCAATCTCAAGTCTACATGGTGAGGAATTTTAGTTCTAATATTTATTAATTGATACTTGGCTTTTTTCAATTTCAGCTTTTAACTTTAGTTTTTTTTCTTAGACCTTTTTTTAAAATGTGAGGACTAACCGTGTCACATTAATTTTGTTCCTCAGATGACTCTTTTAATACATTTTTGGTGATTAAAAGTGCTCATGGTTAAATTTTTTTCAGTTTAAGAAAGGTGTAAAATAAAAACCTTTCCTTTATATTTTCCTCTATCCCAATTCCTCTACCCAAAGATAACACTGTTAATAATTTAATATTTAACATGGCAAAATATTTTTTGTGGTTATACCAGAATATATCTATATATCTTTTTAAAAAAGCTTTTCATAGCATGCTTAATATACTAGTAATATATCTTAATTATTTAACCTTTTATTATTAAAAATTTCAAATGTATTCAGCATGAGACAGAAAAACATAATGAATCCCATGAACGTATTATTCAGCTTCAACGCTTTTCAACTCATGGCCAAATCATGTTTCATCTGTGGAATCCAGTTCTCACATTACTTTGAGGAAATCCTAAGTACATTATGTCATCTGTAAATATTTCTGTACATATATTAAAAAGATAATGACCTTTTAAAAAACAACCACAAACCATTAAGACATGTAAAAAAAAATAACAGTAATTCCTTAATGTAAATTTGGGCACTGGGTATTACTTACAGTTGTCTTTTTTTTTTTTTTTTTTGGTCTCACGGTTCTGTTTTTTTAAAAAATTAATTAATTTTTAATTCTTTAATGTCACTACATATTTGACCCCTTTTACCCAACTACTTCCCTCTTCCCCCCTCTCCCCACCCTCTGGTTCACAGTTTTGTTTTAAATGTCATAATTTCTTTTACTCTTTGTTTGAATCAGAATCTGGATAAGGCTTATATGTAAGTGTAAGTGTGATTGGTTGTTGTCCTTGAAGTCTGTTTTAATCTGTAACTTCCCTCTATACCTTTTATTTTCTCCTACTTATTTTTCAAAGAAGGGAGATTATTTCTCCTGTAGATGTTTCATATCCCCGTGGTATCGCTTGACATGTTCCTCTGTCCTCCGATTTGCTAGTTGGATCTAGAGGCTCAAGCACACTCAAGTATTAATAATATTTAGCTAAGATGATTCATAGGTGGTGTAGGGTTCTTCCAGTATAAGGCACTTAAATCTGGTCGTCTCATTTTGTGATGTTAGCACTTGGTATTTAATGGCTACATCCATTCATTAACTATGGATTGTAAAATGGTGATGCTTTAATTCAATCATTCTTTTGCCATTTATCGGCTGAAGTATTTAATTTTTTTCCTATATTTACCAGTTTTGAAAGTATCGAGTTGGCTTATTAGCACCTTATAACAGTGGCTAGTTTAGTTTTTTGTTTTTATAATTTAAACACATATTACAGATTTAAACATATTCACCGTGTTTTATTGAAGAGATTGATGCTCAAATTGTTCTCTTATCAGCTAGTGTGAGCCTTTTCAACTTGGTCCCTGCATCTTTTGACATGAGCCTCGTAGTCTTTGAAGCTGTCTTTCTATCTGGTATGACAAGATGTTCAAGATGACATTTCTTGCCCCAACTTTGGGAATCAGCCATTTTTTCAAGGAGTCAGTTCTGTTTCTTTTTAGTGGGAAATAGTATTTTAAGACTACAATCTGGACTCAGAGGTACACATATATAAACAAACATCTTTTCATGGTAACAAAACACATGTATAGAAAATGCATAAAGTAAAACACTTATGTAACCACCACTTAGGTCAGGGAGAATATGGCAGAAGTTCAGACATACCCTAGTAGGTTCCTTTCTGACTATAGTCCTCTCCTTCTCAGAGTAACCTCTCCCTCAATTTATCCATTCTACTTCTGATATACGTTTAAGTTGTTTCTACATATTGATGTACCATTTGAGTTGTTAAAAAAAAAGAAAATCCTTGCGCCTGTCTCCTGGTGCCCATGTGCACCATGTGCATACATTTCTGAAGTGTACATACATAGTAGCTGAATTGCTGGGTCAAAAGGTATGTGTATCTTCTTTCCAAATTGTTGTACCAGTTGATACTCTCACCAACAGCATTGAGTGTTCCGTATGTGCTGTTGCTTCACACTCTTGCCCACACCTGGAATTGTCAGACTTCAACATTTTTGCCAGTTTGTTGATTATAAGTGGTATCTCACTGTGACTTCAGTCTGCTGTTTCTCTGATTACCAGTGAGGTTAAACGCTTTTTAATATGTTTAATTGACTATTTGGATTTTTTTCCTTTGGATTTCTTCCTTTGTGAAATTTCTGTTCAGGTCTTTGACTTATTTTTCCATTTAATTGTTTTTTTTCTTAGTGATTTGTAGGCCTTTTTATATGTATTATGTACAAGTTCTCATTGGATACACGTGTTGTAAAATGTCTTCTCCCATTCTGTGGTTCATGTTTTCACTTTATGGTGCCTTTTCATTACCATGAGTTCTTGTGCTTTTGTATGTCTTGTTTTAGGAAATCTTCCTCAATCCTGAAATAGGCTAGGACATATAATAAAGATATAAAATATTATGCAGTAAAATTACATAAGATCTGATCTTTATAGTTTTTTTTTCAGTGCACAATCCCTTTTTTAAAAACTATACACACAAAATAATACTGTTGCATTGTTCTGTACCTTACCTGTCACATAAAGGTTTACTTTGGAGATTTTTTCACATTATCCATATACTGATCAATTTTTGTTTCCAATTTTTTTTAAAAAAATTTATTTTTCAATTAGAGTTGACGTTCAATATATTAGTTTCAGGTGTACAGTGTAGTGGTTAGACATTTATATAATTTAAGAAGTGATCCCCTTGATTAGTACCCACCTGGTGCTATACATAGTTATTACAATATTATTGACTATGTTCCCTATGCTATACTTCACACCTCTATGACTGTTTTGTAACTAGCAATTTGTACTTAGTTCCTTCACCTTTTTCACCTTTCTCAACACTCCTTTTCATCTGGCAATCACCAGTTTGTTCTCTGTATCGATGAGTCTGTTCTCATTTGTTTGTTTATTTTGTTCCTTAGATTCCATATGAAATCATAAGGCATTTGTCATTCTCCGTCTGACATTTTACTTAACATAATGCCTACTAGATCCATCTATGTCATTGCAAATGGTGAGATTTCATTTTTTTTAATGGCTTAGTAATATTCCATTGTATATATGTACTGCAACTTTATCCAATTATCTATTGATGGCCACTTAGATTACTTCCATATCTCGCCTATTGTAAATAATGCTGCAGTGAATATGGTGATGCATGCATCTTTTCAAATCAGTGTGTTGGTTTTCTTTGGAAAAATACCCAGAAGTGGAATTGCTGTGTCATAAGGTAGTTATACTCTTAAAATTTTAAGGAGTCTCCAAACTGTTTTTCATAGTGGCTGCACCAATTCTCATTCCCACCAACAGTGCACGAGATTTCCCTTTTTTCCACATCCTCACAAACTCTTGTGGTTTAATTTATCGATGATGCCCATTCTAACAGGTGTGAGGTGATATCTTATTGTGGTTTTAGTTTGCATTTCTCTGATGATTTTGACGTTGAGCATCTTTTCGTGTGTCTATTGTTCATTTATCCACTTTGGAGAAATGTCTGTTTAGATCCTCTGCCCATTTTTTAATTTGCTTTTTTTTTGATGTTGAGTTGTATGAATTTTTTATGAATTTTGGATATTAACCCCTTATCAGATTTATCATTGGAAAATATCTTCTCCCATTCAGTAGGTTGTCTTTTCATTTTGTCTATGGTTTATTTTGTTGTGCAAAAACTTTTTAGTTTGATGTAGTCCCATTTGTTTATTTTGTCTTTTGTTTCCATTGTTCAAGGAGATGTATCAGGAAAAATATCACTAAGAGCAATGTCAGAGTTTACTGCCTATGTTTCCTTCTAGGAGTTATATGATTTTAGGTCTTACATTTAAGTCTTTGATCCATTTTGAGTTTATTCTTGTATATGGCATAAGAACGCGAGCCAATTTTTTGTTGTTTTTTGTTTTTTCTTTTTTTTACACATATCCAGATTTCTCAGCACCATTCTTGAATAGACTGCCTATACTCCATTGTATATTCTTGCCTCTTTTGTCATAGATTAAATGACCATAGGAGTTTTTTGGTGGAATCTTTAGGGTTCTCTCTAAAGTATCATGTCATCAACAAATAATGACAGTTTTACTTTTTCCTTTTCAATTTGAATGCCTTTTATTTTTCTTGTCTAATCACTGTGGCTATGACTTCCAATACAATGTTGAATAAAAGTGGTGAAAGTGAACATTGTAGTCTTATTCCCAACGTTAAGGAAAATGCTTTTAGCTTTTCCCCATTGAGTATGATGTTAGCTGTGGGTTTGTCACATGGTCTTTATTATGTGGAGGTATGTTCCCTGTATTCCCACTTTGCTGAGAATTTTATCATAACTGGATGCTAGATTTTTTCCAAACCCTTTTTCTGCATTTATTGATATGATCGTGTGATTTTTATCTTTCAATTTGTAAGTGTGTATCACATTAATTGATTTGTGGGTATCGCACCAATTTTCTATCCCAGGAATAAATTCGTTCCTGGTTTATGATCTTTTTAATATATTGCTGAATTTGGTTTGCTAATACTTTGTCAGAGTTTTGCATCTATGTTCATCATTATAAACTAATGTCTATAATTTTTTTTTTTTGTAATGTATTTATCTGAAATTGGAATCAAGCCTCATAAAATGAGCTTGGGAGCCTTCCCTCCTGTTGAATTTTTTGGAAGTTTAAGAAGAATAGATGTTAATTCTTCGAATGTTTGCTAAAATTCACCTGTGAAGCAATCTGGTCCAGGACTTTTGTTTGTTGGGAGTTTTTTTGATTACTTATTTCCAGTTTTATTTCCTATTAAAGTGGTGCTGCAAAACACTTGTGCATAATCTTGGCATGATTTTGTGGTATGTTTGTAAAGCAAATTCTAAACAGTGGAATTTCTGAGCCTAACAATTTGGTTGCTTTAAATAGTAATAGATATTCATATTTGTTCTCAGTTAATACATATAAAATCATCAGCAGTTCCAACAGTCTAAATTAGAAGGTCCAACTGGCCACATCCAGAGGAATGATCTGGATGTGAAGTGATTTTTAGACACAATCTGTATTAATTGCAATATGATTATTTTTAAAAGATTGACACCTGCCATTCTCCATGTTTCAAAGGAAGAAATTGCCAATTCAGCTTAATTATAGTTTGGAGCAAATTTCATGGGAGAGCCTATGTGTAGCATATATATCATAAAGAACAGGGAGGCAAGAAAGTGCTTAACTGTGCTGTAAAATCAACACAGAGAAGCCTATCCTAATGACTGGTGTTCTTTGTGACAACTAACTTGAGAGGTCTTAGGTGGGGGCCCTCACTGGCCTTTTGAATCTTCAATTTTATGCAAATAGAAATCTTTCCCTCCTTCTTGTTTTGGTAATTCTTTGAGTGTAACTTTTTTTCTCAAACATTTCCTGAGCACCTGTATTCTGGGGAACAGCAGGTGCTGTGGGGAAGGTGGAGGACTGATGACGACATTCACTATTCGTCTTCAAGCAGGTACCAATGCACGGCAGAGTTTAAGTAGTGTATTATTTATATAATGGACTTTTACCATTAATTGGGTGTTACTCCTTTCAGGACATTATTTAAATCAAAACAGCTGTGGCAGTCACAAAAGAACATATAGTATATGCTTCCATTCATGCGAAAGTCCAGAATTGGGAAATGTATAGAGACAGAAAGTAGATTAGCGGTTGCTTAGGACTGGGGGGTGGGCGGCTGGGGAGTTAGGGAAGTGATAGCTAAATGACACAGGATTTCTTTTTAAGGGATGAAAATGTTCTGAAATTGACTATGATGATTGCACATATATGTGACTATATTAAAAAACATAGAATGTACACTTTAAATGGGTGAATTGTGTGGTATGTGAATTACATCTCAATGATGCTGTTAAAAAATGTAGGAAAAAAAATCAATGCAGCTGTTTCTTTTCAGCTGGCTCATTGAGGTTTTCCCTGTAAATTCATTGGTTACTGTCAAGAATGGGTGATACAGAATTCCCAGGTCTGGAGGAAAGGCCCTAAAACAGATGCCAGTTCGACGTAAATCAAATAGTTTACTTACCAACAGATAGGAAAGTAACTTTGCGTCAAAGTGTGATTTCCTTCGCTAAATATCAGTCAGTGCTGTTAAGAGGCTCTTTGAAGAAGGAGTCGATATTATTCTTTCAGGGTGAAAAAAAAAAAATTAAAGCAAAATACTCTTTACCTATCAATTCCCTCCACTCATTTGACTCAAAGCTGTGTAACTTTTCCGAATTTATCATTCAAATAGATTGTAAATGATGCTTTCGTTCATCTCTCATTTCTGAGTAAACCTTTACTGATCCTGGGGTGAGGAGAGGTGTAAGGAAATTCAGTGAGTTAGTATTTGCTGCTCAAGTGTGCAGGATTCAGGGCCCTCATTTTGGGCAGGTATGTGACATGTACTCAGGAACTGACGGGTTCATTGAGTTTAATGCCTGCCTGTCCTTGTGTAAGCCCCTGACATCATCAAGGAATATAGCACCTGATCGAGACAAACATGTGAATAGTAAGTATTATCATGATAATAAGGTGTGTTGATTGCATAGCGTGTGCTAGGCCTATACACTTTAAAGTTATTATAAAGGCTGGAAGAGACTCTTTGACAGAGGTGTCATCTTGTTTAGTTCTCACAACCAAATGGTGGAGGCACTTATTAACTGTTTTACAGGTGAGGAGACTTGAGATTCAAAGAGGTTAGGTATCTTGACCAAGGTGGAATGGCCATAAGTGATAGATTTAATATCCAGATCTGTCCGGCACCAGAGTCTGAACTTTTTCCCATCAGGGGAAAGGGAGCATGCAATTGATAATGTTTTTATCATACAAATAATACAAATGAAAATAAGGAAAAACATAAAGAAGAAAATAAGTTACCTGTTACTCTGCCACATAGGCATGCCCATCTTTAATGTTTCTGTGCATTTCCTTCAAGTCTGTTTTTAGGCCTACTGATTTATTTTTATATCTGCCCAACCTCTGTCAGCCCATCGGTGAAGGCCATTGCTAATTAATTGAAGGACCTTGGGACTGAGGACATACAAATCATAAATTAGGATGTTTCATGGGCTGAGGGTGGGGGGAGGACACAGACCTGACAAGTTCATATCCTAGTCCAGCTCACTTGTCCCAAAGTGTCCCCTCAATCTTTTTCCATTCCCCCAACTATAATGACTCTCCTGTGAAACATTTAAAGAAAACCATAAGGGGGCACGTTCTGAAGCTTGTACGATTATAGAAAGTATAATCTCTATATAATCTGTATGGAAAGGTGCAGGGCTAACAATATCTGCTTTGGGGTTTCATAGATGAGTGAAGTGAGGGGTGGGGGTTAGGGGCTGGCCGGAGGCTTCCTGAGACAGATGAGGCTGGGCTGGCTCTCAGTCAAGTGAAAACCTGCAAGTCTGGGAGAAAAAGTTCCATGTACTATGAAAAGGTCGTGAGAACCTCCAGTCCTGGGAGGATCTAGGCGAGGGAAAATCAGATGGGACTTTACCCGGTGAGTCATCAGACATTTGCCTGGTGATTGCTGAGGGTCACCTGCAGTTGTGCCTGTTTCCAGTGGGTAAAGGGGGTGAAGTAATATCAAAGAGGTATATTTGTGAACTGAGCTGCACCTCACATGCACATGGCATATTTAGGTGTAGAGGTTGGAGCAGAGGATGGAGCTGTCAGGGGGTAGTGAGCCGTAGTGGTTAAAGACTTAGGTCCTGGTCCTCAACAGTGGCACAGTTCCCATCTCAGCTGTGCTGCTTTCTAGCCATGTGACCTTGCTTAGCTTCTCATTTGTAAAATGTGGGGCCACTCCCAGCACCTGCCTCATAGGTTGTTGGGAGGGTTAAATGAGATAAGGCACAGAAAGCATTTAGTGCAGTGCCTGGCCTAACGTAAGTGTTCAATAAAGATGAGTTTATGTTTTATAATTTCAGAGAGGGAGAGATGGATATTAAGGTGGACAACTCTAGATTTCTTTTTGTGTTCACAAAGAAAACCATGCTAATGAGACTTTAGGCACGTCACTTCAACATTTTGGGCCTCAGTTTCCTTAACAGTGAGAGGATGGGTGGTTCTAAATGATCTCTTTACAAGAAGGTAGAATCTTTACAAGATTCTGCCCATAACTGTAATTCTACGACTCTGTAGGTTTTTTAAACTACACCTAGTGACAAAAATTTTTTCTCGTGATAACATTTTGGATCTACTCTCTTAGCAACTTTCAAATATGTAAAAAGTATGATAGTCCCCATGTTATGCATTACATCCCCATGACTTATTTTATAACTGGAAATTTGTTTCTTTTGACCCCCTTCACCAACCTCACGTTGGATTCTGTAGTTCTTAAAGAGCGTCTTATTGAATGCCAAGTACTTCTCAGAATATTTCCTCGTTTGAGGCTCCCCATGACGTTGACAGAGAAGTGACTGTTCCTGCCATTTTCCCAGATGAGGAAGCAAGCTTGCAGGTATTTAATGCCTTGCCTTCCCAAGGCCTTGGCGCTTGTGAGAGAGTATAGTCTAGAAAATAAAAGCCAGGTTCCCTTTAAAATGAACATGTAAAACGCGGATGTGTTTTGTGTGGGCTTTTGCCCTTGTCTCAAAACTGAGCCTGAAAGGGGTTTTGTGGGGAGTTGGGTGAGGATTTCAGCAGAGTCAATTCTCAGGGGAGCTTCAGGCTAGGACTGTCACAGTAGAGCAGTAATGCCTGGGCTTCTGACAGCTAGAAAAGGTCATGGTGTTCTTCTTTGTTTATAAGTGCAAACAAAGTAAGTTGGGGTTCAGGGAAAAAGTAAGGGCTTGTAAATACTGACCTTAAAATCCCTGGTTGTTATGTTGTAAAAATTCTATTTGTTTGATACAGTTAGCCAAATTTGACTCTTTGTTATTCTAAAAGGAGTGGGGATTCAGGGCATTGTTCCGGGGGTGGGACGAGCCCCTCTGGCAACAGCGGAAGGAAGGGGCGGATTGTTTGTTCTGTGTCCTGATGTAATTCTTTTTCTGCCTGCCCTCCGTGATTTATCATTTTCCATTTCATGCACCCTTCTTGTAAAGAAATTACAGGAGCACGGAAAAAAACAGGCGGCATCAGTGTGAATCGGTGCCTTTGAGAGTGGATCACTGATGCAGACCGGGCTTCCCCTGGTCTTGCCAGTCACCGGCTCTGCTGAAGAGTGTGGGAGAATGGGGAGCTTCCCTGAGGCATGACAGCGGTCACGAGGGGTCACAGATATTGCATAGTGGGCTTCTTCGGCCAGCCCCTCCAACACCTGAGTTCCCTCCAAGCCGCTGGCTGGCTGCACTGGGACTGCGGTTGTAGTGGTGGCCGCGGGGGCGGGGCTTGTAATTTAGATGTTACCGCTGCTCAGCCGTGAAAGGTCAGAGTCGGGGCGCTCTGTCCTGTCATAGCGCCGGAGGGGGAGGGGCACCCCATGGGAACTGCAGCTGGATTTAAAGTCTGGCTGATTCCAGGAACCCACAGAGAAGTGCTTGGATTTTCACCTCAGTGGGTTAGAATTTGGGGTAGGGGTTCTCCCAACCAAACTGTGTTTGTACCTTTTTGTACAGGCACTGACTATATAGCTGTTTAGTGTTCCGGGGTGGGAGAAATCTCCGTCCTTGGTTTTGTTACTTTAGAGTGGCTTTTGGCTTAGGCTTCTGGTGAGCAACTGCTCACAACCATAATTTAGCCCTTGCAAGGCCATGAGAGCTAGAATTTGGCTAGTAGGGATGAGAAGCCAGCTCCAAACAGATTATACTTTCTTTAGGATTGGGCATTTCTTCCGCAGTTATTTTTTTCCTGTTTTCTACTCCAGGTCACCCTCATGTCTTTGAATGCTGAAGATTTTGCATTATAGGACTCTACTCGCCTGCCTGGCCCCATCACCCTAATTATAACTAAATACACAGCAAAGTAGCTGGATAGAAAATGGGCCTGCTTTCTAAACAGTAGGCAAGTGGCTAGACCCTTCTGAATACCACATTTTTATTTTATTTAAAAAAAAATTTTTCATGGTGGGGTAATAATAACAGTATACAACATGGTTATGAAGAAACACATGCAAAAGTTATTCAAACAATGAAACATTTACAAACATAAGATGGCATTCTCATATGTAAAGTGAGACTTTCTGTAGGAAAGTTGTAGTAAATTGCATCATTGCATATTATAGAGTGAATAACATTTGCCCAAAGAGCTTTCATTTTGTTATTCCTTTCTGATCCCATTGATCAGAAACAAATCCTGTGCAAGGAATTGTTACTCTCCTCTACCATTTTACAAAAAGAAATAGGCTTTCAGAAGTTGAGTGACTTGTCCAGGGCTATTTACAAAATCAGTAGATATCCTGAGTCTTAGTACAGTGTCCATATCATCACTGTGTACTGAGTGCAAAGCATTCAGGCGCGTTGACCATGGCCTTCACTGCTCACCCACCTCAGCCTGCCTGCCCGCCCCCATTTATTTGCCTAGTAGCTTTTGATAGAGGGTACCTGGCAGCCAGGCCCTCTGCTTCAGATAGAAATGTCATTATAAAGGGGAAAGTGGCTTTTGCTCTTGGAGCCTATAATCTTGTAAGGAAGGCAGACTTTAATAATTATGGTGTCAGTTGGTCCTCTTCTTTTTCTGCATCTTTTGGATGTGCCAGGGCGATCGGAGTGGAGAAAGACTCGATGCCCTTATGGGGGCTTCATCTTTCTCTCTCCTGGGAAGTCCCAAGCTGGCTCCTCAGATGGGTGCCTGGGTCAGGGGTTCTGCCTACCTTCACTTGAGACTGTGAACTCAACAGCTGGAGACCATGGAGGTTTCACAGTATGTGCTGGAAGTCTTTGAAGATGAGAAGAGACTAGGTTTCTCTAAAGAGGCATATTTTGAACCAGCTCTTAGAAATGATGACTGGTCCTTCAGGGGTAGTATCTCTCCTGCTGGCTGTCATGACCCATGGTAGGACATTCGCAGCTTTCACTGAGACCTCACATCCTACTTGTGAAATTTTAGTCTTGGTGTACTTGCTCTGAGTACAGCTGGAAATGACAAGGCAATAAAGTTCTGCCTTTGTGCCTCTAACATCCTTTTTCTACCAAAGCTTTCCTCCAAGGGTGTAGTGAAATGCCACCACTTCCCTGGCACTGCTGGGCAGCCTTTCCAGCATGAGCAAGAGGGTAAGATACAGAGAAAAGGTTCGTCAGGCTGAGGAAGATTAACCCAGATTTCACAGCTGGGTGGATGGAAGAGAGGTCTGCGTTCATTAAATAGTGAAGGTTTTTCTTTCCTTCCGTCATGGAACAGAGGTGATTTACAAATTTCTCAGTGGTTTGGTTTTCTGCTTCCTCTCTTGGTCTTTTGATTCATTCTGCCTTATGTCCTGTCTTTGATCTTCCTCTTTGTAGCTTTCTCTCTTGAGAGGTGATTTGGCAGAATGGTGAGAAAGAATCCTGTTAAATACATTTGTTTTGTGGCTTAGTTGATGGTGCACAAAGTAGCTGAAGAAGAAAACCCACCTTGGTTATGTTCCTCCACAGATTGTATCCTTTCAGAGAGCTGAACTTTCCAGAGGGTTGAAGCCAAATTTTATCTGTTGTAAGTCACAAAGCTTTTCTTTATTTTGTAAATAAATTTTGGAAGGAAATCCTCTGAGATATACACATATACTGCCTACGTATGCAGGCCACTCAGAACCTAGCCTGACATTTTCTCCATCACGCGGGGTCACTGTTAGGAACAGCAAAGGTTATGCTGTGCTAGGGGAGTGATGCCTTTGGGTTGTTGGCCTCTACAGGAAATGGCTCCAGAGCCTCATACTTCCCAATTCTTGTATCTTTTTTTTTTCTTTTTTTACCCGCACCGTCTGTTAGGTGTTACTTTTGCTTGCAGATTCTCTCCTCTTCTAATTCATGTGTTCAGGAATAAGAAAGCAATTTATTTAGAACTGTAGGAACAACATCTACCATATTGTAGGCACCACAGTGGTGCTTAACATGCATGTTCCCCTTTAACGCCGCACAGCTCTCGGTGATAGGTGCCAACATCACTTTTATTTTACAGAAGAGGGAGCTGAGTAGCAGAGGGGCAACCACATATTCTTCTTGCCTGAAATATAGGAAATTAATTTAATGGGCACTCATGAGAGCTTCTTTTGTACTTGTTAAAGATCATTAATTAAAACTAATTCTTAGTGAGGAGTCTTGAGCAGTAATGGTAAGAGTTTGAATAATAGAATGTTATTAAATAAATATCTGGTTATTTTCAGGGCTTCATAAATTTTTGTGCTGTTAGAACACTTACAGGGTTTTAGGGATGATACATACAGTCTGTACACTAAATTAAAATGCAAATGCAGTCTTCTCACTGCTGCTTGGGGTTCAGCTCTGCAGCGCAGAGGACAGCTGAGCACAGTAGTCATTTTTTGTTTGTCACATGTACTGATGCCACAATAGTTCATGTTCATTTATGCAGTCTAATCATCCTCAACTTGAATGTGCTTTCATTTAAGTCCTTTTACATTGCTTCTGTCAGCTGGAAATGACATGCGCTTATGCACTTGAATTTACATATGCATAGGAAATCCTGTGGCTATATTAAACCCAACACTAGGTGAACCCCTGTTTTGTTTCTTCTACCAACTTGTTGTGGGCCCCTGAGACGAAATGCTTGCTTTTCTAGACCTTGAGCTCTTCAACTTTATTTTTTCCCCCTTAATCAAATGGAAATTTTAATTGCTCATAGATATAGGATTATTTTCCTTACAACCACTGGCAGAAAAAATGAAAAGTAGCTAAATGGATTTTCCTTTCTTTATTATATATTCAGATTTGTTTAATATCTATTTGGCGCAGGTAGCATGGTATTACAGGTCTAAAAGATGGAACAACCCTTCACAGTAAATTGACTCCAAATGCGTCTGCTCGTTGCAATGTCTCTATCTTGGAAAGATCTGAAAAATAAGCTCTTTGGTATCCAAAAATCCTTTTAAAAAAATAGCCACAATTAACGTTTTGCCCAGACCCCCGGTTCTCAATTAATCCTCTTACAGAAAACTGGTATGCTTCTGATTGTGTAGAGCCTAGCTTATCATAGGTGCATAATCAATATTGAATACAAAAATTAACTTTTCAATCTCTCCATGAGAGGTCTTGTTCTAAATTAATGAATTAAAAAAGTTTCTCATTGTAGAACTATTCACACCAAAATGACATACTCTTAGCGCTTTAGTATTAGTTCCTTTTAGTTTTTTCCTATATTACCAAAGTACAGTTTTATTTATTTTTAATTGTGGTGTAATATTTCATCAAATGCTTATAAAGCCATAACTGAACTAACCATATTCTTACCGTTACATATTTAGCCTATTTTGATTGTATTCTAAATGAAAATTAAAGTCAAGGGTACAAAATGAACATTACATGTATTTTAAGTTGTTACTCTAAAAGCATGATTATGGCACAACAGAAAGTTAATATATATCATTAAAACCAACAACAAAACTCCAGTAACATCATGAACAGTTCACTGATTTATTAGATGAACAAACATATATTTGTATAATTAAAACTGTACAATATATAAAATAAGAGATATCAGGAATTAGCATCATTCGTTGTTGAAATAGCAAGAAAAACTTCACATATTTTACACAAATATTAGAGGGTAACTACTTTAAGACCTGCTAATATCAGTGCATGTCCGAGATGACTGAGAAGGGCATCTTTTTATAGGTAAACACACCTCCTACTCCAAAGATTTAGCGAGTAGTATATCTAATGATTAATGTTTTTGAAAAACGCTACTGAAATAAGATGCTGTATAGTATTTTAATTGGGGCAAGGAGACTAGTCCCAGGTACTTGAGCATGGCTCAACACTTCTGCTTCTATGAAAAATTTAGTTCTGGATTGTGAAATTAGAAATAAAAATTAAGTTTTAAAAAAACACTAGTTGTCTCTAGAAAACATTAAATGGAAAGCAGGTCACTATGAAAATACATCACTTTTCCAGTTTGCTTCATAATGTACTTTAAAAAGTTGTATAGTTTTTTATCACAAGTGACATATAAATTTATTAATAAGCATGTTTAAAAGTTCAAATGTAACTTTTGATTTTCTTTTAAACCTTTAGTTCTGTTGTTACATTTACTGTGTACCAGAGTAAGAGATGGAATTTGTGTGAAGGATACAAATTTTTGAGCTTCTCAACTTTAAAATGAGGAAGTAAAGAATCTGGTGGAATTTCTATTCTGGGACATTCTATCATGGGATCACTTCATAAATTATATAAATATTTAACCATTTTACTGTATACCAAAACCAATATAAAATACCACCCCCCCCCCAAAAAAAATTACAACTTCTAAATAAGTTTGTATTCTATGTCAAATGATTTTGACCAGAGATACAGGTCAATAGGTGCTTGCTCTGAAGAGGGCTATACTAAGCAGTGTTAAAGGTAAATCACTAACTTACAAAATTCTTTAAAAATTGGTTCTTTTAATGATATTATACTTGTCCTTGTAGTCTTGTTTATTTAAAAAAAACTCTTCAGGTTCTTTGTCAGCTTATCAAACATTTTCTTTGCAGATAGCACAGAAGTGATTTTCAGACCTATTTCAGATTGATTTACCATAAATTCTAAATTGGTAGATTTTGAATTAATGAAGTTCTTGTAATCTCTCCACCTTGGTTCTTTAACTTTGAGTAAATCAGAGAGCATGGGGGAGAAGTCTTTTTCCCTCAAATACTCAAAGGATTATTTTTTCCAATTCTGCTTATCTTAGTAGGATAGAAGTGGAATAAAAGGAGTTAAAGTAGAGGAGATTTCAGCTGGTTACACAGAAGGGTGAAACCCACCTGCTAATTTTGCTCAAACCTTTGCAGACTGCAGAGCTGCTGTATGGTTTGACCTGTTCAGGATAGACTCATTAAAAAAACAAACAAAACAAAACGGCCTTTTCACTGGATGCAGTGGGAAGACCTGCTGGAAGAGTGAGATCTAGGAATGCCCCTTTGGGGGTGCCAGTAAGGGTGGGTGGGAGCAGTGGAGTTGGCTGGCATTAAAGACTCCTTTTGGCATATGGGGGCTCTTGTCCCAAACTGGTGAGATGCAACACCTGGATCAGGCAATGCAGAGAAGCAGTCAAATTCTCCTTTGTGTTTTTAATGTTCCCTGATTACCAAGATGTTCACGGGAAGTGGGTAATGGTGCCGAGTTACCCTGGAATGTTGGCGTAGGGCTGAGAGTATAGGTTGCTCCCTTCACCCCAGGTCCAGATCTCTCTCCTTTAGCAGCAGATGTGGCCCTAGGAGGCTGGTGAGTCTCCCACTGCATTCCTTGACTCCGAATGAACTCTCAGGCTTTCCCCCATAATTGGGTCAGGTAACCATGTGACCTGCTCATTGCAAATTTCCTTTTTGAAAAGATGTTTATTTCATGGATAGTTTTGAAGATTTTCTGTGGACATGCAACATGGTTTTAGAAGGTTGGGTAGTTTTTCATTTATTCTTTGAGGTTGGTGGTTTTGTAGTCTTTTAAGGCGGTCACTGTAGACTTTTAAAGAATCTCTCTCAATGTCTTCATTTTATTGTTTCTTGCTGAAGAGAACCACACGAGAAGTCCCCATATCCCTGTGAGTCTAACTTGCCTGAGAGATGGCAAGAGAGGGTGCTTGTGGGAAAATGTTGATTTTTGAATTATGCGTATTATAATAAGGGGGAGAGAGAGACAGAGACTTAGTGGTTTTTTTTTTTAACTTAAATGAGCAATTATATCTTTAATTTTGGCATAGAAATGTATTTTAAAATTTGTTTTGTCAGCTTCCTCTGAAATAAATAAAATTACAGTGATGATATCATTCCTGCTTAAAATTTTGAATAGGTATCAAGGCAAAGTGATTAGGACCTAATTGTTTGCCAAATTTTCTTTAAAGCTACCTTTTTTTTGGGGGGGGGAGATAGATTTCTATGCCAAAAAACATCTTAAACTGATGAACGTTGAGCTCTCCTTACTTATTTTGGTTGGTTTTTAATTAGATAACTGTTTTCATAGTTGAGGAAATATATTTGCATTGAGCGTAAGCCCCAGGGTGCCAGATTTCAATCCCAGAAAAAAATGTTCTTCCTCAGTTTAGTGCTGATGTACACTTAAATAGCACAGGAGTGAGTGCTGTTCTTGGCCAAGGCCACATGGCGACTTTCCAGAGGGTTGACTGGTTTCAGAGTTGGGTGGGTTTAGGTCGAGTACCCCCAGCATGCCCTTCACCTGGAGGAGTTGTGGCTCTCTCAGGCTCCTGTGAATGCAGCCTTTGGAGGAAGTTATCCAGGCTCCCCCAGCCTCTGTCACTCGAGCCAGAATGCCATGAGCAGAGAGTTGGGGGTGGGTACAGAAGCTTGAGTTCCCGCTCAGTATGGTCAACCTCCTTCTTGTGCCCACTCTGTCACAACCACTGCCATGTGAATAACCAGCTCCCACATTTATGTTCCTGCTTGTACAAAGTCCTCATAATATGAACTGTAAGGTATTTACCATATGCCACCTGCTATGGTAGATGCTAGGGAGGATGAATTATAATTTTTCTAAAACCACACTTTAAGGCTTATCAGATAACATTCTGCAGTTCTTTCTTGACCCCCTGGTCAGGCACCTTCTATGTTTCTCTTTTAACTGGCACGTAAAGGCTGGACTTTTAGCCAGCACTCCATCTTAGTCCTGCTGGGTCCCCTCAAACCACCTCTGCGCTCTTGCTGGGCTGTTTTCTTTTATTGTGCAGTGGGTGGCAGGGGGGTCTTGGCCATGGCTTTCATGGTGGCTGGGCAAATCCTCCCAGATGCCTGGCATATCTCATCTGGAACAGTTTGTCTCCTAGGTCTGCAGGTGGAATGCTGGGGATTGTAGGCAGTCTTCTTTTCTATCCCAGTCTTCCTGAGGCTTGATTCCTGCTTGGTCTTGTATCCCATCACTGACCTGTACCTGGGCCCCCTGCCATCTGGGAGTGATCCCACATCCAAGTGCAGGTCAGCACAGTGCCCTAAGATGACAGATCCCAACACTTCTTGTCTTTGCCCATGTCCCTTAGTGTTGTGTGTGGGGTTCCACTTTTGAGGGCTTTATTTCCCATTTTGAAGACCATGGGCTTACCTCCTTGGCCTGATTCTCTCTGGCCTGGAACCTGTAAGACAATGCTTAAGATTTTGTTGACACCCCTTCTTTGCTCAGAATTGCCCCAAGGAGTAGTGGCAGGGGCAGAAAATCTGTCACACTGCTCTGTCCACCAGATTCTTCTGTTTCCGTTCTTGACATGTACAGTGTAAGGTTGATTTCCTTTTCTTGTTTGATTGCTCCGTGTGTGTGTGTGTGTATTTTTAACTCTTTTTTCTTAATTATTTTATGTTCATTTTGTTTGACTTTGTGGTGGAAAGATAACGTTACCACTTTACCCTCTTCTGAACTTGGAACTGCCATGATACACTTTAAAAGGATTTACTATTCCTGTGAATTTTCTTCCTTCCTAAACTATAAACTTCTCCAGGTCAGGTCAGAAACTACATTTTATTCTTCTGTGTGTCCGCCACCTGCTGAGTACTTAATGAACACAAGACAGAGTGATGAAGTGCTGAACCTGTGTAAGAGCAGTTCCTTTCAAGTGATGTTAAAAACTCTTGGGCACACTAAAAAATTACTTGCAGATACAAATCAAACTGCCTGCACAGGCATTAAAGCAGGGACACTAAGCACCACTATTAGGCAATAATCTTAGTTTAGGAAACAAAGTTTACTTTAAAGTAATACTATTTTACTTATGTTAACATGTTCTAGTTGATGCACTGATTCAGAGTGGCCCTGCTGCCAATTAGTGGAACATTTTAGCCAAGTGGTTTTTAATAAATTACTGATTTCTGTGATTTGACTAATTAGGCTAGGTTCATGTTCAACACAATCCCTGTTTCTTAGTTATCAGATTGTGTAAAAACGTGTTTATATCATTGCTACAGCAGCCTATCTATCTGCTTCACTACCTGGCTACAGAGTCTGGGAGCACCTCTGCTCTCCTCCTGTTCCTTAATAACAAGTCCCTGCCATTTATCAAAGGTATGATCTGGCAGTGGGAGTGAAAATACTATTAGCACTGCTGCTGCGATCTCTCCCCCCACTCCTACTGCTGACTGGGAGCTCAGCCCTGTTCTAAGCACTGTATGTATATTTTCCCATTTAAACCTTATGAGAATCCTATGAGGCAGGCGCCATTGTTATTCTTAGTTTAAGGGAGGTGTAGTGATAGGTTAAGTGACTTGCTGAGATCATACAGCTTGAAAGAGTGGGATGGGGAGGATGGGGGAGGGTAGAACAGAATTTTTTTCCTTAAGGCTACATTCAGTGAACTGAAAAGTGAATAGAGCCTACTGATATGAAAGACATTTCCCCAGGATGAGGGCACCGGCTGAACATCACCATCTTGTTTGTGAAGGACCGGGGATGTGTGGGGCGGGGGAAGTCAAAGAGGACCATCAGCTGAGAGTTACCTGTGATTCAGGTAGAAAGTAGTGCAGGTGCCAGAACTATGATCAAAAAGTGTAACTCTGAAATGTTACCCACACAGGAATGACAAAGCACAAATATAGACCAGAGAGGAGGAAATACTGTAAAGTTTAGAACTTTCCTAGGTAGATGCAGCTTGTGTATCACATACGTGTGCGTGAACATATTTAGACTATTCACAACAGAAACCCCAGGAACTTGCCCATATATCTCTTTAAAACATAGTAAGATGCATATGCCTGGGTGATTTACAAGATTTCTGCAAAGAATACTTTATGATTAGAAAACAGAAATAGTTACAACAGAATGGCCATTGGATTGAGTGTGTACTTGGAATTCTTTACCAATTCGAAGATCTTTTTCAAATGCATTCATCATCCCTCTTCCGTTACATTTTAGTCTCCTCAAGGGTGGTCATTAGCTGATCCTTCGCTCCTGGTTTCACAGCAGACATATGTGGCTTTTACTGCATGAGGTTAAAACACCTTGGTGGCTGACATTTTATTCCTTTGTCACCATTCAAGAACCAGCACATAGTTTACCAGTAAGTAATCAGTAAATATGTTGTTGATTATTAATTCCTAAAGCTGATAAAGGTTCTAGGACCCTGCATTCAGTTGAATTTGATGACCACGACTTTCTGATTATGAATGAGAAAGTATTTTATTGGGGATGGGGAGATAGTAAATGCCCCTTGTGTCCTCACAAATTTATTTAATCATAAATAACAATCCCTCCTTTTAAATTTGCATTCTAGATATGAGTATTGGCAAGTATATAAGATTATATGAAATTTTAAAGAACATCTGAAATATAATAAAGGTGGAAAATTATTATGACTTTGGAGTAAAACTATGTTTTTATAATCCATATTCTACCAATTCCGAGTGGTGTATCTAATAGTGTCCCATGAGGGTGCTATACCCCAATGATTGAATTAGAAATGGAAAAAGACTTATCAGGCATTTAGTGTCACAGACTTGTGAGATGAATCAAAATAGCAGAACTTCCAGCTCTATTTTTTATGGTTCCATATTTTACAAAACCGTGGAAAATACTGAACATTTGAACAAAGACCTCAAGGTTGGGATAGATGTGGGAAAAGCCTGGGCTAATGGAGTGCAATTGGAAAGCGAACCTCCTGCCCTTTCCCTTATTTGTTTCTGACTGCTTTTTTTTTTTTTCTATTTTCCTATGAGATACTTCCCACAGAATAGAGAATTAAGTGGACAAAAGGGAAGTATAAAAGAGGAATTTATGACTTTCTTTATCTAAAGCTCACAGCCCTTTCATTTAATGCCATATTAACTCATCTTATTTTTTCTCTTTAAATCTCAGTGCTGCTCCATTTCTCACTTCCCCTCTCTCTTATCAGTTGCAGATGATCTATTGAGAGGAAGAATCTTTAAATCTTGTTTGCCTCTCAGTAAACAGAGTGCCTGCCTGCATCTCACCAAGGGCTCCTTTCTTTGCCCTTGGGTATTCTGTCTCACCTGGATAGTTCCTGCAAAGATTATTTATTTTGAAAAAATTAACATGCAGTAAATACTTAAATTTTTTTATAGTTTTACATTTATATCTGACCCAGTTGGAATTAATTTTCGTATAAAATACGAGGTTTTAGGTTGAGGTTGTTTTTTGTTTTGTTTTGTTTTGTTTTTGGATATGGATGTCCAGTTGTTCCAACACCATTTGTTGAAAAACATATCCCTTCTCCATTGAATTTTCTTTGTACATTTGTTAAAAATCAACTGGCCATACTCGAGACTAATTCTGGTTTCTCCGTTCTCTCCCATTGATCTGAGTCTATCTGTTTATCAGCAACACACTATTTTGATTACTGTAGCTTTATTGTAAGTCTTAAAATTAGATGTTTGAGTTCTCCAAACTTTATTTTTCAAAATTGTGCCTATTTTAGTTCCTTTGCCTTTCCATAAAAATTTTAGATTCAGCTTACTGTTTTCTACAAAAAAGAACCTATTGTGATTGTATTTTGATTGCATTGAACCTGTAGATCAATTTAGAGAGAATTGACATTTCAACTATGTCGATTTTTCCAATTTATTAACGTGGTATATTTCTCCATTTCTTTAGGTTGTCTTTATTTTATCAAGGATAATCTGTCTTTAATGTGTTTAGATCATTTACATTCAGTATAATTACTGATATGTTTAGAGTTAAGTCTAATATTTTATTTACATTGGTCCTCTTTTTTCATCTATTTCTCTTTTTTGCCTCCTTTTGGATTATTTGCATATTTTTTAGCATTTCATTTAAATGTATCTATTGCTCTTAGTCTAAGAGAGAAAGCACTCAGTCTTTTATCATTAAGTATGATGTTAGCTATGGGTTTTTAATAATGGCCTTTATTAGATTGAGGGTATTTCTATTTCTGGTTTGTTGAGTGTTTTTATCATGAAACATTGTTGGATTTTGTCCAAGGATTTTTCTTCTTCTATTGAGAAGCTTGTGGTTTCTATCCTTTATTTCATTAATATGGTGTATTATATTGATTTTCATATGTTAAACTAACCTTGCATTCCTGGGATAAATCTTATTTAGTCATGGTATATAATCATTTTTATATGTTTATATGCCGAATTCAGTTGCTAGTATTTTGTCGAGGATTTTTATGTCTACATTAATAAGAGATGTTGGTATATAGTTTTATTTCCCCCCCTTGTGATGTCTTTGTTTGATTTTGGTGTCAGGGTAATGATGGCCTCATACTATTCCCTCGTGCTTTTTGTGGAAGTGTTTGTGAAGAATCAGTGTTAATTCTTCTTTAAACATTTGGTAGAATTCAACAGTTAAGCCATATGGGCCTGGGCTTTCCTTTGTGTGAAGTTTTTGATTACTAATTCAATCTCTTTATTCATTATAGACCTGTTCAGATTTTGTTTCTTCTTGAATTAGTTTTAGTAGTCTGTTTCTTTCTAAGAACCTGTCCATTTTGTCTAGGTTATCTAATTTGTTGGCAGCATTTATTTTATAGTAGGTTTCTTGGAAATGAATTCTTTTTATTCTTCTGAGAATGTCATTCACTTTCATTTCAAAAGTATGCTTCTTTTCTCTTCTCTTTTTTACATTGGATAATCTCTATAGTCAATCTTGAAGTTCACTATTTCATCTATCAGTTCCATTTTGCTATTGAATCCATGTAGTGACACAATATTTTTGTAATTGTACTTGAAGTTCTAAAATTTCCATGTGGTGATTCTTTGTTTTTTTTTTTTGGCTGAGATTTTCTATCAGTTTCAACAGTATTTAGCCTTAGTTTTTGGAGCATGGTTATAATAGCTACTTTAAGTTATTTGGTAATTCCAATACCTCTGCTATCTTAAGATTGGTGTCTATTGATTGTCTTTTTCCTCGCAAGTTGAGGATTTCTTGGTTTTTCATATGCTGAATAATTTTGGATTGTGTTCTGGACATTTTTTGTATTGTAATTATCTGGATCCTATTTATATCTTAGGGAGACTGTTTATTTTTCTTTTTAAAGGATGATTGACCTTGTTGCAAGTTCTGACTTGTCTTCTGTGGTCTGTATTTCTAACATCAGTTCAGTTTTCAAAGCCTTTGCAGTGTCATTTGGATCTGTTCTCCATGTGTGTAATTCATTGTCCAGTCTGGGATCTGGGAAGTGATCTATTTCAAAGAGCAAATCTCAAAACTGTTGGCCTGCTGTTTAGGATTAGGTCTACAATGAGCAACTCAGAGGTGAGCCCAAAAGTTAATATGCCACTTTGTGGTATACCCCTCTTGAGCTCCCATCTCTCTGTTATTTCTCTATTTCTTATTCTTTGAGGTCTTCTTTTGTTGTCCCCAGCCAGAAATTTAGGACTTTGGTCCCTCTGCTCTGCTGCATACTTTCTGTGACTCTCTGACCCAAGCATTGGAAGTCCAGAGAGAAAAAGAAGTAATAGGGATTCCTCCTCTTATTCTTGGAACTACAGCTCTTCTTTTTAGAGGGCAGTGCTGATCTCCGTTCTTCATTTTTGACTTGTATTGGTACAAAAAGGTCTTGTTGATAAATGTATAGGTCATTGAAAGACCTGATGCTCAAGAGCTCTGTGTTCTAGTCCAGACTGGTTCATGTATTATTGCATGAATCTGAGCAAGTCTCTTCCTTTCTCTGGGTCTTAGTTTTTCTGCCTAAAAAATAGGGGACTGGACCAGGTAATGTCTGTTTCTCCATCATTGTGATTTTGTAAGTTTTGGCAGCAAGCATCATAACACAGACAGGAACCCTGAGCAGAGATAATGGTGCTGGGGAGAGTTGTAGAGAACATCTTGGTCTGGGGACCACACTGTGATGGCTATTGATTTAAAGCTCTGTAGCTATAAAGGAAAAGAGAATAAACATATTACTTGTTTTTGATCTTCAGTTTTTCATAGTATACTCATAAATTATACTTTGCTTAATTTAGTGTTAGCTACAGAAGTTAGTGTCATTTTCTTTGAACTCTTATCAGTGGAAATCAGCGATAAGTGCTTAAGAAACTATGGGTCGTGGTAACATATTGGTATACCTTGTTTGAGATCTGTTCTGTGAATAATAAAGCATTTCTTAAGGACTTTGTGGGGTAGTATAACAATGTTTATTGCTTTCTTTGTTCATTCTAGCATTTAAAAAATCACTTTCACATTGCATGTCTTAATTAGGTATTTGATTTAATGTTCTTTCAAATGTGATGAAAAAGGAAAATGTAAACAGTAATGAAAAATCAAAAGGAGGAGAAAAGAAGTCATGTTCTGAGTCCTGCTTTGTGATGGAGGTTTTCGTACATACTCTTGTACAAACTATTCTCATTTTACCATAGTGAGTAAGACTCGGTAACTACCCTTAAGTAATTCAGAGTTTAATAGGCTTAATGGTCCTCAACTAGCATTCCCCTCCCTCAGTATTTAGAAATGTGTGGGGCAGTTGCAATTATCACAAATACCGAGAAGTGCTATTAGAATTTAGTGTGTGGGATTACATTGCAATGAAGAATTCTTCCACCCAAAATTTTCGTAGAGCCCCTGTTGAGAAACTGGGCTGAATAAAATAGTAGTAATGATAATAATAAACACTTGAATGTTGAGTACTTGGTACGGTCTGGGAGCTCTACGAACACAAGTCCACACTCAGAACCTAGATATGATCTTAGCCATTTTGCTTTTTACCACTGCTCCATTTATCCATGGCTGAATGGAATGCCACAAGGGAGTCCAGTAAGAGTCCAGAAGATAAAAACGAAGAATATAGCATGACAGCTGGACCTGTAATAGAATTTGCCTGCGTTCAGAGATAGAAGAAATCATGTTCTTTAACTTTTATTTGCGTTGATACTAAAGAATATTTATAAAGTGCTTTATTAAAGTTCAACTAAATTATCATGAAAACCCCTTGGACCCACAGCCCCATTAAATAAATCATCATTACCTTTCATTCCTCTGTATGTCCCTCCTACCTTTCTCTCCCTACATCGAGGAGGCTACTATCCAGAATTTGATGCTCATTCTTCTTTATTTTTCTTTATAGTTTTACCTGTATATATTTTAATCCCTCAGCAACTTATCTTTAGTTTTGCACATTTTTGAAGTTTATATAAATGGAATTATATTGAATATATTTTTCTGTAACTTGTAGTTTTCTCTCAATTATATTTCTGAAATTTAATTAATCTGTTTTCATTGCTGTATGTTAGAACGTACCACCATCTATTTATACCTTTACTGTTGAACATTTGAGATGTTTACATTTTTTTCTAGTTCAAATGGTGCTACTGTGAATAGTCTTTTGAATTTCTTTTGGTGCACATGTACAAAGGATTACCTAGTATTGGAGGTGCAAGGTCATACTGTGTGTGTATCTTCAACTTTACTGGATGATGCCCAGTGTTTTCCAAAAGATTATATAAATTTAAACTCCCCTCCAATAATGTATGATGTTTACTTTCCTATCCTAGCTAACACTTGATGTCACATTTTTTAATGTTTCTAATCAGATGGTTCTAAAATGGTGTGTTGTTGTGGTTTTGTTTATTTAAATGATGACTAATGAGATGGAGCATCTTTTTATGTAGCCATTTAGTTTTGTTCTTTTGTGAGGTGTTTGTCTAGTCTCATGCCCATTTTCCTATTGAATTGTCTTTTTCTTATTTACCGAAGTTCTTTATATGTTCTAGATCCTAATTCTTTGTTGATTATATATTATACAAATATTTTTCCAGTTTGTGGCTTGTCCTTTTGGCCTCTTTGTGGTATCTCTTGATAGACTTCTTAATTTTAATTTATCTATCTTTCCATTATGAATTTTATTCTTTAAGTGAAGAATAGTGTTTATAGAGTACTTTCTACGTGCTGGACACTTTTCTAAGCACTTTATAATTATTTACTTATTTAATCCTCATAACATTGAAAGTGAGTACTATCAACTCTATTTTATAGGGGAGGAATCTGAGAGACAGATGGTTGAGTGCCAAGGTCACCCAGCTAGTAGTATATTGTAGAGCCAGGACTTGAGCCTAGGAGGTTTAAGAAACTTGTTTAAGAAATCATATCCTACCATGACAGAATGCAGATGATTTTCTTATATTGTCTTCAAAAACTTTTTTTCTTTTAACATTTAGATTGTCAGTCACTCCGTTACAGACTTTTGTGTTTGATGTGAGGTAGGGGTATAGTTTAATTTTCTTCTATGTAAAAAAGTAGTCAACACAGACTACTTAAAGATTCTAAATAATTTTTTACCCACTGATCTATTACACAGCCTCTATAACAATTCAAATTTCCTTTTGTGCTCAGATATTTTTCTGGCTTCTCTATTTTCAGTGGCGAATTTGAGCATTTGCACCATACTGTGTTAATTTCTATGACTTCATGATAAATTTTGTTCTCTAGGAAGTCAATCCTTCTACTTTGTTCTACTTTATCATGGGTGTCTTGGAAAATTTCTTACTCTTTGAAAGCAAAATGGGAGGAGAATTTTTGACTGTAACAATATATTCACATATTAAACTTTTGGAAAATGATTTGTCACTGCTACTGCGTTTACTTGTTTGCTAAAAGTTAAGCAGACTTGATTTCATTTGAGTGGCTCAAACTTGATTTATCCTTATGGCAAAACTTTCCTCAAATGCAGTCCATTCAGTGGCCTGTAGAAGGCTTTTGAATCTTGTGAAACGGAGATGGTGAAAGGAAAAGCTGTTTGATTTATTAATATTCTCTTGTGTTTAAACTCAGTTACATTGGTGGTTTTAGAACACCTGCTGAGGAACTTCAAAAGGTGTGTGTATTATAATTCCATAACTTGAAAAACAAGATACTGAATCTTCTAATTAAGCTGCCTTATTCAACAAAGAAGAGGTGGTGGCACTCAAATGGTCTTAAATGACTGATGTACAGTTCGGTACTTAATGTTTCCTTAATTCTATTGAAGGAATTAGAGTGGAATGCCTAGAATCTTCATCGAGAATATTTCTGCTCCCCAAATGTTACATCAGAGTAATAGCAAATCGAATGTGTATTATACTTACTCAGGCACCAATTACTCTTTCCTGTGGCCCTTCTGTCTCTAGAAAGTATCATTTATGCTGCAAATAGCAATCAACTTTCAAATAACATCAGTGCTCTAAGTCGTAGCCTTTCCCAATCTGATTGGTCAAAGTGAAGCATGATAAGGCTTTGTGGAAATTATAATTACTGTTTATTTTTGACAGAGGGCTTTGAATTCCTAGACAATGGGGAGCTATTTTTTTAAGTAAAATCTGACAGTCTGAAGTCTTTCCAGGCTGTAGACCATAGCAAGGTCTTACTATGGACCAAGGAAATACACCATCTGCCAATGCTGCTCCCCTTCATCTCTTATTAATGTCCCCTTTTCACTCTTTTTCAGCCATTATGGGTTCTTTGCTGTTCTTCAAAATGCCAAGCACGCTTATACCTCAGCCTTTGGCCCTTCCCTTCCTTCTGTCTGGGGTGTGCTTCCCCAGATATATGTTCGGTTGACTCCTAATTACCTGGGTATCTGTTCATATGTTATCTTCTCAGAGAGGTCTTCCTTGACCAACGTCTAAAATAATAGCTTCTATACTGCCCCTTGCCCCTGGCGTTCCTGTCTGATTTTGTAGAGGGCCCCTGACACAATACACACTAGGAAGTCATCTCCTAGAGAAGCAATCCCTAACCTTTTTGGCACCAGGGGCCAGTGCCAGGATCATTAAGTCTATTGTGTCTCACTTTTTGATACCAGTTTCATATATTCTCCCCTCTCCTTAAACCTCCAACACCTCCTTCCCATCCTCACTGTCTGCTTATGGCCTTACTTCCTATTTCCCTGAGAAAGTTGAAGCCACAAAAGAGAACATCTACAAGCTCCCACTGCCACCTCCATCCATCTGTCTACATTTCTGTCCACAGGTGCTGCTGCCCCTAGCTGAGGCCATCTGCTTCACTTGCACTCCAGATTGCATCCAGACTTGCCTGTCGAGTTCATGGCATTGCAGTTCTTCTATTCTCTCCTGATTTGTCAGTTTATTTTTTTTATACAGGATCTTCCCCATCAATATATAAACATGCTATTATTCCTCCCATTCCCCACAAACCCTCCATTGATCCCTTTTCAGCTGTTAGCTACTGTCCCATTTTTCTCATATAGCTAAATTTTTCAAATTGTTTTCTATATTCACTGTTGTGTAGTTATCTTTTGACATTCCTATTTGAACTTATCTAATCAGTCTTCTGATACCACCACTCCACAAAAACTGCTCTCATCAAGATCACTACTGATCTTGCTGTTGCTAGATCCAGTGGTCAATTTTCAACCCTTTCTGTACTCGATACATCTGAAGTATTTGCTACACGTACCAACCTTCCTCCTTGATAGACTGTCTTTTCATGACTTCCAGGATGCCACACTCTCTGGGTTTACCCCTGTTTTACTTGTTGCTCCTTGGTCTTCTTTACTGATTTCTCTTGGACTTCTTCATGTTGGAACGTTCTGAAACGCAATCAGCGGGACCTCTTCTTGTTTCCATCCGCAATCTATCCCTCAGCGATCTTACCCAGTCTGTGATTTTAAATATATCCAGAAGCTGATATCCTACATATCTCTAGCTCAGGCCTCGCTTTTGCACTCTAGGCTTGTACATTCACCTGCCCTTGGAGAGGCGAGCCCTGTCCTATTTGCTCTGAGTGTTCTCTTTCAAAACAGTTGTCACCATTGAGGAGTTGTCATTGTATTTAGTGGTTGGTGGTTTTCATTTCTGTGCCCTTTACTAGAATGGAGACCCCACAAGGGAGGTGTTTTTGTTTACCGTTATAACCACAGCACCTAAAAGGGTAAATGTGTGAGGTTTCAGTATTTAGAGATGGCTAATAATTCACTGTTATCATGCTCTGTCTCAGCTCTCCCTGTATCTAATAGTGCTCTAGCTCATTATCGATGGTCCTTGTCTTGGAAATCTCTTAATAAATCCATTTAGCAAAATGATATCATTGTGTCTGTATAACCCTGTTTAATTGATATCAGATATTTTAGTACATGGTAATAAGTATATTCTTTATAATTGATTTAGGGAGACCATTTGGAGTAGTAGAAAGATCTTTGACTTTACAGCCATACGCTTCTGAGTTTAAAGTCTTGTTCTGCCACTAGTAGCTACAGAGCAGTAGTCAAAACATAGCAACCTTATGCTTTAGTTTTCTCATTTGTGATGTGAAGTGCTATTTGTTTCATAGGGCTGTTGGGAGAAATTAAATGCTAATATGTGAAATGCATCTCACAGAATCTTGGCATATAATAGGTGTTCAGTAATAACTATTAGGATTACTGTCCTTAGTCATACAGATGATTTTTAGGATTGCTTGCAATTCTAATATTTTTGAAATAAAAATATTGCCATTTTTCTTTTTAAAGGTTGTTAATTGGTCTTTGGTCAAAAACATAATTGTCTAATGTAACATTTTTTATGTGGTAAAAATTAGATTTAATTTACATGATTTCAACTTATAGAATCTTTTTCAGGATTTTATTCTGATACAGAGTTCCAAGGACTGCCTTTCAGTAAAATTAACTAGAGTGCTTGGGAATGGAATGTTCTGGAGGAATTGAATCTCCAAATTAATGAGAAAGGAACTCATTTCATGGGGGAGGCTCTTTCTAAAATGCCTTTATATGTACACTGAGCATAATTCTCAAGTGTACAGCAAGTACTCAGCAAATACTTGTTTTTTTGTCTTTGAACTAGGGATACTCACCTAAACTCTTCTATATTGATTACCCTGAGATATAAAAAGTATAGGTGTTGCTACTCCATATAAACTCAACATAGGCTTAAAAATATCCTAAAGGAGCTTTTTGGCTTTGAGCCCTAGCTGTCAACAGTAGCCACGTTCCTGGTAATTATTTATTGTACCTACTTAGAGGAAGGGATGCAAATACATACAAACACACCTATTCATGTTTACATGTACAGTTGGACTCACACACTGTTAAACGATTATGTAAGAGCAAACTATTAAGTGCAAGATATAATTCAATATAGATCACTGGGTAATATGTGGCAAGTGCGAAATGAACAGGATAAATTTAAGTCCTATGATTTCAAAGATGATTAACCAATGCTAAAAATGGTCAGAGAAGGCATCCTCAAAAAAGTGGGATTGGAGCTGAGCATTGAAAGATGAATCAGATTGTGTCTTGTGATGCAGTTTACGAGGATGGTCCAGGGACAAGTGGATGGTTCTCGGGTCAGTCCATACCCACCTCTGGGAGAAGTAAGGCAAGTCTGGTGATCATTTACAGTTTCCCTGGGAACCTAGCTCTTCATCCCTAACTTATATCCATGTTTGCCACAGTGATTTTGGATCTTTTGTGGATATTAGGTCAATACTAGGTGTGGTTCTTAAGCTAGAAGAGCAGGAGAGGGAGGTTAGGACCAAGTTTGTTGTAGGGAAGTGTTTGAACTATTAGTTTCCTATGTGTCTGACTCTTTGGAGGTGGCTCTGTGAGGGCAAACTTTGGCTGTGGGTTTCTCTCTGAAGATGTGATAGATGATTCTAGGGGAGAGGGAAAAGGACAGAATGAAACATGGCACCATTCACAAATCACCTTTTCACTGAAAACCAAACGTATAGGTTATGTAACATGGCAGGGGCAGGAGCCATGGGGTGGCTGGAGATCACTGTTATATATTGATGCATGTATTCAACTCTTTGGATAATTTACTGGGAAACTGTCAATAGTTGGTTGTACTAGCTGGGGGTCTGTGACCAAGAGCACACAGTTTTACCCAGGCCTTTAGGTGAGTGATGAGAGGCTCTCTGTCGGCAGAGAGGCTGAGATGGAGGTGGGGGAGCTGGAAAAGGAAGGGTTGTGATTGTCACAGGGTGACAGCTACACTTCTCCAGAGATACTGTAGCTTCAGATGTGTGCTTAGGTTAAACATGAACCTTAATCAGGAAAAAACCTTGTCTTTTTAAAAATTGAAGTATAATTGACTTACAATATTATATTAGTTTTAGGTGTATAACAGAGAGTCTGTGTTTTTATGTATTATAAAGTGATCACCATAAGTCAAGTTACTTTCTGTCACCATACAAAGTTATTTCGGTATTATTGACTATATTCTCTATGCTCTTCGTTACATCCCTGTGACTTATTTATTTTGTAACTGGAGGTTTATACCCTTAAACCTCCTCACCTATTTCACTACTCCCTCCCCTCCACCCTTCTGACGACCACGTTTGTTCTATCTATGAGTTTGTTTCTCTCTTCTTTGTTTTGATTTTTGGATTCCACATATAAGTGAAATCATACAGTATTTGTCTTTCTCTCTGTCACTTAGCATAATAACCTCCAGGTCCAACTATGTTGTTGCAAATGGCGAGATTTCGTTCTTTTTTAATGGCCGAGTATTATTTGTGTGTGTGTGTGTGTGTGTGTAACATCTTTACCCATTTTATCTGTTCATCTATCAACGGGCACCTAGGTTGCTTCCATATCTTGGCTATTGTAAATAATGCCGCAATGTACATGGGAGTGCATATATCTTTTTAAATTAGTCTTTATGTTTTCTTTGGATAAATGTCCAGAAGTAGAATTACTATGTCGTATGTTCTTAATTTTTTTGTGAAACCTTCATGCTGTTTTCCATAGTGGCTGCACCAGTTTATATTCCCACCAACAATGTACGAGGATAAAATAACCTTGTCTTTTTAGGACCTCCCAATTTAAGTGCTTCTCTGTGTTAGATGAACTTCATTGCAAAAGCTTACTTATGAAAAAGCATGACCCATGTGACAATGATTTTGAATCCCAGCTGTTGTGGTTTGACGGGCACTCCAGACCTTCACTGGTCCCTGGCCTGCTTGGTAAACACCCTAAATAATACATGGTGGAAAACTTACCCCAAGCAATTGGGACTCACAAAATTTCCTGCACATGCCTTAGACATCACCTGGATTTACAGATGAGAAAAATACTACAGAGTCTATGCATTGATTTATTTGAAGTCAACAAGGTTCTTTCTGTCTCTCCATCTTCATATGCTGTCCATTTTCTGTTCACTCCTGAATTTATATATCTACCCTGACCTATTGGTTATCCTGACTTGTATTTTTCAAAGGCTCAAAGTCGACACATCCAAAATGGAACCCAGTTCTCCCTCCAGGCCTGGCCACCCCCAGCCTTCTCTGCCCCAGGAGCTGGCATTTCGTCCACCTTGATGCTACTCTACAAGTCTGAGACTTTCTTGGATTCTTTCTTATCCTTGATCCTGCCATCAAAAATCATCAACCAGTCCTGTCCTCTCTGCCTCTCGATTGATTTAGAATCCTTCATCTCTGCTACTACCTCCCTAATCTAAACTATCATCTACTTTTACACCTTCAGTCTCTTCTTCACACAGGCCTTTTAAAAACAAATATGAGCATCTAACTCTTTTTTATAGCTCATTTTTATATGAATCAAATTTGGGCTTTACATTGGGGTCTGTGAAGCTCTGTGTGACCCCTGCTTCCCCTCCCACATCTCTGTGTTTTCTCTCCTTTGCCTGTGGTGCCTCAGCCACATGGGCATCTTTTGGGGTTCTTTAAAATAATAAGCTCTGATTGCTACAGAGCTCTCAAATGTATTCTTTCTACCTGGAAACTTCTTTTTATCCATTAGATCTTAGCTTAAATGTCACCCCCTTGAGGCCTTAGCTAATTCCTGTATTTAAAACGTTCTCCTGTATTTTTCTGTCATTGTACCCAACTTATTTTCTTGATAGTATTATCTATAACTATAACTATCTATCTATAATAGATAGTATTATCTATTATTTGTTAATTTGGTTATTTCCTATACTGATTGCTATCAGGGAAGGGCCTATGATTGTTTTGCTCACCCATATGAATCCCACTTTGTCTCCAGCTCATCTCCTATTACTCTGCCCTTCCTTCGTTCTACTCCAGCCACTCTTGTTCCTTGCTGTTCCTCAGACATGCCAGGCTTGCTTCTGCCTCGAGGCCTTTGCACTTCTGGAGCCATTTGTCCAGAAGGTTTCTTTTGTTTTTTGTTTTTTTTTTTGTTTGTTTGTTTGTTTTTGTTTTTGTTTTTTTAAAATCCAGATATCTTCAAGGCTGATTCTTATTTTTTTTTCCAGATCTTTACTAAAAGTCACCTTTTTGGTGAGGACATCTCTAGTCTCTGTGTTTAAAATTGCACCTGCTCCAACACTTCATACTGCCCTCTTCTATTTAATTTTTTGCCCTCAAACTTACCACTATCATGTGGCATATTTTACTTATTTATCTTGTTTATTGTCTGTCACCCCACTAGAATGAAAACGCCATGAGTTTCTGTTCTTTTTTTCTGTTCTTTCACTGCTCTATGCCCAGTTTCTTGAATAGTTCTGGGCACATAGGCACTCTGTAAATGTTTGTTGAATGAATGAATAATTACATGAATAATGTATGCTCAGTGGATGGTATATAGTAGGCACTCTATACACTTTTGTTGTGGTAAAATATACATAAAGTGTACCATTTTAACCATTTTTAAGTGCACAGTTCAGTGGCATTAAATACGTTCACATCATTGCTCAACCATAACCACCATCTGCTTTGTACTTTCTGAAATGGATGAATCCAAGAGTAAGTGAGTAACTGAATGAATGTAAAGCAAGCTTACAATATAGGTCTCTTGACTTGGGGCCCAGTGTTCTTTGCACTGAGTTATGCTGTGGAGGAGGGAGGATGAGAAGACGAATCTGAGCGCCATCTCAGGATGCTTGGTAGCTAGAGCAAAAATGCTCAGAAGTGTGGTGTATATTTTATGTGGTTTCTGTTCTAAGCAATGAGAACCCTGCTCTGTGTCCCCGTCTCTCCATCCAGCCCTGCTGTGTTCTCCTGGCTGGATGGGCTCCTGCTCTACTCTGTGTTCCTTATAGCTTTCCTCTTCCCTGACAGCACTTTCCATAGTTTACCTTATACCACAGTATCTATACACTTGACCTGCTACCTATACCAATCGTACACCTAAGAAATGGGCTTTTCCTGGTTTCCTTTAAGCCTCCTAGAACTTCAGAGTGTCTAGTATATGGTAGATTCTCCATGAGTAATTTTTGACTAAATAACAAAAGCAGATTAATTGAAATTTCACCTACCATGACACCCCTCCCCCAACAGATCTTTTTAAAAACACTTCAAGGTTAAAGGTAAGTAAAATTTTAAGTTATTAAAAGTTTTAAAAGTAGAATCACCTTAATATGTTAAAGAAGTTGCTGTGGAACCAATATAAGGAAGTTGCATCCCCTCAGCAGTAAAATGAAGAATAAGAGAGGATGGATTCGCCTAAAGGGATTTCTGTCTGCCAGGCACTGCACGAGGTTTCCTGCCCACATCTCCTCAGTCCTCCCACCACTGGGGGTGCCTCTCTTTTTAGCTTACACTGTATGGACACTCCACTTTCCCAGGGAAACCCTCCTTCTCTGTGGGGAGCACCATTCTCATGTGGCTTGGGCAGAGGTGACTCCATCTACAGCCACTGCAGGGCCAGAAATCTCTCTTCCCTTGGTCACGGTGAAAAGGACAAGGAGAGAATGTGCTCCAAGCCAAGTACCCAGAGAGCACCATGAGCTTTCTCTTAACTTTTCTATTGGAAAATGCTGTTTCTTTCGGCTGGGTTATCATGTTGGCAAGATGAATTTGGGGTCGCCAGTGGCCTCCTCCCCCCATATCTGAGGAGGAAGTCAAGTAGAGACAGTCACTGGTGAGAGAGAAAGAGACAGCCCCCCACTGGCATTGTTAGAGCTAAAATCTAGTGGTACCCGAAGTTAGCTGTGCCCCTGGCTTCCTAGCTACATGAATTGGTAAGTCCCCCATTCTGCATAAGTCAGTTGAATTGGGCTTCTATCACTTGCAACTAAGAGAGTCTGAATGGGTATAACTCTATGACAAGGCATATATCACCCCACTTTACAGATGAGGAGACTCGGTAAAGTACCCAAACCACACAGTATCCTTAGGGAGTTTTAGTAAAGCACCGAGACTACGTAGCCAGAAAACAGTGGGGCCAGAAACTCCCTGATGCCCAGGACTCTCTGATGCCCACATCTCACTATTCTAAGATGAGAATCACCAAGCAGAGGCTCTACAGCTCTGAGAGCCCCTGCATCAAATGGAGGGGAGAGAATGTCGTTATAAACTGTCCCTGTGACAAGGTTCAAAGTAACACACCCTCACAAAGGTCTCAAACACACAGGTCAACAATTCTACTTTGTGAATCAGATGAGTAAGTAGGAAACTGAATGGAAAAAGGACCATAATTCTTGGTGACATGGGTAAATTCCGATTGGCTGCTGCCACATTCCACCAGATGGTAAAGGCCAAAAATAAAAACTGCTGCAAAAGCAGTTGAGACAAATTCAAGAATAATATGAATAATGGCTCCAGAAGAGCTTTATTAAGGGAAATTGTCCATATTTGAACCATACCCTTAAATTTTTAAGGTGGGGGCAAGAAGAGTCACCAGGTCCTCCCACACTCTCTTAATTCCACTCTCCGTGTCAGGATGCTGTACTGGAAAAACCATTAGTCTGATGGAGGAAGGAGATTCTTATGTTCTTACAGGAAATCATTACAGAAAGCAATGATTCTCCGAATATAATGGCTTTCATCATTTCTGCATGCTAAATTTCACTAAGAATCATCACATCCACAGACCAAATTTTATTAACATCCATTTAAAATTTAAGAGGATACACTCACCAGAAAATGTTTATCCGTGGTCACCATTTTGTTTTAAGAAAGCAAACTGACCTGTAAGTCAAACTTCACTGACTCTTTATTTTTGTAATGTAACCAATGTCAGTGGGATCCTCCAACTCCTTCGTAGGCTGTTGTGATGGGAACATTTTCCAACTGAAAGACAGTAGCATATCCCAAACCAAGACATCCAGGAGAATAAATAGAGCAAACGTGGGACAAGAACCATCAGCTTTGTTAAGTTCTGATTGCTGAGAGGGAAGTTTCCTGTGAGACACACAAATTTCCTGCCAACTAGAGCCCGATAGGTGTCTGATTGGATAGGTAGTAGGTCAAGTGCATAGATACTGTGGTATAAGGTACACTATGGGAAAGTGCTGTCGGGGAAGAGCAAAGCTATAGGGAACACAGAATAGAGCAGGAGCCCATCCAGCTGGGAGAACACAGGAGGGCCCGACGGGGAAGTGGTATCTGAGTTGAGTCTTAAAGGCGAGATGTGGTTTCATAAGTATAGGAGATAGGGGGCAAGGTGGGGTAGCAGGGAGGAGAGGCGAGGTAGAGGGAGCCGATGCATTCATTCTTGGGGCTCACTATATTCCAAGCTCCGTGTGTGGTACTAAGCATTCGAAGACAAATAACAGTTCCGTGCTCTGGTATAAAGAGCACCACAAAGAGTCGCAGAAATCTGTACAGGGCCTGGTGAGGGTATGGAGGAGGGAACCGCCAACTCTTATTCTTAATGGTGACAGGGATGAACCAGGGCCTGGAGATGGAATGGTGAAAGATAACTCTGAAATGATGAGCAGTTTTGTGTTTCTGGAGCCTGAGGTTCACCAGAAGAAGAGAAGGTGGAATCAGGTGGTATAGAACCTTGAAGACCAGATTCAAAAGTTTGGCCATGCATCTGTAGGCACTCGTTCTCCAGAGCAGGCTTCATGAGTGGGTGACCTGAGCCCCATGCTCAGAAGGGCCTCCTGCTTGGCTTTAATACTCTGCTATTGTCATCTTGAAATTCCTTAAACCAAAGACCCTGCATTTTCCTTTTGTGCTGGGCCCTACAATTACGTAGCCTTTATGGGGGTGACATATCAGTCTGAACTGTGATTTAGGACGTGCCTAGATGGAGTGAAGAAGAGAGGTGGGACAGTAGTTGGAACGCCGTTTGCCTAGTTTTGAGGAAGAAGTGTTAAGAGCCTAGTTAAGGACAGGTACACTGAGGACGGAGCGGGGATACATCTGGCCCCTGCAGCCAGGCCTGAGCAGCAGACCGAATGTGAAGGGCTGGGGGAGGGAGGAGCAGAGTTGACTTTAGCTCTGGACTCAGGGATTTCTGTTCTGTGTTGTCCTGTAAGCCAGGGGACTTCCAGCGGATAAGGCTGGTTTTCCAAACCGAAATTTAGAAGACTGTCTTAATATTTTTACTCTCAATAGGAAGCGAAAGCTGACATTGGCAGGCTCATTTAACAAATGTAAAATAACCAGAAAAGACATTCTGAGGCATTCTGGAATCAAACAGATGGACCAAGCAATCATGTTAAAAACAGTAAATCACAACTTGAATGTCAGTTAATCATAATCATATTTCTCCTTATTAAATTTTAAAACATCTTCCTAAGTAGTTTCCTGTTTTGGTTTCTTTTACTTAAAAGACCTTGTTATTGTAAAATACCCCAGTTAAAGATGCCCGATACATGACATCTGAACTAAAAAACTTTATCTTATTTAGGAAATGGTATTCTTTCGGAGGTTTCAGAAGTGGTTATTTCATCTCTTACAAAGATTCATGAGGGAATTTATTTCCCCTTGTGCAATTAACAGAAATGAACACAGCTGTGTATTTACCTAGTGATTTTCAGAAAGTCTCTTCAAGTAAGTAAAAGTTGCCCTGAACTTAACTTAGGGTCTTGACCAGCTGCTGACAAGTCACGTCCCAACAAGCAGGGCTCTGAGCAGGGGGGTGAGAAGGGTGTGTTGTTTTTGATACTGTACTCTGTTTCCTGTTTGGCGCAGACGTAGACAAAGCACTTTTGTTGCAAGGACACAAGGTCAGGGCAGTGCTGTCCAGGTCCAGATGCTGTGCTTGAAATCGAGGAAGCAGCTCAAGGCCAGAAGGAACTAGGATGAGGCTTAACTCGAGGTATATAGACAGATTGTATGCTTTTTCTCGTGTTTATCAAGATTGGGCTCCGGGTGGGTACCTAGACCACTGCAGCTCTTCTTGCCCTTGCAGTGTTGCCCTGAACCTAGTCATCCAAAATGGCCTTCTCTGACTCGTGCATTTTTTTCTGTAAAAGGAGTAACTTAGTACCATCCATATGCGCTCTGAAAATGGAAATTATACTTGCTTCTTTTTAAGGGCCTTGTGGAGGAATACATGTGTCATAAATGGGAACCCATAAAGTTAGAGAAGTGAAAAATGGTTTATTTGCCCTTGACGATTATTTTTGATTTCATCTTGTTACTCTTGCACCGCTGGTGTACAGGTACTGTTCCCTTGATGGTGAGTACTGCACGGTTGGTGCTCAGCACTGTTTGTTTGTTTGTTTGTTTTTTTCTTTTTCCCCCCAAGCATCTGACAATGTCTGGAACAGGGATAGAGAAGGTGCTTAAAGACACTTGGCCAGTTCCTTGGTGTCTCCTATGGCACCAAATATCTTGCACAGTTGGCACTTGTTGAATGAATAACTAAAGGGCAGTTGGATTAATCCTGTTTCACTTGTCTGAAGAAAGAGAGATTCACCATCTGAAGAGTGTGAATTGTGACTTCTAGGTGCAGGGAGTGCTAAAACATCCTCATAACCTCACTAGGCCCCTTTTGGCACCAAGAGCTATGAAGGCAGAAACCATTTCTATTTTGCTCAATATCTATTCCCCAGTGCCTAGTGCAGGGTTTGGCATATAGCAGGTACTGAATAAATATTTGAGTGAATGAATAAATGAATGGGAATACACCTGTGTTTCTTACATTATGGTAGAAATTCATATCTAAAAGAGTTACATGTGAGGATCTCCAAGTTTCTTTAGTCTTCAAGAGCTTACTTTCACCTCCTCCTCCTTCCCCGTCTCCTCTCCAGTGCTCAACACAGTGATTGACAAATAGTAGTTATTTGGTATTCACAGCATGAAGTAAGTGGCGGTAGGTAAAGGAAAGTGTGCTGACTAGGAGTTAGGAGATCTGGATTCAAGTCCAGGTTTGGCCAACAGCCAGTCTCGAGTCCTTGATTAAGTAGGCTGGTATCTGTCAGGGCCTGTCAGAATCCTGCCTTATCAGATGGGGCTACCAGTTGCTGCCCTGCTTATATGAGGGCTATTTATGCAGCTCAGAAGAAAGAAGGAATGTGAAATGCTGGGAAAAGTTGCGTCTTGTACCATGAGAAGACTTATTACCAAAACATGATAGAATCCCATTATATAGGATTCGCGGCCAATGTGTGTACATGTCCTTCCCAGTCTGCCCTGAACTGGTGGCTTTATTTTCGCTAGAGAAATCAGATACACTGTTAGTATAGAAAATTTGGAAATCACAGAAAAGTGTAAATATGAAACCAATAATTACCCATAAGAGGTAGCTGAGAGATAATGACTATTGTGGAATATTATTTGAACCTTTCCTAGGCAGATGTGTACACATGTACACACACACACACACACACAAATATGATTTCAGTCATCTAATAGTTATTTTTGTATCTCATTTTCTGAAGTAAAAGGCTACACTAGTCACTAGTCAGCTTGGGTTGCTACAACAAATACCATAGCCAGGGGGACTTAAACAACATTTGTTTCTCACATTTCTAGAGTCTGGGACATCCAAACAGATTTGGTATCTGGCAAGAGCCAACTTTCTGGTTGGTAGGTGGACACCTTCTTGAGGTATTCTCCCATGGAGGAGAGAGCATCTCTGTGTCTCTTTTATGAGCACTGATCCCATTCATGAGGGTTCCACTCTCATCACCTATTTACCGCCCCCCTCCCCAAAGTCCCCACCACCAAAGACTGTCACATTGGAGATTAAGTTTAAACATAAGAATTTTTGGAGGACACAGTTCATGGCAATAGCTAATTCTAGGAGAAGAGCCTTGTCTTACCATTTCTTCTGTAACTTGTGCAAGCCTAGTCTGGTGTGAGAGCAGATATTTGCTCAATAGCTAATAGATTTCTAGAACTGCAGGGCTGGGAAAGATTCTGAGCTATAATTTAATACTCTCATTTTAAATACAGGGAAAGTAAGACCCAGGGCTCTAGAACTGGATGATAGCAGAGCTGGAACTCAAAACTTGCCTGCTCACTTCCTCTCTTTACTAATGAGTTAAAATGCAGACAGACGCCAGGAGGTCCATTGGGTTGGCACTGTTAGCAGATAAACCAGTGCTTGGTTAATTTTGCCTGCATCTCTAGGTTTGTGGGTACTGCTCTGTCTCAGAATAGCATCTGGGTATCTCGAAGCAGCTGTTTCTACTAGAGCTTTTGGACTGTTCTTACAACATTATGCTGATTTTTATATCAGTCAACATCTGGGGGCTCCCTCCTGGTTATCATTTGTACACAGACTCTACACGGTTGACTTAACACTCTAGTCTTGGTGGGAATATGTTCTCTTGTGTTTTTCATTTAAATATACTAACGTTTCTCTTTCCTTGCCCTGCCTTTCAGGCACAGTGGAAAGGGGTCCTCCTTTCTGTAGGCGGTCCTTTACTCTCTCACAAGCTTATAGCTCTGCCCCCTTTCTTTCTGTGGCTGTCTTACTTAGCAATCTTTCTTCATCACATGAAACATTTCACATTTAATGTCCTCCGTGAGGCTGTACTGGAAGATTCAGCATCTGCGAACCCCTACCTTAAAGGATCTGAGTTTGAAGAGAGAGGTGACATGTCTATAGGAAAATGAGAGCTCAGTTTACAAAGCAGCTGGGATCCAAGAGAGGGGCAGAGAAAGTGCTCTGGATACCCAGTGGCAGGAGCCTGTCCTCATGGTTACCATGAGTAGGGAGACTGGAAGGCGAGGCTTTTAAAGGGCTTGACTTGGAGAGGATGATCAGGGTTTGGACACTGGGAGGTTTCAGGGAAAAGCATTCCAGACAGAGAAGAGAGTGAGATCAGAAGGATCAGGGGTGAGTCCCTAGGTGGGGCAGCCAAGAGGGAACTCCAGGGATCCTGGGATCTGGGACTCAGGAGTAGCAAGTCTAGTCTTCCTTTCGGGGACCGTGACTCGGGGCACACCTCATCTCCACCCCTGTCCTGCTCCAGTGCCGTTGGTGCACATAGCCTGGCAAGCTGGTGCAGCCAGCTTTTCTTTGGGACTGAGCTCCTGACCTGGGTCCGTGGAACTACCTGAAATTGTGCTCATGATTTTGTATCTGTGTGTACTTTTCCCCCTCCAATTTTCAGAGGTCTCTGTTACCTTTGAAAAAATATGCACCTTATTATCTAGGAGGAAGAAGGTTGGCATGTGAACTTTAACAACTTATTTATAAAACTCTCAATTCATGTAAAGTTTATTGGAGAAAGTTTCATTCAGTTTGAAAGCCTTCACTCTTCTGAGGCACAGTTCACTGATCTTAGGCTGAGTCCCTGATGCGCAGGACTGTTCTTTTCTTTGTCATCTCCCACCCCCACTACCCTGCCCAGAACTTGGCCTTGGACACATGGTTATTTGAAATGTTCAGGGAATAAAATAGCTTTCACGTGTATATCAGTCTATGTGTATGTTGACCTGTGATGGAAGGGACTTTTCAGACTGATTGGCCAGCTCTAGGATCCTGAGGCTGGTTTTGTAGTGAGCAGACCTTTCCAGTGTCTAGGCTCCCTGCCTGGGCCCTCCTGACTCAGCACAGGGACAGGCTTTGGCACATCCTCCCAACAAGCCGAAGGCTGGGGCTGTCTGTCCAGCGCCTGCCAAATGCAGTCTGAGCCATCTTCTCTCAAAAGGACTCTTATGGCTCATGATCCCCAGGTGTAAGGCTGGACCTAAACATGCCTCTTTTCCTGTTACCTAGCAGTGAGGTGGGAATGCTTGGGGTGGGAACCTCATCTCACCCCTCCTTGATTTGAGAGCAGCTTGTGCCAGCAGCAGCCCATGCTTGTCTTAGGCAGTATAAGAACTCCAGTCGGGGCTCTCCTCAGGGCCTTCTGCTTGGTGACTGCACTGTTTCTAATCAGGAGCTCTGCCAGGTAGACATGAGGTGCCCAGCAGAGGGCGGGTCCACTGGCAGCTGCCTTGGCATTCTGTAAAGTGGGTTTGCAAGATGTGGCCTATCAGGGAGCTGCAATGAGCAGGATTAGCAGGTCATTTGCTTTTCCATCTGACTTAGACTGCTTTAGAGTACACTGGGTGAGATTAGGGGAGAAGAGTGGGCCTCTTCAGAGTTTTTCAGTCATTTTTTTTCCTTTTTAGAAAAGCACAAAGAGCATTCGTTTTCCACTGTTCTGGGCCTCGACCTCACTTAGAAAGATAGCAACTGTGATGTGTTGTGTATTAAGGTGAAAAGCCAAGTGGTCAAGTCCTAATCCAGGCAGCATCTGGAACCTTGTGCTGTCACTCCCATGTACCCTCTCCTCTATCATTTATTCAGCAGTTCACTGATTGTCTAACATGTGCCAAGAGGAGACGGTGAACAGATACACATAGATCCTACTTTCAGAAAGTTTTCTGTAATTCAAGTTTCCTAAGAAATTTTGAGACCTATGCTGATGAAGGGTGGGGAGGTGGTTAGATTGATGCTCTTGCTTCTTCAGAGATACTCCTGTTTTCTGTTATCCCAAACTTGGAGAATCCTTACCACTTCTTCTTATCTTTAACATCTTAATGGATTTATAACCCCTTAATTCTGTCCACTATCTGCCTGTCCGTCCGTCCGTCCGTCCACCCATCCATCCATCCATCCATCCATCCATCCATCCATCCATCCATTTATCCATTCCTCCCTCCTTCCCTTCCTTCACCACCAGCACTTACAGCCCCTAAGAAAGGAATGCAAACAGAAAGAAGAGTCAGTCCCAGCTCTCAGGTAGCTCATCTTTGATTACTTTATCATTGTTCAAATTGCGTTTGGGGTTTTGTTCCCCAGGGTAACTGTGAGCTCCCTGAAGATCAGAGATGATCTCTTCTTAGATATTCTTGGAAGACTGAAAGATCTGTTGGTCAGTGGATTGCTGGAACTGTAGTCCTGGTGCATTTGCTAAATGAAAGGCTTAAAAGAACGTCTCTGCCAAGCATGTTGTCATGTTGCATAGATGTCTCTATGAGAGGCTCTTAGTTCTGGTTTGGAAATCCAGATTGGTGGGAGGGACTTGGGGAAAAAATATAATATTTCAATAGGTAAAGGTCCCCAAATTGTATCTGTGCTGGAGGCTTTCCTGAAGAATCAAAAGTTTAATTCCTGCCTCTTTTTTAATGCTTTCACTTTTTTCCTTTTTCTGTTTCTTCAAAGATAGGGATGTGTCTATTTAAGCCACGTAATTCATTTTTAATGTGGGTCAGAGCCGCCATCTTCATGTACCTTTGTCTAATCACACCTTAGACTTCTGCTTAAATGCTTGCTTCATAAATTAAGTTTAATTAATAGAAACACAGAGCTGCTGACTCTGATGAGCACGGCAGCCTGCCCGCCCAGAGAGGCCTCTCAGGCAACGTTTCTCCCTCGCCTGTCATTGGAGGTGAATTTTCGCTTGGGGAACTAGGCTTCTGGGAGTCGGGCTGGGATATCCATCAACAGTGTGTAGCATAGATTTGCTTCTTAGCAGATGCGACTGGCCCACTTAGTCCTAATGCCAGAAGAATTGTCATTGTCTTAAAAAGAATTTGTCTTAAAAAAAAGTCACACTCTGGGCTGGGGCCAGGTTTGATCTTAAAGCAGGTTGACCTATTTTCATCTCAGCCTTATCAAAGCCTGCTTTGTGATTCCACCTCCCGAACAAGCTTTTATTGGTGTCACATGAATTGAACACCTGATTCGAGCAGGAGAGAGAGTGAAGACCTTGTCTGGGGGAGCTCCATTTCCCACCAGGCCTGGGGGCTGAGCCTCAGCATAATGCCTTTCAGACCCAGCTTGCTAATGCTTGCTCCCTGCCTGAAAGAGGACCCCTGGGAGAGGATGGCGGCTCCCTAGTGCAAGCGCGAGGGGCTTTATCTTTTACAAAGTGTTGTACATCTTTCTATTTGACCTTGACAACTGCCCAGGGAGGGAGGCTTAGTAGGCTGTGTTACCCTTGCTCCATAGAAGAGGAAACTGAAGGAAACTAGATGAAAACGTTCAGCACTGGCTCACCACGGGGACCTGTCAGCACTGACCACGTGTCCCTGTCTCTGAGAGCTTCCACTTCTTTCCAGATTCTTTGTTCTCTTCCTCATTTGGTTTAAGTAGTTCTAGCAATGGTTCAGGAACAAAGTAATCCCCAAACCATGTGTAGGATTTTGGGAAGTGAACTCTCCTGAATATCTTTGTCACATAGCAGGCCCCTCGTTGAGATGAGGGAAAGGGCTTGGTTCCTGGCATAGTAGGGACAACTCCATGGCAAGTGCATCATCCAGAGGAGTTAATGCAGCGGAAAGAGAGAAGAGGGTCTTCCCATTGACTCCCTTGCCTCTTGGAAGACAAGACAGCTCCTCATCCCAAGGAGTCATGCTCCGTGTGTTTATCGGTGGACTCTTTGTGTACTGTCTTGGTTTTCTTGACTCTCTCTGAGGCAACGATTCCTCATGCAGTTTTCGTGACACCGTACAGTATCTCCAAATATAAGAATGGTGTCATTAAGAAATACCAAAGCAAAATTAATCCGCCTTAGTTTTTTTGAAGTCATTGTGGTCCACAAAAAAATATTTACAAGGACCAGAGGCCGTTAGTATTATAAAAACCAACAGTGATAATCTTTATGTTTTTGTAGAGAGCTGCAAAAATTAGAACTTTGAGTTAGGGGGTCCTGAGGAAAAGGCACATTTTGGGGAGGAGGTCAGGGTCTTGGACTCAGTTTGGGCTGTGCTGAGCATGAGATGCCCGTAAGATGTTGAAGAGACATCGGTAGGAACATCGACGAGTGGGCTGGAGTTCTGGAGAGAGACCTAGGCTGGTGGTGTGAATTTTGGATCCACAGATACAGAGTGAGTCATTGACGCAGGGCATGCATCAGGTCTTCAAATTCCATGTCCTCTCATCTTTAATACACTTCTTGAGAGCATATTTGACTCAAGGCCTGGATTAGGAACCAGAACTTTGAGGGAGTTAGTAACATGTTTGGAGTTTAATAAAGGCCATTTAATTAATATTTATTGAATAAGGTCTATTAGTTTAATAAAGGCTATTCCTCAGGTCCTAGAAAAGACCGTGTAATGCAAAAGGAAAATCTAGCAAATGAACTTAGTATTATAGGTGACTGTTAATTTAATAACTAGTGATTGGCTAAAGGAACGCTGGTTCATGGCTTTACATGGTGATACTTTTTTTTGATTTAACTTACCATTTTATTTCTCAATTATAGCTCAATAAAACAGTCTCAATGTGACTTCTTCAGGATATCCTTAGCTGTAGGACTTCTGTTTAGATAGACTTCAGGTGAGTCTCAGTGATGATTGTTCTGTAGTTTAGTTGTAATTTTGATGTGGTCATGGGACGAGGCCAGCACAGCATTTTCCTATTCTGTCATCTTGACCGGAACACCTGTGGTGACACTTTCTATGGCAACGTATATTCTACCAAATTATACTACTTAAGTTTACTTAATTAGGTCCTTGTGGTATACTGCACAGTTAGAAATATGTGTGAATTACATTCGTAGTATTTTCAGTTTGGATTAATTCCTTGTATTAATTCTTTGGTTCTTTGATTATAGAGCACACATAATTTTATGACTCTTTATTGTTATCAAAGCAACTGATTGTTTCATGCCAACAAGAACTCTGGACTTGCTGGGGCAAGAGCTTCATGGTCTCTCTCGCCTAAGTTCTCAAAGGGTGGCCCTTCCTGGATTTCCAAGGACAGCCTCTGTGAGTTCTGGAGAGAAGCTCTCCCTCACTGACTTGCTCATCAGTGCTGGCTGAGCACCCTCTGTTGCCTTTTTCCTTGCCACGGGGACTCAAACATGACTCAGACCCCCCCTGCTGGTACCCTGGGGCTGGTAACCTAATAGTTGGGTAGATATTACACAGATAATTGCAGTGGAGGATGAGCTCTGCTTTATTTGAGTACTGTGTGAGGTGGGGGAGTTTAGAGAAGGGAGATGCTCCTTCTGCTTGGGGGATAGAGCAGGGTTTCGCAGAGGTTATGACAATAATTGAATTAATGGAGATGACTAATGGCTTTGTGCCCTTGTTCAGTGTTCCGCTGTCTCTTTGGCAGAGTCAGAGAACTCTAGCCAAGGGGGCACACACAGATCAGCCAGTTGAGCCAAGTTTACCCAAGAGCAGGCAGAGACCCACATGAGGACCGGCACCACACACCCAGCCAGTTTATTTTTACCTTTTACTTTTTGAGTTATGAGTTTTTAACTAGATATTTTCTAACCTTAATTTCATTTAAAGCTCTTCAGAAATCATAGTAAAAATGGAAAGTTTTAAGTTACTCATGATTTATTGAGTGGATCCATCTATCTATATATAGTTAAATGTATATAATATATAATACCTACATTAAACTGTAGCAGATTCTGACCTCCTTTGTAGAAAAAGTCAAGATTGCTTCTAGTAAAACAAGAGAGAAAAGGTCTCGATTCACATTCTGCCATAGTCACATTTTTGGAGAGCACCTTTAATTTCTTAGCCACTCCATGTACATTTCCATTTCACACAGTGCCACTGCTATAATTACTAAAGCTGCCGAATGGTGACAGATGTGTGATTCTTTGATTCTCCAGATCTGTAGGGTTTTCCCTAATGCAGAAATCAGTGTCTTTTTTTTTTAATTTAATTAAACCTTTAATGAATATTTTATCAAATGAACTCCATGTCTTGTGTTGCATTATTTATGTTGTTTATGAGGCCCTTCATTAGCCTAATTTATAACTAAGAGATTACGAAAGGAGGCATGATATTTGAGAGACAATGCATGGGAGTTGGGAGAGAACATATGCACTTCTAAGCGGGTGCAAAAATGCACATTTAAAGATGCTGCAGGAGAAACTGGGCTGCGGAAGCGTGCATGTCACCTGGATGACAAATTGCGTGTATGTATTCTATGAGAATGAAGTTGCCTTAAATGTGTGACTGTTCCTACAGCATTGTGGGTGGAATGCAGCTGCAAGGAAGCACAGACAGAGCAGGGATGTGGGTGCAGAAGGGTTGAGTGAGGATCAAGGTCAGTCCTGCCCTAGCTGGGCCACATTAGCCAGCTCTCTTCTTCTCATTCAGGTTCACTTTGATCTGTCCACTGCCCAGATAGTCTGTCTGGTTCGCCGATGACCCTGGCAACTAGTTTGTAATCATCTTCTCTACTCATTTGGACTAAATTATGTGGATGTCCCATGCAACACTCTGGCCTCTTGTTTCAAGGCACTTTTTTTCTCCTCAGTCACTACTCCTAGTCTTGTACCTTGGGCCTTGTAGTCATGGGTCATGTTTGCAGATCCTCAGTTTCTATCTCAGCACCCTCTCCTGGCCCCCTCTTTCCAGCTCGCCTACTCAGCACTGTCCAGAGACCCCTTTTTCTTCCCCTGTAATGCTTGCATACCTTTGCTTTCCTTCTTGTCCAGCTTAGATTCCAGACCTTCCAAATCAATGCCATAAACCTTCTCCCTGTTTGTCCTTTTCATTGCATCTTCCCCAGAAATTCCCAGCCCCGGATGAATCCAGTCAGGTCTTCTATCCCTGGCTGCCTGGCCACCGTCCCCTGCTTTGTGACTGTTTGGCCATAGTGGCCTTTTCTGTTCCTCTCAGTAGGACTCCCTTCCACCTCAGAGCCTCTTTCCAGACTGTGCTGTCTTCCTGGATGGCTCTCTCCCCTCCCTGCTTCTTCTTTGGGTCCAAACCCTCATTTGCATCCTGGAGGACTTGCTCCAGAGGCCTGGTTGAGGCTATTTTCTCTCCTGCTGGGTGCTCTATTGGCACCCTGTCCTGCTCTCTTCACAACTTGCATCATCACTGGTCTTTGCTTATCTGTTCAAGACCCGGCCCAGACTTCACAGGGCAGTGCTAACTTCAGACTTCTGTTCCTTTATGCCCGTGAAATGTCCCAGAAACACTATTATGATTACTGTGGCATCCAAATGCCTTCTCTTACACTCAGAAGCAGCTCACAGATCTTTCGTCAACCGAGAGTCCTGATTTTTGCTTCCCTAAATCACCATGGTCTTCAGAGTTATTTTCCCTGTTGTCTGGAGATGTGATACAGAGTAATAGTCAAGGACGTGGGCTTTGGATTGAGCTGCTTGAGTTAAATCCTCACTACTTAAAACTAGATGACCTTGGCCAGATAATAGGTCAGAGCCTCAGTTTTCTCATCTAGAAAATGATGATAGTACCTACCTCCTAGCATTGTTGAGAGGATTTGATGAGCTGATACAGGCGTGCAGCACGAATGGGGTTCAGGGCAGGGGTCAATATCCAGGAGGTGTTGGCTGCTGTTATTGTGAGCTGTTCTCTACTGCTTTGGGGAACATAAGGCTCTACCACCTTGTGCTTTGAGTGCTTCTCTTACATGTAGGCTTTCAGTAAACATTTTTAGATTGAAATACACATTCTGAGAGGGCAGAGAACCAAGACTTCTGAGCCTCAAATGTAAAATCCTTTCCACCTGTATGATAGCTCGTTACTCCCCACGACCCCTAGGTCCGCCCTTCTCAGGATCACTGTGCCATCGTCTTCTCTCCCTCTCTCACGAAACAAGTGGCTCTTCGTGTACTTCCTCCTCTCATTCTGTTGGAATGCTCGCTCTGTATCTTTCCTTGAATCCAACATTGTGCCCACCGCGCCCTTTAATACCGCTTCACAAATGTCCCATCTGCTGACTGTGCCAACCTCTATGTGTTGTTCTGTCCGCTTGGTGCGGTGTTGGTTAAGCCTAATGTCTTTGCTTTCTAATTCTAAAATTATAAACGAAGGCAGGAACAATGTTTTTTCTACTGACTGTACAAAGCACACAAAGGACTCGGTTCTTCCTAGGCATTCAGTAAAAACTTGCTGATTGAAGGAAATAACCAGTCAAACTAGTTTTGGTGTTAGTTTATTAATACTTGGAAATTGGGTATATCCTGTGATGCTTGTTAAATACCATGTCACTCAGCATATTTGGTTCCCAATTTTTGGCAAAACTGGGTGACAAGGCCTTGTCTTCCTCCCCCTTTCCTTTCCCTGCTTTTCCAGGAACACCAGGTCTTGTCAGCACTAAAGCGTCATTGCTCTCATTCATTCAGCATTTCAGCAGGAGGTCCTGAGCACCTACCTGTGTGACAGTCAGCCACTTGTCTGGGCACTAAGGAGCAGCAGCAAACCAAATAGGGTTCCTGTTCTTGTGGAGCTACATTCTGATGGGACATACCACCACCCCACCCCCCACCCCATAGATGGAGCTTACAGTCTGGCAAGGGAGGCACACAGTGAGGGGATGAGAAGAGGGGAAGGGCAATACCATTGTACATTTTGGGTGGCCAGGAAAGGCTTCTTTGATGAGGTGAGATATGAGTAGGACCTGAACGAAGTGAAGGGAGCAAGCCTGAAAGATAGCCGTGGAAAGAATGTTTGAGGCCAAAGGGACAGCAGGTGCCAAGGCACCAAGGAGATGGGAATATATATATGCCGTCTTGGGAAAATAGCAAGGAGGTGCATTGGATAGCAGTGGAGTGAGGTAGGAAGAGCTGGGACAGAGAACTATGGGAGACCAAATTGTACAGGGCCTTCTCAGCCCCAGTTTGGGCTTTGAATTTTATTCTGAAGTAGGCATGGAGCCATTTGAAGGTTTTGAGGAACAGAGGGACACAATTAATGTAACGTCACCTTAGATCTCTCATGAACTTAAGGACATTGAACTCAGTCATAGGAGGAGGGAAGTTACTTGTATTTTAACAAAAGCCTAATTATTTGATGGATAAGGCCCGTAAGTCAAAGGAATATAGCGTAACTGGACTTAAGTGATTGCAAATGCCTCCCTCCTGCTTTTCTCTCATGGCAAAAATGTAAATGGTAAACAGTTTGAAAGGAATGCACTCAAGGCCAGTGAGCTCATTGTACTCCCAGAGGCACTTGTGGATTTGATGGCGATGAGAATGTTGTTGATCATAGCTCTGTGCAGAAGTCATGAGCAGGTAAGGAAAAAGGGAGAAAAAGGAGGCTGGCTAGTCTTTACCCTTGAAGTATGAGAAGGTTGGTACTCCAAGGCCACCCAGGGAGCTGGAATTTTTTCTTTCTGAGTCTGGTCTCCCCTCCCTCCACCCCCCTAACCAGCAGGTGGGCAGAAGGCAGTGCCTTGCCTACCCCTGGCCTGAGAAGTGCCTTGTGCCCTGCCTACGCACATGGGTCACCAGCAGAGATGGCTGCAATCCTAGCCAGCTTTGCAAGAAATTCAGTCAGAAATGATGATGTTAGAATTCGTTCTTCAGGGAACTGCTGCTTTTCTTAGAAGGTGTAAAAAAAGAAAGATGTGAGTAAGGTGGAATCTTAGAAGAAGGAAGAACAGAAATTCTCATCAGCAACAGAGCGTACCAAGTCTTGCAAAGTCTGACTCAGGAGTACGTGAGGGAGTGTTTTACTTCAAAGCATTTGAAATGACCTAATTTTAAAGTATCTGAAAAAGAAGATAACTTTCTCAAGCCTTACTTGAGGCTGGGAACATAGTCACTCAAATGCTCTTGGCTTACTGAGACTCAAGTCGAGATGGGAAGTTAGAACTCGTGTTCCTCAGGCCATGTTTTCCCATTAGTTAATTCAACCACTTCAACAAACGTTTATTGAATACTTACTGTTTTGGTACTGGGGATATTTGGTGAACAGGCTCCACACGGAGCTTGCATTCTAATGGGGGAACAGGTGGTAAACAGGTAGACAGATGGTGACGTGGGAGCGGCCACTTTGTGAAGGAAATGAAGTGAGGTGATGTGATAGTAGCCGATAGGATGGCCAGGGAAGGCTGCATCAGGGGGCTCTGTTTTCAAAGCACAAGGAAGATACAAAGACTTTGAGGCAGAAAGAAGTGTTTTTATGGAGCAAAAGGAAGGCCAGTTGACACCACTCCTTGCATGCAGAAAAGAACCGCAGGCTCCTTGAGTCCTTCGTTTCTCACAAGGTAGTGTAGTTTCACAAACTTGTATATATGCAGCAGGCACAGTTATGGGAACTGGGGAGCCTCTTTTTCTTCCCATTGGCCAAGATGTAAAGAGTTCTGATCAGAGCGCAGAGTCGCTTGGGACTTTGAGATTGTTCTTCTGTCATTCACCCTCACCTCAATCACCTAGATAGGAAAATGAGATCTTCTTGAATTCCCGGGTTGATATGGAGTTGTGAACTGACAGGTTTCAATTTGTATTTTTGCCATGTTGTCTGTCCACTGGATGCCTCTTTTAGTGAAACTAATTGTTTAACCATTAAAATGGTTCATTAGTTCAAGACAGTTTTTATACACAGGTGTTTAATAGGAGAGAGTTTAACCTTTTTAGTCTTAGTTCTTCTTTGAGTTAGCAGTTATGTCGTGAGGGCCAGTTCCTTCTTAGTATGCTGTTTCCCACTGATGAAGGCAGAGGTTGCAGTCATGAGCGGACATCAGTGGGGGTGTTCGGAGGGAGCTGAGGCAGATACTAAGAATACTTAGATTTGGAAGAAAAAGATAAACACCAGGGAGTGGAAAAAATGGCACATCCCTTCCCATCCCATTTCTAGAGCCCTCACCCACATAGAGCTGTCTCTGAAACCCTAGGTCATAGTAGAGATCCCCAAGGCCTAGGAAGGACCAGCCCTTAGTTCTCATTCTCCAGATTGCCCCAGGAGCTACTCAACATCCAGAAATGCTTCCCTGGTGCTTCTTGACTCAGCTCACCAGGGGCTACCATCATCCTGGGCCCTTGGCTGCCTTCCAGACTCAGTTTGTATAAAATGCAGTTGAACTTGTAGTGAGGGAGGTGCCAGGTAAGAATTCATGAAAAGTCTTAAAAGTGTCTTCATGGTTCTTGCTTTCAAGGAGTTTACAGTCTAGTGCTCAGGAGGACATGAATGATTAAGGTGTTTTGTGACACGTGCCCAGAGGGTGTTTCTGACAGACTGGCAGGCAGGAGGAGATGTAGAGTGTGTGTGAGAAAATGTATTACTAGTTGGTGGCATCTGTTGTGGGCAAACAATGCAGGCTGGTACCAGGGTAGACTTTTTTGATCTCCTGTGGTTTCTTTTCAGTTGTAGAATTCTGTCATCATTAAAGAAACTAGTCTTAGCCACTTGCTACTCTAAATGCCAAAAAGAGACAGAGAATGAGGTAGAGCATTCCTGGGCACTGAAAGCCTCATAAGATGTGCTCTGCAGAAACATTCCTTCTGGTTGATATTAGAGCAGGCCACACGACACCGGAGAAGGAGGGCTGGACCAGGCAGGGAACCTGGGTTCCAGTCCCAGATATCCACAGGCTTACCATGTGACCTGGTCCTCTACCCTGTGGGTGCCCCCGCTTTCTTTTTTCATTCTGTAATAATAACCTCTGTCATGTGTGTGCATGCATGTGTGCCCATGAGTTGGAGAGGTAATTTTAGTGGCGGGAGAGGTTCTGCCAGGAGGGAGGAAGCCTGGGTGAAGGCCCTCATTGTCATTTACTACCTGTGTCATTTGGGGCAAAATCAAGCAGAGTAGTGACTTTCTAAAGATGTTCACATCCTTATCCCTGAAACCTCTGGGTGTTACTTTACGTGGCAAAAGGAAACTTTGCAGGTGTAATTGTTAAGGATCTTGAGATGGAGAGATTGTCCCAGATTTTTCAGGTGGGCCCACACAATCCTTATAAGTGGGTCAGAGCCAGAGAAAATGTGATGATGAAAGCAGAGGTCAGAGTGATATGGCCGCAAGCCAAGGAATGCAGGCAGCCTGTAGAAGCTGGAAAAATCAAGGAAACAAATTCTTTCCTAAGGCTTCCAGAAGGAATGCAGTCTGCCAACACTTTAATTTTATCCCCGTGAGACTCATTCTAACATCTGATCTCTAGAAATATAAGATAATATATTTGCATTGTTTCAAGCCACTGCAGTTATGGTAGTTTGTTACAGCAGCAATAGGAAACTAATGTCATTTATTCCTCTAGATTTTAGTTGCCTCAACTCTAAAATGGGGTCCAAACAATGTTATCTGCCTGAAGGCTGAGAATTGGACCATGTGGTTTTTTTCAAGTTCCAGTTCTGAGATCCATGAAATGAGAAAATCAACCTAAAAGAAGAGAGAAGAAATGTACGATTATCGAATATCTGTGTACGTCAAATGTTTTCCACTGTTGAGTCATTTAATTCTTATAACCATCTGAGGAACATTTTAGAATCATTATTTTATTCTTTCAATGAGTATTTGAGTGCCGACTGTGTGCCAGGTGCTGTTCTGGTGATGCAGCAGTAAACAAGCTGGGCAAAAATCTCCCCTTTTGTAGGTTATACTCTTTTAGGGAGGCAGATGATAAGCCTTAAACATAATAGCTCAGAGAATTATAAATGATGTTGAAATTGATACTTAATTTGGGAAACAGAATAGAGGAGGTTGGGGGGGACAGTCATACCCATGTTAGAGATGAGAGAACAGAACCTGGAGGGCTGAGCATTGCTTACGAATGTGGCACCAGGAAGTGTGTGTGGGGGGCATGTGTGCTGGGGTCAAACCTGGATCTGTTGGATCAGGAAGCCTGGTGTGGTCCTCCTCTCAGGCCGGTAGAAGGCTCTGCTCCACTTAGCTTATTTGGATCCCCATACTTTTTTGAGGGAAAGGAGTCCCCACTGCCAGCTGTTGTTAAAAAAAGTTGCTGTCATTCTGGATTTCATATTTTTAATTCCTTTCCATCCTGCCAATAAAAAATGCCAGAAAGCTAAGGCCAGTTTTAATGTTTGTGACAAGCCAAGGACTGGGGGGTGCTCAGCAGCCTTGTACACAATGCACGTGGGCCACTGTTTCTGTCCCCTCCGATGGACATGGAACACCAGCATCTCATCTCAGCCGAGGCCTGAGAGCAAGGCTATAACTTGGGGGAAAATGGTGTTGAATAAACAACAGTTAATGATTATATTTTTTCAGCATGGCCTTTTTCTGGTAGTTTGATATTATCTTTTTTTTTTTTTTTTGTCATTTAAGAATATGGTTTTTTAGGGAAAGGTGGGGATCTTTAGATGGAAACTCTAAAATTGTTCCTTAGAGCTCCTCTCTCCATTCTCTTCACTTTTCAATCCATTTCTGATTCGAAAATGAAAGGTGCTTGGCAGTAAGATACATGAAAGTAAAGTGAGTAATGAAAAACAAATGTTTCAATATTGACTACTAACAAGTCATAATAAGTAGTAAGTTTTATTAATAAGTTTTCACAGGCTCAAACACTAGATTTTAGAGATTGTTTTTGGAGTATGTTCTGTTGAAGGGGGTTTAGGGAAAAGCCTTGTCTTTTGGTTCTCAGTTTGAGGCTACGTTTCTTTTATTTCTTCTTACTGCTACTTCTACTCAAAGCCAAAAAAAGGCTGACTTCCTTAAAAGAATTACAGAGCCAACCCCTGGGGCTAGCTGTTATGAAAGGAATTGAACTTGGGGTTCTCACTGAAGGCTAGGGTGTACTTGATGGAGAAGATGTGCCCAGACCTGGGTGTTGAGAGACTGGATCTTGGCATTGTTCTGCAAGTGACATCTTTGTCATATTGGGAGACCTTTTTGGGCCCTGGGACAGGTGAGAAACTTGATGTCATCTCAAAATGTTCTTGAGAGCACTAACCTATTAGTCATAGAAGTATAGAAGTAAATAAGTTTAGGTGGCCAAATTTGGATATGTTATCAGTGTGGCTTTTTTTTTTTTTTTTGAAGACCTTAGGTATGTTTCTGGTAAAAAGCTGTATGTAAAGTGAATCTTAAGTAGTTTCCAAATAGAAGAAATTTATTACTTTTTTATGTATTGGGTTCTCCTGAAGGGGCAGCTCTGCCTACAGTTCTTTGCTAGCTTAAAATATTTTAAAGTAAAACGTGTTCATTTTGGAGCACATAGTAAACATAGATAAACACAATAAAACTATATATTTTTAAGAAGAAATGTTATTTTAAATATACTCTTTTGAAACTGAAGGCTTATCGTGAATGTCTTTTAGCATGTTGTATGATTTTCTATACCTGTCCTTGCTAACTGCATGTTTCATTAAAGTGGTGGTTTCATTTAACCCATCTTCTGTTGGAATTTAGGTTATTTTCCTCTCTTCCACTATCAACCATGGTGCATTGAATAACTTGGTAGCAAAATCACCATGGACATCTATGATTATTTCTTTAGAATCATTTTTTAGACATGAAATTGCTGCAATAAAGAGTATACAGAATTTTATAGTTTTTGATGTGAGTTGCAAAGTATTTGCTTTGTTGATTTTTAAAAGGAGAAAAAAAACAAGAAAAAAGGAGAAATTTTGATGTTTAATTAATTGAATGTTCAAGAGTCCAGGCTTTCAAGTCAGATACAAGTTACTTCACATCTACAAGCCTCAATTTTTTAATATATAAAATAGGCGTAATGATAACCTTAAACTAAATGTGAGCATTAATGAATCACATGACACAAGGAAAACACTAGACTACATAAGAATTCTCTATATGTAATTTCTTATTAATTCATACCCAAACTGCATGGGATCTTAAACAATCTCTTGGATCCACCCAGGCTTCCCAAGCAGTCACCATAGGCACCAAGCAGCCCACCGCCATCTTAGTGCACTGTGACCAGGGTAGAGATGTCTGTCCCAATTCAGAGAGCCTGCCTTCAGACATTTATACGTTCAGACACACTAATCAGGCTGAAATTTCTCATGCTTATTTGCAGCCAGATGAAGCAGTCTATTTAGTTGCCTTGGAATTACCCAAGCGTGGAAGAAATTGGTTTCTCAGCCTTGAGAAATTCTGCAGATACTGAGGTACTGACAGGTACCAGTGTCAGCTTGGTGAAATCAGAAACGGGTTCCTGGGTGGCATTTGGTCAGAACCTCTGTCATTGGCAAAACTGGCAATTTCACCTAAGATTTAACATAAACTTCAGCTCTCCATTCAGCTACCATATATCATATCTTATCCTCTGAGGAGCTCTGAACCTCTCACTGAGAAAGCAGAGCTTTTATTTCCTTTTTCCTATCAGTTTCCTCATTGGTCAATAGAGACGAGACATTTGCTGATTGTGTTTCTCGAATGAGAGACTAAGTGGTCCTTAAATAGTTGCTTTCTGTTGAAAAGCCACCAATCCAGTATTTGGGCTATCACTAAGGGCCCCAGGACAGGAGAGCTTGAGCCAAATTTTGGGACTTCAGATTCCAACATGTGGAATACCTCCTTTATCAGTCTTTGCAATACATGAGATAGGAACAGATAGGGAGACTGAGTTACCAAGAATAATGTGACCAAAGACAGGCAATTAGTAAATGTCAGAGCTGAGATTTGGTATGGTTCCATGGCTGGTGCTTTTAACCACTACACAACATCACCTTCCAAGAAATATCTGTTCATCAGCATATCTTTTATGCCCGTCTGCACCGTGGGATTTATCATCCATTTTCCAATTGCGCAGTTGTTGCATGGGAGTGTGAAAAGACAAATAGATATATCCTTATTCTTAGAGTTTTCCATATAACAGTAGAAACAGCAAAATAACTATAAATTATTATGTGAAAATATTTCACCTGTTTAATATGTAGCTCTAAACCCCCAAATCGCTAAAGAGTTTTGTCGTGAATGGTCAAAATAGATAATTCTTATAGAACATACACACACATATCCTTTATGCTCAGCCCCACCCCAGCTCTCACTTAGCATCTGCATCAGTTCTTTCCCTCATGACAGTCCTCATGTGGGTTATCCTCTCTCCAACGCCACAGCACACCAGTGTGAGGAGAGAAACCATCTCAGGCACATGCCTCAGAATGATCTCCTTTCCCCCTCTTCCCCCCGCCCCAGCTTTATTGAAATATAATAGACAATTAGTTGCTCATATTTACATTGTACAATTCAATGTTTTTTTTTCGATTATAGTTGCCAAACAATAATATATTAGTTTCAGTTGTACAGTATAGTGTTTAGAGCTCAAGTGATCACCCCACTAAATCTAGTACCCCTCTTCATTGTACATATTTATTATGATATTGTTGACTATTTTCCTTATGCTACACTTTATATCTCCATGACTATTTTGTAACCATTTGTATTTCTTAATCCCTTCACCCTTTTCACCATCCCCCTAACACCCTTCCCGTCTAGTAGCCCTAAAAATATTCTCTTTATCTATGAGTTTGTTTCCCTTTTCGTTGTTGTTTATTTTGCTTTTTAGATTCTGCATGTATGTGAAATCACATGGTATTTGTCTTTCTCTATCTGACTTAGTACATTCAGCACAATACCCCCTAGGTCCATCAAGGCAATATCTTTTTCCATCCCCTTCCTTTTAGTCTACGTGTGTCTTAAGCTGAAGTGAGTCTCTTGTAGGCAGCATATGTAGGGGGCTTGTTTTCTTATCCATTCAGCCACCCTATCCTTTTGTTGGAGCACTTAATTCTTTTCCATTTGAGGTAGTCATTGATAGATATGTAGTTATTACAATTCTTTATTCATGATTTTGATACATGTTTTTTTTCTTAAAGAAGTCCCTCCAACATTTCCTATAATATGGGCTTGGTGTTGATGAATTCCTTTTGCTTATTTTTACCTTGGAAGTTCTTTATCTGTCCTTCCACTCTAAATGATAGCTTTGCTGGATAAAGTATTCTTGGTTGTAGATCTTGAGGTTTCTTTGAATAGTTTGTGCCAAGCCCTCCTGTCTTGCAAAGTTTCTTTTGAGAAAATAGCTGACAGTCTTATGGATACTCACTTGTAGGTAACTGCTTTTCTCTTGCTGCTTTTGAGATTATCTCTTTGTATTTAATCTTTGGTATTTTAATTATAACGTGTCTTGGTGTGGGCCTGTTTGGGTTCATCTTGTTGGGGACTCTCTGAGCTTTCCGGAGTTGTATGTCTCTTTACTTCACTAGGTTAGGGAAGTTTTCCATCATTATTTCTTCAAATAGCTTTTTCACTTCTTGTTTTCCCACTTTTCCTTCAGGTACCGCTATTACATGGATGTTTTTACACTTAATTTTGTCCCAAAGACTCCTTAAATTATTATTATATTTTTGGCTTTTTTTCTTGCCATTCGTTTGGGTCACCTCGGCTTCCCCATCCTCTATATTAGTTGATCGATCTCTTCTTCATCTACTTTGTTCATTTCCCCTGATACACTCTTCATTTCAGATAATGTATTCTTCATTTCTGACTGATTCCTTTTTATAATTTCCAGTTCTATTTTTATGTTTTTTATCTCTTTGTTTAAGTTCTCACTGAATTCATCTACACTCCCTCTAAGTTCATTGAGTATCTTTATAACCAGTGTTTTGAACTCTGCATCTGTTAGTTTGCTTGACTTCATTATTCCTGGATCTCTGTTCTGTTCTCATATGGTTTCTGCTTCTTTTTCTTCCATTTTGGCCGCCTTTCTGTGTCTGTTTCTATGTACTAAGCAAAGCTCTTAAGTCTGCTAGTCTTACTAGCGTGACTTTGTGTAGTAGGTGTCCTGAGGCACAGTCCTCAGAGGAGTAAAGCTGCAGGCCAAGTTTAGCCCTAGCCTGTGCCGCTTCGGGGCTACCTGTTAAGATTCAGCAAGCAACCCACAGATGCTGTGCTTATAGTTGCCTCAAGAAACCATGCCAGAAACCAAGATTAACTGCCACCAGTGTGGGTCTTGGAGCTTGTTCAGCAAGTTGCACAGGACTAGCCAAAGACACAACTGGATGTGGCTTGGGTAGGGTCATGAGATGGGGGAGGCGGCATTTCAGGGAATCCTCTGGACGGAGTGACCTGTTATCCAGTTTGATGACATCTCAGCTCTAGTGGCACTGAGTTTGTACACTGGGAGAGGGGAGAGCTCAACAGAGGAACAATGGATTCCACTAGCATGTATGCCTGGGAGAAAGCCTTGCCTTTGATCTTGCTCTGAGAACTCAGTCCCTGTTGCCCACCGAGTAGCCAACCCGGCCCTGGTGCTCAGAGTGAGCACTTCCATCACCACGAAAGTCCGGTTGCGGAAGTTGCCCCTTTAAGAGGCGTCTGCAGCTGCCGGCTGCCACTGCTATAGCCTTTGTCCCACTCAGCTGCTGCGGACCAGGCAGCCTCTCATCTTCGCCCCTTCCTACCTTCTACCAGTACCAGGTGATTTCTTATTTCTCTCCTTAATTGTAGTGCTCCTGTTCATCTAGATCCCGGTGAATTTGCTTGATGTTTCCTCTGTGTTTCTGTTACAACTTTGATGTGGTCGCAAGAGTGATAAATGGAGCCTCTATCATCTATGCCATTTTGACTTTGCCTCCCTGTCCCCCCCTTTTAAGGTCCTGTCCTCTTTCCATGAATATGAAAACTCTAGCCCCTATTTCAAAGATGCTGATACTGCTTTCCTGGGCAGTATGCATGCTCACCGCCCCTCCCCCGCATCCTCCACGAGGATCACTAATGTGCAGAGAGGCTGATGTTTCTTCTCTGTACATGCCATCAACAAAGGTTTGATCAAGCTTTGCTTCCTGCCATATGTATTAAGGTTTTAAATCTTAAAATGTGAAATTACATTCTAATACTAAGTATGCTCCTTTGATCTATACCCACTGCTGTGAGCCTATCTACTCTACTAAGATATGTGTCTCTCTGGGGTGTGCCCCCTGGTTAAGAACCACTGATTTAGTGGCATAGGAGAAGGCAGGAAACTGATTAAAGCAAACCGCAGGATTCTGAAAATAGCTGGAATGATTTTGAGTTGGGGGAAAAGAGCCCTGCACAACTCAGTCATCCCTGAAGAAACCTTTGTTATATAGCTCAGTCACTGGTTTTCCTGACTCCATATAGAAAATGTTAAGTTATGCTGTTAGTAAAAATGATGATAACAATCATGACAGTAGCCTTTAGTATGTGCTAAGCATCATGAGAGGCACTTTTCATACTCATTTAATTCTTACAGCGACCTCCTGTTATAGATATTTCACACTCATTTTAGATATGAGAGCCTGGCTCATGGAGGTAAACTTTTTCAGTGTCCCACAACTAGGTGGTAGAGGTGCTGGAGTTTAACCTGTGTCACCTGAGACCAAAGGCTCGCACTTCTAACCGTGACACTCTGCTGCAGCTTTCAAAGCACTGTAAAGTCTTGCATGCTGCCACCCCCTACAACTTCTGGATTAACAAGTTTTTACTCACCTGAATTGTACTCTATGGTCTTTGCTGTCGCCCACCCTTTCTGGAATCGGGGTTGGGTATAAGTGGATACGTGTGGTCTCATTCAGCAGGTGGTAAGCTGTTTCGTGGTCAGAGCTGATGACTTTTATCATTGTAGTAGCGGTTAATAGAAGTTAATACCAGCCTAGAGTTCATATTTGGGATGATTCCTGGACCCTGGTGCAGGAGCCGAGACTGAGGTCTGGGTCTTACCTGTCATTAAGTAGTTTTGCGACTTTGGGAAACTCCCTTCCTTTCCATCACTAATTGGTCATGCTTTTCTTCCCATCTCTCTTCCTTCCCTCCTTTCTTTCGCCACCCCCGACCCCCTTTGCTCAGCTTCGTAACCTGTCAGTTGATCAGAGCTGGTACGTGAGATACAGCCTGTTTTCCGTTTCTTGACTTGGTCCCTTTCTATAATCCCTCCCATTTCTAGAACTCTCATCTGATTATGTAGCTGGTGCAACTTTGACAGGCTCTTTCTTGCAAGGTGACTGAGTTGTCCCTTTTGGACAGTGAAGTGCAGCACGTTGTGTCATATGCTGTGCACGTGGCCCAGGTGAGCTCCTAGTGCCCGGAGCCTGCGAGGGCTGGTGAGGAGGCATGGACTTACGTGTAATGAAGCTGTGTTCTTGATTGTGGTTTTATGTTTGAAGTTTTCTGAGAGGCCTGAACTGACACGTGGAAGAGATGTCATCTCCCTTGATAAGTTTTTCCACTTATTTTGATAAGTTTGAGCCAGTCCCCTAAATTCTTTCACGTGGGGATAATGCTCATGCTTTCTCTGAAAAGCAGTAGAGCAGAGTGGTTGAAAGCATAGGCTTGAAAGACTTGAAAGTGAGTGAAAGACTGCTGGGGTTTGAATCCCAGCTTTGGTATTACTGTAAGACCTTGAGCAGATTCGTTAACCTCTGAGTCTCAGGTTCCTCATCTCTATGACTAGAGAGAATATTAAACCTACTCATGGGGTTGTTGTGAGGATTCAGTGACTTTCTATCGTTTAAGCACTCAGAATAGTTCCTGGAACACAGTATATGGTAGATCAGGGGTCCCCAACTCCTGGGCCGCGGACCAATACTGGTCTGTGGCCTGTTAGGAACCTGGCTGCACGCAGGAGGCGAGCAGTGGGTGAGTGAAGCTGCATCTGTATTTGCAGCCACTCCTTAGCTCTAGCATCATCGCCTCAGCTCCACCTCAGATCCTCAGGCATTAGATTCTCATAGGAGCACTGGTCCCTGGTACCAAAAAGGTTGGGGACCACTGTGGTATATGATATCGTATTGTATCATTTGATTCCCTAAGTCAAATGAAAATGCTCTGTAAATTTCAAATAGTCAACTCCTCTTTATGACAGTAGATGAAGAAATAGAACATTTTAGGCTCAGCTATAGCTGATAATCCCAATACGTGTAGCAGCAGTAAGATTGGCCAGTCAGAGATGATGGGGAGCCTGTGAACATGGCAGGTCTCCCTGGAGGGGTGGTACCCTAACTTAGCTGTGTATTAAAATCCCAGGGGAACTTCAAAACACATAGCCCTTGGTTCCTTTCCAGACCAATGGAATCAGAATTTTGCAGGACAGGGAGAAGGGTTAAGCCAGGAATTTGCTGTCATTGTTACGGTTTTTGTTTTTGGGATTTTGTGAAAATCTCTCCAGGGAATCCTGGTGCAGCTGGTCTGTGGACTGGTGTTTGAGAACTCTGACTTTCATGGTCTAACAGAATTAGTTGGTTATACTTAATAAGATGCAAGAAGATTTAATAGAGGATCTGATAGCATAATAAATTTTCATTAGGTAATATCGGAGAGACTACACAGGCAGGTTTTTCTGAAAGAAATTCTAGACATCTAGACACACCTGGGGCTGAGAATCTGGCTCTGTTTCTTACTGAGGTCAGTTTTTTTCTGGCTGATTGGTTCCCTTGCCAGGTTCCCTGGGGGTAAAGTGTCGATGGAGACCGTTAACTGGGTGAGGAGTAGAAAGTGAGTGTAATAGAAAGAGGATTTGGGAATGGGCAGTTTCTGGATCCTGGTTGGTAGTTGGCACACTGGATTCTCCCGTTCGAATGTGTAGGTGGAATGGTTCTGTGGGTTTGGATTTTGCAGCAGTGGGAACTTCAGGTAGAGGGAACAGTGCAGAAAATTCAGGGAGCAGGCATTTGGATGACTGGCTGGCAGCTGGGGAGTAGAGCTTCGTGTAGAGTCGTTCCAAACTCATTATTCTAGGAGCAAGGAACAAGCTGGGGGACATGTTCTAAATCAAAACAGGAGCTGGCATATCTTTGAGGAGATGGAGGATTACAAATAGAGGGCTTTTTGACGGGTCTTTGAGCACTTCCTCACCCCACCACTTTGCACTTCTTCCTGTAGCTAAAAAGTCTTCAAAAGCCTCTTAATGAAGAAATTGTAAAAGCAAAGTGAGATGTCAGGATGTGTCGGCGATAGCTCTTGGACCAGCATCTAGCAGCTGGTTTGGTTTCGCATGTCCTTACTTTATAGAGCTGCCATGGAATTGGATGAAATGGTGGATATGTTTGGTGGCTTTAACTGTAAAGTGCCACTCAAACACATGGAAGCACTGCCTATGATGTGGACATAGCACACTCCTTGGCTTTGGTAGGAGAGAGCAGGCTTTACCCTTGGATGAAGGTGGGGGCACTTGATACCAGGGGTAGAGCCCCAAATCTAAAGATCTGGAAACACTTATCACCTCCACTTAATGGTCTGAAATGTGGATCTTCCTAAGATCTATAGCAGGACAATGCACTGTGCTAAACTCCTGGTGGTTACAGCTGTAATGGCACATCTGTAATGGCTTCTCACTGTGGGCTGCAGCAGTTAGACCTCTGGTTATTCCCAGGTGCCAGAGCTCTGCTGTGACTCCATTCCCTTTTCTGTGCTGTTTCTACATGTAAGCAGGAATGACATCATAAAAGAGGTAACCCCAAATCCACATAACCGATTAAAATAGATTATTCAGTTTGTGACACTATATTGTTAGAAATAAATGCAGCATGATATCTTACACAGCAGTTAAGGTAAGAACCCTAACTCCAGGTAGGGAGATCCTTCCAGACATCAACAGGTACCACACACTTGAGAGTACCACAGAGGGCTCCCCATGTGTTTGACACTGTGGAAGTTCTCAGGGAGGCAGATAGGGTATCACTTCCTGGCCCTGTAGTCTTTCTAGGAACACAGTAAACGATCACGTGCCCAAATGAATGGTAGGCTTCTAGCTTTTCTTGGAGTTGTTCAGAGAAAAAAGACTCAACTGAAGTAGTCTAATTGCTCAGCACACTGAGGACAGGGAGCTAGCCGGCTGGCGATAATGTGAATCAGAATAATAACTTTTACACAGAGCATTGTGAAGTCTGATTGGGGAAGCAGTTAGGATGGTGGGGATCATGGTGTCTTAAAACAAAGCAATCCCGAATTTAAAATAGAAGAATAACATACTACTTCTTATTTTCAAAGAACAGTTTACAGATAAGATCCCATTAAATGTTCATAGCATCCTCATGACGCAGGACCGTTCTCTTCCAAACATAAGAAAATGGTCAAAAACAATCAAAGGCGGAGATAGCCTTTGTGTGGCTTGGAATCTGCAGTTTCCAAAGCTGTGCCTGTTTCCCCTAGAGGCCTGGGCTCTCAGGATTGAGCCATTTGGGAAGAAGGTATTGTGCTCTCCTAACGTGCCTGCCCTCTCCCCAGAGCTGCTGCACTCATTCTCTGAGCACAACTCATGGCTCTGGGGAGATGGGCCCTGGGCCTGTTTATTTCTTCTCTTACCCACTTTCTTAAATGGACCCAGGGGAAAAGGCTGGGAGACACCAGCAACCCCGTGCAGGAGTCTGAGAAAGCCACCAACCAAGTCAGTATTCTGGTCCTTGTGGACCTAATAATAGGCCCAAAGTGCTGAAATCAGCTTTGTTGCAATATCTAATTGGCTGACTTGAGCTTTCCCAACTGTCTCTTCCTTTTTATCTTTTAATCATCTTAGTCATTTTTTACTGAAAGAAAAAGTAAAAAGAGAAAGAGATTGAGAGAGCCAGTTGGGGTTACTTGAACCCAAAGTGAAGGGTCCCTTGCACCAGGGCTGAATTTGCCTGAAGGAGGAAAGGAGGTGTCAGTTACAATTAATGTGAGTGGCCTCTCTGGCTCCTGAGACCTCTGGTTACAGCAAATGTGACAGCTCGAATTACCTTCAATTATGGGGAACTACATTTAACCGCATTATTGCCTGCACACCTGGGTGGGAGCTGGCTGCTTTGATATCCTTGACCATGGAAGAAAAAGGCAGGAGGGAAGACTTGGAAATGACAAATGCCTAGGATCTGGGTGTGGGGCACAGTGGCAGGCCAGGGCGTGTGAACTTTCTGTACTGTCACCAGAGGTTATATATGGTTTGGGTTGGATTTCCATAAATGCTTGAGGAAGGAACAGTTTCTACTTAAGGTAAAAATCACACTTGTAAAATGTGCATCTTAAAATGACAAATTGATGAGTCTTGATAAATGTATAGACCTCTGTAACTACCACCCAATGAAGATATAGAACATTTCCATCACTCCATAGAGTTCCCTTGTGTCCTGTCTTGTCCGTCCCGCCCCCATTTCTTGACCCAAGGCAAACACTGATCTGCTTTTTGCTATTATAGATTAAATTTACCTTCCCTAGAGTTTCATAGAAAGGAAATGATACAGAATGTACTCATGTGTGTATCACAGCTTTGTCCTTTTTATTGCTGGGTGATATTCCATTGTGTGACTACACCATCGTTTGTTTATCCACTTACCTGCTGTTTGGGTTCAAACACTGGAAACATTGTTTTGAATATTACAAATAAATAGCCAGGTTTTGGCTATTGCAAACAAAGCTGCTGTGAATATTTTTATATAAGTCTTTGTGTGCCCATACATTTTTATTATTATTGGGAAAAATAGCAAAGACTAGAATTGTTGGGTTATTTGGTATGGTCGGTGGGATTTTGGCTCTCATGGTCTTTGCTCCAGTGGCAAAAGGGACTTGGCAGATGGAATTAAGGTTGTTAATTGACTGACCTTAAGATAGGGAGATTATCTTGGGTAAAATGGACGGACCCAGTGTAATCACATGGAGGTATCAGAAAAGAAGGGCAGAAGAGCCAGTTAGAGCGATGTGGTAGGAGAGGTCAGAGATATTCAAAGAATGAGAAGGACTCCACCAACCCTTTCTGGCTTTGAATATGGAAAAAGGAGGCCATGAGCCAGTCAATGTAGACAACTTCTAGAAGATGAAAATGACCCCCAGCCCCGACTGACAGCTAGAGGATATACAACTGGATATAGCTGAATTCCACCAACAAACTGAACAAACCTAGAAGCAGATCCTCTGCCAAAGCCTGTGGATAAGAGCCCAGGCTGGCTGACACTCTAATTTTGGCCTAATGGGACCCAGAGCAGAGAAAGCAGCCAAGCTTATTGGAATTCTGACCTGTGTCATAAGTGAGATAATAAATTTGTGGTTTTTTTTAGCCACTAAATTTGTGGTAATTTGTTGCAGCAGCAATAGAAAATGAATACATATACTAAGTGTTCAACTTTTATAGGAAACTGTCAAACTGTCTTCTAGGTCAGTTGTATAATTTTTCATCGCCATCAGCAATATAGCTGAGTTCTAGTGTCTCCATATCCTTGCCAAGACTTGTTATTGTCAGTCTTTTTTTTCTTTTTACATTCTAGCCATCCTGGTGGGTGTGTAGTGGTATGTCATTATGGCTTTAAATTATATTTCATTTGTAGATATTCTATGGCGATGTGACCATTCCTATCTTTTGTGCATTTTTAGTAGGCTGTTTGTCATCTTATTGAATTACAAGAGACCTTTGTATATTCTGGAAAGAAGTTCTTGGAAGACATATGCAGTGTGAATATTTTTTCAGTTTGCGGCTTGCCTTTTCATGTGCTTTAATGGTGTCTCTGAAAGAACAGTTTCAATGAAGTCAATTTTAAGTAATCTTTTTAATGGTTCATTCTAAGCCCAAAGAAAATCTTTGTTTACCTATGATTTTAAAAGTTTTCTCACACTTCTTCTAGAAGTTTTATTTTAAATTTAGGTCAATGATCCATTTTGAAGTATTTTTATATATAATGTGTGTGGGAGATAGGGGTTGAAGTTCTTTTTTTTTTTTTTTTTTGCATGAATATCCAGTTGTTCCAGCACTATTGGTTGAAAAAAGTACTCTTTATCTGTTGAATTACCTTGGCCCTTTTGTCAAATTAATTGACTTTATGTGCATGAGTTTATTTTTGCACTTTCTATCTTTTTTCATTGATATGTATGTCTGTCCTAATGCAAATACCACTTTTTCTTGGTTACTGAGGCTTTATAATATATCTAGGAACTAGGTAGTGTTAAGTCCTCTAGTTTTATACTAGGTCCTGAATTTAATAAGCTCATCAATTTCTACAAAAAAAAAAAAAAAAGCCTTGTTGGGATTCTGATTGGGATCGCATTGAATTTATAGCTCAATGTAGGGAAGATTGAGATGAGAACAGAAAAAGATACTCAAAATACTTAATGGTTGAAAACTTTGGATTAGACAATTATAACTCTCATATCCTAGAAGCTCAATAAATCCAAAGGGGGATAAACAACAAAGAAAATCTCACATTATAATCAAATATCCAAAAACTTACATAAAGAGAGAATCTTAAAAACAGGGGAATGCCTAGAAAGACCAGGTGCTGTAGGTGTAAAAAAAAAAAAAAATGGGGAAAAAGGTCTTTATATACATAGACTAAAAAAAATTTTCTATCAGAAGCAGTGCAAGCCAGAGACAGCTAAAAAACATCTTTAAAATGCTGCAAAGAAAACCATCAACCTCAAATTTTATATTCAATGGAAGTGTCTTCCCAAATTATAGTAAAAAGATTATCCAATGAAAGTCAAGGGGATTCATTGTCAGCAGAAATGCATTACAAAATCATCAAAGAAATGTCTTCGCATGGAAGGAAAAAGACACTGAATGGAAACTTGGATCCACGCAAAGAGCGAGCCCTGGAAATGGTCAATATGTGTTAAATGTAGAAGAGCTATTATATAGTAAAGATATATAAAGTAGGTACAGCTAATATGGCAAGAGTAGAGATAAAATGAAATGCCAAAGAATACTCAGTTTTAGCAAAAGGAGCAGAAAAAGGCGGAAAAGGAACAAGTGATAGGAAAATAGAAAACAAATAGCAAGGTGGTAGACAAAACCAAAACGTAAATAAACTACACACTTCAGCTAGAGGACAGAGCTGCTTTTGGAATGCACTTGGAACGGAGAGGCAGTCTGTAAGTGGCACAGTCTACTCATTCGGCTATGCAGGTTCCATGTATTGCACTTGAACTGCTGTACAAAAATGCCTATTTCTACCTAACAGGGTACAGGTAACTTTGTTATAAGTGAAGTTCTCATCCTTTCCCCAAAACGAGGAGACGCACAGTCCTAGAACGGCTGTGTTCCTCTCTGGCTTCTATTATTTGCTGTTTAAATTCAGTCACAGTCCCATCGATTATTCTGTAACCTAAAGACTAGATTGTGCTTTAACAAGTTAATTAAGTTAACTTCCGATAGCTTGCATATAAAATAAAAATGGGAGGAACAGTTGCCATCTATGGCTTCCTTTTTCCACTACCCATTGTATTTCCTCCACTCTCAGCCACATTATCAGCTGGTTGGGATTCTTTACCTGGTGGAGTGACCTAAACCTTTCTTCCTAAAAGTCTGAGTCTTCAGTTTCCTTCCAGGATTTAATTGCTGGATTCTATTGACCTTTACAGTCAGGCACGGAAGTATTAAAGATGCCCCCAGAAAATCGCCTGGTTTCTAAACTTTGCTTTCTCATATCCATTGTGTAGAAGAACCCACTTTCCCCTTGCTAATAAGAATCAGTGACTACAGCTGGTAGGTTAATCCCCTTCTTCCTGCCTGTTGGTTCCGTGGCATAAAAGACCAAAAGATCCAGGTGGTAATCTCATGTTCAAATTCAGTGGAACCATGGTCGTGTTCCTTGGTGGAAGTATTTCTCCCTTGGGGACTAAGATTCAGAGTTGCTGAGATGGGAATCCAATATTCTGTGAGTCAGATATTAGGGGTTGTGGTGAGAGGAGCTACCTTCACTTCTATCTCTTGACCTCTGGATCATGTATTCTGGCTCTTGTAGAGACTACACCACATATTGGTTTCTGATTTAAAGCATACACTGCCTCCTGCAAAATGGAATCCCACCCTTTCAGGGTACTCTGTTCCAAATGATGATGTAACTGAGTCTTTAGGAAGCTGTGTCACTTTTCAGTTAGGCCAGTTACTTCTGGGTGGCAGGGCACTGACAGTTCTTGACATTGAATCAATACCAGGTTTCCTGCAGTATTTATATTTTTGTTACAGTTGGCTCACAGTTGCTTATCTAACCTGCTTCCTACCATGATTTGATGTGCAGCCTTAGCTAAACCCTTCCTCTGGGTCTTGGAATCTCCAAGGAGTGGGTGTTTGGATTCGATCCTTTGAAAACCTTCCACTTATAATGTGTTCTTGCTCCAGTAACCTTGCAGGGTCGTTGTTAGACCAGTTGGGACAGTGTGGGTACAAGCGAATTGTTAATGCAGGGGGTAATGCACACGGGAGGGATGAGGCATGATGCGTTTTCATCATTATTGGTGTCCAGGGCCTGATTTCCATTCTACCTGGGGCTGAAGAAAAGGCACTGGCCCTCCAATATCACATCATCGTGTCTCTGCCCTAGGACTCTTAGGATCAGTGTTCATTTCTGTGCACATGAATTGGGACCTATTGGTGGGGACGGGGAAGGGGTGACATTGTGGAAAGAAGTCCAGAACAAGAATGTGGAGGGGCTTGACATTTCCAGTCTGTATTTTCCTGCCTCCCTCTCCTCATTACCCCTAAGAGAGGTACACAAGCACATATGCACATTGGCTCTCCTTTATAAACAGGTGCAGACGGCTCTGGAGTCAACCAGACTTAATGAGGAGACGGCCATTCCAGCTCTTCCCCCTGCCCGCTCCCTGGCCTAATGCTGTATGTGGCAGTTGCAGTGGGCCTGCAAGGAGATACACCATGCTCTCCCTGTTTTTTTTTTTTGTTTTTTTTTTTTTTTGAGATGAAGACCTAAAAATATTCCACTCTATAATTGGTTATCCAATCAGCCATGCAAATAAGCACTGTGCCAGAGCCTATAGGAAATGAGGCAGGAGGCCTGAAACTTGGACGCATGCCAGTTTTGCTTTTCTTTTTTTTTTTTTTTCTCTTTTTAGAAAATGTGCTTGGGATCTGAGTTTGGGGGTCGAGGGAGGAGGATGTGCTGGGTGGGTCTCCATGGAGGCAGGCACTGGACACTGATTTTATGCCTACTTGGTGGGTTGAGGACAAAGAGGGGTAGGATTTGGTGTTATGGGGGCGTTTGGAGGTGGTATTACTGAATATAGTTAGGGTGGTTTAACTTACTGTGCCTTCAACATCTATTCCAGCCTCTAGGCCTTTCTTCCTTATGATGCCTGCCTCCCGTAGCATAGATGCCTAGAATGCCCTCTGTCCTCCTTTCTGCTTACTGAATCCTGCATATTCCTCAAGGCTAGCACTTGCATGATGCTGTCAGGACCAACCATGCATGGCGACTATTGCCTCACAATGCTCTTTGTGACCTCCCTGTCCCTCTGTTCAGCACTCGTGAGTGCAGAGTTCACTGTGTGCTCTATTGTCTCCCTTGATTCTTCGAGGCCTCCGGTATCAGTGGGGATGGTGGTAGGGGAGGCAGAGAGAGGTATTCATGTTTGGGCTAAGAGCATAGGCATTGGAGTGCTATACTTGCTGCTTGTGTGTGACCTTGGTTAAGTTGCTTTGCCTTCTAAGCCTCAGTTTTCTCATCTATAAAACACTGAGGATAATATTTCCAGTTTCATTGGGTTTTGGGTTATGACAGTTGAATGACACATTGCCTGTAAAGTGCTTAGCATAATGGCTGGCTCAGGGTCAGTGCTCAATAAATGCTAGGTGTTACTATTATAATTTTATAGTTGCAGAAAAGGACATGTGGGAAGTAGGAGACTGAGTCCAGTTGCAGTAAGTCGTGGCTGCCCAGCAAGCACTGGATTATGCAGTGTGGGCTCTGAGCCCAGCCCATGCTAGACACTGTGTTTGAATAGTGACTAAGGGGTATAGCTTGAGAGAAAGGATATTTGCATGTGAGCACCCACTGTGCTGGGAGAGGTAAATGAAGGCATCTGCGTGTAGTGGGGAGTGCACTTGACCTGGAGATAGAAGAGGAGAGTGCCCATTTTCATTTTCACCCTTTGTTCCAGCACTCAGGACAGAGCCAGGCACATAGCAGGTGCTAGGTCCTTTTCTGGAGGAGAATGCCCAGAAGTCCTGAGCTGTTGCCTTGGCTGTGCCTCTGACCTGGGTAACACTCACTGGCTCCTGTGGCCTCTCAGTCACAGAGATTGCCCTGTGTAGGAGGGGCTGGGCGTCTGGGTCTCACCAGCTCTTGTGGGCCTTAGTTCTGAGGTCTGGCAGCTTCCATCCACCCAGCATGTGTTTTGCCTCAGTGGTGCTTTTGGAGAACTGGGTAGAGAGGTGGGATCATGAAAGGTCTTATGGGGCTGACTGGCAACAAGGGACAGCATGTGGCTGTCCTCAGATGGCCAGGCTAGATAGGCTTTGCAGGAACACAGCGTGTGGACAGCCTTGATTTGTGCTGATGCTGAAGGACTCCCCTGGCAGCCAGATTTGCTGCTGTTGCTACTGCCTGGTCAAAGTCAAGACAGAGTTCTGACAACAGGCGCCACACCTTGCTGTCTTGCAGCTGGTGGGAAGCCTCTCGTGTCTGGTTGGCCACAGGATGAAATTTCCAAATATGGCATTCAAGGCACTTGAGATGCTCTGGCCTTGTCTGCTTTTCTCATGTCACCTCTCACTCCCAGTCCCAAAATCCATGCTGCAGCCACCTTGATTGTTTGCTGGTCCCCAAATATACCCTGATCTTTTACATAGGCCATTCATCGCCCCTCTCCCTCCCCTGTGCATGCCATTACTCTTTGTTATTCCACCAATCTCTGCTCAGATATCTGCTTTCCTAAGGAGTCTTGTCCTCTTTCATATATAACCTGTAGCACCTAGAGCGAACTTGCTTCCAACTGTCAGGTAGTAGACTCTAGTGGTTCAAATGTTGGCTTTGCTGTTGAACAGACTGGGATTCAAATTCTGGCTCTGTCATTGACTAGCCGTGAGTCGCTTCACCTTGTGGGCCTTATCGTTACTGGCGAAATGGTGTTAACAACTCTGCAGTTATTGGGTTTTGTGAGATAATGTATTTGTATTTGCAAGTAGGTAGCTCCCACCGGCATCATCTCTCCTTTGTTGGTTCAAGTCTGTCTTGCCAGCCAACTCCTCCTCCTTCCATGCAGAAACAGTGTTTGAGAAGTATTAGCATGACGGCAGGTCCAGTCAGGATGCAGAAACCACACTGGCAAAACAGGCACCCCACCCTGTGGCTCTACCACCCCCTTTCCAACCCCACAGCCTCCACACCTTGCACAGGGCTGTTCATGGATCCAATCTTCATAGAAAGAGGTTGAATTGAATTTTGAATTTGCGCATGCCTTATCTCTCTGTCCCTCAGAAAATTAATATTCAGGATTAGAATTAGTCATGGAAAATTCACCATTCTCTTCCCTTTCATTTCTCTGTGAAAATTATAGTTTCAGGTTATTCCTTTGTATTAATTAATTTGGCAAACCTTGTGAAGCATTGGTACCATGCCTGAGACTGTGAGGTGCTGGAAATGATAACCAGCATTCTTAGATGGATCTATATTTTCCAGGCACCTTCACTGGTGCTGACCTTCTTCACTCTCACTGTGCCTGAGGTGACTAAGGGCGCCATTATAATTATTAACGTCATTTTATAGCGGGCTGTGATACCAGCCCTCATCTTCTGGCTCTTCTAAGTCAGGTATCCTTTCATTGCCCAACCCAACCTTCTTCCTTGCTCATTGGAGGGTCAAGTGGATAATCCTTCTACAAGGCTTACCTAGCCCATCAGTCTAGAGTGGAAAGCTTCCTTTTGATCTGTTTCACTCATTAGCGGGCAGGTATGGAAAAGGGGAAGACATGGTTCATGGTTTCCTTCTGCTGGAAATTTATAAACATTGCAGTGGATAGGCTGTACACATCTTTATTGAACAAATAGTTATTGAACGTCTCCTTGGTGCCTGCCACTTTGCTTGGAGTTGGTAATATGGTGGCAAACAAGCTAGATGGAAAAGAATGTCTCTTAGGCTTTTAGCTGTGGGCACCGACAGTTTAACTGAGAAAGAAATCAAAATAGTTACAGATTGTTATAAGAGCTATGAAGAAAATATATGAAAACTTAAATAGCAGTGCAAGTAGAACACAATAAAATAAAAACACACCAAGACAAATGATAGGATCATCACGTGTGAGGTCTGTAAAGGCCCTGGTCCTGTCTCCCCTTTAAAGCAGAGAAATCCAGGCTGTGGTGGGGGTGGCCTCCTAGTGAGTGGGCTTTTCAGGAGTGGTGTATCCACATACACTGGGTCCGGAGGAGGGGAGTGGGCTTTTTTGAGAAGGGTGTTGAGATCTGTCATTTCTTCAATTTGAACCCAGTTCTGGTCCCTATTTTAAAGTAGAAGAAAACCCCCCAAAACAAAATTTGTACTTTTATGGTGTGGGAACATTTCTTCCAACTGGGAACTATCCCTAAGCATTTGTAATCATAGATTTGTATAAGAACTTGGCTTTTGCATCCTACATTTTGGGGATAAACAAATATATATCTGGTTGCACAACAGAAAGGACTAGTTCAAAGTGGCTTCTGAAAGATTCCACTGCTGTTTGAAAGATAGTAGGAACTTTAATATCTAGTGAGGTCTGTGGACAACTGAGACAAGGGGATGGGGGTGGGAAGCGGGCGATGAGGCCTGAGGAAGAAGAAATATTCCCATCCTGCAAGGACTAGCCGTGGCTCTGCCACAGCTCTTCCACAGTGAGGTGGTCAGGCTGGGGAGGAGAGGGACAGTGGTGATGAGAAAAGCCAAATGTGTGTCGCTCAACAGTTGCCTTTGGAGAGGAGGAAGAGGAAACGAACTAAGGTAATGACACAGTTAAATATACTCATGTGAAGAAAATAAAGGACTTGGGCATAAGCAAGCTTTCTAATACAGGACACAGAAGGCAAGAACCATAAAAGAAAAATTGATACAGTAGACTTCATCACAATTACAAACTTGTGTTCATCAAAAGATCCTGTAAAGAAAATGAATAAGCAACTCATCATTTGGGAGAAAATATTTGCAAAACACAAACAACTTGTATTCTGGAGATATAAATCATTCATACATCTCAATGAAAAGACAAACATTTCAATTTTAAAATTGGCAAAAAAAATATAACAGATGTTTTTAATAGAAGATACAAATGGCCAAAAGACCCATGAAAAGATATTCAACATTATTGTCATCAGACAAATAAAAGTTAAAGCCATAATGACATGCTACTACACACCCACTAGAGTGACTAAAAAAAGGAGATAATGCCAAATGTTGGTGAGGACGTAAAATGACCAGGAATGCTTAGACATTGTTGATGGGATCGTTCGGTGGTGCAACATTTCAGAAAAACTTCAGGTGGTTTCTCATAATGCCTATAACAAAGCAATTTCATTCCTCGATATTTACTCGAGTGAAATCATGCCCACAAAAAGATTTATACACAAATGTTTATAGCCACTTTATTCATAATAGAAAAACTCTGGAAACTGCATTTGATTCCATTGGTAGGAGAATGGATGGATAAACTGTGGTATATTCATACAATGGACTAAGCAACAAAAAGGCATGAACTACCAATATGTGTAGCATCCTTGTGCTGAGTGAAAGAAACCTTTCATGACAGTAAATACTTCATGAGTCCATTTATATAAGTTTTTGGACAGGCAATACTAATCAGTGATGTTAAGAGTCAAAATAGTGGTTGCCTCTGGAGAATGTGGGATAAGGATTGGGTAAAGAGACTTAGCAGAACTTTCAAGGTGATGGTAACGGTCTCTATCTTGATGGGGGGCATGCATTTGTCAAAACACCTTATTAAAAAGCATACCTAAGATTAATACATTTTTCAAAGTGTAAATTTTACTTTATAAACCTATGAACAAATATAGAACTCTAGATAATGGTAGGTATGCTTAAGGGTTTAGGGCTAAAGATTACAGAGTGTATCTAAACATAAGATGCGCTGATGGGGTGGCGAGGTATGTGATAAAGCACACAGTGAAATTTTAATTGTAGAATTAAGGCAGGGGATATATGGGTATTCACTGTAAAAGTCAATGTAAAATTTGCCTTTTCCGTGTGTTTGAAAATGTTCATAATAAATGTTAGGATAAATATGCTTAAGTGGAGGATTCAGGTTGCAGTAATATGAATGAAAATAATTGTGATTTATTGCCCTTTGTTACACAGAGCTATTTTGCTTCTCTTATTCAAAATTCCATTAAAATCCACCGCAGGAGCCTCTGCAATATAGCTGATTTATCAAATTCAGAAGAATCCTTCCATTCTCTGACTCATTTGTATCACCTAGATACCTTTGAGTTAATTTTTTTTTTTTTAATCATAGCTATGGTTATCTCTCCCCCTTGGATGTATGTGAACATCTTGAATGTGTATTCCTCTAAGTGCTGAGTGACTAGAGTAGCTTTAGAGTTGTTGCTTTCACTCACTGTCTGTTAATTTGGAGACCAAAAGACCAACAAGTAGAAAGAGATTGGGAAATAGTGATAGGGAGAGACTCGGAGTTTACAAAATAGTTTGAAATATACTTAAGACTGAAAGAAAGTTCTAGTATTTCAACAAAGATTTAAATAAAAGATGAGCTAGGACATCTTTTTCCTTTCGATGACAGTTAACCACCAAGAGTACAGAGATGAATGTGTACAAGAGCTGAAATGGCTGTTCATTTAAACTTTCAGGGCCTTAGACAAAAATACCAGAGATGTTGTTCAAGTTAGCAATGCCAAGCAAGCCTCTGAGTGGGGAGGGGAAGTTATAAACCACTGTAGATAATCATAGAGCGAACTGAGGACAGAGATTAGATCAATGCTCATTCCTTTTTGTTTTCCTGGAATGAAGTCAGAGCGACATTGTTCTCATTTTTATTTGCAATGAACCTAATTTTTTGAACTGATCTATGTAATAATAAATACAGGAAAGGCAAACTAGAAGAAAGGAACTTCAGCACATAGGCTAGTTCATTCTTGCATGATAATGAAAACAACAAAAGAAAAGAGAACCTCTGCCCTCCTGGCTGATAAAGTTCACTCTGCCTTTCTTCCCTGGCACCATCTCCTTCTGCCATGCTGAGCTTTCCCACACCCTAGGTAGTTTCTTGGGGGTCTTTACTATCCCTCTCCCTGCCAGCTGTAATCACCATCTGCAGAGTGTGCTCTCCTGGCGTTTACTTCCCATTATATGATGTTTTATTTAGGAAGGACTCCAACAGAGGCACTCTGCTATATTCCCACAATCCCTTCATCAATACTATAGTTATTTCAGTTTACAACACACCCCTCAATCCTAGAGCTGTGGCCTTGATGGGATCAGTCATTGGAAATAGTAATTCTATGAGGGACAGCACGTTCCCCAGGTGATAGTCCTGGACTTGTCCAGGTGGTACCACTGGGATTGTGCAGGAGCATCGTAGAGATGGATGCCGTGTTGGTACACTGAGAAGCTCTAAGAAACCCAAAGCATCCGGTGACAGTGAAAATTGCATTGATAGAATAGAAGTGTAAGAAAGTGGATCAATTGCTATATTTTCAATAAAGGAATGAAGAGGGAAGGGGAGAAGAAAGAGAGTGTCAGTCTGCAAAGGACTCACAGTGGCTCCTGTGTTTCTTCTATTCTCAGCCCTAAATAAAGAGGGCTCAACTTGTCTCTGAATCTCTGGCAGTCGACAGAACTCAGTGGAGTGGACTATACTGAGTTCAGAGCATTAAGAGGAAAGACCGTATTTCATTCACGTCTGGATCTTGAGGCCCTGGCAGTGAGAGAGTCGGTGGGAGGACCCTGGAAGGACAGTGAGGGCAGCTGGGTACCAGCATTAGTGCTTATGCTGGTGAGACAGACCTCAAGGTCTGCCCTCCCTGCATTTGGCAGAGCCATCTGGTTATAAATGAGTCCTTGGCCTCATCCCCTCTGTGTCTCTGCAGTTTCCTCTCGGAGGTTTAAATGTGTTGCTTTGCTGTTTTCCAGCACCCCCACACATGCCTCTTGTCTTCAGCACTTCTCTTGAAGATAATCATTTCACTCTGCTTATTGCTCTTTAGCTGTGCGGAGCCCCTGGTGGTACTGGTCACCCTTTCAGAAAGGTTTGCTGTTCTGGGGTTGGGGAGTGTACTCTGCATCACCCCTACACTCACCCCCCAACACTCCCCGTCTCTCTACGTTTGTGTCCTGCTTCCTAATATAGTCAACTTTAGAAGGGTTGGGCACAACTTTAGAAGTGCCCATGTGGTGTCAGATGTAGACAAAAGGAATTAGCTAAAACTATAGATAATCTGCAACAATTCAGATTTCTATGTGACCTTCAAATCTGTTTATGAACTTGCAACAAATTAAGAAAATAAGTCATGTGGTAGGTCGGCTGGTTCACTAGTGACGTGTTGGGGGTGTGGGCTAATTGGACACCCAGTGCAGAGAGAACCTGGGGACGCGTGGAGTTACCTGGTCCAGCTCCCTGCCTTCAGAGCAGAAGGGGAGTCGAGTGAGAAAATTCACAGACCGGGTAGGGGGTGGAGGAAAAGGAAGAGTTTTGTGTCAATTTTGCTGCTTTGGATTTTTCTAGATTAGCTCAGAAGTTGAAAGCTGACCTGTGAGATGCACACAACTGGTGGAATTCTGGAGCAGAAGGGTCTGAAGCTCACTGTGTTTCTCCTAATTAAAAGTGAGGCTCATGGGAGTGTTCCCAGGTCCGGACTCTCACTGGCTCAGTGTAGTGAGCTTGGGGTGGTCAGTGCTACCTTGTGCATAATCCCTCGTGGTCAGAGATGTCAAGAGAATGTGGAGGCTGATGGCCAGGTTCCAGAAAGGCCTGCTCTAGAGTCATTTCCTGGTGGTCCTGCTCTGGAAATAGCTCAGAACCATAATGAAGCCTGAGTATTTGGGGACAACCTGGACACACAATAAGGTCCTGATTGTTACAACCAGTCAAAGGAGGGGAAAAGTCGGGCAGGCATGGCAGGTGATAGAGGCAATCCACAAGGAAGGAGGGCAAAAGGGAGACGAGGGGGGAAGCCTGAGCGGTGGGACGAAGAGAGCACAGGAGGCTCTTAAGAAAAGCTCCCGAGGAGGAAAGGCCTGTAATGTGACCCAAGGCCCCTGAGCCAGTTTCTCTATTTTTTTTTTTTTAAATCAAATGTGGATTAATTCACACACCAATGTCATTGTGCAGAGGAAAGTTTCAGTGTAGCTATTGTCTTGGTTTATGTGATGGATAAGTTCTCTCTGAGCCTCAATTTACCCATCCATATTTCACTGAGGAATCTCAAATTTTAATGGGAAATGGTTCTGTTGTCCCAATTGTTGCTTTCGCCGGCACTGTGGTGACCCTCTCCCCCCCCCCCCCCCCCCGCCCCCGCCCGACATCCTGGCAGATGCTGTACCTTCCTGGTCACTTTCAGTTTTCAAACTTCAGTGTTGTAACCTGGTTTAGGGCTCCCCTCTGCCGCAGCAGGAAGGGAGCAGGAGCTGCTCTTCCCTCCGTGTCCCTGTCATCCCCCCCCCCACCCCCCGCCCCGCCACACCACATCAGCTCTAACGCCTTCATTTTGAGGAAGGGGAGGAGGAACTGCAGTAAAAGGACAGATACCTTTTTACCTAATTGGGCATGACTTGAAGGTTTTTTCCTGGTTGATTTCGTAGCTTCTCTGACTAAAATTGATCAGGTGACAGACCCTCCATCTGACAGGTGTCCACGTGCAGGCCCTCCGTGGGATCTGTGTGGAGGGAGAGCCTGTCCCGATCTGACGCATGTGGCTCTGGATCAGCCGCTCTAATTCCCTAATACACAGCTTGTCACTATGGTGATTGACCTCTCATGGTGGCCAGTCCTCATGGGTGTGGTCCCAGCTTGTGTCTTATGCTCTGTGGGGGTTTATTTGGCTCACAAGAAGCTCATGGGTTCTTTCCAGGCCAGTGGATGGCATGATGACTTCCTGCCACTTTGCTCTTCCCCGTCCGGAAGAGGGGATTGGTAATTCAGGATCCTGGCCAAGCAGAGAGCCCTGCAGGGCGAGGTGCTGGTTTTCCTACTTGTGAACATGACCATCTTTATGATTCTCTTGCATCCTTGTTCCCTTGGATTTAGGAAGGATGGACTCCTTTTACTTTTCTCCTTCTCCCTGACAGTACAGTTTCCATAAGGCTGACAGCCTGATGACTCTGTCCCCTCTTCAAGCCTCACTAGACTGTGGCCATGGGGGTGGCAGGCCATTGGTGGTGGCGGACTGGCTCAGTAAGCCTTGGGCGGGGAGGTGTCTTGTCCTATTTGTTGGTTATTTAGATAAATGTTGCCCTGAGTCCTTTTTGTCTTCAGCAGGGAACCCTGTCCTATAATACCTGCATAACAGTAAACATCTCACCCAACTTCCTTTTAGTACGAAATAAATTTTATCCTTACGCACACCGCCTGTCTTTACCTACACACATGCACAAGTATCAAATGCAGAACCTGTGCCCTTTATTTGGAGCTGTCTTTTTGTGGTTTTGGTGTTCTTTGTAATGGTCTTATTGGTTGAAGTCTGAGGATAATTTCTTCTAGAAGGAGATATGTAAGTCTTACTTAAGGCCATTATAATCTCCCTAACCCCCGGACCTTAGGCAGTCAACACGTACTGTTCTGGGTCTGCTGTCTACTTACATCAGTTCTGATGAATCAAATTATAGTACTCCCGAACCCAGTTCTAAAGGATGAATTCCATGGCACTTAAAGTATTTTGCAGAAACTATTATTTTAATTCATTTTCATAGTGGCTGTGGGTTTTTTATAGTCTTGTAGGGATTTTGGTTAACTACAGAGTGAAAGCTGAAAGCTCCTTTGGGGATAATGGGAATCAGGTCCTTCAAGGTCTTTTCAAAAATATTCCCTAAGTAGCAGGCTCCTTTGTGCCTGCCATTCTGAATTGTAGTATGTGCCTCCACACCAAGGTGAGCACCTTGTGTGACTCTGTATGTGTGTGTTTGGAAAAGCCTCAGTGGTCACTTTAATTTTAGTGCTTGTATATTTTCACAGGAAGCAGTAAGGAAGGACTGTCAGAACCTGTTTTTAGAAATGTGTTTGCAAAGACCTGCTAGTATTCTACACGTAGCTATTAAGCAAAAATGTTACACCATTCATCTTAAAAGGATCAGGGCTAGATCATCACTAGTATTCTCCTTTTCTGGCAGAGAAGCAAAAGCCAAGAGCATTTTATCTCATGGGCACTGGAGGTTCAGTGTAGGGGTCAGCAAACTTTTTCTGTCAAGAACCAGATAGTAAATATTTTGGGCTTTGTGGGCTGAGAAGTTTTTGTCACAGCTACTCACCTCTGCTGCTGTAGCACAAAAGCAGCCATGATGGCACATAAACAAAAGAGCACAAAAACTGTAGTTACAGAAATCCAGCCCGTGGACCAAATTTGGCACATGGGCCATGCTTTACCAACCCCTGGTCTAAGGAGAGGTACAAGTTTTGAGTTGTCACTGATAGTTTCATCTAGCCCAAGAAGGTAGCTCTGTTTACCTCAATGCCTTTATGCCAACACAACTCTTCTCCAGCTGACCATTAACTAGGAAGTGAGGTTAGATTCATCTTCTGACTTCCTCTAAGAAAATATTCCTATCCCAAGGAAGAACCTTCTCTTCTTCACTCTACCTCACACACAGCAGGTGCTCAGGAACTGCGTATCAAACAATAAAATGTCGAATGAAGGAAAATCATGGGTTAGGTCAGGAGTTAGCAGCCGGAACCTGGGTGATTTTCGGGGGAACTCTAACCAGTTGTGCATTTCCACCAGCGGCTGCCATCCTCCTCTCCCATGCGCAGGTCTTTCTTGCTTGAATGCCCTCACTCATGCTCACACACATTGCCTCCCTTCTTTTTCTTCCTTGCCCCAGCATGTAATGCTGCATGTTGCTACCTTACACAGACAGAAAGACAGACACACAGACACACAGACACATAGACACACACACAAGCATTTTTCCCTACCCTGGCACACTAAGAGGACAGAGGTAGTGACATAGTATTCAACTTTGCAAAATTTGTTAACATCAAGTCCAAGTAGCTAGGTGTGGGTACTTGGTACTCTACCAGTGTATCACAAATTGTCATAAGAGCAATATGATATTTATTTAAATACATATTCACTGCCGACCGACAATACATTTGCACTCTATTATGCAATTTCCAGAGTCAGGCTCAGGGCGAGCATAGCCAGATGCTAGGCCTCTTGCAGGAACTGAGGACAAAGTGAGTCCTGGTTAGTCTCTCTCTCTGGCCTCCTGTTGTATCTGCCTTTATATCTGGCCTGATAAGCTGGTTATTCTAAAAAGTCTGTTATAGAGAGACTCATTAAAAAAGACAGAAACACACGTTGAAGCTGATTTTGACCTAGAATGTATAACTGGACATTCATTGCCAATCTTTTGGAGTGGGGCCAAAGACTTTTTTTTTTTTTTTTGAGTATTATGCATCCACTGTTCAGAGCATTTATTTTCTTTCTCGCATAAACTACATCTATTATGTACCTACAATTTCCAGTTGTGTTTTATTTAAAAATAGAATAAAATAAAGATACATGAAAAGAAAGCTGAGAGCAATTCTAAAAGTTTATGGTTTTTCCTTTAACTTTGGCTGTCATCTCTCCCATATCTATTCAACAGCAAAGCGTTTAACACTCCTTATCCAGTACTTCGAAAGGAAGTACTGTTTTTGTGGAAGCAACAGATCTTTTTGCACTCATATCTCATCATTTCAAGCAGCATTCAATCGAGTTAGGTTGTTACAACAACAAATCCACCTGATATAAACTGGGGAGCAAACATAGCCAATTCTTGGTAAGCATATTATTCAACTGTTGAGAACAAAATGTATAAGCTTTCTAGAAATTAACCGAGGAGACACATGAGTTCAGCATGGCATGGGCATCGGTCATTATCTTTCGCCCAGAAGGAACAAAGAATATCCGTTCATCTGACAAGTTGGTTAAAAGGACATCAATTTAGAAAGCTTCTCCTGTATTAGAAAGAGGTGAGGACCTGAACTTCTACCCTCAGTTCCCAGTATAATAACCATTTATCGTGCGCATACTATGTGCTGGGTATTACACATGATCTCAGTGCTTCAACGATACTTTCACTGCTTAGGAAACCGAAGCTCAGAAGGGTGAAGTAGCTGGATCAAGAGGGAACTTTGAACCCAAACTGACTCCAAATTCACTGTGCTACCCAGGTTAGGACTGGTAGCCAGAAGTCATCCAGCTAGATTTCAGTTTCCGTATTCTGGCTTAATGGATGTGTGATTGTTTAAACGTCAGTGGCAGACTAGTAGAGTGTAAGCTGCAGGGGTGATACAGCTGTTTGTTTTTCAGAACTCATCTCTTTACCTTTTACTGGTCATACTGAGGCTGAGTCTTATCTCACATCTTTCCCTCTCTGCTCTCATATGTCTGAGCTGTAAAAAAAAAAAAAAAATGCAAGATTGAATGTTACAGTTGAACTATTTGTTCTGGATTTGATTTTTTTTTTTTTTTAAGTTTGGCATTTGAGCAGAATCACAAGTGTAGAAAGTAGCAATTTCCAGACATTTGAGGTCTGATTCACCAACGTCATACTATAATTAAAGGAAAACCTGTATTTGTTTGCTCCATTTTATCCTAACCCACTAGGATGTTTTATAAATAATGAACCTAGATATTTAGAAAATAGCATCTCTTTAACTGTTAAGCTTTCATGGATTCTTCATATTCAGATGTCTCCAAGTTATCCTAATGATATGAGTTTGCCTGAACACAATTATGGGGAAGTGACTATGGAACGTGAACTATACTGACATATAAAGTAAGTTTTGAAATACAGAATATAGAAATCAAGGAGCTTGCCAATTCTCTTAGGTACATTTATGAAGTATAGAACTGCAGTGTAGTGATTTCAGTTGGTCACAGGGTGTTAATGAATTTTGAATTGAGGCAGTTATGATTAAGCCTTTTGCCTTTTTCAACACTGATCATTATTAAAATGATGATTGATCTTAGTGATCATGAAACCATTAAAAAAAGACATCTACTTGTGCCTGAATTAAAAGGATGGATATAGTTTCGAGCTTTCAGCTAGCCAAACAGGACTTCAGCGGTTGTGATTTCAAAGTGCTTGTTTATTTATGATTCTTTTTGTGTTTCTCTGAGCTTACGATACCATTTTTTTTTTTTGTCATAGGATATAAACATTGGTTGGAGGGTGTGCGCGGTGTGTCCTCTTGGGTCTCAGCAGTGTGGCAATGTAAAGTGAGGCTGAGTAGGATGATTTCATCACTTTACAGAACCTCTCCTTTGATTGGTAAGAGGTCCTCTGCCCACTTCCAGTCCAGAGCTTGTGGGGACCCATTTGTGTAACATTCACGACACAACCACCATGGTGACAACAGCCACTGTATTTAGTGCGAACCGTGTGCCAGGCATTTCCTGCCATCACTGTTAATCCTTAATTCCCCAGGGTGCTGTTGGTGACCCCAGTGAGAGGGTGAGGAAACTGCTGCTTGAGGATTTCAGCGCTTTCCTTAGGGCGACACAGCTGGTCCCGAGGGCTGGCGAAGGGCAGAACCAGGCTTTGAATATGTTCTTCATTCCCCACAATCTGTGCATCCTGAAAAGATTGTTCTTTTGGGAGGTCGCTTCACAGTCTGAAGAAAGCCGAGGGAAGAATTCATCTCATTCAGTGAACAAAGATACAGAAACATGATTTAAAACGACAGCCGCAGGCTCTGTAGAGCCTGCCCAGCTGAGAGCCGTTTATTCTAGCTGACCACCTTTTCCATAAAGCATTTAGATTAGAGGAGACGACCCTTCTCTCCTTCACTGCTCCTTGTGAATTAGATGCCCCTTACTCTGACAACTAAGAGGTGTTCATGCCTAGCCACGAGCAGCCCCATGGCTGCCAGAGGGACACGCAGCATCTGGGGAGCCTGCCTGGCCTGTAAGCTCTGTTCTTGGGTGGGGACCTGTAGCCCAGGTCTTCAGATGCCCCCATGTTCCCTGTCCTTCATTCTTGACATGCTGGCCCAGTGGGGGCATTATTTCACATCCTGTCCTGGAATTTTTACGAGCATTGCCCACATGGACTTGAGGTAGATCAGGGAAGATGGACAAGCCGTCAGGTAGATTAAGTCTGCTGGGCACGTTCCCTCTCTTCCGTGTCCAGTTCCCAGGGGTAGGATGCGGTCTTCCTGCCTCCAGGCACTCAGCGTGCTGGCGCTGCCCTTCCCCTCCCTGGTTTCAGCTTCTCCATCGGACAGTGCCGCTGGGTCTCTGGAGTGAGTGCCTTCTCTGTGGGCACTCTGGCTCTGAGTTTCAAAGCCTTTGGTTTGGTGCTTTTCCCCACCCCATCCTCCCTTCTGCCTTCGGCGCCCCCACTGCAAGCATGTTCTTCTCCTTCCCATGAAAACTCCCATCTTGGTCTCACCCATTTTCCTCTCCTCCCTGTCCAGGTGACCCTAAAGAGAGCTGACTCCCCAAATGGCCCCACCTGATTTAGGACGGGCACAGAAGTCATGGCCTGACCCTGGCCTGAGTCTCTGTTTCCTTACCTGGAGCTTAAGTTCTTCCTCTAGAAACCAGCCCCAGGAAATGAGCCTCCATCCCTCAACTCCTGGGTTAGCTCTTTCTGACAATTAGGATTGTTCTTTTTTGGGGGGGGTGGGGGGGGTGGGGATTTGACTCTGCACACAGTTAAGTATTCTTTAAATATCTTGTGGCTTAAGGAGTTTTGTGGATGTGTGTGCGTGTATGTGTGTGAGAGAGAATGTACGTGAGTAAGTGTGAGAGTAAGAGAGTGGATATTTATCCCCACTGGTGTCCACTGGTGGGTCCAGATTATTGGTTTTTAGAGCTGTGTTTTTCAATTTCCTTTTTTTTTTTTTACCTTGACCAACAGTAGTAGATACATTTTACATTGTAACTCCTTAACATACATGTATGTGTCATCTGAACCATGTGTTTGATGAAAAAGTACTCTTACTAAATTCTGATATTTTCTATGCATTTTGATATTTTCTATCTTATTTCATTTTTCAAAAATTGCTGGATGTAACCTACACAATTCTGTATGTGATCTATTTTAAAAGTCCTCTCTTTTTCATTACAGTATAAATTCCATGAAGACAGGAAAATATTATTCTACTTCCTATAATTGGTGCTCAATTCATATTGTCAACTGATTCTACTCTCTGCACATCCTCTAGAGAAATATTTTTCTGTGCCGAGAAACAATTTCATTTAAAAGATAAGGCAACTCGTGTCACTGATCTGATTTCCTTCTTTCACATTAGCTGTTAGAAATCTCAGAGACATTAAAAAATGTCTTCACAGCGTACATCTTTGTAACAGTCTTACTCCTGTTTCCTTTTCCTTGTTAGTTTATTTTTCTCACCTTTTGTTGTAAAGATTTAGAGTTTCAGCTGATTTTAATAAAAGATGCTCAATAAGAAAAGCTCACACAAATCAGAGATACCTAAAAGTAGAGAGAGAAAGTGCCCCATGACCTTTGTCTCAGAGGCAGGCATCCTCACTTTAGAGTGTGCTATAGACTGGCTTAGGAAGAGATCTTTTCAGACATCAAGGGGAACCTGCTATTTATTTATTCTCATTATTCATACTATTCCTGTAGTAATGTATCAGGGACATCCTTTCCCGCTCTTAATATAGACCTGCCACTGCCTTTTTAGTAGCCATCTAGTATTCCTTTTCTCAACTACTTCAAAATGTTTGTATTCTTGCTGCCTAGAGTTCTTCTTTGGAGCAAGGTAGGTATTAAATCAAAATTTACTTTAATAGGAAAGTAGAAATTTTTAACTAGCCTTAGCTACCTGACCAGGTAGAATCGTCTGATATAGGTTCTGGAGCCACTCCGTTTCCTGGGGTTGGAATTGCTGTGCAGGTTGTGGGGCAGAGCCCTCCCTCAGGCCTCTGGGAGGTGGTAAAAGATGGAGAGATTTGGCTGGCAGGACCAGATCAGTGCAAATGGTGCTTCCCCAGCTCACAGTGGGTTAGCAGAGACTCAGTTCTGCTCATTGACTTCTGCTGTATTGAGTTCCGCTTCAGGACCACAGTTGGGTGGCGCCTGGTTTTTAAGCCGCCCAATGTCTTTTAAGTTAATTTTACTTTCTAGTACTAAAACAACGGTGAGTTATAGGCATGAAGTTAATACTCTTCTGAGTATATGTATCAAACACTTCATCTCAATTATGGACTTCATACTTCATGTATTTTTAAACTTTGGTTCATGAATTTGTTAAGGAATAGATGATCTATGTTCCTGTGATCTCAGCACAGTGGTTTTCATGGTGGTAGTAACGGCTGGTGAGATGAATACCACCTGCTCCCCACTGACCCACAGATGCATCCTTTTTTATTTTCACGGAGAAGGAAGGGCGGTAACTCAGGGTCTGGGAGCTGGGCCCTGGTTCATCTCCTGACTGTTCTATGGTAGGCCAGACAGACTTGGCTAGATGGCCCAGGGAGGTGGAGGACAGGTTTAGATGAGGCATCTCTCCCTCACAGTGCAGCCAGCGCTAAGCCAGGCAGGCCCCCCACGGGGGATGTCTGCCCTGGGGGCGTGTAGACCTACAGGGTCGGCAGTGAGTCACTGTGATCTCAGCGCTAGCTTAGTGGGTTGTTAGCAGTTGCTGTGTGCAGGCCCTGTGCTATCCCTGGTAGTGGCTAGTGAAGGGCGTGTGATGAAGACACAGCAGTAAAATGAGCCCCTGTCCGAGGCAGCGTGCTACACGCAGACCTGGCTCATGTGTTTTACCCGTGTCGCCTCATTCACACTCAGCAACAAACCTGGGCATTTCCTGCCTTATTTTAAGTAAGGAGGGGTAAAGTCACTTGCTGAAGTCCACAGAGCCAGTATTGGAGGAGCCAGAACCTGAGCCCAGGCTCTTTGCCTCCCCTGTGGGAGGTGAAAGTACTCTGAGCACCAAGACTGCAATCGCTCTTAAATGGGAGCCACCAGGCACTGACACTTACACAGTCAGCAGCTGTGCCCTCCAGGTGCATCTCAGGTTGCTCAGTGGAAGTTGTCTAGTGATCCTAGGCTGACAGGATCGTGGTGTATCTTAGGTGGAACAACGCAGAAGCCCAGGTGAGCTTTGGTAGGTGTGGGACCAGCGTGGAGGTATGGTTCCATACCCAGTGGGTGTGGTTGTGACTCCTCAAAGCAGAGGTCATGGTTGCTGCTGCTCTTCCTTTTGATTGTGGTCAGAAGTAACTTAGTGTCTGTGACCCTCATATGTGAATGTAAATAATGACCCCGTCTCTGCCTTTCCTACTCTATCGCTTAGAGAACCGCTAAGAGGTTAGAAAGCGTTTCTTTCACCCAAGTGCTATGCCCAGGTGTGTGAATGGTATGTTTACAGGGGACTGAGATGAGATTGCATTTATAATTCAGATCTCTCAGGGAATTTAACGATATACAGAGTTGAAACACTTTTCTTTTGCTCTGTTAGTGAAGGAAAGGAGTAACTGCTTTCTTGTCAAAATGTTTGTTTTAAACTTACTCAGTTCCTGCCATTTTGAAATATTTGCTTATTTCTGTTCAGCCAGGGAGGTAGACATATTGGAGCATGTGGCTCATGCCATGTGAACTAACCAATGCTAAGAAAAGACTTTTTTAAAATTATGGGTGTTTGCCAGTTGTCACGTAAGCCAGGCCCCACAGATCTTGGGCAGGCAGTGAGCTGCTTTGATTGACCACATGGAGGGCACATACTCCTAATGCCATCTCCCTTGACCTGATCTGTTGGAATGGGATGTAAAGGCCTCACATTATTTAGAAAGCATAACTCTGTGACTCCGACTAAGAGAGGGGGAATGGGATTTGGCCTGCATATTAGAACTGACTGCTCTTAGGATTCCCTGACAGTGACATAAAGTCTCAGCCCATGTGCTTAGGAATGCAGCCTTGGTATCATGGCTGTTTTTCCTTTGTTGTGGATGATGCCATCTTGGCATTTATTGAGGCTAAGCGCTCAGTTCTCTGCTTGGTACAGTGAGAGCATTCTGCAGAGGTAGATGCAATGGTTCTGTCCATAAGGTAGTGATAATCTACAAATAACATGTGACAACACATTCGATAGGTTTACCTTCCCAGCTAGACCGACTAGGAGCTCCTGAAAACAGGGCAGTGCCTTGCCCTGCTCTGCTTTCTTTCATGGCCAGTATGTAGTTGGTGCTCAAATGTTTGCTCTTATGATTTACTTTCATGATTAAATGCCAAACATGTGGTGCAGCTTTTAACTCTGGGGCAGCAAATTGTTTTGACTCATGTGCCACTCTGATCACTGGTGATGCCTGATTGGGCATCTCGTGAAACTGCATTAGGGTGCAGTGGGAGGAGTGCCAGCTGGACTGGCGAGTGATGGCTGCTGCAGGGGCGCCTGGGGAGCAGAGGCAGCAGGCACATGGCAGTCTCTTTTCCTCCTTGGTAAGTATATCGGGCTTGCAAAAGAGGGAGCAAAATAATCTCAGAGTAAATAAAACTCCCTAGCCTTCCCTGAAAGGGTGGACGAGGATTTAGATAAACAAAGGAGGTGCTTTTAGCCGTGGAGGAGGGCAGTCACAAAGACCAGAGGTTCCAGTGAGTATGACATGTATGCAGGACATTATGGGAACTGATGGCCTGAAGCGGAGGGAGACGTGGAGAAGGAAAGGGGCATCAGGTAGGGTGGGGCCTGTACCTGTAGGGGTTGTTGGTAGGTAGAACACAGATTGTAGAGTTCTTTGGGGATGCCAGATGGAGAAATTTAGATGTGTTATAGTCTTATGCTTTTTAGGAAGTTTTCCCAAAAGCTACAGACGCGGATAGTTGCTCCATCCCCCATTTCCCTGATGGAGATCCCCAGTACTCTGCTTTAGCTTTGATTGTTTTCTGCCGTGTCTTGAAAATTTTTTATGTGTGTATCTGATGTTCCCCTTCAGGTCATGAACAATGTCTTAGTCATCTTTAAGTCCGCATGCTTAGGCCTGCACCTGGGATGGAGTAAATACCCAGTGAATGTTTTTGAATTAAATTAAAGTAGGGTGCATGAACTGCCAAGCCATGTGGGGTGGAGGTGGGCAGTACCTTAGCACTGAAGCTGGGTGAAGAAGTGCGTGGCTGCCAACCACAAAATGCACCCACTACCGAGGGAACTCATATTTCATGTCCCAGGACAGCGGAATGGGAAGCAAGGCAAGTCTGAGGCATCAAGTTTACAGGAGCATGTAGAGTCCAGGAAGCCAGCTGGAATTGCAGACAGCAACAGAAAATGGATGAGATCGAAGGAGGCAGTTTGGAAAGCTGAGTCTAGACGAATTCCCAGAGGCGATGACTTTCAGGGCTGGCGGATCCTACATGTAGAGAACCATCCCCAAGCCTAAGCCTGTGGGTTAAAGGGAATCATCAAAGGAGTTGAATCTCTTGAGAAATGAGGAGTTGCTGAAGATTCTCTTAGCTTCTTCAACTTTCAGAGAAGCAGAGTGATCCTGTAGGCCCCATGTATTTAGCTAGGATTCTTTTGTTTGCAGTTGACCAAAACCCCAATCTAAAATGTCTCTTTTGGATTTTGTAACTGAACAGCCAAAGGTAGAGGACAGAATTTGGCCTCAGGTTTAGCTTGACCCAGGTGCTCATACAAAGGCATCAGAGCCAGATGCTTGCCTCTGTCTGAGTTTCTCTTTCTGTATGACACTCTCCCCTCCGCCCCCCGTTTTTTGGCTTGGCTTCTGTTTGTGTTGGCTCTTCATCTCAGAGCTAAGTCCAGTTAGAGACAAAACATCTTGCCTAGTTGCTGAAGTGAAAATCCCAGGGTTAGCTCTGATTGAACCTGGTTGGCACACGCTTATCCCTGAACCAGTAACCTGGGCCATATGCAGACCCCTGTAGCCCCTGGACTGAGAGTAGGGAAGGAGCAGTTCTTGGAGGAGAGTCAAGGTGCCCTTACCCTGAGAGTTTTGCCGGGGGAGGGGCAGGGACAGGAACCATAATTAGCCACCCACCCAAGCTGCTTGTTTTAGCCTTGACAGCAAAGCAGCAGCTGCCTCTGCTCTGTGGGTGAGGAGGCCACATCCAGAGCCAGTGCCCTGTCAGCCTCCCCTGCCCCAGACACGATGCCGTCCTCTTCCCACTGACCAGATGTCTTCGAAGCTGGTCTCCATAGAGTGGTCTTCCAGACCACTGTGCTTTCCCCTTCCATTTGTCATTTCAGGGTACATTCTGGATGATATCCTTGGCAGTAACCCTCCCTACCTGGGTGGTCATGGGGTCAGTGGACTGTTGTGAGGTTTCAGGAGGAACCTCTTCAGGGAGTTTGCAGATCCGCCTCTCAGGGCTGGCAGCCCTTGATTGTAAAGTGTTTGACAGTTGCCAAGCTCTCTCTCACCTCTGCTTAATCCGATTTTCACTGTAACCTGGGTGGGTAAGGTGATTATCCTTGTTTTATAGACGAGGAAGCTGAGAAGCAGAAGGGGTAAGTGACTCGACCAGGATGACCCATCTGTACAGACTAGAATTGGACTTAGGACACAAGTGTCATCTAAAATTTGTACTTTTAAACCAAATATAAAGAAAAACTAAGCAAACTGACTATTTTAGCTAGTTTCTTCATGTAAATATGGTGTTATACTACCTATTGGAGGCTTGTTAAATACATACTTCATTAAGACCTGCAGAGAGAAAAATGACCTCTGCTTACATCTAAGCAGCTCTGGGGCAAGGCCCACCTGCTGGTCATCCTCCTGTGGTTCACCCACCAGAGCCATACTAGCGATTGAGTCACTTATTGAAACCCTGTAATAGTAGCTCTGTGGTTCCCCTAGTCACCCTCTGAAATGAGGGAGAGCTCTCTCAGCAAGCCTGGCCTGAATGTGCTGGTGACCTCAGGTGACTCAGCCATTTGAGAAAACAGCCACTGCTATTGGTTAGCTGTCTTCCTGGGGGTCTCTGGCCTCACAGACCTCCCTCTGAAGCCTGTATCTGGATTTAGCTCAACAGGCACAGAGAATTGTAGTTTTATAGCTGGAAGAGCTCATCTGATGCAGGCTGCTCACTTTACAGACAAGACATGGAGGCCAAACCCCACAGCCTGGTGCATGAGGCTTTTCATGGCCTCCCTTGGGCTGCCCACTCAGCCTTGCCCTGTCCCATCCCACCTGCCCCTCACTCCCACTGCTCTGGGCTGCACCCTTGATTGATTTGCCTTTGGGCATGCTCCTGCCTCTGACTGGATACTGTTGCCCCACCATTGTGAGCATGGGGGCTGTAGTTAGGGAGCACAATGCCTTGCTCAGAGGCATTTCCCTGACATTTAGTCATGGATGATTTCCTGGAGCATGGCAAAGGCAAGGGGCCCTTGTATTATTGCTATGAACTGAATGTTTGCATCCCCCCAAATTTATATGTTGAAGCCCCATTCCTAACATGATAGCATTTAGAGATGTGGCCTTTCGAAGGTAACTGGGGTGGAGCCTTTATGATGGGATTAGTGCCCTTCTAAGAAGAGCAAGAGATCTCGCTCTCTGTCTGTCTGTCTCTCCTTTTTCCTCTCTTTACACATGCATGTACCAGGGAAAGGACAGGCGAGAGCATAATGAGAAGTCAGCCCTTTGCAAGCCAGAGTGAGCTCTCACCAGATGCCAAATCAGCCAGCACCTTCATCTTGGACTTTCCAGCCTCCAGAACTGTGAAAAATTAATCTCTGTTGTTTAAGCCACCTGATCTATGGTATTTTGTTATGGCAACCCAAGAAGATTAAAACAATTATGAAACTTTGTAGCAGGAAGGGACATGTTTGATCAAAACCACTCATTTTGCCCATTTATTCCTTTATAAATATCGAGTAGCTATTTTTTGTGACAGGTCTTGGGTATATAACAATGCATAAAATAGAAATGGTCTCTGATTTTAGAGAAATTATCATTTATAGGGGAGACAAATATTTAAGAGATAATTTTAAAAAATTTTAAAACTTCTATTGTGAATAAGGCCATGAAGAAGTGTAAGGAGTTTTGACAGCATCTAACAGCAGGCCCTAATTTTGTCTGGGAAGTCGGCAATAGTTTCTCTGAGAAGATGTCATTTTAGCTGAGCCTTGAAGGAAAAGTAGAACTTAACCTGATGAAAAAGTGATGTGGGGGAAACCATTCTGGAAAGAAGGATGTGGACCTGAATCAATGTCCGAGTCAGGATTAGCGGAAAACAGCACAGCTCCAAGCCCCGTATTTCTTCCAGTCACCTGTGCTCAGCTTGGTTTAGCCCTGTGTCAGAGCTGTGTGCTCACTCTGAAGAGGGGAGGTTCCATATGTGGGGTAAATGTCGTATACGCGTGAAGCAGGGCGGGCAAAGGCATGGAGGAGGGAAAGAATCCAGCATGTGTGGGAAGGAACAAGTTGGCTCTTCAGCTGGAGTGGAGGCTCTCGCAGGAGAGATGTGAGGAGGGGGAGCTGGAGAAGAGGGGAGGGATGAGGACCTTACCCAGGGGGCTGAGGTTGGGATTGAAAGGGAGGGTCAGGTGAAAAGTGACAAGCTATTCTCTCAGCAGTCTGACCATTTATTCCAGACTTGTTCTAGAAAGAGTTTATGGTAGCTTAGATTCTTCCCTACTTGCTTTGCTTTTCAATACATATCTGAAGATCACAAAATCTCATGTTTTACAGCCCCCCCATTTGATTCCAGTTCTCTTGTTTTATTCCTTCCCTCCTTTTTTTTCCTACTTCCTGTTAGCACCTATGAGTACTTTATGTACAACATGGTGCTAGGTGCTAGGGTTACAAAGACAGTAAGAGATGGTCCCTGCCAATGGGGAGCCTAGGACTGCAGGACACAGAAGGAATGTGTATCTCTATGGAGAGAGCAGTTACTGCCAAGGTATAAGCCAGGAGACCATTCCAAAGACTTGGGCATGTGAGTGGATGAGCAAAACATAGAGATGAATCATACCTGGCTTATTAAGCCTTTATAGACCTTTTGCTAGCGATTTGGGAGTTCTGTGGAGGACCCAGGTGCTCAGGGTTGGCTGGTGAGCAAGATAGACAGATAGATAGATGGATGTTCATACTACGGCACTAGTAAAAGGAACCTTGGGAACGGGAGAGCTGACAACCAAGTACAAGGATCAAATAAGTACAAGTACAGCCAAGTTAAGGATCCTGGCACCCCCCACTCCCTGCTAGTGTCAGTTTCTGTTTCTCAAGGTTCTTTGTAGAATTGACTGGTTTCGAGACTGCTGGTTGAGAGCCTCTCCTATTTGATGACATGTCACTGTTTAAAGAAGATAAATCAGATTTCAGAATTAGATATTGAGCCTATATATTCCTCTCGTGGCTTGAGGTATCATGGTGGGACATTCATCCATATAATTGGTTGTTTCTTAAAAGGGGGTTCAGCTAGCCCTGCCCACCCAGGGATCCCCCCATCAGTGAGAGGAATCCCTGCTGGTGGCTGAGTGGGTGCCACAGGCATGTGACTCTGCCTGGAAAATGCAGGGATTGGAGGTGAAGGAATCATTTACTCTTTTTGTTTAGCCTGGTATAGAGCTTTCAGGTACAGCCTCTGCCCAGGGGACACTTCATTCCATGTCCAGTTCTGGACGGTTCTCACTTGCCTCTTCAGCCGTCCCTTTCCTTCATCCTTGCTGCTGTTTCTTCCTCCATGCTCTCTATCCTGGCCACAGACTCCATATCTTCTCTGTGCCACATCTCACAGGCTCCTTTAGGTGGGTGTCCATTCCCACCTCACCCAGTCAGTAACCTGACTTTCTTGGTGGCTTCCTTTTCAAATTACTAACTCAACATTATTTTCTCAAATGAGCAAGTCTTTTGTGAAGTAAATAATTACCTCTTCTTCCAATGGTTGTTTTGCAGGATTTTTTTTTACACTACATTTGCTTAATGTGGAGGTGTATTTGTTTTATAGGACTCCTTTTTAATAGTATGATTGGGAACCAGGATGACATTGGCTTCTAGGCAAACTGATCTGTCATGCTCTCCAGGCGGTGATTGTTTTTAGTTGGCAATTATGGTAGCACCTCTGTAATAAAGAATCACATTAAAGCAAGGTTGTATTTCTTATAATCAATTCCATCAAGTGATGCACTAAGGATTTTCAAAAGAGAAAGTAAGTTCTTTAAAAAAGAGACAGAGGAGGACAAGAGAAGGGGATAAAAAGAACCCTAAAAATTCAGTTAGACTAATGACCATTGTATTATTGTGGCAAAATTATTTATAAATAAAAGCCAAAGAGGAAGAACAAGCTGCGTTTGGTAGGTGTACTCTCTGTTCCTTGCCTTGTTTTTCTCCCCAAAAGTATAGTGCTGTGTTGATGTAGAGATGTAACTGCTATGAATATTGATGGGAGCAAAAGACTTGTTTCCCCTCTATCTGGCCTAGTAAATAAAGCAGAAAGGATAAAAAGAGAAGCAGAATTGTAAAAACAGCATGCTGTTTTCAGCTAATTTGTTCCCTTAGAACTCTAAGTCTCTAAAACATATTGATGATCTACATTTGGTGGTCAGAGTCTAATTTCAATTCAGTACAGTGGGTTGGTATTTTCAGGGATTTTTGCTTCTGCTTAAAGCAACAGAATTGCTCTTCCTTTTAGCTCTCAAAGTTAACATCACTGCCTCTTTGAAGCCCTCCTCTCTCTCTCCTCCCTACCCAGTAGCAATGTTGATCCTTTTCCTCAGATCATACACAGCGGTATGAGTGTACCTCGTGGCAGCACCCCACTCAGGGAAATGGCAGTAAGCAGGAAGTGGAGCCCTTGTTTGTGTGAGATTGAAGGAATATGGGGAGTAAACAGCCGTTGGTCTGTGTGTGGCAGGAAGGGATCATGCATGCTGCTGCTCTGGCTGCATTTTCCAAGCCTTCTCACCCTAGCCTAGAGTGCTTGACAGTATGTTGGAGGTGGGGCAGGTAGGGGAGTGGGGGTGGGGCTCTGGTTAAGGCATGTCTTTGCAGCCTGGCAGAAGGAGTAGGATGCATGGGGTGAGCCAGCTCCAGGAGAGGACCTGGGAGCTCTGGAGGAGGCATGAGTATGGAAGTTGAGGAGGAGCTAGGCTTAAAAATTTTTTTTAAATAAAAATATAATATAAAAATATTATATTAGTCTCAGGTGTGTAACATAATGATTCGACATTTATATACCTTAGGATGTTGATTACCTTGATAAGTTTAATAACCATCTATCACCATGTAAAGTTATTATGATATTATTGACTATATTCCTTGTGCTATACACTGCATCTCCCTGGATTATTTATTTTATAACTGGAGTTCTGTATCTCTTATTTCACCTGATGCCCTACCACCCTCCCCTGTGGCAACCACCAGTTTGTTCTCTCTTTCTATGAGTCTGTTTTTGTTTTGTTTATTCTTTTTCGTTCTGTCAGATCCCACATATAAATTACATGGTATTTGTCTCTCTCTGATTTATTTCAGTCAGCATAATACCCTCTAGGTCCATGTTTGTTGTTGCAAATGGCAAGATTTCATTCTTTTTTATTGCTGAGTAATATTCCATTGTATATATGTGCCATGTCTTATTTATTCATCTATTGGTGGACACTTAGATTGTTTCTATATATTGGATATTGTAAATAATGACGCAATGAACATAGGGGTGTATATCAAGCTAGGCTTTTAAAATTGAAAACACACCAACTCTGGCTAACTCACACCACAAAACAATTTATTAGACTGCTGTGATGGTGTGCCAAGGATCAACGGGCACTCTGGAGGGCAGGTTAGGAATGTCAGGGACCAGGGAAGGAAGAATTGATGACCTGGCTTTCTGGCATGACCAGCGAGGAATTGAGGATAAGGATGAAGGCTGGGGTATAGCAGTTGACGGTTTCTCTGGTGGTAAATAGGAAGGATGCAGTAGCAAGACATGTGGAAGTTCAGCTGGGGACTGGAACTGGCCAGCGACAGAGGGGCAGCACTCTGGAGGCAGCTAGCTGGCTTGCGCCCAGGGTGGCTTAGGCAAAATAGCAGTCACATATAACAAAGCAAAATCCTTGCAGTGGAGAAGTAGACTGACCTTAGTGCCTTATCAGAGGGTGAAAGATGCAGGCTTGCTCTTTGTCACTTACCTCTCTTGGGACTTCTCTCTGTGCATGTTAGAAACTTGCACGCTCCCCTACCAGACTAAACCTTTTGATGATAGGGACCATAATGGAGACATTTTTCTAATTCTGGCTCCTCATGTGGGGCCTGTCAGGCAGAAGAGGTGCTCATTGTTTCCTGGGCCGAATTTATTTGACCTCTTGCACTAGGCATCTTAATAAGTGAATTCCATGACTTCCATTTTCCTAATATTGGTAACTTTCCTCAGGTCCCGCAGAGTAGAATTAATATTGGTAGAGGACTTCATGGCCCATGTGAAAAAGTTTAATTACTGATGATTTTTCATTTAGTTATTATTTTAGTAGCTTCTTGTCAGGGAATGCCTCTTGTGAAATTAATCATACACATCCCAGTTGCTACATATTTCTATTAAAACTGAAGCCATATAAAGAAAAACTATAGAATAGAAAAGAGTCAAAATTTTTAGACCTGCTGATGGATGTGTTTTCTATATTCATGGGGTTGCATGAATTGGAACCAGAGAGGTTCTAAGAGCCATCTAGCCTCAGGACAGTGCCTCGGAGGTCTGTGGCAGTTAGATGCGAGTGACTGCTGGGGCTGGTAGAAAAAAAGGTGTGGAGGCTGAGTCCAGGCTCCTGGGAACATGGGCGGTGACGGCTCAGCAGTGTCATCCTGGAGAGATGGCATGCCAATAAGAGGTAATGGGTGTGCCATCCTGAATTCAACTCCCTGACTCTGTGGATGAGGAAACTTAGATTTAGAGGGGAGGAAGGGCTTGCCAAGGTCACCTTGCTGCTCAGTGATAAAGCTGACCTTGGCTTAGAGGTCACATGTAAACCCAAGAGCAAGAGAGGGTCAAAACAGACACATCTTTCTTTCTTCCAGAGGATATTCTGTTCAAAGCCTCTGTTAGAAGCTTTGTTGTACCCTCGTGCTTTTCTGGGCCTGATTTGGCAATCTCAGGAGGAAAACATGCTGCGTTTTGCAAATGTGTGCAAATAACAAACATGCCTGTTATGTTCTAGGCAGACTCATTGCACATGCATCAGGGCAGGTGGCAAAATGCAATCATGCAGTCCAGAATGAAAAGTGTTTTACACTTAGTTGCTTATGAGAAATTCAGTTAGAATTAAAATGCCTTCCTGGCCCAGGTGCAGTGTTAATTGTTCCATTTCTCATAATAAAACTTTGCTTGGAGAAAAATGCTTGGATATGAGATATTGAATCTAATCCTATTTTTTTTTTATCTTCTTCTTCTTCTCTCCCCCATTTTGTTTCTTTGTTTCATTTCACAGGAAAAAGTAGAATATGCCTTCCTGATTATTTTTACAGTCGAGACATTTTTGAAGATTATAGCATATGGATTATTGCTACATCCTAATGCTTATGTTAGGAATGGATGGAATTTACTGGATTTTGTTATAGTAATAGTAGGGTAAGTCTCTTTTATTTTGGGGAAATGTTTGTTTGGAAAATGGGAGATGGTAACAGAAAACAGTGTCTTTTGAGGGATTATGGTTACCCCTCTAGGTCAGTGATTGCAGTGAGAACCTGTCAGGAGTTCTTTCAAGACTGATGATGCTGCTGTCAGCACCTGGGCAAAACTGGTTTGAAATTCCCTCATGGTTTTCACTCCCCTTTTCAGCAAGGCTGTTACAGGAGGAAGTCTAAGCTCCTAGTGTGAGAGGGCTCATCTTACAAGGCCTCTGGTTTCCACAAATAGGCCAGCTCTGCTGGTGATTTGAGTCAAATGTGTAGAGCTCTTATATTTAGCACCTTGTTAAGTTAAAAAACAAAACAAAACAAAACAGTAAAAAAGCAATAAATTCTTATAGCAGTGAGGTACTCTGTTCTTTAACATCCTTAAGCAAAGCTATTAATTCTTTCTACTGACTTGTGGGAAAAAAAACTTTGGCATGCTGCTATCCCATTTTAAATAACAAAACAAGTGTCTGAATAATGTCAGATATCTGGCTTGAAATGAAATAAGCCAGAAAATGCAGAGAAGCAGGCATTCTCCTGAAATCCTGTCACAGGAAGAAGACACCAACAGTTTCATTTAAAGGAGAATGTTATACAAAACAGTGGCCTGTGTTATTCTGGTCCTTCCATACCTAGAAATGTAGCCAGCAAGAGAAAAATGAATCAGTGTCAGAGCAATGCTAGGTCTTTGGACCAGATACCCACACAGGAAAATGAGATATTGCATTGTACAGTCTTAGTTACCTAGCTATAAAATGGTCCTAAAATTATATTTGGCCATATAGAGAAAGATAGTTAAATGGCCTCTGTTTCCATCTCTGTGACTTTGTTCACCTCCCTTTTACAGTTGAGTAAGGTGATTTTTCTTTTGGATTATTCTTTTATCATGACTCCTTTGGCTTTTCATGGGAGACTATTGGGAGAGTGGTTTTCATGGATATTGGGAGAGTGGGATAAATTTTGAGCTCGTAATTTCATTTCAAACCTAAGAAGTTAAAAGTGATCCAAAGCAGTGGTCCAGTGAGATAATTAGACTTATGGGGAAAAACTTAGCTTTTACAAAAACCACCATAGCACATTGGCATCTAAGGTATTACTGCAAAAGTAGTGCATCTAAAATGAAGAGGTGGTAGATATACTATACCTTCCTGTATTTGGTGAATTCTAATAAGGAATGGCTAGCAGGAGCCTTTCAGGTCTCTTGGTTCTTGAATAAGCTTGTTGTGCTTCTCTTGACCCTGGACTTTCTGTTCAGCTAGAGGATGGAGATGCTTAGCTCAGTTTCTTTTGCCCCTACCCTGCAATCATCTTGACTTTCTGCCTAGAGACATTTTTCAGATTATATATGGCACAAAGACAGGGAACCAAGCAGAATGTGGTGGTCTCATTAAGTTGAGACAGGAACAAGAGTTCAGGGAGGCTGAGATGACTGAAATTTGAGAGGCATAGTGTGGGAGGTGAGGGAGCTTAAGAGCTCTCTCTATATGTGCCCTCGGGTCCTCTTGAGTTTTAGCTGAAGACTACGCTATAATTCCATGGGGTTAGATTCCATGAGGCCAGGCAAAGAACACTATTAGGGAACACCAACTAGAATGTAAAGTTGTCATTGAACACCCTGGACTGTCAGAGACCCCAGAAGAACCATTAGTAGTAGGGATAAACTAGCTCTAGTATAGGGGTTGGCAAACTATGGCCAATGGGCCAAATTCAGCCTGCCACCAAATTTTGTAAATAAAATTTTTTGTAAAACAGTCACGTATTTATTTGCAGAGTCGAGTTGAGTAGTGTAGGTCTACAAAGCCTAAAATGTTTGCTAAAATATCTGGCCCTTCACAAAAAAATTTTTGCCAACCTCTGCTCTAGAATAAGGACTATCTGAAACTGATATGCAAGTAGCTTTACTGCCTGACAAAACAAAATTCCACACTTTTTAAAGGAAGACAACAAAATCCAGACACTTATCAATGTGTCCAGCATCCATTCAAATATCTCTAGACATAGGAAGAAATGTGACCCACAACCAGGAGGAAATTCCATCAATAGAAACAGACATAGAAGTGACAAGAGGTGATGGAATTAGTAGAGAACTACCGTATGGAACTTTAAAAACAGCTATTATAAATATGTTTATGGACTTAAAGGAATACATGACTACAATGGTGAAAAATGAGACAACATGAAAAAGTAAATGGGACTTCAAGAGCTGAAAAATATATCTGAAATGAAAAGAATTTTTTTCTGGATTGATTTAACCACAGATTTGACACAATAGAAGAAAAAAAAACCAAGGAACTTGAAGATATAGTAATAACATAAAGAGTAATGATGAAGAAAAAAAATGAACACTACCTCGGTGACCTCTAGGGCAATATCAAGTGGTCTACTGTGTATGTATGTGTGTGTGTGTATATATATATGTGTGTATGTATGTATATTTCTGTACTTATATATATATACATATGTGTGTGTGTGTATATATCTACTATATATGTGTGTGTGTGTATGTATGTGTATAGGTATGTATGTATGTGTGTATATGTATATTTGAGGTCCCAGAAGAGAGGATATAGAGGGAAGCTTAACAAAGCCCAAGCAAAATAAACATGAAGAAAGCTACATCGAAGCACATTATAATGATCAAATTGCTCAAAAACAAAGAGGAAATCTTGAAAGCAGAGAAAAAAGACATCACAGACTTCTCGTGAGCAACTGTGCAAGCCAGAAAACACTAAGGCGTTATCTTTAGAGTGCTAGGGAAGCTAGAATGCTTATTGAGTGAAGATATCTTTAAAAATTGAAGTAAAAAAATTTTCAGACAAACCAAAACTGAGAATTCATCACTAGTAGACCTGTACCTCAACAAATGTTAAATTTCTTCACACTGAAGGAAAGTGATACCAGAGAGAAATGTGGACCTATACAAAAGAATGAAGAATGCCAGAAAGGGTAAATGCATGGGTAAATATTAAATTTTTTTTTCTCATTTTAAAATCTTTTAAAAATTATTTGAAACAAAACCAATAACAATGTCTGGGGGGGGGGGCGGGTTGTAACTTCTATAAAAGTAAAATATATCACAGTAACCAAAGCACAAGAACAAGGGAAAAGAAGTGTATACTATTACAAAGTGCTTGTACAGTAGGGAGAGTAGTAAAATACTATTTGAAGACTGTGATAAGTTAAAGATGTATATTGTAAACCCTGGAGCATGGGCTGGCAAACTTTAGCCATAGACCAAATCTGGTTTACTGCCCTTCCCTTCCGTCACCCCCTGCTTCACATTGACAGAGTATTTTGCTGTCTGTTTTGGTAGATAAAATTTTATTGGGAGACAGTCACACTCACTCATGTCACGGCTATTTGGTGTTAGGATGCCAAAGTTGAGTAGTTGCGACAGACTCTATGGCCTGCATATTCTAAAATAGGGACTATCTGGCACTTTACAGAAAATTTTTGCTGACATTTTCTCTAGAAGAGCCACTAGAAAAATAAAGAGATATAGCTAACAAGTGTGTATTGGAAATAAAATGGATTTTTTTTTAAAAAGATCAATCCAAAAAAAGTCAAGGAAGAAGTGAAAAAGAGCAACAGATAGCAAATAGAAAAGAAATAGCAAGATGGTAGATTTAAACCCAGCTAGACCCTTATTAAAGCCCAGGGTTCATCAGATTTTATATGTAAAAAAAACAAGTCCCTCGTCTATAGTGTTTATAAGAAACAAACTTTAAATAAAAAGACAAAAATAATTCGATTGTAAAAGGACAGAAAAATACATACCATGCAAAAACTAATCAAAAGAAGCTAGAGTGGCTATACTAATAGCCAACAAAATAGATTCAGAACAAGGAGTATTATCAGGGATAAAGAGAAACATTTCATAATGATAAAGGAATCATTTTATCAAGAAGATGTAATGATCCTAAATACATATGCCTTATAACAAAGCTTCAAAATACAAAAAGCCAAAACTTCTAGAACTGAAAGAAGGAATTGACAAATCTGTAATTATAGTTATATATTTTAATACTCTTGGAGTGTTGATAGAATATATAGGCAGAAAAATCACTCACAATACAGGGATTTGAACAGTACCATCATCAACTTGACATTTCTAGAACATTCCACTAAAAAAGGCAGAATACACACTTTTTTCATGTGCACATGGAACATTCACCAAGTGAGACTAGTTCTGGGCCATAAAGCAGGTCTCAATGAATTTAAAAAGATTAAAATCAAACAAAGTTATGTTTTCCAAATGAATTTACCAATGTTTCTGGGTAAAAGATCCGTATGAAAAAGCCTGTGAATTTCTCTGTATTAGTCATGAACAACTGGAATATGAAAACTTAAAGGCTACTATTTACAACAAAAACCACGAAGTATTTAGGGGTAGTGCCCTGAAAACGACTGAACGTTGCTGAGAAAAAGTAAAGAAAGCCTAAATAAATGGAATGATGTACAATGTTTTTGGATTAGGAGACTCAATATTGTTTAGATATCAGTTCTTCCTAAATTAATCTGTAGATCAAATCCTAATCTAAATCCCAATAAGACTGTCATAGAAATTGACAAATTTATTTGAAAATTTATATAGAAATTAGGGAGACTCTAGACTAGCCAAAGAAATCTTTAAGAACAAAGCTAGATTCTGGTTTTAAGGCTTACTATAAAGCACAGTCATCAGGACAGTGTGATATTGGCACAAGGAGTAGACATAAAAATCAATGAAACAATAGAGAGTCTAGAAATAGACCCATAAAATTGATTTTAGACAATAGCTCAATTAGTTGAGGAAACTGTTTTTAGTAAATGGTGCCAGAACAACTGTTTACCCATAAAAAAAAGACTTGATTCTTTCTTCATGCTATATACAAATATTACTGTAATGGATTGTAGACCTGTATGTGAAAGCTCAAACTATACAATTTTTAGGAGAAATCTTTATGACATTGGGGTAGGCAGAGATTTCTTAGGACACATAATGTCCTAAGAAATAACTGAAATTTTGGACCTTACCAAGATTGAAAACTTTCCTCAAAAGTCAGTTTAAAAGAAATGAAAAATAATGCACAGATTGGGAAAAAAATATTCACTATATCTATCTATCTATCTATCTATCTATCTATCTATCTATCTATATCTGTATAGATATATCTATAGATATATCTATACAGATATAGATATATAAAGGATTTGTATTCAGAATATATAGAGAATTCTTACAACTTAGTGGTTAGAAGACAACCCAGTATGTAAATGGGCAAAAGATTTGAATAGATCTTCACAAAAGAAGATATGTAAATGTCAACAAGTACCTGAGAAGATGTTCATCATTAGAAATTAGAAAAATGGAAATTAAAGCCACAATGACAGCAGTTATATAGCTATTAGCATTACTCAGTATAAGAAGACTGACAATACCAAATGTTAACCAAGATGTAGAACAACTGGAACTCTCATACACTGCTTGTAGAAATGGAAAATGGTACAGTCATTTTGGAAAAGTTTGCCAGTTTCTTATGGTACGAATCATTGAATCATACACTGATCATATGACCATATATTACCAGTAGTACTAACAGGTACTTATCCAAGATAAGGGGAACTACATGTTCACAAAGAGACTTTATTTCATAATCGAGAAAAACTGGAAACAACCCAAATATCAACAAGTGAACAGATAAACTCACTGTGGTTTATTCATAGAATGGACATTAAAAGGAATGAACTGCTGATAAATGTAACAACTTGGATGACTCAGAAGCATGGTGAGCAAAAGATGATATACAAAAAGGAAAACATGCTTTATGATTTCGTTTATGTAAGATTCAAGTAAAGGGGAAAAAACAACCTAAGTGATAATCAGCCCATCAATCAGTGGATACCTAAGGCTGTATTTGGAGGCAGGATGAGTGCAAGGGGGCATGAAGGAACTGCTGGAGATACTGGAGATGTTCTATGTCTTGATCGTGGAGTTTGTTACTTGGACTTACGTACTTTTGTTAAAACTCATCCTATTGTATGCTTTAAATGGGTGTATTTTATATATACATTGTCAGCAATAATGATTTAAAAAGTAAAAAAATCATCAAGGAAATTAAAATAGAACTGAACTCATGGTCTTTTTTTCTCATTAAATATGAAAAACTTTAGAACATCAGGTTATTATTCTAAAATATGTACTAAATTATAGTCAGAGTGGAAGAAAAGTTGTAGACTGAAAAATTGCTTTCATGTGAATCAAATGCTTATTCACTAGTTTCTAGTTGCAGACTGTATCTCAGTCCAATAGATTTTCCCCTCCAAGTCAACTATGACCTCTTGCTTTTGTCAAGACTCCTCATAACAGACATTAAGAAAGTAATTGATATTTCTAGAATGTTAACTGTTAATACTGTCCCCATAGGAGGACTCAATGTGTCTACTAGAGCTGATATTATTCCCTATCTAGAAAAGATAGATCTGAGCCAAATTTTATCCCACACTCCTAATTTTTCAATAAACATATTTTTCGGGCATTCAGACTTATCAGTTAGGCTTTGTGAAGAAGAACATGGGGTGCTCATTCATGGGGTGCTTCTAACTTGTGTTAGGTTAAGTAGTCCTTGCCTCTTTTCTCCTGTCTTGAGGTAAACTTTTAATAATGATCTAGGATCAAATGGCACATGGTGCTTTTTGAGTTGGAGGTGGTGGCGAAGGGAATAGAATCGCAATATTAGAATGGGTAGCAGGGTGGGTCTCTGGATCATTTAATCCAGTTTTTCATTTTCAGAGGGGGAAACTGAGGCCCAGAGAAGAAGAGGGACTTTTCCTTATACCTCCTAACTCTTAGGAGTGGAAGCCAGCCCTGCCCCTTTCACTCCTGGCTGTCTGGAACGGCAGCCACCTTCCCTCTCTGATTCAGGCTCCTCTGCAATGGGAGAGAGACATTATTTACCTGTTTTCAAGGACATTGCTGAAGAATGGGATAAAGAACCATAAATGTACATTGCAAAACACTAATACTTGAAAGCAATCTAAGTCACCACCTGCATAAATTACTTTCCTAAGCCTTCGGGATGAAAATTCCTGTGGCTGCTACATTTTCAGGAAAGTTTGAGGTTTTCTTTCTTCCTTTTTCTTTGTTTTTGTGAAGCTATGAACTTGTTTTGGAGGAAGACTTTTAACTTTAGCCTTGCTTCAGGAGGTTACAGGAATTAAAAAACTATGGTAATGAGAGCAACCTGTCATCTGAAGCTTTGAAAAGATATAGAGACCCGACTTATTCCCTCCTCACCCCCACCCCCAAACTGGGTTCATTGCTAATTGCTGTACTGTTATTAAAACAGATGACTGGTCTTTAAAGCCCCAAAATGACATGACTTCAGGACTGCAAATCAGACCACCCTGTATTTTATGGACTTGGCAATCCAAAGACATGCCAGTGGGGGCAGAGTTTCTGCTTTGGCTGCTAATTAAACTTTAGAAACCTTCTCTTTGTTTCTGGGCCAATCATTTCCACAATCTGATTGGCCAGAGTTGATTCTATTTGAAATGGGCAAATTTATATTTATCTTGAAAAACAAGCAACAATTCCAAAGAATAAATGTTTATTTGAAAGAGCAAAAGTAACTATCAAATGAGCAGATTGCCTGAAAATAACTTTATCCAAAAAACCTTCTGAGAATAGGAAAGAATTTGTCGTGGCTGCCAGATACAATGTTATTCACATTTCAAAAGAGAAAATAACGATATTAATACCTGAGGTTACTCTTTTGGCCTTTGCACAGCTCCTTAGCATCTGTGATTTACATCATTCCCCAAACATTCCCATGAGGGGGGAGGTGGTGTATAACATATTGATTAAGATATGGGGCTTTGAAGTCAATATTTAGTCATTGGTTTATTCAGCAAATATTTTTTGAGTGCCTCTTAAACATCAGAACCTTTTCCAGGCACTAGGCTAGAAGTGACTGAATGAACAAAACAGACTAAAATTCCCTGCCCTAATGAAACCTACATCCTAATGGGGCACTGTACCTGGACTCACATGTTGGTTCTGCCATTAGTTGTGTGAACTTGGGCAAGTTACTTGTTCTCATGTTTGTTTCCTCATGTAAAATAGTGTTGATAATAATTCCTACTATGTAACATTTTGTGAGGATTAATGAGATAATGTATGTAAAGTGCTTAGCACATAGTGAGCACTCATAAATGGTAGTTGTTATGATTATTGTTGTTATTTCTGTTGGTGCAATTCCACCTGTAGTCATTGGAGCCCCAGAGAGCTCCCTCTTCCATGGGGACCAGTGTGCATGAGGATGCTCCATTGGCAGGGATACAGAGGTCAATTCCTGTCCCCGGTCATGTTAGACATAGGGGTCACATTCAGGATTTACAGCCCAGTTCTTGCCTTGACCTTGCTTTCCCTTTATTTAAGCAGCAGCCATACAAAATTAGCCCTTGTTTAAAAATAACTACTATTATCATCCTGTTTTGCTTCCCTAGGTGACAGACTCTAACATTTTTCTCTCTCTTCTTCTTTCAGATTGTTTAGTGTAATTTTGGAACAATTAACCAAAGAAACAGAAGGCGGTAACCACTCTAGTGGCAAATCGGGAGGCTTTGATGTCAAAGCCCTCCGCGCCTTTCGAGTGTTACGACCACTTCGACTAGTATCAGGAGTGCCCAGTAAGCACGTTTTGTTTCCTAAAGCCAGGATTTTGTTGATTTTTTTCCTTCTGGGTGGGTCTTAGGATTATGGACCGAAGTGCTGCAAGGTGAGTTGCTGTGTATTAGCTGAGGGTTCTGCAGGTGGCCATGGAGGCCTTTGCGGTTTGCTATAAACTTTGCCTTATGCTGTGACTTTGGATCCCCGAGAAGGGTGGGTAGTGATGTGCCTTTCTGATTTGGAAGAAGAGAGAATCTTCTCTTGTAGATAAACGAAGTAAGTGGTGGCATGAGACCTCGAGTGCAGGCCTCCTGATTTCAGTCTGTTTTTCCTGCTGTGACACCACACTGGCCAACACTTCTTCCTGCTCCCAGGCCCGCCCCTCTGCTGGTGGTGGGTTATCTAGAAGAGAGTGTCAGAGGGCTCAGCTCACAGCCTTTTTTCCAAGTGAGGAGCAACAGTAGACTGGACTCCTGAAACCTTTGCTCAGCTCTCCACTATTAGGAACCGAGCCTGTCCCACGCTGGGGGAAGAGGTGAATACTTCTGTGTCCTCCTCTATATGTAGGGCATAATAGTACCTGCTTAAAGGTGGTTGCGAGTACTGAGTGAGCGTGCGAGGATAACTCCAGCACGAGGTCTGGAGCACAGAGGAGGCTCTCAGGAATGAGAGACGCTGTTATCATCCACTCGGCAACGATGCCTGTCCATGCCATAGTGTGCTTCTTGCTGCAGGCCAGGTCGAGTGCCATCTGAGTGGGAACAAATGCCCTCTCTGTGCCCTGGCCAGGAGCTGCAGGTTGCTTTCTCTTCCATAAGGAGTGTGAGGTGTGCTTCACTGCACTCTGCCCTGATAGGACACCCTTGCTGGGGACTTAGGAGGGTAGAAGTCCTAGCACCTTTCCAAGGAATGTGGTTGTGAGGTGGCTGCCTACTCTCAGCTAGGGGAAAATTGGGGACTGCAGGGTGTGCCTGTTTTTCACCACTCAGAAAGCCATCAGAAGAGCACAGATCATGGTTTTGCTTCTCCAGAAGTTCTTCGTGAATTTTTATTAAACCTGTTGGCACCAAAAATTCTCTGGAAGAAAAAAGATTTCCAAATTTAACATTTTAAAATGTAGGAAGTGATGTTTTATGTGTACTTCTTTTTCCAGATGGTTCATTTATTTTCATTGACAAAGATCAGCACAAGTCAAAACCACAAAACTGTCTGGAAGCAATTGAGAAAAATAGAAATACCTTGGAAATGACTGGGTCTGTTACATGAAACAGGGTTAAATGAGAAATTCAGTGAGCAAACACGTTCTTTCAGATTTAGTTGTTACAGCTTAATCTAATTTCAAAGTAACCACGACAACTTTATTTCCTTCAAAGAGCAAATGACAAGACAGCCTGCCTGCGTTATGTGCTGCAAGCAGACACGTGGGTGCTGTGGCTTTGCGTGTGTGAGCCTGGCCAGCGAAATCTCTCCGAACTCAGCCTTGGTTTGGCTCCCTTGCCTAATGAATGTTCACTAAATGACTAATCCAGTACTCTTCGATCCCCTTGAGGATGAGTTTTAAACTGTATTTCTTCCTTTCCCCCCAAAATATCACTGTTTGAAACTCAAAGATCTGCGTTACACTCTCCCATGGGTCAACAGGGAGAAATAGGAATCTGTGTCTGGTATGCAGAATTTCAGCCTATATTTTAACTTCCCTGAGTGGATAACGGAGAAACCCGAGTCTCTTATCAGACCCAAATGGGCTTTGGGGAGAGGGGTTGGGGGCTCTGGGTCATGCGATTAGCCATTTTGGTTGGCACCTGTGGCCTAGTGATTTCTTCTCAAGTACCTGAAATTGTTAAAAATGCCTGGGAAAGTTTGACTATTGACAGTGATCTGGGACTTGCCTAGTCATTTCTAAAGAGAATTCAGTGTATCTTCTAAAACAGGATTTTTTTTGTGTGTATATGTGCATATGAATACATATTCATTCAGTGGAAGATAAATACATACTTCAAAAGGTAGTAGTTCGGACATTTGTGGAGTTCTTAACCACTCACACTCAACTGATAAGTGTTTATTGGAATTCTAGACCATCAAAGTGGGAAAGAACCCTAGAGATCATCCCGTTCAGGTCTGTTAAGAGGTATCAGCTTGTGCAGGTTCTCACAGCTGGGTGGCCAGACCGGTCCAGGCCCATGCATGGTCTCCTAGTTCCCAGCCCAGTGTTCTTTCCACTTCATCCCACTGCCTCCATGATTAGAGTCCCGTGAGATCTGCTGTATACATTGATAATATTACAAAGGAGCCTAATATCGTGAAAGTGTACACATTCACGTTAAAGATACAACTTCATTATCTCACAAATTTGGTCCATCCAAAATACAGTAGTTACTTAAATACAAACATATTCCTGAAACACATAGCTCACTGCCATAGAATTTAGAAAAGCTAACTGTCAAATGATGATTTCGGATGGGCCATGCATATCTAAAAAAATAAAAAAACAAAAAACTATCCAAGTAGATTAAAACAAATGTTTTCTTTTCCCATCATCTTATTTCTTTTAGAAGGTGAAAACATTAATAGTCATCTCATTGATCATATTTTTCCCAAAAGAAACCATTTGAATATTAAATATCCAAAAGCAGTACCTAGTATTTTGGTCGTAATGATGGTCTTGGAGAGATGGGCTCTTTGTGGGTCTCTTGACAGACTTCCCACCTCATCCCTTCCCCCACCTCTTCTCTCTGTTATCATGGTGAAGGTTTGTTGTTATTGCTGATAAGTATTCTTCTCTCTGCTTGGTGTTTTAATTTCTAACTTATTTAATTCTAGCATCTCTGTTTCTTATTCTCTTTCATTCTTCAAACATGTATTGGGAAAGTAAGATCCAAGAAAAGGGCAGTTTGAATGAGGGAGAGACAGTGGGGAGGGGAAGGGAAAGAGAAAGAAGAAAGGGGAAAAGAGTGAACTACCCAGAGCAGAAGCTGTGGTCATGGGAAAGAATGTAGGACATGGTGCACAGGAGTCAGGAAGCCTGTTTCTAGAATGGATTTGGTTATCTGCTGACCACTGTCCCTCAGTCTTCTGCTCCCTTCCACCCGGTCCTAATCCTGAGTGTTACTCTACCATTTCTCTTTCCATTATCTCTTTGTCTCTTCCTATACCATGGCTGTGAGTACTACTCCGTGGGAAGCTCCCTCCCTCATCTCTCAAGCCCACAGTTACAGTTGCAGGACACTTCCTTTTAATGTTATGCCGGTGATCAAACTTACTGGATCTAGAGCTGCTCTCTCTCCTCCTCCTGCCCATCTCCTACCTCCCTCATTCCAGGAGAGCCTCCTTTTGATATGCTTTTTTGTTGTTTTTGTTCAGGCCCAAGGATTTGTCCCATGACTGCCTCCATGGTTACCTTCCTCTCCTCAAACTCAGTTGCTAGATTCTGGTCTCATCCCAATCCTCACCCTGTCCTACCTGGAAAGCCCAGCACTTTCCAACTGCTTCTCCACTGGTCCTATCTACTGCTTCCCTGTCCATCTTTCTAAAGAGGCTGCCTTTTGCTGATGGATTAAAGTCTGGCCCTATAACTCAAATGCAAAATGCAGAGCTACTTAGCTGCAATCTTCTTTCCTTTCCTGACAGTCTTCTCCACTGCATGTCTACCAGCCAAGACTCACTGCCCCCAGCCCATGTCCCACTGGTTCATTTCTGCGCTTTTGGTGTTCTCTTCCCTCTGCTCAGCGTAGCCTCTCCTCTGCCCACCTGTGGAAATCTACCCTCCTCAGCCTCAGGCCCTGCATAGAGGAAGGCTATTGCCTAGTGCTCTTTCTTCCTACTCAGAAGTGATGTTTTCATCCCTCTTTAACTGTAGCTGTTTGATATTACTCACATAGCATCTGTGTGCTACCTTAAATTTATGTTTAATTCTTATGTCTACTTCTAGAGCACAACTTCTTAGGGAAGGCACTTTATGTAATACATCCTGGTAGCTCCTAAAGCACTGAACCTTATGCTTGCCACATGGTAGATGTTCAAGGAATTTTGTTGAATGCATGAACAAATGATTGACTTTGATATCGGACGGTCCCCTCTCTAGGCCTTACTTATTCCATCTGTCAAGTGAGGAAGTTGGGTTAGGTAATCTTTAAGGTTCCTTTTTAATTTATCTCATGTCCAAGTTTAATGTTAATTAAAAACTCTCAAAATATCTTTGAGTTTTATTACTATGTGTCATGTATAGAGCAGGTGTCATTAGGAATTATATGTATGCAACATTGAAGTATCTTCCTGGTTCACAAACTTATTTCTCTCTCTCCTAGGTTTACAAGTTGTTCTGAACTCCATTATAAAAGCCATGGTCCCCCTCCTTCACATTGCCCTTTTGGTATTATTTGTAATCATAATCTATGCTATTATAGGATTGGAACTTTTTATTGGAAAAATGCACAAAACATGTTTTTTTGCTGACTCAGGTGAGTAATGAAAATGGTAGTAACCTAACTTCAAAAAAATTTGATTTTCCCCAAAACAACTTTTGTGGTTTTGGAAAAATCTAAAACAAAATGAGAAAAAAAGCCAAATGTACCAGGAAATTTACTGAGGCAGTTCTTAGTGTGAATCATGTTCAGAATAAATGAAAACTTAATTTCCTTTTCTACCCTGATTTGCTATGTAATGTGCTCTGGCACACAAGATGAGGGAAGCCAAAAACTAGAACATGAGGTGAATCAATGGCATTGTTCTATATAGGCTTAAGAAAGGTGCTACGAGTGAGGATGGAGGAGAGAGCAATAAATTCTGAGTAAAGGAAATGGCAAATTCCACAGAGGAGGGACCATTTGAAGTGGCCCTTAAGGACACGTTGGATGCTGAGGTAGCATAGATGGGCGGTTGGGCATTCCAGGCTCTGGCAAGGGTACTCAGCTTCCACAGGCTTGGTTTTCCTGATGTTCATCCCAGTGGTGAAGCCTCCTTGCTCTGTTTGCAGATGTCGTAGCTGAAGAGGACCCAGCACCGTGTGCGTTCTCAGGGAATGGACGCCAGTGTTCTGCCAATGGCACGGAGTGTAGGAGTGGCTGGGTTGGTCCAAATGGAGGCATCACCAACTTTGATAACTTTGCCTTTGCCATGCTCACCGTGTTTCAGTGCATCACCATGGAGGGTTGGACAGATGTGCTCTACTGGGTAAGCAGCTCGAGGAGAGGCTGACGGAGTGTTCTTTCTCTAGATAAGAGTGTTTCATTAGCTAGAGCCATTGGAGAGTTGGCTGAAAAAGAAGTCCTGGAAGTCAGTTCTTGGGGAAGGGAAGCAGACCCTTACTTTACTCAGTGAGATTATTCGTCTTTCCTCCTCAAGGCTTTAGTTAACCATTCTAGAAAGCATGATGCATAATGATGGCTTCCTCCACTCCCCAGTGCTGCCTGGGGAATTACTGCTGAGTGTACCTAGTAGTCCCTTTTTGGAGGAACCCCAGAAGGCCAGAGCTGTCCTCATTAAACTCTTAGAGAGTCACAGGTTATTTCCCAGGTTAAGAGGCTCCTGGACTTAAAAGGGCTAAAATTAATCTTTTATACATAAAGGCAAGTTGCTCTAGAATCTTAAATGGAACATAAATTTGATTCCTTTCATGCTTTCCGTAACTTAGCATAGCCCTAAAGTCAAAATGTTTTTTTTTTCCCTAATATAGTATTTCCCTTGCATCTTCAGTATTACTATAACTCAGCCCAGCACATGGCCTTAAGCTCTCTCTTCCTTTCTCTTTGGAGCTATAGAACTCTGGCAGAGAGGGTAGAAATGGAGTGGGGCCCCATCCAACCTGCCGTGAAAACAGATGGACATCCTTTCAATGGCTAAGGTCTGGCTCTTCTTCCTGCCAGAGCCAAAAGGGTTTGCTATAAATGAAGAGCAGTAGAATTTTTAACAGCTACTTCCCAGAGCTGAGTTTATTTATTTGTTTGGTAGAATTTGAAAAGCTCATGGAAGTTTAGAAATTATTTTCCCTATCACAGAGTTGCTGGGAAAAACAACTGACATGTAGAATTTGAGCCTAAACTCAAGTCCAAATGGGGTTAACCAGAACTCCAATAATGCTCTGTTACAAGGTGATTAGTAATAAAATACTTGAATGCACAATCTCTAGTTAGAAGGCTTGAAAGTTGAGAAGTGGCTTCCGATGGTATCTAAATTTTAGACACTTTATAGGATTTCATATTACTCTGTAACTTCAGAGGACGTAGTATCTAATGGTCATAAGTAGGTTTTTGCTTCCCTTCACCAGTGAACACAATGCTTACAGGACTGTATAAGTTCCCATATGTTTAACATTAGGCACAGAGGATATGTTTTTATTTTCATCCTCAAAGTGTTTGTCTAGTTTGGTAATAAGGTTTAAACATCACCAACATGTTATATCTTGTTTTTTTCCCATTTCCCCTTTTACTTATTGTCATAGGGAAGAGTGTGTGTGTATCTGTATGGTTATGTGAATCTGTTATTTATATCCATAAGACAATGCCTTTTATGAAAAGGAAGAAGGAGTGGATTATATTAGATGAACCAAGCCCGTAGCCATGCAAGGGGACACTCAAATTAGGTAAAGGGTTTGTTTTAACTATTCTAAGTTATAATTACTAGTTAGATTAGTGAAGTCTCAATACCAGTCGTCCCTTGAAATTTCTGAAAAATGAAAAAGCATCATCCAAATAGCACAAAATCCGATCCTTCCCCCAAACAGTACAGAAAACAACATTTTGATTAAAAAAAAAAAAATCTGTGACTCCTCTCAGCTGTTATTCTCTCTCTTGTCAATGTGAATTGTTTATTGCTGATCCAACATGCCTTGACTAATGGACAATTTTATACTTTATGTTATATTCTGCACATTGATTCTGTCATGACAATTTCCTATTGTCAAGCAAGTGAAACCTCTGGGAGCGTGTGAGTCAAGGAGAGAAAACTCCACGTACTGAGAAACAAGTTCCCACTTGCTCTCCTGAAAACCTTTAAGTGCCACCTAAACTCGTATAATTACTATGTCTATTGTTAATATGACAGAGTTAATAATTTGACAATATAATAATTGTATTCTCTATGAACTACATGGCATCTTTATTCCAATGAAGGAACTCAAGAAATTCATCACACTAATCCAGTCTATATCCCTTTATAGAAGGTCTGGGATTTTGAAGATGGAAACAGAATATAGAAAGACCACTGAACATCCCTGGGACCCTATAGTACAGCAGGTGGCTGTGGTCCTTGATCCAGAACTGGGGTCTACAGAGTTTTTTAAATAAGGGCCAGATAGTAAATATATTTGGCTTTGCACACCATAGTGTCTCTTGTCACAACTACTCAATTCTTCCCTCTACCTGTGTCACTCAGAAGCAGCCATGTACAACATGTAGACAAATGGGGTGGCTGTGTTCCAATAAAACATTTTTCATGGACGCTGAAATTTGAATTCATGTGTCACAAAACATTCTTTTGATTTTAATGATTTAAAAATATATGAGCCATTTTTAGCTCAAGGGCTGTACAAAAGCAGGTGAAGGGCTGGGTTTGACCTACAGGTCATAGTTTATCAAATCCTGCTCTGGACAGAACCCAGCACTCTTTCCTTGGCATTCTTCCAGCCTTCTAGATTACCAGGGGGCAGATAATTAAGGTCTTCCAGAGTGTTCACTGAGATCTGAGTCTCTGAAACATATCAGATTGTTTTAAATTACTTGTTGACTACATTTATTAACTCATCATAGAGATAGGCAGGAGCCAAGCCAACCAGCCTTCTTAATATTTTATGGGCCACGTTCAGCTGGAAGCCACACAGCTGTGTTCCAGAACAGACTGTCCTTGCCCAGCACACTGCTTGGCACAGAGCAGGTGTCCGACAAATACTAATTACTGTGACTCTTCAAGTGTGTGATCCCATTCATTGCCTCAGTGTAGATGGGTCATGTTTAAATATTAATTTTATCTATAACTAGGGTGTCTAGGAAACATCTGAGAGAGAACTAAGGAGATTTGATTTTAAATATTGACTGTAAGCACATTTCTCCATCCTTTAAGGTTTTTGTATGTGGTGGAAAAAGTCTTTGCCACAGGAGTTATGTTGCATGTTTTTCAAGTACACAGTCAGTCAGTGTTCTCAAGGTTATTATACCTCAGTTCTCAGTGATGTCTGGCAAATGAGTGGCAGGATATTGAGGAGGGAAGTGCAGGTGAGCCTAATATGCAGAAAGCCACACTTAGAACGGAGTCATATGGATGTGTAGGGAGTGGGATTATTAACTTCTGGTGGAAAAAAAAGTTATTGTAGAGCTCTTTTAAGAATTGAGTTCTGTAAATACAATTAAGCTGTCACCTGACCCATGTGTATTTGTTGTCCACAGAGGCAGTAGGGTGTAGTGCAAAGAAAGAGCATTAAGGCTGGGATAGGGCTGGGCATGTGACCTTGTGTAGGTCACCAAAACTCTTTGGGCTTTAATTTTGTTGTCTACGAAATGCAGAATAAAACTACATGATCCAATATTTTTTTTTCAACTCAGAGGAAATGTCTTTAAATGTAAGAAAATGAACAGAGTATCAGTTTCAGGAAAGAGCTATCCATATAAATCATTTACGGTCTCTTGTCTTAGCACCAAGCTCTCTTCTCAGTGAACAACACCTATGGAAGTGCTGGCTCTTAGATTCTAATGGGAAGTTCTCATGGTCACACTTACCACCTACTTCATGCAGTGTACCTGGGGGACCCCCCTCTAGTTAGCCAGTGGCTTGCCTTTCTGTACCTTTCTCTTATTCCATGCTCAGGGGAGCTACAAGCAGTCTACCAAGTTTCCAGTGTGTTCTCACAGTTAGAAAAGACAAAAAGCCTTAGGCTGACCTTTAATTGGAGATATAAATGTACATTTTTGCCTTTAAAGTGAGGGAAAACAAACTTAATAGTATATTATTTCTTGGGAACCAGGTGACACCACATGATGACTTCAGTATAAATTAGCTCATAGGATTTCTCCTTGTTGCTCAAGACCATGAGACAAAATCCCAAGCAGAGTCTCTATTTTCACATGGGTATTTTAGGGAACGGCTTACCAGTTCTGACTTATCCTAGTTATATGGCAAGGTCTAAGGAATACTAGCCTCTGGAAAGTGACCTGCGTTGAGAAGATTAAGTTCAGGGAAAGATCGGTCCCTAACGTCTAAGTTCTGTTTCTCTTCCCCAACTGCTGGAAATTTAGTCTCCTGTGGTCTTTGTTTAGCTTAGGTCTTTGCCCCAGCCCCTAGCTGTCATTCCAGGTGGTATTTCTGATTTGAAGAAATGTGAAGCTATCAGAGACTCCTAAGAAATAAAAAGAGTCTTTAAAAAAAAATTTCCCTCTCAAGTGGGGCAGACAGTTGTTACTAGAGCCATTTTTCTGGAACACGAGACTGGGGCCTGATCGAGGTTTGGTGAAGCAGATGGCTCTGCCAACTAACTTAGCCAAAGCTGTATTAAAGCGAGGTCTCCTGGTGGCAGTCTTGGACTTAAGCATCTTTCCCTTTGAGCATGCACAACCCTGTCATATACACTTCTGTTCTGAAAGAGGGGAAAAAGGCCCAGAGAAGTCTCTGGAAGATCCTGACTCCAGGCTGGGCTCTAGCCACTACACGAGGCAGCTTGTTCTCCTCCACACATGGGTTTTTAAATAAATTTGGTAGTGTAGTTGCTTTGGAAGAATTACCCTCTGCCTTCCTGCTGAAATTAGTTTATCCAGCTTAATTAGATCAACAATTGCAGTCACAGCCTTGGCTCATTTATTACTCTAATTGCCAATGTTAGATGTGCAGACTGATATGAGTTCTATTAAGCACATCAGTTTTCATGTGGCCAAACAGGTGTTTCATAAGGGGTTTAATGCCTTCTCCCTAGACTTCGGCAACAGATGTTAGGTAATTTTTTTCTTTTTCTGATGTTCTCTTTCCCTATTTTGCTTCTGCATGAGGCAAACAGTGAACACATGAGTCTTATTCTATAAAGCTAAAACCTGGAGCCAGGTAATATGGAGGAAAGCATGCTTAAGGGCCTAAGTGCTTACACCTGCAAGGCAAGAACCATGGGAGAGGCCCAGACTGTCTCTTGGCTGAAGATTTTGGGTGCCCAGTAAAGTCAGTCCCAGGGTCGTTCATTTGGTCACCTGACTGGTCCTCAACACCTCCTTCCTAGGAGCACCATTTGCCCAATTTAACACTGACCTGTTCCTGCTGGATAGTTCCATCCAGCCTGTGAACTTTAAAGTGCTGGGGATGGTCTATCAGGGAGGCCATATCTGACTGTCCTGATTGAACTTGTTCCACAAGTAGAGACATGGGGTTCCTCCGGACGAGCCAGCCAGCTCACAGCTGGAGCCGGCTCTCCCTGGGTGGGCCATCTAGGTCCAAGGTAGGTGTGGGGAAATAACAACTTTTTCCTTCTCTTGGGTCCTTCCTGTGGGTGCAGTTGAAAAAAATCTCATTCCCAAAAGTACCCGTGAATATATGTCAGCTAAATGACTTCTGAACACTTTCCTTACTGGTGTTAGTTTAGCTGAGCTTGCACTCACTGATTGCAGATAATCCTGATTTCAGGTGGGTTAGGGTCCTTGGCTAGGTTGGCTTCCAATGCAAAGTTGTTATTTTAGCATTTTTTTAAAAAGAAAAGAATTTATAGAGTTAAATGTTGCCAATAGATCTCTCTAAGACCTTTCCACCATCACAAATTTTACAAACAAAAAAGTACTAACAACTTGGGCAGAGTAGAAAATAATTTTGAGCTAAGAACGTTTTGTCCCCTACCAAGCTCTTTTCTAAAAATCCATTATCAAGGCAGTTAACTGTGAGGAAGAGCCAAATCCCAGCTAATTTCCTTACCGGTGACCAAACTCTGCTCCTATTTGCCCTGAAAGCTCTGATGACTCTGTGTGTGCGTGTGTGTGTGTGTGTGTGTGTGTGTGTGTGTGTGTGTGTGTGTTGGGAATATATAATGAATGTTCATTGACCACTATTGTTTCTGATGTGAATTTAAGTAAATGTTTCATTAAATGTATAGAATGCTGTCTCTAATGTGACCCTCTCTCGTTACTAGATTCTCTCATTAACCCACTCCTATGAGACCATCTTATTTCTTACAGATGAATGATGCTATGGGATTTGAATTGCCCTGGGTCTATTTTGTCAGTCTCGTCATCTTTGGGTCATTTTTCGTACTAAATCTTGTACTTGGTGTATTGAGCGGGTAAGCTACACCTCTTTCATCTTGAAAGCAGAGTCCTGAGGACAGTTGCCAAGACCACACAGGCTTTGCTAGATGGGGGCCACCGGGTGGGTGCCAGGAGCTTTCTGTGTCCTCCAAGATGCTTTCTTTTCTGCTGAGCCTTCCCAAATTACGATGTTTCCTGGAACCTCACCAGCCTTCATAAAAGCAAGCTATAGGATAGTTACTGACCAGAAATTAATCAGCATTGTTGCTTGGGATTTAAATAGTTTCCACTGCTTCCCCTTTTGTCTGTCCTAAAATGAGATTCATTTATAATTGCTTTATTTGACTGGATCCAAATATAATGCAGATTAATTGGTACAAAACAGTAGCTAAGTGAGCTGGTCCTGGCCAACTTTTGGTAGGCCACATCTGTAGATCTCAGCAACAGAACTTGTCCTTATTCAAAGATAAAAAATAGAAGGTCTAGGGCGAGGTCCCTGTCCTGGGAGCACTAATCTTTCATCAAAGTCCCACGTGGTCTGGCAGCTGCTCCTGGGGCTCTGCTCTTTAGTCAATAGATAACTGATAACCGATCTCCTTACATTTTACAGGTAAATGATGCGATAGGATGGGAATGGCCATGGGTGTATTTTGTTAGTCTGATCATCCTTGGCTCATTTTTCGTCCTTAACCTGGTACTTGGTGTCCTTAGTGGGTAAGCAGTCGGATCCGTGTTGCACACTGTGCTGCTGCCATGTGTGAGGCGGCTCTGCGTGTCTCCCAGCTGCCCTCTGTGGCTCCTCTGCATGCGTGTGGACTCTGATGTCCCCTCTGTGTGTTGCTTTTGGATTGAACTGTGATTCTTTCTGCCTGTGTCTGTGAGATTTTGTGTTTCTGATGCTTGCCAAACACTATTAATTTAATGAAAACGTTTCCCTGAAGCCAGTTGCATTAATTTGCCGATGTGTAACAGTGGATTACCAGTGAGAAAAAGGAGTCCCAACCTTGTTCTCCCCCAGGAAAGGGCGTCTGGTGGTTTTATTTCCATTGGTACATAACCTGGCTCTTTGAAATTACCCACAGTGTATCCTGAATATTTCCAGGGTGTTTCAGATTTAATTGTGAAGGAGAAATAAGCCTAGATTAGCACATAAAGGCTGAACAAACTTCAAAGTCTGACATCCTTCTGATCAGGATCATTTATTAGCTTGGTTTTCTGCTGCTGTCACTGTGAGAATTTTCCCTCTAATTCATTTTTAATCTTAACTGGTAGAATCTTTATTTAAATGTAGAAAAATGATCAGCTTTTGCACATACATGTCTTTTGGTCTTATCATAGTCCTTGTCACTCAGTCACCATTTTTGGAATTTCATTTTGTTAACCTCAGCTCTATGATTAACCTTCTAGGAAAGGGGACTCCAGTGTTTCTGGGCTCTGTCCTGCCTGTAGTTGCCATCCAAGAGACCCTGGGGTAGCTTCACATCTCCATCATCCTGTAGACACACAAGAAAGGGGAGTAACCCAGGGAAGGGAGCTAGAAGTTTATTTTCTCTTCACTCACTTTATCTTCCTCTTTCTGAGCTTATATCTCAGGGAAGTGATGTCTTCATGTAATGATGAGTCAGTGCAGAGAACTTTATCTCATTTTTCTCAACGCTGCCTTTTCCAGAGCAGAAAGCTGAGTTATCCATCTCTGCTTCCTTTCTTCAGTTTCCCTTTAACCTCCCTGTTCATTTTCAGGGGATAACAATTTTGGAATTCTCCTTGGCTGAGTGTGTTCAGTTTTCCTTTATGGACACACTCATGAGAAGGCCCTATCTAGAAATGGCCCACAGTCAGAGGAGTGGGGAGGGGGTGGAGCTGGGACTGAGTTGGGGTGTGACAGCATCCCGTCCCATCCCCCACCCCTAACAAAGCTTCCTACTACAGACAGACATTTCCTTGAGCCTCATGCACTTCCACTAAGAACTTTAAAAGAGCCTTCCTCCTAATGAACCCTCCGTGGCCTTAGGTTGGTGTTGGGATTGTAAAGGTAGAATCTATCCCTGGAGGAATAGCATTGTGCTTGATTTCGCCACAGGAACAGCCTGTACAAGGTCAAAAGCAAGTCTGTTGTGAATTCCTTGGCACCCCATGTCGCCTAAACCTAACTAAACTGAGGCCATGGAAACCATTAATTTTAACAGTGCCAGTGACATGCCTTATGTCTGAGCTTTCCAGAACAGGAACCATCGCCTGGCGTGATGAAGCAGCTTAAAAAAATAAAATGGAAAAGATGGGAGGAAGGGCTCCTTGTTACAATGGTGGGCATTAAACATGCACCCTCATGGGGGTACCCAAAGTTGGAGGATAAAAAAGGCATGTACCTTCACGGAACAATCAGTTCACTGAAGTATATTTTGGGGAAAATAATAAGTAACTTAAAAAACATTTTTATATCAAAACAAAACTAGATCCCTTACGAAGAAGAATACAAATGACACGTGAATTTTTAAACTAAAATCCCAAGACTTCCCAGTGACTTTTCACTGTCACTTCATGCTGTGCCCCAGCTCCCAAAAGCTGCATACTGACTCTACTCCACCCTTAAGGCCACTTTTGTAGGAAATGCTGAGGAGTATTTTGTGTAAAGTAAGAACCAGACCTGCAAAGCAGAGCTTTTCATCCCTGTTGGCTGATTTGGCCAGCATTTCCTGCGTTCCGTTGAATGCCCGGCTCTGGGCCAGCGGCCAGGGGTGCCAGGATGTCTAAGACACAGACGGAGGCCTTGTGCTCAGACATTTGGTGTCTAGTGAGGGAGACTGTTGTTAAGCAGTGCAGGATGGCAAAGCTAGAGTAGAAGTGTAGACCAAGGGGCTGGATCTTGAGAGATGGTAAGGTGTCTATGGGGAAACTGATGAGGGACCGGCAATCTCCCACCTCCCCTAATAATTACCTGGGCTTCTCAGCACAGCTGCTCCCCTTTGACTTCCTCCCAAGCAACAAAAAATCAAAATGGGCCATTTGTATTCATTTTCTTGTTAAAGTGAATTTAAAAATATTTTTATTTTAATCTTAGGATTCTTCACATTTTTTTGTAGGGAACACTAGAGGAATTACAAAACTAGAAGGATGCAAATGTTAAAAGGAAGATGACTTATGTTGCAAAGCCCCTTAGGGACCATCAAACCAACACAAACATAATCCCCAAAGCACTAAATTAAAAGGCTCTCATTTTAGAAACTTAAGACCATGCTTTTGCCTTTGGATGAAGCATCATGAGATGGTGCTGTGTGTCTTTAAGTCTTTCAACCTTTCAGATATATTTATTTCTGCTCCTTGGTCCCGTCTCTTTTTGTGTGGCCATGCCATCCTATTGTATTCTTGAACTGATTTTAATCCGCCTCTTGATTTGTTGTTGGTACATTTTAAAAGCATTCTAAAATTGATGCTTTGGGGAGAAAACTTTCGTTTTTACAATAGGCCATTTTCTCAAGGTGAGTATGAAGTTTATTAACCGCACATCCTGTGTAGCCAAACATGAACATGGATGAAGACTTGTATATCTGATAATAGTGTTCTGTGGGAGGAGCCAAGAATGTCTGTAATGCCTGTTGCAGTTTTATATTAAGTTGTCATTGAGGAGATGGTCCCATTATGACCAGAGATCAGAAAGAACATCTCATTGAAATCTACAATTCAGACAGATTACGTCTCCTCTTATGCTGGCTTTTTTACCTTTAAAATTGTTTGTTTAACTCTTTGTCCTTTTTGAGTTTTTTTTCTTTTTTTTTTTTTGTCAGTGAATTGGCAAAATAAGAGAACATGTATTTCAGTGCTTTGTTTCTTTAGAATCACTATCAGATTCCCAGGGAAAGGGGGATTCTGGGCAGTGGGCTTACTTCTTCACCTGCAGAACCCACCCGATGCCCGGTACACCTGCAGCAAGATAGAAGGCCCTCTAGGCCCCCAAGATGTGGTTCAGACCCTGAAGAAGGGACTGGTAGATGAGAAAGGAACTAGAAGACCTGGGTTCTAGTCCTGCCAGTGTCACCCACTAACTCTGGAACTTCACTCCGAGCCTCAGTCTCCTCATCCCTCAAAACAAGGATGATCCCATGTGCCACCTCCCCACAGGGTGGCTAGCTTTAAATCAGCCAGGGAAGGTAGAAGTGCTTTGAAAAATATACAAAGGATTTTCCTCATTTAATGTATCTTTATATTGAATGCATGGACCTCCTCCCTGGGTGAAGTAGGAATAGCCAAAGGGACTCTTTGGAAATTATCTAAAGTATACTATTTTATGGACTTCCCAGGAGGTGACCAAGGGAAACATGCTTTGTACACATGTTGATACTCTACTCCGTGCCCTCCAAGAGAAGGCTACAGAGGTTCTTTGTCAGCTATAAAGAATTATGCAGAGCTGAATTGTTATTATTCAGGTTCTATCTGACAGTGCTTTTTGTACAAATAGAAGGTAATGGCATTTCTGTAACATAGTGGTTAAACATGGCAGCTTTAGTTGGATAACCAAGATTTGCGTCTTTGCTCTACCTTTTAGCAACTGAGATTTGGGACAAATTATTTACCTGTTTGAGCCTCACTTGCCTGATCTGTGTAATGGAGTGAATAATACCAACCTGTGGAGTTGTGTGAGGATTTAGTGAACTAAAGAGCGTAGAGGCTTGGTTATTGTTATCATGATGGCTCAAATTAGAGTATGTAAAAGGAGATTTGACTCTAAGCTAATCAACTGAATCCTTTTAAATGAATGAATAATAATTGACTAAGATAGGCCTGAATTAGTGAAAAGTCAACGTTATAATATTTTTTAATGTTTTATCGCACATATATTTATTATATATAATGATGTAAGCCAGGCCAGTGATTACTAACGGTATGACTACACAAACCACCGACTGGGCTGGCTTTAAGGAATAGATTAAAATCATTTATAGTTCACCTATGGATTCAAAACTTTTGTTTTACCAACATCTTATGAAAAATATTTGAAACCCTTTCTTAAGCAGTTCTTGCATGTTGTTATAAGATAAATGTTCTTTATAAACCAGATTTTATGACATAAGATTTAATGTAAATCCAGCCCGTGTCTATAAATTTGAAATCATTCAGTTCTAAATTAATTCATGTTCTTTGTTTCCCAATAAGTTCCAGATCTACCAAGTCACAGGTTATCTTTTTAAAATCATTAATCCAATTTTATATTAGTAGAGGCCTGTTTAACTTTAGAGGGAACATGGATGAGGGAAAGCGTTATAAAATAGCTATTTTTAAACCAGTTGATCATTCTGAATTTCGCTATTGCTTCTTCCTTCCTATACTCCATTCTAGTTGCATCAGATCCCAGGGCCTAGACAGAGACCCAGGCATGGCTAATTTTCTTGCGTAACTGCTGGTGTAGAGAGAATGGAGAAGGAAGATGGTGGTAGTGGTGGGGCTGTCAACTGTATTGTATCAAAATTTGACAGACTAGGATCAGGTTCGGGGCATCATAATTTGAACCTTGATACATTTAAATTCACACCATTATGAGCTGTGGCAAATCAGAGATTGCCTCTGATTTCTTCCACTTGAATATTGGCTCAGGAGGCAAAACATATCAGGGCGGAGGGTGGTTGTGTTGCTTGTGGATGTTTTCTAAGTGGAGACGTACCCTCTAGGAAGAGGCAGTCTTATAAATTATTCATGACTGAGATTAGATTTTGCTCTCATTCAACATTTTACCAACATCTGCAGAAAGAAAAGGAACAACAGAATTTCTTGTTCTACATACTTTTCTGACATACGTGCATCTTAGAAGAGTAGCCGAATTGCCTTAAACATTGAAAGGGATATTGTTAGGTGATGGGATAGCCAGGCTATCGGTTCGATTGGTTACCACTATATTACAGAATAAAACTGTGCTGAGTTCATGAGTTAATTTCATATTTTGACCAACAGACTAAGAAAGCACATAGAGGTTTAGTTTAAAAATAAATAAGTGGTGTAGGGTTCTTGGTAGATAGTTTGTACAATTAAAAAAAAAATAAGATTTTTTCCTGTGTGTAATTAGTGCTGATCAGACTGCCAGAATCCCAAGAAAAGGCACCCCTAAAAATCACTTATAACAAAATTACTTCCACACATTTAGCTGGATTTATCTTTGGTTCATCTAGGCTAACATGTGAAAGATTTGTCCACACAGTTGGGTGCCCCTTTTCTTGAACTTGGAAGTAATGTCATGAATGGGATTGAATGCCGAGATCCATGGAGAGATCCATGGTCCGTTAGTAGCTTCACATGGTTTGGCTTTGGAAGAATAACTAAGCTCTGCTTCCGTTTCAAATGGAAGAATACTAAATTTCCTTTTTCTGATAAAGAACCAAGCTAAACATTTATATATACTTTTAAACACTGAACTTTCTTGTTGCAGAGTTAAAAGGCTGTCGGGGGTAGCTGACAGCTGGATCCTGGTGCTGTTGGTACCATGGTACCTGAAGTGCACAGGCTGGTAGCCACACCTGACATTAACAAGTGAGTGGTAACCTCTCTGCCGCTGGCTCGCAGCTACTGTTTCCATAGAAATGGCTGTCGGGATCAGTGGAAACGAGGTAAGTGAAAGTTTTCGCTGATCCTTGTTTCCATCAAGCTGACGTCTGTTTCCCTGGCAACAGCAGTGGCCAGCAGCCAGGCACTAGGAACAGATTCAGTAGAGCTCTCTCACTTGTCAGCTGTGGCTATCATCTGTCCCTGACCGAGTTCTTCTTTATAACGCATAACAAACACCTCTGAGAACCCAGGATGAACCTCTGGCCACATGTGCCCTCCTGGGCACCCATTTTGCTGATGGAGATCTCTATCCCAGGCATCAGCAGACTTCCCTCCACCACGCTCTCATTGGTCGATTTTCAGTTCAAGAGAAGGGGTGAGGTAGTTGAGGGCATCCATGTTGCACAGCAGGGTGTTTAGTCTGTTGATCCCAAATCCTGGGGGAAGAGAATTCATTGCAGTGATTTCACATACAGACCCAGCTCCTCATAAAGCTGCTGGTACCTTAATGGTTGAAATTAAAGCCATAATTTTCCCATGTTCCCTATTCAATTGATGACGTTAACAATTGCTATCACTTTTACAATGGAAAAGATATTTATGAATTTAATAATTTGATTTCTTGTGAGAAATACTTTGGTGATTGCCTCTAAGATTCTTTGCTAGTGTCAACCTATGTCAGTCTTTTTTTGTTGTTGTTTTTTTGTTTTGCTTCTGTGTAATATTCTTTTACAGGCTGGTAACATTGCCTATAGAGATAAAATATTGGTATATAGCAAGGCAGCTCAGTATTCAGACCAGTATGTCCAAAATTACAGGGAACACTTCTTTATTAAAGTTCAGCAGTCATTCCTTTCCTGGAGTTCCATTTTAATATTTCAGCAAATCTGTGCACCCAAGGCATAAGTATCCTCCCATATGAGACATCATTCACAGGTCCCTCAGAGCAAAGAACCGTCATCATTTCCCTGGTGTGTGAGATGAGAGAACATAGGGAGAGGTACAGAGCGAGTTGTTGGACATTGGTTTAAATGCTTAAAATTCTATGAAAAATTATTTTCTGTGAAACAAAACTCTGAGATTGAGAACTGTATCTCTGAGAATCGAATGAAGATATAGATCTACAGTATTATGAGAATTTAGATTGGCTATCTAGAAGAACACTGAAAGTGAGTGTATTTCCTGTCTTTGGAGATCTTTCTAAGTGATGCTTTTTCTCAATAATGTGGACCTGGACCATTATGCTTGGCCTGGAGGCAGTACTTAGGGCTGGCCCTATACTACCTGTTTAGATTCAATGTAACAGACTAATAAGGAGCAGAAAATCTTGCTAGATACTTTTTTCTTTGTGTTAGACTTCTTAGGGAAAAAAATGGCTTGAATTCATTCATTTAATTTGAGTGCCTACATAGTAGTAGATATATTTTCCAAGCACCTTACTAGGCATTAAGGTTACAATGAGTTTTTGCTTTGATCAAGTTTATATTTGGTGGGGGAGACAAAAATTGTAATTACAAACTTTTATAAATTCTTGGAAAAGAAAGGTACATGGTGCTATAAAGAGTGTTTAATGGGCACAACTGATATCTAGGGGTGTGGGGAAGCATCCTGGAGGAAGAGAAGAATGAATGAATAGCCATCATATCCAGGCAAGGCAGAAGAGGCTGGGGAAGAGTGTTCCAATGAAAGCAAAAACCCATGCAAAAGCCATACAATAGGAAGGGGCAGAGGGGGGCATTTGGGGAGCAAGGAAAGGAGGGTAGAAAAAAGATGACCGATCAGCAGAGCCCAGATCACAATGGTCCATCCAGATCATGTCACAAATTTGGGTTAATTAGCTAAAGAGTAAAGGAACCCACCCATTGATGAATTTTAAGCAGGAAGTAATGTGATTTATATTTGTTTTATTAAAATTATTCCGTGTTCTGATGTCTTTAGCCTACCTTAAAATGCTCCAAAAAAATAAGATGATTTTGTAGATGGATAGAAAGTGGGATAGATAGGTGATAAAGAAAATATAGAAAATGTTAATCGTGAAATCTAGGTTGTAGGCATAAGAGTGTTCACCGTACAATTCTTTATACTTCTATAGATGTTTGAACATTTTCTTGATGAAATGTTGGGAAAATCTGCCTATAAAAATCACTCTGGCCACAGCAGTATGTATGGACAAGTTGGATACAAGACCTGATGTGGGGAAGCCAATTTAAGACTATTGTAATCCACTGTCAGTCACAACGTAGATACAGTGCCAGATTTAACCTTTCACTATCCAGAACTATAAAACTTTTTCCAAAGATGGAAATAGACACCATAGATTGGGATCCCTAAAAGAAAGGAAACATGAAGTCCCATAATTGTCCTGGCTTTCTGCCTGGAGCCACTTAACATTGTGGCACAGGGAATCAGAACCAAGCAGAGGACAATAGTCTATTTGCTGAAGAGGCAAAGAGCAGAGTTTGGACTGCTGAAACAGCTGAAATTTTCAGGGCAGGGTACTGGAGAGAGGTGTACAGAGAAGGAGCTCTGAAAAGGTGAATAGGGATTCTCTTAAATATTTGACAATATACTAAGTTGCCATGTGCCAAGTGAGACTATTGAGGCATGGTAAAGAATAGCTACTAGAAAGCTGTGAGCTGCTGGAAATGTCATAGTGCTGGTAGACGGGTTTCTGACAGGCTGGAATGGATTGACTTCGATGAATACATTTGACATACACCTGAGACCTTAGAAAAGGCAGGCATTAAGGGTGGGGATACTTTAGCCCTGGAGTAAGAGCCACTGTAGACTTGCCCTAACAAAGCTTGTAAACAAGCTTCAAAAGGATCAAGCTAAGTGGCCAATTAATTAAACAGCTGCCAAAACAAAAGTCATTACTCATTAAGGGAAGACACCAAAATTCAGCCTTTCTCCAAATGTTTCCCCACATCACTAAAGCTACAGAATGTGAAAAGCAGGAAAACATCCATAATCAGGTGGGGGCAAAGTTAGGAGAAACACATTAGGAGATGACAGAAATGTTGCAATTAGCAGTCAAAGGCTTTGAAATTGCTACTGTAAACCTATTCAAGAACTAAAAGGACATAATAAAGCATGGTAATTCTCAGCAGAGAAATGGAATACCATATCTGAAAGAAATACATAGTGGAGGAGACATTGAAGGAAAAAAAGATCAGTGAAAACTTTGTGATCTCTAGGACAATAAGAAGCAATCTGATATATGTGAAATTGGAGTCCCACAAATAGAAGAGAGAGAGATTGGGGAAGAAAACAATTTTTAAAGAAAGAATAGCCGAAAATGTTGCAAATTCTATGAAAACTATAAATTCACAAATCCAGGAAGCTTAACAAACTCCAAGCAGTATAAACACAATGAGAAGCACACTAGGCACATAAAATTGTCAAAAATAAAAAATAGAGCATTTTAAAAGAAATCAATGGGGAAAAGGTAATTACATACTGCAGTAGAATAATATTCATTCCCTCATTTTCAGAAATAGTGCAAGCCATGGGACAGTGAATGGCATCTTTAAAAAGCTGAAAGAAAAAACTGGAATTCTGTGTTCAACAAAAAAGCTCTTTAAAAAGTAAGATAAAGTTTTAGACAAAAGCCAAAAGGATTGGTCGCCCGAAAATCTGCACTAAAGAAGTGTTAAAGGAAGTTTTTCAGGCTAAAGAAAATAATATCAGATAAAAAATATATGTTTAAAAAAATAAGGAATGCCAAAAGTGGCAAACAAGAAGGTAAAGTTAGAATCTTCTTCATTTCTAAGTTTCTTTAAAGGATGATCATTTAAACCAGAGGGTAAGGGGGTGGAGAGAGGTGCAGTAAAGGGGGTCAAATATGTGGTGACAGAAATCTAACTATGAGAGGTGAATATATATATATGCCTTGCTGTTAAAATGTACAGCTGAAGCTTATTGGATTTCGTTGACCAATGTCATCATAAAAAATTAAAATAAATTAATAGTAGAAAAAATAATCATTTAAAGTAAAAATACAGCCAGTCTTCGAATAACGCTTCATTTAATGTCATTTTGTTCAATGTTGTTTCGTTATAACGTTGATAAAATGCCATAGGAATTTAACTTTTGTTTATGTCAATTTGCCTACAGTAAAATCGATTTCATTATATATCATTTGCTGTAGTTCCAAGAACCTATCGACAAGGTTAAATGATGACTGACTGTAATAATATCATATCATGAGGACTATAACATGTAAAAGTAAATTATGTGACAATAAAACAAAAGATAGAAGGGAGCTAAATTATATTTCACATATAATGTGAAATATTAATGGTAGACTGTGATAAATTAAGAATACATGTGATAATCTCTAGAGCAGTGATTAAAAAATAAAACAAAGTGGTATCTTAAAAGCCAAAAGAAGAGAGAAAGTGGAATCCTAAATAGTAATAGTACTCAATTATCTAAAATAAGGCAGGAAAGGAATAAAGAACATATGGGATGAACACAAAACCAATAGCAAGATGGTAGACATAAATGCAACCATATCAATAATTGCATTAAATGAAAATGGACATCTTTTAATTAAAAGACAGACATTTTTAGGCTGAATAAAAATGTAAGATCTATAGATATAAAAACAGATTAAAAATAAAAGAATGGAGTAATTACATTAATACCAAATATACAAAGTGGACTTCAAGGAGGGTTTCCAGAGATAGAAATATTTCAGAGGTAGAGACATTTCATAATGATAAAAGGGTCAATTCATCAAGAAGACACAATGATATCAAATGTGTTTCTACTTAATAAGTTTTAATAATACGTGAAGGAAAAGCTGTCAAAATTAAGTGAATAAATTATATAGATAAAAATTTTTATTCTTTTTCAGTAATAGAGCAAGGAGATGAATAACACTAAGTATAGACAATATCTAAACACTATCAACCAAATTGACCTAATTGATGCTTATACAAATCACTGCAGAATACACGTTCTGTTCAAGAGTACATGGAACATTCACCAAGACAGACCACATCTGAACTGTAAAAAAATTCTCACTAAATCTCAAAAAATTGACATAAAGTATGTTTTTTCTAACAGCAATAGGTTTAAAATAGAAATTAATAACAATAAACTGTCAAGAAAGTCCTCTAAATATTTGAAAATTAAATGATACATTTCTAAACAACTTACAATTCGAAGAAAAACATTACAATAAAAATTAGAAAATATTTTAAGTTAATACTGAAAATACAACATCTCAGAGTTTGCATTTTTCATCTAGAGCAGTACACAGAGGGAAATTTATAGTTTTAAATGCCTATATCAGTAAAGAAGAAAGGTTTAAATTCAGTGACCTACATTCTCATCTTAAAATCTAGGAAAAGAAGTACCCCGAACAATCCCGATCCTGTCTGATCTTGGAAACTAAGCAGGGTCAGATATGGTTAGTATTTGGATGGGAGACCACCCAGGAAAACCAGGTGCTGTAGATGTAAAAAATAAAAAATAAGAGATTGTAAGCTGACAAGGTCCTTGCAGTCTGCGAGGTCAACCAAGGGTTGCCTCACCAAAAATAAATAAATGAAATAAAAATTCCAGGATTATAAAAAAATAAAAATCTAGGAAAAGAACAAATTAAATCCAAGGACAGTAGAAAAATATAACAAAAGTAAAAAAGAAATGCAAATAATAGGTTAAATTACTAAAGACAAAAGTGCACTTTTTAAAAGGCTTGATAAAATTGAAAAATCTCTAGCAAGACTAATTAGAAAGAACAAATTTAAAATTATCAGTATTAAAAAATGAAAGAGGGGACATCAACAGAGCTATTATAGACATTAAAATACAACAGAGTAATTTTGTAAATAAACACAATAACTTATGAGAAATAGTCAAATTCCTTGAAAAAATAACTTAGAATTGACTCTAGAAGTAATAAAAACCTGAAGAGCTTTGTATTTGTTTTTTAAATGATATTCAGAATCATAAACCTCTCAAAACTGGAGGCCTAAATGATGTCAAAAGTGAATTTTGTCAAACAATTTAGAAAGAAACACCATTTCTAGAAAAAGTTATTTTTAGATAATAGAGAAGGAATGGACGTTTCCCAACACATTTTGAGGTCAGAATAACCTCAGTACCAAAACTTAACAGACATAATAGAAAAAAAACACTATCCTTAATTAACATAGATGCAAAAATTCTCAAATATTAGCAAATTGACTCTAGCAGTATTAAAAGAATAATACCTCATGACCAGGTGGAGCTTGTACTAGAAATATAAGGTTGGTGCACTATTGGAAAATCAAACATTGTAATTTACCACATTAACAGAATGGAGGAAAAAAGTCATATGACCATTTCAATAAATGCAGAATATGAAAGTGAAAATATTTTATAACCATTTACAACAAAAACTCTCAGCAAACTAAGACTATATAAGAACTTTAACCCGAGAAAGGCTCTCTACAAAGAAACTATAACTGATGTCATACTTAATAGTGAAAGACTGATGCTTTTTTTCTAAGATTAGAAACAAGATAATAATTCCTGTCTCACTTCTTTTATTCAACATTATGTTGGAAGTACTGACCAGTACATTAAGGGAAGCAAAAGATATGAAAGGCAGAAAGATTAGAAAGAAAGCAAAAACTATTTCTAGTCTACATAGAAAGTCCTAATGAATTAACCGAAAACCTACCAGAATTAATAAGTGAATATAGCAAGGTCACAGGATACAAGATTAGTATATAAAAATCAATTTTATTCCTATATATAAGCTACAAATAATGTGGAAAATGAAATTTGAGGAAAATATCAGTTACAACAGTATCAACAATTTAAAGTACTTAAGAATTAAAATAAAAGCTATCAAAGACCTATACTGAAAATAAGGAAACACTGAATAAACTTAAAGGTGATTTAAGTAAATAATAGTCTGTGATTGTGGATTGGAAGACTCAGTATTGCTAAGATGTTGAATTTGTTTACGCATTCCTCACTTATGCATTCAGTGCTGTCCCGCTCATGTATCTTAATAGCCAGTTTTAAAAGAAACAGACAAGATGATTGTAATACTTATATATAATTTCAAAGGACCTACAGCTAAAACAGTCTTGTCAAAAAATAGAGTTGGAAGACTTTCACTACCTGATTTCAAGACTTACCATAAAGTTACATGTTGTTTTGACATAAAGATAGAACAATTAAATCAAACAGAGGATCCAGAAATACATGTATATGGTCAATTGTTTTTTGACAAAAGTGCTAAATAATTTAGTGGAGAAAGGATAGGATTATCTTTTCAGTAAAATGATGGAAAAATTGGATATCCATCTGCAAAAAAAAAAAAAAACTAGAATGTTAGTTCTTTTTATGAGCCAATACATACACTGATTTGAAATGGATCATAGATCAAATTAAAAAGATCATAGATCTAATAAGATTTCTGCCCTTCAGAAATAAGAAATTGAAAGGAAATCACACAATGGAAGAAAATATTCACAATACATAACTTCTGACTAAGGGTTACTATCTAGAATATATAAAGAACTCTTAACAAATGAGATAACCAGATTAAAAATTGGCAATGACTGAAACAGATATTTCATGAGAAAATATATACAAATAGCCAATGTGCATGTTATGATGTTCAGTATCATTAGTCATCTGGGAAGTGCAAGCTAAAACTTCAATGTAAAGTCTAATATGTACTGGAGTGACAAAGACTGGCAGTATCAAGTGTTGGCAAGAGTGACTGATACGCTCAAACATTGCTCATAGAAACAAAATGGTACAACCACTTTGGAAAAATTTGTTAATTTCTCATAAAGTTAAACATATACTTTATGTATATGAAACATATGGTTTAGCAGTTTCATTCTTAGATATTTCCCCAAGAGAAATGAAAATGCATGTCCACAAAACGCCTTGTATGTGAATAGTCATAGAGCTTTGTTCATAGTAGCTCCAAATTGGAACAAACCAAATGTCTATCAGCAGATAGACAAGCAAATTGTGGTGTATTCAGACATGGAATACACATTCAGCAGTAAAAAGAAATGAAGTATGACTACAACATTATTAATGAAGCTTAAAAACATTTTGCTGAGGGAAAGAAGCCAGATACAACAGAAAACATATGGTGAAGTTCTGGAAGAGGCAAAATTAACCATTAAGACAGAAATCAGGTTATTGAAGAGGAAGAGTAGGCTGAGAAAGGGAATGAGAGAACTTTCTGGGAGGTGTTATAAATGTTCTATCTCTCAATTGGGGTGTCGTTTACATGGTGTCGACATTAGCCAAACCTTAAGCTTAAATTGTATACATTTGTTTATGACTCATATCTCGATAAAATTAATTTTAAAATATCATTAAATAGAATTAAAAGAAACTTCTGCTTTTGGTCAATATTGGGTAACAGATACCAGATTTAACCTCTCACCTGAAATAACAGTAAAACCAAAACACAATATATGTAAAACAATTATTTTCAAGACACTGGACATCAGGCCATGAAGGACAGTGATCGCTTAGAAACAGGAAATAAACTAAATGAGCTCTGTGACTGTCACAGCTTATTGGCTTAAGAAGGAGTTTGTGGGCCGTGGCACGAGGAGGAGGAACCCAGCCAGAGCCCTGTGGTCTCCCTGAGTTGAGAAGACAAAGCTTAGAGTCTGCAGAAACCTAGGTGCCTAAAGTATGTCAGACGGTACTTGAGGGGAGAGAATTTCATAGAAAGAAAAACGTACGGGTAAGCAGAAGGCATCCCTCTTTAGCACTGAGCAGAGTGCTTTTGTGCACATGAGCGTGAGGAAACTATCTAAGGCTGATGAAGGAACATTTAAATGGACTGGAAAGAATGGTGCTCAGTGGCCACATAGGAATATTACTCGTTCTCACCTGCCAAACTGGAAGAACTCATAATTCATAGGACATTGGGCAGAGTAAGGATGAGAAAGGACTTGCCTCGGTGGTGAGGAATTATTAGCCCTAGAATGAGCAGCACTCCAGATTAACCTAACATCGTTAAAGCAAGACCTGAAAGGATCAAACGGTTTGATCTAACTATCAGAACAAAGCACTAGCGTATTCATATGAATACAAAAATATCTAGCATCCAGCAAAATAAAACAGCGTCTAGCATTTAATCATGTTACTAGGGATATAAAAAAGCAGAAACTCATGACCCATAATGCCAAGATTTAATCAATCAATTGAGACCAACCCAGAACTCATACAGATGTTAGAGTTGGCATAAAAGAACATGAAAAGAACCATAACTGTATTACATACATTCAAAATATTAGGCAGAGATATGGAAGATACAAAAAAGCCTAAACCCAAGAATCCTAGGACTAAATCTAATGAAAGATGTATAAGACTTCTATACAAAACCTTGCTGAAGAAAATCAAGGACCTCAAAAAAATGAAAGGGTGTATGTTCATAGATTGGAAACTCTATTAAGATGTCAGAAAACAGGTAGTGTTAAGAGAAGGTGCTGGTCTTTGTAATGAGCAGAAGAGAAAATGGGGCAGATATGTTTGGTAGTGGGAAGCCAAGAGTACTCCTACCTAATTCCTAGTGTTTCTGAGGCAGGAGGAGAGGTTCACTGCTGAGGATGAGAGTGTAGGTAACAGAGTCATATGTGTGAGAGAGTGAGGAAGTGCCAAAATAGTCATCACAGGGAGTTAAGGAGTGAGTAGACCAGAGAACCAAGGTAGATAAGAGGTAGCATTGAAGTCCTATTCGAAGCTGGTAATGATGAATATATGTGGATGTCAATCTATCCCATTGTATGACTTTCTGTCCCCATGTTTGCCCATATCCAGGTATGGAGAAAAGAGTATTTAAACCCATCTAGAGTGAGAATTTTGCTGTCTGTGTGTAACAAAAAGATAGAAGAGGGTTTAGGGTCTCAGCAGGAACATGGCTGAATGGATCACTCATGGATCATGAAATCTAAGGTAGACTAAGAAGGAAAGAGAGCCCTAACAGAAAATGGAGGGGTCAATGCACTGGACATTCCAAAGAGTTTAAAAACGCCTATGGTGGGAGTAGTAGAACACGTCAGCTGGCATGTGAAGAGTTGTGGCCAGAGAACAGAATGCTTGAATTTATGATTTGGGGCGGTAAAGTCTGAGGTTTAGCAGTGGGGTTGGGCAGCCGAAATGGCATGGAGGAGATGGTCATTGGAGATTAATATGTCAGGGGGTTGAAAATCCAGGTATTGGCATGGTCAACAAGGGCTCCTGGAGTCCCCCCAAATGATGATAGACCTTGGGGTGGAAAGAAAGACTAAGTCTTCAGTAGAACACAACACAGAGGACGGGGAGAAGGTCACATAGCTCACTGGCACTGTCCGCAAAGGAACAGGGCTTTCTGTTTGATTTTTGTAGCAGGATAAGGCAGTATTGGTCTAGATGTGAAGAGGAACAGAAAAGCAAGGAGGCCCTCAGCTTGAGACCCTGAGGTAGGTATGACTGGGAAGGACTGCAAAGGAAGCAAAGAAATAAGTTCAAGGGCAAATCAGCTTTCCATCAAAGCAAGGAAAATGGAGGTCCCTTTGAAGAGGTTGAGCGTACAGGAGAATTTGCCTTCTGGAGTAGCAATTCCAGGGGACACAAGGAAGGGCTGATGAGTGAGGAAAGCTGAGTCGGTAACAAGGAAGTTCAGAGGAAGATGGGGACGATGGTGTACCAAATGATGGGGGGTTGAGAATTAGACGTGTGTGTTGCATTTTGAGCAGGTATTTGCCGAAGTCATTAGTGAAGAGAGCAGAGGCTTAGTGGTGAGAGGTCTTCTGCTGAGGGAAGGTCCTCAGCTAACAGAGATCCTGGCTCATTTGGTCTGGGGTGATTTTGTCCAGCCCCTGTGGTCTGCGGTCACCTCATCTGACGTGTGTGCCAGAAACTTCAGTCTCTAGAGTCTCACTACAGAGACCACGTGGATAGCCTGGCTGAGGGTCGTGGCTGTGCTGTGAGTGGCATCTCTCAGGGCTGCTCAGGCCTGCAGTAGAGCTTTTGGCTGAAGGGATTACTAGTGCTGTGGGTATTGGCTTCTACATGTTGTAGTGAGAAAAGATCAAGTTTATAGGTCCTGGCACTTGTCTTGATTCCATACTTCCCAGAATTGTGACTTTTCATCAATATACTTCACTTCTCCAAGTCAAGGTTTTCTCATCTTGAAAGTTGGATAGCCCCACTTGCCATGTAAATTTTCTTACAGAGCTGTCCTAAGAACCAAGAAGAGAAATGGATGGGAAGGGGCTCTGTAAACTGAAGAAAGACCTTTCTGAGTGTGGGGTGTGCTTAACATCGGCCAGCTTGCAGTCTCCTTTCTAGGACGTGGTCCCTGTGAGTTTGAAAAGCCTTATTTGCAATCTGAACACTCACTTGCCAGCTCTTCTCTCCGGGGCCCCACCTCTTTTCGGGACCTGGAGTGGCACTTGAAGCACTAACCTAATTTTTCAAAGTCTGATTGTCATAAGAGTTTGGTTTGGATTCAGGGATAAAATATTAATCCACTCAGAACTAGATCATTCCCCTGAAATTCTGTTTTAAAATAAATCTTGGTTTATCTGCTGGCACCTTTGGAGCTTCCAAGCATTTGGGGCTTTTCAGCTTCTGAGTCAGAGCAGCTTTTGCTGCATCCGAAGGATTCTAATTCAGTGGGTGATGGCGCACCGCCTACCCAGAGGTGTCCTGTTCCCTCCCTCTTCGGCTCTCAGTCAAGTATGTTTTAGCACCATCCATACGTAGCAGGTTGCCCTAGGAGTATGAAGGAGGGTTGGCAGGTCAGAGAGGGCTTTCCTGAGGAAGCTGAGCTCAGGTTGAACACTAAAGGAAGGGCCTTTGTAAGGATACAAAGAAAGGGGGGCACATTCCAGATCCCGGCAAGTGGAAAGAAACACAGGGCCTGGGGCATCCCATGTGTCAGGAGCCAGCAGGCTGGCCAGCGAGGCTGCCAGGGTGCTCTGTGCTGGCTGACGCACAGTGGCACCGGAGATGGATGCGGAGTTGAGAAGGTGCAGTGAGGGAGGCAGGATTTTTCTCTCTAATCTACAGGAGCTGTTGAGGTGTTTGAAAATAAGGTGATGAAGGAAAGTTGGGCCTGGATGTTAAAGCTGGTGCTTTGCAGGGAGGAATGGAGTGAGGAGAATGCTGGGGCTGGGGGCTGTGGCGGTGAGGTGGGTGTGAGGCGATGGAATGAGCTGATAGACTGGGGTGCAGTGGTGCAGATGGAAATGAAGGAGTCGTTGTAGAAAATAGCTGTGGGCCAGTTCCTCTCTCACATGAGAAGGATAGATTTATGGGTTTGACTGTCAAATCTGGGGAATGGATTGTGTGAGAGAATTTTCCCTTATGTTTCTAATTGTTAATATAGCAGCTAAGATAATATGCCAGGTGGTGGGCTAGGTGCTTTATATACTACTTTATGTACTACTTTATATGCTACCTATCTACTGCTTTAATGAAGTGTTTTTACCTCAGTTTTACGGGTGAGGAAAGCAGAGTTCAGTGAAGTTTATCCCTTTTCTTGAAGTCACACAGTAAATACGGAATTCCTGGTAAGCTAGGAATTAAATGTAAAGCTTCTTGTCTCCAGAGCGCAAGCCTGCTTTTCTCATTAGCTGAAAGTTCTGTGTCTGGTGAGGGGGAACCCCCATGGGATCCCATCTACCCAGACTAAGTCTGTGTTGATACATCCTGAGCCGTTCTATTCTTCATGCTTTATCAGTTTCTTTCTCTTCCTAGGATTAATTATCCAAATAAAAGTGGAACAGCAAAATATGGAGACTTTGGAGAAATTGTTTTTTTTTTTTTCCTTTTAAAACTGCATATGACTAAGTCCCATTCTAGCTCAAGCTGTCCTTTTGGATCCTGTTCCTGGGTGTGGGGGTAGATGTGGATCTCTCTGAATCCTTGAGCTTCTTCTGTAATATGATGCTTATTCCCTTGTTCTCAACTAAGTCTGATGATTTTGGGCATTTCCACCCAATGTGCCGTTCAAAGAGGGACACTTGCTGGGTGGGAGAGACTCCTCTTCTCAGTGCCTCTCACCAGGTGATTTGCCTTTGACTTGGCTACTGACTGGGATTGGGGCTGAAATTCCTATAGGATTGTTTCGAGGACATCCCAGCATGGGGGCTCAGTTCCGGCTTTTTCCCTGGGCCAATGTAGCTGATCTGCAGCCAGGCGCCTCCAGCAGAGCCATGCACAGGCAGGTCCAGCCATCAGTCCATTTCAGGCAGTTTTGCCAGGCCCTTAACACAGCACACTGTCAGTGGATAAGCCAGACATGCCCTGGGGTTGCTGGTACCTTCAAACATATTTATTTTTAATGGTTCTGCCACCTTCCTCAGTCAGACATCATGTATACATTTTCCTTATTTTTTCTTTAAAACCTGGAATCTGACAAGTCTAGCATATCAGATGACTCAAGTAGCAGTATTTGAAGCCTGTTGTGAAAAAATGGCGATGTTGGCTTGGCTCATTTGATTGATGATGTCGGAGAAAGTGTTGTCAGGCAATAGAGCCCATGTTTTTGAAGAATTTTTCTTAAAACTTGTTTTTTTTGTTTGTTTGTTTTAAAGAATGAAACAAGTCTTTAACTTTTAGCATGCAATCTGCATGGATTCTTATCATTGGGGGAAATTTTCTGCTAGAAGCATTGCAATGTCTTTGTAGCCATGGAAACCAAGTCTTCAAAGAGAGAGCTGCTCTTCTGTCCTCAGACAAGGAGATGTGATGAAAGGAAAGTGTATTTCAGTCTAAGAAGCCTGAGATACTGTATTTCCATGGACGACTTTTTTAGACTTGTCCCAGACTCTGGCTGTCTTTGTTTTTGCTTTTTAATGAGAACAATGGGTATGGCTTTAGGTGATAAAGTTACGTGGACATTTGTGACCCAGTACATCCATTGCAGAGTCCATGATCCACATCTTTGACCTCATGAACCTATAAAACTCTTCATTATATTTACTTAGCATGTTCTTATCGAGCAACTACTAATGGCCAGGGTTTATGATAAGGGACCGATATATAAAGATAAACCAGACCTGGGCCCTCCTTCACAGAGCTTAAAGTCTAGTATGTGAAAGAAAATATTAATTAAGAATTTCAGGACTATGAAATAAATTCTACACAAGTGAGACTTTTATCCAGGAGACTCTAAGGAAGTTGGTGAAATACCCTCTAGGCCGACCCAGCTGAATGGGGTGGTATCTGGAAGAGCAGTTGAGGCTTAATTAGGGAACAACACACAGTGGCCTGGAGCTGAAAGAGACGTCTGCTTTGGAGAAAGTGAGTGAACTTTAGGATGGCTGGAGTAGAGTACAAGGAGCAAGTTTTCAGAAAGGACCAACACATTATTGTTCTTTTCTTTTTATAAGACACCTAGTTTCCTTGAACAGAAACTGAACTTACATGCTTTGCAAAAAATTAGATTTAAATATAAAAATAGTTTTTGAACCAAGCTGCTTTGTCATTCTTTTTCATTTCCTTTATGTCTATGTAGGGGAAATAATTTAGAGCTAAGAAAGACTGGCCTCTGCTGATAAAAAATCAGTGGGTTACTTCTTCGACTTCCCCCTACTTTTTGCCTTTTAATAAATGCTGCTTTTTTGTTTTGGGGGGATTTTGGTGAGGGAATTTCTGAGCCCTCTGTATTACTAGAAATCTGAGCCCTAGTGATTCTGTTGGCCTTGCTCACTGTAGGTTTTCATGCTTGTTTGTTTTCTGTGTGTGTGTGTGTGTGTGTGTACACGTACACATACACATACACGTGTGTGTGAAAATTTCGAAGCATTTGTCTAAATTTTATTTACATGGGTCTGGTTAAAACAAATAGCATTACAACCCAAGGAAAAAATTCTATCTCTAAATCAACATGATTTTCAGTGGCCCATTTATTTTATGGGGCATTTGAGAAATAATAAATTCCAGAGCAAACTGTGTTGTCCTTTTGTATTTGTGGCAGTCACGTTTGACCTGCACTGCCATTTGGATGCAGTGGCTTCAGGCTAAGTCCTCTCTCTCTCCAGCAGTGTTGACTGAGCCAGGGCTCCGCGAACACAAGATGTCAGGGGTTGTAAATCCTGGGCAATGTCAAGGTTTGGGGAGCTCTCTGCAGGGTTTGGGACATGTGCCCAGCCTCTGAGGGTGTGTAGAGGCTTCCAGGAGGGAAGCTGGTTGGTTCCAGGCAGAGAGAGTTTCTTCCTGGAGCGGTGCTTCCTGGGGAATGGAGGGTAGTATGTGCAAGATGAGCAGAAAGGGTATCACCTTTCTCTAAGCCCGAATCGGGGCTCTGGGAAAAAATCAGAATGTGAGGGTAAGCAGTACATTCTGTCCTGCCCCCTCCCTTCCTGATCCTGATGGAATAATGTCCACTTTATGCATATCTAGAGCCAGGAGGCAGAGGGATCAGACATTCAAAGGAAAGAGCAGTCGGCAAACCTCAGTTTTGGTCTTTGTGAGATGGGAGTGAAAATCCTCGTTCTACTTGTCCCACACTGAGTAGAGAGGGGCCTGAGGGACAGTGACTGTAAGGATAATTTGAGGATTCCAAATAAAAATTTAAATACATCAGAGATTTGTTTTTGTTATTACTGGAGAGGGGGGCCGTGTCCTGGATGGACTCTTCCCACAGGAAGCCAAGTCCACTCTCCCAGCTGTGCAGGCCCCGACCCTGCTAGAGCTGCAGCTGGTTGCCGGGTGGGACCCAGGGCTGGCACAGTCACGGGGGAAGGACCGCTTCAGGCAGCAGTGGGCTCAGGCTGTGCGTGGCTCAGAGCCTTCCACTTGTTCTCTTCTAAAGGGCCTGCTGAGTGTCATGGGGTTGGGGTGTGTGGCTGTACCAGTGCTATGTAGTAAGAGCCCCTCCTAACCATTTCCTCTGAACCCTCTCAGCATTGTGCTTCTTGATGTTCATGCCACCAGACTTTTTGGCCACCAGAGCTAAGAGAGAGTGCTAGGCTGCTGCCCAGGGAGAGGAGCAGAAAATGAGGAAAGGTCCAATTCTCAGCAGTCAGGGGTCCTATTGTCCCTTTAAGTTGTTGAGGAGTCCTGGACACTCAAGTTACAGCAACAGTAGAACACAGCACAGGGCAGAGTGTTGCTAAGTGCTGGCCTGAGTGGGACTGGGGGTATGGCGTGGGCCTGGGAGACAGGCGACATGGTCTTCACAACATCCTGTGCTCGGCCTCCCTGCTCTTCCACCAAACGTCCCTGTCTACACCCCTCTGGGGAAGTCGCTGCTTCTTTGGTGGACTTGAACTATTAGAAGTTTCTTCCTTATATTGTGCTGAAATAAATCGTGAAACTCCCACTTACTCTCTGAGGCACACAGGGGATCTGCTTCTCCTTTTCTATGGCAGCCTTCCAAAACTTCGAAACTGGAAACGTGGCCCCTCAGTGGCATCTCTGCTCTATCTCGCCTGCCATTCACTCTTCCTCTGTCCCTGCCCTCCCTGCCTTTCTTTCCTGAACACTTAGGTAAGGAACGCTTCCCTGGCGGGTGCGGGGGGCATCATCTGGCCCTGCAGGAAGGTCCAAATTAGCTGAGAAGATGACACTGGGTGTGCCAGACCTAGGGCGCCAGTATAAAAGGAGTGGAGGTGAAAGTGACCCTAGAATGGGCACGATTGGGGGGTCAGCAATGACGGGCCTTATAGGTGCCTTTCTAAATTATCGTGTAAGCAAGTTGGGAATTTTATTAGAACTATGTTACTTTCAACTCACATTTTTATTGCTGTTGACCCTACCCAATCTCACCCACTGTGTACTGAATACGTTCTGGCCTCCTACCCACCATTTTCTCCTTACTTTCATCATCTTGACACGCAACTCCTATAAAACAAAGCTGATAAGGACTCTCTCTCATTAAACTTTGTTGTTTTCCACTGCCTACCGGGAAGCAACCCAAATATCTAAGTTTGATATTTAAGGCCCCTCTTGAACTGACTATCAGCTGATTTTTGATCCTTATCCCTACATATTTCTACCCGCTCCTTCCTCTGTGTCCTGTGTGCCCATGTTGAGGTCTTTAGCGGGATCCGCTCAGGAGCTAGATGGACTCATGCGACCAACCTCCCAGAGCCTCCGTTTCCTCAGTTTCTGTATTATGTGAGTAATAACAGCTCCTCCCTGTGTAGGAGTCTGGCTGGGATAGGGCACACACACATCTGTGTCTTGGTGTTCAGTGAGCAGAGCGCACTGGTGCTTCAGAGGAGGGCAGAATTTTTGGATGGGGTAGCCAGGGAACGCTGGGTTTTGGGAGGCAAGCTGGCATTCAGAGATGGGGGAAGGCTACTCAGGTGGTTGGGCCAAGTTCTGTGGACCAAGGCTCAGAGGGTTTAGGAATTAAGAAGAATGTAGCCACAATACAAAGAGCATATTTATAATAAAAGGAAATAAAGCTGGAATAGCATGTGGGAGAACACTGGACGCCCCTGAGGGCCAGGCCGAAGCCTTTGACCGTCATTCTTGAGGGGGCAGAAGTGAGGAGCTATGAGACATTCTGAGCAGGACAATGCCAGGATGAAGTCCAGGTCTGCAGTAGGAACCTGAAGCAGAGGAGGCAAACCCTGATGAAACGTGCTGGCTGCGACTTCTCCAGCTGCCTCAGTGGGTGAGGTGTGTGTAGACGGGCCACCATAAGATGCTTAGTTGTTGTCCAGCTGGCAGGAAAATGGCATGCTGGTGGTGGAAGCTGCTCCAGACAGTGTGTCTGGGCTCTGACATGCTCATTTCATATTTCTAGGGGAGCCCAGGAACTGTGAGCTTTCTGTCCTGATGTATTCTGGCCTCTTAAGGTGTAGGGCTTGTTTTGTTGTGTGCATTTTTTTTTTTTTGTACGCAGACTTCATACACAGCTGGTTAAAGGGAGGCATCATGAGGGAGACAGAAATGTGGAAAGAAAAACAAAAGAACTGGACAACATTGTTCATTTCTGCAGGGAGACTACAACCTAGATGGTAAAGAGAAATGAATATATAAACATAAATTTGCATTTGACTGCTACAGTTATAGTTTCCAAACACTTAAAATCTTTTTCTATTTGGAAGTGATTTCGAACTACAGAAAAGTCACAAAGATAAAAATAGCATAGAGAACAATTCATATACTCTTAAATTGACTTCACCTAATGTTTTATCTTGTTTGCTTTTTATTATATAATTGTAAGGGATGTGGACTGATTTAAAAATTTTATAATTTATTACTGTCTTTAGTTTTTGGGGGGCTCAAACTATCATAGGTTTGGCCAGTGAGAGGCACTGTTCTGGCTCCTTTGTCATAAGGGCATACTGTAATCATGTTTTTGTTTTTTTATTATTATTATTATTATTATTATTATTATTATTATTATTATTATTTTTAGCACTTCTTGTTTCATTTTTTACCAATCCTGCTCTAGCCCTGGAAGCAGCCATTTTCCCCCAAAGACTGCTGGTTCCTTTTAACAGGAAACAGTGTTAGAGGTGAAGATCTGGGTGCCAAGTGTATCTGTGCTTCTAGACCCTTTCAATAGAGATAGAAAATATATACATTCACATACTTAGGTTTATACATGCATATATATATATATATTCTAAAAGATATATATATATATCTTTTAGAAATCATGAATTCACACCAGTCCCTCCAATTCCAGTCCAATCTCCCAGGGTTCTTTCTAGCCTTTCTCCCTTCCATATTTCTATATTCCGCTTTCCAGTGAGAACCCTGGCTCTCAAACAGCATTGACACACCCATTTGTCAAGTCCTGTAATACATCTGAGATAATTTCAGCATTGTTGACTCCACATCACCACAAGAAACCAACAAAGCTTCTAAAAAGAGTCCAGCACTTATTCGTGCTTCCTCCCTCATGCCAGCCCTGCCCAAGACTGAAAGTAGCTGTTGAATGTTCAGAAGCTACTTGAATTGCTTCTGTCTTTGTCTTTCAATATGGCTATGGTTTCATTTGAAATACATTCAGATTCATTTAATTCATTTCCATGTTATGGGTATTTTCCATTCCCTCTCTGTTGATTTAATCTAAAAAATTTTAATGTATAGAACATTAACATTTTAAAATTAAAAACAAAAGGCATACTCTGCAATGTCACCTCTGCTTTATCCCCTCTACTCTATTTGTTCCCCTCCCTTATTTTCCACTTTATCCTTCGGATACGTCCTGCAGTAACATATACCTGTTATCTTCTTTCCTCTTTTTCTTACACAAAGAGTAGCACACTGTGTGTTTTTTGTCCAAGCTCTTCTGATCTTTTTTTCATTGGGCTGTGAAAGCACCACAAACAAATTTCTGCTCGGGAACAAGTAGTGTTCTATCACATGCGAATCGTCAATCGTCAGATTTCTAGTCCCTTGTAAAAGTCTGATGGTTTTTACCAACAGCTTTGTTAGGTCAATTTTTGTAATAGTGACTCTTAGTAATAGGCTTCTAAAACGACGAATTCTTACACAAAATGGAAAGCTGTTCATGATCCATTGAGGTTGATACAAGGTTGAGTGGACTCAGATTTTCTGGAATGGAAAGCTGGTTGTGATGAGAATGAATTATTTTCAACTGAGTGACAGCAGTGCAGGGTCGATAGGGCATTGCAGGCCCATTCAGGTCACTTGGAGAGCAGAATCTTGTGTCCTTTTGTGCTTCTCTCAGTTGTGCTGGATCATGCAACTTAGAGCCCATGTAGAGCTGTTTGCAATTTTTCTCCCTTTGGTATTTGAGAAAGCTCCTCCAATTGCCTTTTTTTTTAATGCCCAGATACAGCAGCTAAATATTACACATTGAACGTCACATTTGTACAGTGTTTTGTGATTTTCATGGTATCATCATATTGAACATTTTATTTAATCCTTGTGAAAAAGTAGAACAGGTATTATGTCTGTTTTGCACGTAAGGAAACTGAAGCATAGAAAAGAAAAGTAACAGAGCTGGGACTAGAATTCAGGCCTTCAGACTTAGAACGCAGTGTGGTCTTGGGAGAGCCAAGGGGGCAGCTGAGTTTATCACAAAGATCTTACCTCCCTGCACCTCCTTCTCCTCCTCGAGGAGGAGATTTTTGTCTCGTAAATCACAGTTCTGTCCCAGACAGTAAACGTTACATGCCTGCTAAGTATTAAGCCTTTCAGAATTGTCTAAAATAAGTTCAGAGGGTTTACATTAACAAGTTTTGTTGTATGAAACTTTTGTAATAGTGAATATTATTTAACTGGGCTATAAGCCAGGACCTGGCAGTGTTTTTTATTCTCAGAAATTTTAGTCATAGCAGGATTTACCTCTGCATGCTATACTGTATTCCAACAACCAAGAATGTGCAACAGTGATGCAGCTCGTTAGAGGTTTTTGTATTTCTAATGTAAAAAAAACTTGATAAAATAAATACTAAAGCACAACCCCCTTTTATAAAGCCCTTAAGTTTTTGCAGGGTAACTCTTTTACTATCTTCGTAATATTTTTTCAAGAACTCAGATCAGATATGTAACCAAAATAAGAATATCCTGTATGTATGTATTCATGTACATTTAGTACTCTAAGTTCAGAATCAAAGCATGCAAAAAAAATTCATACTGGAATACTTTTGCTGAACAATAGAATTGAAGGCCCAAATACCTGTTCTTTACGATGTATTTTAAGAAAACAGATTACATAATGTATTTTCATGTTGACATGTGACACTCCAAGGCCTCCACTTATTGTTTAGGGATGTGATTCTGGATTGGGTGTGGCTTTTTCAAAGTTCAGATTAATTTGGTCTGCCTACCCAGGACCGAGTAATGCATGTCCTGTATCTCAGGAAGCCAGGGAGTCCTATAAGCTTCAAATCGTTCTTGGCATATGGTTTGCATACCTTCTTTTTTTGAGACAGAAGGCGTTCTCCTCCAGGAGGAAAGTCCCCTGGGTTGAGAGTGCAGAAAACATCTCTGGGTCTTCACCAACTTTGCAAATCCCTGGAGTTGGCTCCTCTGCAAACTAGGCCCACGATGCACCGCAGCCCCTCTTCACTTCCCAAAGGGTGAAGGTGGTGATGGACGAGCCCTAAGAGAGCCATGGACAGGTTCCGGAGCATCAGAAGAGTGGGTGGTTAAGGAGCAATGACTGTGGTCCTTTCTAACTGTGGGCAGAGGGTGAAACCTTGGCAAGAACTCCAGTTTCTTATCTGGAGTATCAGCCTCACTGGGTGTTCAAGTATCTGTTCAGCCTTTGGACAGCCCAGAGTGGAGAGAGGGGAGGGAAGAGAGGGAATAGGGCTTGGCTTTATGTAAGCAGATCATTTCCCCTTTTGTCAGTTGGGTTGGATTAATGAGGTTTCTGAAAGGGAGATGTGCTGGCTTTGGATTTGAAGGAAGGCAGAAGGAAGGCAGACGTAACCTCCGTCAGAATCCAGAGGTCTGTGTGCAGAAGCTGCACTGCCTGTAATCTCATCCGCTGTCTTAGCAGCCTTTTAATCATTATCACTAAATCCGCAACTCGCATAACTTGGTTCCCATAACAATTCACAGTTAGAATGCAGATGGTTCCTTGTATATGAAAATTGAGTAATCATCCACCTGACTCTCAGACTTGCTTAGCAAATGTGGAATTCTGTATATGTGCATAGATATAGGATTGCAGACATGAAAGACTGAGTAAACAGCGACCAGTTGGGAACATTTACATGCCTGCCAAAGCTTTTCCAGGGCAGGTGTTCCCATAAATGGGCAACAAATCGTACTGCTTCTTCACCTCCTACAGGGAAGACTTTTGGGGGAAAGATCAGGGCAAGAAGCGAGAGTTAAGAAAAGGTCTTGTTTCACCGGTGCTCCATTTCCTATCCGGGATGGGAGAATGGGGCTGTGAGGTGGGTCTGCCCTGACCCTGTCCGCTGCTCTGCCAGAACCTGCAGGTGGGGAGGGGAGCCTGGTGTGGGCTCCAGGTAGAACTGCTCCGCCTCTCAGGGCTCTTGGTTTGGACAAAGGGGTCAGCACACATTAGGAATGCTGTTTGAAAGTATTGCAGAAGCACTAAACGTGATGCTCTCTTTGATCACAGCTTGGCCTTCCTAGGTCCTTTATCTTTGGAGTGTGATTCTTGCTTTCTGAGGAGGCTCTGGGGGAGGTGGGACACTTCTGAGTGCAGAACCCTGGTAGGGGAAATCAAGAGGCCTGCCATGACAGCACATGGTGTTTTGGGCCTGGCTCCTTCGGATCTCTGAAATCCTAAAGAAAGAACATTTTCTAAGAGATGGTGCATGTGTGTCGATGTGGTCTCTGCAACTCTGACACCACAGTCTTGCTTGGGAAGACACTGTCTTATGTCTGTCCACGCGTGTGGCCCCTGTTGCTATGTTCTTGTGGTTGTACTCAGTGCGATGTGTCCTGCCACAAGACTTGTGCCGCAGGGCAGATGGCTCATGCTGCGGGTCCCTGGAGGAGGTCCTGACATGTGCTTGTTCTCTTTGCCTCCCTCAGAGAATTCTCAAAAGAAAGAGAGAAAGCTAAAGCACGGGGAGATTTCCAGAAGCTCCGGGAAAAGCAGCAGCTAGAAGAGGATCTAAAGGGCTACTTGGACTGGATTACCCAAGCAGAAGATATTGACCCTGAGAATGAGGAAGAAGGAGGAGAGGAGAGCAAACGAAATAGTACGTAGCACCCTTCCTAGTCCTGACCAGACAGAGCTTGTGTGCCATGCAGATGCCCGCCCAGCAGCAGGCATTTCTCCCGTCTGACCCAGCCCGTGAGAAGGATGGCCTCCTTCTCAGCCATCCAGTCCCTTCTGACTGCACATGAGAGACAACAGGGGCATTTACCTGCCTCGGAATTCTGCCTGAGGTTTGGGTTTTAGATTTGTATCTAGTCGCATGGTTTTATGGTGGAGGAGGGAGGGTCCGCCAGACTCACAGGTCACCTCAGGAATTCAGAAAACCCCTTCTATGCAGGCACAGAGTAAGGTAAGACACATATTCACCTTGCCAGACAAGAGACAAACTCGTGGTTCCTTCCTTTCAGAGTGAGCAGGGTTATTGGACAGGAACTTGAAGAGCAAGGGCCCTCTCTACCCTTTTGCTCCGTGACGTGTCTTCCGCTGGTGCCAGCCGTGGGGAGCTAGATGCTTAGCCCATCAGGGGCTGGGAAGAAACCAGTTCTAAGCACTGTTAAGAGGCTTGCGAATCAGTGTGTCTGTTTTGGAGCCCACCCACTTGGTACGCCACACTGACACTAGGCACCCCAGCGCACTTTCTGCAGTAGGAAGGACCAGTGCCCAGTCAACCACTGTAATTAATCATCAGTGTCAACCAAGATGTCTCTCTTACCATGTACTTTTCCCACAGATGTGCTTTTACTCTTTCTGGGGCCATGTATGCCTCGGGTAAAAGTGGGAATTGAAATTAAGCAGTGGGTTTGACTAAGATATTTTGATTCATTTCAAATCTAGAATAATTGATAGGAATGACCTATCAACAATGGTTCAGGCCATTGAAAGGCCCGGGAAACCAAGCTAGACACTATGTCATGGAAGATGGTTGAGTGAGCCCCCCTGAGCAGAGCCTGTCAGATGTTGTGCAGTCACGCCTTTGTTTAGCAAGGCAGGTCGCAGGGTTCCTGGAGGACTCCTGAAGTGGAGAGGATGTGTTTGCTCCTTCCGGGGGAGGGCAGGCCTGCACACACTCAGATGACGCACAGGAGACAGAGGTGCAGGGTGGAAAGGAGGCAGGCAGTGTGCCAGGGAACTGAGAGGAAGAAGGACTGGCTACAGGGCTCTAGGAGAGAGCTGTGGGGGGCATTGGACCTGGGCCTTGAAGGGTGGATGAAATCAAGATCTATCACAGCTGAAGGTCATTCTGAGCCTTTGCCAGTGGCTCGGGGAGGAGGCGGTGGTGGGTCATTGGTTCGACTGGAGCACAGAGGTTGTACAGGTCAGAGAGAGAGGAAGCAGGGAGGGCGGGGAAGGCCAATATGTGTCGCTCCAATCGGCAGGGGAGTGTGGAAGCTGAGGCCGAGGCCCATGCTGGAGGGCATTCTCAACTGAGAGGGCCCTGACTGTCTTCCAGCCTGGTACTCTGAGTCTGCACTTGCACGGGGAGTGAGGGGTTTCTCTTATCATGGATGCAAACGATTGACTCAGTCCTGGGTGCTAATGAGGGAGCCGATAGAGTGCAGACCTCTCTCCTCTCCTGCTTCTTCCTGGGCCTCCACTCACTGCTTCCTCTAGGAGGAGCCTGGGGTTCACGACTTGAGGATTAAGAGACTACAGAGGATTTCTAGAGCTGACTGTGTATGTTGAATATGAGATCAGAGCTTTTAAGCCGACGCTCTTTGAGTTCCCAACTCGGTGATGTCCTCTAGGTGACTGGGTGTGAGAGTGTCTGCATGTTTTGAGCCAGCCTGAATCCCCATGGCCTCAACAGAGCTGCACCTGCAGTGTGGCCAGCAAAAAGCCACTTGCATGCAGTTTGGGAAATGTCTTCTGTGCTCTTTTGCTCCTCATTCCTAAACCCCAGCATTGACGCTGACCTGTGGAGGCCTAGTAGCCAGCTGCCCCACCTCTACTAAGCCCAGCATGTAGCATATTGTGTGTAAACCAGAGAAAGTTCCGTCCCTTCTTCCGAGCAGAGCACCATTCTTTTCTGGTTGAGATGTGTCCTGTAGGGAACTGAGTAAGGCCCTCTTGCAGGCTGATGTCCTTTCATCTCTATTGTTCCATCTCTAGAAACAGACAGGCATCCCTGTTGGTGTTGCCAGCCTCAGTTTTGGTGGGACTATTTTTATGGCCCATGCTTTGAGGAGTAAGGATTTTTGTTGGACTTGAGGTGGTGTCTTCTGGGAGTCCTGAGGGTCTACTCCTGTGTCTTAGGCCAGCCTTTCCTGTGTCCTGCCATTGTCTATAAAGAACCTGGCCACGTGCTGACAATCAGCGCCTCTGCCTTTGGAGACCTTGCCGTGGAGGGAGGATGGAGAGGCGCTTTCTTAGTGTCAGACAGTGGACAAGCTGGTACCATAATCAAGGGCCAGCAGTCTGCTGTGGGAGCCCAGACAGTGCAGTGATGCAGGGTGGTGGGAATGTGGGGAAGGCCCCATGGAAGAGCTGGTGGCCCTGCTGAGCTCTGAGATGAGCCACCTTGGGCTACTGAAGGTGGAGAGAGCTTTTCGGGCTAAGGAAATGGCATGAACAAGGTGCAGAGGGTTACAAATGTTCAGAGCACTTACGTGCATTACTTAGTAATATAATCAAGGAAATAAATCCCCTTTAAAGGTTGTAGATCGTCAGAATTCACATTGTAACCAGGGCTCTGAACCCCATAAAGCTATACTGTATCTCTGGAATGTCAGCATTGTGGTTTCTGCTACCACAGTGATATGGGACTCATCCCGTGTAACCAGCTTGACATTTGATCCAGTGGCACACATTTCTGTAGTGCATCCTTGTTTTTTGTTGGACTCATTTTGCCAAATGCTGGGGTCTCTGGTGGAGTGAGGCTCACAGTATTTCCCGAGACATCAGAGTCCTTGAGCCCTGATGACTAGGGTTGGAAATAAAGACATAAATCCATAAATCTCAGGCCATGGGAACAACATTGAGATGTAACCGACTGAAAAAGAGAGCCCCAAGTCTCCTGCAGATGAGGAAGTGGGCCTCCCTGAATGCATTCACTGTAGCCCAGACCTTCTGGAAAAGCTGTGCCGCTGGGGTTTCTCTGGGGCCTCCTATGGCTGCCAGACATTTTCTTCTTGTTCCAGCCAGAAACCACAGGGGAGAGGATTTCAACGAGGGCCACGTGGTCCTTCTCACCAACAAATAGTGGTTGATTCACCACCTGCACTTGTTAGGCCTGGTCTCTGTCATCTCTTAGCAGGCAGTGGAGTGTGGGTATCGAATTGCCAGTGCCCTCCCTGGGTGTGTCAGGTCCATGCCCACACACCTCACACCCCATCCCTGCTCCTGCATTATTTCTGGGGAAGGGAATGGGGCACTGCTTAGGGCTCTTGACTTTGTACTGACTTAGGATGCTGACTCCACTGACTGCCTGTTTTAGCTGGGTCCTGGATGGGACTGAGGCAGCTTTTTCCCAGACACTAGCCCTTTCTGATGGCTGAGCCTTCGCTGAGGCAAGCAAAGGGGAGGAAAGCAGGTCATTACTAACAACAGATATCACAAGCCCGCAGGAGTTGGGGTGGCGGGGGCGGGACAGGGAGCTGGGCTGGAGGGTGTTCCCTGGAGCCAGCTGCAGTTGAATTTTGTGACTTGAAATTTGGAATTGAGTTTTAGGCACAATACCCAACATCTCTGAGTCCCAGTTACCTCATCTTCAAGAAGGGGTATGAAGATATTTGGCCATAGCATTGGCATGAGAATGAAGTGTTTGATAGCTGGCAGGAATCGCCACAGCTGTAGGAATGCTTGCTGCCGCCGTTGTCATCAGACTGCAGTGGAACTTGACCTAAGCAGACTTGTTTTTGAACATTCTACTAGACCTCTACTCAGCCTTGGGGTGAGGACCCCTTTTAGGACCATGTCCCAGTACTTCCCTATTTAGAAACTGGAAGGTTCCCAAGTATTGATGGAAAACAAACCTGTTGGCCTGGTCACTTTCAAGATATGGTAGCATCGCTTTCTGTCTCTTGAAGCACATTTTTCGTTTGTTGACACCTGTCAGAAAACAGATGTCAAATCAAGTGCTCGGAGATGCACTCACATTATCTTTTCTCTCTGATCTACTAAATGCCACTGTCTGCGTCTGTGGCACCTAGCTCTGGCTGTACGCGACAATCACCTGGGGAGCGCAGTGCATCCAGATGTCATCCCCCACTCCCACCTCGATTAGCTGGTCCGTGGTGGGACTCCAGTGTGGCTTTGTTTACAGCTCCCTGGAGGTTCTGATATAAAGCCAGGGCTGGGAACTCCTGAGTGCCATCGCACTGACTGGCACACCGTTCTGGGTTTCCACTTGAAAGAAGACAAAAGGAGAGGCATCAGGTCCCTCCCTGGGCAGTCTGGTTGGTGGCTGCGGTGGACCGGTAGCTCTAGCTTTGTGTGTTCAGGGACCATTTCAAATGTCGGTTCCATAAATTTGCTGTTAGAAGGCTGGTGTTACACAATTAATTGAGTGGACAAAATTCCCTTGGAAGTTAGTTCCTGAGCGTTTGGGAAATTTTCAAGGATAATTTATTTAACTTTTTGCTGAGCTTCAAGTTTCTTAAGAAACCCTGCCAAATCTCAGTGATTTTTTAGACGTATGCAGCTGCTTCTGAGTTAACAATGGGGTTTTTCTAGGCCCATTAAAATCTGAAAGCCTAAAATTCTATTTTAAACTCTTCTCATTGTCAGTGATTAGTCTTAAAAATTAGCATTAAAAATAGTGAAACGGTTTTAAAGGGAGCTCATTCTAAAATCCTGGCCGGAGAAGCATAGCAGTTTCACTGTGGGAACTATAAATGATCAATAATCTCTGGAAGTGGGGACATTGACACCCAAACAAAGGGTGGGAATACCTGAAACTCCAACTCTGAGCACAGGGAGAGCTTGCCTGCGTCCTCTTCATCAGCGGTCCTACAGGCTGCAAGCACCGCCCCCCTGCCTGCCTCCCACTGGGACTGCCCCTCCAGGTCCCTGCACAAGGTTGCCCATAGCCATCACCTCCCTTCTGCACATGCCACCCAGATGACTTACTGCAACATCTGATTTCAGGATGGGCAGATGCCATAGGTGTTTGCAAGCTCAAGGCATAGAAATTTGCTGGTCTTATTTTAAAAGATTATATCTTCAAAATTCGATTTATAAAACTGCTTTTATTACAATTAAACTACCACAAGGCGCAAGTTCAAAATGGAAGACGTTCGGTTAAAAACTATATGGCAAAGAGCAGCAGTTAGAGTCACATGTGGCAAACCTGCATCCAGGGCAGCTGCCCTCCCTGGAGAGACCGCTTAGCAGTGCCGTGACTGGGAAGGCTGACTGGGGAGGCCCAGCACTGGCTGCGAGACGCTGGCTCCACGGGGGCTCGTACTGGGAGCAGTCATCTACCCTGGGTGGGCCTCACAAGAGCTGGAGGGAGGGAAACTTGAGGATGGTCATCCCACCACGGAGAAGGGGGGGTAGGAAGAAACATTCCAGCTACATTCGTGGAGTCCCAAATCAGGATTGTTTTGTTTGTTTTTATTATATTTATATATTTAATATGTACAAAAGTAACATATTTAAAATATACAAAAGTAATATTCGCCCACTGTGAAGAATTCATATTCTATCAAAGGCTATAAAGGGAGAAATAACATTCTCTTGTCACTCTCTGAGAGAGAACCAGACTTAGCAGTTCGGGGCCTGTTCTTTCCGACCTCGCATGAGAACACGTGACTGCACAGACTGCCTGCTCATTGGTCCTCCCCGCGAGATCACCCAGCGCAGGTGAACTGTGTGCCGTAGACCCCTTTCCACATTTTTAAAACAACACTTTGGCTATTTTCAGTCATTTGCCAAGACAGAAGCTGTTGCAATGGACCGTATAGCACAGGGACCTCTGCGTTATGGCAATTGTCAGAGCTGAATGTTAGCAACCTTGTTGGTGCCATTATCTAATGTCTGTCTTTGTCATAAGACTGTGTGCTCCGTGGGGGCAGGAACAGGATTTGTTTCTGCTTTTCATTGTGTGGCTGGCACCTAGTGAAGTGTTTGTCACACACATTATTATTTGGTGAATGAAAGAACGCAGGATCAAATATCTCACGTTCATTAAGTGCTTCCTAGGTGTCAGACACCGTTCTGAAAGCTATGGGTGCATTAATTCATTATTCCTCACACAAGCCTCTGAGACAAGGACTTAGTAGATGAGAAAACAGAGGCACGAAGAGGTTAAGTAGCTTCCTAGGGCTACATGACTGTTAAGTGACAAAGCTGGGGTTTGAACCCCAGTTCCGCCACAGTCTGCCCATTGGCCATTGTTAATCCCCACGCATGCACGTGCCTGTGTCCGCATCCCATGTTCATGTTCTTGTGGGAGAAATTATCAGAAAGCGTTTTGCTGGGCCGAAGAGCATGCTCATTCTAGCCCTGCGAATGTTATGCCAAGGGACACCAGTTTACATTCCCGCTGATCATGTGTGCATGTACCGCTCCCACTCACAGTGCCCACTCGCCGTCCTTCTGCTGCCCCGCACTGCTGCTGCAGTTCCCTTTCCCAGAGCGTGTGGCTTCTACAACAGGGATTAGCCAGCCCGAGTGGCCATATCACGGAGCTGGAAGGAGTCGGAGACCCTAGATCATTTTTCTTGTAACCTAGTACCATAGTTGAGCTGTAGTCGTAATGATTAACCACACCTTGCCAAAGCTGAGCATGTTGCTTGTATTACCTTTACTATTTTCCACTTAAAACAACTCTATGTATCACAGGCCCAACTATTATTAATGTCTCACAAGTGAGGAAACTAAGGCTTCAAATCAGGTAACCTGCCCACAGTCATCCAGCCAGTAAGTAGCAGGGCTGGAGTTAGACCTGGTCTGTCCAAGCCCAGAACCTACCTGTTTAACACCCCTGTGTCCTGCTCCATATAGAGAAACTGTCTAAACTCTCACAGCCAGTCAGCACCCAGGACTCTTGGCTCCCGCCGAAGTGCCCTCTCCCTAACGTCCTTCTTACCCACCTTAGAAGGGGAGGCCACACACTGGAAACCTTTGTCTAGAGTGGGTTGGTTGGTTATTGTAGTTAGTTGTTTATTTAGGACAGGTTCTTAAAGACAGGCATTTTGTATACTAGCTATAAAAAGTGTGCTTCCTCTCTACTAGTCAGATCCTGAACGATAGATTTCCATGATGGACAGTTTCAGGTTTTGTGTATCAGAGCCTGAGGACGTGGGTGCCTCTTGGGTCCTTGAGCCCTGATTGTGTTGCTCTTGCTGCCCTCTACTGAATCATAATGAGATTGCTTGTGTTCAACCCGAAGGGGTCACATTGGCCGACTTGCTAAAAGAGGATAAGAAGAAAAGGAAGTTTTGCTGCTTTCGCCAACGCAGGGCTAAAGATCACGGTAAATAGCCAAGATGGAACTTTGCCTTCAGGAGACTCTTCTCCCAAGACCTCTGACACCTTCTCACACATAGGCATGGTGTGATGTGCATGTACCTGTGTGGTGTCTCTGTAAGATGCCTATGTTTTATTTGCTTGATTTCTTTCAAACGTGGCCATGTTGTTTTCATCTTGCCTTTCCAAAAAATGTGTGTCTTTGCAAAGACAGCATTGCAATTTCCTTCTGTGTGAACTGTACCTTTTAAAGAAGCAGCTGAACCAACTCAAAATTTATTTAATTCAGCATGAATATTCTTAGACTGGGAGACAGACTTTTTAAACACTTTCCCCCAAATGATGCTTTTTCATCTGTTCTAGTTGAAATTCCAGTGATGTTATTTGATTGATTTTTTTTTCCAGGTTACATTTTTCAAATGGTCTCTTGGTCTCCCACTCTCTAGCAGGTTTGCCCAGAACTGTGCTAAAGCTAGCAATGGCTAGTGATGCCTGTTTGAAGACTGAAGTTAAAAATCTTCTAGGATGCAAAGATCTTTGGGCACTTGCCTTGAGTGGGACTGAGGAAAGGGCTCATGTGGGAAGTGGTTAAGTTTCTAGTTATGCTCCAAAATAATGCTAAACATAGCCCCTCATTGGAAACGCTGGGGTTAGCACCAAGACCATCCCCTTGCAGGGCAGTTATGCAAACGACTGGCATCTGCCTGCCTGCCAGGTCACCACTGTGGTCCCACAGCAGCACAAAGCTTTGCCTGTGCACATCACACAGTCCACCTAGTTACCACCATCAAGATAGGCCCTGGCCAGACAACTCTGCAGGAAGAGTCTTTTTGAGAGCATTTAGACTGCAGGGACACAAAGCCAGCTGCTAAGATAACAGCGGGGTTGTGTTGCAGTGCTTTTTCAAGAGTGGCCTCTGTCACCCGTGGGAATGCTGAGCCCAAAGGTTATGGAAATTGGACTTGGACAAGCCATGGGTGGTCTGACTAAAAGTTGTATTAGAGCCCTACCCTCATCAGAAGACCTGGAAGGGGAAAAGAACAGAGAGACTGTCAGATAAAAGCCCCTCATTATTCTGAGAGCACGTTGTGGCTCCAAGAGGAAGAAGACAAGGAGGAACTTGCCTGAGTATGGGCAGTGAGTTGGTGGCAGAGATGGGCGAATTTGTTCAGCTTTAGTGTTTTCACAGAAGAGACTGGGCTTGATGCAGCTCCTAGAGGTTTTTGCAGGAAAAATGGGCTTCAGCTTAGTAGGAAATGTTGTGAGGGATGTAAGAAAAAATGTTTTCAGGGACTGATTTAGGACCACAGCTCTGGGTGGGTTGTAATGAGAAGATGAGTGATTTCTGTCCTCAGAAGAGAAGAGACCCCCTCCTTGGGCAAATAGGTGATGTGGGCCCTGTAACTTTTCAAGGATTCTCGAGACTTCTTTGTTAGCTTTCTGAAATCTGCCGGGAGATGAAGCAGCCTAATATTTTCAGGATACTGTCTGTATTTCGAGTAGGGGAAGTCTTTTATTGAATGAGATACTCAGGGTCCCTAAGGAAGGCTCCTGAGACTACCAGTGACAGGCAGGCAGAGGCTATGGCATGGATGCCGTGCTCTCCATGTCACTGGTCATACAGAAATAGTTATTGTCAGGGCATAATTCTTGCTTCAGACACAGAAACCTTGGTCTGGCCTTGACCCACATTCTCCAAGAAGAGCCTGGCTTCTTTACAGCAACAAGAATCTGTTACCCTATGACAGCTAGGCGTGTCACCTCTAGCAAGCACAGGCAAATTCCTTCAGGGGATGTCATGGCACTGCTTGTGCTTGTCACAAAAATAAGATAACAACACAAGATCTTGGCTCCAGATCCCCTCTCTCTGAGGAAGGCAGCCATGACTCCGCCACGGCTCAGTTGTCCAAACTCACCCCTCACCCTTCCTTGGAAAGGAAAGAATGAAGAGCTTTAGGCTGCTGGGGCATGGAGGGAAATCTTAAAAGAAATCCTCAAGCATGCAAGAAAGACTGTCCTATGGAGGCAGACAGAGAGGGGTGAGGCTGCTCCTGGAGGCTCAAGACATCTGTGAATGAGGCCATTGGTGTGACAGGCTCCAGGTAGAGGCTGGGGAGCTCTGACCTCAGTTTGGCTTGGGTCCCAGTCTCCTGTGGCTGGCAGAGGGCTCTTGGGGGCTGTTCCTCCTTGTGCTGCTCCAGTCCCCAGGGTGTTCTGCCTGGAGATGACTTGGAGTCAGTTCTCCTGGGCAGGCTGTTGGATTCTTCCTAGTGACCATCCTGAGGGGTAGGCATGAGCTTCACAGTTCTACTCATTCCTGCCATCCTTGCAGAGCTGGGGGGAACGCCAGGGAAAACCCCCTTGATGCTGGGAGTAAAACCAGATAGCCTGTGGGTGTTTCCTCTTTTTTTAGTTCTAGCAGGTCAGAGGTAAATGTGTCTTAGAGATGACATTTTACCCAACAGCTCATTTTCTAGATTAGGTAAATAAGCCTAAGAGGAAAAGGGACTTCTTTCCACATCACCAATGACAAAGACCAAGACTCTCTGTCATTCTTCTAGAGTCTTGGCCTTAGTAGTCTCCATCACTGAAGGAAGCTTATCTGAGATATTGCTGTGCCTGTTAATGATGAACATAATTTTGGGGCCACCTACTTGGACCCACACACAGGCTCATCCACCTTGTGTGTATGGGTGTGTGTGTGTATGTGTGTGTGTTTATTTTTGTGTTAATTTCCCTCTGTATTCACAAGTCAAGCAGATCTAGTTGAGAAGTATATTCATTAGAGTGACAGTAGAGAGAGCAATGTTTACACATTGGCGAAAATGCTAATCATTGTGCTGGCCTACAAAACAGTGGATTTCCCTGGTTTATTTTGTGTGGCATTGCCCATGCTGGTGTCCTGGCCCTCACCCTCACCTTTAAGTACAAGATCTTAAAGAGAAATAATGTGACCTACCCTCCACAGAGTGCAACTGGGAAGGCCCCGGGAGCTTTCACCTACAGCCCAGCGTGAACTAGGCTGCTGTCTGGCCTCATCTCCTCACCACCAGCAGCACTCAGGGGCCTTTCTCAGTGTGTCCACACTCGAGGCCTAAGTGTCTGTCCTGGAGCTCTCCCCAGAGATCCCGATGCCTGGAATAGATCACAAAGCATAGGCCCTGAGCTTCCCCAGATTTTCAGCAAGGCAAAGTATAGTGCAAGTCAGCACCCATTACAGTCAACAGGCTTGTTCTAATGCCTGGTTTTACCCAGACTCAGTGAAATAGTTTTCAAATTTATATTTAAAAGAAATTAAAACTTGCATAACAAAGCTCTAAAATCCTCTGGAATGTATGAGCAGAAAGGACTTACAGCTTCTTCACATACAGATGGACCCCAGCTTGCTTCTGCAGGAGGGACTGGTACAGTCAGGTGACACGGTGAGGTCCGAGGGCATCTCTCTGCCTGCATTCCTAATGAGGCTTGGCCACTTGTCAGCAGTTCACAGTGAATCCCTGCTCTGAAGGGGACAGAGGGGTCACTCTGATGGGACAGTCGTGATGCTATGGCGGCAGGTTAGGGAGAAGGGCATGTGTTCCAGTTTTTTATTTGCCTATGGATTTTTATAAAGTCTCAATAATTACCTTAGCAACTTGAAGTCTGTACTATCCCCATGTGCTGGGCTGATCTCTGATAAGTGGTCTGGCTATCTGTCAGGTTTCTAGGGGTTAATAAAAGTCATCAGGACAACAAACCAATGCTGGTGGATAAGAGGCTTATATGACTGTTGGAACTTTTTGATTTGTTTTAAATACTACTGTATATACCAACACCAAAGTGTATACCAACATATTCAAGTATATACCAAAACCACAGGAGTGGTGTGGCATGATGGGAAGGATCCTGAGTGGAAAGCAGAAGAGCTTTCTCATGTCTGAGCTGTGTGTCCTGAGGCGAGTCAGTCAGTTCTCTCATCTGTGAAATCACAGAGTTTGATCATGTAATCTCAGAAGCCCCTTCCAGTTCTAACAGGCTGTGATTCTCCTGTCTCGGTTTTTCAAAACATAAATGGGATCGTATTGGGGCTAAGTAAAGTGAAACTTGTATCAATTTATTAACATTAAAAAAAAAAAAAAAGCCTAGTGCAAGTGAAGTGTGAAATGTTTTAATGCACATACAAGCTTCTTGGTTATGCCCACTGGGCCTGATGATTTCTGTTTTTGTGAAAAAGGAAATGTTATCCTGTGGCAGGGAGTAAGAGGCCAGAGTAGACAGAGAGGCCGCCTGGGCCCCAGTCACAGCCTGGCTCCTCTGCTGAGATTCAGGGACTGGATCAACGTCCATTTCTGAGACCAGATGAGGTCACCAAATTTTAGCCTAGGCACTGTCCTCTCCTTCTGCTTCCCCCTGCACTCCTCCTTGTTGGCCCTGGCGATGTCATTCAGGAATAGATTTATTTATTATGGGCCTTTGGCTCTATAGGTGTCAAATAATTATAACAGAAAAGTGGCGATCCCCATAACAGGCTAAGGTAGACAGAAATAAAGCAGTTTAGGATGAGAGATACACAAACCAACAGTGATGGCCAAAGCCGATTCAGAAGTGTGGAAGACTGTTCATACCAGATACCTCTGTGCAAGAAAAGAAGTGGTCAGGGCAGAGCAGCACTGGACCGTACAGAGTATCGCTTTGCTTCCAGGGAGCCCCAGAAGAGCTTTTCCAAGATGCTAGAGTTACCGTTTGTACACCTCACTGAGTGCCTAGCACTGTGGACCCACTTTGGAAGGACCCATGGTGTGTTTTGTCTTGTTTAGTTCTGCCGACAGACCTGAGAGATAGGTACTCCCCATTTCACAGATGGGAATGTGGAGCCTTGGAGAACTCGAGTCACAAACATGAGGTTAGACTTAGATTTGGACAACCCAAGAGCCTGTTCTTAGCCACCACCCACCCTTCCTGCGTGCAGAGCAAAGGCACACCCCTCCATCAGCGCAGCCCTGAAGCTATGCCACGCAGTGGGCCTGTTTTCATTGCAGTTTGGGGAGTCTGGCTTTATTTATTTTTCTCTGTACTAGTCTAGGCAGCAACTTGTACATTTCATTTGCTAATAGCTGGAACACAGCCAGAAATGGAAAATTATGCCCCTGCATCCCCGTAGGCAGTATGTACATTAATCTGTTTCAATTGAATTGTTTGAAAAGTTAAGCTTTATTTAGGAATGAAATGCAGCAAGTATATCGATATCATCATGGGACATGGCCCCAAAGCCACAGAGGTTTAGCCTGTTCAGAAGAAGTTTGTTCTTTTCAAAGTAATAACTAAAGTTACAATATGATTAATATTAGATCCATGAAGTAGTAAACTGTTAGAGATGGAAGTGACCATCAGGAGTGTGGAGTTAGCACTTTACAGACAGGAACTGAAGCCTGGAGAGAGCCGGGCCTCTGTCCAGGGCAGAATCAAGACCTAACTCGGGCCTGAGAACCCCCCAAACTCACGTCATGCTACTTTCAGCTTCTGTCCTCTTAGTAGCAGCAATGACCACCAAGAAAAACGTCCCACAGAGATGGCTCCATGTTTTCTGTGTCCTGTTCCTGAAAAGAAGAGTGACGTTATGAGAGGAACCTACAACAGTGAATTTCATTGGATTTTACAACTATTTAGTCTTTCTGAAGTCAAAGCATGGGACAGTCATGGAGAAGAGAATTGCATGAGCGTGTGTGTGTGTGTGTATCTTTATGGAGCTTTCTGTTAAAGGTTTCTCCATAATTATATTTTTGGGATTTTTTGGTTTATTTTTGTCTTTCCTCTTCCCCCCTTCTTTTGGTTTATTTTTGTCTCTCTCTCTCTTTTTTTCTTTTTTCTTTTTTCTTGTTTTTGGCATGGAGTAGTGAAAAAAAAGTTGTAGTTGGTTTCTTTTGAGTTAACTAAGGAAGAAAAAGGTTATTCTACAAGAAAACCAGTTGTGCGATGTGAGTCTATAATTCTGCTCATTTTGTCTTTGCCTTCGAAACCTTTGCCTGAATGTTTCTGGGCATGACTACTGAAGACTCCCACCTAGACAGGCTCAGTGCACTGAGTGCTCACCAAAGGAAAGGTATCTTTTCCGTTGCCCTCAGAAAAGATGTTTCTCAGACCTTTGGGCCCTTCGATGCAGGTCTGCCTTCATCCATGTCATTCACACCATGTCTATCACCAGACTGGGGTGAGCAGACACATAGCTGCACACATGGAGAGCATTGATCCAGCTCCTTTGCCCTCCGTGCCCGGGCCAGCCTCAGAATCTCCACCACAGTGCTCAGGCACCAACACCAGTTTTTGTGGATGAAACTGAGGCATCCTTGCTAAGAGGAGCCATATGGCAGAGCCCACAGAGGGTTCTTCCTATTGATACCATAAGGTCTGTAAAAACAGTTGCTACAGTTCAAAATTATGCATCAGGGAAAAGAAGTGCATGTGTTTGGGTGACTCTCCCACGTTTTGATCTTCGGTGATCTCTCCTAATCCCAGAGCTGAATTAGTCATTCCTTACTATGCACTTGTGGAATTCTTGCCCAGACCCCACAGGGAGGTGGGTCTATATCTCTGTATTTCACAGTTAATTGAAATCCATCCAGGTCTTGTCTTTCCCACTGGCCCTCCAGGGCAGGTGCAGTGCCATGTCCCTCTCTATGCCCCACACCTCCTTTACCGCCTGGTCTCCAGCACATGCTCATGATGTTTATATAGGGTTGAATCAAGTGGATGAGAAGAAATACCCAGGTGCCGAATGGTGGCTCTAGGTGGGTCCCTGGGCCTCCCAATAGTAGGAGGTACACTTTGAAACCTCATCTACTTCTCCTGTTCAGGATCCTGCCATGGAGGAGTAAGACATGCCTAGAGACTCTGGTGGCACTGGGACCCAGTCACCTTTGCTGTCTGGTCACTGGTTCAGAGGAAACCTACTCATAGACTACTTCCTCAGTGCCCTCAGTTCTTTGGTAAGAGCTCAGCAGATTGTACACATCAGATAAATGAGCTGAAAATGAGTAGAGTTCTTAAATTTTTTAAAAAGATTTTTTTGCTTGGGACCTTCATGCACTTGTTTATTCATAATTTCTCCTCTTGTTCAGTATATTTAAAATAAGAAATTTTTTAATGAAATATTGGTCTATTCACAGATTTTCTAGAATACACCTAGAGGACATCTTGGGACAAGCCAAGATGTAGCTGTGACTGAGATGTTTTGGTGGCTTCTCGGTACAAATATGGAAACCAGGAGAATAAGCTGGTACTAGGCACAGAGACAGGATTTGGTACCTAGGCTGCTTTTCTTGGGACACATCTGGATAGACAGAATTTCCTTCTGATGGGAACTCCGTGGGCTTTCTCGGCAGTTCATGGAAGCAGAGGTTCTTCTGCGGAGAAGGGACCTGACTTCTCAGTGCTTCCTTTTCCTGGTCAAGCCCCTGAGGGCCCTTCGTCGCCCTCCTCTCAGATTCCCAGAACTTCTGCCCGGTGGCAGAGATCTGCATCCAGCCCACTCCTGGGTGTGCAGTGCACCACCTAAAGCGTTCTCTTCTCCCCACAGCCAGCATGCCGACCAGCGAGACAGAGTCTGTGAACACAGAGAACGTAAGTGGCGAAGGCGAGAACCAAGGCTGCTGTGGAAGTCTCTGGTAAGTATGAGGTCTGCTTGCCTTCTTGGCTCCTCCTGTTGTCTGATAGAAGCACATGTGAGGAGAAACCCCTAGATTTCAGTGGAGCCCTGAGACCATAGCTCAGGTGCAAGAGAGGCGGGCTCACGCTGGACCCCTTGGTCCTCCTCCTGTCCCAAGCCCCCGGCACTTTGTGTGCCTCTTCCTCCAGAGCAGTCCGTCCCACTGAGGTGCAGCCTGCTGCCGGGTGGGCCAGGTAACCCGCCATTCCGCTGTGTCCACTAGGTGCTGGTGGAAAAGAAGAGGTGCGGCCAAGGCTGGGCCCTCTGAGTGTCGGCGGTGGGGGTAAAAAGGCCCAATTCTCCTCTGAGTCTGGTGCTGGCATCGGCGCTTTGAAGAAGAGCTTGTGTGGCAGAGTGGCTGACTAGAATGTGCTGCATATTTAAGTTTCCCTTCACTCATGGGTTCTCTGAACCTCATGCATAGCGGCTGGATGACGAGACCCCGCCCTCCTCTGCTCATAGCATTTTTTCTTTGGAGCCTTGTACCACCCTCTCCTAACAGTGAAGGGTGCCATCACATTAACCCCCCCACTGGCTTTTTTCTAGGGGATTTGGGCTGCAGCAGCAAGGGGGACCAGCCGGGCGGAATGTGCAGAGTACTGCCTGCTTTGGTGGCAGGGGTGGGGGGCATGCAGTTTTGTTTTGTTTGCTTTCTGCTATCTCTTAGATATTATCTCTGCAAAGTACAGGTGTTATTTTTAAGAGAATTCCATCTCTTTGTCAGAGGTGCATAAAACTGATGTGTTATGGGCATGATACTCAACAGTTTATGAAGTGTATTTGCCTCCTTTCTCTTGCTTTGCCCTCCCTCCAATGTTGTTAAGTAGGCAGGGAATAGATTTATTTCTCATTTTACAGATGAGAACACTGAGGCTCAAAAGGTGTGCTGCTTGCCCAGACTCACACAGTTGGTGAAGAGCAGAGCCAGGACTCCTAGTCCAGTGCTCCTTTTTCTATGATAGCAGCATGTGTGCTGCTGTTGAGATGAGTGGCTGAGTTGCAGGCAGGCCAAGCCTGCTGATTTCAGTTTGGGGAATGTGGGGCGGGGGGAGAAGAAACCCTGGCATCACGGCCTATGCCAGAGCTGCTCAGGGCAACTGGCTAAGAGTCTTCTCTTGCTTGGGTGCTGGAGGGTGTCCAGCCTGGCCCCTCTGGCACTGGCTCTACTCTTACCCCAGCTGGCCCACCATGGGAACCGGGGGGTGCTGAGTCCGGGCTGCTGTGCATGGCTTTTCCGATCTCTATGCTGAAGTGATGGAGGAAGCGTATGATCAAGCCTTCCTAACAGGAATCATATTCTTTTTTGTCTTTCAGTCAAGCCATCTCAAAATCCAAGCTCAGGTCAGTATCTTCTTTCTATTTTCCCTTAAGCTTGTGTGCTAATTTGTTACCTTCTACTCAAGAATTTTATGTGGAGTTGCTCTAGACTTGAATTTTTTTCTATGTGCTGCAATATTCACACAGGAGATCAGTGTGCCCAGTAAACATTAAGCACTGTCTTGGAGAACAGTGTGGTAGGTGCCAAATTTCTCACCCCAAAGCAAACAAACCAACAAGATGCAACAACGAACAATTTTTTGCCACTGATCAACCCTTTATATTCCCTCCCAGAATCATTTCTCTATGAGAGGTTTTCTGAGGTGCTAGTAATATTCTGTTTCTTGATCTGGATGAAGGTTACATGGTCAGTTGGTAAAAAATCTTTGAACTATATACCTATGATTTGTGTACTTTTCCATATAAATGTTCTTTTTCAATTAAACACATTTTATGACTATATAGAAAAATTAACTTGAAATGAAAGTAGAATTAAATGTAAAACCTAAAACTTTAAATATTCCAGAAGAAAACAGAAAATCTTTGTGACCTTGGATTAGGCAAAGATTTTCTTGGGTATAACACCCAGAACACTGGCCATAACAGAAAAAAAAAATGGATAAATTGGACTTTATCAAAATCAAAAGTACTGCTCTTCAATAGAAAATAAAAAGCTTCAGACTAGAAGAAAAAAGTATTTGCAAAATATATTTGATAAAGGACTAGTATCCAGTATATATAAAGAATGGTGTCAATAATGAGAAAACAACCCAATTAAAAATTATCAATAAACTCCAACAGGCGTATCCCCAAAGAAGAGATATGGATGGGAGATGAGCACATAAAATGACGATTGTACGTTAGGAAAATGCAAATTAAAATCACAATGAGATAGCACCAGCCAGCCGGAATTGCCGTTTTTTGGAGGAGGCTTCTTGCCTCCTCCAAAAAAACTTATGTATTAGAAAACTTTTTTATATCTATGGATCAAATTGAAAAATCTGGTAATACCAAGTTCTGACAAAGATGCAAATCAAAGATGAGAATTCTCATACATTCCTCCATGTCAAATGACACAGCTATTTTCGAAAGAAGTTGGCAGTTTCTTATAAAATTAAATATACATTTACCACATGACCTAGCAATTTCACTTCTCAGATAGTTATATAAGAAATGAAGATAGATGTCTGCACAAAATTTTTTTTACATACGTGTTTTATAGCACTTTTATTCATCATTGCCCCAAACTGTAACTCAAATGTTCATCAAATGGTGAATGGGTAGACAAATTGCAGCATGATAGAATAACGCTCAGCAATAAGAAGGAAAAAATATATTGATAGGTGCAACAATACAAATGAATCTAAAGTATTTTTTCTAAGTGAAAGAAGCCAGTCTCAAAAAGCCATATATTATATAATTCTATTATAGGACATGCCGGTAAAGCAAAACAATAGGGATAGAGAACTGATCAGTAGTTGTCAGGGGCTGGGGTGAGAAGAGAATAACCACAAAGAGTGAAGAAACTTCTTCGAGTGATAGAAATATTTGATATATTGATTGTGGTGGTGCTTTCGAACTGTATACCTAAAAAGTAAGTTCTATTGTATGTAAACTGTATCTCAGTAAACCTGAGTTTAAAATGGAAAGCCCTTCCATGACTCCCTATTGCTAGAGAACATATAAATTCCTTCATATTTGGTGGCCTGCTCACCCTCTGGCTTCATCTTTTGACACCCCCCCATCCCCCTTACTCCCTACTTTGTAGTACTGGACTGCTATCTTTTTTCAAATGTACCACGCACCATTTCTGCCAACCTCAGTTCCTTTGGTCACGCAGTCTCTTCTGCGTGTAGCACCCTTTCCTCTCCCCGCTGGCTAACTCCTACTCAACTGTGAAGAGCCAGCCCGAATTGCCGTTTTTTGGAGAAGGCTTCCTGCCTCTTCCTAAGAGCAATTGCAGCTCCCTTCTCTTTGCTCCTGTGCCAGGTACCCGGGGAATAGCACTTGATGTGGATTTATCATGATAACCCTACATGCTTTACAGGAACAGAGGCCATGGGACCTTGTCTTCTTTAGCTCCATATGTCCAGTGCCTGGTGCAGGGCTTTGGCGCTCAGCACCTGTGAGGGCAAGCTGGGGAGTGCTGCAGGATCTCAGGGATGTGACAAATAAGGTCTTCTGGATTTGAGACCCGTGACTTGTCACAGCAGCATAAATAAACCCACTAAGGTTGGCTCTTATTCAGACTACTACACCTTGCTTGTGTGCAGCGAACTATGCATCACATGGGAAATTCAGACTGAATGGAGACAGTCTTTAGTGTCCTCTGTAGAATTTTTCTTTGCCGGTCTCGTGTTTCCAGCTGCTGTTACCAGTGGAAACCGTATAGCAAAAACAATAACAAAATGCACCTTGCTTGTTTCAGGTCTTGCTGAAGAGTTAGCACAAACTCTTTCTTTGCTCAGCCCCTGGATTATGGTGTTTTTAACACAGCATCACAGCTGAGGCAGCCAGGGTTGCAGCTCAGACAGTCCTTTGACTCAGGCCTTTAGAGAAAGTGTCTTCCCTTGTCCCCTCTGGTCAGTGAGTACAGCCCTGGGGTGCATTTCACCAAACTATCCTGTGGCAGGGAATGTTTTCCACAGGGAGACAGGCTAAGGGAGAGAATACTTTCTCTAATTACAAACAGGAATTGAAAGTCAGTAAAGGACATGCTACTTGTCTGTTTGGCTCAGCTCATTTTATTTGTATGAAAACACGATTCAATATTGGCTCTTCTCCTAAAGGTATATTTTGAGCATCACTAGTTAGAAAGGGCACCTGATGACTCAGTATGAAGACTCATGTCCTGCTCAGCCTTGACAACTCTGCCAGGCTCCAGAGGAATCTTCCAGATTTAAGAAAGGACTGAAAGTTTCCCTAAGAGGAAATCTGTGGGTTTGGAGCACTTCGTTGCCTGACGAATTCTATATGATGATTGAGATGCTGCAAGAGATTTGATGATAAGCTAAGTGGCTCTCTGCACCAATAGCACAAACAGATCCATGTACCATATGGTGGCAATAGGAACTGCATCTGTTTGATAGCTCAGTTTTGCATCTGCACATGAATCTATGAATATCTAGATGTTCTAAGTGGTTTGAGGGCTATATATGGAGCTTTCTAAAGCCATAGGAAGGAAACTGAAAGCATGATCACATCGAGGTATAATACTTTAAAAAGTCGTATTTTAAGACCAACGTAATTTGTATGTGAGGTCTGTTAATTTCTTTGCCATTTGTTCTTGTCTTTCCTTTACCCTCCACTCCAATCTGGACCTCCACAGTGAAAGACAAATGATTTCTCAATGACGTTTATTGGAGACTCAGATGCTATATCTGTCATTCAGTGAGTAACGTCTGCTTCTCTTTCAGCCGACGCTGGCGTCGCTGGAACCGATTCAATCGCAGAAGATGTAGGGCTGCTGTGAAGTCTGTCACATTTTACTGGCTGGTTATTGTCCTGGTGTTTCTCAACACCTTAACCATTTCCTCTGAGCACTATAACCAGCCTGACTGGTTGACGCAGATTCAAGGTACAAGTAGAGGCCATTCTCTTTCTGTTCCGAATGCAGGATGCCCAAGGCTGTCCAACTGCAGTTTAGCCTTATCTGCTCGATGTGTAACAGAGTGTAGCAACATTTCCAGTGAGCATTAACTTAGAAGGTGGTAGAACTGTCCAAACACAGGGTGCACCTGGAGTGGAAGTCAGTCTAGCAGGCGGTGAATGAAGCACCTTGGAGCTGATTAATGCCAGGACATCTCATTGTCTTAACCCAGTGACAACCTAGGATCAGGAAATCTTCCAGCTGGAAGGGACCTCAGATCCCTTCTCTCTGCCTTCACTGAAAGGAAGCTTTATTTTCCTCTGCAGTGTTCTTGGCAAGTGGTGGTTGTTCCTCTGCCTTTAATGTCCCAGCAGTGTGATCCGGGAGCTTGTCCCTAGAGACAGCCCTTTGAGTTTGACAGTTTTGAGCCAGTGAGAAGTCCTGGCTTATATCAAGTCAGTTCTGTTTCTCTCCAGCCTTTTGGGAGATATTTTCTGCTGTTAGAAATGACCTTGATAGGCAACTGCTTTTTATGTGGTGGTGGTGTAACAAAATCGGAGATCTTTCTGTTTTGGAAACAGGAAATATAATATGATGCTCTAAATAGAAAATCATAGGCTTTTAGGGCTAGAAAGCACCAGCGATTATGTGGTGAGCCGCCCCCTGCCCCCAGTTGTGATAGTCAGTAAAACCAAGGCCCAGTGAGATCAGGAACTTCCCTAGTCACATGTCTAGGTGGTAGCAGCAGCAGGACTAGAACCTGGCAGACAAACAGACCATTGATGTTAGTGTCACATTTCTGTAAAGGGGGCAATAGCAGAGAGGAGTAGAGGTGCTTGGGCATTCTGACAGGGACTGGTGGGAAGGAGTGTGAGGAGAGAGGAGAACGCTGAGCCACTCCCACGATGAGATCCCAAGGACCCCCGCCCCTTTGTCTTTCCAGATATCGCGAACAAAGTCCTCCTGGCTCTGTTCACCTGCGAGATGCTAGTAAAAATGTACAGCTTGGGTCTCCAGGCATATTTCGTCTCTCTCTTTAATCGGTTTGATTGCTTCGTGGTGTGTGGCGGAATTACGGAAACGATCTTGGTGGAGCTGGAAATCATGTCTCCCCTGGGGATCTCCGTATTTCGGTGTGTGCGCCTCTTACGCATTTTCAAAGTGACTAGGTAAGGACATGTGTATCTCGCTGTGGGTGTTTTCTCAGTACCAGGTGGTGGTGTTCTGCCTTCTGGCCTCACGCCCTCATCTTGACTTGTAGGCACTGGACGTCCCTGAGTAACTTAGTGGCATCCTTGTTAAACTCCATGAAGTCCATTGCGTCGCTGTTGCTTCTGCTCTTTCTCTTCATCATCATCTTTTCCCTGCTTGGGATGCAGCTGTTTGGAGGCAAGTTTAATTTTGACGAAACGCAGACCAAGCGGAGCACCTTTGACAATTTCCCTCAAGCACTTCTAACAGTGTTCCAGGTGAGCCCTCCCTTCTGCCTCTTCCTGAGAAGCACGTTATGTATGACATGCCTTCCTGTCTGTCTACAGCTCAGTAAGACAAAATGATTCCATTTTCATTAGTAACCTCTGCCCTAATAATGTTCTGATAAATTTTGTGCCATTGAAGTTATTTGTTTTGCATCTGGATCCAAGTATCTATGGCATGTGATTTAATGTTTTGTAAGATCGCTGGATATATTACATAATAATAAACCGAAACCTTCTGTTTGATTTTGCGAGATTTCTGGGGTTTCTGTGAGATAGGCTTTAAAATCCTCTCTGGTCCTCTGCTAATTTTTGATCGCAGGCAAGTTTCGTAATCCTGACCATAAGGGATTTATGCAAAGAAGTGAATTCTAAAGCCCTAATGCTTCCGTGTGTAGTCAGAGGAATCAGGGTGATAAAAGAGTTGTGACAGCCTTCTGCCCCTTTTTTGTCTGCCCTCATATGATATAACGAGGACAGGGAGGGTGTCTGTGCTGCTGCGCCTTTGTGAGCAATGAGGCTGAGAAGGGAGCGACAGTGTGAGAGGTGTTCAGGTGGCTTTGTGCTCAGAGCAGCAGTCTCCGCCCCAGCTGGTTCTAAGCTGAGGTGTTCTAAACCTCCTCTTCGTCTTCTGTTGTGAGCTGAAGCCCTTCTTTGGACAGAGCCTGGAGGATAAACTGAAAAGACCCATCCACCCTGGTCACTTTCCACATGCGATGTCAGGGAGCTTAGGAGCCTGCTGGAGAGGCAGGCAGGCTGGTGGGAGTGGCAGTGGGCATCCAGGTCCCATCGTGTCTCTCTCATTGCTCAGCTCTGTGACCTTGGAAAGTCACTCTTCTTTTCTGAAAAAAAAAAAAAAAAAAACAGGCTAGAGGGATTCATCTCTAAAATTCTTTCCCACTTGGTCATTTTGAGGTAAATGGAATTTCTGTCATTGCTATAGGCTATGGTTTTAATTTTTTGAATCATACTTAATTTGGGGGCCATTTAGTCACTTGTTTTTCTGATTTCTTTCAGAGAAATCTGTGTGGTGGTGTTAGTTTTTGTAATAAAAACAAAATTCAGATGTTATAAAAGAATATAAAGTAAACAAGTTCCCACCTATCAATCCCCCTTCTAGGAGGTAACCACTATGTATTCTTTGAGATGTATTTGCTCAGGTAAAAATCAATTACCTACCTACCTACCTACCCGCCTACAGATGAATTTACACAGATGGTAGCTCATTCTACATGCCGTTTTTCATTTTGCTTTTTATCACTTAAGACGTCCTTAAGAACCTTTCTTACTGGTCCATAAAAGGTTGCCTTCTCCTTTTCAATGTTTCATGAAATCTGTGGTGTGGATGTGCCATAATTCATGGAACCAGCCCCCTGCTGATGATTATTTTGTTACGTCTAGTCTTGCCTCGGTGGGTGACCTTGAACATACACTGTGGGGCACATGTGTGAGAGTAAATCTGTAGGACAAATGTCCTGAGTGGAGCTGCTGGTTTAAAGGGTGTGTGTTCATTTGCAGCTTTGATGCTCTTGCCCAGGTATTCTCCTTGAGGCTGTGCTGATTCAGCCGCCAGTGAAGGAGTGTGGAGCTTGCCCATCATTGCCTCACTCTGTTCATCACAGTGGGTCTTCATACTTTTTGACTGCTACCTGTCTGATAGGTGAAAATGGCATCTTGTTCCAGTTTTTAATTCTTATCTCATTTATCAGGAGTGAACCTGAATGTCCTTTCATGTGACTAAAAGCTATTTATAGTTCCTTTTCTGTGAATTACCTTACCATTTCAAATCGTTTTCCCATTTTTCTGTTTGGTTGTGATCCATGATAGTTTTAATTTTTAAGGTATCTGGTTCAGATAGAAGAAGGAGCTCTACACCCCCCTCTCATAGTGTATTTTTAAATTGTTATTCATGTTCATCTGATTCTACCTAATGACGGATTGAATTATCAAGTTTCATCTGTAGAGTAGATTATGTTTGAAATTTTAGGCAGTTATTGATATCGACCCATGAGGTAGTTTGTAAATTTACATAAGATATTTAGAATTCTATGCTTCTGAAAATTCATAGATATAATTCTCCATTTCCACAGCTGATTAGCTATGTGGAATACTAGGCAGCAATTTAAAGAATCTCCAGAGTATATTGTTGAGTGGGGAAAAAAAGCAAATTGCAAAAAATTCATATAGTATGATATTGCGTGTGATAAATCAGAGAAGACACCAGCTGCCTGTGTGTGTGTCTCTGTGTGTCTGTGTGTCTGTGTGTCTGTTTAAATCCACAAAGGTCCTGGAGAGAGACATGCCAATAGCATGCTCTTTGGGAAGGGGACTAAAACTGGACTGGAGTATTATCCAAGAATATTTCTTACGTGTAATGTTACTTTATTTACATGTAATGTTACTTTATTTTTACCAGAAGAATTAACTCACTTATTCATGCAATTAAAAAATAATGTTTTGAAAACTGTGGGATAACAGATTGATTTGTTCAATGTAAACTGGACTGTGAAAGATAGCTTAAGCCGCATATAGGAGCCGCTGAGGAGCTCTGAGAGAACAACTGATCCAAGTTTGGGCTTCTTAGATTCTGACAGGTGAAGACTGGAACGCTGTGATGTATGATGGCATTATGGCATATGGGGGCCCGTCATCTTCGGGAATGATCGTCTGCATCTACTTCATCATACTCTTCATTTGTGGTAACTGTATCCTTTCCGCTGACCAAGGCTTTTCGTTATCATTGTCTTGTTTTGTTTTTCTCTCTCTGAATTTCCCCATCATTGTGGTGGTGGTGTTAGCAGCTGTGTCAGGGAGGTAAATGCCCTTACCTGTGTTATCTGCTTCCCTTCGTCTTCGCTGGGGACAGCATTGTAAAGGCGGAGCTTCAGTTAGGCTTTGTGAAATGAGAGCAGGGTAGAGAAAAAGAGCTTGAGACAGTGCATGGGCTGCACTAGTGGTCACCCAGCTCAGCGAGTGTCACATCTCCTGTATAGGTCCCATGGGGTTGCTTAGGGCAATGCCAGGTAGTTCTCTGTGCCTTCATCCTTGGGAGGTTAGGGGCACATTTTTGTCTTCTTAAGACCCTTCATAACCAATGGGGACCCATCTTCGGTAGATTGACCCAAGTTCCCTTAAATTAAATTTGTTTTGCTGATCTGTACATCTTTGAAAATCAAATGTTCATTGACTAGTTATATCATGCTGTGTAACTTTTCTCCAACTTATTTATTCCTTTTCCCTGCCAAGAGATATTTTCTAATCCTAGACTTCTGAAAATGCAGATCTCTCTTTACCTTAATTGGAAACTTCATGAGCTTGTAACCTTTGGTTATATCTGCTTTATCCCTCTGTCTTCCCTGCCTAGTACAAGACATGGCATATGGAGGCCCTCAATAAATGTTCGATGGAAGAGCAATTACACAAACAAATAAATACCATTTTGGCCTCATTGAAGTTCTATTTAAAAAATAGTCTAGCATATCAAAGGCATTTCAGAAGTCTTGAATAATTTTCTCACGTTTCTGTTCTCTTTAGATACTTAGTCAAGCATGAAATCCCCGGGAAAGCTATCTCATCGTCGGTCCCTTGTCAGGTTATGTTTGTTTACATGTTCAGCAACCCACCTGAGATTTCAGATTGCACAGAGCATGTGGGACAGTGGTGCGCTTCTCCTGTCTTGGGTCCCTGGGCTCCTGCAGTCACGTATGCAGGTGGCTGTGCATCAGCCTGAGAGAAGTGTCAGAGAAAGAAGCCGTCTTGACTTCCTGCCCTCTGATTCCTGTGCTTCTCAAAAATGTACTTTACTTTACTGCAAATAAGAAACAGACCTCTTCTGATTTAGGAACCTTGTTTAGAAATTTTTTTTTTCAATCATTCATAGAAACCACTCATACAACATTATAACAGAAGCCAAAAACCTAATAACTTATTCAACCATCTAACTTTTTACTACTTGGAATAATAACATTCAACCATAGTGGTCAAAGATTTAGCCACAGTGGAAGTATTCGAAAGAATAGCACCACCTGGCAATAAGTCAGGCACACTGTAGTCAGTATTTGTGGAGTGAATGAATGAATGAGGTATCTCCACACTCTGAAGGCCATTTCAAACAAGAAAGGCTCGGACTTTCTTGTGCAGTGGTATCATCATTTGAATAATGTGTAGCCGTTAAAGGAATCTATTGTGGCAAGTATGCCCTGAATATTTGTGTTACGGGTATGTATTTTCAAAGAAACAACCCGAAATGCGTTAAGTGAAATGCAGAGTACATAAGAGCACCATGTTTATGTTATAGTTTGTTTTATGCGGTATATATCATAGCTATGGATGCCTACATGTGTAGAGACACATGTGCACATATGAAATGAAATATCGATGTTTGCAGATTTTCTTGGGTTTGAGTGAACCTTCATTTTACTTCTTTTCAGAATGTCTTTTATAGATTGCTAGTTTAAAAACAAATGAAAAACAGGGCTCTGGCTTTACCAGGTGAGTATAGCACTAGGGGACAATCACCTGTTACCAGCTATTCTGAATGCATAGGGGTGTGATGTTGCTCTTGTTGACCATATATAGTTGCATTAGAAAAGTGTTTTACCCTTAAAATGTTTAAATTAGATATCCTACTGAATGTCTTCTTGGCCATCGCTGTAGACAATTTGGCTGATGCCGAAAGTTTGAATACTGCTCAGAAAGAAGAAGCTGAAGAAAAGGAAAGGAAGAAGATTGCTAGGTAACCCCATTTTCACCTGAGGTCTTTGCCTGGCAGGGGGCTGCCTGGGGAACCAGGTAAGGCCTGGTGGAGGTATGCGGAGTCCGCAGCAGCTGCGGCCCCCATGTTGCTGCTTTGTGGTGATTATGGGTGGCTGCGTGGGGCAGACTGAAAAGGATGGGATCTGGGGCAGAACCCAGGCCCTTGGCTCTCATTCCCGAAGAGCTGAGAGTGGGAGTCACATGTCCTCATGCTTAAAGAATCACTGCAGTTAATTCTGGCATCATAAAATAAACGATGCATTCAATGCTGATTAGCTCTTGAATGAGAATTTTAACGAGATGATCAGCGTAATGAATCCAGTGCACGGAATGAACAGGAAGCTCTGAGTGTGGGTTGTGCCATGCTCTTGCTGTTAAGGTTGCTTCCAATTACATTCTGTCCCTCATCCGGCCACTGTTGATTCAGAATCCTTCTTAGTGTTTTTATTCCCAGCAATATAGTTACTTGGTTTCTTGTGTTCTGTCTTCTCCTCTGTAGGAAAGAAAGCCTAGAAAATAAAAAGAACAACAAACCGGAAGTCAATCAGATAGCCAACAGTGACAACAAGGTATACATACTGAAATACTTCTCCACTTTTTGTTTCAAATGGTTCTGTTGATATCACCATAAGTGTACTATTTACACCATGGAAGTGTCCTGTGTGACATTTTGGTGTGTGAGTATGGCACAATATTATAGATGCTGACTTTCCAGGGGATTCTGAGTGAATTTAGGTGCTTAGCTGGTTCCTAGCCCGTATTTTACCAGAGAACCAGTATGTTTAATATTTATCTGATCACTTAGTTTTTTTGTACTGAACTTGTGTGGTCAGACTTGACCTGTGTTAGTGTCTTCTTAGTGGGGATTAAAACCGAGGTTTGTTAATAGATGTCTGTTCCCAGAGGGGATCTAAGGGTAAAGGGGTCTGTATCGTCAAACTTTAGGGTTGTGCTATCAAACTTCACCCCACATATGACAGCCCTGGGTTTTTCAGTCATTTGTTTGCTTGTTCATTGAGTCAGTAAATACTTTTTATGGGGTTCCAATACCGGAGATCAGGAATGAACAAGACCAATGAGGTCCCTGCCAGCAGTGAGCTCACTGTCTAGTAGGGAGGCAGGACTCTACGATGCAGTCATCGTACAGTGGGTATGACAATGCTAGGATAGGCAGAGGTGTGGATGGTGCTGGCTAACCATGGCTGGGTCACAGTTACACCACTTTTCTCATCTGCCTTCAGCGCTTTGGTCTTCAGCTGCATCATCATCTGGGGCATCTGCTGTCCCTGCACACTCACTCACACGCAGCACACACTTTGAAAAGAACTTTTCTGCCCCGAATAGCAGGGTTATGTCTTCACTGTGGTCCTATGATATGCATTTAAGTCAGAGGCTCCATTCCTCGCAAGACACCTCTCTGTCATCCTAGGTTACAATTGATGACTACCGAGAAGAGGATGAGGACAAGGACCCCTACCCACCTTGCGATGTACCAGGTATGGTGGCGGAGGCCAGAGACAGGCTCTCAGCTCATGAGTGACATTGTTTTGCTACCACTCTTTGATCAGCAACTGTGTCTGTGGCTGACTAGCCTAGCTAGGGCACTTGCTGGGCTGCTGAAGTGGTCAAGACCATGGGTCCAGTCCGTTGTGGGCCAGTTAGCTCTGCTTTTTCTCTTGGTCACAGGCAGCTAACATAACCCAAATTCCAGATGGTGGAGAGAGAGAGTGTAGGTAGATCGGGACAAGCCCAACCTTTGCTGGGAAGTCTCTCTAGGAGGTGACCAGTTCTTACTACTCACCTGACACATTCACATTTGACTGGGTGTCTTTAATGGCAGATATAGGAGGCACTGTGGAGTTAGAGGAACCTGGGGGAATGATCATGTATGAATTGAAGTCCCACACAGCTTTTCAGGCTGAAGCTGAGCAAAGAGGTTACTAAGGAAACAGCCGGGTGCTGGGGAGATGGCAGTAAGAATCCCATTGCTGCCACCTTTAACCTGTGCTCAGATCTTCAACTGCTGGGGACCTCATTCCCACAATTCCGCATGCTCATCAGACAGGTGAGCTTCTCAGCTCTCCACCTCCCTACACACACTCAGTTCATATTCTAAAGGGCTTTCATCAATGCAAGCTGATAGACATTATTAAAGTTTTAGCTAAACTTTCATGCGAAATTGAGAATAATTTAAACCCAAATGCTGTCTTTGTTTTATGCCTATATAAAAAAAAAGTGTCTTCTTTAAAGTAGGTGAAGAGGAGGAGGAAGAGGAGGAGGAGGATGAACCTGAGGTTCCCGCTGGACCCCGTCCTCGCAGGATCTCAGAGTTGAACATGAAGGAGAAAATCGTCCCCATCCCCGAAGGGAGCGCCTTCTTCATTCTTAGCAAGACCAATCCGTAAATACCCACATTCTAGTCACATTGCTGCTGCATCTCACTGTGACCCTACTAGTTGCTCGAGGGTGCATGGGGATGGGGTCAAGGAAGGTGACTCATGACCCCTTATGTGCCTGAGTGCTGGAGGCTCTGAGTCCCCCAGACTCCTCACCTGCCTCAGCCTTGCCTTTTTCCTCTGTTCATCTCTTTTTAGCCTTCCTGTTCCTGGGCTAAGGGGCTGTGGGGGTGTGGCCAGGTCCTGGGAGGAGTGCCATTCCGGATTCTCTTCCCCCTTTACCGCTGCACTGAGGTCAGCAGTGGCGACATAGCTGCTGCTCAGCTGGAGCCCATGACTCTGGTGCTCCATGGGTTGTCACCTGTGGAGGGGTTTCCATCAAAAGGACTCTTTCTTCATGAGTGGGTCTTCTATAACGATGCTTGGGGGGAAAGAATTTTTTTGACCAACTTCACAGCATCTTAATCTGATCACTTTTCTCTACTGAATTTTATGGCAATAAATAATGTTGCTCAATGACATTTTACAGGTTGAGCTATTCAGCTCTATAATATCCCCTTTAAAATAGAATATCTCGTGTTAAAAAGATAACATGCTCACCAGGAGGATGGTAATTACTCACAGGTGCTATAAGAGGAACACACACTTATTTACTAGCTGGTTTCTAGGTTTTAAATCATCTGGGATTGAATGAAATGCCAGAGGGAATAAACGACTCCTGGAAAGGTTTCTAGGCTTGCAGAAGTAGTTCTTGGCTGTCAGAGGAGAACTCTGAATAATTCACAGGCCCCAGGGAGACACAGGTGGGAAACGAGGCATGCCGCAGTCCTTAGAAACTTGAAAATTTGATTATAGTTTTCGCAGCTCATCACTGTTGAGAGTTTGGGTGTCCTTTAAAAAAAAAAAAATTATTCAGCTGGCATTGCTGACACCTATGGCTCACGGCGTCTGTATGTATTGAAGGAGTGGACTGATTCCCCCACAAAGCTGTGAGCGCTCCTGCCTTCACACCCCTGGAAGGCCCTCCCCAGACTCAGTTGCTAACAGCCTTCAAGGGCACATTTATAGGAAGGTGACTCAGTTTTGAAAGTGAAAAAATATTTTCAAAGGAAAATGTACATGTATTCTGTAGGCCCAAAAAAAGAAAAAAAAAATTCTTTAAATTCTAAAGTCAAATATCGAAAGGTTTAAGAGTAGTCAGCACAAACTAGCCCCTGGGATGTGAGGAGAGAGGGGCAGCGGGAGAGGCCCTGATGGCTCATGGAGCCATGAGGGCCAGGATAGGGGATGCAGGCCATAGGCTTCCCTGCCTTGCTTCACAGGACTGCAGGACTCTGTGATGGTGCAGTGAGATCCTTGTGAGATTCTTGCGTGGTGATGTAACTCTCACTTCACTTTCTCAGGCTTGCTCGTTGTGGGTCAGCTAAAGAAAAAATAGCACTTAAGATAGGATCTCCATATAACGAGATTCTCCAAGCCTCACTCAACTGCACTACAAGAAAGCGATAACTCTCGTTCTTTGTGAGCTGCTGCAGTGAGCTCTGGCCACAGTCCCCTTTCTAGACAGGGAAAGAAAGCACTGGGTTTCGTGTCGTAGTGGGAAAACATCACAGACCCAGGATGGAAATCTGCCTCTGCTGCTTGCTAGCTGTGTCATTTTAAGAAAGTTCTTTCACATGCTTCAGTCTCAGTTTCCCTACCATTAGAAGGGCAATAATCTCCACACTTAAAGAATCAATGAACGGAGTCTGTGGTACACCCACACAGAACTGTGGCACCTCAGGGTGTGCAGCCTGGGATTTTTGAGGAGCTAACGGTCAGTTGTTTCTGGTTCGCTGGGTCGGGGCATCGGTGGCACAGCAGACAGCTGTCCTCTGCCTGACCTGTCACTGCACAATGGTTCCAGTGTGCCGAAGGCACTGGCCTGTCTGCTCGGGCCCTGCCTGGGGCTGTGTCCATGTCGTGGCTTTCCCCACAGGATCCGCGTGGGCTGCCACAAGCTCATCAACCACCACGTATTCACCAATCTCATCCTCGTCTTCATCATGCTGAGCAGTGCCTCCCTCGCCGCTGAGGACCCTATCCGCAGCCACTCCTTCCGGAACACCGTAAGCCACTGAGTGAGGACAAGAGGGTGGGGCTCCCTCTGGGGTCAGCGCTGGCCGCCCCTGTCATCCAGGCAGGGCTTACAAAGGCCCGCGAGGCTAAAAGCTAGAGTAGGCCTCTTGTTCACCTGCAAGCATTTTACATTTCAGGTTTGTAAGTACCAGAGGAGTTTTGTTTTATTGGGACAAACCCTATTGAATCATGTATTTTAAACTTTAAATACTCTGCAGTAACTTATAGTGTATTCAGGGACCTTGCTTCTCTTCCTGTTCATTCCTTGCTGCCAACATTTTGGTCCCTCCTTGGTCAAATTAACATCCACACCCATTTTGAGATTTCTGCCTAGTCGAAGCATCCAGCAAGAGAGAAAGTAACATTGAAACCGCATACGTCACATGCCCAGGAGCCTTTATTTAGCGTTGGAGGGAAGACTGAAATCTTATGTTGATGTAAATTCACAACCTACTGAGGAGAAATACAAGTTAGGGTGATGATAAGATGTGAAGGTGAGTGCTTCATTGGAGAGGAAGAACTGTGTTTTGGTGGGCAGAAGGTGATTTTATGAAGAAACAAATACGGCATTAAGTTTCTATTATTAATCAGTTTCATAACTTAGGGAGAGCACCATTCTACTGCATCTCTGCTGGACAGAAATGTTACCTAGATTAGTTCTTGCCTCAGCAGTTCTACCTTAGCAGGCCAGCTGATTTAGCACTGAGAACAATCCAAAAGTGAGACGCTTCGGAAGACTTGTAGCCTCTTGCCTCTCTGGCCTTAGTACTGTAGTGCAGTTTCGGATGATAACTAAGAAACCCCTCCCCGGAGAAGGAGGCCCACGAGTGTGCGAGGCCATCAGGTGTCGCTGCCTTGCCTGGTTGGTACCCTTCTCTGTACATGAGCTTTTCAGAGATTTGAGGATTAAGAGAAGTCACCAGATCAGTGCCCCAGCATTTCAGTTGTGACAACCAAACCTTGTGCTGTGTTTTTCCATTTCCCGTATCTTGGTTTGAAGCCTGGCAAACCCAGCCTATCAGATTGATAAAGCATGCACTCTGACATGACGATAAAAAGAACTTTCCCCCAAGGCACGTGTTGATGCTGATACAAAGATTAATGCCCTGAGCTGTCTTAATCTGTACTCACAGATTAGGGTGTTTGTTGGGGGTTCCAAGGCTGTTCCTATCTAAACATTCAAATAGAACAAAACCCAGAGTGTCATTGAGTTCCAGCATAAAAATGAGACAAAGGGGAAAAGCTGATTGGTAGAAACATGATAGACTAGGTCAGAAGCTAGTCTAGAACACAGATATATGAAAAGTTAATTTACGTTGAGGGTTAATGTTCTTATTTTTTATCATAATTCTCCATGATTATATTTCCCTGCTGCTTTTCCCAGGAATGTTATTGTGATTTTTAGATATATGTATGTGTATTGCTTTTAAAATATTACAGTTTTTGTAATTGTGGTAAGAACACTTGAGATGAGATCTACTCTCCTAACAAATTTTTAAGTGTACAAAACGGTGTTCATAATGGGAGGCACCGTGTTGCACAGCAGGTCTCCAGAACTTTTTTATCTTCTGTGACTGAAACTTTATAGCCATTGAACAACTCGCCATTTCCCCTCCCACTCTAGCCCCTGACCTCCTCCATTCCCTTTGTGTCTATGGGTTTGACTACTTTAGATACCCTGGACTCATGCAGTATATTTGGTGGGAGGGGGGTGGGAAATTTTTAACCTTAGCTGTTATTTGTGAAAAAGAGAACAAAGGCTGAGTGAGGAAAAAACAACTTGCGTCTCTAAGAGCTTTGACCCCCGGTACCAGATGGAGTCGTTGGCTTGTGGGCAGCATTGTCTGTCTTGGCCACTCAGGTACTTTCAACAATACCAGTCTTGCTGTGACCATGGAGGAAAAAAGGAGGTGGGTGCAGAGGCTTGCAGTGTACTGGTTATACCTTGTATTGCCTGGCTAGAAACATAGATACACAGAAAGTTTCCAGAAAAATTTATAAACCCAAAAATGGAAGCACTTTGAATAAGGCATAGCCTCTGAAGAGGGATCTTGAGCTGAGGAGAGCTGGCCTTTAAAGCAGAGGTCCTCACCTTATTGCAGTGGGACAGTAAAGGACCCCTGGGGTGGACCCCGCACTTAAACAGCAGGGCCCATGGCTCTCAATTAGCATTCCACATGCCTAGCTCCTTGCTCAGCAATGCTGTGGCTGGCTGCGTGGCCTAAACAGGCGCCCCTACCTCCTTCCCAGCATCTCCTCATTGCTAAATGAAAGATCTCCACTGTCTCTCCAACTATGATCTCTTCGGTTCTTTTAAACCACAGAGCGCAGTTGTTATGACAATAAACAGCCAAGGCAGCCTCTTCTACTGACAGTCTCGGCTGCCATCTTTGTGGCTGAGCGTCCCTGTGTACAGCCTTAGTTGAGTGGTAGTCAGACTTCTTGCTGGCCTACTTGGCCCATCCTCCTGCCTTCACGGTTCTGAGAAGAGGCAGAGACCCCAGTAGGCATGATCAGGACTCAGTTGGAAAGTAGACATTATTTTCAGGAATGTGGACAAAATAGCCTCGACTGACCATTCAAAAGCAAGGTCAGTCTCTTCTTTGAGTGGCCTCGGTGAGATTAAAAAAGTAATAAATATAGGAGTGAGTGGTATTAGATGCAGAGCAAGATGATAAGTGAAACTCTTCATTGAAGACTCACCCAGCTCCACACATCAATGGGGCAAAAGCGTTTACTCCCTGATTAAATGGACTGGAATTAGAGGGGACATGTGAAAGCTGGCTCCATTTAATGGCACTTACATCATTATTTACGTTTCTCCACCAATCTGAAGCTCAGCTGGATGGCAACATATTTCATTCAGCCAAAAAAGCAGTTAAAAAATCAAAATGTGTGTAAGACTCTAATTTATCTGGTTCCTGCCACAAGTAATTTGTCAGTGTGGCGCTCTGATGAGAAAAGGTTATTAATACAGCACTTTTAAAAATGAGTCTTTGTTGAAGATATGAGACTGGGAAGAGAGTCAGCATGAGTGGTTAAAGGAGGTAAGTATTTCCAAGTGCTCTTTGTTGGTCGTAAAGATGAGCTATAATAGGACCAGGTGGGACATTTATGAGCATCTCTGCACTTACCTCCAGAATGGCAGGCTTATCCCCAGAGAACAGGTCTCTGATTGCATGTGGGGGTTCTACCCGTGGGCATATGGCTGTGGAGTTTGCCTGGACATCTTTTTCTTATTGCATTGTTGTACCTTTCCAGATACTGGGTTACTTTGACTATGCTTTCACAGCCATCTTTACTGTCGAAATCCTGTTAAAGGTAATAATGGCTTTTTCATTAATCCTCACGTTCTCTAAAGCAGCTGTAGCAATAATAGTTGCAATTCTTTGTTTCCTTCCAGATACTAGGTTATGCAGATTATGTCTTCACTGGTACTTTTGCATTTGAGATCGTTTTGAAGGTAACAGGTGCCTCCGTGGTGTGTTTAAGGGACCTGCTCCTGCGTGTGACACACAGCAAAGCAGCGTGAAGTGCTTTTGACTTTTTAAATTTTTTGTCTTCTGTGAGAAAGCTTATACTTTTTTTTTAACCAAAGAATTTTTTTTCTGAAACTGTTAAACTCGTTATTGCTGTTTCTTTTTAACCTTTGATGCGTGTAGGAGCTACTTTGGCTTCATCATCGTAATTGGGAATTACGTTATGTTCTTTATATATATATGTGTATATATATATCTTTTGAAATATGCCAACTGATAACAGATATATCACTATGTGTGAACTTTCTTCTACCTTTCCTGACATCAAAGTCAGAGGAAAAGTATTTATTCTTTGAAGGAAATGTATCTCTTCTCATTTCTTTGACTGAATTATGTTTCAGTGGCCTAATATATTTTCTTGCAATAGGATTTGCAAGATAACTTGGATCTATGTGTGTTAAGATATTTTATATCTGTTTTAATGGATGGGTTTACATTTACTCAAACTAAAAGAGCACCCTTTAGACAGGGTGCCTTAAATGTACTGCCCATGCATGAGCTAACAGGTACCATTGCTGCATGTAGTTTGTGTACTCATGGTAAAGGTGAAGGCCAACCTGGGGTGAATTCATCCCTTATGTACCCAGAGGCCTGGAGACAAATAGCAGAGATCCAAGAACCAACCTCCCCCCACCCTCAGACTTGCTAAGTGCTGTGAGTTATTACAGTGTTGGACAAGGTATCCTGTGACAACTGTCAGAGCAATCATCTCCTCAAGGGGAGACAAGCTGGGGAACAAAGACTTTTAACCACAATTTTCCTTAAACCATTTTGAGCTTCTTGTGTGTGCATCTCAGGGGGAAAAAATGTAATTTTTGTTAGACTACTATGGAACTTGGGCTCTTTACAAAATCTTCTATAAAATGAAACCTCAATTAACATTGCTGGGAATGGGGCATTTATTTTCTTTCAGCGATGATAAAGGCGATGATATAATGAAAACATTAATTATTGCAACACTAACCAACCAACCTCGGTTTGAATATTTGTTAAAAATCTTCTGAAAATTGGAGTTCATTTTCCTGCCTTCAAGCCAGTGAATTTGCTTGACAGTTCTGTCGTAAGTCAGACCTGTGACTTCTAACGATGCTCTCCATGGAAAGGAGCAAAGATGCCGAAGGCACTGGGCGCGGGGTGCAAGCACACTCACCCGGCCTTCGTTTGATCCCAAGCCGCTTTTTTTTTGTTTTTTGTTTTTTGTTTGTTTGTTTGTTTTTGTAATTTGCTTCCTTTTCTTCAAGTAGAATGGGGATATGTTCTACTTAGCCTGTTGGTTAATCGAGGTTTTATTTTATTTTCCACAGATTTCGGTTGTTGAATATAGTTACTTTCAGACTTTGGGGCAAATAAGATACAGATTTATGAAAAGAAAAATATTGCTTTGCAATTTCTGTATTTTTGCTTCAGTGACTTAAATATTACACGTTGTTCTTCATTTTGAAAGTATGTTAGAGAGTGGGAAATAAGCTAAAACAAGAAGGATTCAGAAATTGGAGATTTGCTAAGAGGCATCTGACATCTGAAATGTTGGTTCCTGGTGGCCTTGGGAAGGTTCAGAAGGCTTTTTGGTTATTTGGTTAAATGTGAAGAAATTGCCATTTTTATGGGTCAAAAAAATGTTGAATATTGGCAATTTCATATGGCCTAATTTTATTAGTTCCCAACTCTGCCTCTCCTGTACTTACCTGAGCCTTCCTTCACTTTTTTTTTTTTAGGTAAACAGTGAAGTCTTTATATTTTTGCTGTTTTTACTCTGGAGAAATTCCGTACTAAGCCCCTTTTCTGTCGTCAGTAGGAACTTCACTGTCACACCCATAGTGCAGGCTCTGAGTACACATGGCATGTGACTAGAGAGCAGTGAGACTGCCTCAGGCGAGATGCGTGTGACAGCTTCCTAGCCCCACCTCACAGGTACTAGGGTAACTGGACTCGGAGGAGCTGTTTAAAGTGGACCATTAGGGGCAGGAAGGGGACTACCTGGGAACATGCCCATGTCTATGTAGACTGAACCTGTGAGCACTGGACTGTAGCATTTCGTCTAGTCTCCCGGATTGGACAGTGCAAGTTCCCCTGGGGGCCGGAACCAGCAGTACGTGGGGAAGCCAAGTTGCCTGGGCAGCAGTTCCTGCCTGGCAAGCATTGTCATGTGGACTCTCTCCTGAGGCAGGCTCTTTGAACGTGCCAGTGATGTGCTCATGTTTGAAATTTGTTGTCACTGTAATAAAGTATAAATTGTTCTCTTCTTTCAAAATGTGCCCCAAATCAGCTTCCCTTTTTCCATTTTTGAACAAATTATTCAGTTGCTCAGTCCTGTTGGTTTACGTTTCTGGCTTCCTAACACACTCTTTAATAGTCATGCTGTCCTCAAGATTTTGTAAAGAGCCCAGGTTTCTTTTCTTCTGGAGAGAAATAACAGTAAATTCACCCGTGATTCTGTTTATAGATGACGACTTTTGGAGCTTTCCTGCACAAAGGAGCCTTTTGCAGGAACTACTTCAATTTGCTGGATATGCTGGTTGTTGGGGTATCTCTGGTGTCATTTGGGATCCAGTAAGTATTCTGAGGTGTGGGTGTGTGTACACACACAGGACTGTTGGGCAGGATGGTTTACATGAAATATTTTAACATAATTTATTGAGCATCATTTTAATGATTACATTTAGTTGTTCAGAAAAGCTTAATTTATTCCCTTGCCAGAAAGCATTTGGACGATTCATGCATTTTTGTTTCACTTTTTCTTTTCATACCCACTACTAGGTTGGGCTTATTACTCTCTGTGATATTTGTTTTCAACAGAGGGCGAAAGGAGCCAGCTTCTAGTCCACTTCCTCCAGGGCTGGCGCCAGGGCCTTGCAGGCATCTTGTCCCAGGGCCTTAGTTCTCCATCTGTTCAGGATGGAGTAGAACCAGGTGGTCTCTTGGGCCCCTCCAGCTTAGATAGTAAAGGTTCCCTTATAAATACCAGCTGTATGACCCTATTCATTTGGCCTTTAAAATTCTCATCTAGGATGGGGCTGAGACTGCAAGTTAGGGTCCTAAGTCCTTTCTATGGCATTTAGGGATTTCTGGTAAGGAACAACCCGAGCTGCACACTCCTTGCCTGCTGTACCCAGGAGTCTGGGGCAGAGGCTCCAGGGGGAGCATCCAGGGATGGCCTTGCTTTCTTGCTGACTTAAGAGCACCACTGCTCAGGTGCTGACCATCAGTACCCCCTGTGTGGTAACGTGCATGTCCACCTCTGAGCTAGTGGTGAATGGAGAGACTCCGTCCCCCTCAGAAGACCAAGGACCCCTGCCTGAAACGGCCCCCTGTGGCAGTAGTCCTCTTCACCTCCCACCACTGCCTAGCAGGAGGGAGTCATGTAGTCGCAGCTTCGAAAGACATTCTCACCAGGACTTTTTAACTCTTGTAAACTCCCGGCTGTGCCTGCCCTCTCCAGCTGCAGCCTTTGCCCACTGCCTCCGGAGCATGTGTTCCAGCCACATGCAGCCACCCGCCATGCTAAGTGAGCTGCACTCTCACCCAGGACCTGTCTACCTGCTACTCCCTGGACCTGTAGCCCCCTCCTCCTTTGTCTAGCTAACCCTCACTCCCTCTGGACTCACCTGGGTATTACCTTCCTGGGGGGCCTTCCCAGGCTCCCCAAGGTAGTGTTCCCCTAGTCACATCACCTCTGTTGTCATACCTGCCACCTGGGGTTGCAGTTGCCCATCTCACTAACCAAACAGTGGACTCCTTGAAGGCCAGAGCAGCCCGGCACCATAGCACTTGAGCAAGGCCCCAAACTTAGAAAACAAGACCAAACAAATGAAACTGAAGACTGGATCCCATCTCTGCAGAAGTTAGCTGTGCACCAAGTCAGGGCCTCTGTGAGTGCCTGTGGGCCTGCTTACAAGGTGCCATGGACTGTGGCCTGGAAGGAGGAGACTCATGAGTCTGAGTCATGGGAAAAGGTTAGCTCAGCTCCACATAATCCCACCGTGGTGTAGTCATATTAGAGTGAAGGCCAGGTGAAATAATCTGAGTATTTTATCCAACTGTAATACACTCCGCTTTCTTTGCTTCCTCTGCCCTTTTCCTTAGATCCAGTGCCATTTCTGTTGTGAAGATTCTGAGGGTCTTAAGGGTCCTGAGGCCGCTCAGGGCAATCAACAGAGCGAAAGGACTCAAGGTTTGGGTTTCTCTCCTCCAGGCTGTGCTTGCTTTGGTGGGGTTAGCTATAATTACTGACTTTTCTGGGCCAGAGCTGGGCTGAGGCCTGATGGATTTTAAAGTGGATTGTACATTTGAAAAGAGTATAACCCAATTGAGCTGCCTCTGCCAAGTGCTGATAGCATTTTTAACTGTTATTATTTTCTTTAATTTTGTTCATTTAAGATATTTTCTTTATATGATTACTGTTCATTTATTACTTTTCATTGTTAATAGTGTTTATTTTAGTCTTTAAATCTATTCTCATGCATGTCGTATAAAAGGCCAGAAGGTTTGCATTTTCCTAAGTCCTTTTATGGGGTGGGGACCCTGGAAGCCTATGTGCCAGGAAGTGTGCACCCCGTATTTCTTCTGACCAAACTAACAGCATTTTAGGAAGCCAAGGAGGGGCCTACCTACAGAATACTCCTCCCGGGCAGCTGTGGTGCACTGGGGTAACCCCTGCAGATAACTACCTGAAAAACAAAGCACCACAAAGTTGGAAAGTCATATAGAAATAAACATAAAATCTTGGCTGGTGTTAGCTCTCTCCAAGGCTAAAACAGCAAAGGCAAGTAATACCACTTCACCCTCTCCCTGCTCCTCTCTCCCCAGCACGTCGTCCAGTGCGTCTTTGTGGCCATCCGGACAATCGGCAACATCATGATTGTCACCACCCTTCTCCAGTTCATGTTTGCCTGCATCGGGGTCCAGTTGTTCAAGGTACAGGGATGTGCCTTGGAGCACAAGGCCCAGCTGATCTCTTCAGGGGGAAGCCTGCATTTGATTGTCTGTCTGTTTTGTACCCAGGGAAAGTTCTATCGCTGCACAGATGAGGCCAAAAGTAATCCTGAAGAATGCAGGTGAGTGACCTGGTCATAGGAATGGGGAATTTGGAAGAACAAATAAAAGACTTCAAGGATTCACTTGTGCTAGCATTTCAGAAGTTTCATCATAGACTCTAAGAGGCCTGTGTGCTCAGCTCATGGCTGGAGAGATGAATGGTTTTATTTTTGTTTTATTTGAGGTAACATTCATATAACATAAAATTAACCAGTTAAAAATGTACAATTGAGTGGCATTTAGTACCATCATATTGTCATAGAAACACTATCTCTATCTAGTTCCACAGCTTTTCATCACCTCAAAAGAGCAGAGCGATGGCTTTTGATGTTTAGGGAGAAAGCCCTAAAACCTAAAATAACAGTTATGAGATACCTCAGAAAGCTCACCTGACAGCGACATGAATAATTCTTCCCCAAGCCAGAACTTGAAGCTCAATTCCCTGCTGTTTAGGGGCTGGCTCCTTCCTTCTGACAGGTTTTCCAGGCAGCTTCTCTGCCCTGGCTTCCTCCCAACGCCCAATTTTGGCCATATTTCCATTCACGAGAATGGGCAGAGGAGAGAGAAGGCAGGAAATTTTTGTGCCTCTTACCTCAAGCTGTCCAGAAGGATGGGAAGGCAGACATGGAAACCATCGCCTCAAGTTCTAACTGTGCGGATGTCCGTGTTTCCCCATACTTCTCAGCAAAAGGTGTGGTCATAGGTCACCAGCCACAATGTGACCGTGTCTCTGCACCTCCAGGGCACCACTCGTGTGGGCTGCAGGGCGCCCCCTGGAGTTCGAGCAGCACAGCAGCAGCACGAAGGCACTTCCCCTTCCCTCTTTGACTCCACTTCCTCACCTGTGAAATAAAGACATGGGACTCCTCCCAGAAATGAAACCATAAGAGAAATATTATGTGCCAGAAATTACAAAATTCTCCGGAAAGAAAGCTGGAAATGTTTTAATATAAAGAGAAGGAATTTGATTAAAATTAAAATGCAGATAAGAGGGTACTTGGGCTTGTTTCCCAGAACTTACAGAATTCTCCGTGGCCAACGTGTTTGAGCCAACGTGTTTGATTCTTCAGCGTATAGCTTGAGCCCATTGCATGTGAGAGATATTTGTTATTTGGTAGTTCTCATTTGTTATCAGGCATATGCAGGGTGCCTGCTTAGTTGCTCTGGAGAAGACTCATTAAGCCAGTAGTTACTCAATGGCTAATTGAACTGGAAAGTAAATTAAATGCAGGGCAAGAAAAGGGGAAACACAGACCTTGCATTGTTCAGGTCCATGGCCTGGCCGGCAGACTGAGCGTGACTGTGCCTAGAGGTGTGGGGCTGGGGCCGCCGTGACTCATTTTGTGTCGAGCCAAGATGACCCACATTTCTTTACCTCTCTAGGGGGCTTTTCATCCTCTACAAGGATGGAGATGTTGATAATCCTGTGGTGCGTGAGAGGATCTGGCAAAACAGCGATTTCAACTTTGACAATGTCCTTTCTGCTATGATGGCCCTTTTCACGGTCTCCACATTTGAGGGCTGGCCTGAGTAAGTAGAGATAATGTACATCTTCAGGGAGCTTCCTCCTTGCCTTGGGGCACTCTAGGCTGAGCCATCTCTCCTGGAGTAAGTCCTGCTTTTCCCACAGTTGTGGGCTTTTCCTATGATTTTTAAGCTTTGAGCTACTTATCGATCACTTCTTGGTCCACAGGGCTCCTCTGTCTGATTAAGCAAATGATTAACCTTTGTGACCAGCTGACAGGATTCTCGGATTTGGGAAGGAGGGGTGGCATAGTCCCAGGGAGGAGCCTCATCTCAGCTGCCTCCTGGGAGGCATCTCTGGATGGGAATGGATGTCCTCAGAGGTGTTTGTCATGCCAATTCTCATTGGTAGCCCTGTCAGTAAAACTGCCATTACACCAAAGAGGGTCTTGATAGTGTCCCAAAGCATGCATGCATGCATGCATCCACCCACCCACCCACCCACTCACCTACTTACCTACCCACCCACTCCACTCATCCACTCACTCATTCTTTGTACTAATATATGCCAGGCATGGACAGCTGCCATTGTGCCATGTCTTGCACTGATGCGTTCACTTGCTCACTCATAAACTGCTTTTGATACCAGCTCCCTGCAACATGCTATGTATGTTCAGCACTGTGGAAGAAACAGTTGTCTCAATATGGTTCCTCCCTTCAAAGCTCAAACCCAATTAGAGTGTAAGGCAGTTAAACCAGGCAGGAGGGTCTGGGTTGTCAGAGATATGCGGAATAGGGTCCTGGAGAATGGCTACAATTTTGATGGGTAAAGTAAGAAAAATGGAAGAAAGGAAGGAGGTAGAATACAAAAGGAGAGTCTCTTGTACTTTTGTTACTCTCTGTTCTCTAATTCCTCACCCCACCTCTAGCTCCTGCCACCAGAGCATATATATATACATAAATGGGGTCCTGAATGTCAAGTTCCTGTGCCTAGAGGAACTGTAAAAGGTGGACAGGCTGGTCTTCTCAGGCTGGCAAAACCCTCCAGATGTGTGGGAAAGTCAGAGATCTTTATAGGAGTTCCTATGGGGTGAAGGATGGGTGGGTGGGACTTTTCATTAGGGAATCGGTCCTGGCAAGGGAAAAGAGGCATGGGGTAAGATCCTTCACTCTATGAAGGTTTTGAGTCTCAGGTATTGAACACTATGCTTTAGCAAATCAGGGTGGTGGCTGAGGGGAAATTAAGAAACTTGGGGCACAGGGCTAAGAGGAGCTGGGCTCAGCTCCCAGCTTTGCCCCCACGGAGCGTGACCTTCGGCACTTAGATCCCTCTCTGTGCTTCAGTAAGATGGGGATGACAGCAATGTCTTTTCCAGATAATTGTGAAAGTGTGTAGCACAGTGTACCCAGGGGTTAGGCGCCCTGGAAGTGTTGAATTTGTATCAGTCTGGGTGTGAATTTAACTTGGGGGTTTTACAGTAATTTCACTTCTTCCTGTTGAGTTCTACTGGGCATGTATTTAATTTTTATGCATATTTCAGTTTGGGGAAGTTCTCTGAGTTCTTCGGAAATCCCTGGTTGCTTACTATTGTCTTTGTCAGTGTGTATACAGTTTTCAGTTCTGTCACTGAATAACATAAGACGTTCTTCCTCTCTTCTGCCCATGAATAGGAAGGAGCATTGTTGAGCATAAATTAAGTTTTTTGGGGTAACATTGGTTAATACAATTATATAATTGAAATCATTTGTTTTTTTGCAATTGTCAAATGTTAATCAACAAATATATCTCAGGTGCCCACCACCTAGGTGCTGGGCTGACTGGGCCTCATGCTGAGGAGGGAGCCTCTAGATGTGCTGTGTCCAGGGGCGGGGCTCCAGTGAGGGGTCTGACAGTCAGCGCCCATGGTGGCTCTGAGAAGAGGGATGCGCCTGAGAAGAGGGATGAGCCTGGGAAGGCCGTGGGGTCGGGCTGTGTGGGGCTGGCAGTGCTCACTTGGTCCTTCTGCTCTCCAGGTTGCTGTACAAAGCCATTGACTCAAACGGAGAGAACATCGGCCCCATCTACAACTACCGTGTGGAGATCTCCATCTTCTTCATCATCTACATCATCATCGTCGCTTTTTTCATGATGAACATCTTCGTGGGTTTTGTCATCGTCACCTTCCAGGAGCAGGGAGAGAAAGAGTATAAGAACTGTGAGCTGGACAAAAATCAGGTTAAAGTCACACACTGTTTGGGCTTCTGTCCCTCAAGCAGGAGAGGAATGACATCTCTTTTGATGGCTTCCCCATGCACAGAGAAGGGTGCCCCCTGTGTCTATCCCTGGGGCTTGGGCCCTGTTCACAGTGTACATGCACCCAGTTTGAGTCATCGCTGTTGAAAGTTAGGTTCCCAGATACAGATTTGACTTTGTAATTGTAAAATCCACCCTTAAACCTGTGGGTGAGAAGCCAGAGAGGTGCTTGGGTCACCTTCTCTGGTCGTGACTCACCAGTGACAGCTCTGAATCTTGTGGGGCAGTGTGGCCAGAAAACGCCCAGTGATGATCCCAGAGTTCCTAATGACAGAAAGTCTTTTATCTCCTCAATCTCACCACTATTGACATTTTAGGCCAGATAATTCTTGTCGTGTCTTGTAGGATGTTTATTTCTCACCATCCTTGGCCTCTGCTCAGTAGATTCCAGTACTACTCCCACCACCCCCGACTCCCACTTCTGTTTTTGGTAACAACCAAAACATCTCCAGACATTGCCAAATGTCCTCTGGTCAAGAACCGTTGACTGAGGAGGAAGTATGCTGTCACACCACAAGAAAAGTCACTAAATGTAAACTTGGGGCTGTGATTGCACTGGCATCATTCTCTACATAGCACCTTTATTTAACAAATCTGATCGGAGCAGGGGTTTTGGCCCTGATTGTGTGATAATGCAAGGGAGCCAAGAGACCTGAGATCTGGTCCTGTACTACATGCTCTGTGGCTGTGGGTACATCCCCACTCCTCTCTGGGCTTGCTTCCTTATCTCTACGTTGAGGGCATTAAGGAGTTGCTTTTAGAAATCCCTTTCAGCCCTAAAACATTGTGAGATTGAGATTCTGCTCTGGGAGTTTCCACTAGGTCCTCTATCGGTAGCATCTGTGTTTGATGATGATGGAGTGAGCAAGAATCATCTGCCAGCCCGAGTTTCCTGGGGGAAGTGGCTGTGGTGAGGTAGTCTGTCTTGGGCTGTAGCCTTACTCTTCGGGGGAAGCATGAAGACAGTGCTGGTCTTGTTTAGAGGAAAATGTTGCTTTTAGTTGTCAGAGTGTCCTTGCAGATCCCATCAGTGGTGGTCAATGGGAGGCCTGACCCAAACTCTTCACCCCCACCAGAGAAGGGGAGTGCCAGGGCAAGGCCCAGGCCAGCCAGGCACCACCAGAGCTGAACTCGTGTCACTACTCGAGGTCCAGAACAAGCTCGGGGTCCCTGGAGTCAACGTGTGAGGTAACAGCAGGACCATGTCCTAGACAGAGGGAGCCCAGAATTCAAGAAGAAGAATGGGTGTAGGTCTAGACTTAGGAGTAAGCAGGGCCTGACGCTAAGCTCTCGGAATGAGAGGAAAGGACAGTGCTCTGGCTACCGTTACTGATGCAGAGGTCTAAGAATGCAAAAAGCTCCTGAGCCTCAGAACCTCACAGATGGACACATAGTTAGCTCACCATTAAATACTTACAGTTAGCACACTCTGGCTCCTGAGAGGTGTCTCATGTGGGTCCATCCAGAGGCAGCCAGGGGCCTCCAGTCTTGGGCAGTGAACCTAGCCTCTGTGGTTCTTGAGGATTTCTGTGTCTCTCATGATATGGTTTCCTCTCCTGGAGGACAGCATGAGCAGGAGAACTATAAATGTCGTCCACCAGCATAGAGCGAAGGCAAGAATAAGGCTTCATGTCTCTGCTTGTGCACTGTGGGACCTCAGGTGTGCAGTTCTCAGCTCTGGACTCAGTTATGTAATGAGTAAAATGGAAGCAGACTGTTGGATCTGCTTACCCCCCAGGTTGCTGTGAGGATCGGAAGAGGTGATGGAGCTGGGTGCCTTTTGTCAGAGTGATGCAGAGCGGTGTCTGTGGGGTCACCCAGCAGTTTTCCCCATCGTCCTGGGTCCTTCCCAGCAGGTGCCTCATTGGCTCTTCCAGAGCAGGTGTGAACCGCGTCCCTCTGTAGACGTACTCAGGACCCCTTGTTGCTCTTTTCTGCCATTGCAGCGTCAGTGTGTTGAATACGCCTTGAAAGCACGTCCCTTGCGGAGATACATCCCCAAAAACCCTTACCAGTACAAGTTCTGGTACGTGGTGAACTCCTCGCCTTTTGAATACATGATGTTCGTCCTCATCATGCTCAACACACTCTGCTTGGCCATGCAGGTAAAAATGGAGACACGTGGAAACGGGGGTCATGTCTGGATCCTCTGCGCAGCCACATGCCCCAAATTCTGAGGGCAGAAGGCCACCCCTCACAAGAGGCCGGGTTTGACTTTCTGATGAGTCCAGGCTGTAGTTTGGCTGAGTCCTGTTCTCACGATGGGAGTTTAAGATCACTCTTTTGTTGAGAGGCTGTCTTTACATTGTGAGTATAGGTGACATTTCCATGGAGCCTGAGCGTGGCATTTGATTCTGTAAACCTTTACTATGGGCCTCCCATGGCCAGGAGGTGGTTGAGGACCAATGCTCTGTCTGTGCAGAGTTGGATGGACAGGGTATTTGATCCTGACTCTACTCCTTACCAACTGGGTGACCTTAAGAAAGTTATTTAAATCCCATGAGCTTGTTTTCTCTGTCGGTAAAATGGGAAATCCATCATACCTACCTCGGAAATAAATTTTATGCTGGATAATTCATGCCAGGCACTTTTTTCTGTGCCTGGCACAGAGTAAACACCTGATGTTGAAAAACAACATGTAAGTCACATTTCTGCCCACAAGGAGCTCTCAGTCTGGCAGCGGGGAATCTTCCAGTCCAGGGAGTGTCGAATTTGACCTGCATTGCAGCTGTTCCTCGTCCATATTTTAGGCAAGGAGTGCAGCTCCCTTCAGTTGGCCAAGTTGGAGTACAGTGTAGTAACAGTGTTAATGGCATTAGCACTGTTATTTTTAATGTAAAGTGTAATATATAATATAATTAACACTGTAATTAACAGTATTGACAGTGAGCCTTTCAGCAGTAATGTTGTCTAGCTGCACTAGGACAAGAAGCAAAGACGGAGGTCTAGGTTGTTTTCACACTGACTTTAATAACTGGAGCAAATCAGATCAATTCCCAGTGCTGCCTAAAAAAACGTGTCTAAAGACAGCCAAGGATAAATTTTCTGTTACTGTCCTTAAATTTAAGAATTCTTTATGCATGAGAAGGACCATACGCGGATTAGGGGAAAGTGTGAAGTCAAGATAGCACTGCCTTTTATTAAAAGTAGAACTAAATGGCATAAAATTTTTCCCTAACCAAATCCTACTCTTACTCATAGACATTTGGGTGAGTTCCATATTGTGCCTGGGTCAAGGCCCTGAGAGTAAACACTGACATAAGAAGGGGTGGGTTCCTTTTATCCTGGACACAGGAAATTGATGCCTTTCCCCACTCATCCTCATCTTGTCATGGCCCCCCTGCACTTGGCAGGACAGCCCTGCGACCTTGCAGTGTCAGCAGAATCATTAGGAGAGGGTACTGGAATGTGGAGGTGGCCTCTGCACCCAGGTAGGGGTCGGACACCTGCAGAGAGTAGAGGGCTGGGGGCCTCATTTTGCTGGTCTGGAGTGGGCTTCTGAGAGCTGTGCCTCTGTCTTCATCCACAGCACTATGAGCAGTCCAAGATGTTTAATGATGCCATGGACATCTTGAACATGGTCTTCACTGGGGTGTTCACAGTCGAGATGGTTTTGAAAGTCATTGCATTTAAACCTAAGGTGAGTTGCTGAGCCTACTTTTCAAAGACTGTTGCTGAATTACTCCAGAGAAGCACCCGCTTCCTGTTAGTCTTGTGTTACTGAATTATGCTGAATTGTTCTAGCTACTAACTAGGTTATCACCTGAGAACATTAACATCTGATTAGGGCATCAGTATACATATGGGGAAATAAAACTGCGAAAACAAAACCTCATAAAAACAATTCTTAGAAAAAGAAGGGAGGAGAGAATTAGGAATTTATAGAATGGAGGTCGTTCTCGAAACCTGATTTTCTGTTTCTAGAATACCATGTATTATGCTTTCTCAGAGGAACTTGCTTCATTATTTGAGCATTGGAGAAATTGTTTTAACATAACCCATCAGAAAGAATTTGGCCCTGATTTTACTTTTATATTTCCAGGGTAAAGACTTTTGTCTACAGCATCTTTTTCACCTTTTAGGGACAGTTCTACCAGCTAGAGACCTCTCGTAGTCATACCACTTTTTAAATTTAATTTAGAAAAATTTCACTTTAAGACAAAGCAAGACAAGAAATGTGTTCAACACCGTTGGACCGCTCAGCATGTTCTGGCTCCTTCGGGAGGGAGTGAACCTATTTCCACAAGTACCAACGTCTGTGGTATAAGAGGCAGATAGTAAGGTGTTGAAGGGCACACATGGTTCTGGATTCAGATTCCCTGCTCTTCACTAGCTAATCAAGCAAGTTCCTTAACTGTTCTGTGCCTCAATTTCCTCATCCGTAAAATGAGGACACTAATAGTTCTGTTTCATAGGGTGCTTGTGAGGAGTAAGAATCACTATATGTGCCATGCTTAGGCAAGTGCCTGGCAAGTAGTATCATGCTATAGATGTGTCAGTGCTGTTACTATGACATGACGATGACCACCACTACCACCACCACCATCATCATCTTCAACTAATGGTGTTCCCTCGTCCTAAAAACTGAGAAACGAATTCTGGCTTTACTGTGGGACATTTGACCCACAGTTTGTGTTCTAACAAAGCCCAAAACTATCACAATTAGAGAATGACAGAGTTCAGTGACCCAGTTATTTGTTCGTCTATGTATAATGCATCTGACAACACTAATTTAAGACTTGGATTATGAAATGATGATTTCACATACTCCATGGAATTCTAATTCAAAACTATTCCTTTCTTTAATTTGAATTAATTTCTATGCAATCTTTATCAGCTCTTTGTGGACCCAAAAGAAAGGACACTTGTAAGTGACCAATTGGGGTGATTGCAGTGGGGTCAAATTTGGCACTTTATGCATGGCCAGATGTTATTTACTGTGACTTGTCCATATCTGAATATATAAACGTTTCCAACTTTTCCAAATTCATCTTAATTTCCTTTGGCGATTTTGATTTGCTTTCCTCTCATCTTTACTTCTTTGAATAAGATTTGTCTGTACTGATAGAAAGGTTTGCAAAGTAAGGACATCGAAAGTACTTGAGAAATGCAATGTGGAACATATGTATGGAACATTTCTTAGATCTCTTTTGCCATGTCTTTTTTTTGACTTGTGATTAAGCTCTGAAATTTTTGAAAGCTTATTCTAGGCTGAAGAGAAGACTCACTTGCCCATGGTGTGTGTGTGTGTGTGTGTGTGTGTGTGTGTGTGTGTGTGACAGAGAGAGAGGAGGAGGAGGTGGAAGTGTACCCTCTAGCGGGCCATTGCATCGATGGCCTGTTGTGCACTGCTCTGCCCAGCAAACCATTGTTACCAAACCTGGAGATACCAAAGGAAAATGCGTAGCCAATTTATAATCAGTACTAATTGATCAGAGTTTTGAAATGAGCGATTTCCGCTAGAAATTGTGCTACTTTGTAGTTTTGCTTAGCAAGATACTGCCATAGCATAAGACAACCTCAGATTACAATGGAGAGAAATTTTAAAATAGCATCTCTGTGTTGAGGAGCATTGTTTCCACGTTCACCGAAGCCAGGGGAGAGAGATTTTATGCTTTTACATGCCTGGAGGAGTGAGGATCAGTTCACCAAGAAGCAAAGCTCTTCTTAGAATACTCTCTAACTTTTCCTTGTCTCCTCGTCATTGTTAACAACCAGTCCCAGGCGAGTGGGCTTCCCCACAAGTTGGTGGGGGCCACCCAGTCGGAGGGGCAGCTGGGCTGAGGAACCATGCTGTAAAGCTGCAGAGGGAGCAAACAGTCTTTGAGGAGGTGGCCACAAGGGACAGAGGGTTGGGAAACCTGGCCCATCAGTGTCATCTCAGGAAAGTCTGTCTCCTGTGAAGAGCTTTGTAGCAGGGGCCCTTGTGGTGGCTGTCTCTACTGTGAGGGGCACACCTTCTAGGAGAATGTCTCAGTATCTCTGTCGGAAGAGATGGGGGCAGTTGTTTTATAATATAAATACAGAAAGTGAAGTTGGACAAAATCCTTCCTGGTAGGTGAGAAGGTATTGGAGGAGGAAGGGTTAAAGACAGTTGAGAAACCTAACCCTGGGGACTTCTTTTATATTTAAGAGCCTGACTAAGAAATGGGGCCTCCTGAGAGGGAGCACATCTAGAGGGGCATGGTCCCAGGACCTGCAGGGTCAGACCACCCAGCCCCTATAAGTGGGAAGGGCTGAGGTGGGCAGACAGAAGTAGGAAACCCCGAGGTGGGAGTTTCTGCGTAGGAAGAGTTGTTTTGAGAATGGATTAGGTGAGAAGGGAAAGTGGTGAGTGGCCAAAGAGCTGAAGAATTAGGGCAAAGCAAGCGGGCTACGTAGTATGTTGTATCAGCTCCCAACGGAAAACTCACCTGGCTCCTACAAGTATAATTTGAGTTTCCATTTTCATGCTTCTGGATGTCACCCATTTGGTGTTTGGTCAGCACATGCTTGAGCCAGGTTATCTGCCTTAGTTGTGGGCTTATCTCCAGAGAATCATACTTTGTTCCCAAGTCTTAGGCCATCAAGTATTTTGATCTTGATTCTGCCTCACAAATGACTAATTTACAGGCCTTGTTACCTAGGCTTGGATAAACTAAACAGTAGTTAGGTTTGGGGAAAGAAGGAAAAGCTTTAATGCTGTCCACATGCTTCTGTGCAGAGCTGATGCACAGTGGACATTGGATTATTTGGTTGCATCAGGCTCCCAGGCCAGCATTGCCTGCCCCAGGGTCCCTGGCGGGAGTAAGACTTATAAATAAAACCTTAACAATTTTCCTAGAGGACATTCTCTACCTCCTAGAAAGAAAATTTAATACTGTCTTTTCACTTCAGATATAACGTAGGTGATTTATTTTAATGACAAATAACACTTGAGAGCAAGTATTCCTTTCTTTAACTAGAACTTTATGTCAGACTTCTTCATGGGCTCAGCCACTGACTTCAATGTTGGAGTTCCCCAGAACCTTCTCCTGGTCCACTTCTCACCTGGTAAATGGGTACATCATGCCCAGGGCCTCAGTGGCCACCTTCATCTCATCCAAATCTCTGTTGCCCTGCTCCTTTCTGAGTTATCCTGACTGCTAAATCATTTCCCTGCCTCTGGCCTCAGCCCCGCTCCAGTCCTCTTCCACGTACTCCCTTTGTAAACCTGGAGCTGACTCTGGTGCTCTTTTAATGACATTCTGGTACTGGCCACCTATTACATGAGAAACAAATATAATCCTTAGTCTAATTTCAAAGTCTTCCACCAAACCTTGACCTGTTTATGTTTCCAGCCATTGTCTCCCTATTATTCCTTCTCCCCACTGCATCCTCAGCTGTTAACGTGCTAGGCCTTTCTGTGACGCATGCATCTGTCTGGAAGCCCTTCTTCCACCTCGTCATCTTTTAAGGCCTGTTCAAAATGTTGGCTCCTCTGTAACACTGTCCCTCCCAGCCCAGCCAGAGTCAGCTCTTCCTGCACATGTGTATCTGTTAGATGCTTATGGTGTAGTAGCTTCATCATCACTACTCCACATCTCTCTCCACTAGCTGATAAGTAGATGCTCATGGTCTCAGGCTAGATCATCTTTGTCTCACACGATGCTTGCTACATGCTGGTTCTCAGTAAAGATTGGAGACATGAACAAAGGAATAAATGGATGAGTCTATAAGTGCAGCCTCTTGGCATGAGATAGTACTTGCTTTTTTATCACAGGATATTTGGGCAGACTAGAGTGACCAAAAATGGATGTTTTCCTTTAAGCCCCCACTTGACCTTTATAAAGGCTTATGTTAATTAGAAAGCAATCAGTTATAGTTTCTACCCAAAGTTGGCACTGTGAGTCATCCCTTGAGTCAAATGCTACCCAAATAAGCCCTGGTAAGTGACCTGGCTGTTATGGTCAACAGAAAAAGATGGTCATTTGTATAGGGTTCTTCAGATCTTCAAGTGAGAGAGACTCCAGGCAGCAAAGAGAACTTGGACTTTGACTGCTTTTCTTGTTTCCCATTTGTAGCCATTCCACAAGCATTGCCCCCTGTATGTGTGCCACGCTATGGTATATCCTGGCTGGAGATCCAGGCTCTGCTGCCAAGAACCCACAATTGAGTGGGAGATGCACTACGACAGACAATCAGGAGATAGTGCTTAGAAATAATGGAGCTTCCTGGCTCTCACATTAGTCTGGTTTATGATTTGAAATTTCTGGAGTCAGAATTGTTTCCAGGTAATAGATGTTATTGCATATGGCTGACTTGCTTGGTCGTTTTAAGCAGATGGGGCTGGGCAAAATATAATATAAGGGCAGATTCTAGCCGCACTGGTAGGGACTGCTGAGGGGCCCTGGCCTCAGAATTCAGCTGTAGGAAAATGTGTCACTAATGGCTAAGAGGAGAGAGATGGGCTAAGCCTTCCATTGGTGGCCCATATCTAATCTTCTGATTATCAGACTTTGGTAGAAAAGAGGTGGGGGGCTGAGTCATGTTCACTTGATAGTGATTTTATTACAAAGGGGGCTACTAAACAGGAAAGCAGGATGTGGGAAGAAGGGTGGGCTGGTATTTTCTGCCTTCTCTAGACCTAGCAGAGCGACTTGGTCAGAGTCTGTGATTCCAACCACCTGCACCAACTCAAGCCTCTGGTCTCTTAGAGGTGTCAGGCTTCAGTGCAGAACTCTCTAGGGTTCTGTGAGTGCGAGCGATCATCTGGAGAGAGAGTTGATGAGATTGCTAAAAAAAGTTTTAGGACCCCAAATGTCAAACCCCTATCTTGGTGATTTGAAGTGATTTTATACAGCATCAGGGGCCAGAATGGCCAAGTTGGACAACAGTTTGTTGGCTGATGGGAATAATCCAAAGGTGTGATACTGATAATTCTGGAGAGGAGCTGTTCCAGACTAAAGTCCAAAGTGGGTGGGAGGGGCTGGCACCCAGTGCACAGGTGGCAGGCTTGGCCTCAGGAATATGATATTCTGTAATGGGAAGAGCAGAGCACCCGGTGCAATGAAGCCGGGGCTATTTGTGTGCTAGGATGGGAGCTAAGGAACGCTTGGTCTTCAGCTCTGTGTTTATCCCAGAGGCCCAGCTGTTACTAAAGGCCAAGATTTTATTAAGGCATCAATTCCTCTCTAGACAAGAGGTTAAGGATCACCATTTCTCTTTAGCCTTTGAGTCGCTGTAAAATCCACGAAGGAAAGGACAGGCTCTGCCCCTCACGGCACAGTCCGTGCGGGGCTGCTAGTAAGCCAACTCTTTGTTGCCCATTCACAACAGAGTAAATCATTTCAAAGAGAACTATGTTCTTACTGTCTGGGGACATTCATGGCAACACTCAGTGTACCTTTTGATCCAGCTGACGTTTTTTTGGTTAGAAGACACTGTTTGATCCAGCTGACTTTTTGGTTAGGGACTTCCTCCAGGAAGGAAGCAGTGCGTCCCTTTATGTCCTGGAGCAAGCTCTTTATTTGATCTCTGACCAGCATGACTCTCATGTTAGTAGCACTCGTCTAGTCCTCACAGTGGCCCAGCCAAGAATCATACGTTGTGAGAAGAAAAGCTTTGTGTAGGATAAAGTATTTTTTGAGCAGACCTTCCCATTAGACCTGGATACACAGGTCCTCAGAGTTGGCACAGATGGACTCCTTTTGTTTACTTGTTAGAGGACTGAGATAGGGGTCTGGGAAGGGTGGCAGTCGATGAGAGTAATGTGTGATCGAGGCACTGTGATTATAGGAGGAAAGGAAAGACATAAAGACTGGGTCAGAAGTCATGGCAGTTGGGTGGGAAAATCTTACGTTATTTAAGATGAAATTTTGTAGAAACCCAAATCATCAGTATCATAGTTCCCCCCCATACGTGCACCTGGAGTAAGTCACAGTAACTAGAATAAACATCCCTACACCAGCTATTAGGAGAGCCACATGTTCACGATTTCTATCATGTCATAAAAGGTGGGGGCTCTGCAGTGGCCTCCTCTGGCCTGCGTTTGATCACAAGTTCGTGAGGCCTGACACTTCAAAGTACCTTCTGTTCTAGTTTTCTTGATTCAGCACTAAGCGTTCCCAGTTTAAGCACATTGGGCCCCCTTTTTATATTATTATATCTGAATTTTTATTTCCAAAACATGTTCTGGCTTTCTGAAAAGATGCAATAGATATACAGACAGTTGTTGGCCTTGCTGCCAGACGCCTCTGTGTACAGTCCCGCCCACTACCCACTCTGATCTTGGGCTTCCTGGCGGTGTCAGGAAACAACAAGCACTAATTTAGCACCTATTGTGCTGAACCCGGAAGAGGAAGTAAAATGTATGGCACATATGTATGGATTTGTAAGTCATACTCAGGGCTGTTGCGCCTTCAGAATTGCCATGAGATATGAGGACCTAAAAAAATAAAAACTAGGTCAAGTAACCAGTTGGGTACACACTGGTGGAGAAGACATTGCGGTGTGTCAAGTGCTAACTGAGTTCAAGGCTCTGGCCTAAATGCTGGAGTTCATGGAGGAGGAGACAGAATTGTCAGCACAGTCCTCCTCCTCAGAGGCTCTCAGTGTGGTGGACTTGCAAAGACCCCAAATTCAGTATAAAGACATGAGAGAGAGAGGCAGAGTCAACATGATGAGGGGCGGAAGTCAGAGGATCTGAAACAGTCCCCTCAGAAGATAGCATTTGATCTCACCTCGAAGGAGGAAGTGCATGTGGAGAGAGAGAGTTGGGGTGGGGAGGCTAGAATGGCAGAGGCTCCAGGAGGTGGGGAAGAACCTGATGGAGGTTTTGAGGGATGGAAAGGAGTCTTCTTAGCCTGGAGGGCAAAAGGGGAGGGAGAGGGAACAAGAGCGAGGGTGCAAGGAGGAGCCTGTTGGCGACCTGGGGCTTCCTGCAAGGACACGGGGAGCCCTTGAGCACCCTCTTCGTCTTTCAGTGCTCGTTTCCTCTGGAAGACCTCTGTGGCTTCTCCACCTGAGCCCCCGTTCCCACCACCCAGAGTGAGTGTCTCTGCCGCAACTCTGTGCCTTGGATCTATGGGTGTTGCTGTGTCTGTCTCCCTGTTGGCCATTGCTGTCCCTGTTAGACTGAGAACTCTGTGAGGACAGGGACTTGTCTTGGGCCCACCATTTCTAATTCTTGTTGGATTGGCAAGGAGGGAGAAGGTTACTAGTTTAAGAGCAAAAAATAAAAAAAAAAAAATGAGAACATGTGAAATACCTGGTCATAGTGCTCTTTAGGTGGAGAAGAAAAGAAAGTGGGGTGATTGGGGCCCTGTGGAAGGAGGAGGAGAGCCTTACTCTTCCATCAGCATGTAAGGGGTTGGGCTTGTCACCCCGGGTGTCAGGGCAGGGTTGCCAGAGAGCTTCCTTCATCCTGCAGATATTCTGCTTAGTTTGGTGCTGCTCAAAGCCATGGGTCTGCGTGGTGTGCGTGCAAGCACATGTGTGCGTGTATGTGTGCATGGGAAACCTTCCTCACACATGCAGGTGCACACCATCCTCTGCATCCCCTTTTACCAGTGGACAGTGTTGATGCCTCCCTTCGGCTCTCCCACCCCACCTGGTTTCCATGGGTGCTAAGGGGCCTCCAATGTGTCCCCGTATATGATCCGTATGGCGTTTCGTTCATACATGCTCATAAATGTCTGCCCCCTGCCTGCTCTGTCCAGGGGTATTTTAGTGACGCCTGGAATACGTTTGACTCCCTCATCGTAATCGGCAGCATTATAGACGTGGCCCTCAGCGAAGCCGACGTGAGTATGCGCCTGCCTGCGGCCGCCCGCCTCTTGTCCTCTGTCTGTGCACATTCTGCTCCCTGCCCCACACTGGCATCACCTGGACAAGTCACAGGTCCCAATTTCACTTGATCTGAAACCAGGAATTTCCTAATGAGAGTTGCGGAAAAAAAAAGGCCTTTCAGGGTAAAGCCTCATCCTGGGCCTTTTTGGACACAAATCACCTTTTGGAGGACTGACCACTTTGCAGCATTACCCAAGTCACTGGTAGGCAGGGTAAGATAGGCGTCTCTAATTGTTCTTATTTTCTGTGTCTGCAGTGATACCCAAAGTGACGTAATTATAACATGTTTGTTTTAGGGCAATTTTTCAAGTAGCTGGGTGGCATAATGCTAGAATGTTCCCCTTTTATAACGCTGTCCTTTTCTTCTTTTTTCTTGTGTGCTTCCTCTCCTCTGTGGCTTCTGAATGCTTGCCCTAACAGCACTATTTCACTGATGCATGGAACACTTTTGATGCCTTAATTGTTGTTGGTAGCGTCGTTGATATTGCTATAACTGAAGTGAATGTAAGTAGCAAACTTTGTGTCCTACAATGTGATTTTTTTGTGTGTGTTAAGTGTAACATAGAGGAGACTAAAAACCCTGCCCAGGGATCTCTAGATGCTTTAGAAATTCAGGCACACATTTCTTTTGAAAGAAGAAATTATCATAAGAAAACCATTTTAAGAACATTTCGTGGCCTCCCTACCCTCGCCCCATTCTCTTCCCCTGAAAGACAGTGGGGAAATAAATGTAGAATTACTGTTTTGAGAACGAAAACAATATTTTAAAAGAAGATCTTGTTAAAATGTTAAGGGCTAGGACTTAATTATGTGAGTATATGAACATTATCACTCAGTAGCTGTGTGACCCTGGCGTGCCACCTGACCGCTTTGTGTCTCAGTTTTTCCAGCTATAGACTGGAATTCACAACATGTGCCCCGGTCCCCACAATGGTTCTGCGAAGGCACGGGAGGCAAACCCCACAGTCGTGCCCTGAGCACGTGTACGCTGCTGCTGGCGTCCTCACCTGCACCTTGTGTCCACTGACTCTGGCTGGTGACCCTGGAGAATGTTCTCCATCCCAGCTCCCCAAATGGTGACACAGATCAAAGGCCAGGGGAAGGAGGGCTTAGTGTGTACGAGGGGGAGAGGTCAGTACTCCTTTGCTGCACTCAGTTGAATCTTTTGATGAAGAAACAGTAGCAGCATGGTAGATGGAGCGACCCTGCCCACCTTCAAGAAGCATCCTGAGAACCCGCTTTCAAAATGAAAAGTCCTGGCAGTTCCACTTGGGTCTGACCCATGCCTACACCAGATGGGCCAGGGGCAAGCAGACATGGCCCTGCCCACCTGGCCTGTCCCAGTTCGTCGGCAAGTCTTAGTCGGTGTCCAGTGTGTGTGCCCAGGTTGCGTAGAGCCCTTCTCGGGGACAGTGGAGCATGAGGTGGGACTATTGTGCAGTGTTGGCTTCCTGTTCTATGTTGCCAGCCCAGCCCCTTCCCCCATGCTTGGCTGGGAAGGGGCCTCCGTGCTCTGCCTGGCCGACATCTGCAGGACTGTACAGTCCATCCTGGTACCCAGACAGCCTGTGTCGGATACTGACAGTAAAATCAATCCCTCTGTGGCCCTGGTTTTGGGGCCGGCTAATTCTGGCGTGTAGAACAGTGGGACAGCCACCAGCCTGGCAAGCCTGAGGCCTGGCAGTTCTAGTCCTAGTTCAAAATGATTGTTGGATCTGTGTCTCACTGCCCTCGTGGATCAACCGGAGTGAATGATGCCTGCTCTCCTGCTTCATACGTATATTGGAGTGACAAAACTTGTGAAAATACTTGCTAAAAAAACCCAAAGTGTTAGGGAGATACAAAGGTATTATTATAAGTGTAGATTTTCATGTAATAATAGATGATATAGACTGCGAGACATTAGCATGTCCACGAAGGCCTAATTTTCCCAAAATTCATGTCGTGACAAGGTGCTATAATCATATTTTGCTAGACTTAGGAACATACATTCCCTAAGCTCCATAAGCCAAGATTTATGAAAATTTCACTTCGTGTGATATATTTTATACATCGGCTATAAAATTGCCATTTATAATATGTGACTTATTCTTGGTTCTGAAATGATCTGATGCTAATGGGGCTACGGCAAGAACCTAACTGGAATTTCTCCCCAGTTTATGACCAGACATCTGCCTGCTTGCTTTTAATCATCTTACAATGCAAAGCGCTTATAACCTACTTCAAAATATACTTAAATGAAAATTTGGAACAGATCCTTATGTAAGTCAGAGATGGTCTATAATGGAAATGAAGATATAAACCATAATTTCGGCAGGTCCCCCTAGAGCAGTGCTTAAAGTGTTGTGCAGGTGTCAGGTGTAAATGCTTAGTTTCTGGATACCAGGATGTGGCCAAGTTTTGTTCAGTATGTGAACAAGCCAGCTCTCTAACGCCGATCCTGCTGGCTGGGGGTGTGTGGCACTGGTGCACTCAGCAACAGCATGTGCCCAGCCCCCCAGCTGCCTCGCCCTGTGCTGGGGGCAGGAGCCCACTCTGCCTGTCCCCTCTGACCCCGCCTTGCTCATCGGTGTCTCAGTGTCGTCCTCCTTTACCTCTCATTAGTCAGGAAAGCCGCAGGTCTACAGAAGCTCATACTAAGTTTTCTAGTTAGCATTTGACACTGGGGTGTCTGTACAAAACAGACGGTCATTGGACCCATTCCTGGCATTCAGTCAGACCAGCAGAATCACCCTGGTAATCAGTCCCATACTCTTCTTTCACTCAGTGACCTTTCCCTTGGCCAGCTGTAGCTTGAGGCCAAACCTTCCTCAGCTGGCAGCAATGCAGAGTACCACTATGGGTGACCTCAGCATTTCAGTGCTGGGCCCCAGCGCAGAGCAGACGCTCAAGGCAACCTTCCAGTCACTCAACACATGCTTATTAGACATCTCCAATTCTCAGGCCATGGTCCAAGCTTGGGGGAGGCAGAGAGATAAAAGAGACTGGGTGACCTTAACCTCTGATGGTATAAAACTTGAGTGGAGCTGTTGACTTCTCCACGCCCTCACCCACACATGCGAGTGCCCTACGGGAGCAGCACACATTGTGTCCCTTGGTGGCCTTGTCACCCAAGCTCCTGGGTCAGCTGAGCATGAACACTCTTGGTCCTTCGTTGGCTGTTTTTAGCTGCCATAAGTCCTCATTATTTGCAATATTAACTTGCTGTGCTCTCTCCCCCAACCTCTGTTGATCTTTCTTTTCTGTTGCCTAATTGATTTTCATGTTGGTTTTATTTTTAGAAAATTGTAGCGGCAAGTATATATAAACATATATACGGTGAAGTCATTAAAGCAAAAGCACTTTAAAGACTGTATACTTGTTTTTGGCTTCCCCACCTTTGGTTTTCACTGAGTGTCACAGGACATGCTATTGGTCATGGTCATCTAAACTGTTTCCCGTCCCATATTTTGTTGTCTCCAGCCAGGGTCCTGAGCCGGGGCCGCCTTGCCTTGGTCAGTCATGCTTGGCTCTGTGGCCTTGCCAGCATAATCTTCAAGAATGAATAATCTGGCCTGAAAATTGAAAAATCGAGCTTATGTTTGTACTCCCTGAAAAAACAGTTTGGATGGCCCTTTCCGTTGTCCTGCTTGCATGCCCACCCAGCCCTCTCCATCCTGCTGCCCCCTCCCACATCCCCAGCCTGCTCTGATCAGGGTTCGATAGCTCTCACGGACTCCTCTTCATCGCTGTTGGTCGTCACATCACCAAGCTGCTAAAATGTCAGGCGATGACTGGCAGCCTCACTTTCGTTTCCCTTTTGATGCCTATTTGTTCCTTGAATGGTTAAATGACCCAACAACTTATTCTCTCTCACCCGAGGAATGACTGTCGGCGACATTTAGTCTTTTCCCGTTATCATTATTGCTAGGAAAGCAAAATACTTGCTTATAAGCCATGTCTGCCCTATTATTACTTGAGAGCCTGTCAAAAGTCAGTAGGGAATTCAATCCCAGGGACCCAAGAATTATCCCTGACTTATCAGGTACCAGTTTGGACCAGGTGGTCAACAGCTGCACTCAGCTTCTTCTGACCCCAGTCCATTCTTCTGGTCAGGTTGTTCAGCTCTCCATTCCATACAGTCACCCTTTTCTAGGGACCAGGTTTCTGGTTTCTGGACACAGACTCAGCAAGCCCAAATACAGAAGCCCGCCCTCCCAGAGGTGTTACATGCCAGGTCAGAAGACATCGGAGGGAGGCTCACCACAAAGACTGGGTTCTCCACAATGCCTCAGGTTAACTGGTTCTGGGATGTTGGTTTGCTTCTGGCTGAACTGTAAAACTGCACCCTTTCAGCTTTTCCATAAGAAGATGGGAATTAATTCAGAAAGTGGAGACCGATCCCTTTGATTATACTTGGGAAACTCAGGGCTCGTTTGGCTCCAGTCGTTGCAGGGGGCTGGCGCTGAGCCTGCATCTTAAAAGTCTGTTTGAGAGCTCTGCAGGAAGGGGCTGGAGGGAACATCAGACCCTGGCATATAGTTGGGCCTTCCGTGGCTGAGGGCCAGATCCCTGTTGGGTTCCCAGCTGAAGCCTGGCATCTCAGTGTTGGAGGGAGCTACTGAGGTCATCTAGTCCAAGCCCTGAGATGACACTGGAATTTCCTGTGTTGAAAGCTCATCCCACAGATCCTGGCAGCTGCCTTTGGAAAGCTGCTTAAGACGTGAGTCCTTCCCCAATCCCATGTCCTCTAGGGGTATCCTGTGGTCGATCCCAGGAGTCCAACAGAGCATCAGCTCACTCAGGTTCCATTTCTCCCTTTCACTAATTCCCTAGGTTTCCATGGCCTTCTCCATCCTTTATAAGGAAGATGGGGATAAAATCTAATCTCTGCATCCAAGTACTGAACCCTCATCAAACCCCAAAGAACCCACTGCTTAGCCATAAAAATCTGAGTGGGCTTTTCTAGCGGTCTCATTCGGTATGGACAATCCAGACCTAAAAGGAATTAACTGCTATGGGTGACCAGCCGAAGACATGGCCCAGCTTTACCCTGAATTAGGACTACCATTCTCAGCTCCGGCGGCATGTTTAAATCGTCTAGGAGCTTTCGAAACTCCCAAAGCTCAGACACAGCCCTGATCCATTAAGTAAAAATCTTTGGGGTGGGACCTAGGCATTGGATTTTGTTAAAGATCCCTGAGCAATTCCAGTGTGCCACCGAGACCAAGAGCACGTCTGCCCTTTCATCAGGCTGGCTGGCATTTGTAGTTGGAGCAAAGCCATCCTCAGGGTCCTTCCGTTCTGTAAGATATTTTGGCAACTTGTACTGTCCTCTCATGCTACCAGTGACATCTCCTGCCCAGTGTGGCATGTGGGGAAAGGGGAGGGTGCCGCAGGCTGCGCAAGGGGTGCATGCAGCTTGATGTGCTTTCCTTTCCTGCATGTTGTATTGCCTTGTCCTCCACAAATACTGTCTCCTCCTCTTTGTTTTTTCAAGCAAAAGTATATCTATGGCTTGTCATACTTCTAAGATGTCAGCTGAAAAAGAGATGTGCACCGTGAAAGTCAGTCTGGCCACTAACTTTCCCATATCACAAGGAAGAGGGTGGTGTAGGGTCTGTCAGACTTGGAGCAGGATAGCAGCAGGAAGCAAAAGGGGCTTGGGTGAGATCGTACAGCCAGAAAGATTGTCCTCCCCAGCACAGGTCTCCTCGTTCTCATGCAGGTCCAACTGACAGGTTATGGACATTTCAGAAGGTTACTGTAGATGGCTTTGTCTTGTGCACACTCTGATCCCCTTGAGCATAGGCAAACAGAGTGCACACACACTCACATGCACACTTACACACCTTCACACTCCAGCTGCATGGACTAGACCTAAACTTCATGTACACAGCCCCTGGGGAGATAGTGTGGGAGACAGAGTATCACCATCTGTCTCTTTCAGGAGATGTTATTTATTTTGAGGTGAGATAATAGAAGAGGAAAATAAAAATAGTGACCCAGGGCTCGGACAAACCCGTTGCAGAATTCACATTCTGAGCATCCCGGTGATGCAGGAACACGTCTTTCACCCTGTTGGAACCTGTTAGTCCTGGATTTGCGGTCACACTGCTGAAGTTCGGTTATGAATCGATGTACCCAAACTCCTTATTTTCTATGAATTTTGTAAATTTTGTGTTTGGTCTCAGGAGGCAGCTATTGACGAGAGTGAGACTTGAGAACGGAGCCCTCGTTTTCCCTCTATCCCTAGGGAGGAGAGCCCATCAGATAAGTGTGTGGGTCCTTGTGCGCACACACCCCTTAGCTGCACAGACACACTGTGCAGAAAGGCTGTCTAGCAGCCTTGGCACGCACCCAGCAGTGCTGGACCCCCAACTGGAAGAGTCTCATTGCTCTCTTGGTCGCCAGGTAGACCAGCTGATTCAGTGGAGGTGACCCTACTGAAGGGAAAAGACAGACCATTATTTCCTGACTCTTGTTCATCCCTCGCTGTCTAAATTAAAGATGCCTCCTGATATATGCTAAAGGTTGCTTACAACCTCTTTGCATTTTCTGAAGCACTTACTGAACATCTGATAAGTACCAGATACCGTGCTGGGCGCTGAGTGGAGTGAGGCAAGGTCCTTGCCCTCTCAGGGCTCCCGGCCTGAGCCGGGAGGCAGGTGCACATAGGGTGATAAGTGCTGTGCTTCTGCACCCTGGGGCCTGAGTGACAGGAACCCCACCAGACTTCAGATGAGGCAGAGCTGCTGAAGCTCAGGGTGAGCTGTTCATAAGCTGTTTCTCCCCAGCAGTCACACACAACCAAGCTTCGTCATCTTTCACAGAAGTCTGAGCCCGTCGGTTGGGCAGGGAAGCATGGTGTAAGAAAATGAGCCCCTCTCCAGCTCCCCAGCCACACCAGAGAGGGCATCGTGGCACACGCACTGCCCAGGCGAGCAGCCCCAGAAGCAGAGAGTGGTCCAGGAGGGCTGTGGGCCACAGGCAGCTGCTCTTCATTTGCTGTCTTCGGCACCATCACTCTGGTCCTCAGTGGCCTGCTGCCGAGCAGTTAGTTCCTGAGACCCACAGCCCTGACTCAGCAGAGAGAGCCAGTCTCCCCCAGAGACCGGCATCCCACTCTGCATTTCTGTCTTTAGGGACAGTTGAGGTCTTGCAGCATTACCTTTATTAGGTGGTTGTCGCCTTGGAACCTCATGTCCTGGGATGTAAATTAGAAAGTAGTGTGTCTGAGCCCAAGTCCATGGCTGCCCACCCTCAAGTCCAGTTTCAAGTGTTGCCCCTGGCATTGTCTCAGGGAGGGAGCAGGTGTGTTGCCTTAAGACAGTAACCAGACATTTTTAAAAAGGGGGAGGGTATGTCCTCCTGAACCACTGCTTCCTTCCCAGTTCATTAATATCTTTTCAATCTTTGATTTCTTAAAGCCAACTGAAAGTGAAAATGTCCCTGTCCCAACTGCTACACCTGGGGTAAGATCAGTGACTCGTCCCCAGGGGCTGGGCCTTTTCCTTGAGTTTATTTGACCATGTTGAGTTTTCCACTAGTTTTTCTGTATTCTCCATGATTGTTCTTCCAGAACAGTGTCTGCAGTGGTTTGCATTCATCATCAGTGTCCAGTACTCTTGACCAGCCCAGCGTTCTCCTCTTAATACACTAGACCACGTGGACATGCATGTGCTGTGTGGACGCAGTTTTCCAAGCCCTGTGTTGTTAGCATGTAACTTTTCCTTTCATATCATGCTTTGTAAGGTGAAAAGGCCCTAGAAACACATTTTCAATTCTTACCTCTGTCACCTTTGTTTGCATCTGTTGCTGTTTTTCTGAAAGTGTTGCATGTTCTACTTTCCATTGGGTTTGACTTCTCCATGATAACCCTTCAGAACTCTGAAGAGAGCAATAGAATCTCCATCACCTTTTTCCGTCTTTTCCGAGTGATGCGATTGGTGAAGCTTCTCAGCAGGGGGGAAGGCATCCGGACACTGCTGTGGACTTTTATTAAGTCCTTTCAGGTAAGAGCCATGCCAAGGGCTTCTCTTTGTTTTTGAAAATCCTGTGTAAGTCTGACTATCCCCTGTTAGGGATGATCCAGTCTCCCTTCTGCATGGCCACGGTGACCACTTAGGTCACATGACTGCCTAGGACACATGACTGCCTAGGTCGGTAGAGAATTTGGAATGCTGGAGAGACCTGACTTACATTACTCGGGTAACTAGGGTTACTTGCTTAAAGGAAACAAAAGAAAGCAGTAGGGACCTGCAGCTGAGAGATCTGCAATATTTCCAAGACTAGTAGAGACGTGGAGCCTCTGAGCCCCTTAGTCTGGTCCTCCCCAGGATGCCCAGTGGTAAGTGGTGATGTCTGACAGTGTGCTGGGTCCCAGCAGACCCCCAGAAGCCTAACAGCCTCTCTCTTGGATGGCCTCCTCTCGTAAGGCTGCAATAGTCCTGTCTGTGTCAACTAGTCTAGATGTGGAGCAGACAACTTCGCCTCGGCCAGCACACCAACATCAGTCTGTGGGTCCTCCAATACCTGGAAGGATTACAAAGTTGAAGACATTTAGTTATAAACCTGGTCTCATTTGTCATCTGTTGTTCTCCAGGCTGGTGCAGCCTGGCTCAAGTCTATTCCTGGCTCAAGTCTATTTCTGCACCATGCACGTGGACATTTTCCGTCACTTGAGATGAGATAGAAAAGCAGCGAAGGAGTATTGGATTAAAGGACCAGGGGTCTGACCTGACACATATACTTGTATTTGATATTTTTAAGGAGAGCCCAGGTTTGGCGACCACTCAGCTAGCAACTTTTCTTCCCTGGCCCAACCCCCAACTCTGTGGTTCTTTCGGAAAGTGTGCATTTTAAGAAAGGTGTCTGTCTTTCTACAACAACAGTCAGAAAGTGATTATTCCTCTCTGACCCAGTAATTCCACTCCTAAGACTTCCCTCTAAGGAAAGACGTCAGCAGATGGGAAGGTCATTTTGCTTAAAGATGTTTCTTTGCAAGGAGATCTACAATAGCCCCTCACCCCCTCCTCAGATGTGCCCACAAAAGAAAGTGGAAGCTGTTCAAATGTCAGTGTTCTGGAATGGTTCGATCAATTAGACATTTTTGCAAAGGAATCCAAAGATTAATTTAAACATTGTGTTGAGAGTGATGTGTCTGGATTGACATTTTAGGATTAGAATACACTGTTAATGACTCTGGAAAGCACATCCCTCCTGCAGCCACATATCACTAGGTGTGCATGTGGCTGGTGTATGCAGGACTGAAGTCATTGTGCTCGGCTGGGGTTTAAAAAGTCCTTCCTCACTGTCGACGTCCTTGCAATATAACATGGAAAAGAAAAGCATGTGGCTCCATGCGAGTCTTCAGTCTGCCCGAGCAGTCACGGAGACGAGAGACCAGTGCTGAGCCAAGCGCTTTTTTCCTTCCAGGCCCTCCCATATGTCGCCCTTCTCATAGCCATGCTGTTCTTCATCTATGCGGTCATCGGCATGCAGGTAAGCTCCGGCCCTTTGGGGCCCCTTTTGCTGTGTAGTCCCAAATCTGTGACAGATGTACCTTAGCCAGGTAGAAAGGAAAGACAAGATCATGATTTGGCAGCCAAACACCTGGACTGCTGAAGAAAAAATGGAGGTGAGAAAGACACGGCTCCAAAGGAAAGAGCCCATGCCAGAGAGAGCCAGGCTCAGAAGAATAAGGAGTGGCTGGAGTACACCAAGGAAAGATGAGTTTGGTGGTGCTCCTCATCCCTAGTCAGAGTCTTGGGAGAGTCCATCGATTGAGAAAACCCACAGTTAGTTGACTTTAGCAATAGAAACTGCCATACTAAAAGAGGCCATAATTGTCCTGTTTTCTGCACTGATGTTGCTAAGAAAATATTTAATTATATAAATTTCCTTATATTCTGAAAATTTGTTTTATTATAACCAGGTGAGATTCTCACCTGAAACAAACTATTTCCAGATACTGTGGCTGGGCCTAAACCTGAACCATTATCTTGTCTCAGTAGCTCTCTTTTAAGAAGCATGAAACCAGGCCTTTTTGTGACCCTGGCTGAGGGGCTGAAGGATACTCACCAGCAACTCCTGGGGAGGGGAAGGGGCCTGGGGCTTCATTAACAGCTGAGCCCTAACGTGAAGTGGCAGTGGGCAGAACTTCCAGGAGGAGAGGGAGCTGGAGATCAGTCTGTCACACCGGACCTCCCTGGGCGGTCTCTCTGCCACCTTCTCCATTGGTTCAGATGCCCTCTTTCAGATAAAGGAGAGATATGAGTGTAAAAGAGATGGAGTGACACCGGAAGTATAGAAGGGGTTGGGCTTATTTTTTTTATTCCGAAGACATAGAAAGATTTGTAAGTTGCTAAGAATCTTACCATGATTTATGAACGATGAATAAACATACTTGAGCCCCAGTAGTTGAGCAGCCTGTGATGCTGTGTGTGAGCTGTCTCAGACAAGTGCAAACTGCATTGCACATACCATCACCTATTCACTCAGGAAGCTTAGCCAGGCATCAAGCTCTACTGAAATGTCAGTCTCCTTCTATAAGTCCTACAAGTTAAGTATTTCCTAACTTCGCCTTGCTCTGGAGGTAAAGCCTCCCCGATTTCTGTGGCCCACTGGCCCCATGCTCATCCGCAGCCTGATCTTTGTCTGTGTACACTCATTCCCTTCATTTCCTGGAGTACCTGTGCTGTCTCAGCCCTGCTCCTTTGCAGGCGGTGCTTCGTCTGCCTGAAGCATTCTTCACTGACCCTGTCACTTGACTGGCTTCTACTTATCCTTCAGTTGTGGGCTTTAATCTCACTCCCCTGGAATTTGACCCAAGCCCCCAACCTCAGCTGTGTTCTGTTCTCTCCTGCCCAGCTGGATTATCCTAGCTCTCATCAGGAGGGGCTGCCCCTCTGCTTACTTCACTGTCACTCCCCCAGGGTAGGAACTCCTCAAAGGGAGAGCGTGCCTGACTCCACCCTGTTCCCAGTAGCTGACACAGCACCCGGCACATCTCTGTGAATAAATGAAGTGCCAAGCACTGTGGGAAAGCCCTAGTGGGTGGGAATGGAGCTTGAGTTAGTTCTAAATCCACATATGGAGGATTTTCTTTTTTTGGATGACAAAATATATTCTTTTTTTTCACAATAATTTCTCCACCTAGATGTTTGGGAAAGTTGCCATGAGAGATAACAACCAGATCAACCGGAACAACAATTTCCAGACCTTTCCCCAGGCGGTGCTGCTGCTCTTCAGGTAACTGAGTCCCACACGGGGTGTGTCTCTCTCTCGCTTTGGGCTCTGGAGTGACAGAGGATACTTGTTATTAAAGTAGTTTGGCCTTTCCCTGTTGACCATGGTAGCTTTTTGTATGTGTTTTGTATTCTTAAACAGAGACGCTAGCATCTCAGTCACAGAGGACTTTTGCTGGCTTGTTGAAATTGCTGTGGTCATTGAGATAGTGGCTGGCTTAAGGTTTATCCATTTGGGAGTCAGTGGATCTACTTAGGCCGCCAGGAAAATGGCAGGCTATCTGCTTACATGTGGGCGCATGCACTGAAGCCAGGAACATGGGCGTTTAGCAGGAACATAGAGGCCTTTCGAATAGCCAGTGGGGAACTTCCTAAGATGTGGAATTTAAATTTTTATAGCATTGTTTTTAACCCCAGTTCAATAACTTTGTAAACCAGGTCCCTCAAAGTGAGAGAACTTTCTAGAAATCATACAAATAATTCGCAATGACTCTAGTCACTGGATAGCAGCAAGTCTTTTACAAGTTAGGTAGTTTCTTTGCTTTCAACAAAATTGAATGGGAACCTAATCAAATCATTAGATGTTAGGTCATTGAAAGATAATAATCATTTAAAATTTGTAATGTAAGGGTTTAAAGAAGAGCAGATATGAAAATGTCCATTTTTATAAGAAGCATTGATGTGCTTCTGTCAATCGATTGATATAAATCAAAGAGAGTCATAGAGGGGCCTCTACTTACAGAGATAAAGTGCATTTGAAAATAAGTAGAAATTTTGTATTTTCACTAATTCAAACTGGCTTTTCACCAAATTACTTAGGTTTTGCTCTAGTTCAAGAGCTTTTTACTTGTACTTTCTTAGCGGCCTAAGCCTCACATCCCCTCTTTCCCTACTAAAGCCCTTTCTTTGTTTAATCTAAAAAGGTGTGCGACAGGTGAGGCCTGGCAAGAGATCATGCTGGCCTGCCTCCCGGGGAAGCTCTGTGACCCGGAGTCGGACTACAGCCCTGGGGAGGAGTACACGTGTGGGAGCAACTTTGCCATTGTGTATTTCATCAGTTTTTACATGCTCTGTGCATTTCTGGTACGTGATCAGAAGCCTCCCCTTCTCAACTGACAGATGTTTGTGTTGCTCTGGGATTCAGATCAATGATTCTGCCCCATCCCCTCGCTGAGGGCCAGTCTATGTTGAGTACTCTAGATTTCACTTGGCAGTTGGATGATTTTGCCGAATCATCGAGTGTTACTAGCGTCTTTGTTGTAAGCAGCGGTTTGATGCTTCCTCACAGGATTGGGGCAGCCACTACCACAGCTTCTTAGGGCTGCTGGTTCCTTTATAAAAATTTCAAAGCCACTGCACATAGCAATGACTTATGAGTATGAGTTATTTGATGGCGATGAAGTTATAAAACTGCAGTATGCTTCATAAGTCGTGATAATGCATCACCCTGCCCTCCCTTGGGACTGTACCAAAGCCGTTTCGGAAAGAAGCTTGCCCTTTTCTTAAGCAGCCTCCAGAAGGAAAGTGTTGACAGTCTCTCTGGAGAAATGGGTTCAAATGTTTCATGACCCCGTGATTAGGAAGCACTTGCTAGGGTCTGGCCCATTCCATCCCAATGCAGCTGAAGCTCCCTCTTTCTGATTTGCTTTCACAGATCATCAACCTGTTTGTGGCTGTCATCATGGACAACTTTGATTATCTGACTCGGGACTGGTCTATTCTGGGGCCTCACCATTTAGACGAATTCAAAAGAATATGGTCAGAATATGACCCCGAGGCAAAGTAGGTTGGAAAGGATTCCATCTGGCTTGTGTGGGCTGTTTCTGGAATGTTGGCCTTGGGTTTTGTGGAAGGTGGGATGGACCAAAAGCTCAGGCCAGCCATGCCGACCTGGACCTCATGCTGTACTTTGTCTCCAGAGGAAGGATCAAGCACCTCGACGTGGTCACTCTGCTCCGCCGTATCCAGCCTCCCCTGGGGTTTGGGAAGTTATGCCCACACAGAGTAGCCTGTAAGGTAAGTGTGTTGTAGGGACTCCTCGGTTCACTTAACAAACACTTCCTAAGTGACATTCTGCCAAACCTTCTGTTAGGCGCGGAGGATGCAGAGATGAATAATCTGTGGTTCCTGTCCTTGAAGAACTCCCAGATGTGTAACTCTCAGGACACCGTGTCAGCCAACAATAAGAATAGGAAGGGAATTATGTAATTTGTCATCGGGTAAATGGAGGGAAAGGTGACATTTGCATCAGGTTCTGAAGGAGAGAAGTAGGAGTGTGTCAGAGTGGGAAGAGTATTGCAGAAAAGCAGTACAGACGTGGAGGCAGAAGAGTAAATATTGGCATATGAGAATAGATATTGTCATTGTCAAATAGGGAGTCATTGGTATGGCTAGAACATAAGAGGAAGTGGCAGAAGGCCACAGGCACAAACCCAGCATAGCTGTGAGGAACTTCTGTCCCATGCTGAATTCCAAGGAAGAAATGTAAGTGAACTTCCATGTTAGAAAAGTAACTGGCAATGGAGAAGTAAACTGGGGACAGGAGAACACCCAGGAGAGCTGTGAGAGTCATCTGAGTGTGAAGTAACAAGAGCCAGGGGGAGGGCAGTGGAGTGGGGATAGAGAGTTGGAGGCGGCTTAAAGACCTGCCTAGGAAGTAGAGAGGAGGAGGCTTGGTCCCCTGGACATTCCTAGCTTGTGTGGTGGTAGATGCAGTGATGTGTCCTCTGCTGCCAGAGCTCCTTTCCTGGTGAGCCATGTATCAGGTAGTGGCCTTTCATGGGTGGATCCGGGTCTCCCACCCACCCCACTTCTATAGTTTTCACATAGACCATGCTCTCTGTGAGCCCCGGGTGATACTTATTTTCTTTCCATAGAGTTCATGGTGATCCAACTCGAGTCACTTGTAGCAACAGAAGATAATTCCCAGTTTTAAAGAAGAAATGCAAGATTTATATGTTGAAACTCTACCCCCATAGAAATCCAGCCAGTCTGCCCAGCAGCTGGTCCCCCTCTCCCATGGACTCAGGGGATTTCAGGGTCAGGGGTTTTACCACTTCAGGGTTGCTGGATCAGCTCTAGACAGACCCAATGTAACAGAGTAGATTCTACGACATATTTCAGTCTTTCCAAGAAATCTTCTAAGCCAAACTCGTTCCCTGCCCTGAAAGTCCAGAAAGCCCCATTGGCAAGTCCTTGGGGTCCTTGTCTGTGTCTTTCCTTCTCCTCAGCCAGGACTCTGGATGTAGGTATAGAGAATAAGCCTCAGAAGTTTACTTTTTCCATAAATATCCCTGTCCTAGCCTCCTTTCTGCTTTCCAATAACAAGATGGGTTCCAGCTCATGGCTGTCTTCTTGTGTTTGCATATCCAGACCCTTTCACATAAAGGATCTAAGTATCTGTCCTCGAGGAACAAATGTTTGGGGGTTTTTTTCCTCTTTTTTTTTTTTTTTTTTTTTTTGCTGGCTCAGAAACCTGGCAGGAAAAGTTGGTTATCCAGGGCATCCCAGCTGCTTGCATTGTTGCATTGGCTTTGGATACAGGGATTGTTGGTAATAGGCCTGAGAATCTAGATAGGATGCATCATGCAAACACAAATTTCCATCTATTAATAGGAGAAAAAAATTTTTTTTACTCTTTCTCTTGGGACACCCTGTCGGCCAAAATTAAAAAAAAGTTGAAACTATTAACAATTATAATTACCATTCATTTAGCACTTACCTTGTTCCAGGCACTGGGATGAGATCTGTGTTCACAATCTTTTATCCTCGCATAGCCCCTTGGGTGTGGGCACGCCATCTATATTTACAGATGAGGTAACTGGGCCCCAGAGAGGGTGTTATTCACCCCATCCTGTCCAACTCCCAGTGCTGGTGTTAGAGGGACCAGGAGAGAGAGAAGAGAAACAGGAAGTGGAGATCTGCTCTGAAAAACCAAACGCTTGGAGAAACCACATGGACTTCGCAATGGTCTCACCAGGGCAGGGTTCTTGAAGGACACTCCCTGTGTTAGGAATGGTAATGGACCTCATTGTTTAAGGACCTAAATCCCAGGCCCTGTGCCTGACTTATTGTATCATAGCAGACTTAAGGATATGCCTAGGGTGGAGTCCTGACCCCAAGACATAGGGAACCAGTTAATAAGAAAGGGAGAAGACTGTTGGAACAATGAGGTGATTAAACAGTTAAGGTTAAAAAAAGAAAAAGAAAAAAGAAAAAAAACACTGTCTGAGGGCCAGCGTGTGTGTTTCATGACTAAAGCTTTGATCTTTGCCATGTCAGAGCCCCGCAGATGGTAGGCACTCCTAAAATGGCTGGTTGACTAGAAAAGAGATGAGGGATAAACAGAATGTGGAAAAGGGATATGGCCGTCATCAATCATTCATATTCCATTAAGAAACTTTTCTTTCTGTTTACAGAGACTGGTTGCCATGAACATGCCTCTTAACAGTGATGGGACAGTAATGTTTAATGCAACCCTGTTTGCTTTGGTTCGAACAGCTCTGAAAATCAAGACGGAAGGTGAGCATGCCCTGGAGGCAGCACAGGTGGTAGACCTGGGAGGAGCAGCCATCTCCCACCTGCGTTCTCCCTTCTGGGCCTTTCTGGGGCCCTGTGTGCAATGCGAACATTTGCGCTGGGCCAGCTGTCTGTCCCTGCTTCTCTCATCTCTTCTTTTCTTCCTTTATGCTTCACTTTGTCCCAGAACGTTTTGAGGTGACTCATGCCACTGATTATTACAGAGCAGGAGAAATAGGTGGGAGACCAGGGAAGAGACAGATCCATCACACATGAGTTCACCCCAGCTGTCCCTTACTACTCGTGTGAGCTTCGAGGGCTTTTGCTGTTCTGAGCTGTGTGTTTGGTTTTGGTTTTTGTTTTTTCTCTATGGAAAGGAAATAAACTCACCTATGTCAGGGTAAGTCCTGGGGGTGAGATGAGCTGATGTCTGCAGTGCAAGCACGTAGTCAGCACTTGGGAAATACTAAGACCAGCATCCTGCCAGCCGATAACAAACCAGAGTGGTCTTTGTGGCCACCCTCAGCCCTGGTAGAACAAGTCATGGAGTGTGGCTCAGTGGCAACTTCGGAGGTGGAAGGGAAATCAGATTGCAGCAGGTTGAGGAGTGACCATGAGGCAAAGAAGCGAGGACTGTGAGGGAGATGAGAGAACAGGGACCAGCGCAGGATGCATGCAGAGTCAGTGGACAGCTCGTACCTTGCAACCCCAGAGCTCAGGGTGAATCTGCCCAGCAAAGCACACCTCTTGCAGTGTGTGCCTCTGTACCTGGCCCCCAGCCAGCATCAGTGAGGGATGTAGAAGGCAAGATGGTCTTAAATACTGACATGTTAGTTGAGGAGGCAAACATCAGCCCATCTGATAAGAGACCAAGATGATGCGGTACAGATGAGTACATACTGTGGAAATTGAGAGAGTCTTACTTGGGTGAAATTTAGTCTGGATCTTTAAGGATGGAGGCAGTATTTGGCATTCTAGACTGGGAGCAGTGAGAAAGGAATAAGTGCTGGCTCGGGAAAGGTAGGACAATCAGATCGTGCTAGGCCCTGGATTCCAGAGTGAAACATGGTTGTTCCCTAGTGGAGTGACTGCCCATCAGATGGCTCGATAACTATTTGCTGACTATAGCCAGTGTGTATGCCCCTGACCGAGGAGACCCTGGTGGGAGGGGCGCCCCACCTGAGGGCCATGCTCCCACTTAGGCCAGGCTGGGAGGGAAGCAGCCATGGTGAGAACAGAGAGGTTGCTGGGTGAAAGAAGCAAGGCTTGTTTTCCCCTCTTATGTTTTGTTCCAGGGAACCTGGAACAAGCTAATGAAGAACTCCGAGCTGTGATAAAGAAAATCTGGAAGAAAACCAGCATGAAACTGCTTGACCAAGTTGTCCCTCCAGCTGGTGGTCAGTGTAATCTATTTCTAAGTAGTTCTTGGCCAACACACTGGTTTCAGTGATCATGTTTCCAGCCCACCCAGAATGCCTGCAGAATGCTTCATGGATCAGTTAGAGCATTGAGGCTAAGAGCTAAAGAAAGCCTTTCGGCTATTTGGTGTAATTATTTGGGGGACGATCTGAAGATCATTCCAGACAAAGGAGAGGCTTCAATGGGAAGGAAACCCAAACCCAGACAGCTAGAGAAGGGGTTTTCTTATTGGTGGAGGAATTAAATTGAGAGAACAAGGTTGCTGCCTCAAAACAAAAAGCCTGTATTTTTTGGTCCAAAATGAACTATTTAAAGCTAGTTTCCATTTATTCTTTAACATACTATTGAAAGCTTCTCACAAAAAAGTAGATAGCTGTCAGAAAATGGTATTTTCAAAATGTTCTTATCAAGACTGAATTTACTACCATAATTACCAAAAATGTCCCTTTGATTAGAATTTAGAATAGAGACAAGACTAACAGGCATGCTTATTTCTTTTTGTTATTTATCAGAAAATAACTGACTAAACTTTTTTCAGATTTATATATATATATATAGCATATATATATATACAACGTATACACCGTTTTTCCATTTTTGTTTAAGTGCACACGGACATAGAAGTTGAGGTGGTTGTTTTTGACTGTTTTATTTCCAAGTTTTAAAAGTGCAGGATCCGTTTACGTGGTGCCACCACACGGCACCTAGCATCCCCAGCCCTGGGCACATGATAAGCATTTGGCGTATATTGTAACCAACCAAACTTTTATAGTGTTACTGCCCCCACAGCTTTCTAGATTGGTCTGGCTCAGGCCAGATGCTGACTCTGGAACCCCGGGCCAAGATGGTGGCCGTTCCCTCTGAGAATGTGGCCACCTCTGGCTCTTAGGGGCAGAGAGAGCGGCATCCTGGCCAGTTCTTCTCTTCACCGTGAAGCAAGAAGCTGTGTGAGTTTTTGTTGCTGCGGGGAGCCACCTATAGCTGGCACAGCCACCGGCTCAAAGCTAGAGAAGATGGCCTATGAAGAAATGATAAAGGAAAAGCAACCCCTCCCCACAAACCGAAAAGAACAAAAACCCAAAACTCCCACACAGAAAACCCTGGCTCTCCATGGGAGAACTGATACTGCACATTTAAAACAACTCATTGGTTTCGTTCTTTTCTTTTAGCTGCACACCCAAGTGCTTGCATGGCTTAGATAAATTGCTTTTTTAAAAATTGTTGTAACAATGTGCTTGAGCTTTTTCTGCAGCCTCCATTCCTTTCAACTCTCAGTCTTTCAGAATATTCTGAAGCAATTCTGTTTTAGGGTGGTGGCATGGAATCAGAGTTATCTCTTGCCAACTGTATTCCCCTACGATGTTTCTCAAAATACAGATGCATGCTTCAGAATAGCGGGCTGCGCCTAAGTAAACCTTCCTCACGCAGTCAGGAGCCCCGCTCCTCCCGCTCCACCTCATGTCTCTTGAAATGCCACCTTCATTGCAAACTAGTCTCACTCACACATCAGTGCCCATCCTGGCTAGACTCACGTGGACAGTGACATTCACATTGTTGTGAATCTTTATTTTTTCTTAATTTTACAGAAAAGAAGTCCAGAATTTGGGTCACCATCTAAATCCCCTTCTTTTGAAACACTAATCAGCTTCTAATTCTACTAGGCTTTTAGTAAAGGGTAAATATTCTTCTGACTTTTCTTGGCCCAACAACAGGCCCTGGCTTTTTCTCCACATTTCTTTAAAAGGATTGAGGTTTAGGAGGGCGAGCGCTACTCTATTCCAAAATGGCATCAAGAGGCACTGTGAAACCCAAGGAGAAGGAAATGGGGCCTTAGCAGGAGATGGAATGCTCTAGAAGTTTCATGTCATGGTTTGTGTGTGTGCCTAGAATAGTGCTTATCAGGCTGCATCTCAGATAAGTGCTGCTGCCACTGAAGACGTTCAAAAGGCAATGACTTTCTGACCTTGGTGAACACACCCCGAATGAGTTGCTGGGCAGGGTGTTAGCATCTGTCTCTGTTTTACTCTTATCTTCCAGCAAGCCAGTGCTCTCCAGCCTTTCCCGCATTATGACACACTTAGAAAAAGAGCCTTCTGGGCCAGCAGATGGGTAGCTTCCTGAGGTCGAGGAGCTCGGTGTCCCGCATGCCGTAACCTGGGCAGAGAGCAGCAGACTGAGCCAGGCCAGCTGCTCCGGGCACCCAGGGAGCCCCTTACAGACCTGGTGACGGGAGAGCAGGTGTCTGTCTTAGGAGGTGTCGCTGGCATGGGTGCGATGTGAGTCATCCCCAGGTTATCTTGAGTTTGACAATGTGACATTCAGGAATGAGCCCAGGAACACCAGTCGGAAACCTCTCTTCTGTACTCTCAGTGGTGCAGGGGACCGTGGCCATGGGGACAGCCTTTTCTCTGTCTCTGTCATAAAGCCAAGCTGTCTCACTGCCCATTTCTGACTCTTGCTCATGTTCTCAGTTCTCACCTCTACTCTTCAGTCTTGTCACACTGCCTCATGGATCCTCCCCCTTTCTTTAGTAGTCCCCTCTTCCCACAGAGGCTCTCCTTGCCTTTGCGCCTTCATTCCTTGACTTGGATCTTTGGCTTCTTTGCCCTGAAGAGCACTCAGAGCTGACTCCATCTCTCCCTCTCCAGTCCTGAGCCCAGACAGCCTCACTGCATTTGTTCCTTCTCTTCCTTCATTTTCTATCCTATGATCGCTTTAACTTTTCCTATTTGTAAAAATTCCTCCCCGGGCGCAGTCTCATTTAGCTCAGTGTCTCAATGCAGCAGACCAAGTGGTCCTTGAATCCTTCCCTGCAGAGCCCTGGGTGGCTATGCTCCTGCTCTGGAGTCACCCCTCAGGTAGAAACGCAGCCAGCCCTCTGCACTGAGTATACTGCCACCCCAGGTTCTGGGCCAGGAGCTGCCTTGGTCCCTTTAGGCTAGCACAGTCCAGGCAGAAGGGAGATGAGGGAAGGCCTGTGTGTACTGGAAGCATCCCAGTGTGGAATGAGATGGGCCTTCTGAGGATAGAGTGGTGTTTTTTCTGGGAGCCCACAGAAAAGACTTGAAATCCAGGACTGAAGAGGCTGGCTGTGGCACAGCAGGTAGAGAATGCCCTTAGGTCCCCAGCATTCTCTGCTCAGTGAGCAGTTGGTCCACCTCCTGCATATATAGAGAGAGACTTGTACTCTGGGAGAAGCAGCCCCAAAGAAGAAGGTGGCCTTTTGGCTGGAGCTTGGCTGTCCCTTAAGGGGTGGTGCAGAGGAGGAGAAGAGCCCAGGCTCAGGGCTTATGTCTTAACTGGCTTGGGGCAAGTCCTTTAACCTCTCCCAACTGTCAAGAGTGGATGAGTGGATCTACCTACCATCTCAGAGTTGTTGAAGAGACCCATGTGACACAGGACCTGGCCCCTGCAGATGCCCAGTAGGAGAGGTAGCTGGACCTTGTGTTCCGAACATACCCTGGGCAAAGTGTGGAGTAGCTGGAGAGCAAAGTGGGAGTTGAAATGCCAAGACCTGAATGGTCTCTCTTCACCTCTTGCCTCCTTGCCTGTGGTCAGTGCAGCATTAGACCAACCTAAGACCAATGAGGGTCCATGGTTTCATATGTTACACGAAGCCTTAGGTTCACTTTGGTGGCCCTTGGACCCTCCGGGACTTGCCCAGCTTAGGTTGAGAAGAAACGCAACATGTTCTCGAAGCCTGATCATTGTAAGCATCTTCTCTCACAGTAGCACTGAGTAGCTTTTGACACGGAAGTTCAGAGAGGCAGCCCACAGTGGCCGTGCAGTGTCCAGAAAGGGACACCTTCCACTTGAGCACTAAATGAGCCCCACCCAGGGTGCGTTAGTGAAAAAGATAGGCCCCAGTGTCCCCCAACCTGTGGTGCTCTATAATCCATTTCAGTGAATGCCACTATTGGTAGGTTGTAAAATAATAGCGACTCTAATGCCTCCCAGTCATCCAGCCCCTCGGCCCTTAGCTGAGTGCTTTACGTGCCACATCTCATGTAATCGTCACAGCTTCTCTAAGAGGTGTAGCCCCCTTCTCACATGAGAACACAAGCCCAGAGAGGTTGAGCCCTTTGCCCCAGATCACATGTAACTCTTACAAGGGTGGCCTGGCCAAAAGTTTAACTGTGCTAAAGCCAGAGGGTCAGCAACCATTCTTCCTCCCAGCCTCTGCAAGTCATGGTTGGTGGTCCATGACCCCATGTGGGATGGGTTGCTAATGGGGCCTTAAACTTTCCACCCTGGAGCCCTTGGCACACTGCGGATCTGGTAGCATCCTTGGGAGAGCAGGACTGATGGAGAACCCTAGGGTGCACTCACACTGCCAAGGTGGTTTACCGTGAGACAGCCCAGGCCTCTATTCTGCCTCATGCATCACCTATAAAATGCTCAGCAGAGTTCTAGGTCTCAATCATACATGTTGGGTTGTTTCTGAACAAAGCAGAAATAAGTCAGCTCAACAGTGAGGTTAGTTGGCACTGTCGCTTACGGTGCAAAAAACAAGCCATTCTGAATTATGAACCAAGAAATGGCATATGGAGGCTATTGGCAGAGAGTCAAGGGGCACATGAAATCTGGGTTTGCAGTCACTGCTCTGAACCTTCCTCTTCTTCCAAGCTTGTCTGTCACCTTTCTGAGGTCTCTATCTTTATCTCCAGGCATTGGGATTTGGATGGTTAATTGCCCTTGGTGTTCATGGTAATTACGCATGCAAATCCCTGTGCACAGGGGTGAAAATATGACCTATGAAGCCTTTTTGTTTTATAATTTTTATTTTAAGTAAATAACCAAGACAGCACTTCATAGTGTTACTAATACGCTGCTCTGTTAAACTCATGACAAGTATATTATTTTCTGCAATTTTGAGTATTGGTTCATTTAACTGACTCTAATTTTGAGCCTTAACTGCTTTGCCAAACCTTGCTTTTTGCTAGACTTAGTCTCCCTCCTGCGTTGTAAGCTGACAGCTCAGGGCCTTCTGCGCTGTCCCTCCCCACCCCTGCCCCCAACCAGAAACAGTATGTAGGCTCTTGGTGCAAATATACTGATTCGGGAGAGCTCTGTCTGGTCTCTCCGTTTAGATGATGAGGTAACCGTGGGGAAGTTCTATGCCACTTTCCTGATACAGGACTACTTTAGGAAATTCAAGAAACGGAAAGAACAAGGACTGGTGGGAAAATACCCTGCGAAGAACACCACAATTGCCCTACAGGTGAATTGTTGTTTTGTTGTTTTCTCTTTTCACTAACGATTTTACAAGCTTATTTGAAATACTAGAGAGCTGACAATTCGTGGTTGAGCAGTACCACAAGGATTTTGTTTAAACTGAGATACTGCACACTCCCCCAAATGTGGACTAGCCATTTCTGGGCCACGAGGTAAGTGCCTCCCTCCTTGCTTTCTCTGTCATGTGGGCATCTTCTGCGGCCTGTGGGACAGGGCCCCCCAAGACAGTGGCGGAGGCACCTCCCTGTGGGAGGTGAGCAAGTGTTGCCCTTGCATCCTGCCTCCTCCAGACTTCTCCCAAGGCAGTGCCCTCCGAGCAGGCACCCACCTTCTCAGCCCTGGTTTCGGGCCCTAGTTTCCCAGTAAACAGCTTTCCATCTGAACGCAAGTGCTTTGTTTTGTTTCTGTTTGTTTCTTACCCCATTGCTTGTTGGTTTTTGGTCCATTTCAGTAACATCCATCACTTCCTGGTATGTGTGCGTTTGCATATGTGTGTGTATCTGGTGTGTTGTGTGTTTCTTGCTGCCCCTGAGGCCTGCTGTGCAAATGCTGCTCTCTCACACCCAGGCCGGCCTCTGGCCTCTACCCCCACACCAGCCCTGGTCCTGTCCCAGGCTCCTAGAGTGCGGGTGTGGCTTGCAGGAACTTCTGGTTCCCACCAGGGTCCACGTAGTCAAGGATATAGAATCCTAGGTAAACCCAAAGCTCCGGGATGGGAAGCAGGTGTACAGAGGAAAAGAGTCACGGTGGAGACCTCCCCAGGAAGGGGCATTTGTGAGTGCTGGTGATGGAGAAAGTAGAGTGAAGAGGGAATGAGAAAAAGATGCTAAAATCCAGAAAAATGGAACTACAGAGGTTGGCAAGCTGTCAGAAGCAACTGTTCAAATTAATTGAAAGTCCCGTCATCTCGGCTATCCAGAATGCTTTAAGCCCATTGTAAATTGGTAAAGAATTTTTCCTTTTTAATTTATTTACTCTAAAATTACTTTCATGTCCCTGTTATCACCACATGTCTTAAATTAGGTCTTGGTATTGGTAAGGATCAACATAGAATAGGCTTTCACTTTTTTCCTGGGGGAAAAATGCGCAGTATTGTTTTATGTTCAAAGTGACGGTCACTACCAAAGTGAAGGCTTGTCTGTGATCTCGCTAAAAGAGAGAATATGAACATGAATGACAAGGCATGAAAGTGCATACACATATGTCAGATTAGGAGATGACTTTGTGTGACAGCACCCTGCTGGTTCACGATGAAACCTATGCTCTATGCAGACAGCTGCAGCGTTGGGGGAGGATGGATTCTGAAGACAGCTCTGATCTTTCTTTCTATAGTCACATCTCCTAAAGGTAGCTCAGTGAGTCACAAGCTCAGTAGTCAGTTTGCCCATTGCTGTCTCTGGTTGTAGAATTTGTGAGTAAAGCTGTTTTACCTCTGGCCAATTCAGTTTGCAAAAGTGTTCGTTCTTCTGGTCATAGTTCACAAGTAACCTCAGAGGGGCAGAGCAGACTGGAAAGTGTTTGTAAGGTTTCTGGCCCATGCATTCTTGAGGGAAAAATGACCAAACTGGGTGCAAGGAGAGGGAATGATGAATGCGTTTCTGATGGCCCTTCCCAGAAGCAGCCTTGGGCCTGGAGGACTAGGCCGGCCAGGGTTCAGAGTGACGTGAGGCCCTCTGCTTGTAGGGAGCTGCTTATTGTTCTTGGATTCTAGTTCGTGGGGTTGATTGAACTTGATCACTTTTATGGAGGGGGAAACATACTCTTTCATGCATGAATATGTCATAATTTGCAGTAATCAAGTTAGTTTTGTGTTATGAGATCCTTCTGTTTACTGTGGAAGGCACGTATGATCACCACCTGGAGACAGAGTTATACCTTTTCTGAATCCTCAAGGTTTCCTTTAGTGCTTGCTCTGGAGGCTGGATATGATAGTCTTTGATACTTTAAAACCCGAAAAACAACACATGGCTAAGCAATGATCACATTTCATGAAAGGGCTTCACTGAGTGTTCAAGTTGAAGGTTGAAATGATGCTAAAGTTACATTGTTAAATCATGGCTTAAAAGATGATTACATTATATAATAATAATGCTGAGGGGTTTTTTTCCTCCTGAACATTTCCCATTTTGTTGTTTATAGAGTTTCATTTCCTTGGTAAAATCTAAATATTTCCAGTTAGGTGGTAATATCAACACATTTTCACATGGTTTCATTGGGAATTGAGGCTATGAGTATAATTTATGTTAAATATACAGCCTAGAAAATTAAGTTGTGTTCATAATCTTGACGGATAAATTCTGAAAATACATTTAATTCTGAAGCAAACATTAAAAATAGAAGAATTTTGTCTCCTTGAAGGATAATTCTAATTATATTTTTGGCTTCCTTTGCTCTAGAAATGGCTTTAAATGTGACTTGTCACTCTATTTTTAATTAGCACGAGGAAGCTTTTCCTTTCAGCATGATGAAATACTGCGTGATGATGTAGCAGTTAGGGAAATGGGGTCAAATGGCAATGGGAGAAATGCACCATCAGTGTGACTAGGACAAGTACACAGATCCTCAAGGAAGCCCCGAAAGTGGGCACGGCCTGTTGAGAAGTGGGATGAGTTGCCGCTCCCTGTGCCAGAGGTGCCACATGGCTGACCGATTGCTAATGGCAAGTGGAATGCGGGCATCATGGTGTGAGCACGGAAGTCAAGACATAGGCCTGTGCGTGCTTGTGCTGCGTAGAGTGCAGTCTGTCTGAACAGGATCAGAACTGGTCCACATTCTCTGCCTGCCCCACCATGGAGTGGATTTCAAGGGCACACAGATACACTATGGTTTTCAACCCTGTGGGCTCCATCAGGTCTCCCTATGTTCAGACCAACTGCAATGTCCCCTTCTAAATGAAGAGGAATGGCTTGAGGAGCTCCTGGATCCATGCGTGGCTAGGAACTCAGCACCCAGTATCCTCTGGCCTCTGTGGTCTGAATGAGTGTGCAGTTTCCATCTGTCCATCCATCATCTTCACTAAAGCCAGCCTTCTTTCTAGTACCTCTACAGAGGAAATCAGGGAGAAGCTGCATCAGGCCTTTTATTTATTTTTTCCTCACTCATCCCCTACATGCCATATTCACTTTAGTTTGACTCAGCATTTGCTCTTCATCCACTGCTGCTGCATTTGAGTGACCTGCAAGTTTCCACGAGGAGCCAGTGAATAAAGGAACACAGCTCTGCAGCCACGAAAACTCCGTTCCCTTCCCAGCGACTAGCAATGTCCCAGCAGGCCTTCCAGATGAGGGCTCCTGTGCCAGAGGCGGACATAAATTTGTCCAGCACCTCATGGATGAGGAAAAAAAAATCCCCAAGTGGGAAAAGTTTTGTTCATTTCTTTTTCCTTTCAACATTCAAGGATTTCCTTTATGCAAAAGGCACTCTGGTGGAATCCGAGGAGACTGTCCCTCCCTCATCCCAGATGGGAGCCTGCCCATCTTAATGACAGGAAGTCTTTAGAGGGATAGTCTTTCCCCCTCCCCCCCAGCTGTTTAGAAGTTGGGCTTAAGGAAAGACCATTATTTCCAGCTTATAAAGAATTAGGTTGTTAGGTTTTATAGTGTTAAAGCCGGTGCCCCAACCAACAGATGGTGACGTAGGTGGTAAGGTGGAACTGTGGGAGATATAAAAGAAGCACACTACGCTTAGTCCCTGGCATGCTTTGATGTGGCCTTCTGAGGAGGGAGGTTCAGTGCATAAAGACAGAGGAAAATGGGATGCTTCACAGACATTTAATCTGCGGAGTGGCAGACACCTGTTATCTAGTCACCATAGTCTAAAAAGTAGCAAGGTATTTTTTTTTCTTTTTGTGAAGCATGATTCCATCTGAGCCATAAAAAGGCTTTCTTTGTTTTTTCCTTTTTAATCTAAAAGGAGAACAGATGCTAACAGATGAGATTTCACTGGCTGATTCATTTGTTTCAGATGCTTGAACGGATGCTTTAGAATTTTCTGCCTGAGCTACAGCACCACGCTCCTTAGTCGGAAGGCGTTTGTGGCTAAGGCCTTGAAAGGGAAAAGTCTCAAGTGGGCTTATTTCTACTGAAACAGCATTTCGGGAGAAATGCAGGAAAAAGCAAACCCAAGGCCCCAGGGAGACCCCTTCCAAGCAAAGCACTCCTCCAGAAGGTGGAAGCAGGGCTGTGGCTCATCTGCGGGGCCATGGCCTCCTGTCGCGGACGCTGCTCACGGTGGCTCTTTTTCATGAAAGGGAACATGCAAGGCTTAACCGTTTTCCCTTCCAAGCAGAGACTCAGAGAAAGGGAAAGAGTGAGAGAGAGCAAAGGAGGGGGGCAGCCGCCCCACAGAGAAATGAAATGAACACAACTTCCTGATGCTGGCCAGTAAAAAAATAATAATAATAATAATTATTAAGATTAAGCAGACCTGCCTAAGGTGGGCAGATGACTCCGTTCCAAAGTCTTGCATCCCTAGTTTGCCCGAACTCCCAAAGACTGGCAGGCCCCTTGGCGCTGAGCTGACAGAGTTCCTTTTATATGCCAGTTCGTCCTGACCTCCTGACCATCTGGCTCCGCTCTCTGCAGTGACCCAGTTCAAAATGCAGTGAGAAGCGGGCAGGACAGGAAGCTCAGACACACCCATTTAAACTAACACATACACCCGCATGCCAAAACCAACCCAGGCAGCACCTCAGGTTCCATCTTAACGTGTCCACGGGAAGTACCACCACACCCAAACCTCATCCAACATTGTCCGTCTTTAATCCGTGCTCAAAGCCAGTCCGGGGATGCCTCTTTGGAAGCAGTGTGGTCTAGTTTCAATGACACTGGGAGTCAGGGAACCTGGGTTCTAGTCCCAGCTCCAGCGTTCAGATGCTGCGTGACCTTGGGCAAGACACTTAACCTCTCTGTGCCTCAGTTTCCCCATCTGTAAAATGGGGGTAATAATGTCGACCTACCTCACAGGGCTGTTGTGAGGAATAGCTAAGTGATTGTAAAGCACTTTGAACGTATAATTGCTTATTAAGACTACAACAATAATAATATCATATGCCTGTTTACTACCAGAACTTTAAGAAATTCCTGTTTTTCTTTAACTCTTCTGTTCTGTACTGTAGTGATTTTATCGAGAAAGAGAATTCTCCCCTTTTTAAGATATCATGGGAATGCATAAAGATGTAAACAGAGGTAACTCTTCCAGGTTGGGTTTTCACGTCTTATTAGCAGGAGATTTTTGCCGAAGGAGTTGCTTCATGAGGGCCTCCCTCCTGAAACTCAGCCGATTCCAAGCACCAGTTGAGGAGTCTGTACATCTGATACTGAGCCTAAGATGCCCAGAGGAGCCAATCTGAGTTTTAAAGTCAATAATCAAAACTAACCTTAGTGTAAAAACTTGACATTTCTGAAGCGAATAGAGAAAAGAGGCTTATTGGCCCCTTTTGCCTGCCCTGGTCTCTGTAGACTGGTGGCTGTGTGTGTGGGTGCGCGTGGGGGCGTGGAGAATGAGGTAGAGAGAGCCAGCCGAATGCAAGGAAGCCTCCTCCTGGCTGTGCTCACCAAAGCCCAGGCAGAGCAGGGGAGCAGCGCCACCAGTGGGAAAAGCAGTACTCGTAGAAGTCCTGCAGACCCATCCTGTGTATCACCGATGGGGTCCTTCCCAGCCTTGAGGTCTGTTCTACTGATGTCTTTTGTGCCGTGATCTTTGCCCTTTGGCCCAAATGGCTCATGATACCAACTGGTCTGACCTGCCCGGACCTAAGTGGACTTTCTGGCCTCACTATGGAAATGGGCTCAGCCCCCAATTCTGCTCCCACATTTTCAGACTGTAGTTAAGTCTAGGAGCTCACAGTGGGTTTTATGGATTCTCACCACGGAGTTCATGAGGCCCAAAGCCAGGTTTGACTTCTTCACACAGCACCGTGGCTGGTGATATGGGGATGGGGTTGAAAGCTGGCTGGCCAACTCCAGTATGGTTGGACCCCTTGTGAAGATGTCGAGTCTGTACCTGCTAGTTAATAGCTGTGACCCCCCAGCACCTTGAGTCTCCCCACATCCTGCCAGCATCCTGGCCTCGTTCCTGACCCTTCTGCGATCCAGCCACTAAAGGGCTAATGCCTGGTATAATGGGGGCCTCCAGGACCCTGCCCACTCCTGCTCTGATTGGGTCATGCCTGTGATGTACCATATTAAGAATGTGGTTACTACCCCTGCAAAGGAACCTGGTCAGCCCCGTGGGCAGTCCCCTACCATACAAATGATCCCTGTTTGCTTCTGACCCACCCTGACATCAAGTTTATTAAACACTGAAGGATAGTACACTCTCACCCCACTACCTGTGTTACCCTGGTCTCAAAGGGCCATTGTGACCAGCTGTCTTCTAGATCTAAGTTTCCATATACCAAACCTTTAGCAGAACAGCCCCAAGCAATTCACATGGCTGGTGTTTCCACATGCCTTTCTCCACTATCCTTCCAAATAAGTCAAAACTGGAAAGTAGTAACTTTCTAGATGGTACTTAGGAAATGGTTTAAATGAAATGAGAATTCTTCCCCATGTAGGCCTGGCTGTATTTGCTGAGACACGGTACTGGCTGTGGTTTGTAGCCAAGGCCAGTTCATGAAAGACAACCAGCATTCATAGGGGCTGCCTCCGGCCTTCACTCAAAAGAAAAACAAGGCTTTCCTGAAACTCAGTTTGCAGCCAAACTACAGGGCATCTCTGTTCTTTCTCCTAAAATTCCGGTGGAAGGATATAGCTTTAAATGTAGGAAAGTTGTGGGAGATGATCCAAGTTTATTATCCTAGAACCTTCACAGACTCACTCAGCAAACTTGGTACCTAAATCATGGTGCTATACAACACAGGTCATGGGAAACAGATGCAAGATCAGGCTCTTCTTAAATAGCTTACACTATGGTGTGACCCAATTAAAAATTAAATCCACTGGATAGCTGGGTACTGGATTCTGAAAAGCAGGAGATCTTTTCCCTCTAAGAACAGTAATTATTATTTTCAAAAGTCTTTGAGAAGATAAAGCTACTGAAAAGGAGTTAAGGCAAGTTATATAGTAGCAGAAGGTTATAATTATTGTAGTGTGTTATTGAATAGTATCCATCTAGTACTCCTCGTTAGCTCAAATATGTTAGCATTCGATTATCCATGGGAAGGAGCTTGCTAACACTAATGGTTCAGGGATGGATAGGTACCTATGTAGATTCATTCTCCCCGGCACACAGTAGACCTAGGAGAGAGAGCTGTTTGGGTAATGGGAGAGCATGTCATTCTATGGCACAGTGAGGGCAACTTGTTAAGATGTGCCAAAGGCTAGCTCAGGAAAGCCCCAGGAAGGACATTTCTTCCCCGAATGGAGAAAGGTCAGTTCAAAACAGGAATCTTAGATGGGGTGAAGAATCCATTGCCTGAGGAAAGGATATTGTTGCCTGTCTGAGGACAGGTTATCAGCAGTTCTCAAGCTCTTTGATCTCAGGACCCTTTTACACCCTAAAGTATTAATGAGGACCCCTATATAACAATATGTACTGCATTAGAAATTTAAACCGAGCAATTTTTAAAATAGAACGCGCAAGCATAAAGATGCCAGAGTGATGACACCATGTGCCCTCTGTGCTGTCATGAGAAAATGAAAGTGTACAAGGCAAAGAGCATTCCGGTATTAGGCAGATGTCAATGACTCTATGGGCCCCTGAAGGTGTCTTGGGAGCCTCAGAATCCCTGGACCACACTTTGAGAACTGCTGCTTTAGGGGGAGGATCCCAAATCTCCCCTAAAGGAAAAGGGTGCTTTAGCCTTTTTATGATCTCCCTGGTTAAAGAGCCTCTTGTCTTTAACTAGAACCTTTCTTTCCCTCCCAGACCCTTTCCAAATCCCAACCCATTCACCTAGACATGGAGCTGCCTGTGTCCCCAGTGTCCAGCTAAGTTCAGACTGAGAGTTTTGCCCTGCATGGTCACGTCTCACTGCTTGTGCTGATTTGGAGGAATCGTGGTCTGAATTAGTGCATGACAGACAATATTTTTAAAGATCTTGGCTCCTCAGATTGGCACAACTGAAACAAGGATGTATGCCAAACAGAGGATCAGTTTCAGTGGCATCATGTGACTGTTTGTCATTTTTACGTTGGCTTAGTGATACAAGAGCTTCGCTAAGTTAGTTGAAAGAAGGTTAACCTTGATTGGATGGTACCCACAGCCATGTGGGGTCATGATCATGAATGAACGTATGACTGAGGCTTTTCTGTAGACCCAACGACCTCACCCTGGTGGTGGTTGAGGTGGGGTTAGCATAGTGTCACAGGATCCACAGGCCTGGGGGTTTGGGCAGGGCACTTAAATCAATGAGAATAAGTTGGCCCACCCACCTTCCCTGCCAGAAAGTAGAGGATAAAGTATGTGAGATTAAAATGACTGGTACAAAGATGGATCAGAATAGTAGTCACAGTTTATAGCTTCTGCCAAGCCTAAATTTTAAGTAATACTCTCTCTGTTATCAGGAAATTGGCAAGAATGCCTCTGATTCTGGTGTTAAAACTACAGCCAAGAATCAAAGTAGACCTAAAACTGATAGCTCTGTCAGATTATTTGCAGGGAAATGTCATAAATCAAAATTTAAGGTAATTTTTAAAAAATGTTTCTTTTATTTTTCAAAGAGATGGAAACAAATGTGTTATATACAGCTGAATGCAACCCCAAGGGTGACTCGTGGGGTAGCGTTACAGCTGATTTTTCAGTGAGGGTTGGAATCACCACGGATGACTCATGGAGCGTCGTGCTTATGATTCTAACCCTTAATATATAACTCAAGGACTGTTCATAACGGACACAAAGGCCACACCATTACATTTTCCCTAGAGGAAAACAATGACAAAGGAAGGGGTGTACCCATGTGTGATGTGTGCATGCAGAGGAGGCGGGGGACAGCTCGTAGCTGAGCACGTTTATTCTATAAGAACTTAATCTCCGGGTTTTTCTTCTAAGGGAGGTAGTCTAAAATCATCCAGCTGATTGGGCAGACAGGGGCCGAATCCTGCTGAAGGGTTAACCAGAACTTGCCAGACCAGGGCTAGCCAGCCCTGGCTGAGTGAAACCTGCTTGTGATAGAAAACAGGCTCTGCTAGACGAAGGCTCTTTGGCTGGAGTCTGAAAGCCTGGCACTCACTTCTGAAGATGAATGGCCCGACCCAGTCCCGACTGGAGGCTCACATCTCTTATCTCCACTGTTACAGTGTAGGTTCAGGAGGGGTTTGTGCATGCTTGCCGTGGTTCTGAGCGCTGGCAGATGACTGGTGTGTCTGATGGAGCTAACTTAGGGAGACAGGCAGAGAAAGCATTGCAAATGCACCCAGGTAGGAAAACCCTAACCCTAAAAGAGGGGAAGAGAAAGGAATGTAAATGGATGTTCGTATTTGATGTTAAAATATAATTTTATGCTCTTGCTTCAGAAATATTTACAGAGATTTTATAGTTTGTTTGTTTTTTTTTGTGACTTATCACTCAATAGAGTAAATATCTATAAAACTCCAATTAAATGGTGTCTAAAATTTAAAGCAGCAGTCTACAGGCAAAGCGCCATTTCCTTTTTAATAAAAAAAAAATATTTATGATAACATCTAGCATTTAAAAATTGACCAGAAACTTGGCTTGATTCTGTTTAATATTTTATATGATTGGACATCTTAAATCAATAATGTTTATATTTTATAGCAATTCTGTGTTTATTCAAAACCATAGTTCTACTGTGATGTTAACGGAATGACTTTATATGGCTTTCATTGTGTTGGTTTAAGTGCTATGCCACATTTCAAATTAAAATAGTATTTTGCTGATACAGTTAGACACAGATATGAAATATGAAAGAATAGATAATTTTACTGATTATAAAGTGTTTATTTCAAGAAAAAAAATGTTCTTTTTTCAAGAATTTAAGATAGTTTTCTGAATTTTGGGGGATTGGAACTTGTGCCTATGGAATTAATTTTTGGAGCAGCCTAAGCTACCTTTTAGCTTGATATGTGTGCTAGAATATTTTCATTATCATGTTTTGTGATATGTAATAAATTCAGGGTGCTGTGCTTAAGCCTCGTTTCAAGTTTAGGAACATCTGTTTCCCTCATTCCAAACCCTGGCAGACACCCCTACCCATGGTGTCCCCCACCTGCCCATCTTTCCCCAGATCCCATGTGAAAGAGTAAAGTCAGTCCCTGACTCTTAGAAGGTGTGTTTCTTCTTGTGTGGAGCAAGCAAAATATAATCATGATTTCTAAGCCTCTGCTTTCCTGTCTGGGAAGAGTGATGCTTTCTCTCCTCCTTTGATGTCTCTTTAATAAATATGTTGTCATTATTTGTCTTTGGAAATGGCCTCTTGGTCCACCTCTCAATTTTTTCCATGATTTATGTTGCAAAAAACTCTGTCCTGTGTCTGTTCACTGCACAATCCTACTCTTGTGTATCATCGACAATGTGCTGGAGACAGTTTTTGTTTTTATTATGCAATTATGTTATATGTGTATTTCAGTGAAATGTCAACCCGTAAACAGGATGATGTTAAAAATTATCCAAATAAATAGTTTTCTATTTCTTTTAATCAGGTCTAGTCCAATCAGTTGAATGACAGTGAACAAGATTATCTATTGTTATTTAAACTCAGTGTTCCTGGCCCATGCTGCCATATAACATGGATTAATGCATGTCATTTACCTAGGGGTGTTGACTTAGTGCATCATCACCTATGTTTGTTTGGTGGGGACAGCTGCAGGTGTCTCAAACCTGGTCTCTTGTTTGGGGACATCAGATATGCAACAGCCTCTTCTCCTCAGTGATCCAAAATCAACCTTGAACACAACCTTGGTTTATCTTCCCTTAATAATTGTGCCCTTGAAAATGCTGAATGAATGCAGGCTGTTTAATATTACTGGACTCAACCTTTCTACATATGCCTGTAGCTCTGCTGCCTAAGACCTTTCACCCAACTTGACATTAGGCTTGTCATCTTGATGTTTCCGTGAGAATGGCAGGTGGGTCCACCTCTGAGCCAGGTGATTTCCTGGGCTAACATGTGCTGGACTTGGGGATCCCGAGAGAGTGAAAGTGTGTGTGTGTGTGTGTGTGTACGTGCACGTGCACATGTGTGTCAGAGCAAGAGTCACATACGTGTGTGCATGTGTGTGCATGTGTGTGCATGTGTGTGTGCATGTGTGTGCATGTGTGTGTGTGTGCATCTTGTGCCTGCGGTCAGAGGGATGAGTGAGAGGCAACCTCACTGACACACCACGAACTGTTCTGGGTTTAGCCTTGGGACATGTGCATCTTTCCCCTTTAAGACCACAGCATTCCTAGGTAGAATCCTTACAGTTTTGACTCGGGCAGCTGTGACCCCTGCAACTCATGAAATGGAAATACCTGATCCTCTATTCAAAGAGTAGTTCGAAGCAGACCCAGGCTTGTGTACCACCTTTCATTTCATAGGCTGGTGCTATTATGGAGGAGGCTATTTTCAAGAGAGCCCATTGGGAATTTCCCATACAACTTAACATTCTAAATTAACGTCACCACCACTGGTGTCTGCAAAAGACGAGTCTGAGTATTCCCACACCAGTGGGCCCAGCCCTACTGGATCTGGCCAGACTGTGGCCTCTGTCCCCTCCCCACCCCCCTTGCCACTGCTGGGAATATCTCAAGTATGGTCATCACTTTTCATCTATCTCCTATGCCTGTCCATTGCTGGGGGTTATGGAGGAAGGACAAGGAAGTGGTCCCTTCCCCTGACAACCCATACTTGGCCCAGGTCTCCTCTGGAGACCGTCCTGATGTTGGAATGTTAGCTGCAGATGGAGACCTGCGAAGCCAGGTCTCAGACATTCTCCAAGCCTTTAGTGGCTGCCTCTTTTGCAGACAAACTGACAGTAAATGAGGGGGTGCTGGTCAGGTGGCCTTAGACCTGGGGCGGGGAGGAAATGCCTCTTTCAGATGTGCTTTTGTGAGAAAGAATAAAGTAGTTATACTGTCCTTATTAGTCTGAGTCAGCTTGCTATATATATATATTTTTTCACATTGATGGTCAAAACATCATAGTTTTCTCAGAGCCAGTGACTACACCTTCCCCATATATAGTTCCTAAGCATCTCAAAACTTTCTCTAAAGAAGCAGGTAAAATGGAAGCCTCTCTCAGGCCCTGTCTCAGTGGAGTCCAGGACCAAGGGTAAGGAAGGCCAGCTGTGAGGGCCTCAGGGAAATGCAGAATATCTGTGAGGGGCTTAAAGGGGTTAGCTGGTAGCTCTCATATTGCCTCCAGAGGCTGGTGAGCCCCTTTCAATGTGTTGTGGTCTTCAAGAGGATGAACCGACCATTGGCAAGTTCTCAGCCTGAGCACAGGCTGCAAGCCAGGGTACCACGGATGGCCACAGAGGCTGGCACTGCACAGCAGCCCAGGTCTGTGTGAGTGTCAATCCATTTTGTCACAATTCTGAGTGTGCTGTTTGCTGCAGTGTGTTGTGTCACTCCCTCGTTCCCATGGCTTTCTGGCAGAATCAGTGGCCCAGAGGCTACCTGGTCTGCTTGCCCTCTGGCACTTGTGCCTCGGCTTCCTCATCCTGGACAAAGCCAGTGAGTCCTCGCCACCCTCCAGGTAGAAAACCAAGCCAGGCCCAGCCCCCTTCTTGTGTGGCGCTCTGCAGGACCTCCTTCCATAGATTGTCATTTAGACGTGGGCTCTTGGCCAAGGCAGACCTAGTACTTGTAACCAGGCACTGTTCCCTGCAAGTGGGGATATCTGAAACGGAGTTTCCTGGGTTGAGGGCCTTAAGCATCCCAGCCTAGGACCACCTTATACCTCTGACCATATCATACAACCCCAAAGCTGCAGGGCCTCCTTCAGTTACATTCAAGCAAGCAGTCAGTTCCCAGGCTGTCCTTCGAAGAAACTGCCCCTCCCGCAGCTGAATCAGGCGAGAGCAAAGCCAGGATCCAGACCGGGCTCAGGGCACCCGTGTTGTCTAATCTGTTTTGCCATTTTCATTGATCTAGGCGGGATTAAGGACACTGCATGACATCGGGCCAGAAATCCGGCGTGCTATATCATGTGATTTGCAAGATGACGAGCCCGAGGAAACAAAAGGAGAGGAAGAGGAAGATGTATTCAAAGTAATTATTCCACGCACAGCTATACACTGGCCGCTTGGAAATAGTGGGGCAGGACTCCAGTTTGGGCAGTTAACGATCCACAAAAGAGCCCGAAGAATGCAAACCAGCCCCAGAGCCTAGCGGGGCTTGTGGACCATGCACTACCCCCAGCAGACCCTCCCCATTCACCAACACCTCTTCTAAGCCAGGCCTGCCCTTCTGGAGCTTGTTCCTCTGCCCCATGCTGACAGCTTCCAAGGAGCTTGGCCACAGCCACTGGCCAGTGCGAATGGGCATCCTGGGTGCTTTGGCAGCTGCTTGCCTGCACTAACCCCTTCTTCCCTGGGCCAGCTCTTTGATCTGCCAGCTGGCCCCAGCCCCCCAGCCCAAAGAGCATGCCTACCACCCAACCTCAACTGCTGGGGCTGCTGACCAGCCCTGCTGGCTCTAAGTCACCTCAACTTAGAGCAACTGGAAGAGCATACTCAAGTGACAGCTGAGAGCTTACTCCCTGGCTCAGGAATCTGTAACTTTCCTCATTTCAGGGGGACCAGCTGCCACACAGACACATTCACCCCGATCACTGAGGCCCTTGGGTTGTTTTCCAGGGATCCTATGGAGCTTACCTAGAATTTGTTTTTCATGTAGAAAAAGTTACCTAACATAGCTAGCCTGCATCAAATACTTGTTAAATTACCTGGTGTTGTCTCCCATTATTTTGCAGAGAAATGGTGCCCTGCTTGGAAACCATGTCAATCATGTTAATAGTGATAGGAGAGATTCCCTTCAGCAGACCAATACCACCCACCGTCCCCTGCATGTCCAAAGGCCTTCAATTCCACCTGCAAGTGATACTGAGAAACCGCTGTTTCCTCCAGCAGGAAATTCGGTGTGTCATAACCATCATAACCATAATTCCATAGGAAAGCAAGTTCCCAGCTCAACAAATGCCAATCTCAATAATGCCAATATGTCCAAAGCTGCCCCTGGAAAGCGGCCCAGCATTGGGAACCTTGAGCATGTGTCTGAAAATGGGCATCATTCCTCCCACAAGCATGACCATGAGCCTCAAAGAAGGTCCAGTATTAAAAGGTAACCTTTAAAACGTGTTTGCACTTGGTAATGTCCTCTTTGCCCCCCATGCTCCGGCACATGCAGGAAATGCCCAGTAGGCATTTGCAATTGAAACTGTGAGTGCCACGAGGTAACGGCCTCTTCGGGCCATAGCCACATGATGACCCTGAAGGATAAAGGACCACCTGCCATCCAGTATCCAGCTATATGAGACGCCACTTCAAATGGCAGCAGCTGCAAACTCTAGCCTCTCCCATTGTGCCAATGTACTGTGGGGCAGGGGTTGGCAAACCTTGTCTGTAGAGGGCTGGATGATAGATATTTTAGGCTTTGGGCACCACACAGTCTATTGTAGCTACTCAACTCCGTCCGCTACTGTAGCAAGAAAGCAGCCACAGACAATATGTAAATCCATGGATGTGGCTATGTCCCAATGAAACTTCAGTTTTAGACACTAAAATATGAACATGAAATATTTTTCTTCTTTTGATTTTTTTTTTCAATCCTTTAAAAATGTAAAAACCCTTCATAGCTCATGGGTCACACAGAAACAGGTGGCAGCCAGTGTCTGGCCTGTGACCTGTTGTTTGCCAACCTCTGCTCTAGGAAGTAGCCTGATAACTGCATTTTGAATTTTGCTGGAAATATTTAACATTTATCTTCTCCCTCCCTCCCTTGTTTTGCTTTTCCTGGATAGAACCCGCTATTATGAAACTTATATTAGGTATGTGCTCATTGCCTGTGTTTATGTGTTAAATACTGTGTGTTATAAGTATGACCAATTGGCCTCTCTGAATGCAGAGAGATGGAAAGTATCTTTGAGCCAACTATGATATTATAGCTCAGGAGTCAGAGGTAGTGGCTTTCTGCATAGATGGTTACCGCCCAAGAACTGATATTCACGTGCCAGGGGCCCACAGACTAGCCTCTGCAGGCCTCAGAATAGCCCTGGGAGAGCCTTCTGTGTACTCCTGGTACCCAGCCCTGTGAAGCTGGGCAATGTCCACTGCTTTCTGGGGTCAGGCCTCTTCTGGGCCTTGGTAATAGCAAGACTCCAACCTTCTGAAGACCAAGAACCAGGTCTTCTTTGCTTCTCATGAAGCCCTCAGCACATGCATCATATTCAGCTCCCTGTTTGCTGAACCTGGTTGAACTGTGGGCAGGCTGGTTATTTTGTTGGCGATGGGGAGGATAGGTGTACTGGTTTAATTACATCAAGTGAAATCTTGAGCTGGAGGAGGGCAGGGAGAGAGTGACGAACTCGGAGGGAGCACAGGCCTCTCACTGGAGAGAGGTGATGTCACAGAGCCTGGCTGGTTTTCCTGAGGACGGAGGCCAGGTCCGCAGGGTTTCAGGGAGACATTACGACAGTCCTGGGGCAAAAGGCAGTCTTTGAAAACTTGGCAGATATTGTCCATGAGAGTCTCCAAAACCCTTGACCCCTTACTGGGTCAGATGCAGTGGGAATCCGATGGGAAGAGAACTTCTTTGTTCTAGGCTCTGAAGTCACACAGGGCCTGGGTAGGAGGAAGCGGGGATCAGAATAGATGGCCCGGGAGCCCAGAATCTTTTCCTCAGGACGAGCGATCACTGCAGGGCTCTAGGCCTGTTTCCTTATTCTGTTCCCCAAATTATATCTACCCCTTTGGCTCCAAGGCCCTGGGCACCAGCATGTGCAAGGTACTGAGACAGGAGCTCCTCCTAGTGCACACACGTGTACACTGCCCCCCACACACACACACCCACTATTACTAGAGGCCTTAACAGTCCAGTCTTGCTTGAGGCAAGTGTGTCCAGGGATTCGCCAGGAACGCATCTGGCATGCATACAGAGGTATGGCTGCAAAATCGTCCACCATCTGCCCAGGTGCTCAGGTTCTCCCACCCAACTGCAGGTCCGACTCAGGAGATGAACAGTTCCCAACTATTTGCCGGGAAGACCCAGAGATACACAGCTACTTCAGGGACCCCCGCTGCTTGGGAGACCAGGAGTACTTCAGTGGGGAGGAATGCTACGAGGATGACAGTTCGCCAACTGAGAGCAGGTGAGGAGCTCTGTAGCTCGGGCTGACACTAGGAGACCGGCTGTTTCCCATCCCTTGTGCTCTGCCACAGGCCACCAGCAGCTGCTCTCGGGACTGCTCTGGAAAGCAGACCATGAGCGCAGACAGACTCCAGGCCAGAGGAAAAGTCAAAGCAGAAGAAACAGGGCCAGAGAGAGGTGGAGTAGATGCTGCTCTTTCAGGCCTGTTGACTCATTTTACCAGGAGCTTGTGAGGCCTTTTAGTAAAGGCCCCAGAAATGAGAGCTGGGCCTGCCTCACGGAGGGTTAGCCCTTTCTATCAATCCTTTGTCTTCTGAGAGATCTGTTTTTATTTCATTAATGCTGATGCTCTGTCTGCATAGCAATTTGGCAAGCCTGCAGCTTGGGTGGGATCTTCATGAAAAACACTTTTTTCCCACTCCCATCAAGGACTCTTTCCTGGAGATGGGGACAAAAGGTCAGAGTGGCATCTCCCAACAGAGGTGCCTCTTCAGACTTCTGTTCCAAAGAAAGAATGTTTGCAGTCAAAGGGGCACTTTACTTTAGGACAAGTAGTAGGCAGTGCAGGGGGCCAAAGGCCACCTATCACCCTATTTTCTGTAAATTGCATCTCACCATGACCAGGTGGTCCATTGAAGTAGACGTGGTACTGCCATGAGCTCCCTCTGGCATCTGAGCATTAGTAAGTGTCAGCCTCGTATTCTAGGCAAGCCACAGCTGGACCCTCCCTCACCCTACCCTCTGCCAGTTCATCCCTCAGACTCCCTCAGTGCTTTATTTCTGGAACCACTGATTCTGACCAAATGCATTCTGACTTTCTTCTTCAGGGCTGTTGCTCCCACCATGTCCACCACTTGGATGCTCTCTCCCACCTCTGCTGGCCTAATTCCACCCTCTCTTGAAGGGCCTGCTGCAAGGCTTTGCTTTTCATTTCCTGACTAAAATTGAAATACCCACCCACTAAAAACTCACAGAACCCACGCTCAGCTCTTTTCTTCTAGTGCTGACTTTCTCCAACTGCATTAGGCATCTCTGTGCAAGTAGTATTTGCTAATCTCCTGGAGTGTGGGGACCGTGCTTCATGCATCTTTGTGTCCCTGGTGCCCAGCCAGCCCAGCACCTGGCCAGGGCAGGCATTCAGAAGAAGTGTCCTCAGGGAGGAAGTGAATGGGTGAGAGTCAAGCTTGCAGGAAATCTGCAATCTACATCTGACCCAGGTCTAAGGCTGCCCCAGTAAGAAGGAAACCACCAGCACCTCACTCATTATAGGCCTGACATCCTGAACCAATCTGTAACAGCCTTTGCCCTCCATCTAGAATCTTCCGTGAAGCTTAAGACTGCCTCGTTCTCAGCTAGTCCTACTGTGCCCAGGGAGGTAGGGAGAGGATTGTAGACATGAGTCTACCTGAGCAAAGGGCTTGTTAACTAGTGACCCTTACTCTCTCTATATATATATTGGTCTTTTTGATTACCAGGCAAAACTACATTTACTACAACCGATACCCAGGCAGCAACTTGGACTTCGAGCGGCCCCGAGGCTACCATCACCCCCAAGGCTTCTTGGAGGACGACGACTCACCCATTGGCTATGATTCCCGGAGATCTCCAAGAAGACGTCTGCTACCTCCCACCCCAACATGTGAGGCCAGATTTTTTGTTTGGGGTAAAGCATCCCACAAAACAGTGTGCCTCCCTCATCCAGCTCCTGAGTTTGGGGGGGGGAAGGCAATGATGGGCGTGGTCCTTCCACATCGGGGATGGATCTATAGTCCTCAAGACCAGCCCCCTGCTTGGAGATGTGCTCAGCTTTCCTTTCTTTCTCATCCATATCCCACGTGGTAGAGTTCAAACCACAGTAGCACTGTTCTGAACTCTCTGAGAACAGAGAAAGACAGTGTGGACCCTGAAGTCAACAATACAGAGCATCTGATGAGGGGTTTTTGTGAACCTCATCGTTGCCTTTGAGCCTGGGATCTCCTGAGAGATGAGCAAGACATGCACCGTTGTTGTCAGACCCACTCTGCGGGTGGGGTAACCGACCCTCAGGGCAGAAGGGATCATCCCATGTGCTGAGCTAGGTTTAGCCCAAGTCTCTCTTACCAAAGCCCGTGTCTCCGATGGTGGAGTACCTGGGGATTCTTGGTGTCTGTCTTTCCTAAGTCCCCACCATGGTATTCTCCTCCTTTCTCCCCTCCTCGCCCCCCTCTTTTCTTAGCCTCCAGCCTGCTGGTGCCCTCTGGTCACCAAACAGGGTTTGGCCTTGGCGGTGACCTCCAGAGTAGGCGTTCCCATCCCACGACTGGGGAATCCCATCCTGCTGAGAAGGGGCAGGGGCTGCGTGCTCCCCCACCTGGTTTTCTTGTGCACGTGGCATAACTGGTGCTGCCAGGAGATCTGGGTCACCCTCAGGCCAGGGAAAGAAATGCAGTCCTGGCCCCTGCCAGATCCTCGCTGGACAGTTTGACTTTGGACATGTGGTCATTTGGATAAAGGTTAAAGAATATCCACTTCTGGTGTTTGAAGGAATGAGGCATATTTTTGAGCAGTACTCTAATCAGTAACCAAAAATAGCCAAGACATATCGGCTCCAAGTCTACAGACTACATGCACAATAACAAGTGTGGTTGGGTGGCGCCTGGGGCCCTCTGTCTCTCTCCAGCTGTCACAGCCTTGCTGGGAAGTGTAATCAAACCCATTTCCATGGTTAATATTTAATTTCACAGCCCTAAACACAGAGCAGTTCTGGTCTCCATAAATACTGGTTGACGCACATGCAAGTTAGGCTGGGGGGAGGCCCCTATCCCATATGAGTCCACTGCCCTCCTCAGACCCCCCTTTGGTGGCCTCATTAATGCCCATCACTCACAGGTGCCACCCCACGGAAGCTAGGAAGCTGAGCAGGCAAGAGCAGCTGCCCTCTTTATTTGTAAGGGCAAATGTACTTTATTTGCTTCACTGCCCATCAGTTCAGACCTTGGGCAGGGAGAAAGTGGAACTCCTCGGCCTGTGTTCTCAGATTCAGTAGGATTACTTCCTCCATCAGAGATGGCTGTGCAGGGCAAACAAGATGACGGATGTGTGTGGATCTATTTTCAAAACTGAAGAGCACTGTGCACATGAGCGGGATGGTGGTTTTCCTATCCCAGCTCAGCCTCAGGACCCAGCCATGTGATCCTAGCAGAATCCTAGAAGCTGTGTTGACAAGGGAGGCCCCTCCCTCTTAGAACACTGTTAAATTCTGCCCTTGCATGGTGCAGGGAGAAAAGGCTGTCTGACCAGGACAGCAGCCATTGTGCAGGTATCTGTCCCCAGTAGGCAGCTCAACAGGGAGGTCCCAGCATGTTCCACCATGCACATCGGGCCTGTGAGACCAGGATTGTTGTCTGTCTTGTTCCTCCCCGTTGGGCAGTGACTGGCCTGGTCTTCATGCACTTTAGGAGCATGGCCCTCATAAAACAGGTTCCTGCAGCTTCGTGTGCAATTCCAGGATGCCTGGGAGGGCTCCTCAGGTTGACGTCTGCAGTTTCCAATACAGGAATTTAAGGGTATGGAGTTTTAAGTATGCCCCATGAGCTTAGAAAGCTGAGGTCAAGAAAGGAGCTGCTGAAGTAGCTTGGCCACTCACTGCCTTGCAAACTATTGGTAGGACTCCTGAAACACCTCCTCCTTCCTCGCAGGCGGTTTCAGTGGGAGGCCTCTGGCCTGTGCTTGGGCACCCAGAATTCAAACTGATCTCTTTTGCCTGGTACCCTGTGAAGTTGCAAGTTCTGGATCACTTGTCATCACTCAACCTGTATATAAGCCTCTATTTAAAGTGGCTGTTAACAGGACAGCTGCATTCTTTAAAGTTAGAAGTGTTCCTTTTTGTTCTGACTTCAGTGCTAGGGAAGCTGGGTTTTTCCCAGTGAAAGAATTTGGTTATTATCTGGTTGAGCTGATAGGGTGGGTAGCAAGTCACTCCCTTTACAACAGAGGGAAACACAGATGCACTTTGAGATACCTCAGCCCCCAGAGACACTTAAGATGTCTGGAAGGTGAGAATGGGGCAGTCAGCAAGTGTCTGTGGGATTCTAGAATGGGTTGTGTACTTGTCTGAGATTCTGTGTTTCCCACAAAGTGTGGGACCAGGGACCTTAAGTCAGAACAGCTGCCTCTGGCTGCCTTTAGCTCCTCCCCCTGAGAACCGCACGGTATTTATAAGAAATCTACTTGCACTTTTTCAAAACATCCCTCGGTTGGGCTTATTCTACATTTTCCCTCTTCAAATTCTTTTTCTTGGACATATTTCTTGTTTCCTCCTGGGCTTTCTGCCACACATCCCTTGGGCCACTCTGACACCCAGGGTCCTGACAGACAACTTGTTTTACAACTACACGGTATGCCTTGCCTTCTCAGCCCACCGAAGATCCTCCTTCAACTTCGAGTGCCTGCGCCGACAGAGCAGTCAGGAGGAGGTCCCACCGTCCCCCACCTTCCCCCACCGCACGGCCCTGCCTCTGCACCTGATGCAGCAACAGGTGAGCTGGCCCACCCAACCTTGCACCCACCCTATCGCAGGGATAAGCCAACATCAGAGAGGGTAAGTGACACCCCAGCTCACACAGGAGGTGAGTGACCAAGCTGGCATTTGAATCCAAGGCTGCCAGCTTCCAAAGCGGGGCTGTCAGCCTAGGTGAAGTCTTCTCCCCCATATCTATCCTCAGCATTGAAGACAGGGCCTGGCCCAATTCATGACCCAGGGAGTGGCGGCCTCTTGACTGACCCTGAACATTCAGTGCTGCCCTTTATTTGCTCTGTGAGGTCGTTCCTTCATTAAAACACATTTAAGGAACCCTCTGTGAGCAGGGCCCTGTGGTCACGGGGGTGGATAGGCCTCCGGCCCTGCCTGCATGGGGAGTGTGGTCCAAGCAGAAGGACTTGTCCACAGTGAGGGTGACTGGACAGGATGGAGCGTGGGGCCAGAGCCCACTCACCAGGGCTTTGCCTCAGGGACACAAACATGGTACTTTTTTTTCCTAAAAAGAGCACATCAGAGATTCTGTCCACTTGTGTATGTGTGTGTTGGGAAGAGAGGCGGAGGGAGGTGGAGAGAAGTACATCGTATAGTGTGCGCCCAGTCTGTCAACTTGCAGAGCCAGCTCTCCTGGCAGGGTTCTTATCTGGAGTGTCCTCAGCGCATGAACACTAGCTGCATTTTAGATTCTCTCTTCAGGTCTTTCTGCCAACTTTTTACTTAGCCGCCTTCGGTTTTTGCGTTAATTTTCATTTGTTTCCTGCTTTATCATGGAAGAAAGGCAAACCTTAGGAAGGCCCAGGCCATCGTATGCCAAGAACCAAGTCTCCACAGGCATGTACATGAAAATGCCTTCACCCTGCCATCCTGCCCTGCCCAGATCCAGGTCCTTTCTGTGCTAGAGGCCATGGCTTTCGCTTTGGCCATGGGACTGTGCTGGTGACAAAACTGGGCCTTAGGTTTCCCCAGTGCAGAGTGGGAACACCAAGGCGGATATGCCGTGGTGCCTGCCACCATAGATGGGAGAAGCAGGCTTGTACCCAGTGCTTCCAGACAGGCAAACGCTGGCCGTGTGATGTGCGAGCGTCCAGGGAACCAGCTGTGCCTTCCTGCGAGTGCCGGAACCATCGGTTCACTCCGAATGCACTTCCGCATTTAAACCAGAGTAAGCCCGTGGTGTGTTCACGCTCCACAGCACGTACGTCGCCCCGGATGCTTGATTGCTCTGAAGTAATTTCATGAATTAGCAACTGATTCCTACTTAGGAGCAGTCATATGAAATGCATTATGGATTTGGGGAAAAAGAAAATACAGTCTGCTAGAAATTTTTACTGCCATTTCATTTAATTTACTCAGTGTGCTCGGGCCCTTTCAAAGTCCTTGTTGAGGCCACTCCTGTAAAACAGTGCCTCATGCTTGGTCCATTTTGGGGAGGCCTGAGGCCTGGACCTGTGAGGACCTCCGGTCTCCCCACTTCCCCTTTCTCCTCAGATCATGGCAGTTGCAGGCCTAGATTCAAGTAAAGCCCAGAAGTACTCACCAAGCCACTCAACACGGTCATGGGTCACTCCTCCAGCGACCCCACCACACCGGGACTGGACTCCATGCTACACCCCGCTCATCCAGGTCGAGCAGCCGGAGGCCCTGGACCAGGTCAATGGTAGCCTGCCATCCCTGCACCGCAGCTCGTGGTACACGGACGAGCCTGGCATCTCCTATCGGACCTTCACACCAGCCAGCCTGACTGTCCCCAGCAGCTTCCGCAACAAAAACAGCGACAAGCAGAGGAGCGCAGACAGCTTGGTAGAGGCGGTGAGTATGGCTCACCGACATGCCACCTGAGGGCGGGCTGCAGACGCAGCAGGGGGCGGGGTCATGAGCACTGCACAGGGCAAGTGGCGGCTCAGAGGGCAGACGGGGACCGGAGCAAGGCTGTCTTGCTTCTGATCTGGACACCACCCACTTCTAAGAAGCAAAGAGTGGTACATAAAACCACCACTGCTGCTGAGTCTCATGAATTAGCTGTACCTAGGATTACGTGTGCTATTCCTGCAACTATCAGCAGTTTATACTAAAATATTCTTCCCGTAGGGCTTCAGTCTGGTTGGGCCATGTGTAGTTTTTGAGTTCCATGACATTTCAAAGCCAAAGTCATTTACTTAGGTTTAGTTACCATGTTTGAGATCTAGTGAACATCATTGGCTGGGTCCCAGAAGCACATCATCATGCTGTTAGGGCTCGAGGTGGGTTTTCTATCATCCTTCCCCTTCAAAATCCTATAATGCGTTCACGCCATTGATCCTCTTTCCTCTGCAGGTCTTGATATCCGAAGGCTTAGGACGATATGCAAGGGACCCAAAATTCGTGTCAGCAACGAAACACGAAATCGCCGATGCCTGTGACCTAACAATCGACGAGATGGAGAGTGCAGCCAGCAACCTGCTTAATGGGAACGTGCATCCCCGGGCTAATGGGGACATGGGCCTCGTCTCAAGCAGGCAGGACTATGAGCTTCAGGACTTCGGGCCAGGCTACAGCGACGAAGAGCCAGACCCCGGGAGAGAGGAGGAGGACCTGGCAGATGAAATGATATGTATTACCACCCTGTAGCCCCCAGGGAGGGGCAGGCTGTCTCTGGCCTCAGGTGGGGTGCCAGAGGGTCAGGGAACAAGTGCCTCGTAGTTAGGAAAGTTTAGGCACTAGTGTGAAGTCCATATTCAATTAGACTTTTGTACAAGTGACGTCACGCCTCAAGGAAGCCATAAACCTGGTAGGGAATAGCTGTGCACATGTGCTCAGCCCCAGCTGTAGGAAACAGCAGGTCCAGCCCTCTCGCAGAGGACGGGCGCCTGGCTGAGGGCGGACAAGCCCTGCCCTCTCGTTCAGAGTGGAGTGCACCGGGGCACTCACCCAGGCCCACCTGCCCACAGGCGTGGTGGGGAAGGTTAAAGGTGATGACGATCACCATACCTATGTCATTACCTCAGCCATTGGTCAGCATATCAGACATTCACTGGGCCCAGCATATCCATTTTTAAACCCTTCCCCCCAAAATACACTGCTTCCTGGTTCCTGTTTAGCTGTTCTGAAATATAGTGTGTAAGTCAGGACCTACGTACCAGCTGTCGTCCTGAGAAAAGCAGGACCTTATAAATGAGGTTTTCTGTTATGTGACGCCAGTTTACATGAGAGAGAGCATCACTCAGATGGTCGGTTTCTGACTGTCCAGCTAAGGGCAACTGTAAACTGGAATAATAATGCACTCGCAACCAGGTCAACTTAGGTACGCTAGTTTGTTTAAAAATTATAGATTTACTGTACATGACTTGTAATATACTATAATTTGTATTTGTAAAGAGATGGTCTATATTTTGTAATTATTGTACCGTATTTGAACTGCAGCAATATCCATGGGTCCTAATAATTGTGGTTCCCCCCTGAAATCTAGAAATTATTAGTATTTTTACTCGGACTAAACAGAAGTTATAGAAATAGAGCCAATTCTCATTCATTCAGTGAAAATCTTTTGGGGGTAAAAATTTTAAGTTCAAAAGAACTTGACAGTACAGAGATTTTTCTAAAATATTTTGAGTCACTATAAATCTGTCTTTACACAAGATATACCAGATGACTATTTGTAGTCTTTTCTTCAGGCAAAAGCTCTATCATTTGATAGTGTACCTTTTGATTCACCATGGGTTGCAACTGTCTTGTTTTCCTTTACCCCTCCCCCATAAGTTCATGACAAGAGTAGGTCAAGCTGGTTACTCTGACCCTGCGGCATTCATAGTTGCGGGTTTTCTTACCTGCCCGCCACAGGATATTTTTGCATGTCTAGTGCAGGAATAATTGCACAAGTGGATGAAATCCCTCTGCTCATGTTCCCTGGGAAATGGTGGTACTGCTTGTCGTAAGAAATAAGGAGTGCTGGGGAAGGGAGGACAGGGGGAGCAGAATGAAGATCTATAGGACTAAAAGGTCGGGGATAAATCGTATTGTTGCCTTTTTACAAAACAGTGCTGTACTGTGTGTTCTCTCTGAGGGCTTTTATATGCAATTGAATGAGGGCTGATGTTTTCATTAGAATGCACTCTCACTCTGATTGTACTTCCTGATGAAAACCCACTTTTGGATCATTAGACCCATCGAGGCTTCCTTTTCTGTTCACAGAATTATGCTGACTTTGTCAAGTTACCTTGGCAGAGATTCTCTGCAGTCAAACAGGTAGCAATTTTTGGTTTAGATTTTTAGATATTACATAGACAACCTGTTAATCAGTGTTTTTTTTTTTTAAATGTTGTGAAGACCTTACCTCTTCTTAAGACATTCTTACTCCAAATCCAGGCAAAAACACTTCAAGGTTTGTAAATGACTATTTCCTGAGGTAAATTCTTTTTTATTAAAATGAAAAATGTTCTTCATAATAAAACTGTGTAATAATTTTATTATATCTAGGAGCTCTCCTTGCAAAGAGCTGGTATTTGCCAGCGAGAGCTTCAGAGGGGCGAGCACTCTGTGAGGGCAGTTCTGTAATTGTAATTCTGTAAATACTTTTTCTTATCCTCGTGGCTCCTTCAATGCCTATGGTAACCTAATACCTGCTGCAGAGAGCACTGTTTCTCCTAAAGGGCTAAACTACTGTTATCATCATCTGGGACTCTGTTTCTCTTTTAGGTATTGGTCTTACTGTGTGGCTTAACATCACCAGTCCAACAGTGCCTACCAGGACTGACTTTCTGGTATAGGCAATGACGTTTTCCAGTCAGTACTTAGAAACTGGCATTTTTACAGGCTGCACCACTCCTAATATCTGTCTGCTTTAAGTCTGGTTCAACCTCTCATCTAACATTAAATTTTTCTTTGTAAGAAAAATTTGAAGTTGTAGAGCATGGTTTTTTCCTTTGTTTTAGGAAAGTTTTAAGATTAAATGTCTTTCCTTTTGGTTCCCCTTCCACCAAAATGTCATTTTGTGGCGTCTCCAGGACTAGTACGTTTATTTTCGTTTCTTTAATCTTTTTTTTTCCCATAATATCACAAAATGGAAACGGCAGTTCTGATTTAACTATCAATGAGCAAGAATCTCCTTAACAATTGTCTCTGTGATTTCCATCCAGACTTGGCCAGGCGCTGCTTTCCAGCTCCAGCCCAAGAGGTTTCAGAATCAGCCAAGACCAGGAAGGGTGGGTCGTGAAGGCCACGGAAGCGTCTCCGTGCAGTGTGGTCTTGACCTGCCTGATGAACCTGCTTTACTGCTGACCCCACGCATATGAAAGAAAACTGAGTGGTTTATTTCATTTTTTTTTTTTTTTATAGGCTGCACCACAGTCGTAAGTGTTTTTGCCAATTGGCTGCTTTCCTACAAAGCTTTTTATTATGATGGGTGGTTGTTTGTCCTAAAAACTGGTTAGCGATAGACTCCAAATACGCTTTCCTTTGTTGAAAAAGCTTTTTCTTTAAAATGGCATTCCTTTACTACTGGGAACTTATGAGGGCAGGTAAGGAGGAGGAGCAGGCCTGGAGCCCTTGCTTTCCATGTGGGAACAATAGAGCGGTCATGAGGATGCCCCGGGAGGTGGGGGGCAGTGGCAGGAGATAGTGAGACTGCTTGGGTCTCAGGGCAGGGCCAACGGGGGGGGAGGGGGTGTTTCTGATTTTTAAGAGGAAATCTAGGTATCAGACCTGATGTTAAGTCGATCAGTGGAAATATGAAATGACCTTTGGGTGGAGGAACATGGTTTGGTTGGAGAGAAGAATCTATTTGAATTTATGGAAATGATGCTGTCTGCACTGGAAGCTGAAAGGCAGCAGCTAAGGCACCAGAGTTCCCGCTTCCGGGACTTTCCACCACCTCCTGGTCACACTACACGCAGGCTGATCCTACACCTGCCCATATCTGCTTGATCTGTCCTTTATTCTATCAGGTGCCCTCAGGGCAGTGGAACTTTCAGACAGCTGCAGCACTCGGCTGTCAGGCTCCAGTGAAGAACTACAAGTCAGACTACTCTGTACTGTGTCTGAACCCCAATAGCACAAGTTTCCTCTTTGACTTCTATAGGTGCTGGATATATGAGGCTCACGGTCTTCTGTTTTGGAACTTCTATGTCTGGCTAAATTGTGTGATTATAGGAACAAAGCCCTCATAAGCATGACTGGGAGAGGAGCTAGGATCTAATTAAGCCGTACCAGGATGCATTATTTTCATTAACTTACAATATAGCCACAGCAAATCAGCCATTGTCTCAGAGGCTGAGAATACCACAAAGAGAGATGGCAGAACTGAATGGCTGTGTCACCTGCCATACCCGCACCAGAGGAGGTCGGTATAGTCACAGTCGCCCGGGACCCCCCTACACACCTAAGCTGTTAGTTCTTGGCTCTCAGAGCAGTGTGGTTGGCAACTGTGCTCCTTGGCTGTTCTTTTGCCCTTACAGGTGGCTCCAAGACCCAGAGGATGATGCCTATGGACCAAGGCTGTGGGGCAGGTGGGGAACCTCTCTAGGCAGATTTAGAATTTTCTTTCTCGATCCTCCCCTGGAACAGAAAATAAAACAGGATACAGGTAAGATTTAAATAAGAGATGTTTTAAAATTTTAAAGAAACGAGAGATATGATGGTTTTCTTCTTTCTGCCTTTTTTGGAAGGTCTTTCTCATTAACATAAGCCTCCAAGCCACCTCAGTTCATTCTGATCCTGGGAGAAGCTTTGAATGCACCATTTTTCTCCCTTCTGTATTCCGGGCCCAACACGGCAGATTTCCAGATAGCGCTTCTTTTCTTCCCTGCCATAGACGGTAGTGTTGAATATCTTCAGAAAAATCAATCCAAAATGCATTCGTTTTCATTACCTTGTAAGGACTGTCTGAATAAGACATCTCAGTTCAAAAATAAATTACTGGATTACATTATTGAATTATAAGAAGTTTAAAGATCAAAGAACTGTTTTAAATTCTACTTGTATTGTTCCCCCTGCCCCAAACTCAAATATTTGACAGTTTATTCTCTCAATTGCATTTTTATGGGATCAGAGAGCATACTTTTACTTGACTGCTTTTTCCTCAGTCTCAGCTCCATCCTGGTCTGTTCCCATGGACATCTGGAGAATAAGAATCAGCCAGCTTTGTCCAGTGCTGAGTCACTTCCCCAGGCCGAGGATAAAGCGTCCTCTCCAGCTAGCTGCTTTGGCAAGAAGTGGTGCTCTGGTATGTGGGGTTTGCTCTGGGTTCTAGGTTTCCCAGTAACAGGAAAATCTCTTAAAATGCTAACTTGTGAAACTTATGGTAGTAAAGAGCCTCTCCAGACTCTTCTCTCCTTGAACAAGGTCCAGAAATCCTTTCGCCGGGCTGATCATGTTTATAAGAAGCAGGGCATCAGACAGGTGGGCCGCAAGCCCCTCAGAGCTCAGAGTGACTGAGCTGAGCACCAGTTCTTGCCTCACCCCAGGAGTGAAATGGAGTAAAGTCGGGAAGCGGAAGAGAAAGAAGCCTGTGTTTCTTCTAGCAGGCAGCTCTCCCGCTCCCTATGACGTGACTCCTGGTCTCCGCCACAGCCTGAGGTGGAAGGTGGCCTCATGGAGAAGGTCATGCAGGTCTAGCTGACACCCAGCCTCTGCACACAGAACCTTGGTCTTTGAGGGGCTTGCCTTCAGAGGGAGGCCTGGGAAGGCAGCAGGATGCTGGGTTGGAGAGCACCACGGAACACAAGACAAGGCCATGGCAGGAGTTAACCATCCTCCACTGCCTTTTCCCAAAGGGCCCAGAAAAAAGTGCTGGGAAAAAGGATTCTGATTCACTGAGCAGTATTGGTCTTATGTCTTAAATTATCCAGTTCTCTGCCACTGAATCTTAACTGTTTAGTTTCAGGAAAGAACATTTGGAGCAAGGGCTGTGCTGGCCCTCTTGACTCGTTGGAGGCTTCTCAGGCAGTGACTGCCTCAACGCTGGGTGGCCAGGCTCCTGGGTTTGTACACAGGGACATCCTTGTCCCAGAGTGCGGGCAGCCCCTTAATGATGTCGGCTGCCTTCTCTGCAATCATGATCGTGGGGGCATTCAGGTTGCCGCTGACCACACTGGGCATGATGGAGGCATCGACCACCCTGAGGTTTTCCACCCCAATCACCCTGGCCTGCGGATCCACCACAGCAGTGGGATCGGAGGGCTGGCCCATCTTACAGGTGCACGACGGGTGGTAGGCACTGTCCGCTTTGGCCCGCACAAAGGCATCTATCTCTTTATCTGACTGGACGTGGCTTCCTGGCTGGAGCTCTTTTCCCCGGAACGGTTCCAGGGCTTTCTGTGCAAAAATTTCTCTGGTCAGCTTCACACACCGACGAAAGTCATCAATATCAGTTTCTGTTGGAAAGAAGAAACAGGTGAGAGTCTACCTCTTTCCCTGCTGGCCTTGCTGGAAAATTCTAGGCGTGGAGAGGCTTGGTAAGCTGCCCAAAGGGAGACAGTTCAGGACACAGAGGTCTATGCCATCGGGCTGCTCGTCACCTGCCCATAGTGGGTTACACTGCAACCAAGCAGGATCTCATAAAGCCCAAACTGACAGTATCCTCGAAAAACACAGCTGGCCCCAGGGTCAACTTGGGGATCTGAATTTCCTTATTCTCACTTTATAGATAAGAATACATGCCCTGCGTCTGCCACAGTGTGGCCGTGAGTGTCCCCATAAGCCATAACTAGGCTGTGCTCATTTTTGCTGCAGGCAAAGAGACAGGCCCAGGAATGTAATTCACTTTTAGAGGACACTCAAGTCACAACAGGAAAAATGCTCTGTGAGCTATGTGTATACAGCCAGAGCTCCTTGCACCTGCTGGTGATTGTTCTGAAAGCTACAAATCTCTCCTGCGTAAAATGATGTCCCAGGGTTACTTCAAGTGACCCAAGATACTACATAGCAGCATGTTTAAGTTTATAGCCTAGAATGATGGGGTGGAGGGAGGACAGAAGGAAACTTGTGTCTCAGAAAATGTGGTACAGGAATAAAATTCAGGCACAAATATGAACCCCATAAAGGCATTCATTTAATCAATGACCCAGCAAGCTCAGGCCTGGGAAGAGAAAGGTGGCTGGTGAATTACCTGTTGACAAGTAGTTTGGTTGGATCACCGGGTGGTCTTGGGGGTTGGCACTCCTCAGTTTGAGCCAGCCTACACTCGTGCCCCGCATGGTCCCCACATGCACCTAAAAGAACCCAAAGGAAACAGTGACCATCACCAATCCCCAAAATTCGTTAGTATAGAGAGGTCCTGGGTTTCCTGTGGGTGAGACTACATCCGAAGTCAATTAAGAGCAGATACATTTTAGCATTTGCCAGCATCTTACCTACCCTTCTATAAGTGATCAAAAACCACCTCGATGAATCACTCCTGGCTTTATACCTAATTGTCCAAAACTTTCAGGGGCTGGCAAATCCCTTGGCAGAGTCAGCCTCACTGGTCCATTTCTAGTGCCCAGAACCTAGAGTATCTATTCTGAGCTGGGTGTTGGTCTCACCTTTCCATGCATCACACGGCCTGCCTCTCTCCACTCAGACACAGTGAGCGGCTGGAGAGCACAGGCTGCTGGACCTCCTACCACCATGAAGGCCCTGCAGTGGGGAAGATGAGACTATGTGCTCACCTGGTAAGCCTCCTGCTGGGTAGGGACCCGCCCATGGTCGATCACTTGGGAGGGTAGGAAGTGGAACTGGATGTCCGGGTGGGGGACCCCAGGCTGGCTCCGGATGAACCCCCCTGTTTCCAGATGGGCTGTGGCTCCATCCCCTGAGAATCCAAAGAGTAGTAAATCAGGGTGTGGCAGGAAGGCTGGCTTCTTCTCTCCTGGTGACTGGATTCCATTCTACCCTCTTTCCCCAAGGTGGGCTCATCCAGCACCATGGCTTTCAATTTCGGCTACGTGCCAAGATTCTTCAGATTGGCCTCTCCCCTGACTCCACCACTGCAGACTCAACTGGAAGGCCTAACGTCCCATGGGCATCCCTAACCTGGCCCATCCTGTATGCCTGGTGAGCTTCTACCAGTTCCTTTCACGCCAGGCAAAGGCAGATGCTTGAGCTGTCCCTGCTTCCTCCTGTCCTCATCACCCATTGTATAGCCCTTCAGAAAGTCTCATTGACTTTAGTTCCAAAATCTACTTGAAGCTACTACTTGGCATTACCACCCATGCCCCTGCCTCAGTCCAAGCCCAGATCACCTCTTAACTGGTGGCTCCAGTGGCCTCCTTGCTGGGGCCCTGACCTACCTCAGTGGCCCCCTGCAGCCAGCCCTCATGATCAAGCTCTCTCCTCTCCAGCCTCAATGTGCTACAGTCTCCCTGGCCCAACTAATTAGTTGCCTAGTCCTAGGGCCTTTGCACATATTCATCCTGCCTTTCAGATCCCATGCCTAGTTTAATTAACATCCTGATCTTTCTTTCACTGTACTCAAAATTTAGCCTATTTACTTGGTTCTTCCCATTGTCTCCATTAGAGCGTAAACTGCCCAAGGATACTTGCCTTACTGGCACTTCTCACCCTCTACCCCACAGCACATAGTAGATATGCAAAAAATGTATGCTGAGCCAATAAGTAGGATTTCAGAGTACCATTTCCTGGCCAAACTTGGTTCTCTGAGACTCAGCTAGAAAGCAAATGGAAAACGCTAAGAGATAGATGCTGATTCTATAGTCCAGGACCAAATACCTTTTCTCTTGGCTTCTTAGACCCCTGAAGGTATCTAGCACAAGGCCATCTCCACCCATCTGTAAGGAATAGCCCTCGAGGAGTCTTGGCCTGTGCTATAGAGTCTGGTCCTCATACCAGCCCATCAGGGAGGAACTGTATAACCCCATTTTGCAGATGAGAACACTGAGGCTCAAAGAGCTGAGGAAAATGGCCTAGCTCAGCTTCAAACCAGCAACCTGGGGCAGAACCCTTGCTTGTTACCTCAAGAAGGAGACCATCTCTACGAAGGTCATGGGTGATCATGCCTACCCGTGAACCTCCAGAGCCACTCTAGACCAGTCAGCACCTTCCTCAAGGGCTTCTGTGCTGAGTGGAGGGTGATGGGGCGGGTGCATGCCTGCTGGATATATACCTCCAGGTGGTCTTGCAGGTTTTGGCCAACTCCTGAAATGGGAGGGAGTAGTTAGGAAAAGACTATCAGGAGGGGTTTAGCTGGCCTCTCAATGTCTCCCTGGTTTTGAAAAAAATTCTCCCCTCCCCAGGAGCACTGAATTGGCATCTTTAACATCAGAGCAACTGGTGAGGCCTGAGGATGGAAAACACAAGGGCTTGAACCCCTCCGGCCATAGAACTTGCCTTGGTGACCTGCCCAAGCCTGGCCCAGAAGGCTTTATGGACAGATCCTCCCTGCTAGAAGAGGCTTACCTCTCAGTGGACTAGGAAGGCCAGAGAAGAGAGGGAAGCAAGAAGACTTGGGGTCATCAAGGTCCCTGTAGGGGGGCGGGTAGGATTGTGATGCATGGGGGAACTTCAGGTTCATGGGATGAATGTGACAGCTTTGGGGAGCACCAAGTCTTGTACCCTCCCACACTCCATGCTAATAAAATCCAATAAACCATTTTATTTCTCAGAGACACCCTCTGGGAGCAGTGGTGAAGGGAGCTCACCTGGAAGGTGGCACACCACCGGGATGCCTAGTTTCTTGAGGTCATCTGCATTGCCGACACCCGAGAGCATGAGCAGCTGCGGCGAGTTGATGGCACCTCCACTCAGAATCACCTCCTTGCTAGCGTAAGCCTGGAAGAGGCAGAGGGCCATGCAGGTCACACTTCCCTCCTCCAAAAGCCAGACAGAACCCTGAGAACATTGCCTTGGTGTGACGTACCCAAGTGAGGATCCTGCTCACAGGCCCAAGAATGAGGAAGAGGATGCTTAGGGTGCTGATACGTGAAAGCATCCCACATAGGCGGCTATGTTGTACAATCATAAAGAAAGCATGGGTCGTACTCTGACATATTCTGCAATGGCCAGATAGTAACGATGGTCTTAAAAACAGGATTGTAGAGCTTAAATGAGATTAATTAAAGCAGGCACCCAAATGAGCAGTTTTAATAAAGCAAGACGTGCCAGATCTTCATGTGGGATGCAGAACAATCCTGACACACTGCTAAGTGGAAAACAGCACAGTGCAGGAATATGGAGTACGATCACAGTTGGGGTTTTTAAAACCTTCAGTAAAACTCGATTTAAAAAAAGGTACTGGGGACAGCTGAGGTGGAGTAGCAGGCAGAGGCCCACAAGGAGCACCCATGCCAGGGCTCCACCAGCTCTCTGCAGGAGGCTGGACAGGGGCTTCCTCACCTCTGCCAGGCCACTGCCACCAGCGGTTCATTACGGCTCTGGTGCAGATAAGAGCATGACTACTACCCGCTCCCTGCCATCTGAACCGCCTGGTGGTAACTGACTTACCCTGTAGTTCTGGCCATTCTTGATGTATTCCACGCCCACTGCGCGGGTGCCTTCAAACAGCACCCTTTTCACAAACGTCTGGGCCTCGGCTGTGAGGTTGGGACGACTCAGTGCCGGGTGCAGGTATGCGCAGGCCGTGCTCCAGCGTTTGCCTGCAGGACAGAGGAAGATCAGACACAGGCCCTGCTTTCCCCTGGCACTTGCCCAGGGAGAAGTGGAAAGGGGCTGGAGAAGGAAGGCTGAGACCGGAAGACCCAACTGAAATCCATATCAACCTCAGGTCCTCTGGATGTTCTGTGCCTCAATTTCCCCATCTGTAAGTCTCTAGTGGACTTTGGGCTGCTTGGCCAGAGAGCTGACTTTCCATTATCCACAGTCAGAGGCCCAGAGAATGCCCAGGTATTCCCATTCCCAAGTCATTTCTCATTGCCTAGGGGTTGTGTTCTGTGGCCCAGAAGGGGCGAAATATGTCACATCCCCTCGACGTGTGTCCACACTTTCTGACCATGACAGGAGTATGAGGGATGGGGCTGATTTTTTTTTTTTTTTAAAGGAAGAACCAGGGATACGGAAATGGGAGTCTTACGCTACCTTCATGGATGGTCATGTCCATCCAGCCGAAGCCTTCCTGCTGGAAGCCGTTCATGTCCTCAGTGAGGGGATAGCCAGCCTGCTGCGCAGCCTCCAAGAACGCCCGGTGCAGCTGATGGTTGGTCCTGCCCCGCGACACGCACAGCGGGCCTTCACCGCCTCGGTACCTGCTGGCGCCGAGCTCGTGGCGCTGCGCCTTGCGGAAGTAGGGCAGGCAGTGTGCATAGTCCCACCCTGTGGCGCCTTCCTGGTGCCAGCGGTCGTAGTCTTCAGCGTGCCCGCGTACATAGACCATGGCATTGAGGGACGAGGAGCCTCCCCACACCCGGCCGCGCGGCCAGTACAGCACACGGCCGTCCAGGCCTGTCTGTGGCTCTGTGTGGTAGTACCAGTTGTACCTGCTGTTGCACAGGTTGGCCACGAGGGCTGCGGGCATGTGGATCGTCCACAAGAGCCGCTTGCTTCCTGCACATGTGTCCTTGGGCCCAGCCTCCAACAGCAACACATGTTTATCAGTGTCCTCTGTGAGCCGCCGGGCCAGCACACAGCCCGCGGAGCCTGCACCCACGACCACGTGACTGTATTCATCCCCACTCCTGGAGGCCTTACCAGCCACAGCACGGATGCCTGGGGGCACCCGCTGACCCCTCAGGGCTCCCCATGGGCTCAGGTGCCCTCGCCTCCAGCCTCGCAGGATGCACCACATGCTTCTAGGCCAAATCCTCATATCCATGGAAGGAAATGTGATGATTTACTTTTCCTAAAACAGAAAAGAGGCCTTAAATTTTTTAAACTCAGCATGCACATGCAGAATCATCCCAAAGCTGGGGCAGCCACACTGGTGCAGCAAAGGTCTCCTGCAGGCTCACCAAGTGGCCGGCCCAGGGCTGGGTGGGGCAGGCCTGGCTGGTATGTCCCTGCCCTGAGTATCTAGGAGGAGGGAGCAGAGGTACGAGCAGTTATATTAATACTGCAAGATCCGTGCTAGGACTGACAAGCGCAGGACAGTGAGCACAGAGGAGAGGCCCCTCCTCAAATCTGAGGAGTCCCAAGAAAGGCTTCTCTGCAACATCTGTGCATGAACTTGGAGGCTGGGCAGGCGTCTATCTGCTGGAAATTAGGGGAGGTAGGGGCTTTTGAGGCTTGCGCTCATTCCTTATCCATTTAAGACAGCTCCTAAGTCTCTACCATGCGCCAGGCACCATTTCATCTCTAGCAATACACAGAGAACAGGACATCTGCCTTCAAAACTGATGGTGTGGGGCTGAGGGACAGGACTTAAATAACTGGTGGAAAGTCCTGACGAGAGGCTGGAAACTGTAGAGCTCAAAGCCTTTGATCTTAGGGTCATGGTATGCACTAGAGGGTTTCTCAGCAGGGTATGAGGTCAGAGCTATAGTCCACAGCTATAACTCTGTAGAGTGCTGAAGTTGTACCAAAGAAATGCCAGTAGCTTTTGGAGGGTTCTTTTGCAACAAAGTTTAAATCAATCCCACATGCTCAGTGCACAGAGGTGGAAAAGAATTTTCCATCATCACCTGCACTGACCAAGAACATTTGAAAAAAGCCCCACCCATGAGCCTCAGGCACACAAGGCTTGCCCAAGACTGAGGCTGTAACAAAAGGAGCGAGAAATCTCAAGAAATCTCCCTGCCCCCTCCATGAGCCTGCACCAAGTAACAACAGCAGCCTACCACTGGAGGCAGACTAAGAGGTAAGCCTGCACAGAGATTCCAACCCCCACAACCCCCAAATCCTATTCATGCAGGCACAGGAGAAAGAGGCATCAGGGCCTCCTGAAAGCTAAGTCTGAAGCAGGAACATTGCTAAGGCCTCATAGTGGTCCATGGTGGCAGCAGCCCCACTGCCCAACTCATCACTAGGTTGATTCAACAGTTCCTACTAATGACCTGGTAGAATAAAAGGCATGCCCATTTCCAGGCATTGATACTATCTACCACAGTTTCTATTATCTTGTTATACACAAGGTCCGGCATGAAATAAAAAAAAAAAAATGAGATACAAAAAAGGAACAAGAAATGACTCATTATCAAAAGAGAACGTTGTCGAGAGAAGACAACCAAGGGATAGCCCATCCAGATGTCAGAACTATCAAAGACTAGTTAAACATTTTAAAAGATTTAGTTGAAAAAGTAGACATGTTGAACAGATAAGCTATTTCAGTAAAAAGTTGGAAACTATAAAGGGACAAACAGAAATGCTAAAACATTAAAGATGAATAATTTGACTGGATATAGCAGAGAAAATAAGTAAAAATGGAAACCAGGTAAATAGAAATTGTGAAAATGGAGATATGAAGAAAGAGTGAAAGAGAAGAGAACTGAGAGCTATGGGATGATATCCAACTATCTAAAGTATACATAATTGGAGCCCCAGGAAGGAGGAGAGGAAGAAAGAGGAAAAGGGAGAAGGAGAGAGGGGTAGGGGGCAGAGGGAAGAGGCAAAGAGTGGGAGAGAAGGAGAGAGAACAAGAGAGAAAAGATGTTTGAAGAGAAGTGCTGAGACTTTTCCAAAATTAATGCAAGATAAAACACCACAGATTCAAGAAGCATAGAGCATCCCAAGCAATAATAAAAAGAAAAACATATAGGCATGTAATACTCGAATTGCTGAAATCTCATAAGAAAAACATCAAGTCAACCAGCCAAAAAAAAAGAGACATTATGTACAGAGGACTAAATATAAAAGTGACAGCAAATTTCTTCTCATCAGAAAACACGCAATCCTGAAGATAATGGAGTGACAACTTAAAAATACTGAAAGGAGGGGAAAAACAGTAAACTTAGAACTCTCTGTACCCGAATATAAAGAAGAAATAAAGACATTTTCAGAGAAATAAAAACAGTATCGCCAGTGGATCTGCACTGCAAGATATGTTAAATAAAGTTATTCAGGCAAAAGGAGTATAATACCAGATAGAAATTTCAGTCTATACAAATAAATGACTATCAGTGGAAATAGTAAAAATTGTGGGTATATTAGTTTCTTATGGCTGTTGTAACAAATTACCATAAACTTGGTGTGTTAAAAAACACATATTTATTCTCTTATAGTTCTAGAGGCCAGGAGTCTGAAGTCAGCTGCTTAGGGCTAAAGTCAAGGTGACTACAGGGCTGGTTCCTTCTAGAAGCTCCTTAGAGAATTATACATTTTCTTGCCTTTTCTGGATTCTAGGGGCCATCTGCATTACTTGGCTATTAACCTTTTCCTTATATCACTTTAACCTCTTGCTTATTGTTGTCATCACATCTCCCACTTCTGAAGTAGTATCTCCCTCTTATTGGGACACTTGTGATTCCATCATTGGGACCATCTGGATAATCCAGGATAATCTCTCCATCTCAAAATTCTTAATCTTATCTGCAAAGTCCCTTTTGCCATACAAGGTAACACATTCACAGATATGAGGGTTAGGCCATGGGTATCATGGGGTGAGGGGATTGGTAATCCTACCATATGATACATTTTTAGGTAAATATGATATACTCTCCCCTTATTTTTAATCTCTTTAGAAGATAACTTACTGTCTACAGCAAATGTAGTCAGATATACTATAGGGATCACAATATATGTAGCATTAGAATGTACATGATACTAGCACAAAGTATACTTTTATAAGGATTTTATATCATACATGAAGTGGTACGATAAGCTGATATATATTGTAAACCTGAGCACAACCATTAAAAAATTTAAATAAAACAAAAAGTAATAGCTGATAAATCAATAGTGGAGAAAAATAATATATAAGGTAGAAGAATTAAAAAGAAATGGGACAAATAAAGAGCAAATAGTAAAATTGTAGATTTAAATCCAACCATATCAATAACTATATTAACTGTAAATAGTCTAAATACTTCAATTAAAACGCAGAGATTGTTAGATGGAATAAAACGGCAAGATTCAAATATATGCTGTGTATGAAAAAAATAAAACACCCATTTTAAAAATAAAGACATAGGTAATAAGAAAATTGAAAAAAGATACACCAAATAAGCACTAAACAAATAAAAGAGTGACAATATTAACTCTAGACTTCAATACGAGGTTTAGAAGATATTTCAAAATGATAGTCAATTTGTCATAACAAAAAACAATTCTAAATCTGTATGTACCTAATAAAACTCCAAAATCATAAAGCAAAAATCAGAACTGAAAGAATGAATGAATACATAATTACAATTGGAGACTTTAACACTTCCCTCTCAGTAATAGATAAAACACCTAGACAACATATCAATACAAATACAGAAGACTTCAACAATATTATGAACTAAATTGACACATTCCTGAACACGCAAACAAAAGAATACATTTTCTTTGCAAATGCACATCATCAAGATAGACCTTATTCTGGGCCATAATAAAAATCTCAACAGAGGGAGGAAAAAATGGCGCAGATGATAGAGGCTCTGGTCATCCCTCTAGCGACCAAATCAAAGCTGTGACGGAAACGAGGAGCAGCAGCAAGGAAAAATCGCCTGGGATCTAGAGAAACAAGTCATACAACTAAGGAGAAATCTGAAAAATCACCCTGCAACAGCAGAAGGTAGGACGGGGCAAGGACACAGGACTGCCCGGTCCCCAGCGGCTGAGACGGAGGCTGCGGAAGCAGCAGAAGCCTCTTAAAGGGACCGTGTCCCTGAGTGGATTTTCCAGGTGACGGACCTGCTTACTCTGAGCATTGTGCCAATTCGTCTGCACCCAGGGGGCATGTGGGACTTACAGGGAGACATTGTCGGAGTGAGGGACATGGGGAGACTTGCTCTGTACAGAAGTGTTGGCAGTATCCATTGTTCTCTATTGAGCCCTCCCCCATCCCAGTGTGTGGACAGAGCGCTGCAAAAGCTGAGAAGTCATCAAACCGGATAACAGAGGTCACTCCGCCCAGAGGATTCCCTGAAACCCCGCCTCCTCCAACTCGCAGCCCCACCCAAGCCACATCCCGGTATATCCTCAGCGAGCCAGGTGTCCATTGCTGAGCAGTGCCAAGACTCACACTGGAGGCAGTTGGCCTCAGTTTCTGGCTTGGCCTTTTGAGGCAACTAAGTACAGCATCTGTGGATTACTTGATGAAACTTAACCGGTGGCCCTGGAGGGATAGAGACTTGGGCTGTTTGGCCTGCAGCTGAACCTCTCTCAGGACTGTGCCAGTGGACACCTACTTCACAAATCCACACTAATAAGACCGGGAGACTTAGGAGCTTTGCTTAGTAAATAGAAACAGACATGGAAAGGCAGACATAATGGGAGGACAAAGAAGTAGAAACCATATGAAAGAACAGAACAGAGATCCAGATATAATGAAGTCAAGTAATCTAACAGATGCAGAGTTCAAAACACTGGTTATAAAGATGCTCAATGAACTTTTGGGAAGTGTAGATAAATTCAGTGAGAACTTCAAAAAAACAAATATGGAAATGGAAATTATAAAAGGGAACCAGTCTGAAATGAACACATTATCTGAGATGAGAAGTATATTAAATGGAATAAACAAATAATAAGTGAATAAAGAAAAGGATCAAATGCCCTATCTAGAGGATGGGAAAGCCAAGTACACACAATCAGGATGGCAAGAGATGAGATGGCAAGACTATAAAAATAATTTAAAGAGCATATGGGACACTATTAAGGGTCCAAATATCTTGTCTGATTGTTGTAACTAAGGAAAATCAAGATGTTGAATACCTGTTTGAAGAAATAAAGATGGCAAACTTCCCTAACCTGGTGAAGGAAATGGACATAAAACCCCAGGAAGCTCAGAGGATTCCAAAAATCCAGGATCCAAAGAGGCCCACACCAAGACGCATCATAATTAAAATGTCAAAGAAAGGATATTAAAAGCAGCAGGAGAAAAACAGTTACTCATAAGGGAAAACCCATAAGACTGGTGGCTGACTTCTCAAAAGAAACTGCAGGACAGAAGGGCTTGGCAAAAAAATATTTGACAGGATGAAGACCCAGGATATATAACCAAGAATAATTTATCCAGCAAAGCTATCATTTAGAGTTGAAGAACAGATAAAGAGCTTCCTGGACAAAAATAAACTAAAGGAATTTATCACCACCAAGCCAGTATTACAGGAAATGTTGGAGGGACTTCTATAAGAAGAAAAGAAACATGTATCAAAAACAAGAATAAAGAGTGGTGACAAATACATTCCTATCAATAAGTGCCTCAAATGGAAAAGAATTAAGTGCTCCAACTAGAAGAGAGAGTGGATGAATGGAAAGGAAAACAAGACCCCTACTTGTTGCCTATAAGAAACTCACTTCAGATTAAAAGACACACACAGACTAAAAGGAAGAGGATAGAAAAAAAATATTGTTTTGATAGACCTAGAAGGTATTTAAGTCAGACAGAGAAAGATAAACACTATGTGATTTCACTTATATGCGGAATCTAAGGAACAAAAAGAACACTCTAATCAAAAACAGACTCACAAATATAGTGGACAATTTGGTGATGGACAGAGGGGAGGGAGGTTTGGGAATCGGGAGCATGGCATAGGGAGTGCAATTAGCATTAATATGTTGACTAGATGGAGGGTCAAGGGAGGTAGGGAGCAATAGGGGGGGATCGTTTTACGAACTATATTGATGTCTAATCAACATACGATATACTCAAAACAAATTAAAATAAATAAATTTGGGGGGGAAAGCTCAACAAATTTTAAAGGACTGAAATAAAACAAAGTATGTTCTCTGACCAATAATAAATTGATTTAGAAATAACAAAATTATATCTTAAAATCCCTAAATATTAAAAACTTAAATAAACTTTTAAATAACCCAGGAGTCAAAGAAGAACTCACAAGAGGAATTAGCAAATTTTTGAACTGAATGAAATGGAAACAACAGACCAAAATACGTGGATGCAGGTAAAGCAGTGCTTTAAGGTAAATATGTAGCATTAAAATGCTTATTTTTAAAAAGTAATCTTAAATTGATGAACTATACTTTCCCTTTAAAAAAAAATCAGAAAAAAAAGAAAATTCACAGTAATCAGAAGAAAGTAATAAAGATTACAGCAGAAATCAATAAAATTAAATTAAAAACAAATTTAAAAAAATTAATAAAACCAAAATGTTGTTTAAAATAGTAAGATTAATAAACTTCTACCAAAAGAAGAGAGAGAACACAAATTACCAATATCAGCAATGACAGAAGGGATATCACTCCATATTTTACAGACAATATAAGAATATTATAACTTTACCCCAATAGATGTGATAATTAAGATAATATGAATAATTTTTGAAAGATTGTAAAAGCCCACTCAAGAAGAACTGTATAATCAAAGTAGCTGTACGTATGTATATTAAAGAAATTACATTCATAATTTGAATCCCTTCCACAAAGAAAACTCTAAACTTCATTGGTAAAATCTAACAAACATTCAAGATGAAATAACAATTCTATAGAAGACAGAAGAGCAGAGAACACTCAACTTATTTTATAAACCCAGCTTTACCCTGTTACCAAAACCAGACAAAGATATCATAAGAAATCTATAGACAAATATCCAACATTCATAAAGATGAAAAAAATCTTCAACAAAATTTCAGCAGATCAAATCTGGCAACATACAAAAAGTATACATCATAGCCAACCAGAGTTTATCCCGTGCACACAAGGTTGGTTTAACATTTAAAAATCAATCAATGCACCTCATCATACTAACAAACCAAAAAAGAAAAACCATATACTTAATTCAGAAATCATTTGGCAGTATTCAAAATCCATAAAATTTCTGTGTATGTAAGGAATAAAAAAGAACTGTCTTCTAAAGGGCATCTATGAAATACCTATAGCTAGGAAAGCTTTCTCCCTGTGATTAGGAACGAGGCAAGGGTGTTCACTCTCACCACTTTTATTCGACATTGTACGAAGGTTCTAACCTGGGATCTAAGGTTAATTTTAAGGTTATTTAAGTTAAAATAAAAATAAAAAGGCATACAGGTTCAAAGAAAGAATTATAAATTCCCTTATTTGCAGACAACATAATCATCTATATAGAAATTACCAAGGAATTCACAATAAAAGCTACTGAAGTTAATAAGGGAATTGAGCAAGGTCATAGGATATAAATTAAACACACAAAAGTCAATTGTATTTTTATATACTATAAATGAACACCTGAAGCTTAAATGTAAATAAATGTAATAAAAATCTGAGTCCATTTTTGATGTTTGACCCTGACAGCTTTCAAATCCCAGCCCCCTCTCTCTTGGCCCACACCTGGACAAATCAATAAGAAAGCTCTGGCTTCCTGCCCTCATTATCAGTGGGGAAGTTTAAATCATGCATATCCAGTCCATATGTGGGAATCCTCACCTTGATCCCATTGCCCAACAATAAAAACAAGAGTTACCAGCCCCTTTCTTCAATCGAGCTATCTTGGACTAGCTTAGGTACTAGCTTAGGTACCTATGCTGCTTTCCCCAGAAAGCCCCATCATGTGAGTAATAAACCTTTTCATAGCTTCTTAGTACATGTGTGGTATTATCAGCTCGACATTCAAACACATTTTGGGTGGTGGTGGGTTTGACGCCACTTCTGTTGGACAACCACAAGACAAAACGATACCAATTACAAAAGCATCAGGAAAGATAAAAAACAGGAATTTAACAAATACGTGCAAGACCTATAAACTGAAAACTGTAAACATGGTTGATAGAAATTAATGACCAAATTAGAGTTATCATGAATAGAAAGACCTAATATTGTTATGATGTCAATATTCCCCCAAATTGATTTGCAGATCTGATGCAGTGCCAATAAAATCTCAGCAGGATTTTTTTGTAAAAACTGACATGCTGATTTCAAAATGTATATGGAGATACAGAGGACTAGAAAAAATTGTAACACAGTCAAGCAAGGAAACCCTACACAGCAGTGAAAAGGAAGGAACCACAGCACTTCACATCAACACAGATGAATCCTAAAAGTATGTTCGAAATATAAAAAGCAAGCTACAGTATGGTATCACCTGAATGAGACCTTTACATAAAAGTTTTAAAACATGCAATTCATATACATACCCGACTTCAGAGCCCCAAAATACATAAAGCAAACACTGACAAATTTAAAGACAGAAACAGACAGTTCTACGAGTAATAAATGGAGACTTCTATACTCAAATTTCAATAATGGATTGAATAACCAGAGAGAATATCAATGAATAGAAAACTTGAATAACATTACAAACCGACTATACCTAACAGACATATACAAAACATTCCACCTATCAACAGAAAAATACACATTTTTTTTTTCTCAAATGCACATGGAACATTCCCTAGGACATACCATATTAGGCCACAAAACAATATTAATGAATTTTAATCATATAAAGTATCCTTTCTGATCATAATGGAATGAAACTAGAAATCAATATCAGAAGGAAAACTGGAAAATTCACAAATATGTATAAATTAAATAACACATTCTTAAACAACCAATGTGTCAAAGAAGAAATCACAGGGAAATTAGAAAATACCTTGAGACAAATGAAAATGAAATCATAACATACCAAAACTTATGAGATGCAGCAAAAGTAGTGCTAAGACAGAAAGTTACACTTGTAAATGCACACATTAAAAAAGGAAGATCTCAAATAATAACCTAATTTTACATCTTAAGAAAATAGAAGAGCAAACTAAACCCAAAGCTATCAGAAGGAAGGAAATAATAAAGATTAGAGTGCAGATAAATCAAATTAAGAACAGAAAACAATAAAGAAAATCAAGCCAAAAATTGGCTTTAAGAAAAAATCTGACAAACACTTAAGTAGACTGAGAAAAAAAGGCTCAAATTAGTAAAATCAGAAGTAAAAGTAGAAACACGAGTACTGATTCTATAGGAATAAAAACGATTATAAGAGAGTACTAGAAACACTTTGCACCAACAAATCAGATAACTTAGATGAAATGGATAAATTCCCAGAAATACCAAAACAAAATCATGAAGAAATAGAAAATATAACTAAACCTTTAACTAGTAACTAGGAGATAGAATCAGTAATCAAAAACCTCCCAAAAAAGAAATGCCCTGATCAAAATAGATCGTGAATTCTCCAAAACATATAAAGAATTACCAACAACCCTTCACAAATTCTTTCCAAAAATTGAACAGGAGAAAAAATTTCCTAACTCATTATATGAGGCTGGTGTTACCCAGATAACAAAGCAAACAAAGACACTAACCAGAAAACTACACACCAATATCCATTGTGAATCTTAATGCAAAAATTCATCAGCATATTAAAAAGTATTATATACCATGACCAAGTGGGATTTATTCTGGGCAAACAAGGATGGTTCAACGCATAGAAATCAACCAATATCATATGCCATATTGATAGAATAAAGGAATAGAAACCACATAAACATCTCAATTTTTCCAAAAAAAATTTTTTGATGAAATTCAACATCCTTTTCACAAAAACATTTAGTAAACTAGGAATTGAAACTTCCTCAACATGATAAAGGCCGTGCATGAAAAACCCTCAGCTAACATCATACTAAATGGTAAAAGACTGAAACTTTTAAGTTCAGGAACAACACAAGAACACAAGGGTTCCCACTTTTGCCACTTTTATTCAACATAGTATTGGAAGTTCTAGCCAGTGATTAAACAAGAAAAAGAAATAAAGGCATCAACATTTTAAAGAAGGAAGTAAAATGCCCTGTTTGCAGATGACGTGATCTAATATTTAGGAAACCTTAAAGATTACACACAGAATCACGCAAAAACTGTTAGAGCTAATAAGCAAATGCAGCAAAGTTGCAGGATACAAAACTGACACACAAAAATCAGCTGCATTTCTATACACTAATAATAAACAATCTAAGAAGGAAATCAAGGAAACAATTCCATTTATAATAGCATCAAAAAATACTTAGAAATAAATTTAACCAAGGGGTTGAAAGACTTGACACTGAAAACTAAAAAAACAGTGAAGAAAATTAAAGAAGACATAAAGAAATGAAAAAACATCCTGTGTTCATGGATTGGAAAACTTAATAATGTTAAAATGGCAATACTAGCCAAAGCAAGCTACAGATTCAATCTAGTAATTCCTATCAAAATCCCCACAGGTGTTTTGTTGTTTGTTTGTTTGTTTGTTTTGTAGAAATAGAGAAACCCATTCTAAAATTCATATGGAATCTCAAGGGACCCTAAATAGCCAAAACAATCTTGGAAAAAACAAAGTTGGGGGAATCAATTTTCTATTTTCAAAACTTACTACTAAACTATGGTAATCAAAACAGCATGGTAGTAGCATAAGGACAGACATATAGACCAACAAAATAGAGAGCCCAAAATAAACCCCTGCATATATGGTTAATAGACTTTTGACAAGGGTGCCAAGGCCATTCGATGGAGAAAAGATAATCTTTTAAGGAAATGGTACTGGGAAAACTGGATATCCATATACAAAAGCATAAATCTGGACCCTTACCTTATGCCATACTAAAAAAGTAAAACATAAAAAATCTAAATGTAAAAACTAAAATTATAAAATTTTTAGATGAAACATAGGGAAAATTTTCATGACATTGGATTTAGCAATGATTTCTTGGATAAACATCAAAAACACAGGCAAAAAAGAAAACAATAGGCAAACTGAACTTCATCAAAATTAAAAACTTTTGTGCATCAAAGGATCTCATCCAGAGACTGCCAAGACAACAGAAAGAACAGAAGAAAATATTTGCAATTCATACATCTGATAAGGGATTAATACTTAGAGTACATAAAAAGCTCCTACTACTTAACTACAATACAAACGACCCAACACACAAAAAAACGGGCAAAGGACTGGAATAGACATTTCTCCAAAGATATACAAATGGCCAATAAGGATAAGAAAAGATGCTCAACAACATGAATACAAATTAAAACCACAATGAGATACAGCTTCACCAGTAGGATGGCTAGAACCAAAAAAATGGAATAAAACGAATGTTGACAAGAAAGTGGAGAAACTGAAGCCCCTGTGCACTGTTGGTGGGAATGCAAAATGGCACAGCCACTGTGGAAAACAGTACCGTGATTCCTCAAAAAGTTGAACATAGAATTACCATATGATCCAGAGATTCCACTCCTACATATATGCCCAAAAGAACTGAAAGCAGAAACGCAAACAAATACTTGCACACCAAGGTTTTTATCAGCATTATTTGCAATAGTCAAAAGGTAGAAACGATGCAAATGTCCATCGACAGATAACGATGGAATATTACTTAGCCTGAAAAAGAAACAAAATTCTAACACATGCTACGACATGGATGAACCTTAAAAACACTATGCTAAGCGAGATAGGCCAGTCACAAAAGGACAATTATTCTATGATTCCACCTATATGAGGTAAATTCACACAGACAGAAAGTAGATTAGAGTTACCAGGAGTCAGTGAGGAGAGGGAATGTGTAGAGAACTTCTGTTTAGGGTGATGAAAAATTTTGGAAATGGAAAGTGGTGATGGTTGTACAACGTGAATGTATTTAATGTCACTGAATTGTGTACTTAAAAGTGGTTAAAACGGTAAACTTTATGTTATGGTAAATTTTGCCAATAAAAAAATGGCAAAAAAACCACCCACATCACATGCAGTACAATTCTGGATATCAAGTGATTCAAATAAACGAGTAAGAAAAATTTATAAAGAAATTCAGGACAGTGGTTATCTCTGAGCAGGGAGGTGTATCCAGGTGTTTTCACTTGCACCTGCCATGTTTTAATTCTTAACCTAGGTGACAAGCACATGTATATTTGTTGTCTAGTTTTAGTAAGGGTCTGAAATAACTGATGATAAATAACAGGATTAGGAAGCAACAGGACAGCTTCACTAGGAGGCACTGAGCCTACTGTGGAGCAGACAGACCCCTTCTGCATGAGGTGACACCAGGTCATTTACTTTCCTTGGCCCCAGTCATCCCCAAACTCTACCTCTTATCACAGCTCTTCCTCCAGCACCCGCCTCTGGCATACCCCAACATGGAGGGGACTTGAATTGTTCTCACAGACTGGGTCTGGCCTTGAACTAGGTGCAGATCTCTCTGGACCCTGGGCAGAGGCGGGGCTGGGTAAGGCTCGAATATACTGGGGCATTTCTACCTGGCTCCTACCCTTGTGGAGAGGAAACATTCTCAGGTGCCTCTGCCATCCCCACGCCCCACACACCAAGAATCTTCAGCCCGGGATTCAATGAATAATAGAGATAAGAGAGCCCAGGGCACTTGCCCACTCTCACGTCCCTTTCTTGCAGGTGCATGTGGCCTGGCTCTCCACCTGACACCATGGCTGGGGCAGGGTAGGTTTTTCTCTCTTCCCAGGCATTCCTGGTGCCCGGGCCCAAGGGAGGCTCCAGCCTCAGAGCAACATTTCTTTGTTCCTGAGACCATCAGAGGAAGCTGCCTCTCTCTGCCATCCAGAAGCCAGGCCTTTGGCTAGGGGGAGCAAAAGAGTCACTCAGGCTCCTGGCTCACTGGGCTCCTAGTGTTGGAAAGTGGCAGGATCCATACATGCTCATTTTGTGCAATGGGAATAAGAGAGGAGGGTGGCGCTGAAGAGAAAGGGGCCTGTTACCCAAAGGGAACTCCTTGGGGGCAGGAACTCCCTAACCCCTAGCACAATGCCCCCTCAGTTCCCAAACTGGGTGGGTGGACAGACTGACTGACAGGAGGGGTGGGTGAAAGAGTCACAGGGAAGCAGCCTTTTCCACTTTCCTGGGCTGAGTGGGGAAGGAGCTCCCTAGCACTGGCGGTGTGGAAGTGAGGGGTGGGGTGGGAGGTATGGAGCCAGAGAAAACAGGATAGCATGTGTGTTAATTTGACTGTGTGTGTTAGAAGGGGAGGAGTCCTACCATGGGTGGGGGTGGCACCCCATTTCTTGCGACCAACCTTGGCTGTCTACCCACTTCTGTGGCTCTGAGTAGGGAGGAAGGGGCTCAGTCAATCACTTGGCATGGGGGAGAGGAGACTTCCACCTACCCTGCCTCCCAATCAAGGGAAGACCCCCATGCCACACATGTCTTCCTGGGGCAGAGGGGAGCTCCACCAAGCCACACCTTCCACCTGGGCAGTCGGCTTGAAGCTGGACAAGTGGCTTCTGTGGCATTCCTGTCTGAGAAGGCAGGCTTTGGTCAGTTAAAGGCTGCTACTCTCCATGCCAGTGATGGGCACAGCAGATGGATCAAGTGCAGAGTTATTAAGTGAGAGGTAACAAATGTAGGGGTTGCCACTCCCTACTGAGTATTGCTAGCAGCTTTCATCACCACAGTACTTTGTAGCAACTAACGATTCTCATTTAAAATTCTAAATCAGTAGGTGAAGGTTTATATTGAAAAACTTGCCAAATTTCATGATTAGAATTTCTTGTATGACCAGACAGATTTCCTGTAATTCTGAGCTTGTGACCAATTGCCCGAGTTTTATAATTTTGGTGGACTCAACTCCAAAAGAATTGTGACCAGAATTGTGACCGGAATACCTGTACCTAGGACACAGTCTGTCTCCAGTCACACAGTTGGAGAAACTGACAAAACTTTCTGAAAAAAACCCTTTGAACAGGGTCCTTTGCAATTTCTTGGCATACATATGTGTGTGCATGTACACAAATGTATCTGTGTGTTTGCGTGTGTTTCCTTTCTAGCTTTTGGCCAGGGCAATGTACTGAACTAGGGTCAGATCCTTTGGGCCACTGAAGTCCTGGCTTTAACTGGTCACCCAGGAAGAGATGACAGAACTCTGGAGAGCAGTGTAGTCTCAGCGAGGCCTGCATGTGAAATGAGGCACAGACCTGCTTCGGCCTTTGTGAAGCTCAGCCAGAGTAAGGCCAGTGATAGTGATTCTGCTTTGGGCACAGCTGGGGAGCGTGTGAACCTTTCCAGAAGACAATGGTGTATGCATCAGGATTTTAAAGGGTCAGTGCTTTGTCTCAGCAATCCCACATCTAGGAATATAACCAAAAGAGAGCTCTCCGCAACTGTGAAAAAACAAGCACAAGAGGTCTGTCCTGAACTGTTTTTACTGGCAAACAATGACAACAACCTAACTGTCCACCAATGGAGAATGGTGCAGTAAAAAATGGGACCACTACAGAAAAGACCCTGTAGCAGACCCAACAGAAAGGTCAGCTATTCATGAGCACTTGAGGCCCTTGGTGCCTCGAGGCCAGCACTATCCTCAGAGGTACTTGGCCTTCACACCTCTCTCAATGCCCACAGGCCAAAGCGGTAACGATAATCCTGAGAAGGAACTGCATAAAGTGTGGTGGGGGCCACGGCCTATGGCTCTCTACACCTGGGAAGTCTGATGAGCAGATGTTGAATTCACCACAGAAGAGGGGCACAGGGAATATTCTGCATCCTGACCTGCTGGTGTATGTACAGATTGAAATTTACCATCAGTACACTCTATGTATCTATGATTTAGGTCAATTTTTTAAAAATTTTAAAAAGAAGGCATTTTCTTCAAAAGTCAAGTTTTTCTTCTTGGGAATCTCATCTCCCACAAATTGGTGTACAATAAACAAATGAATTACAAATTCTCTTCTCTTCTCTTGAAACAGCTAATCATTCACTGCTTCGGAGGCCACGCGGGCTGCTTGGGTGGAGCCCACTTGCCCCTGGACTCTCCTTGTGAAATAGCTGAGGATAGGATAAGGGGCAGGGCAGAAGCTGGTCGGGATGCACCTCCGGGGCCAAAAAAGCCCCATGGTGGGGGCCCCCACGCCTGACACCACACCAGAGGCCAGGCTTCCATCCACAGCTCTTCTGCAACTTACTGTGTGACCTGGCCAGGGGTTTCCTATTGGTAATGCGTGGGTGCTGGCTTCCTAATGTGGGACTTTGTGCCCTGCATTCCAGGTATCTGACCTCTGTACACAGCCCAACTGGTCTCCTCCCTTTTTAAAACATCCATGGTGGTGGTCTCCCCAAAAGCAGTGTAAGGAAGGAAAACCTAGTATCCTAATACCCTGGCGTGGGGAGAAGGGGCATAGGTGCAAAACCCAACGGACAGCTCCTCCAGCTAGCCTCCACTTCTTTCTTTTGCAGATGTTTGTGGATTCGATCTGAGTAGGTGGTGAGCTCATTCACACAGGTGTATTTAGGAGGCAGGGTATGATATCAAGGTCACTGCTGGGGGAGGTAGGGATTCAGTTCCCTCAGGGACCCTCCCAGGATCAATCTCCTGATGGACTGGAGGAAGGGGTAGGTAGAAGTGTCTTGGGCTGGCCCTGAGAAAGAGGACATTAACTCCTCTGCACTGTGGCCTGCACTACGCCTGGGTGAGTGGGCTCCTGCAACAGAGGAGACCCCAGGTGAAAGTGGGGACATGGAGGGCACCTGCTAGAGATGGGTGCTGGTAAGTTGGAGCTGAAGCCAGAGGAGGGCTGAGGGGACAAGTGACCCTGGTGCCCTGGCTCTTGTACAGTAAGGACACAACATCAGAGTGAGTGAGTGCTCTTCCCTCTTCAGGGATGCTGAAGGTCCTCTTTGGCCCAGGTACAGTGTGTGTCTCAGAGATTATAAGAAGCCTGAGGCCTGGCAGGGCAAGTCCACAGGTCTGTGATCATGTTTGTTCACTTATAATCAGCAGTGGAGGCTACTCACAGCTACCAGAGCCAGGCACACAGCAGGCACTCAATAAATGTTTACGTGACTAGCATATAAAAATACATTGTTCACTTCAAGAGAGGAGGCAGACATGGAAACCAAGGCACAGGGGGCAGTGACTTCTCTTAAAAGGGGTGGGGCTAAATCCACGTACTTTTGTCCACCCTACAGATACCTGCCTGAATCAGGCGCCATCACCTAACGCAGGGACTCTTCTGATGGCATACTACCAGTGTCCCTGCTACTACAACCTCTTCTCATGCTACCTCGCAATCTGCTCCCCACACAGCAGCTAGGTGATCTCAGAATGAAGGGAAGCCCAGAACCAGCAGAGGGTCAGCTTGGGCTTTATCAAAGTAACTGCACACACACAGGAGACAATTAACAGAACAAACGACTTCTTTGAGTCGAGACAGGTCTAAATGGGAGAACACCTATGAAATGTCCTTGCCAAAAAATTCAAACCCGAATCTGCTCACATTTATAGAATTTTCACCACTTCGGAGGAAATTCAAAGGTCAGAGGAACGTGTCAAAGCACACCCAGGAACCTTGTCAACAGAATCCAGGCTAAAGAAAGACCATGCATTTCTTTGACAACAAATTCAAGTGAAAAAATAAACAAGACAGAGATGGAAGTGAATCTATAGATTATGAGAATGATGTGTAGATCTTATTGAGATCCTGTGAATTCAAGTACTCATTGAATATTCGAGGATGTTAAGAAATCATTGCTTGTGTATCAGATGTGACAAAGGTTTAAAAGGACTCTTTTAGAAACACATACTGAAAAACCGACAGAAAAAACAAAGGATATTTGGAATTTGGATTAAAATAACCTCAGAGATTAGGGAGGTTGACAAAACGATCACCCAGGAGGTGATGAGAATATGGAGTTCAATAATCAATTCTGGCTAATTTTGTACGCTTCGAATTCTTCATAACCAAAGGGGTTCTTTTTGTTTGTTTATTTAAATTTCAAATATCCCCACTAAAGGAGTGAGGGAGAGAAACTCAGGTGGGAGACCCTCCTAGGCAGGGAGCCAGGTCTTGGTTGAGGGATTTTGAAGAATTCTACAGAACTTTGGAGTATTCTGTAAATGCTTAAATACCCCATCTTTCAAGTGTACTTTTAACCAGTTTTAAAAACCTCAATTAGAAAACACCCACCTTGCACCCAGATGTGACAGGATTCGGGTTAGTCCGTGGGCACTGGCAGCCCACACGCTATTTTTGATTGTCTGTGAAAGATAAGTACACAGTCGAAAATCAGAGTTTATAAACTTTGACATGGTGACTTCATGTCTGTTGAGTCTCATAATAAGATAATGGGCTTAAATTTTATGTATCTAAGTTTTTATTGTAACAAGTTTTATTGCATTTTTTAATTGGCCTATGAGAGATTGAAATTTAAAAACCGAACATATGACTGGACTTTCACCATGGGGAGTTTGAGAAGCACTGTTATGGGCCGGACATCAATTCCCTGGAGACCCAAACCCATCTGCTTAGGTGTCTTGCCAAAGGCTCCAAAACAAAGCCTCTCTTTCCCACTGTCTATGGAGCTGACTCTAGCACTTCCTATGAACACAGACAGCACTGACTAGAGAGTAGCAGCGCAGCAAAGCTTGCTTGATTTTAATCCGTGTTCACTCATGTACTACCACCGGATCAGAGCCACACTTCATCAAAGGCCAGCAAGGCCCAGGAGATACTGAGTGCCCATCCATCGAGGTGCCATAGCCAGCCACAGCATGACAGTGCCACCAGATCGCATCCTAGAGTAGCCTAACGGGTAGCACGCATGCTTTCATTTAGAAACTGCTGGCACGGTGACAAGACATTAGCCAGCCAGCCAACTTTCACATACGTGCCCACTGCTGTTTGCCTCTCAAACTTCTGGAGGGGTTTAACTGCAGAGGGTTCCAAGACTGCAAGGTGAGGTGCTTACACATCCCCCACTGCTTCCTTGTGTCAACTACAAATCACTTTATCACTTAACTAAACTGCAGGAACCCACTGGGCGCTGAGACTAGTGGAAGACATGAACCAGCACCTGTGGCCCCTGGTTTCAAGAGTGTGTTCGTGAAAACAGTATCACTGTTCTCATTACGGTATAAAAAGAAAAATCACAACTGTGAACTACAAAGTCATGCTAACATGCAACATCACCTGCGTACTGCGGTTCCATGTTCGATTCTCATTACTTTAAAAAAAAAAAATGTTAAAAGAGATGGTGGTCAAATTCCTCAGGTTGCAGTCCTAAGTCTGCTACCACTCACGGTTTAGCAACTCTGGACCTCGGTTTTCTCATCTATAAAATGGGAACTGAGCTACTCTTTTCACAGGTTTGTTAGGAGAGTAAAAGAAAATAAGAGCCAAAAATACACTTCAAAGAATTAAAAGTGCAAAGCCAAAAGCACATGGTGATTTTTAACAAGTTCACACCACTGTCTGGGTTCCACTTCGTTCTCCTCCCTGCATAGCCTTCCTTACTCTTTCCTCCTCCATAAAGTACAGTCATGGCGGAAATATGACCAATTATAATATTATAAATAATAATATAACAAATTAAAATATCATTGATCAAAAAACAGATCACCAACTGTGCTACATGTGACCAACACAGTGCTCCCTGCTCCACTCGCTAAGTCTCCAGTAACCCTCCCTACAGTCCTGTGAGGCCAACTTCATCACCCATGTACAGACGGGGCTTTGAGAGAACAACAGTACTTGCCTCCTCTGCGTTCTGGACTTTGAGATCCCAGTGTAACAACACATGTGAAAACCAATGCAAGTACACATGGGCTGTGACTTCGCAGCAGGAGTAGTAGCACAGGTGGAGTTAACCTTGTGGCTGAGCCTGTGCACTTTCCTGGGCCAGCTCCTCCTCGCTGGAGCAGAGAAAATGTTTGCAGTGGTGTGGCCCTGCTGGGAACAGTGGGTACAAGCCCTCGGTGTGGCTTCAGGGTCCCTGGCTCAAAGCAGGCATTCCTGTTGACTCTGTGAAGCTCAACTAGCTGGAGCAGAACATGAGTCAGGGGAGTACAGAGGGGAGGATGCTTCCAACAGCCCCCTCTCCCAACTTGGGCAGGCTACCGAGGCCCTGGAAGGCAGCCAGTGTTTGCCAGGAATGGCTTGCTTTTCACAAGACAATGAGTCCACTGTTAACTGGTGAGGCCCTGCTTAATATTTGCAAAAGGAACAAAGTGGAAAATTCCACCTGTGTGGGTGGAGGCAGGGCCCGGGACCTGTCAACAACCCTAAAGGCCTTGTTTCTCAGGATGAATGACAAAGAAACAAAGGTCTGATGGTAGTGACACAACCCGAGGATGTCATTGCACTTGGGACCAAAGGAATTTTCCTATTTGAATCATAGAGATATTAATTTGTTTTTTATTATCCTTCCTCCCCTGCTCCTAAATTTAAATAGCACCTTTAAATCTTTCAGCTTTCTTCCTATCTCTTCAGAGTTTCCAAGCAGCCCTGCCAGCGTCAACTCCATGTTATGGATGGGGATAACTGAGGCTCCAAGACACCAAGAGCCTCACCCGAGGCTAGCAGCTGGAGAGTCAGCAGCTCAGCCAAAGGGTCTGGAATCCTAGCAGTGGCGCAGAGCCTACACGAGGGGGTCTGGAGTCAGGGGCCATGGGTACTAGACAGAGTGATCTTCCAGCTCCAGTAGAGGCCCTGACCTTCAACCCACCTGAGGAGGAAGAGGAGGAAGCCCAAATCAGCTATCCCAGGTGGGTAGGTTTAGGTGCCAGCCTTGGAAGAAGGCATGCATTCACTCATGCATTCAAACATTTAACAAGTATACTAAATACCCATTCATGAAGGCACATTGTGTGATGGCTCTATCAGGCACCAAGACTGGCAGAATGCATGACCGAAGGGGAAAGGTCAAAGCATCTTCTTCAAAGGTCACCTCCCCCAGAGACCTGAGTCACCTCATTTAGCCATTGCCAATACACAATCATCTGCCCATTTTACAGAATAGGAAAACGAGGCCCTGAGAAGGGCAGTGACTTGCCAGAGGTCACATGGAGAGAGAGGAGGCTGAGACCTCCTGACCCACAGTGGCTTTGCCTCCAGTTTATATACCCACAAAATTATTGGGCTTAGACACTCAAACACATGGTGTCCTTTCCAGCAGGCCACCTTGGAGGCTGAACACTTAATCAACAAGGACTTCTCACAGAAGGAAACTTTTTGGAAAGACCTTCTGAGCCAGTGTGGAACCTCCTAGGACAGGCAGGCACGTCTTCTTTGCCCACAGAGAACACCAGGTGTGGCCGCTGGGCTCTCCTCTTGACTCCCCACCCTGCAGTTCTGTCTACAGAGCTGGCTGTGGGCCCTATCTCCAAACCACAGAGGGCCAGGGCAGTGTCACACCTCTGGGCCCACACACACTCAACCCTGGACCCAGGGCAGTGGATGGTAGGTCACTCAGTGTACTGAATCAGTGCCCAGCACCCCTGCTTCCACTCCTACCCACGTACTCAGCAACCTCTATACCAACCTCACCTCACCTTTCCTCTCTCCTTCGCTCACTAATTTCTTCCCCTGAAGAAAGAAACTCAGCCTCTCCCTTTCTTAAAATAAAGCTGCCCCCACCACATTCCCATATTGGTGACTTGGAGCCTCAGTTATCCCCATCCATAACATGGAGTTGACCCTGGCAGGTCTGCTTGGAAACTCTGAAGAGATAGGAAGAAAGCTGACCCACTCATTCCCATGCCATCTCACCCCACTCTTGCCAAAGCCACACCTGACTGTCAGTGACCCAAGTCAGGGGCTCCCCTCAGGCCAGATTCAGCCCCTGGAGGCAGGGCCACTATGGGTCAGGAGGTCTTAGCCTCCTCTCTCTGTGACCTCTACTCCATCTGACCCCATGGGCTACCCTTCACTCCAGGTGTAGCCCCTCCTGAACCTCACTCCACAAAGCTCTCCTCCCCTAGGGCCCTAACCTCCTCCCCTCTCTACCATTCTCTGTAAATATCTGCCTCATAAATCCTATCTCCAGGCTTAACCTTTGCACTCCTGGTTGTCCCCAAACCTCTCCCACTCAACAGTCCGAAGCTCCCACAGCAGGGCCTGCTTTGGCACACAGCTGAAAAGCCAGCACAGCTCCAGCCTGGCCCACGGCAGGGACTCGGCTATTCATTGAGTGAAGTATTTTGGTTAGCAGCTGCTTCCTTGCTGGACTCAGAGGAGCTGGCCACCCACTGCCCTGTACAGCCACCCAGGTGGACTTCCTAAAACTGAAAATTGACCACCACCTAAACCTCTGCTGTGGTTCCTTAACATCGTGGGACAAAGTTCATGATCTCAAGCTGGCAGATGAGGCTGTTTCCATTTGCCATTCCACAGGGTGGACATGAGTGCCCTTGAACATACTCTCACTGCACTCATCCTCGGCCCAAGGGCCCATCTGCCAGCACCCAAGTGTTGTTCACCTTTGCACCCCAGCACTGGCAACCTGTAATGTTTGCTAAGCAGAAAGACAACTATTAGAGTCGGAAATGATCTAGGGGACTACAGGGCTCAAAGTAACTTAGAGAGGCTGAACAACCCAGCCCAAGGCAAGGATGAGGCAACAGCCATACCTGAGCTGCTATCCTTGGTAGGAACCAGACCAATCCTCTAGAAACATCACATGAAACTCCGTAAGTATGCATGCCAGCACCCCCAGCTGACTTTGAGGCTGGACCCACTCTATGCAGCCCCAAATCTGAACTTGGCAGGTGAGCCAGGCCTGGCACATAGTAGGACCACAGCAAAAACAGCTGTTTGACTAAGTCAACCTCTTGTCAGGTGACAACTGCATCCATAAAACTAGGCATTGCTCTCCTCATCCGTAGAATGGAGCTAACTAGCCCTACAAGTTTCAGGTACTTCGAGTTGGTCCCCCTAACCTCATCCTTTGCACACAGAGGGGGCTTAAGGAGCCAAATTCCAAGCTCTGAGATCCACTGCTAGCCCAGCTGATTTTTGTTATCCTCTGCCCAAACTACTATAAGGGGGGAGTGGGGGAGGGGACCCGGACCTCCCTCCCCGCACAGCCGTTTGCATCAGAATTAGCAGGGAGGGCTTGTTAAATGATGATCCCAGACCCTGCCCCACCTGAGAGGTTTGGTAAGACTCTCTGAGCAGGGGCCCAGAATTTGCGTTTAAGGCAATACTGAGATATCCTGGGCACAGTGAAACTGGAGAACCAAAGTTCCAAACTAGACCAGTCCTCTAGAAATGTCATCTAGAACACCACATGTATGCACAGTAGGACCACAGCAAAACGGCTTTTGGGTACGCATGTGTTAAGGGTCAGACTTCATTTTGAGGAAATTCACATTTACCAGAAAAATCTGGAGAAAGGAGGATTTCTCTTACTCTAATAACATATAACTTAGTTCTTACAGAGAACTAGCTTCCGGAAGAATTAAAAAAGACCTGCTTCCCGCAGCCCACCCCTTTTACTCTCTGGGGCTTGGCACTTTCGTAAAGTGGCGCCCCAGTCACAGTGTCCAACCCAGGTCCTCTCGATTCACCAACGCCGCCCGGGGCTCCGCGGCTGCAGCCAGGCCTGTGAGGAGCGGGAGTTCGAGCGCGGAAGGCGCCACTATGGGCAGGGTTAGCCGAGGGTCGGGGCGCATACCCTACTACTCACCCTCCGCAGCGGGGGCCGAATGCCGGGACAGTCAGCTGCGGCGAAGCAGGAAGAGCTGGAGGCGGTGAAAGCCTGGCCCCTGCTCGGTTACACTTTAACTGGCGGCGCCAGCGTACCGCGCGCTCTCCGCGGCCAGGAGGGGAACCGCGGGTTGTTCAGACTCCGTCGGCTCGGCGTGGTGAGCCGCGCGCCAGGCTGGCCGGCTGGCTCCGGCGGGCGGGGCGCGCGCAGCCCGAGGGCGTGAATGCAATAGTGCACCTGGCTTACTGCACGCACGTGTGCGCGGGGCCGGCGCGCGCGGAGACTGCTCGTGCTGTGCCCGCGACGGCCCCGGAGCCGCTAGAACCTGGTCCATCCCTTGGAATTAGAGCAGGCGAAGGCTCTTTCGAGCGCCCTAGCCGGGGAAGGGGCGGCGGGGCCTGGGCGGCGCTTTGGGAGGTGGAGCCCGGAGGGGTGGCCAGAGTCTCCCAGATAAAAGCTCCGCTGGAGTGTGGCCCGGGTCCCACGCGATGGGGGGCGGTGACCTTGCGATGTCGCTGATGTTGCTGAATTTGGCCGCGCTGTGCTGGGGCGCCGTGTCCCCGGAGCCGGTAAGCCCCTGTTCGTGCCCCTTTTCCGCGTTCCCGTCTTTCAAGCCTGGTCCCTGACGGTGGCCGACCCGCCAGCTCATGCCTCTCCAAGGCTTTCGCAGAGGGCCATCTGAAGGGAGGATGTCTGCATCTTCTGAGGCAGCCTGACTAATCCAGGCGACACTGGGCTTCAGGTTGCTAGAGTCAGGGGCGTGGGAATCATGCAGACCTAGGCTCAAATGCTAACATGTGTTCTTAACTCAGTCATTTATGCTCATTGAGCCTTGGTGTCCTCATCTATAAAAAGGAAGGGTAATACCTAACTTACCAGAGTTACTAAGGAACAGGGACAGGGCCTGCAGAGCAGCAGCAAAGAGCCTGGCGTGTAGTAGGTGCTCAATATTGTTATTGCTTGGGGTCTAGAGGTCTGCTCACCTTTTGGAGCACAAGAACTGCTTCTCCTTTACCACTCCTATTTTTGCCATGGTGATTTAGTCCTGTGCTGGGGCATCTTGTTCCAGGAACTGGTAAGCTCCTGAATGCTCCTTTTGAGTTTCCTTTCTTGCCTGGTAGACAGAAGGACTGAGGAAGTCTTCTGGATCACTAAATAAGAAAAAGCTCATCTGCAAAATAGCTTTTGAAATTATATCCCTGCCCTTTTAGCACAGCAGGTAACATAAAAGCATGGTGGTTGCTTTTGATGGTTATGGAAAGACAAACCCCATTCATGTGCCCTGATGTCTTCTGCTTCTATCCTTGCCTTCTGTCTCAGTTCGTGGCCCCCTTGGCCTTTTCCACTAAGGGAAGAATTGTGTTTGCAGTAGTTGCCAGCAGGCCAACACTTTGTAAAGTTTAGAGCTGCTGCTTTGCTTCTTCCTAAAACTTGGATCGACAGCCCTTTAACAGAAAGCTCCCAATATGGTGGCTTATTTGTTTAAAAAAATGTCTGATGATACGCTGGGAGTTCAGCTTTAAAAAGAAAAAGGGCAACGACAATTTTGCCTAAATCTAGATAACTCAAACCATTAAAAGTCTTTCCTTCTGTCTTACAAAGTGTTAGGAGAGAGATCAGCAGCCAGAGCTGGTGAATTTATCATTACATTGAGTCTTATTACTAGTACTTGCTGCTGCATAAAAGTTAATATTTTAGGTCCAGTATTTATTCCAAAACCATAGTACTGATTGTTTTTCTTATAAAAAGATATAAGTAGTTAACTTCAAAGGATTTAGTACTGCTTTCTTGAACACTGATATATATTTTTTTATTTTTAGCTCCTTTTAAAAAGATAACATGAAGAAATTACAGTTGCTTTATGATTTTATAAATAGCTCAAGTGAATCAGTCCTTTTGTATTAGAAGATGAATATTTTAAAGAAACTGGGGAAGGAACCATGAAATGCATTCATAGCTTTCTGCTGTTCAACTTCTTAGCACAGCCAGTCCTTAACCTGGGGGAAAAAATACTCTAGACTGCCCTGAAAACCTACAGTTAAACATTAGAGTGTGAAGGGGTCTTCATGATGGTCCAGAGTCAGCCCCTGCTTGTAGCAGGGAAAGCAGAGACCCAGGAAGAGGTGGAGACACACCTCTGGTCTGTGAGGTGATAAGCAGGCTTGCAGATCTCGTATACTGATGGCTAATCTGGTTCATCATAGACTACCATGAGGCAGCTTAGTCTCCTCCAAACTGTGAAGTGAAACCAGCTCAGCTTTTCTTTTGCCTCTTGTATATGCATTTAAGGGAAAAGATGGTATTTTTCACTAATTTGGCTGGTAGTTTGCTGGCGTTCAGCTTGATATTTGGTTTCTTTCTCTCTTGCAGACGATTCAGTGTGGCCCTGAAACTGGTAGGTGCACTAGCGGGAATGGGTATTTGGGGCTTTACACTGAAATTAAAAGCACAGTTGGATTCAGTGGGCTTGAATCCAAGCAGTGGGTCCTTAGAGACTAGGCTCAGAGTGAACCATCGCTTTGTTACCTGATGCATATGAAGCCTCTGTTGACCCAACACACAGCTCCTGGTGTTTCGGATGGGCTGGCTTCCTGGCTAGTAAAAGGGACTTAGGGAGGGCAGGAATTGCTGTGCAAGGTAGAAAGCGAAGTCTGCCACTCCTAGGAGGGAAATCAAGTACTGTGGGAGGAAGGTCACTTACAGTTAGGGACAGGAAGCAAATGTTTTAGAGAAGGAGTGTTTGAGATTGTAGTATTTGAAGAATGGGTGTACTCGTGCTCAAAAATGTGGATGAAGAGGGTGAGCTGGAGGAGAGATGGTACCAGCAAAGACAGGAGGTAGGAAGTGGGAGTTGTATAAACCAGTTGGCTGGAGTCCAGGCTGAAGCCTGGGGAAGGCAGGACTGATCCTAATTAACATGTCTAATACACTAAATACATACACATATACATACAGAGGCACCTGAAGCAGTCTCAGGTGCTCTGTAAGAGTGAGCCAAGAGGTTGAGCATCACCTTGGCTATAAATCAGTCAGCACTGAGAAATGTCTGGCCTGCTTTAGTAGGAAGAAGATATAAATTATGAATGAGAGTTGGGTCAGGATGGATCACTTAGAGGAGATGGGATCAAATTGGGCTAAGGTGGGGCATGTCATGGGCAATCTCGCCTTCTCCCAGGACCATCTCCAGAGTGGATGGTCAGACACACTCTGACCCCAGGGGACTTGAGAGATCTTCGAGTGGAACCTGTTAAAAGAAGTGTTGCATTGGAGGACTATTCAATTTTGATGAACATAAGCTGGATACTCCGGGCAGATGGTAAGTTCATATCAATAAAAGTTAAGGCCTAAAGTGTCTATTAAAGCAGAAATGTGCAGACTAAATGACCCATTAATTTCATATGAGGCATATACTCAGCAGAATATATATGTGTGTGTATACACAAAAACCATATATTAGAATATTTGTAGTAGCATTATGCATAGCAGCCAAAAAATAGAAAGCACTCAAATGCCTGATGGTAGAATTGGAAATCACAAAATGGAATCCAATAAAGCAATGAGCATGAATAGTCTGTAACTATACACTATATGGATGAACCTCACAAATTTAAGAAGCCAGATTCTAAAGAGTTCATACATTCATATCTGCATGCATGCCTACAGTCATATAGACCATGATTCCATTTTTAAAAATGCAAAACAAGCAAAACTAAACTTCTAAGTGGTTGGAAATCAGGGCAGTGGTTACTTTGGGGCGGGAATAACCGAATGGAAGCGTGAGGGACACTCTTGGGGATGTTTCTCCACCTGGGTACTGCCTACATAAGTGTGAACACTCATCGGGTGGTACACGTCTGATCTGTGTACTTCTCTGTATGTAATGATATACTTCATGGAAGACGACAGGGTAAGGCGAGAGATGATTCCCTCAAGTTTAGGGAAAGCACTGGCTTAGGTAGATTACTTTTCCACTTCTCAAATGGCATTGTGGACGTCCTGGCATTCCCCCAAGACAGATTTTGGGTTCTTTTAATGAACCAATTCTGGGGTCCTATGTTGGTGGTTTCCACCCACTAAATTTAGTTAAATTCCCTCTGGTCAGGAGTGCCATTCACAGAGTGGTGAGTCACTACAGACAGACACAGGGACAGTGTCAGGGGAATCCTGGAAGGAGCTCTGCTCCATGCGAGTGAGACAGAAGCAAGGAGGAGCAGGAGAGGCCCCTGGTGAGACCACTTTAAAATTATAGGATTCAGTAAGGCATTTGGCCCCACACCTAGCAGAGAGTGTGAACTCTTGTATTTGTTAGGTATTGTTATAGACATAAGTTGGGCCTTGAAGGAGTAAGCCCTGAAGGGGCAGAGAAGAGAAAGAAAGGGCATTCCGGGGAGAAGAATCAGCCTGGATAAAAGTGCAGTCAGAACAGGCATGGTTTGGTGATGACACTTGGAAGGGCTTTTTCTTCTCAAGAGACCCAGAATACTGCAGAGCTAGAGTCACCTTTGCAGGTATCCTATGAAATTCAGGCTTACCTGTGAGGAGGAAGGAGGATGGGCTTTGGAATTTGAATCCATATACTGCCCCTGATGAGCTTTGTAAGATTGGGCAATGCTCCATGAAATTCCATAAGTCTCACTCACCCCATTGGTAAACTGGGGATAGTAATGGTGCCTGTTAAGGTTGTTGTGAATATGAAATGAGATGAGGCATGCAAACTCTCCGGCATCAAGCTGGTTACATAGTGGGTGCTAAATGAACAACTTCTTTCTTGTCTTTCTTGGTAGCCAGCATCCGCTTGTTGAAGGCCACCAAGATCTGTGTGACAGGCAAAAGCAGCTTCCAGTCCTACGGCTGTGTGAGGTGCAATTACACAGAGGTATTCCAGACTCAGAGCAGACCCTCTGGTGGCAAAGTAAGCATTTTGAGGAACTTGGCTAATTGTCCTTAAACTAGGTAGGCCCTGTGCTTGAGGAATATGTATGGATGATGTGCTGCACACACAGGCTGGTGAGCAGCTACAACTTTAAGTTTAGAGCACGATGCCTTGGAATCAAAGCCCATTTCTAGGCACTTCTCTGCTGGGTGTCTTCGGCAAGTCAGCATCTCTCAGCCTCAGTTTCCCCATCAGCAAAGTCAGGGGAGCCAAACGTAAATTATATCCTGGCTCTAAAATTTTACTTCTCTGATTCTTTGAGTTACACTGAAAAATTGTGTGGGGTCCATTCCCTAAATAGACATTGGCGAGAGACAAGTTTCTGCAGTAGGTTGAGGAATGAAATTATGAATGAAAAGTGCAACACAAAGGTACTCTATTTCTGCATTGCAGCAATTCAGGGTTTCCTTGCTTTGCCTTTCAGTGGATGTTTTTCTACATTGGTTTTCCTGTAGAGCTGAATACACTCTATTTTATTGGGGCCCATAATATCCCCAATGCAAATATGAATGAAGACAGCCCCTCCATGTCTGTGAATTTCACCTCGCCAGGTAAACTTCCTTTTATTCTGTTTTGCTGGGATGCTCACTCTGGGGTATGTGCTTTGGTACAGAGAGGCCTGGGTACCCTGGACATGGCATTTGACCGTGCCGAGTCTTAGTTTCCTCATCTGGAATACAAACACAATAGTAACTGCACCTCACTCACAGAGTTGAAGAACAGTAAAATTAGGGTGAATCCCATTTCTGTGTGTCAGGCACTAGGCTGAGCACTTGACATACATCATTTCACTTGAGCCTCCAGCAACTACGGGATTGGGACAGCCCTCTTTTACAGATGAAGAAATTGAGAGCTTAAGTAACTCGGCCTGGGTTATACACATACTAAAAATAAAGCTGTTCAAACTCTGATTCTTCTTGATCAATGCACTTTAGCTACTCTTTGTCATTGATGCAAAACATTTGGCTTCCTAGCATGCTGTGTTGTTTGACAGCATGCTGCTGGGTCTCTGAGGATATGGGCTCATCAGTAGGCTTGTCCCCTGAGCTATCGGTGAGAGGTAGGGTGAAGTTGAATTGAATGCTGGGTTCTTTCCTCTGCTCTAACATATGATCAGCTCTGTAATATCACACCTGCAATGTCACACGTGGGCTGCAGTGAGGATGAGACAGAATCATGTGTGAAGGGTCCAGCACGGTGTCTGGCTGCAGCAGTTCCTGTGCCATGCCCATCAGGGATGGGCCACCTGTTTTGTACTCCACTCCTGTCTTCTGTCATAGGCGAAGCATTGAAGCTAAATGGGGCTAATTTCCAATGGCTGTTCTTTGAGGTTTTGGTCCAGGGTGTTCTTGGTGCCATACCATTAACTATACAGTAGTTTCCAGCTTTCTTGATGAGACCAGACCTTATTTTTAAAAATATAAAGTTTTTTATTTTGGAATAATTTTAGATTGATAGGAAAGTTGCAAAGATAGTACAGTTTCCACATACGTCTCAGTTTCCCTTATCATTAACATCTTATATTACCATGGTGCGTTTGTTATAACTAAGAAACCAATGTTTGCACATTTCCATTAACTAAGCTCCAGACTATATTTGGATTTTACCTGCCTTTCCATTAATGTCTTCTTTCTGTTCCAGTTGCATTTTATCTTTTGTGTCTCCTTATTCTCCTCTGGTTTATGACAATTTAGTTTTGATTTGTCCTTCATGACCTCGACAGTCTTGAGGAGTACAGGCCAGGCATCCTGTGGAATGTCTCCCAATCCTGGGTGCGTGCGTGGAGTCCACACTATACACATCATTAGTGGTGTTGACTTTTATCACTTGGTTAGGTGTCGTCTGCCCAGCTTCTCTATGTAAATCTATTTTCCCCAAGTCTACCCCACCCTGGGGTAGGAGTGTGGGAGTGGACTAAACTCTATCTCCTGGAAGAGGCAGTATTTACACATGTTATTAAACCTTATTTTTAAAAGGTGGTTTGAATCTTCTCGTGGGGAGCATAGAGTTTTAGTAAAAGCTATATTTAAATCAGACTGATTATCACTTTCATGTGTAGATAATCTTCTGTTTAACAGTAAAATGTTAGTGTCCTATTTAAATGTGCTATCTTACCTCACATCTTGAATGCTCCGGCAATTTGTTATGGGTGTGGTAAGCATATATGTGTGTATTTATTGGTGGGGGTGGGGGTAGGAGCAGAGATACCTTTTTTAAAATGTAAAAACTTTCATTCAAATTTCCAGGCTGCCTAGACCATATAATGAAATACAAAAAAAAGTGCATTGAGGCGGGTAAGTAAATACAGCATTTGCTTTTGTTATTAGAAGAAACTCAGACTTGAGCAGGCACAGCTCAGTCCATCTTGCATGAAGAAACTGAGGCTGTGAGCAGGGGAGTTATGTATCCAAGTTGTTCGGACAGTGAAGGCTGATGCCCGGCCAGTGCTATGCCCACCGAATCAAGCAGCCTATCCAGGGGAGAACTCTTACAGTAGGTTTATGTAGTGAGCAACTGTCACAGAAAAATGCCCCACCCCATGGTTAAACTAAGAATTTTAGCCTAAACTGCATTTACAGTGGCACCAACTGAAGACCCTTCATGTTTGGGGCGGGAGGGAGGAGGGGGCAATCTGCAAGTCCTTCCATCTGCTCAGACACCAATACCACTGACCTGTGGCCACAGAGCCCCTCAGTACCTTCTGTTTGGATTAGCAAACATTCAAGGTGGGAGTGTTAGCTAAAGTAATGACCTAGAAGCATGTGTCCTACAGGGGTCATCTCTCATATGCTAGACTACTAGAACTTGCCCCTACCCTTTGAATTTTGAAATCAGCCTCTTCAGGATAAACGACCCAAAGTGTACAATTTCCAAGGATTTTACAAGGACTTGTGTAAACTTCTGGGTAATATAATCATAGGATGCTAAAGAAGCTAGAGGTATTTGAAGGAATCTGCCCCTATCTTTTAGGCACCCCTGTGTACTCTGTCAGATTGAGCTGCGTGCAGTCCACTTGTTGGAAGGCAGACTTGGAGCACTGTGCTTCCTCTCCTGCCTCCCTCCTGCTGAGAGGTGTCTAGAGTACGGAGGGCAGCAGGGTATGAGGAAGTCTGAGGGCCTTGGATCAGTCCTAAAGCTGAACTCCTAAGGACCGTTTGAACTAGGGCCTGAAATGGTCTCCTCGATGGGGAAAATAATACATGCTATTATATATCAAGTTCCTGGAAATTAACCTAGTGCTGATTTGCAAGTCACATGAATTAAACTGGCTTTTTCTCAGAGTTAGACCTGTCAGGGTATCCTTTAAGCTGTGAGGCATTTCCTTATTTCTTCACATTCAGGAAAGCTGGCATAATGGTCTAATGAATGAAGGTCCTGGAACCCAGAATGTTCTAGTAGTTGTAGTCCTGATCCTGAATCCTGAATTCACTTGCTCTATAACCTTAGACATGTCTCCTAACCTGTGCCTCCTACTGCCCTCAGCCCGGGGAAGCTATTTTAGCAAAGCAGTGATATAGGGTCCTTAAACTTTCTTGGGCAGCTGCTACTTTGAGATTCTGGGAGCAATGATAAATAAAAAGTACACTGTGTAGTAGAGTCCGTATCTCTTGGATGTGTGCCTGAGAACATATTTTTTGTCAAGCTCTTTTGGGGACTTGAATGAGGGAAGAATTTACAACTTTTCCATGTGATTCTCTCTTCGACTGATATAGGTAGTCTGTGGGATCCAAACATCACTGCTTGCAAGAAGAATGAGAATATGGTAGAAGTGAATTTTACAATCAGTCCACTTGGAAACAGATACATGGTTCTTATCCTAACGAACACTGTAATTGGGACTTCTGTGTCGGAGGTGCTTTCTCCCTTCATTTCCTTACCACCACCCCCACCCTCAACCTCCAGCTTTCCTTACCCTGTTGAAGAACAACGTGGACACTTTAGGATTCCCTAGACAGCCTCTCTTTTGAGAGAGCACCGGCAGGACTGTCTGCTGTACAAATGTGCTGGGCTATTTTGATTAATTCAACAGAAGAAAACAGGTCCCTGGGGCGTCCCTGGAGATATCCCTTCGAATCAAGAACCAAACAAAAGTAGAGGAGTCAGAAGTATGAAATGAATCCTTTTTATAGTCTAACGAACTGAAAGTCAGTTTGGGAGGAGTGTTTTCTTCATTGCCAGTCTTTGATCTACTCACTCATATGGCCCATCCTTCTTACTCTTGTTTCACTTGTCAGTACCAGGAAAAACTAACTCGAACTTCTGTCATGGTTCCAGTGACTGGGGAAAGTGAAGGTGCTGTGGTCCAGGTAAAGTCAGTGTTGAGCTTTGGGGAGGGGAGGGCACTAGAACACTGAGTTCTCCACCATTAAGGGCTTGTGATGAGCCCTTTCAACGTTGGAGTAGGTAAGTTCCTCCCTTTTGCTTCTGCCAGCAGTCTCACATTAAGTGACCTTAATGGGGAATCATGGTCTTGGTCTTCACAGTGGTGAGATCAGCAAACCGAACTTACAGTTATGGTCCTTTTTGCTTTTATTAGTGACTGTTGACTTTCCAAAGTGCTTTTATTTCCATTTTCTATCACAATGCCTCGGAGTCATTCTGAGACAGGAGTACCGCTTTATTTCCCCAAGCCTCAGTTTTAACTGCAAAATGAAGTAACAAAGGATGTAAAATGCGAAGGCTTGAGTTCCACATTAGCGTATGAACTTTGAAGGGCAATCGCCTGTCCTTTCAGGGCCTTGGTTTATTTAAGTGAACTAGCAGAGGGAACCAGACTTTCCTAGTCCCAGGGGACTTAGCTGTCATATAGGATGACTTAATAGGAGCGCTACAGCTGAGGTTCGTTTGTTTGTTTAGAGGAAGTATTTGTATATAAGGATGTAACCTAACCCATTATGAAAGCTAACATGTTAGCAACATGTACAAAGTTTAGGTTCAGACCCCAAGAGACTTAGATATTTCAGTCTTGGATCACTGGTTTAGATTTTAGGGCTTTGTTACATAAGTGACCAAGGGGAAAAAATGTCCTATTACAAGGTATGGGTTAGGGGGCAGGGTTCAGAGCAGAAACAAGAGAAGAGAAGTTTTGGTGGAAGTAGGAATAATGCTGAGATTTTGCTCTGAGGCGTGGTGGGAACTCTCTGAGCCTCTCCTTTTTCCTTAGTTAACGCCGTATTTCCATACTTGTGGCAATGACTGCATCCGACGCAAAGGAACGGTGGTGCTCTGCCCAAAAACAGGTGTCCCCTTCCCTCCGGATAACCGTAAGTGCCAGTCATTTTCACAGGGTCGAAGTAGTTCAGGACGTGAAGGGCCCACTCTCACCACTCCCTAGTTAACATTCGACAGGGTGTGTGTACATGGGGAGTGTGAGGGGAAGTCCCCGCCTATGTATGTACGTTGAACTGTGGTGCAGGGAAAGATGTCAAAGGTGTCCCAGAGAGCCTGCAATTTGAATAAAAATGCTTTATTTCTAAAATCACTTCAAGGTCCTTTAACAAGCATAAGAAGGGGGGAAAAATAAACTGCCAAATGGATGTTTGAAGTGCCACAAGGATCTGCTGTACAAGGGAACATGTGCTTCACTGCATTTTGATTTTCTCATCAGCCTCAGTGGCCTAGCTGCTCCTATAACTTGACAGGGTCACATGGCCAACATTTGAATAACAAATTAGGAATACTGGCACCAAAAGACACTCCTCAACGTTGTCTGAGAGCAGCATGTTCTGGAAAATGTGTCTCTGGATTTAGAGATGTTGGTGCTTTTGTTACAGATGGACAAATAAAATGTTTGGGAACTAGCTCAGGGGTCAAAACTTGGAAGGTGTCATTCTTAGAAGCTCGGCCAAACCAATGAAGATAACCTAGGTACCTAACATTTCTGATTGTTTGGGCACAGTGCTCTTGAGTTTGTGCACATCTGTGTGCCTGAGCTTATCCGATCCTCGACATTCCCATGAGGGGGTGGCATTACCCCCATATTTTTAGTCTAATGGCCTTTAATAGCACACACAGCACATATCTATGTGCACTATGTATTAAATAACTGCACCCAGAATAACATTAATTCATCAAAGAACAAAAAATCCAACATAAACTAGTTACCACAGTGAAAATGCCTGCGTAAATATGGAGTAAGAAGCCAAAATGACTTTGGAGGACTGTTCTGAATTTCCTGTCCTGTATCCCTTTTGAGAATCTAATGAAAGATCTGGATACTCTGTAGAAAACAGACCATTCTGTAGACCCCTTAGAGATCTATGATCCTTGGTGTTAAAGGGATCTAAACTTCCTCAAAGTATAGGGTAAAAACTTTAGTTGTCAAATAGAAGGTAATTTGGTTGTTTTGCCGAAGGTGAATAAGCTTTGTTTCTCCAGGCAAAAGCATGTTGAGTGGATGGTTACCTCTTCTGGCTCTGCTGGTGGCCACATGGGTGCTGGTGCTAGGGATCTGTCTAACATGGAGGCGTGGTAAGGGTTATAATGCAGTTAGTTCTTTCAAACTTCAGCGAGGAAATAATACCTTGAATGTTGAGGCAATTCCTCTAGAGACAATCGCATTGGCCTTAGACAGGAGTCAGATGGCACCTATTTAATGCTTTAGCACTCACGCAAAGACTGATATAATTAATGACTAACCACGTCTGCTAGGAAGCAGGGATCAAGACTTCCAGATCTGGTGACTATCAACTATTTTGTTTTTACCATTGAGGCATCTAAAAGTACTGAAATAGGCAAAAGATAGTTTAATAACGAATTGCATTGTACCTGCGATACTCTGTGCTAGTAGGAACCAACTTAAAAATAATTTTGAGGGCATAAGAACAAGTCACTTGGATTCATGTACTTTAAGGAACTTGTCAACTCTGTAACATTGATGATTTGAATTTAGAAACTAGAGTATTTATATAGACACACAGAGGGTGGCACACTGAAAACCTCTGCTTTTCTCCACACAGAGGAAAGGAAAGAGATGCAGCCTTTGAGTCATCTGTTATGTCATTGATAGAACAAGATTAATCTCGTGCTCTAAGCTAAGAATGCATGTGGAACTGTGAGCCTGGAAGTACTTACATTTAGAAGATGTTGTTTGGCTTCCATTATAGTACTTTTATAGGTAGTTTCTGTTCTATAGCACGTGTAGGACAGCATTACAGCTACGTTTCAGCTGAAATGAGGTACCAGTGAACCTTATGGCTATGAAGAAAATCTACCACCTGCAGGTAGTAGATGGAACAACTACTGAGTTGACCCAACTTAAAACATGTCAGAGGTCAAGTTGTTTCTGTTTATATATGGCACTGAAAATACTAAAGTTACAACCCAACTGAGTACTTAAAACCTAAATAGTTTCTATGAATTTACTTGAAAAGATATGGCTTGATTAGAACTGACTAGTGATGAGGATTTATACAGCTTTTACATTATCTTTAAAGTGAAAGCCTGCCATTTGCTGTTCATAGATAACTAATGCTTTTCTCCTCCTACAGAAAAGATCAAGATGTCCCTTCCTTCTACCATGCTACTGCCCATTAAGGTTCTTGTGGTTTACCCATCTGAAATATGTTTCCATCACACTGTTTGTTACTTCGCTGAATTTCTTCAAAACCACTGCAGAAGTCAGGTTATCCTTGACAAGTGGCAGAAAAAGAAAATAGCCGAGATGGGTCCAGTGCAGTGGCTTACCACTCAGAAGAAAACGGCAGATAAAGTCATTTTCCTTCTTTCCAATGATGTCAGCACCATCTGTGATGGTACCTGTGGCAAGAGTGAGGGCAGCCCCTGTGAGAACTCCCAAGACCTGTTCCCCCTTGCTTTTAACCTCTTTTGCAGTGATCTGAGAAGCCAGACTCATCAGCACAAATACATAGTGGTCCATTTTAGAGAGGCTGATACCAAAGATGATTACAATGCGCTCAATGTCTGCCCTAAGTACTGCCTCATGAAGGATGCTACCTCTTTTTGCACGGAACTCCTCCATGTCGAGCAGCAAGCGTCAACAAGCAAAAGGTTAGGAGCCTGCCACAACAGATGCTCCTCCCTGTAGCCTGCCCATGAGAAGCGAGAGAACTTGATGCCTTCCTACTGCCTCTAATTACAGGGGGAAAACCATCTGTGATGACTCTGAAGTTTACTTGTAGGGAGGATTATATGTATACATCTGCTTTAGCAATATGAATAACTGAACACATATGCCTTAGTCTTGTAATTAAAATTTTTATGCTGATAAAATTGTTACAAAGATTAACTACTGTAGCATTAACTAAAGAATGAAAACTATAAAGCTAAGTCAATTTCATACCTAAAAGTCAAGAATTATAATGTAAAACCATAACTATTCTGACAATGCAATGATAAAGCATTTTCCAGCTGAACATCAAGTCTTGAATAGTCCGTGCCCTGCATTGTAAATAGAATTGTTTGGCTCTGTAACATTCTAAGTTTAATTCATGAATAACAAATTTAAGAAGCCCTCACTAATTCAATAGTTTCTTAGGTAAACATTTCTACCACACCTACAGTCTTTATTTTCAGGATAAAATAGAGAAAAATAAGCTGAACCTATCTTTGCTGATCAGATGACTTAGCATATGTGTACCCACTGTATTTAGTATTTTCATAGGACTTTCCTTCTCTGAACTAGATTCATGTCCAATTTGCCTCTTTGACTTTAACGCAAACACCAAAAATACATTACTTGCCAATCTGATGTCTAATTTTTCCCAGTTAACTATTACAGATCACTGTCAGAGTTCAGAGTGTCTTAGTTATTACATAACTTTTCATGTCCAAAATAAAAATTCCTGTTATTTTTAAAATTAGCCCTCTTGAAGTAATCTTTTTATAAATGAGTTACAATAGTTTACTTAAGAAAACGAACTAGCTTTAGGTGTTATTTTAAGCCTTCTAACATATATTTTCCTAAAAGCACCTTATTCTTACTGAAGAGATCATCAAAAGGTTATTAGCACATGTACTTTTCTAGGAATGTTTACCTCTTTCACACAGTACAATACTGAATCTGCTCTAGATTGTGGATCAGTTTCAGGTGGATGACTGCTAAAATGTATTAGTAGATAATCCCTAAAGGGCCATACCACTCCTTCTAATACATGTCCTAAAGATAAAATAAAAACCAAAATAAAGGAGCATAGAGTGAACTCATTGTGTCCAGCTTCACAAGCAGATACTTGGTAATGACTGAGGCAATATTTTTAATGTGGTAAAGCTCACTTTTTTGCAAAGATCAGTGTTAACGGTGCTTAAAAGTGATGGTAATAAAGACAGACATGACATGTCAAAACTCGGACCAGAAATCAACATCTAGCATAATTGTGATATGCTATTTACATGAAAAACTGTTAGAAATACATTATGCTTCTGGAACTAGGTAACCAGCACTAAATTGTGTGGAAACAGCTCAGAAACATAAAATCAATATAATCAATATTGTATAAATTTGTTAACTTTAAAAATCAAAGAACACATGATTTTCAAATTGAAGGCACACATTCCAAATGGTACTAGCAAGTTAAAATTTTGTTACACTGTAGTCTCCTTTGTTCCTAACTTACTGGGCAATTGGGATACTCTTATACAAAATGTTTTCATACTAGCATTTCTCCATGTCCTAAGACTTCTTTCCTTATTCTATATCCCACTCTTATCTTCACCCCTTAACTATCTCTACTTTTGTCCTTCCCCCACTATGACCCCCATCTTCAGTTCTCGATTAAGTGAAATGGTGGAAGCAAGTGTTAGCAGGGACCGGCAGGAATCAGGCCAGGTCTCTGAGCCCATGGGCTGTGCTCACTGACTGGCTCCTGCCTCCTGACAATGTTTTCTCTTCCTCTGGCCAAGGGCTCAGGTTTCACTAGGGCATGGGCCACTGGTGGTAATAGCTGTCTATATTATTTAAACTTTGCTTCAGAATTCTGGCAGATTAAGGTCAACCGAGCATAATGAACACAAAGAACTCCAAATGCCTTCACTGGGTTCTTCAGGTAAAGGAAAACAGGGACTTGATGAGTAAGTCAGTAGTAATTATAGCAATCACCATGTTTATTTGTGCAACACAAGCTAGCAACTCTAAATAACACCTGAATCATTTCTATTTAGCTTTAGGAAGGAAACGAATTTTCCTTTTCAGTTTTCTGTTTTGGTCAAATGATGATTGTTTTCTTTCCCCAAGCCCACCCTAGAGTATGTCCAAAGCCAGCCAGCTCAGCCTTAACTCTCTGCCTCTGCAAATCTAGACCTGAATGAGCTCCAATCTCTTTTGTAATCTAACAGAAAATGAAAAAGCAAAACAAAACTTTTTTTCCTGTTAGAAATTCCAAGAGTGCACACGAGTCACATCACATGTGCTTGTTGTTCTAGACAATAGGGAAAATGTAATGCCCATACAATTCTTTTCACGATTCAGGTCCACAAGTCACATGCTCACCCCTTATAGTATGATGACACTCAGAAGTCACCTTAAATAAAGGGCTTCACCAGCTGAGAACCACTGAACAGCACCATTTTACATCACAGGGGAGTTTCTGAGACCCTGAGAAAGGGGCAGGAGAGCTTACCACATTTTTTCTCAAATGTCTTGACTACAAAGAAGCTTATAATTTCACACCAATGTCATGTCCTCAATATAAAAGTTAAAAATTCATTTATTTTCCATGAAACGTAAGCATCTAGGTCAATAAGTTAAAATACATATATTCGGTAAGAGTCTTTGACACTGAGGCTTGTTTTGGGTCTCCCGCAGTGACTTCTCCCTTTTCACCACACAAATGCAGCTCGCTCCCGCAGCATGCGCACACCGAAACGCTGCCATTCCCGCTGATAGACCCACAGTTCCTGTGTCGTGTCCAAACAAGCCAGCACTGCTCCCCCTTTCCATGCAATCAGCCGGGGATCCATGTCCTAGAGAAGTGATAGAGGTATGTCGGCACAAGCAAATAAAATGTACACTTAATCAGTTTCTTGAATTTGGGAGTGGGGAAAAGACCCTGCTGAGTCAGTATCTAGTAAGCCAGATTCTCAACCTGCGTTAAGGACCCATGCAGGACCCATGAAATACTGGCATCTTTCTGTTTCAACAGACAAGAAAACTTTTATTTTTTATTTCTGAAGCTGCTACTATTCACACTATTATTCTACAAACAGCCTTTGAGGTAGAACATATATATTAGGAAGTAACTTATTTTGAAGTTTGAGTAGAATAAATATATCTTACAATCCCTCCCTCAGGATTTAAATTAAATAAAAATATTCCCAGAAATTATCAGTGAGATACAATGAAATATGGGCACAATCTGTTTTTAAATTCCTAGATTTATATTTCTTTTCAAGATAGTTCAAGCCTATAAGATCCTTAAAGATCACCTGGCCCAGGGACCAGCAGCAGATCCTCAATATGAAAGAGAGATGATGTGGAGTTGTTCTGGCTGACAGTGAGTGTGCTCCTTGCTCCACCATCCTTTTACCGAGGGAGAGGTCAATCCTGCTAGTTCTGGAAAGCACAGCAGGGACTAAAACCCAGGAATCCAGCCCCAAGGTCCAGAGTTCCTTTCACATCTGTGACTTGCTATTAATTTTTCCACTTGCCCCAAACCCTCAAGAACTCCCCAGACACAAGCCCACAACTTCCAAAATTTTATCTGTCCATATACATTACAATTAGAAATAATCAATGCTGGTTTCATTTGCATACAGTCCAACTTGCACCATGAACATACCTTGGGCCTTGTGATCACTTCTACATTTTCAATAATTCGCCTGAATGAAGGTGGCATTTTATTGAGAATTCTGTGCTGTAGAAATTCTTGAGCTTTATGAAACATCAAACCACCTCCCACCACCAGGATGGAGCTGTACATCTTCTTCTTGGTATCATCGGATGCTGAAAAGACAGTGATATCCCTTCCACACTTTTTCTCCATATCCACCACCACCCGAGGCCAAACCACCACCATCTCTTGGACAAGTGCAAGAGCCTTCTCAAAAATCTCTCTCCAACCCATCCGCAACAAGCCAGAAGAACCGTGCAAAACACAAATATGAGCATGTTGCTGCCCCCACCCCACTACTTGGAGCATCAGGAACAAAATCTCTAAGAGGGCCTAAAATTCCAAAACAGCATGTACTCACTTCTCTAGCCTCATCCTAACCACAATGGCCTTCAACAGGCTTTTTCCTTTGCCTAGAATGCCAGTTCATCTGTGACTGGCTAATCCCCATTCATCGCCCAGATCTCTTTCAAGTGGCTTTTCCTTAAGGAAGTCTTCCCTGACTCCCACCCTCCACACATTCCATTACTGAGTAAAAATCTCTTATTAAATCCTTCAATCAGAAGCTCTCAGTCTGCGCCCTTTCGCTTAATTTGTTGCACCTGCCATAGATGTAATTTCACATTTGTGTGATAATCCGACTTATTTTGGTCTTTTCCAACAAGGCCAGGAACCGATTCCCAGCACCTGAAAATGCAAGCACAATGTAGGTGCTCGATTGTTTTTGAATAAATATGCTAAGCTACACTGTACAACCACACCTTTGCTTGAACCAGTTCATTCAAATGCTATCTCTCGGCCTCCCCGAATGTGCTTACAACAGCAGTCTATGCTATGAAGGATGGCTTTATCCAGGCCCAGGGCTTTCCCTTCAAACAGCGAGATGGCAGTCTTCCTGGACATCAGTGCGGTGAGGGCCTCCTCAGAATCATTGCCAGCCATCAGACAGTCTCCCTGGGAGGATCCCAAATCCATGTCCTGGGAATGGAGTCTTTCTGGAAGATCAGAGGACTGGCCACGAAGATCCCCTTCAAATCCAATGGGTTTAGATGCGGACTTTCGGTCAGCAGTAGCTTTGGCAGACTTTAAATCAATGAAAAGGACCATCAAGTAGATGGTATGACTACAACAGAACACTGTTGATATTCTCCAGTTAGATTCCAAAACACCCCGTCCCCCAACTACTATACACTACTATAAAACAAAGGCCTGTTCTGTTGGTTGGTGCAAAGAAGAAATACACCATTGTCTACAACCAACTGGCTGGTACCCACTCCCAGATAACCTGAGAAATGAGAGGTGGTATACAGAAGATGAGAATGTGCAGCCAATTCCAAAACAGTCACTGGCTGGTATGGCGGGTCTCAGATCTTTACTATTATTGGTCGGATTTTAAAATTGTGATGTCAGTGTGGACGAGACTTTCCCCACCTTGAACTGAGTTTTTAAGTGGAGTATTTCAATGGAATTCTGGAGCTGGTGACAGTTATGGAATTCTCATTTTCAGACCAGAACTAACTACCTCATGCTCACCTGTGAGACAGGAATACTAAGACTAGAAAAGGCTTACAGCTCTCTTCTCTCCACCGTGGGCTGCTGTTTTGTTAGTAGATAATAGCTTTACTCTGTGCCTCTGCCTCATACATCCCATTACTGGGGTCAGCTTTGGATAAAGGAATTCAGCTCTCTGCCTATGCCACACACCTCTCACACATTATAATTAAATAGCTGAGAGACTATTGCAAATATTTACTATAGGTAAATACTGAAAAATAGAACATGTAAGTTAATATAACCAGAAGGAAAGTAACTTCATTAAATTAACTTTAAAATGCATGGATTAGTATTGTGAAAATTGGATTAATGTCTGCTGAATAAAAAAATGTGTCATCCAGATTTTAAATTTAGACTTCATCTATAGTTCTAAAAACAATATAGCTTTAGTATCCTGTCAGACTGCAGTGACTACAATGATCCATTAATTATGGGCAAACTCTCCTGCAGGACAAAACTGTCTCCTCTCACACTAGGATCACTACGAACCTGTTCTTGCTTGCTCTGGGTGGCCAGCAGGTAATGTTCATCATGAGGATCCTCAGGGTCACCCTGGGATCTGTGCTGCAGAGTTGTCATCTTTTGTCCAACAATTCCAAAAGTTGCTGGGTAAAACAAAGCCATTGGAGCCTGTGCATGGAAGGAAAAGGATAATCGAGCCAGGATATTGCCTCTTGAAAATAATTCACCCATTCGGTTTTGTTCTTCTAAAAATAAAATTAGATTAGATCCCAGAAGTTAGACTGGATAATAATATTTTCTTGAGGAAATAGCATTATTTCTTCAGTGCAAGACAGGCCAGAAAAGTCACTTGTTATCCAATTGAATGCTTGATAGGTCATCAAAGAATCTCAAAGCAAATGTAAAGTAAATACCTAATAATCTACTTTATAATTACCTAATAAGAATGATGCCTTTCTCTCTAAATAAATCACATAGTGCCTAATTAAAAAGATGGTCCTCAGATCTGTTCCAATTTGGCTTAGCGAATAATCTACAACCAGCTGACATTCTAACCTTAAGGTTTACACCTACTGCATATTTTCTGTCTGACTGGGTTTGGCTGGCTTTCTTTCTACCTAGGAAAACATATACTGATATGTTACCTGGAGTTTTTCATCTCCTAATCGAAACTGGTAAAGTAGAGCAGGGGAATCTGGATGTCGAATCTGAAACTCATGGTCCTGAAGTCCAGAGATGTCCTAATTCCAGGAAAAGATGCTGTCAGTGAATCAGTAAAAGTGTATGTAAACTCCTCAAATTACCATGAAGCCTCTGAACCATCTAAACCTTACCTATAAAAAGACTGCCCTATAACTTTCTACCACTCTCACGGGAGCTAAATAAAACACGAGCTCAATGATAACTTGCTGCTCTTTTAACATTTGTAAAATTTCCACCATCTGCATTTTTTGTTTTCTTTGTTTCTGATAAACAATAGTACAATGACCTAAATCAATAAGCAAATAAATGCCCTCAATAACTGAGGAATGTTACCTAGTCTTATGTTTCTCAAATTTTTTATTCAGAATTACATTACTTAAAAAAGGTGGGGGGAAAAGGTCTAAAATAAAGAGTATAAAAAGGTAGGAATCCATACATAGCAATGATTAAATGCTGACTGTTCGTAATACTAAGAAAATGCTTCGAATGGTGCCATTTTATTAAATATGTGTACCTATAAATTTACCTGCTATTATTCATTACACCTAAAGGTTTCTTTTCATCCTTTATCAGAATGATCACAAGGCCTATAGAGATATCTTCTAAACTCTCATTCCTTATGGGTTTCAGCTTCAAGGCTTATCAACTTAAGTTGAAATGGTAGCATGGTATTATTAGCTTTAATTGCCTTTTAAATATTTTAATCTCACCCCCCCCAAACGAAAACAATCATCAGTTTAGATTTTGCTCCTACCTGATCTAAATGACAAAAAGTTTCTTTTAGGTGTTGCAAAAGGAGGCAATCCATTTTATTTGTTAACTGGCATTCTCTGTAAGGGAATCCAGCTCGCTGCATCAGCCAGTAAAAACATCTTGATACATCGGATCCCCCATATGCCAGACAGAGCCTAGAGTTAAGAGAAAAGGGCAGATGGGTAATCTGTTGGTTAAGAAGGTACAAAGGATAATTCAAGAACTCAGTTATGCAAGGTAAAACACACCAAGTGTCAAGAAATGTTTGTTGCAGCAATAAATTAAAGAATGAAAGAACAGATGGATAGATAGGCTGAAGAGAGGGAATGCTAGAAAAAAAAACAGTGGGGCACCTAGAAGCAGTCATGCTGTTCGCAAAAAAGTATCCAAGAAACAGAAAATACACTATTAAATCCGGCTCATTTCCAAGCCAATACATTTACCATTTGATAGCTGTTTGCCTATGCATATTCATCAGCATATAAAGATGGCTGGCACTGACACAAAAAGACAAACTTAGGGAGAAATCTTAGAGAATACTATCTACTAACTCAACTTGTCTACAATTTGGAAATACTACTGCTACATTATTTTAGCAGTTGGAGACATGAACCCAGTGTTTTCTCCATACCCTGAGAACCACTGGCATTACACAATATAACAATGGATGAGCCACATTAACTCATACTGGGTTTTAGAATGTATTGTGACTTGGGGTGGGAGGCAACAGGTAACTTTTCTCATGGACTGCTTAGGCCCTTTTAAAAGTTTCTATACCTTGAGATTCAAACTACTTTATGTAAAAAACAAGAAAAATAAAAGCATCCTGAAAAAGCCATCCTGGGAGCACAAAATCCTGCAGAGAACCCATATGTACACTACCCGAGTGTGTTTACCTGTGTTGGGCTTGTCTCAGGAAGGACAAGCAGCAAACCTGTTCTCGATAGTTATTTTATTAACTCTTGTATCAGGAATGACTACCATATCTTGACCACCATAAAGCTACTCATCATTCATTGAACACCATTTATGACAAGAAAAACAAATATTCAAAAGGCTAGCTAGCTAAAGAACACAAACTTGAAAACCTGTTTTCTCCTATGTGACACCTAAATAAAGCTTTGCTGTGAGTGTGGTTGGTTGGTATCTTTAGGCCAGACCACAGCAAAAAACAGAGCTACCATACACCCTTCCTCAATGGGAAAGCACACAACACATAGCTGCTGATGTGAACTTATATTAGAGAGCTCCAAAGGGAAGGTTAGAATCATTTGTTTATAGCCTTGCTAGAATCTGTGCTTCCACAATCTTCTGCTTTCCTATGCAAAATTTGAACATATAATTCCTTATAAATAATTTCTAACTTGTGACGCTTTACAGGTGAGCAGACTGTGATGGAAAAGGAGTGGAGAATGCCACCTCCCAAGTTCCTTACCGAGTGTTCCGATGAGAGACCCCATCCTCCACACAGCACACACTTGTCTTCTGGTCCCCAACATCTACAATACATGTGCTGCTTAAACCACTTCCAAAGGTGGCGCACACAGACTCCTGATGGACCACAATCCCTAAAAGACAGAAGACAGAGGAGTGATCTGCTGGGGAGTAGTAGCACTCCTAAGGCAAATAACTAACTGAAGTCTAAGAATCTCTGGGCAAATGTTCAAACATTTTTAGAAAGCAGTAAATTGGATTAACTTTATCAGTAAAAAAGAAAAAGATTCTCGTTTCAAGTAGGTTTCACCGGATTATCAGACATACCTGAAAACCCCATCTTCATAAGGATCATATTCACTAATTCTTTGACATGTTGTTTATTGTAGATATCAGGAATTAACAAGATACATCTGTAATACTAAAAAGAAGAACAAAGAAAAAAAGATTAAGTGGTTAACACTGAAGTTGGGTCAAAATAAATTTCATCACACTTGTCTTCAGGGAGGATCTTCTCTAAAGGAGTAACAGCAATGGTTGGAGGCCCAAAAGTTCAAACCTTTCTGCTATCTTTTGAGTTTTATTAAAAACAATAACAACAAAAAAGAAAAAAAAGAAAAAAGAAAATGTTGAAGTATTTTTTTCTTTGAATTACTTAAACTTTGTGATTTAAAAAACAAGATAAGTGGTGTGTCTGAAAAAGAGGAAGCATAAACATAAGCGAGCTTGCCCGCCTGCACAGCAGTAAACAGAGACATTAAAGAAACATACAATAAGAAAAAGAGAAAGCACTTAAAGGGGAATTCAGTGATGATATCCTCCACGCCTTAAGGCGAGAATGCTTCAAGGACATTGTATTACAAACAACTCAGTAAATGTGCACTTTCATTGACCAAGAATCTTTAAGGCAATCCAAGTACCTAGGAATATGAGCTCACCTTTAAATCTTTCAGTGGAATTTCCAAGTATTTTTGTATTGCATGAGACCATATTACTTCAATATCTGCTAGAACAGCTGTAAGGGAGCCCCCAGGCCCTGGGTGAATATTTAACTGACCTCTTCTAATAGGCCAGTGAATATTGTAACAGTCCAATGGATTAACATACAGGGCCTAGGAAAGATAGGAAGATGAACACATTGTTAAAACTCTCAGGATTTTCTGAATTCACATTGGACAGTCTAAGGCCAGAAAACATCATTAGCATTTGCTAAATGTTCTAAATGTTGAGAATAGATTATTTAACACTTCAGGAGCCAGTGTGACTATCCGGTCTTCAAAGTAGGATTATGGAATGCTAAGGAAACAATAACTGGATGGCAAAGTAAGTGAATTTTAGCACTAGGATCAGGTTTTCTTCTTCCATTTCAGTGTAGTGTCCTACCTCTTCTCCTACCAAAAACTCAGGATGATGAGATGTGCTTGTCCACTTATTTCCAGAACAGTGGTCTAAAATCGCAGGTCGCATCTGCTTGTTGTAGGCGCGTGCCTGAAATGAAAATGCACCAGAAAATTCTCTGAATTTTATGCAAGAAAAAGGAGTGGGAAGAAAAAGGGGTGGGTGTAGTGTGAGTCCTCTTTTCTCCTCTCTCTCACAGACCAGATACAGTGGCAAATTTTAATCGCAAATCCAAAATATTTGGCAAAGTATTTGGTTACAAAAGGAGTCTTCTTGACCTTTTCCACAATCTTGATTTTTCCTATGATTTTTAACACCTACGCTGTGACTCACAGCCGGTCCAAAATTAATACTGCACTCCATCTAAAGTTGAATACAAATGTATATATCATACTGACTTACATCCATTCATAATAGTATTGGTTTATCATATTAAAATAACAAATGTGTTAAAAATACAGTTTCCCACCAAGATCCTGGAATTATAAATTATACAGTTAAGACTGTAAATTTCCATCAACTTGCAGTAAGAAACACCACCTTAAAAATTATTTCTTGCCTAAGCATTTGTGACACTAAATCAGGTATTACATAGGTGGTTATGAATGGTTTTTCTTCCTGATTAGAGGAAATCCCATCTTGCATTTGCAAAATGAAATAGGGAGAACAGATGAATGGCATTATGCTGTAACAGCTGTGCTAAAAGAATAAATCTGAAGAGTTGAGACTGGACCTGTTCAGGGGACACAGGAATCCGTCTTGTACCATTTGACATCTTTTTAGACCATATTGCTTGATCCACCATTTTAAGTCCATTTTGTCTCTGTTCATTACTTTCAGGTTTCTAGGAAAAAAGAATTAAAGATGAGCAGTACAAAGAATTTAGTTAAAAAGGAAGGCAATCTAGCAAATTACTAATTTAATGCAGCAATGAAAAATGCTCTCTTGTCAACAAGCAGCATTTCCTTAATCTGTCCTATGTATTAATCTTTAGAATTCAAAGTAATCTTTTTATTATTATATTAATAAAAGAACCCTCACTATAAACTGCTGCAAAAATCTATAACTTTGAGTGACTTTGGGTTGATAAAAAAATTTTATAGCACTAATCAGAGCATAGCTACTTTACGTTTACAAAGTATTTCAGAGACTCTCCCATGTATGTGTATATATATATATATATTATATATATATATTATGCTCATGTTTATAATTTTGTAACAATGTTACATTCCTTCATGTGGTATTCTGCTTAATTAATAAGCATTTATGTTATTGTGATATTGTAAAGAACATATCCATAAATTTTTTGTAGAAAAATGTTACTTTTTCTTTCAATTTTTTTATTCCTGAAATTTATTCCCCAAAGTAGGATTATAAGATCCAAAGATACAAATAAATTTTAAACTCTTATACTCTTAAGTTATATTTAAGCTTTGAAATAAACTTAAGTATAGACTGCTGGTTATGCTAAGAACTGGAACCCTAAAGCTTACTATCAGAATTACAGAAACTGCATCTTTGATTTAAAAATTAAAAGTGGATTACAATGTAATATACATATTTAACACCTACTACAAAAATAAATTTCTCCTGATAATAACCATTTGAAAAATAAAGTAAATATTAACTGTAAAGAAATACATTTTATGCCTTTAAATTATGGCTTGACCTAAGATTGTAGTGTTTATTGTAGTAATTCAATTTGCTCATGAATTGAAAATGTGAGCTCAAATTAAACTCTAAGTATCTGGAAGAAATAAGACAGTAGTCAGTTACTAGAGACCTGAATGCATGATTTTAAGTGAGTGACAATTCTGTATCTTCCATTAAAGATCACCTTCATCAGTATGCGATTCATCTTCATGGGTTAAAAAAAATTGGATTTACTTTTTTTTTAATTATTTCTTTACAATCTAAAATTGCTAGCTCAGATGAAAAAATTTGTAAAAATAAATGATGCTACTACTTTAAAACACATTAAAGCTATGAAGATGTTTATTCAACATTACTGCGTAAGCCTGAATGTCTAAACCCTCTGATGGAAACAACTTTGGGCTTTCTCTCCAAGTCCTCCATTTCTGACTCACATTTAGTCCCTCTCTTAAGAGCCAGTTGTCCTTGTATAGGGGCTGCCCTTGTTGTTTGTGTCTTCGTGCAATGACATGTGGAATGCTGGCAGGAAGTGTGTCTGTGGCTCGACCAATCCTTAAAGTTGTCGATCCTGGATGTATGACAACAATGAAGTTGCTCTGGATTTGCTGCAAATACAAAACAGAGGAGTATGACATTATTAAGTAATATGCAGGTAATGAGTTAAATAACATAGATAACAGCCTAGACTAAGAAGTCAGTTTCTTGTGATGGCTATTAGACTCAAAGGTATCGAAGAATTCAGTAAAGAGAGTTTTTTGAGAGGCATTCAATTACTGCTCTCTGCTTGAATACAAATTCGTTTTGTATCTCCATGTTCCTATAATCTGACTCACAATACATAGCCTAACAAATACTTATTTAAATAGATGGAACCATAATTATCCAATGGGGCATTTCCGTCCCAGGTACTATGGATACAATGGTGACTAAGTGAAAGTCCCAATTATCAGATAACTTTCTGTTTACTAAGGAAGACAAACAAGGAATAAGTGTAGGGAGAATACTAACTAGTGAAGTGCTGGGTTCCTTAAATCTAAATCACCTAAAGGTCCTTGTAAAAGAAATAAACAATAACACTGACCCTAAGCTTTCACTAACAATTTTCTAAATCAGAATCTCCAGAGCCTAGGATTCGGCATTTTTCAAAGCTCACTAGGTGATTAGTATGGCCACTCAAGTTTAAACCCACTGGTTGAGGGAAAAAATTAATGTAAAGATAAAATTATTTTGTAACACTGGAAAATAAGGCTTTATACCTTCACCACTTCAAGTGTGGGCATAAACTATTCTGGTTATTGCTTTTAAAAACATTTTACCCTTATTGATTCTGTACTATTTACCTAATCTGGCAAGAGTTTGATGTTGCAAAGCCAGAGTTCACAATTCTAGACTCCTAAATCAGAAAACTTGGCTGCAATTCACAATCCATTCTTGGGAGATGGTGAACAAGGACTAACAATATGGTACGAATCAGGATAGTGGAGTAATGACTGTGGATTTTACTTTTAGATGATAATTTTTTTAGAACTGCAATTCTCACAGGGGCAGAATATAATCTGAATCACCACGTAAATTTGTAGAGGGACCCATAATTTCAGTGGGGAGTTGGGGAAGGAAAAGGACAATCTCTTTGACAATAGGATCCCTCTGTTAAAAACCACCACTTTCCAGCCTGACTCCTTATCTACTCTGCTCTGCCCTTGAATATACAGTTGTGTCTTCTTGGCACGTTTCCATTTAAAACATTTTCATACCTTGCCGATAAGATAAAGTCCAAACCTCCAAGATCAAGGCCCTGCCTACTTCTCTAGCATTACTCCAGAACCACTTCCTTTTTGGTCAGTACATCCCACATACCACTTCCTGAATATTACTGCTTAAGGTATGAAAGAATAAAAAAAACGATTAAGCAAATAATCATACAGGTGCCACAAAGGATTTGAAAAAAAATCAAAGGGTGTTATATAACTGACTGAAATTAAGGAAATGTTGCTATGGCAGTTAAGGACCCAGGCTCTAGATTCACAGATTTGGCTTCAAATTCAGATTGTGCCAGTTCCTTGCTCTGGATGAGTCCCTACCTTATAGAGTTACTGTGAGAATTAAATGAGTTGACTATGTAGCTCAGGGTCTGGCTAATTCTTTCAAAGTTCTCCACTGCCTTTAGAAGAGACCAGATTGAATTAACACCTGAGCCTCAAACTATTCCAGAAACTTCAACAGGATGGAAAGCTCTCAACCTCATTTTATAAGGCAGCCATTACTCTGATTCCAAAGCCAGACACTTTAAAAAAAAAAAAAAAGGAAGAAAGAAATTGGAAGCTGATACCCCTGATGAAAATAGATGCAAAAATCCTAAACAAAATATTTGCAAATTGAAATAAGCAATATATTAAGATCATATACCATGACCAAGTAGGATTTATTCCTAGGATGTAAGGTTGGTTCAATATCCACAAATCAATTAATGTGATATACCACATTAATTTCCCATTTGCCCTGAGAATACTTGCTGTCAGTGCTTGTGGCTGCAGTGTTTGCCCTGAGATAACTCGCAGATTACAGTCTTAACAGTACCCTGAAAGTTTGCCATGAAATATCTTGCTTTTATTATTTTCACATTGCTTTAGTATATTGAAAGTCTTTGGAAACAAATGACATCATTCTATTTATAGTCTTCTGTTTTTAGTAGTTTGATCACTGAAAATGTCAAATCCCGAAAAACATAGCATTCCTACACGTGTTAATAAATCCTGGTAGCAAGCCTCACTTTTCTTTTTCTAAAGAGGAAATGGGTTGACAAGTTGAAAGGTAAAACATCATCTATCAATAGATGCAGGAAAAGCATCTGACAATATCCAGCAACGATTTATGATGGAAACTCTCAGCAAAGTGGGAATAGAGATTACATACCCCAACATAATACAAGCCATATATATGACAAACCTACAGCTAACATCACACTCAAAGCTAAAAGTGTTTTCCTTAAGATCAAGAACAAGAAAAGGATGTTCACTTTCACCACTTTTATTCAACATAATATTGTAAGTCTTAGCCAAAGCAATAAGACAAGAAATACAAGGGATCCAAAGGTAGAAGTAAAACTGTCATTACTTGTAGATGACATATTACATAGAGATCCCTAAAGACTCCATCAAAGAACTACTGGAACTGATAAGTGAATTCAGTAAAGTAGCAAGATACAAACTTAATATTCAGAAATTGGTTGCATTTCCATACACCAATAATGAATTATCAGAAAGAGAAATTAAGAAAACAATCTCACACCCCTCACCCCGCCAAATCCTATTTACAAATGCATCAAAGGAAAAAAAAAAAAATACCTAAGGAGAAATTTAACCAAAGAAGTAAAAGATACAAATAAATGGAAGCACATACTGTGCTGATGGATATGAAGAATTAACATTGTTAAAATGTCCAAACTACCCAAAGCAATCTAAAGATTCAATGTAATCTCTATCACAACACCAATAGCATTTTTTTCCAGAACTAGAACAAATAATCCTGAAATTTATATGGAACCATAAAAAAACCCCAAAGAGCCACAGCAATCTTGAGAAAGAAGAACAAAGTTGGAGATATCACAATACCTGATATCAAACTATACTACAAGGTTCATAATAAAAACGGCTTGGTACTGGCATAAAAACAGACATATAAATCAATGGAAAACTACAGAGAGGCCAGGAATAAACCCATGCTTATATGGTCAATCTATGACAAAGGAAGCAAGAATATAAAGTGGGGTAAAGGCAGCCTATTCACTAAATTGTGTTGGGAAACTGGACAGACACATGCAAACAAATGAAAACTAGACCGCCTTCTTACACCATATACAAGAATACACTCAAAATAGATTAAGGACTTAAAGTAAGACCCCAAATCATAAAACTCCTGGAAGAAAACATAAGCAGTAAACTGGCATTGCTTTTAGTATTGTTCTTTCTGATACACTGCCTCAGGCAAGGGAAACAAAAGAAAAAATAAACAAATAGGACTACATCAAACTAAAAAGTTTTTGCATAGCAAAGGAAACCATCTCCAAAATGGAAAGACAACTTACTGAATGGGAGAAGATATTCACCAATGATACATTTGATAAGGGGTCGATATCCAAAATTTATAAAGAACTCACACAACTTAACCACCAAAAAAACTAACAAGCCAATTTAAAAACTGGGCAGAGTACTTGAATAGACCATTTCTTCAAAGAGGGCATACAGATGGCCAATAGACATATGAAAAGGTGCTCAATGTCACTGATTATCAGTGAAATGTAAATTAAAACCACAATGAGATATCACCTCACATCTGTTAGAATGGCCATCAACAATAAATCAACAAATAAGTGTCCATGAGGATGTAGAGAAAAGGGAATCCTCATGCACTGCTGATGGGAATGCAAATTGGTGCAGCCACTATGAAAACTGTATAAATGTTCCTCAAAAAATTAAAAATAGAACTACCTTTTGACTCAGCAATTCCACTTCTGTATATCTACCCAAAGAAATCCAAAACAGTAATTCAAAAGGATATACGCACCCCTATGTTCACTGCAGCATTTATTTACAATACCAAGATATGGAAGCAACCTAAGTGCCTATCAAGAGATGACTGAATAAAGAAGTTGCGGTACATAAATACAATGGACTATTACTTGGCCATAAAAAAGAATGGAATCTTACCATCTGCAGCAATAGATGGACCTGGAAGGTATTATGCTAAGTGAAAAATGTCAAGACAGAGAAAGACAAATTCCAGATGATCTCACTTATATGTGGAATCTAAAGGACAAAATTAATAAGCAAACAAACCAGAAACAAACTCATAGATAGAGAACAAGCTCACATCAAACCCAGATGTGAGGGAGGTTCGGAGGGTTGAGTGAAAAAGGTGAAAGGATTAAGAAATACAAATTGGTAGTTACAAAATAATCATGGGGATGTAACGTAATACACAGGTAATATAGTCAATAATATGGTAACAACTATGTATGGTGCCAGGTGGGTACTAGTCAGGGGGATCATTTTGTAAATTAAATAAATGTCTAATCAGTATGCTGTACCCCTGAAACTAATATAAAATAACACTCAATGTCAACTGTAATTGAAAATTTTTACAAAGGGGTGAGAAGCTGAAAGGGGCTAAGAGGTTCACATTTCCAAGAATAAAACAAATAAGTCATGGGGATATAATGTACAGCATAGGGAATATAGTCAATAATATTGTGATAGCATTGTACAGTATCGGATGATTGCTGGACTTAGCACAGTGATCACTTCTTTAGATCTATGTTGAATAACTATGATATACACTTGAAACTAATATGTTAGCTATATTTTAATAAAAATCTTCTTTTTAAAAAATGAAGAAGTCAGGTTCTCTGGCTTATATGACATTAATGACCCTGCTAAAATCTCCAGTCTCATCTCTTGCTCCCTCTTCTTCCTCAATTCCAGACATCCTGCTCTCCAACACTATATATCCTCTTATTTAGCCCAGATCTCTTCCATGCTGTTCTCTCCTTCCTTGAGATTCCCTTTTCCCTTGGCTAACTCTTAATTATGTTTCAGGTCAGTCCAGATGTCAGCTCCTTTGAAGAAACCATCCCAGACCATCAGCGCTGTAGGAGCTACCTGCCAGGTGTGCCCAATACTTTCTCATGGTCCTCTGCATTAGCCCATCCCACATCATGCTGATATACCTGTGGCCCCTACTCCCAACTGTGAGCTCTCCTTCCTGCCTTCCCCTCAGAGTGAGAGAATCCTAAAAGGTGGGAACCAGCAAGGCCCTTACAGACCATCCACTCTGCTAGATAAGTGGAAAAACTGAGCCCTGTGCAACAGTAATAAACACCCTGAGGGCTTACCTTGTGCCAGGCACTGTGCAACGCATCTTACAGATGCCTCACTACTTAGGTATCATTCTTATCACGCCTACCAGTAAGGAACCTGCCTCAGATATCTAATATGAAATCCTAAGCATTTAAATGCCTCCTGACTTTTTTCTGTGAATTGTGCATTGCCTTTGCTAATTTTCCCATGGGACTGTTGGTGTTTTCACTGATTATTAAGATTATATGTACAAAGGCTCTCAGCCTGCCAGGCTCCTGCAAATAATTTCTGGTTAGTATGACTTAAAATCTTGTTCTGCTTTTGACAGACAAGCTCCTAATGTCTATTTAGACAAATGTCTACCTTTTCCTTGCTTTTAAGCTTGAAATGACCAGAGATTTCCTTAATAAAGACAAAAGCCTAAATTCTAACTATCCCTTACAGGTATACACAGATATGCCCTGTGAGCCAGGACCAGTTAGTTATAAACTACCCGCGACCACTGAAACATCACAGCAACCGGGGAGGTCGATAAGATAGCCCTGTTCTCGTTTCACGGACGGGGAAGGTGGGGCTCGTACGGCAGCTGATGGGAGTGCGCCGTGGGGACGAAGTCAATGGCCTCGGGACGAGCCTGCCTGGCCCTGCAGCGCGCGGTCCCTCCTTGCCCGGGTGTCCCAGCATGGAACGACCGGAGGGGAATTAGCTCCACCCTTTACACCACCCACGAAAATGGGGGCCCCTAGCCTTCCATCGGTCTCCAGCCTCCCCTTCCCAGCCAGACCCAGCAGCCGAGATCCGAGGCTAGGGTGCCAGGCCCTCACCGAGACCCGCCCTCGGCGCCTAACCTCCTGCAGCGACTCCGGCACCAACGCGGGCACAATGGGCCGCTTCACTCCGCGCTGCTCCTTTTCCTTCTCCCCGCCCTTTTCCTTCCCGTTCTCCGCGTCTCCCTTCTCCGCCTGGGTCATCTCTGCTGGCGACCCCTGCGAGCCCCGAGCTCCTCCACTGCCCTGCGACCGCCAGAACACGAGGGCCTCTGCGCAGGCGCAATCTTCCGGCGGGCTGCCCACAGTCAAGATGGCCGCCACAGAGTCGCCGCAGAGAATTCAGACACGGAAGGGCGGAGCTGTAAGCTGGGAGCCCGGTTGGGAGCGAGGTGGGTGTGATCAGGTAGATGTTGCTGTGATTGGTTCTGGAGCTATTGTCGAGTTTACCATGAACCAGCCAATGACCGGTATCACATCTCTTCCTCACCTGTCTTTTCAATATCCAGATCCCATATAGACTCCTATTTCTCCTCATACTTCACTGGTCATGCTCAGTCCAGCCTGATTTTAGGGTTCTCTGGAGCTAGGTCTCTCTACACACTCCTTGCATGATGACTTTATCCAGTTTCATGGCTTTATATATGAAGATAATTCCCAAATACATTTTTTCAGTGTAGACCTCTCCCTGAGATCCAGGTCAATATATTTAGTGTCTCCACTTGGATGTCAACAAGGCATGGTAAACTATGTCCAAAATGGAACTCTTGACCCCCTTCCCCACAGCACCAAAAACAAAAACAAAAACCCTACTCCCACTGTAACCAGTTCAGTAATTATCACTTTGATACATCCCCACTTCTTGGCAAAGAGGGTTGAATAAATACTGATAAATGGATTTAAAAAAATGCTTTTATATGAACACTTTGCTTTCAAAGCCTGCTAAACGCTAGAAGTAGAATTATATGTATTATTCACTCTTCCAATAAAAATTTCAGTGCCTATTACATGTTGTCACTGTTGAAAGTATTGGGGTAAAGAAGATAAAATCTCTAACCTTATAGAGCTTTCATTCTGGTGAAAGAATGTGAGTTACCAACATTCAGATGGAAGTTAAAGCCAACAGGCAGTATCCTAAGAAATGGTTTAGAATTCAAATTCGTGAAGACAGCATTGAAGTCCATGAACTTAAAGAACACCTAGTAAATCTTCATTTCGTAGCTCAGTTGTTGGTTATGGCTTTATAAATACCCAATAATTACATGTGGTAGCAAATCAAATACACTGTATTAAAGATGCATGGGACAAATACATTTCAAAATAAAAATCCAAGAGCACAGGTATTATATGCATGCTATTGAAATAAATACAATGTGATTTATTTATAAAAGAAAACAATGAACATGTACAGAAGTTTAAAAAGGTGACACTAATAGTACTAAATACACAGCCTTTTTTTTCCTTCGAATATAATGAAAACACAAATTCAGATTTTTTGTTTTCATTATATAAAGATGAGAAATCAGATTTGTAACCTAAAAATATGTACTTATTAAAACTATATTAATACTTTCATAAACTATACAAAAAGATGAGACAAATATGTGCATTTATAGAACTGCATGTCAGTCATGCTGGATCCCTGTGAGGGAATTCCCAACATGACCTCATTCATCTGTGAGGACACAGAGCAATCCATGTTTAGGACATACACATCCATCTACTTGTCCAGCATGGTCTGCCCTCCACTGCTTGATGGTTTCCTTCTGCTGTGAATGTGCATGTCCAGTTGTCTGCTTCTTACAGCAGACATTTACCTAAAAGAAAAGGTTATAATAATTAGTTGCTAGTTATTAATTTGGATATGTATGAAAAATTCAACAATTGTTACATGTTATAAAACCTGTTCAAAAGACATTTTGATAAAAAGCCAATGGATTTTTCAAGGGTTGCAAATAATGATATCCAAGTAATTAAACATGTTAGGCAACTTCTGTTTTCCTTAACACCTTCCTAAGGAAGCATTTTCTAAATGAAATCCCTGTAGAATAATTTGAGATTTTTAAGTTACCTTCCTCATCCACCAGCCATTGGAGGAGGATTAGGACCACGCAGATGATTAATTCTACCCATTCTTCTGGGGGGGTTTCCTGGTGGCCTAATAAAAGAAAAGTTTAATTTTTACTGTTTAGTAGACATTATTTCAATTGGACCCTTTTCTTTATTTAAAAGAAGAACTACCATTTAGGACAAAAATGCAAACCCTTATAGGGAACCAGACACAAAAAGCACATGAGGAAAGTGCGCCAGGCAAGGACTGTGATGAACTCAATAGCATTTCCTGCAAATGCCCAAGAGAAACCCAACTCCAGCTGATTTTTGTCTCATGGAAACACAAGCCTAACCTAATGCTGGCTCAATCTTCTAAATTTTTCATTAGCAGTTGGAAATTGAGATTCTAAAATATGAAATCTCTAGATTTTAATGTTGGCTCTCAGTTTTCATCCTTTAATTGAAATATATCCCATAGGATATTTGATGTACATTTTTGCTTTGCCAGATTAACTGATTATCAAAGCAGAGGCAACTTAATTTACAGTAATGCATTAATTTTGTGAAATAGAATTTAAACCTTTAGTTACCATGAGGCTGCCTGCCTGCTTACTTATCTATCTATCTATCTATCTATCCATCCATCCATCTATCCATTCATCCATCCATCTACCATATCTAATTTAACTGAAATTTACAGAGAAGTAAAAACATCTATTATCAAGTTAAAAAACTATACCCTCTTCCATCATCATATCTGGAATCAGACGAGTTTCCGTAGCCTCTTCTCTTTTTCACATCTTGCTGAAGCAGAGTTTTGAAACTGAAACAAGAGGCAGAAAACAACAGAAGTACTACTTTCAACATTATAAAATGTATTTCCATGGTTTCAACTATCACCTCTGTGAGAGGACAACTGATTTAGCTCCAGATCTGTATTTCTTGAAGCCATTTGTACAACATCATCTAATGCAAGCATATCTTACAGAGTCTCACTTCTTCGTTTTTCTTACTTTGCTGATAACTCTCCTAGATAACTTCCCACATTTCCTCCTTTACATCAGCTGTCAGGTCCCAGAACCTGTTTTTATAGTATTGCACATTCATTACTCCTATATTTCCCCTGCTGACAGCCTACCTAACATTACCTTGTATGTGGGGTAAAAACTTTGATCCTCTCTTGTCCCATTATATTTTTTCATGGAACTGACTCTTCTATTTTACCTTTTCTAATTTATGCTACATGCAGCCATCAGATTACTCTTCTAAACCAGAGATAATCAAATTAAGTGTAAAGATCACAGACTGATATTCAAATTTCTCGGCCACCTTTCCTGTGTTTCTTCTACCTGGAATAACTTCCTCTGATGTTCACCTCCCACAATCATTCCTGCCCCAATGCCTCTTATAGTATAAAGATATTTACTAATTTTAAGGTCAATGAAGGGACTGTCTCCCACATCTTTGCATCCCCACAGTTCTCTGCCCATGAAACATTCAAACATATATATTCAAATTTAGGATAAGACTTGTTAGTGGTTGATAGATAAACAATTTTCATAAAATATACTGCATGTGAAAGACCTAAAAATGCATTTAACTAAGGACTGCTTGAAATTATAGTGGTTTAAATTTTTGTCTCCTCTGTATTGATTCTAATTCTTGATTAAACAAAAACTTTATTAACACGGGAGCAGTTTTTTTTAAAAATCAATATCTAATTCCCCTTGTTTACTTGTTGTATAATATTGAATACCATTTGCACATACACACTAAAGCCGGGAACAGTAAAGAGAAGGCAAGGCATTATCATTCTGGCACCACGGCTGCAGGCTGATATGGTTACCACCAAAGCTAAGATATAGTCAAGGTTAATAACTCAACTAACATTCATAATCATAAGATGTCTGGTGGAGGCTTTAGCACTACACAGTATTCATTTTCCTTAGTAAAGCTAGTAATAATAATAATAATAATAAAAAAACTGCTCAGGAAAATTGAGTTTGTTTAAGATATACAACATAATGTACCTAATGGACTTCTGGAAACTTAATCAGGGCTACTAAGAGCACTACTATACTTACAACAAAACCACGAACTCAGCTATTCCCCAAAAGAAATCTGTTATCAATGATAATCTCCATGGGGATTGACTCCGACTGTCCAACACTTGACCTACAGACAAGAATAAAGAAATTTTAATTAGTGTTATAAATCCCTGACACAAGACACATTACATTTAATCAGTTACATAACAATCATAGATTCAGTTTTCAACTTGTGTATCATTCCAAATGGTCAAGGAAAGGAGAGGTCTTTTATGTGTAAAACATTTTAAAGAAGAGTTCAAAGAAGTAATAAAGCTTTGTATCTAGCAGTCATCCCTTTAATACATCAAATGTTATCCTATAGTTTGTAATTTTGGAGGGTAACACTTCAAGTATTTTTTCTTTCATTACTATGGTAAAACATATACAAAAATTTACCGTTTTGACTATTTTAAAGTGTACAGTTCTATGGCATTAAGTATATTCATATTGTTGTACAGCCATCACCACTATCTCCAGAACGTTTTCATCTTCTCCAACTGAAATTCTGTACCCATTAAACATTAACTTCCCATTTCTTCCTTCCCCTAGACCCTAACAACCACCATTCTCCATGAATTTGACTGCTATAGGAACATCACATGAAGAAGCATACAATATTTGTACTTTGGCGATCAGCTATTTCACTTAGCATAATATCTTTAAGGTTCATCCATGTTGTGGCATGTTTTGAAATTTCCTTCCTTTTTTTTTTTTAAGGCTGATTAATAGTCCATTGAATGTGTATACTACATTTTGCTTATCCATTCATCTATCGATGGACACTTGGGTTGCTTCCACCTTTTGGCTACTGTGAAAATGCTTCTATGAAGTTGGATGTACAAATATCTGTTTTTTTCAAGTATTTTGAGGAAACAAATCAGTGACTATAAAGAATGCTCACACCAATTCCATTTTCCTAAATGTGTTCAAGGTATTTTTCACTTGCAAAGCATCTTGCCTATATAAAAATATTGTTTACATATACCTTTACAAGTCTTTAGAATCAGTTATAATAAAATCTTTATAAATCAAAGAATCTCTGTGCTCTAAGTACTGAAGAGAATTAGGCTTGGTCATTAAAATGACCACTATTTTCTGTAAAAGGATGCTGTTGATTCTAATTCTAGACTTCGGCTTTATTTAAAGCTAAATGGATTTATTTTTCAAACTACTTTAAATAATAGAAGCTACAACATGAAGTTAGTACTCTATAGAGTTTCGGCCTTATAAATCAAGAGGTCAGAATATTTGGGGAGAAGAGCTGTCAACTACCTTTCTCTCCATTTACCCAAGGACTTCTCCATGCTCATTTCCACCCCTCTAGCCAGGGTTTTACTTTTCCATTTTCCTTGACCAGTTTACTTTCAGGTATATCTACTCATAGAGCTATAGAGAAAAAAGGGATAGACTTAAAGACAGCATGAGTGACAGGCTTGGTTCTGCCTCTTACTAGTTCTGCTTCCTTGGCTAACATGATATTTTCCTGAGAAAAAGTATTCCAGGGTTAGCCATATAAGATTGTTGGGGAAAGAAAGTCATTTGATAGTAAGAAATGTTTTGTCAACTGTGAAGTGCTGATAAATACAGTCCTTCTAAAAATACAAATCTCTGGCATTCTTCCTTTGTGATTCGAAAGAATCTATTGGATGCACTTGCATCATCCTATCTTGCTTTATTCACTTTCACTCTTAGTTTCTGAAGGCAGAAACCTCCCCTCCCAATATCCTTAGAAGGAAATAAGTTGCTTGAATGCAACTGGCATTTCTCAACTATAAAAATGAGATAAAAGGCCCTAATAGATCCTTTATAGCATTTATGAGGATCAAATACAATAATACATACACAATAAGACACATAACAAATACAAAGAATTATTCAATAATGCATAAATAAAAGCTGCCAGCCTTAATCACAAAGGATAAAATATGAAGTTTGCAAGTTCCTAAAACGAAGATAAAATTTTGATTTTTGTGTGTCCATCAACTTACCTATTTCAAAGATTTTTAAGTAGGAGACAAGGAGAGAGTGAGACTTCAAAGATCAAAGAAATACAAAGTCCAGGCAGCCAAACCACTTCTCCTGACTATCTTAATTACCTCTGAAGATAAACAGATGATTCAAATAGAACCAGAACCTACTTCCTGTGATCCATGAACTGTTTGTTAAGATTGCACCAACACATTTGTTTCACCTGAGTCAAAACAGGTGGACAGGCAGTTCTGGCCTTGCTCTGACCCAGTTATGTTGTGTCTTTCCATTTTCTTTGTCACTGAATTAAGTCTCCCTGATTCTCAATTCTGGAATAATTAACTTGCTCTAGAAGGAGTGGTGCTTCTTCCTGTGCCCCCTGAAATAAGGACAAAAGACTGTAGGTATAACTAGATACCCTTTCCTGGGAGAAAACTAAAAACTAAAGCCCACACAAAACTTTTATCTAATTCCCTCAAAGTTATAGAAAGGCAGTATAACTAATAACAGCAAGGACGCTGACATCACCCTACCTCGATTCAAATTCCGACTGAGCCATTAACTAACTTTGTGATCCTGGGCAAGTTCTTTAATCTGCGCCTCAGTCTTCATTCGTAAAATTGGGAAAATAAAATACTACCTGAATAAGGCTGTTACAAAGACTGAATGAGTTGATAAGCGAATAAGGCTAAAACAGTGCGCGAAGCGCAAGCGCTACGCAGATAGTGTTAATGTTATTACTATTTCGGGCAGAGACGCCCGAAAGGAAAGACCACTGTCGCAAGGCCCACATCAGAAGGTCTCCAGGAAGACCCTAAGCATCCCGCACAGCTGTCACCATGGAGACCTCGGCCCTTGCCTCGACCGCTTCTGCGCGATGCGCTGACGTGCCGCAAGCCCGGGCGATGTCGCCTGGCTGTGTGACATAAAGTCCACGAGAGCCGCGAGGGGCACCAGGCCCGGCGGGCGAAGATGGAAGAAACCCGAGATCTGGCCTCCCAGGCCGGCGGTCGCCCCTTTACCCGCTTCGCCCAGCTCCAACTCACCGTTCGAGATGTAAACCATCTTGCTTCTCCTTCCCCGCCTCCGAGTGACTGGGGCCTGACCCCTCCCGACTTCCGTATCTCCCTCCGCGACCGCCTTTTAACGTCACAGACTACATTGAACAGCAGGGTGACAGAAGAGGGAGGTGGACAGAGCCCATTGGCCGGGGAAGCCACGCTATGCACGGGCGTGTCCGCTTCGTCACGCGGGCGACGACCAGCAAAGTGGAGGCTGACGTGTAGGTGGCCAGATACGCTGTTTGCGAGACACGCTGTCAGCGCGCGGTTTCCCGTCTCCTTTCGGATTTGAGTTTGCGGAGCCTCTTTGCACTGCCGCGCGGAGAGAAGCCGCTTTCTAGTTGTTTGATAGGCCCAGCGTTGGGGGAGGCAAGGCTACCACGCGTGTAGTGGCTTGGAGAACCGCTAAGGAAGCATAAGAAAGTTCCTCAGAATCTTCAAGACATGTTGATATTTGAGGGTGTGGATGGAAGTGCCTTTGAGCTGAGGCGGTGACCAAACTTTAAAGGAGCTTTATGGTCAAGCCTTTGGGAATACACAGACAGACACCTACTGGATGTATTTATTCTCTTTTAAATAAGTGTTTCTGCTCTTGGTTCACCAGAAATGATTGCGTTTTTTATCTGCTGTTGGTGAGGCAGCTGAAAAAGCAAGACCTTTCTTCTGCTTGTTTCTTGATGGCCCCTGCATGTTAGCACTGTAGAGGTGGCAGACAAGCAAGATATTTCCTGGTCATTCATTAAATAAAGACCACATACAATGTGCTGATGTATATTTACTCTGCTTCACCCACTGGGTTACTTCGTGTTTCCTTAACATGTCCCAAGGCCTCTATATTTGGCTGTTCTTTCTGTGTGGAGTCCTAATTGCTGCTGCTTTTTTTTTCCAGTTCTCGTGCCATCTCATTAGAAAGGTTCCTAATCAACTTATCTAAAATGGCATTGAAAATTATATTTTGGAAATAATTATGTTTTGCATTTAACAGTGTTAGTTAAGATTGCAAATATGTTCGAATATCTGGAATAATTAAAGATTTATCTTCGTGCTGACTCTTTTGGGAGCATTGTCTCCCCAAAAGTGCTTAATGTAGGACAAGACAGCATCCTTTGCTTCATTTAAATTTTTGCAGAACAGTTATAGAGGACCATTTTTGCAAAAATATTGACGAGGAGGTCATTAATGTTTTCAAAGACCTTAATTTGGGTCATGCAGCCATCGTTTCTTAACCTGCTCTACTCCAATTGCCTTCTAACTGAATCCCAACTTCCACCTTTACTGGCCTTAAGCAGTTTTTCGCACTGCAGCAAGAGTGATCTTCAAATGGGAATCATCTCGTTCACTTGTCTACAACACTGAAATCTTTATGATTATTTTCTTTATAGTACTTACAACAATGTGAAATTATCTAATAATTGGCTTCCTCTCTCTCAAGAAAACATGACATCTAAGAGTTCAGGAACTTTACCTACCTTGTTCCCTTTTGTATCTTCAAGGTCTGTCATAGTCCTTAGCAAGGAGTAGGTACTCAGGTATTGGTTTGGGTTAGGGGTAAGGAAAGAGAAATATCTTAATAGAAGTTCCCTAAAAATCTCCCCAAGCACCTAGGGAGGAAGGGACTCCTTTGTTCCAGACACTTATAAGCTATCTCTCCCTCTCCATTCTTCTATCTAGAACATTTCTTCCTGAGATTTAATGCAGTGATTTCCTAATGAACTACCTCTAGTAAGAGAGGAGCGGAGGCATCTGAAAGAAAAAATAGATGCAAAAGATAGGGCCTGCAGAAATAACCAACTCAGCTGTTTAAAACCTCTCTCTTCCCCCATTCTGCCCTATGCTCTTCAGTTAACATGTTTTTCACAGCTGCATCCCCCACCTCAAGGATTCTCCAGTCCCTTCCCTATCTCTGTAGCTGTATAGGAATGTGAAGACTGTGGAACTGTTTGCTGCATTACAACAAGAGCTCAGCCTTATGATAAGGAACCCACTGAGCGGGGGCAGACATCGATGAATGTTGTTTCCTGTCTGTAAGCCTAGGAGTCCCATTTCTTTGTTCAAGAATCCAATAAAGGTGCTGATAACACCAAGGATCTGGAAATTCCCCACCCAAAGCTGCCCTCCGCACTCTGAGTAAGGAGGGACATGTAAAACCTCAGACAAAGGAATCACACACCCCTTGCATGGACACCACGAGGGTATATAAGCTGTAAGAAATCTAACCAAGGGGAGATAGTGCTTTGGGTTTGTTAAGTGTCCCACGCTCTCCTTCCTCTAACAAAGTTGTCTGAGCATCTGAATTCCTCTGTCAGGAGTCGCTTCCTAGCCTCTCCCACTCTGTTTCTTTTTATATTAAGCTGCCTATTTTATCCAAACTTGCCTCTTCCCTGCATCCAACCTTTGGTTTCTCCCTGCTACCTGACAAATAACACGCAAGGGCTTCCCTGATACATTATCATAGGTTTATTTCTATGACTTCTAATTTCTTAAAAACCCTTGTTTTCTTCCTTTGTTGCTTCTGCTCATGCTTTCTTCTCGATGGGAATTTTCCCCACCTCCTAAAATCTAATCTATCCTTTAAGGGGAGGCATGTGCCTATCAAAATAATGACTGTAAAAGTACCTTGTAAATTGAAAACAAAATTATATAATTAGTAGTAATGTAGGGAGGAGGCAAGAAAATTAAAATGTTAATCAAGCCACAATCAGAGACTGCTTGCTATATTCTGATCAGCCCTGCAGCCTGGCCAGGAGGACACCTTCAGAACAAAGCAAGATTTCTGCTGGGATTGCTAACAACCCATTCTTCACACCTATGCAGGGAAAACAGAAACCAGAATCTCATTCCCCTCAGTCTAAAACCATGGGGAACCTATGGATTAAAGACTGGAAACTGCCAGCTGGCCTTTCACTCTATGTATTTCTTACCTTTTCAGGCTTCATACTCTTTCCCTTCCTCACTGTATATACATATCAAAGGAAATGGGAAGTACGAAACGATATATAAAATGAATTCCCTAAACACTCAGGTATGGTCCCTCTTGGTATCTTTACTCTGTCCCTCTCACTGGCTGCCTCTAAGAGGAGACCACACTCTGTATATTAAGGGTGGAAAATTTTCAAGTGAGCCTGTTGTGGTGCGTTCAAATCTAAGACCCACGGAGCCAATTGAGATTAATTATGAGCCTTTATTAGCCGGCAGGCACCTGACTCTCTACCAAGCAGGGTTAGAGGAGATCAGCCCCGGGTCTTTGTTTGAGGCAGTTTTATAAAGCCTTGGACTACATTTTAGAACAAAGAGAGAGTAAGGAAATTACAGAAAGCAGAAGTTAACCGTTAATGTCCTTTACAAAGATAAATGTATCTGGGGAATTGCTAGATCAAACATAGCCTGGTAGACAGTCTTGTTATCTGTATCTTGGAATGTTGTGCCTCTTCCTGGGACTTTGGTGTCTCAAGGAATCACCTCCTTGTTACTGATTTACTGGGAAGTCTTCACTCTTACAATTTCAAAAGAGGCAGATCACAAAGCCTAAAACTACATTAAACAAGTAAGCAGTTTACAGAAAGCAGAAGTCGACCATTAATGCAATACAAATACATCACCTCGTACTACACTCTAGTTAATAAGTGAGCAGATTACAGGAGCAGACACTGGCCATCTTCATATCTTATACAATACATTTCCTAAACCCACACCCAAACAAGTAGGACAACTTCTGGTATCTAAAGATATTTCTTCCCAGTAGCTGACTTAGCTAGTTGGCTCACTTTGAAGATTTTCCACCCTTAACAAACCAACTTTTACTTCTGTAATCTACTTGCTTGTTTGATGTTACCAGGGTGTGGTTCTAGGCTTTATAAACTGCCTCTTTTGGGAGCTGGGGGCTGATCTCCTCTAATCCTGTGTGGTAGAAAGTCAGTTGCCGGCTGGCTAATAAAGGCTCATAATTCATCTCGATTGGCTCCATGGGTCTTAGATTTGATTGAACCGCAACATGGGAAGTGTTATCCCTTTTCTAATTAAACTTTCCTGTTGACTCTGATTTTGGTGCGTGTGTTAAATTCTTTCTGCACTCTCTGCCAAAGGACCCTCTTCTCTCGGTACAGGGCTTGGTCTCTCCATCACTTGGAGAAATTTGCCCTGTCCTGCATCAGTAGCAAGATGAGGTTGGGGACAAAGATAGCATTTCCCCTCTTTCTAACCTTCAAGGTAAAGACTGCATGTTAGCTACTAGCCACTTGTGGCTGTCGAGCAGTTGCAATGTGGCTCATCTGAATTGAGCTGTGCTATATGTGCAAAATACACATACAAAGATTTAGAATGGAAAAAAGAATGTGAAATATCTCAATATTTTATACTGATTACATGTTGAAATAATATTTTGGATATTGGATTAAAACATTTTAATAATAAAAAATAAAAAATTTCTTTTTACTAGAAAATTTTAAATTACATACTTGGTTCACATTTATGGTTTACATTGCATTTCTGTTGGACAGCGCTTTCCACTTATTCATTTATTCCTTACAACAACAGGAATAGCTAATACTTATATAGCACTCCAGTAAGTGGTCTAAGTGTATTAATTCATTTAAATCTCAACCTTATTAATTGGGTTCTACTATTATTCTAATTTTACAGATGAGGAAATCGAGTCACAAAGAGCTCAAGTGACTTGCTCAAGGTCATATAGCTAGTAAGAAACAAAGCTGAGGTTAAGACCAAGAGTTTGGCTCTATAGTTTGTGCTATTAACTTCTGTGCTATATTGACTCTCCACACATAAGCAGAGGTATTGAAATAGGATATAATCCACTGTGCTACAGTATAGAATGGGGGGGGTAGTTCTGGAGACAGTTTGAATGTATTTCAGTTTTCTCAAAGTTGCAAAATAGCTTCCCACGGTTTTTCTTTCCTAGACACCCTAAGCCTAAGATTCCAATAAGACCTTATTAGAAAATAACAGACCTAAAAATGGAGTCACTTTTGCTGATCCCCGCCAAGATTTTATACCTAACCTAATTGCAGTTTCAGCCTCTCCCAAGAGTGGAATTTTAAACCAATCAGTCTGGAATTTCTTGGTCAGCAATACTGAAGTCGTCTGCCTGAAAAGACCGGCTGTGTTCCCCTAAGTACCCTTCTAGTTAGTAGATGGAATGCTACCCAGTTCATGAATCACTTATTAAAGGCAATTAGATCTTCACATTTACTCAGTTGAATTTTGTTCTTTAACAACCTCTTAGTAAATTACTTTCTCACCTGCACCTATCCCTTGACCAGAGGGATGGGCTTTTCCAAATGACGGCTACTTCTGGTGCCAGAGCTAGAGTCAATCCCACTTAAGTAAGCCACATGACTTGGGAAGTGGAGAGGTGTAGTATTTTTCACAAGATAGTGAAAAAATAGGGGGTTACATCAAAACAGTAGATGCCTTCAAAGTTGCCTTTAAGGGATATAAAAAAAAAAAAAAACAGCTGGCATTTGTATTCTATACTAACCTTTTATGTGTTCTTATGATACAGGACAGGGAAATTTCCCCAAGTTGGTGGGGGAGACCAAGCCCTGCATAAAGATAAGAAGAGGATCCTTTGGCAGAGAGTGTAGAAGAAATTCGACACACACACGACAAAGTTAGAGTCAACGGGAAAGTTTATTAGAAAAGGGATAACACTCCAGAGTGTGGTCTCACAGTAGCAGAGAGTGAGAGGAAAAGTGGGAAACAGAGTAAAGGCACTGCTGAGAAGGGGTCCTGAGTGTTCAGGGAATTCAGTTTATATATCATTCTTTAGTTTCTATTTCCTTTGATATGGACATATAGTGAGGAAGTGGAAGAGTATGTAGCCTGAAAAGGTTAGAATATGTAGAGTGAAATGCCTGCTGGCAGTTTCCAGCCTTTAATCCATAGGTTCCCCAGGGTTTTAGGCAGAGGGAATGACTCTGTGGTTCCTGTTTCCCCTTCACAGGTGTGGGGATGGGCTTTTAGCAATCCCAGCAGAAATCTTGCTTTGTTCTGAAGGTGTCCTCCTAGCCTAGCTGCAGGGCTGATCAGCACATCGATTATGGCTTGATTAACATTTTAATTTTCTTGCCTCCTCCCTACATTACTTACAGTTATTGTTTTTATATTTCTTATTTCATCTGGGCTCAGAAATCATAGCTCTTTTATTGCATCATTTTTCTACCTATAGTATTTATTGTTACTTTTCACAGTACTTTTTATTTATTTACTTTTTTAAGTGACATAGCCTCAAACTGGACATGCTGTGCAACTCGGGCTTTTTTTGAGCCAATAAGCACCGCTTCCCTTTAGCTGTACTGATGGTTGTATTGCTCTACAAGTCACTTTCTTAAACTACTTGAATCTATCTGCATCAAGATGGGAAAATGTTCATAAAAATTCACAGTGCTATCTTCTTCGGAAAATTTAGTGACTAAAAAGTTTGGAGTTTTATCTGTAGTCTCTAAAGTATATCACAAAGTTAATTACTCCAGTTCCAGAAGTAGCTGGCATTCTGTTTCATTAGTGAGCCTGTGTGGTTAAATTTAAACAGTCTATTTTTAAGTGAATAAGGAAATCTTGATTCAACCTTATAGTTCCATTAAAGGAAGAGAAACACTATTCAAGTTATAATTTCTAATCTTTTAAACTTACGATACAGTTTTAGCAATCTTGGTAATTGTGATGGAAACTGTTATAGTGATAAATGGAAAAAAATATTTGCCCAGATTTATACAGTAAAACCAATGGTCCCCAAACTTTTTGGCACCAGAGACCGGTGCTCCTATGAGAATCTAATGCCTAATGATCTGAAGTGGAGCTGAGCTGGTGATGCTAGTGCTGGGGAGTGGTTGAAAATACAGATGAAGCTTCGCTGGTTTACTGGCCACTCACCTCCTGCTGTGCGGCCTGGTTCCTAACAGGCCATGGGCTGGTACCATTCTGCAGCCAGGAGCTTGGGGACACCCTGGTAAAACCGTCAGAGATGTAGGTGTTTGTTGCCTACTTTCCTAGGTACATTGACTGATAATTAAAAGCAAATTTTTAATATTTTTAATTCTATAGATCCCTAAAATGATATAAAGAAACATAAGTGTATAGTCTACTACTATGTTTATAAGTCTCAAGATTCATTAATTTTTACATTTAAAAATTAGAATATAGATATGTGCTTATTGATTTTTAAGGAACATATGGTTTATTATTCTTATTTCACTAAATAGTTTGGAGCAGAGTATTTGATAGTCTTTAGATATTTTTGTTTGTTTTAAGATGTTATCTGTACAAAATATAAAAATCAAAAGATGCTAATATGTATTGTGTGAAGAGCAAGTCTCCTATCTTCCCCTGTTGCCCAGGATACTAAATTTCAGACCCCCAGCTTAGAGAGTCTGATTTAACCACTGGTTAGCAAATTCCTCTTAGCCACTAGTAGCCTCAATGACAGGCTCACTTCTCTGAAGTTTCATCTTCTCTTGGATCTTGGCCAAGCAGTTCCTTACTTACCAGCCCTTTAATGTTTTTAAAACATTTTCTCCATTATTTTGTCCCCCATTATTTAGTTGTCCTCAGAAGGAGAGTTAGTATAAATTACTTAATCTTCAGTAACACATGTGGAAGTTGATGCATTTATTTAACCAAATCAACATGACAATTTAGATTGTTTTAGATTAAGCACTGTTTTGCCTTTGACCTTAAAAATTGTTATTAATGTATAAATAAAATTTCTAGAACAACTGCTGTTTTCTTAGTATAGTCAAAACATATTACTTATAAACAGAAAAGATCATTATAAGTAGTAAACTAAAATATGTGGTTGATTAAAAATAGTATTTTGCCAGTAAACATTCTGCTTTTAACCTTCCCATAACTAAACAGATGAATAAACTCCTATTTTGGTTTGACATTCTAGGCCTTTTTAATGGTAGATTCAGTGAAAATAGGTTAATTTTAAAGTCTCTTAGGGAAAAGTTCCCTATGGCCCAGTGATGACTTTTCCTTGGAAAAAATTGTTCGCTTGGTTCAAAAGGATACTGTTAGGGAAGTTTTTGTGGTCTCAGCAAGTGGCTCGACAGTCTGTTGCTAATGCCTCAACCTCACTTTATTTTATTTATTTTTTACTAATTGTATAACACAAGCGGGTTACCATCACTCAGGGTCAGCTATAGTTTTCAACTTCAAAAATCTTTTGCGATTCTCAGTAATCCATCTCTTTTGCTATGAAATATGAACCAATGTGAACTTATTTTTGATGGGAAGTATGAAACCGAGACTCTGAAAATGGAATCTGGCAACTAAAGAAGTGTTCTTGATATTATTTTATCTTTTCATTTTGAATGCATTAAGCTACTCCTTAGTAGCACCCAGTCTTTCACATTTAGACTGAGACATTTCACAAGTGTGTTGGAGACCATATGTGCAGAAAAGGCAGAAAGCAAGTGGAAATGGATATAGTCACCTTGGGTTGCTGACCTGTTTCGTCTCTTTGGTGCCTGTGCCCGTCAAGGAAGGGGAACAAATGCAGAGGCTGCCAACAGGGCTGGCACCCAAGAAAGAGCTGTTGCTCAGGCTTACAGCTGCAGAGATGGCGGCAGCATCAACAGTTCACACTGGGATTTAATAGGCTCTTTGGGTACTGGGAAGCTAAGCTTGGGACTATTCCTGCATGAGGGAGCCATCCAGAATATAACTCTAGCCATTTCAACTCAGTCACTATTTTTAGAAATATAAAATTGGAAAAAATCCTGTAAATTACATCTTCCATAATAAACCTTGAAAATGTTCGTATCCTTAGCCCAGCATTTCCATTTCTAGAATTTAAAGAAACAATGAGTAATGTTCAAACAGATTTATGTGCAAGGATATTTAACCCGTGTTACTTGGAATGAAAAAAACGGAAGACATATAACTGTGTAACAATGGTGGACTGGCTAAATTTTGGAATACAATAGTATGCTGTACATCAAAATAATGGGAAACGATTCATGATATCTTAAGTGAAAAGATAGGGATTATGAAACAGTATGTACAGTATGATATCAGTACAAAAAAGAAATGTATATATATGGGGATACATTAAATATGGGGTTATGGAAGCTATAATTTTTTTCTTTGTGCTTTTCTATAGTCCCCAAATTTTATACAATAAATATGTATTCTTTTTGTAATTAGAAATAATTTTTTAAGTTACATTTGTAAGAAACTGAAGGTTAATTTTCAGTTTCATTTTATTGGGTTGAACAATTCTTTAAAAAAAATTTTAAAGAAGTGATAGAAAATTAATAAGCAATGGATTTACTTAAGTAGTTGATGACGTGTAGTACATTTTAAAGGCCATTTTGCTTAAAAAAGTAGTCTTTGCTTTTCCCAATTGCTCATACATAAGAACACATGTAGGCAGCCTACTCAGGTGAGTTAGTCAGTGTTTTCTGGCTTTCCCAAGTGCGAATAGATCTAATAAGAACCAAGTAAACATACATTTAAATTCCTAGCTAGTTAGCTCAAAGTAATCCTGACTGTTGATCAAACTGAAGACTTATGTATGAATGATCTAAACTTCATTTTAAACATTTGCTTTTTCAGAGCCCTGTCATATTTCTAAATAAAAGTTTTAAAAAGTTCACATAGGGCTGTGGACCTTTGTAGATTTTTAATCTTTCTTTGGGTAGCTGACTGATTATTTATACACAGTAGAATCATCTTACCAGTATTTTAACCATGCTGAAAAAAAAAAATGGTTTCTAAGCCAAGAAATATATGGAATTTGATATGATTGGCAAAAAAAACTTGAAACAAACAAATCCTCAAAATAAATGAACAAAAACAAACTCAAAAGGTTGCTGTATGAGTTTTTGACCTAATCTGCCTTCTTTTAATGGAATTTAGAGAATATAAAAAATACACTGTGGCAACTGAGTCTTATTTTCAGGGGACAAATTCAGAGTTCACCTTAATGATTTTTGCCTCCCAGCTGGAAGGTGCTCTCTGGAAAGAGCATGCGGGGAATCGATGCTGAAAATAAGTAATTTCTTTTAAGAATGGATACAGCGAAATGCAAGTCTTGAGCTGCCTTTAAAAACAGAGTAGAAAAGGGCCACAGAGACCCTAGTTTATGCCTGAGCTCTAAAGAGGCCAAGGAAATTTGGGGAGATATGTCCATGTAGTGCCCAGGAGTGTGTCTTGTGTCTTGGAATGTCCTCTATGGGCAGTTTGTTTTCCTCAGCTCTCACTCCCAAATGAGCAGCATTTTAGCTTTTAGAGATAAAGAAATTATTTTTGAAATCTAAGACAAGTGAAGGAAATGGTTTCCTTTGATCCTTTGAGTGATATGCGACCTATTTAAGAGCTTGCCTGGCTTCTGTGAAAAGAGCCAGGAAAAAAAAAAAAACCTGTGGATGCTTCAAGGTAGTCTCCTTTCTATCCTTTTTAATAAACTGTAGATTTCAGGAGAGAGCTTCAAAAATCTTTGGGGTACTTTATTTTTGTTCTAGATCTTAAAGTTCCTTTAAGTGTTTAAAAGTGTTTAATCACTCCTCCTATTAATTCAGTTAAACTTGACATTTATTAGGCCCCTACTGTATACAAGTCATCATGCTAGGCAATGGTACAGATAATAATAATAGCTAATATCTATTTTTTTTATACTGGTCTAAGCACTTTCCATATGTAAACATTGTATTGAACAAGCAAGACATGAGTTGTGATTAATAATTTTATTTTTGTCTCCCACTACTCCTTTATATTTTGTTTAGTGAGGCTAGTTTTTCTTTGCTCTTAAATGAAAACTTAGGCAAGTCTCACAACTTCTCTGGTTTCTCATAGGGCATATACTATGTCTCAGTTTAATAAGAAGAATGTCCAGTCCTAATTAATGGTAAAACTTCTGATCTTGACTGAAAATTAAGGCTTTTCCTTTCCCCAGGTAAGGCTTGCTGTAGGCAAGAAGTATGTAGGACTAGATGGTTCCCTCTCCTTGGCCCCCTCCCCTACCCTGGGGTTTTCCCTCCATCTACTAGATCTGGCTTACTGTGGTTTCTGACCCCTAAGGGGGCCAGAAAACATCTTACGTAGGGTATTTCATAATCTAGGGTGGTACTCTCTGAACCCAGCTTTTGTGGGTTATTTGGAAATTCTCTCAATTGCTGAGTATCTGTCACAAATAGTACCCTTGATAAGGGCAAAACTCTCTCTCTTTTTTGCTCTTCACTCTCTCATAGCTCCTTTCTCTCTTCCTGACAATTCATGGTTTATCTCCAGCCTTTTCTGCTGATATACCTCCACCCTGTCAGACAGCCATCTTGACAAAACCAGGTCAAACCAATGCCAGCTTTCTCCCGCAGCTTTTGCCCGACAAATTCTGAAAAGTACCAGCCTTGTCCGGCACAACACAATGTCCTCACTCCTGCCTTTAAGGCAGCCATCCAGACCATCCCTCACCATTTAGGTTTTATAGGCAGGAATCAGACACCAACCTACTGTATCTCTGTCATGCAGGAAATTACCTCGATATAGAAGTAACTTCTAGTATGCTACCAGGCAAGCTCTCCCAAAGGTCACAGAACACAGTCATTCATAGATCAAAACAAGATGCTCAAATGACATGATTTATTCCTTTTAAAACACAATGAAAAGCAAAAGGAAAGAGATGAGTACGTTTATCACACCTTAGGATAGGATACAACAGGGTGGAAGTACCACACTACTCGAATTCTTGTTGGTCATATGTCCTCTCCTGCCCCGGGGGTCCCTGCCACATCAGTCTCTCTGTAGATGTATAGTTATGATGACCAGATTCGAACATGAGCTAAGAGACTCAGCATACAGAAGGTGCTTAGAGCCAACGTGTTTACTCTGTCAGAGAGACACAGGAGCCTGGCCATTAGCTATAGCTTGCCAATTAGTCTGTGGAGCAGCAATGGATATTATGTACATCTCTTGGAAAGAGCCCACTGGGTTCATAATGGGTATCCTGGTATATGAACAATTTAAGGATAACATACATAGTTGTCAGTTTGGAGGTGGGATGAGCCATTACCTACCTTATGACTTTTCATCCTGTTCTATTCATAAGATATACTCCTATTTGTTCCAATTATATGACTTTTTTTTTGTCATATAATTAATTTATTCTCTTTAACATGTCTTAGATGTTACTAACATCTTATTGTTTTAATATCCATTCTATTTGTATTTTTTGTTCTTAAATAATATGATAAACACATTATAGTCCACCCAAAATGTATGGGTACATATTCATTGCTCTACATGGTTGCTTAAAGCTTCTCTCTCATAACTTGAGATAAAAGTAGTGAAGCTCTCTACCCATTCTCCTTAGGATGGGAATGACAGAATAACTGTCTCCAAAGAAACCCTCTTTAAAAAATTCTCATTAACTCTACTCTTAAACCCTTTTGTACCCCCATGTGGAAAAGGGCTTGAGAATTAAGGAACTAGTATTCAGATAGCTAATGTGAAAAGATATATTTTACTCTAGTTTCTCTTTCAAAATATTATATCTATTTTATCCAAGTGCCTCAGTCAAAAATTTCACTTTAACATCCCATTACACATGGATCTTCACAAGGATCCTATGAAATTAGTATGATTATCATCTTTATTTTAAAGAAGAAGAAATAGAAGTTTAGAGAGATTTTGTAACTTGTTCGTAGACAGCAAATAGTAGAGCTGGGATTGTGACCCAGGCAGTCTGGCTGCAGAGTCTCTGCCATTAAGAAACTTTCATTCTCCGCAAGAAGTAGGGGGATTGATGAGAGCACAAATGACACAAGACTGAAAAAGTTTAAGTGCCATAAAAGAATCACACACTAAATGCCCATTGGATGAGGAAAGAGAACACATACTACCTAGAAGGAATCAGAAAAAGATTCCTGAGAAGTGATAGTGATAGTAGAAGTGTATCTTGTAAGGTAAAGAGTGTTTTGAGAGGAGCAGCAAGGAGCTAGGATTTTCTTCAAAATGATATGACTTCAGTCAAATCCCCAAATGATCACATACCCTAAATATATGAAGATTTATGATAGGATTAACCTGAACTGACTGATTTTTAAAGCATCCCATTTCCATCATTTATCTTATGAAAGACAATTCTTTTCTCATTGACCTAGATTTGTTGTCTACCTACTAAAGCCTAGTAAGGTAGACTGTCACCTTAGAAATATTTTAATTGACATTGTCTTACGTAGGATATTTTTCTGTCTCCTTTGAATGCTTTGTAGGTGGGTGAAATATTATATCTTAAATCATTTTTGTTCTTCAGGACAAAATGTATAACAGCACTATATACCTTAATCAATGTATAGTTGTAGTGTGCACTGATTAAACTCAAGTAAACATTTTGATTTTTGTTCATTGGCATCAGCTATTGTCAACAATTGTCGTCTCTCATTGTTGTATCCTATTAGAAGCACAATAAGGCAGGATTGACACACTTGGGTGCAGGCAAGAGCCGAGCAAGTAGGAACAGTGACAAATAGAAAGTGCCTTTCATTTAGGGGACAGAAAGTTTGTAGTGCCAGCCGGTTGTCATCATATGAGATGGGGGTCCAGTGTAGCCAGAGCTTCCGATGGTTTCAACAGAAGCTCGAAATCTAGATGATCATCTGAAATTTTCTTGTTTTAAAATGTTGAAATGTTGGTAAGTAATTCATTTTTTTTAAAAAAAAAATATGGTGGTGGCTAAATAAAACATGCATATGAGCCAAATAGTCCAGAGGCCACCAGTTTGCACCTCTGCTTTAAGACAAGCCCGCTAGAAATTACCCAGGCTCAAAGAAACATAACACTGAAACAAACAAACAAACAAACACGAAAAACCCGCCAAGGCTTTTATTATGGAAAATATTAAACACTGAGAAGTAGAATAATAAACCCTTTTGTACACACAACCCAATTTAGACAATTATCAGCTCAGAGCCAGTCTCGTTTCACCCACACGCCCACCTACTTTCCCCCATTTCCTCATATCATTTTGAAGCAAATCCTACACATTATATTATTTCACCTGTAAAATTTTTGGCGTGCATCTCTAAAAGACAAGGACTCAAAAAATATATAACCTCAATGCCATTTTCCCACTAACAAAAAATTAACAATAAATCCTTAATATCATTACATATCCAATGTTAAAAAATCCCCTCCTACTTGTAACAATTTTTTTTATAATTTTCATTTTTCAAAAAAATGATTGGAACACATTGTAGTTGGTTGTTACATCTTGATAAATCTCATTAAATTTATGGATGATACGAAAGTTTAATAAAAATAAAAATTCTTAATAAACAAAAACAACAAAACTTTCGTCTAAAGGAAAAAAAAAACATTGTTCTGGTGATTTATAATTTGATGAGAACTGGGAAAGTACCAAATACTTCGTAGATACCCTCACCAACATGTTATTATGACAGCACTTCTAAAAAATAATTTTTAAATTAAAAAAATATATAAATAAATACTTTAGGAAGACGTATGCAGAAATAGTGAAGTAAGAATCTCCAAAAATTCTCTCCTTCATAAAAGCAATGAGAAAACTGGAAAAAATGTCCAGAATCAATTTTCTCAAAACTGTGGAAATTAGCAAAAATCTTGCAGCAATCTGGAGAGCATCTATTCAAGGAAAAAAGGCTGAATCTTGTTAAGAAAAGCACTTTCTGGCATGTTTACTTGCTCTATTCCCATTTTCCTCATGTCCAGATCTGCAGTTTTGAGAACCAACAGCCTCACAGCTCCTAGAGGAACAGGCTGAGGTCAGATCACCTTAAAGGCTTCGTTCACTGAAAATTATCATTATTTGACCTGTCTGGAGATACTCTAGAACAGTAGTCCCCAACATTTTTGGCACCAAGGACCACTGCTCCTATGAGAATCTAATGCTCAATTATCTGAGGTAGAGTTGAGGTGTTGATGCTAATGCTTGGAAGCAGCTACAAATACAAATGAAGCTTTGCTTGCTCACTGACTACTCACTTCCTGCTGTGCAGCCATGTTCCTAACAGGTCACTTATTGTTACCAGTCCTTGGCCCCGGGGATTGGGGACCTCTGCCCTAGAAGACACTAATCGAAAGACTGTCAGAACTCATAAAGTATGGAAGAGACTTTTCCCAGGTGCATTTGTTGAAAACAATTAAAAGCTATTAATTAACCTTGTGACTGCCTGAAGCAGTAACTTCTGTTAGGACAAAAAGCACACTAACCAAAAAGCTTAACAGGAAAAACTGGGCCATGAGATGTCCATAAGAGCTTTGAAAGACTCTGGCATGTTCTTGGGAATCTAAAGGCCATCTGTGTAAGTAGGGCTGTGCACAAACCTATAGATGATTGCATGCTCAAGAAGGACCTAAAAAGGCCCCACATTCTCACTCTTAGATGATCTTGAGACTTTGCATAACTAGGAAGTTAAGGGTAAGGCAGAATTACCAACAACCTGACTGAATGTTGCAGGCATTGCTCAACACACACAGAGTGCTTCAGAAAATAGTAGGAAGCTTATTGTTTCCAGACACTGAGCTGACCACTAAGCTAACTGAGCAGAGACTTTACAGAATTAGTTCAGAAAAGTCACTAAAACAACAAGCAGCAACAACAGTTGGAGGCAGAAAAGACTTATTTGCAGAGTTGGCACATTATGTTGTTTGAAGTGTCCGAATTTTAACCAGAAAACAGTAATTATAAGACATACAAAGAAACAAGAAAGTATGACCCATAGACAGGAAAACAACCAATAGAAATGATCCCTGAGGAAACCTAGACATTACACTTACTAGAAAGACTTTAAATCAGTTATTTTAAAAATGTTTAAATAACGAAAGGTAACAGTGTTAAAAGAACTAAAGGAAAGAATTAGTATTGTATCTCAACAAATACAAATATTAATGTAGAGAATTTTTTTTCCAAAAAAGAACCAAATAGAGATCTGAAGGTGAATGACAGTCACTGAAATAATTCACTAGAATGAGTGACTCAATCGCATGAATTGAGCAGACAGAAGAAATAATCAGTGCTTTTGAAGATATATTGAGATTGTCCAATCTGAGGCGCAGAAAGGAAAAAGAATGACGCAGTTTCAGAGATGTGTGGGACACCATCAAGCATATCTATCTATCTATCTATCTATCTATCTATCTATCTATCTGTATGTATATATATGTGTGTACACACACACCCCCCACTGGTCCCAAAAGGAAAGGAAACAAAGAATATTTGAAGAAATAATGGTCCCAAACTTCCCAAATTTGATGACATATTCATTCAGGAACTGAAGTAACTTTAAGATAAAATCAAGGAGATCCACATGTAGACATACAACAATCAATCTGGGTGTCAAAAGACAAAGACAGAGAATCTTGAAAGCAGCAACAGAGAAGTGACTCATCACAATAAGGAATTCTCATTAAGATTAATACTTGCTTTCTCATTAGAAACCATGGGGGCTAGAAGGCAATGGGATGACATATTCAAGGTGCTAAAAGAAAAAGATTGTCAACCAAAAATTGTATATACAGCAAAACTGTTTCAAAAATGAAGGAGAAATTAAGACATTCTTAAAGAAACAGAAACTAAGAGAATTAATTGCTACAAAATCTGCCCTACAAGAAAAACATCATTTAGACAAACCAGAAGACATTAGATATCTCAAATCCCCATGAAGAAATAAAGAGCATAGGTGTATTAGATTCCAAGGGCTGCTGTAACAAATTATCACTGTGCAGCTTTAAACAACAGAAAAGTATTCTCTCACATTTCTGGAAGCCAGAAAGCCAGAATTTGGCAGGGCCACATTCCCTCTGGAGGCTCTAGGGGAGAACTAGTTCTTGCCTCTTTCAATTTCTGATGGCTGCCAAGCATTCCTGGCCTTGTAGCTACATCACTCCAATCTCCGCCTGTCTACATTGCCTTCTCCTCTTTGTCTGTCTTATCCTGTGTGTATCATTAGATTTAGAGCCTACCTAAATAATCCAGAATGATCTAATCTCAAGACCCTTAATTTAATTACAAGTGCAAAAGTAATGTAACAATCAATGGATTTCAAATAAGAAGAGGGAGGGAAACTTCTCGAAAGAGCCAGTCCCAAAATGAACGGGTGAGTTTAGGAGCTCCTAAGTGACAGAGGCCTGAGTTCCAGGCGGAACGCAGCTCCAAAATTCCCAGGGCTGCTGGTGACCTCTCGACACTGGCCTAAACACTGGGGGATGGACTAGCCACTGGTCCAAAGGGGACAGCTTATGGCATTTGGGCAAATGGAATGCAGATGTGACTATGATTAGGGAGGCCAAGGAGGTCAATGCATGGCAGTGGAGGCTGGCTTCCCAGCAGGCTGGCAGCTCATAGCTGACCACTGGCAGAGGACATGGCAGGTGTCCTGAGCCTTGGTTCTCCTGGCGTCTCCAGGAGCACTGAGGCCTGTGGAGAGTGGAAAGCCAGTCCCTCTGGTCCGCCCTGGGCTGAGGCTGGGGAGGAGGTGGTGAGACACACTCGTGGCTGCTCCCAGAGGGCTCTGCTATCCATAGAGCTCCAGCTATATGCAGCAGTCCTGACCTGCTGTTTTCAGTTCAGGTCACACAAATGGCACACTCACAGTGAAATGAGTCCTCAGCCCAGTCGACGCTATTATCACTACTACCCACCCGCCACCACAGCAGCAGGGATGAAGTAAGCACATCTCAGAGAAGGCCCAGGATAAGGGGTGGCCTTGTTATGTCGAATGCACTGGGTGCCAGGCCTGGAAAGGGCCTGGAATTGGGAGGTCAGGGCGTCCCTGCCCCGCCTGCACCTGAAGAACCAGCACCTGCGTAAACTCCTACAGGTCTGTGGAGCAGCGGGCAGGGGTGCTGCCGGTCTCACCTCTGCCTTGAGCATCCGGGTCACTGATAATCATGCTCTTGCCCCAGGCCTCTTAACCAATGGGGGAAGTGAACTCAAGCCCCTCCCCCCCCTGCTCCCCAATAGAGCTTCTTCTCTGTCTCTCTCTCTCTCTTCCTTCTTTTCTCCACCGTGTCTTCTGCAAAGCAGTCCCCGCCAGGCCCAGGGCACTTGGAAACCCTGGAGGGGAGCTCTGGGCGGGAAGGCGCAACTGGACAGGGGTTCAGCTTCTCTGGGCCCCGTGATAGGCACAGGTGAGTTGCCCAATCAACACTCCTTGTGAAGAGGAAATTTGGGGCATTTCATTAAAAACTAATCAGCTTTCTGCTTCTGTAAATATGCTTGCTTTCTGCAAATAAGCTTACTGCACGCAAGGGCTCCTGCAAAATCTCCCTTGCACTTTGCTCAACTTACAAATGTAACTGTTTGTGCCTGTGCTCCATTAATGTAACTGTTTGTACCCTAGCAGCTCCTGCTTTCTGTAGCAATTTGTATCCAGTGTTACTACTTGTATTTTCCATAGGACTTCCCCACCCCCCTGCCGCCCCTGTCATTTGTAAAGGTTTGAGTTCAAACTGACTAATTAGCTTGTGTAAAAATTCTGGTGTATAAGCAATATTTCAATTGAGCCCACTGCCCGGATCGTCAGAGCAGTAGCTCATCTGGGACCATGCATAATAAATTTGAATTCTCCTCTCTGAGTTGCTCACCGTTTTTTCATTGGACTGGGTTTTGGAGCTTTTGGGACATTTTTCCTCAACATTTGGAGGCAGGAGGAGCTGCCAATTAATCCCAGCTGTTGCCTATCCTATTGATTAGGGCCAGGAAGGGGGCTCTCTTTTCCTTTCCTCTGCTGTGTCTTCCCATGACACAGCAGCTCGACTCTTTTTCCAGATGCCCCATTCCATTTTCCTTCCACTCTCAGCTTTCGAGTCCACTCCCAGGACCCCTCCACCTTCTTTGACCTCCAGGCAGCCCATTCCCAGCCTCCTCCACGTTTCCGTTCGCCCTTGCTGCCAATTCTATCACCCTCCCTTCTCCCATTGACCAGCGTCCTTCCCCAGCCCCGCCTCACCCCCAGCCATGGTCCTCACCTACCTGATCCAACACAAGCTGCCCATTCTTCTCCTTCTCCACCCTCACCCTGGACAGTCTGTTCGTCCACAGCAGGGCTGTGGACCAGCAGCAACCATGCTGCTCCTGGGATCTTGGCTGTTGTCAAGCCCACTGCCTGGCCAGGCTGGGGCAGCCAGGGACTGAGTCCTGGGGGCAGAGAATTGGGTTATATTTTATTAGGACTGGCCAGCACCTCAGAAGACAAGACTCCACATCCTCTCCGCCAGCCATGCAGCTGGGCACAATCCCTTTCCTCCTGAGGCCAGGAAGTCAGAGGGCTGAGGAAACCAAGCTAGGCCCAGGCATGCGGGGCACAGAAGAGAAAGGCCTCTGGAGGCCTTGAGAGCCCAGCTGGCAAGCCTCCTTGATGTTGGAGGCCTTCATGTGTCAGTATCAAACAGGCACAGCCAAGGCGTCCCTCATTTGCCCAGCTGGCTGTGAGTGTGGCAGACCTGTTCCATGTCCCTCAGTCTCCAAAAAACTGAGTTCAAATAGGTTTCTGGCTGAGAGATTACACAGAGTGTGTGTGTGTGTGTGTGTGTGTGTGTGTGTGTGTGTGTGTAAGAGAGAGAGAATTGTGTGATGTCAAGGCAAGTGGAAATATGTGAGTGCTCTCATGTGTGTGCCTGGGTGATCATTTCTATGAGTGTCGGGATACAGTTTCACTTGTGTTTAATAATGTGGGCACATTGTGCATGCGCTTTTGTGAGAGCGCAAAGGAAAATGTGTGCCTCAATGTCTGGTAGAGTATGTGAGTGGGTCATATATGTTCCCCAGAGACAGCTGTCAGTATTGGCTTTGGCCTGGGCATGAAGGCCGGCTGTCCAAAAGGAGGAGAATCCTCTCAGTCACACGATGATTGTTTTCTGAGTGACAGGTGATCCTTCGACCCCTGGCGGTGAACACTTTGTATGGAACTGTCACTGCCAGGCAGTGTGCCCCTGAAACCAGTATTACCTTGGAGTCCGTCTGTGCTTCAATTGAGAATCAGAATTTCAAATGAGTCAAAGTAAGGAAAAGAAATCCACCTGACAAGATCCCCCAACTCCCATACACCCGAGGCCAGAACCATCAGGAGGGAGCTTCATGCGCTGCCCCCTTACAACCACCAGGTGACCCACCAGGTGACCCGCAGCCTGCTCAGCCCAGCATCCAGGTCAGGACCAGAGCTTCCTGTCCTGAGGAGGTGGCTGACACACCCGGTATCCGGTATCCGGCGCCAAGGGAGGCCCAGTCTACCTGAGGCCACAACTCAGTCCAGGGCCCAGATGGCTAAGGAGGGAGCCTGGGTGTGGCATCTCTCAGATGTTCTCCTCCCTAGTGAGTCGAGAGCCTTTCATTTGCTCCAAGGTTACCTCGGATTTCATTCTTTGCTTTTTTGCTTCACGTATGGAATTTCTAGTGACTGCAAAAAAGGGTATGCAAGGTGACCCATATTTCTAGTGGCCAGCCCTAACTTTTGAGGATTCCAGACAAGTGAGCGGTGGGCCCAGAGACTTTGCAGCACCCAGCAGCCAGCCACCAGCTGATTCTCTGGCTCCTTTCTCCCTCCCCCACTCTACTTCTCATTGGATGTCTGTAAAGAATTGAGCCAATGATCCATTTCAGAGGGTTTGCCTTGGGGAATGCCTCTCATCCTGGACTGTCCCTTAAGGAATCCAGATTGTTTTACAGGGAGCCATGACAATAGAATTTCAGACAGAGGGAATCACCTGGACGGGGCAGGAATATGAAAATGTTGGCATCTACCTGGTCCCCGGGAGACCCTCTTTAGCTCATGG